>NC_135541.1:76351617-78851617 GCF_045843805.1 Urocitellus parryii
CTGCTGTCTGTCTTGAAGGCACAGTTCATGAGAACTGCCACCACTTAGAGACACTATACGTGTCATCTGAGGGTACTTGGAAGCCATCACAGTGGGAGCAATAAACCAGGTGTCAAACTGGGCAGAAAGAATTGTTTGGGGCGGGGGGTAATTCATTCTCTTTTTAAACTTGCATCTATCATTCTGTGTGATTTATTATGAGTCCTGAGTATGATGACTTAAATTTCACAGTACTACTCAAACTATACCAGTTTCCTGGGGCTGGAAATGTAGCTCAGCGGTAGGGCGATTGCCTAACATGCACAAGGCCCTGGGTTCAATCCCAGATTTGAAAAAAAAAAGAAAGAAAGAAAGAAAGGAAGAAAGAAAGAAAGTAAATGAGAAAAAAGAAGAATACAAGTTTCCTTATAGGAAATCTGATGGAGTTGAAAACCTAGACACTCAGATGTGAACTCAAGTCAATTACAATAACTTTAAATTTATAACCTGGTTCTTAAAGTTCCTGCAGAAAGTGTGGTCCATAAAGGAAAGATACATAAAGGACATTTAGAAATGTAATTTCACCCATAGAAGGGTAGTTCTGAGACATCTTTTTGATGTCAAATCTTGGAGGTTAAAATACACTCATTCATTTAAGTTGACTGGGCACTTTCAAAGTACAATATTTGCCTTTGTATTTGGCCTAATGAGAAGTAATGAAATTATTAACTTTAAGATGTTTGGGTTTTGCCAAGGTATTTTACCCCTGCTGCAAAGAAAAGTGGCAAATCTTTAGAAATGTGACAAAAATTTCAGTATACTATCAGCATGCTAAATGACTGATTTGACTCTGACTAGTTTTACCTTAAATACCTAGTTGACTAAATGACTTAACTGCTTCATCAGGGGATATTGTGGGGTGCTGGTTGCAGATTATGCAAAAACTTTTGAAACAAAATTAATGTTTTCAACATTATGTACTTCAAAACAAAATTTCAAATAATTATTTTTGATTTTTTTCTGTACTATTATATAAAAATGCTAAAATTAGACAAATTAAGTCTTAATTTAGGTTTTGCTTTGGACATGAAGAATATGATCTCTTTTTGCTCTTTGAGGAGGAGGTGAACAAAAACAGGAAAGGAGAAACAGTTAACACTACTAAATTCTGGTTGACTGATTCCACGTCAAGGGATAGACAGAATAACTCTGCTCCATATGGAGGTTACCCAGTTCTATGTGGAACTGTGAATTCCACTAAGTGGAATTTCTGAGTAGAAAACATTACATTAGAAGTCATTAATTTCCACAGGTTTTTATGTTCTAAGAGAAATTTTGTAGGAAATATGAATAGCTGTTGACTATATTTCAGTGGGTTTTTGTAAAGAATACATGATATTACCTTAGGATAACACCTACCAGTGTAGCAAAGGCCAACAGCTTAATTTAAGTCACCAGAGTAACAATTTCAATCCAATCCGCAATGCAGAAGCCATTAACTACCCTTTGCAGGCCAATAAATTGATTTTACTCACTTTAAAAGATGTTTTACTTACATTGGGCAAATGCAATTTGCAAGAATTAGCAGCAGTATGGTTCTTAGACAGTGAAACCAGCTAAAAATGGGAAACAAACAAAATACAATTTCTTATCCAGTAGATGGGAAATTATCCAAAATTCTATATGCGATTTTTTATACCCTATGGCATTTCCTCCAATTTATGTAAGGCAAAAAAATTTCATAAAAATATATTTTCTGTTAATATATGTGATACATATTCTTAACAAAAATAAAATGTCAATATTTAATCTTTTATTGTCATTATTGATTTAGCTATGCTTTTTAAATTATATTACTAGACTCTGAGAATACTAATGTCAAAGACATATGCTTCCAGTTATGAGCTCCAACTGATATACTCTGATGCTGTATTACTCAGAGCATTCTGCTCAATTATTGGCACCTTTCATGTCAATAAAAGAGATCCCAAACTCCATAACTTGTGACTTATTATTAAAAGTCCTTCATTAATTGTTTTCCACATTGTTGAATGGCGAATGCTGATGATTCTGACAGCTTATCAACCATACGGACATGAAATCTCCTGCTGCAGCTTGAAATTGGACAATGAAGATTCATCCCTTGGGCTCAGCATTGAGCTCTCCACGGGGTAAAATTTTTAAATAAATTTTGTTTAACTGATTATTGTTTTAGTTTATTTTATTTAGTTTATTATTTACTCAACTTATTTGCTTTCAAAATTACAGGAAAATTAAATTAAGTAGATAGAGTGGCCAACTATGCTCTCTCCCAGCCCAGCACCCCTTATAATTAATCAGCACCCTCCATTAGTATGGTATATTTGTTACAATTAGTGAGCGAGTGCTCATTCTTTATTATTAACTGAAGTCCATATCTAATATTCCTGTAGTTTTATATTTCACCTAACATTCTATTTCTGTTCCAGGATCCCTTCCAAGATACTACTTTACATTCAACTATATGGCAACTTAGGCTCTTCTTGACTGTGACAATTTCTCAGACTTGCTTTGTTTCGAGTATTTTATAGATGTAACCCCACTGGATTTGTTTCATTTTTTTCTCATGATTAGACTGAAGTAAAGGATTTTTTGGGGAGGATGACTCCAGAGGTAAAAAGCTATTCTCATCAAATCATATTGTGGTCATGGGCTATCAACATTACTTATCACTCTTGTTCAGTTTGACCATCTGATTTAAGGAAGTACTTGTCAGTTTTCTCCACTGTGAAGTTTAATCTTCTTTCCTTCCTTTTCACATGAGATGGAAGGAAAGTCAGTCTCTATGCACCAAATGAATAGGAAGTTAGGCTCCATCTTCTTGAAGGAGAGTAGCCGCATAAATGATTTTAATTCCTCTGAGAGATTTGCCTTTCCTACCCGTTTATTTATTTTCATTTATTCATAATAGTAAAGGCCCATGGATATTTATTTAAGAGTTTAAGTTATAACGCAATACTATTTTTATTTTGTTGCTCAACTTGTTTCAACTTTGGCGACTGGGAGCTCTTCAAGTGGGTCTGGGCTCACTTTGACATACTCCCATAATTATGGATTAATGGAGCTTCTTTTATTAACATTTCCTTATTTTCTAGATCTGCAAGATGTTTCAGGATCATCTGCATACACCTGCACATGAGCTCATACACACACATGCTAGAATATCAAATTTGCCATTTCTTCAAAAAGCCATTCTCCTCTTATGGGAGAATATTAGAAATCAAGATCAGAGAGCTAGGTGTGCTTGTTGACACTGGACTGTCAGTTATTGCAAGCCTTCTCAACTGACAAGAACAATACCTGTCCTAATGTATGGGTATATGTATATACATACTTATAAGTGTTTCTGTTTTGGACACATTTGTGTCCATATTAAAACTGCACATGAGCTGTTTCTGATGTCATCATTGTAACATTTTACCCTTGCTTCTGTTTGAACTCCCATTCCAGCATTGAGTATCCAGGCTTCCATCATCTACCACCATTTGATTGTTTACTTGTAGTACACATGTAGAGCAGCTGGAATTGTTGACCTGTACTGCTGTTGGAAAAAAAAAAACTTTATCAACTGGAGTAGAGTAAATTCATAATCTTCCCAAACTAGAAATAAACAAGGTATCATTCAAAAGGTGAATAATAAATTGTGGTACATGTATGCAATAAAATATTACTCATTAATAAAAAGAAATATTTATTGCCACCAAAAGACATGAAGTGAAAGAAGCCAGTATGAAAATGTAACATAGTATTTGACTTCGATTCGATCCCATTCTAGAAAAGGCAAAACAACAGAGACAATAAAAAGATTAGTGGTTAAAAAAAAAAGAAACAATTAGTGGTTGCGAGTGATCTGGTGAGGAAGAAAGGAAGGTTGAATAATTAAGTCACAAGGGAATTTTAGGGCAGTGAAATGGTCTTTTATAGCACAATGAGCGAATCACAGAATACAAAATGCACACACACAAAAAAGAATCTTACAGATTCTTCTCATTCCCAAAGTTACATAGGTCAGCACCTTTTCCTCTACCCTCTTCAAGTACATTGTTTTATATGTTTGTAATACAATTCAGTTTTTTAAAACCACATTCTGTATTTCACCCTTAGATCTCAAATCCTCTGATTTTTTTCTTTCTTTTTTTCTTTTTTTTTTTTGTGTGTGTGCATTTTGTATTCTAAGGTTCACTCATTGTGCTATAAAAGACCATGGGTTTTGTCAGATGCATAGCATTATATATTCACCATTACAATATAATATAGAATCATTTCACTGCCCTAAATTCCCTTGTGATTTAATTATTCAACCTTCCCTTCTTCCTCACCAAATCACTTGCAACCACCAATCTTCTTATTGTCTCTATTGTTTTTCCTTTTCCAGAATCTGATTGAATCAAAGTCAAATAACATATTATATTTTCATACTGGCTTCTTTCACTTTCAATATGCATTTATGATTCATTCTTATCTTTTTATGACTTAATAAAGAATTTCTTTTTCTTGATGAGTAATATGTTATTGCCTACATGTACCACATTTTATTATTCACCTCTTGAAGGATACTTTTATTATTTCCAGTTTGGAGAGATTATGAATTTAATTGGTGTAAACCTTTGTGTAGACACAATTTTTCAAATTAATCAAATTTATACCTGGGATAATTGTTGTATTATATGATCAGAATATGTTTAGCTTTATTAAAAGTTATCAAATTCTCTTCCAAAATTGCTGTATTTTGTAGTTCTATTAGTGATTAATGGGCTTCTGCTATTACTCATTAATTTGCATTATTAGTTCTGTTTCTACATTTACTGTGCTCTAAAAACATATAGTATGTTCTCTATACTTTTAAATTTGTGAAAATAGGCTTTATGTATAAAATGTTGTCTATCTTGGTGAATGTTTCTTATGGGCTTGAAAAGAATGTATACTCTATTGTTGGAAGGAGTATTCTATAAATACCAAGGAGTTAAAATTGGTCAAAAGTATTTTCCAGGCTAAATCCACCATTTTGGATTTTTCTGCATGTTTGACCTATTAGTTGTTTGTAGTGTTGAAGTCTCTAGGTGTGGTGCTAGATTTGGCTATTTCTCCTTTCAATTTGATTGCTTTGGCTCACATGTTTTAGCAGTCTCTTGTTAGGTACAGCCATGGTTAAGATTGCTTTGCTTCTCAGAGAATTTACCATTTTATCATTTTGCAATATTTATCCCTGATAATTGCCTTTGTTTTAAAGTCAGCTTCATCAGAAATTAATATACGTACTCTCACTGCCATTTGATTAATGTTACCAGAATTTATCTTCCTCCATTACTTTGCTCTGAACCTATCTTTGTCTGGATATTTAAAGTGAATTTCTTGTAGATAATATATTGTTATGAATAAGATATAGTTGTGCTCCTTTTTTGTTCACTGAATCTGCTTTTTTAATGGATACATTTAGGCTGTTCATATTTAAAACAACTATAAATATAGCTGGATTAATTTCTACCACAATTACAATTATTTTATAAAGATTGTGTCTGTTGCTTTTTGCTCTTTATCGTATGTTTTTGCATTTATTAGCTTTAAGTGACCATTTAATATGATTTAGTTTTATCCCTCACAAAAGTATTATTTATAACTCTTTCTTTAAGTTTAAAGGTTGCCCTAGAGTTTGTAATGTGCATTTTCCAGATTTATTGACATGCAGTTGACATACAATATTTTATATATTAATGTTGTACTATATGTGTGTGTGTATATATATATATACACACACACACACACACACACACACACACACAGAGAGATTTTTGGATATCAAAATATATATCATATATATGATTACCAAAATCAAGCTAGCTAAATATGTCACTTAACTTATTTAGTGATGAGAATGTTTAAGATCTATTCTTGTTCAAATTTTAATTATATACTATATTATATTAACTTAAGATACCATGGTGTATAAAAAGCTCCAGAATTATCATGGAGCTTTTAATTTAATAGTCTTTCTTCCAATGGATTTAGCATTTCAAACCTATATTTAAGTTTTTAATACATTTTAATTTGAATTTTGTGTATGGTATGAGACAAGCACCCAATTTTGTTCTTCATAATTTGGATATTCAGTTTTCCCACCATCATTTATAATAATTCTTTCTCAAGTTGTATGCTTTTGGTAGCTGGGTCAAAGATTGATCATAAGTGAGTAAATTTATTTCTAAGCTCCTCTGTTATGTTTATAAAATATTATTATTTTGTGTGTCTATTTTTATTCCAGTGCCACTTTATTTTGAATACTTTGGCTTTGAGGCATAATTTAAAATTATAGTATTACAGTATACTATACTACAGTACAATACCAGAGGTAGGGTCATATATGCAGCTTTGCCCACTTTGCTTAAGATTACTTTGGTTATTTGGAGTCTTTTGTGGTTCCATATGAATTTTAGTATTTTTTTTCAATTTCTATGAAAAATGGTACTGAAATTTTGATAGGGATTACATTGACTCTGTACATTGTTCTGTAGAGTATGGACATTTAAGTGACATCAGTTCACCAAACTATGATTATGGGATATCTTTTCATTAATATGTATCTTCTTCAGTTTTTCCCATCAATATTTTATAGTTTTTACTATAGAGGATATCCATCTTCTTTTTGAATTTATTGCCAAATAATTTTGATATTATTGTATATGGAGTTGACTTTTTTTAAAAAAAAAATTGTTTCTTTGTTTTTATTTTGTTTACAGGTATCATTAACTTGTAGAAATCCTACTGATTCTACCATGTATTGATTTTCTATTGTAAAGTTTTATTGGATGATTTTTTAATTCTAAGATTTCTTTGGTGGACTCTGTTTTGTTTCTCTATATAAGATAATGTCATTTGCACACTGAGATAATTTTACATCTTCCTTTGTAAATTGGATGCTTTTTATTTCTTGTCTTATTGCTTTGGCTGGAACTTCTAAGTAGTAGTAAAATAACTCCTTGTCTTATTCTCAGTTTTAGAGGAAAACCTCAGCTTAACACCATTGAAGTGTGTTGTTAGATGTGAGATTTTAGTGTATGACATTTACTATATTGAGGTACTTTCTCTCCACTCTGATTTGTAGACAACTTCTATCATGAAAGATATTGGATTTTAGCAAGTACTTTTTCTGCTTCTATTGAAATGACAATAATTTAATTCTTCTTTCAGCTGCTTATGGTATAACACACCTATTTATTTTGTAAATGTAGAAATATACTTGCATCCCAGGGATTAATCATATTGGTCATGGTGTATTCAGTTTGATAGTATTTGGTAGTATTTTGTTGAGAAGTTTTTTTAGTAATTTTTTAATTTGTTTTAACTAATTATACCTGACAGCAGAATGCATTTATATACTTTGATATATCATACATAGATGGGATATAATATCTTATCTTTCTGAGTGCACATGTTGTAGAATCACATTGTTGATACAGTCACATATATACATAAAGTAATAATGTCTGTTTCATTCTACTATATTCCCTATCCCCACATCCCCTCTTCTTCCCTCCCATTATTGCCCTCTACTTAATCTAAGGAAATGCTATTCTTCTCTAGTACCCCGTGCCATATTGTGAGTTAGCATCCACATTTTAGAGAAAACATTGCTTTATTTCGCTTACCATGATATTCTCCAACTCCATCCATTTACTGGCAAATGCTATAATTTCACTCTTCTTTAAAGGTGAGTAATATTCCATTGAGTATATATACCACATTTTCTTTACTCATTCATCTATTGAAGGACACATAGGTTGATTTCATAGTTTAGCTATTGTGCATTGAGCTACTATAAACATGCTACATTACTGTAGTATACTGATTTTAAGTCCTTTTGGTATAAACCAAGGAGTGGAATAGCTGGGTCAAATAGTTTCCAAGTTTTCTGAGGAATTCCAAGTTTTCAGAGGAATCTCCATACTGCTTTCCATAGTGTCTGCATCAATTTGCAGTCCCAGCAACAATGTATGAGTACACTTTTTCCCCACATCCTTGACAACATTTATTGTTGCCTGTATTCTTGATGATTGCTATTCTGGCAGGAGTGAGATGAAATCTTGCAGTAGTTTTGATTTGCATTTCTCTAATTGCTAGAGATGTTGAACACTTTTTCATGTAATTGTTAATCAGTTGTATTTCTTTTTCTGTGAAGTGTCTATTCATTTCCTTAGCCCATTTATTGATTGAGTAATTTGGGGTTTTTTTTTGGCATTAAGTTTTTTGAGTTCTTTATATATCCTAGAGATTACAAGCTTTATCGGAGGTCCATGTGGTAAAGATTTTCTCCCAACCTGTAGGCTCTCTCCTCATGTTATTGAGTGTTTCCTTTGCTGAGAAGAAGCTTTTTAATTTGAATCCATCCCATTTATTGATTCATAATTTTACTTCTTGTGCTTTAGGAGTCATGTTAAGGAAGTCAGATCTTACACCAATATGGTGAAGATTTGGGCCTATTTTTTCTTCTACTAGGCACTGTCTCTGTTCTAGTGCCTATGTCTTTGATCCACTTTGAGTTGATTTTTGTGCAGGGTGAGTAATATAGGCTTAATTTCATTTTGCTACATATGGATTTCTAGTTTTGCCTGTGCCATTTGTTGAATAGGCTATCTTTTCTCCAGTGAATGTTTTTGGCACCTTTGTCTAGTATGAGATAACCATATTTATGTGGGTTAGTCTCTGTGTCCTCTATTCTGTACCATTGGTCAACAAGTCTATTTTGGTGCCAATATCATGCCATTTTTGTTACTCTTGCTCTGTAGTATAGTTTAAAAATCTGGTTTTGTGTTGTCTCCTGCTTTACTTTTCTTGGTAAGGATTTGCTTTAGGTATATTATGATTGTTTCTTCTATTTCTATGAAGAATGTATTGGGATTTTAATAGGAATTGTATTAAATCTGTATAACGCTTTTAGTAGTATGGCCATTTTGACAATATTAATTCTGCCTATCCAGGAATATTGGAGATCTTTCCATCTTCTGAGGTTTTCTTCAATTTTTTTCTTTAGTTTTCATTGTAGAGGTCTTTTACCTCTTTTGGTAGATTGATTCCCAGTTTTGGGGTTTTTGGTTTTTGTTTTGTTTTGTTTTTGAGGCTATTGTGAATAGAGTAGTTTTCCTAATTTCTCTTTCAGTGGATTCATCGCTGATGTATAGGAACGCTTTGGATTTATGGGTGTTGATTTTATATGTTGCTACTTTGCTGAATTAATTTATTAGTTCTAGAAGTTTTCTGGTGGATTTTTCTGGATCTTCTAGATCATGCCATCCACAAATAGTGATAGTTTGAGTTCTCTTTTTATCTATTTGTATCCCTTTAATTTCTTTCTTTTGTCTAATTGCTCTGGCTAGAATTTCAAGGATGATGTTGAATAGAAGTGGTGAGAGAGGATATTCTTGTCTTTTTCCAGTTTTTAGAGGGAATGCTTTCAATTTTTCTCCATTTCGAATGATGCTGGCCTTGGGTTTAGCATATATAGTTTTTACAATGTTGAGGTGGGTTCCTACTTCCCTAATTTTTCTAGTGTTTTGAACATGAAGGTGTGCTGTATTTTGTCAAATGCGTTTTCTGCATCTATTGATATGATCATATGATTCTTGTTTTCAAATTTATTTTTTTTATTTTTTATTTATTTATTTATTATTTATTGTTGGTCGTTCAAAACATTACATAGTTCTTAATACATCATATTTCACAGTTTGATTCAGGTGGGTTATGAACTCCCAATTTTACCCCGTATACAGATTGCTGTATCACATCAGTTACCCTTCCATTGATTGACATATTGCCTTTCTAGTGTCTGATGTATTCTGCTGTCTGTCCTATTCTCTACTATCCCCCCTCCCCTCCCCTCCCCTCCCCTCCCCTCCCCTTTTCTCTCTCTACCCCTTCTACTGTAAATCATTTCTTCCACTTGTATTATCTTGTCTTACCCCTCCTTTCCTCTTATATGTCATTTTGTATAACCCTGAGGATCGCCTTCCATTTCCATGTGATTCCCTTTCTCACTCCCTTTCCCTCCCACCTCTCATCCCTGTTTAATGTAAATCTTCTTCTCAAGCTCTTCGTCCCTACCCTGTCCTTGTTTACTCCCCTTATATCAAAGGAGTCATTTGGTATTTGTTTTTTAAAGATTGACTAGCTTCACTTAGCATAATCTGCTCTAATGCCATCCATTTCCCTCCAAGCTCTATGATTTTGTCATTTTTTAATGCAGAGTAATACTCCATAGTGTATAAATGCCACATTTTTTTTATCCATTCATCTATTGAAGGACATCTAGGCTGATTCCACAGTCTTGCTATCGTGAATTGAGCTGCTATGAACATCGATGTAGCAGTGTCCCTGTAGCATGCTCTTATTAGGTCTTTAGGGAATAGACCGAGAAGGGGAATAGCTGGGTCAAATGGTGGTTCCATTCCCAGCTTTCTAAGAAATCTCCATACTGCTTTCCAAATTGGCTGCACCAGTTTTCAGTCCCACCAGCAATGAACAAGAGTGCCCTTTTCCCCGCATCCTCTCCAGCACTTATTGTTGTTTGACTTCCTAATGGCTGCCAATCTTACTGGAGTGAGATGGTATCTTAGGGTGGTTTTGATTTGCATTTCTCTGACTGCTAGCAATGGTGAGCATTTTTTCATGTATTTATTGATTGATTGTATGTCCTCCTCTGAGAAGTGTCTGTTCAGGTCCTTGGCCCATTTATTGATTGGGTTATTTGTTATCTTATTGTCTAATTTTTTGAGTTCTTTGTATATTCTGGTTATTAGGGCTCTATCTGAAGTGTGTGGAGTAAAGATTTGTTCCCAGGATGTAGGCTCCCTGTTTATCTCTCTTATTGTTTCTTTTGCTGAGAAAAAACTTTTTAGTTTGAGTAAGTCCCATTTGTTGATTCTAGTTGTTAACTCTTGCGCTATGGGTGTCCTATTGAGGAATTTGGAGCCCGATCCCACATCATGTAGATCATAACCAACTTTTTCTTGTATCAGATGCCGTGTCTCTGATTTAATATCAAGCTCCTTGATCCATTTTGAGTTAACTTTTGTGCATGGCGAGAGATAGGGATTCAGATTCATTTTGATGCAAATGGATTTCCAGTTTTCCCAGCACCATTTGTTGAAGATGCTATCCTTCCTCCATTGCATGCTTTTAGCCCCTTTATCAAAAATAAGATAGTTGTAGTTTTGTGGATTGGTTACTGTGTCCTCTATTCTGTACCATTGGTCCACCCGCCTGTTTTGGTACCAGTACCATGCTGTTTTTGTTACTATTTCTCTGTAGTATAGTTTGAAGTCTGGTATCGCTATACGGCCTGATTCACATTTCCTGCTTAGTATTGTTTTTGCTATTCTGGGTCTTTTATTATTCCATATGAATTTCATGATTCTTTTATCAATTTCTACAAGATATGCTGTTGGGATTTTGATTGGCATTGCATTGAACTTATAGAGAACTTTTGGTAATATCGCCATTTTGATGATGTTAGTTCTGCCTATCCATGAGCAGGGTATATTTTTCCATCTTCTAAGGTCTTCTTCTATATCTTTCTTTAGGGTTCTGAAATTTTCATTGTATAAATCTTTCACCTCTTTTGTTAGGTTGATTCCCAAGTATTTTATTTTTGGGGGGGGATATTGTGAATGGAGTAGTTGTCCTCATTTCCATTTCAGAGGATTTGTCGCTGATATACAGGAATGCCTTTGATTTATGCGTGTTGATCTTATATCCTGCCACTTTGCTGAATTCATTTATTAGCTCTAATAGCTTCTTTGTAGACCCTTTTGGGTCTGCTAGGTATAGGATCATATCATCTGTAAATAGTGATAATTTAAGTTCTTCTTTTCCTATTTTTATGCCTTTAATTTTTTTCGTCTGCCTAATTGCTCTGGCCAGTGTTTCGAGGACTATGTTGAACAGAAGTGGTGAGAGAGGGCATCCCTGTCTTGTACCAGATCTTAGAGGGAATGCCTTCAATTTTTCCATTCAGAATGATGCTGGCCTGTGGCTTATCATAGATTGCTTTTACAATGTTGAGGTATGATCCAGTTATCCCTAATTTTTCTAGAGTTTTGAACATAAAGGGATGCTGTACTTTGTCGAATGCTTTTTCTGCATCTATCGAGATGATCATATGGTTCTTATTTTTAAGTCTATTGATGTGGTGAATAACATTTATTGATTTCCGTATATTGAACCAGCCTTGCATCCCAGGGATGAATCCTACTTGATCATGGTGTATAATTTTTTTGATATGTATTTGAATCCGATTCGCCAGAATTTTATTGAGGATTTTTGCGTCAATGTTCATTAGAGATATTGGTCTGTAGTTTTCTTTCTTTGAAGTGTCTTTGTCTGGTTTCGGAATCAGGGTGATGTTGGCCTCGTAGAATGAATTTGGAAGTTCTCCATCTTTTTCTATTTCCTGAAATAGCTTGAAAAGTATTGGTGTTAGTTCCTCTTTAAAGGTTTTGTAAAACTCTGCTGTATACCCATCAGGTCCTGGGCTTTTCTTAGTTGGTAATCTTTTGATGGTTTCTTCTATTTCCTCTATTGTTATTGGTCTGTTTAGATTGTCTATATCCTCCTGCCTCAATCTGGGCAGATTATATGACTTAAGAAATTTATCGATGCCTTCACTATCTTCTATTTTACTGGAGTATAAGGATTCAAAATAATTTCTGATTATCTTCTGTATTTCTGAAGTGTCTGTTGTGATATTGCCTTTTTCATCCCGTATGCTAGTAATTTGGGTTCTCTCTCTTCTTCTCTTCGTTAGCATGGCTAAGGGTCTGTCAATTTTATTTATTTTTTCAAAGAACCAACTTTTAGTTTTGTCAATTTTTTCAATTGTTTCTTTTGTTTCAATTTCATTAATTTCTTCTCTGATTTTAATTATTTCTTGCCTTCTACTTCTTTTGCTGTTGTTTTGCTCTTCTTTTTCTAGGATTTTGAGATGAAGTATGAGATCATTTATTTGTTGGTTTTTTTCTTTTTTTGAGGAATGAACTCCAAGCAATGAATTTTCCTCTTATAACTGCTTTCAATGTGTCCCATAGATTCCGATATGTTGTGTCTTTTTTTTTCATTTAACTCTAGGAAGTTTTTAATTTCCTCTTTGATGTCTTCTAAAACCCATTGATCATTCAGGAACCTATTGTTCATTCTCCAAGTGATGCTTGATTTGTCCTTCCTTCTTTTATCATTGATTTTCAGTTTCATTCCATTGTGGTCAGATAAGATGCATGGTATTATCTCTACCCCTTTATATTGTCTAAGATTTTCCCTGTGACATAATATATGGTCTATCTTTGAGAAGGTTCCATGTGCTGCTGAGAAAAAAGTATAACTACTTGATGTTGGGTGGTATAGTCTATATATGTCAATTAGGTCTAGGTTGTTAATTGTGTTATTGAGTTCTATAGTTTCCTTATTTAACTTTTGTTTGGAAGATCTGTCCAGTGGTGAGAGAGGTGTGTTGAAGTCTCCCATGATTATTGTATGGTGGTCTATTAGATTCTTGAACTTGAGAAGAGTTTGCTTGATGAACAAAGCTGCACCATTATTTGGGGATATATATTTATGATTGTTATGTCTTGTTGGTGTATGGTTCCCTTGAGCAGTATGAAGTGTCCTTCTTTATCCCTTTTGATTAACTTTGGCTTGAAATCTATTTTATTAGATATGAGTATGGCCACTCCTGCTTTTTTCCGCAGTCCATATGAGTGGTATGATTTTTCCCAACCTTTCACCTTAAGTCTATGAATATCTTTTCCTATCAGACGCGTCTCCTGTAGGCAGCATATTGTTGGGTCTTGTTTTGTGATCCATTCTACTAGCCTGTGTCTCTTGATTGGTGAGTTTAAGCCATTAACATTTAGGGTTATTATTGAGATATGGTTTGTTCTTCTATCCATATTTGTTTATTGATGTTACTAAACCTGATTTGTTATCCACTTTGACTACTTTCCCCCCTTTACTGTCCTACCTCCCATTGTTGGTTTTCAATGTTATTTTCCATTTCCTCTTCCTGTAATGTTTTGCCAAGGATTTTTTGAAGAGATGGTTTTCTAGCTGCGAATTCTTTTAACTTTTGTTTATCGTGGAAGGTTTTAATTTCATCTTCTCTCCTGAAGCTTAATTTCGCCGGATACACGATTCTTGGTTGGAACCCATTTTCTTTCAGAGTTTGAAATATGTTATTCCAGGATCTTCGAGCTTTCAGAGTCTGTGTTGAGAGATCAGCTGTTATCCTGATTGGTTTACCCCTAAATGTAATCTGCTTTCTTTCTCTTGCAGATTTTAAAATTCTCTCCTTATTCTGTATGTTGGACATCTTCATTATAATGTGTCTAGGTGTGGATCTCTTATGATTTTGCACATTTGGTGTCCTGTAGGCTTCTAGGATTTGGGATTCTGTCTCATTCTTCAAGTCTGGGAAGTTTTCTCATATTATTTCACTGAATGGACTGTTTATTCCTTTGGTATGGAGCTCTGTGCCTTCCTGTATTCCAATGACTCTTAAATTTGGTCTTTTGATATTGTCCCATAATTCTTGGATGTTCTGCTCATGGTTTCTTAGCTGTCTTGCTGAGCTATCTATGTTCTTTTCCAGTTGAAATACTTTGTCTTCATTGTCTAATGTTCTCTCTTCTAAGTGATCTACACTGCTGGTAGTATTCTCAACTGAGTTTTTAAGTTGGTTTACTGTTTCCTGCATTTCTAGGATTTCTATTTGTTTGTTTTTTATTACCTCTATCTCCCTGTGAAATTGATCTTTTACTTCCTGGATTTGTTTGTCAATGTGATCTTTCATTGTCTGATTTTGCTGTCTCATGTCTTCCTTGAGACTCCAGATCATCTGAAGCATATATATCCTCAACTCTTTATCTGACATTCCATCTGTTGCAGCTATTACCTCTTCTAAAGTTGAGTTGACCTGCATTGCTTGTGGTCCTTTCTTTCCTTGTCTTTTCATACTGCTCGCGTTTCTTTCTGCTTGGTGCAACTGTTGTGTTTTTGAAATTTACCCCCTATTTATTTATATTGCTCTTGTATAGTTGGGAAGTCTCCCTTGCAGGGCGGGTAGTGGCTCTGCTCCTCCTCTAATTAGGGTGATCTGTCTACCCTGCTGATCAGTCACAGGTCTGCCCCCCCTGCGGGCACGGGTGGCGGCTCTGCTCTGCCCCCACTCCAATTGTGGTAACGTAACTACCACGCCCTGGGGTCGTTGGTCCTGATCTGGATGTGGGTGGCAGCTCTGCTGGGTCCCCACTCCAATTGGTGTGACGTGTGTACCGCGCTGGCAGGCCTCTAGGCCGGTGGGTCACAGTTCTGCACAGCCCCCACTCCCAATGGGGGTACCTGACTACCTCTCCAACGGGTCACTGAGCCCCCTCCTGACCCGGGCGGCGACCCTGCTCCACCCCCACTCCAACCAGTGTGACGCGACTGCCTCGGTGTTGCGTGTCCACCACGCTGGCAAGCTACCTGGCCTGTCTTTCCAATGGGCCGCAGGTCTGCCTGCCCTGCTTTCTCAGATGTCAGCTCTGCACAGCCCCTACTCCAAATGAGGTTACTTGGCTACCGTGCCTCGGGGTCGCTGGTCCTATTCTAGGCGTGGGCGGCTACTCTCTTCAGCCCCAGCTGCGTTTGGTGTGTCATGATACCACGCCGGCGGGTCACTTGGCCTGCTCTGGGCGCAGGAGGAAGCTCTACTCTGCCCCACAGCACCCAGCAGGAGCCTGACTGAGAAGCAGACACTGCTGGTTCCCTATCCTTGGGCCGAAGCAGCTTCGGTAGCCAGAACCCCGCCTCTCGGATCCCGATACAGTCACCGCTGGGAGCTGGCTCCAGCGAGCGACCCCCATGGGTTCCCCTGCCCCCAGGCCAAAACTGTTCCGGGAGTCAGAACCCAGTCGCCCCAAGCTCAGCGCACGCTCCACTTGGAGCTGGCCTCCACCGGCAGTCTCCGCAGTTTCCTCAGACCTGGGCTAGGTTAGCCCCGGGAACCAGAATCCAGCTGCTCAGTGCCCGGCGCACGCCTTGCCAGGCACGAGCCTCTAGGAGTATTCTCCACAAGATCCCCAGTCCGGAGCCTGAGCAAGAAATCTGACTGCTAGATGCAGTCAAATACCAGCCTGAAATCACCTGTTCTGTAGCTGAATGAGCTGAGATCCCAGGAGAGCCCTGATGGCGGATGCCGACTGCCGGTTTGGGCGGGGCGGGCCAAACCGCTCGGGTGTCAGCCGCTTGCAAAAGTGGCCGCTGGCCTCAGGACTCGACTTCTGCACCCGCCGCGGGGCCACCTATGGAGCCGGGTAGCTGTGGCCGAGTGGTTAGGAACCGGGCAGGTGAAGTGGCTGCTCCCAGAGCGAGCTCTAGGCCTCCCAGGGGAGCCCTGATGGCGGAGGCTGACTGCCGGTTTGGGCGGGGCGGGCCAAACCTCTCGGGTGTCAGCCGCTTGCAAAAGTGGCCGCTGGCCTCAGGACTCGACTT
Organism: Urocitellus parryii; assembly: GCF_045843805.1. Lineage (NCBI taxonomy): Eukaryota > Metazoa > Chordata > Mammalia > Rodentia > Sciuridae > Urocitellus > Urocitellus parryii. Next base: position 76,368,148 of record NC_135541.1, read on the forward strand.
CTGCACCCGCCGCGGGGCCACCTATGGAGCCGGGTAGCTGTGGCCGAGTGGTTAGGAACCGGGCAGGTGAAGTGGCTGCTCCCAGAGCGAGCTCTAGGCCTCCCAGGGGAGCCCTGATGGCGGAGGCTGACTGCTGGTTCGGGCGGGGCGGGTCAGGCCGCTCGGGTGTCAGCTGCTTGCAAAAGTGGTCCCTGGTTTCAGGACTCGACTTCTGCACCCGCCGCGGGGCCACCCGTGGAGCTCAAATTTATTAATATGATGAATTACGTTTATTGATTTCTGTATGTTGAACCAACCCTGTATCCCTGGGATGAAAACCACTTGATCATGGTGCACTATCTTTTAAATATGTTTTTGTGTGCAATTTGCCAAAATTTTATTGAGAATTTTTTCATCTATGTTCATCAGGGATATTGGTCTGAGATTTTTCTTGATGTGTCTGTCTGGTTTTGGTATCAGTGTAATATTAGCCTCGGAGAATGAGTTTGGAAGGGTTCCTCCTTTTATATTTCATGAAATACTTTGAGGAGTATTGGTGTTAATTCTTCTTTGAAAGTCCTGTAGAACTCAGCTGAGAATTCATCTGGTCCTCGGCTTTTCTTAGTAGGCTTTTGATAGCATTTTCTATTTCATTTATTGAAATTAATCTGTTCAAATCATGTATGATCTCCTCATTCAGTTTGGATAAGTCATTGTCTCTAGAAACTTGTTGATGTCTTTGATATTTTCTATTTTATTGGAATATAAATTTTCAAAATAGTTTCTAATTATCTTTTGTATTTCAGAATGTCCATTGTGATATTTCCTTCCTCATCTTGTGTTTTAGTAATTTGAGTTTTCTCTCTTTTTCTCTTCATGAGCATGACTAGGAGTTTATCTATTTTATTTATTTTTTTTCAAAGAACCAACTTTTTGTTTTGTCAGTTTTTTCAATTGTTTCCTTAGTTTCCATTTCATTGATTTCACCTCTGATTTTAATCATTTCCTGTCTTCTCCTGCTTTTAGTGTTGATTTGTTCTTCTTTATCTAGGACTTTGAGATGCAGTCTTAGGTCATTTATTTGTTGACTTTTTATTATTTTAATGAATGCACTCAATGCAGTAAACTTTCCTTTTAGTACTGCCTTCATAGAGATTTTGATGTGTTGTATCAGTGTTCTCATTTACTTCTAAGAATTCTTTTATTTCATCCTTAATTTCTTCTACTATCCATTCATCATTCGATAGAATATTATTTATTTGCCATTTGTTATAGCTTGTATTTTTTATTTTATCATTGATTTCTAATTTCACTCCATTGTGGTCTGATAGAATGCAGGGTATTATCTCTGCTATTTTGTATTTACTAAGATTTGCTTTGTTGCATTAGATACGATCTATTTTAGAGAAGGAACCATGTGCTGCTAAGAAGAAAGTATATTTGCCCATTGGTGGATGAAATATTCTATATATGTCTGTTAAGTCTAATTATTGATTGTAGTGTTTAGTTCTATAGTTCCCTTACTTAGTTTTTGTTTGGTAAATTTGTCCAGTAGTGAGAGAGTTGTGTTAAAGTCCCCCAGTATTATTGTATTGTGGTCTATTTGACTATTGAAATTGAGAAGTATTTGTTTGATGTACATGAATGCTCCATTGTTTGGGGCATAATTATTTATAATTGTTATGTCCTGCTTATATATACTTACCTTAAGAAGTATTAAATGTCCTTATTTGTCTCTTCTGATTAACTTTGGTTTGAAGTCTACTTTATCTGAGATGAGAATGGAAGCCCCTGCTTATTTACACAATCCATATGAGTGATAAGTTTTTTCCCATCCTTTCACCTTCAGCCTATGTATGTCTTTGCCTATGAGGTGAGTCTCTTGAAGACAGCATATTGTTGGGTCTTACTTTTTAATATAATCTGCCAGTCTATGTCTTTTCACTGATGAGTAGACCGTTAACGTTCAAGGTTATTATTGAGATATGATTTGTATTCCCTGTCATGTTGATTTATTTTTATTTGTCTGAGTTTCTCATTTGGCTGAATGTCTCTTTAGTGTAGATCCTCCTTTTGCTGGTTTTCACTACTTCTTTTTCTTTTCACTTCATCCTCATGGAATATTTTGTTGAGAATATTCTGTAGTATACGCTATCTAGTTGTGAATTCTTTTAATTTTTGTTTATCATGGTTTTAATTTCATCTTAAAATCTGAAACTTAGTTTTTCTGGATATAAAATTCTTGGTTGGCATCCATTTTCTTTCAGAGCTTAAAATATATTATTCCAGGACCTCACAGCTTTGAGGGTTGGGTTGAGAAATCAGTTGAAATTCTAATTGGTTTCCCCCTTTAGGTAATTTGATTTTTTTTCTCTCACAGCTTTTAAGATTTTAGCTTTATTTTGTGAGTCATTCTCATTATAATGTGTCTTGGTGTGGGTATGCTGTAATTTTGTACATTTGGGGTACTATAAGCCTCTTGTATTTGATTTTCCGTTCCATTCTTTAGGTTTGGGAAATTTTCTGCTATTATATCATTGAAAAGATTGTTCATTCCTTTGGTTTGTATCTCTGCTCCTTTATCTATTCCAATAACCCTCAAATTTGGTCTTTTCATGTTATCTCATAATTCTTAGATATTCTGTTCATGGTTCTCTAAATGGTCAGCTCTACATTCAAGATTGTATATTTTGTCTTCATTGTCTGAGGTTTTGTCTTCCAAGTGGTCTAGTTTTTTTGGTGATGTTTTCTATTAAATTTATAATTTGGTTTACTGATCCCTTCATTTTGAGAATTTCTGCTTTGTGTGTGTGTGTGTGTGTGTGTGTGTGTGAGAGAGAGAGAGAGAGAGAGAGAGAGAGAGAGAGAGAGAGAGAGAGAACTCTTTATTGAAGTGATCTTTTACTTCCTGTGTTTTTTCTTTGATTTTACTCCTTATACTATCCCTTACTTCACATATTAATTTACCTATGTACAATCTAAACTCCTTTTTGGACATTTCTTCTACTGTGTTATCAGTGGCTTCTGTTGTTGAAGCATCTTAGTTTGTTTGGGGAGTTTTATTCCCTTGTTGTTGTTTTTTCATGTTGTTGATGTCTTTTCCCATCTAGAAGTATGGATCTAAGGCAGCATAAATTCCAGTGCCTTGCCTTTAATGGTGAGACCAATATCAACAGCACCCAGTGGAAACAATATATAGCTTTAAACCTAATAGCTCCCACCAAGGCATCTACTGCTTTCTTGCATTAAAACAAATAATGAGTTCAATAACTATCAATAGTATAAGCTGAAAATTTGTTAAAACAATTTACCATTTCAGATGGTGAATGAGAGAGAACAGAGGTGGTGTAGTATGTGATATTTGCAAGGGAGGAAGAGAGGAGCTAGAAGTAAAAATTCACAGTAAGAGTGGAAGAGGAGTTATTAGAGATGACTGTAGGTTGGAGAAAAGTTGGAAAGAAAATCCAAGAAAATAGACAGGAGAGAGGAAGAATAGAAACAAAGAAAATTAAAGAAATAAGAATACAACAAAAATGCAAAACACCATTCATATATCATTGTCGTCCACACACTGATGCATAAAATATCCTATTCCAAATATGGTAGAGATATTAGCAACTGGAAAAATAAAATAAAATAAATTTTTCTGGAAAGTCAAACTGTCTCTGTCAGTGTTCAATAGTTTCTCAGCCCTTTTCTGATGTCTCTCAGAAACACCAATGATTTTATATATATAAATTATATATATATATATATATATATATATATATATATATATATATATAAAACAGTAGAGTATATTTTGACATGTTATACATACAAGGAGTATTACTTCCCAGTTTTGTGGTTGTATATGATGTGAAGTTACACTGGTCTTGCACTCATATATGAACACAGGAAAGTTATGTCTGATTCATTCTTCTGTCTTTCCTATTCCTATCCCTCCTCTCTTCCCTTCATTCCCCTTTATCTACTCCAAGGAACTTCTATTCTTCCCTCCCCCTCTTATTGTGAGTTAGCATGCCCATATCAGAGAAAACATTCAGCCTTGGATTTGGGGGATTGGCTTATTTCACTTAGCATGATAGTCTCCAGTTCCATTCATTTATTGGCAAATGCCAAATTTTATTCTTCTTTATGGCTGAGTAATATTCTATTATGTGTATGTACCACATTTTCTTTATCCATTCATCCATTGAAGAGCACCTTGGTTGGTTCCACAGAGAAGCAATCATGAATTGAGCTGCTGTATACATTGATGTGTTTGCACCACTATTTTATGCTGATTTTAAGTTGTTTCGGTATATGATGAGGAATGGAATAACTGGGTTAAATAATGAATGGTTCCATTTCAAGTTTTCTGAGGGAATCTCCATACTGCTTTCCAGAGTTGTTGCACCAAGTTGCAATCCCACCAGCAATGTATGAGTATATATTTCAGGTCATCTTTTTATTATATTTTTTAGCTACCTCATATGAAAGAAACATGATATTTTTCTGTGTCTGGCTTCTATTGATTAATATGTTGTCCTCCAGTTCCTGAAAATGGAAAGATTTCATTTTTCTTAATGACTGAATAATACTCATTGAGTATATATACTCCATATTTTCTTCACCCTTTCACATGTTGAAAGCAATGGGGATGATTGCCTATCTTGGTCACTGTGAATAATTTTGCAATAAACATGGGTGTGCAGGTACTTTTTGTATGCTGACTTAATTTTTTTTGGTGAGGTAGATATATGCCAAAGAGTCAGATATCCAGGTAATTCTATTTTTAGATTTTGAAAAGCATCCATGTGAATTTTAGGATTTTTCTCTAGTTCTGTGGAGACTGTCACTGGTATTTGATGGGGATTTCAATGAATCTATAAATTGCTTTGGGTACTATGGCCATTTTTTCAATTCTAATTTTCAGTCTATGAACATGGGAGGTCTTCCTGTCTTTCAGTATCTTCTTCAATTTCTTTCTTCAATATTTTACAATTTTTATTTTAAAGTCCTTTTGTATTCTTAGGTTTATTCCTAGGTATTTTAAACTAATTAATTAATTGATTGATTGATTAATTAATTTAGTGTAGCCATTTTGAATGAGATTGCTTTTGTAAATTATTTCTTAGGAAGTTTATTTTTGATGCATAGAAAAGCTACTGATCTTTACATATTGATCTTGTATCTTGCATTTTACTGCATTTGTTTTTCAGTTCTTTCGGTAGATTTTTTAGGTTTTTCTACATGTAAAATCATATCAACTTCAATAAGCATAGTTTGACCTTCTCCTTTCCCATTTGCATGCCTTTTACTTCTTTTTTTTCTTTCTTTTTTTTTTTTTTTTTTTTTTTTGCTTAATTGCTTTAGCTCAAATTTATAGCAATATACTGAGGAGCAACAGTGAGAGTAAAAAACAACTTGGTCTATGGGCTTGACCTATACATAACCTAGGAATTTGGGGGCTAGCCTGACATGGGGGCAGGCTTGGAAAACTGAGTCTTTGGAGTGTTCCTTGGTCCTGGGTCCATAGGAGTCAGCGTGGAGACTGGGGCATCATGAGAACGTCTGGAGATTGGTACCCTGAGGGTTTTCCTGGTGCTAGGGCAGGTGTTAAGACTGGAGCTGCAGGGCTGTCTTGGCACAGCAGTGGCCTTGGATATAGGGTCAAAAATGGCCAATCTGGCACTAGGATTTACTGTGGTCATCCTGATGTGGGGATGACCCTGAAATTAACTGTTCATTTCACTCTTCTTCCCCAATGTGGGAGGTATCTCTCTCCACGATGCACTGGTTAGAATTGGGGAAATGTGAAATTGTCCTTCTTAAACTCTTCCTTGTTGCTTTTCTTATTTATGTTTTCTACTCAAATGCTATAATCTCTTGCATATCTTAGGTCTTGCAAAAATACTGTTGTGCATGGGCGTTTATTTAAATTGATGTTTCTGAAAAAAAATATCTGGGAAGTCTTATTCTGCCATGTTATTGGTGTTACTCTCTCTGCAGTATGTATCTTAAGTGTCCCTTGAAACAGAACCAGTCTGCTTCATCATAGTGCAGGCTTCTTACCTCAGAGTACCACTGATTCCTGCTTCTTATAGCATTGTTGTCCTTCATTTCACTTACCTATACATTACTATCACCAAGCATGTTATTAATATTATCATTTAAAGTTACCCTTTACCTTGATTAATAATAAGAATAAAAGTTAACGTTTTATCTTCATTTATTTCTTTTTTTTTGTATTTTGATTGTGAATTTATTTTTCAAGTTAACTTTTATGAACTTCTGCAATAATAAAGTAATACTTTAATTTCTACTTTCTGTATTGCTTCTATACTGCTACTTTTTTTTTTTATTGGTCGTTCATAACATTACATAGTTCTTAATACATCATATTACACGGTTTGATTCAAGTGGATTATGAACTCCCGCTTTTACCCCGTATACAAATTGCTGTATCACATCAGTTACCCTTCCATTGATTGACATATTGCCTTTCTAGTGTCTGATGTATTCTGCTGTCTGTCCTATTGTCTACTATCCCCCCTCCCCTCCCCTCCCCTCCCCTTTTCTCTCTCTACCCCTTCTACTGTAAATCATGTCTTCCATTTGTATTCTCTTGACTTACCCCTCCTTACCTCTTATATGACATTTTGTATAACCCTGAGGATCGCCTTCCATTTCCATGCAATTTCCCTTCTCACTCCCTTTCCCTCCCACCTCTCATCCCTGTTTACTGTAAATATTCTTCTCAAGCTCTTCGTCCCTACCCTGTCCTTGTTTACACCCCTTATATCAAAGGAGTCATTTGGTATTTGTTTTTTAAAGATTGACTAGCTTCACTTAGCATAATCTGCTCTAATGCCATCCATTTCCCTCCAAATTCTATAATTTTGTCATTTTTTAATGCAGAGTAATACTCCATAGTGTATAAATGCCACATTTTTTTTATCCATTCATCTATTGAAGGGCATCTAGGCTGGTTCCACAGTCTTGCTATCGTGAATTGAGCTGCTATGAACATCGATGTAGCAGTGTCCCTGTAGCATGCTCTTGTTAGGGCTTTAGGGAATAGACCAAGAAGGGGAATAGCTGGGTCAAATGGTGGTTCCATTCCCAGCTTTCCGAGAAATCTCCATACTGCTTTCCAAATTGGCTGCACCAATTTGCAGTCCCACCAGCAATGAACAAGAGTGCCCTTTTCCCCGCATCCTCTCCAGCACTTATTGTTGTTTGACTTCCTAATGGCTGCCAGTCTTACTGGAGTGAGATGGTATCTTAGGGTAGTTTTGATTTGCATTTCTCTGACTGCTAGCGATGGTGAGCATTTTTTCATGTACTTGTTGATTGATTGTATGTCCTCTTCTGAGAAGTGTCTGTTCAGGTCCTTGGCCCATTTATTGATTGGGTTATTTGTTATCTTATTGTCTAATTTTTTGAGTTCTTTGTATATTCTGGTTATTAGGGCTCTATCTGAAGTGTGTGGAGTAAAGATTTGTTCCCAGGATGTAGGCTCCCTATTTATCTCTCTTATTGTTTCTTTTGCTGAGAAAAAACTTTTAATTTGAGTAAGTCCCATTTGTTGATTCTATTTGTTAACTCTAGCGCTATGGGTGTCCTATTGAGGAATTTGGAGCCCGATCCCACAGCGTGTAGATCATAACCAACTTTTTCTTCTATCAGATGCCGTGACTCTGATTTAATATCAAGCTCCTTGATCCATTTTGAGTTAACTTTTGTGCACGGCGAGAGATAGGGATTCAGATTCATTTTGGTGCAAATGGATTTCCAGTTTTCCCAGCACCATTTGTTGAAGATGCTATCCTTCCTCCATTGCATGCTTTTAGCCCCTTTATCAAAAATAAGATAGTTGTAGTTTTGTGGATTGGTTACTGTGTCCTCTATTCTGTACCATTGGTCCACCCGCCTGTTTTGGTACCAGTACCATGCTGTTTTTGTTACTATTGCTCTGTAGTATAGTTTGAAGTCTGGTATCGCTATACCGCCTGATTCACACTTCCTGCTTAGTATTGGTTTTGCTATTCTGGGTCTTTTATTATTCCATATGAATTTCATGATTCTTTTATCTATTTCTACAAGATATGCTGTTGGGATTTTGATTGGCATTGCATTGAACTTATAGAGAACTTTTGGTAATATCGCCATTTTGATGATGTTAGTTCTGCCTATCCATGAGCAGGGTATGTTTTTCCATCTTCTAAGGTCTTCTTCTATGTCTTTCTTTAGGGTTCTGTAATTTTCATTGTATAAATCTTTCACCTCTTTTGTTAGGTTGATTCCCAAGTATTTTATTTTTTGGGGGGATATTGTGAATGGAGTAGTTGTCCTCATTTCCGTTTCAGAGGATTTGTCGCTGATATACAGGAATGCCTTTGATTTATGCGTGTTGATCTTATATCCTGCCACTTTGCTGAATTCATTTATTAGCTCTAATAGCTTCTTTGTAGACCCTTTTGGGTCTGCTAGGTATAGAATCATATCATCTGCAAATAGTGATAATTTAAGTTCTTCTTTTCCTATTTTTATGCCTTTAATTTCTTTTGACTGTCTAATTGCTCTGGCCAGTGTTTCGAGGACTATGTTGAACAGAAGTGGTGAGAGAGGGCATCCCTGTCTTGTACCAGATCTTAGAGGGAATGCCTTCAATTTTTCTCCATTCAGAATGATGCTGGCCTGTGGCTTATCATAGATTGCTTTTACAATGTTGAGGTATGATCCTGTTATCCCTAATTTTTCTAGCGTTTTGAACATAAAGGGATGCTGTACTTTGTCGAATGCTTTTTCTGCATCTATTGAGATGATCATATGGTTCTTATTTTTAAGTCTATTGATGTGGTGAATAACATTTATTGATTTCCGTATATTGAACCAGCCTTGCATCCCAGGGATGAATCCTACTTGATCATGATGTATAATTTTTTTGATATGTATTTGAATCCGATTCGCCAGAATTTTATTGAGGATTTTTGCGTCAAGGTTCATTAGAGATATTGGTCTGTAGTTTTCCTTCTTTGATATGTCTGGTTTCGGAATCAGGGTGATGTTGGCCTCGTAGAATGAATTTGGAAGTTCTCCCTCTTTTTCTATTTCCTGAAATAGCTTGAAAAGTATTGGTGTTAGTTCCTCTTTAAAGGTTTTGTAAAACTCTGCTGTATACCCATCCGGTCCTGGGCTTTTCTTAGTTGGTAGTCTTTTGATGGTTTCTTCTATTTCCTCTATTGTTATTGGTCTGTTTAGGTTGTCTATATCCTCCTGGATCAATCTGGGCAGATAATAAGACTCAAGGAATTTATCTATGCCTTCACATTCTTCTATTTTATTGGAGTATAAGGATTCAAAGTAATTTCTGATTATCTTCTGTATTTCTGAAGTGTCAGTTGTGATATTGCCTTTTTCATCCCGTATGCTAGTAATTTGGGTTCTCTCTCTTCTTCTCTTCGTTAGCATGGCTAAGGGTCTGTCAATTTTATTTATTTTTTCAAAGAACCAGCTTTTAGTTTTGTCAATTTTTTCAATTGTTTCTTTTGTTTCAATTTCATTAATTTCAGCTCTGATTTTAATTATTTCTTGCCTTCTACTTCTTTTGCTATTGTTTTGCTCTTCTTTTTCTAGGATTTTGAGATGAAGTATGAGATAATTTATTTGTTGGTTTTTTCTTTTTTTGAGGAATGAACTCCAAGCAATGAATTTTCCTCTTAGAACTGCTTTCAATGTGTCCCATAGATTCCGATATGTTGTGTCTGTGTTTTCATTTAACTCTAGGAATTTTTTAATTTCCTCCTTGATGTCTTCTAAAACCCATTGATCACTCAGCAACCTATTGTTCATTCTCCAGGTGATGCTTGCTTTTTCCTTTCTTCTTTTATCATTGATTTTCAGTTTCATTCCATTATGATCAGATAAGATGCATGGTATTATCTCTACCCCTTTGTATTGTCTAAGAGTTGCCCTGTGACATAGTATATGGTCTATTTTTGAGAAGGTTCCATGTGCTGCTGAGAAAAAAGTGTAGCTACTTGATGTTGGGTGGTATAGTCTATATATGTCAATTAGGTCTAGGTTGTTAATTGTGTTATTGAGTTCTATAGTTTCCTTATTTAACTTTTGTTTGGAAGATCTGTCCAGTGGTGAGAGAGGTGTGTTGAAGTCTCCCATGATTATTGCATGTTGGTCTATTAGACTCTTGAACTTGAGAAGAGTTTGCTTGATGAATACAGCTGCACCATTATTTGGGGCATATAAATTTATGATTGTTATGTCTTGTTGGTGTATGGTTCCCTTGAGCAGTATGAAGTGTCCTTCTATATCCCTTTTGATTAGCTTTGGCTTGAAATCTATTTTATTAGATATGAGTATGGACACTCCTGCTTGTTTCCGCTGTCCATATGAGTGATATGATTTTTCCCAACCTTTCACCTTCAGTCTATGTATATCTTTTCCTATCAAATGCGTCTCCTGTAGACAGCATATTGTTGGGTCTTGTTTTTTGATCCATTCTACTAGCCTGTGTCTCTTAATTGGTGAGTTTAAGCCATTAACATTTAGGGTTATTATTGAGATATGGTTTGTTCTTCTATCCATATTTGTTTATTGATGTTACTAAACCTGATTTGTTATCCTCTTTGACTACTTTCCCCCCTTTACTGTCCTACATCCCATTGTTGGTTTTCAATGTTGTTTTCCATTTCCTCTTCCTGTAATGTTTTGCCAAGGATTTTTTGAAGAGATGGTTTTCTAGCTGCGAATTCTTTTAACTTTTGTTTATTGTGGAAGGTTTTAATTTCATCTTCTAACCTGAAGCTTAATTTCGCCGGATACACGATTCTTGGTTGGAGCCCATTGTCTTTCAGTGTTTGAAATATGTTATTCCAGGATCTTCTAGCTTTCAGAGTCTGTGTTGAGAGATCAGCTGTTATCCTGATTGGTTTACCCCTAAATGTAATCTGCTTTCTTTCTCTTGCAGCTTTTAAAATTCTCTCCTTATTCTGTATGTTGGACATCTTCATTATAATGTGTCTAGGTGTGGATCTCTTATGATTTTGCACATTCGGCGTCCTGTAGGCTTCTAGGATTTGGGATTCTGTCTCAATCTTCAATTCTGGGAAGTTTTCTCGTATTATTTCACTGAATAGACTGTTTATTCCTTTGGAATGGAGCTCTGTGCCTTCCTGTATCCCAATGACTCTTAAATTTGGTCTTTCGATATTGTCCCATAATTCTTGGATGTTCTGCTCATGGTTTCTTAGCAGACTTGCTGAGCTGTCTATGTTCTTTTCCAGTTGAAATACTTTGTCCTCATTGTCTGATGTTCTCTCTTCTAAGTGATCTACTCTGCTGGTAGTATTCTCAATTGAGTTTTTAAGTTGGTTTATTGTTTCCTGCATTTCTAGAATTTCAATTTGTTTGTTTTTTATTACCTCTATCTCCCTGTGAAATTGATCTTTTACTTCCTGGATTTGTTTGTCAATGTGATCTTTCATTGTCTGATTTTGCTGTCTCATGTCTTCCTTGAGACTCCAGATCATCTGAAGCATATACATCCTGAACTCTTTATCTGATATTCCATCTGTTGCAGCTATTACCTCTTCTAAAGTTGAGTTGACCTGCATTGCTTGTGGTCCTTTCTTTCCTTGTCTTTTCATACTGCTCGCGTTTCTTTCTGCTTGGTGCAACTGTTGTGTTTTGAAATTTACCCCCTATTTATTTATGTTGCTCTTGTATACTTGAAAAGTCTCCCTTGCAGGTGTGGGCGGCGGCTGTGCCCCTACTCCTATTGGGGTGACGTGTCTACCACGCTGGCGGCTCTCTGGGCCTGTTCCGGGAGTGGAAGGCGGCTCTGCTCTGTCCCTATTCCAATTGGGGTGTCGTGACTACAATGCTGGCAGTACGCTGGGCCTGTTCCGGGCGTGGGCGGTGGGCTTGGCTGGCGGGATTCCACCTAATGGCAGTCCCTAACCTCCCTGCTTGCTAATTAATGGCTTCTCTGAGGCGCCTCGCCTTCTGTAGCTGCGGGGCAGGCCGCGCGAATCAGTTGGCCTGGATCTCCGGGGTCCTGCTGCTGGCTGTTTTGATGTTGCAAGCTGTTGGAGAGTGGTGGTGTATTCTTCAGCTTTCCCGGATGGTGGCCGCTGACTGCCTGGATGGAGTGTCCGCTGTTTTGATGTCGCACTCTGAAGGAGAGTGGTGGTGTATCCTTCAGCTTTCCCGGATGGTGGCCGCTGACTGCCTCGGCGGAGTGTCCGCTGTGGGGGATGGGACTGTACCGCTTCCTTCCCCTTCTGAGAACCCGTGCTCGGCCCAAGGGTCCGTGTGGGCTTGGCTGGTGGGATTCCACCTAATGGCCTTCCCTAACCTCCCTGCTTGCCAATTAATGGCTTCACTGAGGCGCCACGCCTTCTGTAGCCGCAGGGCAGGCCACACGAATCAGTTGGCCTGGGTCTCCGGGGCCCTGCTGCAGGCTGCTGGGATCCCTGGCACTCTATCACTTTGATTTTTTCTGCTTGCCCCTCCCCCAGCGCTGGCTAGCCAGGTTTCCTTTTGGCTGCTACTGGGAGGAGGGGTTGGAGGTCAGGTGTCTCTGGTTTCCCCCTAGCCTGTATGGAGGCTCAGCTTGATACTCCCTCTCCCGGCAGGCCTAGCAGAGATTTTATGCGAATTCCCGCTGTCTGGGGGGTGAGCTGAATGACACCGACCTGTTTTGATGTCGCACTCTGAAGGAGAGTGGCGGTGTATCCTTCAGCTTTCCCGGATGGTGGCCGCTGACTGCCTCGGCGGAGTGTCCGCTGTGGGGGATGGGACTGTACCGCTTCCTTCCCCTTCTGAGAACCCGTGCTCGGCCCAAGGGTCCGTGTGGGCTTGGCTGGTGGGATTCCACCTAATGGCCTTCCCTAACCTCCCTGCTTGCCAATTAATGGCTTCACTGAGGCGCCACGCCTTCTGTCTTCATTTATTTCTTCCTCAATACTTTTCTTTATGATCTGTATTTTTGACCTACAACATTTATCTGTCCCTGAAGAATTTCTATTAACATTTCTTACCAAGTAGTCTAATGGTGATAAATTCCTTCAGGTTTGTTTGTTTGAGAATCTGCATTTTTCCTATGACTTTCAAAGGTAATTTCACTGAAGTCAAATTATAGGTTCATATGTTTCTTCTTTTTTAACACTTCTATTTGTTTTGCTTGTAGTTTTAGAATCAAATTCTATTGTAATCATTCCCTTTTCCTCTATAAGATTTTTTTTTTGTTTCTTTTACCTGGTGTCTTTCATGACATCATCATAATTATTATTTAAATATGATGTCATTATGTGTAGTTTTTTAAAATTTATAAACCTTTATTGTTATGATTTGCAGCCGAAATGTTCCCCTAAAAGGTTCATGTGTTGACAGCATGGAACAAGGTTCAGATTTGGGACCTTTAGGCAAAAATTGGATATTGAGGGCTTTGACGTCATTACTAGCTGCATGGACTTTGGGAGATGGGACCTAGTTAGAGGAATTGGGTCCACAGGGCCATGTCCTGGAAGGGTTTATCTTTTCCTCAAATCCCCCACCCCCCCAGTGTGTGTGTGTGTGTGTGTGTGTGAGTGTGTGCTCATCAGTTGCCAGGATCTGAGCAATTTTTCTCTGTCACACCCTTCTACCATTATATTTATGCTGTGTAGCCATCCAACCACAAATAGAAACCACTGAAACTGTAAGCCAAGTTATTCTTGTCAATAACTTCTCCAAGTTATTCTTGTCAGGTATTTTGATCCCAGTAACAAAAAGGTGCCTAATACCTTCATGTTCTATGACTTTTCTAGAGTTTTGGTTTGTTGTCCATTGTTAATTATGGAAAACCTCATGCCTTTATATTTCAGAGTTTGTCTGCTTCATTCTGTCTTTATATGGTAGTTGGGCAAATTCAATTGACATATAATCAAGCTCTCTGATTCTTTTCTTGGCCGTTACCAGTCAACTGGTAATTCCAGTCAAATGACCCAATAAAAGGTAGTTTTCATTTCTGTTACAGTGTTTTCAGTATTTAGCACTTCTTTACATGTTTTCTTATGGTTCCAATTTCTCTCCATACATTTCCATTTTTTTCTTGGGAATTTGGTGGAATTTTTCCCCACCCTAGATGACATAAGAAGGCTAAAAGGGGCAGAAATGAGAGCAACTCACTGCCTTCAAGGGGAAAAAGGCTTTCCTCTGGAGAGTGGGTCTTGACTGTGGAGAATCATGTTTAAACCAATTACTGTAACCCTTCCCTGAGAACCTGATTGGGTATCTGAGGGTAAGACCTACAGAAGTGTGGACCTCCGCAGAGACTGTGGTGTCCAGGGCACTTGCACTCTCACACTCACACTCAACCACACTGAGTCTCCAACCATTTGCCAAAATAGGATTCTTGTGGCTTCTGCTCTTATAAGGAAACATGCATGACTCTAATTTTACTTGTCTCTCCAGATTTCAGACTAGTAAGTTTCCCTGTGACCTCAAATCTCTGGTGGGTCCAAAAAAAGTAATTGATTTTTAGGTAGGTCAAGTTTTTGAGGATGAAAGTGATAACTTCCAGCTCCTTTCAGGCTGGAGCTCATTCTAGAAGTCTACATAGGGTAATATTTTAAAAAGCAATGTTCTGGAAGAAATAATACAATAAATTATTGCACTTACTACGTACTGGGTACTGTATTATATTCTTTATACCAGGCCTATTATTTAAAAGACACAACAAAACTATAAAACAGTTGTCAGGCTACCTTGTTCCCAATACTGTATTCCTTCCCCTAAGTCATGCTGCCCTGTCTCTCAGAAAGCTTGGTTTCTCACATCTAAATGGAAATAATTACAGACAAATATTTTATTCAGCAGAAAATACTTTGTTCAGCAGGATTAAACTGTATTAATTACCGAAACACTGTTTGACAAGCAGACTCCGTGTTGAGAAAGGACCTTGAGGCTTCTATTGAATCCCCCTTTTTTTTTCTTCCATTTGGTCTTTAAATGAATCACATTATATTTATATACCTCTGGAAGAAGATTAGGATATTTTTAATAATAAAATGACAGTTAATTTTTTAAAAAGGTCAACTCTAAGCAACTGGAGAAAAAAAATTGTCTTCTTCAGAATATATCTCAAATAAAGAGGAGTTTGATAGCACAATTTCCAAGACAAAGAAATACTTACTAACATACTAGTACTATACCCCCCAAAAAAAGAAATTGTTGCAACATATGGCACTGTATTTTCTTCAGGAAAACAAGCCTCCTGAGACCCAATTCTTTGATACTAATCACAGCAGTAATTAGAGATGATGTTGGTTACTGTTCGTGAATGCTCTCCATGTTAAGAGCAAATAACACCAGCAAAGTGTCTTCCTTCTCCCTCCCAGGTGCTGGCCTGACAAGTTCATCTCTAAGATTGGCTTCACCACTCCTGATTCTGAAGACTTGTCACATACATTTCCAAGCATGAAATTGGAAAACTATTTACTTGAAGCCAAGTGAAAGGCTTTCTTTAATTGTAGCTCTTTGGATTCTAAATAATAGTTCTATGGTTTCAGGAAATGTGAAGCACATAGGAAGTGGTCTTAAAGCAGGTTTGAACTTATAAAATTAGGTTTACCAAGTAAGCATCTAAATAAAAGAACTAGCCTACAGTACTATAGAATGTCTCGACGTATTTATGAAAATCACATCACAAACATAAGTGAAGGGCACTGAAGCAAAAGGTTTTACAGTCAGAATCCTGACATTGAAGTGCTGTTGGAATAAGCCTACATTATAACTAGGTCATTTTCAAGAGTCATGGAAAGATTTTGATTAGGAGAGTGTGGGCCATATGGATGGCAGAATTTTGTGTTTTAAATACAGGTGCCAGTCTAAGCAGGCTAGCCGCATAAAATATGGAAATCAGTTAGAAATCAGAAATGAAAGAGAAGCGATTTCTTCAATATTTCTCATGGAGGGTTGCAGTGGGAGCAGAAGGATTAGACCACAGAGCGAATTTTGTGAAAATTGTGAGGCTGACTGGTAGTAGTTTCTTTTGAGAAGTCTGAAAGTTTATTATTCTTTTTAATCCACCATTATTCACCAATGAGAAGGTTCATGTCACTTTGGACTTTTACTGGAAGGGCCTACCTCACAAAGTTTGCCTGCTTAGTTCAGTTCAGCCCAGCAAACCACTGGGAACCTCACTAGCAGACAGCCGTGCAAACTCACAGGCCCACTCTGACTGGTCAGCTGCACAGTCTCCCAGGAACAAGGCTGAGCCTAGAGGAAAAAAACAGCCCCTCTGGACTAACTGGAGGGTCAGCCAAGCGTAGGCAGAATGAGCGCTTCAGACAAGGACAATGGAATCACCCTGTGGAAGAGACATACGTTGAAACTTCTTAAGGTTGCCTAGGACACTTTTTTGGCCTCTGGATAAATCATACTTCTAACATTTATAGAGGTTAAGATTTAAATCTGGTTAAACACACTTTGGCCCTTTCCTTCTTTAGCTATCACTAGGCATTTTTAACCTAGCTTCAGTAAAGTTCGCAAGAGGTCTTCTGAAACATCCATTACGATGGATGGCCCCCAGAAGGGCGATTTTTGTGAAGCCAGAATATACTCCAGTTGATGCTTGATTATATGCACCAACAGAAGACAGGAAGGGGGTGAACAATTGAAATCAGGGGAATGGTGAACCAATACATTTCTAGCTTTAGAAGTAGTATTTTTCCAAAACATGTACTTCAAATTTTGAAGTTGTTCTCATTGGTCCCATCACTTATCGGACAAAGTTCCTTAACATACCTATTGTGATCTGTGATCTTTCTTGCTTGTGTAGGTCTCTTTCTCCACCCATACAAAACTAATGTGTTTTATTTTATTTTTTTTTGAATCTTTGTAATTTATTTCTTTTTTTTTATTTTATTATTTTTTTATTATTGGTCGTTCAAAACATTACATAGTTCTTAATACATCATATTACACGGTTTGATTCAAGTGGGTTATGAACTCCCACTTTTACCCCGTATACAGATTGCTGTATCACATCAGTTACCCTTCCATTGATTGACATATTGCCTTTCTAGTGTCTGATGTATTCTGCTGTCTGTCCTATTCTCTACTATCCCCCCTCCCCTCCCCTCCCCTCCCCTCCCCTTTTCTCTCTCTACCCCTTCTACTGTAAATCATTTTAAATACAGGTGCCATATGTACATAGTATATGTATTTTAAAGGTGTATTTTTAGGGATTGGCTAACTTCACTTAGCATGATCTGCTCTAATGCCATCCATTTCCCTGCAAATCCCTGTGGTTTTCATTGTTCTGAGCAAAGTGTGGCTGAAATTCCCTACACCCCTGTTTCCACTTAGCAAGTTTTTACTCTCCTTCAATCTGAAAATCGAACTTTCCTCTGTAAACATTTTTCCACCGTCTAGTCCATTTCACTTCACTGGGAGATACTAACAAGCTGTCCTCTCTATTCTTTCAGAATTTTGTTCCTACCTCTTTCTCAGAACTCACAGCACCATAGAATAATTACCTACTTATGTGACATTTTTTTCTCATCTAAAGTGTGAACTACCAAGGCCAGGAACCAGTTGAAATTCCCAGAGATCCTAAATAGAAATGAATGGTACATGAACAAGGGACTGAGATATAAAGAAAAAAGGAAGATATAAAGAAAAAATAGGAAGTCTTCATGGAAAGAATACACTGGAGTTTGTTTGTTGGTTTGTTTTTTACAAGAGACAATTCACACAGTACAAAATCTCCTCAGAATAAATTCACAATCAGCATTTCAGATGTGCATTCATTCTGTAGATTATATATGGAGACCCAAGAGGCCATTTGTACAATTATTCTCCCCAAACAGAGCTCAGTTTTCCAACATACCTGATGAGTGATTTCCGGGGAGGCCACATTCACCCTTTCAAAAGAAGGAACACTCCATTCTTGAATGATTCCCGTTGTTAGAAAGTTGTCCAGGTTTGTTTGAAATCAAACCAAATATTTTTTTCTGTGTTATTCCAGCTTTCCTCTTCCAATGTTGAAGTAAGAATTTGCCTTGATAAGCATAAAGAATAAGTTAATATAATTGTGCATAACAAATGATCAAATATCAAGTGTCTGAGGAAAGTTACTTAATTTTCTAAGATTCAAAAAACCCTTTTTTTTTACATCTTTCAGTGGAATCATTCTTTCAAAACTACTTAAATACAACCAAATTCACAGGGTTATAGGAAAACTCAAGGGAATGGAAACATCTAAAGCAGCTATAACAGAGTCAGGAAATAAGGGGAGAAAGCTATTATGCTAGTATAGTTTTGTTATTGTTATTATTGAAATAGTCCTATGGTTTCCCCTCCTCTTTAGTCAGTTAAATAACTCTTAGTTCTTTCAAAGGGAGGTCATATGAAACTTCTTCCACCATCCTGGCTGACCTTGTCTGGATATACTTCAGTTTATAAAAGTACCTCTGCTGCTAACACATCCAGAACAGTGCATATTGAAACCCACAAGAACAGGGCAGCAGAAACCAAATAATTCCAGTGGAATTATTTCCTTCCTTGATGAAACATCAGTGTTCCATGAGAGAAACAACATTGATGTGAGATATGAATTTTTTTCTTTGGTTTGGTTTTTGATTTTTTTTTAATTCCATGATACTACTGATTTATTTTGAGTTTCCAGTTTACCAAAACCCTTAGGTCATTTTAACAAATACAAAGCGTTTTTATCTTAATCCAATTACTTTTCTTTTTCTTGACCTTAGATATTTATTAACCTTCACAAAATACTAGATCAACAGGATATTAGCAATCCCTTTGTGGTTTAGGCAAGAACACAGAATATAAAATAAACACAAATTTGACCTGGATTGTGCAAATCATTCAAAGACATGCAGGAAATTCCAAACATGTTGCCTAGAACATAATAAATATAAACTATACTTTCCCTTTATGTGATATTCAAATTTGATAATCAAGATTTTGTATATTCTAGGAGAGCACCCAAACAGAGGAGTCCTACTAATAAAAATCAAACAGATGTCAGTCAACTACTATGTTCAGGAATTTGCTTATAATCAGCGAGGAATCCACGAGAGAAAATGCAAAACATTTAGAGGTGAAATGACTGAGTTATGAGAGCCTTAACCTAATCAGTACATTAATCTACTTGAATGGACTATTTGGATGATAACTATAGGCAGGTAAGGTATGGCTGGAGAAGATAGGTGGCTTGGGAGAAGTACCTTTGGGGTATTTATTTTGTCTATGGTGAGCTAAGCTTACTCTCTCTTTGTGGTGGCCATATCCTGAGCTGCTTTCCTCTTCCACCAGGATGTTCTATCTCACGTTGTGCCCCGAGCAATGAGCTGGTCATCTATGGACTGAGACCTCTGAAATTATGAGTGCCAGATAAACTTTCTGCTCTCTAAAACTGTTCTTTTCAGGTCTTTTTAAAGCAACAGGTACATGCCACTGGGCCCAGTTGGAAAATTTTTATATTTTAGTAAAAGATAATGTAATCTTTCATGATTCAGAATAATGATCAAAATTTGATAGGATCCTAGGTAGCTTAATGTTTGCCAAGTCTTTCGGCCACATCCCAAATAACACCATAGAATTAACATGTCCATTGACAAAGTTGGTAAAGCAGACTATCACCACATCAATTCATTTTTTTTATCAAACATTTCCTGGTTCCCTATTAAGTAATAAATGACAAGATAGATATGGTCCCTCCCCCTTATAATGTCCCAGTAGATTCTGGAAGACAAGCAATAAACAAATTACCCCAGCACAGGTACTGGTGATACTGGTAGGATAATATTTTGCGATAATAATTTACCCTTTTGTAACTTTATACTTTTTCCTCTTCTTTCCTCATTAGCACCCTAGGACAAGTCTGAAGTAAGGAAAAAAAAAACAAGGTAAAAATAACAATATTCAGTTTCTTTGTTGGCTGTTTATTCAAAATGCCAGAAGTAATAAGAAATTAGGGTAGATACTCTCATAGGAGAGGAGAAAGGATGTGCCTCAGAAAATCAGGGGAAATAGGATTTCCTTGAGGATAAATGCAGTCCCCAGTGTTTGGAAGAAGAAAGGATCCCAATCACCTAGAGAAGTAGTGACAGGAACATGCCTGGCAGCCCCCTGGGAGGGAGGCCAGTCCTCAGAGAGGAGGGAACCTGTGAGCTCTGGCTTCAGTATGGGGAATGGAGCAGAGTGCAAGCCATGATGAAGGGGCCTCCCTGATCTTCCCACTAACTTACGGAGGGGAAAGGCCTCAGGATTCACTGAGTTTGATTCCCTTTTTCCTATGAAGATTCCTTAAAATTAAAATGTTTATTTCAGGCATGCTTGATTTCTTGTAACTAAATCCATTTTTTTTTAATGTTATTAATAAAACCAGTAGGGTATGAAAGTCGGGACAGATATTTCTGAGAATTCTTTTTAACCTGTGACTTAAAGGATATGAATAAGTCCCAGGGGTAAGAGTTGAAGATGGATTCCAGGCATAGGAACAATCAGTGTAAAGGCTGTGAAATAAGAGTGACTTTGGCTTGGGTGAACACCTGGGTAAAGACCTGGGTGGTGAAGGCATGGTGAGTTAAAGGCAGAGTGGCAAAAGGTTAACAAATCTACAGGTGGTTTTCTACACGGTGTTAAGGACCGGGAAAGAATCCATGGAAGAGTTTTAAGTCAGATCCTGGTTTTATCTGGTTTGCCTTCTGAACCCACCATTCTGGCTGTTGTATGGAGACTCAATGAAGATTTCATTGACAAGTGTGAAGAGATGGAGATCAAAGCAACAGTCCAAATGAGAAATTAATGGGACCCAAATGAACAGGGTGACAGTAGGGAGCAAGTTTACTTGAGATACATAAGAAAGAGCATCAGGAGTGCTTGCTAGTGAGTTGCCTGGGGAGGGGTGGGTGTCAGACATCTCCTGGTCTCTAGCTGTGAAGCAGGATGAAAGTTCATTCTAGTTACTGATGGGAAACTCTAGAGGAGTAATAAGATTGGGAGGAAGAAACAAAAATTTCTATAATGGCGCTGTACATTTAGAAGTTCTAAGAAACACCTAGAGTGTTTTTTTGTATGAGCTGATGCTGCGTGCATCATGAAATTCATAATTTTTTAGATGCTGTGAACAAGCATGATGAATAAGCCTTTATGTCTTATCAGTACTTATCCATAAGATCTTCCTAATTTGGGGAAGGGTACAGCTCTCCTAGGGATCAACATATCAGGTTGTCCAATGTGAAAATACATTAAGCTTACAGTTGATGGTGGAGACAGCAGAGCCAGTCTCTGCTGACCTTTCTAGGCTTGTTTTGAAGTAGGACAGAAGATCTGGACACCCAAGGAATTTTCAGGAAGCAGGTTTATTGACTTCAGGGTTCAGGGGTAGCTCTTATCTAAGAATTCTTCCTCTGAATACAGATTTTGAAAATTCTTTGAACTTTATACTTGAGGTAGGGGATGGAGATGCACATGATAAGTGCTTTCTGTTCCATTCTCTAGATCCTACACAGGTTTCACAAGTTTTTACCACGAAAACAGAGATAATATCTTTTGCACAAGCTTGGAGACTCTACTTGTAGCACCTTTTGTGTGCAAACCTGGCATTTACAAGAAAGAGGAAACTACCAACGACAATAAACTCAGCTGATATTCTGCTGATCTAACAAGACAAGAAGCTTGATTATGGCAGGGGTCTTTTGAATGGGACATCTCTGGCCTGCTTCAATTTAATTTATATGCCTTCAACAAATGTGAAGTAATAGAATCAGCAAATTCACTATTCAAATTAAGACTGACATAGTATATAAGTCTATTTAGAATAAAAACCTTGAGTATTAGCAGCTCATTGGTACTCCTTCTTACTTTGGAAGCACATGAAGGCCCTCCACTCTTCTAATTCTAATTCTTCATATTCTAATTCTTGAAGACCTGAGGCTCTGAAAGCAGTGTCTTGTGAGAACCTCATTCTTAACTCTAGTACCAAATGACAGCCTAGGAAGCCCTGAGAAAGAGGAGAAAGAGAAGAAGTATCCATACAAAGTGCTTCCCCCCAGGGCTATTATACTTATCTATATAAACAGCAAAGCTTGGTTTGGGAGTTTGCATGTAACTAATTGGTAGATTATATGCTTTTATGTATGGTGTTCTGAGTTCCATCCTCAGCACCACACACACCAAAAAAAGCTTGAGTGTATTGTATAATTTTAGATAAGTTTAAATTAGAAAATCTTCTACTGTCCAAGCTAATTATTCCATAAAATTAATGTAAATGATATTGTCAGTTTCTGCATTATTACATTTGTTTTGATAGAGAACGTGTATATTTTCCACTCTAGGTCTTGGACAATTCTATTCCCAGTCCCACGTCAGGCAATAAGAAATGTCATAAAACTATAAAATATGTGAGTGTGGAATTCAACTCAAAAGTCCAAGCTCTCTGAGCTGAAGTTAAAAATATTTATCATATAAATAGTTTTTAAAGCTGTGAGACTGCATACAATCAACTACAAAGATAAGAGAGAAAAGTACAACTCTGGATTCATAGTCATTCAATGTGAGCCGACCAGCATCATCCTCTCCCCATAGGAACTGTGCTCCAACCAAACCAAACACAGAAAAATGACTCAAATTATCAATGAATTATTACAAAAACACGATTGGAAAATAAAAAGATTCCTTTGGACCAAAATTGTAAATAAAACATGATAAATATGTTCACTTTATTGGGAAAAGAAAAATCTGTCTCGTCCAGGATACACACACATACACGCACAGCAAAAACTATAATGGAAAAAATGGTCCTTGTGGCTTAACATAACTAAAATATATGTGAAAATTAAGGACAGTTTAAATAAAATATAAAAATTACCTATAAGTTATTAAATCTATGAGAAAAAGTTAGAAAAAAAATCCAGTTAAATAATGAAGAGACTTGAACAGACCATTCACCAAAAGCAATTCAAAAAGGTCTACAAACAAAGGATAAAAGTGTTCAAACTTTTGATCATAAGGGAAATGCAAATAAAACCCACAATGCAATATCATTACACATTTAGCCATATAAATAGTGTCATATAACACTACATGTTTAAGAAGTAATGAAGCAATTCAAATTCTTACATGCTGGTAAAAATATAAATCAGTTTGATAACTTGGGGAAACTGTTATAACCCGTTAAAATGAACAAACAGTTACCTCCACCTAGGAATTCCATTTTTGAGTAGACACTGGAAAGGAACGTCATGCATGTGTAACAAATACTCATGGTAGCACTGTTCACACTTGCCTGCAACTGGAAATAGCTGAATCATAATCAAAAGCAAGACAGAAACCAGGAGACTGAGGAAGGGATTCAGGAAAGTTGTTACCCCAGTGGGAGAGTGGGTGGAATGAGGGAGGATCTATAAGGTATAGTCAATTTTCTGATTTTTACATTTAGGGACTTGTTTTATTGATGTTTGTTAGACTATTAGAGAGGGAAGGAAAGAGATAGGACACAAAAGAAGCTCTTGCATATCCAATAATGAGAGTCAGGAATCAAATATACCATATCATATCAAAGAAAATTGATATGTCATCTGGAAATTACTAAAAATTTCAGGGGTTTTGTATAGCAATCATGTTAATGCAATTATGGCATGACTTTAATACCTTATTTGAAATTGAAATTGTTTTTAATTGCCATATCCACAACCTCAAATTCAATTAGCTTCTATACACCAATGACTCACAAAATCTATATCCCTAGTCCAAAAATTGCTCCAATAGCTTTGCATCTCCTTTATCTGTATGCGGAAGTAAATATGACACCGGGGCTTGTAGTTCATATTCTGCTGTTATTGGTTCCATCTTAACCCCTGGAAGAAAAACTTTCTCCTTTAAAATACATTTTTATTTCTATATCCCTTTATATACTTATATACTTGAAAGAACTATTCCTCACTAATTATCAGAGCTAGAAATAGTTCTTTCAATGGCATTCCACACAACATCATAAATACCTAAATGGTTTATGTTACAAATACATATCATATGCCTACTGCTTCCTTTTTTTCCTCAATGATTTACTTCAAAATTAGTGAATAGGATTCAACGAATTTGTCAATCTTGTATGAAAATTTTTTTAACAAGAGATAAAAGAGTAACATTAATGCTACAAATATATATGTAAATAATTCCAATAAAATATTATGAAAAATCTACAAAAATGAATGATTTTTTGCAGTTCTATTTTTTTTTAATTTTTTTTAGTTATACATGAGAATAGAATATATTTTGACATATCATACATACATGAATATAACTTCCCATTCTTCTGGTTGTACATAATGTGGAGTTATACTGGTTATGTCTTCATATATAAACATAGGAAAGTTATGTCACATTTATTCTTTTTTTAATCAAATTTTTTATTTATATATGACAGTGGAATGCATTACAATTCTTATTACACATATAGAGCATAATTTTTCATATATCTGGTTGTATATAAAGTATATTCACACCAATTCATGCCTTTATACATGTACTTTGGATAATAATGTCCATCACATTTTAAATTTAAATCTAAACACTTCATTGCACTAACCACAAGGCTCCAAAACGGCTCAAATCTCTGAAATGAATGAAATGAAAAAGGAGGCAAAATTCTTCAGATTTTAGTCTCATACACAGGAATGAGAAAAAATAAAAAAGTATCAAGTATGAAAAAAGGTGGAAAATTGGAAAAAATGTGATGTATAATCAAGAAAATGCACAGTCTATAGAAGCAGATGACCCAGATAAGGGAATGAGTGGGCAACAAATTCAACATCTGTTTATAAAAAGTACCAATGATGTGACAAGATTTAATGGGGAAGATGAGGTGTTTCATGAGAAAAATAAAAGTACAAAAGAGAAATAAGAATGCTTGAATTGAAAATTATAATATCTGAATTAAGATATTCATTGGCTCAAATGACAATAGTAAAGAGCAAATGAGATTGAAGCATTGCTGGTAATTAAACAAAGCAGTGGCATGTGACTCCTGGTGTGGGGCACTTCGGAGTCAGTGTTGCTTTGGTTACATTCCCGCCCAAACACCTAATCTATATCTAACCATTGCAAACATCAGACAACCCCAAATTGAGCAACATTCTACCACAAAAAATGACCCTTCCTCTTCAAAAACATGTCATAAAAGGCAAAGAGAACTCAGGTATATAACAGATTAAAGAAAATGAAAGAAATATGACAAAGAAATAGAATAGATTATGAATCAGAAAAAAATGTTTTTTCTTTTGCTTTGTTATAGAAGAGACTAATAAAATAGTTTTCAATACTTGAATGATAACTATTATTGGATGCTAATATGATACCATTATTAATTTTATGACTTTGATATTATATTTTACTTAAATAAAACAATGTCCTTGTTTTTAGTGAATACTCACTGAATTATATGATGATTAAGAGATTTTTGTGTAGGTTTCCTTTCTGTATTTATATACATTATATTTATTATAAAAAATATATATGTGTACATCTATACAACACAGAGAAGAACAAAGTCCAATGTGATAAAATATTGACATTTGGAGAAATTAGGTAAAAGATATGAGAAGTTCTTGTACTATTTTTTTATTCACTAAGAAGTCTGAATTATTTTTTTAAAAAAATAAATTGCGAGCAGCCTGCAGCAGGGCCCGGAGATCCAGGCCAACTGATTCGCGTGGCCTGCCCTGCGGCTACAGAAGGCGTGGCGCCTCAGTGAAGCCATTAATTGGCAAGCAGGGAGGTTAGGGAAGGCCATTAGGTGGAATCCCACCAGCCAAGCCCACACGGACCCTTGGGCCGAGCACGGGTTCTCAGAAGGGGAAGGAAGCGGTACAGTCCCATCCCCCACAGCGGACACTCCGCCGAGGCAGTCAGCGGCCACCATCCGGGAAAGCTGAAGGATACACCACCACTCTCCTTCAGAGTGCGACATCAAAACAGCGGACACTCCATCCAGGCAGTCAGCGGCCACCATCCGGGAAAGCTGAAGGATACACCGCCACTCTCCTTCAGAGTGCGACATCAAAACAGGTCGGTGTCATTCAGCTCACCCCCCAGACAGCGGGAATTCGCATAAAATCTCTCCTAGGCCTGCCGGGAGAGGGAGTATCAAGCTGAGCCTCCATACAGGCTAGGGGGAAACCAGAGACACCTGACCTCCAACCCCTCCTCCCAGTAGCAGCCAAAAGGAAACCTGGCTAGCCAGCGCTGGGGGAGGGGCAAGCAGAAAAAATCAAAGTGATAGAGTGCCAGGGATCCCAGCAGCCTGCAGCAGGGCCCGGAGACCCAGGCCAACTGATTCGTGTGGCCTGCCCTGCGGCTACAGAAGGCGTGGCGCCTCAGTGAAGCCATTAATTGGCAAGCAGGGAGGTTAGGGAAGGCCATTAGGTGGAATCCCACCAGCCAAGCCCACACGGACCCTTGGGCTGAGCACGGGTTCTCAGAAGGGGAAGGAAGCGGTACAGTCCCATCCCCCACAGCGGACACTCCGCCGAGGCAGTCAGCGGCCACCATCCGGGAAAGCTGAAGGATACACCACCACTCTCCTTCAGAGTGCGACATCAAAACAGCGGACACTCCATCCAGGCAGTCAGCGGCCACCATCCGGGAAAGCTGAAGAATACACCACCACTCTCCAACAGCTTGCAACATCAAAACAGCCAGCAGCAGGACCCCGGAGATCCAGGCCAACTGATTCGCGCGGCCTGCCCCGCAGCTACAGAAGGCGAGGCGCCTCAGAGAAGCCATTAATTAGCAAGCAGGGAGGTTAGGGACTGCCATTAGGTGGAATCCCGCCAGCCAAGCCCACCGCCCACGCCCGGAACAGGCCCAGCGTACTGCCAGCATTGTAGTCACGACACCCCAATTGGAATAGGGACAGAGCAGAGCCGCCTTCCACTCCCGGAACAGGCCCAGAGAGCCGCCAGCGTGGTAGACACGTCACCCCAATAGGAGTAGGGGCACAGCCGCCGCCCACACCTGCAAGGGAGACTTTTCAAGTATACAAGAGCAACATAAATAAATAGGGGGTAAATTTCAAAACACAACAGTTGCACCAAGCAGAAAGAAACGCGAGCAGTATGAAAAGACAAGGAAAGAAAGGACCACAAGCAATGCAGGTCAACTCAACTTTAGAAGAGGTAATAGCTGCAACAGATGGAATATCAGATAAAGAGTTGAGGATGTATATGCTTCAGATGATCTGGAGTCTCAAGGAAGACATGAGACAGCAAAATCAGACAATGAAAGATCACATTGACAAACAAATCCAGGAAGTAAAAGATCAATTTCACAGGGAGATAGAGGTAATAAAAAACAAACAAATTGAAATTCTAGAAATGCAGGAAACAATAAACCAACTTAAAAACTCAATTGAGAATACTACCAGCAGAGTAGATCACTTAGAAGAGAGAACATCAGACAATGAGGACAAAGTATTTCAACTGGAAAAGAACATAGACAGCTCAGCAAGTCTGCTAAGAAACCATGAGCAGAACATCCAAGAATTATGGGACAATATCGAAAGACCAAATTTAAGAGTCATTGGGATACAGGAAGGCACAGAGCTCCATTCCAAAGGAATAAACAGTCTATTCAGTGAAATAATACGAGAAAACTTCCCAGAATTGAAGATTGAGACAGAATCCCAAATCCTAGAAGCCTACAGGACGCCGAATGTGCAAAATCATAAGAGATCCACACCTAGACACATTATAATGAAGATGTCCAACATACAGAATAAGGAGAGAATTTTAAAAGCTGCAAGAGAAAGAAAGCAGATTACATTTAGGGGTAAACCAATCAGGATAACAGCTGATCTCTCAACACAGACTCTGAAAGCTAGAAGATCCTGGAATAACATATTTCAAACACTGAAAGACAATGGGCTCCAACCAAGAATCGTGTATCCGGCGAAATTAAGCTTCAGGTTAGAAGATGAAATTAAAACCTTCCACAATAAACAAAAGTTAAAAGAATTCGCAGCTAGAAAACCATCTCTTCAAAAAATCCTTGGCAAAACATTACAGGAAGAGGAAATGGAAAACAACATTGAAAACCAACAATGGGAGGTAGGACAGTAAAGGGGGGAAAGTAGTCAAAGAGGATAACAAATCAGGTTTAGTAACATCAATAAACAAATATGGATAGAAGAACAAACCATATCTCAATAATAACCCTAAATGTTAATGGCTTAAACTCACCAATTAAGAGACACAGGCTAGTAGGCTAGTAGAATGGATCAAAAAACAAGACCCAACAATATGCTGTCTACAGGAGACGCATTTGATAGGAAAAGATATACATAGACTGAAGGTGAAAGGTTGGGAAAAATCATATCACTCATATGGACCGCGGAAACAAGCAGGAGTGTCCATACTCATATCTAATAAAATAGATTTCAAGCCAAAGCTAATCAAAAGGGATATAGAAGGACACTTCATACTGCTCAAGGGAACCATACACCAACAAGACATAACAATCATAAATATATATGCCCCAAATAATGGTGCAGCTGTATTCATCAAGCAAACTCTTCTCAAGTTCAAGAGTCTAATACACCAACATACAATAATCATGGGAGACTTCAAAACACCTCTCTCACCACTGGACAGATCTTCCAAACAAAAGTTAAATAAGGAAACTATAGAACTCAATAACACAATTAACAACCTAGACTTAATTGACATATATAGACTATACCACCCAACATCAAGTAGCTACACTTTTTTCTCAGCAGCACATGGAACCTTCTCAAAAATAGACCATATACTATGTCACAGGGCAACTCTTAGACAATACAAAGGGGTAGAGATAATACCATGCATCTTATCTGATCATAATGGAATGAAACTGAAAATCAATGATAAAAGAAGAAAGGAAAAAGCAAGCATCACCTGGAGAATGAACAATAGGTTGCTGAGTGATCAATGGGTTTTAGAAGACATCAAGGAGGAAATTAAAAAATTCCTAGAGTTAAATGAAAACACAGACACAACATATCGGAATCTATGGGACACATTGAAAGCAGTTCTAAGAGGAAAATTCATTGCTTGGAGTTCATTCCTCAAAAAAAGAAAAAACCAACAAATAAATTATCTCATACTTCATCTCAAAATCCTAGAAAAAGAAGAGCAAAACAACAGCAAAAGAAGTAGAAGGCAAGAAATAATTAAAATCAGAGCTGAAATTAATGAAATTGAAACAAAAGAAACAATTGAAAAAATTGACAAAACTAAAAGCTGGTTCTTTGAAAAAATAAATAAAATTGACAGACCCTTAGCCATGCTAACGAAGAGAAGAAGAGAGAGAACCCAAATTACTAGCATACGGGATGAAAAAGACAATATCACAACAGACACTTCAGAAATACAGAAGATAATCAGAAATTACTTTGAATCCTTATACTCCAATAAAATAGAAGAATGTGAAGGCATAGATAAATTCCTTGAGTCCTATGATCTGCCCAGATTGAGCCAGGAGGATATAGACAACCTAAACAGACCAATAACAATAGAGGAAATAGAAGAAACCATCAAAAGACTACCAACTAAGAAAAGCCCAGGACCGGATGGGTATACAGCAGAGTTTTACAAAACCTTTAAAGAGGAACTAACACCAATACTTTTCAAGCTATTTCAGGAAATAGAAAAAGAGGGAGAACTTCCAAATTCATTCTACGAGGCCAACATCACCCTGATTCCGAAACCAGACAAAGACACATCAAAGAAGGAAAACTACAGACCAATATCTCTAATGAACCTTGACGCAAAAATCCTCAATAAAATTCTGGCGAATCGGATTCAAATACATATCAAAAAAATTATACATCATGATCAAGTAGGATTCATCCCTGGGATGCAAGGCTGGTTTAATATATGGAAATCAATAAATGTTATTCACCACATCAATAGACTTAAAAATAAGAACCATATGATCATCTCAATAGATGCAGAAAAAGCATTCGACAAAGTACAGCATCCCTTTATGTTCAAAACGCTAGAAAAATTAGGGATAACAGGATCATACCTCAACATTGTAAAAGCAATCTATGATAAGCCACAGGTCAGCATCATTCTGAATGGAGAAAAATTGAAGGCATTCCCTCTAAGATCTGGTACAAGACAGGGATGCCCTCTCTCACCACTTCTGTTCAACATAGTCCTCGAAACACTGGCCAGAGCAATTAGACAGTCAAAAGAAATTAAAGGCATAAAAATAGGAAAAGAAGAACTTAAATTATCACTATTTGCAGATGATATGATTCTATACCTAGCAGACCCAAAAGGGTCTACAAAGAAGCTATTAGAGCTAATAAATGAATTCAGCAAAGTGGCAGGATATAAGATCAACACGCATAAATCAAAGGCATTCCTGTATATCAGCGACAAATCCTCTGAAATGGAAATGAGGACAACTACTCCATTCACAATATCCCCCCAAAAAATAAAATACTTGGGAATCAACCTAACAAAAGAGGTGAAAGATTTATACAATGAAAATTTCAGAACCCTAAAGAAAGACATAGAAGAAGACCTTAGAAGATGGAAAAACATACCCTGCTCATGGATAGGCAGAACTAACATCATCAAAATGGCGATATTACCAAAAGTTCTCTATAAGTTCAATGCAATGCCAATCAAAATCCCAACAGCATATCTTGTAGAAATAGATAAAAGAATCATGAAATTCATATGGAATAATAAAAGACCCAGAATAGCAAAAACAATACTAAGCAGGAAGTGTGAATCAGGCGGTATAGCGATACCAGACTTCAAACTATACTACAGAGAAATAGTAACAAAAACAGCATGGTACTGGTACCAAAACAGGTGGGTGGACCAATGGTACAGAATAGAGGACACAGTAACCAATCCACAAAACTACAACTATCTTATTTTTGATAAAGGGGCTAAAAGCATGCAATGGAGGAAGGATAGCATCTTCAACAAATGGTGCTGGGAAAACTGGAAATCCATTTGCACCAAAATGAATCTGAATCCCTATCTCTCGCCATGCACAAAAGTTAACTCAAAATGGATCAAGGAGCTTGATATTAAATCAGAGACACGGCATCTGATAGAAGAAAAAGTTGGTTATGATCTACACGCTGTGGGATCGGGCTCCAAATTCCTCAATAGGACACCCATAGCGCTAGAGTTAACAAATAGAATCAACAAATGGGACTTACTCAAACTAAAAAGTTTTTTCTCAGCAAAAGAAACAATAAGAGAGATAAATAGGGAGCCTACATCCTGGGAACAAATCTTTACTCCACACACTTCAGATAGAGCCCTAATAACCAGAATATACAAAGAACTCAAAAAATTAGACAATAAGATAACAAATAACCCAATCAATAAATGGGCCAAGGACCTGAACAGACACTTCTCAGAGGAGGACATACAATCAATCAACAAGTACATGAAAAAATGCTCACCATCGCTAGCAGTCAGAGAAATGCAAATCAAAACTACCCTAAGATACCATCTCACTCCAGTAAGACTGGCAGCCATTAGGAAGTCAAACAACAATAAGTGCTGGAGAGGATGCGGGGAAAAGGGCACTCTTGTTCATTGCTGGTGGGACTGCAAATTGGTGCAGCCAATTTCGAAAGCAGTATGGAGATTTCTCGGAAAGCTGGGAATGGAACCACCATTTGACCCAGCTATTCCCCTTCTCGGTCTATTCCCTAAAGCCCTAACAAGAGCATGCTACAGGGACACTGCTACATCGATGTTCATAGCAGCTCAATTCACGATAGCAAGACTGTGGAACCAGCCTAGATGCCCTTCAATAGATGAATGGATAAAAAAAATGTGGCATTTATACACTATGCAGTATTACTCTGCATTAAAAAATGACAAAATTATAGAATCTGGAGGGAAATGGATGGCATTAGAGCAGATTATGCTAAGTGAAGCTAGTCAATCTTTAAAAAACAAATACCAAATGACTCCTTTGATATAAGGGGTGTAAACAAGGACAGGGTAGGGACGAAGAGCTTGAGAAGAATATTTACAGTAAACAGGGATGAGAGGTGGGAGGGAAAGGGAGTGAGAAGGGAAATTGCATGGAAATGGAAGGCGATCCTCAGGGTTATACAAAATGTCATATAAGAGGTAAGGAGGGGTAAGTCAAGAGAATACAAATGGAAGACATGATTTACAGTAGAAGGGGTAGAGAGAGAAAAGGGGAGGGGAGGGGAGGGGAGGGGAGGGGGGATAGTAGACAATAGGACAG
The DNA here is from genome assembly GCF_045843805.1 of Urocitellus parryii. Taxonomy (NCBI): domain Eukaryota; kingdom Metazoa; phylum Chordata; class Mammalia; order Rodentia; family Sciuridae; genus Urocitellus; species Urocitellus parryii. The sequence continues at coordinate 76,400,425 of NC_135541.1, forward strand.
ACAGCAGAATACATCAGACACTAGAAAGGCAATATGTCAATCAATGGAAGGGTAACTGATGTGATACAGCAATTTGTATACGGGGTAAAAGCGGGAGTTCATAATCCACTTGAATCAAACCGTGTAATATGATGTATTAAGAACTATGTAATGTTATGAACGACCAATAAAAAAATAAATAAATAAATAAATAAAAAATAAAAAAGTAAATTGCAGATTGAGAAAATATTTCAAATGCATAAAATGTCTGTATCTTACTAAAGACTTGCCCAAATATAAAAATTCTCACACAATTCAGTAATTAACAACAATCCTAATCTGGTAATTCTTTGTCTTTATACATATGAATTTAGTTACTTTACATTTATATAATTAATAATACACTAAAAGTTAAGTTTGTCATTTTTTTATCTTCTTTATTTTTCCTGTGTTCTTATGCTTATTTTATTCAACTTTCATGTATTCTTTAAATTTATCATTTTTTATTTCATTTTTATCTACTTTTTTGGGAATTCTAAATTATAATTATATTATTTTCCTATTACATTTCTAATACACTTAAAAATCAGAAGTTTGGGAGGTCTGGGGTTGTGGCTCAGTGGTAGAGCACTCGCCTAGCACATGCGAGGCCCTGGGTTCAATCCTCACCACCACATAAAAATAAATAAATGAAATAAAGGTAAAAAAAAATCAGAAATTTTTACTTTTGTGCTTCTAAATAATACACATATTTCAGATTCTTGAACTCAAGTGATTCCAATTTTATCTTGTCTTGTCATTACTAACCAATATCACAAAGTTCACAAAGTAGAGATTTAATCATTGTTTACACAACCAATATTTATGTAGAATGTTACACGTACTTTTTTTTATTGGTTGTTCAAAACATTACAAAGCTCATGATATATCATCTTTCATACATTTCGCTCAATTGGGTTATGAACTCCCATTTTTACCCCAAATACAAATTGCAGAATCACATCGGTTACACACTCACATTTTTATATAATGGCATATTAGTGACTGTTGTATTCTGCTACTTTTCCTATCCCCTGCTATCCCCCCTCCCCTCCCCTCCCATCTTCCCTCTCTACCTCATCTGCTATTGTTCAATTCTCTCCCTTGTTTCCCCCCCTTTCCCCTCACAACCTCTTATATGTAATTTTGTGTAACATTGAGGGTCTCCTACCATTTCCATATGCTTTCCCTTCTCTCTCCCTTTCACTCCCCCCACTCGTCTTTGTTTAATGTTAGTCTTTTCCTCATGCTCTTCCTCCCTGTTCTGTTCTTAGTTGCTCTCTTTATATAAAAGAAGACATTTGGCATTTGTTTTTAAAGGATTGGCTAGCTTCTATTAGCATAATCTGCTCTAATGCCATCCATTTCCCTGCAAATTCTATGATTTTGTCATTTTTTAGTGCTGCATAATACTCCATTGTGTATAGATGCCACATTTTTTTTATCCATTCATCTAGTGAAGGGCATCTAGGTTGGTTCCACAGTCTAGCTATTGTGAATTGTGCTGCTATGATTATTGATGTGGCAGTATCCCTATAGTATGCTCTTTTAAGATCCTCAGGGAATAGTCGGAGAAGGGCGATAGCTGGGTCAAATGGTGGATCCATTCCCAGCTTTCCCAGGAATCTCCATACTGCTTTCCAAATTGGCCTCACCAATTTGCAGTCCCACCAGCAGTGTACAAGTGTACCCTTTCCCCACATCCTCGCCAACATTTATTGTTGTTTGACTTCCTAATGGCTACTAATCTTACTGGAGTGAGATGGTTTCTTAGGGTGGTTTTGATTTGCATTTCTCTGACTGCTAGAGATGGTGAGCATTTTTTCATGTACTTGTTGATTGATTGTATGTCCTCCTCTGTGAAGTGTCTGTTCAGGTCCTTGGCCCACTTGTTGATTGGGTTATTTGTTATCTTATTGTCTAATTTTTTGAGTTCTTTGTATATTCTGCATATTAGGGCTCTATCTGAAGTGTGAGGGGTAAAAATTTGTTCCCAGGATGTAGGCTCCCTATTTACTTCTCTTATTGTTTCTTTTGCTGAGAAAAAACTTTTTAGTTTAAGTAAGTCCCATTTGTTTATTCTTGTTATTAACTCTTGGGCTATGGGCATCCTATTAAGGAATTTGGAGCCTGATCCCACAGTATGTAGATCGTAGCCAACTTTTTCTTCTATCAGATGCAGTGTCTCTGATTTGATATCTAGCTCCTTGATCCATTTTGAGTTAACTTTTGTGCATGGCGAGAGATAGGGATTCAGATTCATTTTGTTGCATATGGATTTCCAATTTTCCCAGCACCATTTGTTGATGATGCTATCCTTCCTCCATTGCATGTTTTTAGCCCCTTTATCAAATATAAGAAAGTTGTAATTTTGTGGATTGATTTCTGTGTCCTCTATTCTGTACCATTGGTCCACCTGCCTGTTTTGGTACCAGTACCACGCTGTTTTTGTTACTATTGCTTTGTAATACAGTTTGAACTCTGGTATCACTATACCTCCAGATTCACACTTCCTGTTTAGAATTGCTTTTGCTATTCTGGGTCTTTTGTTTTTCTATATGAATTTCATGATTGCTTTATCTATTTCTACAAGAAATGCCGTTGGGATTTTGATTGGCATGGCATTAAACCTGTAGAGAACTTTTGGTAATATCGCCATTTTGATGATATTAGTTCTGCCTATCCATGAACAGGGTACATTTTTCCATCTTCTAAGATCTTCTTCTATCTCTCTTTAGGGTTCTGTAGTTTTCATTATATAAATCTTTCACCTATTTTGTTAGGTTGATTCCCAAGTATTTTATTTTCTTTGAGGATACTGTAAATGGAGTGGTTTTCCTCATTTCCATTTCATAAGTTTTGTTGCTGATATACAGGAATGCCTTTGATTTATGCGTGTTGATTTTATATCCTGCCACTTTGCTGAATTCATTTATTAACTCTAGCAGTTTCTTTGTAGACCCTTTTGGGTCTGTTAAATATATTATCATATCATCCGCAAATAGTGATAATTTAATTTCTTCTTTTCCTATTTTTATGCCTTTAATTTCTTTTGTCTGTCTAATTGCTCTGGCTAGTATTTCAAGAACTAAATTGAATAGAAGTGGTGATAGAGGGCATCCCTATCTTGTTCCAGATTTTAGAGGGAATGCCTTCAGTTTTTCTCCATTTAGGATGATGCTAGCCTGAGGTTTAGCATATATAGCTTTTACAGTGTTGAGGGAAGTTCCTGTTATCCCTAGTTTTTCTAGTGTTTTGAACATAAAGGGATGTTGTACTTTGTCGAATGCTTTTTCTGCATCTATGGAGATGATCATATGGTTCTTGTTTTTAAGTCTATTGATGTGGGGAATAGTATTTATTGATTTCCTTATATTGAACCATCCTTGCATCCCAGGGATGAATCCTACTTGATCATGGTGCACAATTTTTTTGATATGCTTTTGTATTCGATTCGCCAGGATTTTATTGAGAATTTTTGCATCCAAGTTCATTAGAGATATTGGTCTGTAGTTTTCTTTCTTTGAAGTGTCTTTGTCTGGTTTGGGGATCAGGGTGATGTTGGCCTCATAGAATGAATTTGGAAGAGCTCCTTCTTTTTCTATTTCTTGAAATAGCTTGAAAAGTATTGGTATTAATTCTTCTTTGAAGGTTTTGTAGAACTCCGCTGTATACCCATCCTGTCCAGGGCTTTTTTTGGTTGGTAGTCTTTTGATGGCTTCTTCTATTTCTTCCTTTGTTATTGGTCTGTTTAAATTGTGGGTGTCTTCCTGATTCAATCTGGGCAGATCGTATGACTTAAGAAATTTATCGATATCTTGACTATCTTCTATTTTATTGGAATATAGGGTTTCAAAATACTTTCTAATTATCTTCTGTATTTCTGTAGTGTCTGTTGTGATATTGCCTTTTTCATCCCGTATGTTAGTAATTTGATTTCTCTCTCTTCTTCTCTTCGTTAGCATGGCTAAGGGCCTGTCGATCTTATTTATTTTTTCAAAGAACCAACTTTTAGTTTTATCAATTTTTTCAATGGTTTTTTTGTTTTAATTTCATTGATTTCTGCTCTAATTTTAATTATTTCTTGTCTTCTACTATTCTATCTATTTATTCTATTTATATAGAATGTTACACGTACTTTTTAATATTACTCTGCATTTTTTCTTATATCCTACATCATTATTTCCAGATTACTTTCCTATTTTTCCTTAATTACCATGTTGAGAATTTGGCAATTTCTTGTCTGAAAATGTCTTCATCTTAATCACATCTAGACTGATAATTTTGCAGGGCAGAGAATTTTATGTGGATAGCAATTTTCCCTGAGTCTGATATTTCTTGCATTTAATCAATCTGGAATCAGTCCCTATCTCTCTAGTTATTATCTTCCCTGCATTCTCTTATTTATTTATTTATTCATTAATTAATTAATTTATTTATTTTGGAAATCTAATTAAATGTATCTTTGAGACTTATTCTTATCTCCATGCCGCTTAACATCCTTTCTTATTTTCTATCTTCTTTATTTCTGTACTTCATTTAACACTTTCTTCTGGTCAATCTTCCATTTAACAAATTTGTTCTGTAGCTATCTCTAATCTCCTGTGTAAAGCATTGATTTAATACTCATTTCAATTACTATGCATATTTTCCATTTCTTATGTTTTAAGAATATATTTTTCTCCTTAAACATTTTAATATGATCTCTTTGTATCTACTACTTAATTATTACAAAATGTGAAATTTTGGTGAAGTTTAATTCTTCCTGTCTGGTTTCCTTATGTGATTTCAATTTTGACTTGTGTAAATGACCTTTATCTATCAGTATTTGGAGAATGCAAATGAAGATATAGAAGTCTACAGATGAGGCAGGCACTCTGGGCATGGCAAACGAAACAAAATAATGTTTTCACTTGATATTTTTCTTAGGCACACCTACATAAGTATAGAATCATGGTTACAAATTCTGCACGTGCTGATTGATAGATTTGTTTCTAGCTCACATTATCCAAAGATATAGGCTTTGAAGAATTCTGATTTTATATAGTATTCTTAGTTACAACACTGTCCATGAGAGGGGTCCAAGACCTTCTTTCCTTTTCTGTATGGTAGATTAAAAAAAAAAAAAAGAATTTTGCTGTCAAAGTGCTTATCAAATTAAGCCCAGCATCAGTTTGTACTTAATCACATTCATAGCTGTTTCCTTGCTCAGTATTTTCCACTTTCCTTTTTCTTTCAACTTTAGCTAGTGAATTTGATACTTTAAGTTTAGCAATCTCAGCTATTTAGTAGTAAAACTTGAACAACTATCTAGAAAACCTATTGTCAGAATCCCAAACCATATATAATTTTAGCATTTTACTTACAGTAAATGTAGAGAGATTATTCTTTTCAAATAGTTCATGATCCAGAACCATCATTTCCAAATGAATGACCCTCTTTGGAGTTTATTTCTTCTATTCTTTCATTTATTTGTTTGTTTAATGTATTTATTTCCTCTATTCTCATTTTGTCCTTCAATTTTTTACTCTACTAGCAGTTACTCCAGTCTATTCTTTCATTTTTAGGCATTCTTTTAAAATATGTAAGATTATTTGCACACATGTATTTAATTGACATTAGTGCTCCTGTATTTTATTTATATGTAATATATAAGCTTTTATGGACCATCATTTGGGTGTATGTACCTCTGTTCCTTTGTTTCCCATCGTTCTATGGTGTTTTATAGTGAGTATTCACTTTTGGCAGCTTCCAACTTTCTGTTACTCCAAAGGACATTGTAGTAAGTATCCCAGCACATGTTCTCCAATAAATACTTGTAAGAGTTTCCCTGAAACTCTTATATGTAGGAGGAACATTGATGAGTGGTATTGTATACTTGTAGTTGCCAATTCAATTAACTGATAGCACGCTTTAAACATCCAACCAATCCCAGGATGTGTCCTTACCTCTCTAAGAGATTCAAGGGAAGCAACTGGTCTTGCTTTTCCTCTGTCCTTACAAGTTGCTTAGTACCTGGCATACAGTCATGGTTCAAAACATTTGCAAACTTTAAGAAGGAAACCTAGTCTACAAACAACTGAAAATAATAATTTCTGAATATTTGAATGATCTGATACCAATGTAGCAATTTTCATAAAATAAGAACATGGTGTAAGTATAATGTGGTTTTTTTCCTCTGTACACTTACACATTTTGTTTTAGCTCACATTTTAATGTGGGAAAATCATTATTACTATTGCTTTCTTTCCTCTATTATATTTCTCAAGAGGGAATTATTGACACAAGAAAAATCTATTTCATACTATATCCTCTTAAAAAATAGTCTGGAGCCAATAATTCAGCTCACTTTTCAAATTCCTCCTGTTTCCTATTTATCTTTATGTTTTATTATGATGATTTGGTTCTTCGAAGTGCTTTGTTTTCTTTCCTGAAACCAGGTGTATTGCAGATGAGATTGTGTTGTTATATAAGAAGAAATATTTTAAATTCAATCTATTAAAAATGTAACCTCTAGTCTTGACAGCATCTTTTGAAATATTGTACTTTAGAAATCTTGCAGTTTCCACTGAGAAAGCTAATTTGTTTCACTCTATAGTGGTACAACATGTCCTAGCTTTAGAACAATAAACATAGATATTCCTTTTTCAAAGACTTGTTGCTGTTAAGAATTGATGTCTAATAAAATGTTCTATATTCAAAGATCTCATTTTATAAAGTTTGAGACCAAATTCTTCCCAACAATAGTTTGCGACTTTGAGACGTGTAGGAATAATTTGTAGAAATAGCATTTACTATCCATTGCTATTTCCTTAAGATAAATCTTCTTTGCTTCTAGATGAATTTTTCCCTGCATGATTGCTATCGATATCTTTAATTTTATAGTCTTTGTCATAAACTAAATTAAATCATGACACCTTATGCTTTTAGATGTGTGATATTTTCAGGGCCTTTCATAAGCATGAACTAATCCATACCCCTTTGTGACTCAGTATATAACACTACCTGGTACTCATTCACACTACTGGATTATATTTCTATTGATAATATAATATTTTTGTTGGTCATGGCTTTAACCCTAATTTCATAGTGATAGATAATCATTTAAACACTAATAAATTAAAAATACTCCCTGATATTATTTGAATTATTCTATTTTAGTGTCAAAAGGGATATATCACTACCTTGTTGTCCTTGCTTTAAGAATGTCTGAGATGTTGAGATAATGATATAGTTGAAAAGGTTTCATGGCCCAGCTGAATTAGAGTGTAGATTCAGGAGCTGGAACAGAAACCCGAATAAAAGCAACTAAGACATGACATAATTCATTTTTCTCCCACGTAAAGGATTAGATTAAAATGTCAGGTTGGTGTGAAGAGACCAAATTTCTCCTATCTTGCGGGTCATCCCAAGACCTTGTTTTTATCATGTCACCCAAGAGGAATAGCCACCATATATTCACATTGCAGTTGGCAAGAGGGGACAGGGATGAGGGAAGGGGTTGGAGAGAACAAGCATCTCCCTGAGAAATTTAGTCAATGACCACACATAAATGCAATAGATACTTGAAAACATAGTCTTTATTCTAGGTGGCCAGAGACCCAGCTAAAATTCAGGAAATCTATTAAAATTGAAAAGGAGCAGAATAGATATTAGAATAGATATTCTATACACCTTGTGCCATAATTTCAATTTATATTTCCGTTCAGAATGGATAACATCTAAAAACATGTGAGAATAATTTTAAACATTTTAGGAGCTGGTGAGCAGGTAGGTGGTCAGCCTGAAAAAATAATGGGCTTTCCATTTATGTCAAGACTTGATTTTTTTCCATCCCCAAAGCAACAGTAGTAAGAGGTACAAACTTCCTATCAGTGAAGAAATATCCGAGTGGATTCTAAATAATCTTCCAAGGTTATCTTTCCATTTTCCAAAAGGAGATCCTGCACCTATAAAATATAGTTGCTGTGCACTTTATTTGTGGGTGAATTTCTTTCACCCACACAATAGGTGAAACAGGTCCCACTTTGTGACCAGTGAGTGTGATGAAGAATAGGAAGATTCAGTGTTTCTTGCATGAGCCTTAAAGAAGTGTAAAGCTCAGGGATGCATGCAACTGGGAAGTGGGGAGCCTGAGCTCTAGCTAATGCCATAATGTAGTCAAGAGAACTGAGGATTACAAAGCTCCCCATTTCTTCCTGTAGCTAAAGGTCTTTGGGCTTTGCCCAGGTTCCTTTACAGCCTAATACATCCATACTCTTACTGTTACAGGCATTGGCTGCTGAAGATCTCACTTGCAGCTTCTCCAGAGGATTGCCCTTGGTTGATAGGAGCTGCCTTCATGAGTGTTGCCGGGATTTGTCCTGAAGTTTGAATGAAACTCCTTGTGTTTCATTATCAACTTAGTAGACACTGTTTCAGCAGAGTTTCAATGCCACAACCACAGTGTGAAAGTGTGAGAGATTTTAGTACTTACAGACCCTGGGGTACACAGTTCACCTGGAGAACGTGAAGAACAGAGAGCACAGGCAGGGAGAGAAAGGGCAGCCATGGGAAATGCCTTAGCTGGAGCTGGGGCATTATCCCAACAGCGTTACCAAGGGAAGCTTCAACTGATGGATTTAAAGCCAGAAGTCACCAGTTCCAGATTGCACTGTGAGAGGTGATCATCTTTAAGTTCCTAGACAAATATCTGAATGGACCTTCGAATGAAAGCAGTAGGAAAACGGGATGTCTAACTTGCTAGGCCCAGAGAGATGCCTCTAAATCTTTTTGGGTTGTGGCATATTAATTATACAGGATGGTGAGTTTTATTGTGGCATATTTGGATATACATAAAAATATAACTGATCAATTTCACCCTCCAATACCTCCCCCACACTCCTCTCACCCCTTCCCCGAGATCTTCTTCCTCTATCCTATTGGTCTCCCTTCTCTTTCATAGAGCCTCATTTTTTTTTTTATCTTCCACTTACGAAAGAAAACATGACAATTTCTTTCTGAGCTTGACTTATTTCACTCAAAATTATATGATCTCCACTTTCATCCATTTTCTTGCAAATGACAGAATTTCATTCTTCTTTATGGCTGAATAAAACTCCATTGTGTACATACACCACATTTTCTTTGTCTATTCATCTGTTGATGGACACCTAGGCTGATTCCATAATTTGGCTGTTGTGAATTATGCTACAGTGTACATTGGTATGCACATATTCCTAAAATATGCTGACTTTAATTCTTTTAGATAAATACCAAGAAATAGTACAGCTGGATCATATGGTATATCCATTTTTAGCTTTTTAAGTAAACTCCATTCTGACTTCCATAGTGGCTGTACTAATTTACATTCCCCAAAACAGTGTATAAAAGTTTTTCTCCCCCACCTTTTCACCATCATTTATTGGTATTTGTATTCTTGCTTGCTGATCTAACTATAGAATCTAAATATGGGTTTGAATTGCATTTCCTTGATGACTAAAGATGCTGAACATTACTTCATGTAATTTTTGGCCATTTGTACTTCAAACTAGTATTTTACTCTTCTCATAAATGCTGATATCATATAAAATTGTAAGCACTCACTACACCTGGCCTAAGGCCAGTCCTTTGCAGTGTATTCAACAGCTCTGCCACTTCTGTGACAGGATCCACAACACTTCCTGTACTCTCAGGTTGAGCCTATACTTCCAGAGTCATTTCTTTATTTAGCTTCTTTCCCTTCCTTTCTTTATTCCTTTTGTGGAATCCCTGAGTGCACTACTTTTATAAATTGCTTTCACAAGAACCTTGATCTCTTCTAGAGATCTGCTTCTAGACATGACAAACTAGGATATTTTTCTTCTAAGTAGGCTGAATTTTTTGTTAATGTGAGATGCAATCAGACACACAGATCCCATGCTCAATCTATGCATTATAAACAACTGTCAATTTTAGGGACATCTAAATATTTTCACCAAAAAATCCACTTAGCAAATAATGTTATGTGTCTTAACATCTCTGATTAATTGTGAATCTTCCTTCTTTACCCCAAACGTTAACATGAATAGTCACAATATAATTAATAATGCACATTAAATTCCATTAGTTGTCTATTTAATTACCTTTATAATCTTGGACGTTTTGGGGCAGGGGGATGCTGGATTCTATTTAAGATTGTTTATAATCTGCTTGAATCAAATGTATGAAAATATGATATGTCAAGAGCTTTGTAATGTTTTGAACAACTAATAGTAAAAAAAAGAAAAAAGAAAATAAATAAATAAATAAATAAATAAAAATGTATTCATCCAAGTAACCCTGAACTTGTGAGAGAAGAAATAAAAAAATTAAAAGATAAAAAATAAAATTAAATGTAAAAAAGATTATGCATTATATTTTGTTCCAGTCTTTTTTGTAAATTTTGATTTACAAATGCAACTAAAAGTTTCCTAAATTCTATTGACTTTGATACCTTTGAAGAATTCTAACTAGGTATTTTATAAAAACACTTCATAAGTAAGATTTGTTTAACCTTTCCAAATGATTAGATTGTGTTTTTCTAAGTGTGTCAGGAGATATATGATGTTAGTTTGTCCCAATAATGGTGACATTAATGTTGATCACTTGGTTAAAATGTGTCTCTATAAGAGTGTTTCACTATAAATTTATAATTTCTAGATTGATTAATTAATTAATTAATTTTTAAATACATGACAATAGTGGAATGCATTACACTCATTATTACCCACATACAGCACAATTTTTTGTAACTCTGTATATAAAGTATGTTCATGCCAAATTATGCAATTATACATGTACTCTTTTTCTGCATTACCATTCTTAATACACGTATATACCACCATTTTTCACATCTCTGTTTGTATATAAGGTATGCTGACACCAAATTCAAATCTTCATACATGTATTTTGTATAATAATGACCATCACATTTCACTATCCTTGCTAATTCCTTTACTTCTCCCTTTCCTTCCTACCCCTCTTCCCTATCTAGAAATAATCTTCCTCCCATGCTTTCCCTCCCTACCCCACTTTGAGTCACCCCCTTATATCAGAAAAAAACATTCGGCATTTGTTTTTTGGGGGATTGGCTAACTTCACTTAGCATTATCTTCTCTAATGCCATCCGTTTACCTGCAAATGCCATGATTTTGTTCTTTTTTAATGCTGAGTAAAATTCCATTGTGTATAAATGCCACATTTTTTAATCCACTCATCCACTGAAGGACATCTAGGTTGGCTCCACAGTTTAGCTATTGTGAATTGTGCTGCTATAAACATTGATGTGGCTGTTTTCCTGAGGTATGCTGTTTTTAGGTCCTTTGGGTATAAGTCCAAGAAGAGGAATAGCTGGGTCTAGATTAATATTTAATATAAACAAAATCTGCATTTCTATAAAAAGTCCAACATAGTAGTGAAAAATTATCTTTTTATGTAAAATGTGAAAACCCAATATTGCTTTAAGACATTTAATCCATTTTCATAACAAATATTGGCTAGTAATTTTTGGTTTTATTAAGTTTTATATCAGTTAATGCTTTGCTTCAAAAGTTAGTTAAAAATTGTTCTTTCTTTGTTATTGTTTGAAAAAAAGTTTCATAGCTATAATGCTAACTTCAGCTTTTCTGAATTTTCAATTTTGGGGGAAAAGGGGATTTATGCTTTTTATTATCTTTTATTTTATTAGTTTTATTTTCACATTTTTTTAACTTTCTCTCCCCATTCACTCTGTTCTTTTTATTTAAGATAGAGAGAGAATTTTAATATTTATTTATTTATTTTAGTTTTTGGCAGACACAACATCTTTGTTTGTATGTGGTGCTGAGGATGGAACCTGGGCCGCACGCATGCCAGGCAAGCGCGCTACCACTTGAGCCACATCCCTAGCCCTTATTGTAACATTTTTACCCTTTATTCATAATTGGTCCCTTTCTACTCATTTTCTTGGTTGGTCTTGCCAGGTATTTATCAATATTTTCTTCTAAAAAATGAACATCTTTTGATTTTGCTAATTTTATCTACTGCATTCATGCTTTCTATTTTTAAAAAATTCTTTCTTAATTATTATCTTCATTCTACTTTATTTGGGTTTAAGGTGATAAATTCTTTCCATAACTTCATCAGAAATAGACTGTTATTTTTCAGGCTTTGTTCTTGAAATGTACACTTAGATGGTTATCATATATTCTTTAAAGAAGGCTGTGTTAGCTTTTCATTGCTCTGACCAAAGTACTTGACACAAACAATTTAAAGGATAAAAGGTTGATTTGGGCTCATTGTTTCATAGTTTTCAGTCCAAAGTCAGCTGGTTCTTTCGATTTTGGCCCGAGGTAAAGCAATACATCATGGTAAAGGATGTGGTAAAGTAAAATACTCAGCTCATGGCAGTCAAGAAGGAGAAACACAGAGAGGGGCAGAGAGAGGGAGAAAAAGAAAAAGACTTCAGGGATAAGATATAATCCCTAGAGGCAGTTCCCCAGGGATCCATGTCTTCAATTAGTTCCTAGTTCCCCAAAACCTCTGTACCTTCCAGTAGTCCAATCAAGTACCAATGAACTAATCCACTCACCAGGTGAGAGTCCTCATGATCCAATCATTTCCTTGAAGTCCCACCTCTGAACATTGCTGCATTGGAGGCAAGCCTTCAACACATAAATCTTTGGGGACACTTCTTATCTAGCCATAAAAATTATTTTAGCTCCATATACAAATTTTACATATATTCAATAATTATATTCTAATTCCAAATATTTTCTATTACAATGTTTCTCTAGCTTTTGAAGTTTTTAATTTTCTAATTATTTTTTAATAAAAAATATGTATTGATAGGTAATGGGAATTAATGTCTAATTATTTTTAATTACTGATTTCAAGTTTAAAATTCTATTATAATCAATACAGAGAAAATACATTGTATTATTTTACTCAATTAAAATGTGTTGGGATTTGTTTTATGTATATAGAGTCCAGTATATAAAAATTTGGGCTGTACTCACATATTTGGCATAGTTGGTAGCAAGTGCTCTATTATATCATTTAGGGCAAAGTTTATTAATCTTCCTTTTCAAGTACTCTCCATTCTTCTTGATATTTTTGGTCTCTTTGCTATAACATTCTAGAAATTTTGTATTAATTTTTTTTCTCTATGTTCATGAATTTATTTACCCATAAATTCCTTTATATTTTGCTTTATAAGCTATGAAATTAGGTACATACAAATTTTTATACATTCCTGATGTATTAATCTTTTCATCATTGTGAAATATATCTCTTAACCTCCAGTATGCTTCTCGTCTTAAAGTCTATTACTTTATTTTGGTCACACTTTAAATATTCTATTTTATTTTAAATTCTGTCTTTACAGTTTCTATATCCTCATTTAAGTTTTTATCTGTTGTAAGTAGTACACTATTGGCAACAATTGCTAATTCTGATAATCTTGGATAATTACTTATAATTTAATAATAGTTGGGCTGGGGATGTGGCTCAAGCAGTAGCGTGCTCGCCTGGCATTCTAGGGGCGCTGGGTTCCATCAGAATACAACAATTACTAATAGGGCATTATGTAAAATTGTGGATGTGTAACCGACGTGATTCTGCAATGTGCATTTGGGGTAAAATTGGGAGTTCATAACCCACTTCAATCTAATGTATGAAATATGTCAAGAGCTTTGTAATGTTGTGAACAACCAATAAAAAAAAAAGAAAAAGAAAAAAGAAATAAATAAATAAAATAAAGATGTTGTGTCCACCGAAAACTAAAAAATAAATTTAAATAATAGTAATAATAATAATAGTTAATTTATTAATCATTGATATGCTTGGATTTAAATCTATTATCTTAATACATTTTTCCCCTATTTCTTACAATTGTTCTATGCTTTCTTTTCTCTCACTTCTTGTCTTCTTTTGGGTACATTGAATATGTTGCTTATTTTAATCATATTTGTTTTATAACTTTTGTGATACATTCACTGACTTCAAAATTTCTATTTTATTTTATTTATCCTTTTGATGATCCTTGTATGGATCCATCACCTTCTAAGTCTTATATAAATCAGCACTTATTGACAATGGAAATATGTTAGAAAATTTAATTTAGACAATTTAATTCTAATTATCTCCTTTGAAATGATAGTTCTATTTAAATGAATCTTTTAGCACTATTTTTACTGATTTTATTCTGAAACCAAATATTCTCTTTTTCTGTATGTATGTGCTTAATATCTTTAGTCACATTAACATCAAGTAATAGTTTATTCCCACCCTCAAAATAGCTTTTTAAAAATATTTTTAATTTGTTCTAATTAATTATACATGACAGTAGAATGAATTTTGACCCATCATACATGAATGGAGTATAACTTCTCATTCTAGCATTAATCTCCAGGATATAGAAAGAACTCAAAAGAACTTAACACCAAAAGAAAAATAAATAAGATAATCAATAAATGGGCAAAGAACTGAACAGACACTTCACAGAAGAGGAAATACAATCCATCAACAAATACATGAAAAAATGTTTAACATCCCTAGCAATTAAAGAAATGCAAATCAAAACTAAAAGATTTCATCTCACTCCAATCAGAATGGCAATTTTCAAGAACATAAACAAAAATAAATGTTGGTGAGGATATAGGGGGAAAGGTACACTCCTGCATTGCTAGTGGGACTGCAAATTGGTGCAACCACTATGGAGAGCAGTATGGAGATTGCTCAGAAAACTTAGAGTTGAATCACCATTTGACCCAGTTATCCTACTCCTCAGTTTATACCCAAAGTCAGAATGTTACAGTGATATAGCCACCTCAATGTTCATAGCAGCTTAACTCACAATATTTTCTCTTTTGTCTTTGTAAGGAAATCTCTTTTACCTGCCGCAGTCTGGCTGGGCACAAATCAAGCCACCGAAGCAAGAACAGACTTTATTTTTTTACTGCAAGAAAGAAACCTCACACACGCTCCCGGGGAATCCTCCCGACAAGCCACGAGGCTCCTCCAGGAACCCCCAGCCAGAAATATCTATCCGGGAAAACCCTCCTCCTGCACTTCGACAACCAATGGGAACTCCCGGGGAATCCCCGTGAGAACTAAAAATAGCGCGAGAACTCAAAATTAGCGCTAGAACTCAAAAGTAGCGGCAGAGGCGGATATTAACGCCTTGCCTGTCAATCAATACTGTTGGCAAAATGCCAGGGGCCATACAGACTCGGCTGTGGCTCTCAGCATTTACCTTCATTTCTAAAGGGTATTTTTACTAAAAGAAGAATTCTAATACTGTGACTTTTTTTTTTCTTTTTTCTTTCTTCTTTTTTTTTTAAGTTGTCATGCCAATCATCTCTTCTGGCTTCCATTATTTGGGGTAATAAATAAGTTAAGAATTGTTAAATTGTTCCTTTGGAAAGAATTTGCTTTTTTTTTCCTGTTTCTCATTTTTTTTCTCTTCATCATCAGTTTTCATTCATTTTCCCATAATGTACTCGAGTGTGTTTTCTTCGTCCTCATTCTGTTTAGGCTTCATAGTGTTTCATTAACCTAAATCTGTGGCTTAATGTCTTTCATTACTTTTGGCTAATTTTTGCCCTTAGCTCACATATTTCTTCCATTCCTGAGAATCTGTGTGTCATATATGTAGACCCTTTCTGTATCATGTCTCTCTTATTCCTCTTTCGGTGTTTTCAATTCTTTTTATATGTTCTTCACTGACTTTTTTTTTCAGAATCACTAATACTCCTTTTGGCAATTGGCATAGAAGTTAATTACTTACAGCAATCAGAGATTGGGCTATTTGTAACTGCTTAGGCCTGGTCTTCTCATGTGGCATTATTCATAGTGCATGCTCTTTCAGGAGTCTTAACTAAATGCCTAGAAAGCTTGTTATGATCTCTCCCCTTGCTAGGCCGTGAACTCCATTTTTACATTTCCAAATCACACTAAAATTTTATGTCTCAGCATCTGTCTTATTTTAGCTTCTTAGGCTTTCCACCCACATTGCATATGCATTAACTAATGACTCAAAGGGAAGAGCTGCCAAGAATAACACACTTAACAAGTTTGTTCTCATCTCTCTGGAACCCTAGGTCTCCAAGTTTGGTTGTCTTGATAAATTTCTGGTGTGTTCAAACAGTTTTCACATCTTGCCCAGCTTTTATTTTGGCTCCCAGTGGAAGGGTGGTCTGCAACAATCTATTTCTTCCTAGCTGGAAGGATGAAGTTTTTGATATTTTTATAAGCTTACATTAATGACAGCTGCTCTAGGAAGTTGTTTTTTATCAACTCATCATAAATAATCACTCAATTAAATTCCTATAAATGTAGTAATTAATATCCCAGAAAGTAGAACTATCAGAATCATCCTCCACTATGACTTTGGACAAGTTACCTTACTTTTGCCTCAGTGTTTTTCATTTATAAGATGGACATAATACTTGTACTCATGTCACAGTGTTATTACAAAGATAAAATGAGATAATATATGTAAAAAAATAAGCATTGCATAAGTATTAGATGCTGTTAGTGGTATTTTTATTGATATGATGGCATCTTTTATTAAATACTTTGGTATTTGAATACATATGTTATATTTTGCATATATATGTACCTGACTGGGTTGTACTTTTTCTGAGAGAAGGACATGTTTTCTACATTTGTTATGGTTTGGATATGAGGTGTCCCCCCAAAGCTTGTGTGAGACAGTGCAAGAATGTTCAGAGAAGAAATGATTGGGTTACAAGAGCCTTAACCCAATCCATGAATTAATCACTGGATGGGATTAATTGAGTGGTTAGTAAAGGCAGGTGGGGGTGTGGCTGGTGGAGATGGGGCACTGGGGACATGGATTTGGGGCATATATTTTGTATCTGGTAAGTGCAGTCTTTCTCTCTGCCTTTTGATCATCATGTGAGCTACTTCCCTCTGCCACACTCTTCCTCCATGTTCCTGGCTCACTTAGAGCCCTGAGTAATGAGGCCATGGACGGAGACCAATTAAACCGGGATCCCCCAAATAAACTTTTCCTCTCCTAAAATTGTTCTGGTCTGGTTTTTAGTCGCAGCAGTGAAAAAGCTGACTAAAACAGCATCTTTGTTTATTTTCTAGGCTTCAGATATTTTCATAGAATATCTGTTCTTTTCATTAATGAATAAAAATTACATATATCCTAATTAGTTAATTTGATGAAATAAAATGGTAACTTGTTCATGGCAGGGCAAGAAATTTAGCTCCTTCAAATACTTACTGAATCTGAGATTCTCATTTGCTGAATTTATTTTTAATCCCTCAAATGCAGAAATTTGTTATTTTTCATCTCTTTATTTTAGCATTTAACTCAGTCCTGGTAAATAAGGGACACTCAATTATTGTTTGCCAGATAGATTAAAAATTGTTCAGTTTATCTTATTTGTTACTATTGATAACTATCATTGTCATTTTACAAGTACTAGTGTATTTAGATTTCAATTCATCAAAGATTCTCCAAATTTTCAAATAAAATTGTCTGACTTTTCTTTGAAGAGTCTATTTGATTTCTCTTTTTCAATGAACTATACTTTCCACTAATTTTATTTTAAAAGCTTTTTATAAATGACATACATCAATCAGATTTGTGTTTTTTTTATGTTGAAATCCTAGGATGTAAGTATGCTCCAGGGGTCCACAAACCAACAGATCAAACAATTTGAACGCTATCCCACATGCCACAGAAGCCTGAGATTTTAAAAAATATTTTTAAAGATAAAATTGTTTCAAACTTTTGACCTTAACTGTATTTTTCATAATATTTACCAAAGTCTCATAGATTTTATTTTCTACATATGGCCTTCTTGAATGTTCTTGATAAAAATATTTCTGTGTGTTTCATATTGTTGGGGTTGTTGGCTTTAAGATAGAAATTAGAAATTCTATTTATAAAGGGTCAGACAGTAAATATCTGTGTGTGTGTGTGTGTGTGTGTGTGTGTGCATGGCACACAAAATGTGGAATGATTGAATCAATTATACTTAGCATAATGGACTCTAAATAAATCCTTGTTGTCCCAAATGATAAAATTATCTTTTTAAAAGACTGAATAGCATTTCATTGTATAAATTATCATTTTTTAAAAATCTACTCACCAACTGATGGACACTTAGGTTGATTCCATATCTTAGCTCTTGTGAATAATGCTGCAATGAACATGGGGATGTAGATATCCCTCCCACATACTTATTTAAATTCCTTTAAAGATATTCCCTAGTGTGGGATTGCTGGCTCCTGTGGAAATCCTATTCTGAGATATTTTTGCCGGGGGAGAAGAGAATTGCCATATCGTTTTCCATAATGGTTATAATAATTTACATCCCCATCAAATAGTGTGTAAGTGTTACTTTTTTTCTACATCCTTGTCAACAATTTACTTTCTATAAAAGCTACTCTAACTATATAAAATGGTATTTCCTTATGATTTTACTTTTACATTTTCCTATCAATTAGTGATGCTGAGCTTTTTTTTTCATGAGCATATTGGCTATTTGTATATCTGTTTTGGAAAAAGTGTAATCAGGTTCTCTGCTTATTTTTGAAATCAGGATATTTCTTTTCTTGCTATTGAATTGTTTGAGTTTTATGAATACTGGATGTAAAAAATTGGCCATGGACAAGATTTTGCCAGCAGATGACAGTTTATCAACCTCTAGTCTAGGGGAATGTCATTATCAGAATAGTCCAAACTGAGTTTTAGCACTATCATGCTTACCTTCTGTAAGACCTACCCATGGAGAAACACTGGCCTTTGCATTTCGCTTTCCAACATTAGCTTTCTGTCTCAGTGAATGGAGTGTAGGTAAGTGATTCAAGAGTATATACACACATTTATATTTAGGAAACATTTTTCTAGTAAAACATGATGTCCATAAATATAATTCCATCCAAACTGAAGTCCATTTCAGTATTACTATGAAAAGAGTTATTCCCCCATTGATTTAAAACCCTACAACAAAATTTAGGACTTTTGATTTTTTTTCTTCAGACACAGAAAGTCTATTGATATCAAAGGAGCAATGTACTTTAAACTATAATTCTTAAAAAAAAATACACTGCAGTTTAAAGTGCTAATACCTTATCTCTAGACTCTGTCATCCCAGATTACCATACTATTTTTAATATAGGCTTAGGAAACATAAGTACAGTAACACATGTTCATACATAAAGAACTGTATATGTTGTGACAAAGAATAAATTAGACTGAATTTTGTATTATGATTTTTAAAAATTTTGTATCATTTGTTTAATGGTATATCTAATATGTGTCTATATACACATACTGTGTTACATTTGAATTAGAAGTGTCATACAACTGTATTGGTTAGAATGCATGATTGTATGTAATCAGCACCCCCAAATAGTAATGGTTTATACAAAGTAGACACTTATTTATCTCTCACTTAAAATCCTTGATTTAGATAATTCATGCCTGATGTGACTACTTTATAGTCATTTAGGACACAGGCAATATCTGTTTTTTTTGGTTTTTTATCTCTAGGGCTTGTCCTTTGACTCAGGGTCCAAAAATGTGGTTCTAGAATATAAGAGGTAGAAGGAAAGTTGCATCCTTTTCATTAAGAAGAAATTACAGAAGCTATACATATTACTTTCTCCCATATCCCACTGCAAATAATTTAGTCTCAATGCCACAACTAGCCTCAGAGTGATGTGAGAAAAATAATTTTCCAAAACACATGAAAATTATATGTTCATTAGAACAATAGGTATTAAGAAGCAAAAAGCTGACTTTCATCCTTGTGAACAGCAAGTTACAAGACCATTTAAGGACATATAACTTGAATTAAATTATCTATACAGGAGTAATACATTGTGGTACTTTTGACACAGTGAGCAGAAAAAAAACAAACATCCCATCAGAAGCTATTTGAAGGGGTAGCATACAAAAGTTGGAGGGATAACACTTTCTAATTCTATTCATAGGAAATGTGAATTTGAACAATTATCCACACATTAATATATCTCAACAAGGGTTGAAATAAATAATCTGGATGCAACACAGAAATAAGAAATGATTTATTGAAGAGGATAAGAAAGATAGTTTCACATTATCCACATGAGCCTTCTCCCATGGGCAGAAAACACAATCGAGATACTCTCCACATGAGAGAATTACAGTGAAATTAGTACCTAATTTTGCCACAGAACAGAGTACCAGGCCTACATAGTGAAATCCAACATAAGACTGGCTTCCAATACCTACATGATCAGTTTTTAGAACTTCCCCAGCTCTACACCATCCCCTAAAATTTCAGACTAATGGCCATCCTCCTAATCCAGACTCTAGGCCTAATTCCATAAATCCAGGATCTAGGTTGGCTCCTGTGGATCCAGGTACCAATCTGGTACAAACATGGACCCAGGCACCATCTAGTCACAAGCAACAAGCCCACAAGCAAACCCTATCAGCCTTCCACAAATCTCTGGACTAATTGACTGGTCAAAGCCTTCCTCTGAAAAGTAAAGTCCATTCGAGTGAAAGAGGTGCCTACTTCTTCAAATTTGTAGGTACCAACGTAAGTTTGCAAAAATCAGGACTAATAAAGAAAACATGACACCTGCAAAGAAACAAATAAACCAGTGGTAAATTACCCTAAAAATTGATATTTATAAACTCCCTGACACAGAATTTAAAAGATGGCTTAAAGTCAATGAACTTCAAAAGAATACAGATGGACATATAAACAATATCAAGAAACACTACATGAACAGTATTTGGAGATCAACAAAGAGATATAAATGATAGAACCAAACAGAAATTCTGGAGCTAAAAAAAATAAAATGAACTGTATTGACCAGAGCTGACCCAAGTTGGAAAATTCTATAGAAAGCTTCTGTAGCAGACTTGATGCATCAGAAGAAAGAATTAGTGAGCTGATCATTTGAAACTATACAGTCAGAGGAACAGAAAGAAAAATAATAAAAAAAAATTATGAAGAAATTGGATGGAATTCATGAAGCATCATCAACTGAACCAACATATAAGCAATGGAAGCCCTAGGAGGAGTAGAGAAAGAGAAAGATCTAGGAAATTTTCTTTAAAGAATAAGTGACAGAACAGAAAACTTATCAAATCTGGAGAGGAAAATGAATACCCAGATCCATGAAACCCAAAGAACTCAAAAATAGATTAAATGTAAGGATAATCTCACTGAGACATGTTATAATCAAATTATCAAAAGTTAAAGACAATTTTGAAAACAGTAAGAAAAATGAACTCTTCACATGTAAGGGAAGAACATGAGTACCAGTGGATTTCTCAGCAGAAATTTTTCCACCCAGGGGACAAAAGGATGATACATGTAAAATTATGAAAAAAAAAAAAAAAAAATATATATATATATATATATATATATGTCAAATGCAAATTGATATTACCATGCAATCAACCCTTGTTAGAATGCCTATTATGAAAAAGACAAGATAGATTGTATTGGTGAGAATATGGAGAAAGTGAATTCTTATTGGTGGCAATGTAAATTTTACAGATTTTCACTGCTGTGACTAAAGGATCTGAAAAGAACAACTGCGGAGGAGGAAAAATGTATTTGAGGGCTCACGGTTTCAGAGGTCTGAGTCCATAGAAGGTCAGCTCCACTCCTCAGGGTCTGAGGTGAGGTTGAACATCATGGCAGGAGAGTGAGGCACAGGGAAGCATCTTACATCATGGTGATCAGAAAGCAGAGAGAGAGGGAAAACATGGCGGCGGGAAGGGAGTGAGCTGCCCTATAGCCCTGTGCCCCCACACCCCCAGATCTCACCTAGTGGGAATACTCCATCTCCCAGACTGTCAGAGGACCCCTATCCAGCTGCTCTCCTCAGAAATCACCAGCTGTGCAGGGCTCCAGGCCTCAGCATTCAAGTAGGAAGCCTGGCATTGGAGCAGGACCCAAAGCCCAAAGTTCTAGCTAATGCAAGATTCCATGAGCATCTTAGCAGAATCACCTATCAACACATCTACAGATCTCCAAGACTTTACTCTGTTCCCACTCAGGTCACTCAGCAGCTACCTACCCACAGCACAACGCCATTGTAAGGCTCCCCCCACCTCACCAGGCTCCCCCCACCTCATTAGACACTCCGGCACTGAAAGCAGACTGCCGCCATCTTGGCTGAGCATTCTCACCATATTAGGTGAAGGCAGTTCCCAAATCAGATCTCCAGCGGCCAGGTACCAGGTTTGCAACCTTCCCCCTCCCCAGCAGCAGTAACCCAACACAGTAGCTGCCCAACACAGGTGTGCAGTGCGACCAGGGAGCTGCCCACGGGAGCTCCGGGGGTGAGAGTTTCCTCAATTGGGAACTGCTAGAGGAGAGGGAGATGGGGCTCAAGTCTGGAGCCTAACAGAGAGACCAGGAACTGGGAAATCTCCAGGCAAGAGAGGGAGATAGTACCGGGCGAAGAAGTCATATGAGTGGTCCCAAAAAGAGACCCGTGAGGTTCAGTCTTTCTGCAGGGACTGGTGGCTGCCACTCCCTTCATCCAGGCACCCTGTGCCAGGATCAGTCTTCCCACCCTGGTTACCTCCACCATTCGGAGGACAGAGACACCAGCTTAAAACAGATGACCCTACCTATTGGATGAGAAGAGAAGCAGGAAAGGTACGGATCTTTAAACCTAGCTACAACCCTGGTTTCTTCCTTTGAATTTTTTTTTTTTGTTTGTTTGTTTTTTCTCTTCTACCCCTCTATCCTCCGGCCCTCACATCCCCAGCATATGTGAAATCAAGAACTTTGCATGAAATAGGACTTTGAGGACTGAGTCATCTGAATAATATAATATAGAGGTGTTGTACATACCCTTTTTTTTCTTTTCCTTTTTATTCTGTCATTTTTCTTTCCCCCTCCAAATTTTACTCTTTTAACATCTGTATATTTCTAAATACATATGTGTGTTTGTTTTGTGTACTCTACTGTCATCCCACGTACATGCCTATCCTAAATTACTTCCTGTCTATTCTCTTGCTACTAACCCTCTTCACTAGATTTCTCCTTCACACTTCCTAATATATATTAACTCTATATCCCCACATCCTACCTCCTCAGCATATCGTCCTATGCCCCACCACTGTTTATTGTCCACATTCAGAAACTATAAACCTTTTTACAAAACTACTGATTATATTTTATATAATAATTGAATTCAACATTTCTGTACATTGAGACTAACCTGTAAACATCTTAATAACAACAATAGTTCATAGGTGGTATATTGTTGATATTGGGATCTGTTAATATTATCCTTCCCCCACAAAGGAGAAGTATTGGAACCCTACAAGAGCACTACAAACCTATAGGGTTAAAAACTATAAGAATCTAGACATACAGAGCTTAAAAGGAAGATACATGAGCAACATGAAAAGACAAGAGAAGAAAGTGCCCCAAACAAATGAAGACACCACATCATTAAAATCATTGGCAGCCACAGCAGAAGAAATGACAGAGAAGGAGTTTAGGATGTATATGGTTAAAATGTTCTGTGAACTCAAGGAAGATATAAGAGAGCAAATACAGGCAGTGAAAGATCACTTTGACAAGGAGTTACAGAAACAAATACAGGAAGCAAAAGATCACCTCAAGAGGGAGTGCTAAAAAAAAAAAAAAAAAAAAAAACAGAAATCCATGAAATGAAAGAAATAATAAACCAAATTAAAATCCCAACAGAGTAGACCACTTGGAGGATAGGACATCAGACAATAAAGACAAAATATGCAATCTTGAAAAGAACATAGAACACACAGTGATAATGGTAAGAAGCCACGAGCAGAGCATTCAAGAAATATGGGATAGCATAAAAAGACCAAATTTAAGAGTTAATGGGATAGAAGAAGGAATAGAGGTCCAAACCAAAGGAATGAACAACCTATTCAATGAAATAGAATATAAAAATCTTTCCAAACATGAAGAATGAATTGGAAATCCAAATTCAATAAGCCTATAGGATGCCAAATGTACAAAATCACACCAGATCCACACCAAGGCAAGTTATAATGAAAATACCCAACATACAGAATAAGGAGAGAATTTTAAAAGCCACAAAACAAAGGACTCAGATTACATATCTGGGAAAATCAATTAGGATAACAGCAGAATTTTCAACAAAGACCCTGAAAGCTAGAAGATCCTGGAACAACATATATCAAGCTCTTAAAGAAAATGTGTGCCAACCAAGAATCTTGTATCCAGCAAAATTAAGCTTTAGATTTAAAAATGAAATAAAAACCTTCCATGATAAACAAAACATAAAAGAATTTATAGCTAGAAAGTCTATACTAGAAAATATCCTTGGAAAAATATTCCATGAAGAGGAAACAAAACAAAACAAAAAAACAATGAAAATCAGCAGAGGGAGATAATACTCTAAAGGAAAAACTAATCAAAGAAGAAAATCAAGTCACGTTAAATACCAAAAATAAACAAATATGGCTGGGAATACAAACCATGTCTCAATAGTAACCTTGAATGTTAATGACTTAAACTCATCAACCAAAAGACATAGGCTATCAGATTGAATTTTTAAAAAGACCCAACAATATGCTGCCTCCAGAAGACTCATCTGATAGGAAAAGACATGCACAGGCTGAAGGTGAAAGGTTGGGAAAAATCAGAGCACTCACATGGATTGTAGAACCAAGTAGTGGTTTCCATCCTCATATCAAATAAAGTAGACTTAAAGCCAAAGTTAGTCAAAAGGGATAAAGATGGATATTGCATGCTGCTCAAAGGAACCACACACCAACAAGACATAACAATCACACCCCAAACAATGGTGCAGCTATGTTCATCAAACGAATTCTTCTCAAGTTCCAGAGTCAAATTGATCATAATATAATAATGTTGGGTGACTTTAAACAACTCTCTCACCACTGGATAGATCTTCCAAACAAAACTTGAATAAAGAAACTATAGAACTCAATAATACAATCAATAATTTAGACTTAACTGACATATATAGAATATTTCAACCTGCATCAAGTATATACCTGCAAGCGTATACCTGCATAGTATATGGTCTATTTTAAAGAAGGATCCATGTGCTTCTGAGATCAGCAGCACATGGATCCTTCTTTAAAATAGACCATATACTATGCCACAAAGCAACTCTTAGCAAATACAAAAAAGTAGAGATACTACCATGTATTTGATCAGATCATAATGGAATGAAATTGGAAATCAATGACAAAGTAAAAAATAAAAATTACTCCAACACCTGGAGACTAAAGAATATGGTACTGAATGAACAATGGGTTGCAGAAGACATCAAAGAGGAGGTTAAAAATTCTTAGAGATAAATGAGAACATAGACACAACATATTGAAATGTCTGAGACACTATGAAAGCAGTTCTAAAAGGAAATTTCATTGCATGGAGTTCATTCCTTGAAAGAAAAAAAATCAACAAATATATGACCTCACTTTACATATCAAAGCCCTAGAAAAAGAAAAATAAATCAACAGCAAAAGCAGTAGAATGCAAGAAATAATTAAACTTAGAGATGAAATCAGTGAAATGGAAACAAAAGAAACAATTAAAAAACATTGACAAAACAAAAATTGGTTCTTTAAAAAAATAAATAAAATTGACAAACCCTTAGCTATGGTAACAAAGAGAAGGAGAGAGAGAACTCAAATTACCAGCATGCAAGATGAAAAAGGTAATATCACAATAGGCAATACAGAAATACAGAGGATAATTAGAAATTATTTTGAAAACTTATACTCCAATAAAATAGAAGATATTGAAGGTATCCATGAATTTCTTAAGTCATATGACTTGCCCAGATTGAATTAGGAAGATATACACACAGACCAATATCAAGTGATGAAATAGAAGATGACATTAGAAGCCTATCAACCAAGAAAAGCCCAGGACAGCTGAATTCTACAAGACCTTTAAAGAAGAGCTAATACCAATACTCTTCAATTTATTTCAGGAAATAGGAAGAGGCAGCACTTCCAAACTCATTCCAGGAGGCCAATACCTGATTCTAAAACCAGGCAAGGACACATTAAAGGAAAAAAAAAAAAACTTCAGACCAATGTCTCTAATGAACATAGATGCAAAAATTCTCAATAGAATTCTGGCAAATTGAATACAAATATATATCAAAAAGATGGTGCACCATGATCAAGTAGGATTAATCCCAGGTATGCAAGGTTGGTTCAACATAAGGAAATCAATAAATATAATTCATCACATCAATAGACTCAAAGATAAGAACCATATGATCATCTCAATAGATGCAGAAAAAGCCTTTGGCAAAATACAGTACCCCTTCATGTTCAAAACACTAGAAAAACTAGGGATAACAGGAACAGATCTCAACATGGTAAAGGCTATCTATGCAAAGCCCCAGGCCAATACCATTCTACTTAGAGAAAAATTTAAGGCATTCCCTCTAAAAACTGGAACAAGACAGAGATGCCCTCTTTCACCACTTCTATTTAACATAGTCCTTCAAACATGGCCAGAGAAATTAGACATACAAAAGAAATTAAAGGGATACATATAGAAAAAGAACTTAAATTTACACTATTTGCTGATGATATAATTCTATACCTAGAATACCCGAAAGCTCCACCAGAAAACTTCTAGAATTAGTAAATGAATTCAGCAAAGTAGCAGGATATAAAATCAACACCTATAAATCAAACGCATTTCTGTATATCAGTGACAAATCCTCTGAAAGGGAAATGAGGAAAATTACCCCATTTCAATAGCCTTAAAAAAATAAAATACTTGGGAATTAACTTAACGAAAGAGTTGAAAGATCTATACAATGAAAACTACAGAACCCTAAAGAAAGAAATCAAAGAAGACCTTAGATGATGGAAAGATCTACCTTGCTCTTGGATGGGCAGAATTGATATTATCAAAATGATCATACTACCAAATCACTATAAGATTTAATGCAATTCCAATCAAAATCCCAATGGTATTCCTCACAGAAATAGAAAATCAATCATGAAATTCATGAAATAAGAGACCCAAAATAGCTAAAGCAATCCTTAGCAGGAAGACTAAAGCACATGACATCACTATACTGGACCTTAAACTATACTACAGACCAATAGTAACAAAAACAGCATGGTATTGGCACCAAAACAGACTGGTAGACCAATGGTACAGAATAGAGGATGCAGAGACTAATCCAAAAAAATTATTAGACAAAGGTTAACAAAACATGCATTGGAGAAAAGATATATAGCATCTTCAACAAACGGTACTGGGAAAACTGGAAATTGATATGCTACAAAATGAAATTAAACCCCTATCACTCACCATGCACAACACTCAATTCAAAATAGATCAAGGACCTAGGAATTAAACCAGAGACCCTGCATATAATAGAAGAAAAAGTAGGCCCTAATCTTCATCATGTGGGATTAGGCCCCAACTTCCTTAATAAGACTCCTGTGGTGCAAGAATTAAACCAAGAATCAATAAATGGAATGGGCTCAAACTAAAAAGTTTCTTCTCTGCAAAAGAAATATTCTGTGAGATGTATAGAGAGCCTACATCTTGGGAGCAAATTTTTACTCCTCACACGTCAGACAGAGCATTTATCTCTAAGGTATATAAAGAACTCAAAAAGCTAAACAACAAAAAAAAAAACCAAATAACCCAATCAATAAATGGGTCAAGAACATGAACAGACACTTCTCAGAAGAGGATATTCAATCAATCAACAAATATATGAAAAAATGTTCATCATCTCTAGCAATTAGACAAATGCAAATCAAAAGTACTCTAAGATACCATCTCACTCCAGTCAGAATGGCAGCTATTATGAAGACAAACAATAAGTCTTGGCAAGGATGTGGAGGAAAAGGCACACTCATATATTGCTGGTGGGACTGCAAATTTGTGCAGCCAATATGGATAGCAGTATGGAGATTCCTTCGAAAACTGGGAATGGAACCACCATTTGACCCAGCTATTCCTCTCCTCAGACTATACCTAAAGGTATAGTCTTAAAAACAGCATACTACAGGGACACAGCCACATCAATGTTTGTAGCAGCACAATTCACGATAGCTAAACTGTGGAACCAGCCTAAATGCCCTTCAGTGGATGAATGGATAAAAAAAAATGTGACATATATACCCAATGGAATATTACTCAGCAATAAAAGAGAGTAAAATCATAGCATTTGTAGGTAAATGGATGGAGTTGGAGAAGATAATGCTAAGTGAAGTTAGCCAATCCCAAAAAAACAAATGGGCGAATGTTTTCTCTGACATAAGGAGACTGACTCATACTTGGGTTGGGAGAGGTAGCATGAGAGGATTTGATGAACTCTAGACAGGGGTAGAGGGAGGGAGGGCAAGGGAGTGGGCAGGGGTTAGCAATGATGGAGGAATGTGATGGACATCATTATCCAAAGTACATGTATGAAGACATGAATTAGTGTGAACATACTTTATATACAGAGATATGAAAACTTGTGTTCTATATGTGTAATAAGAATTGTTATGTCATGTATTTAAAAAAATAAAAGCAATTTAATAAAAAAAGAAAGAAAGCAGAGAGAGGGAAATATCCATTTGCCAGATACAAATATGTACCCCAAAGTCACACCCCAGTTCCCACCCCCTCCAGCCACACCCTACCACTTCAGTTACCACTCAATTAATCCCTATCAGGGGATTAATTCCCTGATTGGGTAAGACTCTTGTAACCCAGTAATTTCTTCTCTGAACCTTCTTACATTGTCTTACACGTGAGCTTTTGGGGGACACCTCACATCCAAACCTTAACAATAGTTATCATAAAAAGTATGGAGATTCCTCAAGAAGTTAAAAATAGAAGTATCATGTGATCCAACAATCCTACTTCTAGATATATATCCAAAGGAAATGAAATCAATTATGTAAAAAAAAATTATATTTCCACTTATGTTGCAGCACTATTGTCACAAGCCAAAATAAGTAATCAACCTAAGTGTCTATGGGTAAAGACACACACACACACACACACACACACACACACACACACACACACCACAGAACTCTACAAGATTTTGTGTGTGTGTTTCTGAATGTGTGCATATGTACTTACATGGATAGCTTAGAATTTATATTATTTGTGATAGAAAAAAATGAGCAGGGAAGACATGAAGTTAAGTGAAATAAGCCAGATATAGAAAGTCAAATATTGTATGATTTTACTTATATGTAAGATCAGAAAAGTTGAATTCACAGAAGTAGAGTGGAATGGTAGTTGTTAGGGGGTCTGGCTGTGGGGAATATGGGGAAAAGTTGGTCAAAGGTACCAAACTGAAGTCTGACAGGAGAAATAAGATCTGGAGTTTTACTGTACAGCTTGGTAACTATAGTTAACTACAGTTATAATATATTATATACTTGAAAATGCTAAGAGATTGGATCGTAAATGTTTTCATCATGCACACACAAAATAACCACATATAATAATGAATATGTTGATTAGCTTGATTATGGTAATTGTTTCATAAAGTGTATATATATATGTATATATATATATATATATATATATATATATATATATACATTGTACACATAAGAACGCATAATTTTGTCCAAAAAATAAGATGTATGAGGAGAAACTTGTTTAAAAAAGTTAACTTAGAGATGCTCAGTAAGGGCTTAAGAAGTTTAATTGGAAGATGCTAAATGGTGAACAAAATCATTTGCTTACATCACCATTATTTGTGATGTTTTTAACCAGACTTAACAACAACAGAAGCATTTGTACCTTCAGGATATCCTTTATCCACTCTCTTTTCTTCTGGAGAAGCAACTCCAGTTTTCTCTGGAACACTCTCATCTACCTCATTGTGTGCAGCCTTGGTGTATCTACCAGCAGGTGCTCTGCCCATCTGCTGGGTATGTGAGCCACATTACACCAATGAGATATCTCAAAGCATGGAAACCAAGTCAAATAATGCCAACTTGGAAGTAAGCCTGACTCTTTTCTGTGACACTCTAATGAGCCATAGACCCCATAGCTTCCTTAGTGCCTATTCTATTATTTGGATGCTATATCTATCTGCATACCTATTTCTTTATATTAGTGAGCCACCTATGAATGATTTCAATTATTTCTTTTTGCTTGTGTTAGGTAGCATTATATTCTGGTATTTACAAACAACAACAAAAACCTAACTATATCCCAATTATAAACTCTGTGTTTGGAAATGAGTATAAGATGTATATGCACACATGCTTGTCATGTAAACACATATACACATGCATACACTCATACATGCTGATATAAGTCATGAAAAAGAAAACAGAATTTAGTGCTTTCTGTATTTTGTATTCTGTTGGTGATTTTATTTTTCTGGATGTACACACTGATAGGTGAGATGCCTTACTCTGATCATATGAGAAACAATTGGGGGACATGTTAATAACTAGGACAGAAAATGCCTGTCTTGGTAGATGAGAAAGGCATAGTGAAGCATTTTTAGTCCAGATGGAAATATCTTACCCAGCAGCATAATGATCTTAAGAAGGTGATTTTTCTGGGAGATTTTATATATATATATATATATATATATATATATATATATATATATATATATAATATTTTCAGGGCTCTTGTTCCCAAGGATAAAATTATACAATACAAATGAAAACACAATGCATGCATTAAATGCCTCTGGTTATATTAATACCAAGGACTGTGTGTGTGTGTGTGTCTTTATTATTGCTTTCTTATTGTCATTTTAGAAAAGAGTTTCTAACAGAGCCTTCCTAAAAGGTTCTTCAGGCTTAATAGTTATAGCATTTGTGAAAATGTTCACAGGGTCAAATTGATTCAATTATTTTCATTTGAATAAAAGGAACAAACATTTTTGAAAGTCTACTGTGTATGTTCCTAACCCAGGTTCAATATTAGATGTACCAGGGAGCTTTTTTAAATGAATATTTCCAGAGCATTTGAAGTACTCCTCTCCATCCCTCTGATTGTGAAAAATCTTTTAAGTGCTGAGGGTTGAGCCATGAGCAGAAAGGCTACTGCGGCAGTTAAGAACCTGTGCTCTGGACCAGACTTCATTCAAATCTTGCAAATTTGAATGGAGCTAAGTAACAAATAAGCTAAGAAACTTTGAGCCATATTTTTATCCTCATTGTGTCTCCAGTTACTCAGCTATAATATGAGGACAACATGTTTGCTTCATTTGATTGGGCCTTCTATGTAGTTAGTAGTCACAATTGTGGACCACATACTAGCTTATTTTAAATACTTATGAAAACTAATTGAAATAACTATTACTTGCAATTAACATATAAGGAAACTGAGTTAGATATAAAAACTAATGTTTTCAGGACCATATAATTGCTACTAAGCTAGGATTTGGTACATGTGCAATGATGGAGGATATAGAATAAAACATACTAGGGATATCTCAGTCATGAAGGCTTTGAAGTGGTTATGGAGCAGCTAGAAGATGTCCAGTAATCAACTGGGTAATGAGACTCTGGGTCTCAGCAGAGAAACCAATCACAGAAAGGGATCATTTGTACATAGATTGTGTTTGAATTCTTGAGTGTGAGTTTTCTCATGCTGTAATCACATATAATAAAAATAGTCTGACAATATCATCCTTGGAAGATTCAACACTTATAAGTAGTCAGTTCCAAAATTAAAAGAATACTAAGAAGTCAGAGGCAATAGTAAACTCTGAGAAAGTATATCAAAGAAATTCAGATGGAAAGAAATAAAGATGGGGAATGGTAGATGTCAGATAAACCTGAGAGTCTAAGTCACAAGATACCAAACAGTTTGGGAAAGGTGATTATTATTATTATTATCCGTGATCTTGGGCACAGTTTTTCCTAGAATAAATAAGGCGGCATAGCAAGGATATACCCTCTTCAAGAATTTTCGGTGATAAAGAGAAAGACAATTGTAGATAGGAATAAATATAAGGTTGGATTTTGGGGGGTTGTGTTGTTGTTTTTAGTGAAAAAGAGTTAAGTTTGTTTATTCTCAGGGGGAAATGTGAGGAGTTTAGAAATAATGAGAATGAGGAAGAAATAATTAATGAAGTTCTCAAAGTAAGTACAAAGGTAGATTCAGACAGGAAAAGAGGAATTTTTTAATTAATTAATTATAATTTGTTCTATACATGACAATATTATGTGTTCTAACATTACATATATATAACTATATTCTCATTCTTCTGGTTGTACATGATGTGGAATTACATTGATTTTGTATTCCTATATGAACACAGGAAAGTAATGACTGATTCATTCTATTAACTTTTCTACTCCCAACCCCTCTCCTTTCCCTTCATTCCCTTTTGTCTAATCCAAAGAACTTCTATTTTTCCCAGCTCCCTCTTATTGTGAGTTAGCATGTGCTTATCAGAGAGCACATTTGGCCTTTGGATTTTTGAGACTGGCTGTTTCACTTAGCATGATAGTCTCCAGTTCCATCCATTTACCAGAAAAATGCCATAATTCCATTTTTCTTTATGGCTGAGTAACATTCCATTGTGTATATATATTACATTTTCTTTATTCATTCATCTGTTGAAGAGCACCTAGGTTGGTTACATAGCTTAACTATTGTGAATTGAGATGCTATAAGCATTGATGCAGCCACACCACTATAATATGCCGATTTTAAATCCTTTGAGGATAAACTGAGGAGTAGGATAACTGGGTCAAATGGTGGTTCCATTCAAAGGTTTCTGAGGAATCTTCATACTTTCTTCCATAATGGTTGCACCAATTTGCAGTCCCCCCCCCAGCATTGTATGAGTGTACCTTTTTCCCCACATCCTCACCAACATTTATTGTTTCCTATATTCTTAGGTAATTGTCATTCTGACTGGAGTGAGATGAAATCTCAGAGTAGTTTTAATTTGTATTTCTCTAATTGCTAGTGATGTTGAACATTTTTTCATATATTTGTTGACCATTCTTAGTTCCTCTGTGAAGTACCTGTTTAGATCCTTTGTCCATTTATAGATTGGGTTATTCGTTTTGTTTTAGTTTTTGGTGTTAAGTTTTTGAGTTCTCAATATATCCTAGAGATTAATGCTCTATCTGAGGTGCAGGTGGCAAAGATTTTCTCCCATTCTGTAGGCTTTATCTTTTTTTATAGTTAATTACATTTTTAATTTTATTCTATTTTTTTAATTTGTTCTAATTATTTATACATGAAAGTAGAATGCATTTTGACACATTGTACACAAATGGAGCACAATTTCTTCTTCCTCTGGCTGGACATGCAGAGTCACACTGGTAGTGCAATCATACATGTATATAGGGTAATAATGTCCATCTCATTCCACTGTCCTTCTCATCCCCATACCCCCTCCCCTTCCCTCACTCCCCTTTGCAAAATTCAAAGTTTCTTCATTCTTCCCTTATCCTCCTCCATTATAGATTAGCATCTCCTTGTCAGAAAAAAATATTTGGCCTTTGTTTTTTGGGGTTTGGCTTATTTTGCTTACCATGATAGTCTCTAGTTCCATCCATTTATCTGCAAATGCCATAATTTCATTCTTATTTAAGGCTGAGTAATGTTACATTCTGTATATGTACCACATTTTTGGCAATTATCAAGATTATAAGCAACAATAAGTGTTGGTGAAGATGTGGGGGAAAAGGTACACTCATGCATTGCTGGTGGGACTGCAAATCGTGCAACCATTATGGAAGAAAGTATGAAGATTCCTCAGAAAACTTGGAATGGAACCACCATTTGACCCAGTTATCCCACTCCTCAGTTTATACCCAAATGACTTAAAATCAGCATATTCTAGTGAAGCAGCCACATCAATGTTTATAGCAGCTCAGTTTACAATAGCTAAACTATGGAAGCAACCTGGATGCCCTTCAACAGATGAATAAATTTAAAAGTAGGCTCTATCTTTATATTCTTGATTATTTCCTTTGCTGTGAAGAGGCTTTTTAAATTTTATTCCATCCTGTTTGTTGATTCTTGGTTTTACTTCTTGA
Source organism: Urocitellus parryii (assembly GCF_045843805.1). Taxonomy (NCBI): domain Eukaryota; kingdom Metazoa; phylum Chordata; class Mammalia; order Rodentia; family Sciuridae; genus Urocitellus; species Urocitellus parryii. Next base: position 76,434,443 of record NC_135541.1, read on the forward strand.
GCTTTAGGAGTCTTGTTAAGGAAGTCAGTTCCTAAAACAACATGATGTAGATTTGGGCCTACTTTTTTTTTCTGTTAGGTACAGGGTCTCTGTTCTAATGCCTAGATCTTTGATCTACTTTGAGTTAATTCATCACATAAATAGACTTAAAGACAAGAATCACATGATCATAGATGCAGAAAAAGCATTTGATAAAATACAGCATTTCTTCATGTTCAAAATACTAGAAAAACTAGGGATAGTAGAAACGTACCTCAACATTATAAAAGCTATATATGCTAATCCCAAGGCCAACATCATTCCAAATAGAGAAAAATTGACAGCATTCCCTCTAAAAACTGTAACAGGAGAGGGGTGCCTTCTTTCACCACTGCTATTCAACATAGTCCTAGAAACTTTATCCAGAGCAATTATGCAGAAGAAAGAAATTAAAGGGATACGGATAGGAAAAGAGGAACTCAAACTATCACTCTTTGCTAATGACATGATTCTATATTTAGAAGACCCATAAAACTTCTAGATCTCATAAATGAATTCAGCAAAGCAGCACAACATAAATATACCATAAACCAATTGTGTTCCTATATAATAGCAGTGAATCAACTGAAAGAGAAATTAAGAAAACTACCCCATTCACAATAGCCTCAAAAAAAATTAGGGAATCAATCTGACAAAAGAGGTGAAAGACCTCTATAGTGAAAACTACAAAATACTAAAAAATGAAATTGAAGTAGACCTTAGAAGGTAGAAAGATCTCCCATCTTCTTGGATAGGCAGAATTAATATTGTCAAAATGGCCATACTACTAAAACTGCTATGCAGATTTAATGCAACTCCTAATAAAATTCCAATGACGTTCTTCATAGAAATAAAAAAAAACGTAGTCATGAAATTCATTTGGAAAAATTAGAGGTGCAGAATAATAGCCAAAGCAATCCTCAAAAGGAAAATTTAACAGAAGATATCACAATACCAGACTTAAATTATACTGCAGAGACACAGTAAAAAATGATGGTGTGGTATTGGCACTAAAACAGAAAAGTAGAACAGTGGAACAGAAGACACAGAGACAAAACCACGTAAATACAATTATCCCATGCTAGACAAACGTGCCAAAAATATACATTGGAGAAAAGATATCCTCTTCAACAAATAGTGCAGGATGGTAAACAAGAACTCATCCACGTGACAGGAGGGTGAATAGAAGCTCCTATGTTGGGGACCCTTCCAGATCTCGCCCTCTTATCTCCCTGCTTATTTGTATCCTTTTAAAGTCTCGTGTAATAAACTATATAGTGTTTTTCTGAGTTATGTGAGATTCTTTTGCAAACTAATCTAACCGAAGGAAGAGGTCTTGGGAACCCCAATTCATAACCCGTGGGTCAGAAGTTCCAAGGGACTGGATTTGTGACTGGGTTTAAAGTGGGGTTGGTCTTGGGGACTGAAAACTCATCCTGTGAGATCTGAGACTATCTCCAAGTAGATAGTATAAACAATGAATTGAGTTAGAGGACCCCCAGCTGATGTCTGCTGCTAGAGAATCCATTGCTTGCTCACTCACAGGCACAAAGAAATTCTCTCACATTTTTATATCACATAATTGAACTGTTCTGAGCCTCTAGTGTAGTGGTTGTTTTTTTCCTTTTGTATTCTCAGAGACTCACACTTGCCTAGCCAACACTGCTCCTCTACATGCCTCATCTGCACTGGTCCCAAGCCCATAAACTTCTTCCCTCTTTCCTTATCTGCTTCAGAAGATTCTGGGTTAAATGCCCTTCCTATAAGATTTTTTTTTCTTGTCAATAGCCTTATCAAAAGGAAGCTCGCTTTAGTCTTTGTCTCCTTAGGAGTCTTAGACAACAGGACTGGTCACTTAATTATAAAAATTTTGCATTTGCTGGAAAACCCAAATGTCCCAATCAATAGCTGTGTCTAAGGAAAAGTAATATTTATCATTGCAATTCATTCAAATATTTAAGGATCTGTACCAAGTCACTATGCAACACAAAAATACTTACTCATATCTTTAAACATGGTGGATTAATGTCATAGCAAATGTGGTTTCCTTTGAACATAGACCATGCTCATTTCATCCTTTTGGTTTGTACATGCTTATGTCTGCCTAAGCCTTAAGTAGCTGGGATTAGAGACACAAGCCACCACACCTGGCTAATCAATAAATTCTTGATTACCCTCCCCCATAGTATTCTTGACCTAAAGATATAAACAAAATCACAATAAAACGATATGTTTTGTATCTTTATGAAAGGCATAGCTCACACATTTAAATATTTACATGTTAAAGAAATATTGGAATGTTAATAACTGTTACAAAGTAAAGGTCTAAGGTGATAGGATAAACAATCAGAGTATCTGACATGGGAAAAGGCAAAGTCCTCCTAAGAAGTGGCAGTGGAAATAAAAGCTGAAGGAAGAGCAGTTTACTAGACAAAGAGTAGAACATTCTCATCAAGAGAAGAGTGTACACAGGGATCCAATGAAAAAAAAAACCCCAGCAAGTCTAACATGTAGGAAATGAGGAACATTACTCTAGAAATTAGCATGGAGAGAAGAATGGAAACCAGACCTGCAAAACCACAGAAGCCAAACCAAAAAGTTTGGAATTAAAAAAAAAAAGTAATATTGTAAGAAGTGTGACTGGTGACATGATCATAATTTGTCTTCTAAAGCTCACCGTGGCTGAAGTTTTGGGAATTTCTGGAGAAAAAATATTGATTAGAATTTCCTTTATCTATGAGATATATTTAAAAATGAGTCCACAGAAGAGATCTCTTAAAAGTGAAATGGTCAATGTAAATAGATCACACTATGACCAAATGTTTGCTCATCCTCTTGCCATTCGCCCATCTCTCATCCCCTGCATGAGCGCGCGCGCACACACACACACACACACACACACACACACACACACACACCATCTCCAACTGCAATAAAGGCTAGAAAAAAATCAACTTTCTAAGGAAATATTTTTCACACTGTAGGTTTTGAGTATAATTATTACTGCAGCATCCACTTGTGTAATGCTCATGGCTACAACAAGTAAACCCCACTATTATATTGTGTTAAACAAACAAACAAAAAAATAAGTTTATTTCTCCCTCACAGAACATTTCAGCACAGGTGTCTTGGTATATAGATAATCTTTCTCCTATGCAGTGATTCAAGCTTCAGGCTCATCTCATTCTGTCATTCTGTGACTGTGCCTTTCCCTAAGGTCTTAAAGTCTTCTCATCTTTGCAGAAGGGGAAACAAGGATAGAGTTCCAATTGCCAATTAAGTACCTCAACCTGAAGGTGAAAAACATTTCTTCCACTCTCATGCCTTTGATGAGGACCAGTTGGGAGCAGAGGGTGAGACCTTGGCCAGACAGCCACTTCCCAAGTCTAACTATAATATAGAAAAGACACCTAAAACTGTTGGTGAATATTTAGCTATTTTTGTCAGAACTCTATGTTAATTGGACACACAAGAAGGCAAAAATCTCTCCCAATTGGATTGCTTAGGGCAGGGGATCAGTAAATTATCCATGAGCCTAATATATCCCAATGTATGTTTTTGTGTAGCCCAAGAGCTTAGACTTTTGCATTTTAAGTGATTAAAATATATATAAAGAATAGCTTATGGCATATTGAAAACATGTGAAATTCAAATCTAAGTGTATACAAGTAAAATTTTATTAAGATACAGTCCCACATTTTTTAAGTATTGTCTATGATCATCTTCACACTACAATGGCAGGATTAATTAGTTGTGACAGAGACTGTATGACTTGAAAAGACCTTTATAGAAAAAGTTGCTGTCTTTTGCTTTAGAGGAATGCCTTAGTACTAAAGAATTTCTGTGCTTTTAAAGTTAAAATTAATCTTGTCAATATTTAGAATCATTAAATAATATTTAACTATAGCAGTTTCCACAAAGTTCTTTTATTGCCACACCTTATTCTCTTGTTGAATTATATATTACAGTGGACATTGTTTGCAGGTACTAATCATGTTTATGCAGTTGTGCTACCATTTAATTACTCATGTAAAATGCCTCAACCATTGCCAGAGGCTGACCAGATCTAGCTTCTATGGCTCCATTGCCTAGATAATAACATTCATTAATCTTTCAGAAATATGTCAGAACTAGGAAAGAAAACCAGTTCAAGTTAATTCTTTATGAACGTGATACAATAGATGATACTGACATCATTGCAGAATACAACTCCACACACCCAATAACTGCCATTCAAGAAGCTATATTCAGCACTGATGTCAATTTAACAATGACAAACTACAATAATAACTAGTTAGATCTGAAAGAATGTGATCAGGTGTATTCATACCTGATAAATTATTTGACTCCTGTTTTGTTCCTATTAAGCTGATTCTTATGAATTGTCTGTACCATTTATAGAATATATTTTACTATTGAGTAAAACGGGATCACTTGAAAGAGAGGCAATATTCTCTATATGCTGCTAAATAAATATATATATATATATACTTATATATTTATATATTCATATATAGATATGAAAAAATATTTACTCTTGGCATACAAATATATACTGATAGTTGTCATACGCTTTAGTGAGTCCATTCCCAAAGAAAGAAGGGGGAAAAATTGAGTTCCTGAAGAAAAAAAAAATTAGCATTAAAAGACTTCTGCCAATTAATTCCTCTGAGCCTCCATTTTCCAATTTGTAAAATGGGAGTATAATTATATATTACAGTGTTGTGGTTCTAAATTTAACCAAGTAAAGCATCCAGCATCCTGGCTGGCATGCACTGCAGTGTGTGTTATTTTCTCCCTTAGTCCACATTTCTTTCTGGGTTACTCATCATAGGTCAATTAACTGTCTTTCAAAATTCCAGAAACATTCATTTGTTCTTTCAGAAATGCTCATTAGTTTGCCAAAAGTGAAATCATTATACCAATACTTGTCTAGATTCAGTGGAAATAAAGACATTTTAATTCTTAGAAGAATTTAGAAAAAAAAAAGAGTACACAGAAATTGCTATATTTTTAGCTGTTATTTGAGATAGGGTATGAGAACTACATGCAAAGATTCATCATGATTTACAAGCATTCAAATTTTATAAATGCCATGGCAGTGACAATGATTTACATTTGAAAACTCATTTTCTGGAAGTGATAGTATTATTTATGGAGGTTAAGGCCAGAGACCAATCCACATGAACCCAATTATTTCATTCACTTATTTTCCAACAAACATTTAATAAGTCCTGGGTGTAAAATAGCAGGTAATAACTGCAATACAAGTGTGAAAATTTTGTATGAACTACAATTATGGTAACGTGAGTCGTTACATAAATTAACCTACAGACCCAACTAATTTATATATAGTTTTATAGGGGTAATAAGAACCCGAAGGCAAAAACAAGAGTATACTAAGAGTGAAGATAGTTGATACACAATTTGTATTTTAAGCTTAAGGAAAACTATAAAGAAATAACATGCAAACTAAGAAGCAAAGGGTAAGTTAGACTTGGTCAATGGAAAAGTTAGGAGGCATGGGAGATATCTTTGCCCTACCAAATACCCCTTCCCTCTGCTCTGTGCACAGAAGCCTGACCTACATGAAGTTCATGCCTGGGTTCCTTTAACCTCTGGCTTCTATTTGGATTTCATTAATGAGACAGGATATTATAATAGAAGATCAGAGAAAATTTATTCTAGGTATTTATTTCCTTGGGTTTTACTCTGTTTTATTTAGGTAGCGGTTGTTCCTCTACTAAAGGTTATACCTTCTCTCAACAACCTTTCTTTGCAGGATTATCCTTTGCAGTTCTAATAACCATTCCTTCCTATTAACATTAACACCCTGCTACTCTTCACAGCCCCCAGGGTACAGTGGGAAGAAGAACCCGAGGAGGAGATATTGGGAGAACAAATGGCTGTCAATTGATCACTGTGACAACAATGATTATGATGACGATGATATCAGCTGGATGTTTCAGATGACCCCACAGAGATAACCCAGAAAACTGAGAGCTGTGAATTTCTAATTCAGAACCTACACTAAAAACCATAAAGCCCTAAATGCAGCTCTGAGGGGCTTCCCCTCTACTGTTGTCACAGGAGAGATAGGGCTGCAGATCAAGCCCACAGCCCGATTATAAGGGCTATAGTACAGAAGTTGAGTAAATGCTTTAATATTCTGTACTAAACTCAGGGTACATTGGCAAAGGAGTGAAAGCTCTAAGTGAAAACAATTATGGTAATGTCTTAGTCCATTCAGGTGACTGTAACAAATTAGTTTAAATAATTGATGAACAACAGAAATTTATTTCTCACAATTCTGGAGGCTGAGGAGTCCTAGATCAAGGCACCAACAGAGTCCTTCTGGTAAGGGTTCAATGTCTGCTTCTCAGATGGTGCTGACAATCTCTCTTTGGTAAAAGAGCCAAAGGGCTCTATCAAACCCTTTTTCACAAAAGCACCAATCACTTTCAGGTGAGTTCCACCCTAATGGCCTAATCACCTCCCAGAGGCCTCACCTCTTGATATCATCACCTTAGAGGTTAGATTTCAATGTACAAATTATGAGAAGTCACAAACATTCAGACTGGAGTGGGCAGAAAATGCGGGATGAAAATTCATGGAACTCCCTATCTTCTTGTACATCTGTTAAGAAGAATAAACCAAAAGCAATTTTGCATTCCCAGAATCATTATAGAGGTTAGTAAAACCATCAAAGAGTCTAAATATTCCTATAATGTCTATAATTTTCCAGTTTCTTATAGCTGTATGTCTTGCTTCACAAACCAAATGGGTCATGGAAAATGAAGGTAGATTATTACTGACTTAATTATGTGGATATATACCAATCACAAGTGGATTTCTGGATGTGGTGTCTTTAATGGAGCGAGTCAGCCCAACCCCTGGCAGTTAGCATGCAGCTATTGATCTAACTGACCAAAAATTTTTCCATACCTTTCAGCAAAAATAACCAGAAGTTCCTTCACAGGTGCAGGGTATAATGGTCCTCCTTTATCCAAAAGAGACACATTTCAATCATGCCTGCATTCCAGAAACTGAAGATACTACCCAACCCTAATTTTACACTAATTATACACTAATTTTCTCCTATTTGTACATCGATGTCCATGGTAAAGTTTTGCTAGAATATACTGTGATAAAAATTTTGTGAATGTATTCTCCCTCACAATATTGTGCTGCTCAAAATAACTGTCACTCTCACTGCTCTTCCTGTGATTATGTGACCTGTGGTATGGATGGTGATTGACCATAGATAACTGAAACTGTGAAGACAAAACCATGAATAAAGAGGGACTACTGTGTCTCTTTGTGGTCTTGTTTCAAGTGTCTAGCAACACTCCTTTAGTGTAATAATGTATTCATGAGGCCCATTTGATCACCTTGGTATTCACAGAAAGTTATACTGCTCTACTACATCTGTGAAATGTTGCTAACCTAATCTAATAGACAGATAGAGGACAGCATTTCAAATGCCCAAGTAATAATTAAGTATGCAAAAGAGAAGGAAATAAGGCCTATAAAATTCAAGACAATATATTCTGAGGGCCCAATAATTCAAGAACTGTCATGATATCCTCTTTATAGTGAAAGACGAGTTGTTTCCTATTATATGGACCACCATGAAGAAAGAGGCACAATTTTAGCTGAGTTTCCTTGTGTTTGGGAAGCTACATGAACTCTATTTGGTAACCAAGAAGATGCCCAAATATTTTGTGTTTTCAAGCTTCCCTTTTCACGGGCCTCATTATCTTTTGGACCCAATGGTATTAGAAGTGTCTACGGCAGACAGTTATCATATGAAGTCTTGGGCAAACCAATAGATGAATGAGAATTCAGACTGTTAAAATTATTTTTATTATTTTGTTTAAATGAGCCCCTGACTGGCTTTTGGACCCTAGTATTCCCTGAATTCCTGTTTATGAGACCCTAGTGATAATGTAATTTATAATCTAGATATTATCTGATTCATCAAACATATCTGAAAGATGCTCAAATATATCTTAGGTGCACAAGACAACTTCATTGTCTGGTAACTCAGATTACCAAGATATTTGCTCCTGGACTTTTAGTAATCCTCCCATAACCTACACAGGGGATCTCCTGGGAGTTTCCTATGGCCAGGAAATGGGAGGGAAAAAAAAACAGGACTCTCTGGGGTTTACCAATAGATTGCTAAATATGCCAATTTATGGTAGAAATTGATAGTCACCGCAATACAGCCCAACTCAGTGGTAGCCTGGAAAGATGTAGTGTGAGGAAGTATTTCCTGTGTGTAGAAGTTAAAGTCACACATCTGCTTGCCCATTTTTCACACACACACAAAAATGCCTTAGGTTCAGATCTATAACAATTCATAAATTGTGGTCAACAAGTTATTCAAATGGTCAAAAACACAGAAATAATTAAAGAGTGGCGGTTCGTGAGCAAAGATGGTATAGACCTTCTTGGAAAGGGTGCAGAGTGTGCAAATATTTTTCCCACATGGATGCCAAGTAGAATAAATCCACTAGAGAGAACACATCATTCTTATAATTATCAACCAGTCTCTTTGTCCAGCCACCCTAATGTTTGCCCAAGTGATCTATATGTGGAGATTTTGTCAGGGGAGGTTTGAAAGCCCTTTACATAGCCAGCAACATGAATTTCCCCACAGGAAGGCCGATCTTACTACCACCATGCTAAATGGTAAAGCCTCCAATATAACTTCATATGACACCATTCCTAAGCAGAGACTGGCCTACTAGTTGGTGGCAGTTGATTGCAGTACATTTTTCTATTATGGAGGAGACAGTGATTTGTCTATAGCTATGGAACTCTTCACCGTAGAACCTGTGATATGCATTTCAGCAAAGGATGTGAACCAATGGATTTATGTTCACATAATTCACTGACCTTACTGTGTGGCTCCATCACCCAGAAAGCAGATAGCTAAACAGAAGGATCATTGGCTACTATGTGTAAAAGGTATTGAAGAGTAGGAAGAGTGAAAATTAGAAAAAAAAAAAAGAGTTTATTACAATAGATAGGCCTCAAGATGATGAATGTTGAACTGGAGTATTTGCAGTAGTGACATAGAAATTTTAATATTACTTTGAAGGTTAAAAGCACAATGCTTTGTAATAATGAATGTTGCTTAAAGATAAGGGAAAGGTGAAGTAAAAGTGACTCCATTTTCTGGTTAAGTGAATAGGATGGAAAGTTGATCCAGAATCAAGGAAGAGAACACTGGAGGAGGTATGGTTGTTGCTGGAACTTTGGAAAAAGAAAATCGATACAATACAATACAAGTAGAACTATTGAATTAAGTACCAAAATTAGAATAGACCACCCAAAGACAGGAGATATGTGTGTGTGTACAAGAGAGAAACAGAGTAAAAGAAGCTTGAGATGCCATTAAATTATGGTGAAAAGGGTTTTGGTTTCAGCCTGCTCTGTTTTTTGTTTGTTTTGTTTTGTTGTTGTTTTGTTTTTGTTTACAATCCCAAATATTTTTCCAATAATTCTCAATTTGCATGTTTCAGTTTCTTGTAACCAAAGAACTCTTAAATAAGAATCAAGATAGAGGGTCCATCTTCATTCTCTCAAAGTCAAAATATCCATATAGCATTCATCCTAGGACTGTTTCAGTAACCAAAGACAAACAGTAAAATAAACTGAAAAAACTCTTAGCTCAAAAATGACTTAAACAATAAAGAGAATATTGACTTATGCCACTGAAAAGTCAAAATGAAGCTTGCCTTGTACCTCAAAAGAGGTCTCCTGGGACCTTCTTTCTCCTATTCTTTCCACACAGCTTCTTTCTCAGATGACCATGCTTTCCTGGTAGCCCACTGGGATTTCCAGGGTTTTCTGAAATTCTAACAAATGTTTGCAACAATTCCAAATGTCAAATCATCTCAGGAAAACGAGCCTTTTACAGTAGCTGCTGTACATGTCCTGGGAATCATTTCATTTCATTGGTCTAAATTGTAACAGTGCCCTTCCTTGATCCAATCACTGTGTGAACAGGGTTACGCTGTTCTATTCTTCTTGGCTTTGGCCAACAAATATCCATCCCTAAATGTGAGCACACATTCGATATCAATCTCACCCAAATTACACAAATGAAAAAGTGAAGGGAACAAATTTATTCCCAAAATATAAAAATATTCTCTGTTAAAAAGCAAATGGAGTAGAGGGAGAATACATATGGGAAGTTTGTAAAAATTATCCTTCAAAATAGTTTCTAAGAACTATCTAATAACATGATATCAAAGTAATTCTGTAAAGAATGGAAGTCTTTAGGTTACTTTAGATTACTTTTCACCTTTGAGTAAACCCCCCCCCAAAAAAATGAACAGAATGTTATTTTTATTGCTCTATTCTGCTCAGTGGAGCCAAAGCTTGAAATAGTGATAATGAACATTACCATTACGATGCAAAGTCAGTGCGCTGAATATATTGTCTATTCCCATCTTTCATTTAAATTCTTTGCATATATTAGCAAGGGTCACTCAGAATTTGCCATGCTAATCAAAAAAGAACAACTATGGTGATGAATGCTAGAGACGGTCCTTTTTCCTAGATGACTAAATAACATTTAAAGTCACTTGAGTTCCTTAAGGTAGCCAATATCCTGCAAATATTTTAAGAGATTAGTATTCTTAGAATACTGACATAGAAAAATATAAGTGAAAATACAGTGATTCATCACAGTAATAATGAAAAGATATATAGCTTTTGCACTTTCAAATTAGCAGAATATTTAAAATTACCTACAAATAAGTACATCAATCAAATTACTTTGTTACCTAAAGTAGAAGGAAAAAGAAACACAATTAGGAATTACATGTTGTCTTGTTTTTGTCTTTTTAAATGTACAAAGGATTTTCACCTGCCTCCTTTGTGAAGTCTGATGTATGGAAAATTCTGGGTCTGGAAAAACACACATTATATTTAAAAAAAAAAGGTTTTACTTTTAAATCATGCTATTGTCAACTTTCTTATTAAAATAAATTTAAAATATATAATCATCATGTTTTCATTACCAAAACCATGATATAAAAACATTATATGCTTGTTTTTAAATTTGTGTGTATGTGATATACTAAGCCAAAAAATGATAGACAGTAATATACATTAAACATTCCATAATACTTTGTGCCACATAGCTGTATTACAACAATGTAGACCTTCTAAGTATATTCTGGTTCATCATTTACAGGATTTACTCAATAAATTTATTTTTAACTTATTAAAATAAGAAGCCTCATTATTCTTTTAAATATTAAATTAAATGCTATACCTCCTTTACTCCTGTTGGTCAGATGTGTATTTCTGACTCATTTCTTCTTGCTTTAAAAAAAAATACAATTCCTAAAGTTTGAGCAACTCTACCTATTTAAATTCTGCTTTCAAATTACTTGACTTTAACTATGAAATGTTATTTATTCTTTGGAACAAAAGGTATTCCACTCCAGACAAGAATAGATGTGATCTGTCAATGTTCTATATAGTATGTAATGTAGAAATAACTGGTTCAGGAACAGCAATAATGAAGTAATACAAAATTATTACATTAGCAAAAATATTGGGAAATCCTGATATTGAGTTTATTTCATAAATTAAACAGGTGAATGACTAAAATATACAAAAATTTTCAATTCTGAGATTATAAAGACATTCTCCTGTATTTCCTCCAAAATACTTTAAAATATTGATACCATACTTAGATCTTTAATTCAGAGAAAATAACTATGATGCTTAGTCAGAAACCAGAATTCACAATTTTTTCTCTTGTGTATTGATTAGCAGTGTGGTGAACACTATCTGATCACTAGCCCATCATTCTCTAATGGCAACACTGCCTCTGCCATCTATCAGGCTTCCATCCAAGCATTGATCTGTTTCAATTCCCTGTTTAATTCTATCAGTCTACTTATCTTTCTCAGAACAACGCACACTGACTTTATTGTTTATGGCTTTTTTATTATTTATGGTGTATAATAAATATTTCTATAGGGTAAGGAGGTTTCCTTATATTTCTTCAAAATTATCTTGCCTAGTTTAACTCTTTACACCTTTGCAAATTTTGCAATCATCTTGTCAAGTTCCAAGGAGAAGAAAAAAATGCCCATTGAGGTTTTAATGGAAATTTTATTTCACTGACTTGGATGTACAGTTTTGAATGGGGTAGGAGTGGGAGGTAAAAATTTTTAATTTTTCAGTATATCTTTTACCTTTAAGAATTAGTCATTTTTTATTTCTTCTTGAGTCACTATGGTGTAGTTATATTGCACTAGAAAATTGAATATTTTATCCTAAGATTTCAAGTTTAATGGATTGAAATTGTGTCTTCTTTAAAAAAAAAAAAGTCTGTTTTTTCCTGTTTCTGGGGTTAAGGCACTACTCTTTTCACTGCTAATATTCTTCTTCGATGGATTCTTTCTCTTACTCAATCTTGCCAGGGGAGTCTATTTTATTAGACTCTTCAAAAAGTGAGTGTTTGGTTTTGTGAGCTCTATTTCACCTTGGTTTTTTTCCTGTTTAATTAATTTCTCCTCTTATTGTTATTATTTCATTCTTTCTACTCAGTTTGACTTTATTGTGTTGTTCTTTTTCTAATTCCAGTTTGATACATTTTCAAACTTTTCTTAGAATAAAAATAATCAGGGCACTAAATTACTTTAAATAATATTTTGCTGTTGTCCCCTACATTTTATAATGGAATGTTTTTGTCAATTTTCAATCTAAAACATTCTCTAATGTTCTCTATGATTTCTTTTAGACCCAAGAATTATTTGGAAGCATCTTTTTATTGTAATTTCCAAAGATATTTTTTTGAAGTGCTCACATGATTTTCACATTAAATTTGTAATAGAAAAAAATGCTCTGTTTAACATTTTTTTATACCTAGGCCCATTTTATGATCTAAAATGTGGTTGATTCTTATAAATGTTTCAGTGCATTTGTTGAGAATGCATTTTCTCTAATTGAATGTAGAATTAGAGTTGTATATGAGTCCATTAGATCAGACTTGCTAATTGTGTTGTTCAAAACTTCCATATCCTTACTGATGCGTAAATTAAAGATTTCCTATTATGAATGCTAATTTATTATTTTATCTTTACAATTAAATCATATTTTCTACACATGTCAAATATACATTACATATATAAAGACTATGCTTTCAGAAGCTTATAAATTTAGATTTTTTTGTATCATCCTATGAAAACTCTTTTATTATTAAATATTGACACTCTTTGCACTCCAAAAATGTTTTTACTTCGAAGATAATTTTGTCTAATAGTTTTAGAGACATGTATAGGTGTACAGAACTACACGAGGTTATTTTCTTTACTATTTTCCTGGTGTACTTACCCTTTAGCATTTTACTGTTTTGTATCCGATGCACAGTGTTTGTTTTGAAAATAGTATATACATTAAATTTTTATTTACCTAAACATGATATTCACATTTTGACTTGCATGTTTACTTCATTGACATTTATTGAGATTACTAGGACATTTTGAGTTAGTTCTACTCCTCACTTTTTGCTTTTTATTTATCCTGCTTTTCTTCTGCTTTTTTAAAATTTTTTCCTTTTCTATTTGCTGTGCGTTCATCAAGCATTTTGCATTTCACTTTCCCTCCACCAATGACTAAGAAGTTATAAGTGTATCTAGGTAGCATAAAACTAGTTTTGGTAACAAGTTTCCATGTTTTAATGGCTTAATATAATTGTGTTCCTTGGACACCTTTCAGCCAATATACTCTCTTTATGTGATAAATTAGAAATCTGAGTACTCATTTGCACCTTCACCATCCCTAAGACCTCAGTAACCTCTGTATTCAGCTAAGTAAAAGACCCAATTCCCTTCTTACAAGATGTGGCCCTTCAGTGACACACATCACTGACTTTCCATTGAAAAGAATAAATCACTGTCGTCCTGGGTAAGAAGGGGTGTCAGGACTGCAGTTGGTGGTGGGCACGCATTGCTCCAGTGTCAATTCTGTACTATGAAAGTCTGAGCATCAGTTTGTTGAATAGCTAAGCTGGCAGGTGTACCACAGTATGTTTAACAAAATTTGCAATCATTCAAAACCTCTGCCTATACCCAAACATTATAAGGTATTCAGAATGTTTTAACTTTCCTCGTTGCTTTCATCTGATAAATTACTTTTTCAATATATCAGTTCTGTTTTTTTAATGTATCAAATCAATTATTATTATTTTGTATTCAGCTTTATACAATAGGTCCTATGAATAGCACTCTATCAATATTATATCATTTAGGGCTGGGGATGTGGCTCAAGCGGTAGCGTGCTCGCCTGGCATGTGTGCGGCCCGGGTTCGAGGGTTCGAGGGTTCGATCCTCAGCACCACATACAAACAAAGATGTTGTGTCCGCCGATAACTAAAAAATAAATATTAAAATTCTCTCTCTCTCTCTCTCTTTAAAAAATATATTATATCATTTAGTACTCATAACAACACATGAAGTTCTACCACCTTTGAATTAGGAGTATCCCTATTCGAAGCATGAGAAAATTAAGATAAAGAGCAGTTCATGAATTTTTATGCAGTCACACAAGCATGTGGGGAAGCCAGGACTCCAAACCCAGTCAAGCTGGCCAGACCAGACCCCTATTCTATGCTGTCAGTGCTTATTCACATTTATCCACAGTCACGATTTCATGTTCATCTAGACAGGGTTCACTATGGCAAAATTTTTTAAAGAGGACCTGCAAGGATGGTGGAATATGATAGACATCATTATCCAAAGTACATGAATGAAGACACAAATCGGTGTCAACATACTCTATATACAACCAGAGATATGAAAAATTGCCCTGTATATGTGTAATAAGAATTGTAATGCATTCCGCTGTCATTTATTTTTTAAAAAATCATTTTTTTTAAAAAAAAGAGGACCTGGCTTCATTCAAGCCAATTACTCCACTCTGCCTTTCTAGCACAAAGGCAGCCATAGACTCAATATAAAAGAAAGAGCGTGTCTCAATAAGCCTTCAGAGATGCTGAGATTTGACTTCCCCATAAGGCTCTTGTGTTGCAATACAGCATTCTTTTAATTTTTTTTTCTAGCCTTATAAGAAACATTCTTGGGGAAGTTTCCATTGTAGGTAAGACAAAAACCTAAAAAGTTTTGAAGTCATCAACCCCATCTTCATAACAAGAAAAATGGCTTAAAAAATCTGAATATCAACAATTTTTCTTAGATCCTTGAGAGAACTGAAGTCACAGAACATACAACCTCCTGGAAAACTGGAAGAATGGTTCAATAGAGTCTCAGCTTTTTGGAAGCTGGAGCTTCTAACTGGAGAGGACATTTAAATAGTAACTGATAAAACTTTAGAGGCTCAGTGATGTAGCTGGAGAGTTACAATCTCCAGGGGCCCAGTTTTAAGGAGGTCGCATACTTTGGTGAGTTCTATTTCCAGAACCCAGAATGGAGAAAAGTTCCTTCTTATTTTCAAACAGGGAGGGAGAAAACAGCCATTTTGAAATGCTCTGGGCAGAGCATTCTGTTCTTCATATCAAAGCCCTGCCCTCAAGGGGAAACTACTCTACCAGGGATTAAAAAGAGACATTACATATGATAATGTGTATATGTGTATATTGATTTGTGTACATATACACATACTGATGTAAGTCAATACATATACACATGCATGTTTTTTTTTATTGGTTGTTCAAAACATTACAAAGCTCTTGACATATCATGTTTCATACATTAGATTCAAGTTGGTTATGAACTCCCATTTTTACCCCAAATACAGATTGCAGAATCACATCTGTTACACGTCCACATTTTTACATAATGCCCTATTAGTAACTGTTGTATTCTGCTACCTTTCCTATCCTCTACTATCCCCCCTCCTCTCCCCTCCCATCTTCTCTCTCTACCCCATCTACTGTATTTCATTTCTCTCCTTGTTTATTTTCCCGTTCCCCTCACAACCTCTTATGTGTAATTTTGTATAACAATGAGGGTCTCCCTCCATTACCATGCAATTTCCCTTTTCTCTCCCTTTCCCTCCCACCTAGTGTATCTGTTTAATGTTGATCTTTTCTTCCTGCTCTTCCTCCCTGCTCTGTTCTTAGTTGTTCTCTATACATGCATGGTTATGTGTACACATATGTGTTATATATGTTAAATATATTATATATTTGTATATATCATATATATATTAGATATGGAAAAGCTATATGTCTTATACATGCTATATATATTTATCATATATAAGAATTATATATAATATATATGTCATATATATGTCTTATAGATATTGCATTAGTGTAATGTGTTAAAATCATCAAACCAATATTATACTTTATAATATATATGTAACTATATATTAATATATTATATATAACACAATATATTATTCATAACATATATTAATACATTATATAATATATATTATAATACTTAATATACTAATAATATATCAATACTATAGAATGTATTTTGACATACCATACATACATGGAGTATAAATTTCCATTTTTGTGGTTGTACGTGATATGGAACCATATTGGTTGTGTATTTATATATATATGAACATAGGAAAGTTATGTCCAATTTATTCTACTGTTTTTCCAATTCCTACTATTAATTCTGATTTAATATATTAATAACACTGGTTTAATAGTTGTAACAAATGTTGTACACTAACGCAGGATCTAAATGATAGGGGAAACCAGGCAGAAGTGGGAAAATTACACGTGTAAACTGTTTGTATTATCTACTCAATTATTTGGCAAACCCTAAAACTGTTATAAAAAATATTCTTAGCTCACAAGAATTACAAAATCAGTCTACAAGCTGGATTCAGCTGGTAGACCATAGTTTCTTGGCTTCTGCTATGAGACAACTTCATTTTGAGATTTATTTGCACCTTATAAAAGTCTTTTGGAAATACCTTTGATGAGCTATGGCAGACAGTGGTAAACAATCTCATTTTTGTTTGGTTGAAAATATCTTGATTTTATTCTTTTGAATTATAAATGGATAGGAATTCAATTTTAAGTTCTCCAAGCAATTTGAAGATTAAATTGAAGTACTTCCATTCCTCTTTGCCCTTGAGAAATCTATGAGTCTTTTCCAACAGCTGTAACAATTTGTTTGCTTCCAATGTTCTCTGGTTTCTTTCTTTCTTTTTTTTTTTTTTGAGTTTTTATTTGTTTCTTTTAGTGATACATGACAGTATAATGTATTTGACATATCATACTTACATGGAGTATAAATTCCAATTTTTATGGTTGTACATGATGTGAAATTACACTGGTTGTATATTTGTATATGAACGTAAGAAAGTTATGTCCAATTTATTCTACTGTCTTTCCCATTCCCATCTCCTCCTCTCCCTTTTTTCCTCCTGTCCAATCCAGGTGAACCTCCACTCCTGCAAAGCCCACTGCCTATTGTGAGTCAGCATCTGCATATCAGAGAGAACATTCAGCCTTTGGATTTGGAGGATTGGCTTATTTCACTTACCATGGTAGTCTCCAGTTTCATCCATTTACCAGCAAATGCCGTAAATTCATTCTTCTTTAAGGCTGAGTAATATCCCATTGTGTATATGTACCACATTTTATTTATCCATTATCTGTTGAAGGACACCTTGGTTTGTTTCATAACTAGCTATTGTGAATTGAGCCATTATAAACATTGATGTGGCCATGTTAATGTAGTGTGCTAATTTTAACTCCTAGGATATATGCTGAGGAATGACATAACTGGTTCCATTCCAAGTTTCCTGTGGAATCGCCATACTGCTTTTCAGCGTGGTTGCATCAATTTGCAGTCCCACCAGCAATGTATGAGTGTACTTTTTCCCACACATCCTTACCAAAATAAATTTATTGTTACTTGTATTCTTAATAATTTCCATTCTGAATGCCATGAGATAAAATCTCAGTGTAGTTTTAATTTGCACTTCTCTAATTGTTTGTGATGTTAAACAGTTTTTCATATATTCCCATTTATTGATTGGGTTATTTGGTTTGTTTTGTTGTTGTTATTGTTGTTAAGTTTTTTGAGTTCTTTATTTATCCTGGAGATTAATACTCTATCTGAAGTGCAGTGGCAAAGATTTTTTTCTCACTCTGTAGGCTATCTCTTCATGTTCTTGATTCTTTCTTTTGCTTGAAGAAGCTTTTTAGTTTGATGCCATTCCATTTATTGAGTCTTGATTTTACTTTTGCACTGTAAAAGTTTTGAGTAATTTGGTTCCTAAGCCAACATGATGGAGATTTGGGCCAACTTTTTTATTTAGTAGGTACAAGGTCTAATGCCTAGGTCCTTGATACACTTTGAGTTTAGTTTTCGGCAGGGTGAGAGATAGGGGTCTAATTTCATATTTGACTTCCAATTTTCCCAGAATTATTTGTTGAAGAGGATATCTTTTCTCCAATGTATGTTTGTTCCACCTTTGTCTAGAATGAGATAACTGTATTTGTGTGGTTTTGTCTCTGTGTCTCCTATTTTATACCACTGGTTATTCCTGTTTGGGTGCCAATTTCATTACTATAGCTCTGTAGTATAACTTAAGATCTAGTATTATGATGCTAAACTTTTCTTGCTGAGGATTGCTTCGGCATTCTGGGCCTCTTATTTTTCCAAATGAATTCTGTGACTACATTTTCTATTTCTATGAAGAATGTCATTGGAACCTTAATAGGAATTGCAGTACATCTGTATAGCACTTTTCATGGTATGGCCATTTTGACAATATTAATTCTGCCTACCCAACAACATGAAAGATCTTTCCCTCTTCAAAGGTGTTCTTTGATTTCTTTCTTTAGTGTTCTGTAATTTTCTTTGTAAAGGTCTTTCACCTCTTTTGTTAGATTGATTCCCAAATATATTATTTTCTTGTGTATTGAATAGTCTTCCTAATTTTTCTTTCAGTTGATTCATCACTCATATATAGAAATGCAATTGATTTATTTCTGTGATTTCTGAAAGGATGCCTACTTATACATTTAAAGTGGTTTTCTTATAAATCTGTTTGACTGGGAGGATTCTTGACTCTGAGGGTGTATATCATTTAATAATTATGGAAAATCCTCAGCTAATATCTAATGTTCTATTGGAATCTATTTCCTCTACTCAATTTTATTTTCATCTTTTGAATTCCATTTGAATATATGTTAAGCCTTTCTACTATGAACTTGACTTTTCTTAAACTTTTTTTTTGCATTTTTTGTATTTAGTCCCTCTGTATTGTGTTTTGTATAATATTTTGAATTTTTATTTTATTTCATTCATTCTCTTTCCAGCTGTCTCTATTATTTAGCTTATCCAGTCTGACTCTGATTTCTGAAAATTTCATCCCTCAAAGTTCTACTCAGTTTATTTAAAATATGTTTGTTGTTTTTTAAATAGTGCAATGCTTTGCTTAAAAAAATCCTTATTGTAGTCTTTATTTCTTTAAACATTTCAAGCAAATTTTCTTATGCCTGCTCATATCCTTTGATGTTCACCTCTATGTGCCAAAGTCTAATAGTTGGGTGCCTGAAATTGTCTACCGGAATTAGTTTTCTTCACCCAAGGAGCATATGCAGCCCATATACAAGGCAAATTCCATGGGTGGAAAAGTTAAAATCTCCAGACACCAATGATGGCTGGAAAGTAGGTGAAAAAATGTCTGAGCTCCCTTGTCTCTCAGTTGGGATGATTCTGAAACACGTTCTACATTTTCAAAAAGAATTCTTAGTAATATTGACATCCACTTGTTCACAGTAGAAACTGGTTCAGTAACATATCATCTGCTGGCTACTTTCTCTATTCTAACTAATTTTCCCAATCTTCTATTGGTGTATTTTGAGACTATACTACTATGCAAACTACTTGCATTTGAATCCTTACCTGAAAGTCTGCTTCTGAAGAGAACCCAAAATTTCAATTTATATTCATCAGTTGATATTCCCTTTATGTGAATCTTTTGTAGGATGTATCAACTGGGTTGTTTCTCCCCCTCCTCATTTACACTTTTGTTGGCTGATTACTGTGCACGTGGTGTTTGTCATTTTTAAATTTACGTTTTTCATGTTTTATCTATGAGACTTTTGCGAGATTTGGGTTGTAGGTTTATCTGAGTTCTTAAAAGAGATCTGTTCTAGTCAGGCACAGTGGCGCATGCCTGTAATCCCAGATGCTCGGGAGGCTGAGACAGGAGGATCACGAGTTCAAAGCCAGCCTCAGCACCTCAGTGAGACCCTGTCTCTAAATAAAATACAAAATAGGGCTGGGGATATGGCTCAGTGGTTGGGTTCCCCTGAATTCAATCCCTGGTACCAAAAAGAGAGAGAGAGAGAGAGAGAGAGAGAGAGAGAGAGAGAGATTTGTATTTTGCCCCTACCAGGTTTACCAGAACGTTATGAACCAATAATAAAATTATGTTAATTTTTAAACTAGAGTTTCACAAATAATATGGCATGATTTATTATTTGAATTCAGCTGTGGTTGAGGGAGCTAGTTCTCCTTGGGTGCAAAAACATGAAAACCACCCAAACATATGATAGTACATTAATTGGGCCCAGTGCCTGGATCTCAGGTTCCAACTGTTAGAGAAGAAACTTCTTCTAAATTGAAACCAGGATAATATAGACAAACTGCCTTCACTGCTCCCTTTTTCACTGAGGAAAGATGCTTTAAAGTGCCTGGCTTTATTAGGGGGTCTCCATTCCAAGCCTTTGTCCTATATAGGACTAGGAATTTTTTTCTTCTTTAGAGGTTGTGCCATTACAACCCAAGTCTGGCCCAGTGCAGGAGTACTGTTACCCTAGCCTATAAATGTCTTTCAGCTCTCTTCAGAGTTTTATTTCTGGAAGTTTCTGAAATTTATCAGATATTCTTCCATGCCTTGAAAAGGGCTTTTAACCAAAACTTTCAACTATTGTTCTGTGAGTCTTTTGGGTTTTCTATCACATTGTCAGAAAATGACAAACATCTTCTTTCAAAGATGCATTTATTTGTGGTTTAGAAAAATCTTTAAAATTTAATTAAAAATCAAATTAAGTATGCATTGGTAAAGTAGATATTAATTATCACTGACTTCTAATTTCTCTTTGCTTCTTGTATTTTTTACATTTCCAATGATGAATTTGTCTTAATTTTATAGTCGAAAAGATTTAAAATATAAATATACATACATACCTGCTACTTAAGAACTGTGAGCCAAATTTACATGAATAATGGTGGCTTTAATCAGAAATGTTGGTCTATACCAGTAGTTCCCAGCCTACGCTGCACATTAGACTAGACTATGGGGACGTTTAAGAAATAGTAATGCCAGGACTTCACCCTGAAGGACTCTAATTTCATTGGCCTGAGGTGAAGCTCATACATGGATATTTTCATGAGCCACTAGGGCCTTCTAACAAGAATTTACAGTTGAAAACCACTGATCGAGACCCATTTAGAGGGATTCCTGTAAGAAGAGATTGATAATCAGGCTTAGAAAGGACAGGATCAAGTGTAGTACAGAAATTTCACAACTGAGAGTCCTCATGCAGCCTTGAATGTGCAACCCAGTACTCTTATCTCCCCAACTACTGGCCCTGATTCCTAACTAGGATCCAATTGCCTCTTTGGAGTAAATCAGTCCTGCCCTAACTTGACCTACAACCAAGAATCCAGGCTCCTTGTAGGCATGCTAAGAGTGTTCTTATCCTTAACTTATTAA
This sequence comes from Urocitellus parryii, assembly GCF_045843805.1. Taxonomy (NCBI): domain Eukaryota; kingdom Metazoa; phylum Chordata; class Mammalia; order Rodentia; family Sciuridae; genus Urocitellus; species Urocitellus parryii. Next base: position 76,456,169 of record NC_135541.1, read on the forward strand.
TCATCTATTTAAAGAGATGAGGTTTTGGTATCTTCCCCTTAGACCAATGTTCTGCCTTAGTAACCAGCATTCCACCCCATCTCCCTCTAAGACTGAAGCTCTAGCTTTCTCTTGCAGGATGCCTTAAGGATTCCTATATGGTGGCCATTAAGAGCACTCAGATCAGAAGTCTGACCAACCTGGGTTTGAATTCCATTTCTACGATATCCTAGCTCTGTGACTTTGGGTAAAAAGTTGACGTCTCTAAGTTTTTGTCAACAAAATGACTGTGGCAGCAGTGGCTGCATTATAGAACTGGTGTGATAATGAACATCAAATTTTTTGCTATAACACAGAGCAAATCGTAAACTTATAATGCCATCATTGATGACTTTATCACTATTATTATTTAGTATCCTTCTCAAAACCTCAATTTCTCATGTTGCCTCACCTCATTCAGGGTTATTTTCAGACCAGTCACAGTACAGTGCCTGGTTCGAGACACCAAGCCCTATGGGGTTCCCTGACTTAGACTGCTCATTCATTCATTCACTTAATACTTATTGAATGCTTATATATGGCAGGCCCTTTGCTGGGCTACACTAATTCAAAAACTGTCACAGCCTGGAATGGCACTTCCCACATCTTATTTTGTGTCCTATGTGGAAAGGAAGAAATATATAAATTTTGAAAATTTCCCACTAGCTAGAGAAATGCCTATTCCATTCATGCCCCAACACACACCCACATACACATACACTCACACACACACACACACACACACACACACAGAGCCCATCAAAGATTATTGGTCTTGCTAAGCATTTGCATTGCTCACTCAGCTCCCACATGCTAGTCTCACCGTGATGAATAGTTTTTTTCTTATCATCCCCACTAGACCCTTTTAAGATCTTCTATGATTCTAGGAACATAATAGAAGTAATTCAAGCATATTAACATGTGCCCACATCACACAATAAATGCATGCTATAGTAACTCTGCCTAAGTTGAGTGAGCTGCAATTGAAGCCAAAGTTGTTTTTTTGAAGGTGGCAAGCCTTATAATAGCTCTTGAAATCTTTTGTACCCTGAGCACCTTGCTGCATGTCATTACTTTGCCCCACTCACCTCACTACCATATTAATTCTCCTTCTGCTCTGACCTGGCTCTCTGGAAAGCAGGGTAAAGAATAAATGAGCAGAAAAAAAATGTTCATGGGGAAATGAGGAAGATTCAAATTTTGCCTTCCGTGCCATTTTGTCCAGTTCTCTGATGGCAACTCACTTTAAATGCCTACGTGAAAAATAACCATTAATAGTTAGAAAGAGGTAAGCCAACATTCCCTGAAGTCAGTCCAAATGAGAGGGAGGCATTTTTAACTTTTATGTAGTGCTCACTATTAACAGAGAATCTTTACTCTCTTTCATTTAAACCCTTAACATTACAAATAAAATATAATTATAATCCCATAATATAGATGGCAAAACTAAAAATCAGAGAAATAATATAATTTGCCTGGGATAACACAGTATGGGAAAGCCAGGACCTGGTCAGATGTGACATCCTGAAACATAAATCCCTTTCTGTACAACCCAAGGTGGAGCACTTTCTCCAGGGAGGCCAGGGTCAGGTGCACGTGTGCTTTCAGATTTCTACTTCAGTCTTCTTAGAATTTTAACAACGTGTACCTAAAATGCAAGTGTCTGCTGACCCTCAGCCCCAACTGAATGGAATTGCACACATATACTCTTATTTAGTGCCAGCTCCCATCTTTAGCAGCGATCCAAGAACAAGGACCTTTAAGCCCATTTCACATTTGCACTGCATCAAGGTCAGTATTTTTATTTTACCAAAGTCATAAATGCATTCTGCACAGTTTTAAACCAAATAATAACCATCCCATACAGACTGTGTGACTTCAACATTATTGCTTTTTCTTTTTCTTCTTCTTCTTCTTCTTTTTTTTTTTTAAAGGTCCATAACTACCTCAAATTTACTGTTCCCTCCAGCATCAGCAATGCTGTACAATTTTCAGGGACAAGGCTTTACTGCCTACCATTGTTTCTTGCTTTATTGTCAGTGGTCATTTTAATTCATTTCATTTCTGTGTCACTGTCACTCCAACTTCTATCTTCGACACTTGTGGTGTTCTGAAGTTCTGAGTTAATAGAGAAACCTTTGCCTTAATAGAAAAATAATGTTCTTGGACTTCCTCCTCTAGCATAAATGGGGAGTCAACCATGACTAGACCCAAAATTCAGCAAAATAAAATTATTTTCAAACGTCAAGGGACTCTTTACTGTCTTTGTACAAATGTTAGTGGGACAAGATTATGTTTTACCTGAAATAAATAAGAAAACAAAAGGTTTTAGGAAAATAGTGCTTTGGTTTTTCTAAGGCCTGACTATTGTTTCCTGTTTTATCATTGATTGGTTGGACCTATAACATAAGGAGGTCTTAATCTCTCTAAGTTTCTCCCTTTTCTCTCTCCTTCCCTTTGGAAAAATTGAGATACAGTTATTGGCATTTATTTTCCACTCAGCAATGCTTTAAGTTTGAGCTACTGGGGGAAAAAATGGTACAAATTGTTACTGCTGACAATGGATCTGATCTTGTATTGAGCTAAGATGAACAAAATGCTCTCTGGGGAAGAGAAAGGTTCACCTGTGTGAGGTAAATGAATTCTTCCACAGCTCTAGGGAACAGTGAGATTGCTGTATCCTATACTGATGCCCCAAAGAGTTTATTATCTTTAGCCTGTTTGTGGATAACTTGTCCTGACTTGATACAGAACCCGGTCAATAATAATGTCTTTTTGGATTTACACTGAAAAATTAGGTAATATGTGTGGTACTTTGTTTTATTTTGGTATCAACAAATATATTATATCAGAGGCATAGAAGGTGTGTGGCTATTTCTTTTGAGCTAACATCTGCCCTTCTCTGCTCCCCAGTCTAGGTTACCTGAGTTGACACATAAGATTGAAGAAAAGGGGTAAGAAAAAGTTGAAAAGAGGCAGAAAAGACATAAACGTTGAAAGTAGCATTTCCTTATCCCTAGGTATCTGTTCCTTACTTGCTTTACGTATAGGACAAATGAACTTGAAAGGAAGAATTCATAAAGAGCTGTGGGGAAGGATGGGATTTATAAAATTGTAATTATTTCTGGGCAAATGACAGACTTTCTGGGAAAAAAATAGATTAAAACATGGAATAAATGAGTCATATAACTTATGGTCTTTACATTCTGTGATACTTGAGTTCTTGAAGTAGAACCAAATAAATCAATCCATACTAGAAATTGGGTCTTTTCCTGGAAAACTCAGCTATCTGACTCCTTCACCTCTGATCTGTATCTGAGAATGAAAACTTATCTCCTCTACATCTCTTTTCTTGATATATATATATATATATATATATATATATATATATATATATATATATATATTTGTGTGTGTATATAAATATATTTTAATTGCATCATGTTGATAATAGGCCAGGCACTTTTCCAAGAATTTGGCAAATTGCAAACCAGTAATTGGTAGAATGACTACTACTAAAGTTTGCCAGAGTCTCCAAGATGGTCCATTCTTTAATTTGTAAGCAAATAACATTTTCTTTTTAGACTGTAATTTCCACAGTAAAATTGAAATTCTAAGAAAAGCACAGTGGCATTTTTCTGTAGCCTTGTAGCTGCTATTTTGTTATATTCACTTTCTCAAGAAAAACTTAATCCCTATTTAATATGTGTTGAAATTGTAGATTTCCCACGTCCTGTCACACTCATTTCAGAAGGGTGCTGTTCCCGCACGATACAGAAATTTTATACTGCTAGAACTCTTCATTTACAGAGATTTAAGTGTTCTTTTATGAGTTTATGGCCTTAACTTTAAAACAGGGTGAAATAGAAAAAACACACAGCTGTATTGAACATTTGGGATGTTGCTTTGACCAGTAATAGTCTTTGCATTAAAGCAAATAAATGTAAAGAGTGGTTGTTATTAATCAGTAAGTATAAATTTTTTGCTAACAATAGCATAAAACTCCAACTGATATTATTCAAATTGTAGAAGATTAATTGTGTCACAAAATAAAAGCTTGTCAGAATGAAGTCCTTCACTTATCAATTCAGGAACTACACTGTGTCAGGTTTCTCTGCAAGTCTCCTGGTTTTTATTCATGGTCACAAAATTTGCTCCAATGGCTCCAAATATCACATCCTTACGCAATAACTTAAAGATTAAAAATGAATGGCATGAGATTTTATTAGGTGGCTCTTTTTGAGGACAAGGAAATCCTTCTTAAGTACTTCTAAGCGTCCCTTTTCCATTTCCTTGACTGTGGCATCATCACATGGCCATGTCTTTAGCCGACATGAGACTGAAATGATCGTGATTTCAACATTCATCCCTCTGCTTCTGGGAAGGGACCCATGACCCGGCTGGTTACCCAACACTTGAATAAAGACTGTTAAGAAGAATGAAGGTAAGAGTGACTTACCAAAGGAGAAAATTAAAAGGGATAAGGTGATACTGTAGGGCCCTAACAGTGGGGGCTTTTACCATTCCTGAGGCATGAAGGGACAAGGAAAAGAGTGAAAAGACAGTGAAACATGGGCCACCTGGCAGAAGCCATAGCCTTCAGAGAGGCAGATAACCAGCTCTGCAGCCCAGCAGGGGGGAGACAGGGGAACGAATACCTGAACCTAACTCCCCTCCCTGACTCAGGTCCTCTCTATAGACAAAATACAGAGAAGCCAGAGAGCAGCAGAGCACCCTGCCTCATGTGTCAGCCTCCTGGGTACAGAGCAGGAAGGGGAGTTAGAGGAGGTTAGAGTGTGGTGCGAAAGGAGATGGCAGATCTCGATGGCAGCCATCATTTATCAAGCATGAATCCCTGAGCCAAATGGTATGAGTGATCTGCATGCATAAACGTGAGTTCGCGTGAAGACATAAGGTAGTAAACATACCCCTCGCTACATGCCCAGGAAAGACATATCAACATAGTTCCCTTAGAGGGGAACTCTCAGGGAAGTATCCATGGATGAACAGAGAAAGTATAGAGGCCTAGAGGACAAATCTTGTGGACCAATCTGAAGGAGGAGAAGAACTCCCAAACATGGGAAGGGGGTTGGGACAGTTTCGTAAGTAGTAAAGATCTATGCACAATTTAGTTTCTGCTCTCTCAGAAAATACAAGACCTTAGAGTGAAATGGCTGTGTTCCTTACAGAGGGACTCTAAAGCCTAGGCTCCCAGCCTTAGCAAAGAAACCATACCCAGGCCTGACAGAGCAATACTCTCCTGTTTGAATAAGTCATGTGGACTTGCACAATGGACATCTAAATAGTAATCGCAATAGGTTGAGTTGTTGAGCCACAGTATGAGACTTCTAGGATTGTTAGACAACATTTATCTATGGCTGGGGGCAGAGAAGAACAAATATGAATGATAATAACTGTTTCACCAACCTGGTAAATGACTACTCGGTGTGAGATTTTAACTTTTATATAGAAAAGTCACAAGACATTCTTTAAACCCAAGTGTGACAGAAGAAAATCAATACCCACAACACTTGTATCATCTTCTTTATCATATCAAGTTTGACAAGCAAGAATTGCTGTCTCATTTTATTGATAGGGAAAGCAAGGTTTAAATAGTTCAAATAATTTATGATCATTCCATAAGTAAGTGACTGATCTGAGATTTGTGCTGCGGACAATGTGCTCCAGAGTCTCTGCTCTCAACCACTATTCTTATTACACAGAACTGACTGAGATGGAAATTTGGTCATCTTTTTCAGGCATCACAGAGCATTCTGTACAACAGATCAGGTAAACCCATTGGATAATAGTTCCTGCTATTGTGCTTTAAGTCAATAGCAACACAATAGTCTTGCATTGAATTTTTATAAACACTGTACCATTCGATTTTTACATTTGATTCCTGCAAGGTAACTGCCACGTTACAACTACTACCACCATCCTTCATCATCTTATAGATGACAAAACGAACATTTAAAACAAAAAAGGGGGTGGGGAGGAAGAAAGAGGAGAAAGGATAGGGAAAGGAAAAGAAAGGCTACCTAGTTTGAGCAATCAGGACAAGGATAAAAGCCTTTTGACTTCTAGTTCTATTCTGTAATGCCTCTTGTTTTAGACAAACATATTTTAAAAAGGAAAAAAAAAGCATTGGTTCCCCCTTCCTAGAGCACAGACAGTGATTCAGTGTTTGTGCAATGAGACTGAAAAGGCAAAGGGCTCTGCCCGTCTGAGTGTAGAATGCCAACGGGCTGCTAATGGAAGCTAGAGAGAATGGGTAAATGTCAGACAAGGATCAGTGACTCTTTGAGGATCACATGCCTTTTCAATACAGATCAAAATCCTTAGTGCAAACTGTTAATATGCCACATGTGTCAGATTCCTCTTCAATTTCATCAACAATATCAATGGGATGCAGGTTTCCTGTCCTACAAGGATGACAACCTCAGCCTTAAATACTGTATCTATGACCTAAGACTTTTCTCCAAACTCTATTATTAAAGCATGAGGAATGCTTTTCTCTCTTCTTCTCTTTGTGGATTCATGATCTCAACTGATGCCATAATATGTCCATCATTTTCTCAAGAGTAAGAATTGATTATTTATGCTTGACACTTAACTTTTCATGATCCTCAGAACCCAACAGCTACCATCAGGTCTATTTTTATCTTTGAAATGCCTCTTAAATCAGATCCTTCCTGTTCTTTCTCTACCACCATCATTTCTGCTTCCTTTGCCCATACTCTCAGTTCTCTCTTGACAGACACTTGGAGTAGACCTCTCACTCTTCTCTTCACTACCAGTGTCTCCCACTCCAATTTGGTACGTATGCTCCTATCAGAGTTACTTTCAATCTATCCCTTGATTAAAATTTTATTCAGTGACATTTACTTATTGTTAAAACTCAATTGCTTGGCAGGACCCACAAGGCCTTCACATTCTGATTTTAACTCCCCTTACCAGCCCAATCTCTTCTCTTTCTCCCTCTTATACTGCTCTGAAACTATTAAATTTCTCCTAAGTCCTGATTGTATATACCTATGCCTTGCAAATTCCACTTTCCTTTGCTTCCACTTCTCTCTCTGTTATAAGTTTTCCTATTGAAACAACTGAAGTATTATCTTCCCCATGCATTCTTTTCCAACTGCTTACGTGGTTCATCCATGTTGTGTCAGGATTGTACCAACACCTTGGCATGGGACTGGGTAACAGATGGAGCTTAAGCTGTGTTCATGGTGGGATGCAACTATATATATATATACCTAGGAAGGCTGGCATCTCAGAAGAATAGAAGTCCTTTATACCAGGTACCTTGCAGGTGTCCATCCCAGACACTGATCTAGTTTTGTGGAAAGTGATGTTTTATGTACCACATTGGGTCTATTTCTAAGATTTATTCCCCCTGGTTCAAAGCAACACTAAATTAAGATCTGACCCATTGGAAATGAGGACTGCAAAAAAGAAAATACTCAAACATTTTTTTAAAGCTATGTTATTGACAGCTCTGTGGTTCACTAAAAACTAGCTCACAGATTGTTGAGGTGCAGCCATGACAAGCAAGAGGCATTTTACTTTTGTATAGAAGTACCTTCATAGACTCCATGGTTCTATTGAATTAGCTCTAAGAAGCTAGATGCAGGCCAGACATGGTGGCACATGCCTGTAATCCCAAGGGCTTGAGAGGCTGACATAGGAGAATTGCCCGTTCAAAGCCAGCCTCAGTAATGGAGAGGTGCTAAGCAACTCAGTGAGACTCTATCTCTAAATAAAATAAAAAATAGGGCTGGGGATGTGACTTAGTGGTCGAGTGCCTCTGAGTTCAATCCCCAGTACTCACCCCCCCAAAAAAAATCCATATGTGGCTTTAATAAATGAGAACATTGGAAGTTTCCATCACCTGGTTCTGTGAAGGAGGGTGTGGGGAAGAACAGCTGGGCTAAAAGATCAAAACATCAATGGACCAAAATAAGATATATTGTAGGGCCTTTCATCCATCCATTTAACATAGAGTCTATATGCACATGGCTCATACCAAGGACAAGGCAGAGAATAAGAAAGGCACAGAAAAGTGAAGGTATATTATAAACCAGTCCACAAATAAAAGGAAATGCTATTTCAGATATTAATAAGTGCAATGAAAAAAATAAACCAGGCTAAAAGGATAGAGAGCCAAGGGTCAGAATAGGTCTCACTGAGAAGATGTCATGAGCTGAGACCTGAAAACCATACCGAATCAGCCTTGTGATCTAGGGGAATGATAGTACAGGTAGAGTGAAAAGCAAGTGAGCAAGCTTTAAGACAGTAATAAGCTTGGTATTTCAAGAACTCAGAAGAAGGTCATAGTTGAAACCATGGTGAGTGAGCAAGTGAAAGAGTTGTGGGAGGTGGTTCATGCCTCAATAAACACTGAGTCATGTAAGAACTTTTAGACCATGATGAAGAGTTTGAACTTTATTCTGTGTGTAATTGGAAGGTTTTAGCTAGGAACTGACATGTTCTGAGTTTTTGTTTTTATGCTTCACTCTGACTTCTCTGTAGAGAACAGAATGAGGAGGTAAGGGGTAGGTGTAGAGGGAACAGGGAGATCACTGTAGAAACTATTGCAGAATTCCAGACAAATGATAGTGCTCGGAAGAAGACTGTAGCAATGGTAAAGGAAAAGATTTCACCAATGTAGGACATATTTTGCAGATATGGTGGACAGGATTTGCAGGCATGTTGAATGCTGGGATGGAGAACAGAACAGAATTAGAGAATATTGTGATACTTCCAGCTAGAATAACTCTTGGAGAAATTACTAATTATTAAAAAGAGGAGAGCTGAGGAAAATGAGAGGCTATTAATAAAATGACCTTTTAGAAATTCAGGAAAATTCCTTTTATAAGGATAAAAATACAGTGTGCTGGTCAGGAGAAGGTCATGCTTTAAGTTTAGGAGTTAGAAGATAACTCGTAGTTAAAGTAAAGGAAGCAGTCCCAGAGATAAGTGAGGAAGATTTGAGGAAGAAAATTGAGATTCCATAAATTTGCAGAAGAATATTATTTGCTAGAAAGCATTAATGTTTATCAGAGAGTCTTAGTAAAGAGCTGCTTATCAAGAATGGAGTGAAAGAGATGAGCCATGGAGTTCCATGGAGCCATGTGTTATGGTTTTGATATGTGGTACCCACCAAAAGCTCATGTGTAAGACAATGCAAGGTTTGGAGGTGAAATAATTGGAGTACGAGAGCTTTAACCTAGTCAGTGAATTAACCTACTTGAATGAATTAGCTGGGTGGCCACTGTAGGCATGTAGGGTGTGGCTAGAGAAGGTAGGTCAATGAGGGCATGCATTTCAGGTAAATACTTTGTTTCTGGCTAAGCTTAGTCTCTCTGCTTCCTAATTGACATGTCCTGAGCTGCTTTCCTCTGTCATACCCTTCTGTCATGGTGTTCTGCCTCACCATGGGCCCAGAGGAATGAAATTGGACATCTATGGACTGAGACTTCTGAAACCTTGAGCCCCAAATAAACCTTTTCTCCCAATATTTTTCTTTCCATGTTTTTGATCAATGTGGGAGAAAAGCTGATGAAAATTCTATGGATAGTACAGAAAAATACTAGCAGGTGAAACTGAATTCACAAATACTCAAAGGATGCAGGAAATGATTCCACATTATCTCTAATACTAGTCTAAGTATCTCTGAGGCTAGATGTCCAGATTATAAAGTTTTTTTCCAGTACTTATGGAGAGGAGCTTTATGCACTAAGATGCTCTAGGAACACAGGATGAGACTGTGCTCATAGAATGAGATCATGTGTCTCTGATTCAGGAGTAAAGATTACATCTGCTTTATTACTAGACATGAGGGGGCTAATGTGTGAGAATTCACAAGGCACAACATAGGAGTAATGTCACATTTGCGTATGAATTTTAGAACAAATTCTATGCACTTTGAGTTCCCACCCAAAAAAAATGGCAAGAAGCTCAGTCTTCATTATCACTGAAGCTGCTACACAAAGCCTTTGATATCCTCCTGGCTATGCTGAAAGTTCAGGATAATCTCTGGTTTCCTGTCCACAAAGTTCACTGCCTGTACGCCCACTGTTTAACCCAACAGGGTTTGAGAGTGAGGACACCAATATGTCTCTATGAATCTCAAAGCATGCGATATTCCCCCAGGTGCACAGTGACTCTGAGATTCTATACCATCTTGGGAAGTATGGAATATAATTCTTCTAGAAGCTAGAAACTCCTGTCCTGGCCACCTGCTCTCCCCTACTCCTATTCAGAATGACACCTCATCCTGTAAGCCTCACCCTCAACTTCACCTGCACTGAGTCCCCTCCCAAGGAAGATGCAAAACAATCTTGAGACTGGGATTTTAAAAACAAAATTCACTACTCATTTTGCCCCACAATGTAAAAAAAAAAGAAAAGAAAAAAAAAAAAAAAAAAAACCTCAGACAGGTAATCATAAAAGCTTAGTCTATAGGAAGTAAAATATATGCCAAAGGAAGCACATTACGACATTAATTAGTGTTTTCATAATTATTCTGCTACCATGTTTTAAAATATCCTTCTTATATTTACTTATTTTTATGTGGTGCTAAGGATCGAACCCAGTGCCTCACTAAGGCAAGCACTCTGGCTCTGAGCTACAATCCAAGCCCCTCTGCTACCATTTTTATAGTAGAGGGAAACAGTTTTATCAATTAGAACTAGTAAAGTAGTTTGTAACTACAGACAATTGATTTAATCTATTAAAATCATAGACACAAATCCAATTGCTTTCTTCAAATATAGTCCTTTAAGCCAGGTCTAAGTAGTTAAATGGTTTATTTTCATCTCTAAAGAATGTCCAAGTCAAAAGTCTTCTTAGACAATTTGAATTTTTTTTTCTCACTATGTTGTCCCGGAAATGCAAAATGCTACAGCCACGGAAAAAGAGTACTTATGCTGGCACGAATTCAACCACATGTTCATGCTGAATTTGATGAAAACTGGATGCAGTTCAGTTGGTCTGCAGTCTCAAGGGAGAGCCCGATTCTCCTTTCACACATTGAGTGTCTCACAGTGGAATTTATCTGTCTGAGAATCGGTCTATTCCACCAGCCTATAACTTCCTTGGAAGAGGACACATTTATCCCTGTAAGTCCAGACAGACTTAGGATCTGAGCAAACAGATGACACTCAATGAATGAAACAGGTAGCGTGATTGGGAAAAGGCGCTTTGTTTTTTTCTGTGTATTTGTCAAGGCACGGCTCCTACAACCTGAGGCCTTTATTCATGGCTTATCTTCTATAACCCATTTACGTATTGGCCTGCTGAACCGATTTCTTTGGTCCTCTCCGTGACAGGTCAGCTGTGCCTCACTCCCTTGGCCTTCTTCACTGCAGGGCATTCCAGAGGCTATTGCAGATATTATCTATCTCAGGCCCTCAGCTTTTTTTCTGGTTAACACTGGTTAAAGAATGCTTTTGTAATCCCATTAAGGTCAGCTTTTATCCCTGTGTCTCTTATCACAGAACCACTATTAGATGGAAGACAAGAAATCGCATCACTTTAGTTAACTGGGTCACTAAGAGCTGTATCATTCCTGTGTTCCTGTTCTGAAAGCATAATTAAAGCCCTGACTAATTAGTATTAAAGTAACCTTAATTAACTAACCTAACTTACCACTAATCAAGGGAATGGGTCTTCTGAGAAATCCTGGATCATTTTCTAGTCAGTACGCAATATAAGTTAATATACATACATACCCCCCACGGATGCATTCATTTTTAAAAAATTAAAACTCTTCATTGTTGGGAGTATAAGTTGGAGGTTGCTTGCTTACTTGCTTATTTATTTATACTCTGCCTCTTCCCACAAAGGATTGGGCTCAGAGGATATTATCTTGCATTTGTATTGCAGAGCTCTTGCCATGATTATGAAACAAGAAGGTATTTAGCATGCTCTTTACTTGCTCTGGGTCATTAGTGAGCCCATGATAATTATTCTATCAAAGTAACGCAGAGGCTGCTATATCTAATTTCCACGTTACAGATAGTCACTAGTCATCTATGTGACTTGGCAGTCCTCATTTCACTTCCCTGGACCCCGGTTTCCTCATTTTGCAAACTGAAGTCACTAAACTAAGGCCCCTCCCAACATTCACACCCTCTGTTTTTCTAAGAGAGTAAAGGTTTTCTAGATCCCCCGTGTCCTCTATCTTGTGAACCTAATAGATGTGATGTGTACTCTAAAATGCAATGAGTCCTTTTTTGTGTGTATGACTACTCGCAAATATTGGCCCTTTTTGAGAATATTTTAAATTGCCTAACAAGAAGGCAGAATAACAAACTGGCCCTAGCAACTAATTCCAGGAGTACCAGAGAGGATTCACCCAAATACCTACCTTGTTCAGCTCCCACACCTGAAGTTCCACACTTCAGTTCTACAGTGGAAGGTGCTGTGTGTGCTATCTGTCATTCCTTACTGATGAGAATGCATTTCCAAGACCATTTCCCTATTACAGATTTGTAGTTAGAGGGACCAAAGAGAAACATTATCATGCTAGTGTGGAAATGCTACTAAAAGAAACCCAAGTAAAAACCAGGGGAACCACCTCCATCTGCTTCTTAGTATTTCTCAGGTGGTCCCTGAAGAAAGCCCCCAGGCCACTTCTGCTTTTTCCATGATAAAGAATCTGTATCTTTTGTAACTCTGGAACTTAGGGTAGAAAATACTGTGAAGTTCTGGAACTAATGTTTGAAGGAAGCTATGAAATCTCCTGTCCTAAACAGGCTTAAGAATAAGTTGGTTTTCTTTTTGACTAGGAGTGTTTAAAAGAAACCTGCCCAGGGCCTGGGGGTGGAGATGCCTGTGGGCATCCCTTCAGCACAGAGTTGTTCTGCTCCCCAGTTGCTGGAGCATCAGCTGCGGAATGATTTATCCTCTGACAGCCATAAATAACACCCTCGGAACCAGCCAGCCTTTGAAAACAGATTCCATCAGTTCTTCAAGTTGCTCCTTTGTGTTTTGTTTGTTGTTGTCTAATCATAGTAACTGAAAGAATGAAAAAAAAATGAGTAAATGAATGAACAAGTAAACTAAGGTGTTTTCTTACTTTCCAACTAAATGAGTACATTTACTGCATTTTTTTTTCTGTGAAACATGGGAAAAATAGTCCAGAAAAGACCCTTCTTCAGACACTGTTTAAACAATTATCAAACTTTTTTGTCTGTAACATTGACTTAGAAAACTTGTTAAATATCAATATTCATGAACCCTAACTCTAAAGATTCAATTCATGGGGTCAATAGATCAGGCATAAGCACAACAATATACATGGTAATAGCAAGCACACACACACACACACACACACACACACATATGCCACAGTCCGGCTGCAGCAAAATAACCGGGGGGGTGACGAGCAACTTGTACAGATTGATACAGCAGGAGTGGAAGCCGTTTATTGTAGGACAACAGAGGTATTTATACATTCCACAAAACTTATCTTAATTAACATAAACTAGATACAGCAGTCAACCAATAAGGAATCTCCACACTTAATGGCTCACTGGCGCCACCTCAAAAACCACTCCCCCTTGCAAAATGCCAGGAGCCATCCTGACTTGTTTACAGACTCTAACACACATACACACACACGCACATCAAACTTGTTTCTGCAATGAAATGTCCACAAGCCAAATCATGAGGGAAACAGACACATAACAACTGTTGATCCTCTGGTTGGTTTTCTGATACCAGAATCTCCAAAAATTATACTTTGCAACCATCCTATCTTTGGGATTAGCATCAGCCAAAAGGAACAAGTACCACTCAAATGAGAGAAACCTTAGAGGATCACCACAATGCAAAAATTACACTATCTGACTTTAAAACTTACCATAAAATAAAGCAGTAACAGGACAGTGCAGTACAGGCACAAAAAGATAGGTTAAGAGTCACACCATTCATGTCTTCATATATGTTCTTAGGGTAATGATGTCCATCTCATTTCACCATGTTTTGTATCCTTTGCCTTTTCCCATTCCCTCCCTCCCCTTTGCCCTATCTAGAGTTCATCAAATCTTCCCATGCTCCCCCCTCCCAATCCCATTATGAATCAGCTCCTTATATCAGAGAAAACATTTGGCATTTGGTTTTTTGGAATAGGTTGACTTCTCTTAGCATTATATTCTCCAACTTCATCCATTTACCTGTAAATGTTATGATTTTATTCTCTTTTATTACTGAGTAATATTCCATTGTGTATATATACCACATTTTCTTTTTCCATCTACTGAAGAGCATCTAGGTTGGTTCCACAGTTTAGCTATTGTGAATTGTGCTGCTATAAACAGTGATGTGGCTGTGTCCCTGTAGTATGCAGTTTTTAAGTCCTTTGGGTATAGACCCAGGAGTGAGATAGCTGGGTCAAATGGTGATTCCATTCCCAGTTTTCCAAGGATTCTCCTTACTGCTTTCCATATTGGCTGCACCAATTTGCAGTCCCACCAGCAATGTATAAGTGTGCCCTTTTCCCCACATCTTTGCCAGCATTTATTGTTGTTTGTATTCTTAATAGCTGCCATTCTGACTGGAGTGACATGAAATCTTAAAGTAGTTTTGATTTGCATTTCTCTAATTGCTAGAGATGTTGAACATTTTTTATATATTTGTTAATTGAATGTATATCATCTTCTGAGAAGTCTCTGTTTAGATCTTGGCCCATTTTTTTGACTGGGTTATTTGTTTTTTTGGTGTTAAGATTTTTGAGTTCTTTATATATCCTAGAAATTAGTGCCCTATCTGACGTGTATGTGGTAAATATTTGTTCCCATATTGTAGGCTCCCTATTCACCTCACTGATTGTTTCTTTTGCTGAGAAGAAGCTTTTAATTTGATCCATCCCATTTATTGATTCTTAATATTAATTCTTCCAGGAGTCTTATTAAGGAACTTGGGGCCTAATCCAATGTGACGGAAATTTGGGCCTATGAGAGATATGAAAAATTGTGCTTTATATGTGTAATATGAATTGTAATACATTCTGCTGTCATATATAACAAATTAAGATTTAAAAATGAAAAAAAATAATTATTAATTGAAAAAAACAGCTAATAAAAATAATTTTTAGATAGTAGAATGAAACAGACATTATTACTTAATGTATATATGTGACTGTATGACCAATATGATTCTACAATATGTGTACTCAGAAAAATGAGAAATTATATCCCATCTATGTATGATATATCAAAGTATATAAGTCCATTCTATTGTCATGTATAACTAATTAAAACAAATAAAAAATTTTAAAAAGAAGAAAAAAAATAAATATAATAATGTTTAAAATTTGAACTTTGGAAACTATAAACTCAATAACACAATTAATAAGTTAGACATAACTGATATATATAGAATATTTCAAACTTCAATGAATTAATACACATTCTTCTCAGCAGCACATGGATCCTTCTCTAAAATAGACCATATATTATGCTACAAAGCAACTCTTAGCAAATATAAAAAAGTAGAGATACTACTCTGCATTCTATCAGGTCATATTGGAATGAAATTAGAAATCAATGATAAAATAAAAAATAAGAGCTACTCCAACACCTGGAGACTAAACAACATGCTACTGAATGAACAGTGAGTTGCAAAAGACATCAAAGAGGAGATTAAAAGATTCTTAGAGGTGAATGAGAATAAAGATACAATATATTGAAATCTCTGGGACACTATGACAGTACTGAGAGGAAAGTTCATTGCATAAAAGAAATTTCTTTTAAGTTCATTCCTTAAAAGAAAAAATGTCAACACATAAATGACCTAATATTACATCTAAAAGCCCTAGAAAAAGAAAAACAATTAAACACCAAAAGTGGTAGAAGACAGGAAATAATTAAAATCAGAGCTGAAATCAATGAAAATGAAACAAAAAAAACAATTAAAAAAATTGACAAAAAAATTTGATTCTTCAAAAAATAAATAAAATTGACAGACCCTTAGCCATACTAATGAAGAGGAGAGAGAAAACTCAAATTACTAACATACATGATGAAAAAGGAAATATCACAACAGATACTACAGAAATACAGAAGATAATTAAAAATTATTTTGAAACTTGTACTCCAATAATACAGAAAATATCAAAGGCATTGACAAATTTCTAGATTCATATGATTTGCCTAAATTTAATCAGGATGGTACACACAAGTTAAACAGATCAATTTCAAGTAATGAAATAGAAGAAGCCTTCAGAAGCCTACCAACCAAAAAACGTCCAGGACCAGATGGATACAAAGCTGAGTCCTATAAGACCTTTAAAGAAGAATTTAAAGGTCTGTTTATTTCAGGAAAATAAAAGGGGGAAGCACTTCAAAACTCATTCTATGAGGCCAGAGTCACCCTGATTCCAAAACCAGACAAAGATACACCAAAGGAAAAAAACTTCAGACCCAAATCTCTAATGAACATAGATGCAAAAATCCTCAATTGAATTCTGGCAAATTGAATATAAAACCTATCAAAAAGATTGTGCACCATGATAGAGTGGGGTTCATCCCAGGATGTTGGTTTAACATAAGGAAATCAATAAATGTATTAAAAAATTTTAATTAAAAAAATTTAAAATTCATTTCCCCAATAGACTTAAAGATAAGAATCATATGATCATCTCAATAGATGCAGAAAAAGCATTCGACAAAATACAGCACCCCATCATGTTTAAAACACTAGAAAATATAGGAATAATAGGAACATATCTCAACATTGTAAAAGCTATCTATGCTAAGCCCTAGGCTAACAACATTCTAAAAGGAGAAAAATTGAAAGCATTTTCTCTAAAAACTGGAACAAGACAGGGATTCTCTCTTTTACCACTTCTATTTAACATAGTTCTTGAAACATTGGCCAGAGCAATTAGACAGAAGAAAGATATTAAAGAAATATAGGAAGGAAAAGTAGAATTCAAATTAGCATTATTTGCTGATGGTATTATTCTATAACTAGAAGACCCAAAAAAATTCATCAGAAAACTTTTAGAAATAATAAATAAATTCAGCAATGTACCAGGATATAAAATCAACACCCATAAATCAAAGGCATTTCTATACATCATTGACAATCCTCTTAAAGAGAAACTAGAAAAACTACCCCATTTATAAAAATAAAAATAAAATACTTGGGAATCAACCAAACAAAAGAGGTGAAAGACCTTTACTATGAAAAGTACAGAACATTAAAGAAAAAAAATTAAAGAAGACCTTAGAAGATGGAAATATCTACCTTGTTCTTGAATAGGCAGAATTAGTATTGTCAAAATGACCATATTACTAAAAGCATTATACAGATTTAATGCAATTCCAATCAAAATCCTAATGATATTTCTCATAGAAATAAAAAAAATCATGAAATTCATCTGGAAAAATAAGAGACCCAAAATAGCTAACACAATACTTAGCAAGAAGAGTGAAGCAGGTGGCATCACTATACCAGAACTTAAACTATATTACAGAGCAATAGTAACAAAAACAGCATGGTTGGCACCAAAATAGACTGATAGACCAATGGTACAGAATAGAGGACACAGAGACTAACCCACAAAATTACAATTATCTTATATTAGACAAAGGCACCAAAAATATACATTAGAGAAAAGATAGCCTCTTCAACAAATGGTGCTGGGAGAACTGGAAATCCATATGCAACAAAATGAAATTAAGCCCCTATCACTTACCATGCACAAAACTCAACTCTAAGTGGATCAAGGACCAAGAAATTAAACCATAAACCCTGCATCTAAAAGAAGAAAAAGTAGACCACAATCTCCATCATATCGGATTAAGCCCCTATTTTCTTAATAAAACTCCTATACTGCAAGAATTAAAATCAAGAATTAATAAATGGGATGAATTCAAATTAAACAACTTCTTCTCAGTAAAAGAAACAATCAGTGAGGTGAATAGAGAACCTACTTTTGGGGAACAAATTTTTACCAAACGCACATCAGGTAGAGCACTAATCTGGAGAGTATATAAAGAACTCAAAAAGCTAAACACCAAAATCACACACACACATACACAAAAAAAAAAATCAATAAAGGGCCAAGGACCTGAACAGATACTTCTCAGAAGATAATATACAAATCAACAAATATATGAAAAAATATACAACATCTCTAGCTATTAGAGAAATGCAAATCAAAACTACTCTAAGATTTCATCTCACTCCAGTCAGAAAGGCAGCTATTAAGAATACAAGCAACAAAGGCTTGGGTTGTGGCTAAGCGGTAGAGCCTCACCTAACATGTGAGAGGCGCTGGGTTCCATCCTCAGCACCACATATAAATAAATAATAAAATAAAGGTATTATGTCAACTACAACTAAAAAATATTAAATAAAATAATACCAACAACAATAAATGTTGGTGAGGATGTGAGGAAAAAGGCACACTCATACATTGCTGGTGGGACTGCAAATTGGTGCAGCCAAGATGGAAAGAAGTATAGAGAATCCTTGGAATACTGGTAATGGAATCACCATTTAACTCAGCTATCTCACTCCTGGGTCTATACCCAAAGGACTTAAAAACTGCATACTACAGGGACACAGCCACATCACTGTTTATAGAAGCACAATTCACAATAGCTAAACTGTGGAACCAACCTAGATGCCCTTCAGTAGATGAATAGAAAAAGAAAATATGGTATATATACACAATGGAATATTACTCAGCAATAAAAGAGAATAAAATCATAACATTTGCAGGTAAATGGATGAAGTTGGAGAATATAATGCTAAGATAAGTCAACCTATCCCAAAAAAACAAATGCTAAATGTTTTCTCTGATATAAGGAGGCTGATTCATAATGGGATTGGGAGGGGAAGCATAGGAAGATTAGATGAACTCTAGATAGGGTAAAGGGGAGGAAGGAAATGGGAGAGGGCAAGGGATACAAAACATGGTGAAATGAGATGGACATCATTACCCTAAGAACATGTATGAAGACACGAATGGTGTGAATATACTTTGCATGCAACTGGAGAAACGAAAAACTCTGTTCTTTATGTGTAATATGAATTGTAGTGCATTCTGCTGTTATATATAACAAATTAGAATAAAATATAAAAAAATAAAATTTGAACTTTGGCATGTGGCATGCCAAGAATTAAAATCATTGTTCTTTAAAAATAAACATAAATAAATAAATAAATAAATAAATAAATAAATAAATAAATAAAATAACTATCAAATGTTTAAAAAAAAGTTTGTTAAGAGATCAGTGGTCAAGGACATACCCATATGTATATGAGCAACTGATTTTCAACCAAGGTGAAAAATGAGAATTCATTCATAAATGAATAGCCTTTGCAAAAAATGATTCAGGAACAACTGAATATCCATATACAACAACAGTAACAAAAAAAAATATGTCTCAGACCACCACTTTCAAAAAGTAACTAAAAAATGGATAATAAACTTGAAGGTTAAACGGAAAGCTATAGAACTTTAAGGCGAAAAAACAGAAGAAAACCTTTGTGATCTTATTTTAGGAAAAATAATTCTTAAACACAATACCAAAAACCACCTCCAAAAAGGTAGAAGTTGACATACTGGATTTTACAAAATTAAACAACTTCTGTTTGAGAAACACTGTTAGGAGAGTGAAAAGGCAAACCCCAGACTAAAAGAAAATATTTGCAAATAATAAAGTAATGTTGCAAATCACTTGCCTCATAAAAGACTTATATCCAGAACATATAAATAGCCATAGAACTCAATAAGTTCTTTAAAAATTTAAATAGACACTTCATAAACAAATACAAACAGGTAGTAAGTAGTCACATGGTACTCAGCATCATTTGTCATAGAAATACAAACCAGTCACATTGAGATACTACTATAGACCTATTTTAAAATTATAATTTAAAAACTAATATCGAATATTCACAGTGATGAAAATTGAATGCTGCTCTCATAATAAAAGTAATGAGATATTTTATTTTTCAATTTTAAATGTATTTATTTATTCTAATTTGTTATACATGACAGCAGAATGCATTTCAATTCATAGTACACATACAGAGTACAATTTTTCATGTCTCTGGTGGTATACAAGCAATGAGATTTTTTAATACATGCAATATGAGTCACAAAATAATTTTGCTGAATGAAAAAGCCAGGCAAGGGTACAAATTTTAAGAATTCATTCATTTTAATTCTAGAAAATGAAGTCCTATACTGACACAAAAAGTAGATTAGTAGTTTTCTAAAAATGGGAGAAGGGAGGGGTGGGAGGAAGGAAGGGATTCAAATGGGACCCAACAGTCCTTTAAGGTTGATATGTCCATTATCTTTTCTGTGGCCATATTTTCATAATCTTTGACACATACGACAAAACTTATCAAATTATATATTTACATGAAATATTGTATGTTAAACATTGTATGTTAAATATTACATGTTAATATATTGTATGTATATAGTTTTAGTATGTAAAACATATTAATAACTGTTGAAAACCAATTGCTATTATTAAAGATAAAGAAAGGAAAGTAAGAAAATAGTAATCTCCAAAAATTCTTGAGTAATACAAGAAAGAAAATACAAGCACAGTATATCTGATTTACCAGGGACTCTTTCCACAGTTAATGGAAATATAAAATACTTATTTTTCATTTGGCCCAAATTATGATATGACTATGCAAAAGAAGGGTGGAGTGAGGTAGCAGAGAAAAAGAGTTTATTCTCTTAATGTATTATAACAAGAAATCATAGGATAACAGAAAACATTTAAAAATCATAAAATGCACAATGTGCACATTATTTAAAAATATTTAGGTAAATGTGAGAAGAAATGACTGAAAGTTGCAAGCATACACTTCTTGAGACTAGGACTGGGGGACAGAAAATAGGAAGGCAAAGGACTGCTATATTTATGCACACACAGACCTGCACACAAGCGTGCATGCACATAACTCATGGTGCCATTTCACCATTTGACCTAACAAACAATTGTTGGCAGCCAGTGTTCCATGAATACTTTCATATTTCTGTAGAACCCCAGCCAGTGTTCCATGAATACTTTCATGTTTCTGTAGAACCCAGGCTTTATGATTGAATAGTAAACATGCTTTGGAAGTTAGAGAAAGTAAATTGCTCTGGATAAGATTTAGAGATTTTTCTCTCCAGAGCCACTTGTTGACATTCTAAGAGCAATAAACCCCAAAACAACTTTCCCCTGAATTACAGAGGTGTTTGTTTACAATTCAGGGTAGGCTCCTTCCCTCCTCTTAGAAGGTTTGTTTATATTAGAGAGTAAACTTCTTTCTCTTTCCTTAGAAAAAGGAGGTATAAAAGTGTCAGCCATCCAATAAAGCACAGAGTCTTGTATTAATTTCTGAGTGTCTCTCCTGTGGTGCAGAAATCTTGCACACACTGGCAAATATCTGGTCCTCACCAAATTGCTTCATGGGCAATTAGGTTATGGATGATTTGTATGGATGAAGGGTTCCCCAAATGTGCATATGATAAAATTTTGGTCTTAAGCATGGCGCTATTGGAAGGTACTAGTACCTTTAAGAGGCAGAGACTAGTGGGAGATCTTTGGATTATTGGGAGTGTGTCCTTGAAGGAAACAGTGGGTCCCTATCCCCTTCCTCTTCTCTTCTCTCTTGATTTCTGGCTAAAAGGTAAAGAGATTTGTTCTGTCATTCATTCCCAATATAACATACTGCCTCACCACTGGCATAAAAATCACTAGATAAATGATCGTGGACTATAAGCCAAAATTTAAACCTTCTGTATATTTCTTATTGTGACAGAAAGCTTGCTAAGACAGATAACAAGGGTGTGGGTAATCGATATCTCTATATGTTTATATAAGTGATTAATAGAAATTAGAGTATAGTAGGTTAACTTTTTAGTTTACAAGTAAGATAATATGTAAGACCCTTCAAAGCTTTTGCACATATGTAAATGTATTGTTTCTAAATAGTAACTAGGAAAATTTTAATTAAAACAAAATGACATGATGATGTGCATCCATTATATAGACATTTTTTAAAAAACAGAATAACAGTTGCTGGTAATGACATGAGAGGAAGAAAAAAGAGTCTTATTTCTCTCATTTTCTTCTAGTTGAAATAAGCATCCATATCATTACTTCTATTATCTTATAAAAATTATTTCATAAAATTAAAAATGTGTGTGTCCTATTGTCTCACTGCTGTAACAGACTACCTGAGATTGGATACCTTGTAGATAATATTTTTCACTATTCTGGGAGCTGGGAAGTCAAAGGTCAAGGTATTGGTAGGCTCAGTGTTTGTTGAAGGTCTGAGAGGGCACCTCAAATGCTATGTTCTCATATGGTAGAGAGGGCAAAAGGTCTGACTAGTCCCCTACAGTCTTTAATAAGGTCAATAATCCCAGTCATGAGGGTGGAACCATGACTGTAGTTGCCTCCTTGGACACACATCTTTAGGTCCGTGGGTCACCTAATATGGTAGACAGACTATGGCTTTCAAGATTGCCTGTGTCCTAGGGCATTCAGCCTGTATAATCTTCTCCTCTATAGTGTGGGTGAGAACATGAATATAAAGGATTTTATGCCCATGGTTAGTTACATTCAAGACAAAAATGAAAAAAGTTTTTTCAGATGAAGCAAATTCCAACATCAATTGAGTTTGAATTAGTGGAAAGGGAGATTACTCTGAGTAGAACTGACTTACAATGCAAGGCTTGAAAGGAACAAAGTTTTTCCTGAAAAAAAGGGATTGAGAGAATGGGAAAGATTTTTCTGTTTTCCTTTATGAAGCAAATTATCTTGTGAACTGCTTATACAGGGGAATATGTGGCAAGGACATAAGAGTGAAATCTAGGAACTGAGCACAATATCTGGTCAGTAACTACACAAACAGGTACACAAATGAGATCTCAGTCATACAACACAAGTAATTCAGTGCTATCATGAAAGAGGTCTCCAAATCTTAGATCTGAATTGTAAATAAACCTGGCTTTTACCTTGACTTTAGCTTAGTAAAACCCAACCAGAGGATACAGATAACGGACTAAAATTTTTGATACATAGAAACTGTAAGATAATGCATGTGTGTTTTTAAGGTGCTAAATTTGTAGTAATTTGTTGTATGATAATAGAAAACTAATACATACTTTAGTTTGAACACTTGTGCCTTCTCCAAAATTCACATTAAAACTTAATCCACAATGCATCAATATTAAAGAGGCAGGACCTTAGGTGATTATGTCATGAGGGTGGTGACCTCTTCAATGGAATTACTGCGTTTGTAAGAGAGCCTTGAGGGAGCTTGCTCACTTTTTCCACCATGTGAGCACCCAGGAAGAAGGTGCCATCTTTGAAGCAGAGACTGAGCCCTCTCCAGACATTGAATCTCCTGGTACCTTGATCTTGGATTTTCCCATATTCCAGAGCTGTGAACTATAAATTTGTTGTTTATAAATTATCCTAAGGATTTTGTTATAACAACCCTAACATACTAAGGTAATTTTCATCCAAATATACAAAATTAGAAGAGTTTAAAAAATTGAGTTAATGAATTAAGTTGGAATATTACAAAAAATTAAGAAAAGTGAATAATTAGGTAAAATGTATTCATCCTGACATGCATTTTTCTTCTTTTACTGTGTACAATCATAACTGAAAAAATAGGTATGCAAAGTTACAAATTACACACAACACAAGAAGACTGACACTACTTAACTTTACAGTAAAAATACAGTGTGGTATTAATGAAATAACAGACAAATAAATCAATGGAAAAGAGTAGAGATTCCAGAAATAGACCCACATAAATATATTCAATTGATCTTTGACAAAAGAACAAAAGCAATGTAATAAAGCAGAGACCTTTTTTTTTCAGTAAATGGTACTGAAACAACTAAATATCCATATTAAAAAAAGAATATAGATACACCCTTCACAAAAAAATGAATTCTAAATGGATTATAGATCTAAATGTAAACCACAAAATTATAAAACTCTTAGAAGATAACAACAGGAAAAATTTCAATATGACCTTGGTCATGAGGATGACTTTTTAGATAGAACACCAAAGGCATGATCTATGAAACAAATACTTGATAAGCTAGATTTCATTAAAATTAAAAAAATTTTGTTCTGCAAAAGACATGGTGAGGAGAATGAGAAGATAAAGTACATAAAATGCAAGAAAATGCTCACAAAAGGCACATCTCATAAAAAAGACTATGTCATCCAAAATAACAAAGAACTCTTAAAACTCAATATGAATATAATCAACCTGATTTTTAACAGTGGCCAAAGGCCTTCAAAAAAAATACTTCACCAAGGAAGACATTTGTGGCCAAATAAGCATATGAAAAGATGTTCTATTTTGCAG
This sequence comes from Urocitellus parryii, assembly GCF_045843805.1. NCBI lineage: Eukaryota > Metazoa > Chordata > Mammalia > Rodentia > Sciuridae > Urocitellus > Urocitellus parryii. The sequence goes on from NC_135541.1 coordinate 76,480,565, forward strand.
TGCTGTCAGGGAAATGCAAACTGAAACAGGAGATTCCACTGCACACATGTTAGAAGGGCAAATCCAAAACACTGACAATACCAAACAGTATTTGGCAAGGATGGGTAGAAATGGGAACTTTCTTTCATTGCTAATAGGAGTGAAAAATGATGTAGCCACTTGAAAGACAGTTTGGTGGGTTTTTTGTTTGTTTTCACAAAATTAAACACGTATGATCCAACAAAGGCATTTCTTCGTATCTACAGGAATTAAAAATAAATGTCCACACAAAAACCTACAATTAATGTTTTAGCAGCTTTATTCATGATTGCCAAAATTTAGAAGCAACCAAGATGTATTTAAGCAGATTGAATGAATAAAGAAATGGTGGCATATACAGACAATAGAATATTATTTAATGCTAAAAGGAAACAAAATTCTTTAGTCATGAAAATACATGTATAAAGCTTAAAATCATACTACTAAGTGAAAGAAGACAGTCTGGAGAGGCTATATGCTGTATAATTCCAATTATATGACATTCTGGAAAAGGCAAAACTGTGGAGACTTTAAAGTGATCCATGACTGTCAAGCATTTCAAGGGAGGGAGGGATGACCAAGAGGATTTTAGGTCAGTGCAACTGTCCTGTATGATATTATAATGGTGTGTGCATATCATTATATATCTGCTCAAACCCTTCAATTGTACAACATCAATAGTGAACTCTAATGTAAACTATGTCATCCAAAATAACTCTGGTTCATAACGGAGGATTTATGGAGAAAATAACTGTTTGGGAAATTTCTGTTCCTATTGTTTTTTATGCCATGAAGTTAAAACTACTTTAAAAAGAAAATATTTAAACATTCATACTATATTATGTCTTTTTATGAATATACAATGTTTTATTTATCACATATTTTCATTTTTTGTATGTCTGATTCTTTGACACAATGGGAAGGGATCTGGCTGACACTGGAGAGACTGTCCTTCCCAGGACTAGCCAGTTCCTAGCTCTACTAAACTTTCCTGAGTCCACTTTTTATATGAAACTCAACTAACCTAGGACCACCATGACCCAACCCCCTCCTGCACCTGGCTCTTACTCTTAGGTCTACCATCCCCCACCTTAATCACCCAGGACCAGGTACCAGACAACAGAAAACAATCCTTGAACCAACTCTCTGCCTACTTCTAATTACCCTGTCTCACCTTCTTTCCTTCAAACTAGTTATAAAGATCCTTAACCATAATTTCCTCTCACTCTTTCTGACTCAGAACTGACCTTTTTATTTTCCAATGTGGCCCTTGAACAATTATTTATGACTATATATGCACATTTAAGTATTTTTATAAAGAAGTGACAGGATGCACACTAAATCCACCATTCGGCTCTTTCTGGAAATGAGGAGAGGAATGAGACTGATACATCAGCAGGTCACAACTTTGCATGTAGTATCATGCAGACATAAAATAGGAGATCTGAAGCAAATGTAAGAAAATGGAATAAGATACTCATTCCAATGGAACAAGAATTCTTGTTATATAATATTTAAATCATATTTTTAAGAATTTCTGCTGAATAAAAATTATTTTAGAAAGGATAATAGTGATGTAGCAGTGATTATACAAAATAAAGACTAAGAACAGTATTCAGGATATTTATATACATATACAAATTGGGATGAAATTTAAGAAACAAAAAAAGATAAGCAATTTAGGGAAGAGACACAAGGCAGGTCTTCACAGATGACAATATTCCAGGCACTCCAATAACTTATTCTCAATTTGTTCAGCACCCCTACTCTGTAGGGTTAGCGTCTCAGCTGTCTATCACCATAGTAATGCTGTGTAATAACAACATCAAAGAAAGAAAGAAAGAAAGAAAGGAGGAAAGAAAAAGAAAATCAGTCACAAAACTCAGTGGCACATAGTGATAAACACTTATTTCTCACAAGTCTTTGGGTTGACCAAGAAGTTATGTTGGTCTGGGTGCATGGAAGATTATTTGTGTGTATGTTGCCAGTTGTAGGTCAATCTAATAAGTAACCTTGGTTGGACTCTTTCACAAGTCTGAGTCCTCCCGGTTCTCTTCCACATGCCTGTTCTCCAGCAGGCTAGCCCAGGGTTATCCTCATGGTCAAGTCTGAGGAGCAAGAGGGAACCCATGAGGAGGCTCAGGACTGGTACTGCAGTCCTTTGCATCATATGCAATAAGGCAAGTATAGACTTAGCCTCTTTAATTGGATGATTAAACAAATAAAGACCATATGGCAAGAAATCATGGTTAGATAAAAACTATGTTGGTGAATAGTTTCTCCGGTTTACTTCATTCGCTGTGAGAATTAAGGAGAATCAAAACAGAGCAGGGATTAGCTCTAGTGAAGGTTGGTTGTTTTTCCTCAAATGGATCCTTATACATCCCTACTTGAGATAATCCCTAAATATGTCACCATCTTTACCAGCTCACTAGACCTTTCTAGAAATATTGGAATCTAATAACACAAAGCCTAGCCTCTTTGGAAAAGGAGTCTGAAGAACGCTTACTCTGTTTATCTAAGAGAGGACAGCACTGTGTGTTGGGAAGATTAAAGCCTGACATCTCCAGGTTATGATGATAATTATATTCCAGCTAAGTGACTATAAAGTTTTCTCAAAGAAACTCCACTAGAAGATACAGTCAGGAAACACCACATACGATCATGTTCCTCTCATTAGTGTTTATAGTGCACATTAGTTTTCCACTGCCAGTTACCAGCTTAACATCCATTATCTTTTTCTAACAATGAATCTTTGCTTTAGAACAATGCGCCAATTTTAAAATGCTCATTATTCCACACTCAGAGAAAGTAGCCCCGTGACCTACTTTCTTATGGCAATGAGACAAAATTGCAAGGTAACTAAATGAACAACTAAGGAAAACATATATCTTCCCTGAAATAAAAGGACATATTTTGTTATCATTCACCCTTGACTTTTCCCCATTCTTCCTTCCCAGAGTGCAAACAGGAGACCCAGAATTACAGAAGCCACCAAAAGAGCATGAGGGGGACAACCACACCCTATGCCTACAAGGGAGGAAGGCAATGAGGGAGGAATCCAGACTACTGGTGGCATCCTGTAGTTTCCATTCCACTTGGGATCACCATTTCTGCATTTATTTTTCTAAATAAAAATGTATTTTATATATCAATGTTTATATTTACACAATCAGGTTTCTGTTACATGCAGCCAAATATGAATCTAAATTATTTTTGTGTTAAAAAAACTCTATAAAAAATCTCATAACTATATTTAGTCCTGGCACAATGTATACGTGTTTCAAAAAGTTATATTGTATGTAGGAAATACTATCTCATCTGTCAATTAAAAATAGTCATAATAATAAAATAAGAAAGGTGTGAAAGACCTAAATGAATGAATGCACTAAAGAAAAACAAAAGCTCTGTTCTTCCCAAGCTTGATTGCATAGGAGCACTATTTGGACAATAATTCATTTCCAGTTTCTGTGATACATGAACAATTTCATAGAATTCTTGAATTCAGAAAATTCACTCTTATTTTGTGATATTAAAAAAAAACTTTTACAATCACTAGTCTGTTTTGCTTAAGTACTGAATTGATGATGTCAAAGCACAAAACTGACCTTTATATGGATAAATTAGTTTCAGCTTATAACATCAACTATCTTAGAATAGATACTATTGGTTCATCCATGAGTTCATTCATCAAAAGGTATTATTAGTCACCTAAGAAGTTCCAAGCTCTTTGTTGGTTTCTGGGAACAGGATTAAAGATAATTTAATCCTGCTCTTGGGTCTCAGTTACCTTAAGGTGAATATGTGTGGCAAAATGATTAATTCTATTGTAATGTATCTAACATTCTCTGTGACTACTGAAGGACAGTTTTAAGCATCCAGGGTACATAGCTCTGATTCCCTTAAATCACGAACACATTTCTAAACACTGTGAAGCTTGACCAGGGTGAATATTTGACCAGGAAGCAATTTGAGCCAATAATCCAACATTCACATCTCAATTCAGCTTTGCTTTTCTTTAATTGTCCTCATAGATACAATGATGCATGTCAAAGGAGAAAAAAATGCCAATTCTTTGTAAAAACTATAAACTGACAATATTGGTTTTAAAACTAAAGATGTCTAATATATAAATAAAAGGAGAAAGATGTGATTTGACTGAAGGGAGGTTCAGGTTCATGGGTGGAATAACAGCTAAACTTAATAGGAGAAGGACATAGAGGGACATGTTCTTGGGTGGAAGAATCCTACTCAGGTGACAGCTCACATCAAGCCAGTTCTTGTTCTCTTATATTCCTGCCTAGCTTCTCTTCTTATGCCCCCACCCTCACACACACAGACACCCACTGTTATGTCCTCTGCTAGAGGTCTTTACCATTCATTGATTCAGTGTGTTTCACGAGAATTCAGAAAATAACTCCAAGTTCACCCAATACTTCCCTTGTAATCCTTCCAGTTTTTACTACTGATCTTCTTGGTCTTCTCCTTTCCAACCTACATAGACATACTGTGAGTAGTAGACATTTTAGGATGTAGTCCCTGTCAAAGCACTTGGTTCCCAATTACATATATTATGAATTTTCCACCCACAGCTTTCCGAGGTTGCCTCTCAATTGGTTTTTGAATCTTATCCCTTGGTAAGGTCTGCAGGCAGTTCAAGCTGCCCTGTCTTATTTCTCCTCTCATTCTTCCCAAGATTCCTTTGGACTTCTGTTAGAGTTTTTTGTTTCTCATATAATAACAACCAAACATCTCGCCCTTAGCTAGATTTGAGACTATCTTATTTTACCATTTGTGTTTCCTGGACTTCATATCTCATTTTCTCCATCAACTCTGTCCGGTCTGATTTCTTTGATCTCAACCTTTCTTTTTAGGACATTAATTTCTTCCTGTAGCTAATTTCTTCCCCACACCCCCCTAGTGAGGGTGCAATTTTAACAAGACAGGACAATTCTTTATTGATGAAACTCTGATATACATCACAAATGGTTTAACATCCCTGGCCCCTGGTCACTAAATATCAGAACTCGCAGATTCAACTACAGAAATTGATCTTCTGCTATGACTGGATCGTGGCTTTTTGGTGAGTGGGTTCAAATGTACCTGACCAATGGCCTCATCTAATAGTTTTGTAGAACCTCTAGAGAACCCTGAGAGAGGTTGTAGAACACCAGAAGGGTCACCAGATCCAGGCCTGTCCCTGGGCAGGAAGAAGCAACATATTAGGGAAAATGTTTCCACAACCATGGCAAGGAAATGTCCTCCTGATCTGAAATTGGGAATTTCTTAGGGGTCAAGAATAAACCTGGACCATCTGGAAAATGAGAAGATGTCAGTGAACCACCAACTTTCACAGTAAGACCAAGAACCCAAGCACACTTGGACCTGTTTGGATAGAAGATATAAACTGTGGGGGATGAAAGTGACATTAGTTTTAGAACAGGAACTGACATGGGATAGAGTAAGAAAGGATCTGTACGTGGTAGAAATAATAGAGCATGTTTGTACATATGACACAGCTGGCTCTGAAAATAGTAATTTTTACTTTCTCCACATAACATGGCATTCTTGAGAAAGTTCAAAAAAATTACTTGCCTTAAAAGAATATATGTATGTTTGTGTGTCTCCATGTATGTATCCCTACATGTGTGTATTCAATCACAACTGTATGAAAGAATATTTACATCAATAATGCCACTTTCTTGTCCAGGAATTCAGTGAAAAATAGAAATTCTAATGGAAATAAAACACTCTGAAACAAAGAAAGAGGTCAGTGTAAGGACAATAAAGCTCAAAAAAGTTCAAATAATGTCTTCCCTCTGGGTTCAGTTGTAGAATATGATCCAGAAAAAAAAAAAAAAGCACAAGTTTGTTGAATATTCTGAGAGATGATGAGTCTTTGAGTTGTTTTATTTTAGTGCTTTCATTTTCTATAATGAAATGAAATAATAAATTCCTATTTGTGTCTGAGTATTCCAAAATAGCTTGTAAGAATGGAAAAATCTGACAGTTGCAGAGAAAAAAGAAAACATGAAAATAGCTGAATCTGCCCAATCTTGTATTATCCATTCAGGCTATAAATGGTGTCATTGTTGAAAAAAAAAAGTTAAGAAATTTTTTCCAGAGAAAAACTTATTTTTTGAGACAAATGGCATTTATTGTATAGTAGATACTAATGTGTCAAATTAATCTTATTCCCTTATATTGGTCACTAGTAAAAACATAATAGTAGTTTACTGTTCGTTCAATCTGCAAACACAAGTCCCATCATGGGCTAGACCTAAAGTGGGGCATAGATGGAAATAAATTCCAGCAGGAATAAAATGTATCCCTGCACTCCAAGAACCTTATAATCTCCATAAATTAAAATCATGATGAAGAATACAAATAGGCAATTCACCAAAAAAAAGAAGAAAAATCAACTGTTTAAAAATACTCATTTTCACTAGTAATCAATAAATGCACTTTAAAATTGCAGTAAAATACTGTTTTTCAACAGCCAATCCAACAATAACAGCAGATACTTTTTTGCAATAATGTATAAGATGGTACATAATAAATATGCCCTGTTTTAATTACTGGTTGGTGCATAAATTGGAAAAATCTTTCTGGAATATAGTCTGAAAAAAATGTATCTAAAGAATTCAGTTCACACCTCCTGGAACAAATCCAGATCTTGAAATTTCAATTGAAGAAATAGATTATTAGAGTTCTTATAAATGGAGCAATAAAGATGTTCACTACATCATTGACATCAAGAATGCTATAGTTAGTGAAGAAAGAAAAACATAAAATTTGGGTACAGCAGATGCCATTGTAAATAAGGTATCTATGTACGTTATACACATAAGAGGAAGTATGGAAAATAAATTAGTTATGATAGAAGATCATAGATGCTTTGAATTTTTTTACTTTTTGATTCTTTATATATTCTGAAGCTTTATGCTAAACATGTAACACATCTTCAATTAAAAATAAACTTTTAGTTGGGCACAGTGGCACATGCCTGTAATCTCAGTAGCGTGGGAGGCTGAGACAGGAAGATCGCGAGTTCAAAGCCAGCCTCAGCAAAAGCGAGGTGCTAAGCAATTCAGTGAGACCCTGTCTCTAAATAAAATACAAAATAGAGCTAGGGATATGGCTCCATGGTTGAGTGCCCTTGAGTTCAATCCCCAGTACCAATAAATAAATAAATTAATAATAATAATAATAATAATAATAAGCTTTCAATTTATCAACTGTAATCTATCTCAATCTATCTCAATTTTGCACAAACCTTGTATTGTCTATCAAATTCCATTTGTTGCCCGCCAGCCACCCCTCTCTCTCTCATTATTACATGCCTTCACTGAATTGCTCTCCACTCACACCTGAATCAAATATCATACATGGGAATGTGGATTTAGCTTCTTGAGAAACTGCGGAGCTAAAGAACCAGATGACAAATTAGTACTGACTCGTGCTACAGCATAAATGGACCTTGAAAAGAGTACACTAAATAAAAGTTGCCAGTCACAAAAGGTAATATACTGGATCATTCTCTTTGTATACAGTGACAGAATGGATAAATCTATAGGTCTAAAAAGATTAGTTGTTGTAAGGAGCTAGAGGAAGGAAGTTTGGGGAAGGGCAACTAATGAATTAAGGTTTCTTTTTAAGATGATAAAAATGTTCTTGAATTATAGAGTGGTGACTGTTGCATAACTCTGTAAATATACTAAATAAAAACCACTAAATTCTGCATTTTAATGGGTGAATTTTTAATATGTATGTAGTTTTAATATCTCAGTTATGTTTTTATTTTTTTAAAAAAACAGATCATTGTGAAGATAGATCATTGTGAAAAATCCACAGTGATAATCTATGTAAAATGCTGGACATGGTACTTATATGCAATCTATAATAAATATTAACTGTAACTATTTTAGATCAGTTGAATTTATAAAGTTTTTGTGGGTAGAAAGCCACTAGACAAAGAGATTTGAGTCTAATTGCCTTTGTGAACAAGAAAGTAACCACAAGTTATGATGTGGGGTATTTGTTTTATGATAGCCTGGTAGCTGTGAAACCCCCAACCTCAAAGCCAGCAGAGGAGAGCAATATCTTGGTGACAGATGATCGGAGGTCATTGTGCATACTTGGAATATTTATTACCTGTGTTGTTCAGGTATGGACAAAAACATTCTGTTTTCCTAAGGCTGAAAAAGTACAGGCCTCATCAGAATCAATCTTGATAAGAAATCACAAATTTGGGGAAAATTTTCCAGAAAAGATCAGATGTTTTTACAAATGTCATGAGCACATTTTCTGCTATCAAGAAAGGAAGGTGGAATTTAAGAAGAGAGGAACTACTTGAAAACTGAGCTTTCCACATGTTCTGGATCTGTGTAATCCCATAAAAAAGCGTAATGGTTTTGCAGTATTCTGAAGGAACCACTTTACTGTGACATGATGGTCTATTACGTGCATAAGGCCCTGAAGGTACACACAAGTGCAAATCCTTTAGCTGTGTGCTGAATTTTCTTTTTTAAAGGAATGTGGGAATAGATGAAGAAAGGCTTGTAGACTGCAGAGAAAAGAATAAAAGAATATTTTTTTACAGGATGAGCTGGCTTAAGCTGTGAAACACTGGGCCTCCTGGCTCTAGAATTTGTTCTAAGTGCAGAGGTTAAGGAGATAGAGACTATGGTCAATCTTGGTGCAGATTTAGAGCTGGGAGTCATTTTTAACCATGAACACATGGAGAGAAGCAGACACCTGTTTATGGTAAACAGGATGAAGGTTGCTAATTTAATGGGAAAAACAGCAGCAAAGTTCCAAGGAGATTGTGAAAGAGAGACGTTGTATCTGATTCTCTAATTCCTAAAGTCTAGGCTCAGCTCCAGACCTGGTAATTGAGTATTTTGAATTTGGTTCATCATTACTAAGTGGTGTGAATTAATGTCTATCTCTTGAAACCAAACCATCATTAATTCCAGCACAGCCTGAGAGGTTGCAAAGCAGATGGCCTCGTCTAAAAATAATTACAAACTGGGTATAGCTACAAACTTCATCCAGAAGCCCTCACCATATTCCCCCTGAGAATCCATGTTCCAACCACATCATAAGATTTTGATATTTCATTGCTAAGTAGGTGCTGAAATGGAGGTGGGCCAGCCTGTCCCAGGGTTAGGAGGAGGTTTTTCTGATCTTCCTGAGGTAGTATACAATAGCCTGAAAATTTCCTGACACGGCATCCCACGACCCTTCCCGGCTGTGTGGTCTAGGTCAAGGAACATAACCTCCCTGTGCCTGAGATGATCCAACTGAAAACCGAAATGTGGTAGTTCCTCCTCAAAGACTGAAGACAACATGTATGAAGAGCAGTCAGATTTCTTTGTAAATGTCAGTACTCAAGAAATGTGAGTCATAATGATTTTGATTATTATTTCTTTGAACTCTTTAATTTGTTTTATCAATAACCACGTCCTTAATTCTATCTCCTAAGTGTCTTTCACATCCACACAACACTTCCCACCAAAGTAGCTAAAGCCTAGGCTGTGGTTGGTGCTCATCATAGGGGTTATACTCTTCTGTCCTCCCTGTTCTCGTTCTTATTAGCGCCAGCTCAACTTATATAAAACTAGAGTAGTCCTCCCACTATTAAAATCAATCAATGGCTGTCCTACTGAAAGCCCCAATGACTTCCCCTTTAGCCTCAGAATGAAGTTCTACCCCATCATGGTGAGTAGGGCCCTTCATGATATCACTGATGAGCTTTCCATCTTCATATCCTGAAAAATTCTCCTCTTGAGCTTTGTGAAACTATGAAACCTTCTTCCCCCTTTCATCTATTGTCTACCTTCTGCTTATCCTTCAGTTGTCATCCTAAACATCATTTTCTCTAAGAGTATCTTCTGACATCACAGATTTATCATCATTCTATCCTAGGGTTTAAAAGGTAATTCAATCTTGAGTAAGGTAGATCGCTCACCATTCTCAATGCTAACTGTAGCACTTGACACTGTATTTTAAGTGAATGGATGGGTGCATAAACAAATGGATGGATGCAATTTTGTAGTACATGAAGCTAGTTGGAATACAGGCAGTTGGAATACAGCTGTCAATGAAACCAGTTCAATACGTGTAAAACTGAGTTGTAGATTCAAGTGACAGGAGAGAGTAACGTCAAGCAGGCAATCAAAACAGGAACTAAAGATTCCAGAAACTCCAAGAAGCAGGTCCAAAGAGGCATGGAAGAAGGACTTAGAAAGCTCAGTAGAGGAGCTCATGATGACTTTCCACAGGATCTCTGGGATGGCTCACACTGGCATGTAGAGTTTACTAACTGGGCTCTAGTAGACTGCATAATAAGTAATGGGGAGGGATTGAATAATTTAAATAATAAATGATACGACTTTGGGAGAAAAATGGCATTGTCAGCATTATAAAGGTGATTTGGAGAGGCAAGATTATTGGTAACAACACAAATAAGAGACCACATCAAAAACTAAGTAAGATAATAATAGTGCAAAGCAAGACAAAGGATAGGGGAAAGGGAGCAGACCAAGGCAACTATGAAGAAGAAACACATTTGGGCAAATTCAAAATATCAGTGAAGTTTAATTTGCAGGAGAAATTGTAGAACCTAGTTTTATTTATTTTTTATTTTTATTTGTTTTAATTAGTTATACATGACAGTAGAATACACGTGTATACTTTGATATATCATACATAGATGGTATATAATTTCTCATTTTTCTGAGTATACATATTGTAGAATCACATTGGTCATACATACATAAACTAATAATGTCTGTCTCATTCTACTATTTTTCTTATCCCCACATCCCCTGCCTTCCCCTCCTTTCACTTACCCCTACCTACTCTAAGGTAACACTATTCTTTTTTTTTTTTTTGCATTACAATATTACAATTCTTAATATACATATATATTGTAATTTTTGTATCTCTGTTTGTATATAAAGTAGGTTTAAACAATTCAAGTCTTCATACATGTACTTTGTATAATGATGTCCATCACATTCCACCATCCTTGCTAATCCCCTGCCCCCTCCCTTTCCCTCCCACCCCTCTTCCCTATCTAGAATTTATCTATTCCTCCCATGCTCTCCCTCCCAAAACCACTATGAGTCAACTTCCTTAAATCAGAGAAAACCTTCAGTATTTGTTTTTTGGGGGCTTGGCTGACTTCATTTAGCATTATCTTCTCTAATGCCATCCATTTATCTTCAAATGCCATGATTTTATTCTCTTTTATTGCTGAGTAAAATTCCATTGTGTATATATGCCACATTTTTTATCCATTCATCCACTGAAGGACATTTAGGTTGGTTCCACAGTTTAGCTATTGTGAATTGTGCTGCTATAAACATTGATGTGGCTGTGTCCCTGTAGGATGCTGTTTAAGTCATTTGGGTATGGTCTAAGGAGAGGTATAACTGGGTCAAATGGTGGTTCCATTCCAAGATTTCTAAAGAATCTCCATACTGTTTTCCATATTGGCTGCACCAATTTGCACTCCCAGCAGCAATGTATGAGTGTACCTTTTCCCCCACATCCTCGCCACCAAAACTTATTGTTGTCTGTCTTCACAATAATGGCCATTCTGACTGGAGATGATATTTTAGAGTAGTTTTGATTTGCATTTCTCAGATTGTTACAGATGATGAGCATTTTTTCATATATTTGTTGATTGATTGTATATCCTCATCTGAGAAGTGTCTGTTCATGTCCTTGGCCCATTTGTTGACTCTGTTATTTGTTTTTTTGGTGTTTAGTTTTTTGAGTTATTTATAAACCCTAGAGATTGGTATTATATCTGATGTGTGAGGGGTAAAAATTGGCTCCCAGGATATAGGCTCTCTGTTCACCTCACAGATTGTTTCTTTTGTGAAAAGAAACTTTTTAGTTTTATTCCATTCCATTTATTGATTCTTGGTTTTCATTCTTGCGCTATAAAAGTCTTATTAAGGAAATTGGGGCCTAATCCCACATGATGAAGATTAGGGTCTACTTTTTCTTCTATTAAACATATAGTCTCTGGTTTAATTCCTAGGTCCTTGATTCATTTTGAGTTAAGTTTTAAGCATGGTGAGGATAGGGGTTTAATTTCATTTTGTTGCATATGGATTTCCAGTTTTCCCAGCACCATTTGTTGAAGATGCTATCTTTTCTCCAGTACATGTTTTGGCACCTTTGTCTAATATAAGATAATTATATTATCTTATAATTATATTATCTGTACCATTGGTCTACTGGCCTGCTTTTGTGACAATACCATGCTGTTTTTGTTACTATTGCTCTGTAGTATAGTTTCAGGTCTGGTATAGCGATACCACCTGCTTCACTCTTCCTGCTTAGGATTGCTTTAGCTATTCTGGGTCTCTTATTTTTCCAGATGAATTTCATGATTGCTTTTTCTATTTCTATGAGGAATGCCATTGGGATTTTGATTGGAATTGCATTAAATCTGTATAGTGCTTTTGGTAATATAGTCATTTTGATAATATTAATTCTGCCTATCCAAGAGCAAGGTAAATCCTTCCATCTTCTAAGGTCTTCTTTGATTTCTTTATTTAGGGTTCTGTAGTTTTCACTGTATAGATCTTTTGCCTCTTTTGTTAAGTTGATTCCCAAGTATATTTTTTTTGAGGATATTGTGAATAAGGTAGTTTTCATTATTTCTTTCTCAGAGGATTTCTCACTGATATACAGAAATGCCTTTGATTTATGGGGGTTGATTTTATATCCTGCTACTTTGCTGAATTCATTTACTAATTCTACAACTTTTCTGGTGGAGCTTTTTGGGTCTTCTAGGTATAGAATCATATCATCAGCAAATAGTGCTAATTTAAGTTCTTCTTTTCTTATACATGTCCCTTTAATTTCTTTTGTCTGACTAATTGCTCTGGCCAGTGTTTCAAGAATTTTGTTGAATAGAAGTAGTAAAAGAGGGCATCCCTGTCTTGTTCCAGATTTTAGAGGGAATTCCTTCAGTTTTTCTCCATTTAGATAGATGTTGGCCTGAGGCTTAGCATACATAGCCTTTATGATGTTGAGATGTGATCCTGTTATTCCTAGTTTTTCTAGTGTATTGAACATAAAGAGGTGCTGTATTTTATCGAATGCTTTTTCTGCATCTGTCGAGATGATCATATGATTCTTATCTTTAAGTCTATTGATGTGATGAATTACATTTATTGATTTCCTTATGTTGAACCAACCTTGCATCCCTGGGTTGAATACCACTTGATCATGGTGCACCATTTTTTTTATATGTTTTTGTATTTGATTTTCCAGAATTTTATTGAGAATTTTTGCATCTATGTACATTAGAAATATTGGCCTGAAGTTTTCTTTCTTTGAAGGGTCTTTGTCTGGTTTTGGAATCAGTGTGATAATGGCATCGTAAAATGAGTTTGGAAGTGCTCCCTCTTTCTCTAATTCCTGGAACAAATTGAAGACTATTGGTTCTTCTTTAAAGGTCTTATAGAATTCAGCCCAGTTGGTCCTGGGCTTTTATTTGTTGGAAATCTTTTCATGGCTTCTTATATTTCCTCACTTGATATTGGTCTGTTAAGTTGCATATATCTTGCTGACTCATTCTAGGCAGATCATATGACTTAAGAAATTTGTCAATGCCTTCAATGTCTTCTAGTTTTTTGGAGTATAAGTTTTCAAATAATTTCTAATTGTCTTCTGTATTTCTGTAGTGTCTGTTGTGATATTGCCTTTTTCATCACATATGCTGATAATTTGAGTTCTTTCTCTTTCTCTTCATTAGCGTGGCTAAGGGTCTGTCAATTTTATTTATTTTTTCAAAGAGCCAACTTTTTGTTTTGTCAATTGTTTCTTTTGTCTCCTTTGTTTCGATTTAATTGATATCTGTTCTAATTTTAATTATTTCTTGCCTTCTACTGCTTTTGCTGCTGATTTGTTCTTCTTTTTCTAGGGCTTTGAGATGTAGTATGAGGTCATTTATTTGTTGACTTTTCTTCTTTTAAAGAATAAACTCCATACAATGAATTTTCCTCGTAGTACTGCTTTCATAGTGTCCCAGAGATTTCAATATGTTGTGTCTATGTTCTCATTCACCTCTAAGAATTTTTTAATCTCCTTCTTTATGTCTTCTGTAACCCATTGTTCATTCAGTAGCATATTTTTCAGTCTCCATGTGATGCATAAATTTTTATTTTTTATTTTGTCATTGATTTCCAATTTCATTCTATTATTATCTGATCAAATACCTGGTAGTATCTCTACTTTTTTGTATTTGCTAAGATTTGCTTTGTGGCATAGTATATGGTCTATTTTAGAGAAGAATCCATGTGCTGCTGAGAAGAAAGTGTTTCTGCCTGATGCCAGTTGAAATATTCTATATATGTCAGTTAAGTCTAAGTTATTAATTGTGTTATTGAGCTCTATAGTTTTTTTATTCAATTTTTGTTTGGAAGATCTATCCATTGGTGAGAAAGATATGTTAAAGTCACCCATGATTATTGTGTTGTGGTCAGTTTGCCTCTTGAACTTGAGAAGAGTTTGTTTGATGAACATAGCTGCACCATTATTTGGGGCATATATACTTATGATTGTTATGTCTTGTTGGTGTATGGTTCCCTTGAGCAGTATGTAGTGTCCATCTTTATCCCTTTTGATTAACTTTGGATTGAAGTCTACTTTATTTGATATGAGTATGGAAACCCCTGATTGCTTCTGCAGTCCATGTGAGTGGTATCATTTTTCCCAACCTTTCACCTTCAGTCTGTGTATGTCTTTTCCCAACAAAGGCAGAATATTGTTGGATCTTTTATTCTAATCCAGTAAGCTAGCCTATGTCTTCTGATTGGTGAGTTTGAGCCATTAACATTTAGGGTTTCTATACAGACATGGTTTGTATTTCCAGACATATTTGTTTATTTTGTTATTTTACTTGATTTGGTTTTCCTCTTTGATTAGTTTTTCCTTTAGTGTGCTACCTCCCTATGCTGGTTTTCATTGTTGTTTTTTCATTTCCTCTTCATGAAATATTTTGCCACAGATACTTTTTAGTGCCAGTTTTCTAGCTATAAATTCTTTTAACTTTTGTTTATTGTGGAAGGTGTTTTATATCATCTTCAAATCTGAAGCTTAATTTTGCTGGATACAAGATTCTTGGTTGGCACTGATTAATTTTCAGAGCGTGAAATATGTTGTTCCAGGATCTTCTAGTTTTCAGTCTGTGTTAAAAAATCTGCCATTATCCTAATTGGTTTACCCCTATATGTAATCTGAGTCCTTTCTCTTGTGGATTTTCAAATTCTCTCCTTATTCTGTATATTGGGCATTTTTATTATAATGTGCCTTGGTGTGGATCTGCTGTGATTTTCCTCATTCATCGTCCTGGAGGCTTCTTGGATATGGATTTCTGTTTCATTCTTCATGTCTGGAAAGTTTTCTGAAATTATTTCATTGAAAAGATTGCTCATTCCTTTGGTTTGGACCTCTGTACTTTCCTCTATCCAATAACTCTTTTTTTTTAGCTTCTTTTTTTAAAAATTTTTATTGTTGGTTGTTCAAAACATTACATAGTTCTTGATATATCATATTTCACACTTTGATTCAAGTGGGTTATGAACTCCCATTTTTACCCCATATACAGATTGCAGAATCACATCGGTTATACATCCACTGATTTACATATTGTCATACTAGTGTCTGTTGTATTCTGCTGCCTTTCCTATCCTCTGCTATTCCCCCTCCCCTCCCCTCCCCTCCCCTCTTCTCTCTCTACCCCATCTACTGTAATTCATTTCTCCCCTTTGTTTTTTTTTTTCCCCTTACCCCTCACTCCCTCTTGTATGTAATTTTGTATAACCCTGAGGGTCTCCTTCCATTTCCGTGCAATTTCCCATCTCTCTCCCTTTCCCTCCCACCTCTCATCCCTGTTTAATGTTAATCTTCTTCTCATGCTCTTCATTCCTACTCTGTTCTTAGCTACTCTCCTTATATCAAAGAAGACATTTGGCATTTGTTTTTTAGGGATTGGCTAGCTTCACTTAGCATAATCTGCTCTAATGCCATCCATTTCCCTGCAAATTCTATGATTTTTGTCATTTTTTAATGCAGAGTAATACTCCATTGTGTATAAATGCCACATTTTTTTTATCCATTTGTCTATTGAAGGGCATCTAGGTTGGTTCAACAGTCTTGCTATTGTGAATTGTGCTGCTATGAGCATCCATGTAGCAGTGTCCCTGTAGTATGCTCTTTTTAGGTCTTTAGGGAATAGACTGAGAAGGGGAATAGCTGGGTCAAATGGTGGTTCCATTCCCAGCTTTCCAAGAAATCTCCATACTGCTTTCCAAATTGGCCGCACCAATTTGCAGTCCCACCAGCAATGTACAAGTCTACCCTTTTCCCCACATCCTTGCCAGCACTTGTTGTTGTTTGACTTCATAATGGCTGCCACTCTTACTGGAGTGAGATAGTATCTTAGGGTGGTTTTGATTTGCATTTCTCTGACTGCTAGAGATGGTGAGCATTTTTTCATGTACTTGTTGATTGATTGTATGTCCTCCTCTGAGAAGCGTCTGTTCAGGTCCTTGGCCCATTTGTTGATTGGGTTATTTGTTTTCTTATTGTTTAATTTTTTGAGTTCTTTGTAAACTCTGGATATTAGGGCTCTATCTGAAGTGTGAGGAGTAAAGATTTGTTCCTAGGATGTAGGCTCCCTATTTACCTCTCTTATTGTTTCTTTTGCTGAGAAAAAAACTTTTTAGTTTGAGTAAGTCCCATTTGTTGATTCTAGTTATTAACTCTTGTGCTATTGGTGTCCTATTGAGGAATTTGGAGCCCGACCCCACAGTATGTAGATGGTAGCCAACTTTTTCTTCTATCAGACACTGTGTCTCTGATTTGATATCTAGCTCCTTGATCCATTTTGAGTTAACTTTTGTGCATGGCAAGAGAAAGGTATTCAGTTTCATTTTGTTGCATATGGATTTCCATTTTTCCCAGCACCATTTGTTGAAGATGCTATCCTTCCTCCGTTGCATGCTATTAGCCCTTTTATCAAATATAAGAAAGTTGTAATTTTGTGGATTGGTTTCTGTGTCCTCTATTCTGTACCATTGGTCCACCGGCCTGTTTTGGTACCAGTACCATGCTGTTTTTGTTACTATTGCTCTGTAGTATAGTTTGAAGTCTGGTATCCCTATACCACCTGATTCATACTTCCTGCTTAGAGTTGTTTTTGCTATTCTGGGTCTTTTATTTTTCCATATGAATTTCATGATTGCTTTATCTATTTCTACAAGAAATGCCATTGGGATTTTGATTGGCATTGCATTAAACCTATAGAGAACTTTTGGTAATATCGCCATTTTGATGATGTTAGTTCTGCCTATCCATGAACAGGGTATATTTTTCCATCTTCTAAGATCTTCTTCTATTTCTCTCTTTAGGGTTCTGTAGTTTTCATTTTATAAGTCTTTCACCTCTTTTGTTAGGTTGATTCTACACCAACAAGACATAACAATCATAAATATATATGCTCCAAACAATGGTGCAGCTATGTTCTCCAATAACTCTTAAATTTTGTCTTTTTATGCTATTCCATATTTCTTGGATGTTCTGCTTGTGGTTTCTCATTATTTTCTCTGTGCTGTCTATGTTCTTTTCAAGATGATATACTTTATCTTCATTGTCTGATGTCCTATCTTCTAAGTGTCTACTCTATTGGTGATGCTCTCATTTGAGTTTTTAACTTAGTTTATTATTTATTTCATTTCAAGGATTTCTATTTGGTTTTTTGGTATAACCTCTATCTCCCTGTTGAGTTGATCTTTTGCTTCTTGGATTTGTTTATGTAGATCATTGTCAAAGTGATCTTTTGCTTACTGTATTTGTTGTCTAATGTATTCTTTGATATCCCAATACATTATATTCATGTATATCCTGAAATCTTTATCATTTTTTTTCTGCTATAGCTGTCAATGCTTCTAATGATGTGTTGTCTTGAATTGTTTTTGGTACTTTCTTCCCTTGTCTTTTCATGTTGCTCGCATTCCTTGTTTCCAGCTCTATGTGAGTGGTGTGTTATTGTTTTTACCCAATAGATTTGTAGTGCTCTTGTATGGTTCCAAGATCCCTCCTTTGTGGGGAAGGACAATGTTAAGAGATCCTAATATCAAGAGTACATCACCTATGAACAAATTATTAAGACATTTATAGTTAATCTCAATGTTCATAAATGTTGGATTCAATTATTATTTAAAATATAATCAGTAGTTTCATAAAAAGTGTACACTTTCTGGTGGCAGACAGTGAACTGGGGGTTGGGCATAGGACGATATGCTAAGGGGGAAAGATGTGAGGGTATGGGGTTAACATAACTTAGGAAATTTGAAGGAGAACTCTAATGAAGAGGGCTAGGAGCAGGGGAATAGACAGGAGGTAATTTATGGTAGACAAGTACATAGGATGACAGTAGAGTACATAAAAAACAACACAAAAATGTATTTAGAAAATTAGAGGATGTTAAAATAGTAAAATTTGGAGGGTGCAAGAAGAAGAAAGAAGAAAAAAGAGAAAGAAAGAAAGAGAAAAAAGAGAGAAGAAAGAATAAAGAAAAAAGAGAATAATTTTTTAAAAAGTGGGGCTTATGCAATTCCTCTATATTATCATGTGACTCAGTTCTCATAGTTCTATTTCATGTAAAGTTCTTGGTTTTGCATATGTTGGGGTTGTGAGGGCCAGAGGATAAAAGGGTAGAAGAAGAATAGGATAAGAAGGCAAAAAAAAAAAAAAAAAAAACAAAACAACAACAACAACAATAAAAACCTCTTAGAATTCTCTTCTCTTCCAGTAGGTGGAGTTGTGTTAACCAGGGTGAGAAGACCTGAGCCCCCCAGTATTGGCTCCCTCGCCTGCCTGGAGCTTCCCAATCCTGGTCTCTCTGATTTGCTCCAGGTTTTTTGCTCTTTCATCACTAGACCCCTCCCCTCCTTTGCTTATCAGGTCCCATCTGCGGGACCTCTTACCCTCAGGCTCACATCAGGTGGGTGATGCCTTGGTCACACTGCCCTGAAAGTAGGTTTTCGTGCCAGATAGTCACTGTGCCAAGTAATCACAGCTGGGGAGGGGGGAGGGGGAGGAAGTTGGAAACCAGGTACCTGTTCAAATGAAGATCTGAGCGGAGAGCCATCTCCACCAAAAAAATGGCGAGAGAGGTTAACCAAGATGGAGTCGGTCTGCTTCCAGTGCTGGGGTGTCCAGTGAGGTGGGGGAGCTCGGATGGCTTTGTGCTGTGGCTAGATTTCAGTAGAGTGGCCAGTGTGGGAGTGGACACAGCTGATTAGTTGATTCTGCTACACCTGAGAGCTGTGTGTGCACTAGAACTGTGGGCCTTGGGTCCAGAGTCTGGAGTCTTACTGGAAAACAGAGACTGATTTCTCTGCAGAATGTCACAGTTCTAATGGTTTCTGTGAAAATCTGCTATCTAGGGGTCCTGTCGCATGCTCTTAGAAGTTGTATTCCGTCTAGGTGAGACCTTGTGGAGGTGCCGCCTGACTGTTTTCTTGGTTTAATTCCACAGAGCCGCCAGAAACAGTACCTCCTCTATTCTGCCATCTTGGATCCCTCCTAGAACCTACTTTTTAAAAAGCATTGCAATTGTAAGAAAGCACAGAGCAATTTGTGTATCCTATAAATTTTTTTTGTATATGGAGACAAGAGAAATTATCACGGCTTCAGCATTATGAAATTACAATGTCAATGAATTTGGGGGTAGGGTGTAAGGTTTCCGGGGGAATTCAGAAAGCAAGGTTTCCCTAGACCTAGAGCAGAAATGCATCTAGCTTGAGACTGTCCACCTTTTTAACAACCCCTTCCAACTGCCTGTTTCCAATGACTCTGGGCTCCTGTTTGAAGCGCAACTGCTCTGTCACCACATGGAGTGTGATCGAGGACAGACTGTGAAAGCTGCCAGCTCCCCGTTTCACCGGAGTCAGCATGCTTTTCATACTTACTGACAACAATGCTGCCATCATGCCCCGGGTGAGGAGACACCTTCCCCTGAAAGTGATTCATACAAGAAAAAAAAAAATGTGTTTCAGTTGTCTCCAAAAAAACAAGGAGTGAATCCAGCATACCTTCCTGCAACTTTTCTTTCACGATTTTTAAACAGATAATCTTCGACGGAAACAGTCATTGAAGTTTCACTGTTAAAATTCTCCCCCAGATTGTCTAACACTGGTTTGGAAAATTATATCAGAATTGATAGATCATGAGACCACAGTGAGATGTGGACACAAAATGTCAAAGACCCACTCACGTTTCCTGCTCACTATCCTCTGTCCTGTCAGGCTCTTCATAAAGAAAACACCTTGAGACTAGAACACAGGATAATCATCCTATATGAGCAAGGACAGAGGGTGCTTGAGAGGAGGTGCACACCCAGTTGCTGGAGCTTCTGTGAGGCCTCACAGAAGCTCTGCGAGGTGAGAAGCAGAGTATGGGATCTTATGCTAACCTGCCTGACAGCCAAGGTCTTGTTCCTTTCAATGTAATCTCCCCTGAGCACTCCAAGTCAGGCCAGCTTAGGCAGGCTCAATCCAATTTAATGGATGATTTGACAATGGAAAATTGAGGGGAGAAGGAAATGACACATGCCAGGTATCAGCCCAGGTGAAGCTGAAAGGGTGTGATACCTGCCATTCGTTTACCAAATAGCAAGTGTCTGAATGAATGAGCCCTTAGTGTGGGGGCAAATCCAAGCAGTCTCTGGAGGAAGCGATGTCCATCTATCCTCTGACCTCCCTGCATAGTATCCGGATTTGGAAGGGAATTACTTGGTGATTTCTGACAGTCTATCTCTGCCCAATTGGGTACACTTCCTTAAGGACCTGCCTTTACCCAGGCAGGGGTGGGAATCAGTATTTGTGGCCCCAGTTCTTATCTGTCCTCATTTCCAGATATCCCTGTTGCTAACGCCTTTCCTTATCCCTATCACCATCCAACTCTAATTCCCATGTTTCGTTGGTAATGAAAGGCCCTTCATTTGGCAGCTTCATACCCTCCATGTTCATGAAGTATTCTCACAGGCTTCCCTTCTGGGCATAGCGGGACCCAGTGAACTAAAGCCAATCCTGACCTTAAACATTTTACTTCCTGTCTCCACACTGGCTGACATTACAGCCTGCCAAAGTATATTAACATGAACTGAGGAGGGAATGAATTAACTAGTTGGTGTGTCACTTTTCTTTATGACTTTATGTTATTGCTTACTGTCATTCTACAGGGGTAGAGCAGATGTTGGTGTTGGTTTTTAAGAACTCCTCTTCCAGAGGAGTTCAGCATGGTGCCCTGGGAAGCCTCAGGATTCATTTAGAGGTTCTAATGACTCTTTTTCATGGTGCTTTAAAATTACTCATCTTGAACCTATCATTATATACCCCTTGCTTTCACAGGAAACATTGGAGGCCTTCTTGGTATTATTTATCGTGCCTCAATAGCATAGACAGGAGGAAGATCCAGTCCCCGCCGCTCTGCCCTATAAAGGCAATCATTCATTTTTCTCTGTTTTTGTTTGCACAACTGCCTTCCCTGTTTGCAGCTGGAATGCTGGTAGGAGAACATCCATTCCACAGTCTGCCTAGGAATATACTCAAAAAGACAACCTTCCATCTTCATTTAAAGAACAGGTATCTAATGTTAATGGGAACTTACTGTATGCCAGAACTAGATAGTTTACATGGATTATCTCATTTAATCCTTACAATCAAATAAATAAATAGACTATATTTCTCTATATGTAACAGAAACTAAGCAGCTACAGAAATTTCCCAAAGTCAGATAGCAAGTCAGCCAGGGAATCAGGATGCAAATTAAGTTGTATCTCTTTCCAAAGCCTTAGTTGTAATTCTCCAAATGTGCCTTTTCTGTTTTGGAAGGCAGGGAAAGTTGGGGTTTTTTGTTGTTGTTGTTGATGCTGTTGTTGTTGTTGTTGTTTTTACTCGACACTTTGTAGCTCCAACCACCATCCTTGTTGATTTTGTATTCCTGTTCCCCCACTCCAGTAAATCTTCCTATGTGCTCCTAGGAACTAAACTAGGAGTTTTGGTTGCCTATTTCCCCTCATATATCTGTAATGCTGGAAATATCAGACTTTTCAGTAAGGTTGCCAGTTTCCCAGAAGCATGAATCAGACCCAGAGATGGTGTAAACATTGTGTTTTTATTCTATTTGTTGATTGCTATTAGAGATTTTTCTATTTTTGTATCATGTTTCACTGAGATCTTGTCATCTATGAGTCCAAAGCAAGAAACTTCTCAAATGTTTCCTTTTTCATTATTGTTACTTAGAAGATAGGAGGATAAAATGAATAACAAATGACTTTTAAGGTCAAGCTTAGCAGGGTTCAATCCAGTTACTTTTATTCTTTCAATGAAGGCAAAACATAGTGTTTGATCCTGGGACAGATCCACAGAGGAACAAAAAAACACAACAGCCACACTGGGAGAAAACATCCACAACACATATTAATAGAAGTCATCTTTGTATGTTGCTCCATGGTACCAATTTACATAGGAAAAATGTGCATGTTATAAACTCTCCAGAACTTTGGTTAATTCATATTCTACAGTACAAGATATGTTATGAATAGAAAAAAAAATCAAGAGGGAAAAGTAATTAAACTCAACATTATAGTTTACATGTGCCTTTTCAAATAAACCACATAAAATTTCTAAAGTAAACCCCCTAGACATATTAAGCAAACATAAAGGGCTGTAAAAAAGCGACAGAGAATTCTACATAATCATGTTATCTCAAAATATTCATGATTTCTTACTATTGACCAATTTTAAGTGTTTTTAAGCCATGTTATGAATGGTCATGATAATTTTGAGTTCTAAAACCCTGTTTTACAGAATATACTGTATTTCAGCAGCCTTGACATTAGAGTCTTACAATTAAAACTCATATTTATTTGAGTTATGGGATGCTGTAGAAAATGTGTACTTAGAAGTTATTAGATTGGCTCAAAGTTGAATTATGATTAACAGCAGATACAATGAAAATACATTGCAGAGATCAATTCAGTACATAAGATTACCTTTTATGTAACTATATTTGATTTCATTTTATAGAATAAGATTTTTTTATATAAAAAATTGGGATAATCCCTAAGATCTTAGCATTATGGACTAAAAACTATATAGAACTGCATATAATATACCATCATTTATTTAAATAAAAGAATAAATTCATATCTACATAATGTGAGATATACATAAATAAATATATACATGATATATATAATTATACACATTATATATATATATATATATATATATATATAATTTTACCATGGCAGCTAGTAAAATTTCTTTAATCACATTCCCAATTGTTGTTGTTGCTTAATTTCTATGAACTTCACTAGAAATCCAGGTTCTCCTGCTTCAATTAGCACCTGTCTTTTGTTTCCATAGCTTCCAGTGAATTCCCAAGTTTTTGCTTAGTGCTTTCATCAGGAGACATCTGTGAAGTCTTAGCTACAGGGAATACAATGCTTTGCCATCTGAGAAGTGTCCCTTCCAACAACTCAGAGGCCAAAGTCAATGCAGGAAAGCTCTCTCACATCACTCTTCAAAACGTGAAGAAATCCTTCAGGGCACTAACACAGGTATCAGCAGGTGCTGAAGGATGTTTGGCTGTTTACCCTTAAAGTTGTGATCCTCACTCCACTTGCTCATTATTATGGGTCTGAGAAAAGACAAGTTGAGAGGGGAGGGTTAGAGTCGCCTTAGGTATCTGAAGGGCAAAGATATGTTATCACCAGTTTTTGCTGAAAGTTTGAAGGACTGTGTTATCTTCTCCTTGCTAGAGTCATATTTCACTTTGACAATTGTCTGGTGATGGGGAGAGACATGGGAAATGTGGCTTCCATCAAGACTCAGAGGGAAGCAAGTGAGCAGAATGAGGCCATTGAGAGCAAGGCGATCCCAGAAGGACATAAAGGCAAGCCTTGCTCAGATCACTCCGTCATGCTGTGGCTCCATTTATATCTAAAGCTGGGATGGCTCCAGAACTCCTGACTAGGGAAGATTTCATGGCATCCATCTGTAGAACCTTCTTGGAGAGAGAGGAGGACTTAGGCTAAAATCACAGCACATAGCAAGATGACTCTATGTATCTTTTCTAGGTATTTATTTCTGTGTTTTTGTTGAATAGCTTGAAGATACACTATCCTAGTGAGAACTCAATTTTTATTAAGGTCATATGTTTCTGTGGGGTAAAGTAGCTGATAGAAATTGTAGGAAAGATAAAACCCCTGCCCAGCCACACTGGCATATCCACTGGGCAGTGTGGTCTGCATGAACATGCAAGTAAGAATAGATCAGGACACAGCTGGCAATAAAAGTGCAATAGCTGTCACCTCTGAGGAGCTGCCAGGTCACTGAACCTGCCAGGTGCAGATAATTCATCCTGCAAATGGAAGTCTCCATCTCCAAGTATAGTGTGGCCATAATGCCCCTTCGTGTCATAGCTGCTAAAGTAGTACAGTTAGACACACACACACACACACACACAGGAAGAATTAAAAAAGAGATGAACTTAAAATATGTTTTGAAATCACTTCAACTGAATGAAACTTGTTTGTGATTATAGCTCATGCACTGCCAAGTAGACCCAAAAATTACTTTTTATACAATTGTCCGATTTAACTTGCTTTAACATAGCACACTGATTTATATGTTGAACAGTTGTTTTGACCTCTTCCATAGAGAAGAACATAACTGACTACATTAGAGGCCAGCAGAGGTACCATCAACTGATTTATTATGTGGAAAAAACAGCTGACATTAAAAGCCCTAAAATGAAACCTGTTAGTGTCTTAGGTTGGACTTTCCAAAAGCAGATCTAGAGGTGAAAGATAAAACCCCTGCAATGCAAGTTGTAGGTTTGGGTGGTGATCTTAGGAGGTTCCAGAGGGGGCAGTGAGGAGTAAAACACAGTGGGAAAGGAAGACCATGAAGTGTGAGGTACACTTGAGGGACAACTGAGACATAGTCCCACTAGGCACACAGGAGATGGGGTAGAACATGCCTAAGCCTTAAAGTTATCCCCTGATGATGGGAAGGAGGCTGGGTTAATGATTCCTCAATTTCCTACTGCAGTTGGTTAAAGTCTACCCTCAAGGACACTTCAGGCTGTCAAGGTAAAGCCCTGAGGAAAAGAGGAGGAGCTTACAGTAGACATCACAAAGGTCATCAAAAGGTGAGAGCCAAAAGATTGTGGGCTGGCCACACATGTGCCATAGTAAGGTTCCCAGAGTGGTCCAGTTGCTATCAGCCTAACACCCCCAGAGCTGCATCCCAGAAAACAGAAGATTAAGTAGTATTTAAATTTCCAGACCTTAATTTCCACTTCCCTTCAGTCTGACCAGATTGAGAGTTGTCTCCCTAAACTTTCTATAGAATCTGTAGATGCTAAAGACAGGGAAAACTGAGAATAAGATGCCAATAGTCTTTGACAGTGTGTGTTCAATCTCACTTCCTTACTGGCAGGCTGGGTTCTTGAAAATGGAGCTGCAGAACATTTTACAGTCCTTTGTGAAATCCTTATCCAAAACTAGGGCTGAGAGCTCACAAGCCCAAGACAGAAGAGCAGAAGCCTTAAAATCAAACTACATACAAAATCAAAAGCTCAGGACATTGGTTAAGTACTAAGGTCACTAAAGCCAATAGATGAGGCGTCAGTTAAAAAACTATCCTGTCTTCGTCAAATTAAGATAGATGCTATAACAAATAAACCCCCTATTCTCAGTGGCTTACATGGGAACTATTTCTCCCTCATGTACAATTCACTCCTCTTCTCCAATGTGAGTCATGTTCCTTCTGTCTGCAGCTTCCTCCTTTACAAGTACCTTATATCTGCTGGATCCTCCAATTCTGCCTGACAGATTGGTAAAATAGAGGGTGCAAGACTGAGTGGGAGAGTATTATGTGATATGTCTGGAAATGGCATGCATTTTGTTGTCCCACCAACTACTGGCAGAAACTTAGTCATACATCCCTCTCCTATATACAGGGGGACGGGGAAATACAGTTTGCGATTAAGAAGGAACTTCTCAAACTCCCTACACTGTCTTTGATAGACAGGTTACTCTCTCCACCACATAAGCCAAATCTAAACAGCTCAATAAGACAAGGCATTATTGGGCAAAACAGACCAAGTGTCAATTCCAAAGCCAGTAGGAGACCAGATGCCTCTGGCATATTCATCCCTGCCAGTTAGGGCATGACCCAGTTAATTATAAATACCAGGATGGAATGAACAATGTGGAAAAACTGATCAAGAGAGATAAAATCCTAGCATAAAACCCAGGATTAATTTTTCCACTCTTTTCTTTCATCCAAAGATGAGCTGCCTGGCACAAAATTCAATCCAAATTTGAATTCTTCTTAATATCACCAATAGAATTTTTCATTGGGCTTGTTCTGCATTCGGTGATAAAAGCAGCACACAATTATTTTCGATTGGACCAATGAGATTGTGCCGAGAAGTCTCTGAAGATTGTCTGCTGAGTGCCAGTTGTTAATGAATCCCATTTGTCTTTCTTGATTAAGTCTGCTATTACCCCCGTTTAGTCCTGTCACCAACCCTTTAGCAAGAATTTTCATATCACTGTTTAGATGAGAAATTAGCCTATGAGAGCAGCACTCATCAATCAGGAGGCAGTTTATTTAATACAGTTTACAGTTTATGAGTTCAAAAACTGTAGCCTCATACATTAGAAATGGATCACTGTCCTAGACAGACAATCAGGGGGTTCAGTTCACTTGACAGGCACGGAGAAACGACTTTGAATATGAGATATGCATTTAGAGAAGGGCTGCAGTATCGCCAGCCTGCAGCGCAGTATCAGGAGGTTTTCTCTTCTGATTAGGAAGTCCCTTTGGTTTAAACAAGTGCTTCATTTTAGGTACTTCAGCATGCTTTCTCACTGCACAATGACCTGGAAATCCAAAATGGAATTCCGGGATAGACTGGAACTTCTTTGTGACACCAAACCTTTTTTCTTGTTTGCAATATCTTTAAAACAGCTCATGTAGAATATTTATCCCTCCTTGAAGTCATAAAGAGAAAGAACAATGTCCTTGAAAACCCTTCTTTTCCAAAGAGTAGTGGAGTTTCCATTTAGCGGGCACATGTATACAGCAGAGAAGAAAATGGAGCTTTGGCAGTAGGCTATGCAGTCATGTGACCATGCGCACTCAATGATTCTGGCTCCAAGGAAATTTTAGGAGGCCCATATTGGCAGGATTTATTTTTGAAGTTGTTGTTATTTGATGGTATCAAAGATTATGATTATTTTAAGAAACATTTTTCACATCACAATGCATAGAAGAGGCCAGAGTTCTGGAACTGCTTCCATAATATTATTTCATTTAGAGTTATCATTCTAAAAAACTATTTTTTTCTAGGACTCATCTTATTATCCAGATCAATATTGTGCTAACAAAGAGTGTCATGCATATACTTGGTAAAGTTTAGAAAGCCAATCATGGGCAAACATTCGCTAGGAGTGCTCAACTCTCTCCCACTTGCCTTAAATCTTAGATTTTCTATCTGAGAAAGAGAGTTCCTTCAAAGGACCTATCAGCCAGAGAACACTAGCTCCCAGCACAGCATGTGAACTTCCCATTTTCACCACCCCTTGGTGACTATTTGGAGATATAAACCTTGCACTTCCATAATTTTTTGTGAAATTCTTAAGGTCTTCATATGATGTTTATCCCTATTTTAAATAACAGTCTAGCTTTTGCCTAGATTAGGGTATATCATGCCAAAAGAGTATACTGATTCATTTCTTACTGATATTACATTTACACTTCAGGTCAACAGGGGCTTCTGTTCCACATAGCCTCCTGGGGACTCAGACTGGTTAAAACTCTTTCAGAAGTTACACCTTCTAGAACACATGGCTGCCTCAGTCACTGTGGCAGGGTAAGAGCGACTAGAGAACTGTGCATGGACACACTGGGTTCTATAATATCACTACAAAATAAAGTTGTATTTTCTTTAACAACACCAAAATTATAACTCTGAAGCCTCCTGGGCAGTGTAATCCTCAGTACCTCTGATAGTAATGTTGAAAATTTCAGTGTGCAAAAATGGGAACTGATGGGCTATTGTATTTATCTGGTTATATTTTTGTCTTGTTGCTATCACTCTTTGAGCTCAGTCAATTGACCAAGGTCTCTAGCCTTTTCTGTAGCCATGAGAAAGTATATTATCTCCCTCAATATCACACTTAAAAAAGTTATCTGCAGCAACCTAGCCATTATCATTCTTTAGAAATGAAACCCTCTCAGTGCAATTCACAGCATGGCATGGCTGGTAGAGGGTTCTAGCCACACTCCACAGAGCTTGCTGTGGTTTGGATTTGGCTTGAGTTTGTCTTCCAGAGTTCATGCATTGGCAGTTTGGTCCTTAGTGTGGTATTAGAAGGTGGAATGGAATTTTAAGAGATTGGAGCTAGTGGGAAATTGTTGCCCTCAGAAGGAATTGATGTAGGTCTGTGGGACCCTGGTTAGTTTTCGTGCATGCTTTTATGAAGAGCAAACCTGGACCCTCCATAGTCTCTCTCTGGCTTTCCATCCTTCTGTGTAATTGTTCCTTCTCACACAAGCTCCCACTAGGTTGTTATCTGCCATGCTGAGATGTGGCCAGAGGTCTTTGCCAGAGCTAATCCAGTGTTGGTGCATTGCCCTTGAATCTGCATAACTCTAGCTAAATAAACCTGTTTTCTTTATAAAATGTGCAGTCTCTGATGTTTTGATGTATTGTCAGAAACCAGACTAATACAGATCAATAATGTACTGTTGAGAAATATAAACAAATAAGCCACACCCCTGTCTTTTTTCTCTCCTCCCTAAAAGGCTCCTCATTACTATGTAACTCCAAATAGATTGTAAGTGAAAGGGCATTGCCTATCTCCACCCTACATTCTCCAAAGTTCAATTGCCACAGTCTTTGCCCAACTAAATATGTTTAACGTGTTGTTATTAATATACAAACATCCTTCCCTTCCTGTACCTTCCTTTCATTTCCAGTGCTAGGATCTAATCTCCAGATCCTTACCACTGTTAGCATTAATCAAAATCCTTAGATAGTGTTTCATTTATGTCTTTACTATATGCAAATATATAATAATAATATTTAAATTATGAAGCATCTTTGTTTCTCTGTGTCTTCATAATTAGCAACAGAATGCCCAAAGCTTTTGGTCAAAAAATATGAATGTGATAAAAACATAACTGGATGGTTTTAAATACCCCAAGACCTATTTTTTATTTATAATATTTCTTTAACTTTATATTTAAAAGTTGCACATCTGACTAATCTCAGATCATGTGTTCTGTGACAATACTTCAAGTAATTTACTTTAAAAAAGCTTCCCTAGGGGCTGGGGATGTGGCTCAATCGGTAGCACACTCACCTGGCATGCGTGTGGCCCAGGTTCTATCCTCAGCACCATATACAAAGGATGTTGTGTCCACCAAAAACTAAAAAAATAATATTAAAAAATTCTCTCTCTCTCTCTTTAAAAAAAAAAAAAAGCTTCCTAAACTGAATATTTTAAAGTCAGAGGCAGGTGTGAGACACACAACCAGACTCAGGCAAATAATTTACAATTATATAATGATTTTAGTGCCATTTAAACACAAGAAATATTCTGAAGCTCTTTAAAGAATTTCAGAAACTCATTTTGTTTATTTATTTATTTTTTTAATTTTAAAGCCTTTTTATCAGCAGATTAAGAGTAACTTTTATTCCAGTAAGAAATTCCTGGAAATTCGTATTGCTAGTCAGGTTCTTCTGCAGATGTTCACACTTAGCACAGAGGCTCTGAAAACAGATGCCAAAAATCTGGTGGGAAAGAGACGGTGAAATTCATATGTAAACATCCCATGGATTCCTCATCACCCAGGATTCTGTATGATAGCTTTATTTTATTATTCATATCTCCTGAATATCTATTCAAAATAAATTCTTAGAAGATATTTTTATATGTCATTCATTTCTTTGCATTAAAATTACTAAAAAACTTGTAAGTACTGCCTTCAGGAAGCTCACACTCTCTTAGAAACAAGCCTGGTGAACTTGTTAAATAAAAAAGCAAACAGAATAGGTCTCCCAAGAATAAGACTTGACCTTTTTGATGCTACTTCCATGACAGATGTTCCTTCAAGCTGTGAATGCTGGTATTGATCATTATGAGAACACAACACTGAATATAGGTCAGTGGCAGGATTTGTTGCCACACTGGGAAATAAATGCCTTGCTGGACAGGACTCAATCGAGGTAGAATGGATTGTGAAAAATCTCATGCTGGCACGCACACATGGTTCTGAAACTAGAAAGCAGACAGAACAAGAGAGCAGGGATACATCTCGAGGGTCACTGATTTCGGAGGGTGCAGAGAAGTGAGGCAAGTACACTTCAGAGTTTTGGTTTTTGTTAGCAGCTGGATGTTGGTAGCATCCTGAGACCCAGGGATCTCACTGACCTATTCACTGGGGGCAAAATGTGGAGAAACTAGACATGGAAGACTCACAGTATGGACTCTCAGCTAAAATACAGAATCTGGATACTGAGATAGTCACCTGAGTAACACCAGACTTCTCTCCCTTTTCTTGCAGAAACTTCCAGTTGCTTCCTATGTCCAAATTCACAAGACCTGGTCAAGATGTTATTCACACTCAAGTAAGCCAGTATGGGGGAAAGAACCATAGACAAGAGTCAAAACTTGTTGGTTCTGATTTTGGTGCTATTTGTAATTAGCAATGTGACATAAGCACCATCTCTTGATATCTTTGGGCCCTAGTTTTTTCCTCTATAAAATGAGGATCTTCAAAGCCATTCCCAGTTCTAATCTATGGCTAGTTCCTGTGGTTCTCTTTTCCCTATTACCTGTCAACAAAGTAAAAAGCAAATATCACCTGCTAGCACTGTTGCATTTTTACTTGTTTCATTTCCTGAATATTGGATAGTGAATGAATTAGAAGAATGACAACTGTCAATTTGTTGTTGGAGTGACTAGAGTATCATTTCTAAAAGTATACCTCTTCTCAATGCAAACTATGACAATTTCTCCTAAACCTTCCTTTTAGAGTCACTTACAAATGAACACATTTTTAAAAATAGAAAACAAGAACATTTTAATTATTTGAGCTAGATACTTTTATTTTGTTTTATGTGTGCAATCAGAACTAGACCCTTGTGGATAATGTTAAAAGATGGATATTCTTTTTCTTGAGCTTTTTTTTTTCTTCTGTAAATTATAACAATTGCTTCAGGGATTCGGCATTTGGACAAGCCATAAAAGAATTAAAACTTTAATTCTGTGTTGTGGCAGCCTAGGACTCTTTGAATCAGTGGTGCGATTAACCATTCACAGGCGTAAGCATTCCATTCCTAGCTGAACTTAATGGTGCTGGTCACTGGGGGAATAAACTCTCTCTCTTAATCTGAGGGATTTTCAAAATAACTTCTTAAATGTGAATGAGCCCAATATTTCTAACTAGATTTTTTTCATATCAAATGATATTTCTACTCTCTGCCAAAATAATGATGGGAAAATGAATTATTTTTCATCCTTTATTATAAAAGAACTATTCCAACCCCAAATCAATCACGTAGTCACATTTGAAAAAAGAAATGTGTCTTTATATATTTTTATAGACACAGCCTTAAGTGTGTTCATACTTTAAAACTTGCCATGAATATGTTAAAAACCACTAACTTAAGAAGTCTACCTTCTGAACTACATACAAACACATCCTACAGCCCATTTAAACACGAAGCATCTTCTATTTGGTCTCAGTCCCTATTTGGGAGTTTCAAATGAAATATCAGATATGACAGATTCCGGCTTAGTTTTAAGTTCTATTAGTTTTTACTTTCTCTATTTTGTCTTAATTGTCTCAAATCTATTCTGCCACTTTAACATTTCATACTCAACTGTTTAATGACTATGAAATATTGTCACAATAAATTATGCTAATGGTCTTAATTAATTCCCAGGGAAACTTTCTCATGGACTGTGATAGAGTATCTGATAAAGCTACCAGTTCTCAATGGTGAGCAGATTCGTTTTTTCAAACTTGATGTTTTATAACTTGCTACTGCATAATTTGTTTTCTATGTCAGAAAGCTAGTGAGCACATTTTAATGGCCCCAGCGTGTCTCTGTTCTTTGTCAAACTGCTGTTTATCAGAGTGTATGACCTGTTTACCATCCGGGCAAATATGAGAGAGCTGGTAATGACAAGCTATGTGTCTAGATTTAGGGCTGTTCTGGAAGGGATGACTTTTGAAAGTGAGAAAATCCTGGCAAAGCATCCTGCCCACTCTGATTTCCCACCTTACACTCAAAATGAATAAAATTTTGGAAGGAGAGCAGATTAGAGAAGCCCCAATATTCAACTTGAAACTCTATATAATAAATGCTTCTTTTCCAGGAGTATAATCCAAACTGTGATTCTCAGCATTGCCAATTCTTACTGTACTCCAACAAAAATGTCAAACAGACTAAATTCTGCAAATTAGATGGTATTTTAAAGGAGGAGACAAAATGTCCAAGTTGGACCTGAGAAGCGATAGGAAATGGGTAGTATAAGTTTCCCCAAGAATAAAATAAGCTCTAGGTTTTCCACAGAGCACAGCACGGTGTAACCAGGAGCCTGCTGCATTGACTACTTGAGGCCTGGGTTGGAATCCTGGCATGTAATGAAGAAAGAATATGCAATCGTTTTAGCTTGAACTTTCAAAATTGAACCTAACAGTATCTATCTAACAAGCAGAAATGTAACAATTTCTGACACAAAGTAACCACTTAATGTATGTTGTTTCCATGGTTCTCAAAAGCTTTTTCAGCTCCCCAGTTCATAGCAGAAGTTTTTATCTGCACATCAAACCTGGGCACATCATCATAGGCAAGAGCCCTTTGTTTTAGGTGACTATATCTTTTTCTTCCTGAACATGTGTTCATTTCTTTGGAGTCAGGAAATCCAGCTTATCATATTTCTGTTCTATCCGTCACAACATGATCTGATGCACTTACTGATAAATACTTCTCAAATTGAATTAAAATGTGTCCTCGTAATTTTCCCCTCCTTTTCTTGCTATTTTTACTATTTATTGTCTAGGTTAAGTTTCAAACTACTTAGTATAGCTTTATAAGATTGTAAGTTATATAAAACTGGGCATCACTAAATTAAAATAACAATGATATATTTTTAAGAAAATATATCATTAGCGTAGAGCACTAATAGTGGTCTTTGGTCTTTGCAATGACGGTAACAAAACTATTGCCTTCCCAGTAGACTTTCTACAAAATAATGAGTTCACTCAGTTTTGGTTTGTTGTTTTTTTGTTTGTTTGTTTGTTTGTTTTTGTTTTTGTTTTTTTGCTGAAAAAAATTATACAATTTTTCTGACAAATGTAACTGAAGTACCAAAACAATATTAGAGACATATGACCCTTATGACATCACAACTTCATTTAGCAAACAAGCTGAGAGAGAGAGAGAGAGAGAGAGAGAGAGAGAGAGAGAATTTTCTGTCACACTACACCAACACATGTGGGCACTCACTTTGAACAGCTGTGCAGATATGAGGCCCTGGAGTGGGGGGATACTGACTCTGAGTTAGACACCTAAGTTATATGCAAAATATTGGCTTAGTTGGAATGCAACAAGCTGGATCCATTTATGCCTATGCTGAAATTAGTTCCAGTCAAGGGATACTTCAAGAATGAGCTTACCTTTAGAAAGGGCTCCTATGACCCACACTTGGCAAAGGTTACCAAGAATCTCCACATTTCCAATTTGAGTTGACACTTTAGTTTTAATTTTCCCCTAGTAGCAATAGCTGTCCATCAAACATATGTGTCCCCTCTCTTGGAGTTTAGAGTTGTTTCAGGGAAGTGTCTGCCCAACCAGGGACTGTGTATCTCAGCCTCCTTTTTACCTGGGGGTCCCCTATAATTTGTTCTGTTCTAAAAAATTTGAGTGAATGGTATTTATTAGACTTCTGGGTTAAAGTGGTTAAAAAAAAAAAAAAAACAAGTGTGCCCTGTCTCCTCTTTGCCCATCTGCTAGATAGGTACCAAGAACTCCAAGATGGTGGATAATGGCCAGTCCAAATAATGAATAAGCTCTACAAACATATCTGAGTCACCACAAGGAGGAATGCCACCCTAAAGAAAACATTTGTTAAACCTCACAGCTCAACTTTCACAGGTCACCACGTCTTCCTTGGCATTTGCTACTGCCTGTAGTGATTCCAGCCCCTTTGAGCCTCCCCACTATCCTGAACTCTTTTCTCTATCTCTCTCTTTTAAAGTGACCATTGTCCAGGTATCTAGTCCACAGCCTGTATTATCCCCACTAGGCAATCCCATGAGAGCTGTAAGGCAGAGTATTGACTTTAAAATTTTATTTCTTGCCTTAATTTTTAGGTTGGTGTATTCAAATGCCTCCTGAACTTATTCTCCCAAGTGTCCCCTGACATCTCAAACTTAAATGGTCCAAAACTGAAATCAACAGTTTTGTTCCTTACTTCCCCCTCCTTCCCCTCACTCCCTCTGCATTCTCTTTCTTGGTAAACAGCACCAGACTCCTCCTTTCCCCTCATTTTCCCTTAATTAGTACATCACTGAGCCTGGAAAACTTCCCCCTACCACCACCAAATAGTTTATGGATTCAGGGAGGCATCCTGTAAAACATTCTCTTAGTTCCGGCTTCCATCATGGCCCACCTAGGCAACTCCTAAAGAGTCACATAGATTTGGAATTGGGCAAACCTTTTTTTAAATGTTAGCTCTGTAACTAATTGTTAGTGAGAACTGGTGGAAGTTTAATCCGTCTAAATTCACGTCTGACCATCTGTGAAATAGGAAATATTAATAGTACTTTCTCATGGCACTGCTACAATCTTGAAGGGAATCACGGAGAGAGACCTTAGAAAACCTGGTAGAGAGGAAAACACCATGGCATTTGCTATTATGACTGGAGACTCTGCTTCTTCTAAACTCACTTCCACACATCTACCTTCCATAGGGAATGATCAGAACACAAATTCTGCCATTTTCCAATGCCGAAATGTGGGCATGACAAAGGAGGAAGTTGGGTGTGAAACATTTTCCCAAGTAAAAGTGATAAGAATTGGAAAGTGGTTGGGATGATAATTAATAACATCTTACTAGAAATGTCTGTGACAAAAGCTATAAACTGAATGAATTGAATCTGCAGATTAAAAATTCAAGTGCTAAATTAGTGTTTATCTAAATTTAGCAAGAACCATACTCGCTGCATAATGGCTGACCCATTTGCCTACTCACAGAACATGTATAACAGCTTCAAATAGGAAATCAAAATAACCAAAATTTCTATGTGAGAGAACATAATATGAGGAAAGTTCTAAGTATAGAATATTTTAATTCCCGTTCTCATTCATTCCACACACATCTCATCACAGTAACATTTTTCTGGTGTTTTTTTTTTTTTTTTTTTTTTTTTTTTTAAATTTTAACAGGGTATCCTGAACAGATAATGAAAGCATTTTGAAGATAAGAAATACATGGATTATTAGAGTGGAAATAACTGAGGAGGGATAAAACCTGGAGTGGCTATGCATTTCCCACAGGCCAGATAATGGCCTTGCCCTTTATATATTGTTGTCTCATTTAATTCTCAAAAAGGAAAGATAAAATAAATGATTTTTGTATGTGTCATACACCACGAGGGACAAATAATCCCTATTTTACAGGAAAAGACCTAGAGACTCAGTAAAGTTAAGCTATTTTTCCTGAAGTCATACAGAAAATGTATTTATTTGCCAGGATTTGAATCTGCATTTATCTGACACAGAAGGCCAATATTATATTATTATATCCTAGATCTCAAAACTACTAAAGGGATCTATACAACTGGTGTTTGGCTTCTCTGTACCCTGCTAATACTGTATGTGAACTTTTTTAAAAAAGAAAGAAAAGATTTAAAACTTAACTCTTTAAATAGCCACTTCTCACCTTGTACATATTACCTGCGTGAAACATAGAAACATGTCAGAGAAGGAAGCCAGTCACAAATGGTACCAGAACCATAAGTAAGACAAATGTCATGTCCCAGTGGGATCATCCTTTATTTCTCAGGCCCTTTTTACATGACCAAATAAACATCCTCCAGGTAACAGGAACTTCAGACTCTGTGGAGTAAATGTACATTCTTCTACATTCATGCCATAGGCAGAAAAAGTTCTGTAAAGCAGCTGAAAGCAAATGATTGGTGAATAATTTTTTTAATCAGATTCTTTCTGAGACACTGATCTCATTATTTGTTCACTAGACAAGCTCCTACTAAATCTATTCACAATTTGAAAAAAAAAAAAAAATACCCAGCTAGTAGTATTGAACTGTGCCTTAATTAGGGAAGCCAAGAATGTCTTGTGTAATTAACTGAGCTTTGTTTACAATTATTTCCTTGTGGTTAGAACTGTTTTCAACATGTAACTGGGGCATTGCTAATAGTAACGCTAACCTTTGATTTTCATAGGAACGTAACTGAAGGACAGGCTGAAGAAACAAGACCAGACCTGGGAACACAAAACTAAAAGACATGAAACACAGGATCTCTTTTTCCTGTCTGTTTTGCCTCAGGATGAACACAGCTTCCCTGACCTCTGACCCCAGCTAGTCAGGCTGCTGACATTGGGCGCCTTCATTATTCTGTCAAGTGAAACTATTCTTTTGCTTTTGGGAAAATGGAGAGATGCCTTTTCTCATTGGGATCTGTGCACTTCCCTTTCTGATCCCCCAGATTCTACTGTTCTCAAGGAGGCTGATTGATTTATTTAACATCCATAATGTCCTGTGGAGTTTGTTCAATAGGGAACTCTAGCAATATATCTGGAAGGAGGAAAGGAGGAAAGGAGGAAAGGAGGGAGGGAGGAATGTTAGAGAAAAGAAGAAAAAGAGGAGAGTGCTATCTTAGTACTTATTGCCCTGGTTCCTTCCCCTCAGTTATTGTAGGCAGACTCTGTGCAACCCAGGGCTAATTGTCTTAGCTTCTATTAATGGCATTCTCCAGAGAGCCACCTCTACCTGTACTCTAGAAATCACTCTCTAGTCTCATCACTTATATCTAATGCTGGTGATAGAACACTGTTATTCAAGGTATGATCAGCCTAAATCTTATCAAAATTCTGTGAACAATGCCTATTACATTCTCCTCAAGATACCATTTGGGTGAGACCTTTACTCCTTTCCTGTCTTCAAGTATTCTGGTAGGCAAGATTCAAACAGAATGGATTCATTACACCATGCACTTCTCCCAATGCACATTCCCTTATATT
This sequence comes from Urocitellus parryii, assembly GCF_045843805.1. Taxonomy (NCBI): domain Eukaryota; kingdom Metazoa; phylum Chordata; class Mammalia; order Rodentia; family Sciuridae; genus Urocitellus; species Urocitellus parryii. The sequence continues at coordinate 76,517,987 of NC_135541.1, forward strand.
CTATAAGACAAGAGGAAAGAATCCTCAGTTGTAAAGAAATGGGAAATTGGCTGGTTCAGTAATTAAGCAACAATATTTGATAGAGTATGTGTAGCTGCGTAGACTCAAAGTCCCTGTCTCTCGGAAGGCCATTGGACAAATACGATTGTCCATGTCATGCTACAGAATAACCACAGGAATTTTATAGATACTAGTAAAAAGTGGTCTGCTTTGTTCTCTTTTTTTTTTCCTGTAGATCTTGTTAATTGTGATTGGAGTAATAGTAACATAGAAATCTAAAAACTCTAAAATTTATTACATTCCTTCTATTTGATATTTCAGGTATATGTTTTTAGAAAGAAAGGTCAAGAAAAAACAAATCTAACAAACATTAAAATAACTAATTTTAAATACACCACTTCTTGATCTCTACAAAGTGTTGGGCTGTTTGTTTTGCCCAGTATCTCAGAGTCCATTGGGATAGACAGATTGCTATATAGTAGAAAAGAGAAAAAAATGCATTTCCTTTGAATAGGAAAGTAATTTCAATTGACTTGACATAGAGGTTAACCACAAATGCAAGTGTATGGGAAGTGCATCAGATTCCTCAATTAAATAAGATTCCAGGAAAAAAAAAAGTAGTAGTGTCAAAGATAACGAAATATTAAAAGTAATAATAACAGTAATTGGAAGGTACAATAATCATAAGTAGTTTGTTACACAAAAATGACAGGATTTTTTTTAAAGAGAGAGAGAGAGAGAGAGAGAGAATTTTTAATATTTATTTTTTAGTTCTCGGCGGACACAACATCTTTGTTGGTATGTGGTGCTGAGGATCGAACCAGGGCCGCACGCATGCCAGGCGAGCGCGCTACCACTTGAGCCACATCCCCAGCCCAAGTCAGGATTTTTAATAGTGAAATTAAATAGAGTATAAAGTTCAAGAGGGAGAAAATCTAGACTTGAGATCAGAGAGCTCAGAGACAACCTGCACAACTTCACATATGCATGGAATTTATATATATATAAAATGAGGAGCCTATGAAGTTATTTTTAACGAAAGAACAATGTAATTAAACGTGTTTTTACAAAATATAATTTCAGTGGGTACATATTAGAGTAAAAGCAATTAAAAATCTATTAAATAGTCAAAAGTTGAAGTCAAAGTAGTTCCTTGAAATGACTTAATAAATTTGTAAAACTCTAGAAGACTGATGATGGAAAATGAGAGAACATATACAGTACCAGTATCAGTATGGAAAAAGAGATAGAACCAAAATTTTTCTATAGACATTAAAAAATAAAAAGGAGGATGTGTTTAAAAATTTTGCTCAATAAGTTGCATAGCTTACATGAAATGGACAAATGACTGGAAAAAACATCATTTGCAAAGCTGATACTGGAAGAAATAGAAAATCAGAATAGTCTCATTCAATTAAAGAAATTCATTTATATTTGAAAGTCTTCCTCTAGGTAAATCTTCAATCTAGGATTGGGCTCATTTGTTCAGTGCCCCTGAGTTCAATCCCTGGTACCCAAAAAATTTTTAAAAATAAAATAAAACCTTAAAGTTATAAAAGCAAAACCAGTGATTCACAAGAACAATAATACATCATATCCTAGTGAGTTTCACTCCAAAAAGAAAAGTTGGTCTACATTCAAAAGTCAATTTAAATTACTATAAAGAAACAAAAAAAGAGCCAAAATGGTAATTTTATTTGGTGCAGCAAAAGCATTTTTAAAATTCAACACTCATTTGTGCCTTAAAAAAGAACTCTTAGGAAACAAAGCAAATTCTTTACTCTGATAAAAAAAAAAAGTGTAAAAACTTAAATATTGCACTTAATGGTAATATTGAAAGAAATCACTTTGAACTCTTGAATGAAACAAGTATAAAATTCTCTACTTGTCAGTGAAACAAAATAAAACAAAAAATACAAGAATTAAAAAATAAGGATTAAAACTCTCACAAATTATACAATGTTAGACATAGATATTCAAATTTAATCTCCATCAATAAGCCATTAGATTTGAGTAATTAAATAGAGTCAATATATACACACCAATCATATTTCTACATACTAGTCCCCAGAAAAGAAAGTTTTAATTATACTATTAATAATAGTGTCAGAAGTATAGTAAGAGAAATAAATCTAACTAAATTATAAATAACCTCTACACATAAAATTGTCAAGAATTATTGAGAGAAATTAGAGAAGATAAAAGTAGACAGAGATACAACATGTCAGTTTCAGTGCTGTTCAGACATCTGTTCAGATGTCAATTTTCCCTAAATTGATTTAGTGCCATCCTAATCAAATGTATGGCGTATTTGGAGAGCCCAAATGTGGGAAAATTTACATACCAATTTTAAAATGTATATGGAAATTGAAAGGACTAAGAAAATCAAGACAATCTTAAAGCAAAAAAAGATTTATCATAAAGTTACAACAATGAAGAGAAAATGTTGTATAAACAAAAGTAATTAGTTCTATGAAACAGAATTGAGTCCAGACAGAGATCACATACATGCAGTCCACTGAAATTAACAAAGCTGATAATGTGATCTAGTGAATGAAAAATAATATTTATAATAAATTGTAGTGGGTCAATTCATATTAACATGAGGAAAATATTTATCTTAACCTTATACTTAACACAAAAGTCAATATCAGATGATTATGGACATAAATTGAAGGCTACAATACAAGTAGTCCTAGAAGATAATTTAAGAGAAATTTATGTCCTTGGTACAAAGATTTCTTAAACAGAACATTAAAAAGCACTAATCAAAAAAGGAGAAAACATCAGGTTTTTTAATTGAATTATATTTCCATTAAGAATGTCCATTTATCAAGTGGACCAAAAAGAGAATGAAAGCTCGTGTCACAAAAGTTGGAGCAAATATTTCCAAAACACATCCAACAAAGAATTCAAACATACGTTTGTGCACACACACACACGTGCTCTCTGCTATTTATCAATAAAAAGTTACAAACTAATAGTAAAATAGGCAAAACATTACACAAAAAGGATATTCAAATAGTAATCAATATACAAGATGCTCAGCTGTAACAGAGTTATCAAGGCAATACAACTAAAACTATCAGGAGATACTTCTATATACTTGCTGGAGCACCTGAAATATAAGAAGCTGGATTGTAAAGAATTTGGAGAAACTGGCATTCCCATGAACTGCTGATGAGTGTGCTAACTGGCACATCCACCCTGGAAACTGGCTATATCCACTAATGTCAGATAAATATCTTGTGATTCAGTAATTCTATTCTTAGGGATTTATCCATTAAAAATGCATATATATGTTCACAGACAGATTTATAATATTGTTCCCTGGTAGCACTATTATTAATAGTCAAAACCTATAAACAACATGAATATCTATCAATAATAGAACCAATAAATAACTTGTGGCATATTCATACAAATACTAGGAAGCAGTGAAAATAAATGACATTGCTTTATGCACCAAAACAATGGAATTTACCAACATCAGGGGCCTGGCTGTGAGAGTGAAGAGGGCATTGCTTCTCTCTGGTGTGCATTAGTTTTGAGAGGCTCCATTTAGAATGGGATGGTCTCACTCTCAGAGCACTGACTGTTGTTCTGAAGGGAAAGACAAAGGTTATGATAAAGAGGTTTCTTGGCACTGTCTCATATACTTTCTTTTTGCTGCTTAAAATGTATCTAACATGCTTTGTGATTCTGGTAAATGGAATCTTAGGTTAATATTAATATTTGATGTGATTCAGGAAGGAAGGAAAAGGATGGCTGCATTGCAATTCAGCAAGATCACTTCAACTTTTTGTAACTTCAACTAACCTTGGACCACTCCGCTTCCTTATTTCATAAGGACTAGCTTTATACACAGCTGAGCACATCTAAGCAATGTAGAGGTAAGATGAACACATTTCTGTGAGTTTGTTCCAAGAACTTCTGCATGAGCCACAAAACACCAAAGTTCTTTGTGCACTGACATCTATCCCAAAACTTTGTTCATTCAATAAATGTACATGTAGTACTCACCATGTATACCAAGAACCTAAACGACATTAACCACGATAGTACCCTCTTGAGAAAATACTGGAAATTTCAAGCAACAACTACCTTGTACCAGGCTCCCCTTATCTTACAACCTCTTTCTCTCAAAATCCATATTCTTCTTTCAAAAGTGGAAGAAAGAGGATCAAAATTTTATCCTAGGATTTTTGTATAACTGTAACTCAAAAGTTCTCTGTTAACACTTTGAAACTACATCACTGCAATAGATAAATGTGGGTTTGATTTTATTTCAAAAGAATTCTCTTTAAACATAGGTATAATTAAATTGTTAGTATCCATGAACAGTCAACTTATGGTTCATGAGAATGTACACATATTGTACAATACCTGTAGTATATTTAGGAGCACAAAAGGCTCTAAGGTCACACGGATCTGAATTAAATTCCCAGTTACGTAATAAGTGACATGACCTTAGCAAACCCCTTATCATCTATCTCCAAGGCTTAGATTTGTTTCATTTTGCTTTTCAAATGTGACACATGAATGACTATCTTAAGTTTTTAGGAAGGAATCTAAGATGTCGGGCTAGAGGGTGGCTGCATTCTGTGTCGCTCCAGGACCTGGGATTCAAGTAGTGGGAATACTGTTTCTCTGCGAGTGATTAGAGGACACCGGACAGCTGATCCCACTCAGGAATCATGGCCACGGTGCTCACAGAGAGGTCTCCAGGCTTCAGTGTCAGCACAGGGCTCCCACCCACTCATCCACACAGGACCTCTGGGTGCCCGAGGAGGACCACCGACATTAGCACCTGCCCAGGATTCCTGGCCACCGTTCCCACACAGGAACTCCTGCTGCCACTCTTATGTAGACCCCATCTACCAAAGTGGGGCTCCCCCAGTTGTCTCCATTTTGGGACACTGCAGCCACTGAAGTCCCCTACATGCAGTAGGCTGAACCTGGGGACACCGCACAGAGTCTGGACACAGCCATCAGCCACAACAGTGCACTCCACAGAGCTGCAACTCTGAACACGCAGCCACTTCCACCACCTGGCCCCACCCAAACCAACAACTCATCTCTGATAGCAGCTGCCTCCATCTTGGCACACCTTTCTCACCATCTTTAGTTGGCCAAACCACAGCTTGGATCACTAGCTGGAGCTTAGAAGCAATATCAAGGTATCTTTAGCCCCTAAATCCCTCCTTTCCCTGGCAGCTGCTAATGCAGCATGGTATTTGTGACTATGCGACTGGTCCGTAGCTGGCAAAACCTGGCCCTGAACTGATCAATGCAAACCCCATAAATCAAAGGCATTTCTATACACCAGTGACAAATCCTCTGAAAGAGAAACTAGGAAAACTACCCCCATTTACAACAGCCTTAAAAAAGATAAAATACTTGGGAATAAACCTAACAAAAGAGGTGAAAGACCTCTACAATGAAAATTACAGAACACTAAAGAAAGAAATTAAAGAAGACATTAATTAGAAGATGGAAAGATCTCCCTTATTCTTGGAAAGACAGAATTAATATTGTAAGCCTTTTCCACAAATGGTGTGGGGAAAACTGGAAATCCATATGAAACAAAATTAAATTAAGTCTGTATCTCTCACCATGCACAAAACTCAACTCAACGTGGATCAGAGACCTAGAAATTAAACCAGAGACCCTGGTTTAAGAAGAAAAAGTAAGCCCAAATCTCTAACATGTCAGATTAGGCCCTGACTTCCTTAATAAGACTCCTGTAGCACAAGAATTAAATCAAGAATCAATAAATGGGATGGATTCAAACTAATAAGCTTCTTCTAGCAAATAATAATAATAATAATAATAATAATAATAAAATCAGTGCAGTGAATAGAGAGCCTATATTTGGGGATCAAATTTTTACCACAAGCACATCAGATAGAGCACTAATCTCCAGGATATATAAAGAACTCAAAAATCTTAACACTAAAATAACAAATAACCCAGTAAATAAATGTGCCAAAGACCTGAACAGACACTTCTCAGAAGATGATATACAATGAATCAACAAATATATGAAAAAATGTTCAACATCTCTAGCAATCAGAGAAATTCAAATCAAGACTATTCTAAGATTTCATCTTACTTCAGTCAGAATGGCAGCTATTAAAAATACAAACAACAATAAATGTTGGTGAAGATGTGGGGAGAAAGGCACATTCATACATTGCTGGTGGGGCTGCAAATTGGTGCAACCAATATGGAAAGCAATATGGAGATTCCTTTGAAAACTTGAAATGGAATCCACCATTTGACCCAGCTATCCCACTCCTCAGTCTATGCTCAAAGGACTTAAAAACAGCATACTATAGTGACGCAGTCACATCAATGTTTATAGCAGCACAATTCACAATAGCTAAATTGTGGTACCAACCTAGATGCCCTTCAGTAGATGAATGGATAAAGAAACTGTGGTATATATACACAATGGAATATTACTTAGCATTAAAAGAGAATAAAATCATGGCATTTGCAGGTAAATGGATGGCATTGGAGAATATAATGCTAAGTGAAGTTAGGCAATCCCAAAAAACCAAATGCCAAATGTTTTCTATGATATGAGGATGCTGATCTATAATGTGGATGGCGGGGAGCATGGGGAGATTAGATGAACTCTAGATAGGGCAAAGGGGAGGGAGGGGTTGGAAGGGGACTGGGAGCTAGGAAAGATGGAGAATGAGATAAACATCATTACCCTAAGTAGATGTACAAAGACACGAATGGTGTGACTCTACTTTGTGTACAACCAGAGACATGAAAAATTGTGCTCTATATGTGCACTATGAATTGAAATGCATTCCTATGTTATATATAACAAATTAGAATAAATAAATAAATTTTTAAAAAGCTTTTAGGGAGAACAATATAAAATCAGAAAAGCTTTCAGAAAAATATATTGTTGTTCAATGTATTATTATTATTATTTGGTACCAGGGATTGAACTCAGGGGCACTCAATCACTGAGCCACATTCCCAGCCCTATTTTATATTTTATTTAGAGACAGGGTCTCACTGAGTTGTTTAGCACCTTGCTTTTGCTGAGGCTGGCTTTGAACTCATGATCCTCCAGCCTCAGCCTCCTGAGCCGCTGGGATTACAGGTGTGCACCACCATGCCTGGCCAGTGTTTCTTTAATTGACTATTTTTCAGAACAACTTTAGGTTTACAGCAAAATTTAGCAGAAAATACAGAGACTAGCTATACAATCCTTCACGTGTGTGTGTGTGTGTGTGTGTGTGTGTGTGTCTTTCGTACTATCAACATCCCCCACCAAAGTAATGCGCACATGTTACAAATGATGAATTGACCATGACACATCATTATCATCCAAAGTTCACAGTTTATGTGAGGGGTCACTCTTTGTATTGAACAATCTATTGCTTTGAATAAGGTATAATGACTCGTAACCACCATTATAGTATAATACAGAATGCTCTTGCTGCCCTAAAACACTTCTGTGCTCTGCCTCATCCCTCCTCCCCCAGTGCCTGACAAAACTGATTGTTTTAACTTCTGGAAATGTCAATACTGTGCAGAATAGTTTTCCAGAATGTTTTATAGTCTGAATCATATAGTATACACCATTTTCAATTAGCTTCTTGCATTTAATAATGCACACTTAAGGTTCTTTCATGTCTTCACATCTTAAAAGCTCATTTCTTTTTAGTACTGAATGATATTCCATTGGCTGGATGTACCACAGTTTTATTTACCCATGTACCTATTCAAGGAAATCTTGGTGCTTCCAAGTTTTGACAATTATGAATAAAGCCACCATAAGCATTGATCTGTAGGTTTTTGTGTGGACTTACTTAAGTTTTCAACTCCTATATGTGCATAATTGCTGAATTATATGTCAAGAGTATGTTTTGTAAGAGGTTTGTGAGAAATTGTCAATACACCTTCCAAAGTGACTATCATTTTGCATTCTTGTCTGCAAAGTTAGTTCTGTTATTCATATCCTTGCCCATTTGTTGTGGCCAGTGTTTTAGATTTTGGCCATGCTAGGGAGTATGTTAAATATCTCATATTTTTTTTAATTTGCATTTCCCTGATGACATATATGATGTATAGCATCTTTTCATATGCTTTGTTAGCATCTGTATGTTTTCTTTCTTTTAATTTTTTATTCTAATTTGTTATATATGACAACAGAATCAATTCATCTTACACATATAGAGCACAGTTTTTCATATCTCTGGTTGTATATAAAATATATTCACCCCATTCGTGTCTTCATACATATACTTCAGGTAATGATGTTGAACTCATTCCACCCTCTTTCCTCCCACCATTCCCCTTCCTTCCCCTTCCAACCCTCTGCCCTATCTAGAGTTCTCCTATTCCTCCCATGCTCCCCCTCCCATCCCCACTATGAATCAGCCTCCTTATATCCGAGAAAACATTCGGCATTTGGCTTTTGGGGATAGCATCTGTATGTTTTCTGTAGTTTGGTGTCTATTAAGGACTTTGACCCATTCTAATTATAATTTGTTTTTTTTTAATTGCTGAGCTAAGAATTCTTTATATATTTTAGATACCAGTTCTTTATCAGATAGATCTTATAATAATAATTTTTCCTACTCTGTAGTTTGTCTTTTCATTCTCTTGACAATATCTTTCACAGAGCAATAGTTTTTCATTTTAATGAACTTCAGACATATGCAGTTTGCCTTTGCTATTGAATTGAAAAAAGTTACCACAAAACCCAATATTGACTAGATTTTCTGCTCTTATTTTCTAGGAGTTTTATAGTTTTGTGTTTTGCATTTGCATCTATGTCCATATATAGTTCATTTTGTGACAGGCTTAAGTTCTGACTTTAGATTCTTTTTTTCTTGCTTATGGATATCCATTTATTCCAGTACTACGTGTTGAAAACTGCCTTTGCTACGTTATCAAAGATCAGTTGACTATATTCATGTGTGTCTACTTCTGGACTCTCCATTCTGTTCCACTGATTAGTCTATGATTTCACCAAAGCCACACTGTCTTGCTTACAGTAGCTGTATATATTCTTGGTGAAGTGTACTATTAGTCCTTCAACTTTGTTCTTCTTCAATATCATATTAGCCATTCTGGAAATTTTGCTGGATCTTTTGCTTCTCCATATAAACTTTAGAATCAGTTTGCCAATATCTACAAAATAACTTTCTAACAATTTAATTGGGATTTCATTGAATCTATAAATCAAATTGGGAAGAAATCATATCATGACAATATTAATTATTCTTATTCCCGGTCAAAGACTATGTATCTCCATCTACTTAGCTCTTCTTTGATTTCTCTAATAAGATTTTTTAGTGTTCCTCATATAGGCCTTACGCACACTTTTGTCTGTTGTTTATACCTAAGTGTTTCATTTTAGGGATTCTGATGAAAATGATATTGTGTTATTAGTTTCTAATTCTAGTTTTCCATAGCATAGAAAAACAATTATTATCAATTTTTTTTTTCAGTACTGGGAGTTGAACCCAAGGCCTCACCCATGCGAGGCAAGCACTCTACCACTGAACTACTTCCCCAGCCTAGAAAGCAATTTTCTAATATTTTCCTTGAATCTTACAACTGTTTTATTACTTATTGGTTCCAGGAGTTTTCAATTCTTTTGAAAATTCACTGCACTGCAAACAAGGGTAGTTTTATTACTTCTTTTCCTATTAGGATAACTTTTACTATTTTGTTTTGTTTTATTGGTCTTATTGTATCAGCTTGGAATTCCAGTATAGTATTGAAAAGCAGTGGTGAGAGAGGACATTCTGCCTTGTTCTTAGGGGAAAAGCTTTGATTTTCTCACCATTAAACATGTGGTAAGCTATCGATTTTTTTGTAGATATTCTTTACTGCATCGAGTAAATTTCCCTCCATTCCTAGTTTACCAGAAGTTTTAAACATGAATGTGTGTTAAATTTTTTCAAATGCTTTTCTGCATCAATTGATTTGATCACGTGATTTTTCTTCTTTGGACTGTTCATGGGATGAATTTTTAAATGTTGAGCAAGACTTGTATATGTGATAAATTCTGTATAGTAATGATGTATAATTATTTTATATACTATTTTGCTAATTTTTTTTAGTATTGTGGCATCTATGTTCATGAGGGGTATTGGTCTATAATTTTCTCCTTCTTCATTTTTTTTTTGGTAATGTCTCTGCTAGCTTTGTATTAAAGTAATGCTTATTTCCCACTAAAATGAGTTAAAATTATTCCCTCTACTTCTGCTTGTAGAATAAATTCTAGAAAATTGGTATAATTTCTTCCTTAAATGTTTGATAGAATTTACCAGTGAATCAGTAAGGCATTGCACTTTCTGTTTATTTTTATTTCATTTCCTAAATAAGTATAGGATTATTGAGAGTGCCTTTTTCTCTTTGGGTGAGTTTGGGAACATGGTGTATTTGAAGGAACTGGTTCATTTCTTCTAATATGTGGCAAGAGTTGTTCAGTTTTCTTTATTATCCATTTAATGTCCATGGACTCTGTAGTAATGTACGCTATTCAGTTCTGATATTAATCATTTGTGTACTCCTTTTTTCTTAGTTAAGCATGCTAAATAGAGGCTTATCAATTTTACTAACTTTTTTTAAAAGAACCAGTTTTGTTTCTTTGTTGATTACCTATTTACAATTTCATCAATCCTTGTTCTACTTTTTATTGTTTCTTTCCTTCCACATACTCTAATTTCAGTATTCATTTGCCATTCCTTCTCCAGTTTTTGAAGGTGCTTCTCTTTTATGGTAATACAAACATTCAAGGGTATGAATTTCTATCTAAGCCCTGCTTTTACTACATCCCACAAATTTTGATAGTTTTTTTTTTTATTTTCACAATTATTGGATGGTCTGTTCTGGTTTTAAAGTCTTAGTTCTCTTTGCTTTTCAGTTTTGGAAGTTTGTATTGAAATATCCTCAAGATCAGACAGTCTTTCCTCTGGTGTATCTTATCTGCTAAGAAGCCTATCAAAAAAAGATATTCTTCATTTCTGTTATATTTTAATCTCTAGCATTTTTTTCTTTTTTTTTGGAATTTCTCTCTGTTTATATTGCACATCTATTCCCATATAACTCTTACTTTATCCATTAGATTATCTTAACATATTAATGATAGTGTATTTGAATTTCCAATCTTATCATTTGAAAATTTTTGACATATCTGAGAGTAGTGCTGATGCTTTCCCTTTCTCCTCAAACTTGTTTTTTCCCATTTATAATGCCCTGTGGTTTTTTAAAAATTTTTTTTCTTGAGAGGCAAATATGAAACACTGGGTAAAAGAAACTTATTGAAATGATTTTTTTTACATTTATATTAAGGTAACTGAAATGTTCAGAAATACTTTCTTCTTATGGCTATTCAGACCAAACTCAAGAACTCTCTAACTCTCTTCCACAGTCACGAGGAACAGATTAAAAAAATCGATTAACTAAAGGGAAAGGTAAATATTATTCAAAGTAGAGCATACTGATTCACATCCAGGAGTAAACCTAAGTCAACAGGAAAGGGATGCCTTCATAGTGCTCATCCCTCATGAGACTGGAATGCAGGTATATCTTAGTGGTTTTTCATCTTTATTTCCTTCTACTATTTTGAAAATGAATAAGATTTCTAATAAATCCTTGGTAATTTTTTAATGGAAGAGTGTAGAGATAGAATGAAAGAATGAAGAAAAGAGGAAACAGTGTTCAAGATTAAGCCAACCTGCCTGTCATAACATTGCCGTCACAGGCATGCAGTCTGGTGATTCCACTTTTTGTCCTGGCCCCCTGGTGTCCAGGTACTTGTCCACTGCCCAGGAAATGCCAGTTCCATATGGTTATATGAGATATTTCCTCACTTTGTCTAGAACAGAAACTGGGTGAGATAAAACAGGCAGTCTCTGGGTAGAGATGCTGCAAGGTAGAGCCATGCTCGTTTGACTTATTCTCCCCCTCATTTCCTGCACCAACTTATTTAATTTTACTTTTGAACAATATCCACAGAAAGACCATTATAGCTATTGTTACTTTAGATTCATATCCAAATTGCTTATAAGAGTTCATTTTAGATTTTCGCTGATGTTCTTTTGGAAAAGAAATAGTCAGGGGATGGTTTCTGTATTTAAAAGAAATTGATTCACATACAAAAGAATAAATTTTCTCCACAAATATGCAACATTTGAAAAAAAATAATGAGGAAAATTAAATGAAATCTACTTTAGTACAACTGGGAATTTGAAGTAAAACTGAATCAAATGGTTTGGGTGAAAAAAAAAAAAAACAGGCCCTCCATAAATATACATAACTTTGAGAAGCTCACCTTACTGTCAGGGGACTAGTAATGTTAACAGAAAACTAAAAAAAAACAGAAGCTTTTGTTACATATCCACTGGCAATGACCAGAATCTACATAGCACAGCACAATAAGTCATTGTTTTTCCACCATAAATCTCTACTCTTTTGTTTACTTCTATTTTTTTCAGGATTAAAAAATGTTGCACTAATAGCAGCTTGTAAAATAAAAAAGGCCCACTAAATGTTTATTTTACATAACAATTATAAAAAAGAGGTTTAGCTATTTTACTAAAGCGACTAATCTGATGGGTGTTTCATCATTATTCAAATATAGCCTAGATGGAGTGAATTGTAATAGCTGACTGTCAAGTTGGTAATCATTTAATAAGGAATTTTTTACATGACATAGAATAGCTTTTTTAATAAATGTCCCTGGTGACTGGGACACTAATTCATTCATTCAACAAATGCTATTAACTATCTAGGAGTGCCAGGATTGTGCTAAAGAGTGACAATTTGCTGCAGAAAGTCCTCTGGAAAATAAGCTATTTTTCTACCTCAGTATGTCCAGTCCTTTGCACAAAGCCTCATATTGGCATGGAACCACTTGTTGTTACTGCTTTCATAATTACTTTTGCTGCTGTCAGTTGTGATGATATGTGAGATAAGAAAGAGGCACAACAATGGAATTCATCAAATCTCTATAGTTTTATGTAATTTTGAAGAATTTGTCTCTAAATGGAGTTCCTCATCCTAGTGGCAAAGGAATATCCAAATAAAATGTTTTAGACAGCAATGCTTCATTGAGAAGAGGCTACATCATTTTTTTAAGTTTTTTTTAAATGTATTAGCACCACATTCTAAAATACTTGCTCATTATATCAAACAATTTCTGGTTCTTTTAATCACTGCTAAAATGCTAACAGCTCTCTTTAATGCCTAGTCAATAAGCAGATTAAAACATAAATGCCACTAAATATGCTTTAAATATCAGCTCCATTGAAATATTTCTAAGTTCTGTATCCTCTTAAAATAATCCCCATTCAAAATTGAGAGGAAATGTCATCCATATGAGTTTCTTCAGAATTTAAGCTCTGATTATACAAGGAATTATGTACTATAGCTTTGGAAATCGGATAATTAAAGAACCACCAGACTCTTTGTTGATGACATTTTTAAGCCTAGAAAGTTTTCATCAATGCTACAGTGAAATTTCATATTTAAGTAATGTTGCACATGCTGAGTACATTTTCTAACCCCAATTAAAACTAGCTCCCTTAAGAGGGAACTGTGATAAAAGGCAAAGATGCAAAATTCTATCAGACAAGCCAACTACCCTGGCCTCGGAGCTGCTAAAAAGGCCATCTGCTTTGACTAGGTCTTAGTAAGAAAATGAAAAGAAGTCTAAAATGTAAAGGAATGACTAACGTTCAAGGAAATGATTATCTACTGGAGAAATTGAACTACTTCATATGTGAATTGATGGAATCTCTTTGAATATCATTCCTGAAACACCATTCTCAAATGTGACATATAAATAGAATGTCTTTCATAAGGCCTGAGAATAAATCTGATTATTGGGTGAATATAGACTTTAAAAGAGTACCAAATATGTAGATTTGGCATCATATTTCCTATTATCAATGCCTCTGGGAATACTTTCACTAAAAGGATCCATTTTTTTGTTCTTTTATCAGTTGGAGGAGAGAGGAAAAGAGCTTTACTTTACTTTTTTTTTTTTTTTACTTTTTTTTTTCCTTCTACCCTCTTAGTGCCTATACTGGGACCCTGAATATCAAAGTGACAAGAGAGATTGTCAAGAGAAAGGTAAGCTGATTTTATTAATGCAAGTAGGGAATATACATGCAGAGAAACTCAGTGATGAGTAACTCAAAGAGATGGTTAGAACTTGACCTTTGTAAAGCATCTTAACCAAGATCGACACATTTTCAAAGAAATGACAAAGCAAAGAGAAAAGATATTTAGGTTTATAGGGGCTGCAAAGTATGAAGGTAAATATATGAGAGAAACTAATTGTGTTAGCTTTCTGTTATTATTACAAAATACCCAATTTAATCAACTTACAAAGAAGATTGGTTTGTTTTAGCTCATAATTTCAGAGGTTTCTGCTCATGACCAATTGGCTCTGTTGCTTTGGGCCTGTGGTAATATAGCAGATCATGGCAGAAGCATTTTTGGGACAAACCGTTTACCTCATGCCCAGAAAAACAAAGAGTGGAAGAGGAAGATACCAGAGACCTACAGTCCTCATTGAGGTCACGCCCCCAAAGACTGAATATCACCTAATTGACCCAACCTTTTAAAGCTTCTCACCATTTTCCCAAAACACCAAGCTGAAGACCAGGCTGTAACACTTAAGACATTCTAGATCCAAGCTGTAGCACTAATAGAAGAAAATTTATCTTAGCTGTTAGTTTGTGAGGTCCATTTGGATGCCAATTTTTCATCTCTTTCATGATCATAAAACTCCCATGGGAGAGGGAATATACAGCAGCCCTCACTTTTTAGACTTTTCTGGTTTTACTCAGATTATGCAAGCTCCAAGGAAGCTTCTTTCTGCATCTTCGGATCTCATTTGCCTCCAACTCAAAATAGTCCTTAACTTAAATGGCACATTTTGAGGTAGCCCCCTACACATATTAATCAAAAATTTAATTCCAACACCCAAATACCAGAATATAAGTTCCTAAAACAAATTTTGTTAAGTCCTGTCAAATGCTGTATATTTATCTTCAGTTTAATAATTAACCCTCTTATACTTGCCACTACTTGCATCTTGCCAATGTGTATCAAACATATGTTCTCCTTGGTGACTTCCTTTTTCAAGAAAACACACGATCTTGGTGCAGAGCAAGGCCATTTGTAGAGTTGAAGTGACCATGAATGTCCTCAGTGACAGGTTCTTGCAATCACACCAGAAAGATTTCAGACATGTCACTCAAAATAGCAGGTATCAATTTATTATAAGGAATAGGAAAAAGGGAAAGGAGAATAGTTTTAGGGGAGAAAGTGAGTCCTCCCAGAGAAGAGAGTGATGGTGTGTCCCTCCTGCCCTCTAGTTTTATTGGTGGTCCCAGGCAAGTCAGTCTGTGTTATCCAGAGACTGACAACAGGTTTGCATCAGACTTCCAAATCAACCACTGCAGATGGTCTACCCCAGGGAAGAGAGATTTTACTATTATAATGGCATGCGAAAGATCCAAAGCAATTCTGGGTTACTTTGGCCTGTGATGACCAGTTCGAATTGAAACTTGTTATTACAAATTTTATGATTAGAAGGTTTTGCTTTTAATTATCCTGTCTCCCTGAGTTCTAGAATTTGGCCTGTGTGAAGGTCACAAAAGTGCTCCCCTTCAGGGTAAATTGTGCTCTTTATTATCAATGAAGCTGTTGGGCCTGCATTTATCCTGCAGATAACAGGTCATTTGCTAAAGAATATAACATACCATATTGACTTAAAGGGGGCAGGGTTACAGGTAAATTTCGTTTTAGAAGAAAGCATGTGGGGGCAGCATCATAGGCCCAGTTTATCACCTTAAATTTATTACCTGTCAATCTATACATAATCCTGCTGAAATTATAGAATCCAAACTCTAATGTTTTGCCCACATTGTTTTCTGTCAAATACTACATCTTATTTTCTTCTCCCATTACCCTCTCTTACCAAATGCAGACTCATTGATCATTTCTCCCATTGAAAAGGTGAAGCAATTTATCATTGTTCAATCACATGTAAGAGTGTACATAGTTGGAGATCATCAAAGACCATTTCTTGTTTCTTTTTACAAATGAAGAAATGAGATGTGAAGAGGTTGAAATGTCTTGCTTTAAGTCATGTTATTTGGTGTCAAAAGGCAGATTCCTGATTGTACAACTTCAACCTCAAGGAGTTTTGGAGGGTCAGGGATGTCACTCAGTGGTAGAGCACTTGCCTAGCATGCCTGAGGCCCTGGTTTCTAAAAGAAGGAGGAGGAGGAGGAGGAGGAGGAGGAGGAGGAGGAGGAGGAGGAGGAGGAGGAGGAGAGAAAGAAAGAAAGAAAGAAAGAAAGAAAGAAAGAAAGAAAGAAAGAAAGAAAGAAAGAAAGAAAATGAAAATGAATATTGTTGGTTCTCATAAAGCAATACTTAAACACTTAGTGCTTTCACATACTAAACTTTTGAATCAGGAGAAAATGGAAGATATTGGAAGCTGCTTCAGTACAAGAACTTCAACTCTTCTCTTGTCTCTCTTCCCTACCCTAAGCATAGGGAAGATGACTATCTGGAATCCTCTGAAGAGGAAACTTTTTTTTTTTTTTTAAAGAAATGTTATTGTCTTAAACCTCCTCCTCAGGCATTTCAGTAAGGGACCAGAAAGATTAGCCTTATGAAAAGGAAACAAACTAAAAGTTTTCACCTTGTTCAGACAGACAAGACAGATTTTTCTATTGTTCTGAGAGGTTATCAGGGAGACTCACCTGCATAATAAAACACCTTTTGTTCACAGTGTGAAGCCCCAACCCTCACCATCCCATAAGTTGTCCCACCTCCCCCAGAGAGGAGAAGAACTTTGCCCCAGGCCATTGTCTACCCTTTGGGTTCATTCCTTTCTCTTAAAAGTCATCTGTAACCCTCAAAAATCACCTATCTTCCCCTATTTCCCTTTCTCCTATGAAAAGAAGGTGTGGAAGTTCAGAATCACATTGGATGATTGCATTCAATCATCCTTCCTGTGATGCCCTTGTCATGTATATAAATTTGTGTGTTTTTCTCCTTTGATCTATTGACAGTTCATTTCAGAGAACAAAAAGATGGAAGAGGGAAAACTTTCCCTTCACCCCTACTGTAGAAACTTTCCTAGCTGCAGGTGTTCCTAGAAGAAAAGGACTAAACATCAACTTGAATGGTCCCCTAGAAAGGCTAAGTGGAGAGGAAGAAGCAGGAGTCCAGCCTACTACCACCTGCCACGGTGTTCTGTGGTTGGTATGTGTGTCCAAACAGTCACCTTTAGCTAAATTGTGTGAAGGTACCACATTGCCTGCCAGTGGCCCTGATCCTCATTAACTTCCATTTTGGAGGAACTTGATCAAAAAGATAACAGGGGGCTTTAGAATTCCACTGAGAGCATTGACATCTGGGCTTCCTGAAACTGAATTAGTTGAACCTGATAGCAACTCAAGAGGAAAGGTCACACAGGTTTGGGTGCGAAATTCATGATTTTCAAATGTCAGCTAAGATTTGGATAAGCATCTGCTTTTGGTTATATATTTGAAAATGAATAAGCACTGAAATCTGGAGGACTCATACTCACTGGACCTAATCCACCCAGGATTTAACAGCCAGAAAAGAAATGCTGGTTATGGCATGGATTCCATAAACTTTCAAGTCATTTACACACAAAACAAAGCAGCACATATGTATATGTCTGTATACATATGTAAAAATGTCTATACATAATCCACACACACAAATATGTGTATATTTCTATGCATTTCATGTATATGCATGTAGGTTTGTGTGTGTGTGTGTATATATGTGTGTGTATGTGTGCGTGTGTGTGTTTAAATATTCCAAAACGTTGGGCCAGTTGGCCATGCATCCAGTTTCTCTTGGAAAAGATTTGCTTCATATCTAATAGAAATATACAATCTGGTTAAATGTTGCTGGTAAAATGTCTAACACATTGGTGGATTGAGATTGTGAACAAGTGGAGAATACTAAAGCAGCCTGATGGAGATAGGTCCTTTGAAGAGAGGCCAGAAAACATTCTATTCCAAAGACAGGGATACGCATCTATTGTTTCTCCAGCTGGCTAAGCAACAGCAGGGATGTTTCCTACTAAACAGCCTCATTAACATAAGCATAACTACAGGGTAAGTTTTCAAGCTCATTCCAAGTGAATTCAAAGGGGTGGGGGAAGAAAGATGCTGTTAATATGCACAACTCATGCAGACAATGATATGAAGCTAATTCATTTCATCATATTATCACCATAGCATATTAACTTAAAAGAAATAATAAGACAACATGGAAATGTTTGCATATTAGAGAGAATTCTCGTTGTACCCTATTAGCACCATATCCTATTAGTATTGCATTAGGCTACCATGCTGCAATGCTAAAATGATGAAATCCCACTGTGAAAACTGATATTGAATTCTTGTAATGTTTCAGAATCATTTTTAGCACTGCATATAAATAATTCATGTGAGCAGATCTAATGAATTGATGGAAGAAAAAAAACATCCCTTGGCATTGTGAGCGTATTTATGAATGTAAAGTCACGAGCAAGACACTTTCTCATGAAAGGTGGGCAGAAACTGAAGTGTGACATCTATCCTAGAGTCGGATATTAATATAATGAGGAATTCTAGGTCAAGTCCAGTAACAATATTCCTGAAAGCACATTTCCTTCTAGGAAAGATGGCACAATCTTGGTCGGCAGTCTCCTATCCTTTCTGAATCTTATATTGTAGATCAATTTAGGTAGGCACCCTCATTTAAAAGCACTAGTTCGCAGAATCAAAATTTGTTACTGAAGAACTCAGGGAAGTGGTATCCTTTATACTGCCAATGTCTTTGTTCAACCCCTATCAAATTGTTCTAATGATCCCCTTCCTCATCTGTCTCTACCACTGTACAATACAATCCTTGAAGTGAGGGATCATAATTTATTCATATTTGTAATCCTAATCCCCAGAACAATGCAATGCCCTGAATAGGTACTCAATAAATATTGAATGAATGGATGGATGAATGAATGAATATATTTATTCAATTCCAAAGATTCCAATTAAAAAGTTGGAATAAAAGTGGGAGTGGGTCATTTACATTTAAATCTGATTGTTTTGCTAAATTAAATCTTTATTTGCAATGTTGAATACAGTCAAAGCAGTTTGAGTTTAGAGAGACATTCTAATTCAATGGAATGCTTCCAGAGTTAGATGCAATTGTTTAAGTTCCTGCTTTAGATTAATGGCTTTTTGGTTTCTCATACCACATATTGCATATTGGTGTCAGCGTGCTTGCAGAGAAGTAATCCTAATGCAATTTCAACTCCCCAGGATAGAGATTTCCTGCAAGGAGAGCTGTCGTGTAAAGCGTGTTCCCCTATGTAGAAATATCGCTGGCAGTTACCGTGAATTGCAGGGCAGAAGCCAATGACCTGTTTTCGGTTCTCTGAGTAGCTGGCTTGTGGGCACTGTGTTTCTTTGCTACTATTCTCCGGAGTTCACTACACTTAAGCTCCAGATCCCTCATGGCCTATTTCTCGCTTTCTGCTCAGCGGACAGATCACACATAGCCTCTGGTTCCAGGCCTTCTTTCTACACGGTAACTTGTTTCAAAGCTAGAGAAACTTGGAAAGAATCATTAATAGATTTTCCTGGAAGAAGGAAAGAAACAAAAAACAAACAAAAAAAAAAAATCCTGCATTTCTTTTTCTCTTTGGAGGAAAAGAAAATATTCTTACATGGGATTGAAGGAGACCACTTCCCCTTCACTATTTAGCTCAGAAACTCAGTGCATTCACTTACAGGCTCACAAACCCACACAGACATCTGCCCCTCAACTTCAGTGTCAATGTTCATCTCTCCTCAGTGCCTCACCCCCCCAAAAAAATATCTTTTTCATTAGGCTGAGTCCAGAGAATAAGTTAGAAATGTAAGCCTCATAAACAAAGGCTATGTGGTTAAATGAAAAGTCATTTGTCCTCTGGTGGAGAGCTTGCTGTATCAGGGATGGATGTGTGAAACCCCTGGGTGCTTTTTCATGCTTTGCTTATCTTTAACTTCCCAAAGGCCTCAACTCTCTCAGCAGTCATCACTCAGGGAAGTAAAGGGTTCTTTGTGCAAGGTGACAGTCATTGTGGCAAACAGAGATCCACATGGAATATAGGTATATAGGTGTTCACATCCTCTCAGGTGAGTTAGCGAAGCTGATCATTCTTCCTCTCTTCTTGGCCATCTACTGATACGTTGCAGATGGGTTGACAGGAAGCAACAGGTGGGTAGGATTGAGATTCACTGATAGGGCAAAAGACACAAAATGAAAATGTAACAGTCTTTGTTTCACCCATGAAAGCCATTTTATAGCTGTACAACTCAGAGTGCAGCTAGCAAATGTGAAGTGTAGTTGAACTTGAAAGAATCAGAGTTAAGGAAAAGACCAGCAAGACTAGAAGGCATACTCAAACCACAAGTTTTGAGTTCCCAGGTCACCACAGATAATCTGCTAAAGTTGTTTCCAGGCCACAATATGCAAGCCAGAAAACCCAGAGGTTTTAAATCTCAGATATGAAGGCATTTTTTTCTATCTTTTTTTTTTATTTCCATGTACATAAAGAGATAGTATATGCATGGCACATTCATTATTTTATTTCATTCCCATTTTACAGAAATTTACATTAGCTTAGGAAACTGAGATTCATAGACGGTAACAGAGTTCTGTGAGTAGAGAAAAACAGATACAAATCAGGATTTATCTGATTCCAGGCCTACTCCCTTGACTCCTTTCTCAGTGTGCTTACAGACAAGGTCTAGACAAGCACCAGCAGATAAAATTTAAAATGTGTCTGAAATGGATGAAATAAATACCAGTTCTTCCTTCAGAGTCTACAGATAACTAGTCTGAGTGTTGATTGTTTTCCTTATTCTTCAAAGAAGTGCAAAATGGGTGAAATAGGGCTGAGATCTTCCTAGGTAGCTCAAGGAGTTGGTGGGGGCAGGGGTCAGAGAAAACACTGATGAGCTAGAATATTCTCTCCACTGAAACATATATCCTACCAGGATATACTCGGACACTTGTCCTCAGAGAATCCCAGAAAACTCATCTCCTTTCTTAGGTGGTAGCCTACTATGGGGATAAGTATGGGCTTACTCTGACAAAGATTACTTTACATTTCAACAGTGAAAATAACTAAATATATGGCATCCAACAGAATCTTAGTTTCTCCAAATTTCTATTCTGTAAAGCAGACATAATGCCTCATTCACAGAATAGTGAAAAATTAATAAGATAATCACAATGCCAGGCAATGTGTGGTGTTATTTTCTTTTTCTTTCTTTGCCCAGGTAGAGGCTGAACTGGATCCAAGTGTAGAAACTGCCCTCTCCCTTCTATACTCCCTGTATCCATGCCTACAAACTCTCCAAATGACTACAGGTCTCAAATGCATTTTCAATGTAAAATTATATATCCACCACAGTCTGAGAATTCCTAGAAGACTGAGGACCAGGTTCAGAGCTAGACTTTTACTCTCAAATGTTATCATTTGCCCAGCTAACGGGTATCATCAGGCCCACAATTCACTTAACAGGAAAATAATTATTATAATAAATTGTTTTATTCAGCTTTTTCACTGCTATGACTGAAAGACCTGATAAGGACAATTTTAGAAGAGCAGTAGTTTATTTGGGGGCTCAGGTTTCAGAGGACTCAGTCCACAGATGAGGAACTCTCTTGCTCTGGTGTGAAGAAGAGGCAGAACAATATGGCAGCACATGACAACAGGCAGCTGGTAACAGGGCACCTGGAAGCAGAGAGAGAGGAAGTTCACAGCAAGGACAAAATATAAACCCCAAAGTCACCCCAGGGACCCACCTCCTCAGGCCACACTCTGCCAGCCTACTGTTACCACCAAGTTAATCACTATCAGGAGATTAGTTTAAAACATCTTATAACTCAATCATTTCTTGCATTGTTTCACCATGAGCTTTTGGGGGAAACCTAATCTAAACGATAACATAAATATCTTACCAGGAAGAATGAATCCCAATTGTATCTTTCTCAATATACCTGTCCTATAAAACCCAATTCTCTTTTTCCCTATTTTTCTATTCCAGATTATTTAGATTCTTAAAATTTTTAAACAAATCCAACGCTGAACAAAATCCATAACTAGTAGACTCCAGTAACCTTAACTAGATTTCATAGTCGCCTTAGAAACTGGTCTCCTGCGTAGTAGGCAAGTGCTCTACTACTGAACTACAACCCCAGCCCGAAAGTGTTTTGTTTTGGGTTTTTTTTTTTTTTATGCTATAATCAATGGCATGTGCTCTGGCCCATGTAAGCACTAAGTTGACCTAGTCTAAGAGCTCTGAGGAGAAGAAGCAAACACAGAGAATCAGGCACTGTCTTAGGAACCTGTCCTGGGCTGTTAAGGTTTGGATCTCAAATGTCCCTCACAAGCTCATGTTTTGAAGGTTTGGTCCCCAGGTGATGGCACTGCTAGGAGGTGATGAAGCCTCTAGGAGGTGAGGCATAGTGGAAGGATGTGAAGTCAGTGGGAGTATGCCCTTGAAAAGGATATTGGGATCCCAGCCACTTCTTCTGTTTCTCTTTGCTTCCAAGATGCCAGGAGGTGAACAGTTTTGTTCCACTGTACACTCCCCACCATGAATTTCCACGGGCTCAAAAAATAACCATGGACTGAAACCTCAAAGCCATGAGACAAAATAAATCTTTACTCCTTGAAAGTTGATTATTTCAAGCTTTTTATCACAGCAACAGAAAGCTAACAACAGGGCCCCAAACCTTGTCAGAAATTCAACTTCTCCTCACTCTCAAAAGGATTCTTAGGGCAAACTCAGTATGCCCTTCGTTCACTGCTAAAGCCAGATCTCACAAGACAGTGAAATGCTGCTTGTGTGGTTTAGTGAGTGCTGACATATCACCATATCTCTGAAATCCAAAAATTAGCTAAGCATCATCCCCAGAACCTGAAAGGTAGTGGACAATACCAGATTTCTTCCTGTATTTCCAGAGCACTAAAAATCTACAATCATACATTAAGCCTTAAACTAGAGCTATCTGAAAGTTATATATGACATAATTCCAGACCATTATGGCAACTGCAGAGTTTCAAAATACCTTTCAATGACTTAATATCTCTCTTCTGAACTAAGCCTTTCATGAAAGAAATCTGGTAGCCTCCATTGTTTCTCTGAGCTAATAAAATATTCAGGATACTTTTCCTGTGAAATCAGGAATAGCAAAGTGACCCACCACAATTTCTCAAGGTATTTCACCTCTCAATTAACCAAGACAGACCTATCTTCATAACGGTAAGAAAGTCTGCTTTTAATTGGATGTACGAGTAATATAGCAGCTAAAATGTAGAGTTACTGCCCTAGATTGTTTACATTTGCCATAATAGTTTCAACTAAATGTCTTCATGAAAATGTCAAATTTATTTCTGTTGTAATAAAATACATTCAATGGCTAATAATGTATTCATTAATATCTTATGTTGCCATCATGTCATTATTGGTTCTAATAATACCTAATTGCAATAATAAATATCTAATTTGGGGGATTTGTGTGTTTTCTAATTAGACATTTTTCATTTCTATTCTGTAATTATTCACGAGTAATTATTGTTAGCCACAAAATAGAATTATGGTTAAGCTTATATAAACGGCAGTCATATTTTTATTGAAAAAGGAATTAAAAATTTTCTGCTTTATGTTCCAATTAAATTTAGTCTCTGTTTTGTGGAACTGCTCAAAAACAATGTTGAGGAGGAAATGTAAAGTACAAGACTGATAACTCAAGACGTTTTTATAATTATAAATTTACTGTGGAGAAATTTAAAGAATGATATAATTGGGGTTTAATTCCCATGCTCTCACTTGGAGCCAAATAAGTTTTTTCATGAAAGACTCTTCTTTTGTCAAGGGTGTGCTTCTGGAAAACCCAAAGCTGTGTTCTAGAAGGGTGAAGTGCTGAGCAAACAGCACCAGCAGGCAAAGCCTCTCTGATTCAGCTTTCAGCCTCAACTTCCTCCACATCTCCTTCTTGCTGGTCCATGTGAGCCTTACACCTCACCCATATACAACTTCTGTTTCTAAGAGGTCTTTCCAGTAGGCCTGCCTGTGTGTATATATATATATTTTTTTTCTTTCTGGAATGATCTTCTTTCTTTTCAATCTTAAGGACTCACACTCATCAATTTGACTAATAATTTTTCCATGAAACTTCCCTGATATACTTATGAAAAGTTTTCTCTGTTCTTCATAAGCTTTACCATTCCCATTCACTACTCTGCATTCTATGCCATTTCTTAACTACACCTCACACAGAGTTATGAGACTCTCCCAACCGGACACGACAGGGTTGGTTTTTTTGTTGTTGTGGCTGTTGTTGTGTTAATCCTTGCACTTCAGGTCATAGGAATTAACCCTGTATGTTAGGCAGTCTCTGAGACCAAAACACTTGACATAAATAACTTAAAGAAGGGGAGATTTGTATTAGCTCACAGTTTCAAAGGTTTCATTCCATGGTCAGCTGGTTTCATTGCTGTGGGCCTGAGGTGAGGTAAAACATCATGGTGGAAGGGTGTGGCAAAGGAGAGTTGTTCAGCTCCCTGCAATCAGGGGGGAAAAAGAGAGAGAGAAGGAACCTGGAACAAAATGTAGTCCCCAAGGGCACACCCACAGTGATCTGCTTCCTCCAACTATGCCCTACTTGCCTAGAGTTTCCATCTCTTCCTAGCAGTCCATTCAAATTATTAATCCATCAAATGGATTAATCCACTGATAAACTTAAATCTTCATGATCCAATCACTTCCCAGAAGCTCCATCTCTGAACATGGCTGCATTGGGGACTGAGTCTTTAACAGCATCAACTTTTGGGGAACGCTCCAGATCCAAACCACCACACCCACCTTTCGAGTCTTAACCAGCGAGGAATAAGAGCCAGTGAATAAGTACTTTCCTCTTCCATGTCCCAAGACAAGGTTCCCCAGTGGAACTGAGTCCCTATTTGCCACAGGGATAGCCAATTCAACAATGCACTTCAGTTTTCCCTCCTTCCTTAATTCTGCTATCCCAAATCCCTAACTTCCTTTCCCTTGTGTGCCAGTTTGCCATTGCTGCTGTAACAAATTACCACAAACTAATGGATTAACAATAGCACAGACTGACTCTCTCATTGTTATGGAAATCCAAAGGACCAGCTTACTTTCACTGGACTAAAATGGCCCATACCATTTATGGGCATCCTAGTCCAGCAGTTCCAAATCCTACAGGAATGTTAAAAGTCTCTTGGAAGCTTTAAAAATATATACCTGGGCTGGAGCTCTATGTGCAGAGAATTTGACTTAATTGATTTGGAAGGAAGGGGGAGGGCTTTGACCTTGTTCTTGCTGCTCTGTTTTTCTGGGGTTTTTGTTTTGTTTTTAAGATCCCCTTGAACCACTGGTCTAGTTCCACTTGTCATTGAACAGGTGAAGAAACTGAGGTACAGGAAGGTTAGGTTAAGGATCAAGGCCAAACAGGGAGGACCTGGCAGAGTAGGGAGTAGAACCCCATCCCCAGACTCCCATTGCATGCCTCCTGCTGCACAGTGAATTCTAGAAAAGTGGAAGAGACATGTCGGCATTTAGAAGCAGTCTCGGTGATCCTAGGGAGTCAGTCGGTGAGGGATGACTCAGATGTGAATTCCCTGCTGGCTCCCATTTTCATCCCCTTGGGCAGTGTGTAGGAAAGGTATAACTGCATGAAGAGAGCATTGTCAAAGAAAATATCCTGGCTGATCTATTTTAGTTAAAACAGCTTTTTTTCCCCCAGGTACTGTGAGATTGCTTGTCTGTCAGGGTGTTGGCCTTGAGCGGGGAGCTGGGCACCAGGGAAGGTGTTTTCAGTGGAGGGAGAAAATAGAAATAAAAAGGAGGGCTGAGCCACGGGGTGCTTGGAGCAGGGGGAGTGAGCGCTGTCTGCTCAGCGGTGGGTTCTTCATTGCAAATATCTCTGGGCTAAAGCAGATCCTCTGCTTTCACCGTGCTGCTTGAAATTAGCATTTCTCACGTCCCAGGATTTGTCTACTGTTATTCAAAGTATCGCACTGAACTCATCCAGTTCTTCTTAATTTTGTGATGAGTTTATGCGCCTTTAAAAATTCAGGCTGCTCTCTGGAAGGAGCTGCTGAATCTGAATAAAAAAATTGTGTGTGTGTGTGTGTGTGAGAGAGAGAGAGAGAGAGAGAGAGAGAGAGAGAGAGAGAGAGAGAGAATCCACATGTTAGGGCCCCAACTTGGCATGTCCATAAGAAGCAAAGGTCAATGGTGTGAACAAGGGCTACAGACTCACCTGAGTGAGTGGCAAGGTGGGGAGAAGGAGGTTCTAATAAAGAGTATAGGAAATCGGAAGGGGGAAGTAAAACTGCTAGGCATCTGTGAGAAGGTGGGTAAACTTCTCCAAGCTGGGAAAATTCTTAACCTGGGGAAGATGGTCTGTCTCTCAAGTCAGTAACTTCTTAATGAGGTGAAGCCCTGTTGGGTAAGGACATTTCCCTTGGGCATGGTGTCACGGATGTGCCACTTCATGCCTGAGGTTCTCTTCACAGGATCCTCTATTCCAAAATTTTAATGTTCCTGCGAATCACCTAGGAATTTTATTGTAAGGCAGATATTCCTTTATGGGGCTCTGCAGTGAGGCCTGAACTTTTCCATTCCTAACAACTCAGTGATGTTAGTGCTGTGGTCAAAGCAGCAGGGTGCTGTTTTGTTTCATCCAGTCAGGTCTTCCTCCCTGCTGGGTCACTAGTGGAAGACTGCCTTTGTTTATGCTGTTCTGGGATGGCAGAGAGAACACAGAGACAGCCAGAGGGCACCTGAAAGGCACAGAACAAGAAAGAAGCCTGCCCCACAGGGCTTAGCTTTGCCCATACTGTGCCCAAAGGGAACTTTGTCCTGGGACTGGTCACCCTTGACCCCAGCATCAACAGAACTTAGTGGAATCAAAGCTCAGAAGGATAGAACTTCTGATTTTGTCCACAATTGCCCTTCCTGTCCTCATACTCACAGTGACTACGAGGGTCGTAGTGTTTCACTTCATCATAACTGAATTTTGTTTATTTATTTGCAGAATTGGGGATTGAACTCAGGTCTTGTGTGTACCAGGCAGACACTCTACCACCAAGTTACGTCCTCTGCTCTGAGCTAAGCTCTAGACAGGCCTCCTCCAGGTCTCTCTCTTAGAATATTTCTTCTACCCCTTTAACATGGAAAGGTTTTTAAAATCTTCTTTCCAATTTTAAGAACCAACACTTTTTCTCTAAGGACTCAGGAGGCATCATCTCCTGAAAACAAAGGAAATAGGGCCTCTGTGGCCTGAGTTCTGTGGAAGAGAAGGGTGGAGCTTCCCTAGGCTCTTGTTCCAAGTGACAAAACTGCCTTTTTTTCATGAAGATTTGAGAATGGAGCCCTGAAGAGTGGCATATTCCTATAATCCTAAAAGCTCCAGAGGTTGAAGCCTGAGGATCTTGAGTTCAAAGCCAGTCTCAGCAACTTAGAGAAGCCATAAGCAACTCAGTGAGACCCTGTCTCAAAATAAAAATAATAAAAATAAAGGCTGGGGATGTGGCTTAGTGGTTAAGTACCCCTGGGTTCAATCCCCTGTACCAAAAAACTAAATAAATAAATAAGATTTGAGCATGTTGGCTTTCCTTTGAATGTGGTCAATTAGCAAATACAGATGCCCTATGCCTCCTGGGGCAGCTCAAAAGAACTCTTCTGCTCTTCCATTTAGAAGAGTTGAATTCAGACTGCATTCTTACCTCACCCCTAGAGGTAGCAAGTCTTCCCTACCTGTTAGACTTTTTCGGGTTCCTTTTTTGTCTTTGACAATACACAAGCACAACGTTTATTATTTATTTGTTTGCTGTGTGTGGTATGTACATATGTATGTATCTTGGAAAATAGCTTCTCCATTTGTTCCAGTTCATAGTGCTTTAGTGACAGATCTTCCATCATGTGTGCTATTTTCTTCCATTTGGTTCTTCTAAATAAAGTGGCCTGAAAACTAATTCTCTCTACTATTAAATGAAAACTCATAGACAGTCAGTGTAACTCTTCCTGAGGGGTTTATATTATGACCCCCCAATATACAGATACCTATATAAGATCAGGAATTCAAATCAAGAAACTATTACTGCTCCCTTCTTGAAAGTCAATACTTGGGAGATGAGAGCTGATGGGAGAGGATCAATCTTATTCAAGGGACAGCCTGAGAAGATGCTGGGACTACCATCTTCAAAGTTCCATCAGGCACATGAAGGAGTTTCAGAGGGAAGAAAAGCAGATACAGGGGCATGGACAAGAAGACCACATGCTGGGTGGGGTCTTTGTCATTCAGGTCACAGGTCTCCTTTATTTTCCGATTCTCTAGTTGGAAATTCACAATAGACCTTGACCTCCTGAGGTTAATTGCAAACAAACATATTACTTTTCTGCAAGTCAAATTTCACAGCAATTTATATGCTTCCTGTCAGTTGTTGCAAAGAACTAAAGACTACAAAGGGCATTCCACTTTCTGATGTGGTCTGAAGGTCAACAGATGTTCTAGGTTCTGGAAATCTAAACAAAGATTGTCTAGAAGTTAACATCTTAATTGTGTGGTGTTTCTTTTAGAATTTTGAAGGCTGGACAAAGGAAGGGGAAGTAAAGTTATAAAGCACAACTCACAAAGGAGTGGCTATTACAATACCACGAAATAACAAATGTAATTTCTTCTGTCTTCTTTTCAACAAAGATTATTTCACTCATCTTCATGTGCACTTGCCTTTCCCAGTGTTCTTGCTTGTTCTCCATCACCTGGGGGAGACCTGTGGTTTGTCTAAATTTAACTGAGAAAATGATTCTTAGTAGTTTGCTTAAGGAAAATGACCACTCTGAGAGATGCGTCTAGCTGTGAGGGGGAACATGAAGGCGTTCATTGTTAGAATGTTGGAGAAAAGAAAAGAGAATGAAAAATGATAAGTTTGACTCAGAGCAGGAATGTTTAAGAATAAAATAAATAACCACGTACTGATTAGAAAGACTTAAGGGAACAAAATAAGATAAACCGTGTATCGGAAAGTAGCATTTAGAAATAAGTAGAAAGGATCAAATTAAACACAGACAATGTGCATTTGTGGGCGATTGGCATATTAATATCAGGAGAGGTATCTGTGTGTCAGGCCATGCTCGAATGAACAAGTACACCAGGACTTGTGTGTTGAATGCACATGGACAGATTTCCATGGCACATGAACAGAGCTGTTTAATGCTCTTTGAAACCAGCAAATGAAACCTCAATGTACTGTCAAGAAAATTTTTAATAATGGGAATTTCAAATTACCTCCTAACTTGCTCTAAGCAGAATAAACAAAACAATAAATCCGTTAGAAGGTATTTGTGAGACATCTAAGATTTAAGAGCTTTGCTCCAAAGACTATGAAAATAGAAATAGTTTTCCCTTGGAAAGGATTTTTGTTATTTGGTTTGATTTAAATCCCAGCTAATGGTTATAGTTATTTTGAAGGAATCACAATCTCTCCTTACATTCCAGTTTGGCCTCAGACTTTTCCAAATAGGGATATTTAGGTGTTGACCGGCACACAGGCAGGTAAGTGTTCTTGAAAGGTAATGTGCATCACTTCAGTGTGTGCATTCATATGTAGGTTTGCCATTACATAGCAACAGTGGTGATGGGGTTCAAGGTATGACACTCCAAACCTAAATGTAGACCAGAACATGCAATCCCAAAATGAGCTTCTTTGGACATAAGGATTGTTTTAAACTGGTTATCTTGAGAAACTATAGACACAGGAGGAACTCTGAAAAGTTACCTGTTTGTAAGAGAAATTTGCAGCTCTCTCCCTTCTCACCAGGAAGAGAGGGATGACCAAGTCTCTAGGGACAGTCCTTCAATGAAGAAAGCATTGCCTTCAATCTGCATAACAGACTTTACTCTTCTGTGAGGTTGGCCAAGCCTACCCCCACATTATTCTTTCTTTGTTTCAGAGAACAATGACATTTAAGTTTGAAGTTTAATACAGCTCTTTGAGAACTACTTTGGAGATTTACTTATTTCTCTTGGTCATGTTCCATGTACATAGAAACTATACATATTATTAAACTTCAGTTTGTGTTTTTCTTCTCATTACAAACAGAAGTTTAATTTCTTATTATTTTTTTTTTTGTCAGAGGGAGTATCAGCTAAGAACTCACAAAGGGTAGATGAAAAAATTATTTTCCTTCTCTGACCACACCATTTTCTTTGAAATGACATATCTGTAGCTCTCCTCTAGGAATTTCAGTCCTGTTCTCACAAATAAGGTAAAAGAAAAGTCTGGAATTTCCCATCATCGGCAGTTTAGAGGGCAAGGAGTTGCCCTGTTGCAGTCTCAGTGAAGACAGACAAGTTTACGGAATTCTTTTCTGCTTGCAGATTTGAGTCAGACATTGAGTCTCTGACCCTTGCTTTATCAGTAAACGACTCAACTAACAATGAGAAAGAGAAATAATCAAGGCCTTCGGAAAACCAAAAGTGCAACATAACAGTGTTGTGATGGCTTCAGTTTCATTAGGTGTCTGTAGCAGACTAACACCTACCTCACTGAGGCACTGTGGGAATGTCAGGAGGCACAGGTTAGAGCTCTGAGCACAGGGCCTGGCACATGGTTAAGTGCCAGTAAATGGAAGTTGTAAATGCAAAGTGGAATCTCCACCACCACACTTGAGACTTAAATTAAGCGTGAACTGCGTTGTCCTTTGGCTTTACAGTTTTACTAACCTTCTTGGACTGGCTCTAGCGCAACACTGCGATTCCAGGGTGAAAGCTTCTCGAAGCCACACACCCTTGAGGGCAAGAAGAGTCAGTTATAATAATCATCCTCGTCAGCACAGCAGGATCCCTGTCTCACACATCTGCCTGAGTGTGGTGCTCCAGACAGCACTAGACAAGTATCATTTTGTCAATTAACCTTTTCCCATTCTTAGTTTATTGGGGCCCAAGCAAACACATTTACTAAACAGAGAGGGGCTTTGATTCTTTTGACAGTAGTTGCAGCTTTCTACACAGCCTACCTGCACTTTCCCCTGACAGCAGACTCAGTTGCACCTCTCTGGCAAATTGGATAACCTTGTGTCCTGCTGCATAAGAAAATCATTTTAATTTATGGACAGCCTCGGTTTACTTAACATAAAGAGCAATAGATGTCATGGTGTTTAACTCAGCTTTTCCTATCCAATGGGTATGAGAAAGCAGAGGATGCAGATGTTGCCTGTGACTAGTGACTGGCTTACTCCTTTCTACCTTCACCTCTCAACCTCTCTTCCTGGGTACCTGAGACAGGCACCACAATGCCTATGTCTAAGATGCTACCTGATATAAAAAGTCAAATAACTGGCAACCTCCTACCGGTTTCTTCTATTTCCTCATGCTCCTGCTTCACCACCATATAGTCTTCTAATGAATATATAACAATAGATACTGTTTTGCTCATCCCTTATAATGTGTTAAGTTGTGCTAAGTACTTGGCATCTTGCATTGTATTTTATTCACCACAATAACTCCAGGGGGAAGGTATTATTACCACCGTATTACAAATTAAGAAATTGGTTAAAAAAAAAAATACCCTAACTAGCCAGCAGTCGATCCAAGAATGGAGCCAGATTATCCTAACCATCACACACTTTCCAGCCTCCAACTCACAACTCAGATCATTTTTATCATCCTATAAAAATATATATATAAAGCATTGTGAATTTTCCTACTAAATAACTGAATTAAAATTGAAAGTGGTACCAATTAAGAGGTCAAGCCTTGGGTAATAAAAATCAAGACTAGATGTGGTTGCTCAGTTCTGTTGGGAGTGAATGGCTACATTGGGGATGATGCGAAAACCTTTGGCATTTTTTGAAGGACAACATGTTGATTAAGGCAAGGAAACCGAAATTATTTTACACATGACATCAATCAAGATGGAAAACAATTTTGAATAAAGGCAAACAAATAGCTACTGATGTAGTTCCCTTGTTATAAGAGAAAGTGGCAACTCAAAACTCCTCTCCATGCTGACGCCAACAGAAAGCTCTCTCTCTCTTTCTACTTCTCCTCTGCTTCCTCCTACTTGGAACTCCTAGATATTAGTGGGTCTTGAAATCCGTTTAGAAATTTATACCCAGGATTTAATAAAAATGTTAGAACATAAATAAACATACTAAGACAGAATCCAAGCATATCGTATTTAGTAAAAGTATTTTTTCCCTGAAGCTTTTGTTTTACTTCTATGTGTGTTCATGTGTGTGATTTGAATGGGTTATATAAAGTATTCATTACTATTGGCCACAATGAAAAAAGCTCAATAAAAACCCATAAGTATGAAAACATACTTTTTGCTTACTTTTGATTATCATGTTCAATTATCATGGCCCATCCCCACTCTCACACCGACAGGTAGTTATTTCTTTCATTCTCTCATTCTTCATATGACACTGTTGAATTAGAACATTGATTTAAAATTATAAAAGTCTGAAAAGGAAAAGCACACAGGATTTTTTTAAAAAAAATTCTTTCTTACTTAATTAAAAAAAAATAAGTTCATCACTGAGAACTTGGGGAATTTAAGATTAATTAGGCTGTTATCACAGAAAGCACACCAGAATGATGGGCTATGGGTTTCTGTGCTTTTTGTGGCTTCTGAAGAAATAGTTAACAAATGAATTGCTCTGTAATCAGAAGGTTGACCTCATCAATGATTCTAGTTAAGACAACCAAGGGAGCAAATGGAAAGGCGTTAAATTTTGAGGTCCATGAGGAAACACACACACACACACACACACACACACACACACATTAATGTTTGCCAAATAGACTAAATCAGAAGGGGAATAGAAAATGTGATTTTTTTTGAATAGTTGGAAGAAGTATAAACTATGGCAGATAAAAATGGAAACCATTGGAAAGGAGTTCTTATAATCCCAGCTTTGGATGTTACTGCAAAAGATTCTAATCACCAAGTTATCTTTATTAGTATTATTATTGTTATTACTGATAATAAACATGTGCTGACTGCCAACAGGATGCCAGGCTCTGCAAAAGAGAGAATTAAGCTCAGTCCCTGCAGTGCAGGCTTACAACAGATTATAATTGCAATAGAAAATCATATTAATAGCAATTCAATATTTTATTAGAAAAATAACATTGCTTTTCTCCTCACTCTGAGTTTTCTACCAGCAAGTAGAATACTGACTCTGACAATGATGGTCCTTGGACCATAAAGCCCATAAATCTCCCACTAAGAATTTCTCCTCTGCAATTTTCCAGCATCAAACACGTCTTTGCTTCTGCTTTCATATGATCAAGTGAGGTCATCCTGCTTTTGTTCAGGGTTCTACCTTTTGGATCAAGTACATAGAGGTGACTGAGTTTATAGTAGCTGCCTTTAGCAATGGTTTCAAAACCGCCCTTTGCAGTTATTGGTGGGTCTTGAAATCCACTTAGAAATTTATACCAAGGATTTAATAAAAATGTTAGAACATAAATAAACATATTAAAACAGAATCCAAGTATATCATATTTAATAGGAGTAATTTTCCTGAAGTTTTGTTTCATTTTTATGTATGTTCATGTGTGTGATTTGAGTGGGTTATATAATGTATTTATTACTATTGGCCACAATTTTAAAAAAAGCTTAATTAACCCTAAAAGTATGAAAACATACTGTTTGCTTAATTTGAACTTTAGATTCCACCCAAACCCATAACCATACTAGGCCATAAATGTAATTTTCAAAAGAATCCAACTATTCCTTTTACCACATGAAAAATCAACTAGTATTTACTATGTTACAATGACCTTACTTTCTAGAATTAGTTATAAATTCAAATATTTTTTTCCTTTGCCACCATCAATATATCCAGACTTGTTAGAGTCGAGATCCTATTGATTTATAAAATACATGTATTATGTGAAGACATTTATAAATCTATTTATAGTTCTATATTTTCTCTGATTATGATAGGCTTTTCCTTCCTACATGATTTTTCAAAGGTCTCTACTTGGACTGACCAGAGCTAACTAATATATATCTTGCTAAACCTGCAGTAGAGGTTGCCCCTTACATTCCCTCCATCCAATCCTCACCTGCCCACAACAAGGAAAGCTTTCTAATCTCAATTCTAGAACTTAGCCTATAGCTAACATATTGCCAGGAAAGTTCTGACTATATCAGATAAATCGGATCATTGATTACATCTTCCTCATAGGACACTCTTTATTTTTATTCCAGGTACAGTTCCTATGTTCTGGTACTTACTAGATCATTTTAAGATCACATAGGTTAAAGAGTAGGTTGACATGCTTTCATAACTTTTCTTTCTTTTTTTTTTCTTTGTTTGTTTAATCCTAGTAAAAAAACATTTCAAATGGAGGCGGAGAAAAGTATGCATGAGTGGATTATCAAGATAATCTTCCAGCAAGGACTCTGCAGGGGACTGTAGATGCCAGGGTAGCAAAATATGTAGCAAGGGCCATTAGTGTGAAGAGGCTTTGCCTGGTGATATTTCAAACAAAGACAAAAACAGCTTCAGGAGAGAAGTTACAGATCCACAATTCCAGGGATGCTTCCAATTGTTCATCCTAAATAGACTTTGTTTCTACTGCTCCTGGAAAAATCCCCAGAAATTTTTATATTCTAAGCTCACAAAATCCTCAGGATCCCACTGTTGGCCAGCATAAATGGCCAGTATAAATACTTATATATTAACATAAATATAAACATAGAGTTATATGGTTGCTTAGAAGGAAACTAATTCTTGATAAGTTGATTTATTTATAATTTAAACTCCCACCAACCATCCAAAAGGGCATATAGGTGGCCAGTAGTTTAAATGCAATGCAAAATAAGACATTTGAAGATAAAACAGAATAAAACTGTTCTCACAGAAAAGGGGAGACTAGATGCTTCCAGTCTCTCGAGTTTAGCAAATTATAACACTTGACCAAGAAGTCTGGATGTCAATTTTCTGGCAACTAAGGTCAAAGTGGAAACAAAAGTGAACAAAATGGACATGATTTTTCCTGGAATTGAGGCAAGCAGAATTGTACCACGTGATCCTTATTTAAGGAACAATGAACATGGCCTGGGTGTCAGGTCACTTGGTTCTAGTAATATCCCTGCCTCTAATTTACTGTGTTGTAAGTAGTTTCACCTTTGCATTATTTATCTATGTAATGGGACAGTGAAGGGGAAACTTGGGGTTGAAGACTTGCTAAGGTCCTCTTAAACATTAACAGATTCCTTGAGATGTGGATAGATGTAGAGATACAATGATATTTTAAACAAAGAGTTACATTAACCGATACTAAACAGTATAGAAATTCAAAAATAACACTTGTGTGAAATTAGCTAGCTGCCATTTTCCATATAAAGTATTAGAGTTATCCTTTCTTATGCACAATCCTAAAATCCATTGCTCGCTCTCTTGCATTTATTCAGTTATTTCTCTCCCTGTTTCAACCACTCATTGCACAGCTCCCTGTCTTATTTTCTGCCTCCAACTTTAAGCCCCCTTACTCAACTGCCAACCTGCTTTGAGATCAATTTGTAAGAGGTGAATGTCTTTCACAGACTTTTCAGCAACCACTCAGCACTAGCAGGATACAGTCCAATCTCTCAGCTCCCCATTCAAAGTGCCCATGACCTCCACCCGCTTCCTTCTCTGAGCTTACATCTTTCCACAGCCTCCTTGAGTCTTGCATTATTCAGTCGTTCAAAACTACTCACAGATCCCCAGGGACTCATCATGCTTCCCTTCCCTTGCACATACCACTTTCTCCCCCCAACATTTTTTTTTTTTTGCCACCACACTTCCCTCTTCACCATCTTTCAAGAGTCTATTAAATTTTTGCCTTTTCTATAAAAACCTAATTGGCATTCTCTTCTCTAGAATATCCCTACTGATCCCTCTTTACCTCATTGTAAGGTATACAGATTCTATCATGGCTCCCAGGACTTTTTCTTACTTATATGTGTGTTTTTCTTCCTCAATCTTTAGCAGCGGGAGGCTTGAAACATTTACTATTTTTATCCCTGGAACTCAGGGAGTGATTGTGGAATGAATGGAATGTTGGATGCTCTCCCTAATTTCTAACTCATAAAAATCCAAACAAAACCTCTCTTTGTTTATTCTCAGAGCCTCCCCACATGGACTCTCCTGTAACAGCTCTGTTCCCCTTCCCCACCCAGTGTTGTTACCCCACAAGTCCTGTTCTATACAACTGCCTAGTTCTTCACCCTCTTTAGACTTAGTTCTTTATCTGACTCATTCATGTTTTATAGTCCCACTTCCTGTTTCTCATCAGCCATATTCGTTTTAGCAACCTTTTATTTGTCTATTAAATACTTTGCCCATTTCTGGCTATCCAAAAACACCAACTGTGCTTGTTGAAAAGCAATATTGCTTGCTAAATTGATTTTTGCTATTAGATCATATCCAGAAATATCTTCTTTAAAAACAAAACGAGCCCAAGCAGAAAGACAGTATAACAATGGTTAACGAAGACCATTCTGTAAAACAGATTGGCTGACGGTCTGGGCTCTGTAGATAGTCGTGGATTTGAACCTTGTCTCCCATCCTCACCCACTGGGTGACCTCGGACAAGTTGCTTGACTTCTGAATTGGATGGCTTATCTGTGAAAGAGGAGAATCACACGTATATTTGTATTGTTGTGAGGACTAAACAAATGTAGCCAACAACAAATAATCAATAAGTGATAACTGTTATATTATCAATTTTTGATGATGTTGATGATGATTATTATTAATTCAATGCACCTCTGGTATTACCTTGAAGAATATAGCTAGTGACACCTTTGGGTTTAGACTGTGACTCAAAGTGTTTGTGAAGCTGGTTTTCGTTTTCAACATAAGAGGTTCCCTGAGAATCTTTGCTGTCAGTTTATTTTTTAACAAGGGCTTATGCTAACAGATTATTATTCCACAGTGATTTCATCTGGAGTCAATACTGAGCCCAACCTGGAATCTGAAGCCCTGGTGTAATTCTCCATATCAAAAGCCAGGCTCTGGGAGACAGTCGCACACTGCAAAGCAGCATTGGCTTTTCTGGGCTTGTTGCATTATCGTTGCAGTTGTTTTTATTATTATTCTCATTTTTTTTTTTCAATAAGGAGCTGAGAACCACTAAAGGAAAAAGAAAAAGACTCTGTAGCCTCAATAATGTGATAAAGTGTCATTGGCAGCAGGAATTTGCAGGATCTCACTGTCGACCCAAGTAACAGCTTGTGACATTGTCTTGGACAAAGGAAATCACTCTCTTTGATGAACACTTTGGGATGATTTTTCAGCTTCTGATATTCTCTTCCTCTTAGACAGCTACTGTAACAAAAGCCTGTAGGGAGAGCTCAAGCTTCGCCTATTTACAATACCCAACACTGACTCTGTATTTTAATTTAAAAAAACAACCTCAGAGCTTCGATCACTTTCATATTTAATATTTTGTCTTAAAATAGCTCTCTATTTTATTTTGCTTTTGAAAATTAAAACATAGTTTATACGATGGGCAACAGGGAAAAAAAAGAGAGAGAGAGAAAGAAATGGTGGATCAGAAGCAATGACTTTAACAACTGAAGCTCATCTCTTCCCCTCTTGAGGCAAGGTAAGTGGCAAGTGCTATGGCATTGCTGATTCTCACATGCCAGCTCAGACCCAGGCAGAACAGCATGCCATCGATTTCAGCAATCTCTGTGTATTTCTGAGAAAACGCCTACACTCAAATGCACATACACACACACACCGTTAAACTAAGTAAATTCTACAATGAGCCACCTGTCTGTTAAACATGATTACACAAATGTGATTTAAGATGCTTACTGAGTTTTCCCTTCAATTTCTGTTTTGTAGACAAATTGGAAACCACCTGTGGACTCCAGACCATGGTGTGACCCTTTTCTGGCTCTTTTCCAAACTTAAAATCAGTAGAATAATTGCCAGCCTGGGTTCAAGCCTTTCCCAGCTCCTGAATAAGTTACCGACCAGTGAAACAGTACACAAAAGCACCTGCAAATCATATAACTTGGTCAATCACTTCAAAATCTCTCTCTGGCTTTTTGCAGGCTGGGCTTCATGCTGCCTGACGCAGCACGCTGGTTGTGTTCAGCCATTATGCAATGATGTTCCATGTTGCCAGTAAACCATGGCTTTATGCCACTGTTCAGTATAGCAACTCCATTTAGCTTTATTTATTGGATTTTTAAATCCTCTTGTACAGTAGGTGTTGATCTCTCCTGAAGTTGTGATTACAGCTCTAACTATTGACACTTCATTCACAGCCAATTCCTCCATTCTTTGCCCTCATGCTGACATGAAATGGTAGTTCTTTCAACTCTGCACTCTCTAAGCCCTTGACCCTGGTCCCACACATTTTTGCCCCCAAAACAGAATAGGGAGTACAGGTCTGCCAATTAGTTCATTTCCTTAGCATCCTGGAATCCTCAAATTGTCTTTCATTGCTGTACAGCTTCTTTAAGGAGGCAGGATCTATAGAGGTAAGATTGAACTGACATACCAAAGGGCTCTGAGATCCATTTACCTCTAAACAGCTGTCTCTCTCCCATCCAAGAATTTGGTTTTTGTTTTTTGTTTTGTTTTCCTTTATCTGCCTGGGACACCGTCTATCAAGTTATTGAAATAGTCGATAGCTCTTATTTAGAAGAGATTCTGCCTTTCTGCTAGTTGCCTTATATGAGGGATAAACTTGGGAAGTTTCAGCAGTTTCAGTATGTTGGGGAAAAAACCTACAATGAAAATTTAAAACCCCAAGTTTGAATATCAACTTAGCCATGAATTAGTTGTGTGATTTTTTTTTTTTTTAGTAACTTGACTTCTCTGAACCTCAGCTACCTCATTTATGAAATGAGAGGACCACAGTCTTCCTCACAGCCTCACTCTGCAGCTTGAATGAGAAAACGTTCACCCAAGTATCTGACACGCGCAGGATTGTCTGTCAGTTTTCGTTTCATTTCCAATTTTGCCCTTTGCTGTCTTAAGTTCACCAGACCAATTATTGCCCACAAAAGACAAGACAATCATTCTGTCATATTTCTTCACCCTAGTGTAGGTCAGATTAAGGAGTTTGATCTTATCATTCTGCTGTTGACTTGTGTTATCCTTTCTGGCCTTTTCTTGATGCCTGGAATTCTCCTTGTATTTACTCCTTTTAGTGGAAACATTGATTTAA
This sequence comes from Urocitellus parryii, assembly GCF_045843805.1. NCBI lineage: Eukaryota > Metazoa > Chordata > Mammalia > Rodentia > Sciuridae > Urocitellus > Urocitellus parryii. Next base: position 76,557,308 of record NC_135541.1, read on the forward strand.
TGAGGCTTAATGGGTTTCTAACCTCTTACTTAGGTGATCCAGAAGTCTGCAGTTCTAGCATGTATTTACTTTGGCTTTAGAATACATTGCTGCAGGTGGGTCTGGGATCCTAACAGAAAATTCCTGAAGACTCCTTAATGGAGAAATAAATAAGCCTTGTAGAAAAGCATTCTGTATTTTGGGCAGAGGAGGTCTGATTCAGTGTAATGCAATTTCAACAAGAAAAAAAAAAACAAGAAGAGTGATGAAAGATAGGGTAGCTCCCTTTCCTTTAAAGAGTTAAGCAGAAAAATTAGCTCTTGGTGTGAGAGGACCAGCACAGTGGAGGGCAGATTTTATACCGGTTGTATAAAGGCTTAAGTTTGCTATCTTTCTTCTTGTTTTTGAAATGTGGAAAAGAGGGACAAGGAACTATTTAGAGAAAGAGAATCTATGAGAAAATAACAGATTGTCAAAGTATTTTGTTGTGACTTTCCTAGAGACCAAAGCCAGAGTCTCAAGAAAAGTTACATAATAGAGCACTAACATTTATTAACAATTATTATATAAGGGATGGGGGAGCATGTGTAGGCATAGAGTGGGGTGCTTTGTGTTTAATGGCCAAATGTCTAAGAAATTCTGAGATCAAATTAGACAAGTATCTCTATTACAAAAATTCTAAGAATCTTTGATATGTTGCTATATGTTATGAAACATCAAGAAGTCAATTAAGCGTGCCTGTGTTACAAATTCAGTTCTCCTAAGAACCTGTTTTTAGAGAGCATATTAAAAAACTAGTCTTCAGCAGAATACTTTTCACACTGAGAGACTCTGTCAAGATGTGGAAGACCCATTAATGTCAACGAATAGGAAGATTTTTGACATGAAACTTACCTAAATTCCTATACTCTGTAAGATTCAGGATATCTTTTTGTCAAGATAGAAGCCAGGATGAAGAAGAAAGAAAGAAGGAAAGGAAGGAAGAGAGGGAGAGAAGGAAAGAATGGAAAAAAAATAAATAAATCCAAAGTATCAAAGCCCAGTGAATAGGGTATTGTGATTTGGTGATAGGAGGACTCAAATAAAAAGAGACATGGTTAGAGTATTGGAGCAGAATTCACAAAAACAGCATTCTGGCCAAGAACCTGCTCCCATCAGCCACGTAACTGTAGAACCACAACCAGTTCTTTATGACTTAGGTGCCATTCTCTATAAAATGAAGAATCTAGATGAAAGCTAAGTTCTCTGTCAATATTATCATTCATAGAATCACATACCTCAAGGTCACCTCAGAAACCATGTAACTACTCAATTCCTATTGCTACCCCAAAAAGATGGACATCAGGCTTAATTTGGACCTTTCAGTACAGAGAATTGACATCCTGACAAAGTCCACTCCATTTTGAACAGATCTAACTGCAAAAAGATTAGTGCTGTTGCTCATTTTGAATCAAATCTTTATTTAACTTCTAGGTATTTGTCCTTATTTTGCAATCTAAAATCACAAAGAATTAGTCTAGACCTTTAAAAATGTGGTAGTATTGTCTCCCATACATAATTTCTTCTCTAGCATAAATATCCCAATTTCCTTTAATCATTTTTCTGACAAAGTTTAGTTTTCCTCAACACACTCATCACTATCTTTTGAATACGTTATGGGTTTTCAATGTCTGTGTACATTATAATACCACATATATATTAAGCATTTGCTATGTTCATATGTATTTTATATATAATATATATATATTATATATATATAAATAATATATATGAAGCAATGATGGTATATATCAGGCACTGTTCAACCCAATTTAATTATGTACATTAACACATTTAATTCTCTCAGAAATCCTGTGAGATATTTTAAATATTTTCACTTTTCCTTAGATGAGAAAACTACAGTATAATCTACATCGGTGCCTTTCAAACTTTAATGTACATAAAAGATGTCCTGAGTTTTTGTTAAAATTTATATTCTAACAGTAGGATTTCTGTGGGACCTAAAGTTCTACATGCTCCCAAGTGATATTGGTGCTTGCTACTGGTCCAAGGACCTTAATTAAAATGGAAAAGTTCTATATTATGCAAAATGCTAAAATGATATAAAGTGATAATATAAAAAAAGCCTTAAACTGCAGTAGCAATAAATATTGTTAGTGATGTTATAGGAGGTTTCAGAGAATTAGATTTATTTTTCCAGCTTAGACCCTTATCTGGAGATCTTCTTCCTACCAACAAGAACTGGCTTACAAAATCTCTTTGACCACTGAAGTAAACAATAACAATAACAAAACAATAACATTTTTTAAGCACTTGCCATGCGTCAACACCTAAAACTTCTTACATTATCCCATGCTTCCAACAGTCCTGTGAGGTAAATCATACCATCATTGTACTTATAATGAGAAAACTCAGGCAAAGGAGAATGAAACTAATGTTTTCTTGTTTCTTGTTAGAGGAAATAAGAAGATTGGGTAGACTAAGATCACACCTCTAATAAATAGTAGAACTAGGTACAAACCTCCTGACACCCTGTATTTGAGTCCAGTAGGGAAAGGTCACTTCTTGGTGGACAGATGTGGACCCATGTTATCTGTGATAGAGGCTAGAGTAAGAGTGAACACTAATAAAATGTATAAACAGAGGCTGCCGAAATGCTATAGTTAATAATAATGACCTTAAATATTTAAAATACTAGATGTAGCTCAGGTCCCAGGCTAGAATCATCCGAATGCAAGTCCTGTCCTCTGTGAGCTCATAGTCCAGCTGGAAAGCCACTTACAAACAAATAACTCTCCAGCAGAATATCACCAATCATAAACAGGGGTGCCTGGTGATGGGAAAGGAACAAGAAAGGCAGTCATCAGCTGGACTGGAGGTAGGAGCATCCCAGAGTGAACCATGAAAGCAAAGACAAGGACAGCTAATCTTACTTTGGCTTAGTTGTAGTAACACATAGGATTTTTAAATACATATATATATATATATATATATATATTAATTTTAATTGTAGGTGGACACAATAATAATTTTATTTATTTTTATGTGGTGATGAGGATCAAACATGCTAGGCAAGGATTCTACCACTGAGCCACAACTCCAACCCCAATACATAGGATTTTAAAAAATATATATATGTTTCCTCCATTTCCTTCATCAGGTATCTTATTTTAATGGACCCCAGATTGTGTTCCTAAGGAAAACTGCTCTTAGGTAAAAACTGCAAAATTTTTCCATTGTAAGTTTGATTTTCCTTTTAATATTTTTCTTCTTAAACTTGTTGGTATCAACTTTTGCTGGTCATTAAAGAAATATTTGGTAGAAGGGCTGGGGTTGTGGCTCAGAAGTAGAGCACTCACCTAGCATTCGTGCACTGGGTTCGATCCTCAGCACCACATTAAAAAAATACAATACAATAAAATAAATATATATATATATACAATGTATTAATACATATGTACATATATACATGTTTTAAGCAATAGCTATGTGCATATGTATACTATATATAATATACATATATATGAAGCAATGACGGGTATATCAGGCACTGTTCAACCTACTATGTACACATTTAATTTTATATATATATATATATATATATTTGTTATATATATAACAAATGTGTATTTGTTAAATGTGTGTGTGTGTGTGTGTGTGTATAAATATCTGGTAGACATTAGAGAAGCCTAGATTAATAATTATCCCTAGATTCTTTTCATCAATGTATTAGCATAAATCACTTTCCAAGGTATTGTCAAACACTAGTTTTCAGGGGCTATGCTGTATTAACAGTGTGCTCTGATTACTAAGAATTATTAAATTCACCAGTTTTAATCAACTTTATAGTTTGTATTTTTAAATGTGTATGGGTATCAGGCCAGCACAGGTTACAAAGGGGAACTTGTCCTATACATCAGTAATACAGACAGATTCAAGTCCCTTGACTTTTTGTGAGACACGTGAGAGTATAAATAACAACAATAACAAAAAATAAATAATTAAAGTTGGGGAATTTATGCTCAAAATCATATATGAAAGGAACTGATCGAGGAGCCCATGTGGATTACAGGCGCAGCATACGGCTTGTGGTTTGGACACTGTGACCAAGACATTTATCACCAGCTGGTACCACCATAGCTAGTTGCAAGAAAATATCCAGGGGTAGCAGAGACACTTGCAGCGCTGCACACTCTATAATTCTTATTTTGCTGAGACATAGCAAATATCATGTGGAGAGAAGTTTTTTATCTATCTGTTTGGGAAGAAAGGAGAATAAAGAATCAAAAGAGAGAAGCAAAAAGGAAGGCTGGCAGGTACTGCCCGCCCTACCACTTTTCAGAATAGCACTCTGTAGCCTCTTTTAAGGTGTGCTCTCTCTGAGTTCCACTATACCTGAGCATGGGGACATGTCCTCCCTATCAAAGGAGTGTGTTTGTTCATCCAGTGGGATTCTCTGAGTTGATTGATTGTCACTTTGATAGGTTCCAGGGAAATAGATGCCTCATGTTTACTAACATAGGAGTGAATGGTGCAGAAGAGAGAGTCAGGACTGCAAAGAAAGATAATTAGTAAAGCATTGTTGTGCTGGGTAGTGGGGAGGTGTCTCTCAGAGAAGAGCAGCCTTGAATAGACCCAGGGAAAGAAGGAAATGATGTTAAAGAAAGAGGAGATGCTTCTTTTAGAAAACAAGTAACCCCTAATCAGAATATGAAAAATGAGGGTACAATTTTAGAAAGACTAAAAGGAAAGAGCTTTCTAGACAGAAAAAAAGCATGATATTCAAAGCCACAGAGATCTGAAAAAAATAAGACCCATTTAAGAAATTGCAAATGTACACAGTAGGTAGGGTGACTATAGATAAAGCAATGCACTGTATACATTAGAAAAAGCTGAAAGACGAGATTTTGAAAGTTTTCACCATAAAGACATAATCAATTTTGGACGATATAAATATTTAAATTGACTTAAACATTATGCAATGTAGACATGTATGAAAACATAAAATGATACCACATTAGGGTGTACAATTTTTATTTTTTTTTGCAGGTTAAAATATATTAAAAGTTAAAAAAAGTCTTTTTAAAGAGCAAAAAACATTAATTAATTAAAAACAGCAATTTGTCACAGCTGAGGTTTAGGTGGTGCTTCTTGCAACACCCTTATTTCCTATGGTGTTTGCTTAGAGATGCCATTGAGTTGTATGGTAACGGATTAAACAGACACTGAAAGTTGGAAGCAAGGGAGAGTCAATGGCCAATAGGACTGGAGAGGTGTGACTAGAACGGAATTAACTTTAGTCATAGATTGCCCATGGGGAGTGAGGCAAATGACCTGATAAGAATGATCCCTGGGATTGGTTTAGGAGTATATAAATGGTGGTGCCATTTGATAGACACATGGGCACCTATTATAATTTTAAATTTCCCATTATAGACCTTCTGATGAGCTTCCTGCAAATTAAAGAAAGGACACTGATTTAAAAATGATTCAAAATATCATTTTATCTTAGTAAGTTCTATCACTATCTGAATGATCCCTGTGGTCTTTGGTCTAAAATTAGACACTCTTCCCTGCTTTCTTGTACCACATTATTATAATATTCCCTTTCATTGGGGACATGACAATCCCTGTGGAAACAGCTTGGGAAAAAAAAAGGAATCATAAGCAGTTAAAAGTAAGTGAGAAGCATCAAGTTATTAGGCAAGGCATTGAAAAGATAAATGGCTTGTGAAGGAAAATGTAATTAACAGGTTACACTGTATATGTTTGCAAAATACCTATGATGCATGAAAATGTTTTTGTCTACTTAATTTTCCTAAGATTGTGTGTTTATATTTAAATTAATTAAATGCAAACAGCCTTGTGCTCTAAATAATTTTGTGGTAACTGATATGTTCAGCCGAATCAATAGACTGTAGTTAAAAGTGGCTAACAAACACTTGTGGTGTAAGGAAACTTTCTCACTGGTGAGGACCTGAGAATGGGAGTTCCATAGGGTAAGTTACTGTCCTTGAGGAGAAGGAATCCCAATGCCTCTGTGTGCAACAGCCAGGCCTTCCATACAAAGAGAGACTTGCAGCTTATTAAGTTTTGGGAGGAACACAAGCACCTTGACAGTAGAGATCTTCATCTATTTTGTTCACTGACGTATCCCAAGTGCTTAGAAAAGACTAAGTGTTCAATAAGCATTTGCTTAATTAATGAATCATTGAATAAATTAATTAATAAATTGCCCCAACAGCTTAACAGCATGATACGAGAGCAGGGATTTGACACCATAAGTCTTTATTTTAACTTTCATTGGCAATGTGATACTGAGTAATCCACTTGATATTTTGAGACTTGGTTTCTTCATCCATAAAAATGGGGACAGTAACTGTGGAAATGAGGTTAGAAGAAATAGTTGATGAGAAAGCATATGATAAACTAAAGGACTGTGGTGTTTATGTAACTCCTTAAAGGCAGAGATTCTGCTTTTGCGTTACTAATTAATTTTTCAATTCCCAGTGCTCATGTATTATTTATTTTCCAATCCCCTTGCACACATCAGTCCATAATAAGTGTTGGTTAAAATGACTTGAATGCATGATGGCTAGTACATTTTACATGGGGAAGTAGGGAAGAAAGCAAGTTGGCCTTGAATGAGAAGTCACCGCCAGAAAGTGTCTGAAGTTGCTTCATTACAGTTTCTAAGATCTGAGCTGCTTTCTCAGTGTGGAGTCTCTCAGACCAATTTCTAGAATCACTTTGATCAAGACAATTATCCCCCCTCATGTAAAATTACGACAGTGTGTAACTAAGTGACTGGCTCTTTGCAATACAGATCTATTCCTGACCAAATGGTACCACATTTTCAAATGTCCATGTTTACTGATACCATATATAGATATGTCCATGTGCATGTTTCTGTGCCCAGGAAAACGTTCTCATTCCCATCTTAGAGAGAGATTAGATTTCAAATTTCACTTGTAAGACTCTTATTTAAGACTTCCTTTGATAAGCATTGAACATTCAGAGCTCTGTGTTAAGTAAGTACTGGAATATGGAGATGACCACTCTGTCTTCCCTGCTACCTCTGACTGTGACTTCCCATTTTCTAGGGGCAAGGAAAACAAGGAAAAAACTAGCTTCTATGGGGACATGAGCAAAAGATGCCTTTGTAGCAATGCAGACTTGGAGGAGGGCATGGAAGAATGAGATATTTAGCAGGCAAAATGGAAAATCCCAAGTGATTGTTTGGTTATGAGAGTTGATGGAGTGGATATAATCTAAGATGGTTGTCTGGGTGATGGCTTTAGTGAGTGGGTGAAGGTTTCACTTTGTGCTAAAAGAGAGACACTCAGAAGATAAGCAGTTTTAAAGTGGGAAATAATTATTGCAATATGTATAGTGCTTAGCATTACTCTAATTGAGCAGATAGTATCTTTCCAGTAGTTTACACATAGGCCCTCAATATGTAATAAATAAATTCAATGAATCCCTGCTGTCATTTAGTAACTATGTAACTTTGGATATGTCACTAAAGCTTTCTAAATCTCTCATATATTTTCTTTTCAGTATACGAACATTAGTATCAACTTCATAAGATAATTTTTTAAAAAATAGAATAAAAAGTGATACATAAAATGCTTAGCACATGTTGTACCGGTATATACTAATTACCACTTATGTTAATTCCTGTTTTATAGGGATCCTGTCCCTTATTCTGTCTCAGAACTTAGAAAAAAATAGAAGTGAATACTTATCTTTTTATTGCTTTTTTAATAGTGTAAGTACATTTTAAAAATAATTGTTGAAAGGGCTTCTTACTGCTCTAAAACATATATTTTATGTGATTTTGTGAGCACGTGAGCAACCTGATTAACTGAGTCCAGAGATTTTCAAGCAAAAGTTTTATTTATTTATTTATTATTTTTTGTTGTAGTTGATACAATACCTTTATTTAATTAATTTCTTTATTTATACATGGTGCTGAGGATCAAACCCAGGGCCTCACATGTGCTAGGCGAATGCTCTAGGGTCTAATTTAAAACCCCCTCAGCACTCAAAACTGCCAGCCCATTTCCTACAAACTTTTTCTTCACCTCTTCCACAAGATAGTTAGATCCATGATGAAGGATAAATGAGAAGAAATTGAAATAAGAAAAAGTAAGAACTCACCCCCTCCAGCCTACTAACTTAAACTTCAATATTGTGTGTAAGAGCAGACCATACAGTCAACATAATTATATGCACAGCACATGTGCATATGCAAAAACATGTAAATCATACCACTTTAAATGCAAATATATGCATGGTCTTTTTTATTATCTATGCCACTTAGATATGACCCTCAGGATAACCTTAGTGGAAACTACTGCCCTAGGTACCATTTTTTAAGTGAATCACTGATCTGTTTTTTAAAAAGGAACTCAGGAATGAAAAAGAAATATGTTTTACAGTTCACATCTGCGTGGGTTAAACCACCTGCTATGATTCTGTAGATTGTATTGCTTTTTGCTGCTTTGTACTATGAGTTAATTTTTATGTGTACATGTTTTTTCTCCCACCGCCCCTAACCCCAGATTGCAAATTCCTTGAAAGAAGGCACTGAGTATTACAGTCCATTATGTCCCATTATAACCTTGGTAAATCAAATGGAGGAGTGTCCCATCACATGAATTGACGTCATTTTATCCATGCCTCATTCTCCACTCCATTCTCTCTCCCCTCTTTTTTCTCACTTTGACATCCTTCCAGGTCTCCCATCCCTTCCCTCCTTTTGGACTGTGCATTTTTTCTCTCCTTCTTGGCTCAGCACATTCCTGAATGGCCTGCTCGATTCAGCCCACCCTGTACCCTGGCCTCAAAGTAACCTCCCATCAGATTTTTTCCTAATCTCATGTTGGAGTTTATTCATCCACAGTTTTTAATCCTCTTTCCATGATTTTTATCCTATGTCAAGGTTCTATATGTGGTTTGAAATCATCCAGACAGAGTTTTTAGGTATCTATGCTATTATGTATCTTCAAAGATATAGTTGTTTGCTTACCTAATGAGACAAAATGACCTGCTTACTCCTTAGGTGTACTTTAACAAGCAGGACTTGCACAACCTTTCCTACAACCGTGTCTCACTGCATGCTAGGAGGGATGTATGTCTATAGGCATATGAAATTGCCCAACTTAATGCCCTGTCCAGTGACTCCTTAAATTGCTTCTAGGATTTTTCTATCCTTATTTCTCCTTTCCCTTAGGGTGCTGATGTATCCATTTTATCCAGGAACTCTTCAAATCCAAGTTCGAGCTTACTGATTGCTACTTCATTCCCATGCACCTGCCCAAATTCCCAGGTCTCTCTGCACCAAACTTGCCCATGGTTTTCACTGGCCTTAAGCATATGCTACATGCTCAAATAGTTTCTAAGGTCCTTGGAGAAATGTGCAATTCATTGCACTCTGTCAGCACAAATCTACAGAGAATAGCTTGTGACTGTGTTGATGCTTTTTAGGGAAAGAGCTCTTTTAAGGAACAGCCCTATCACATGTGCCAGGGAAGTCCAATGCCTGAGATTTTTGTTTCTGAAAAAAATAAAACCAAAGTGATTTTTGAAGCAATTTAAAAACCTCTTTCTGAAAGCCTATTCATTCTTATTTTTTCAATGCTTTCCTATACAATAGGGGTCAGCAAACTTTTTCTGTAAAGGGGTAGATGTCAATATTTTAGATTTTGCTGGCCACAAAATCTCTGTCTCCACTATTCAATTCAGCCACTTTTAGGCAAAAAAAAAACATCCATATACAATAGCTAAATAAATAAGTATTAAAATCACTGGAAAGAAGGAAGGAAGAAAAGAAGGAAGGCAGGGAGAGAGGGAGAGATGAAAGTAAGAAGTCTGGAGAGGTTGAGGGGAGGGTAAAGAGACTATAAGAAATCTCGTAATATGGTAATATCTGAACTCCAAAGGTGCTCCATCTTTTCTGTGTAAATTCAAGCCAGCTGCATGAAGTGGAAAAGTTATGAGTGGAGGATTCGATTTCCTACTTCTTACTTTACCATCAGTTCATCTGGCCCTTCATTCATAGACTGAATCTGTTTTCTGATCTCTACACCTGGAATAATAATATCTGTAGGTTGTACCAAAACAGCTCTTTATGATCTATAAAGAGAGTCTTAAATGTATTTCTCTCACTTTTAGATTTCAGATATTTAAAAACCATCAATTAAATAATCAGCCTATGAAATGATTATCTTAGATGCCAAAATATAACATTTGACCCATACTGCTATTTAAGAAAATCAGTTGGCGATATCTTTTGGTAAACTGTGTGAAGCCCTCCAGCATTACTAGTTCTTTACCAACTCACACTGGTATTTATAGGGTCTCACTGTTAAACCAACAGAACCTTTAGATACTCTAAGTAACAAAATTAAAGGACCAGTCCCTTTTACAATTCAACTTTTCTTCTGATTATTAAAAAGGGTTAGTTTGTATTAATTAGAAATTTTAGGAAAATACAGGAAATATATAAAGGCAAAATCTAACACCATATTTATAGTAATAACCTAAAGATAACACTTCTTAATAATTTAATATTTCATTTTTTCCTGAGGATATATACTCTCTTTATATTTAAAGCCTCATACTTAACAAAATAAGTAAGAATTTCCACTAAATGTTATCAGAAAATATTTGGTATGACTTTCTAGTATGCAGTTCTATGGCATACTCTACTTTATTCAACTAATTTAAGGTATTCTTTTCAATTCTAGAGTTTATATGTGTGTGTATAAACATATGTAGCTTCCAAAGAAACTTTAATAATTTAATTCTATTTTTTCATAAACTTACCAGCAATAGGTTTTAAATTTTCACCAATGAACCATTGGAAATGTTATCATATCATCTTAATTTACATTCATTTAAATATTGCTATGGTTAAATATATTTTCACAAGTTGATTGGTTACTTGCAATTTCTCCTAGTGAAAATCTACAATTACATTGAGTAATTCATGATTTAAACTATTTTGAGAAAGTTGAGGTGTTTTTAAAATAATTTTTTACCAGTCACATATTGCCAATATATATATATATTTGGTTTTTACTTTTTAAGTGTGTTTGTGTCATTTAACATATGGAGAGGGTTTTTTTTGTATATAATCAAATAGGGCACACTTTGTATTATTTGTCTGTATTTTTATGCTTCAGTGTATCTTTTCCAATTGGATTTCAGATTTTTACTCAATTTCTTCTTTTTCATTTACTTATTTACTTCCTCAATTGAGATTTCACTGTTTTGTCCATCTTAAATTTATTTCATTGCACCATGACATAAAAATATATAGTTTTAAAATAATGAGTAAATATCCCCAAATCACTGATTTGAAATGTCACCTTCATTCATATCCATGCATGCACAAATAAAAATACAAACATATAGGCTGTTGAGGAGTGGTTTTTTATAGTTTATCTATTTTCATATCACTATTGCTTTGTTTTAATTATCACAGTTTTAGGATATATTTAAATTTACCTTACAGCACAAGTAACTCCTTGTTTTTCAAATTTTTCATGACTGGCCTTATATAACATGGAAAAATATGCCTTATCTAGGCCAGTTACAGCAAAGAACCAATATTACCTCAGGCCTAAAATTGCAAAAAGAACTTTGTGGGGAAGTCAATCTGACACTGGAGGGCTCATCTAATCCACAGTGACCTTGCAAGGAGATGGGTCACCAATTACATGGTTACATGGTACTCCCACTAGAGAACTGAATTGTGTCCCCTCAAAAGTACTTTGTCAAAGCCTGTGTTAGTCAGCTTTCCATTACTGTGACAAATACCGGAGATAATCAACTTGTAAAGAGAAAAGGTTTATTTGACTCATAGTTTTGGAGGTTTTGGTACATGATTGGTTGACTCCATTGCTTTTAGGCCCATGGTGAGGTAGTGTATTATGGCAAGGGCACATGGCAGAGAAAGCTGTTTCCCTCATATTGGGTGGGAAGTGAGGAAAGAGAAAGCAAGAGATTGGAATCTCACAATCCCCTTCCATGGCATGCTCCCAGTAGTGACCTGAAATCCCCATCAGGGAACCACATCCCTATGGTGCTGAGATAGAGAATATGCATTTATCACCTGGTCCTGTGGGAGATATTCCAAATACAAATTATAGCAGAGTCCTAACTCCCAAGATGAGTATTTGGAGATAGGGACCTTAGGAGATAATTAAGGTTAAATGAAGTCATTGGGACCCTAATTAGGGCTATTATCTTTATTAAAAGAGGAAGAGACACCAGGGTACTATCTTTCTCTCTCCTCAAGCACACATGAAAAGAACATGTGAGGATATAGGAGAAAGGGCATATCTGTAACCCAGAAAATAATTTCTGTTGCTTAATCCACCCATCCTGTAGAATTGTGTTACTGTGCCTTAGCAGTCTCTTTCTTTCCTTCCTTCCTTCCAGCCTTTCTGCCTTCTCTTTTTGGTTCACACTACTTTGCAACACTCCTCTTTTATTTATTTATTTTTTTTAAGAGTGAGAAAGAGGGAGAGAGAGAGAGAGAGAGAGAGAGAGAACTTTAATATTTATTTTTCAGTATTTGGCGGACATAACATCTTTGTCTGTATGTGGTGCTGAGGATCAAACCCGGGCCGCACGCATGCCAGGCGAGCGCGCTACCACTTGAGCCACATCCCCAGCCCTCCTCTTTTATTTTTGAAATTTATTCCTTTGATCTCTCTTTCTCATTCCCATTCACTTTCTTTTCCCTGAAAAATAACAAAATCCATTTGTCATCATATCTTGTTGAAAGATTTGCACGTTTCTATGAAATGTATATGGATATGTTTGTAATTTTAACTTATATAAATGCTACTATGCATCGTAAATTTCATTGTTTCTTGCTGTTTTTCACTACATGTAAAGTTTTTAAAAATGTATTCATATTCATAAGAGTACAGTCCACACATTGGTCATTGTGTGGCTTGATCTGTATCCATTCCTAACTTTGTATGGATTACTGTAGCATGCAGTCAATCATTTATGTATCCATCCATCCAGCAAAAGATACCTGAATTGATTCCAACTTCCACCACCAAAACAATGCCACAAGGAACATGCTCATTCATTTCCACTTATGGTTCTTCATAGAGTGGAATCTTTGGTCAAAAGACATACTTTTATTTAATTCATCCTTCACAACAGCTAAATTATTCTATAATCTAAGCAGTAGTGTCAGAATATACCTATATTCTTTCCTCCCACCAGCACTTAGCAATAATCAGCTACTGTTTTATATATCTGACAGTTCTTCAGGGACATGCATGCCATTGTTACTTTAATTTGCATTTCTCTAATTACTAATGGTTTTGAATATCTCTTTGTAAGTTTATTAGTCCTTTGAGTTTCATCTCCTATGCCTTTACATACATCCCTGGACCATTTTTCTACTGGGGCTCATATCTACTTCTTGTTTGTTTGTATAAGACGTGTGTATATTCTAGATATTAGTCTCAGTGCTGTTTGATATTGAATAAAAATCTTTAATGCAATGTAAACAATCTCAGCATTATCTACATCATTATTTTGTAGTATTGTAATTTTCCACAATTAAAAGACTAAGTTATCCTTTTGTATTATTTTCTGTTAGCTTTATGTTTTTCATGTTTAGATCTGTAAGTCATCTGGAGTTCATCTCTTTTCCCCAATACCACATACTAAATAATCTGTCCCTTTACATGAATACCTTGGTTCCCCTCTATTATATATCAATTTTCTACATATACATGAGTCTGCTTCTGAAATATCTAGATTTCTTCTTGCAGTAGATTATATTATTATAGATTTCTAATATGACAATATTTGATGAGACAAATCTGTTCTCTTTGAGCTTCTTTTTCAAATTAGAGTTGTCTCTCATTGGCATTTATTCTTCCACATGAATTTTGAAGTAAGTCCAATGACTTCTTGTTAAGTTTGTTCTAAGAATTATATAGATTTTGCTTCAAAAGTGACTAGTGTTTCACTGATATTACATTGTGGTTGTTGATAATATATAAAACATTATTGATTTTTTCTACATTTGTTTTGTATCTAATATTTTAATTAAATTTTGTTGTTAGTAATTTTTCAGTTGATTTGATAGAATTTCCCACATGAAGAATATATATCCTATGTAAATGTCTTCTTTTACAATACTTAATCACCTGAATTATTTTTCCTCATATGTTGCATTGGCTAGAGACATCTGAAAAATGCTGAATAATAACAATGATAACAGGTATCTCTGTATTGTTTCTTACTTAGAATGGTTCAGGAATTTTTTCATTAAATGTGTTGGACATTTTCTAGCATATTAAAGGAGTATTCTTCTATTCTTAACTTACCAAAATATTACATAACATAATTTGAATTTTTATCAAATGTGTTTTTATCTTTTATGTTTCAAAGTACAGACTTTCTCATTTCATTTATTAATCTAATTGCTATTCTAATAAATTTACTGTTACAAAGCCAACTTCCCAGTTATGTAATAAATCCAATTTAATCATGAGCTAGTAAATTTTATTGCATTGATAAATTCAATTTTTAGGTGTGTACTATATAATTCTCTACAATTTTGATGGGAATTTTGATGTTTTACTAGAATAATATGAATGACAAAAGTGAATAAAGAAACTTTACCTTAAAATATTTCAATATTTTCTTATAAATATATCCAGGTTTGGCATATTTCTGGGAGTACTTATTTGATAACTTTCAAATTTTACATGTATGGATATTTTCCATGCTTTCCTAAACAATTATCCATTTAATCTGGATTTTTTAACTCCAGATTTTTACATAATAACCTGGATTTTGTTTTACAACATCCTTCAGTGTCTTTTATAATTTTTTGTTTTCTTTTTTTCTTCTAGAATTATGTACTAAAATTATTTCCTTGTCTTCCTGAATTGAAAAAGCTGCAAAGATTTTTGTTTGTAAATGTTTGTTGATTTTTTTAAAATAAGCAGTCTTGTATTTATTTTCCAGATCTACAAATTTTGCTCTTTATTTACCAGTTTTTGCTTTTATTTTATTAATTTCTTTCTTCTTAGTTCCACAAGTTTGTTTTGTTAACTTCATGAATTAAACGTGTAGATCAAATATTTTCATTCATTCTTGTTTAATAATGAATGGATTTAAATTGGTAGGATGCCTGTGATTACAGCTTTGACTGGGACCCATATGTTTTGATATGTGCTATTCTCACTATCCCTATTTTCTAAGCATGGTAACTGCAGTTTTGATTCCTACTTTAACCCAATAATTATCTAGGGAAATTGTAGTGGTTTCGTCTTACAGGATTGGAGCAAGGAGTTTCCTTCATAAATTTACAATTAGCTTCTTGCACTGTCAGCAGTGAGCCCTGCACACCTGTTGCTATTTTTCATTCATTTTTCTGTCCAAAAGACTTTGGAAATTTTAAAACTACTCATTACTTACCTGGATAAAATATATTATCTGTGTACAGGAAACACATTATTAGTTAGATCTGTTAAATCTTCTGTATTGAAACCATTTAAATCCTCTATATCCTTATCTGCTTTCTACCAGTTAATGTTCCAAATATAAAGGGATATTTCTATCATCTACAATGATTGTCAGCTTTAAGGCATTGCTACCCTTTTTCAATATGAAATTACCGTCTTTATTCCATTTAAGTCTCTATTGCATTTAAATCTACTTTAATAATGGCATTTCTATCTTTATTTGTGTTTTTTTTTTAATACTGTTGCCTATCCTGTTACTTTAAAATTTTTTAAGTTACTCAAGCTGCAAGAGAGATCACTCTCAGCACAGGATTATGTTCCATGTTTTGTTCCAATTTATTATTTCACTCAAAATGTGAGTCTTTTTATAAATGGGGAAATTAACTTGATCCTGTTTATATTCATAATTAAAATGGCTAGTCTTAATTATACTGAAGCCTTATATTTTATGACTTCTTGCTCTTTGTTTTCTACTGATATTTTTAATTTTTCTTTTTTTCCCTTTATGTTTATTGCAAATGTAATATATTTATTGGAGACTGAATTTGTTACAAGATTTTAATTGCTTACCATGTCTGTGATAGTAGTATAACACTACTTCTGTGTCTAGTTATTTTTGCTAGTTATTTTTGTACATTAGACAGTTCATATCTTGACCCCTTTCTCTCATCTTTTCTTGTAATCCATGTTTTCTAGAATTTTATGAGGTACCCAAAGTAGATGTTTTATATTCTCTTCTGCTTCATACAAAAAATTGTTTAAATTTTTTTTCTTCTCATAATCACTATATTTTTCTTGCTTTTCATTGAAAAATGTTTTTCCCCTTTGCTATTATTTATCTTTGAGTGAAAATTTGACTCCCTGACCTTGTGTGTACCTAGGATAAGAAGTGTGAATATTCTCCCAATGTCCATTATACCTTCCTGGTCAGAAACATTTCTCCAGACTTCATGCTGGAGGGCAGATGGAAGCACAATATATAAAAATACAACCACCAGAGGAACAGTGAAGAGGAGTGCAAGCCCCGGGAAGTCTATACCACAATGTCTAAATAGAGTTACCAACTTTCTCATACCCAGCTGTCTATATTCCCGGTCTCTACACTGTTGGCCTAGTATGGCTATCCAAGCTTCCTTTCTGGTGCTACCCTCCACATCAGGGAAAATAATCACTGGTATTCAGCTAACACCCCTGTTTTCTTACTGCACTGGATATGTTGTGTGCCAGTGTACATAAACTTCCCAGCCTCCCAAAGCAGCCCCCTCTGCATTCATCAACTTTAAGGAAAGATTCTAAGGAAAATGCTCCTCTGTCCCATGGTCCACCACATGTAGTAGGGGTTATTTGAGTTCCATGAGGTATTTCTCTCTTTTCCAAAACATTTTATCACTGCATTATAGAGAGCTGTGTATTAGCCTATAATGGCCTTTTTTAAAAAATGGAATCATCTCTATTATCATTAGTTCAGTCAAAGTACCTCGAGAGGGAAATAGTAACGCTAGTTTCCAGTATGGAGGCAAATTTTCTTTTTCTGTTTATTGCATTTTATTTTCTGGTCAATTTAATAGTCTTCTCAGGTGAATTGTGAGGACAGTTAGAGAAGAAAGTTTGATGTCTATGCTCCGTTTGTTACAGAGTCTGAAAGTACAGAGAAGCAAATGTATACTGTCTGTATTGCAGTCAACTGGAAGCACTTGTCAGCAATCTAAGAATGGTACTATTACTAGAATTCATGCCCATGAAATCCGCACTTACATTCATAAACATCACCCTGCTCAGAATATGAAAAGTGGCACCAGCCTAGAAGAGGATTCCGAAAGCTGAAAAATAAATGTCACGAAAGGGTGTGGCAAGTTGCACCACATGACATTGGAGAGTTTACCATGTAATCACCATTAACAGGCTGGGAATTGGTTTCTATTTAGTCAGCTCATGGGAAACATCTGAAGATGCTTCAGCCTTTGAACAGAATTAGAAAATGGCCAAGAAAGCCAGATGGGAGCCAGTACCAGCCCTGCTCCATCAGTCAGCAAAGACACCAACGAGGAGGCTTTTTGCCACCATGTGGAGGCCACAGTGTGCTTCCCAAGATTGTAATGATTCCACAGATGGCATCCCCAGAAGTTATAGGCTGAGTGTGCTGCATATATTCTTTGGAGAGAAATTTTTCATCGACTCTGAAAGGGACTTTAGAAACTCCTTAGTAAGAAGTTAGACTCTCCCACAAAAGTTGTCTCTGTGGCACTTACACCCCTAGAGCAGTCTGACTGTAGATTCATAGCTATATAACAAATACAATACGTTGAGGTATTCTCCAGGGATTACAACTTAAAACCACTCACTTTAAAGATTCTTTTGGCTCTAAGGAAATATTTTTAATTGTTTTGAGAATGTAATGCAAAAAGTTATTCTTGAGACAATTATAGATACTTTGAAGAGAGCAATAGATGCTTTTGACTACCTTACACAAAAAAAACAGGAGGTAACATATTCAAGACTTTAAAAGATCAGCATTCTCCCCAAAGTCCTAATCCATACCCAAGATATAGTTTTCTCACTTGACAGAGGCTGGCCTAAACATTTTGGACATGTTTAACAGCTGTCTGAAATGCTGAATTGATGGTGCCCAACAATTCTTTGGCCTCATCCTCCATAAAAGCCTTCAGAATTGTGAAAAGAACAAGCTAAATGATATATGACAATCTTATAAATAAATAGATCCATAACTCTAAGATAGATCCAAGGCTGAATATCTCAAATGGCTTAGTTCCCATTAGTCACTTGCCTCAGCGGCACCTCAAGTGTATTAGCCTCACAATTTTTTCAGCACCATCTATTATCTTACTTATCATTGACATGAAATTACCTTTGCAGAATTCAACACATGAACATTCTAGTTCGCTGTCAAGTAGAATGTGTTTGCTGGATGCAGAATTAAATGTGATGTCTACTTTAAACTTTTTCCCAATTCATTGTATTCAACAAGTTGAAGGAATGATGAATACTTCAAGACCTTGACAGATTCTGTTAATTCGAGTGCTCCAAATATCAAGATGATCCACACTAAAAGGCTTACTGGAATTATTGGTTTCCTCACAGGCAAGAGAATCAATCCTTTGCACCCCACTACAGACCTACATGCCACAAACACCCCACTCCCAAAGAAAGGGCTGAATCCTAATGTAAGCATTAGTACTCCTCCCGTTACATTTCCTATTAGTTATTCCTGGTATCCTCATAGTTATCTTCTGACACATCCAGAGAGCAAAGGTGGGAGAACACATTCTACTTTCCACTCTTGACAGGCTCCTTTCTCATCTTAACAGAAACCTTTAGTATAATTGGAGGTAGTATCTCACTTAATCCTCACAGAAATTTAGTAAAGTAGGTTCTATTATTATTCCTGTTTCACAGAAGAAGAAATTGAAGTAGACAGAAATGAGATGAAATAACTTGTTCAAGGTTACACAGCTCATGAATGGTAGGGACTAAGATTCAAACCAGAACCTACTGACTAGAGTTTATACTCTTAAGCTCTCTGCCTTTGTGTTAGTTGGCTTTTTATCACCGTGACTAAAATACCTGACAAGAATAACTTAGAGGAAGAAAAATTTATTTTGGCTCCAGTTTCAAAGGTTTGAATCCACAGTCAGCTGACTCCACTGTTTTGGGATTGAGGTGAGAAAGAACATCATGGAGCCAGGGTGTAGAGGAAGAAAACTATTCAGTTCATTGCAACCCAGAAGGAGAGAGAGAGAGAGAGAGAGAGAGAGAGAGAGAGAGAGAGAGAGAGAGAGAGAGAGAGAGAGAGAGAATGAGCCAGAAGATAGACCCTTTCAGGGGATGCTCCCAGTGACCTTCTTCCTCCAGCTAGGACCCATCTCTCAGCCATCTGTGGATTAATCCACTGATGAGATCAGAGCCTTCACTAGCCAATCACTTCCCAGAAGCTCCAACTCTGAATTCGTGAGATTTCGGAGGACACTCTGGTTCTAAACTGTAACAGCTCGACTCTGTTGCCATCTATCACAGCTAATACAACAGGTGCCCTCCTGCATGGAGATTCTTGAAGCACAAAGCAGGAGATATTAAGAACCAGAAATGAACATAGTCTTCCATTTCTTATTTGCTAGGGCCTGAGTATAAATCGGCCTCTTCCTGTGTGTGCTCACGTTGCTTTTCTCTCTCACCTGTCTGCACTGCTGAGACCTAGCCCTGGCTTTCTTCTAAACTTTCCCTGCTGTCTCTGCCTGGCATCTATCAAGACCTGCCCTTCTGATTCCCAGGTCAGTGGATAAAGTCCTCTTTTCCTGTCTGGGTCCGAGCCCTTTGGCTTTGGGAGAGCCCATGTTTAGTGGTCTGAGTCATGAACGACACTAGAGGCCCTCCTGGCTCGGTCCATTAAGTCTTTCCCTTCACTCTGAAGTCCCACCTGTCATTCCGTCTCCCCAAACTGAATTCTGACTCAATCTGCTCTACTATCTCTCTCTCGGCTTCCTGCACCCCAACCTTCTGCCCTCAACTGTCACCACCTAATCTTGTTTCTTTTCTATTTTGTCTTTCCTATCCTTCCTCCTAATCCTTTTCAAATTGCTGTTTTCTCAGGCCCTTAACCCAGGCTCAACTCCTCCCTGTTCCTCTAAAGCCTCTTCCTCACTCTCTGTCAACTCTCAGGTTTACTGAACGCGCTCTTTCCTTTCTCACTCTGCTTCAGCAATCCCCTGATACTAACCCGTAAGAGCATTCCATTGTCTCTCCTCTGGCCCCAGCAGGAGCAATCACATCTCCTTTTCAGGGATTTCTGTCACTTAATAAATTTCCCTGGGCATGTTGAAAGACAGCCACCATCTGGCTCTGGTAAAGTCCACCAACAAACATCCTCAGAAATATTAAAAATCATTTATATTTAATAACATTTTCTTCACCTTTCCAGAACTTCTCGTCTACACTCACTTTGATGCTCTTCCATTTGTTTATGTGTTCCTGAGCAAGGCTACAGGGTAATTATCTCATCAGCTCTAAGTTTTCATACAAATATTCTCAGGGTCACCATGTATCATAAGCAATATATGTCCTAGCCAAGACTTGATGGAGGATAGGACAAACTAAATTTTTATTTTTATTTTATTTTTTTAAGTTTTGCTCATTTGTTGTTAGCAAGCTATATTCTAATCATAGTTACAGACCCCGAGGACAGGACACATTCCAGCAGCAGGAAATAGTTCCGAGAAAGTCCAGGCAGATGGCAAATCTGCATCAGGGGAGACTCAGCAGTGAGCAACAGGTGTGCTGGCAGAGATGCCAAATACAGCATCAGGAGCTAAGTTGGCAGCAGGTAGAGTCACTATCGGGGAAATCTGGAAATAGGTAAAAGGAGCCAACCACCAGCACTAAAGTTCAGGTCTATAAAATGACTCTGGTGCCAAGATAGCATCATAGTAGTAGAGAATGTAGGATTCCAGGGGCATAAAAAATTTATTCTGTTGTGACTCCAGATACTAGGAGTTTTGGTTTTGTCACTTGCGGGGGACGGGAGGGGGGATCAAAACCAGACCACTGATCATGCTAGGCAAATGCTCTACCACTGAGCTACACCCGCAACCCCAAATGTATTTGATTCACAAGAAAGGTGATAGCTAGGGTAGGAAGTCAGTAAGACTAACCACAAATTGAGCCACTGAGTCACTGCCTTTTCCTCAAATTCAATGTGCCTGGGATTTGGACTGGCCCAAAGTTTGGGAATGGAGTTAAATTTCCAGGTGGGAGCCAAGCAGCCAAGTTTTTTGTTCAAGACAAAAGGGTCCACCAGATGTTACCAGGTGAACTATATGGGGTCGAATGGGAGGAAAGGGAAAAGGTCTGCAGTTTGTTCAGCTTCTAGGTCCACTGTGCTGACAGAAAGTCCTTATCCCTTACCAAAGTGTGTCTTGTAACACAGACACCAGCTCCCAATGGAGAACTGCCTGCCTGCAGTGTCCCAAAGAGACCAAGACATCACAACTTCCAATTTAGGCCTGAAAAAAAAAAAGCAAACCAGAAGTAGAAATCTTAAAAAGAACATGTGAATCACTACAATGAGCCCTGAGAGAATCATCTCACGTGCATTTGACAGCAAAGGTAAGTTAAGGTTATGCAACATTTTCAGTGTACAAGCCAAAAAGAACAACATGACTTCCCCAATGCCATTTGGTCAGTGTGAGCATTGCACAAGTATTTGGAGATTGATTGATCATTCTTACTGTTCTCTAGGTTTCCAAAGACATGGAAACTTGATTCTGATCATGTTCCTGGATATTCTCCTTCATCCAACAGCCAAAATATGAGCACTCCTGATTTCAACATATTCTTCAATTTTATTCAAAGGTTGGGCCATACCATAAGGGAATACTTCCCTGAAAGCAAGGAGACCTGCCACAGAGATTTTCTGACTATAATGTCTACAACTCAAAATGCAAAATATCTACTGTCTGGGAAGTTATCCAGATTTTCCGTGCTGGCAGGTTGCTGAGTTGCCCAGAAAGGCACTTGTTTAAATACAAAGAATGGTGTGTAGAGGTGTGTACCATCTATTTGAATGCTAATTGTTTTGGAATTCACCTTTACAATACCTTTATTTTACTTATTCCTATGTGGTGCAAAGGATCTAACCCAGCACCTCACATGCGCTAGGTGGGCACTCTACCGCTAAGCCACAACCCCAGTCCCTTAAATGCATTTTTAATGATTATTATTTACATGTTTCTCACCGAAGTCACTTTTGCCAAACAAATCCTGTCCTCATTGAGCATGGCAGAAACTTACACTTTTTTGCTGTCATAATCATCTTTGATAATGCTCCTTTCCACTGCCACAGAGCAAATACTGATAACAACACTCTGCCATTTGGGCATATCTAGGGTGACCAATAAATGCCCCAAATGCCTCTACCTTGATTGTCCAAGTAGGAAGTAGAAAGAAGTATCCTATTTCATTTAGAGTCAGGAGTATCATCTTGGCATCAAAATGACAAATGATCCTTCTCCATGTGTGAAGCATGCTGGAGTTAGTGGGCTAGGTACCAGGGCTATAAAAACTTGGAAATGTCAGTGGCATTTCCAAGCATCTGTTCTCTCTAGCCCCACATTTCTGGGCAACTGCAAAAATTCTTCAGGATGATGCATTCAAGCCCCAGTCCTCCAGCATAATCTGTCAGGAGAAATTTTAAATTTACATCAAAGAAATTAGGTGAATCATCCTACTCTGCACTGTTACTGCTCCACAGGGGTCTCTAGGATGAAATGAAATTGTGGTTACATTTCCAAATGGGTTATAAACCCAATACAACTCTCCTTAGAGACTCACAACTTATACTTTCTTATTTCCTGATACAGTACTGCATCTCTAAAGCCACTCCATACACACTCGGTGTAGCAGTGAGCCTTGGGGAAAAGATAAACATAGGGAAGAGAATTTTGACGATGGATAGTTGAGAGCTTAGTGGACCTTATTAAGCAAGCGTGAGCGCGTGCACACACACACACACACACACACACACACACACACACACACAAATAGAATCCCCAGCCTGCATCACTGATCACTGTTTCCTGGATAACTCTGTCCCATTATATGCTGATATAATGGCATATCAGCAAATAGCAAAATAGCACTTCTCAACCCCTGACAGGGAATTTACACTCTGTGAAGCCTCCTTTATCTTTGTGAATATTGAGCTTTAAATGGAACTTTCCTTTCAGGGATTTCAAAGAGGGGATTTTATTTTGGAGCAATGCCCTTAATATAACTTGACCCTTTTAGCCAAAGTTTTTGACCATATACTTCTGTAATTCATAGGAAGATTTTCAGTCAAAGGAATAACCACTTCATCTGGGAAGACCCATTCCAGAAACAACAGTATGAACTCCAAAATGGCAAACTCTGGTAGCCTTTCTCATGCTGAGGGAATTATCAAGATACATACAACCTGTGTCAAGGCATTTTTAGGAAACAAGCAATAGAGCTGAGAGTATAGCTCAATGGTGGAACACTTGTTTAGCATGTGCAAGGACCGGGGTTTGATCCCCAGCTCCACACATGCACATACCAAAAACAAAATGAGAGAGAGAGAGAGAGAGAGAGAGAGAGAGAGAGAGAGAGAGAGAGAGAGAGAGAGAGAGAACAGCCAGTAACCAAGAAATAAACACATTGACTAAGTGCACACATCACTGAGATGACTGCTAATTTAGAAATACACTTCTAGCAACTCATTTTCTCCTACTGTTTCCAGGCACAGTACCAGCAAGAAATTAATTGCCTAGGAGAAGGAAGAAAAAATGTAAGTAAAATCAAATCAAATCAACGTCTCTTTAAAAATAATAACACATATGGCTTTTTAAGAACATTTTAAGGCTGTTCTGTTAATGCAGTAGTCAGGCAACACTGCAAAAGTCCAAGACCAAAGTCGATAGACAAAACACACTGACCGGGGGCCTCTTGCTGGCAGTTCCTATGACATATACACACTTCTGCTAGTGATGAAGTCTTTCATTAATGTTCAGTTAATCTCTCTTCTCGCTAATAGACCAAAATATTTCTCATCAAGGAACAAATGACCAGACTACTGATACAAGTGGCTTTTGAGAAGTCCATTTATAATGTAGAACCTTCGGCAAGAAATTCTTGATTTTAAAAAAAAGAAAAGGAAAGGAAAAAAAACTGAAATTGATGTATTTAGACTTTCCTAATTTTTTCCTACTTCCTCTGCAAAAGAAAGTGACAAAATTAGAAAGGAGAATCAGGAAAAGAATGCAAAGTAGCATTTACTGGGGATTTACCAAGTGACAGGAGCCATACAGGACAGCAAATTGCATGCTATTTCATTTAATTCCCATAGCAATATTTCATAGTGGACATTGTTATTTCCATTTTAGTGATGAGTAAACTGAGATTTAGCAATATAGTCAAGGTCACCATTTCAAACCAACATCCACCTGATCATAAAATTCATGGTTTTAATGACCTGTAGTATTGAATATCTATGTATCAAATATGGAGGAAATGTGTAATTCTATCTTTAGAGGTGTTAATTATAAAACAAATCCTATTAAAATACACAATCTGTCTCTTGCATACCTGAATAAATGTTGCTGAGCATTCATTCGTGTATATATTTTAAAAGAAAATAATCAAACAGAGCCTTATTTTCCCACAAGAGCTTGCGAAATGCTCCCCCCCCCACACACACACACAAAAAAAAGACAGCAAATTCATCAGCCAGTTGGTCACAGGACCAACATTGACATTAACCAGATGCCTTAGAAAACTATTGCTTGTGTCCACTTCATTCCATAGTGAAGAACAGTCCTATCAGCTAATGCAGGCAGCAATTGTTCTTGGTGTGAAGGCCACAAATGGGGGCAGAGGTGTGAGAATGCAATTTTGAGAGGAGTATTGAGCTGCAGAGACTGAGGGGTATACAAAAATGACATAGCCAAGGGATACATTCTAGCTCTAACTCCTATTTGTGTTACGAATCTAGACATGCCAGTTGACTTCTCCCTGTTTTATTTCCTCATCTCTTAAATAAAGATTTTATATGACTATCTCCAAGGTTACCTGCAGATCATTTGTCTGTGTTCAACAAAGTGGATCTAGGAAGAGAGTTCAGAGTGAGAAAAAGACTATACTGAAGTTCAGAATTGCATTACCACAAAGAACAGGGACAAAACACAAAATGCCCATTGTTCCTGGCCATGGGGTCAAGGAAAAGAGGAAGCAAAAACCCAAGCACAACACTAAGATGGGTCTATGGGAAAGTTCACCACATTTGAATCCCAGGCTTTCTTCCTCAAAAAAAGAAAACCAATCCTTAATGGGGGCTAACCTGAGGATGGCAAACAGAAGTAATATGTTTACCTGGTTAGAATGAGAGACAATTTGAAAGGGAAGTTTCTAACCAACTTCTGCATATCATTGTTTCTAAATTGGATTTTGATAAGCATTTCCTAGCACTTAGTATCGGTATCAGTTTGGTTAGCAGTTCCCATATTCTTTTGAGGAACAGAACGGAAGAAATCAATAAACCACAGAGACATTTTAATAACATCTTTCTAAGAAAGAAATTTGGGTCCTTAGGTTTTTCCCTGAGGGAGATTTGTTAAATAGATTCACAGTAATAATGGCTTGATTCATGAAGAATTCTTTTTTAATTTATACTACATTTTAAATCAGGTTTGTTAATAGCTACCACCCTCACTTGACCAGCTTTAAATAACACAGTCCAGCCAAGTGATTAAAAGGGGGAGAGGGTATTTATTTTACAATTGCAAGGAAAATGGGTAGGTAATTTGGGAGTTTCTTTGGATCAGTCACTAGTGTAAAGCTAACTGCCTTCAATATTAAATGGAATAGTTCTTTAACCTATGGGAAAAGATGTGTTTGTGTTTGTGTGTGTGTATGTGTGTACTCGTATTAGCCCATATTCACATGTATGTATAGATAGCATCTATATTACATATGTGTGTATATGTATATAGATCAGCCCATAGGCTTTGATGTTTAATCTAAGAGTAAAACAAAGAATTCTGGGTACTACATACTGTTCATAAATATATACAAGAATTAATTCTGTAGCATTGATTTTTATAACAATTAACTCTTAAAACTGAATATTAAGTATAATCATTAAGTGACCATCACCGCACAGTGCTGTATCTTGCTCCCATATGAGTATACACACAGGAAAATTGGAAGTCTACACATCATACCATTGTTAGTAGTTGTCTCTAGGGATAAGAATTTTATTTTCTACCTTTTTTTGTTTTGTTTTGTGCAAATTGTCTACAACTTTATATTACTATTATAGTCATAAAAAATAAAGGAAAAATAAGGAGCAAGCAAGCTGCCCATCTACCTGTATGCTTCTTTCTTTCTGTTTTAATCTAAGTTAAGCATTGGGACATGGTTTGGCAGTGTGCCATTTAAGTGTTATTTCAAAGGACTAATTATGTTTTAAATTTTTATGTAAGATCTCTGCATGTCTTACTCATAGTAATCTGATGATGATGATGATGATGATGACGACAACAATGATGATTACTGATGATGGAATGATCTTGGCTCTTTAAAAATCTATGTTGAGGGGCTGTGGTTATGGCTCAATGGGAGAGCTCTTGCTTGGCATGTGTGAGGCACTGGGTTTGATTCTCACCACAATAAATAAATAAATAAATAAATTCCATTGACACTAAAAAAAATGTTTAAAAAATAATTTATGTTTAACATGTTCCTTCAGAGGGAAGTCTGGATAGGGAAGTTTGCGTGACAAAATCTTGGATACATTTCAAGCTTCGGCAGTTCCAAATATTTCAGTCCTCATAACTCAAGCCAATGCAATTTCTTGATAAATACAAATAAAGTTGGGGGGAGGAAATGTTATAAACTTATGTGACCATTTGAAAAGAGATTTTATTTAATCACACATAGTGGTTCAAAGTCAACCAAAATGCATCACCTGGATCCAGGCACTGTGTACAACACTTAAAACCATAAGCAGTTGCTGTTTTTGTTGCTCTTCCACAATGGAAAAGAACACAGCACTTTAAGATGGGTCCAGCCTGGAAGTGAGGAGACCTAAATTCTTAGGCTTCAGTACAATTCTGCCAGGTCATCTGTGTGATTCTGACCAACCCACGCTCCCTCTCTGTGTTTCAATTTCCTTATATTTCTCCCTTTTGTCTACATTGTCTTCCACTGAGTGAGCCTACTTCACACCAGATACCAAGTCAGAACTGCTGTGTTGTTGGTTGCTGTATGTCCAGCTTCTAAAATGGTTTTTCTGCATTGACTCTGCTTAATAAATATTGTTTTGCAAGGACAGATTCCTTGGTGATGTTTTCTGAGGTTTCAACTGTATGGCTTTTGCTTTCTGCTCAACTTGGAGTCAAACTGGGAGAGCAGACAATAAAGATCAGGTTCTGTTTCTTGGATAAGAAAACTTCCTTGCCTAGAAACCAAAACCAAATACACAAAACAAAACACAAACGCCCATGGCAAAGCCATCACTGAGTCTTTTGCTTCCTTGCAAGCCCCACAGAGTACCTGCTGGGGAGGCAGCAGGAACAAAGCAGAGCCCACTCATGGAGTCCCACTCAGAGCTCAAATAATTGGCCCCCTCCCCCCTACATGCCTTTCCTCCCTCTTTTACTGTTGCTGAAGCCTGCCCTATAAATCAGATTTAATTATCTATAAAAATTGGTGTAGAAAAGGATTTACTCATTAAAAATGTTCATCAACTTGCTACCCACGTTCCAGACTAATAGAAGCGGAAAAGGAACACCATGGAAACACCAGACGGGCTGGAGAGATAAGCAAGCTTTGAAATACCTGAACCTCAATTAAATAGCAAGTTCCAGTTTCTGTATTTGCCTTTTAAAATATCATGTCAGAATAAGTAAATGTCACCAAATAATCAACCTGTTTCCCCCACACATACACACACACTCCTTTTCTTTTTTGGTTGCTTGCTTCAATGGGCTTTAAAGGATGGGTTTTCTTCGTTTCCTTTCCTTTGCCTGCATGTTACCCAAGATATTCTCCCCAGTCCTGTGTGTGTGTGTGTGTGTGTGTGTGTGTTTGCAAAATGTCATAATCCTCTCTGCAGCCAAACACAACGGCTCACATTTAGTCACAGAGTGAGGAGCAGTTAATTAATGAGAGCCAAGGGAGTCAGCAAGGAAACATTGGAGAAAAACGTAGCCAGTGGAGGAGCAGAGGGGAGATGTCTGAAGTCAGTCCAAGATAAATCTTCAGTCCTTAGAGAAAGCCCTGGGGTGGTAGATGGTTCTGGCTGCCAACTAAGTTGGATTTAGGGGCAGAGTGGGGGGGAGGGTGTTTGTTCTTTTTGTTTGTTTTTTTAAAGTGGTAGAACAGGGAGTGCGGGCACTTGGAGAGAATGTTAGAGTTGCTTTAATAAGGCAAAGCTCCTGTCTAAAATTGCACATCAATTTCCATGAAAGCCTTCATTTGGGAAAAGGCAAAGATCTAAAACTTTTTCTCCTCTCCCGGCACATGAGGGGATTTTTGTCGTGACTCCTAAAAGCTCACTGTGCCAAGAAAGAAAGTGCCCGCAGGAGTGGGAGGGAAGAGACACATGGAATGGCAGCGAGGAAACCTGCCTAGAGGAGCCAGCTCTCCCTTCTGTCCCCCTACTTCCTTCCAGAGACAGCGTCTTTCCCTGACAACGCCTGCCTCCTGTCATTTCATCCCAACTCTCTGCCCAACCTTGAAATCTGGATTTTTCTTTTTAAAGAAAGATGTCTGGAGAGAAAAATAGACAATGAACAACCCAGAGCTATGGTCACAAGGGCTTGTTGATATGGTTTTGTCAGATGTTGCAGGCATTAATGGTAAGGCCCATTTTGAGTCCTGGAGACGTGTTTCCTTTTCTTTGTATATTCCTTTTTATTTATATGTCCCCTCCATATATATTCTTTTGTTGTTTGTCCCTAGGATCTCTTGCTGAGTCTTCCATTCTGTTCTGTCTAATCTTATGAAATCACCAAAACTCACACAATGGAGGGTTTGGAA
This sequence comes from Urocitellus parryii, assembly GCF_045843805.1. NCBI lineage: Eukaryota > Metazoa > Chordata > Mammalia > Rodentia > Sciuridae > Urocitellus > Urocitellus parryii. The sequence continues at coordinate 76,586,374 of NC_135541.1, forward strand.
TATTTTAACCAAATTTTGGAAAAAACAGGGTACTCTTGGTTGCCATCCACTCATTCATAGGTGAAGTCTATGTTCTCAGCTCACATGGGCCTTTGAAGACTTCTGCCCTGGACCATACAATGCTAAGATTCTACAGCCACACCACCCAGCAGATGGTCTGAACAAATAAGGAGACTTGGTCTCCTCCCAGTGTTTGTCCCAGGAGAGGTTGTGAGGTTGAAAAAATAAATGATATAATGGGCTGGACTTTGTGATGCTTTTTGTCCCCTAGAACTACTGTTCTGTTAGTATACTGTAACTATTTGCATACCTGGTTCAGCAAGACTGAGCAAATAATAGAAAAGAATCTTGTCTTACTTCATGTCGTCATCCGCCTTTAAGGAGCGCCTAATCCATGGAGGGACATCAGTAATTTGAAATGAATTAATCCATGGAGGGACAGCAGTAATTTGAAATGAATTAATGAACAAATAGCCTTTTTGTTGTTAGATCTACAGAATCTTCTGTTTCAGATGCAAAAGCTACAATTTTTAAGTCTTTAGAACTTTGACCTTCTGGATTCACCCAGTTACTTATAGTGAAAAGTACATATGAGTGATGTACTAAGAAAGACTGTGTTAGCCATCCCTTACTGTTCCTATTTTGTCATTATCATCCTTGCCCCTGTTCCAAATAGCCTTAAAATATACCTAGTCAAATCATTACGCTGTGAGTAAAGAGAATTTTTGTATGTCATTCAAATGACTATCTACCAAATCTGAAACTCTGAGATCCTCAGCTTTTACTGGTGTGTGAGGGCTTATATTGGGAGAAGGGAGAGAGGGAAGAGTTGCAAATGAGGGAGGAGGAGGAGGATGGGAAGACGGGAACCAAAGAGAGTGGGAAAGAAAGTCTTGTTCCTTCAGCCACTATTTACCATTTACTTACTATAGACCAGGTATTGGCTATGTTCCTGCCAAACAATGATAAACAAAATGTAGTACTTGTTCTCAAAGAGTTAAAAATCTGCTGCAGGCAGCTGTATATGAACATGGTAGTCTTACTGATTTCACTATCCTAAAAATTATGCCATAGAAGTGGTTGTTGGGCCTCAGGCTGTTCAAGTGTTGAGGTAACTGATAATGGATAAAATCTCCCAGAGCTTGAGCCATGAGCTTGAGTATTAGTTATGCATTGTTGAACACTATGATCATTCTTCCATGCCAATAGGCTTGCTGCTGCTGTCCAAGTGAATAACAAATATATTCCTTAGGCAATGGGAGAATCTAATGAAATCCAATACATGGCCAGTTAGAAACAGTGGGAGCCATCGTTGTCTTTCCAAATTATGCAGATATGACAGTAGACACCCATAGGCAGAGAAGACTGACACCTCCACTGAATGGACTGAAGGAGCCCCCAAACCCACCCTGTTCTAAAAATTTTCCCCCTCAAGTCAGCCAGAAAGTTTATATGCCCCTCTGAGAAAGGTATTTTCACCAAATTAAGTCATCACGTGCCTAGAAAGAAAAAAAAAAATCCATGATCAGATCTTACCTATTACAATAATTACCTTTTTTAAACTAGTCTATTATGTTCTTCCCCTAGTCACTGGCCCATGCCCCCACCTATTCTCACCATACCATCTGATTCAGATGCAAAAGCTTAAAAAAAATGTGATGATTTAATCTGATGAAATTCCCATGTCTCTGCTGAGACAGCACTAAGTTCAAGACCAGGAAGTGAGTGGGATGACCATAAGTAATCCTTGAGGAGGAAGGACATCTGGTTTTGGTTTTTCGGCTTTTTGTGTGTTTGTTTTGTTTTGTTCTGTTTTCAGAAGTCTTATAGGCAGCTTAGTTGGGAGTCCCTGCTCTGGTTGTGGGAATTTGGACCCTGTCTACAAATGATAGCTAGTCTACTCATGTCTCAACTCTGGTACAGAGCTCTCTGGAATGTCTTCCACAGGCACCAAACCCCCTCTTATTCACTTGACAATCTAACCTCTACCATTCTTCTCTCAGGAGCAGCTATACTAAGTGACATCCAAATGCTGGTAATGAGGAGATATCTACATACACACAGTTTTGAAAAATAAAGCACGGCAAGAGTTGGGAGTTGTCAGTCATTTTAGCTGTCCTCAACCTGTGTTTATTTGGAAATAATTTTCAAGGCTGCAGGAAGTGCTGCTACTCACTGATGAGCAAGGTTGAACACTGAGAATGAAGAATGATTGATGTTCTTTTAGGTAAGCTGTGGAACTCTTCGCCACTAGAGGCAGCCACAGCTCAGGATGCTGATAAGATTCTGACATGAAGAGTGAGTGATGAGTGTTATGTGATGTCTGCTGAAAACAACAAGCTGTGACAACAAAGGAAGAGAAATCCTCTGGACACAGTCCTAAGGCTCCACAGAAGCAGTATAATTGTCCTGATACTTTGACTTGATCTACGGCACAAACCTCAGTCAGGATCATCTTTACTTTGGGGGGCAAGAGACTATAAAAACAAAGACTCACTAATGGTAACAAATCCTCCTTGATTTACTCATTGGTTGGTCATTTTGGAATATTCTCATCTGAATGTTTAATTCAGAATACTTTACATACTATCATATGTTATAGTATTAGTAGTTAGAAAAAAAAAGACAAGAACTATTAGAAACAGTAAAACTATCAGAATCTAGGAAATGTGGTTCTTATCTTGGTATTCCTGTCACAGAATCATCAACCCTATAATATTGCACACAGCTTTCCTGAACCCTAGTCCTTGGATTCAGAATACCAACCCAATGCAAATCCATGCTTTCTGGCAATGTACAAAGTTCTTTTGAACTATACAAAGTTCTCTCTGGCTCATAAGCTATAACATTTCATCATCATTGCTCTCCTAGAAGTCCTCAGCAGAGCTACCATCTACCCTTAGCTGCATGTATGTACATATTCAATAACATTTAGTGGGTTAGGGTTAGGGTTAGGTTCCGTGCTAGGCATGATAGTGGATCCTAAGATACAATGGCAGATAAAATTTTAAAACTCTGTCTCTCCATGAAACTCTGTCCAGCAGAAGGTAGACACACTAAATATAAAATGCACATTTCAAGAAGATGTTGAACTATGAAAGGAGAAGAGCAGGCAGGAGGGAGTAGGGAACAATCCTATACAGATACAACAGAATATGATAAAAACCTACGTCAGATTAGTAGGGAATATCCATTGATGTAACCTGGATTCCTTAGACAACAGAGGCGATTCAAATTTAATAAATACCTCCTTTCCTTAAAAGTTAAAACCTCTATATTTATTATAAATAAGGACTAGGTGTAAATCTTGACCACTGGTCACGTCTAGATTCTCAATCCCATATGTATTCCCCAGCATCTTTGGGTTCTTTTCTCTGGCCATACCCTCATTACTTCAAAATGTTTTATGCTGTTTTCAGTAACACTGATAATAAGAAAGATAATCAGTTGGAATATAATTTATGGCTTGTACTCATTATTTTTGATATAGAAGAATTAAAGGATTAGAAACAGCTTACTTTTTGGATCAGTGGGCCCCTGAAGTTGTGCTGTTATGCAAAATGTTGGCCCATCAAGAGTGAAAAGGTAATGAGATAGGACCTTAAGTTGAGTAGAGAGGATAATTTGCTTTGTCAGCAACGTGTTAACATGTATTTGCCACTCTTCTGCTCAGGAACCCATAACTAGGGGCCATAGACCTACAAATGCAGTCAAAGCTGTAGCTCAACACAGACCTTCCATCACATTGAACCCCAAGTCTCTTCCCCTACTGTTCCACTCCATTGCCAAATTCATCTCCAACACAAAGTCCTGCCCTATCCATTCTGCCTGTCCTATAATTCATCTCAAGCCTCTTTTCCTCTATCTTGTTTCCCACATCTACTTTTTTATTTCACTCATTTTAGTCTCTCATTTTCCTGATGTTCTATGGTACTCATTGCCTATACTATGCATGCAGTTATTAATTACATCCTCATGTATAAAACAATTACAGAACAATGTATGTACTTTTTCTCCTCAACTAACTTGATGATAGGAGTAAAGCTATATGCTCCCCTGAATCTCATCCAACTCCCAAGGCAAACTAGATCTGTAGAAAGCACTCAAAAATGAAAAGTTTAAGTCAAATAAAATCATTCAATGTCCAGTTTACATGCAATGCAATACTGGGTGCTGTAAGAATTTCTAAAGGGCATATGAGCCTGGCCAACTCCTTCTCATATTTCCAACCTCAGCTTATGCATTCTACTAATCTCTTAGTAGTAGATGGGAGTAGATGGGAATCTCGGGACAGATATAATGCCGCTCCTATATATTGCTAAAGTAACCTGTTCTCCCCATAGCACATTGCTTTTTGCAAGAGTTCATCTGCTAGTCTTCTCCAGGCTGAAAGCTCCTTGAGGTTGAGGTCACATTTGATTTATTCATTACTCAGTCCCAATGCCTAACTGTTCCATGGTGTCCATAGACACCTAGCAAATGTTTGTTCAATAAATAAACAAAAATTTTACTAATCTCAAGGAACAAATGATCTAATTGTTGCAACAGAAGAAAAGCAAATATATATATATATATATATATATATATATATATATATATATATATATATATATATTGTGTACCCATATGCATGTTCATATTTACTAATGTGTCTGTTTAATCAATTACCTCTAAGGCTAAATATTGTGATTTGAACTCACTTTTGGAGAAATGTCCTTATAATGGCAACTGATAAACAGTAAGGCTGAAAACAGTAATTAGTAACTCAATATGCTAATATAAAAATTTGTCGCTTCACCATGGATAATAGCAAATCATAAAACTTAGGTATTCACCTCAGGCCTTCACAAAACACTCCCTTTTACTGTTATGGTCTTTCTGACCACTATCTTCTCCCCACTAAGTCCACCTCCCACATAAAACACATTCACTCTTGACTTTCATCAATATACTCATGAGAATAATTTTCATCCTCATGTTATTCTAAAACCAAAGAGTTCTGAAAAGACTGAATTAAGATAGAGGAGGGTTTTATGAGCCACCATATCCTTATCTCTTATGTTTAACCAGACCGCAGTGAAATCCACATTCTGAAATATTCTCAGTGATTTACATTCTTGAAAAACCCTCCTGCCACTTATCTCCAGCTCTAAGACACTTCCTTCTTTATACCTAGATTATAGATGAAAACCATCATTAAATACTACCTAATGCCTTCTATCTATCTCTCTATCAAGAGTGTATATCATTTGAGACTTACTAATTCCCACCTTGAGGTTATAAGGACAGCCGATTTTAGCAACATAGTAATTTGTTCATTTATTCTTTCATTGAACAAATATTTAAGAAGTACCTATTATTCGAGGGAAAAAAATAACCAGATTCTTCTCAGGGTTTCTGCTCCAAAACAGAGAGACAAGTTCAGAAATTTCATTTCTCTTGACTTTGCATCTTTTTCACAGTTGCCCAAATTTATTCAGTATCTACAAGTATGCATATGAGACCAAATGAAATGTCATTGTTATGCTTGAATTCCTCTAATTTACTTTCTATACTGTTAATCTGGAACATCTTTCATGTTACTGTACTATTAGTCATAATTTATGTATCTATTTTATCTACCTGAAGAGATTATATACTCTGGGAAGACAGAGGCCTCACTGCATCACCAAACACAGCGTACAAGAGGAAAATGCTTCTATTTCTCAGAATTGTTATTTTGGACCTCCTTTCAGGAGTCATTTTGAAGACACCTGCAGCTACTCTAATCCATCAACAGGGGTTCACTCTGATTGAATAAATTGTTTTTGGTGTGTCACCATAAAAACAAAAATGAGAAACCTTATTTTCAAGTGACCCTATTAAATCCCACTCATTGAATTTCAAAACATTTCAACAATAAATGGAAGCCATGCATTTCATGAGTACCAAAAAAGAATCAATCACCTAAAAAGAAAATAGACAATGAGAAGTACTCATAATCCAGTGGAAAAAATATACGATCATGATTGAGGAAATGTGTAAGCCAGAGATCAAACCCCAGAAAGCTCATTTGTTCAGTTCTTGGCATCAAGCTGTAAAGATCAGGAAGTTTCTACCCTTCAACTCCTACAGGGAGTTGCTGTTATGGCTATATCACCCCAAATTGTCATACATGGGCCATGGTAGGAACCATTCAGAGCAAGTATCCTTAACTTTTTAATAGGAATTTTTAGAGTTAACCTATTGACGAAAGTGATTTTTACAATGACATCATAGATAATATTCTCAGCAATGCCTTGATTGGAAAATGTGTGTTCTTGGCTATAAAAGAAGGACTGAATTACTTATTGCAAATATTGGTACAACCAAAGGATCAGTTTTACTGGTTGATCTGTCTTTTATTCACAAAGAATTGTTAAAATGATATTCCAACATACGAATGTTTTAAACTGTGGTTTAAAAAATCTGTTCCTGGAAGCTTTAAGATTTTGTAACTGTGACCTCCCTAACTCCCCCCTCCCCCCCCCAGGATCCTGTGTGGTAGCAGGTGGGCTTACTGACCTGTCCAAGGGATTCTCCGGTCTTGCCATATCCTTATCAACTTGAGAAGTTCTAGTTGATGTTTGTTTTACTTCTTATTAGAGCTTAGTATAAAGTAGGTTTTCTCTGGTGCGGAGAGAATTCTGCAGCCTTATCCAGCATATAGACCAGTGGAAAATGGTTTCCAATTGAAAAATGGAAAACTGTGATACAAGCACATAATTTTTATCTATTTCTGTTTGGGAAGCATATTGAATTTCAATGATGTTCAGTACTGGATGCAAAGGAAAGTTTCGGGAGTGTTTTGTTTTTGTTTGTTTGTTTGGCCTTTATGCAAGTTGGTGTCATGCAGATTTCTCTTTTAGTAGGTCAGAGTGCTAAGTGATACTGTGGAATAAACATTTAGGAAATGCAAAGCTTCTTGTCAAAACAACTTAATATTTTTACTTAGTTTTCTCCGCAAAGATCCAATGGAACTGGACATCACTGTCAAATACTGTTTCCTTGCACTGGAAGCAGAGCCCATATCGAAGTAAAATATATAGCAATTTTGACAGAAAGCCTAAATCTATAGAGTTTATGTAAGATAAAGATGTGTTCATTTCCAAAAGGCACTTTAAAATTTGGCAAAACTAAGACACCATGCTATTAATTATTTGAATTCCTTTCTAAATTTTATTTTTAAGTAGATAAAATTGTATGAGTCATGTATAATGTGCTGTTGAAAAGAACATATAAACATCGAGGACTGAGTAAATCTAGCTAATTAACATATGCATTACCCCATATAGTTAATTTCTTTGTGGTGAGAACCACTTATCATCTATTCTCTTAGCATCTTTAAGAATACAATATATTGTTATTAACTATAGTCAACATATTGTACATTATTTCAATTCTCTCATGCATTTTTCACATCCTCCCAATGCCCACTGTGAGCTGTTGCTACAGGGAAATTTAGATGTGTAATTCCCATTAACAATATGACAGAAACAACAACTGTGTAACTAATTCCCCACATTGTGTGTGTCTTCTGCTCACACTACATTGAACATATTCCCTCATGAGTCTGAAAGGAAGCAAACAGCATACCACGCCTTTGAAAAGTGGAACAAAATCAGAAATTCCAGTGATTGTGCTGGGCACTAGAAACAGGGTTGAGTCTTGGACATTATGTGTGCCGAGGGCTGGAGCCATTATCTCTGCGTATGCACAGGATACTAATGCTGACATCTAATTAGCATTACAAAACTGATTAACTCTCAATAAGGTCAGCACAAAGCAGAGAAATACATCTTGATGCAATCTATTAGGTCATTTATTTAATAAATTAAAATACTTAAGGAAGGAAAATCATCAGCCTGGCATTTTCTCTAGTCTATTCTCTTTGGCGAATGAGCGAATTGCAGAGAAAATTCAAAGAGTGGATGCAACACTACATTAAAAGCTCCGTAATCAAAACAGAGAACATAAAAACACTTGAACATTGTCTAATGGACAATTTATCATCCAAACAGATGCATTCATTAAGGGAAAAATTACCTTCAAATATCAGTAAAATAAATTGGGTCTATTCTGATTTCTTCTTTCTGCAACAAGAGTGTTTCAAACTATGGAAACAAGTATATAAAAGATGCTTCAGTGCAGGAACAGGACATTTTAGGCATTTAAGTTTATTGTGCAAAGCTGTTTGAACTGCTTGAAGATGGTAAATCAAGCAAATATGGAACATTCCAGCTGATAATGTCTTTCTGGGCCAATTATTTCTCTCCTATATTTCAAAGACAGAGACTATTTTGCTACTTTATGGCTATTGTTATTATTAATGCTACAACTACTACTAATAAGAAATCATTTTCTGCTTTGCCTTAGCATTGTGGACTCCAATCACTCACCGCAGTGTCCCCTTCAGTGGCAGGGGAACATCTCTCACACACAGAGCTGGAAGATCCGGGCCTCTCACGCTGTTTCTCCTTATGTGAATTCCTGGTGCTAAACTCACAGTTGGATGGAAGAGGGAATCACTGTGCAGCTGGTGGCCTTAGCTGAGCGCTCCGCTAGTTTTTTGCATGGCTCTGAAATTAACATTGAGAAGTGGTGCTGCAGTTGCCCTAAGGCTGTAATCTAGCCACTAAATGAAATAAAGAACTTTCATAAATAAACAGGCTAAGCAGTGGCTCACTGAGTTGTGGCCCTCAGGCATGTGAAAAGCTCCTCTTTTCCTTCTGAACTTGCAGAGAGCAGCTCAAGACTTCACAGTGCTGACGGATCAGGATGAAGATCACTGCTGTTGTTTATAGAGCACCTACTGTGTGCCAAGCACTCACCATTCTTTTGTTTGATCCCTGGTCCTCACAACAATCCTTCCTGTAGGAATTGTCACCATTCAACAGATGAGAAAACAGGTTTCAACATCAGACACCAAAGTCTTTCCGCTATGTATGCTGATTACCAAACCCTGATAGTAGAAATTTTTTAGATGCTGATAACAGGTTAATAAGAATTCGAGTTATTTTATTTTGCATGTGATAAAATGAAGACAGCAATAGGTAAAGTGCATACCATCAGAACAAGATTGATGGCCTACTGTTTGGATAACCCACTTGTAATTTTAGTCCATTGAGCCAGTCTTCCCCTATACCAAGGAGACATTGTACTGACAAGGGACGGACTTTGATGTCAGTCTAACCTGAGGTTGTAGGTGGTCATGTGACCTCTGGGAAACTAGTTAACTCTTCTAATCTATATTTCTTTCTTTGTGAAGTAATAACAATAGTCAAAATTTATTGAGCACTTACTATGCATGACATACTTTTCTAAATCTTTTGCAATATATAAACTCATTTAATCCTCAAAGCCACTATATTATTAACTCCATAACTACATTATTAACTACATAACAGAGAGGTCCTAAAAATTCCCCAGGGCAATGGCGCAGAAGTACCAGGATGGATGTTGTAACTCACTTCTTCTGATTCTAAATCCTGGTGTTATACTATCTTATTCTTCCCTGCTTCATATGGCTGCTTTAAGATTCAATGATTGTATACCATTAATGAAATACATGAGTTTTTAAAACTTGTTCATTTTTATTTGTTCTTTTAAGATATACATGACAGTAGACTATATTTTGACATACAAATTTATATGTGATAAAGCTTATTGAGACCATGGTCATATATTGAAGAGCTTTAAATGTCAATATATCACACACAATAACAATATTATTTTGACTGTTTAGTAAGAATTGACTTTGTAAATGAAATCAAGTATACTGTACAAATTTGTTGTTATTAAATAAACAGTAAGTTTTCTAGAAAATGTTTTCATTCAAAATGTTTATATTAAAGAAATAAAATGGTACGGTCTTAGGGGAAGGAGTAGCATCTCAGTCATGCTAGCCTAGAAAACAATACTTTGCTTTTGGAAACCAGCACATTGATTCAAATTGTATTGCAATAGGGATATAAAAATATAAAGGTTGTGCTTCTATTTCAGTCATCTCTTCATGCAATTATGTACCCATCCCTGACCAGGACACTCAGGATGCAAAGATGAATTTCATTTGAATCGTCTCCCCCAGAGAATCCATAATATAATAATAGTAGAGATGTGGGTAATGAATTAAAATATAATTTTAAATGATACAACTGTGATATGGACAAGTGCCCAGGAAAGCATGGCTCTCTCTGCCCAGGTATTGAAGAAGGGCTCTTCAAAGAGGAAATTTGTAGGAATTGTCATGAAGGATGATTAGGAAGTATCTAGTTAGACAAAGAAGATTCTGCAACAGCCATAGGAGTGCGGCTCAAAACATCAAAATTTTAAGGAGACAGTAATGAATTGCATCTCAGATATTTGCAGCCAAATCTATATCTATTAGGAAAGTAGGAGATTTACACTGACTAGTGGAGAAAGAGTATGAGTTTCCAACATTGAGGCTGGTTCAGCTTTTAAGAGTTTGCAGGGTATATTAAGGGGCTTACAATCCAATGATCAGCATTGCTTTATCTAATTAGGGAACTGATATGATGAGATTTATGTTTTACCAAAACAGTTGGCAAAATCACTAGAGAGGCCTATGAGAATAAAAGAAACTTGGCCCAAGACAGAGATGTAAAAAGAACCACAAGCCCATGGTTGTATGTGGAAGACTTTGAATCCAGGAAGTCCAGAATAACCATCAAGCTTACAACTTGGAGACCTATGGATTGTGATGCCATTAATCAAAGTAGGCACAGTGGAGGAGGAGCAGCTCTGGTGGTGGGGTTAGGTAAAGGGCTTGGCTTTCAAAGGGCTCACTTTCACGTGTTTGTGGAAAATTCAACTTAAAATGTCCACCTGAACCCATAAAGAGATGAGGGCTGATGGTATAGATTTGGTTGCCGTCAGCATGTATGCAGTTGGTGAGGACATGATCTTGGGACTCAGAAATGATGATGACCTGAATGAGAGAAACCTAGGAAGTCTGACGTCAGTATGGCCACTTGAAACTGCTCTTCTGTGTCCTTGTGTCATAAGTGAAAAATTTCCAATCAGTTCCACTTCAAAATCTATTTATTAATATTTCTATTTTCAATGTATCAGTAATAAGAAAATCCTTAAAGCAGCTAAAATGTAGATAAATACACCACCTTCTGTGTAAACCGCTCTTCCAGCTCAAAACTTCTTATCTGCTCTTTTTGGCATAGGCATCTTGTGGATGGAGGGATGCCAGAAGATGTGAAATGACTACTTTACTATGAGGACAACAACTGACTTGGAAATGATGGGTTAGAGTGGCACATGCATATTTCCCTCATATTTCCAAGGGGAAAACCTCTGAGAACTAGTCCTGGTTTTCTCATGCCAGCAAAAGTGCCAGGATTGATGTTGTAGTTCCTGGTTTATGGATACATTCACTGTCTGATAATTAGGCAAGTCATTTACTTCTCTAGATTTGCATTATGAGAGACTGAATTACATAATCTACAAAGTATGCCATAATATCTTAGTCCGTTTTCTTTTGCTGTAACAAAATATCTCAGTAATTGGTTCAAAAGCATGGTGCTAGCGTCTGGGAAGGACCTTCTGGCTGCCTTGTAACATGATGGGTGGCATTATAAGGCAAGACAGAGCAAGAGTACTATCTGGAGCCTCTTTTCCTCTCCTGAAACCACTAATGCCATTGTAGGGGCTGCACCCTTGTGATCTCATCTAATCCTAATCTCCTCCCAAGTATCATTAGCATACATACTTGGAGATGAAGTTTCTAGAACCTGAACTTTTGGGTGACACATTCACATTCATTTCTGAGTTATGCTGTGGCAAGGAACCATTTGAAAATTTCAACTGCTTGACAAACACAGAAACAAGTTTATTTCTTGCATTCAGCTATATGTCTCTTAATGGGGTTGTATTTGAAGATTCTGTTCAACATAATCACTAGCACCCAAGCTAACAGAGGTCTCATGCTTTGTAGCTGTACTCTCTGAAACAGGTGGCCTTTCATCACCATGGCAGAGACAGAGCTCTGCAGCCTTTTGCACAGGCAGCCAAATGCCTAGGCCTGATGTTGGCATCTGCCATTGCCACTCGCCACTCGCTTCCCTGATCTAGTCACATAGCCCTTTTTTCCTGCAAGGAGACCAGAGAGAAAGTGCAGTTCTTGTGTTCAGAAATGGGCAAGCACTTGAATTCTCCAGTATCTGGGACAAGCAGGAAAAACAACAAAGCATCTAGAACATTCTGTGCTCCTGGCTTTCTGGTGGAGATGCTGTGCAGTGGGTGAACAATGGTAGCTAGCAAGACGAAAAAGGAAGAATCTGTTTATTTCCCATTGCTACAGTCCTCTTAAGGGAGAAAAATCCAAACCATCTGAGATAATTATAGCACTAGCTCTTAGTTTGAGGAACAGACTGCCAGTCTCTATTTGGTTTGTTTCAGAGGATTCACCCTTTAAAACAAGAAGGTAATTTTCACAGAGAAAGGTTTTTTTGTTTAGTTCCCTTATACCTAAAGTCCATTTCTGAACTTGAAGGTTTTATTCAGTGTAAGAGCCAAATCACATTTTAGCAATAGCTACATTGCATAACACGGAATGCTTTGATTTCTCCCATCTAAGTTGAAAAAGTTGTCACAAAACACCAACAGATTCAAAACAGCTCTCAAAATGACTTTTGTTAAAGGCAGATTCCTGAACTATTCATCTGTGTTAAAATGCATTTTGCCTTGAATCATATGTCATGTTGCCAGCAAAGAGTTGTTTCCATGCCAACTCGTTTGCAACACAGGGGGAAAAAATCAAAGCTACTAACATCTGGAAGATGTCAGTACTGATATAAGCCACTTACAGTGAAAAACACGGGACTGCAAGTGTCTGCCAAAGAGACCCTATATATGGGGTAAAATTTTAAAATATAATCTCCAAACAATGCATTACTTTTGGGGGGTCATTTTCTTGAGCTAAACTCTATTCCAGAAAAGCCTTGCAGAAAGAAAAAGAAAACTGAATATGCTTTTTATGCAGTGTTTTCTAATACAGCTAGCATATTTTTCTGACATGAACCTTTTAACAAACCACTTAATTTCATGCATAGTCTTAAAAGTGGGACAAGAAACAATTCTTTCACTTTGCATACCTATACCTTTCCTTTTCATCTGTGGTCCTGCAAAGTCTCATTTTAAATAAAGATTCTATCAGTGAAATAAATGAGACCTACCATCTCAAACAATGACTCTCACAACCTGCAGTTCCAACATATTTACTTCTCTTTCCACATGTTTCTGTTTGTTTGTTTTATTTTTATGTCTTTGTGTGTGTGCACAAGTGCACACGCATCTGCAAGTGTGTGCACTCAGGTATATCTGTCAATAAGTCTTTAAATAAAATAGATTATCTATTTCCCAAGTGATAAAGAATGACACCAACTAGAGTGTCAGACTTTATTCTTGTAAATAGTATCCTAGGGTCAAAGAACCTAAAGACACTTAATTTCAAGATGCTACATAATGCTGTCAGGTCTTTTCAATAGGTAACAAGGACCCACCAACTACACCTCACTCATAGTGGAAAAGCACAGAGAGTTCATGTCCCATCGTATAAATGGAACACAAGTTTGTCTAAGGCTTAGCAGATAATAAACATACAGAAGATTATGTGAGCAGAAATCATTTGTGATTCCTCACCCCTGCTGACTCAAGCAGGACTTCAGAATCTTGTCATCAAAATATTTCTAGTTGTCTGTAGAATATGCCTCATCTATGAACTCAAGAAAACTCTGCTCAACTAACACTGTCAATAGTGCCTTTCTTCTTCTTCTGTCCTACTCACCTTCACCCCAATTAGGTGCCATCTCCTGACAGACACCAGGTCTGCCACCAAGCATTTCTGCCTCTTTCCAACAGGTTAGGATTCCAATGTGCCAAAGTTGCACTGGTGACTACGGCAAAGCAGGGAAGAATCTCCTTGTTAGTGTCTCCTTGTTACATTCAGAATATTCTATGAAACCATTTTTAAGGGCTTGAAAAAAGACATGATTCTGTTGGGACCTGGACCAGTGCTAATCTATGAAATGAATTCTCAGTGACAGTCACTGTACCATATATTCTCCCAGTCCCTGACACTGCTGACATATTTAGATTCCCTAACTGATTCAACCTACTTTTTTTCAGGTTCCTTTTCATTTTGAATAGATTCTTTTGCAAGAAGTTCATTGATTCTTCTTTTAAAGAGGTATCTGGCAGGCCCATCCCATCAGTTACCAGACATACCCAGCTAGGACAAATGACAGCTTAAATGAGACGTGGCAATCAACACCTCTTATTTCTCAAAGGTCCAAGGTCTTTGGAGCCCTTTTTAGAAAGCATTCTTCCTTAGCAGCAGCCTGGATCGTTCCTTTAGGCCCTTGTCCCTGGAATCTCACCAAATGGGCTGTAGACACAGGTGGGTTCTCAACATGCACACGTTCTTCTCTTGATGGAAAGACAGACCAGTGGCTTCTTCACTCTCCTGCACTCTTGACATACCAACTTCACTCATCCTTTACTCACAGCTGAATTCTAGGCAGCACTTTAGTTTGTTCTAGTTTCTTCTCTGAGTCACAAGCTTATCCTATCTTAGGGCTTTGGGATTTAAGCCTGCTCTTATTGTTGAATTAAAGCAAATATTTATAGAGCAATAAATCAATAACCCAAGGGACTCACTTCACACATCTAAAACCACATCAATTCCACATCTGAAACCAAGTCTCCAGCTTGCAGTTCTGGTTCATATCTGTGTCACTCCTCTCAATCCTTCTTGCTCTGAGAAATCCTGTAGCTAAACATGTATGGCAGGCCTTGAAAACAGATCTCCACTATCTCCTCCCTCTTATGCTGACTTTGTGCCACTCTCTGCTTCCACACCCCCATCCTTCCCTTCTGTATGCCTTGCTGAACCTTGAAACATCCTGCATAACTCTCTGACACATTTGCCCCATCTGCTGCTAGGTTTGCACTGACTTATTGCCTCACTCTTGGGATGTGCCTAGTTTCCAATTCCCAGTCTCCATACCTGGTCTCCCTCACTGTTTACTGAGCTCAGAACACAAGTTCAGAAACACAGTCCCTCTAATTCCAACCTGGATGTTCTCCCAATCTCAGTTGATTAAAGCAATGCAAACATGTAAGAGAAAGAC
This sequence comes from Urocitellus parryii, assembly GCF_045843805.1. Taxonomy (NCBI): domain Eukaryota; kingdom Metazoa; phylum Chordata; class Mammalia; order Rodentia; family Sciuridae; genus Urocitellus; species Urocitellus parryii. Next base: position 76,601,553 of record NC_135541.1, read on the forward strand.
TTTTACGCATGTGCATGTGTTTTGGGGCAGGGGAGGGGGAATAAAGGAAGCACACTCTTACATGTTTAATAAGTGGAATGTATACACATCAATACTTTCAATACACTGCTCACATTATCCATTTACATTTATCTTGATTCAGCCCCCAACCTGAAATATTGATAGCTTATTTGCAGCCAAGTCTGGTTCTATAAATACTCCAAATAGACAGCTACCTATTGGGATCTAAGAACTGATAAAGTAGCCTTAGTCCAAGAATCTCCTGAACAGCTGGGTCACACCTTATCCTCACCTTTTCACCAATAGCACAGGTGCAAGTGCCACTATTAGAGTCAAACTAAAAAAAACAGATTTGAGGACAGTTTCACTCAGCCAGTGAGCACTAAGCCCCTCTAGGTGCTTGGCACAGTTTTGTGCACATCACGTAAGTACGCATGCTGTTGTTCACAGAGGACTTACTGTGTACTGGAGTTCTGCCAATCCCTTTTCAGAAACTTGTTATTTATGATCTTCCAAGGTAGTGATTATCCTCATCTTATAAGGAAAGTAGGGTTCAGAAAGCTAAATAACCGGTCCACAGATATAGATTGTAAACTGGGTAGCAAGACCCAAACCCAGGCCAATTGTTCAAATGGAAAATAGTATCATTTGAGAATTATCTGCTTACATGGCTTAGTCTCTTTGTGTTACTCAAAGCTGAATATTGTGCACCTTGGCCAGGAGCGATGGCTTAGTATGAAACTTCACACCCTTCTTGACATTACCCAGAAGACACTAATGTGCAAATGAGAAACAATTAATTGACTCCCCCAATGGGATCCAGCCTGATTGCTTAGAGGTCCTTATTTTTAAAAATTCTAAAATATTCTCAGTTTTTTTACCATAATGAAAAGAAGCTGGTATTCTGTGATAATCTGATTTCAAACTACACTCTCCACTGCACTATGTATGTCAGTTAGCCTTCCATAACGCTATGATTGGCATCTTACAAAAAACTTTAACCTCTGCATGTTAATAAATAGCAGCAGAAACCCATATGTAGTAGCACAATGAAAAAAAAGTAATAAAGCTGTTCATTACCCTTGACTCTTCTGCTCCCTTGCCCTTGTTTTCCCTCTGCACGTGGTCAGAAATTGAATTGATATTGAATTTGCTTCACTTGTGTAATACTATTCATACACGCTTTTGTAATTCATTCACTTCACTCACGGTTCACCTTTTGTCATTTCAATCACTTTAAATCTGCTTTGGCCTCCTTCACATTCAGTCTACTAAGTTCCTGGGCATAAGTAGAGGATTTATTAACTTTACATTCTTGGTCTCTGGTTACAGCAGGAATAATCTCATGGAAAGCAGGGTTTACTGGGCTTATTGACAATGCCGCTCATCCTGAAATAAGGCCAGGAGAGGAGATAGCCACTAGCCTTTCCTGGGGTGGACTTCTCAAAGCAAGCACACAGTCAGGAAATACGGCCTGCAGCCCCCAACAACAGTATACGGTGAAATGTGCGGGTAGTGTCATCAGATGGGCAGACTCGCCTCCTAGATTGCCATCTTCTTTATAGGAACTTGGACAAGAAATTTAGCCTCTGTGTGTCTTCATTTCCTCATTTGCAAATGCTTAATAACAATAGTATCAATCACGGGGTTGTTGTGAGGATTAAATGTGAAAATCTATATCAAGCACTTAGCTAATGATATGAAGTCAATAAATATGCATTATTACTACTAACACTATTGTTGTTGTTATTATTATTATTATTATTATTATTATTATGCCTTGGAGGTATATAGCTAACCTCTTCTCTTTTGGAATAGGTTGTTGGAAACATGAAAAAAGACCTAAGAAATACATTTCAATGATTTAGTGAATAGGTATTAAATAATAACAACAAAACAAAAAGACTTGTTTAAAACAATTGTGAATTCATCCCAACCTTCTCATGTCAACATTCTCTAGTTATATTTAGTGCACAATATAATCAAGTGTTATATGCACGGAATGTTGATAAATTTCCTGTAAAGAAATAATGGATCAGTCCTTCCTTAAATTTAAGCTCCTTGGAACTCTTTTTATTCCTGTCCTGTACAACATTGGGAGAATGAATTTTACTCCCTCCTCTAGTTCTTAAATTTTAGAAAATTAGTGAATGTGTCATAGTTTTATAGACTTATTCATAAACCCCTACTTTCCCTTCCTCTTCATAGAGAAAAGACTACTAATTTCTCACCTTGAATATAATGGCAAAGCTAAGTAACCAAAGACATCAAAGATAAAAGCAGGCCAAAACCAGGGCAATGTCATAGGAAAGACTTGATGAACTTCCTGGAATCAACAGGACAGTGGACTCTGAATTGGTGTGATTGACCTAAGTCCTTCTAACAGCAAGAACAATAGGTAAGGAGACACTGATGCTAGATCCAGATAAGCTTCAGAAGAAAGCCTGGCTTGGCAGGCTGGGTACACTAAAAGTAGAATCTGAGTGTAAAATTCTAAAAGCAGCTAATTGGTCCAACAAAGATTTGAAGTAAATGCAACTTGGTTATCTAGAGGTTATTTAGAGGTCTTTTTCATCCCTAGACACTAGAGTTTGTTTCAGTAGGCCTGAGTCTTTAAAGGCACAAGCAATGTTCTCGATCACTCAGGATCACTGATACTATCTGTGGATAAAGCTCCATGTGCCAATCAGAACCGAGCCTCCTTTACCAGCCAGACATAAGGATCTTCTCAGAAATCCAGTCCAGTAGAGGCATCAGAGCATCTTCCTTCCCTATGCCCTCTTATTGATGTTTGTGATCTTTAAATGAGACCATAATGCTAGTCATTTTGGTTTGTTTCTGCTGGGAAGCTATTCCTGCACATTTATCAACCAAAAACTGCTCATCTCTGGCCTCTTTCCAGGTCAGTTATAGCTTTCTGGAAATGTAGTGACCAGAACATGATCTTCTTCAAGAGTAACATTATACTTTCTATTTTCATTCTAATACTCTTCCTGGTAATGCCAAGAACACTCTGGCCTTTTTTACTTGCAACTACATAGGAGTTTTCAAGACCAATGTCTTCATGGTCCCTTGGAAGCAGTTTAATCCAGCCACTATTTACTGAGCTCTGTACAGGACACAAGAAAACCAAAAGGATGTATTGTGGTCCTCAAGTATCTATAGTCTTCCTGAGCCCACAAAATCATAAACATCTTTGAAAACAAATCAAAGAAATATGTTATTATTAAGCACCAGGGATTAGATTGCAAATATTTGAGAAATTTCCAAGAATCCAGGTACTTTTATTTTTAAAGCAAACATATTTGTTGGTATATAATAATACTAATGCAATTATTCAATAAATGGGATATAACAAAATAAAACTAATTAGGTAATTATCTCTTCTATTAGTTGTGGTTCAATGGTAAGTTATGTTACCAGAATCTTATTATGGTTGCACATTCTCAAAGGAGATATACAAAAGGGACACTCAGTCAAAGACAGATTAATATTAATTAGAGTTTCAGTGCTCCTGGCCCTGGAGATGTTGGCTAACTCATATGAGAACTAGAAAAATTTAGTCTCTATCACTGGCTTAGGACTAGGCCAGAGATGGCAAATACAGAGTATATGTATTCTTCTGCCTCCCAAAACAAATATCACAGATCACAGTCTTTTTCTCACTAAACCCAGAAATGACCACCAAATGTTTCATTCTCTGTAGGGCCATGACCAAAAATCAGAAATCAACATTGTAAACTGATACCTGCTTGTCAACCAGATCATCCTTAAACTATATTGCAGCCCAAACACAGGGGCAAATCCTTTCTATGTGCTAATCAATTCATGACATGCTTTCCATCTTTATGACTTTAACAACTTTGAATCAATAATAATTATGGACAATTACAAGAGACTTCATTTCCCAATAAATGTAGAAGACAAAAATATAGTCTTGGTCCAATCTGCCAGCTCTGACAAGATATACTGATGATCCTAGACTTATGAGAGAGTTGTGTCCTAACAAATGTATGTACATTGAAAATATCCCAAGTCAAAAATACATTTGGTGCACCTGTCAAACACCAGATCTTAGAGACACGGTACACTGTAGAGTTCTGGTTGTTTCCCCTGGTGATCACATGGCCAGCCAGGAGCTGTGGCCTGTTGCTATTGCCCAGCGTCAGGAAAGAGAAAGTGTCATACTGAATATCCCTAGCTCAAGAGACCATCAAAATTCAAAATTTGGGCCAGGTGCAGTGGCACATGCCTGTAATCCCAGCAACTCCAGAGAATAAGGCAGGAAGATTGCAAGTTGGAGACCAGCCTCTGCAAATTAGAAAGATCCTAAGCAAGTAAATGAGACCCTGATTCAAAATAAAAAATAAAAAGGGTTGAGGATGTGGCTCAGTAGTTAAGCACCTCAGAGTGTAATCCCTAGTACCAAAAAAAAAAAAATTAAAATCTGAAATACAGTTTCTACTGAATATGTATTGCTTTTGCATCATTCTACAGTCAAAAGATCTTAAGTTGAACTATGATAAATCATGGGCACTAACTGTAAAAAAAAAAATGTTCTGATACAGGAATCAATAAGATTATGTGAAGAAAGAGATTTCTTTTAAGGAACTGGCTCTTGCAACTGTGGTGGATGGAAAATCCAATATCTGCAGGGTAGGCTAGTAGGCTGGAGTTTCAGGGAAGAGCTGATATTACAGTGCCAGTCTGAAATCTGTTTGCTTGGGGTAAATTGTTTTACTCAAAGTTGCCAATTTAAGTGTTAATTTCATCCAAAAAACACTCTCATGAAAATATCCAGAATAATGTTTGACCAAATATCTGGGCACTGTGGTTCAGTCAAGTTGACCCATAAAATTGACCATCACAGGTACTTAAAAATTATCTCTAATTCATAACCTACAAAATCTGAAACCACTTAGAACTGAAGGACCGGCACAACCACAGAGTGTGATTTGGCTATGGCCCCATCTTCTGTCACTTTGCATTTAACAAGGCTTTCTTTCTACTGGGCAAAGATGGCCAATATCAAAGACTATACAAAATTTAGCAACATATTAATATTATTGAAATTTAACAATCTATTCTCTGTATCCGAACAAGGGAATTTACTTGAGCTCTTTAGTAAATGTCATAAAAAGAAAAAAAAATCATCCAAATAGCAGCCTTACCAGACACTGTTGGTGGTACCTGCCTATAATACCAGCTACCCAGAAGGCTGAGGCAGGATGATCATGAGTCCAAGGTCAACCCTGGCAACTTAGTAATTCCCTGTCTCAAAATAAAATTTTCTGAAAAGGGCTATGGTGTAGCTCCATGGTAGGGCACTTACCTAAAATGCTTGAGGACCTGGGTTCTGTCTCCAACACTGAATAAAAAATAAAAAATAAAGAAGTAACAGCCCTATGCAGTGTCACTTCCAATAGGAATGCCAAAAAACAAAACTCTAAACAGTATGAAATATCAATTTTTTTGGCATACTAACTTTTTGTGAAATTTTTTCTTTCAAACACTGACATATAAAAATATTGCCTAGAATAAAATCCAGAGTATAAAAAAAGTCCTTCAAGTCAGTAGGAAAATAATCTAATAGAAAAATAAATGGGTAAAAGATTTAAAAGTCACCTTTACAGAAAGTAAACCCAAATGATCAATAAAATTATGATATGAAAATCTATCAGTATTCAGAAAAAAATGCAATTTAAAACCATAATGAGATAATATTTCGCCTAAGAAATATCATCAAAATTTTTAAATTCTGATATTATCAAATGTTGGGGAGAATGTGGAATGGCAGGAATCTTTTCCTAGAGTAAAACCAGGAAAGAGAATAATTAGAGCACAATTTAGCTACACGCAAAATTTAGCTACAATTTAGCTACAAGCAAAATTGAAGCTGCACATACATACCTTCTGGTCAAGCAATTCCACTTCTAAGAAAATTTGTAGCATTTTTTGTTTTGTTTTGTTTTTGCTAATAGCCCAAAAAAACTACCTCTGGGTGTAGGAGATGGGTAAATAAATTGTGGCATATTCATATGATGGCATGCTGTCCAGAAATTCATTAAGTGGCCTAGATCATGTGACAATTTTTTAATCTCAAGAATACTATGCAAAAGAAAAAGGCAATTACAGAAGAAAAATTTCTAACACATACAACAACACTTTGTATTATTAATGTACACATTGGAAATAGAAAATGAATAAACATTCAATTTACTGGGGAGAGTACAGGGGAAATGAAGTCAGGGTGGAGCTTAAAACAAGCCTTAATTAAAACAGGAATTTTTTATTATAATAAGAAAATATAGCAAAATGTTACCATGTGTTGAGTCCAGGTAGTGGGTACATACGTGATAATGCAAATATTACCAGTGCTTTTCTGAAAATTGAAATATTTTATAATGATTTTTCCAGATAACTTTTACATTATCATGAAAATTTTCTTCAAGACTTTTTTTTGGGGGTGAGGGGAGTTGTTTTGTATAGTCAAGGGACTTTTGAAGTAACTACAGCCGGGCATGGTGGCACAGGCCTGTAATCCCAGCAGCTCAGGAGGTTGAGACAAGAAGATCTCAGTTCAAAACCAGCCTCAGCAAAGGCGAGGTGCTAAGCAACTCAGTGAGACCCTGACTCTAAATAAAAATACAAAATAGGGCTGGGGATGTGGCTCAGTGGTTGAGTGCTCCTGAGTTCAATCCCTGGCACCCCCTCACCCCTCAAAAAAATGGTAAATACAGAAAAATAACTGCTTTGGGAAGTTTGCACATCAAGTCTTAGATTCATGACAAATGAGACCATTTCTGTCTTTCTTAGAACTACACAGCAGTATCTTCCCCCCCTCAGAGCTCCCTTTTCCTAGAACCAGGGAACTTTTTCTGGTATTTGTTACTGTTTTCCACACTTCTGCCTTTAAAAGTCACTCGTTTTCTCACTGTACCCACATGGCTATGCTTTTCCTTAGATCCCTTCCTCAGTTTCCTGAGATTCTCAGCATTACTTAAAGCCCCTTATCACTGGATTGATATCAGGACACAATGTTTGACTACCTAGACTACTTGAATTCCAGCCTTAGATGTTACTGTTGCAACTCTGCATAGTTTATCGCCTATTCATAGTCTTGTGGTACATTTAGGTGTCTGAGTTTTCACAAGCATAGTATGGAAGCAATGCCATCTCTGCGTGGAGGTGTATATTAGAACACTAAAACAATAGATCAGATTGTTAAGAAACACCGTCCATGTCCATCTCCATCTAACTTGTTATTCCTTGACTGTGTTCTGTCCATCCCTTTGATTCATTCATTAACTCATTTAATAAACAATTTTTTTAATTTTGTCCCTAGCACATGCAAAACAACTGATAAAGACTCAGGAACCCTCAAACCTACCAGCTTATCCTTTTTCACACAATATATAAACTAATGAAAAGTGTATATATATATATATATATATATATATATATATATATATATATATATACATATATTCTTCAATAGAAACAAAACATGTTATCAAGCTTCAAACCCATAGGGTACTCTCTAAAACCAAACAGGGTTATAGATGGGAACAAACTTAAAAACTGATGGCAAGTGTTGTCCTAAGAAATAGCAGGTCAACAACAACAATGGTATAGAAAATAGGGACAAGCACATTTTATTCTCTGCTCTACAGCAGTGGCAATTAACTCTTGTGATTTCATAAACCAGTGAAATTTCCCTTCAAATGAGACATGGTGACCAAATTTTATTTACTAAAAAAAATAAAAATTGTTAAACAAATAAATCTTACCATAGTCTACTACCAAATTTAATTAGAAGAAAGCACAGAATTATAGAACAAAATCAGCCAATAAGAGTGTAGGAAATGATGAAGCACATATGCCTTCTAAAGACATTTCAATAGGCACTAATTTTCTTTTTCAAGCTCTGTGCAGGTCCAAATCAAATATTTACAGACAGGACCCACAGGCCTGCAGTTTGCAGTCTTTATCTTAAACACTGCCTAGATTATTATAATATACTTGGTGCAAATCAGCCTGACAAAACTCCCAGGTTCAAATTATTGTTACTTAAAATGAGTAGCATTAAATAACTGTTATGGTTCGGATGTGAGGTGTTCCTCGAAGCTCACATATGACACATGGAAGAGAGTTTGGAGGAGAAATGATTGGGTTATACTCTTAGCCTAATCAGTGGTAGGGTGTGGCTGGAAGAGGTGAGAATTGGGGTGTGGCTTTGGGTATATATTTGTATCTGGAGAGTGGAGTTTCTCTCTCTATTTCTTGATCATCATGATGTGAGCTGCTTCCCCCTGCCACCTTTTCCCGCCATGATGTTCTGCCTAACCTTGAGCTCTGAGGAATAGAACCAGCCTTTTATGGGCTAAAACCTCTGAAACCCAGAGCCCTCAAGTAAACTTTTCCTCCTTACAATTGTTCTGGTCAGGTCATTTAGTCACAGCAGCGGAAAAAGCTGACTAAAAGAATCACCAATAAAGATATATTTTATTGCTCTAGTACTATGCTAGTTAATATGATAAATCAAAGAGTATAAGATATGATTTCTTCTCCTAAGGAAAAAAGACTGGAAAGAAGCAATTATTGGGTACCTTGAATATGCAAAATATCATACAAATATAAAATAAATGGCATTTCTTTTCAACTTCACAATTAGCTATTCTATCTATTCAGTCTTCATATTCTATATATTCATTCATTCAATGAATATTTATTAAGTGCAATTACATATACAAGGACTGGAGTTTTAAAGGTAAAGAAAATGAAAGAGAGATTAGGAAATTTGTCCAAGGGCAAGAATTTAACCTCTAACCATTTAGAGATTTTTTGCTTGTTTGTTTTTGCAGTACTGAGGATTGAACCCAGGGGTGCTCTAGCACTGAACTACATCTTCAGCCCTTCTTATTTTATTTTGAAACAGAGTCTCACTAAGTTGCCCAGACTATCCTTGAACTTGTGATCCTGCTGCCTCTGCCACCTGAGTAGCTGGGTTACAGGTGTGCGCAACTGCACCTGTTCTTCATCCAAAGCCCATAATCTTGCCTTCAGAGAGAAGCACAGAGGGAAAAATACAGAATCCAAGTAAACTTGACATGGTTTTGAATTCTACTCTGTTTTTTATAGCTACATCTCTTTCTGTGTGCACTTCTCACCGTCTCTTTCAGAGTATGTGGCAATGGAAAGGGCTTTATAACCAGTTGTGGCTTTTTGATGGATAGAGTAAAAGCTTCCAAGCTACATAACAACTGAAATTGTTTTCCCACTGCACAAAATCATTGATTCTATGGTACTTCCTGTATAGCCATATCAAAGATCTCTCTGCCATCAGAGACCAAGGCTTTGCTAATTAACTGTTTCTAGCACATGTGTGTTATGATGATGATGATGATGATGATGATGATGATGTGTGTGTGTGTGTGTGTGTGAGAGAGAGAGAGAGACAGAGAGAGAGACCTAGGAATTCCCCTCATATTTGAAGCTAGATACATAGATACATAAATGGATATTATCAGCAAAAAGCTGTCTAATGTTCAACATGAATAAAAACACCCAAATACTTTTGTTTCCAAGATTATTAGTTTGTGATTAACATAATAGATTCTGCTGTTTTTGTCTGACTTGTTTATGTGTTTTTGAGTATACTACCTATGAGCCATTAATTGAGCTGGTTCATTCCTTTGTACTTTATACTGGCAGGTTGTTAACCAAACACTAAAAGTTCTTTAAGGACACAGGCTGAAACTCCTCTCATCTATGTACTTAGTTATAATCCCCCACAGCACAGAGAGAAGAGTTGATGAATGAGCAAGTGGGGGCGTAGATAAAGAGGCTAGTCCTTCTCCAGATGGTCTCTAAATTTGAACAAGTCATTTTTTAAGGGAAGTCCATATCTCAAGGATTCATTTTCTCTCCTGGTTTGACAAATTTCAAATGTTTCAGGACATGATGCAGTGCCCTGGCATTCAATTCAGGTTTGATGGATAGGGGAAGGTAGGGATATATGTTTGTAACAGAAACACTTGTAATTGAATGTTGTAATTGAATCTTTGGAAGTGTTCTTTGGCCTAGGCATTAAAGAAAATAAATATAAATGAAAAATCAACATTTTAGGAAATTATTTGAAAATTTTTTTCTAGGAGAACCAAGGATACGTTGCTCTTTTACTCTTGAGGGGAGTTTAAGTAGTACTTACACTTCAGTTTTTCTCAGACATGACTTTCTTGCTCATACTTATATTTCTCAACCTAGCATTCAGTTTATATCCTCAAGGGTACATTTCATCTGGTTTATATTGAGCTAATTGGCAATTTTATTCTGTGTTGACCTTATTTCTCATCTGTAGCCATTATTTGCAACTGCCTGTCTTTTGAACTCCAAGCTGTTTGGATAGTGACCCTGATTTTGTCTATTAGCCTTTCACATGGAGAAGAATTGACCCCATTGTGCCAGGGAAAGTATAACTGCTCTTTGCCATTGTCATTCCTGTGGGCTTCACACAATGCGCTTGATTCATTTTTTGCTCTTGTTTTGCCTCTCCACAGTGAACCTCTAAGAGTGGATCTGCCCTGAGCTGATAGAGCACTAACACTGCTAGGAACTTTCATGCCTTCTAGTGCATTGAGCTTTGGCACCATACTAGACATTGAGTCTTTTCCTTATATGTACTGCAGCTCTACTGATGTACATACCTTTTTCCAAAACGCACTAAGCAGTCTAACAGAGATGATAACTAACAGTATTAGGTGCTTATCATGAGTCAAGCATTCTTCCTGAATCACTCCATTTAACCCTACCACCCCCCCACTCCAATATTATCATCCTTGTTTTACAGATGATGAATCATGTTCTTAGCCACTAGTGGGCTTGTAGGGCCCCTGTTTCAAGTCATCAGACCTTTATGCACATTCCTTTGGTTTACCAGCCAAGACTGTGTTTATACCCCCTCCACAGCCTTGCAAACTTCTACTTATGCTTCAAGATCCATTCCAAATGTTTTGTCTGAGAACTCTTGAAATCCATCCCACAGATTTGATCATTACTGTTTTTTGAGCCCAAACTATACCTATTACAAAGCTGTAATATTGTTCACTTTACTCTTCATATCATTTTTTTAAAAAACACATCTGCTTCTTTTTCCAGATATAATGACATAGAGAACAAGGACTTGCACTGTTTCCTTTTATATACACATCTTCTTATCTAATACCTGGCTCCTCCCAGGTTTTACTTCTATCCATCACTTTGCATCTTGACTATGAATCACAATTTCTTGTTTTTTTTTAAATATGTCTAGCAATATTTTATTGAATACTGAGTTACTGATAGTAAATAGACAATTCTTTTGAAGACTTGATTCTTGTGTTATCAGATGGTTTTACTGGTGGACCACGATGTCCTGCCAGAAGCTTCGGTACTGGAATTCATGCAGAGCCTACTGTGTTTCTCAAGTGTCTCTAACCCTCCAGAACTGAATATTCAATCTCTGTCTCCTCCAAACCTCTTGCTGAATCATAAGCTTAGCCTTTGTTAAGGAGAGCCTAGTGTAATCTCACTTTAGATCATGGCCCCTACTCCTACAAAGTGGCTTTTCTGTGTCTTCGAGAGGTATCAGAGTGTTATCAAGATACTAAAGGATCTCTCAACCCTGGCAGGGCCTCAGCTTCAGACTCACAGTGGCCCTCACACAGAGACTTCTGGGGCCCCTACTTTTAACAGTCCCAGCTGCATCTTATGGATTCCAGACATTTCAACTTACGCAAACTTTGATTGCTGACTCCGCCGCTTACTGAGACCACCAAGCTCTGCTGAGACTCCAGTTCTCTGCACCATGGCCAGGACTTGCAGAGAGGAGAAAAATTCTGAGGCTCGTCTCCTGTTTTCCTTTTCCTTGGGGTTGCAGTGTTATGCTGGCTGCTGTCCAATAGTTGTCTCATACAGTTTGTCCAGTTTTATACTTACTTATGGCAATTTTCAATTATAACAGCATAACTAGATGTAGAATCTACTCTCTTATTTATCTTTATATCACTTATAAGTATTAGCAAATAGTAATCTGATAATCAATAAATCTTTATTTAAGAAAGAATCGAATGAACGATGCTTTTCAGTGAGTTGCAGACTGTTCTAATTAATATTTTTTATTATCCCATGAGATCATCAAAATAGATTTCATTCTGACATAAAATTAATTTGCTGAAATTTATGGGATGGTGGGAAGGAGAGAATTTTCTCTGCTATTTTTCAGTTGCTTTCATTTATTTATAACTGGCACAATTTTCTAGTCCTTTGATGGTAGACAGATAAATACTGACAAATTAAAGTAAAAATCTAGGTTAACAGGAGTGCCTCAGAGAATGGAATTTTTTAATGTAATTTTCCCACCCAGTGACAGTTAATAGAAATTCCTTTCTGTTTTGATACTTATTATTGAAAATGTCTATGAAATAAAGAAATGCACTTTCCTTTAGAAGACACAGCCATTGACCATACAGTAGATTTGAGATAAATGAATTTTCCTTCAATGCCTCTGAACGTTAATCTGCAATGTCCACTCCAGCCAGTTCCCAACACCTGGAAACACATTCAGGAGGAAGAGGTATTCTGGTAACTACCCTAAGTAATAGCTGTGCCAAATTCAGATCATTTCCAACATGGTAAATGGATATGACTCTTCCCCAATTTCAAGTGTGATTCCATTCTCTCACAGCATCTCTTGTTAGCCAGACAATCTCCAGGCCCAGCAATTTGTAGGACAATTTGAGGGGACCTGCCTTTTCTCTGTTTCCTGCCATGATCAGAAGAAAAGCAATACCTCAGCCTTCCAGTGTTCCTGAACTCTCTAACCATGAAAAGCTACAATTGAAAGAACCCAGGACCAACTTCTGAGGAGAATTATCCCCAGGTGACTGTATTTTTCATCTTTTCAAAAACAAAGTAACCAAATAGTTAATTTTTTTTGCCAGAGGGACCAAGCTGGTTTCCTAACTTGTGTTATTTTGTTGTTGTTGTTGTTTGTTTGTTTGTTTTGTAGTTTGTGTTGCTGTTTTAATTTGTCCGATTTATAATTTTTTCTTTTCAAATCCATGAATTGCATCTTTTATCACTTCTGAAAAATCTTGATGATCTTTCTTTTCAGAAATGGCTGCTGCTCTCAGCATGATGGTACACACCTGTAATCCTAGCAGCTCAGGAGGTTGAGACAGGAGGATGGAGAGTTCAAAGCCAGCCTCAGCAACTATGAGGTGCTAGGCAACTCAGTGAGACCCTGTCTCTAAATAAAATACAAAATAGGGTTGGGGATGGGGCTCAGTGGCCGAGTGCCCCTGAGTTTAATTCCTGGTGAAAGAAAGAAAGAAGAAACAAAGAAACAAAGAAAGAAAGAAAGGCTACATTTCCTCTCTTCTTATCCTCTATTTCCCATGATTGTTTCTATCTCTTATGTGTTTTCCATCTGTTAATATTTCCTTGATACATCCTCAGTAATTTCTTCTGATCTACCTTCTACCTTATTAATCCTTTCTTTAGCTGATTTAAGCTATTATCAAGTCCACCCATTGAGGTTTTTAATTTATAATAGTGTTAATCAAAGTGTGGTTAATCAAAGTGTCCAGGATAATGTCTCTTTAGCATCATGGCCAGAACTCCCATCTCCATCCCAGTGCCGGTGAAGACTAAGATAAAACCAGACTGCAGCTTCTATGATAACTATCACAGTAAACTGTATAAACTGATACATCAATCAATATAACTCAACAAGTAATGCTCAATCAAGGAGTCGATTTACTTTGGGAGAAAATGGACATATTGATAGACTCCTCCACTTTGAACTGCTTACACAACTAGCTTGGACTATGTATCACTTGTATGCATTGTGCTCTATTTGTTGATACAGCGAATTGGTAGTGCTGAAATATCTTAGCTGATGTGTCACCAGTGTTATTATTCTTCCTAAGGAGCCATATCACTTGTATACATTGTGCTCTATTTGTTGATACAGCGAATTGGTAGTGCTGAAATATCTTAGCTGATGTGTCACCAGTGTTACTATTTTTCCTAAGGAGCCATCAATTGACTTGATGTCGTGGCATTTCTGTATCCTCCTCCCTTCTACTAGTGATGGTCTAATTTTGGGGGCCAACTGAGGTGAGGCAAAGAACCTCACCCCCCCCACCAGCACCAAGGCCAATTTTGGGGGCCAACTGAGGTGAGGCAAAGAACCTCACCCCCCCACCGTCACCAAGGCCAAATTTGGGGGCCAACAGAGGTGAGGCAAAGAACCTCACCCCCCCCCCACTGGTGCATAGGCCTATTCCACAGGTATGGCTATATACTGGACCGGTAGTCAGTGACGGGTATGATTCGGTTGCAGTGATATCAACCTAAGACAGGACGCTGATGCATAAAGGTCAGTTTTCCGATGACGGGTAAGAACCATATGTTAAATTGGACATACCTAACAGGCACGGTCCCTAGCCACATTGCCTGTTTCTTAATTAAACAGAAGGGGGCAAATGCTAGGAGCCACAGCAAAAGTATTATGATACATGGCACCTTTGGTTTAGGTGACTGCCAGCTAGCCATTGAGATGATATGATTATGTTAAGCTTTACATTCATATGGAAATTGGACTCCTGCTGTTCACCTCAGCCTGTTACGGGACTCATGTTACTCATGTTACGGGACTCCCGGAGAGTTCCCATTGGTTGGGGAAGGATAGTAGGAGGGAATTTCCGGGGGAGGTCCGGGCCCCCGGTTCTGGTGGAGACACACGTGTGTCGACCGGCTTGTTAGCAGGGCGCACACGGGGACTGGCGGCCTTTTTAAAAATAAAGCTTTGTTTCCTGCTTGAGCGGCTTGTGTTTCTGTGCCCAGCTGGATTACGGCAGTGGTCTTTGTACCAATAAGTCTTGTATCGTCTAGGAACTTGTTGGAAATGAAAATTTTTGGCCTTACCTCAAGCCAACTTGAAATTAGTGGGACTAAGGTCCAAGAGCCTTCTTATGTAGTCTTTTGTAGTATCTACCATTTTGTCCTTCAGTTTTAAAAAGATCAGTGCTTTGACAAGGTAGCTAATTTTTATGCAAGTTAGATCACGAGAAGCAATGATTTACAGAATCATATTTTTAATTTTGTAAATTATTTGATTTTTTTAAAAAATATACTTGGGAATTTCTTGCTTTCTGGTTTAGTAAATTTGTCCTTTACTTCTTTAAATATAATAACCATATCTGTTCTATATTTCAATAATTGAAGTCTTTGGAGACCGATGCTCATTTTTCTTTTAAACCTTCTGTGGGTACACTTTAGGATGAGGGTACACTACTCCAGAGATTATTTGCATGTTTTGATGCCATGAATGGAGATATACTTCAGGTTTACAGTGCGTTTCAGACCACTCATGTGCACTACCAATCCAATTGAGGATTAGCTGTGCTTAAAACTTCACAGGAAGAAACTTGGTTCTCTTCTTTAATCTAATTAGCTTTATACCAATCTATCTCTAGAGACTGTGGATGGGGTGAAATTACCCTGTTACCTCGAAAATGTAGCTCTTCAGTTCCATTATGGGGAAAAGATCTCCCAATATACTTACTACTACCTGTGAGAGTCTGGGGTTTAGTCTGCCATTGCCAGAGGCCACACGTTCAAAGTTCAAAGTTACAAGTTACCAGCTTCCGTAAATGATGTCTACATAAAAGCAACATCAATGTTTAGCCTTCACTTGGAGTTAATCTGATAATTTCTGATCATTTGGTCAACACTACCAAGTATATATATATACACACACACAGTAGTGTGGTCTGGAGGTAACTTGTACTGGATCCTGAGATTGGATTTTTAACATGTCTTTCAACTATGCACTCATGATATCATGTTGGTACCTTGAAATTGGCTATTATGGGCATATTCACACCATCATATTCAACAACAACAAAAGTTAGAGCATTTTTTTTGTTTATTTTCCAATGTTGCAAATCAAATCCAGGGCCTTGCATATGTTGGGCAAGCACTCTGCTACTGAGCACATCCTCAGCCCATACGGTCTTTTGTTTGTTTTGTTTCAAAAAATCTGGTTGTTAAAGACCACACAGAGCAATATACATACATAGTATATCTACTTGTATTCTCATGATGACCAATCTGGCTGTTTAATCTGGCTCTGCATACCAAATACCCTCTGAATCCCGCAAGAACTCAACGGGAACTCAAGGAGCGGGAGCCTGAGGCAGCAGGATATGCCCTATTCCCAGCAGGATCCACCCTAAACCCGGATCCACCCTAAACCCTAAATCCGGATCACCCTAAACCCGGGTCCGCCCTAAACCCGGATCTGCCCTAATCCCTGAGCAAGGTCACCTTTCATGCAATGTCACTGCAAATGACCTGGGTCCAAGGCAAGCCCATTTCCACAATGGAGAGTCCTCCCTCTAAGCGACATTGGGTAGGTTGACAAGGAAATTGCCATGCTTCATTCCTACTTGGCTATGGCTCTCAGCATCTTCCCCCTTCTGATTAATTAAACAACAAGCAATGTGGCATAGGGACCGTGCCTGTTAGGTTGTCCAATTCAACATATGGTTCTTACCCGTCATCGGATGAACTGACCTCTAGGCGTCAGCCTCCTGTCTTAGGTTGATACCACTGCAATTGGATCATACCCGTCACTGACTACCAGTCCAGCATATAGCCATACTTGTGGATAGGCCTATGCACCAGTGGGGGGATGAGGTTCTTTGCCTCACCTCTGTTGGCCCCCAAATTTAGACCATCACTAGTAGAAGGGAGGAGGATACGGAAATGCCACGACACCAAGCCAATTGACGGCTCCTTTGGAAAAATTGTATCACCGGTGACACCATCAGCAAAGATATGCCAGCACTACCACAATTTAATGCACCAACAGGTAGTTCACAATGCATACAAGTGATACATAGTCCAGGCAAGTTCTGCAAGCAGTTCAAAGCGGAGGAATCTATCAATATGTCCATTTCCTCCCAAAGTAAATCGACTCCTTGATTGAGCATTACTTGTTGAGTTATTATTCACTGATGCATCAGTTTATACAGTTTAACTGTGATAGCTATCATAGAAGCTGTAGTTTGGTTTTATCTTTGTCTTCACCGGTACTGGGATGAAGATGGGAATTTTGACAATGATGCTAAAAAGAAATTATGTAACATTTTAACAGGTACTAAGAAAACAATTTTCTGAACAATTTACATTATCCTGAACAGAATTATTAAATATAATGAAAATGAAAGGTGAAAGTAAACAAACAGATCTGTTAACCTCCTTTAAAAACAATCCTTAACAGCTGTTTACCTAATTTAAATTAAACCATTTAAATCACATGAATAAAAAAAAATTCGGATCCATTTATTCATGAGTGCTCCTCATATATGATGTATGGACATACGCACACACAGAAATACAACACAAAACACAAGTGTGCACACAAACATACAACACATAAGACAATAGTAAAAGCCTTGTAGCTTTACACAGGTGAAACTTCCATTGCAATGTTTAAAAACTCCACAGTCAAAAAATAAAACTGATCAGAAAAACATTAACCTAGGTTTGTATTAGCTCAAAAATAAAATAGAACTTTATGATGTGGGAAAAGGCAATAATAAAATAGATATTTTAAAAAGCACCCTGGTTAATCACTGTCGCAGATGTAAGAATAGCCAAGCTGGAGCTCTGGATAAGAGCTGTTATGGATTTGAGTCAAATCATCTTCTTTTTGGTCTGTAGAAATTGCTTTGGTTAGTCTCTCTGGAATCCAAATCGGCTGCTGTTCTCCCTGTGGAAACACACAAACAGAACCCTGACTCCAGACAATCACTGGGTCAGATCCTTTCCATTGTCCTGTTAGAATATCCTTCGAAAGTACCTTAGGCTTATGTACATTTTTTGGATACATATGTCTTTCTGCAGCACTAAGCCCTGATGAATCCAAATTTAAAAAGTTTAGAGTAAAAAGGGTTATTTTAAGTTTATCTTTGGGGGATATATACCCCTTTCCAATTCCCTCTTTTTGCTTTAATAAGTACATTTTAATAGTTTGATGATTTTTTTTTTAACTATGCTTTGTCTCTGTGGATTTTATGGGATTTCTGTTAAGTAAAACATTAACTGATTTTTCTTCAGGGATGATGTTCCAAAATATCCTATATGCATCCTTTGGAAATTTAAAGATCCTTTTAAATTTAAGTCTTCCAAAAGCATTTGCCTTAGTTTTTAGAATTACTTTAGTCCTTTTAATTTTTTGATGTGGTTTTAAACCAATTTCCTTCTAGTTTAACATTTTCTAAATTGGCTCTTGTCTGTAAATTTTAACACCTTCATCTGAGACTTCTAATATCTGCACCACCAGAAATTAAAGTTGATGGGCTTTTTGAAAAAAATTACTAATAATCTCCTTGTTCTTCTATTTTATCCAATATTTGACTTTAAACTTCTCTCTTCTACCTTTTTCTATCTTGAATGTCTGTATCTAATAGTTGTCTTAGCCTTTTGCATTTTATATCTGAAATACCTTTACTTGACATTTTCAACCATTTTCTATCTTATAGAAACCTTCTAGTTTTTTTTTTAAGGTTTGTACATTCACCCTTAGTTGACTTTTTTCCTCCTAGTTTTCTTTTGTTTCCTATTTTGTGGGTTTAAAATTCTTGTCTTCCTACATCTTTTCTATCTTCCTACATCTTTTCTCTTTTTTTCACCTTCCTGTACTTCTGTCTTCAAAATTTTTCACTTCAAATCTCTAATATTCTTTCTCCAAATTGCTTTTATCCTATTATCTTCCCATTTTCATGGTTTTTTTTTTAAATAATGCTTTTAAGATTAACTAGGCTTCAAATGATGCAATCTTTCCTCTGTCATGAAGGTATCTCGACCAACTTCAATTTAACCTTTTATAGCCTTCCAATTATCATCTATACTGTACTTTTAAATGTACTTTTTCACCACCTACAGCTTCACTCTTTTAAATGAGGCTTAGATTCTGTTTAAATCGCTTTAATGTTAGTTTACATGGCTGCCCTTCAACTAAAGGCTTTTTTTTTTACTCCATTAAGAAGCTTTGTCTCAATCTGCCATGTACAAATACCTTTTTTTTTCTTTCTTCCTTTCTCAAGCTTTTAAAGTAAGTCTAGTTTCCTCAAAATCTTTTTAAATGGCATTTTTCAACTTTTTACTTTACCACACAGAGATTATCTCATCTAGAAACATTTCTTTTTTTTAACCTTTATATTAAAATATATTTCCACATCTTGAATCTTTTTATATCTCTTTTGTAGCTGTTAACCCTTTTTAAAAATTTACATTGTAACCCTTATAATATTTCTGAATTTAGATGTTACTCCACTTTAATAAGATGAAATATTTTTATGTTTTTTATGGTACTATAATAATATAATTGAAATCCAACTTAAACTTCTTATACTCTTTGTATATAAATTACACCTGATAGAATCTTAACACTTAGTAACCTTGTTTCAGCAAAGACACAGAGCAAAGCAATATTAAACTTTTGTGTTTTTTTTTCATTTACCAATTTATGAAAACACACATAATGTTTAAATATATTACCTTATGTAACTTAATAAGTAAGAATATTTGATTTTATATTTAGTGGTTGATATTTTAACACTTTAGCTTTGTAAATTAATCAGATGTCTGTAAAAACCAAGATCTTAAACAAATGTAGTAAACAGAACTAGCCATCTCTTTCTTGTTGAAGAAAAATCCTTCTACAGGATACCATGATGGTCCCATTGATATACTTAATAACTCGTCTTTAAAAAGCCATGGGCTACATTTTTGTATTGTATAAACATATGTCCTAATTGTTCTTGGTCTCACTGGGGTGCCTCCTTCCTCTAACAATTTCTCTTCCTCAGAGGCGAACAACTTCAAACCTTGAGTCAACCATTTTCCCCAGTTTGCCTGAGAAAGTTCTATGAACAGGCAACTTGAAATAAAAACAAAATAAATCAAAACAAGAACACAGTGTTTTTTGAAATGGTCACCCATTCTTTCGCTCTCCTTCAGGGTCGAGCAATTTCACTTACCTCCAAGTTTCAGACGTTCCCCGCACGGGCCGCCAAATGCCTAGTCTGGCTGGGCACAAAATCACTCACAGCCTTGTAGATTCAAACAGCAATTCTTTATTCCCGAACTCTCACCGGCACTCTACACGCACGTTCTCCACCGGGTTCTGCATACCAAATACCCTCTGAATCCCATGAGAACTCAAGGGGAACTCAAGGAGCAGGAGCCTGAGGCAGCAGGATACGCCCTATTCCCAGCAGGATCCGCCCTAAACCCGGATCCTCCCTAATCCCTGAGCAAGGTCACCTTTCATACAATGTCACTGCAAATGACCTGGGTCCAAGGCAAGCCCATTTCCACAATGGAGAGTCCTCCCTCTAAGCGACATTGAGTAGGCTGACAAGGAAATTGCCATGCGTCATTCCTACTTGGCTATGGCTCTCATCAACAAAGAACTCTTTTCTTCCTCTTCTCATTGTTGCAGATTTTGCTTTCCCCAGGCTCATTGGATATATCCAATGAGCATGCTGATTTTTTTGTTTTTCTGGTCCTGCAAAAGACCATGACTAGGTTCCAAACAATTCAAGTCCAGATGAAGAATGCCCTATTTGTAACTTAACTAAAGTCTCAAAATATTCTGCAATATTTTTATGTTATTTCTCTATTTTATGTAGAAACTGAGGCCCAGGGTGATTATGTAACTTGATAAATTTACATCTCTAGAAAGGGGTAAAAATGATTTTCAAACTCAAGTCTAACTTTAAAGCCAGGCTACACCAACTAGTGATACATTTTCTATTGACTCAAAATGGACTGGTCTCCCAAAATTAATTTCTTTCTACCAATTTTTTCTTCTTCTCCTTTCTACAGAAGAAGAAAAAATTGGTAGAAAGAAATTAATTATATCTACCATTTCTTCCTTCAGTTTTAAAAATATTGACTACTTTTTCCTTCAGTTTTAAAAAAATCAGTCCTCAAAGTTTACTAAAAAAATAATGAGCAGGGGTATAAAACAACAATAGTGGCCATCATACCACTTTCCTTCTCCTCCACCACCTCCACTTCTTTTTCTCTGCCTCCTTTTGCCACAATATATTTCTGGAAACTGAGTTATAAAACAGTGCTATGGTTTGGATCTGTTTTATTCCCCAGAGGTTTATGTACTAGAGGCTTGGTCTCCTTGTTGGTGGTATTGATGTGGTAGCACCTTTAAGAGGTGGAGCCTAGTGAATGGTAATCATGTCATGGAAGCACCACCTTTGGAAGAAATTGAAGTAGGTCTTAGTTCCTATGAGAAGAAGTTGCTATAAGCCTGGCAACTTCCTGACTCCCTTTTCTGCTTCTGCATGTCATCTCCATAACACATGCTCACACAATTATGGTGCCACCTGCCACAAGGCGCTCACCAGAGCCAAGTGAATTACTATGACATGCTCTTGAACCTCCAGAATTGTGAACTAAATAAACCTCTTTTTAAAATAAAGTCTCCAAAAATAAATCAAGTATCCAGCTTCAAGTATTTAGTTACAGTGACATATCATGGACTATGACAAGTAGCTTGGAAATTGTACTACAATCAAGAATACATCCACTAGACAGGGCGTGGTGGTGCACACCTGTAATCCCAGTGATTCAGGAGGCAGAGGCAGTAGAACTGCAAGTTCGAGACTAGCCTCAGCAACTAACCAAGACTCATTCCCAAAAAATAAAAAGGGCTTGGGATGTAGCTCAGGGGTAGAGCGCCAATGGGTTCTATCCCCAACTATGGAGGAAAATAAAATAAAATTATTGGGTCTTTGCCCTAGATTTCTGACACAAGCTCCAAGCTCCTTGGAATTTTTTAATAAGATAGTGTTGTGTTACTCATTAGCAGCCCCTTCCAATTACAACTGATTTTATACTAATGACATGATTTAAGGCGGGGCTCCTAGATAGGGAGATGGGGCTGGTCTCCAGAAAGAGCAAATGATTAGACAGGAACTCTCAGTCCCACTCCCAAAGGACTATAGGTTGGGTTCTGTAAAAGCTCTTCTTGAACTGGGAGATTTGGAGAACTTGCAGGTTGGTGAGCACATCAAAGTCCTGTGCAGTCATACATGTACCTAGAGTGTTGATGTTTGTCTCATTCCACCATCTTTCCTGCCCCCATTCCTCCTCTCCTCCCTCCCTCCCTCCCCTTTGTCCAGTCAAAGTTCTTCCATTCTCACCACACCCACCCCACCCCCCATTATGGATCAGCATCCACTTATCAGAGAGAATTAAGGATTGGCACAGAAAGAGCAGGGAAGCTCTGTGCCAATCCCTCCCCACATTCCCCACCTCACCTCATGCTTCTCTTCCTTGTGGATGTTACATCCTTTATACCATACCAGAAAATGTAGTGAAGTGTTTACCTACACTCTGTGAGTCATTCTAGCAAGTTTTCAAATATGAGGTAGAGGTCTTGGGGGCTCCCAGTTAGTAGCCATTTGGTTAGAAGTGCAGGTGAACTCAACACCTGGGACTAGCAGCTGAAGTGGAGGCAGGCTTGTGGTACCAAATCCTTTAACTTGTGGGATCCAGTTCTAACTCTGGGTAGATAATGTCAGAAGGAAATTGGATTATTGAACAGTCAGGTGATATGGGAGAACTGGTTGTTAGTGTGGGATGACTCCCCAGGTATGTTATAATTTGGATGCTCTCTCATGCTCTCTATTCTTTATTTTGGGGGGGGGGGGGTACCAGAGATTGAACTCAGGGGCACTTGACCATTGAGCTACAGCCCCAGCCCTATTTTGCATTTTATTTAGAGACAGGGTCTCACTGAGATACTTAATAGCCTTGCTTTTTGTTTTTTTTTTAATTTATTCTAATTAGTTATACAAGACAGCAGAATGCATTCTGATTCATTGTACACAAAGGAAGCACAATTTTTCATTTCTCTGGTTGTACACAATGTAGTCACACCAAATGTGCAGTCATACATGTACCTAGAGTGTTGATGTTTGTCTCATTCCACCATCTTTCCTGCCCCCCATTCTCCCTCTCCACCCTCCCTCCGTCCCTTTTGTCCAAAGTTCTCCATTCTCCCCACACCCATCCCACCCCCCATTATGGATCAGCATCCACTTATCAGAGAGAATATTCGGCCTTTAGTTTTTCAGTATTGGCTTACTTTAATGCCTTGCTTTTGCACAGGCTGGCTTTGAACTCACGACCCTCCTGCCTCAGCTTTCCAAGCCACTGAGATTATGGGCATGCACCACCATGCCCAGCTGGATGCTATACTCTTAGTGGAAGACTTACCATCAAACAAATTATAAATAAGAAAGGTAATCTTTTTTAAAAGCAAAGATATAAAAATAATATTTCATCGAATTTTAAAATATTACAAATATACTGTCTATTTTGTTGAAGGAACAGAATTATATTATGAAGAGAATTCACATTTTATAACATATGCAATCTTGTCTCATAAACTGATCTGAAAATAATATTCTGTCATAGTAAATATAATTAAGGCTCAGTCTTCGCCTTTAACCACTTGATATGTAAAACAGCATCTATTATTCCAATATTATTGAAAAATATACTCAGAATTTCAAACAATCAGAAGAGAGATGAATTTGGGAACAAAACCTGGAGCTGCTTACACTAAGATACAGAAAGAGGAGCTGATTGCTCCAAATGCATACTGAAATCAGGAGCTGTGTGTAATTCTATGTATGTTCCCATGCAAGTGTGTTTACTTGAAAGTTATCCATTTTTTCCTAAAAGTTTTACCTCGGGATGATAGATTTCTGATTAACTAAAATTACTGCTTAATTGAGATTTTTGTCATTCTTTGAAATGATTATCATTTTAAGACACTGCTAAGATTATTTACTTTTCATGTCTTCAGACTCAAACCAGGCATAATTTTCCTACCCATGTTTCAGTGATTTGATTTTTGCTATATGATAAATTAACTAACTTCAGATCTGGGGGTGGTTAACTAATCTAGACTTTGATTGACTTGAATACTGTTCAAATCTCTTTGTAGTTTGTAAAAATTTTGGAAAATGATAGCATTCTCTTGGTTCTTTCATGAAACTTTTAACCAGAGTCTCAACTTTTTTTTTTTCAAATTTCTATCATCTTTGGTATTTAAGAGATTTTGTTTTATCTCTACCATTCTACTTGCCTTGTTGGTCTGCTACATTTGAAAAGATAAACTGATAGAACTGAATACAATTTCTCCTGTTGTGATTCCAGAGTTATGTTTTGTGGATCCTCATCTTTTTTATCTTTTCCATTTGTTCTTTCCCTGTGGTCTCTGAGGACACTGTCTGCTCTTATCATTGTGGTCAGGCACATTTCTTTTCTGTCTGACCTTATCCCTTTGGGTTTTCTTCATAGACTTCTTTCTTCTCCTTTCTCATCTTATAGCTAATAATATTCCACCTTCCCTGATTTCTTGAATTTTTCCCTTGTAATTATATTGTCCATTGGTTATCTATATCAAATGCAAAAAAAGAGTTAATGTAAGAATGTAGGGAAGATTCCTATTGCCATACTTAGACATTATCTATTGGATTCAAAATGTAGATTGTGTCCCCTCTCCCTACAGTTTCACAATTTGTTGGTCCCAAGTCAACCCAGTTATTGGGTTTATCATTCAGAAATAACATCGTTACAAAATCTATTGAAAATACATTAATAAAATTGAATATTTATCGTCTAGATGTCATCTAGATTCTTCTAATGAGAGCACTAAAATTTTCACCATGTTTGCTACCAATCGACCATTCTTTAATTTCAGATTTAAGTATGTGAAAATAAAGTATTAGCTATGGTTGTTATAGCTGTTATCCTGTTCTTGCATATTTTAATTCAACTGTTGATATGATCTTCTGTTAGGGTTTCTCAATATTAATAACTGATACCTTTTAGATTCTTGGGTATCTACTAATACTTGTTCTTTTTTATTTTAATTATTGATATACTGATAGCATCACATAAAAATGGATTTTCCCACTTTTACACTACACACACACTCTCTCTCACACACACACTTGAATGCTTACCTAGCATGCACAAGGTCCTAGGTTCTATCCCCAATCAAGAAAAAAAAAAACATTACAGAATGTTGATTTTCTGCCACTGACCATATTTTATTTCTGATCTTCAAATTCTTGGTACTTTTCCTTCTGCTTTAACTACAATTTTATATGTGGATCATGAATACTTACCCAGACCAACTAGAAAAGAGTACAATTAACATCCAGCCCTTCAAATATTTTCAATATTTAGCAAATTATTAACAATTGATTTATGATTTATTTATGATATAATTATTAAAATTATATCCCCTAAAAGTTTCTGGTTGAAGTAAATATAGTTAGTGCTTAAATGCAATGTATGAATTATATTGATAGTAATAATAATTCTTATGTAGTGCTTATAATGTGATAGTAAACCTACATATATTTAATTCTTTAAAACAAAACTGTCTTTTACAGATAAGAAGGTTAAAGCTCATGAAGATAACTTGTGCAAATTCAACTAGTATATATAAGATTCATGATCTGAACCTAGATTTGTACAATTACAAAGTCTGTGTCCTTATCTATTATATGGGTGAGCTGTCTCTTTGATGATCATGTTATCTGATTAATATCTCAACTCCATCTCATTTTTCCTATATAGATTATTAATATATGGCAGAATTAATCAACTCGGCACAGAAAATTACTTTAGTTACTTTTTAAGTGACTAATGTAGATCACTGGACAGTCATTAACACCATGCTGTTAGTACACATTGTAAAGATGACTGAAATGAGTTAATCAGTTCTGAGAGGTGGGCACAGGGCACAGTGCTGCCCAGCTCAGAGCACTAGGCATGAGGTCACAAGCTTAAACTAAGATTGTGCTTCACTACTTACTAGACAAGTGACATTTCACTACCCACTTAACCTCTCTGAGACGCTTGTCACATCTGCCAAAGAGAAGTATAGGGATACTGACCTCATAGTGTTGTCAAGAAGATTAAATGAGATAATGTGTGTAAAAGAGTATCACATTCTAAGGAGCACTCTATAAATTTAATCTATAATCATTATTTTATTAGAGCAGCCTTCACTGATATTTTATGATACTGAGGCTATTTGGGAAAGAGAGAAATTATGTTGCATGTTGCTAGTCTATTATTTAAATCTCTTCACACTTGGACTCCTACATTGCCTTACAGTCTGGATCATGCTTAACTTTCTGTTTGCAACTTAACATCCTGCAAATGATGTATCACTTGCTTTTACCATCTGTGTCTTCTGCAAAATCTAGGTTATATTATAGGATTTTTGTATATTTCATCTCATTCTATGATTTGAAGATCATTCTATGATTCTATATTTGGGGGATCTTCTAATGTATGTCAAAGTCTTTAATTCTTCCTTCTATGATATTCCTTAATATCTTGGTATGAATGAGAAGGAGTCTATGAATTAATCAATAATAATTAATAAGCTTTTGACTGTGACATATGCTGAATACAATCAAGTCCCAGAGGGCAATACATACAGCATGTTACAAGTCTGTCACAATATGTATGATTTATGTACATAAATACTAAATCATAATCAATCTTCATTTAAAGAAATCACATATTTAGAAAACAAAATAAGTCAGCACTTAACACTGCTTCTTTCAACCACAATGATGTTTAAAACAATTCTACTGTACTGTACCATTGGACTACTGTAATTTATTATTGTATATACCAAGAAAAACACTTCATACAGGAAATTTCAAGGTAACATGAAAATAAAACAGTGTATTACTATTTTTAAAATGGCATACTTTTTTTCTTTATTCCAAGTAAAACACACAATGATCAGTAATTAAGAGGGCAATTTGATGGTCCATTGACAAATTTTAGCAGGTCCATTTCCCATTGAAAGTATACATCGTTGAAACACACAGAATCTCTCTGTGTGTTTTAATTACTGAGATTTGATAGTATTCATTATAATAAATTATTTCAGCTATAATGTTAAAACAAAGATGTAGCACACAAAGCAAAATTAAACAAAGGTCCAAATGGGATATTATTAAAATGTCAAAGTGAGGAAGCAGATGGGGTTTGTATGGCTCAGTGGATTAGTCACCAAGCTCCATTACCTTGGGGACTCTAGTGAAATCTAGTCTCAGTAGAATGATCAGAAAGTCAAAATAAAGCATATATGCAGAAGCAAATAAATAATTTTGTTTGTGTTCTCATCTAAAACCCAGAGGTTTTTATTTGTTTTTTTTCCTTTGTTTTTTTAATCAGGAGACTACAAGAAGGTTACAAAACTGCTACATTTGTTTTTAATCAGATTTGATTTCTCTCTAAATTTGTGAAAGGAACAACTGGAAACCATGCAGATGTGTCACACTCTCCGCATCGCAGAGAGGATGCAAGACAGAGCCTGGATCAAAGTGAGTGCTCTCTAATGGAGTTTCAGCACCATGCATAAGTGGGTGGCGACATTATCACAATCCCGTTCAGAAGAAATTAATTATTATACTGACTTTCATCCTGGTCAGCTCCCTAAAGCAATTACTAGTACCTACTCTTTTCAGAACAAATTGAAGTGTAGGGATTTACAATTCCTCCAGATTTTGGCAAATCACTTTGACTTTCATTGTGACTTTACAGTTTAGCACATATCAAGTCTCACGATCCATACTAAGTAGTAAGTTCAGATTTAGAACATGAACAAACAGCCTGCAGGAAAAATTAGAATTGGTGGAAAGCCCTTTCCCCAGATCAGATAAAAGTGTTGCTCAGACATTTCATGATAAAAAGAAAGTAATTGCATGGTACACACTACAGTTGTGAAGTGGGCTTTCTGGATGACTTTTTGGTAAGAGCTCAGAACTGTTTGGGTGGCACTCTACTACATAAAATAAACACTTGCCAAATGCAGATTCCCCCACATAAGTAGCTCTTGAGACAGCAGCTGCAATGTAATTGTGGACCAATCATTATTCATTTAGCTTGCTGTGACAGAAGTCACAGAAAGCTAAAACTGTAAGATAACACAACGCAGTCTACTCAGGGCACTACAGGGTTGTGTGTTGTTTCTTTTGTTCTTATTTGGTTTGGTTTGGTTTGGTTTTATTTTTTGGATTTTGAGGTAACACAGACAATCCCTGGCTTCATTCAAATTTAGTCTGGTCTTTGAGAACTACTTTGAGTTCACCAGTGTTAAACATGTGTATGTGTGAGTGCACCTGCATACTTATACACATGGATGAATAATAGATTCAAATATATATATATATATATATATATATATATATATATATGGCAACAAATATAACCAGATATTGCAATAAAGGACTCAATTGAAAGTAGAATAGGAGTTGCTTATTGTTGCACTGTGCCAATTATATTACCACCTTATTTCCCTACTGCAAGACTGATAAGAATCTACAAGCACCCAGTGCTCAAGGGATTTGAACATGCCTGGTGAAAATTGGAAATCAATAGGAGTCTTATGATCACAAGCAAACGGCATCATTTTCATTGGGATAAAAGATGACAGGCATCATAGAGCCTATACAGAAACTGTTGCATATGGGGCCAAATGATACCTTCTTTCCTCAGTGTATTTTGAGTGTTTCTGGGTTGGAAATACAAGAGTTGAGGGTAGGTGGTGGTGGATTTTTGTTTTGGGGTTTTCTTTGTTTGTTTGTCTTTTTGTTAGTTGATTGGTTTATTGGTTGTTTGGTTGGTAGGTTAATTGTTTTTCTAACAGTTTTAGCTTGCAAAAAAGAAAAGCAAATTATTTCTTAATTTTAGGCAATAAATAAATGGCAAGCCTTTGTGCTCTACTTGTGCTAATTAGATAATGAAAGATTTTTCTGAATTTATTGGTAATGATAGGGAATTTATTTTCTAGATTTGGCACTTCCGTTTTTTTTCTGAGCTCTTGTTACCAAGTGTGCAAACGTTTCCAGGATTTCTGTCAAACCACCACGGATTCATCTCAAATCTGGCTTCAGGTGAACTCCATTTCCAAAGTGGGGAGGTAATTTAGCCTCCCAGGTCATTTGCTTCTGCCCTCACTTAGGCATAGTTTACCAATTCAATGTGAAAATGAGAAGTGCTGACTACTAGGGTCCAAGCTAAACAAAACATTTAATTTCATTGCAAATACCTATTTTGTCCCAAATGAAATTACAATTCTTTTTCATCTTCTTTGTTTTTATTCATCATCTGGTGTGTCCAGTTCAAAACTGTCCTCGAGCTCTCCAGAAAGCTCAAACAGAAAGACAGTACAGAGATACCAACGTGCACTTATTGTGAAAGAGGGAAGTTCCCTCCCCATGGCAAGGCAGGCAGCACCCTCAGTGATGATGTCCTGAAACACCAGGGAGATGCCACTCTGCAGGAAACAGTGCCTCTAAAAGATTTCCAAAATGAAATCAACATTGGCCTCAGAATATCCATCGTTAACCTGTTTATTCTGGGCAAAGGATAATATGCTGAAGTTTGTGTGTGCCTCGGTCAGTTTTCAAAGGACAGCACCTAGACAAATGTCAACCTATTTCTGACATTTTAAAAAATATAAAATGTTCTACAATGCCATCATGTTAATGGGAAATAAATAAATTTACACATATTCCCCATGTGGGATGACATGGCTACATTTGAAGATACTCGGTAAGGGAGGTGGGTAATGAGAAGTTTCTACAAATATGCATTGTGGTCATGAAAACATAGGAATTAGGTTACTAGTTGCTAATGTCTTGCAGACAAATGTAAGAGAAAAGTTTGTCTACAAATGAATTTTTCTACCCCTTCTACTTTTCTTTATTTCTAGTAATTTAGTTTGTTATAAGGAACTACTGCTTCAAAATAGATATGAAACAAAAAAGAATAGCTCATGCAATGAATGAATCTGTGGTGGTTTGATAGAAATCCTGGAAACATTTGCACACTTGGTACCAAGAGCTCAGAAAAACAGAAGTGCCAAATCTAGAAAATAAATTCTCTATCATTTCCAATAAATTTCAATCAGTTCCATGTTATCCATGTAAAATAAATTCTTGTTTTTTGAAAGGTATGCAAGGTGTGTTGTAGTTTACTAAAAAGCTATGTCTGTTAGCATCTTGGACTTATGCAACATGATTTCTCCTCTGGATCAAGTTCTCTCCCTACCATGGATTCAGCCGTAATTCCCTCAAATGTGCAAATTCCACAGACACAAGACTGGTTCTGTGCATAAAGAAAAGGGACATATACTTATGGACCCAAGAAATTCTTTCCCAAGGCTTTCAGAACTGACTTGATCTCTCCCTCCAGGTTTATTGTAGTATTCTCCAATACGATTTTTTTTTTTGTCTCAGTTGTGCTAGTTATTTGACTAGTTCTTATTCTTCATGAAATTCTTTGTAGATTCCCACATCCAAAATACAGGCTTGCACCACAAATGCCATTTTTATAAGTGCTTTTTACTTTATCTTTGTTTTATGGTATGAGTTATAAAAATGTAGGCTTCAAAAAAGTAAGTGAAAAAACTCATATGTTCTAATGGAAAGGAAAGAGAATAGGACAAGAGATTGTTCCATATTTTAGTTCACTGTTTTTGGCAGAGGCCAACCAAAGCCGCATTTCTCCATCATGTCCAATGGTTGTAAGGATCTGCACAAGATTAAGTAAGCAAATGTAAATGAACATGCTGGATTAAATTTTTAATATTGCAAAGGCATTTATTTTATAGGGACTGTCACAATGTGAGGAATCACTTCAAAACATACCAAGTAGAAAACAATAATTTAACTTCATTTTACTTAATGTTTATAAATGTGCATGATTTCATGAACTGACTCATAAAAGCTTGTAATTCAAATCTAAGCCAAGTTTTGCTGAAATGAGCACTTCAAATTCCATAAACTATGTGCATCCACAAATTTTCTGCCATATGCAAATTCTTCCAAGAGGCAACTGAATCTGAAAATGGGCTTTTAACTTCTATAAAACTATACAATATTATGCTTTCTGTTAAAAACTTTGCACACCCTTGGGAAACTTAACCAGAAAAATGCTATATGTGTAGCCAATACTGCTGGTTTGGATAAGAGTAATAAATCTTTGATCAGAGTCTGGTGAATTTGAGATGAAACCTTGACTAAAATAATTGTTTAATTGTCACTTGTATAAAACACAGTCTGTAATACATTATAACATAGGATTCCATCATAAATATACATTGGCAATTTTATTTATGTTTTGGGCAGAAAAAGAAAGTATGTTTAATTTTTTTAAAGAATATATTTTAAAGCAAATTACTCTAAGAAAGTATGCTAAATGATATCATTTCAATTTAGATGCTATATAAAAGATAAAAAACAAGTTTTGATCTCTGGAGGAAAAAAACCTTTGCTATTATTGTCTTTCAAGTTAAGAAGAGTGTTAAAATAAAGCTGTGATACCCAGAGCTGTGGACTTCGTGAATTTTTAATGACAATACTTTTATACAAAAACAAGAAACAAGGCAAGATTTCCTACTACGTTGAAAGTGTTCTTTTTTAGATACCTATAAATAAAAATGATAGAATAATCACTGATAACATATATAATATGATTGTTCTATTATATATTCTGGAATCATCAGGTGATTTGTGGCTCAGTTTTAGAGTTCGTGGGTTGTTACCCAGTTATCAAATATCTTCTTATTCCTCTTCTTCATCTTTTTGTGCCTTTCCTGGAAGATGTGTCGCCTCTTTATTTCACCCTCTTATGTTATCTCCACCTAGCCTGCTCTGCAGCAGGCATTCACCTCTCCTCTGCTCTTCTGCTTTTTGATGCTTCCCTCTTTTTTGTCCATGACCTTCCATCTTCATCTCACTAACTGCAACAACGTTAATGGTCATATTAAAGGAAAGGGAGGCCCTGCTCTGAGCTATGGGGGTAGAAGCTAAACCTGGCTGAGGACGGAGGCTGATTGGAAGTAGGAGCCTTTCAGCCTGTACATACTATTCTCCCTCCTCAACTTACTGAAGACCACAGCCATGCCACCCAGGGAGGATGGGCAGCCAGATGGAGAAAGGAAGCAGTGGGAGCAGGCC
The DNA here is from genome assembly GCF_045843805.1 of Urocitellus parryii. Classification (NCBI taxonomy): domain Eukaryota; kingdom Metazoa; phylum Chordata; class Mammalia; order Rodentia; family Sciuridae; genus Urocitellus; species Urocitellus parryii. Next base: position 76,633,709 of record NC_135541.1, read on the forward strand.
TTGAGCAACCTGTGCAGGGGACTACTGGCTGTGGCTCTGACTGGAGGACAGGGGGCTTGGTGTATGCTTAAGTGACCAGAATGAGAAAAAGGAAATGTGGTAAATATGCACAGTAAAATACTAGTCCTGTCATTTTTGACAACAGGGATGGAAATGTAGATCACTTTGTTCAATGAAAAAAAAAAAAGCCAGGAACAGAAAATGAAGAACCACACAATCTCAGTGCTGGGGGAATCTCACTCACGTGTGCAACGTGAAAGGTTGTGAAGAGAATGGTGGTTGCCAGAAGCTGGAGAGAGAGAGGAGGGGAAGGAGAGTGGGGAATGGTGGATGGAGGGGCACTAAGTTACAGTTAGATAACAAAAATTTCTGGTGTACAATTTCACAGTAGGGGGACTGTAGATAATGATAAATATACTGCACATTTCAACAAGCTAGAGGAAGGGTTTTGAACGTTTTATCACAAAAAAAAATGATAAATGTTTAAGGAGATAGATATGTTTATCCTGACTTAAACATAACACAATGTATACATGTATCAAAACATCATATGGTACCCTATAAATATGTATAATTTTTATATTTTTATATATCAGTTAGAAAAATAAATTTAATTTATTTTAATGACTAAGATGATCAAACTGGAATTGCAGCTCAGCGTTTTTCTTGGGCATTTGGTAGGGCTGGGTGTGTTAGGAGAGTCCACTAAGAACAAGGGATGTGTGTGTGTGTCTGTCTTTCTGGGCCTGGGGCTCAGGGATATTTAAGTAAAAGATTCTCTCTCCAACAGTTATCTCTCCCACACTCAGTCTTACAGCCAACCCATTCCATTTCACCTGCAGCCCTGCCACCTTATAGCCCTGCCTCCCATTCTCTGAGCCCCAAAGACCTCTAGCCAATGAGAGAATGGGACTCCAATGACCCCTCATCTGCTATCTCCTACATCCTTTCTCCCTTATCTTATGCCTGCCCTGCTCCTGGCTTGGCTCTTCCACTCATACAGCTACTGTAGGGTGTCAGGGAGCATTTTCAGGAAGTTGGTCTTACCCCATTCTCTGGCCCTTGACTTATTTCAATGGAAACTCACAGCCTAGGCCTCCATTCACGAACACTGACCTCAGAGTCCCCACTCTGGTGCACCCAGACCTTAGGCACCCAGCTTCTGGTCATTCTCTTAGAGTCCCTCATCCTCTTGTTAATAATGTAGTTCTTTCTCCTGCTCCTTCCTGCCCTCTGTCCCCTACCAGAAGGTGGCAGGAACAAGACTCCTTCTCAATATCACCCTTTCTTTCAGATTGTTTAGTAGCCTCCACACTAGCTACTAAATTGTTTATATTTTATAAGGAGAACTCTGTATTTCAGGGAATGCAAGGGCCTATATCTTGTATAGATTGTTCAAAAAAAATACTAGATTGAATTTTTTACAAGCTCAGAAAGACAGAGGTTCAATTTAAAATTAAGTAAACACATTTTAAAAGTTGATTTATTTCTTGCCCATATGAATTGGAAATAGAAATTCGGGTTGTTCATATATAGGTACCAGGAAGGATTTCTTTGACAATAGAAGATACGTTCTAGAAAGGAGGGACCATATTTGTCTTGTGCAATGTTCCAAGGGAGAGCAGAAAGTAGGTGGCCAATTAACATTGGTTAAATAAATGAGTGGCTGAATAAACACATTAGCACAAATGTCATTATTAAATTAGTTATTATCTAGCAGAAGGTAAAAGTAAGAATAAATTTTGAGAGCCGAGAATGTAGCTTAGTGGTACAGCACTTGTCTAGCATGCTCAGGGCCCTGAGTTCAGTCCTCAGTACTCAGGGGAAAAAAATAATAAGTTTTGAGGCCAGCAAAGAAAATTCCCTGAGCATCAACAGGTAGGAGACAAACAGGCCGCATATTGCAACTTTAGGATGCAAATATGCTCTGCTTCTCAGGGCTGTGAAGGAGCAGTGACTGGGTTGAACTTGGTGTTGAACTGGACATAGCAAGAGTGGGGGAGCTTGTGGAGGGTTGCCAAAACAAATGTGTTCTCATCCTTATCAAAGCGATGGGAGGAAGGGTTAGAAACATGACTCTATGAAAGGGAAAATCTGATGTGTAGCCTCTTAAAATAAGTTGGAAAACTTTTGCAGCTCTCTCCAGCTGCATACTTTTCTGCTTCAGAACCCTTTCCATCTCTTTTTCCTGTTGTTGTTGTTGTTGTTGTTATTATTATTATTATTATTATTATTATTATTTTGCTGAGGCTGACCTTGAACTTGGGATCATCCTGCCTCGGACCCTAGAGTTGCTGAGATTATAGGTTCATGCCATTGCACCCAGTTTCCTTTTCTTCTTTTTAAGCAAATGTGGGCCCCAAGGTTCTCCATTATGCACTTAGTTAGGCAGCTGGTAACCCATGAAACTGATAGGAAAATCCCTGAAAGAAGCTAAGTAGGGAAGGCTTTTCTGTCTTTCCTACCACACACCCAGGTCAGGCCTGCTATGAAATCTTTGCCTGGCACTACCATCGCACTTGCAACTGCTCAATCAGCTGAGACAGGACCCTTTCCAGAACCTGAAGGTCAAATACAGGTCCTACAATTATCTGGAAAAGCATTTACAACAGTGTTGATTTTCCTGCATTCCTAAACTCTTCCACTCCAGCTCCTTCTTAAGTCACCAATGTCTTCTCTTTTGTGAGAGAGCAACAAATGATCAAGTAACTCATAAGACAAGCTACAGCTTGCAAGGAGGTGTAATTAAAAGGTATCGCATATTTACCAACTGGCTCACCTGTAGCCCAGCATATGGGACTAGAAAAATCCTTCAGTCTGCTGAAAGCATCCAGCCGCCTGCTGAGAAAACCATGTCAGCCTGACAGTGCCTGGCTTAATTACTTCAAACTTAAAATAATTAATAAGTTCCTCATTTTCCAACAGGAAAGCACTTAATGCTGCTCAGTAAAATAATTCATAGCCTACATAACTTGCTGCAGCAAGAAGGTTTTTCAGGTTTGTTTTCCTCCCCGCCCATCACCACCACCCCACCCCCCTAAGTAATTCATCCGCTACACATTTGAAATGATGTTTTCTTGCTGAGCTTCCCACAGGAATGTGAGTTCCGATCATTACATTTCTTCTAGCAAACCCAATGTCCCTCAACGGCACCAGGGAGAGCCTTGCCTCTCCTCCCCAGCCCCCTCTACTAATCCTTCTGAGTCACAGCTTCATTGCAAATGGTCTGAGAAGCTTTCAGCTCAAAACATAAATATTTGCTTAAAATAAATGTAGAGAGAGGGTGTGGGGAGGAGGTGGAGTGAAGGGGAAAGTGTATGCCAAGGAATGGAAATGCAAAAAGAAAACATGGGGATGAACCATCACTGAAGATACCAAAAATAGGGGCCAGTGCTTCACCTTCCATTCAGGCTTTCCATCCAGGATCTTATGGGTGCTGCTTGAAGTAATATGGATACACAAGTCAGTGAATCTAATATTTAAGATTGTTTAAAAAGACAGAGGTTTTTTGTTTGTTTGTTTTTGTTGTTATTTGTTTTGGCTGCAAGTGAATTTCTTTCAAGGGAAGAGATTTTATTTGAAAATGCATAATGGAGAGCAACAGAGGAAGCTGTGATTTCTCAAAGGCCCGATTTTTTTATATCTACCCTAAAAAGAAAGTGTTATTCCACCCTAAGTAGGTTACGTTTAATGGCAAAATTCTTGGGTGTTCTATAAGGTTGTTAAAACAGGGCAGGGAGGTTGGAGGACCGGAATAAAAGGTTAATGTGTTTGATCCTGGTAAAAGCCAGGCCTTTACTAGAAACAAACAGAAAGAAGATTCTAGGTCCCTATATACTGGTTCTCCAACTTTAGTGTGTACGTGAGAACCCCCTCAGAGCTTATTAAATGCTCAGGGTCTCTCTCTGAGATGTTGCTGCGATGAAACTGTAATGAGACTTGAAATCTGCATCTTGAATACAGACTCTAGTGTTTTGGGTTTCACTTCTTGAAATATCACTGTTTTCAGCTAACCAGGAGGGTAGAGTTCTCCCAAATGGCCACTGATGATGGATGCCCACTACTTATGGGAAGCAAATGAAATTAACAAACCTTCACTATTATCCAATGTTATGAAGAAAAAAAAAAAAAGCCAAAGTTTTACTCTAGTAAGATTAGTTGCATATTAGCAGAGAAGTAAAGCTGAAACTCAATTTGTTTCGAAACCCCATTTGCTCATTTGGAGGGGGGGGGAATCCATAAATAATGGGGGAACAGCTCTCCCCTTATATTCCAAATATTTTTGAAGCTCTAATTATAAATAATCATGAGTCCATAGATCTTCCCCCAGCAAAGAGATTTACTGCCCCCTTGATGGAAGTATGATCCTTACCTGGTGTTTGACAAGATGGTGAGAGAAACCCCTTGTTACCCCAGCAACTGCCGTGCCTGCCACAGTAGCAATGGACCCACGAGACTGCGGTCCACACAGATGTGAAATCTCACCTTCAGAAGGGATTAACACACTGAAGGCAATCTTGGAATGTGAGTCGGCATCGTTTCAAACCACGAGTGAGGAAAATGAAGCTCACTCTGGTCCCAGTCACTTGATAACCCTTCCACTATGATCAGAACCTCAAAACACTTACTCTGTCTCAAAGAGGAGAAAAACCTCTAATTTTGACAGATCTATGTGTTAGTCATAGTCATGAGTTTGCATCAAACTCCAGAGAACCAAAATTGACCCTTTGGTGAAGCCCAGCATCTAAACACCACCATGACAGCAGCAAGCAGCTCAAGGCAGAAGCTTGATTATTTTCTGTACTATAAAAGAATTTTTATAGTAAATAATATTATTTAAATACTATCGTATAGCAAATGCTAATTATTTTCCTCTTTAAATCCATAAGGGCAGGTCTGTCTCTCTACTGCTCATCACTCTCATCCAAGCACAGACCCTGGCATATGGTTTCTGTTCCATAAATACTTTTGGAATAAAGAACTGACTAAATGACTAAGGTGATACATTCCTCTAACACCAGCAATTCAGCCAACTGAGGCAGAAGGATCTCAAGTTTAAGGCCAGTCTCAGCAACTTAATGAAACCCTGTACCAAGAAAAGGGGTGGGGGGTGGGACTGGGGATGTGAATAAATGGTTAAGAGATGGAAAGAAAAAGGAAGAAAGCTAGAAAAAAGAAAAAGAGGATGAAAGGAAGGACAGACTGTTGAACATAAAAGAGTTAATTAATTCCAAGTCCAAGAATGAGAAGAGTCAGGAATTATACACTGCCTGAACTGTGCTACAGTAACGAGTAATATTTACAAACGTATGTCTTTCTCAAAATAAGCCCTTTGCAAGTCGAAGCAGAGAGTCAGAGATGTGCCCAGATTCCACCTGAAGGTTCTGGCCTCTCAGACTACATCTTCCAGAGTAAATGTGACAGAAGAAATGAGAGCCAGAAAGCCATGCTTCAGTGAGTGATCCATGCCTCTTCTACTCAGGACATCTGCTAGAACCTGTCACAAGACCTACCCAATAGCAAGGGAAGTGGGAAGCAGTGGGCCCTGTTCCAAAAAAAGGAGAGGAGGCCTAAGCACAGGAGTGTGCTGGCCACATTCACCACATCAGGCCTTCAACCATCAGCACATCTTTACCCCTCACACATCAGAAAGAGCACTAATCTCTAGGGTATGAAAGAACTCAAAAAGCTAAATACCAAAACAACAAATAACCCAATCAATAAATGGGCCAAGGACCTGAACATACACTTCTCAGAAGATGATATTCAATCAATCAACAAATACATGAAAAAAATGTTCATCATCTCTAGCAATAAGAGAAATTCAAATCAAAACCACTCTAAGATTTCATCTCACTCCAGTCAGAATGGCAGCTACTATGAAGACAAACAACAATAAGTGTGGGCCAGGATGTGGGAGAAAAGGTACACTCATACACTGCTGGTGGGACTGCAAATTGGTGCAGCCAACATGGAAAGCAGTATGGAGATTTCTTGAAAAACTGGGAATGAAACCACCATTTGACCCAACTATCCCTCTCCTCAGTCTATACCCAAAGGACTTAAAAACAGTATACTACAGGGACATAGCCACATCAATGTTTATAGCAGCACAATTCACAATAGCTAAACTGTGGAGCCAACCTAGATGCTCTTCAGTAGATGAATGGATAAAAAAGAATGTGGCATATAAACACAATGGAATATTACTCAGCAATAAAAGAGAATAGAATCACGGCATTTGCAGGTAAGTGAATAGAGTTGGAGAAGATAATGCTGAGTGAAGCTAGCCAATCCCAAAAAACCAAATGCTGAATGTTTTCTTTGCTATAAGGAGGCTGATTCATAGTGAGATAGGGAGAGGGAACATGGAAGGAATAGATGAACTGTAAAAAAAAGCAGAAGGGTTGGAGGGGAAAGGGTATGGGGTTATAAATGATGGTGGAATGTGATGATCATTATTATCCAAAGTACATGTATGAAGACACGAATTGGTGTGAATATACTTTGTATACAACCAGAGATATGAAAAATTGTGCTCTATATGTATAATAAAAATTGTAATTGTAATGTTTTCTACTGTCATATATAAATTTTAAAAATAATAAATAAATAAATAAGAATCAGACATGCTCAGAAATAGCCTCTCGATTTTGTGTTTGAAGCAAATGTTACAACAAGCTGTTGCTGCGACAACCAACTTTTCTAAGATGTAATTTTAATAAAAATATAAAATATCCTTTGGGGGGGGGAAGAATGTCAGTTGGCAAAGGAAGTATGGGAAAAAAATCTCATGAAAAGAATCAACAAAAATAAATATGGTAAATGATCTTGGTTTTTCAGGGTTTGTTTTTCTTCGTAAAATCATGGCATTTGCACTTGGTAGCTGGTGCGTGGGAGAGCTCTCAAAGAAATATAATACATAGAGTGTGAATTAAATAATCCTCTAGTTCTCTCTCTTTCAGACACACACAAATACAAACATATTATAGCACACACGTTTATCTCTGGTTATACCTAGACCCTAGGAAGAGAAAGAGACATGCAAATATTTGTTGATAACTGACATCTATTGAGAAGCATCAGGAGATATTAGAGATGGATAAATATCCATGATGTAATAAGTGCCCAAAAAAGAGCCTTCATTCTCATCCCATTGGCTAAACAATCATGGCAGCTCTGACCGTGAACTACCCGTTGACTTGGACCAGGTTGGTATTTCCAGGAAAATTGATTATGGAAGAGTTATTCCCTTTAGTTACCTAAACATCTAATGGAGTTAGCTGCACAATTACTTCTCAAAAATTTGTCAGTATCCAAATCTGGCTTGAATAGCCAAATGTAATCAATTCACAGTCCTTCTCAACACTGTTACATAATTTCAGCTTGCAAGATTCTTGAGCTAGAACTAGTTCTCTTTTAAGATCATAAATTTCTGAGAAACATATCAGAACTTTTAATGCCTGAGAATTAATGAGCTATTGTCTAACACCATGCAATGTTTTAGCTAGCTTTACCCAGGTGAAAAAGCAACTTCCAAAATCCAAGAGGCTCAGTATAATAAACATATAACACATTGGCAGCTGTAGGAAGCTTCTGGGGCTTTGTTGAATCTTCACTTTCCAGGAATCAGTTAGGGTTGGGATTATTTCTCAAATTAAGAGCAGCTTCTTAGGGTCTAGGGTTGCAGTTCTATGGTAGAGCACTTGCCTGGCATGTGTGATACGCTGGGTTTGATTCTCAGCAGTGCATATAAATAAAACAAAGGGCCCATTGACAACCAAAAAACATTAAAATTTTAAAAAGAAGAAGAAGAAAGAGCAGCTTCTTTTTGAGAAAAGCCAAGGGGAAAGGGCAAGGGTACTAACAGAAACAGACAATGCCTCTTAAATCTTTTGCTCAGATGTAGCAGGAATGGTGCCCTTCTACAGGCCACTGGCTAAAGTCAGTCACATGACCCAGAATAGCGAAGTGTATTCTTTCTCTCACAGGATGCAGAAGGTTCCTGGCCACAGGTGGGAAGGTATAATCTTCTTATAGGAAGGGGAGTGAATATTTAAGAACAAAACACTGTACCACCGTAAGTAACCAATACTGAATCTTTCTCATCTTAATATCCCTAGGGCCTAGCACAGGTGTCCAATGAATATTTATCAAATTACATTGAATATTCATTGTATTGAATGAATATATCAGTTCAGCATAAGTCAATCATCTAAAAGAGTAGTTTATCATATCTATCACCTCTGTTGTCATCACCTGGTATTTTTTAATGAGTCATGTATAACTAGTACTTATCTGAACATTCTACTGATAACAATAGATTTTATCAAATGCTTTTAGTAGTTTAACAAACTGAAAAAGAAAACTAATAGCAAATAATTTTAAAGACATTTGCCAACATACTCATTTATTAACATATAAACTCACAATTTTATTTTTGAAAATACTATTGATAATGCCAATCAAATCCTTTAAAAAGTAGAAATATTTTTTTCTGCAATTTGTCTCTGTGATTTAAAATTGTGTTTCACCGACTAGGAACATTTTTGGGGAGAAACACCAGAAATAATAGGTGAAGATAGGAACAATTCTTTCTATAATGAGCCCAGAAATTAGAAGTTGATTTGAATTAGTTGATTTTGAAGGCAGTCACTGAAATAGTTACAAGGTTGAAGTACAAAATGAAACATTACCTGTTCAGCCTGAATGAACTCAAAATATAATAAAAGTTTGGGATATGTTTGGACAAGGGTTGGTTATGCTGCCTTTGGATAAGAGTTCAGGCAAAATGAAATTCTGAGACTCTGCCAGCCACCTCTTGGGGATCTGGGGATAGAGGCTACGGTACAGTACGCTTCACTATCACAGAAATCACTCATTTCAATTTGCATCCATTTCAGGAGTTGGTCACGGACAAATTCACACATCCAGAAACTGGCTTTTCCTCAAAGATACCAGTATGCTACACATTACATTACAAGAATCAGGACTAATACCTTTATCCTGTAAAACAATGCAGTCCCCTCCTAATTGCAACTGGAAATTGTACCAAAGTTATCATTTGTGCTCAGTGAGTTTGTGAATTAATTCATCATGCTGTTAAAATCCCAGCGTCTCTTATCACCTGCCGCTTTGAAGACTCTGGTTGCATTAACAGCACTGCCCCCGTCAGCTGCCAACTGCAGGAGCTGGAGGCAGCTAAGAAGTGAATCCTTGAACTGAGAAATTCTACCTAGGGGAGGAGACACAGCTTTGACTTGCAAACAGGGCCCCCGGAACCTAGCAGAGCTATCTAGAGAACCACCTGAATCATCGATCCATAAAACCATCATGAAAGTCAATGTCTCCTCCAGCACAGATCAGAGTCAGACTTAGATAAAAATTCTGTCAGTAATGATAACCCTGTTCTCTGACTGTGGACTACACTAAAGGATCAGTTGTGCCTTACTTTGAGGAAATCTCATGCAAACACTAACCTGAAAATAGTGGCCAGAAAAGACAAGCAAGCCCTTGTCTTGAAATCCTTTTCTAAAGGTATGTGACTTATACATTGAAAGTTTGGTGTTTCCTTTGAGAAAATAAGCCAGTATCACTGATTAAAAGAATATTTATTTTCCATGCCACTATAAGCCTCATCCATTTGCCTGGCTGCCAAGCTATAATTAATTTGCTAGTGTGCACTGCCTGTCCCGGGATTTCCATGGAGCCACACAAGTATTTCTCATTAAAATGAATCCTGAAGGCACTTTGTTATTGTTTAGTCTCAGAGAAATATTGACAGTGGTTTTCTTTTTCCCTTCATCAACATCATTGTTTTATAAATGCTAAACGTAAAAAGAATTTTTTGCACACCTTTGAAGTAGTCCTGATCAATAATTCATTCAAAACCACAAAGGAGTCAAATAGCTGGGTGGGTGAAACTGTGGCAATGTTAGGGAAATCACATCTGCTTTTAAATCATCATATTAGTGGAAAAAAAAAAAAAAAGGCCTCACAGAAGAAGCAGTAATATCTACGCCTGAACATTTCTGTTTGTGCTCAAGTCAGCTGTGCCTTTGAGCTCAGCTTTAGGGGGTTGTTTCTCCAGGGTTCCAGACAGCACGGAGGTGTGGGCAGCCTGGCCTCCATTTTTGTTTATTAAGATGCTTCCTGAAAGAGTGAAGACCTGTGTAGTGTTCTAACTTTGCCTAGAGTCGTGGATAATTATCTCTTAATGTTAAGTCTGTGGTTGCCTTATTTTTGTACTATGCCTACTGGAAAGGGATTATTCGTACTCGAATGTTCAATGCATAGCCAAATCTATTGCCACTACCAAATAAGTGTTGAATAATAAGAATCTATTATTTCTTCCGTGAAGAATATCTATGTAAGAGAAGAAGAATAAAATTGAAACCTATTACACATTAGCCAACAATATCCTCTGCAGAACTCAGATATGAAAGTCAGGCTCTTCATTTTTACTTTTAGTGTCAGATGAAAAGGCCATGCTATTTAATTATTCCAACCATAGGTTAAAGAAAACAGCCATTAGCTCTTTTGTTAAAACATTCCTCTACTCTCTTCATTGATTTGAAAGTTAATAATGCCAGTGGTTTTCTACATCAAGGCATTGAGTTTTAAAATTACTGAACCTTATTCGGAAAGTCTAAAGTGATGGTAAAATGTCAGAGGATGCATGTAACGAACTAGAATTTATTTTCTCGAGGTTATTAGATACTTTAGAGCTAACATTATTTTAGAAACTACAAAAAGGGGAATAAAAATGTTGGTTAAGGAATTCTGCTTATAAATCTAAACCTCAAGAGTTATCTCTTGGCATATTCAAAAACTCATTTAAGCTTCCTCTGGGAAGGACACCAACATCCTTCAGTATGTCTACTCATTTCTCAAAAGCAATAAAATCTCTTTTAATCTGAAATAAGTCTTCAATATTACTTTAATTTTTCATCCACAGCAAAACCTAACACTTTTCTAAATTAGTTATTCAATAAAAAAACACCAATCATATTTTCAAAGTTTACTTTTTTGTCTTCAACAAATAAATCTCTTTCAGTATTTTTTTAAATTTTTTTGAGACAGGGTCTCACTAAATTGCTGAGGTCTCAGCCAAGAGTGGCTGGAATATAGACATGTACTACTGTGCCCATCCTTTTATCCTTCTATTTCATTTCACTTAACTTTATTCGGAAACAACTTTTTTGAGAACTTTTAGAAAGTGGTGGCCAAGGAGAACTAAAGTCAGATGAGTTCTCACATGTGACAGTATGAATGGAAGCTCACCTCTCAGCTCTGTACTCAGCACTGGGTTCTCATCAAAGGCAGGCAACACTCAGGGTGCACCTCAGATTGGGTTTAAGGAAAACAAGAATTTCTTCCAGGGGCTGGGATTGTGGCTCAAGTGGTAGTGCGCTGGCCTGGCATGTTCGAGGTACTAGGTTCGATCCTCAGCACCACATAAAAATAAAGATATTGTGTCCACCTAAACAAAAAAAATAAATAAATATTTTTTAAAAAGAATTTCTTCCATTTCACTGTGTGCAGAAAAATAAAAAATTCAGTCAAAATTTTTGCTGAGAAACATGAATAAATTAAAACTCATATTAACTTAGGAATAAGAAAGATAAATAGTGATCAATCACCAATTGTCCACAGAGCAAACTAAGTCAAATACGAATCATTATTTTTTGAGAACATACTAGTCTGGTATAGAAAGACATATATTGATCAAATTCTTTCACAATATCTTTAGCTATAATATATAATAGGTATTATGCATTGAATTATTATTATCAGTCAGATACTATTCTAGAGGAAATTATATACATGTTATTCATGAGTTATATGCCTAACACATACATATGTATTTGTGTGTATGTGTGTGTGTGTGTGTGTGTGTGTGTCTAAACTGTCAGTCTTTCCAACTGATAGGAGACAGACAGATTGCAAGTGGTAGGAACAAAATATGAGGTTAAGGAAATAATTCTAGAAAATGGGCCCACTATGCTGACCCTGGAACCTTGCCTGGCTTAAGTGGACAGGGTATGTCATGTTCCTCAGCCTAATACATGTTATCTGCAGAAGAAATACCGGCCTGAAATAATGTCCATAAAAAGAATCTCATTTAATGAAGGGGAAGATTTTTATGACCTTTTACACAGACCAGATTCCAAAACTCAGGGAGATAAGGATAATTCCTCCTAGCCATAAAATTTGTAAGAATTTATTTTTAAGAATCCAACTAGAACCAGTCAACACAGGCCAAAGTGACCTAGAGCCGTCATGGCAATGGGGACTTGAAAGTCTGATGTCATCCTGCTGTGTGTCAAAAGTCAAGAGGTGGGCCTGGGTGGGACTCTCTGGAAACTTCTCTGGGATCTCCAATAAAACTGGAATGCAGGAAAGGCATGCTGTCCCTCTCCTTTCTGAGAGGACTGCTATCTCCCTTGAGAGTATACTCCTTTCCCTTTTCCTTTCTCTTCAATAAACTCATGCCTGTTACTCTGAGTAACATGTCTGAAATATTTCTGACTTGATCACAAGAATCAGGATTTGAAGGGGGTTCTTCTCTATGCTTCAGTTTTTTTGAAGGCCCCGATCTTTCGACATTGATGCTATTATTCCCAATTCTTAGTGAAGGAAACTAAGGCTCGAAAGTATTTAGTCCATAGCCAAAGTCGCAGGGCCAGGGTTTGAACTCATGTCTGTCTGATTCAAAACCTGTCTTCTTAACTAATACTGGATAATAGGATTGTTAGAATCTTAATATCTGGTTAAACTACTACATTCAAAGAATGTAAATAGGTATTATTAATCAGCACTCTCCCAGACAGAAAATTCATAGAGAAGAGTTCTGGCCTTACATGGTTCATTTTTTTTTCTTTTTTAAAATTTATTTATTTGTTCTAATCAGTTATACATGACAGCAGAGTGCTCTTGGATTTGTTATACACAAATGCAGTGATATTGATGTTTGTCTCATTCCATTATCTTTCCTACCCCTAAGTCCCCTACCCCCCTCCTTTGCCCCATCCAAAGTTCCTCCACTCATCCCATCACCCCCACATTATGAATTAGCATCCACTTAGCAGAGAAAACATTCAGCCTTTGGATTTTGGGGGGATTTGTTTACTTTGCTTAGCATGATATTCTCTAACTCCATCCATTTACCTGAAAATGCCATAATTTTATTCTCTTTTATGGCTGTTCTAATATTCCATTGTGAATATATACCACAGTTTCTTTATCCATTCATCAGTTGTAGGGCATCTAGGTTGGTTCCACAGTTTGGCTATTGTGAATTGTGCTGCTATTAACATTGATGTGGCTATGTCCCTGTAGTATACTGTTTTTAAGTCCTTTGGGTATAGACCCAGAAGAGGGATAGCTGGGTCAAATGGTGGTTCCATTCCAAGTTTTCTAAGAAATCTCCATACTGCTTTCCAGATTGGCTGCACCAATTTGCAGTCCCACCAACAATGTATGAGTGTGCCTTTTCCCCCCACATCCTCGCCCACACTTATAATTTTTTTCTTCTTTTTTTTTAAATTTTTTTAAAGTATTTTTTTAAATTTTTTTTTAATATTTATTTTTAGTTTTCAGCGGACACAACATCTTTGTTTTTTTTTTTTTAAAGAGAGAGTGAGAGAGGAGAGAGAGAGATAGAGAGAATTTTTAATATTTATTTTTTAGTTCTCGGCAGACACAACATCTTTGTTGGTATGTGGTGCTGAGGATCGAACCCGGGCCGCACGCATGCCAGGCGAGCGCGCTACCGCTTGAGCCACATCCCCAGCCCAACATCTTTGTTTGTATGTGGTGCTGAGGATCTAACCCGGGCCACACGCATGCCAGGCGAGCGCGCTACAGCTTGAGCCAAATCCCCAGCCCTAATTTTTTTCTTCTTACCACTAACTTTATTAAGATTTACTTTTCAAATTTACATATACACAAATCTTGAGAGAATAGTTAGCTAATATATTGGATTACTAAATCTGTTTGGACAAAGACGTAACAAAAATGAACAATGAACCCAACCTAGATACATTTACTAGAGTCAAGGGTATTTTAATTTTGATCACAGTAAGGGGAAAAAAAATCCTATTAGTTGACCACAGATAGCCAAATAATGCTGCCACCAAATTAATGGTCAAGTGTGTTCCTGGAGGAAAACAAGTATTTCATTTTACTTCGTAATAGTTAATATTTACAATATGGAAGGTCTCAAGGATGTAAGACAGCTTGCAAATATGTGCTGAAAGGCTGTCTTGTATGCTTCAGCCAGGTAAGGCAAAAGGTCAGGTTCAACTGTAGAACTGTTCTGAAATTACCTAGATCTGGCAGTCTCCCTTCAGAGATCCCTGATCCCCATCTGAGATGGCTCCTCACCTATAGACATAGTAAGGTATTCAGAAGATTCAGATGATAATTTTTAAAAATGTTTACCCAGCCATTCTATATACATTGTATCCTATACTCCCTCAACTCTTCCCAATATTTCAAATAAAAGCCATTTATCCAAAAATATAAAGGCTAAAAAACAGACACTAAAAATTATATCATAGGAGAAAGATGTCAACATATCTTTTGTGTACAGAAACTTAGATTAAGGAACACAAGCGCTTAAATACCCGGACATCAAATCAAAAGAAACCAGGATTTAAAGCAAACATTATTGCTGAGGGCCATTGCCAAGTAGGAATGACTCCTCAAAATCTCCTTGCCAGCGTACCCCATGCTGCTTAGAGGACATTCGATGGGACATTGCATGTGTGCTTTAGTAAGGTGACCTTGCTCAAAGACCAGGGTGGATCCGGGTTTAGAGCTGATCAGGTTTGAGGAAGTTTCCCGCTCCTTGAGTTTAAGGCGTTCCCGGTTTAAGACGATAGGGGTTTTAGGGAAGTTGGAGGTTGAAGATTATTGCTGCTGGGATTAGGGTGTTCCTGCTGCTTGTTCCCATTGAGTTCTCATGAGATTCAAATGGGATTTGGAAAAAAGCCTCGTGGAGTAGGTGAATTGCGCGGGCAGATTTTGGATGTCCCCTGAACGTGTTTGTACGGGGCCAGTGTGAGTTCGGGAATAAAGGATTGCTGTTTGAATCTACAAGGTGAGTGGTGGCTCGTGATTCAGTGCCAAGCTGAGACATTGGCACATTATAATAAAATGGTTAAAAGCTTAAATTTGAGACGCAGACAAATCTTCTTAGAATTATTGCATTATTCTTTATCAGACTTTTGACTTTGGTAAACTTGATAATCTTGGTGACCCAGTCTCTCTAAGCCTTATGTTTCTCATCTGCAAACTGGGTCAGCAAGTATTCCTCAACTTGAATCTTAGTTCCACCTCTTATAGCTACACAACCTTTAGCAGATGCTTAATCTCTATGGGTCTTAATTTCTTCATTTGAAAATAGTACAACAAGCCAGCCATGTGGTACATGCCTATAATCCTAGCTGCTCAAAACTGAGGCAGGAGGATCACAAGTTCAAAGCCAATGTGGGCAACTTAGCAAAATCCTGTTTCAGAATAAAAAGCAAAAAGGGCTGGGATGTTGCTCAGTGTATAGCACTTGCCTAGCATATTGGATTTAAATTCCAGTACAAAATATACATAATTGCGCAACAATAATACTTTCTTCATAGGGCTCTAGAGATAAATAAGTGAGTTAATATATGCAAAATATTTAAACATATGTGGCTTATGATTGACATCAAGAAATCCTACTTATTATTTACCATCTCTTCACAATGTAGGTTACATAGATTCCCTATCTATTTTACAGGATTCTCATAAGAATCATAATGTGATGAGTGGCAGTGAATCATAATATGCAATGAATGAAGAATCATTCTACAAACTGAAATTCCAATTGAACATAGATAATATTTTCCTTTTTTCAGTCAGGAGTCTACAAAGCATTTGTATAAAATTAAACTTAGAATTCCATGATATTTCTAGTTATGTGTAGTTAAAAAATCCAATTTTTTTTTTCTTTTCGGGGCTTGAAGGCCTCATGCATGGTAGACAAGCACTTTACACATTAAGCCATATTCCCAGTTCTCAAAACAACTTTTTAAATAAGTTCATTTCAGAATTCCAATAGAGAAACCAAAAATTAAATTTGTTTTTTTGTTTTCCCAGTCAGACCTGGAGTTGTTTTTAATTGACTTTACTTGCTAACCGTAGAACAGAGAAATCGCTGACTCACAGAAGTAGCAGTTTAGAATGAGATTCCAAAACCACTATCATCAGAGATTATTCCATAGCCACCCTCGGCTGATTTAGAGTCCTAAAACATAGGTTGAAGTCAATTTTACCTTAAACTTCTAAGGTGAGTTTTTCTATTGTTCAGTAAACAGCATTATGAGTTCATCTTTGAATTCCTTTAACATTTGAACAACAAATTGACTACCTTAGTTTATTTCGCTTTCTCCTGTTTCATTTACACAGTTTAACAACTTCAAATCCATTGATACAACTGAAATGGGTGGAGGATAATATTATCTCATTATTATATGATAGCATGACTTTTCTAAATGTAGTCTTGTACCAAAATCACTTTAAAAGACTTTTTTCCCCATGTATTTTTGTCATAGTCTCCAACCAATGAAAAGTCATGCTGCCTAGAAATGTATTGGATTCACTGAACTGTGTCTTCAAAGGAAAGGAAGTAGCTTTTTTTTTTTTTTCTGATCTGAAGATTATCTAGTTTGAAGTGAACTGTTATCTCAAAATAAATGAGAAGCAGCAATAGAAGCTAAGTGAAAACCCAGGAGACAGGGCTTGCTTTGAACTGAAAGTGGACTCAGCCTCACACAATGTGTAAACATCCTGCAAGACCATCAGACAGGTCTCCTTCAGCGGTATGAAGCATGGCACATCCTCAGCCTATTTGATAGTCATCAAAGCCTCCAAAAAAGAAAATTTGTCTTCAAATGCCCTGGGGTGTTGATGATGCCCTTAATTTCACAAGGACCAAAAAAATAAAAAATAAAATAAAATAGAAATAAATAAATAAATAAACATTTTTGTTGTTTCTTAAACCACAGAGGAAAGTGTAGACTACTTTTAAAACAATGTGCATATAATTGTTCTGGAATGATCTATCTGCAAGAAAATGGAAGTTTAGACTAAATGTGTCATGCCATTTATATTTGTCAATCCTTTCCTACCACAAGCACAAGACTACTTATTCCTGAAAAGAAAAGAAAAAAGAGAAAAAAATCATAGCTACTCCAAATCCATATATCCTACTTCCTCCTAATAGCCACTCTTAAGAGCCTACCTTTTAAACTGCAGAGGTTAGCCCCAGGAGTTAGACCATGTGACTTGACTACAAAACAAAAGTCTTTAAAATTTTCTTTTGCCTTTTGCAAAGGTAAAACGCCCATTGTAAAAAGAATCTATGGCTCCATTCCTTCCTAAAAGAGAAGTATCCTGAATGCAGGAAATACCTACTTATAAGCTTAAAAGACAATCCTTTGAAATTTTCCCCAAATAACTTTTTGGAAGAAAGAAGGAAAGCTGGAATTGTCATATATACTCCTCTGTAAACAAAAGAATAATCTTTCTGCTCAAGGTAAAAATACTCTGTGACTGGGTTCAATTTAAACTTGGACTTCCAACAAGATTTTTGCTCCAGGAAATAATATGTTAAAGAATGGAAAGGAAGCCAATTTAAGACATCAACATTTAATTCTCATTACCAAAATTATAATCATAGAAGGGAGGGATTCTAAAATTAGAACCCAAAATAACTATTGAGCTGAACTCATCCTCAAAGGCAGTACTAAGCATTTAATTAGACTATTTCTGCAAGGAAAGAGCTGGTAAATCAATATAATCTAATAAGCTTTTGGCCAGGGCAAACGAAGAGTGATCACAATTGCTTGCCATGTGTTTACTCTTCAGGCCTTTTCTTGGGCAAGTTCCACTAAAGAACAATATAATCAAAGAGGAAAAGAGCAGAGAGATTTGTTTTTGTTTTTGTTTTTTTTCTAATGGAAGAATTCTGGCTTCAGGACACTATTTTATATATTGAAGATATATAAACCTTCTTTGGAAATTCTCCCTAACTATTTAGTTTGAGCTTCATAAGTTTGATAAATGACTGGTTTTTCTCCAACCTATTAAACAGAAAGAACAGAATGACCTGAACATTCATGGTTTTAAAGTACAGCACGTGAATCTGTGCAAGTTAGCAGCTTTTCTGATTTGATTCACTATGGTACGAAGAAGAATTGGCTTACCAGTAACAAGAAGAAAACATCTTTGAATAAGTCACTTTGTTTCTCCAAGTCTCATTTTCATTGTTTGTAAAACAAAAAGTTGGGTTAAGGGTTTCCTAACTTTCTTTGTCCATAGTAATTTGAAATATATAAAGAAAAGTTATTTTGACACTTGTTAAAACAGTAAGGAAGACTTTGTTGAAGACTATTGGGGTAGTTATCAATATAAGAGATAAGAGACTGGGGCTCAACTCTATTCATAATACAATAAAGACCACTGAGAAGTTAAAGCCATCTAGTGGGATGAGGAGCTTATTAGATGGAAAATTACTCAGAGGCATCAAGGGGAGGGGGATTCTTGCTTAACTAACTTAAGATTCTTTTTTAAGACAAGCCAGTCAGGGTGATCAGTTATCAAACGTGGATGCTGAGGAATTTGGCAAATGTTAAGGTGACTTAGCAGCCTTCTTGCTACAACTGCAGACCTAACAAGGACAGGAGCCAAGGTCAAGGTGTGGTACAGAAGAGAGCTTAAGGGAGCCTGAATAATGTTTGGTCAGGGAGAGTCCATGAGTCCTTCTTCTTGTCCAGGGAAGGAAGAAACATTTTTCTTTTTTTTGAACAATGTAAGCTTATTTCTCATTCTTTTGTTCACTAAACCATCTGAACCAGCTGATGGGACTTAGTAGTAGTGGATGCTTACTGGATAATGCAAACCATCAGCCCCTTCAGGATGGTAATGTTTAATAAAAATAGAAGGCAAAACAGATTGGTGGTTGGAGCAGACTACAAACTGGATGTCTTCTCAGTACCCAGCTGAGAAAATTTCTAACTCTTGGGCTTGGAGCATGTTGAGGTGGTAGAGAGAGCATGGAAGTGGTAATCTGACAGATTTCCTGGCTTGAAGTTTGAACGTGTTGGTGATGGCAGGGAGCAGCGACACTGTCAGAATCAGAGTATAGAAGGGGCTCACTTCAGCTGGCAGGCTTTTTGGATAGTCCCAGTAGGATCCATATGGACAGTCAGTTCTAGGTCTGTTGCTGACCTGTGTGCTTCTGAGATGATCTCTTTTGGTTGACATAAAACACTATGGCCATTGAGGATTACAAACACTTTCAGGAAAGTATAAGAGTAAGACTATAACTGTCTGTTGTAACAAAAGAATGAACAAGCCATGATGAAAAATCTAGTGGGAGCTCATTTGAAAAGGAAATTTGGTTATTTATATCATATAGCATTTAAAATAATAACCAGAATTATAAATAATATCATTAAACCAGTAACATCATCAACAGGGAGAGTACTGACATATTTCTAGAAACTACACAACTTCTAAAATATTTCACTAGTAATATTTACCCATTAACATATATTTAGGAAAGGATAAAAGCTCCTTATTTGACAATGCATTTCTCTATAATTTAATAAAGTAAACATAAGAAACATCATTTTCAAGTTTCTCATTTTACAAGGTAAAACAAAAAAATCCTTTGATATTTTCCAGGGTTCCTCCGAGAAACCTCAAAATCATTTTCAGATCAAGGTTTCAATTAGGCTTCGATTTGGGCAAGATAATATAGCAAACTTATCAATTACATAATACCCTATGTCACTTTAAAGAAATATTTAGCCACCTATTTAATCAAAAGGAAAATAAAAGATTTCAAAAATACCTGAAGAGAGTCACACAACTGTAAAAAAAAAAAAAAAAAAAAAAAACCAAAAACAAAACTTTCCTCTTTTGAAAGTGTGAAGGCTATGGTTCTCTTAAATAGTCATAGACATGATAAAGATGAACAAAAAGCACAAGAAATTATTCTGATAAGAAACAAAATCTTTGTTTCTTTCCTAGGTGGATTAATCAAAAGTAAAGAAAACATTTTTGCAATATCTTTTTAAGAGCAGACTAATTCAAAGAACTTTGTCCAATAAAACCTTATAAATAAATCTATCCACTTGTAACTAAAGGCGATGGGCTCACATCTAGATGGGTACAAATACAATACATTTCTTCAGGGAATAAAAGAGTAGAAAAAGGTTTGCTACTTACAGCAAATAAAAACATCACTGGAGTTATTTTTTTTACACATTTTTTATTGGTGTATTATAGTTGTACATACTGATGGGATTTGGTGTTAAATATTCATACACAAACACAATACAAATATAACAACATAATTTGGACAGTATTGTCCCCCAACACTTTCCCCATCCTTCCCTCCCACCCCTTGGACCCTTTCCTCTACTGATCTCCCTTTGATTTTCATGAGACCCACCCCCACCTTTCTTTTCCTTTTTTCTCTCTAGTTGGCGCATATGAGAGAAAACACACAATATTTATCCTTCTGAGTTTGACCTATTTCACTTAACATAATGGTCTCTAGTTACACATCCATTTTCCAGGAAATGACACACAATTCCATTTTTCTTTATGGCTGAATAAACCACCATGTGTATATATACCACATTTTCTTTAATCCATTCATCTGTTGGTGGACACCTATGTTAGTTCTGTAGTTTGGCTACAGTGAATTGTGCTGCTATAAACATATGTATGCATGTATCACTATAGTATGATGACTTTAATTCTTTAGAATAAATACCAAGAAGTGGAGTAGTGGGTCATATGTTGCTTCCATGCCTAGTCTTTTGAAGAGCTGCCATACTGATTTCCATAGTGGTTGTAATAATTTACAATCCCACCAATAGTGTAAAAATGTTCCTTTTCTCCACATGCTCTCCAGCATTTGTTATTGTTTGTACTCTTTGTGACCGCCATTTTGATTGGTGTGAGAGGACATCTCAATGTAGCTTTGTTTTGCATTTCCCTAATGGCTACTGATGTTGAACATTTTTTCACATATTTGTTGGCCGTTTGTATTTCTTCTTTTGAGAAGTGTCTGTTTAATTCATTTGCCCATTTATTCATTGAGTTGTTTGATTTATTTTGGTATAAAGTGTTTTGAGTTCTTTATATATTCTAGATATTAATCCTCTGTCAGAAGAATAGCTAGCTGATAATGATTTTCTCCTATTCTGTGGGTTCTTTCTTCACATTCCTAATTATTTCCTTTGCTGTGCATAAGCTTTTTAATTTTATGCCACCCCATTTTCTAACTCTTGGCATTATTTTCTGAGCTTTAGGAGTTTTGTTGAGGAAGTTATTGCCTGTGCCTATATGCTGGAATGTTGACTTTATGTTTTCTTCTTAGAGTTGTGTAGTTTCTGGTCTAATCTGGATCTCCGATCCATTTTTTAGTTGATTTCTATGTTGATTTCTACATATGGATAACCAGTTTTCCCAATACCATTTGTTAAAAACATTGTCTTTACTTCAGTGTATGGTTTTGGCACATTTGTCAAGTATCGGATGATTATAAATATGTGGTTTATCTCTGTCTTCTATTCTGTAGCACTGGTCTATGTGTTGGTCTTTGTGCCAGTACCATGCAGTTTTTATTACTATAACTCTGTAGTATAATTTGAAGTCAGGCAATGTGATGCCTTGTTTTTTTTTTTTGGGGGGGGGGGGGCTTAGAATTACTTTAGCTATTCTGGGTCTTTTGTTCTTCCAAATGAATTTTAGGACCAGTTTTTCTAGTCCTATGAAGAATATCATGGATATTTTGATGGGGATTGCATTGAATCTGTATATTGCTTTTGGTAGTAAGGCAATTTTGACAATATTAATTCTGCCTATCTATGAGTATGAGAGGTCTTTCCATCTTCTGAGGTCTTGATCAATTTCTTTCATCAATGATCAATAGTTTTCATTGAGGTCTTTCGCCTCCTTGGTTAGATTTCTTCCCAGGTTTTTGTTTTGTTGTTTTGTTTTGTTTTGAGGCTATTTGTTGAGAGCCACAGCCAGTCAGAATGGCCCCTGGCATTTTGCCAGAAGTAATGGTTGAGAGGCAGCGGTTAAGATGATGGTAATTAAGTTAAGCTGTGTATAATTGCTGTGACTGGAGATACTGGATTGAAACAGGCTGTGTATTCAATTGTATATAGACCCCTGCTGTCCGCCTAGGGCGCCTGCTACTTTGGAGTTCTCCTGGGGATTCCTGGGGAGTTCGTGTTGGTTAGTAAAGTTCCAGAGGAGGGAGTTCTGGTTGGTGGGTGGTGTTCGGGGCAGTTCAGAAATGAAGTTTGTTCCTGCTTGAGTGGCTCCTGATTTGTGCCCAGCCAGACTGCAGCAGCTATTGAAAATGGACTTGTTTTCCTGACTTGTTTCTCAGCAGATTTATGGTTGGCATATAGAAAAGCTATTTATTTTTGTATATTTATTTTGTAACCTGATATTTTGCTATATTTGTTTATTAGCTCTAGCAGTCTTTTGATGGAATTTTTTGGATTACCTAGGTACAGGATCATGTCATCTGCAAACATCCTTCTCTTGCCTAATTGCTAAGGCTAGAATTTCTTGCACTATATTGAAAGGAGTGGTAAGAGTGGATAGTCTTCATTGTCTTAACCCAGATCTAAAGGAAATGCTTTCAGGTTTTCCTCATTACTAGGAGGTTGGCTTTGGGTTTTTATATATAGCCTTTATGATGTTGATGTAGATTCCTCTCAGCCCTAGTTTCTTCAATGTTTTGTCCTTGTTGGTATTGTTATTATTGTTTTACCAGGAAGGGTGCTGGATCCTGTTAAGGTGTTCTCTGAATCTATTGAGATGATTAAGTGATTTTTGTCCTTAATACTATTTACGTAATGAATTGCATTTTTTGATCTGTGTATATTAAGCCATCCTTGCATCTCTCAAACCAAGTTGGTTGTGGTGTTCAATATTTTCAATATGTTGTTGTATATAATTTGCAAATATTTTATTGAGTATTTTTTTGCATCTAAGTTCATCAGGGATATTGATCTGTAGGGTTTTTTTTATTTGTTTGTTTGTTTTGTGGTGCTAGAGATTGAATCCAGGGACTTATGCATGTGAGGCAAGAACTCTACCAACTGAGCTACATCCCCAGCCCTGGTCTATAGTTTTTTTGATGTGTCTGGTTTTGGTATGAGTGTAATTCTGTATTCATATAATAAATTTGGAAATGTTCCATCCCTTTCTATTTCATGGAATAATTTGAGGAGTATTGGCATTAATTCTTTAAAGGTTTAGTAGAATTTAGCTGAGAGTCCATCTTGTCCTGACTTTTCTTTGTTGCAAGGTTATTTATTACTGCTTCCATTTCATTGCTAGCTCTTTTGGTCTGTTTAGGTTTTCTATGTCCTCTTGATTCAATTTTGGTGGATCATATTTGTCTATAATGGTGTTCATTTCTTCTAGGTTTTCCAATTTTTTGGAGTATAAGTTTTCAAAATAGTCCCTAATGGTCTGTCGAGTGTCTGTGGTGATTTCTCCTTTCATTTCTAATTATCTATATTTTTGTAATATTTGTGTGTGTGTGTGTGTGTGTGTGTGTATACACAGGCACACTGGGAATTGAACCCAGGGTCTCTTAACCACTGAGCCATATCCCTAGCCCTTTTTATTTTGAGACAGGGTCTTGCTAAGTTGCTGGGGCTGACTTTGAACTTGTAATCCTCCTGTCTTGCTCTCCCAAGTCACTGAGATTACAGGCAAGGACCACTGTGCCTATTTTCTTCTCTAATTTTATTAATTTGTATTTTTTCTCTTTTTCTATTAGTTTTGCTAAGGACTTATCAATCTGGCGTATCTTTTCAAAGAACCAACTCTTTGTTTCATTGATACTATGTGTATCATTTTATTCTCAATTCCGTTGATTTTTAGCTCTGATCTTAATAATTTCCTTCCTTCTACTGGTTTTTGAATTGGTTTGTTCTTCTTTTCAAGGGCCTTGAGATGCAACATTAGGTTGTTATTTAGGATTTTTCTGATTTTCTTACAAAAGCACTCATAGTTATAAACTTTCCTCTTAGAACTACTTTCATAGTGTCCCAGAGATTCTGAAATGTTGTATCACTATTCTCCTTTCAGTCTAAGAATTTTTTGATTTTGGAGTTATTTTTAAAATAGTCTTCTTTTGAACAACAAAAAAAAAGTGTTCAAACCTTTCCTTTTCAACATATCAAACTGGTCTTATTCAGATCACGTGAACTTGAAAAACACTTGAGTTAGAACCAAATTTCTAATGTTAGAAACTAACATTTGGCTTTAGTTTTTACATTTCTTGGAGTGTGATTTTATTGGGGAACCTATACATGTTTATATAGGAAAGTACATGTAGAGGAGGCACATTCCTGAGCTGGCTTAGTTTAAGGCCATAGATCGCATGTTGAAATAGAAAAGATGGTGCATACTAGCACTTCTGGGCAGAGAATGTAATATTCAAATGATTAAAGTCTGTTCCAGTTTGCCTCAAAGAATGAGTTAGAATGACTAAGTGACCTTGCCTGGTTCCTCAAAAGTTTCTCCAAAGAAACCTTGAAGGCACATCAACAGCCTTTTAAAGGGGTAGCAGCTATCTCCCCTCAACCTCCTAAGTGTAGGAGTTGGTCCCCATAGGTGCCTGCCTCCCTTGACAGCTAACACATTCTTGGTCGGATTTAACCACATGAGATGATTTTCTTTCCACAAACCTTCTGCAACTGTTTCTATCCACTCAATTTTTTCCAATGTGTTCCTCTCTCTCATTCTGGAATATGTCATTTTACATCAGAACAAAATTACTCATTTTTTAACCTTGATGGAAACACATTTTATATACCATGTATAATTGGCATACATGTTGTTTCCCTTATTATTTTTAGTAGTTTTATTTACAGATATTGATTATACATTTTCAACCATTAGCAGCTGTTTTTTGTCATTGTTGTTGTTGTTTTATCAGCAATGAAAATCAGGAAGCAGACAACTGTGAACTGTCCCCACATACCAGGATTGTGTAGTAGACTAAAAAAATTCCTTGAATATACCACCACACCACTCTTATATGCTTCTACATAATGCAATTTTTCCATGTTGCAAAATAAGAATATGTCTATTTACAGACTTAAACAGGTTCAGGCTCTTCATGCAATAAAAAGTAATAAGTCAAACTACATAAACTTAACCTGATGTATAGTAATCAATGTTTCAGTATTTTATCTTACCTAGAAATGATTAATGACTATCTATTATGTAGTTTAACATAGGTCAAAGTTTGCAAGTTCCTAAAAAATTATGGAAAGTATTCTTAGGCAGATATAATAAAAACAGAATTATTGTTGGAAAGCCCCTGTGTAAAAGTTTCATTCCTATTACATCATTTTAATACACATGTTCTCAAAAACTAAGCTTGCACTATTCTGAAATTTCATTAGGCAGTAAACAAAGCTAAACATCATTTCAAGCTATTTTTCTGCTATTTTTACATTACATGTATGTTAGTCAAGAATTTTTAGAAATTAAAAAAGAAATAACCTAGAAAGTTAAATATGTGGGTTTGTGTTATAATTGTTGTTGTGCTTAATATACATCAAGCTATTCTGTTTCATTTCATCACATCTCATACACTTATTCTTAGGCTGAATTCATAATTTTTATAATCTTGAACATCTAGTAAATATTACCTTATTTGACTAGTACATCCAATCAGAATAAAAATTTATGCTCATATACATAATCTGATAACTCAGAAGATACTTTTATTAAACCAACACCATCAAACTAGTCTTATTCAGATCACGTGAACTTGAAAAACACTTGAGTTAGAACCAAAATTACTAATGTTAGAAACTAACATTTGGCTTTAGTTTTTATATTTCTTGGAGTTGTAGGAACATTTAATTTACATAAGCACTTATTTAGCTCTAAGCCAATTTGAATAGAGTTCTTTTCAGAGACATTATAAATTCAGTTGGTAATACCATCCGGAGGTAGAAAACTGTCACATATATATACCATATGTACATCCTTACCTAAACATACAGATAGGTGCAACTGGAGACTTCAGAGGTTCCCTTCTAAAACTTTAGCCAGGTATACACAAAACTCACAAGTTTACAAGTTTATGTAAAATGGATCTCATCTTTGCTCTACCTTATAGTCTGTTTGAATTGTTCAGGTGTTTTGTTTTGTTTTTAATTTGTTGGCTTGTTTTGTTTTGTTTTTGTTTTTGTTTGTTTGGGTTTGTTGTTGTTGTTGTTGTTGTTTTGCTTTGCTTTTTGGCAGATAAGCTCAAAGTAAGATTGCTCAATATGATGGCTAATCCTTTTACCTCTACGTGTGGGAGACTCAAGCTTTAGCCTCAAATGTAATATAGAGTAATACAGAGGCTGTGAACTAAATATTAGATGAAGGCCATTCGAAAATATGAAATGGTTTGCTATTTCCAAAGCCTTTTTGATTGGTTACAATATTTAGTGTGTTTCAAATTAGCTTATTTAATCTCTTTCAATCTTCAATTGGTTGCTTTTGAGGGACTCTAAGTCGCATTAGTCCCTTTCAGGGAACCTAAAGTTCTAGTGATTGTAGAGGATTTGGGGCTGCACTGGGATAGGAAGGCATGTATGCACAGTGGGTGGAGGTCACAGAAGTTTGAAGGGATCATATAGATGACACGAAGGGGCTGAAGAGAAAACGCAGGTGGTGAAGGAGGAAGAGAGAAGCGGAGAAGCCATAAATGAGCAAGTACGAGTAAGTCATAAGTTTCCCCAAAGTGAATGAAGTTCCAAATTATCATCAGTAAAAACCATGCCAACAAGAAAAGCAGACAGAGTTGGCAGAGAATGTAGTCAGCAGATTATGAGAAGGTGGGAGAGTTTCAGTAGACTGAGAAGTTCTCCTGGGAGAAATAGAACAGAGAAACCTCACAAAGAGTCAAAGAAAATTTCAGCCAGAGTCAAGGAATAAATCCTACTTGAAAAAAAGGAACTAGGAAGAACTTCAGCCCAGGAGGTACTATCTCAAAGAAAGAAACTTCCAAGAATATACTCAAAAATGTATCCTTACCTGAACTGCAGGGGACTATCCTCTGGATCACAGGCTTGGGACTGGGACTTGCTAAGGGCTCCCAGGTCAGTCAGTCTTCAGTGCAGACAGAGACTTCAAAGGGTCACCCTTGGGATTCTGAGAGACAGGTCTGGGGGTCCAGTAATAAATCTGATCCTACACGAGTTCTGGCAGTATAATTGTTAAAGGGAATCAGAGCCAGATGACAGTTACAGCAATAAAAACATTTTATGGAGAAACTCTTGAAGAAAGGGGGAAAGGGACCTCAATATAAAACTGAGCTCCATGCAGAAGACAGCAAGACTAGTGGGGATTTATTGCCAATGAGCAGATCTAGGTGACTAGATGGAAAATTACTAAGAGAAGATAGTAAGTGTAGAGGTCTTACTTAACCAAGGTAGCATTATTCTCTCTGAAGGCAAGTCAGGGTGATCAGAGATCAAGGGTGGGGCTGAGGAACTTTACCAGGTGGCAAGGATGGGAAATTCTCCCCAAACTAATTTACTAGAATTCTTGTTACAATTGGGCTCTGCAGGTCCAGCAAGAACAGAGTTCAAGATCAAGGCCTAGTAGAAGAGGGCTCAGAGGAGCCTGACTCATGTTTGGTCAGGGAGAGGATTTTCAACCTGTAGGTTTGAGCACCAGAAAAGAGAGAAGATCAGAATTGTCAGATGTAATAGCTGAACTTCAGGGTTAGAAAAAGTAGGATAACTTTAACCTACCGGCTGCTGATAAAGGGAACATTCTCCCAGGTACCTACCTGAACAGCAGATCAAAAATTGAGACTCATTCAAAAGTCAAAACAAAAGAAGCAAACATGAATTCCTTAAAGTCTGAGCTCACAGATCCGACAGACAACAGCACAGTAGAGTCAGAGCAGAAGTGTCCTGGTTCTGAGGGTTTACAGGTTCCAGAAGAGGTGTGGGGGTTTTAAAAGATAACCTGGCTCATTCAAATAATAAGAGTTAATATGAGCTTGTCTTTGTGAATTGAGCCTCTTCAAATTAGAAGGGATCCAGGGGCTTATCCCCAGGGACAAAAAGGGAAGACATTATAAGGTGATTGCAGAAGCAAAGCAAAGAAAATGGTGGATTGGTTAAAGGAGAGCACATGCCTTGTTTGGATCACTCCATGGAAAGTATCTAGTTAGAGGTTAGTTGATGGTTCCTGGTTGGATGGGCTTAAATTTTATTTTCATTTTTATTTTCATTTTTTGGGGGGGGGGTACCAGGGATTAAACCCAGAGATGCTTAGCCACTGAGCCACATTCCAGCCCTTTTTATTTTTTAATTTGAGACAGGGTCTCACTCAGTTGCTTAGAGATTCACTAAATTGCTGAGGCTAACTTTGAACTTGGGATCCTCTTGTCTAAACATCCCAAGCCACCAGGATTACAAGCGTGCACCAGCAAGAGTAAGATCTTTACGCGGAGTTGGATTTCAGTTGGCTTACACAGGAAACAGGGTGCCAGAGCTACCTCAGTCTAACGCCTTCACAGTTAATTATTTTAATAGTGGGATAGAGGAAACTTTTCCTATCTTTTCTATGTTCCATTAAACCAATGATTCTGGGGAGACCTCTAGATGGAGAGTGAACACTGTTGACCACCTGGACTCTATCCTGGGCCTGTGTCACCTTCCCAGCTGGATTCTCCCACTTCTGATATCCCATCCCTCCCGAGTCTGCTGTAGGAGCCTAGTTGTACTTCTAGTTGTATTTCTTACATTACTTCCTTGGGGTCATTGCCAAGTGACAACATGAGAACCAAGTCTCACTGAGTGACAAATGCTGGATCCTGAGCCAGACTCACCTTAACTTACTTAGTCCCCAAGTTTGTGTCACATCCGATTGAAATATAAATTCCAGCTTTAGCAATCATGGACCTTCAGGGACTGTTGCATCCAGAAAGTCTCAAACTCTATCGCGCATAATAATGACTGACTGCTTTTTTTCAAAAATGCAAATTCATAGGCCTCACTCTCAGAAATTCTGATTAGGCCAGTCTGGGTGGGAACTTGGGAATATGCATTCATAATGAGGCTTCCAGGAATCTGCCTTTTTAAGGGGCCTCTAGGAGACTCCATTGTGCTCTTTAAGAAACCCTGATTAGTCAGAATCACAAGTGTCAAAAACTCCTTTGAATTCTAATAACCTGTAATCTAGGTCAAATTAAAAGGACTGAACCTATTACAGGACAGCATCATATCGAGGAGTGAGTAATCACATGAGAATCAATCACATAACAGGGTCTCTGAACCATGAAAATGTGGGAACAGAATTTACTTCTAAATCTCTTTTATAAAATTTTAAGTTTCACGAGTTTTCCTTGAACTAAAACTTCTTGCTGTCGCTGGAGAGAAAGAATGATGTGGGAAGGGCAAGCATTGAAGTCTCTGCTAAGTGCCACCATGGTAAGGTCCCTGTTCTGCCACAGCCCAGTGTGTTTTTCAACTCCCCAAATTAAGACAATCTATAAAGAAATGTTCATTTATTAGCAACTTGTGTTTGACAGTTTATTTCATGTCAGCCTCCAGCTTTCCTTTGCAAGCTTATTTGCATAATGTGTTATTATGTCTAAATGGAAAACTAAATGCCTCCATGTGGTCTTTAAATGACAAGTGCTTGTCAGCTTCATGCAATATTCAGAAGTAATAGATCCAAATCACAACAGCACTCACTGAGATGTTAAAAAAAAAACTTGTTGTGTATCCTTCCTTGACAAATTTACACTTTGGTACAGAATTGTCAATTAGACGTTCCATGTGTTAAACAGTTTAGTTCAACTGTGAAGGAATTTACTGTAGCTTTATTCTACTATGTTCTGAGTAATTACAATTCACATTACAATTTTTTTTATTTCAAAGCAGCTCAAGAGATAATCTCCAAGTGACCTTAGCAAAATATCTTTAAGAACTTCCTTCTGTTTAATTATTTTAAAATATGTAGAAATTTGTGATATGATGTTTTTAAGAACCCTAAAAAATCTATTGTGGAAATGCCAAATTATTTTGGTCTTACATTTGATGTTTTAGGATTGGCAAAATGGTGCTTTTTTTTTTGTATTTAACAAAAAACACTTGATTTTAAAGTTGTTTTTTTTTTTTTCCTGTGTCATGTTTTCCCTCTACCTATATTTGGAATTGTTCTCATTTTAACACTCTGATTCAATATTAACATTTGATTTAACATTAGCACTGACAACGGAAATTATGAAACTTCCTCCCCATAACCCTCTGAAAAGAAGTCACTTTGTCTCAAAGGCCTTCTCAATTGACAGACAAGAGAATGTGGCTACAAAACAGACATTCATGCAGCTCCTCCAGTTCCAGGCTGCTTCCACCCCTCCCACTTACATGCTGCCACAAAAAGAGCTTAGGCCTGAAGGGGTGTTTGGCCCCCAGTAGATTGGCCCTGGAAGATTCCCAAGAGGAACATAAAAAGTTAATGGAGGCCCTGGTTTAGGGATCCTGGGGATCTGCCTCCAGACAGAGCAGGTCTAAGGCTCCTATGGGGGAGACAAATAACCCAGACTCTAGGGAAAGGGAAGAGAAACCAGCCTGGTTTATGTGCATCACTGAGACCCTCTCCAGACTCAGAATGACCGAGAGTAGAAAGAGAGAAATGACACTCTGACTGATTTACCCAGGGGGTCCCTCAGGATGTGGTTGATTTTGAGACTGCAAGTCATAAGAGTTTGCACACCAAGGGCCAGTTGGTGGGAAATGCGCTTTTAGGGATGTGTGACTCCCCCGTCCTGACCCTGGGCAGTGATGATGTGTTCAATAGGCTTTGTTTGCAAAGGCTGGAGGCTGGTGATGGATGGCAAATGAGTGGGCAGAAACTGACCTCAGAGTAACAACAAGGACCCAGTGAACCCAGATAATAGCCTATTGAAGTGAGTTCCTAAGAGACCTCCAAATGTAGTCACAGAGAAAGAATTCAAAGCAGTGTGATGAAAAGTGAGCAGAGGGAGACACTGACTTAAAAAGGGGAGAATAATCAATGGGACAAATGTGGGAATCATGGAATGTTGAACATAAACCACACTTAAAGATATGCTAGCCAGTCTCTTTATTTCACCCATAACAAAGAAGAGGCCCAGAAAAGTGAGTTCCACGATGATTTCCCCAGCTGCTTAATGGCAGAATTAGACCTAAATGTGTATCATCTAGCATTTAATTGTGCTCACTTTTATCCTGTCTCATTGGAGGAAATATCAGTTTATCCAGATCCTCTGCAATGCTGTAGTTATAAATTAAAATAGAGTTAACGGACTACTAACAAACCTAATCCTGTTTCGTTTACTGTCCAAGATACTCTTGGAAAATTTACATTCTCTTGCTAGTTTTCCTAATATTACTATTATTATCTATTAGAATCATAGTATCAACGAAAAAAAAGTATAGACCAGATGGTGGGGAAATTGCTCTCCTTTTGGAACCCTGATAAACCTTTCTGATTAGAGTATGTATCTGTTCCATTTTCCCTGTCAGCAGAACGAGAACATAATATTCATCTATTTAAAATTGATCCAATAAGGAAAATATGCATTATTTAGCACCTATTCCATTTATTCCTTCAACAAAATTGTTTTTAATCACTGGTTAAGAGCCAGGCATTGTTCTAGAAACTAGAAGCACAGCAGTGAATAAAATACAAGATGTCTGCACATTCATGGGGCTTGTGCTCTAGCAGAAGTGACAGTGGTTACATAAAATAATTAGCAATATAATCTCAGAAGTGGTAAGTGCAGCATAGAAAAATGAAACAAACTACATGTATGGAAGGCCTAGTCTACTCTCCAATCACTACTGAGTAAATTCTTTGGCCATATGGCAGGGCAAACTCATCAAAGAGCATTGCAGGACTGAAACTGCATTTCACACTCTGTGACCTGGATAATACTAGTTCTGTCAGATGATAATATGTGTTTTTTGAGAAAACAACAAACAAAATACTCCTAAATATCTTTAATAAATCTTGGTTTTAAAAAAAGTAAATAAATGCATTTCTTTACAGTTCTTCAGAGGATATGAAATGCCAATATGGGCTGGAGCTCTATGGGAATATTAGAATATTATAGAGACCCTATCTTGATTATGGAACTTGCTGACCTGATTCTCTGTGGCAAGCACTTTGGAAGAAAACATTGCATTGTAAATTCTGCTAAATGGAGATTGAACTATATTCTGCAAATGCCTGTGTTGTGTAAGACAAATGTCCCTTTTTTTTTTTTCTAACATGGTGAATTCAATGCTGTATTTTAAGAAGCAATTGAGGCATCCAACTTTGAAAATTGGTACCTGTTGCAATTCCCATAAAGTTTAAAAAAGATTTTTTTAATTACAAAACATGTAGTCGACTTGTAAAAATATAAGATGAACATTGCAAAAAGAAAAGCTTTCATTGTCCATATAAAATACCTTGTATTTGTCTATATCCCACGTTGGGCAGTGTGCTAAAAAGACACCAGTTCTGCCTGAGTGACACAGTACAGTGCTTGGCAAATGTGCACAAATAACAAATATGTAAAAAATACATGAACAAATCAATAAAAGGACAAGGGATTGCACATTATCCCCTAATATGCTTACCTTATCCTGTAGTTAACACATGAAGTACTCTTAAATTATTTAGGTGAAATGCCCATAACCTAAAATTTATTATTTTAAACAATTCGTTGGCACTTAGTCCATTTATAATGTTGCACAATCACTATCACTATGTTGTTCCCAAATATTTTCATCCCTCCAAAAGGAAAACCTGTACCCATTAGTTAGTCCCCATTCCTCTTTCTCCTTAGCCCCTGGCAATCTCTACTCTGTTTTCTGTCTCTGTATGGTTAACTATTCTCCTTTTTCACAAATGAAAAACACAGAACATGACCTTTTATGTTTGACATTTTATAATTGGCATGTTTTCATGTATCCTTACTTTATTTCTTTATAGGGTTGAATAATATTCCCTTGTATGTATTCACAATTTGTTCATCTAGCCATCCATAGATGGACATTTGGACTGTTTTTCCCTTTTGGTTCTGTAAATATGCAGCAAGTATCCGAGAACTTATTTTCACTTATTCTGAGTGTGTACCCAGGAATGGACTTGCTGAGTCCTATGGTAATTCTATATTCAACTTTTTGAGCAACTGCCAGTAATATTCTTGATAACAAGAAAGAAAAAGCTAGAAAACTGAAGCCTAGCCAAAATTCTGCTAATGCTTAATTATAAACAAGGAAAAAAAAATAGAGTGAGTAGGAGGCAAAACTTTTAAGTAGGCAATTGTCTTTAAAATAACATTCTCATGGGCCTGTGTCCTGTCTTTCCTAATCCTTTCATTCCAATTAAGCAGTCCAAGATCTTTGAGAGCAGAGACATTTCCTGCTTATTTCTGTTTTCCAAGGACCTTAAACAATGACTGGAATATAGTAAGTACTCAGTAAATTATCTGTAGCCTAATTTCTTTAATTATAGGACACAAATAGCTTGTGCTTGTTTAAAAAAAGAGAGAGAGAACTTTAGGCATTACAAACTGCTCTGTTTGTGTGTGTGTATGTGTAACTATGTTTATTTACAGGGGAAGGAAACACTGAAATGCTACTGTCTAGGCAAGCACACATTCTCTGTGCACATCCTGTCTAACCAGCAGCCACCAAGGTTCCCAGGGAGCACAGCTGTCCAGGTTGTTCTTAACCATCTGCAGCAGTGAATTGCAGAGTGTGGAATCTTTCAGGCGCGGTTTTAAAAAGAAAACGATGAAGCCTACTATTCTCTAAAGTGACAATGACTTACATGTGGAGCTCCCCAGGTATCCAAGAGAAAATGAACCCCAGGATGTCTGAAGCTAACAGAAATAAAAAGCTTTCTAATGCATTTGTACATACGCTACCAACTAGATTTAATTACCTGGAGAGAAAGCAATCAGCTTGTTTCTCAAGGTAAGACAAAAATGAAAGGTAATAGAAAATTGTGTAAATACTACTCTTCATTTTATAATCTATTATAAAACCAGGGAGAGAACAAATCCTTTACCTTTCTTGGGCATACTTATTTGGGAATAATTGTGCCTGTAGGGATTGGTTACAACCTTAAAGTCAACTATGGTGGCTTTCAGTGGTTGATAAGGTCCAGTGGTAATAAAATGAAGCAGGACCCTCAAGACAACTTGGTGGGGGGCAATTATGACCCATTAGTGTGTGAATCGCACACTGTGATTAAACTCGTAGGAGGCACTCAGCATCCGCACTTGTTGTGAAAAGGGTCCTGATTAGCATTTGTACTATGCATTTTGGTAATCAGAAATCATTATAGAGAATGCAACATTAAATGAAGGAATATGGCAATCTCCCATGCATTAAATAGGCTAATTTTTAAAAAGAAATGACTTTGAATCTGAAGAAAATAACACCATTTCTTTTCCTGCAAAGTATTAACACTTGGTCAGATGCTCTCTACTAGAGTTCCGTAAGTATCGCCATGGAGAACACCTCATTAGCATATACTCCACTCTGCTTGATGTTGAGGTTGTTTTCGTTTAAATGCTGATATGTAAGAGCTATTTTTGCGATGTGTCTTTAGTCTTGTAGAGAGCTAAAATGATGAATTAAGGTAGCCAGAGATAGAAACAGCAAGTTTTAAATTCTTAAATCATCCCAACAAATTAGGTCAAGAGCCAGGAAGGCTTCTGACAGAGGCATCAGAAATATTTTTCATTCTATAAAATGTTAACAGGGATGAAAGCTGCTGATATAAAAATTTTGACATATTTTGACATGATCTATTGTCACTTCAAGAGATTTGAATCTACCCATTGTATTGCAGTTTTAAACAATTGCATCCAACCCGGTTGTGTGTGGATTTTAAAAGACTTTTTCACATTTTAGTAGGTAAACACACTGAGAAGTCCCTTTTTTTCAGTCAAATTTCCCACTCACAAGTACTCAATTCCATTCGTTTGGATGATATAGATTCCTTATAACACAGGAAGAAAGCACTCTCAGAATTAAATAGGACAGCAAAACTCTG
The DNA here is from genome assembly GCF_045843805.1 of Urocitellus parryii. Classification (NCBI taxonomy): domain Eukaryota; kingdom Metazoa; phylum Chordata; class Mammalia; order Rodentia; family Sciuridae; genus Urocitellus; species Urocitellus parryii. Next base: position 76,668,872 of record NC_135541.1, read on the forward strand.
CATTTACTCAAAAGAAATTTTAAGTAATTTATTGTTAGAAGGTAAAATCTGAACTAATCATTAAATGATTGATTTAATCATTATTTTGTATCATATTATTAAAAGAACTCATTGCTGTGTTTCTAATACTCTTTCTCTAGCAATCATTTAGATTGATCAACCAAAGAGCTAAATTTGGCCAAAAAATAAAGTAATTATCACTTATTATCCCAAATACATTAGACAATACCTAAATAAGGAACTTTACTAACATTTAGTAGAAGATCAAAATATGATGGTTACCCAACATTTTCCCTTGCTTTGCTTTAAGTGATATTATTTGCAAATTATTCTGTGGGTAATTCAGTGTTCATGAAAATGAATGAATTTAGTGCCATATTGAAGAGTTTAATAATATGCAATCCCCTTAATGGAAATGTTCACATGGACCTGTCAGCATGATATTCCTCTGATGTATTTTCCCATGCTTTACTCATGTGTGTATCTTTGTCCCACTTTGGAACCAAAGCATTAGGACAGTTGTCATTTCATGTGAAGCAGAAAGCTGGTGGTGTAGGCCTATATTGAGGTGTCAGGGTTTTGAAACAGAATGGAGGAAAAGGAAAAGAGAATGACTACCAAATTCCACTGTGCACCATACACACATTCTTATACATTTTTAAAATAATTCAACTAGCAGCCACAGTTTAAAGCTAAAATGTGCACCATATGTGAGAGTGCAGCATAAAACACGTGAATACAATCATATCATCAAGTACAATGAAGGCTATCCCCCTTGAGTCTCAAATTCAGCTCATTCAGGAATCCCACCTGTCTTAAAGTCAACCTGAATCCACTGAAGAATATCATTCAGGTTCACAGGATGACAATGCTGTAGGTTCAATGTATCGGGAGACCAAAAAAAAAAAAAAGCTGTAATGTTTTCTACTCAGTAGGGGAAAAACAAAACCACTAAACCTTCTTTTACTTGAAAAGGTCTTGACCTACCATTATTATATAATAGAGGTTTCCCTGATGATGGATCTTTAGGTTTAAATGCTTTGCTGAGGTTAAGAGGAAAAAGGCATAAGAATATGAAATTTTCTGTTTACTCGGGTAAAGAAGGACCTGAGTAGGATGTTTTGTGTTTTCAAGGTCAGGGTAAAGAGGAAAATCAGAAGATGAACTTTAGCAAAACCATCAGGGGTGGGTTAAACTAGGAGAGGAGATCCTCCAGTGTCCTTACATTTGTGATTATTCAGAATTCTATCAGTGTCAGGAAATAAGAGATCTCTTGGACCTCCTGAGCAGAAAGAGAGAATTATCACTCACTTACTAAATATGGTAGTGCTAGACATTATACGAGGTACTATAGATTTATGAAAAAATTAGTGAAAAGATTACAGTCTAGATGGTGAAACCATATATAACATGACATGAACAGATCAGATCTCTTGATCTAGCCCAATATCCTGCCCTTCATATGCCACGTGCTTTATTAAGTGCTTATTCATAGATTACTCCTTTGATTTATGTAATTCTGTTTGGTAGTTATATTGTTGTCTCCACTTTACAGATAAAGTTTAAAATTGTAAAACTGCTTAAATTCCAAATCCCAAGGCTAGCTACATCCATAGCCAGTCTTGAGCCAGATCTTCAGATGCCCCTACTTACCGCTGTATCCTAATTCTTTCCAATTCCTCAAAATCACAATAGCCTCTCATTAGCCAGATTATGTCTTGGAAAAGAGTAGGGGACAGAAATCTAAGAGTTGATATTTTCCCTGAAAAGTATGAGTTGTCTGAAGATGCTGTGGATTCTTTATATCCAATAAGATCTCTGATATGGAGTGGCAGAGTAGGTCTTCCCCTGAACTGTTAACTACTCAATGTAGCCTTTTCTGCTGTGTAGGCTTACGTTCCTGTGCCTGCCTTGGAAGGTGTGCCCCCAGCTGTTTGCAGTTCCTGGAAACCTTATCCAGATGCCACACCTCTGATGAACCAAGGGCCCATTCAGTACTCCTATGTCCCTTCACTGGGGCACACTCTGTCTCCTGTTCTGGGTTCCATTGTCACACTGAGCCATGTGGAGGTGGTACCAACCATGCAGAGGCAAGCTATGGGAAGATAGAGCTTACTTCAAGCATCCCCATCTACCCACTCCCCACCAATGCTGTTGGCATCATTGCCTTGAGCCACGTGGGGAGCGTGGGGATGAGGAGACAATGCAGGTGTGTGTGTGTGTGTGTGTGGTGTGTTTGTGCATGTCCACATGCACTTCTCCAACCTAAGTCTACAAACATTTAGGTTTTGTGCCTGAGAGAAGCATATTCCATGTTTCATTTTCCCCTTGGAAAATAAATCTCTATCTGAAACAGACTGCTCCAAAGCTTGGGTTCTAATACTGGTTCTGCCCATTACTAGCTGTGCAATCTTGGAAAAGTCACTTAATGTCTCAGTGTAAAATGGATTCTATCTTAGTTCTTTCCTCCTTACAACTATGATAAGGCTTAAATAGTTTTAAAAGATATGGTACTCAGGGTTGAAGTTGTGGCTCAGTGGTAGAGTGCTTACCTAGTATGCATAAAGCTCTGGGTTCGATCCTCAGCACCACATAAAAATAAAAATAAAGATATTGTGTCCACCTAAAACTAAAAAACAAATATTAAAAATTAAAAATATGGTTCTCAAAGCAGTATGTCACATACTTTGAACAATAGGAGAGCTTGAAATGAAAAATAAAGACCTTGAATGAAGGTCTCATGATCTACAACAGGGAACATAAGAAAGTTATTTTCTAGGTTTTATGGCCTACTTCACAGAAAAAGGAATAAGGGAAAAGTAAAAATGACCTTCCCGCTTCTGCTGTTTGCTCAAAGGCCAACGTGCCATATTTTGGGGTAGTGTGTCCTGATCCCCGTCAACAGTAACAACTTTACAAGGTTACCGTAATGATAGACAGAGATGATGCAAATACAAAGTGTGGTGCCTAACAAGCTCTCAGCAAATATAGTTAGTATTCCCATTTTATAGATGATAAAATAAATTTTCAGGAAGGTGGGAAGATTTCCCATAGTCTACAGTTAATATGCAGCAGAGCCCATATATGAATCACTGTACATCTGGCCATTAACGTCAAGAATAAATATATAATAAATTAGAATCCAGACTTAAGAATATCTCATTCAAAACCTCATATGCTTTCCATTTTCCTCTTCTACTTATTAAATGCAGGTAGCATTAAAAAATCAAGGTAGACAGAAGTATAAAAAAAGAAGAAAAATTTTCAACTCCAGTTAAATCTTACAAAACTGGTAGAAGTAGTCAGGCAGCAGGAGACCTTTGACGGGGGTACAGTGCACTATAAACACTAGCCTACATGCTCAGCTTCTGGGGAGAACTTGGCAAAGAGTAACTAAGAACCTAAGTCCCAGTGTCTAGCGATGTTTGTTAGCATCAAATTTTTTGGTGATTTGGTCTTCAAATTTGGTCTTCACCAGAATATATTTCTTCCAACTCAAATAGCAATGGTAACTATTTTTCCAAAAGAAATTCTTTATAAACCATCAAATACACCTGCCATATTGCGTTGTTCCGTCCAAATCTTCCTAATCATTAGGTGGTCCCTCAGGTGCAGACACTGAAGGGAAACAGAAGAGGTTTAGTGAAACAAAGCTTAGCACAGGGCCTCTTGAAAAAAGACACCTGGGTGGTTAGGAAGCAGGGGAATGTTGAAGCCCGAGCCTATACTGGAAAGCGGAGGAGCAGCTGGCACATGCTTCAGATTGGCCCAGGATGATCAAGGTGGAGGAATATTCCCTCCTACAGTATACGGGCCACATAGAGGAGGTGATACTCTGGACTGGTTTACTTGTATATCAAAGACTTGCCCTCAGCTGCTCTAACAACTGACTCCCCAAGGAGAGAGATTTTTTTTTTCCTCCCCAAAAAATTGCTTTTGTTTGTGTTTGTGTTTTTCCTTAAAATGTCAAATATATTACATATTTATTAATGTGTGTGTAATATATATATATGTCTAAAATGTGTATGTATATATCATATTAAAGATATTTTAGTTACATATTCACACATCAAGTCATTTTCATATATGATATGGAAAGATCTTTTGAAACAGTTTTCTTTTGATGAGATTGATATAATGAATGACTACAGTCGTTATCTGAAATCATGTTCTAAATCAACTAATTTCCAATGACCAAAACACTGATTGATTTAGGTACATCTCTCTGTTGAAAAAGTTATGAAATCTCCTCTAATTAGATGTTACCTGCACCTGCCCTGTATGTAAGTATCCATCTTTCATTCTTGGTATTGCTACGGTATGAACATTGGGAGGAGTGGACAGGACTGTTCTTTCAGAAGGACTCAGGGAAGCGAGACCATCATTTCCCCCTGTGGGACTGGAGCGATGAGGACCCCAAAGCTGAAGACCAAACTGATGATCCTATCTCTCTGACTGCTCCACCTTTTCCTTATTGAGACAGGAAAGCTGCCGCCGTTCAAGGGTGACAGAATGTGACCTCCACAGAACGCAGGAGAATTCAAGACAAATTGAAATTTCAGGTAATTTATTTCAAGTTAGAAATGTAACAAAAGCCTTTTGCTGATAAAGAGACTTTCACACGGGATCAGAGCTATTAATCTCTAAGACCCAACTGAACAAAAAGTATTATTTTCCTAAAATGTCATATCCCATTAGTGAAGGAGAAAATATTCACATTTGTGAAAATGGCAGATTCTGAAATCATCAGAACTTCAGTTATTGAAAACATACCCATGTATGGAATAACTATTCAATCCAATGACCTGGACTAGATATTATGAGGGATAGAAAAATGCTTCAGTCATAGTCTTTGTCCTCAAAATACTTGCAATCTAAAAAAGGAAAGTTTATGCAGTGGAATTGTCTATATTTTCCCCAGTCTAGAAAAATCTGTAGACTCCCTCAACACCATCACTCCTACCCTACTTTTCTGCTACAAAAAGCTCCAACACAATTTCCAAAATCCCCTTCCTCTTTGAAATTCCTTCCAGATCTTCTAAACATGGAATCACCTTCTGCTTTGTGCTCTTCTAGCAATTTGTACTTACTTTTCCCAAAACACTCATCATGTGATAGTGTGGTGTCTGCTACCTTCTCAACCCCTCACCCCAAGGAGAGCATGAACTCTTCAGGTCATCCTGTGAATGCCACTTCACCCTCTATGACCCATAATCATCTTTCAGGTATAGGAAATCATAGTAACTATTGAATAGGTGAACCCATAGGTGACTGAATGAATGAAAGGCACACAGAACTGTATGCCCAGTGGGATGGATCTCCATCTTAATTGTCTTCTGCTTACCAATCTGTGATTTTTCTTGCACCTCAGGTTTTCTAATTTCTGAGTGCAACCAATTGCCCCTGGCTGGATTGCCTTAGCTGGCCAAGTGAAGAACATGCCAGTAGCCCTCCAAAATTTTATCCAAGAATAGAGTTGAAGCAAAAACAACTTTCATAATTGGAAGATGTCTGTACTAAAGGGGGCAATTTTCCAATAACTTCAGCTTTTAAATGATTCACATTGGCAAGAAGAGCCCCAGAATGAAGAACTTCACTACAGCACTTGTGCTTAAAGCTTGCATTTCTAGCCAAAAGAATTAAAGTGGTTCAAATTTCAGCCTTGGTTGGCTTGACATCCTGTCTACCCAAATGTTTTGGCTATTCATTGAACAGCTTGCGTAGCCCTTATGGTTACCATGGGGCCCATGTGGGACTGAATGCCATTTAAATCTTCTAAATCCCTTCAGTAAAGGATTTTATCCCACTCTCTCTCATTTCCTCCAACAAAATAAAATTTGAATGGTGGCAGTCAGTAGGTATCTCAGAACAAATTTCTCAATTTGTGAAACAGAGAAGTGATTTCCTATTACATAACATTTTGCTAAGAATCTCACTAGTAATTAAGCTTCGACATCTATAAAATAGACTGAGTTCCTTAGACTTAAAGCAAGCTAACATTTCTAATTTGAAAAAAAAAATAAATGTCAAATATCTGTAATAAAACATCAATAATTCCTAGTAATTCTGTTAAATCTATAATTTTTAAAAACTTTTAAATTTAAAACATAAACAAATTAGAAAGCAAAACCTTTGATTTATTTCCCTGGGATTAGAAAGGAGAGTTTTGTGTTGCTACAGTTCTTTCTTTGCCTTAATCACTGAGTCATCTTTAATTTATTAGGCAGCAGTTTCCCTAAGGATCAAAGCAACTGCTATTTTCGGTGTCAAAGATTTGTAATCTTTTCTCTATATTTTATAAAATATTATTCACACAGAAACCAATAAGAAATGTCATATTTGTACACAACTCAGCCTCACTGGCTGGAGAATTCTGTCCCTAAAAACAGTTTAAACAAATGGTTTGTAGGAGGGCATGTTTACCCTCTATTATGTTAATATCAGAATGCTAAGGCATATTCCTCAATACCAGAAATCTATCATCCATGTCTGCATCTAAGCCTTTTTAAACACATTTTATTTCAACTTATAGTAATATTCCTTACCTACAGTTCCACTTTCCTTGGTTTCTGCTATTTGTGGTCAGACACAGTCTAAAACCATTAAATAGCAGAGCCTAAAAATTGTTGAGGGCCACAGCCAAGTCGGGATGACGCATGGCATTTTTGCCAAAAGTAGTGGTTGAGAGGTGACGCCAGCAAGCCATTAAGATGATGACTTTTGAGTTCTCCCGGAGTTCCCATTGAGTTCCGGTTGAGCCCTCGCGGGGATTCCTGAAGAGTTTGCATTGGTTGGGGAAGTGCTGGAGGAGGGCTTTCCGGTTGGTGGTCCTGGAGGCGTCGCTTTCGGGAGAGTTCCCGGGGAGCGTGTGTGGAGTGTGCTGGTAGAGTTCAGAAATAAAGTTTGTTCCTGCTTGAGTGGCTCAGGATTTGTGCCCAGCCAGACTGCTGCATTAAATTAACAATTTATAAGGCTTAAATTGCCCATTGTTCTGTGTAGCATGATAAAAATCTCATGCCATTAGGCACCCAAGACAGGAATTATCCCTTTTTCCAATGTATCTATGCTGTGTACTCTACCCACCCATTAGTAAGTAGTCATCTCAGTTATATGATCAACTTTCCAAAAATGGTAAAGCTTTTATTTTCTTCAGATAATTCTTAAATTATACTCTTATGCTATGTCACAATGCCTATGACATTTCCCTGACTTCATCTAATCACATAGGCATTGTACCATTTCATATCATCAATAAATACAATACAGTAAGATATCTTAAGGGAGAAAGATACCAAATGCACATAACTTTTATCCTATTATACTGTTATAATTATTCTATTATTAGTTATTGTTGTTAATCTCTTATTGTGCCTAATAAATAAATCGAACTCTACCATGGGTACACGTTTGTAGGATAAAATGCAGTGTAAAATATGTTGGCATGCAATTGTAATATTACCTTAATATATTTTTAGCATCTGTAGAATTATTTTGATAGCTCCCTTTCCATTAATATTAATTTTTGTGTTCTTCCTTTTCTCTTGATTAGACTTGTTTGATTTTGATCAAATTTAGCTTCATTATTTCTTTTCTATTTCATGTATCTGTGCTCTTACTCTTATTTTTTCCTTCCTACACATAATTTGAAAATAATTTGATTGTTATTCTAGCTTCTTTCTGATACAAATACTTCAAGCTATAAATGTTTATCTGAGTACTGTTTCATCCCAGATATCCTATTATTTTAAGCTTTGATTATCACTTAGTTCAAAGCACTTTTTATTTACTTTCTTTGTGCTTTCTTCCTTGACCTCTGAGATATGTATAAGTTTGACATTTAATATTGAAATAGTTGACATGTGGGGCTGCAGTTCAGTATATCATAAAGACTGATTTCTAGTGTATTAAATCATACAAGAAACATAGTCTGCATGATTTCACATTTTAAAAAAGTAATGAAAATCCTTTTTTAATTGGCTACATACATGTCAAAAGTGATCAAATTGCATATTTTAAATATGTGCATTTTATTGTACTTCAATTTTACCTCAATAAAGCTATGGGGGAACAAAGAAAAAAATTCAGTGTCTATAGGGTTTGATACTGTCCTTGGATTCAGACATACACAGGGTGTCTTGGAGTATATCTCCCATAGATAAAGGGGAACTACTCTATACTGAGATTCAAAAGTATGCATTTTCATAATTTTAATCATGTAAACTTCTATATAAATTCTGTAATGATTTTACATCCTTATTTATTTATTTATTTTAATTAGGTATATATGACAGCAGAATGCATTTTGATTCATTGTACACATTGCAGCACAACTTTTCATTTATCTGGTTATATACCATGTAGCATCACACCATATATGCAGTCTTACATGTACCTAGGATAATGATGTCCATCTCATTCCACCATCTTTCCTGCCCCCATACACCCTCCCCGCCCCTCCCTCCCTGTTTTCACATTTTTTTAAACCTCAAAGGAGGCCTCCATTCTAGTTCCATGGGTGTCAGTGAACAAGTCCATATGAGTTACCCTTTTCAAATTTTTTGATATTATAAATTTTGATTAAAATCCTTTTTAGCCTTGTACTAAAATGTTCTACTAAATATATTTCATAGTCTTTATCCTCTGGTGACCTGATAAATATCAAGACATTAGTCCCTTTCACTTTCCATTCCTTTTATTTTTCATATATGAGATTGTTGCTCATATTCAATTTACATCCTTTCCTACGTTGGCTCCAATGACACATTACATTACCTCAGTGTTTGTACTCCTGTTCATTCTTTACTATACAATTATTCTCATTTTCTTAGCACTAGCTCTTTCTTCAGCTAATCTAAGTTTAGAATTTGACTACCATTCTGCTCAGTCACCTGTTCTCTCCCCAAGCTTCTGAAATATGTTTAACAATTGACTGCAGGAGTCAATCTATAGGGACACTGAAGTTCCAAATAAAAAACGAGAAATTTCAGGTGAAAATAAAGTAAGCATATTATTTTATAATTCCCCACCCCATGTCTCTACTGAAAAAATAAAGCACTTTGCAGCCTAAATGGCCCCAATAAGTCTTTGCAAAGTTTATATGCAAGTTTATCTTTCCATGTGTGTCCAGGTTAAGTTCTCTTTGCAAAATTTATGACTTTGTTACATTGTTTTCCTGGGCCATTTATCAATGTCTTAAATAAAATAAATTATAGTCCCAATATTTGAGATGCTCAGTAACTTATGTGTTTCTAATTTATAGTTTTTCTTATATGTATAAAAATATAAATAATGTGCATATATATATATATATATATATATATATATATATATATATATACATACATATATATGCAACATTCAGCAACTCTCATTTGTTATTTTATTGATTTTCTTGATCTTGTGAACCCTAAAATGCAGACCTCCCTTAAAATGATCCATTCTCTCTAGAGAGGCTCCCTTTACTGTAATGTTCAGATTCTACTGAATTATTACACTTCAGTTACTTTAACATAGGAACTTTAAAAAAATACAAGTCTTGTTTAACTTATTTGTGTATATTTAAGTCTGTTATAGGAAAATAAGGAAAGACATTAATAACAAATAATAATTGCAAAAATTTCAAAGAATTTTAATAGCCATTACAATTTATTACATAGAGTAAAAAATAAAATTTGAATTGTTTATGCTTAATGTAAATCATATTGAAATGGAAATATCTGCTGTATATGAACTGATCAAGCCACCCTTAACAAAGCAAGATGATGGGACATATATAATGGACACCCTTGGTGTGGGTTGAAATGCATAATAATCATTCATTTCAAAGATATCGCAAACTGATTTCAAGGAATTGCAAACTTATTGTCAAAACTACTTTAAACAATTTCAGATCATTGCAAAGGCTGTTAACATTTGATGCAGGGCTGGGGATGTGGCTCAAGCGGTAGCGTGCTCGCCTGGCATGCGTGCGGCCCGGGTTCAATCCTCAGCACCACATACAAACAAAGATGTTGTGTCCGCCAAGTACTGAAAAATAAATATTCAAAAATTCTCTCTCTCTCTTTAAAAAAAAAATTTTGATGCAATAATTGTCATAATGCATGTAGAAGTACTTTTATATTCGTGGCGTCTCTTTCCTTCTCCCTTATTCCAAATCTTACTTATATCACTTAGGGGTTGTATTAGCAAGGTTAACAGAACAAAAAAGGGTTGTGTGTGTGTGTATGCGTGTGTGTGTGTGTGTGTCTCTGTGTGTGTGTGTCTGTGTGTGTGTGTCTGTGTGTGTGGTCTATTGTGAGGAATTGGCCCATGGCAGTATGGAAGCTGACAAGCTTCCTGTCTTCAGCAACCTTGAGACCCTGCAATGCCGATGGTGTAGTTCTGAGACTGGAGTGCCAGTGGTATAAGTCTCAGACAAAGGCAGGAAAAAAACTGACAAACCAACTCAAGCAGTCAGGCAGAAAGGCCAAGTTCCCCTTTCTCTTTTTGTTCTATTCAGGCCCTCAGCAGATTGGATGATGCCCACCCACACATGGAAGGACAGTGTACTTTACTGAGCCCTCTGATTCAAAAGCTCACCTTGTCTAGAAACACCTCACAGTCACTCCCAGAAATAATATTTAATCTAGGTACCCTGTGGTCTAGTCAAATTGAAACATAAAATTAAACATCACAGGGATATATCAAGAAATAAAATATTTTACTTAGTCTTTTAATTATGACCCTTAAAAACACTGTGTGTTCCTGATTAAAAAAAAAAAAAAAAAAAAAAAAAAAAAAAACCCTGGTAGGTATGTGTATGTGTGTGTGCATGTGTGTATGAAATATATTGAAAAGCTAATTCTAAATTTTGATTTGAAATGCAAATAGCATTTCAAATAATGACAATGATAACCAAGAAAAAGAGTAAAGCTAATGTGTTACATTAGCAGATAGGAAGATTTGTTATGAATTTATAGTAATTAAAAACTTTGTGGAATTGGTGCCAGAATAGAATAGATGGAATGGAAAATAGAATTTAGAAAAAGACTCCTCTATACACAGCCACTTTTTATGTACCTATAACAAAGATACCAGTATAACTCACTGAGGAAAGGCCAATCATTTTCATAAAAAGTACTGGGTTAATTTATATCAATACAGGAAAAAATTAACTTTGACCTCTACTTCTATAAAAATCAATTCAAGATGGATCCTAGGCTTAAATGTAAAAATAAGATATTAAATCTTATAGAAGAAAATATTGAGGAATATCTTCATGCCCTCAGGCTAAGCAATGATTTTTTAAAACAAAACACAAAAGCACTGATCATAAAAAAAGAGACTGACAAATAGGACTTCATTGACATTGAGAACTTCTGCCAATTGAGACATCACTAAAAGATTAGAAAGTGAACATAGAGAAAATACTTGCAATATAAGCATTTGACAAACTCTCATATCCAGAATATATAACAAAGTTTCCTACATGTCAAATATTAAAAGATAGAAAACCCAACCTGAAAATATGGGCAACACACTTGAGCAAGCATTTTATAAAATGGGATATACAAATGCTCAATAAAGATTAAAAAAAATAGTTTAGGAAGATGCAAGTTGAAACCACAGGGACCTAGGCCTGGGGATGGAGCTCAATGGTGGAGCACTAGGTCCTGGGTCCATCCCCAGACTACAGAAAAGAAAAAAAGAAAAAGGTAAAACCACAATAATGTGATTTTAAAGCCACCAAAATAGTTAAAAATAAAGAGTGATAGTACAGTACTAAATATTGGTGAGCTTGGAGCAATCAAAACTCTCAGAGGGTGCCAATGAGAATGGAAATCAGTTTAGCTACATTGTTACACCCTGAGAACATCAGAGATAAACATACATCTATGACAGGGCAATTCTATTTCCAAATATATATATATATATACATGGTAGAAATGAGTACATATACTCACCAAATACATATATATATATATTTGTTAAAAGTCCAAAATCTGTTAAAAGTCCAAATATCTGTCAATCATAAATAAATAAATGTGGTACATTTATTTATTTTTTTAACTTTTTTAGTTGTAAATGGACCACAATACCTTTATTTTATTAATTTTTTTATGTGGTGCTGAGAATCGAACCCAGTGCCTCACATATGTTAGGCAAGCACTCTACCACTGAGCTACAGCCACAGACCAAATTTAGTACATTTAAATAAAGTTATATAGCAACTAAAAAAAGACACTACCGCTACATGTAATGACATGGATTAATCTTGAATACATATGATTGAACAAAAAAGGCAGAAACAAAAAACCTTATGCAGTTCAAAATCAAGCAAAACTACCCTATAGAGATTGATCTCAGAAGAGTGATTGATTTTGGGCAAGGAAATATTGACTGGAAGAGGACACAAGGAACCTTTCTGTGCTCCTGGCAATGGTCTCTATTTTGATCTGGGTAACAGTAACTTGAATGCACACAAATTTTTAAAATTCATTGAGATAGAAGCTTAAGATCTGAGTACTTTGCTCCATGTATATTAGACTCAGAAATAAAAGGAGGATGGGAAGAAGGAAAAAACAGAGAGGAGGGGAAGGGAAAAGGCATATGGAGGGAGAAAGAGAATGAAGAGAAAGAAAAGCAGAACCTACTATTTGAAAATCATGAATTTAACCTGTTACAAAATAGACACATTTATGACAATATAGATGTTAGAATCATCTCAGATCATCAATTTTAGATTTGTTTTAATAAGAAACAAAAATTTACTATGAGGAAAAATACTTTTTTTTATCAAAGTCACAGTATATTCTAACATTCCATAATTATTTAAATTTACTTTTATCTGTATTTATATTGAAAGGATTTTATGACTTTTTGGTTTTGTTTTCCCATTACCCTAGGTATCTAGCTGTTTAACATATTTTCTAAAATTACCAAACTTAGGAAAACTTAATTCATAGCTCCAAAAGTCATAGGATACATTTACACATATATGAAACACATTATTATTAAATAAAATATGCAAAACTTAAAGAACTAACCTTTTTAATTAAATTATACTTTCTACAGTGAACATTTATCATTTTTTATTCAAATTTGTGATATCAAATCACATCAGTTACAGAGAAAATTACAAATGCCTTTATTATTAATTTATTAATTTATTATTTATTATTATTATTTTATTAGCCACAACACTAAAAGAGTGAAAACTTTAAAAAGTGCATTATTGTTAGTTATATTAGAGAATATATAAATTGTTTGAATGTTATTGTTTAATTTGATACCTAATTTGACATACTTTTAATGAATCTTTTAAATAAATTCATTTTCCATATGTGTAAGATTATTTGCTGTTAGAATCAAATCTTTATAGCTCTCCTTACAATAATTTTCTGAGTTACATCAAATATTTGTACTTAGATTTTTTAAAATAAACAGTAAAATTATCTTCCTAAAGAAAGAATATTATATATTAATTTTAAATAAGAAATTGGAGCCTAAGCTACCAAAAGTGGTAATTTAAATACAGTCTCTTTCTTGGGCCTGGAGTTGTGGCTCAGTGGTAGAGTGCTTGCCTAATGTGTGAAGCCCTGTGTAAGGAAGATGCATCCCAGAAGATGTGTGAGGTTCGATCCTCAGCACCATAGATAGATGATTGATAGATAGATAGATAATAAATAAAATATCCATTGACAATTTATATATATATAGTCTCTATCTTGTTTTGTTTTGTTTTATTCTGTTCTGTTTTGTTTTGAGACAGGATCTGTCTAAGTTACCAAGACTGGCCTTGAACTTAGATCCTCCTGCTTCAGCTTCTTGAAGTATGATCTCTGTCTTTAAATATTTTTTTTTCCAGTTTCTCAGGAAGAACAATGTGGCCTTTCAGTAAACAGTATAACAATGGTGCCATTGTACTGGACTATCTTTTAAAGCATGCACATAAGGCAAAGAGCATTAAAGGAGATGTTATCTCCCTATTGGACAGAGAACAGGTTTGTTTACTGTCCAGTGTAATAAAGATAATGTCTCTCTCCAGGGCAAAAGTCTGGCAGGTTTGTTTTTCATTTTAGTGTAAAATATTCAGGTCACCGGAGCTCAAAGTTCTTCATATGTGACACAGTTCCCGCACATGCAGAGTACCTACCTGAACCTCTCTCATTGAAACAGAAACAAATCAGTGTGCACATAAGTCTCATGCTAATTTTTGTACTTAAGAGTAACAAAGTCCTCATTTCTGACCTAGAAGTCTTGTGTCTCTCTTTCATGTCTATGTGCATGAATCTACAGCAGCCTCTCTAGTTAGCATGCAAATAAGGTTCCTGACAATCAACACCTTAATGTTCAAATAGGCATTACACAACCAAGGATTGTTTTCTCAGGCCTTGTCTTCATCTCATCATAAAATTAGACCAGAACAGTTTGATATTATCATCTGGAAAGATTTGATAAGTAGTTCCAGGCACTGTGTTCAAGTTCAGCTGTCTCTAAAATGGTCAAACTAATCAGATGGATTGGAACATACTCTGACATTTCACCTTTTCTAATGCTAGTCCAGGAATAGTGGCTGGTGCTGCTCATTCTTTTAAATACATGTCTCTATTACTTGATGCCTCAAGGTTAAAATCATCAGTGAAGCATATGAAGCCATAGTTTATATGGCCCAATTTTTCCAGCCTCATTCTTTTTTCTTTCCTGTGCCCCAGCTCCTGCTTCACTAAAACTTTACACTCTTCCTTAGGTGTCACCATCTCACTATGAGAAGCTTCTGCGCATGCTTTCCTTCCCCCTAGAATGCCCTTGCATTATGCCGTGGGTCAGAAATATATAGAAACAATTATGGGCCAGTTAGTCTGCTAAATGTGGACAAGAAAAAATTTCCTACCCCCAGGATGAATACAGCCTGGGCCATTCTCTGATTTAACAGCTGCTTTGTCCTTTAATACCTACCTGAATCTCCTGTGTTCAGAGGAGCCTTTGCAGTCCTTTCCAGGTGTAGTTGAATGTCCTTTCCCCTCCCTGTTTCTACATGATATTTGACCCATATCACTGCTTAGCTTACTGTTTCAACTCAGGGATGATGTGTCATTCATTTTTCATCTGCATTACTGATCTCAGTGCTTGGCACGAACTTGGTACCTATCTTTTAGGTAAAAATAAGAAGAGATGAACCAAAAAAAAAAGTTTAATGTGTTTAGATGCTGCCCACTGTTTCGTCTTCTCTCATGCTCAGGCTCTGAGTAGGAAAAGACAATGATAGACTTCAACTCATTTATTATTTCATTTGTTTATAGCCTGTGGCCTAAAGGACTTAAGGCAAGTTTCAAAGCCCAGAGCAAGGATCTATCTGAAAGTCCATACTGTCTACCGAGAGGATTACAGATAATAACCTTTGATTAGTAAAAAACCAGCCTCTACCTCAGAGCAAAGCCTGCCCAAGGAAGGGACGTGACCTTAGTCCTTGGAAAAACCCACAGAGCACTCCTAAGCACATTCCCACCCTGCTAAGTTGTTTATCTACAAATAACAGGAGAGATCTGCTGTGCCAGGTGTCCCTGACTCAGTCAGGCTAGGTGGGGATCCATAGCAGCCACCAATCAGCATGAGACAGGGATATACCTGAGATGCCAGATAACCCTCCCAGCAGTTTATGGTGGTTGATAACAAGTTGGGAAAGCATGTAGTTCAGCATGTACACCCCTCTTGGCTCAAACCAATCAGTTCAAATGAATACCCCTTTTGTACTGACCAATCACCCCTACCCAACTTGTTCCTGCCAGTGAATGTGCTAATCATGTTTTAGAGTTGTTATTTGATTTTCCCACGGTGTGTGATGATTCCCTATGATGTATATGAAGTCCCTGCCCTCTCCAAAGAATGTATAAAACTGCTGCAAACCCTGGGCTCTGGGCCTCTCAGCGTCACCAGTTCCTGTGTGTGCGTGCGGAGGACCGAAATAGCTCGCAATAAACACCTCTTTGCTGCTTGCATCCATCTTGGGTCTCTGGTGTCTTTGGGGGTCCCGAATTTGAGCATAACAATTAGGACATGTGGCTTCATATAACGGAAAGGGCAGGTGCTTTTTAACGGAAACTGATGAAAGTCTGGGTCAGCTGTGCAAGTGCCCTGGGACTCCAGAATGTATGGGTCACAAAGACAGGATCAAAATGTGTTGTTTTCCAGAATTCTTCTCAGGAAAAATACTACAAAATTTGGGAATCATCCTTAATATATTGTTGAGGGCATGAGAATTAGCAAAGTGGATGATATAAAATACCAGCTTTCCCAGAAAATGGAATGTACACCGTAGGACTCTGGTTTCAACAAGAGATATGTGGGTTTGAAGGCCAAAGAGGAAAAGCTGGATACTGCTATTAGGGATTGTTCTTCTCCTTCCTCTCCCCACCCCCCACCAATCTTTCAGTTCCTTTGTCAAATAAATGGTTAAAGAATTTCAGTTTGCAGGTGTTGAGGAAGAGGTAGGGAGTAGATATTTCATTCTGGCCTTGTACTTCAGAGTGACACAGATCTCTGTTCAACTGTTAATTTGAGGAAATGGCTTAACTTCTCCAGGCAGGACCAGCTACATAATTTGCTGCACCTGTAAAGAAAAAAAAAACAAAGCAAAACACAAGACCACTTGTTCAAAACTCATTAAGAATTTTAAGATGCAAAAGCAAAGCAATAAACTAAATTTAGAGCTCTCTTTAAATGTGATATTCTGCACAACAGCAGAGTTCACATGACCATCTTGCCCTGTGTGTTACTTTCCATTACTATAACAAAATCTGAGATAATCAACTTAAAGAGAGGAAAGGTTTATTTGGCTCATAGTTCGGGAGGTATCATCCCTTGATTAATTGATCCTATTGCTTTGGGCTAGTGGTAGAAGAGAATAGCACAATGAGAGCATGTGCAGAGGAAAACCATTCGCCTCATGGCTTGGCACGGAGGAGGAACAAATCAATGTTCACAGTCCCCTTCGGGGCCATGATCCCAATGTCCTAAGACCTCTCTAGGTCCTAAGACCTAGGCCCCATCTGTAAAGATTCCACCACTTTCCAATATCACCAAGCTGAAGTTCAAGGCTTTAACCCAGGAGCCTTTGAGGGACCTACAAATCCAAACTATAGTCCCCTATCTCTAGGTTTTAGATTCCTTTTGTAAAAATCATTGGGAAAAATGGCTCCCTTGCTAGGCTCGTGTGAGGGTTTCATGAATTATGAGGTGAAAAGTGCCCAGCTTATGGTAAGCAATGGTAACAATTAGCTCCTTTCTTGCTCCCCTCTTCTCTCCTTCTTTCCCTTTCTCCCACACACTTCATTATACTATGAATAATATGTTAAACACACCTCTGCTATCAGTTAAATTAACTGTCAAAGAAACAAATATAATGTACATGTAGATAATGTTAGAGATCATTTTCTATAATAACAAAGATAGTACAGGATGATTGAAATCCATGAATTATCTCAAATCACCTTCTAAGCCATAACATAAAACTTCCCCCCATCAATTACTTTTTAATGAGAATTAATAGGAATCAATTTTTCTAGTGCCATATTTTACAATTACACCATATAGTGCTGGAATTAGAGTAAAGATCTTTTCTTAGTCCAATTCCATATACATTAGAGCACTCTCCTTTAGTTATCTTAAAATTCACTGCACAGTCACAAAACGGTATCTCCTATGTGTGTTTTTAACAGACTATAAATCATAAGAATTGGTTTTATTTTGTTTACTTTTTATAGTCAGTTCAGACAATAGCAGATATACACTGCATACCAAATGTTCTGAGTATGAAATTTAAGTATTTTACATGAAATTCTCTCCTGAAAATATTGAGAAAATGCCAAAGTGTCTGTTATGTAAATTAAATATCAGCCTTGGGCAGCTGTGAGTTATGGGTCATTCACATTATACAGTAAAATGCTTTACTTTCTCTTAACTAGCACGAATTCCCTCTAGACCCAAGGTAAGAGTCGCCCACAATCACATATTAAGTGCAGAAAATGCAAATGATGATGCTTCAAATCCAGACATGACATGAAAGAATACATATTTTGCAAACACTGAAAATTAAATTTTTACATCAATTTTCTAAATGCTTTTGTTTAATTGCCAAAAGAGTTGACAATGCTTTTATTTCAAAACTCCTATGCCTAGGAAAGATGTGTTCTAAAACTGAATTAAATTTGAATGCAATAAGATAATATCCATTGTATCTAATAAGCATGTCCATCATTTCGGTTCATAATGTAGCTCATATCCAAAAGATTAACTCTCTTGTCTTCAAAAAACTTAGCAGAAACATTATATGTATAATATACTATATACTACATATGTAAATCATATTAAGAATATAAATTATATTTCATATTATATAACTGTACATTCCATGTTATATATTATATAAACATTATAAATATATAAATATTTTAAATGTATGCATATCTAAGAAGGATAAAAAATCTTTGACCTTTATCTACCTATTGCTTAGTGGAATTTAAATAACCCCCAAAGTCAGCTGGTCTTTTGTTCTTTAGTGTTATTGCATTATGAAGCTTTCCTGGCTAGCTTCATCACAAGCAGGAGTTGAGTAGTATAGGACTTCCCCAACACCCTACAAATATAAATGCAATCACACCAGTCTCTGTAATTTAAAATGAGGATAATAATTCCTATTCCGGCTGCCTCTGAGTGGTGTGATGAGGATCAATGGAGATAAAATGTAAGAAAGCTTTCCTCAAGCTCTAAAGCTTTTTATAAGTGTGTGGGAATGCAGTCAAAAAGGTGATATTGTCATTTCTAAGTATTGTCAAACACCACTTATTAAATGCATGATTGCTTGTAACACTGGGCTAGGTGCAAATGCTGAACTAAAACAGTGGTACCAGTATTGTGTTTGCAAGTTACGATCCTATATTTTATTTCAGAAACTGTGAACTTTACCTGGAATATAATGATCCTTTTACCAAATACCCACAGGAATGTCTGCTATTAATATTATTGGCTAGAAAAAAAATTTATTTTAGTTCTCATGTATAGCTAGTACTATAGCTTTTGTCTGAACTAGTTAATCTAAAAATTTATTTTTTAATTAAAAACATCACTGCTATGCAACAAATATCATAATTTTCCAGCATTTTTAAATGTCCTGAATTGTTCTTTTGCAAATATATTCCCATGTAATTTGAATTTTCTTTTAAGCCTTTTAAGTAGAAATATTAATTTAAGAATCCTTACTTAAATATTTCCCAGGCCTGCACCAAAGTATTAAGTCATTTTTGTTCAATATTAAATACTTAATAAAAATCCTCTCTCTCATTCTGTGTTTGTGTGTGTGCACATGTGCACAGACACATATAGCTATCATCTTGCTACTTACACGTGGTTTTCATCTATTTGTTTTATTGTTTAAAGGAGCGAAAATATTCAATTTTACAATATTTTCCATTTTCTTCTCTACCAGACTGAGTGTTTTGACATTTTGTGACCAAAATGGTCTAAACATAGAAAAAAATCACAACCATTTTGTTGCTAGTTTGATTTTTAAATTTTGCTTAACATTTTCCCACATAAATTTATATTTACACTGAAGCATATTTTCAAAAATTTCACCCTTAAATACAGTTTTAACTCTAATGACTAATTAGAAGGCATAGATGTTTTATAGTTATATTCACTGCAGCATATCTTTAAAAAAAAAATTGTAGTTGTACATGGACAGCATGCCTTTATTTTATTTGCTTATTTTTGTATGCAGTGTGAAGGACTGAACCCAGTGGCTCATCCATGCTAGGCAAACGCTCTGCCACTGAGCCACAGTCCCACCACTGTGGCATAATCTTGAATATACAAATAGCTATCTCTGAATTGGGGAACAGATAATTAATATTCAGTTTATCAAGAAAAAAAAACTGTTCTGATGTTAACATATCTAGACCATCAGAAAAGAAAGAATGAAAGAACAAAAGATCCTGAGAAACTCACAAACCTTGTCTCCTTTGTCTGACCCTTTACTTGTCCAGTGCAAGAGGATTTCTGGGAGCCATTCCAGTCTCAAGGTTTTCTATTGGAATGGTTCCACTTGGGCTTTGCAAGTGGATTTTGACGTGTCAAACAGAAAAAGCTGTTTTAGAAAACCAGACCTGGGGCCAGATGCCATGGTGTACATCTGTAATCCCAGTGATTTAGGAGGCTGAGGCAGGAGGATAGCAAGTTCCAAACCAGCCTCAGCAATTTAGCAAGACACTGTTTCAAAATAAAAAAATGAAAAAGGGGCTGGGATTGTGGCTCAGTGATAGAGCCCTCGCCTAGCACAGGCGGAACCAGGGTTCGATCCTCAGCACCACATAAAAATAAAGGTATTGTGTTGTGTCCATTTACACCTAAAAAATAAATATTTTAAAAAAAATGAAAAAGGTCTGAAGAACAGCTCAGTGCTAAAGCACCCTTGGGTTCAATCCCCAGTACAAAAAAATAAAATAAGATAAATCAGACCTCAATTTTCTGCTTTAAAATCCCAAGATTGGGGATTCATCATCTGCTTGTCTCAATACTAATCACCATTAGATACTTTAATTTTTGAATGATGAATAAGTAGTGTAAGGGAAGGAAGAATAGGAGAGGACTTGTGTATTATGTACTATACTAGATATTATATAAGTGACTTAGTTGGATTATTTAAAGAGAATGAACCCCCAGATGCACAAGTCAGAACACAGATTACCAGAGACAAACTTCAGAACTGAATATGAA
This sequence comes from Urocitellus parryii, assembly GCF_045843805.1. Lineage (NCBI taxonomy): Eukaryota > Metazoa > Chordata > Mammalia > Rodentia > Sciuridae > Urocitellus > Urocitellus parryii. The sequence goes on from NC_135541.1 coordinate 76,689,623, forward strand.
TACAGTTATATGTGACAAAGCTACCTAGTGAGCTCTTCCCGCTTCCCCCTGCACAAAAAAAAAGAAAATTCACTTTTTCATAGAACTAGTAACTCAAAATAGATAATAAAACTAAATAGAAAACAAACAAACAAACAAAAAAACACAAAACCTTTAGAAGGAAACAGGAGAAAGTATTTGTGATCTCAGATTAGATGAAGTTTTGAGATATGACACTGAGAGCAAAAAAAAAAAAAAATCAATAAACTAGATGTCATCAAATTTTAAAACTTTTGCCCTATCCATGACCCTGTTAGGATGATGAAAAGATAAACCAGTAACTAGGATAAAATATTTGCAAATCACATAACTGGCAAAGGATTTGTGTGACCAAAATATAAAGAACTCTTTAAACACAACAGTGAAAGGAGAGAATTCAGTTAGAAAATGGACAAAAGATTAGGACAAACAATTCAACAAAGAGGATATGCAAATGAAAGATAAGCACGTGAAAAGACATTCAAGACCATTATCCTTTAGAGAAATGCAAATTAAAGCCACTGGACCTCCCACCACACATCTATCAGAATGACTAACATGAAAACTATTGATAATACCAAGGACTAACAAGGATGTAGAGTCACTGGATTTCTTATCCACTGAAAGGAAAATGTAAAATGGCACAACTACTCTGGAAAACCAGTTGAGTAGTTTCTTGTATAGTCATATATGTGCTCAACATAAAACCCAGCAGATGTATTGGTCAAATTATATTGTTATATTATGTGCATGCACAAATATGCAACAACAAATCCCACCAGTATGTACAACTACAATGTTCCAATTAAAAGATGTGGGGAAAAACACCCAAAAAGTATACTCTTGGATATTTGTCATAAAGAAATGAAATGCCACATCACACCAAAAACTTGTATGCAAATATTCGTAGCAGCTTTGTTTGTAATATCTCTAACTGGAAACAACTCACATATCCTTCTGTGGGTGAACAGATAGTGCTCATACAATGGAAACTATTTAACAATGAGAAACAAACTATTAATACAATAGATGGATCTCAAGGGCATTGTGCTGAGTAAAAGAAGTCAGTCTCAAAAAAATTCCATACTATAGAATTCTATTTCTATAACACTCAATGACAAAATCAGGGTGACAAAGAGCAAACAAGTCAGTGGGGGTCAAAAGTTAGCATTAGGGAGAGAGTAGAACAATAAAGGGTCAGTGTTATGGTTTGAATATGATATTTCCCTCAAAAAAATTCCTGTTAATGCAAGAATAGTCACAGATAAAAATGATTACATTATGAGAGCTATAACCTAATGAGTCCATTTGAATGGACTGACTGGGTGTTAACTGTAAGCAGGTGGGGTGTGACTGGAGGAGGTGGGTCACTGGGGGTGTCCCTGGAAGGGGGCATCTTCCCTGCAGACCCTCTCCTCACTCTCTTTCCTCCACTGGACCTAGAGCAATGCAGTAAGCCATCCATAGACTGATACTTTTGAAACCATGAGCCCCAAATAAACTTTTCCTCCTCTAAGTTGTTCTTATCAGGTATTTTAGTCACAGTGACACAAAGCTAACTAAAGCAGTCAACATGAGATACTTTCTTTATACTAATAGAACAGTCGTGAATCCTTATTGTAAAGGTGATTCTATATGTTAATCTATGCATGTGAAAAATTTTTTTATAAGACTATGCACACACACACACACACACACAAAGAAAAACAAAGAGCATATAAAAGTTGAAATCTGAACTAGTGCTCTATTTTTCTTTTTTTTTTTTTAATAACATCATACCGATAACAATTTCCTGGTTTGACAATTTAGTATGGTTATGCAACATGTTATTGGAGAAAGCTGGGTGAGGAATGCACAGGAAATCTTTGTGCTATTTTTACAACTTCTTGTCAGTCTTAAGTTATTTCAAAACAGATTTAAAAAAAAAAAGTATGATGTTACTGGAATGTAAAGTTCCTTTCACCTGCTGCTTCAGGTCTGCATGAGTATCTATACTGCTTAAGAAAAGACAGGAACAGTTAAAACCTAGACATTTAAAACTTAAAACATTTAAGTCCATCGTACAACAGATCTGTAAAGGACCTAGATTTTTTCCGTGGTTTACCCAGATTTCTCTCTAGAAACAATTTTCAAAAACAGGGAAGGGGAAATTAGAGACTTGTGGGAGAAATTAGGGCCTGGGAAGTGCTTTGAAAATCAAAGAAGGGAGTGAGAAGATTTGAAGCTTATGCTAGAGGCTACCATTGCAGATGAATTTAGGAAAATAGACTCACAAAAAAATAGACCTATCAGGAAAAGTTCAGTGACAAGCTTGACTAATCATTGAATTTCATTTAGTAGGGTTAAAGTCCCAGATTACAATTTTGAGTTAAAGTTGCTGTTTTTGTTGTCATTTTATGTAAATAGTTGAACTACTTTGGAATTTAAAGTTTTGTTGGTTTTGTTGGTTGGTTTGCTTGGTGCTGGGAATTGAACCCTAGGCCAGACACATACTGTACAACTGAGCTGTATCCTCAGCTCTCCCACCCTTACCTTACTTTCTAAGCATAAAATTCTTATAAATGTCATTGGATAAGTTGAAGGCTTTAAATTATTCTATAATTCTTCTCTAAACAAAATTCAAGAAGTCCTTCTGCAGTGGGAAATACTCTGTGGTCATTGTTGTAGTATCTTCATTCATGTGAAGTTGTTTACAAATTTCCTTAAGTTTGGAAATACAATTGGCCTTGGTACATGATTTTAAATGCTTTTCCTAGCTAAAAAAAAAAAAAAACAGTAAACTACTCCAAAGTTGCAATAAGACCTAAGATTTAAATCTCTCTAGACCACTTTCCACTTTCCTTTTTTCCAGAAAAGTATTTGCTAAAATTCTACACCCTTGTTATAAATTAAAGATTAAGGCAATGACAAGAAAAATGGATATTTGTAATATGGAAGTAAGGATCAGTTCTTGGATGAATATTCAATGCACTAGATTATAGACACCAATGCAGCCACCATTGCAGCAAATGGACTGCAACTACATATTTTGAATTATTGAACCAGTGGCTTGAAACTATTCAGTAGATCAGATGTATTGCCTTCCTTCATGAGATTGATGAGAATTCAGCTCTGCTCGCCACACTCCAGTGCAGAGAACTGGAGGGCATTTAGCATACTGAGAAAGGTCAAAGTGAGACTGTATCAGTTTCTGAACCTAAAAATTCCAAACTCCTTGCTACCCATTAAAATGAATGAAGAAAAGCTGTGTTTTGATGTGTAGCATCCCAAAGACTGGCTTGAGGCATAAAGGAAAGAAACTAGTATGCTGAGACCAAGAAACGCTTGTTTGCCACCTTCCAGAGCATATAAAGAGCACAATGCTGTGTGCTCTTTCATCCCTGAAAGCCCTGTCGTTTCAAAAGTTATATGCAGCTTAAATAATGGAGATTCTGATATTAAAAAAAAAATGCATAACATACTAGGTCCTTCTTTTTTGGTAGCTATTACAAAAACAAAACATCAAAATGATTTGGCTATTTAAATTGATGGTAAAATGGATTTTTCATGTAGTAGACTAGAGTTAGATTTCACTATAGGCAAAAGTCTACTAGTTTATGAAAAACACTGATTGTGCAAGATACTAATGGCTTCTGTGGAAACATTCTAGTGATGAAATACACTTAACTCGTAAGTTAAGCTTCACTCTCGGATGAGACATGAGAGTTCCTAATTGTAGTGGTGAGGAATACTCCTGGTCAGACCTGCACAATAGCTATTCTCCAGCCTGAAACAGGGTGAACTTGATAAAAAGCAAGATTTACTGCCCTTGCTTATTTGCTTGGTATTAGCATACCAGATTGATTGGAACTACAGTTGTACTTCTCTCTCCCACAAAAGATACGTTTATCCAATCATTTTGCTTCCAGAGGAAGGAGAATTGTGTACACACATGCACACACGTCTGCACATAACACAATTTCTTTTCTTAGAATTTATCTCTGACATTCTTTCTACTATCCTCAGCCATATTAACTATAAAACTTAAAATAAAATCTTCCTTTGAGACCTCCATGTCTGGCAATCTGTTAGAGAAAGGAAGAGCAATATCTCTATTTAGCAACTTCGAATGCCCATGGTAGCAAAGGAGGATAAGTTAGTCAATAGGTTTCTGTTCTACCTTTTTTTATTGATTAATATTTAATACACACATAAGAATATGTGTAATATGAATTATTTAGGACATGCAATAAATTGAACATTTACAAACTTACCCCTCAACTTAAAAGTGTTACCAATAACATTGCATCTACCTTTGTGTCTCTTCTTGGTCTACCATCTCCTAAGAAAGAACCAGTAATTTGAACCTTTTGTTTCTCCTTCCTTTGATTTTTTTCCCCCTCATGGTTTTTAATCACAACTTTACTTAGGTGTAAACAATATACTGATTGATTTTTTGGTTTGGAAATTTGTAAAAATGGTAACCTACTGTAGACAGTCTTCTATTATTTACTTGGTTCAAGCAATGTTTTATTTCAAGGCTACATCCATGTTGTTGCATATAATTGTAGGTCATTTGTTTTCAGTACTGCATGAAATCACACTGTATAAATATTTCCACAGTGTAATGATCCATTATCTTACCAACAGACATTTGGGACATTTTAACTGCCACCAGTTATCCAAGCTTTTTTCATCTCACATTTCAAGGTTCGGTAAATCTAACTACCAGTAAGTTTAAAAGCTCCTTCAGCTACAACAGGATTAGCCCTTGGTAAATTGTAGCCCTTTGTAAAGAGTAACTCAAGAAGACTCCTTAAGTCCTTCTGATCAGGAGATGCTTAGCCTTTTAGTAAAACATGTGGTTGGTTCTAATAGTTATTCCTTCCTTCCCTCCCACCATGTGGATTTAAATTCTAAATCAACCTCTTCCCTTTCTCTCTCTCTCTCTCTCTCTCTCTCTCTCTCTCTCTCTCTCTCTCTCTTTCTCTTCTTCACCCCTTTTTCATTTATTTATTTATTTTCCAGTACTATGGATTCAACCCAGGGGAGCTCTACCACTGAGTTAAACCCCCCAGCCCTTTTTTATTTTTTGATTCAGAGTCTCACTAGATTGCTAAGGCTGGCCTTGGATTTACATTCATTTTGCCTCATTCTCCCAAGTAGCTGGGATTACAGGCATGAGACACTATACCTGGCTTCATTTTCCCATTTTCTAACTATGAGATCCTGAATAATTAATTTTACTTCCCTGTGTTTCAGATTCTTCTTCAGTAAAATTAAAGCAGTGACGCATACTCATAAGTCTAATGCCATTATAAAATAGAATGAGGTGTTAATGCATAGCCTAATGCTGGCATATAGAAGGCACTTAGAAAGTATTCAGGGAATTAGATTGAAGAATGAATAAGTGAAGGGGTGAACAAGGAAGCAATGGAAACACCTGCAAAGAAGGTAACATAAATATGTGAATCAGATGCAAGAAAATTCTTAGGGATGGGTCCTATTACTGGGAGGGCACACTACCCCTTATTCACAGGCTGTCACCTTACACACAGGTGGCACCCTCCCCAGTTATGTAACATGATTGCCTTGTTTTATACCAACTTCACCTGGGGTCATAAGAATAACCTAGTATGTGACCAAAAAATGAAGCTAATGTCTTTTGTGCGTCTATTACATGCCATGTGCTCCTCTAGGACCAAAAAAATAGGAAAGCCCTGAAAGACAAAAATCTCATCTTTTTTATAAGGAACCTAAAAGTGATCCCTTCTGTCTTGGGACAGTTTCCTGATACTTCTTCTATCCAGGGTAACCCCTCCATGTCTCAGATACACATTGTGGAGTCAGTCCAGGACAAAGGGCTTTCAACATCTAAGATAACCTTCAAAATTGCAAAGTAAAGAGAACTCGGCCTGCCAGCTTCTGCACACCCAGGGCATACTTGATGCTCATTTGCGGTATCCTTTTCATTCTTCTCATCCTCCAGTTCTCCCCTAGTTCATCCCATGGTGTGTGCTTTTTCACCCAATTTTCTTTTTCAAAACTCTGCTCCCTAAAACAAAGATGTTCTGGGCAGCCTGTCTCTAAACTCTTTTTCCCTCCTCTTCCCACTTCCTAGGAACAACCAGAAAGGATGAATCATTTTGCTTGACTCTCTTCCCAACCTGAGAAGTGAAGAGCAAATCCATCTAAGGGCTGTTTAATTCTAGATCAAATGCATTAGGCTAAAATAAAAAGGAAACATTCCCAGGAGTGGATTAAGCCAATAGAAGTTTATTTTTCTTATATAACCATAAATTCTGAGTTAGGAAATTATTATATTTCTGCAATACCATTAAAGACCCAGGCTCATTCTGTCTTCCTATCATGTGTGCTTAACACGTGGCTATTGTTCTCATATTTACAAAATAACTACCTTGCCTCCCCACCTCACATCTTTCTAGGCAGGCGGAAAGAAAAGTCATGTGCCACTTTCTCACAGGGTTTCTCCTCTGGGCCTTTCCTTACCTCAAAATCTCCACTTATATTATTATTTTTTTAATCAAAATTGTGTCCTAGCCTACCCAGCCTGCAACCATGCTCAGGCACTCAAGCATTTTAACTTTCTAGTCTTTATAACTGAAGAAACAAATTTAATAAATATGTTACCCATTCCATTGAAAGCTAAATCAGAAATTTTTTTTTCAAAGTTTAAGGAACTTTATTCATAAATGTAGACACCCCTATCTATATCTGTATCTAAATCTATATATCTGTCACATTTTATTATGATTTTGACTACAGTCCTTAAGGCATTATGAAACTCTCAAAAGATAAACATTGTGCAGATATCTAATTTCTTAAAGATCCTACTTTAGAGCCAGAAATGTGCAGAGTGAATAGGAAAAAAAAAAATGAAAAATAGAACAAGAGAAAAATAAGCACATTAAGAAATGGAAGACAGGAGGGAAACTGAACCAAATATGATGACAATACGTTAACAGGCATTCTAAGTGCTTATTTCTCAACATCAAAGTCAACGTGCACTCAATCTTATCTTCCCAGGGTGTTGATGAGGATGCTGCAGGGAGAGGGAAAAAATCCAGATGTTTCCCTGCCTCCACAAAAACACGTATGTAATAATTTTTAAAGAGAGAAAATATTATTGATTTTTTTATATTACATGAGAGTATTAGGCCACAGGCTAAAAAATAAAATAACCAATATTTTCTTTTTTTTCTTCTTTACCTGAGGAATTTAAAGCAATTAATTTACTTTAAAATGTACTCTGAAGGAATTTTTAACAATATACTATGTATAGAAATTAGAATGAATCAAAGATGACCTGCTCATTCTTTTTTCTCTCCAATACTTCATTTTTAGCATCTTTTCCTTTCTTATTTTTTTCCTATAAAGACACAAGCAAAAATTAAACCCAAATATTTTGTATTTCTGCCATATTTCAATAGAACACAAACACATTTTAATAACAAATATGCTTTTGTAAATAAAAGTAGGATATTAAAATATTAAAGAAAGAAATATTTCAATTATTTGTTTTGCTTCTTTCTTTGTTTTCAGTGAGACAATACGGTATGGCAATAATATACTCTAAGGTCTAGTTCTCTCCTTTGTCCTAGTTTATTTTTTTATGCATCTTTGAAATCATTATGAATAACTTCGTTTCTACTTAAGGTTTATGCCTCCAACATCTGAATTCTGTCTTAATACCTTTTAATTTCAATAACTTTCAAATCCAATTTAAATATCTGTACATAAACCATGATTCCACAATGATAGATGTTTTTAAACTTAAAGTGTTGATTATATTATAATTAACTCATTTAATATAAATCTTATTAATAATATCTAGTATTTTATCATAGTGGGATAAATAGTCACATTTAAAATTTATTAACTACTCTGACTTTTTTTTTTTTTTTTGAGCACCTGCTATACATGGGGTGTATAGCACATAGAGCCCGCCTAGAGAGCCTAAGGAGAGGGTCTGACTTATTCTCCACACAACTGCTAGAGTCTAGCTTAGTGTCTGGCACATAGTTAGTGTTGAATGAACAGTTTTTTGAATGCATGAATTGGCTTTCATCTTAAAAACCCATTTCTGTTTTCTGGTCCACTTCTTGGTTATTGTGAGTCTAAATTATTCCCATCAAAAGAGTAATCCTTTTCCTTTTGGCAGAAACTCAGGGTTGAAAAAAATGCTTCCATTTATTTCCCAGCCATCTACACAGGTGCCAAACTGCTTGAGACAGGGCTTGAGCAAATTTTTAAGGCACCTCTCTTATTCTTTACTCTTCCCATTTGCATTACCCAAATCTAAATAACCAGCCAGTAACTTCTCGGCTTTCTTCTCAGAGACATTCTGCTGTGAAAACCAAGATCTTTTAAATATGAGCCTAACTGGATTACTACTTACCCCATATCATCCTCCCCACAAAGGGCAAAGCTTATGTAAATGTCCTTTTCAGGCGTTTTCTTTCAAAAGGGTAAATTCCACAGATGGGAGTGGGGGGAAGTATAACATCATTACAATACTTTTAAGATAAATTGGTTTATCAGATTGTTTTTCTTTCTGAGAGAAAACACCCAGGGCATATGACAATTCCACTTAGTTCTAAATGGATGTATAACAATCTGACTTGTAATTTTTAAGAGTAAGCCGCAATATTTTGTGTGAACTGTAAGATCTAGGTCATATAAAATAAGTCTACTGAATATTTTATAAGAAAAAAAATTGTATATGAAAATACATTTACTGGATTATGAAAGTTATAATGGTGACTGATCATGAACTAGTTTCTGGTGCACATTATACTTTGTTAAAGACTTCATGAATCATTTCAGAAAAGTATTATTGCTAGGTGTGGTGGTGCATGCTGGTAATCCCAGTGCCTCAGAAGCTGAGGCAGGAGAATCTTGAGTTCAAAGCCAGCCTCAGCAATTTAGTGAGTCCCTAAGCAATTTGGTGAGACTCTGTCTTTCATTAAGAAAATAAAAAGGACTGAGGATGTGGCTCAGTGATAAAGTACCCCTGGGTTGAATCCCCAATACCAAAAAAAAAAAAAAAAAAGAAAAGAAAAGGAAATTATGATTGAGTAGAAAGTTAAATATATATTCTAATTGTCTAACTTTCTATTTTGAACCAACTATCAGCCCATCATGATCTAGGTTTCAAATTTCATGATGAATTATAAAGTTGAAAGAAGTTGAATTTATCTCATCAAAAACATTCCAGATCAATTAACTTCCTAAAAGGTCCCTAGAGCTACCTTCTCCTTCACGCACTCCACAGGAACCCATATTTTTAAATGCCTATAAATGTTCTCAGAAGCTGTGAACTCTTAATTGTGTTATATCACTAACTCACATTGTCATCCTGGTTGCTTTTCTTCTCCAACTTTTCTCTCCACTATAAGAATGGATATTAACATAAGACTTTTCTCACAAGGACACTGAGATTTAAGTAATGTATGTATGTAGAACAATCTGGGAAACTCGGAAGAGAGATATCGTGTAAGAATAGAGCATTATACGAAAGTTTCGAAACTGACTTTAATGCAATGCACATTTTCAACATGGCTATTTTGGCTCTGTGTTCTCTGTGTAACTTTTCAAAAAGACATCTTTTTCTTTAAACTACCCAATGCCACTAGTTTTTTTTAGCTATTGTTAAAATGATAGTCTTAATAATTTTCTATTGGGAACCTAAAGACATACATCATAAATTCAGTGACAGTGAAGAAAATGACGGCCACGGTTGGCTTGGGCGACGGCTGTTTGTAATGACATGCCCACTCTATTAGAAATGCTTTACTGTTCTTGAGGGGGTCAATCGTGATCTGCATTAAAAAAAAAAAAACAAATTTAAGTTTAAAGCAAAACTTAATAAAATAGTGTCTGTGGAGAAAAAAAGGCAACAATTTTAAAGGGTGGGGAAATCTCTGTCACAATGACAACCCTAAATTTTCTTTTGTTTGTTCCATTAAATGAAAGCAATAACAAGCCATCATCCACCTATTATGTATTAAGTCCCATAACTTGTCAGCCGCTAAAATAATTGTCCAACCTCTTGAATATTTCCAATACGTACCAGCAAGTGATGATGGTGTCAAATTTCCCCAAAGTATAGAATTCATGATCTTAGAATCCACTTCCTTTTCCTTCCGAATCCCTCATGCATATATACATTTAAAAATCTTACTTCTAATAGAATTATTTGAACTCAGACTGCCTGTCATCTGTTATTCTCAAAGTACTTTACTAATAATAGACAATCTGTGAAATTTGTCTCTGCTCTGGGTGTTACTACTTCTGTTGCTGCAGCTTGTCCCTGACGTTGGTCCTGTCTATTACTGCCAAGATATCTGATTAGAGGAATTAGATGTGGAGCCAGATTGCAAGGTGGGTGGCTGGTGGTTCTGCTGCTTCTTAGTCCTGTGCTTGTCAAAAACACACTCCCAGTGATGGCTCCACACAGGGATCAATTTCAGAGTGTTTCTTCATAGTGAGACAGCAGCGACAAGGAAGCCCAACACAGCAGCAGCTGGCTCAGGGAAAAACACTGCCCTAATCCATGCCTGTTCGTAGCTCCCTACCTGAACTCAGTTGACTTCTCCTTGCTCTGGTGTGTTTTAGTTCCCCACATGTAAGAGCTGAAAGAAGTCCAGATGACCCTTTACTTTATCCAGGATGGTCAAAGTGGAAATCATAATACTTTTAGAGCATTGGCATCACGGGTAGTAGTATGTTCGTTAGTTTATGTTGCTATACCAAATATCTTGGATAAGCAACTTATAAAGAGAAAAGGTTTATTTTTGCTCATAATTTTGATTGGCTTCACTGATTTGTGGCAAGTTGGTAGATTATGGTGGGAGACTTTTTTTTCTTTAATTCCTGTTTCCTTAGCATCTTAAACAGTAGCTAGTAGAGTGAATACATTGCCAAACATAATATGCACAGGAAAGAGCTTAAACCAGGTGAAAGTTAATTCCTCCTAGAAGTGTACATGAAAAGTATGTGGAATAGAAAAAACTTTAAGGGGAAGTAAAATTATTTATAAAACAATCATCTATAGAATACTTGATAGTGGATCCCTTCATTTTAGTGCTCCCTACAAAATGATTTTCATCATTTTTGTTTCTATAACTAAAATCAGACAGTTACTGTGCAAAGTGAGTACTTCTCTTGGAAATCTCTAGAATTCTTAAGGTATCTGTATCTGAAAGAGAGGGAAAGCAGAGACTAGGATAAATATGGAGCTTTATGACAATTTTGGATAAAAGATGGTGATTCCACTCAAGGAAAATGCCATACCTGAATCCTGCCTGTTCCTTCCAACATGAACGTCTCCACCTTGCTGCTCCTCCACCCTCATTTCCCTAAATTAAATTAAAGTTTTGTTTATCTGTCATCCATGATTATTTACACAAAGCAAGAAATCAGTTATTAAGTGCAAGGAAGAAAACTGGATATAGATCTGCCAATAGTAATCTAGAGTTAACACATGCATAGTACTTGCCAGGTTCCAGACACTAAGTGCTTTAAATCCTTAAATTCATTTAATTCTTCCAACTACTCCATGAGGAGAAGTTAGAGTCATCCTACCATCCAAAAGCACAAAATGCTTGAGTACAGTTACATAATGATCCAACTCCTTGTCATGTGAAAGAAATAACAAAAAATGACAGAAATTGAAAGACAACATGAAGACAAGGAGGGATAAATAATGAAGCTAATTTTTCATAGGGTATGAAAGTTACCAGAAGATTCTAAAGTTAGTGAATAAAAATTATAGCTAATGAATGAATTAAAAGAATATTAATATTTAAAATTATAACAATAACCACTAGAGTGATTAATATAGTAAATGGAGTGAGGAGGAAATGTGATGAAGAATATGGTGGTAGTCTAACTGTGGTCACTTGAAATTTGCAACATGGATTTGATCAAATTGTCTAAATTAAAAGAGTAATGGTGTACCATGTTATTTACAGACATCATGAAACCCACAGAACAATCAATTTTTATAAAAACTAAATAAATAGACATGAAAATTATGAAATTCTTGGTACCAGGGTAACACCATGGCTCTAATATTGATCAGAGAAGTTAATTATTCCTCACGTCATCAGACTGAAAAATATTAAATTGTTATTACAAATTAAAATCATACAATCTTAAAAGAATGAAGTGTGAGAGCTGTGTAAATTAATTTCTAATGTGATTGATGACCATTCCTTACTTAAACTAAAGGACAATGAATTTCTGATGAACAAAGACGAAAAATATATTTAAACAAATGCTTATTAATTTTTGCAGCAGAATAAAAATATTTTGGTGGTATTCGATAACAAGTCTTATCATCATTATCATTATTCTTATTTTGTGTACAGGTCTGCAGGTCAGCTGAGACAACTTCTTCAAGTTGTGGACCTGGTATAGTGAGTGGCTCAGCTTTCTAGTGCAAGTTAGGAGCTCAAGCCATTGGGGGCAGCAGCCATCTAGGAAAAAAAAAATGTTTCTCATGGTGAAATTTGGAAGTTTCTGCAGTGATGGGTGAAAACACATGCTGCCTCTTAATATCTTGGTCTGATCTCAATGTTAATAAGACCAAGAACATCCTTTTACCACAGAGGAAGGGAAAGAGAATAAATATTTGCTAAAATATAATCAAATATAATCACAGCCACCACAGACACGTTGATGAAAATCATTTCTATTGACTATGGCTGATTTCATCCAGAAAAATATTTTAGGAAATGATTATCTCAACCACAGACTTTACCTGTATTTATTTATCAAATATAAAAAAGAGACCCTAAAAGGCTTACATGTTAAGCTACCAGTAACACTAAGTTAATAAAGTAATTATAACCTACCCATAATCTGTTACTCACTATAAGCAGACACTAAAAAAAATGCATGAAAAATTATCCTCAAAAATGAAGATTATCATGTGTCCATCATCTCAACGTACACATTCATATGTACATTCTATTTATTCTAGGAAATGGTTTATTCACCATTTGTGTGCATTCGAATATGTATAGGACTAACGGGAAGTACTCAGTTTGTTCTACTGAGTAGCAATATCATCTAGAATATTAAAAACAAATTGGCGCGTTTAACAAAGTATAATCTAGTAAAAGTTTCAAAGTCACCCTAGTTTTCCCAAAATTAATTTCTTAGTACATATTTGCAAATTCTCTTAATATGGGAAATAAAACTTATAGAAATTCTAAACCCCCACAATTATCAGACGGTAACTCATCTTATTTTCTTTTACTTTTACTAAAAGGGAAAATATTACAATTTGTATTTAATTTTTAGGATTTTGTGTTTTAGAACAGTTTTAAGTTCACAATAAAACTGAGGTAGACATAAAAATTTCCCAAATACCTCCTCCTGCAATTCATGCATAGCTTCCCCTATTATCAACATCCCACTGGAATGGTGGATTGGCCTCAACAGGTGAACTTAAAACTGATACATCATAATCACCCAAAGTCCGTAGTTTGCTTTAGGGTTCCTTTGGTGTTGTACACACTGGAAAAATATATGGAAAAAAATAGATAGATAGATAGATATAAAATACAGAATATTTTCACTGCCCTAAAATTACTCTGTGCTCTACCCACTGATATCTCCTCCCACCCACAAACCCTAACAACCACTGATTTTTTTTTTACTATCACCATGGTTTTGCCTTTTCCATAGTGCCATATAGTTGGCATCACATAATATCTAGGCTTTTCAGATTTTTTTATTTTGTAATATGCATTTAAGTTTCCTCCATATCATTTCATGACTTGGTAACTCATTTCCATTTACTGCTGAATAATACTCTTTTGTCTGGATGTACTACAGTTTATTTTTCCATTCACCTACTGAAGAACATCATGATTTGCAAGATTTGTCAATAATAAATGAAGCTACCATAAACATCTATGTGTAGATTTTTGTGTGGATATAAGTTTTCAGTTCCTTTGGATAAATATCAAGGAGCATACTTGCTGAATAATATGCTAAGAGCATATTTAGTTTTGTTAGAAACAACTGTCATTTTGCATTCCCACTAGTAAAGAATGAAGACTTCTGTTGTTCCATATCCTCTCCAACATTTGGTACTGTCAACTTTTCAGATTTGGGCAATTCTAAGAGAAGTTTAGTGGTATCTTTTTTAATATAATTTGCATTTCCCTCGTGATATATAATGTGCAGTATCTTTTCAGACATGTATTTGTTTTTCAAGTTGTTTTGTGATTGTTGGGTTTTAAGAGCTCTTGGTATACATTGGATAGTAGTCTTTTATGAGATACTTTTAAAAATTAATTAATTTATTTAAATTAGATATATATGACAGCAGAATGCATTTTGATTCATTGTACACAACTGCAGCACAACTTTACAATTCTATGGTTGTACATGATATAGCAACACACTATATGTGCAGTCATACATGTACCTAGGGTAATAATGTCCATCTCATCCACCATCTTTCCTGCCCCCATGAACCCTCCCTACCCTCTCTCCCCTTTACCCAAAGTTCCTCCATTTTTCCTAAGCCTCCCCACTCCCTGTTATGGATCAGCATCCACTTATCAGAGAAAACATTCAGCCTTTGGTTTGGGGGGATTGGCTTACTTCACTCAGCATGATATTCTACAAAATCCATCCATTCACCTACAGATGCCATAATTTTATTCTCTTTTAATGCTGATTAATATTCCTTTGTGTATATATATCACTGTTTCTTTATCCATTCATCTACGGAAGGGCATCTAGGTTGGTTCCACAGTTTAGCTATTGTGAATTGTGCTGCTGTGAACCAATGATGTATTACTATAGTATGCTGATTTTAAGTTCTTTAGGTATAGACCAAGGAGTGAGATAGCTGGGTCAAATGGTGGTTCCATGCCAAGTTTTCTAAGGAATCTCCATACTGCTTTACTTTTTGTGTTAGCTTTTCTCCCAGTCTGTGACTCATCTTCTTTCACAAAGAATAAGATTTTAATTTTAATTTTAATGAATTCCTGCTTGTTGATTATTTCATAGGTTTTTGGTTTGGGTCATGCTTAAAAAGTCATTGATATACCCAAGGTCATCAAAGTATAATATATAACGTCATCTGGGAGTTTTATTCTTTTGCATTTAGGTCAGTGATCCATTTATAGGTTAATTTGTGAAGGTAATAAGGTCTATGTTCAGATTTATTTTTTGCCTGTGGATATGCAGTTGTTCCAATACTATTTATCGAAAAGACAATCTTAGTTCCATTGTATTGTCTTTGATCCTTTGTCAAAGATCTGTTGACCATATAAATGGGTGTCTGTTTCTGCTATCTCTATTACGTTTTATTGTTCTCATCTGTTGTTGTTTTTTGTTTGTTTAACCAACACCATACTGCCTTGATTACAATTAGCTTTCTGGTATGTCTTGAGAACAACATCAGTTTTCCAATTTTTTCCTCTCCTTCAATATTTTGTTAGCTATTCTATACCTTTTGTCACTACAAAAACAAAAAACAAGCTAGGTGTGGCGGTGCATGCCTGTAATTCCAGCAGCTTGGGAGGCTGAGACAGGAGAATTTCGAGTTCAAAGCCAGCCTCAGCAAATGTGAGGCACTATGCAATTCAGTGAGACCTTGTCTCTAAATAAACTACAAAATAGGGCTGGGCATGTCACTTAGTGGTTGAGTGCCCCTAAGTTCAATCTCCATTAGCAAAAACAAAACAAAACAACAACAACAACAAAAAAAAAAAACACTTTAGAATCAATTTGTCAGTATACACAAAATAACTACTGGACTTTGACATTGCATTGAATGTATAGATCAAATTATAAAGAACTGACACATCGACACAGATGTTCTTCAACTTACAAAGGGATAGGTATCAATAAACACATTGTAAGTTGAAAATGCATTTTACATAACTAACCTACCTATATCATAGCTTAGCAACACAGTATACTGTACACTATTAATTCTTTACCCTTGTGATCACAGGGTTGACTGGGAGCTATAGTTCACTGCCACTGCCCAGCATAATGAGAAAGTATCATACAGTATTTCATTAGCCTAGGAAAAGAACAAAATTTAAAATGTAAAGTAGGAGTTCTAGTTAATGTTCATCAGTTTGCACCATTCTAAAGTTAAAAAATTGAAAGTTGATCTATCATAAATTGGAACCTTCCATATTGGATCTTCCTATTCACGAACATGGAATATCTCTTTATTCATCTAGTTCTTCTTTGATTTTGTTAATCAGATTTTTATTGTTTTCCCATGTAGATCTTGTACATATTTTGTAAGATTATACTTAACCATTTCACTGGGTAGATAACTAATGTAAATACTACTATGTTTTTAATTTCAAATCCCATTTCTTCACCGTGAGTATATAGAAAAGCATTTGAATTTTGTAGATAAGCCTGTTATTCTGTTATCTTGCTATAATTTCTAATTAGTCCTAGGAGTTTTTATATTTTACTACATAAACAATCATGTAAACTTAACATTAAACAACACAGTTACATATCTTCCTTTCTAGTAAGTATACTTTTCATTTATTTTCTTGCTTAATTTTACTAGCTAGAACTTTTAGTGCAATAACAGAGTTAGAGGGTACTTACCTGCCTAAAATATGATTTTAGTGGGAGAGCATCAAGTATTTCACAGTTACATACAAGATCTTCTTTAGGGTATTTTTAGTCGTTCCTCATCAAGTGGAGTAATTTCCCCTATATTCCTAGTTTACTGATATTTTCATCATGAATTTGTGTTCTAATTTGTCAAATATGTTTCCTATATCTATTGATATGATCAAGTCATTTTCCTTTTTAGCTGTTGATTTGATGAATATATTAATTTATTTTGATTGTCAAACCAGCCTTGCATGTCTGGGATAAATCCTACTTGGATGTGATGTATAATTGCTTTGATACATTGTTGAATTCAATTTGCTAATTTTTTGTTGAGGATTTGTGCATCTGTGTTCTTAAAAGATATCGGCTTTCACTGTTCTTAGAGTTCTTTTTCTAGTTTTGATATTAGAATAATGCTGACCTCATAGAATGAGTTAGGAAACATTCCCTCTGTTTCAATACTCTGAAAAAGATTGTAAAGAATTGTACATTTTCTTCCTTAAATGTTTAGTGAAATTTAGCAGTGACCACATTCGGATCTGATACTCTCTGTTTTGGAAAGATATTTATTGTTGATTCAGTTTCGTTAATAGACAGAGGCCTATTTAGATATTCTATTACTTTCTTTCAAAGTTTTGGTAGATTGTGTTTTTCACAGAATTAGTCATTTCCTCTAAGTTCTCAAAATTGAAGGCATAGAGATGTTGATAGCATTTCATTTTTTAAAAAAAATTCTTTTAATGTCCATTGAAATTTCTAATGATGTCTCCCTGTTTATTTCTAATATCAGTAATTTTTGTTCAATAGCCTTTTATATTACCCACTATTTAAAGGATTGTTGATTTGGGTTTTTTTCAGAGATCTAGCTTTTGATTCCATTGTTTTTTTTTTTTCCTTCCAATTTCCCATTTTCAATTTAATTTATTTTCACTCTAAGCTTTATTTCTTTTCTTTTGTCTCCTTAAATTAAATTGAATTTGCTCTTCTTTTTCTGGTTTCTTAAGGTGGAAATATGGATTATCAATTTTAAATCTTCTTTCCTCTTATATGCATTTAATGTTATAAATTTCAGTTCAACCACTATTTTCACTGCATTGCAGAAATCTTCATATGTTGCATTTTTGTTTGTTTGTTTATTCTATTTTGTTAACACTCCTGAGTATGGAACCCAGGGCCTCATGCATTCTACACAAGCACTCTGCCTCCAGATTAATAAATTGCATTTTTGTTTTCAATTAATTCAAAATATTATTTAGTTTCTCTTGAGATTTCTTCTTTCACTCATAATATTTAGTATTGTGTTTAACCTCAAACTACTTTGAGATTTTCCAGGAATGATTCTATTATTCATTTCTAGTTTAATGATCTTATATGAATGCCAACATTGTATAATTTCTATATTTTTAAATATGTTAAGGTGTCTTTTATGGCACAGACTATGGTCTATCTTGGTGAATGTTCAATGTGAGTGTGAGAAGAATGTGTATTCTACTATATGCTATATATCAGTTCTACCTAGTTTAAATGGTATTGTTCAGTTCAACTCTGTCCTTAATGATTTTCTGCCTGCTGTCTTTGAGTATCTCTAACTGTGATAGTGGATCCCCTACTGCTCCTTGAAGTTCTATCAGTTTTTTTTTGCCTCACACAGTTTGACACTTGTTTGTTAGGCGCATGCACATTAAAGATTATGTCTTTTTGAAAAATTGTCCTTTTTATCATTTTGTAAGGCCCTTATTTGTCTCTGACGAGTTTCCTTACTTTGAGATCTGCTCTATCTGAAGCTAAAATAGCTAACCCTGCCATGCTGTCCCAGCTAGCACCCACCGTGTGGCCTAGAGTGTACCTCACAGAATGGGAGTGAAATAGGCCCAGAAATTTTATCCAAGGTAATTCAAGTTGGAAAAGTAAAGGAGAGCTCAGCTTACATCTCCTTTGAGTCTGTAAACTCACGTGACCAGCTGAAGCTGGTCAGGAATTTGAACAGGCAAATATGAATACACTCAGGGAATAAACACGGGTAGAGTATGCTGAAGGGCATCCATAGGGGGATTGGCTCCCCTGATCTAAAAGTAGAATTCTTTTTTTGGGAAACTGTGCTCGAAGAAACTTTTCCTTTGTTTTGTTTTGGTTTTTGTTACTTATTTATTTTGCATTACAATTCTTAATACACCATTATACAATAATTTATCATATTTATGATTATAGATAAGGTATGTTGACACCAAATTCACATCTTCATACATGTATTTTGTATAATGATGAGGGTCTCCTTTCACCATCCATGCTACAAGTAGAATTCTTTTTTTTATTAGTTATTCAAAACATTACAAAGCTCTTGACATACAAGTAGAATTCTTGAGAGGCTTCTGAGATCCAGACTCCTGATAAAAATCTGCAAATGCCATACTCTAGGGTTGAGTTGACACCACCCAACAAAGTCCCTGAGGCCTGACTAGACCTTAACCCCTTGGCCTGAGCTCTGCTCCTAGAACTCTGCAGCAGCCCCACCCTAGGAGTGCTTGATCTGGTCTGTGCAGATAAAATTCCCGCTGTCAGTACTTCCCATCCCATCCTACCTCATACTGGTGAGAAGGGAAGCTGGGATCTGTTTGAACCATCTTCAATCTTAGGTCACTCCGATGGGTAGCTCAGAGAGCAACACAAAAAGAAGAAAAGGTAAATACCGCCCCCCACACACACACCTTGCTCTCACTGTCACTCGAGAAGAAATGGAAAGAAAGTACAGTATCAGGCATGGACAGTGACCATACATTCTTTGACTAACCCAGGAAACTCTTCCTTCATTTTTCATTGAGAATCATTTTTATTTTTCTTTGTGGTACATATATAGAATGGAGTTTTATTCAGGCTTGAAGAAAAAGAAAATTGTCATTTGTATGAAAATGGATGTAACTAGAGATCAGTATGTTAAGCAAAATAAGTCAAACTCAGAAGGTTAAAAGTTGCATGTTTTCTCTCATATTTGGAAGCTGGAGAGGAAAAGGCAGAGAGGAGGAGTGGGGATGGATCTCATGAAAATCAAAGAGAGATCAGTTGAAGAAAGGGTCCCAGATGTGACAGATGGAGATGGAGAGGGGAAGTGCTGGGGAGTGATACTAACCAAATTATGTTGTTATATTGTATATTGTGTGAATGTTCAAATATGTAACAACAAATCCCATCATTATGTACAACTTTAATGCACCAATAAAAAATGTGGGGAAAAAAACATAATTTGGACTCAGCTAATTCAGGTTGGTCCATGTCTTCCACAACCAGGGACAATTGGTAAAATTAATGCATGAATAAGTAAAGTAGAACAAATGGCACGTAGTAAGTAGTCAATAAATCTTTCTTTAATGATTCAATGAATAGATTCTATACAGTCAATTTATATAAAAGATAAATATGGCTCATTTTTCTTTATTTCACAAAAATTTCAACTCAAAAACAGGAAAGACTACACGGTAAAATAGAAAGCACAGAAATGCCCAAAAAGTTAAATACAAATTTTCAAGATGAATTTGTCCTGGAGGTATTTCTTGAATCCTCTTTCCCCACTATCACTCCGGTTTAAATTACTGATTTAACATTAGTGTATATGTCAGGAATACACTTAAAGTCGTGTTAGTGAGAGGCGTTTACATGGGAACACTATAAAGTAGAATTTTCTATAATTTTATACATTTTCATAGACATATAAATAAATACATAATACTTTCATTTTTAAAATAGTCTGTGGAATAGTTTTTGCTGGTGTGATCATGGAAACGTGCTGCACAGATCTTTTGCTATAAAGAGCAAAAGTCACCAACAACCCAGGCTACCAGTGTCATTCTGGATTTACCCTGCTTGATCATGCCCAGGCCATGCTCCAATAACTGGCTATGTGGAGACTGACCTGAATCCTACTCTCTAAATGAGTTACTATGGGAGGGACAAGCTGAGTACACTGCCTAAATGAGTGGCTTTGACCCAAGATCTCTGTTGGCCTGATGAAAACTTTCTGAAAACTGGGCATCATCCTGATGGTTCCTATCGATCCTTCCCTCCACCTCTCCCTCACAGATACCAGATCCACATCTCACACTAAGTACTCTTTTCATTTTCTTTGGCTCCTTTCCCTTTTCCTTTCACAGACCTTTTCCTCAAAAAATTTCTTGCACTTCCAATCCCACTTTAATGTGTTTTTGAAACCAATCTAAATAACATAATTGAATAATTCAATTGAGTTGAAATTTTGCTTCTTTCCTTTTAAAATCTTCTCTAGAGTTGAAGGATCACTATAGATCTTTGTAGAATTCTTATTCTATTCAGTATAGTTATAAATGTTAGTATTAATGATTTACATAAATATAATCAATACTCACATTTATAACATACACACACATATATATCATATATATATGTGTGTGTATGTGTGTTTTATTTATATTTGTCTTAGTCAACTTTTACACCACTGTGACCAAAAGATCTGAGAAGAACAACTTTAGAGGAGGAAAAGTTTATCTGGCACTCAAAGTTTTAGAAGTCTCAGTCCATAGATGGCCAACTCTATTGTTCTAAACCAGAGGTGAGGCAGAATATCATGATGGAAGGACATTGCTGCAGAAAACAGAGAGAGAGAGAGAGAGAGAGAGAGAGAGAGAGAGAGAGAGAGAGAGAGAGAGAGCGCTTTCCTCACAAGGACAGAATAAAAACCCAAGAGCATGCCCCCAATGATCCACCTCCTCCCACCACACCCTACCTGCCTTTGGCTACCACCCAATTATATAAATACACTGGTTAATTAAAGCTTTCATAATCCAGTCATTTCACCTCTGAACTTTCTTGCATTGTCTCACACAGAGCTTTTTGGAGACACCTCATATCTATACCATAACAATATCATATATACATATAAATGTACATGTAGATCATATACATATAAGTTCAACACTTAACAGTTTGGAACATTATTAGGACTGGAAGGACAGCAGAACAAGGTGAGCCCAAAATAGCTATTCAACTAGGTTTGCAGGAGATTCTAGGTTCCTGGGTGGGAAAGAGTGAAAGTTGCTGAAAAAGAGAAAGAGGGAAACATCAAGAGGAAGATGGCCTACTTCTTATTTAGCCTGTTGTTGTTCCTACATTTTAAGACTTCTAAAAGTGAATTCAGGTTATTAAACATGAAGATCAGTCAACCAGATCCAGGAGATATTCCATTATGTCTTAGAACCTAAGAATAATCTTTTAGCAGATTTAAAGAATGGTTCAGGATGTCTTAATGGTGTGTCATTGTTGATTTGTGAAATTTAAAACAAAATTTATGCTAAAAGATTATTTAGCATTACTCTGTTTCAGTAAGCATGAAAGAAAATTAAACTCTTCAATGTATGATCTTTTTTTGCCAAAGAAAGTAATATTTTATAACTCTAAATATATGCTTATCTGTCAGTTAATTTCAAAAACTGGAGTCTAAAAACTTAACCTTCACTTATCTGGCAGCAACCATTTAGATGCATTTTGTTTATCTAATATAGCATTTCTTTTTTAAGTATATAGTTTTATATCAAGCAGTTTTCATAAGTGATCTTATTATTATTTTCTTTTTATAAACATGAAAATAATTTTGAAAGGATGCCTGCAAGAGAAGAGTAATAAGTTGTATGAATTGTAAAACATTAAAACATAACATAAAAATCATAATAAATAAATATTATGAATTGGTTGACAAAATAGAGAAAACATTATTTGAAGTCATTACATACACACAAAAAAGCGAGAACATCAAAGAATAAAAATCTCTCAGTATGAGCTATCAAGGGACACTACTGTAAGACATACCAGAAAAAGAATAAAATGTTGCAGAGAATTTTGAAAGATGTGAATAAATGGAGAGGCCAGTTGGTGTTGGAGGAAGCTACCGCAAAGACCCTCTGAGGTTACAAGTTCCCAGGCTTCAGTCACATCACAGTTTCCCTTAATATGGAAACTGAGTTTCTACATCCCAACAGGATTGTCTTTGGAGATATTGTAATCAGAACACTGTCACATTGTGCCTACCCATTTCAACATCTTTGCTTGACCATGTAGGAGGAGAAGTTAGAATAATGGAACTACAGTTTTTGAAGAGGAGTTATGATGTAGACCAGTTAACACTCCCTTCCAAAGGCTACTGGCAAAGATAAACCCTCAGTTTAAATAAAAAAGACCCATACTTTACTAACTTATTTCCCTCAATGTGAAAGATTGTCTCCCTAAAACCATTCCTGATAGACTATAAACTCCTCAAGAACAGATGGTTTTGCAGATTTTGTTCACTGTCATATCCCAAGTACCAAGAATTGTGCCTTGCACAGAGTAAGTACTCACAAAATAACTGTGTATCTGACAAATAGACTCCATTCCCAAGGAGAATGTGAGAGTTTCAGGAGCTACAACTTGTGTTGAAGTGATCTTCATAAACCCAGTATCTAGTTTACTGACTGAGATGTCCTTGGCTTTAGTGAATACTTGTTGAATTAGTTAATTTTTTAGAATTAGACCTAATAGAGAAAACCAGTTTCCTTCCAATCCAAAGAGTACATTGATAGCTAGCTATCTTTGGGTCACACATCTGTGGCTTTTGTTTATCAAGTTTCCTACAAACTTTTCTAGCCACCTATGAGGTTCCAGGACAAGAATGAGAATGTAATTCATTTTTTCCATGGGATCCACACAGAAGCTAATGGAATTCTCAAGACAGTGCATGACATAGGACAACACACTCCAGATTGAAGTGTCACTTTGATTTGCTGCTTGAACTATACCTGTGGCACTATTATGCAATATATTTTTTCTACCATTAGGGAATAATTTTAGATTCACAGAAGAGTTTTAAAGACAGTACAGAGAGTTTCCGAGTACTCTTCACCAGCTTCCCCAAGTGTTGACATCTTGTATAACCACGATAGATTTATCAAAACTATGAAATTAACACTAGAACAATACTATAAGTTATAAACTACATCTATATTTCATCAATTTTTCCATTAATATCCTTTTTAAATTTTTTTTTTGTTCCAGAATCCAACCCAGGATAAAATGTTACATTTAATTATAAGGTCTTGTTAGTCCACTCTAACTTGTGAGTTTCTCAGTCTTGTTTTTCTTGATCTTGACTGAGAAACACTTTTGAAGATTTATGGTATTTGGCTACTTTTTAAAATACCCATTAATTTGGGTATGTCTTCTGAGCTATAATTAAAGTAAGGTTATAAAATCGTTGGGAAGTACAAAGGTGATCTGTACTTGTTCATTTGCTTAATATTTCAAACGATAATATTATTTTATAAAGCAGTGTGTGCATTTTATATCACATGCCATGCATATCAAAACTTATGCCAGGGTTTGGTTGCATTAATTTTAGAAATTCTTGTAGATAGTCTTTTGTTTACCAAAACAATCAAATATGTATTCTAGATATACAAAGGTAGGTTGTGAACCTAGATTGAAGTGAGGGGATCAAGTTCTAAATTAAAAGGTTGGGTGAAAACATCTCCTGTTTTGTTCCTTTAGTTACTGATCCCTGCAGCTGCTAGAAAAAAAGAGAAGCAGACTATTTGGTGGACATATATCCAAGTTTGTTATAATGATGTCATGGGGAATGGCACATGGTATGGTACTTGGCACATAATAATGGTAATAAATATTTGTTAAGTGATCATTTAAATAAATGACTGAATAACCCAGCCACAAGGCATATTTCCTAGTACCAGTAACAGAATATTGGGCTCTGAGGAAAATGAATCTGACCTCGTATGTCTAGCAGTTTTTCTCTTTAGATGTCAAAGTAACCTGTCAAAATTAGTATTAAGACAGACTGTTGAAGAAAAACTGCCCGTGAGATCTCATCAGAGGTTAAGTATAAAACCCAGAAATTAAGTTGAGCCATATATAAGTTCATTCTTTCTTTTTGTACCAAAAAGAGAATCCTAGAAAAAAATTGTTTTCTTTATTTTAATTAAATATATATTTAACAACCTTAAGTGAAGGCATTAATATTTTTTACAACATTAGCATGAAATGTGTTGTGGGCATGAAATGTGTTGTCAAACTTCAGTGTAATATGCGTTACTGCATATTTTTTTTTCATTATTTTTAAGGATTTTACTTGGAGAAATAAAAAAATGCACATATTACCAAAAAGGCAGCTTTTTATTTCTGAGATAATTCCTCCTTAAAAATGTCCCTGGCTTAAAGAAAATTTGGAAAAGATTTTCTCTTTGAAAAAACTTGTATGATTGAAGAGATTTCACCTTCAAAGAGTTTTACTCCAGAAGGAGCCCCCTTTGAGAATTTTAAGCATTGCATGGGAAATGTATTCTTTGAAGATTTTCATGTTAAAAAAAAACAGCTGTATGACTTGGGTATCCTCTTTGAAGTTCTTTAAAAAACAATATTTAAAGGATTTCCCCCTTTGAATGGTTTCACGATACTGAATGCCTCTTTTCTGAAAAAACGTTACTATCTCTTCAAGTGATTTGCTTTGCTTTTTATTTTCTCCCTTTATTACTATACCATTAATTATTTTGTTCTAGTTAGAGAGATTAAGGCTGCTACTATGTCAGGTCTTCTTCTATATTCTATAAAACTAGAATTAGATTTCCCAACCCCTGCCTGCATCAGATCAGATTCAGAAATACTTAGAAGATTACTAACTCATATAAGTAACCAATGTACAAATGTAACAGAACATAGGGATTATTCTAAGAATTGGTATTATATATAAGAGCATCATAAGTTGTTAACAGGTAATAGAGAATACCTCCATGAATATTTGCATAATCATATCTCTAAATCAGACACAACCAAAGAAAAGAGGAAGAAATTTTTTCAGGATAGTTTGGTTGAAGAATATATGGACTAATATCAGGTTTCTTTCATTTAATTAACTTCTGGTGAGACTCTGTTGTGTCCTAGATACTAAATAGGACTCAGTTCAATCCCCAGCACCACAAAAAAATAAATAAATAGGATTAAAAATAAAATGCTAGCACTACTTGAAGAGTTTGTAATCTTACGAAGAACCTAAAATGCACACGAATAACTATAACATAAGGTTATAACATAACACATTGCTAGTGAAAATCCCTTATAAGAGTTACAAGGTCCATAATTGGGACAAGAAATAATTTGATGGGATGAGACCAGCACTGTTTTTTTTTTTTAATGAAATAGAATTGTAGAGAATACAATACAAAGAAAAAGAACATAGGAATATCACACAAGTAAAAACAAGTAAGAGGAAGTATGTTTTCTTTAAAATTTTGTTTTATCTTTAATTTATGTGTATGCATGTGTCAGGCTGCAATGCAAAATATATTTCTCACGGTGGGTTTCAGTAAAACAAAACCAAACAAAAATCATTTTGAAGCCACCATGTTGAATGATGAAAAAGAGTTCAAAGAGAAAAAGGGCTAAGAGAATAGACACATTTTTGACAAAGGGGTCAAAAGATGAAAACGTGTTGAAGGACAAAAGACCTCACTATATAAAAGACAGGGTTCACTAAAGAAGTGAGATAAGAGTAAGAAAACCAAATAAAGTGAGGAAAGGGGTGAACTATAGAGGACTCAACATCCAAGCCAAAGATTTCAAGTATAATTCTGAAGTACAGGGGAGTCACTGAAGATTTTTGGACAAGGAAGTAACAATATCTGAGTTATGCACCAGGAAAATTAACTCAGTTATGAGAGATTGCAGGAACAAATTACAATTGCTGGAGAGATTAGTGATATGCTATAATACCAACTGTAAAGCATGATGTTTATTACTTGAAAATTAAAAATATAGATAGATATAAATATATAGATATATGTGAAAATTACTTTGTAAGTTTTAAAATAGTAGCATAGGGCAAAGCATCATAGCTACAATCCCGAATAGGGATGTTTTCTCATTAAAAAAATAAGGTCCAGAAACTTCTTTCCTCTTGTTATTTCAAATTAAAAGAATCAATAAAATATCCTATTGCACCTCTATACCAACACTTAAAATTTGGAATCAAAATTCATAGTCCTTTTTCTGTTTCTGAATATTAGCATTTTTCTTAGTCATTTAAAAATTATAACTCAGAGACTGCTTTTGAAACTATATCACTCTCATGTTTAAGAATTTATATATAGAGAGAAAATCTGTATTACTAATACAACTGTTATGGTTCGGACATGAGGTATCCCCCAAGTGCTCCTGTTAATGCATGAATATTCAGATATAAAATGATTAGAGTAAGGACACTGTAACCCAATCAGTGCATCCTAGTTTGAATGGATTAATAGGGTAGTATCTGTAGGCAGGTGGGTCACGGCTGGAGGAGGTAGGCTACTGGGGGTTCATCAGCCCCTTCTCATTTTTTTCTCCCTCTCTCTGCTTCCTGGCTGCAATGAGGTGAGCAGCTTTCTTCCACTCCATCATGCTACCATGATGTTCTGCTTTACCTCAGGCCCAAAGTGATGGATTCAGTTGACCATGGACAGAACCTCTGAAATTATAAGCCCCAAATGAACTTTTCCTCCTGTAAGTTGGCTTGTTGAATATTTTGGTCACAGCAATGTAAAGCTGACTAACACAACATGACCATAATTCAAGAAAAAACTTCAAGGACCAGGATATATCTGCATCTTATTATATTTCTTTCCATAGAGCAGCACCTAGGTAAAGATGTCATATATGACAACTAATACTACAATATTCTCAGTGAAATTTGAATTTCAAAGAAACAGTGCATAACTTTTCTGATATAAATGCATTCCATCTCATAAAAACTACAATTGTTTATAGGTATGCCCCTCAATACTGCATGGGACATAATTACCCTAAAATATTTATTGTTTATCTGAAATTCAAATCTCACTGAGTGTACTATATTTTATGTCATCCTATTCAAAGATATTCATTAGTGTTGAATGAGTAAATGGTTATATGTGCTTATATGCTTTTTTAATATTGTGGCAAAATATGTATAACAAAATTTTCCACTTTAATTAGTTTTAAGTGTTCAATTCATTGGCATTTAGTGCATCCACAATGCTTTGCTGCCATCACTGCAGTTCATTTCCAGACTTCTTCACCATAGCAAACTCAAACTCGGCACCCATTCAAAAGTAACCCCATTCATTGTCCCCTCCCACTAAGACTCAGTTACCACACTCTACTTGCTGTTTCTGTCACTTGTCCTATTCATCTCACACAAGTAGAATCACATAATATTTGCCCTTTTTGTATAAAAATTATTTCACTTAGCTTAATATTTTCAATATACATTATATTTGTCAGCATTTCATTCGCTTTTAAGGCTATACCAATGTGTTTTTATTACAGCATCTTAAGAATACTAGCATAAGGACTCCTTGAAAGCCTCATATACCTTCTGTTTTCTTTTTCTTTTCTTTCCTTTGGTGTGTGGGGTAGGGTGAGTAGTGGGGAACGAAGCCAGGAGCACTTTACCTCTCAGCTCTATCGCCAGTTCATTTTTTATTTTTTTAAATTTCAAGTCAAGTTATTCCTACGTTGCCCAGACTGGACTTGAATCTGGGAGCCTCCTACCTCAGCCTCCCGAGTACCTGGGATTATAGGTGAATGCCACCGTGCTTGGCCCTTTGAAGCTTTATCTCAATTCCAGCACTTTGCAGGCTAGAATTGTGATTCTTCCTCCTGCCTGTGTACAGTCTGACAGTTTTCCATCCCCTCTAAGAAACAGGTAGGGCTGGAAGGCAACATTATCTGCAATAGAATCATTCTACAAACTTGGTCCCTTTTTCTGTCTCTGAGTGTTGTGGCCTGTGGACATCCCAGCTTTTTCAATTTCTGGGCTGAGGTGCTTATCATGAACACAAACCTTCAAGAAACTCCTGAGTCTTCTGGCTTTGACAAATTTCCTGAACTTTAACATTCCGTCTGACCATAGGTCCCTTCCAAAGCATTTTTCCTAACTATTGTTACGTGCTGGGGTGAAAACCCATTGCAATACATTTAGTAAACAATTACAGTAAATATTGCTGAGTTGAATGTTTATCATTTGGAAAAATTTATGCTCATTGAAACATCATTGGTTACTTTAAAGTGATATTTGATGATTGTACATTTAATTCCACAGTAAAACTTTTAAAAGATATTTTGAAATGTGTTTATGTAATAATATATTTATATAGCTGAGGTTTGTTTAATTTCCAGGTTCTGTTAAAAACAATTTTACACCATTCTTCCCTATTACTGAGATGGTTGCTAAGGAACTAATCAATGTAAATATCAAGTAATTCAGGTTTGGGCTTCAAAGGGCAAAATGCTAAATTTGAGAGATCAGAGGAATATAATAGTTGTCCGTTTTCTTTCTTTTTTCACTTGTGAATGTGCAGGCAAATTCTAAAGTCTCCTCTGTTCCTGTGCAAGATGAATAGGATGAATAGACTATGACACACTGTACCTTGTTCATCACAACAGACAGCACTTCTTATGGTGATTGCTTAGCGCATCTCCTCCATGCTATGCTATGTACTGCGTGAGGACTGCCTGTGTTCCCTCACATTCCTCCTCAATTCCCTAATATAAATTCAGGCCAAATACAAATCCAGATCTATTTTAGGCTCTTAATAAATGTTTATTGTTGAAATAAATAAGGAATAAATTGGCTAGACATAAATAGCAGCCTCTTTTATTTTTTCAACCTTTACCTGTTTTCTCCTCCGAAACAACTAGGTGTATAACTTACCTAGTGCTGGCCAGTCACGTAATCCACCCTTCCAACTCACCTTAATAGTGATTAGCTCAGTAGTGAAAGTGTGATCCAAACTTGGCCAAATCAAAATCAGTTTGGGATTCTTCCTGGAGCTTATTTTTTTTTTTTTTAAAAAGGAATCATTGGTGTAGGTTTGCTAAACTAAAGGGCTGTAAGCCCAGGGGTTTGAGGAATCTTATGGTTGGATTTGAAATGTTCCCCACAGGCCAAGTGCTAATGTTTGGTTGCCAGTGTGTAGCCCTATCTGGAAGTGGTGGAAACTTTGGAAGGTGAGGCCTAGTTGGAGGAAGTAGGTTACCAAGATCCTGCTTGCTCTTTAAAGCTCTTTCTTTCTCTCTCCCTCCCCCTCTCTTCTTGCTTCCCAGCTGCCATAAAGTAAGCAGCTCTGATTTACCACATACTCCCCACCATGATGTTCGGCCTCACCAAGGGTAGTGAGCAATTGGGCCAAATGACCCTAAATTGAAACCAGGACCCCAAATAAATTTTTCTTCCTTTGTTTTTCTCAGATATTTTGTCATAGCAACAGAAAGCTGACTCATACAAATGGCCTCCCAGTGAATAGAGACAATTCATAAGAGAGAAAAGCTGACAAACAGGAAGACTGAGTACTCCTGGAAAATTTTTGAATTCCTGAATACAACTCTACCTGACCTTTCTGTACCTACCTGTTTCAGGAGCCAGTGTTTTCCTTTTCACTATTCAAGAGTTGAATTTTCTGTTATTTGTAAGTAAGAGTCTTGCCTGAAATAGCAAGTTTTAAAGTAGACGACCCACTGGAAAAAACCACAGTTAATTATGAGTAAAATTTTTCATTGCTGACTCAAATTTAATTCTTTAGTGTTTTCCTTTTTCTTATTTATTTATTTATTATTTATTTATTTTTGTTGTCATCATTGTTATTAACTGTATATTAGGCATTGCTGTTCTCTCCAGAAAATATTGCATGGCTTCATAATGTTGATTAATTTTCAGTAACAACAATCTCACTCCCATTTCTGTGTAGTCACATAAGCATATGAGAATCTTTTGATTACAGGGAATAGTTTGTGGATGGGCACATGACCTTAGTTGGTTGAATCAGAGCAAAAAACAGAACTTTCATTCAATGATTGGGGGAAGAAATTCTCTTTTTCTTTCTGAATGATGTGGTATGCAAATATAAAGCCTGATATTTAGTATCACTTTAATTCTAGGAAAATAGAGAAAAATAATCTCTTATTTGTATGAATGATAATTTGCTTACAAAATGAGAATGTCATTTAACTATGACTTATTAATTATAGCTTTTTATCATTTCATTACAACTTTAAAAAGCAATTTTACTTGGGATATAAAATTGATCTTAAAAGATAAAATCTTATTTTAATGGCACTACAATCAATGTTAACTACTTCCTTTACTTTTCCTTCTGAGCTTATCTGTGTGTTTCTATAAAGAGTATTTCTGGTGGTCAGCATGGAGTTGGTTCTGCTTTTTATTCAAGCTGATCATATTTGTATTTATTTGGATTGCTTAGACATTAATATTTAATATAATTGTTGACAAAATTGGGTTTAAATCTGCTAATCTGCCTTATTTTTTTCTTAATTATCACGTCTACTTCTTCACACACTTGTTTTTTTATTTTCTTGCCTTCTTTTAAATTAGTTGGGTTTTTGGTTATTATTATTATTTGGCATTGGGATTGAATTCAGCTGCACTTTACCAATGAGATACCTTCCCAGGCCTTTTATTTTTTTATTTTGAGACAGAGTCTCACTAAGTAGCTTACGGTGGCTTCAGACTTGCAATCCTATTTTCTCAGCCTCATGAGTCACTAGGATTATAGGTGTGCACCATGCAACCAGCTGATTAATTGGTCTTTTTATGACACCATTGTATGTTTCTTTAGCTTTTTGGCTATAATTCCATC
The DNA here is from genome assembly GCF_045843805.1 of Urocitellus parryii. Taxonomy (NCBI): domain Eukaryota; kingdom Metazoa; phylum Chordata; class Mammalia; order Rodentia; family Sciuridae; genus Urocitellus; species Urocitellus parryii. Next base: position 76,720,942 of record NC_135541.1, read on the forward strand.
ATTATGGTGGTGGCTAATTATAACTTCCTTTTAAATAATATAACTTTCCCCCTATAAGAACCTTGACATTTCTGTTTCCTTTGTGCCCTTATACTCCCTTACTTATGCTACTGTTGTCATACATTTATTTCTACACATGATTTATAGTTTTTTTTTTCACTATGACAATAGAAAACAGTTTTTCTTAGAAATTAAAGGGACATGAAAAAAATGTTGTTAGGTTTTTTTTTTTTTTTTTTGATTCCTGGAGCAATTTATTTAGAATAACACAGATCCTCTCCAAAGGAAGTGACACAAAACACTCTAAAATTACAAAGTCAAAATAAATCAATTGTGATTCACTTTTAAAGTTTCTGTGTTATCCTATACCCCGTGCTCATGATGAAGTCAAAGGGAATTCCAGTTCCAAGGCCTGCAAGTGACTTTCTCAACTTCATTTCCACCCTCACAGCTTCTCTGTTCCTTCCTTAAACCATTTCTCCTTCACAGAGAATATTCCCTCATTCCTTTTTTTTGTTTTTTTTTTAATGTAAACTTTTAAAATTTATATATGACAGCAGAATGCATTACAATTCTTATTACATATATAGAGCACAATTTTTCATATCTCTGGTTGTATCCATAGTACATTCATACCAATTTGTGTCTTCATACATGTACTTTGGATAGTAATGATCATCACATTCCACCATCATTTATAACCCCATGCCCCATCCCTTCCCCTTCAATACCCCTGCCCAATTTGCTTTGGAAAATGAAAAAAAAAATGTTTTTAAATATGCCTGTATATTTGTTTTTCCAGTGCTCTTCATTTCTTTTGAAGATTCAATTTCTCATCCAGTATAATTTTCTGGAAGAATATTTCTTTTAGTGCAGATTTGCTGATAAATTTTTACAGCAAAAAAAAAAAAATAATTTATTTTTTTTAATTTTTGAAAGATTATTTCTTCAAATATACAATTCTGGTTAATATATCATCTGGATTGCTTTTTTTCCCCTCCCTTATGAGAAGTCTGTGATCATTCTTATCTTTAGTTCCTTTGGCTGCTTTTTAAGATTTTTCTCTTTATCACTTGTTTTCAGCAATTTTATTATAATGTGGCTTCACATGTTTTTTTGTGTGTGTTTATCATGCTTGATTTTAGTTGAATTTTTGGATCTGCGGATTTATAGTTTCATTAAATTTAGTGAAGTTTAGATGATTCTTTTTCTGCAGTGTCTAAACTTCACTAAGACCACCCAGGAAATTTTTCATTTCAAATATTGCCTTTCTCAGCTCAAGAAATTTCATGCTATTTAAAAAAAAATATTAGTTATGTATATTACGTAATAGTATGTAGTATAACAGTATAATAATTTTTTATATCTTGTATTCCTACTTTTATTATGTTTTTTATTTAAATTCTTTAGCATATTAATATCTGCTTTAAAGTATCCATTAAAATTCACCATCTGTATAATTTCTGAACATGTTTCTATTGATTAGTTACTTGTTGGAATGTTTTATGTCTTGCAACTTTATATTGAGTTCAGGACAGGAAAAGGTTTGTGTGTATGTTTGTGTGTGGGGTTGTTTGTTTTTGGTGCTGGGGATTGAACTTAGTTCCTAAAACATTCTAAGTTTGGGCTCTACTACTGAGCTATATTCCCTGCCTTATCATCTTTTAAAAAATGAAATTTGTTAGGTAAGTATTTAATTTATTTTGAATCTTTGAAGATTGCTTCTGCAGTTCGGTCAGGGTTTGATCAACAGCAATCTTAACACTAGGACTAAGTTAACCCTACTATTAAGGTGTGATCTTTCTCTATTAAATATTCAGGTAGTTCAAAGAGGACTCTATGCTAGGGCTTGTTGAAAATAAAATATCTTTCAGTCCTGTGTGAGTGATGGGAATTTTTCTGTTCTGAGCTTCTAAATCATTGCATGTGCAGCCTGCTATTCCACAACAGACTCAGAGGTAACTCTTGCAGGTGTTTGGAGTACTTCTCTGCTCTCTCTCCCTTCCAGTTCTCAGCACTTCAAATGTCAGGTGACTAGGCTTCCCCTAATTCTGGTATCTGTCACCCCTTCTCTGCTTTGTTTAACTCTTTCCTCACCATGGTCCTGAAAATGCCCTCAGGTGCAAAGCTGGAAAGAACCCAGGCATCGCCTCAATTTTTCTCTGTTCTCAGTCCTACAGTGCTTGTTGTCCAATGTATGAAAACAGTCGTTTCCTTAAATTTTGTCAAGTTTTCTAATGTCTTTATGTTTTAATATGCAGAAGGTAATCAGGTTTGATTGACTCTTTAATGACTAAGGACAGAGTGCACATTAGAGAAAATAGATTTCTCACAGTGCCCAGTGTTGAACCCTGACGAAAAGAAAAGACCACCAACTCCAATTTTAAATCAAATTAAAGCAAGCTTGTATTTGTGTACACAAGGACAGCTGATCAGCGGCTGTCTCTTCTAACATGGGTCAGAGACCAGCACCCCAGCTTTCCAGGAATGAGGTTTTAGAGCACAAAAAAGTTGTGAATGGGAGTGTCTTGAGAGCTTACAGATAACAGGGTTTTGACAAGCATAACACAAAGTTAGATAGAAGGTTAATGACCTACATGGCATGATATTTCAAGGTAGAGAGTAAATTCAGATCCCAACATCAGAATTTATGAGGCACCACTAAGGTTTTAGAGAGGGTTGTTATCTGGTCAGGAAAAGCCAGGCATGGGTGAATAGAAGGCATGGACAGAAATTCCAAACAAGTTTAGAAATCACATTAATTTATAATAAAACAGAAATTAACTTTTCATGACTTTGTGATGAGATGGCTTCCAATCTTAAGCTGGAATTAGGCTGGGTTCATCACCCAGGCCAAATTTGTGACTGTGGTCAAGTTGTCTTGAACATTTACTATTGAAGTTTCTGTTTCCCCTCCATCCACTGCAGCTGTACTAGCTGAGAACCCAAATTTCACCATGTAGAAGTGCTTTCAGTTTCAGAGTCAGAGATAAAAAATAGGAAAACAAAGAAAGAGAGCTACCTGGTCTCTCAGGCCATTATTTTTGTTGTTGCTGAAGTACCTCATCCTCACTCCAACTGGGCCAAATGCCCAGATTGTGGTGAACTTCACAGCTGACAGGGATTCACTTGTGGCCATTATTTCTTAACCTCAGTAATATAAATTTAATTAATATTCTTTAAACTATTTATGAACACTTATGTATTATATTTTTGAGATATTTCACAATAAAAATTAAGAGTTCTGCTTACAGTAAGGTTGAAACTTTATTAACTATGAAATTCACATTTCGTATTTCAACATTTGTGAGGTGAGCATATTCCCATGGATTCATTGTTACCAGAAAACAATAAGCAAAGCAGACAAATAAACCAAGAAACAAAAAACCTACCTGCCAATGAACTATCAACTCCAAAGACAAGGCATCTAGAGAAAATTATTAATGTTTAAGAGGAACCTGATTAAGCATATTTCACTATTTCAGTACAATTTTAAAATGGTTTTATCAATATGATAAAATGTAGTTTCTACTTTCAGGGAACTACAAGGTGTATGTGTGACAGTGAGGTGGGGAAAGCATAGATTTAAAGGAATAATTAGAAAATAATAGATGAGTATAGGTGAAAGAGAGCAGATGGATATTTTTGCAGCACAAAGGGAAAGATTTTTACATAAAAGTGGCACATTAACTGACTCCAGTAAAGTAAGCAGAAATTAATTAGGCAAAAGGCATATATATATATATATATATATATATATATATATATATATATATAGTGATGTGGCATAGCATAGTGTGGCAAAGTTAGGAAGATTTTAATCAGACATAAAGAAGGGCCCTAAATCAACAAATGGTATGGTGGGTACAGAAACCGGGGGCATTGTGTTGGCTGAAACATAAAGTGGAAGTCTTGGAGGACTTGGTAATGAGGCACTGTGTTAGGAAGAGTTTGTACACCATGTTACAAGATTGGGCTTCACCCTGCCATGAAGGAAAGTCAGTAAAGGATTTTAAGGTTTTGTCCCAGTTTTGTGTTTTACATAGAGCAGAATGTGGAGTTAATAGAGAAAAGAACAGCAATTACAAGAGGCAAAAGGTTACTGCAGTAATTAAGAGATGCAGCCTGTCCCTAAATGAAGGATAATGATGGGCAAGAGGGAGTATTTGATGGAATAAGGACATTGGTGATATAACACAAGGAACTGAAAGATGTACTTGTCATCCTCAAGACCAGAAGAAAGGAGTATAAATGGCTCATATAAATTATTTAAAAGGTAAGAGATTGGCAAGCTAAGAAAGTTTGTGTTTCATGGCTTTATTTTTCTCAATGAAAAGTCATGGGTAAAGAGTTGACAAGATGTGTGAAGATTTAGAATAGTAGTTGAGAGAAAGGAGTCTAAGTGTAAATCAAAGGATTAAGAGGAGAAGCCAAGGATCCCACTCAGGTTTGGAAATATAGCATCCCTAAGACTGGGAGATTTTTCACTGGCCACATACAACTTCTCAAGTATAGGAAAGGGAAGATGATAGATTGGAGCTCTGATTGGAGGTTTTATTGGGCTGTGTAGGGAGGATGGGATATCAGAATTTCTCTGAGTAGCAGCCAAAAATCTTCCTTGAGGTGACCCGAGCCTATATTTTCCCCAGCACTTATAAAATCAAAACCAAAAGAAAAGGTCCCCTTTGTTTTAAAACTTCTCTCCAATATACCCATAACGGGGGGGGGGTTGCATTTATCAGTTTCTTTGGGGAAGAACAATGTAAAGTCTTATTTAGAGTCATTTGGAATTGAGGTTAAAGACTCACAAAGGGGTGTCTCACTAAAATGTGCAACCAAGAAGAAAGAGATTACAAAAATAAGAAAGACAGGAGCAGAAATCTGACCCCTGCATGGGAAAACTCTTCATTGTCACCCCTAAGAATGTGAGAATAACTTCATGAATACTTGGTGGGCATTGATTTATCATGTGAACTAGACAAGGATGAAATTTCACATATGGATTAGTGCAAGGTATTCATATGTAGTATACACAGATACAGGAACTGAAGGCAGAATGGATCCGGAGGATTTGAACCCCCAGGTGTGGACATCCATATTGCACACCCAGTTTACCAAGTATCAGGATGATGCCTACTACAGATTTTCAAGGACAAAGATTCAAACCAGTCCCTCTGTGTCTCCTGACTGCCTGGCTATGCCTTATACATGGGAGGCATTCAGTTGATAAACTCTATTCTGAGGCATGCCTCTCCAGGACATCTTTTATAAGAGGAACTGAAAAGAAAGAGTGACTGGATCTCTGACCTTTCACTGCATCCAAATAAACAACTCAAAGCCCAGCTCAGTACTGTCATTTTCATATAACAAGGGCATGACATTTTCAAACATCAGCGCACTATGATAGCTCATGAAAATTTTCTGAGAAAAACAGAATAACAAGAAACATATGTGTTTAGTAACTATTGTACAATTGTGTGGCTGGGCTACAAATGAAGTCACCTTAATAACAACCCCATGCCAAAACCGGCAGTCATCTGTTCCTAAAGGTAAATGCTGGCTTTCAGATCTCTTCTGGCTGGTCCAGGATATTGTTTGGAAAGTTTGTCAGATTGGTCACTATTGTGGCTAATATTGGATTAACCAACAGTCATATCAAATCTGTGCTGAGGATGTCAGCGTAGCAGGGCTATTACAACAATCAGATAGGAAAATGTATTGGGCAAGGTTTAGATTTCCTTTGATTTGGGAGGAGACTGAAAGAAAGCAGGAGATTGAAAACATGCTTTTGTAGGCAATTATATCTTCAAAAAGTATTCTGTTGCCTCTGTGGATGTATATTGTCAGCAGATATCGTGCCATCGAGTCCTAAATGAAGAGGCACCAAACACATGAGATACTCACTGTGTTAATCATCCATTTGTTGCTGTGACAAAATACAAGAAATAAACAGCTTAAAAGGAGGAATTTTTTTTTTTTTTTTTTTAGCTCAGAATTTCAGAGGTTTCAGTTCACAGTTGTTTGACTCTACTGATTTGGGCCCATGGGAAGGCAGAACATCACTGCAGAGAGTGGAGAGTGAAGCAAAATTCCTTGACTGGAATGATTAGGAAGGAGATGTTGGGGGAAGAACAAGGGTCATGCATGACCTAACTTCTTTTTACTTGACCACAACTCTTTAAAGTCCTACCACTTCGCAGTAGCATGACCCTGGTGACCAATCTTTCAACACATGAGCCTTTGGGGCTCCAGATCCAAAGTATAGCAGTCACCGAGGAGGAAAGGGAGCATGTCCAAGTTTATCTGACAAAGATAAAAGGCAGAATATGTTTCACAATATCACTTTATTCATGCAGCCACCGAGTATCAAGGAACTCAAACTCTAACTAAAAGCTAACAGCATTTTGACTAATAGAAGTCCTGAGGGGACTGATTTAATGGATAGATAATAATTATTCATAAATTAATTATAATTAGCATATCAATTGTATGTAAATCCATTACTTCTGAAGCACTTGAAGGTGTTGAAGGTGCATAGGAAAAGTAATTTATAATCTATTTTAAACATACGGCTTACAAGTAAACTGTACTGTCTTTTGAGCAAAGAATTACTTTGGCAAAGATTAACTTATTTTGAGTTTAACTTCTAAATCATCTGAATATTGTGAAGTTAATAAAATATGAATGAATTTTCTATTTCTCCTTCTGATTCTCCTCCTCCTCCTTCTCCTCCTCCTCCTCTCTTTCTCTTTTTCTTCATCATATTCTTTCCTCCTCTTCCTTTTTTTAGGGAAGGAAAGCCAGAAGATGTGCCTATATTTGACATGAATAGATTAAGATCTAAGGACAATTTAAAAAATTATAAATCGTTAAAAATTTATCTTAAAATATATCATAATTGGTCATTTTGCATTCCAAACCACATATAACATCAGAGAGGCCAGTCCCATATCTTCTATTTTACTGTAGCCATGTGACCAATGGGACAAGGTTTTTCTGTTGCTGCCAAAATCCAACAAATCTCTCTGTATTCATAGAAAATGTGAGAAAGGGATATCTTTGATGAGATATAAATAAGCTCTGTTTCTTTTTAATATCAAAATGGTATAACACATTATATTTATATTATATAAAATTATTATATTATTCATGTGAATCTCAGTGGGAAAATATACTATTGGCCTACAGAAGCTTCCAAATAAAGATAGTTCCCAAGTCATTATAAGCATCGTTAGAGAGCAACTAACCTAAATATCTCAGAACTTACTTATCATTTATTCTTGTTAATATTAAATAGAAACTATATATTCATTGTACCACCTTTGTTCTCTTCTTCTAAGATATCGAGTCTCAGTGGCCAACTGGTTTATAAAATAGGCTTGTAACTTTATAAAGGTTAAAATCTCAAATGCTTACTTTGAATTTCTACATAAATATCTCATATACCTCACGTCCTTCTGCTCCTTAAAGTCTTGCAATAACTCCCTATTACATTATTTAAGATAAGGTTTAAATTCATTACATGGCAAATTCAGATATTTCAAGATAAGATTCTTCATCATTTTCCATTCCTTACACTAAAATCCTCAATATTATTATTTTACCACTTTTACCAGTTCTAAGCACTGTATTCACTTTTGTGGCTTCCCGTCTTTGCACATGTGGTTTTCTCTGTTTTACCCCCATGCACCTATTGACAATCTGACAGCTGAAGCTTCAGCCACTCAAAAAAATTGATCACATATCCATAACTGCTATGGAGATAGATAGATAGATATAGATATAGATATAGATATAGATATAGATATATGAGTGGAATGATTAGGAAGGAGATGTTGGGGGAAGAACAAGGGTCATGCATGACCTAACTTCTTTTTACTTGGCCACAACTCTTTAAAGAACTACCACTTCCCAGTAGTGGTATATATACACAGGTTGGCAACAAAATTCACAGGTTGGCAACAATCCCCAAATTCATGTGTTCATTGTATTTGGAGTTGGGGCCTTTCAGGTCATGAAGGTGGAGCTCCCATTATTGAGGTTGATGGTTTCATAAGAAGAGAGTGATAGAGCTTGTATCTGGTAAGGAAGGCCCTCACTAGATGTTGGCTAGATATTGGACTTCCCAGACTCCAGAACTAAAGAAACAAATTTCTTTGTAAATTACTCAGAATGTGGTACTCTGTTATAATAACAGAAAAAAAATGGACCAAAATACTAACTTTCAATTCACATCATGAAAAAAATACATAGAAACTCTGTTTGGGGTTTCTCCTGGATATCCTGATTCACAACTGAATTATAATCATTGATTTACTTGTCTCTCCTCTACATCAGAAGTCAAGTTACTTGAGGTGGAAGACAGTTAAATTTGTTGTTTCATCTTTATGATCCCAGAAAAAACCTACCTAAATTTTTTAAATTTGCAATCTTTACATACTGCTTTTTTTTTTAATTATCCTTTTCTTTGGCTTAGATGCCGCCTTAACAGAATAGCCTTCCCTAATTTCCTTACTGAAAAACAGCATGCAATTCTCACTGTGTTACACTTCTCCTATCTGGACTTGTTATTTTTCCACATAGTAGTTTCTTTGTGTATTCTTAATTCTCCCCACACCACAGCACTTGAGGTAACATTTGTAGTTATTACTTCTGTGAGGGGGCGGCACTGGGGATTGAACTCAAGGGCATTCAACCACTGAGCCAAATCCCGTGCTCTATTTATATTTTATTTAGAGACAGGGTCTCACTAAGTTGCTTAGTGCCTCTCTTTTGCTGAGGCTGACTTTGAACTCAAGATCCTCCTGCCTCAGCCTCCGGAGCTGCTGGGATTACAGGTGTGTGCCACCGCACTTGGCACTATTTCTTATAATTAGCAAATGGTTCAATCAAAAATCCCTTCTTCCTCATTGTTATGTTTTGGCTATGAGATGTCTTCCAAATGCTCCTGTGTTAATGCAGAAATATTCAGATGTGAAATTATTAGATTATGAGAGCTGTGACCTAATCAGTCCATCCTACTTTGAATGAACTGACTGGTGGTAACTGTGGGCAGGTGGGGCATAGAGGAGGTGGGTCACTGGGGGACATGCCCTGAAAGGATTCATGTTCCCTGTGGCCCCGTTCCCCTTCTCTCTCTGCTTCCTGGCAGCCATGAAGTGAGCAGTGCTCCTCCACCTTGCCCTTCCACCATGATGTCTTTGGCCCAGAGCAAAGGAGTTGGGCCACCATAGATCCTCTGAAACCATCAGCCAAAATAAACTTTTCATCTTTTAACTTGTTCTTGTTGGGTACTTTGGTCACAGCAATGAAAAGCTGACTTACACACGTACCCTGGAACTTATTGCAATTCCTGCTTTATAAAAATGATTAGAATTTCACTTTGATCCATAACACCTGTTTTATCAAACTCACAATAATACCAGCACCTAAACCTAAAAGAACAAAGAATTAGAGAAAGGCCAAGAATAAAAAATACTAATAACCTTCCAAAGTGAGTGGGACATAATAATGGCTTTAAGGTACCCAAATAGAAATACATAGTACATTTGTGAAGTCCCAAAATACTCAGCATCATAGAGCTATAGCATAATATTTTTAGAAGTTTGTATTAGAAACTAATATAATTGTGGGCTGGGGTTGTGGCTCAGCAGTAGAGCGCTCACGTAGCATGTGTGAGGCCCTGGGTTTGTTTCCCAGCACCAGATAAAAATAAATAAATAAAACAAAGGTATCGTGTCCAACTACAACTAAAAAATGAATATTAAAAAAAGAAACTAATATAATTGTAATGATGGCAAAGCAGAAATGTCATTGTAAGAAGTGTCATATGACTTATTTTTTTCAATTAATTTAGTGTATGCCATTGGTGCAGACAGAAAATTTTATTTTTACCCTCTTTACATTATTGATAGAAAACTTTATTTATCCCCTCAGATTTTAAACATATATAAACCAAGGTTATAATTAAAATAAGATGATTATTGGTCATGGCTCTTAGGTTGCAGTAACGGAAATGACCAGCTTAAGAGAAAGAGGAGGGAAAGAGGAGGGAGAGGGACAGAGACAAAAGAAAAAACAGAGAAATTCAAGGATAAGAATGCCATTGGGCCTTAGGAGATACTTGGATTATTTTTTTTTTAATTTTTTTTTATTGGTTGTTCACAACATTACAAAGCTCTTGACATATCATATTTCATACATTGGATTGAAGTGGGTTATGAACTCCCAATTTTACCCCAAATGCAGATTGCAGAATCACGTCGGTTACACATCCACAATTTTACATAATGCCCAATTAGTAATTGTTGTATTCTGCTACCTTTCCTATCCCCTACTATCCCCCCTCCCCTTGGAGAGACTGGGATTATGATCTGGGAACCTATCGTAGGTAGCTAGACAGTACAGTCCCTGTCTCTTCAGTCCCTGCCACTTAGTTTTGTTCTCTTTTTGTATCTGCTTTATCTTTTTACTCCTTCTTTCAACCAAGTGTCTCCCATCTGCTTCACATGGTGGAAAATGGCTGTCCATTTACTTCTGTGTTAATATGTTACCTTTCTAATCCCCTAAGAAGACCACTGGAGTCTTTTCTCCTCTCTAAATTTGTTAGTGGAAGAAACTGACTGGCACTCTTTGATAAGCTGCCTATTCCTGATCTAATCAGCTATGGCCAAAGGGATTTCTCCCACACAACACAAATAGGGTGGCCAAAAGCCCATCCATGTGAAGAGGGTCAAGGAATTAGGAAAGAGATAAATCATAGAGAAAGAGGATTTCGTTCATGGGATAAACAGATATCCCATAAGTGCCCACATCAAAATACTTCATAACAAATTCTAGAGCAAAAAGGGACCCCTCTCAAAAAAAAAAAAAAAATCACCAAGTTCAATCCATTCCCAGTGCAGGAATCCCTTCTCTAACAGATGCATTCAGCCTATGCTTCCACACTCATAATAGAGATCTGACTAAAGCAGGAGGCAGCTCATTCCAGTGTGAGGCAGCGTTATTGTTAGAAGCTTCATTCTTATGCTGAGCTGAAATTGGCCTCTCTGTAACTTTAATTCATTCTGCTTTGTAGAACAAAAAATAATATGCCTAATTCCTCTTTTTATATGACAGCTCTTTATTTATTTGAAGATAACTAACATGTTCACTGGTTTTCCCCAAGGTAAATATCTCCAACTCCTTCAAATATTCTTTCTTTGATATGGATGACTTATCCTTCATTATTTTAGTAGTTAGTTTGTTTCAATTGTTTAGAAAAGGTATTCCTACTAAAAATGTATAAAGCAATGAGGAATGACCTTAGCTCACATCAGATTCAGTCTTCAGAAGGTATATGATCTAGCAGCCTGGCTACTCATTCATCCTTCCACACATATTTAGGGAACATGTACTGGATGTCAGGCATTTGTACGAGGCATTTGAAAAATTTCAGGGACTAAATAAACTGTCATTCTAGAATTTACATTTCATTGGAGGGAGACAGATAAATGCAAAATAAAATTAAATAGTATGTTAGAATATGATATGTGTTTTGAACAAAGAGTAAGAACATGAAAAGAGGGACTGAGCTTGTTGGGGAGGTATCAAAGGGGCGGTATTAATAGTGTGATCTGAGTACATTTTACTGAGAATGGGAGATTTGATCAAAGACTTAAAAATGAAGGAATGATCTGGGTGGAGGCAGGGAATATTTAAGGGAAGACCAAAGAAACATCTTAAGCTAAGGCCCTAAGAGGAGACAGTATAGGACATGCTTTAGGAACACTAAAGTAGGTCTGTACTTTGGTGAGGAATTAGTGAAGAGGAGAGTTGTTAAGGACAAGGTCAGAGAGAGGACCAAAGACCAGATGATGTTGAGCTTATAAACTTTATAAGAATCTCAGCTTTTACTCAGAATGAAATCATGTTTCATTTCAGGATTCTGAGCAGAGAAGTGATGTGATCTTATATTTTATGGGGATCTCCCTGGTTTCTGTTAATAGACTGTTTAGATGCAAGATTTCTGTCAGTCTTTCTGTAGGTTTTAGATTTAGGTAAGCTTCTTTTGTGTTTAGTGTAGACATAAGTATTGCTCAGAGCTACATGCGTCAGTTAAATACCTTTGTGCCCATCCACAAACATAAATTACAAACATAAATTCCATACTTATTGACTCACCTTTGAACCAGTCCCTGGATTCAATGGAGTGCCAAGCTTTGATTGACTTTAGGTCTATATTACCAGAAATTATTGTGATAGAAGGCAAAAGATTACATTAATTAGTCCCCTCAGGGAGGGGGGAAAGAGGGTCATACCTACCCAAATCCCATGGCTACTCAACAAGAGAAGAATAGAATGAACATTAAGCTGCCAATCACAATACCCTCCACAATTGTTCCTAGTATTATTATTTTCCTAACTGTTATTCTAACTCAACATAATCAGTGGGCAAAATTTGAATAGAGCTCAGTGGGCCTATGGTATCTTTAAATAAATATTTTAATATCATTGACAAAGTTTAATATTTTAATTGTTTTGGGTCAGTTGCTCATGACTTCTTCACAGGGACTGCAACCAACGCAAGCATTTCCTTTCATGTAGGATATTTTTGCTGCTGAAGTTTTTAAACTAAATGAGTCTATATATTTATATTCCTTTTTAATAGCATTTTGTCTGCTGATTCTATCTTCTCAGTATGCTATCCATCATTTGCAAAATTTGTTAAGCATATTTTATTGTAAATATTAAATAAGAACAAAATCACATTCCCTTCTGTCTTAAAAGGATATTTTATTTCTGTAGTTGAAAATGGATATAGAGGATGAGGAGATCATATATTGAAGTGAATCTATTGATGTCCTGAACAGAGACATCTATTACAAAACAAGAGACAACCAAATCAGAAGTATTTCCTATCTCATTTCTCAGTTCATCATTGCCATTGCTAAGGATTTGAACTTCTTTGAAGACTCCAATATATTCAAAGACTTTCAAAAGGCTAATGGCTTCCATTTGTTATGTGGTTCCTTTATTTCTAAAGTTGTCAAAGAACTTAGCTTGGAAGAGTTACTCATGCCAGGTATATGTTTAAACTTATATGGTGACTGAAATTGCAGTATTTTTGTTTACAAATCACATGTCCTTAGTTTTCACTTATATGGCTGTTTGCATAAAGCCACAGACATTATGATGTGGATTTTTGTAATATTTTTATTTCACAATGTTTAATATTATGAAGCAAAATGATGTTGTTTCCTTTGTATTAACCTTCCCCCCCCCATCTTTTACTTTTCTGTGTCTCTTTACTTTTCTCATTCTCTCCCCACTATAAGTCTTTATGTATGATCATTCTAAAAACTGCTGATCTACTCAAAACTATTGTGTTCTCCTCCAAGAATAATCTTCATTATGTGCGCAGTATAGAAAGGACAGCCAGCTATGCTGAGCTTTTTTCAGTAAACATGTAGATAAGCAGTCACTATTGCTGAATACAAAAGAGGCGATGTTTGTGCTAAAAATGTCCTTTGCTCCCTGCCATCTAATCCCATCTCTTTTTTAATGTAAAATTTATTTTTATCAAAGGAAAACATGCACAGTTTAAAAAGTAAAGAATTCTGCAAGATTTATCACGAAATAAAATCCCAGACTACACTCTTCTATCTCATTCTTTCTCATCCACAAGTCTCATGTCCCAGAAGCAACCACTTTTAATTCTCCTTTGATTCTCAGGCCACTGAATAATAAGTTCATCTGCTATCTTCTCATCTATCAATTATAGACCCTATCTGCTGACTTCCTACTCTGGAAGATAAAAATGTATAACCCCATTTCACATACATATACACACATTCATACTTCCCTTCTATCCTACTAAATGATTCACAATCTTAATTTTATTAATATTTAGTGGTTATATTTTTATAAAGATATAGCTTTTAAACAACTGAATCACAGGTATGACTATGATTATGACTATATTTCCAACTACTTTTTATTTGTTCTAGAGCTATTATATTTTTTAAAAAATCTAAAATTTTTAAATTAATGCTTTTCCTAAGCTTACCAATAGTCCTATAAACCTCTGTTCAATATATTTAGTGTTTTTTTTTTTTTTTAATCTGTATGTTCCATGTTTTTCCTGAAGATATCTTTCATGGAGCCCGCTAGCCCCACATTCCACAGGAACACAGGGCCTGCTATATGGCTCTTGGCTTAGGGCTTCTTTTACCAACATCCAATTTCCTTTTCCTCTCCTACATGTTGGATCTCAGATTTTCTTGGATCTTGTGATTGATAAACTTTTTTAAAAATTTAAATGTATTCTACCTAGTAATTTTGTTTATAGCATTTCTCCAGCAGATCTTTATGTGGAAAATTACTTAGAAATGAGATTATTCATTACAAAATCATTTGTAAAAAACAGGATTAGAGGCAACCTAAATTTCCATCAATATCATCTAGTTAAACAAATTCTGACTGACTAACTCAGTGGAATATTATGCAGCCATATATTAAAAAATAGGGTAGTTCTAAATATACAGATAAGGAAAAATCTCCAAGATACTTATTTCAAGATTACAAAATATATTGCAGAACAGTGTGCATAGTAGTGACCACTTTTTAATGAAAATAATAAATATATTTATGAACTATATAAATGGTAGAATATCTCCAAAAGGATATGCAGTAAGCTGATAAAATGGATTACTTCTGGAATAAGAAACTCAGTAGTTGGAGGGCAGGAGTACAAAGCTTATGCCTTTCCTTTTTGTAACAACTTTATTAATATATAATTTATATACTTTAAAATTCACAAATATTATGTGATTAATTCAATGAATTTGAATATATTTAAGTTACATAACTTCAATAGAATCTAGGTTTGGGTCATTTACATCATCCTATAAAAAAAATCTTTGTGTAAATTTACTTTTATTTCCACTCCCACTCCAAGTCCTAGGCAATCACTTAATTTACTTTCTGTCTCTACATTTTTACTTTTTCAGGATATTTTGTACACATTTATATTTTTTAAATTTGTTTTTCTCAATTTTGAAATTATACCACCTATTTGAAAATAAAACATTATTTAATTGACCCTGTTATTATTCCCTCTACTCATAAGAAGAAACTGACTCATGAAAAAAGTGATATATTTAGTACTATAAGCAGACAAGAGGCGGGGCTAGGAATTAAATTAGAGCATTATGAACATGATCCCATTTCCTATTTTTACTGCCTCAATATTAGACTTCACTTTGGCTTAGCATAAACTGAAATTTAGATTTAATCATTGTTCACATAAGTGTAAATCTCTGTAAAAGGTCAAAACATTTACCATTCAAATGGGAAAGAACAAATCATTGTGCTGAAAAAAGATATGGGTATGAAAATAATATTGCTTAAGCACTTCACTTTTTATTGCCTTATTTTGTTAGGAATCCATAAACACTAATATAATCTTGTCATCTATTAAAAAAGGTTGGCCATCTGCTAATGTTGAGATTAATAATCTACCCCATGGTTAACTCATAAAATCATACAAATTTAGATTCAAATGGGACTTCAGAAATTTATCTATGACATTTCCCCAGATTTATTCCTCTAGATACCAGCCAATCTAATTACTTTAGTGACATGTTTAACCTTTGTGAAAATCTTTATATAGATTTATTTATATGAACATTACTGACTGTTAAAATCTAAGAAGCAAATTTGTGGTTCATTCCTTCTCCAGTGAATAGTAATAGCAATAACAAAATAATAAGGATGATTGATAGCATCCTATATTAAGTAATTACTGTGGCCAGTCATTGAGCTTTGGGAGGTGCTTTACATATATTAAGTCATGTAGACCTTGAAACCATCTAGGATAAAGAACTTATTTTTAACCCCATTTTCAGTAAGGATACTTTTTCCTATGGAGGTTAAAGAAGATGCCTAATGTGTCATAGCTACTAAATGAAAGATCTCAAATGTGAATCCAGGATTTAATTAACAAGTTTTTGTAGTGCCCCTATCCACAGGGAATGTGTTCCAAGACCCTCAGCAAATGCCTGAAACTGTAGGTGGTACCAACCTCTCTATGTGTTGTTTCTCCTGGTACACCCACACCTATATTAAAATTTAGCTTACATATTAGGCACAATAAGAGATTAACAGCAATATTTTTAAAAGAACAATGGTAACAACATACTATAATGAAAGTTATATAAATGTTGTATCTCTCTCAAAATACTTCAACTATACTTTCATCTTTTTTATTCAAAGAAGCACTTTTTGGCTTCTCTTCGGCATCTGAATTGCCAGCATTACTACTCTTGGATTTGGGGGCCATTATTGAATAAAACAAGTATTATTCAAATAAAAAAGAACTGAGATTACATGATGATCAAATTGATTAGAGAGACAATGCTAAGTGATTGGTGGAGGGTAGAATGTATAACTTATATATATTGGACAAAGAGATGATTCACATCCTAGGTGAGATAGAGGCATGGCAAAGATTTCATCATCCCTTACTCGGAATGGGCACAATTTAAAACTTATAAATTGTTTATTTCTAAATTTTCCATTTAAAATTTCAAGATGTTTGTTAACCATCAAAACTGAAACCTTGGATAAGAGAGGGAAGGGATAATACTGCTGTATATTGCTGCATTCGCCTCATTCCTGACTCATGTTTGTTTTGTCTTAATTCTTAGTTCATTTTTTTAACCTAGTACTTTATGTTAGCTCAACTTGTAAACTACCTTAAATCCTTTCTAGAAAATGTTTGCTTAAATAATTAAGCCTATTGACTATTGTTTATTTGCCATCTTGTACTTTATTAGGAAGAAAAAGAAATTCTGTACCCCCTCATGGAAGAGTTTGTCTTAACAATATAAAGCAAGAACAAATTAATCAATATTGATTGAGCCAATGTGGGGAACTTAGAGAACTAATGTGATAGGTCTTGTCCCTTGGGAGCATATGTATTTAATTATTAAGTGAAAATGCATGTATAAAACCACAAATGTATGAAAAGTGATTATGAATTGCACTGATAATAGGTCCTTAATCATAAGTCAATGATTAAGGAGAAGAGGAGAAGATTGAAGAAATTAAATTCTAAGAAATTAAGAAATTAATTAAATAATAAATTCTAATAAATTAAAAATAATTCTTATAAATAAGATTAATTTCTAAGGAATTAAATTTTATTTTGTTTAGAAATGAAAATTCCTTAATGAAATCAAGACTATTTAAACATTCCAGTATTCTGAAGAGTTTTATGACAATAATTTTGTTTCTGTTTTGAAGCAGAGTCTAAGTTGCCCAGGCTGGTTTGGAACTCCTGGGCTTGAGTGATCTTCCTGCTCAAACTCTCTGGTAGGTGAGACTACAGGCATGAACTGCGCCATGACCAGTTCATGGTATTTGGATAAGATGCTCTATAAGGTTCTGTCCTATTTAAATAGTAATATTATTATTATTATTATTACTAAGTAGTAATAAAAATAATACAGAAATTACCATTTACTTAATATAGTGAATGAAATTCCAGTTAGTAAATGACATGAGGTTTTCTTGAAGGAGATATGGGAAAACCTAGAGTGAGTATTTACAGTAATTGGTGAAACGTAGGGAATATTTGTTATTCCCCAAGATGGTTGGTGTGTGTTGGGAGTTGGGGTGAATGGTGAGAGAAGATGGCTGGCAAAGGAGTCACCATTGACCAAATTTTCCAAATATGAGTGCCTTTTCAAACTCTGTTGGTTGTCTGATAAGAGTAAGTTAAATGAAATTGCCCACTGTGCCTTTTACAATTAAAATTTGAGACCATCCTGCAAATCTGGAGGCTGAAGCAGGAAGATTGCAAGGTCCAAGCCAACCAAGGCAACTTAGCAAGGGCTAAGTCGTTAAAAAAAGCTAGGGAAGTAGCACAGTGGTAAAGTTGCCCTGGATTCAGTCACCAGTGTAATACGTATGTTGTATATACCATACATGATAATTATCCATACTTATTACAACATACCATACATAATAAGTATGGATAATTATTATGTATGGTATATACATAATATACCAGGTGTGAGACACCTGGAAAACAATGTTTCTATCCTCTCTAACCAAAAGTGAATGAAGACTCATTTGTCCCTACTTACATCTCTACTTTCCCGTTTACACCCCCAAACGTTAGACCCTAACGATTGGTGGCATTTTTATACAAACACTAAGACTTGGCTCAACCTGTGTTTTCTACTCAGGACACTGATCATTTTCCACAGGTGCACGCTAATTATCAACTGAAATGAGAATCACTTGATGTGATTGATACCAGTTTTGCAAGTAACAGCTTCTAATGAGTTACTTGCTTTCGAAGTATTGCTTTTACTAAACAATGGTCTTGGTTCAGTGGAGTGAATTTTTGTTTCAGAGGATGAAGAGAGTCTGTAAATAAAAGATGGCATAGGAGGCAAGCAATAACATATTTTCCCGTTGGCCCGCAAAGGTAGAGGGTAGCCCAGCTGGAACTGGGATCAGAGGAAACATTGGAGGTAGTCCTGCAGCCCAGGGCCATCCTAGGGCAGATGGTACCGAGGGCCGGGAGGTGGCCGGTTCACACCGCCCAGGGAAGAAGCCAAGACGCTAAGCCCCGCAGCAGCAGCAGCAGCAGGCCAGGTCCCGGTGGGCGGAGGGAGCCCGGCGCGCGGCGTCGCGAAGGAGGCGACGGCTGCGGCGCCCACTCCCCCTTGTCCCCGCGCCGGGCCGCTCGTCTCCAGCGGCGGGGCGCCGGCGCGCTCGGCTCTTTCCGCCGCTGCCGCTGCCGCGCGCTGCCCGGTGCGCTCCGGCACCTTCGGCAATTTCCGTCGGGCTCTGGCCGCCATTTTCTCGCCGCTTGTGTGGCTCGCTGGCTGCGTGGCTCGGTTCTTGTGAGCGAAGCTTTGTCCGGTTCGGCAATGGACGGGTATGTAATGGGGTCGGTGAAAAGATGTGTGCGAGAGAGGAGTTGGACCGTCCTTCGGCCGGTGTCCGGGGTCGGGGAGAAACCCTCGGGCGGCCCCTCCCAGGGCTGGGCTGCCGTTACCCAACCCCCGCCCCATCGCACACACCCCTCCCCTTGCTTCCCCCGGCGGGTTCTGGTCGAGAAAATGGGAAGAAAGCGGGCTCCGAGGCCGGGGAAGCATTGGGGCGACGGCGGGGGGGCGGCCCCGGGGAGGGGGGCGGGCACCGGCGTGGCGGCGGGGGATGGGGAGGGAACCCCGGGACGTCGCACCCGCCCCTGCCCCCTCTAGGAGCCATTTCGATCGGTACCCCGGGACCCGAGCCCTGGGCTAGGGGTTCCCGTAGGAGCCAACGGCGTGGGCAGAGACGGGTCCGTGGTGCGGGATTCATGGGCATTCGAGAGGCACTCGCCGTGGACCTGGCCATCCCCGGCCTCCCCGGCCTCGCCCGCCCTGGCCGGGAGAGATGCCGGTGGCGGGAGCTCCGGGGAAAGCCGAGTGGGAGCCGCTGGGGAAGGGGGGAGGGCGTGCGGCGGAGGGGGAGGGCAGATGTCATACTCCTTTGTTTTCATCCGAGTCTGGGAGCGGGGGCAGGAGGCATTAAAAAAAAATGCCTTTTTGTGGGGCCTAAGAACATTCAAGGCTTGGCAAAAGGGCCTAGAAATTAAATCATGCAAAAAAAAAAAAACAAAAAACAAAACCCCGAAGTGTTTGAGGTCGACATCAGTCACATGGGCAAAGGCCAACAGCCATGGCAGAAACAAGAGCAGGTAGTCAACATTGGGCCACCTTTTTAGCTACTTGGGCTAGTTTCCGGAAAAAACAGAAACTACCAAAAGCTAGAACCGCGCTGCATCTTTGAGAGCCTAAGAGTGAAGATAGAATGGTGAGAGGTGAGAAACGGGCGGGCTTTGGGAAATGATATGGACCACTGTCTCTCTGGTACTAATAAGGCTCCACATCTGAAATGACTCAGTTTAATTCATTGTTAAAATGGGGGCAAAAATATAGCAGTCCACAGCCCCTTTGGCTGTGAAAAACCAGTGTCAATTAGCAGGTACATTTATTAAAATCAGTGACAGCGTCTGAAGAGTCAAAAGTAAAAACCTTAATTTATTTTGGTTAAGTGTAAGTTTCTAGAGTTTCATGTTTTTAAAGATACTAAATGAAAATCATGAGAGCTAACAGGCCCTGGAGCTTAAATCATCCAAGAAGTTATTTTAAAGATGATTTTCTAGATCAAACAGATGCAAAGAAGTACATTATTCACCCCCCTCTCCCCCAATCACCATGGGAAATTGATGGCAAAACTTGTGCTGGAATTCATGTTTTACAATTCCCAGATTCTACCTAGTATACTAAAAAGTTTTAAGAGTTAAATTATTAATATAGGACTGGCATTATAGTGTTTTTTGTTTTGGATTTTTTTCTTTGCTATTGAAAGTGTTGTTAAAAAATACCTTATATTTACTAAAGTGTGTCTTATGTTTGAAAGTTATTTGTAGATAACAGTTTAATAATATTATAAAGAAGTTTCATTGACCATCAGTCTATTTGTTTTCCATCTATATTATAAGTGTCTTGAGGAATTATGAATGATGAATTACTCTGAAAAGTTTGAGAGTCAAATGATGATCATTAGAAGAATAACAAGAAGTTGAAATTATTTATTTTTTTCTTACAGAATTGTCACTGAGGTTGCTGTTGGTGTGAAGGTAGGAGAAGATTGTTTGAAACTAACTTGAAAAATAGAGGATTTTTGAATCTACTATTATTGCAATTAATGGAGAATTTCATTTAGCTTTGAAAACTAAGACACAGCTAAAAAAAAAAAAAAAACCCAAGCGTAAAATTAATTTGTAAAGTCAGATTGTATGAATAATCAACCACCATAAAGTTGGTTAATCTTAATAAATAACCATATGCTTTTCTTGAACTGGAAGTTTGTAAGAATACAAACTTTCTTTTGTCTTATGAAAATATTTTTTATCAATAGTAAGACACACTAGAAATGAGTTGTCCTGACCCTTAAAAGGAAAGTTTTTAGGCAATTAGCTTTAAATTTGAGTCACATTTAAATTTGTCTATTAAAGGAAATTGAACTTCCTCACTTTTTGGCTAAAAATAATACTCATCTTTTATGCTTTGGTACTAATGGTTAGGTCTTTTTATTCTTTCAGTGATTAAACTTTCAAATGTCTTGGTGTTTTTGTTTCTAAACCTGTTAGGGCATGATTCTTGTCTTTTATTTATTTATTTTTCCTTTGGTCTTGGGTATTGAACCCAGGGCCTTGTACACACTAGTGTTCCTACTACTGAGATGTTCCCCTAGCCTAATCCTTGTTTTTTAACTTTATTTTCCCAAGCCTGGCACAATAATGAGATTCCCCCTACCCCTTCAACCACTGCCCTTGCCAGTGTGAGTAGTCTTGGGAATGCTGTTTAGTCCTTTGAAACTGACTGTTTATTATGTTTTTTGGAATTCTTAGAATTGCATCCACACAGTGTGATTTTTTTTTTTTTTTTTGTAGTTGTAAATGGACAGCATGTCTTTAATTTATTTATTTTTATGTGGTGCTGATGATCGAACCCAGTGCCTCACATGTGCTAGGCAACTTTTAACTCTGCCACTGAGCTACAGCCCCAGTCCAGTGTGATAATTCTTTAGAATATTTTTGCAGATGTTGCTCTTGTTTTTTAGTGAACTAGATATTTGTCCATGCCTTAATATTTAGGCTTATTTCTTGAGTTCATATTATATAGATTGGGGGAGAAATAATGAACTTGCATATTTAATTTGGATAATGATTTTTTCAAAATTGAAAGTTATGGGATTTAAAATAGGGAATAACTCAAAGAGTTCAAAATGTAGTTGTTGGAGTTAATATTCAACTAAATTTCTAATGTGAATTTTGTGAAATAATAAATGACACAAGTTTCTTTTGTAAAAAAATAAATTAATACAAGTGTGAGTTTTTCATCATTAGTGAAAGAGAAAAGAAAATTATAGACAAGACCTAGAATGAAAAGGAAGAAAAATGATATTTGGAATAGGATGTCCATATATGATGTATTGGTTATGTCAGTTTTTTTATATTAGTGATTTGAGGAGGAAACATTACAAAATGATATAAAAATAGTTACTAACAATTAAAACAGTTTTATATAAAAGTTGGAATAACTAAAGTTAGTTTTCTAGGATTATGGTTAAAAGACTTTTTGCTTTGATGTCAGACTGTACAATTAGGTTTCTTTAAAAAAAGTTCTTTAAAAAAATTTTTTTGGTAGTTGTAGATGGACAGCATGCCTTTATTATTTATTTTTATGTGGTGCTAAGGATTGAACCTAGTGCCTCATGGGTGTGAGGCAAGCACTCTGCTACTGAGCTATAGTTCCAGCCCTAAAAAAGTTATTTTTAAAGTAACACGTGCTTATTTTTTAAAAATGTAAAGTGAAACATTTCTTCCTGATTGAGTTCTTTTCTTTCGTTAGGTAATTATTTTAATTTTTTTTCCTGAAATTATTGATTTATATATTACTATGGCTATCTTTGTATACACAGATGGATTAAAAGTAGTACATGTTTTGGTCCACATCTTGCCTTTAAAAAAAATAACTTTATTGAGATGTAATTTAACATAAACCAACCCGTATCTACAGTGTATAATGCTTTCACGTGTATATGTGAAATCAGCAAGATAGTATCTATTGCTTTGAGAAATATCTTGCCCCTTTGTAATCCTCCCTTCTTCTTTTCTTCTCCCAAGTAGCCACTATTTTGCTGTCACTATAGTTTGCAGTTTTTAGACTTAAATAAATGGAATCATGCAATATGTATCTTTTTTTATGTGTGTGACTATTCCACACATCATAAATAATTTGAGATTTACTTGTGTATCAGTAGTCCATTTTTTTTTTTTTCTGTTGCTTAGTGGCATCCTGTATGGCTATATGGCAGTTTGTTTATTTAACTTTTTTTTTTTTTTTTGGCGGTACAAGGGCTTGAACCCAGGGATGCTCTACTACTAAGCGACGTCACCTACATCTCTACCCCTTTTTATTTTGGGATAGGTTCTTGCTTAGTTGTCCAGTCTGGCCTCAAACTGGGGACCCTTCTACCTCAGCCTGCTGTGTGGCTAGGATTGCAGGCATGCATCTCTGCTATTGATTAATTTCTGAGTGGACATTTGTGTTTCAAGTTTGGGGCTACTATAAATAAAGTTGTAAGCTTTCCTGTATGTCTTTGTGTGACTATATGCCCCCCCCCCCCCCATTGGCGCCCATAATCAAAATGGATAGGTCATATGATAGGCATATCTTTAAGAAAATGCATACTGTTTTCCATGGTGGTTGTACCGTTTTATAGTGCCGTCTGTAGGGTATGAGATTTCCAGTTTATTTTTTGATCATAGATATTCTAATGTCTACGAAGTGATAGTTACAGTTTAGTTTGTATTCCATATGATGTTGAACATCTTTTCGTCGGCTATTATGATCTTCTGTGAAGTGTCTGTTTAAATCTTTTGCCCAACTTTTAAAATTTTGATTATTTATTTTATGAGTTTTGAGAAGCCTTTACTCTAGATGAAAGTCCTTTATCAATTAATATGATTCACAAACATTTTCTGCTACTTTTCATTCTCTAAACGTATTTTGAAGAGCAGCAGTTACTAACTGACGAACTCCATTCAGTTTATTAGTTTATTCTTTTATGGACAGTGCTTTTTTGCTGTCATGAATCAGTCATCTTTTTTCTTTTTTTGTACTGTAGATTGAATCCAGAGAACACTTAACCACTGAGCCATTTCACAGCTCTTTATTTTTTATTTTGAGACAGGGTCTTGCTAAGTTGCTTAGAACCTCACTAAGTTGTTAAGGCTTACTTTGTACTTGGAGGATCCTCCTTCCTCAGCCTCCCAAGCCACTGGGATTACGAGTGTGCACTACTTTGTCCATCTATCAGTCAAATCTTTACCTAACTTTAAAAAATACTTTATTTGCTAACGGATATTTGATATTTTGGTTTAAAACTGATAATTTGAGTTAATTTTTTGAATATAGTACTAAGTATGGGTCAAGTTTTTGGATTTGGATGTGCCCATCCAGTTTTTCTGTTGCAAGTTGTTGAAAAGACTTTTTTTCTCCATTGAATTGGCTTTGTAGCTTTGTCAAAAATCAATTATCTATGTATGTGTGATTCTATTTCTGTACTCTGCTTTTTTCCATTGACCCATTTTTGTCTATCCAGATTCCAAAAACGTTGTCTTAATCGCTAGCTATGTATTGAGACTTGAAATTGGGTAGTCTTGGTCCTCCAACTTTGTTCTTTTTGAAAGTTGTTTTGGCTCTTCTGGATCACAGAAAATATGCTGAGATTTTACTGAATTTGAGTTGAATTTGTAGAGCAGTTCAGAGAAAATTGACATCTAAAGGTTTCATCCTTTGTACCCTCTTTGTTTACATAATATTTATAATTCAGTATTGTTTTTAGTTTTGAGTTTGCAGAATTTCTACATCTTTTGTTAGAGTCATCCTTAAATATTTCATATCTTTTGATGTTATTATAAATGATGTTTTTAAAAATGCAACTTCCAGGTGTTTGGTGCTAGTGTTTAGATACACAAATGATTATTGCATGATGCTGTTGTATCCAACACCTTGCTAAACTAATATCATTGATCTGATAGATTAAAAAATTTTTTTTTTTAGTTGAGGATGGACACAATACCTTTGTTTTACTCATTTATCTTTATGTGGTGCTGAGGATTGAACCCAGTGCCTCAGGTGCTAGGCAAGCACTCTACCACTACGCCACAACCCTAGCCTTTTATGTACGTTTTGTTGGATGTTCTGTATAGACTATTTACTTCCAATTGTTGGTAGACAGTTTTCTCCCTTTCCTATCTGGGTGTTTTTCTGCCTCCTTTTTCCCTTATGATGCCTAGTACAGTGTTCAAAAAAAGCAATGAGAGTGGGCATTTACTCACTTTACCTTGTTCATCATATTAGGGTGAATGCTCCACTTTGTATTCTTTCTTTCTTATCTTCCTTAACCATGACTGTGAAATGTGCAAACAGTTAAGGAAGGAATAATACCATTTTTAGTAATGTGAAAGTGAACTACATAGGCTTGTTTGTGGGGAAATTTTAAAATTATATATTCAAGGCTCTTCAGGTTACCTCGTTTTTCTTGGGTGAGCTTTAGTAAATTATGTATATAATGAGTCCATTTCCTCTAAGTTGCTGAATGATTATTTACATAGAGTTTATTATTTTGTATAGAATTGTATATATGATTGAATGCCTTTTGAATCTGTAGTGATATCAACATTCTCATTCCTATTAGTGATTATTTATAGGCTTTTTTCTCCCTTATCAGTCTTTATAGAAGTTTATTGGTTTTTATTAATCTTCTCCAAAAGATCAGCTGTTGGTTTCATTGGGTTTTTTTTTTTTGTTGTTGTTGTTGTTTCCTATTTTATTGATGGCTGTTTCTATTTTTTGTTTTATGTTTTTGCTGTTTTTTCTACTTAATTTTAACTTTGAAGCTAATGTCATTGACATGATATCTTTCTAATGTTGGGGTTCAGTGCTGTATATTTTTAGATAGTGCTTTCATAGCATTCCTCAAATTTTGATATGTATATGTTTTTCATTCATTTCAATTTTCTAAGAATTTAAAAAATTTCTTTGCTTTATGGCTACTCAGTATAATCAAATGTTGACTTTTTAGAGAAAGATTTTAAAAGTATGGTGAAATTTGTAGCAGTTCTTTTAATAAGTTGACTAAATCAAGATGTTGTAATTGGATAACTAATGAAGTATACCTATTTCTTAAAATAAGTTGGGTTTTTACTAGTATTTTGAAAGCACTGATTTTAAATTGCTCAACTTGCAATTTAAGTTGTAGTATTGGTTTGCTTAGATACTTGCAGCTAAGTAATACTGAATAATAATAATATTAAATAATATTTAACATGATTTTTTAATAATAGTTGAATATGACTGCTTTTTTATAATAGATATGGTTTTCAAAACTTTGTTGTTTGGATTTTTCTTAAAATGTTTTTCTTAAATGCTCCATAATTTGTGCTAATTATTTTTATTAAAATTTCAGTATATGAATATTAGCAATGTGTCTACTAAATGACAGCACTGTGTTAGTAACTAGTTTATTAAAAAAAATTGGAGCTAGAATATATGTTCCTTGAGGGCAGAGACCTTAAGTTTTTTGTTCCTCCATTATTTATTGTGCTATTTGAATAGTTTATTCTATTTAATGACTCTAGAAGTGTCTGGACTTCAATATGAATATAATCTGTGAGCCATTTATCAATAGGAAGGTAAACACTAATTGTGTTGCACTATATTCCTTTCATTGGAGATCCAAAAGAGACTCACTCTTTTAGGAGAACCTCCTCTAGTTGGAGAGATAAATAACCCAGGGTTTTAAGTAAGTGTCCTATAGCCACGGTAAGAGAGATTACTTTTGGTTGAGAGTATTAGAGGAGGTTTCATTTATTAGGCTAAGACCTGTACCTTGTAGATAGGTTGAAATAGGAGAGGGAGTAGAGATCAAAACATGTTGTGCCTGTAGGCTGTCATAAATTTACAGCCATTGAATAGTGAGTTGAATAATTTGCCTTTGTTTTCTTTTGGGGGGATGAATATTAACACTTTAAAAAAATGGAAAAAAGAATACTGATCAACTTTTTTTTTTTGCACAAAATCATGCTTAGCATAAATAAGGTGAAGCAGAAATACAAAAAATGTTCTTGGGAATAAACATTGCACATTTAACATCAGATACCAAGTTTTATAGTGTCAAAACGCACTACCACTTATAAAGTAGTATTATCAAAAAAACAAAACAAAAACAAAGAGTGTGATCAAGTCTTTGGATCCAACTGAATTTACTGGGAGACTATGTTAAACTACATCATCAGAATACTCTCTGTGAGCAAATCTGTAAAACCGAAAACCAGTTCTTTGCAACAAATAAAAAAAAAAAAATGGAAAAATGGGGGAAGAGTGGAGAAAGAACTTGTAAGTTGAAAGGTATTGAAAAGACAAAATTGACCAGTCCAGCGTTTTGCATTAGATTCTAATCCTCTCCCCAACTAATACACCCTGTAAAAATACTATGACTTTTATAAGAAGTAAGAAATTTTTACACAAATTTGATATTTGATAATAGTAAATAATTATTAAGATTTTTGGTTGCCTAATAGTATTATAGAAAGAGTTCTTATCTTTTAAGGATGTCCACTGAAATATGAAACAATATGGATATCTGGAATTTGTCACAGTAACAGGAAGAGAAAATTTATGGGTGACTGTTGGAACTGATTGATAGATGCATAATGGTTTGATATTATTGTATCTAAATTTTGCTACAATAGTTATACAAAAAGGAATAGCTGCTCAAAAATATCTTGTGATAACTAGTGATACTTAACTGCTTTAAAGTAAAAATATTACTTAACCACCTTATTTCCTAATGTAGTATGTTTAAAACTAAATTAAGAATGCTCTTACAGTTTAGCTACACAAATAGACCAACAGTTTTGTTCACTTTAAATTGATCTTGAACTCTTTTTATGTTCTTGTTAAAAATGTATTAAAAGGATAATCTAATGGAAAAACAAAAGACCCAGAATAGTAAAAGCAATTCTAAGCAGGAAGTGTGAATCTGGAGATATAGCGATACCAGATTTCAAACTGTACTACAGAGCAATAGTAACAAAAACAGCATGGTACTGGTACCAAAACAGGCAGGTGGACCAATGGTACAGAATAGAGGACACAGAGACCAATCCACAAAATTACAACTTTCTTATATTTGATAAAGGGGCTAAAAGCATGCAATGGAGAAAGGATAGCATCTTCAACAAATGGTGCTGGGAAAACTGGAAATCCATATGCAACAAAATGAAGCTGAACCCCTTTCTCTCCCCATGCACAAAAGTTAATTCAAAATGGATCAAAGAGCTTGATATCAAATCAGAGACTCTGCGCCTGATAGAAGAAAAAGTTGGCTCCGATCTACATAATGTGGGGTCGGGCTCCAAATTCCTTAATAGGACACCCATAGCCCAAGAGTTAACAACAAGAATAAACAAATGGGACTTACTTAAACTAAAAAGTTTTTTCTCAGCAAGAGAAACAATAAGAGAGGTAAATAAGGAACCTACATCCTGGGAACAAATTTTTACTCCTCACACTTCAGATAGAGCCCTAATATCCAGAATATACAAAGAACTCAAAAAATTAAACAACAAGATAACAAATAACCCTATCAACAAATGGGCCAAGGACCTGAACAGACACTTCTCAGAGGAGGACATACAATCAGTCAATAAGTACATGAAAAAATGCTCACCATCTCTAGCAGTCAGAGAAATGCAAATCAAAACCACCCTAAGATACCATCTCACTCCAGTAAGATTGGCAGCCATTATGAAGTCAAACAACAATAAGTGCTGGCGAGGATGTGGGGAAAAGGTTACACTTGTACATTGCTGGTGGGACTGCAAACTGGTGCGGCCAATTTGGAAAGCAGTATGGAGATTCCTGGGAAAGCTGGGAATGGAACCACCATTTGACCCAGCTATTGTTGTATTCCCTGAGGACCTTAAAAGAGCATACTATAGGGATACTGCCACATCAATGATCATAGAAGCACAATTCACAATAGCTAGACTGTGGAACCAACCCAGATGCCCTTCAATAGATGAATGGATAAAAAAAATGTGGCATTTATACACAATGGAGTATTACGCAGCACTAAAAAAACGACAAAATCATGGATTTTGCAGGTAAATGGATGGCATTAGAGCAGATTATGCTAAGTGAAGCTAGCCAATCCTTAAAAAACAAATGCCAAATGTCTTCTTTGATATAAAGAGAGCAACTAAGAACAGAACAGGGAAGAAGAGCATGAGGAAAAGATTAACATTAAACAGAGACGAGTGGGGGGAGAGAAAGGGAGAGAGAAGGGAAACTGTATGGAAATGGAAGGAGACCCTCATTGTTATACAAAATTACATATAAGAGTTTGTGAGGGGAAAGGGGAAAAAAAAACAAGGGAGAGAATTGAATAACAGCAGATGAGTTAGGGAAGATGAGCGGGAAGGGGAGGGGAGATAGTAGGGGATAGAAAAGGTAGCAGAATACAACAGTCACTAATATGGTATTACGTAAAAATGTGGATGTGTAACTGATGTGATTCTGCAACTTGTATTTGGGGTAAAAATGGGAGTTCATAACCCACTTGAATCAAATGTATGAAAGATGATATGTCATGAGTTTTGTAATGTTTTGAACAACCAATTTAAAAAAAAGAAGAAGAAGAATCTATTGATAGTTTTCAAAGAATAATCTATTGGTAGTTTTGGCAATAAATTTTGACTTTGAGAATCTTTTATTTTTTTAAATTTCATTATAAAAGCTGTAATATGTTTCAAAAATAGAGGGAATGTTGTATTACACTTCTTTTTCTTTTTTTGTTGGAGAGAATGTTAAAGCATATCTCAGATCATTTCTTATCCTCCCCAGATACCGAGTACATATCTTCCAGATATACTCTCTCTCTTAATGGTGACATTGATGCCAATACAATACCTGGTAAAATGTAGAATAATTTCTTTAATATAATCGTCTAATCGCCAACAGTATTCAAAAATACTTTTTCCCCCTTTCATATCAGGAACCAAGGAAAGTTAATATGTTCATTTGGTTAATGTCTAAAATCTCTTAATCAGTAAATGACTTTACCTTACCCCTCCTCTTTTCTTTGCTTATTTATTTATTTATTTATTTGTTATTGTTGTTAGAGAAATTGGGTCACCTGGACAATTTCAATTTTCTGAATTTTTCTGATTATACCTTGTTTCATGTCACATGTTCTTCATATCCTTTCCATTTTCTGTAAATTTATAGTTAGATGAACCTTGGTCAGATACAGGTTTAATTTTTAGCAGGAATATTTTGTAGATGTGCTTTATGTAATTCCTGTTGTATTACTGCAAGAGGAACAGAACAGAATGTCTGGTTATCTTTGTGACGTTGACATTCATCAGTAGGTTGAGTTTCTGTAAGCTTGAGGCATCCAATGAAGAGTGTTCTCATTATCCTTTTATTTTATTTTTTTTAAGACAGAGCCTCAGGAAGTTGCTTAGGACCTAAGTTGCTGAGACTGGCCCCAAACTTTGAATCCTGCCTTAGCCTGCAAGCCACTTCACCTGTCAAAAATGATGAAATTCTTTTCTCTCCAAATACTAGATAGAATTCCGCCATTAAAAACTTTGTCCATGAAATAGTTGGTCACATTGAAGTACCCTTTTTATAAGAAAAGCAGGATAGATTTTGACTTAAAAAATATTTTTCCTGATGAGTTTGTACTCTTTTAAATGTAAAATTTTCCACTCTTTTGCAGTCATCATTCTTTAAAATACTTAAATTATTTCATTTTGAGCCAGGTAGAGCTTATAATACCAATTATTTTGATACTTGCTTGAAGTAGCATTTCTTGCTTCTGATCTTTAATCAGTCACTGATTTCTTTAAAAAATCCTGGTTCCTATGAATGGAAGATGATCCTTAGAAACCACAATAATGTGCCTGCCAGGGTGTGAATTGCTTTTAGATGTTAATGCTTAGGGCCCTTTCAGTGGACAAAGACAGCATTTTTTTTTTTCCTTTCTGAGCAACATCAGTATTGCATTAACATTATTGAATGTAATTTTTTGTAATCATTTTTGTCTTTTTGAGTATATTCCACAGAGAATGTATAGTACAATCATATAATGGTAAAGTTTATTGAAATAATTCTCTTTGTGGTTTTACCACCAGTTGGTTTTAATTTTTAGGAATTTTTTCCCCACTTTTAACTGAATTTCCAAAATCAAAACTAATATTACTTACATTGAGAGAAGTCTAGCCAAACACTCTTATCTAGTCTGCTTTGTTTTTTCTCTCCACTTTTAGGTATTTGTTTTAATCAGTTTTTCGTTTATCACTTTTTTGATACTGTAAACAAATGTGAACTTTTTCCTACCTTCTTTATGCAGTAGATAAAAGGTAGCATAGTATACAATGTTTTATATTTTGACTTTTAAACTTAATGGTAAATACATCCTGGAGATCACTCCATGTTATATATGGAAAAAAAAATTTTTCTTTATATTGTTTCATAGCTTTGTAGACTAATAGATATTTGGGTGTTTTCCTCCGGTCTTTTAGTATTACAGATTATGTTATAGTGAATAGCTTCATGTATATATACTCTTCCAGTATATTAAAAAAAAAAAAAAAGCCAGAATGTTTTTTCAGAGTAGCTCCTAGATGTGAATTGCTGGGTCAGTGTGTAAATACAAATGTAATATTGCTAGATATTGCTGAATTACTTTTAGTGTAGAGTTGTATTTTGTTATACGAAAAGTGTAAGTGGCTGTTTCCCATAACTTGCCCAACAGAGTGTATAGTCAAAAGTTGCGAGTTTTTCCATTCTAATAGGTGAAATGGCACCTAAATGTAGTATTAATTTGGATTTGTCTTACTGTAAGCAAGATTTTAAATCTAAGCATAATTTCTACTTCCTATACTGAGAACTTGTCTTATTTCTGTTAACCCCTTTTCTGTAACTGGTTTTGCCATTTCTGTTTCAGGTTTTATAATTCTGAATTTGAAGTTTAGATTCCCTTTTTGATCCAGTTATTTAAAAAAACTTATTTCAAAATTTAATTTGATTAAACTTGCTGTATTTGACCCAATATGATGGATTTTACTGAGGTATTCGTTATATAAGATCTGCTTTTGTGATTTTTATAGACATTTAAATAAAAATGAGTTACCAAAATATACTGCAATATGTGATTTTAAAGACTGGCATAGCAAAATTAGTAGAGTATTAGCTGGGCATGGTGGCACTCGCCTGTAATCCCAGCAGCTCAGGAGACTGAAGCAGGAGGATCCCAAATTCAAAGCTAGCTTCAGCAATTTAGCAAGACCCTCAAGCAATTTAGTGTGATTCTGTCTCAAAATAAATAAAGGGGTCTAGGGGTTTGGCTCCATGGTTAAGTGCCTCTGGGTTCATCCACCTCCCCCCCCCCCCAAAATAATATATGTATGTGTATGTATTAGTGAAATGTTGTTCAGCTGTTGAGAGAATAAAGCAGATTTTCATGTGCTGATTTTTTTGTTTGTTTGTTTTAAAAGAGAACAATGCTAGTCAGCTTGTGTGATGTGATCTGTTTTTGATTTCTTTTTGTCTGAATTTTTTAGAGAAAGAATTATAGAAAATTTACGGATAGTAGATTTTGAAGTAGGGGAAAACTTTCACTTGATATTTTCTATTTTTTTAAAATTTGAATTTCCTAAGTTAAAAAGTTTGAAAATTTAAAAAAGAATTTTTGTTTTTAACTTCAACAGAGTTATCTGACCAGAAAGATCATGGTCCATGTTTTCTTCCTGTGTATGTCTATATTTTAAAAATGCAGTGTATGTATTTTTAAAAGCTTTACTTGGTATTGGAGAGATGGCCAAAATATGAGACAAAATTTTTTAATGAGTTTTTTAGGTCTCATATTTTGGTCAGTGAAGATTAGAAAGAGAAAGCACATTTAGGGGTGGCTTTACTTGTGGGAGATGTCATGTAGTCTTCCCTGGTTCAGTAAATATTAAGTCATTTTTATATACTTAGTGTCTTCAGTTTATTACCCTTATTCTCACTGTTTTTTGTTTACATTGCTTATAAAATAATTTGTATGTTATATTAATCTTCCATTCTGATTGTAGTTTAATTAAATTCTTCCACTATTTATATCTGATAGTGAGGCCTTCATAATTATTAAATTTTGATAAATGTGAGTAATATAACACACATGTGATGTTTTACTTGAGGGTCTTATTTAAACGTTTTGATTGTTTGTTACTCTTTCTTGCTTAGATTTCTTATTGTTTATATTTTCTTTCATTGAAGTGTCCCATTTCTGGTGATAAAATATATTGTCACCCTGTCCTAATTTGTTATTTTCCCCTAGAATCTTTTATTATTCAAGATTTATTTTTGAGAATATTATTAACAACATGAATATGCCACTTAAAAAAAAAACAGCTTGAATGTTACCAGTATTGTTATACATATCCATGTGCTCCTTTTTTTATCCCCCTCCTTACCCTGACACAGATATGTACTACTGCAAATTTTTTTCTTCCCCTTTCCATTATGGCCTGTATATGTGTGTGTGTGGGGGGGTGTGAGAGAGAGAGAGAGAGAGAGAGAGAGAGAGAAAGAAAGAAAGAAAGAAAGAAATACGCTTCAGCTCTCCCAATCCATGGGTTCTGCATCCAGTCAACCTCAGAATGAAACTATTTGTGAAAACAATTGCTTCTGTACTGTGGGCAGACTTCCTTTTCTTACTATTCCCTAAACAATGCAATGTAACAACTATTTACATACCATTTACATTGTGTGAAGTATTGTAAGTAATTTAGTGATGATTTAAAATATGGTGAAGGATGTTCCTAGTTTATATGCAAATATCCCATTTTATACAGGAGACTTAGTGATCATGCAGTTTTTGTTAGCCCTAGGAATTCTAAAACCAGCCCCCCTCATACTGAAGGAGTATTTTTTTTTAATTTTATGAAAATAATATACCCATGTAATGTTTTATGATGTGTTTTAATTAAATAAGGATTTTAATAGCCATATTTTTGTATGTATTTGTATAATACCCATTGCTGGGAACAACTCTTGGTAAAAATTTCTCTCTTTTTCTGGATATTTCAGTTGGTAGATGTTTGGATTAAGGTTTTTGACTTTAAGAACAATGTTGCTCTGAACCTTTTTGTGTTTGTTTTCTAGTTCATTTATATTAAAGCTTTCGAGAGTATATATCTAAGGATATATATTGCTAGGGGGTAGAGTACAGTAAATTTGATAAGATATTACTAGATTATTTTCCCATACATTGTTCTAACTTATGCCTCACCAGTAGAGCATGTGTTCTTTTTTTAAAAATATTTTATTAGTTGTTGATGGGCCTTTATTTATTTATATGTGGTCCTGAGACTCGAACCCAGTGCTTCACACACTCTAGGCAAGTGCTCTACCACTGATCCACAACCCCAGCCCTGCATGTGTTCTTATGTGTTCTTACTGTTTCAAATTGTTACCAGCTGTTAAGTATTTAATTTCTTGATTTTTGACACTGTGGTATGTTAAATCTTTGGTCTTTGTATTTCCCTAATTATTAAAGAGGTATACATGTTTTTCATTTTATGGTCATTAGTGTTTCTTTTATGAAATTGTATGAGATGCCTATGTATCTTTTGCTCAATAAAATTTTGTATTTAATTTTGTATATTTTAAAGAATACATTGTGGCTACTGATTGTTGATTGTGTGTGTTGCTAATATTTTTTCCCAGTTTGTAGCTAGCCTTGTCATTTGCTTATACTGTCTTGGTGACTAGAAGTTACTAATTTTATTAGTATGTCACAGATTCCCTTAGAATTCTTAAAAAAAAAAAAAAACAAACCTATATGATCCTAATTCCAGACGTTTTAAGTTTTTTCCTGTTTGTCTGGATGTCGTCTGTTGATAAGATAGAAACTTAAAACAATTTTGTTGGGAAAAACAAACTGCTTTTCCTCTTTCTTACACATACCCCACAACTTTCAACAAGAAGACTTTCTGTGACCCTCCCCCAAAAAACAATTAAGAAGATTTCTTCCCACCAACAAGCAAGCAGTTAATTTGAGAGCAGCAGACACCAGCTAGGTGTCCTCTACTTCATTTCTGACACATTTACCTGGAGAGAGCTTCCTATCCCATAGTTTGAAAGCTTAGTCCTCAAGACTTCCCCCAATTTCAGATCCCAGTCACAAGCCCTAGGTTGTTTAACTTGTGTTGCTGATGAATGGCTATAAATTGGAATTACCACAATCCCCTCCTCAGGTTCAGTAAATTTTATTGCAAGGACTCAGAAACACATTTATTGGCTTATAAAGGATTTTACAAAGAATAGAATGAAGTAATGTGTAAGGCCAGTTAGGAGAGAAGGGGTATTGAGATTGTGTGCCCTCTATGGGTGTGCCACCTTCCAGGAACCTCCACATGTTCAGCTATTTGGAAGGTTTGTGAACCCTACCCTTCGGAGTTTTATGTAGACTTCATTATATAGGCACAATTGGTTATATCTTTGACCATTAGTAATGAATTTAACTAACATCACCTCTCCCTTCCCTGAACATTGTAGGATGAGACAGAAAGTCCAGCCTTCTAATCCTGCCTTAGTTTTCTTCAATTGTTAACCACCACCCCCAGGTTACCAGAGGCTGCCAGCAATCAGTGAAATCATTTTGGAGATTCCAAGGATTTTAGGAGTTTGTATGCAAGACCAAATATATATTTTACAATACCATACAATCCTTAATTACAGTTTTTAGGGTTTTTTTAATTATTATTTTTACCATATGGTTTCTTTTGTGTATCAGGAATTGAACCCCAGGGGTTATTAACTTATGAGCTATATCCCCAGTCCTTTTTTATTTCTTATATTGAGACAGGATCTTGTTGAGCTGCTTAGGGTCTTGCTGAGTTGCTTAGGGTCTTACTGAGTTGCTTAGGGTCTTGCTGATTTGCTTAAGGCCTTGCTGAATTGCTTAGGGTCTTGCTGAGTTGCTTAAGGCCTTGCTGAATTGCTGAGGCTGGCTTTGAACTTGGGATGATCCTGTCTCATCCCCACTAGCTGCTGGGATTACAGGTGTGTGCCACCACACTGGGCTCATACAGTTTCTTAATAGAGATTTTTGTGGCTACTTTATGGAAGAATTTATTAGTATTTCCTTTTATGTTTGCTTTCTTTCTGTTTGAAAGTCTTTACAAAGAGCTTCTAAAGATATATTCTAAATTTTTTGAAGCTTCTCTTTTTACATTTGGTACTCAAATTATCTTTTGTTTGCATATTGGGTAGGGATCCATTGCTCACCACTGCCCCGCCCCATAGTTGGGCAATTAACGTAAAATCCAGAATCCAGAGTGCAACCTCTACCCGCCCCACACACATTCTGTGTATGTGTATGTGTATATATATCTTAGGATAAAGGATAAGCTACAAGATAGCAGAATGTAGCAAGACATTTCTTTCATGAGAAAAGATCTGATGTAGGAAGAGAGAGCAATCTGCTCCATAATGTTATACACCAAAGCAAGTTTCTTTCATCTCCAAGCTTTTGTTTTTGGCTGCTTGTTCTGATGATGTATTAATTGTGCTCTTTTTTCCCCTTTTGGTTATTCTCCCTGGCAGTCCCTCTCTTTGTTGTTGTTGTTTTTAATCAGCTTTTGGTTTCATTGATCCTCTTTAGTATATGATTGTTTTATGTATTTTTACTGGTTTTATGAGTTACTTCTTCACTAGTCTCTGATAGTGTAGCATACTCCTACCTATTCATTTCTTTGCCCTGTTTGAGAACACATATACTTGCTTGAACATGGACCTTCCTTCTCTGAAAATCTAGTTTGCCTTAGGAACTTGATATTTCTGTCCTCTATCCGTGTCTTTCTGCCATTATTCCCTAGGTAGTCATCTCCAGAAGAGAAAGCTTTTGGCCAGATCTCAGTTCTGAATTCTGGCACAGCCCAGGGGCTCTTACAAGCTTCAACCTACAGTTTTTGATTAATTTCTTGCAGCCTAATAGCTCTAATACTTGGGAGTGGTAGATGGTAGTTGAATTGAGCTATTAGTATGAACAAAAATGTCCAGTAACCATGAGAAGAAAAATCAAATTTTTGTCATTGAAATTAATACCAAATAGTCTCTCTTCTGTGTCTAGTTATGAAATTACCTTTTTAAAAACCTTCTGATTGACCAATGGATTTTTTTTCTTCTGTGAACATTCTCCTAATTGTTTCTGTGGGATGCTAATTTTTTTATTTTTACTTTTTTTTAAATGGTAATTGATATTACACAGGAAGATTGTTTCTTTGTCAAAACATTTATTGCCAATCTTAACATTTATTTTTTTTAGTTGAATCTAAAATCAATTGACTTCTTTCTTAGATGAATTAAAAATTTTCAAGAGTTACATATTCTTAGTAGATATTTTTTATTCCAAGTTTAGTACTAATTTCATTTGTTTTAATGTGGAACAGCTACCACTCATTACCATTTTATAAAATTTATGTATATTCCAAGGTAAACAAGTAGGCTGAGAAATTTTATGTAAAAATTTCCATCAGTGTGATAATGTTAATGTTTGCCAGTATTGCACATCACTTCTTTTGAGCATAATGGTAGTAAACCCTTGACTCAGTGGAAAGGCAAACATAATTGCTTTTTTAATGAAAATATAATTTTTAAAAATACTCAAATTTATAAGTTCTCAAAATTGCAAATAATGATATTTACTCTTCAGATTCAGTTATGATGCCTATTAAATGTATTGTCTTACCAGCAGGTATGAAATCCTTTAATGAAGAGAAATGACCACACACAATTTTTAAAAAGTTAAAAAGACTTTGTCAGGCATAAAGATTCATTGCAGAAAGGAAGAAAAGAGCATTCTGCATACCATAAGTTAGAATTATAAGCTTTCTTTACTCTCATAGACTTTAAGATTTCCTGAACCCATCATCTTCCAGAATTACTTGTGATGCACTAGGTTGGAATGTTTTCATTCACAACAATTAAAGAATGATACAGTGAGGAAAGTATTTTGGGTCTCTGCAGAATTTTTTTCTTTCTTCTTCTTTTTTGTTTTTTAAAGAATATCTGGTGACACTGGGCTCTCTGTCAGCAACCTATAAACCAGTGAGGCCCTAAGCAACAAAGCAAGACCCTGTCTCAAAATTACAAATAATTTTAAAGAAAGGTCTGAGGATGTGGCTCAGTAGTTAAGAGCCCTAGGTTTAATCCCTGGTACCAAAAACAAAACAAAACAAAACAAAAACTGATCTTCAGTTTCGTTGATTAATGGAAGGGCTGATTTTATTTGCTCTGTGTAAGGTACCTCCTATGGTTGGAGGCCACCCTTTCTTTGTTTATGGTTAACATGTTTTCATTTATTTAATCCAAGAAAAAAGGCTTCTCTAAAATACATTTATTCTCCTTTATCCATGGTTTCACTTTCGGTGTAGTTTCATTTACCTTCAGTTAGCCTCAATTTGAAAATATTAAATGAATATTCCAGA
The DNA here is from genome assembly GCF_045843805.1 of Urocitellus parryii. Taxonomy (NCBI): domain Eukaryota; kingdom Metazoa; phylum Chordata; class Mammalia; order Rodentia; family Sciuridae; genus Urocitellus; species Urocitellus parryii. The sequence continues at coordinate 76,759,109 of NC_135541.1, forward strand.
AATAATCCATCAGTTTTAAATTGTGTGCTATTCTGAGCAGTGTGATAAAATCTCATGCTGCTTCATCTTGCCTGGGAACATGAATCATCCCTTTGTCTAGCCTATCCTCATTGTATATATTGCTCACCCATTAGCCCGTTAGTAACCAGCTTAGATGACAAATATCAGATGGACTGTTGTGGCATCACAGTGCTTGGGTTCAAGTAACTCTTATTTTACTTAATAATGGCTTCACAGTCAAGAGTAGTGATGCAAAGGAAGCACTAGAGCATAAAGCTTGTAAGGACAGACTAACTGGTACCATGTGGCAGTACTGTAGCACAAATAGGAAAAATCATAATATATGCAGGGTTTAGTACTGCCTGAGATTTCAGACATCCACTGGAGGTATTGGGACACTCCCCTTCCCTCAAATAAAGGGTACTGAAATATGTACCAGGTTTTAATGATAATATTCCTTCACTATTTGTATTTTTCAGTTTTCTGATAACTGTAACACATGCCTGAGGTAAATCAACTTAAAAATAAAAGATTTATTTTGGCTTGCAGTTTTAGACATTTCAGAACATGACCAATTGATCCCCTTGGTTTGGGTCTGCGGTGATACAGTATATCATAGCAGGAGTACACAGTGGTAGTGGTCCATTCATCTCATGACTGGAAATTAAATGAGAGGAAGAAAAAGAATCTAGAGTCCTGGTATCCCCTTCAAGGGCATGTTCATAATGACCAGAATACCTCTTGTTAGTCCCCACCTTCTAAAGGTTCAGCCACCTTCTAATAGTGCCATAGGCTGGGACCAGGTCTTTACCACAAGGGCCTTAGTGGGGACATTTATCCAAACCATAGCATTATCTGTGTGGACCTTGTCTATGGTTGATTCTTGGGAATGTTGCAGTGAACACTACTGATGGGGGTCAGGCACTTTGCCTGGTAATCACTGTGTGTATTATCACATTTAATTCTAAGGGCTCTGATGTAGATGTTATAAATGAATAATTTAAGGCTTAGCATGATTAACAGAATTACATAGTTAATAAGTGGAACCTAAGGTCCAGAGTTGATTTTTTAACACTATGGTTGAATACTTGTCATGAAAACATAAAGAAATATAGGCAGCATTTTTAAATTTTTGGTAATGAACCAGGCTGCATAAAGAAATAAAACAAAGAAATATATGTAACATTTAAAAAATTTTTGGTAATATAACCATATTTTATTATAATACAAATATATGTTCAATATGAATATATACTTATAAAATATTTTTATCTTTGTAGCAGAAACATCTAGAGATTTTGTTATATTTGGGTTGCTGGGTCCCACCCTCAGAGTTTATTTAGTAGGTCTGGATTAGACTTGGGAAATACACATTGCCAGCAAGCTTCTGAGTCTACTGCTGGTCTTAGGGACCATACTTTGAAAATTTCTGTCCTTTCCATTTCTGCTCATCATGTTCTTGTAGATACTAACTATGCCATGACAGATCTTCCATACCTTGATTAGAAATTAGATTTGGTATAAATATGGCATTAATGTGCCCTGAAATCATGTTTTTATTTTTCTCCTACTTGTGTTTTTATGAGCAATTTGAGGCTATGTAGAAGGTTTTGAAAACATTTAAGAAATATGACCTAAGTATTTTTTTAACATTTTTATATCCTAATACAGCTTATGAGTTTAAATACAAATTTGCAGAAATTTCTGGGTTAGTTTTATTTTCTTTTTGAACTTTTTAAAATGCTTTAATAAATTATCTTTTAAACATTTTTTTCATTATCACAGTACCATTCAGCTTCTTTATGCTGATTATTTAAATCAGCCAGTATTTTTATTATTAATACCCTTGTGTGTAATATACACATACTTAAAATAGGCACAACAGTTGATTTAACTATTTTAAATATTCTGTTCATGCATGTTTCTGTAAATACAAGGATTTTCAAAATAGTTAAAACATTGCTGGCAGTTTCTGAACATAAAAAGGTATAACCTTTTCATTAAAGGATTTAAGGACATGATTCAGTTTCTTTTTAATTTTTACAGAAAAAAATTTCTTATTTCAAAGATTCTGCTTTTGTTTTCAGTGTTTTAGTCATGATGTTTATACATAAGTATTTAATTTTGTTGTTGAAGATTATGTTCAGAAGAATAGATGTGTGAATAGAGGGATGAAGTTAATTTTTAATTTTTTAAAAGGGATTAAAAATTTTTAACTATTGCCATAGTGTAATATTTATAATATTTTTAAAGTGAATATTTGAAGAATTGCAGGTAAGTGATATTTTCATATTAATATTTTAAAATTTAAAGATGTCTTATGTTAATTTTTTTTGTTTTTATAGAGAGGATCTGACGAACTACTCTCAGGAAGTGTTCTCAGTAGTCCAAACTCTAATATGAGTGGCATGGTTGTTACAGGTAACTGTTATTCTCTTAATAAGCCTGTCATTTACTATTTTATGGAGTAGAATGTTAAAACTAAAATTTACTCTGTACTCTTAGTCTTTACTTTTAAATGCTGTGTTAAAACATTTTAAAGGAAATTTTATTGGAGTATTTATGTTCTTTTAATTTTTAAATGCCTTATTGAAATGTTTTAGAGAAAATTTTATTAGAGTATTTATGTTTCAAGTCAGAAATTCTGAAGTTGGTGACTTTATGGGCAAGTAACTTTAAGTCTTTTTTAAAAATTAAGTCTCCTTTTTCCCTGTGGTCCTGGAACTTAAACATAAGTCCTTGCACACCTTAGGCAAGCATTCTACCACAATAAATTTGTTTAAGACCTAAAGTCTTAAACAAATTTATTGTTTTTGATTATATATCATGATTTAATTTTTTAATTTTTTTTTAAATTTAAATTTACATATAGTAATTCAAATATGTACTGTGTGTAATTAGATTAGGGAATTGACATTTCTATCATCCCAGACATTATTACATCATTTATCATTTCAATGTGTTGAGATTACCTTGAAATCCTTGATTATTTATTTATTATTTATTGAGATGAGGTCTTGTTATGTTGCCCATGTTATCCTAGAATGCAGTAGCCTTCTGTGATCCTCCGTCCTGCCTCAGCTTCTCAGACTCCTGAATAGCTGGGACTAAAGACATTGTCACTGCTCCTGGTTCTTGATTGCTTTTTTTTTTTAAACCACCAAAGTATAACCATTCCTCTTTCCTGTTATAATCTCAGATGCCCCTTTTATATTCTTCTTGTATTTTTATTTTTTTTGTGTCATCTGTTTTGAAGTATTTCTTCTTTATTCCGTGAATTCTAAAGCCTAAAGTATAAATAAAGACCAGACAATTAAGGTACATCATTTTCTTTTTGTGGCATCATCCTTTTTTATTTGTGCCAATATTTTAATTCTTTGAATTGATTTTCCTTAGGTTATCTAGTTGGAAATTTAACATGATTTATTTAGTCTTGTTTTTCCTGAATTCTGTATATCTTATATTATATTGTTGATTAATGTCCATCTGTAAATAAATTTGAGACCTTAGTTTTATGGCTAAAAGACCAAAGTCAATACATATTTTTACTAATTTTTCTGTGCAGTGATTACACAGCAAAACCACAAGGCCATGGTTTTGTTAACCAAAGTGTCATGTGCAGATAATTGAAAAAAGTCTCAATTGTCTGTAACTCTTGCTTTGTCTTTTTTTTTTTTGACACAATACATAATACTGTTTGAATGGTTTTTTATTTTTATTTCTTAGTTGTCAGTGGACCTTTATTTAATTTATTTATATGCAGAGATTTGAACCTAGGCCCTCACACATGCCAGGCAAGTGCTCTGCCACTGAGACACAACCCCAGCCCCTCTGTTTGAATGTTTTAAAAGTTAATATTCAGGATCATGAGAGAGTAAATGATAGCAGCCTTGGCCTCTTTTTTTCCAGTGTACCCCCCAAACCAAAAGCTGTGTAACAGAATAAAATACTTAGGACAGCTGCTGTCTGGAATTGATGAACAGAAGTACAAGATCACTATCTTGAGTGAAAGGATACACATGAGGAGAATCTATTAACTTTCAACTTTGGAGTACCTTTCTGCTTTAGCACAGGGAAATAGAGCCTGAGTAAAGCATAGAAGTCTCACTGAAGAGACTGAGATTGGAATTTAGAGGAGCTCAAACATCTGAGATTTGTGGGAAAGGGTTCTGAAGAAAAGAAATTGTTAAGAGGTTTAAGCATTGGGCAGTGGGCAGAATTTGGTGTAGTTCACTTCATTTATAATTTTGGATAATGGCTAGGTTTCATATGTGCGGGCAGAGACTTCGCTAAATGTATCAGAAATTGCCTGCTCTGGGCCTGGCAGCTACATGGTGATTCTGTAGGTTGAACAGTGCTCAGAAACATTGGAGTTTTGGAAAGTTAGAATGCATATACCTTGCAGAGTATCTTAAGCACCCACTTTAGAATACAGAAAGCCCATGACATAAAAGAATCATATTCTAGGAAGTGCCATGCATCAAAGAAACTTGAAAGTCTAACCTGACAGGATGTGAAGGATTCATCAGTAATTTAATTGCCTGCCAAAATAAAACAGCAGTCTTTATGGAAGACAACAAGATTCAGGCTTACAACTGTTGTCCATTGGTAGCATGCCATCAAAAAATACAAGTTGTACTTGGATGTGGTGGCACACGCCTGTCATCCTAGCGACTCAGGAGGCTGAGGCAGGAGGATCGCAAATTCAAATCGAACCTTAGTGAGCTAAGCAACTCAGTGAAACTCTGTCTCTAAATAAAATACAAAAAAAAATAGGGCTGGGGATGTGACTCAGTAGTCAGGTGCTCCAGAGTTCAATCCCCGATACTGCCCCCCCCCCAAAATACAAGTTGTGAAAAAGCAGAAAAGCAAAACCTATAAACCAGAGAAGAAACATTCAATAGGAGCAGATTCTTATAATGACCTAGTTATTAGAATTAGCAGACAAGGACTCTAAATATTTTCAAACTATAAAGGAAAAATTTGACATAATGAGTGAACAGATGGAGTAATGTGTTGAGAACTATAAAGAAAGCATATAAAAAAAGTCTAATGGAAAACTAGAAAATTTACTGGTTAGGATTAATAGAATGGAGACAACAGAAGAAAGGTTAGAACTTGAATTCAGATGGATATAGTTCATTCAGTATTCACCCAAAGAAGACAAAATATACCTGTGAGACATTCAAGCAGTCTTAACATATATATAATTGGAATTCCAGAGAATGAACAGACAAATTAGGGCAAAAAAATGTGTCTTTTGCATATATGTGTTTATATTGTGTTCAGAAAATGGAGCAAAAAATGTATTCTATAAAAAGTATATCTTATATATGTGTGCATGGAACTAGAATGACCAAAAACTTGTAAAATATTAGAAGAAATATCAACAACATAGTTCTAAGAAACTCAGTAAGCCTCGTGTGTAGATGTATGCTTAGATACATAATATTGAAAACTAATTATTATAATAGTTACAATATTGAAAACTAATCATAAAGAATACCTCTTAAAAACAGCTAGGAAAAAGACATTTAACAGGAAATCAACACCTGTACTAAAATAACAGCTGATATCTTTAGACTGTGTGGCATTGTAGAGCTGCAGGAAGGTAGAGAGGAGTATTGGTAATGGTAAAGATGTTAGAAAACAAAACCTGCTCTCAATTTTGTTGAAATTCCATGTATTGTCTCTAAAAATAACAAAAGAAGTATAGATAGCGAAAAGCTATAGTGAAAAAATTGGAACATTGACTGCCTATCAAGAATTACTGTTAAACTACAGTAATTAAAACAGTATTTTGTTGGTGCAAAGAAAGATGAACAGATCAGTGGAACAGAATCGAGAGTTCAGAAGTAAACTCATGCAATTATGGACAACTGATTTTTGATAAAAGTGCAAAGTCAGTTCAGTAGAGAAACAGTTTATTTGAATGCTGAAAAAATTGGGTATAGCCATATGCAAAAACAACAACAACAACAACAAAAAAAAAAACCTAACTGGACCTGTATCTTCCAGTTCATATGAAAGTTAGCTTCAGATGGACCATGACCTAAATGTAATACCTAAAATAAAACTGCTATATGAAAAATAGAAGATGTGACTTAAGGTTAAGCAGAAATTTCTTAGACATGACTCTAAAAGCACAGTCTATTAAAAAAACAAATGGAACTCGACATCAAAATTAAACATTTCTGTTCTTTAAAAGATACTTTTTTTAAAAAAATATGTTTTTAGTTGTTTATGGACCTTTATTTTACTTATTTATATGTGGTGCTGAGAATCGAACCCAGTGCCTCACACATGTGAGGCAAATGCTCTACCACTTAGCCATGATCCCAGCCCAAAAGACACTGTATTAATTTTTTTTGTAGTTGTAGATGAACAGCATGCCTTTATTTTGTTTGTTTATATGTGGTACTAAGGATAAAACCCAGTGCTGCACACATGCTAGGCAAGCGTTCTGCTACTGAGCTATAGCCACAGCCCCAAAAGACAGTAAGAGAATGAAAAGATAAGCCATCAGGTGGCAGTACATCTCTACAAAGAAGTAGTTGATAAAGGACTTATATTCAGAATGTATATGTAAATTCAGAGTAAGTAAACTCAATAATGTGACTATTTTAACCAGTTGGCCAAAATATTTGAACAGGTAGTTCAGCAATATGTTGAGACATAAACACATGCACAGTGTCTTATTACTGTTCAGATAAATGTAGATTAAAGCTACAGTCAGATAACATTACATACCTGTCAGAATGACTAAAATTTAAAAAGACTGACCTTACCAAATGTTGGAAAGAATGTGGAGGAACTATGACACTCATAAAGCTGATACAAGTTTAAAATTATAGGGCTATTTTGGATAACAATTTGTCAGTTTTTTAAAAAGTTAAATATTATTACTTTCTCTGTGATCCTCCTGTTTGCTAGGCATTTATCTAAGAAAAATGAAGAAGATATATGTTCATTAAAAAACTTGTATGTGAATGTTCATGGCAGCTTCATTTGTAATAACCCCAAACTAAAACTATACAATTGTCCATCAGCAGAGGATGGATAGACGGGTGGTTGTTTTGGCATTATGTGTTGTTTCATACTATGGAAAATTGCTCAGCCATGTTGAGTGAGTTATTGATTGTAACAGTAGGGTGAATTTCCAAATTACATTGTGGGAAATATGGGAGAAAATCATCCTGTGTGATTATATTAATTTGAAACTCTACGAGATTTAAACTAAAGCAAATTGGTGTTTGCAAGGAGTACTGAGGATGGTAAGGGTGGTAGGAATACGGTGGCAAGGGGACACAAGGAAACTTGGGAGTGATGGATATATACACAGTCATATCTTGGTGTCTGTGAGATTAGTTATAGACACCTGCCCCCACTCTCACTCCCCATACCAAAATCCAAGAATTCTCAAATCCGGTTATGTAAAATGTCAGAGTATTTGTATATAACCTACACACATCTTCCTGTATGTTTAAGTTATGTCCAAATTAATAATAATATCTAATTCATTGGCTATACATTATTTCTTTTGGGTGGATATAGTCTTGGATACAGTTGACGTGAAACTGAAGGTAAAAGCCAGTGGAAAACAAAGATGTTCATTTGAGGATTTGAAGTCCATAAATCTCCTCCTTAAGCTTGAGTCTTTAAAATAACTGAGTAGTATATGAAAATGTTATTACTTTGTATCTCCAACTTATATGCATGAGTAAAAGCATTACTATATTCTTTGTTAATTGAATATAAAATTTTACTTTCCAAACTATTCTGGGTTTACCAGAATGGAAGAGAAAGGATCATGCGTAGAAGTCTAAATTATTCTGTTTTTCTAAGGAATCATAGATCTGAAGTCCAGACAGACCTAATTCTTTCTCTCTCATAGGGTATATGTAGATGTTTCATAAGCTGAGGCCCTGCATTTTCTTTTGCCTTTTTATTAAGAATTCTCATTTCCCATTTTCACATTGTTACAGTATAAGTTACTTAAAACAAAGACTTTCATAGCACCAACATATGAATACTAGGTGGCTACTCTCTTGATACTGTTAACTGAGAGAATATCAGATAGTGGGAAGAGAGAGAGTAAATTTTGATGACTACCTGATAGCTGGCTTGGTCTTTGGGAAAAAAAGGAAAGATCTTTTTAGGTCATCATCTGTAATGTGAAATTTGTCTTTGGGATTATTTTGTAGCATAGTAGTTAGAACATAGGCCATAGAACCCATACTCTCTGGTTTTTAATACTTTTTTTACTACATCTGTCTTTACCACTTAGTACCCATTTTAGTAATTGAGCATTTAACCAGCTTTTACCTATAAATAGGATTGATGGGTCATAATAACAGCAATCTTAAGAGTTTTAAATTGCACAACCTGTTAACTTTTTGAATGTTATTATTGATGTAAAGGACAATTGCATCTTTCTATATTTTTTCAAGAAACCAAGATTTTTATCTTATTCTTTGTCAATAGTATTCTACCTTCATCTGCTGCCACTGTCCAGAAAATGTACAACACAAATCCAAAGCAATAAATTATTCTCTTAGTAGATTTAGGCAGGCTTTTGTATTGTGGGGATTATATTCTGAAAATCATTTGAAAGAAAAAGCCTTTTTTCCTTATAGGAATAACTATAGGTAGAATCTTTATTGTTGGTTTTCTCCCCTTGACTTACTCTCAGAAGGAAAAGGACAGACAAAAGTAAGTGAAACTGAAATTTGCTGGTTTGAGTATCCTGAAATCATAACTCATGGGGTTCAGCTTATGAAGTATTTGCCCTTGCTATTCAAACTAATGAAGAAGAATAAACTACAGATTTTCTATTCTTGAGACTGTTTTATCAGGAAAAGACCTTAGTCCTACATCAGAGGAATATGTGTATGTGCTAATTATATGTTTTAAGATACCTGTGTATGTTTCGATTCCCTGCTTTAACTTACACAGACCTAATGATAATTTGTTAGATAAAATGATATAAAATAGAAAGTTGGGGAGCCTGTGTGTGCACAAATCTTCCTCAGTAATGAAAGGAGGTGTGAATAGCTTCCTTTAGTTGCTCATATTTCTGGAGTGTAGAAGAGCTAGCAAGCCAAGATTTTCAGAATAATATATTCAGAAGCCTGAGCTCACTACTTTTCCTGTACAAAGGCAGCATAGGGTAATTATTAAATACATTGGCCAGCCATTCAAGTATATATGCCTAGGTGAAACTCTTAGTAAAATGATGGCTTTAAGTATAGCTTGACATAATGAGTTCACATCTTATCTCATAGAGATACTTTCTATGGTCATACAATAAAGTCATTACTACCATCCTCTAGTAGTCCTCAGATAAATCACTTTTAATCATATCACTCTGTTTTAGTTGATTTATAGCATTTATTATTACACAAGAAATTACTTGGTTTATGTACTAGTTAGTCTACCTCTCCTTCTATAGGAATTGTAATCATCTTTTATACAGCTGTATTTCCATAGCTTAAAGCAGTTCTAAACACATTTTTATACTCAGCAAATGTTTGAAGAATCAGTATGTAAATGAATTTTGAGGACAGATCAAGGTAATCTCAGAATTTTATTGATAACTTCTGAATGTACATTATATTGTTTTAGATGGTATTACAAGTTTGGGAGGAGTTTGATGAAATACATAAAATTTGATACAAAATAGAGTATGCATGTATGTTTCTGAATGGAGACAGTTTCTCAAAAAATAAAAAGGGCCAGGCATGTGGCAAGTGATCCTGGGTTCAATGCCTAATACAAAAAAAAAAAAAAAAAAAATGCTAGGGGGTTGTGTCCTTAATTTTGGTTAGAGTCTCAAATGTCAATTATTCTTGAGTACCTAGAAGATATGATTAATGATTGATCTGCTTTAGTGGATAAAGTGGACATCTTTTCAGATGATTCTGCATAAAACCTAGCCTATTTTATAGGCATCTTAATTAGAGATTTTTACTTTTTGTGAGCTTTAGAATGAAGGCAAGGAAATAATTTATTGATTGAGATATTAGTTTACTTTAAAGTTTAGTTACTGAGTTCATGAATGATTTATAGTATGTTGATATTTGAGTTCATGAGTAATTTACAGTATGTTGATATTAATAGTCACAAAGTAGTTAAATACATAGATTGTATGGTGATAATAACAAATTAGGAGAGTCTCATGGTATGAATGGATTACATAATAATTTTTATTTTATTCTCTTCTTTCATCCTGTTATTTAGTAGGACATTTTCTAAGTTTAACAGTGTATAATTTCTCAGGTAAAATTATGAACTTCCTGATTTTTATTAACCCAATTTTTTCACATTTTTTTTTCACATTTATCTGTTCCCCATGTAGAGTTTTGCTTTATTTACTGGCTTCAGCCTCAGCTGAAAATATTGAATAGAAAATTCCAGAAATAAAAAATTCATAGGTTATTAGTGTTGTACTGTTCTGAGTTCTGTGATGAAATCTCTTGTCCTACTCCCCCAAAATGTGAATTATCCCTTTGTTCAGTGTATCTACATTGTATGAGCTAATCCCCTGACACTTAGTAGCCATCTTGGTCATAAGATTGTCTAGGTACCCAGTGTTTGTGTTCTAGTAACAATTTACTTGGCCCTAAAGTTCAAATTTTCATTTCAGTTTGTTACAGTTGTTCTCTTATCTCTTATCTCTTATCATGTCTAATTTATAAATGAAATTTCATCATAGGTTAGTATGCATAGGAAAAAAAACATGATATATGTAGAATTTGGTATTATCCATGATTTCAGACATACTCTGGGAATCTGGGAATGTATTCAGATAAGGGGGACCTGATATATTTGTGTTGGTCTGCAAAAGGATGGCTAAATTGCAATAATTGTTTTTTAGTTATTGTATGGTTTCTTTATGAAATTGCATTTTTATATTTTGGCTAATCACTTTATTACTATGTATATCAGAAATATTACTTGATAGCAATCATAACTTAATGGCTAACGTAATTTTATTTAATAATAATTGATGGATATGGTTTTCTCCATTTTATTGAAAGCCCAATTTTTGAATTTTTAGGAATCACTTAAGTGTAAAGACTGTGTTTTTAAATATCTTTCAGCCAATGGTAATGATAGTAAGAAATTTAAAGGAGAAGATAAAATGGATGGTGCTCCTTCTCGTGTACTTCATATTCGAAAATTACCTGGTGAAGTGACAGAAACTGAAGTTATTGCTTTAGGCTTACCTTTTGGTAAGGTAACCAACATCCTTATGCTGAAAGGAAAAAACCAGGTATATTTCTTTCAAGGTTTATGAAATGTAAAACCACAAACTATTCAGCAAACTAGTTTACTTAACAGTGGCCCTACAGTTCAAATTTTTATTTCATTATATTGTTATAATTTTGATTAACTGTCACTTAGTAAAAGGATTAGTTTTCTGAAAAAAAATATTTTAAATGTATTCCTCTAACTTTTCCTGGTAGTTGCATATGGGAAACTACTGATAGATAGCAAAAATGAATGAGTCACAGCCGTTTTCAGATTTTATCTTTTGAACTCATTTTATCACTTTGGTTTTGAGGAAGAGTCAGAATGATGTTGTGGCAGTATTTCTTTTATTGTATGGTATTTTTTTCTTTGTGATTTCAGAAATCAGTAGGGATGCTGGTAGCGTTTTAACCTTAAGTTTATCCAATGAAAATATTTATCTGGTAGCATTTAGCGGAAATTAGTCATTAAATCTGGATATTCTTCATTTAGCATGTGTAACAGCATTAGGGGTCAGGTATAATAAATAGGAAATCTTGTCTTAAAATTTCTAATAATACTATTTAGATGAATTTATAAAATTAATATTCTCCTGTCTATAGCTGATGTTAATCTAACCTTCAATATTTAATGACTTTGAGACCTCTTATATTTTCTAGGTTAGGAGCATTAGAATTCTGATGCTGGGAAATGTTTATATTTTCTTTAGTTTTTAGTTGATAGAAATAGATTTGTGAGCTATGGAAAGTAGAATGCAGCAGCAGAGTGTATGCAAATGCTTTCTTAGGTTAGCTTTAATTGTATACCGAAACTTCAGTAACACACTTCTAATTTTTCTTCTTAGAGCATGTAAATTAACACCAAGGCTATATTTTAGATTGCATAGATATTTGAATTATAATTCATTATTTATTTGAGTTTAATTTAATAGTATTTTATATATATATATTTATTTATTTTTTGCTATTTAAATTATCAGGCATTTTTGGAACTGGCAACAGAGGAAGCAGCTATTACTATGGTTAATTACTATTCTGCTGTGACACCTCATCTTCGTAACCAACCAATTTATATCCAGTACTCCAATCACAAAGAACTAAAGACAGATAATACATTAAACCAAGTGAGTATGTGTGGGTACATAAATAAAATGGCTTCAAATGTATTAAGAATCTCATAAGTAAAAGAAGATAAAATGTTTAGCCATTCAGAAGATATTTCTGTAGGTATTTTCTTATTATTTTTAAGGTGTTTTTATGCATAATATCATATTCTTATTTAAATTCCTTTAATGCCCTGGTTAGAAGTTTGTTTTGTTTTGTTTTGTTTTTGTTGCAAGTTAAAATTTTGTGTAGATACAAATGTTCTGTTTATGATATAGAACTTACTATTAGCATAAACTGTACTGCTGCTTAGATTTTAAGTTGGGATGTTCAGTGCCTTTGGTGATTTGATTCTTTATAGTACACCTTCATTTCTTATAGAAAAAAATCCTTTTTAAGATCTGTTCATAATTTTCCTGGAATATAAAACATAAGAAGGAAAAATATATGAATGTATTATTGGTTTTATAAAAATATGGTACAGAAAATGTTATTTAAAATTATGTTCAAAAATAGCATACAAATGTGTTTAGAGCTAAATATGTAGGATTGCTGTAAAAACTTCTCTTTTTTAATATTTTTCAGTCAATTATACTTTTGTGTTGAGTAATATAAATATAGTAATATAAACTATGTCTTATTTTATTGAAAATTTAACAGGAAATAATTCCTGATAAATTTTCATCACTTTGTAAAAAGTGACCTGAGATCCCCTTGTTAGTTTTCAAAAAGTAAGCTTGTAATGTTTTTGCCTGAAAGGGCCAATATTTCAGCTGTTTTTGTTGGTTTAATTTTCAGTATAAACTCTTAATTCCTTCTGATGAAGTGAACTTCTAAAATACCGTGAAATATACCAAAAAGAATATCTGTTCTTTATTTTTTTAACTTAGATTTTACATTTGTTTTTACTATTTATTTTAAATTGATAAATAATAATTGTGTAGTGTTTATGGAGTATAATGTGAGATTCAATATATGTATACCTTTTAGGATGATCAGATCAGACTAACTTATCTACCATCTCAAATATTTTCCATTTTTTTTTTGTGCTGAAAACATTTAAAATTGATTCATTTACTATTTTGAAACATAAAATATGTTATTATTAACTGTAGTTTTCAAGCTGTACAGTAGATCACCAGAACCTGTTCCTTCTGAGACCTTGTATCCTTAGACAAACCTCCCCACACCCTCCCATACCATTGCTGTCTTGGTAGCACTGTTGGCTCTATATTTGTGAATTGTTTTTTCAGAGTCTACATTTAAGTAAGATCATGTGGTATTTGTGTCTCTGTGTCTGTTTTATTTCATTTAATATACTCTGAAAATGGAATTTATTATCCTAATTTAATTATTAGTATTTTTATTAAAGTAATTTGTGAACACATTTTTATTTTTATTTTACTTTTGCTGTGCTGGGTATCATATTTAGGACCTTGCACATACTAGCCAAGCTATCTATCTACCCCTTAGTTATACCACCAGCACCACATTCTTGCTTTAAAAAAATAAAATAAAAAATCGAAAGAAAGCAATGAACAAAGAATAAAAATAAAGAGTCTGTAGAAGGATGTATGTGGGAGAGAGGGAATTGTAATTTAAAATAGGATGACCACTGAAAGCCCATTGAGAAGGAACATTGGATACTGAATTACAAAGTGGTTAAGGAGTAAGCCACTTATTCCAGTCAGAGTTATTTTAGACTGAACAAAGAATGCAAAGTTCTTTCTGTTCAGGGGAGTGGGAAAAAAAAAACTGTTTTGAAGTCATAGTTTTAATTTTAAATGTCCTTCAATCTTTTTTATATTGTAGTTGTCACATCTTACGACTTATTCTTTGAGAATTTCAATTACAATATTTTTTTAAAACCTTAGTATACACTGAATTGTCTTTTTTGTTCAGTGTTAGCTGTTTATCTTGTTCTAACTCTCCTTCTAAACCTTTTGTTTGTTCATATTTCAGAATGCATAATTAGATTTTGTTGTACTCTCATGCTTTCCCCATAGGGTAAAGTAATGAGGAGTTGAATACTAAGCTGGTTCCCCCATCCCCACCACCATTAGTGCTAAAGAGGCATCATTTAATCTGAGCCAACAAAACTTCCTTTAGAACTTCTGATGACTTTAAGGGAGGGTGTGTTATTATTTTTGTTTTTCAGTTGTAGGGGCTGTCAAAGAGGAAAGAGGAGTTTAACTGTTTGTACATTGGCTAGATGTTCCATTAATCTTTTTGTATTCATTCTCTTCCCTTCTCCTGCAAACCTGTCTGGTTTTAATCTGATTTCTGTAATTGTCATCCCTTCATTGCTATGTTTTTACTATGTCTTCTGCTCCTTTTGGTTCCATTCATTTTTCTCTTTCTGGGGAATTTAATTTTCAGCTAATGATGACCTTCTTTGCCTTTAGTGATTGCATTTGTTTCATTTGCTATATACTTATAGGAATTAGAGCTTCCTAATAGAAGAGAGACAAAATGAAATATGTTTTAACCATAAATTCTCCTACAGTCCTTCATTAATCACCAAATCCTATCAATTCATTATTAATTTTCTACCTACTGTATTTCACTGCATAATCATTGCCAATTTTATGCCAAATTATTTTCGAATAAGAGAGGGGTGTGACAGTTAGGTGAAGCATTTTTTAAATTGTGCCAGTATTACTTCAGAATTATTTATTATTAAACTGGCTTTGCAAGATTAGGGTGTACGCAGTATTCATGAATATATGTCCAAACTGGTGCACATCATTTCTTTGTGATAGTTTAGCAAACATTTTTCCAATGTGGGAAAAAGAAAGTTAACACATAGTTGTTACTGATTTGTGCATTACAGTCTAAATATTACACTTGATAAAATTTACTACAGTGTTGCAAAGTATGTACTTAACAAAATTTAATCTCTTGTGTCTGAAGATTCTGCACTGCTGATTGGTTTCATTAATTGATGTGCTGTTCTCAATGCCACTTATATAAAATTTATTTACTGTTAGTAGTGCAGCATTGTAAACAAACCACACAAGTCAGCTTTCAGAATATACTGAAAACATGTGTGCATTGAGAATTCTGGGCTTGTGGCTCACAGTGCGCAAGAAGACAAATGCACATCCATATGCCACTGGTGAATACGCTGCTGCTCTATTTACGTTTTAATCAGAGTGACCAACAGAGTTATACCATGCAACGAGTATGCAATGAAAGGTTATAGTGGCAACAATTGGGCCGTAAAATATGGTAGTTTTTGCCATCTCTCCTGCTACATATATTGCTCAGACACTATTGTCTCTTGGCTATATTACAACAGTTTCTTTACCAATCTACTGTCTTTTCCTCCTTGAATTTTTTTTTCTAGTACAACCAAGTCCATATCTTTCTAAAGCACACAAGCCCAACTAAGTTATTCCCCTGCAGCAGGTCCTTTTCATGAATAAAGATCTATTCCAAGGTGACTATATATTTTTTGTCTTGTGGCCATCTGTTTTCATATACTTCTGTCTTGAAAGTAATGATAGGTCCTCTAACATGACATGGTTTCTCTTCATTTTAGTCTTTTACTACCACTGTGCTCTCACTTATACATGGAATATTGTGCTCTGCTTGCCTTTGTACCAATTTTTCATTCCTTACTTTACATGGCCAGTTGTTAAATCTAGCTGTTTCTTTTTCTAGAAAGCTGTCCCTGATCCACAAATAGTGGATTGGGTTTGAGGGCTTTTAATGCAGATTAAAATCACAGTAAGATACTACCATAAACATACCAGATTGGCTAAAATTTTTTAAATATGTATTATCAAGTGTTTGGTGTTAATGTAGAGAAGCTAATATACAAGAGGTGGGAGTATAAATTGATAGAAAACCTGGAGTACCCACTAAAGTTGGACATAGGCATGTCTTTGACTTAGTAAATCTAATCCTAGTATGTATTTGAGAGAACCTATTATATATGTGAAACAAAAGGTTAATTCAAGAAAGTTTATATAACTATATATAATACCCCAAAGGTGGAAGTGATCCAAGTATCCAGTAACAATAGAATAAATTTTGGTGTATTTATTCATTGAAATACTGTGTGGCAATAAGAATGATAAGCTATTACCACCTGCAAAACATAGGTGTTTATCATAAAATAATTTTTATTGAAAGAGGCCAGATGAAAACAGAATATATATGGTATTATTCCATTTATATAACTGTGACTAGGCATGAGTTAGACTTCTAGAGCATTAATAATGTCCCTTTTTTAAAATAGGGGTAATTATTTTACAGAGATGTGCAGTTTGTGATATTTTATTGAACACCATTCGTAGGATTGGTGTCCTTGTCTCTGTATATGATTTTTCCCCCCTCCACTACTGGGAACTGGAGCAAGGGGTACTTTCCCACTGAGCTATATCCTCAGCCCTTTTAATTTTTAATTTCAAGACAGAGTCTCTAAGTTGCTAAGGCAAATCTCAAACTTGGAAACCTCTTGGTCATCCTTCTGTGTTGCTGGGATTATAGGCATGTGCCATCACACCTAGTTTCTGTGTATATGTAGTGTTTTGATAAGTTCATTTAAATCTAGATTAGCCATCTTAATTGCATGAATAGAAAAATAAACATCTAATAAGTCATTTGTTACTGATAGAAGAGAACACAGTTGTTAGGCTAAAAAAGGAAGATGGAGAACAATGAATAATATTAGGGAAAAAAGTATGAAGTAGTTGCGTGCATATATGTCTATATATGTAGATAGCCATCTCTGGAGTAATACCCAAGATCATTTTGGTATTGGGATGATAAGGGAAAACAGACTTGTGAGTCGGAAGAGAAACTTCACCTTTTATTTTAGTTCAATTGTATATCATGAGCATTTGATTCCTATTTTTTAAAAAGCATTTCATTATTTGTAGCAGTATATGTTAGTGCTTTTCTAAGTTGTGGTATTTTGTGCTCGTTATTGTAGATAAATATATGTTAAGAACGTGATCACTAAAGAGGAAAATAATATTGCAGTGAACTACTTAAAATAATTAGAAAAATTAAGTACTCTAGAAACCTTTTAAAATATATTTTCCATAGTAGCATTAGGGTGTCTATTATAAATATTCACCATGCCTCAAAATAACAGGTTTTAATTGAGTTACTTGAGCTAATATATATATACATATATATAAGTTCACAGTTCATTATTTAATTTAAATGATGAGGCTTGTCTAGATGAGATTTTGTACTTCTTAAATCTCAAGCAACATGATCCCTGGTAGTATTTCAGGGATTCTTACTTATTTTTATTAGTGAACATTCTTATTTATTCTTATTGGTGTCCTAATTCTTTTGTATTCTCCTTCCATTTCATCTATCACTATAGTATGTTTGTATTCTAATTTATCTGCAAATGTAGATTTTTCAAACCATAAATTAATGTAAAGAGATTTGTCATTGTTATGTGTAATAATTATTTACTTTGGTGTGTGTTTTCTAACATTGGATAAGGTAGGAAGAAATTATTTTCTTATCAGAAATCTGTTAGAGTAATAGAAAAAGGTATATTAGTGATAATATACAGTTTTTTTAGTGCATTGAACAAGATTTCCTAAAACTACTATATTTTTTCAATTTTATGTTAATCTTTCACACTTAAAGCTCAGAGTCTTATAATAATCTATCAGTTAGGACAATTTTTTTTGAATAATCCAGTAGTTTTCTTGTTGAGATTTGCTGTATACCTATTTTATGGAATGAATAATGTTAGATTAAACTTTTCCTAAAGAAAAGTTTTTGTTAACCAATATAACAGATCACATCCTGTTATATTGTCTATTTTTGATTGTTTGTCCAATGTAGGTGCCAAAACCTAAGTAACATTTTTTAAATAATACCAGTAGAATATGTGAATTACAGACAGACCGTAGTATAACATGTGACAAAGTATGAGTGAAAATGATAGGTGTATTTTTAAAACTACTTTCTTTTTACATTTTCAGCGTGCACAAGCAGTGCTTCAGGCTGTGACAGCTGTCCAGACAGCAAACACTCCTCTTAGTGGCACCACAGTTAGTGAGAGCGCAGTGACTCCAGCCCAGAGTCCAGTACTTAGAATAATTATTGACAATATGTACTACCCTGTAACACTTGATGTTCTTCACCAAGTAAGTTTAATTTACATACTTATCTATAAAGAGAAGAAATAGTAATACAATAGAGAAGAAATGTTTTGCTTTTAATGTTTTAACAGATATTTTCGAAGTTTGGTGCTGTATTGAAGATAATCACATTTACAAAAAACAACCAGTTTCAAGCTTTGCTCCAGTATGGTGATCCAGTAAATGCTCAACAAGCAAAACTAGTAAGTCTAGAGCTTCTTTTGAGTTAGTGGTATTTTTTCATTTATTTTTATATATATAAAATATGTATATATTATATATATAATGTACCCCTATGTATATTTATTATTTACATATACATAAAATATGTATATGCTTTATATATATATAATGTACCTATGTATAGTGTTATAGATATTTGTGATATATACCTATGCATATATAACATAATATATTGATCCTTATGTAACTTAATAATGCATATAGCATTATAGATAGTAAAAATATTAACATAATTTAGGATACCTTAATAATTATAAAAATGTATATTTTAAGGATAATCATGACTGTAGTTACATAGACTTGAATTATTTTACATTTAAAAAAATTTTTTTTATTGCATTTTTAAGTGCAAAGTTTTGGGCTATTGAGAAGATAGGAGTGTATTGTGCATGCACACCTTTATCAGGATTTTTTGTAGTTTCCAATGGGAGTTTCAAAGTAATTTTGAGATAGTTTGGATTAAATATATAATGTAAATGTAGTTCAAATGCTGTGATAAGTTTTGATTTAAGATTATATCTTAATATTCTTTTAATGATTTCCTTTTTTAATAAAGACAGATTTCTTAAATAGATTCTGCTCTTTAATTCATATCTTTTGTTTGTTTGTTTGTTTGGCATTGTTAGATATGGAGGGGAAGAGATTTACTAATAGAAGTAAATTTCTGCATGTTACCTGCCATTGAAAACTACCATGCTAGTATATTTTGCTTCCAAATGGCTAAATCTTCTTTTTTGTGTATCTTACTTAATTCTATTTTATTGTCTGTTTAACTTCCTGTGCCATATTTTCTCATTATTATTATTCCATTAATTAAACCATTAAAAATACATTATGAAACCATTAAATCTTTATATACCTTTGTCTTAGCTCATTTTCTTTCTTTCCCTTATTTTTAAACTAATTATGGTTTCTAGTATTACAGTGCTTCTCTTGATCAAGGTTATTTATTTGGAACTCAGACCATTTTTGACTTTTGCTTCATTGTATTTTCATCCTCAGTGTCTCATTTGGGGAGATGCTTTAGGTAGCAGAAACTCTGTACTACTAATGATAGCATAATGATAATAGTTTACCAAGTACTCTTATTCCATTTTTTTCTCACCATTAATCTGTATTTT
Organism: Urocitellus parryii; assembly: GCF_045843805.1. Taxonomy (NCBI): domain Eukaryota; kingdom Metazoa; phylum Chordata; class Mammalia; order Rodentia; family Sciuridae; genus Urocitellus; species Urocitellus parryii. The sequence continues at coordinate 76,778,951 of NC_135541.1, forward strand.
AAATAGAATAGGGATTTTTCCCCTTCCTTTGTTACAGAATGATCCTAAGATGTAAAAAAGGTGTATTGCTTATAATACACACAATCTGTAAGGTAGACATTTTTCAGATAGTCTTTTTATTCAATATGTTGCTACTCGCTCAGTGGTTCCCAGGTTATGTGAACTCATCTTACTATGCTTTCCTTTTAAGGCATACGTTAACTATGATCATTCTTTTTTCCCCAAAATAATGGTTCTTGGCATGCACTGACCCCGCCCCCAACATTGTATATTGTATATAAAAAATATAATATTTTGTATACATCGAGTTACCAAAATCAGTGTTATATGAGTTTTTATTAAGAGACAATGTAGAAGCCATGGTTTTAACAGCATTTTTTGCAACTTTAATTATATTTTAAAATGGTATACATTTTTTTGATGTAGAATATTTTATTTGCCATTCTCTTCTGATCCTAGAGGAAAAGTATTTGGTAAAGAAACAGTGAAGAAGGGGATAGGAAGGGCAGCAGAATACAACAGACACTAGTATGACAGTATGTAAAAACGTGGATGTGTAACCGATGTGATTCTACAATCTGTATACATCTGTATACGGGGTAAATATGGGAGTTCATAATCCACTTGAATCAAATGTATGAAATATGATATGTCAAGAGCTTTGTAATGTTTTGAACAACTAACAATAAAAAAGAATAAAATTTAAACAAACAAACAAAATAAACAGTGAAATAGGATTTGATTAGAAGTTTTAGTGCATTGGGCTGTAATTCTTACAGGAAAAATATGTGTGCATCTTGTCTGAAGTAATCTGTAGTTACATTTAATTTCATGATAAAAGAGTGCCTCAATTATGTTATATGTTTGAGATTTTCATTTAACCAGTCTTTGGTGTGCTGATAAGAAGCATTAAACCACAGGTGTTTGTGTATGTTTATCTTCACTCACTTATATCTTCTCTACAAAGATTTAAAATTATAATTAATTCTAAGAGAGGAGATGAGTATGTTATTAAGTATGTATTCTATATTCTGGTAATTGAACTTAATTTCATGGCACTTACTCAAGAAGGGAAAAGGTCTTTATTTTCTAAGCTTCCTTGCCCCATTGTTATATGATCTAGACCTCTTGGTAAAATTTTTGATGACTTCACTTCTGCACATTCTTCATAGCTGCATCAAGGCTGTACTCAAAGAACATTGGATATCATATTATCTGATAATTGTTATCAGTTAAACTCATGAGCATCATCTACAAAGAGACCTTCTATTCTTGCTTGAAAAATCTCTTTCCTTCAAGGAGAATGTTGTCTTTCACAGTGACCATATCAGATAGAAATTTCCCCTTCCACTGTGTCTTTACTCACTCTTACTTATTTGTAGAAAAGCATCTGATGGAAACTCCATTAATTAATTTTTTTAAAAATCTATATGTGCACCAATCTTTCTCTTTGAATAAAAGGTATAGATATTTCTTTACCTAAGATCAGTAAAAAACAGATCCCATAATCTACTGCCTCCTAAGACACTTGGCACTGTCATCTCTTCTTTCCCTTTTATTTTCTCTATATTGGCTACTTTTATCCAGTAGGTTCAAACCTCTTCTATTTTAAATTTAACTCAACTTCAGGTAACTCTCCATCTATAATTCTAGATACCTTTCCAACTATCACCCTGCTTCTCCTCTCCCTTTTGATTTATATAACCAGACTTCTTAAATAAGCTGTCTTTAACTTTAATATCCTCTTTATTTTTCTAGTGTAATTTTATTTCAGCCCTGTTTACCCAAATTAGTCTTCTGAGTATCACCAGAAGTAAGAGTACCTAAATCCCTATAGTAATATTCAGTATTAAACTAGTGTAACATTTGACACAGTAAACCACTGTCTTTAATATTTTCTCTACTGGTCTCTCAATACTTCTCACCTAGATTTATCCTCTTTGGGTATTTCTTGTTACATCCTTCTGACTTGGAAGCCTTATCTATTCTCGCAGCTCATTCTTGGTTATGCATAGTATATCATTTTCTCTAGCTCAGACCTTTTCTCATTGACTCCAGACTAAGAATGCAGTAGACCATTAGACCCTTTCAAATGAGTATATTCAGCTTCTGCTTCTGGCATTCCCTATGTCACAGCATAAAGTACCAACTTGAGTCTCTTCAGCAATCTAGAAAACGGAATTATTCTTCTTTCTTCCAGTCTAGCACCAAATATTGATTCTAACTCCTAAATTTCTGTTTGAATCTGATCAGTTGTCTCCAGCTCTCCTGTTACCTAAACAGGTATTTTTCAGAGAACTGATATCTGAGGCTTTTAAGGGCTTTTGCCTAAGTACAAATCAGCATACTTCTAGCTACCGTATGCCAACTATTGATGTTGATATAAATTATAACACAGTTTCTTATCTTCATGCAGAGTGGCTTGGGCTGCTGGTTCATGGACTTTTTTTTTTTTTTTTTTGAGTAGCCCTGGTCTTAGCCATCCTCTCAGAAATCTCTGCTTATTGGTCTTTTGACGAAACTCACCACTTTGACATCTTCCCCTACACCCATTATTTTTCCACAGAGTACTGAGAATAGTCTCAAATTTTTATTTCTTCTATTCTCAGTGCCTTTTAGTGATTGACTTTTGTCCTTTAGGATAAAGTCTAAAGTCAATGACTTATGAGATTATAAATCATTCCTTAACTTGCCTCTCCTGTCTTATCTCCCATCTCTTTGGCTCTGTTGAACTTTAAGTAGCTTGCATATGCTGTTTTTTCGGATCCTTTAGGTTTACAAGTTGCTATTTCACTTACTTTTTTTTGGGGGGGGGGCAGTGCTAATAGTGCTTTTTTATCTCCTTATGCTTAACTTCTGCTCATCTTCCTCTTTCAAGTATCAGGTTAGAAGCCTTGTCTCAGAAAGTTCTTCTTTTTCACCTGGATTAGATTTTTATAATTATTTGTTAAATGTCTGTGTATTTTCTGTCAGATTATATATTAGGGTGGATACCATGTCAGCTTTGTATCTGTTAAATTTATTGAACATTGATATTTAAGTTGGTAATCAAAAGCCATACTAACAATCCAGTTATCAAAAAGAAACTGATCTTGCGCACACCTGTAATCCCAGAGGCTCTGGAAGCTGAGGTAGAAGGATCTTGATCAAGTTCAAAGCCAGCCTCAGCAATTTAGTGAGGCCCTGAGCAACTCACCAAGACCCTGTGTCTAAATAAGATATAAAAACGGTCGGGGATGTGGCTTTGGTACCAGGTTCAATGCCTGTACCAAAAAAAAAAAAAAAAAGTGGCAAACCATACACTTACTGATTTAAGGTCAGTGAACCCAATAAAGGTAAAACAGCAAATCATTATTAGGTTGCAATTTAGTCACCTTGCTGAAAAAACAAATCAAGACAAATAGAATATTTTTGATCAGAAGAACAAATCACATGCAGGAGAACAATTATCTATGAATGATAATAGGACATTCAGAAAGAAAAGAATTAAAAGTCAAGGAAACATCTTCAAAATACTTAAAAGGAAAATGGGGCAGAGTTTCTTAAAATATGCTATATTCATACAATAGAGTACTATTTGGCATTATAAAATGATGTGGAACTGAGACATTTAGCAACATTATTTGGCTGAGTAAAAGATACTGGATACAAAGGAGTACTTTCTATAAGATTCTGTTTATGATGAAAACTATCAGATCTGTCATCGTTTGTAGGTGGTTCACTGGCTGGGAAGGGATATTAGGGTCTTTGCATGAAGATAATATACTATACATATAGAGTATCATGGATTACAGAGATATACATTTCTCAAAGTTAATTGCACAGATTACAAGACCCAGGAAGAGTGTCAGACCCAAGTCTGAGTTAGAGATGAGTTGGTGGGTGCAGAATGATCTGCAGGCTCAACCCTTTTCCACACTAACAGGACCAGCCAGAGGATCCACTTCCGTGTGCATTCTGATGGGGAAGTTATAGCACATAGACCTCATTAAAAATTGACATGTCTTCTCTAGTTGATCACTCTATTGATTAAATTAATACATATTTTATTATATTTTATCATGTGGGTGTATATTAAATATAAAATTATTTTTATGTTTTATAAATAAATATCTAAATCAATAAAAATGTAACTGATCTTCACATTTATGTATTATCTTTTAGAAAAGTCTTGTTGCTGTTTTGTAGTATGAAGTATAAACACATAGGCTTTCCCTTGGCTTTATTTTTTTGTGATACTGGGGATTGAACCCAGGGGCGCTACCACTGAGCTATACCCTCAGTCCTTTTTAAGAATTTTTATTTTTAGACAAGATCTTGGTAAGATCCCGAGTACCTCCAACTTGTGATCCTCCTGCTTCAGCCACCTGAGTTGGTGGGATAATGTGTGCACCACCACATACAGCTTCTTTGACTTTAAAAAGTGCAACTTTCATGGTTGGTTTGTTTGTTTTTTGATACTGGGATTGAACTCAGGGACATTTGACCACAGAGCCACACTCCCCGCCCTATTTTATATTTATTTAGAGACAGGGTCTCACTGAGTTGCTTAGCACCTCAGTAAATTGCTGAGGTTGGCTTTGAACTTGCCATTGTCCTGCTTCAGCTTCCCAAGCCACTGGGATTAAAGGTGTGCACCACTATGCCTGGCTAGCTTTTATGTTTTTGAGGAATAAAATTAATACATAAAAATAGCCCAGTTTTTTGAAATAGACATGATATAGTTTCCTTTTCTCTTGGACCTTATAAAGTTTTTTATGTGGCTAAATTGTAGTACACATGAGTAGGAAATGAATTTTTTTGATTGTTTTTGTTTTGGTTATGAGAATCAGCTTTTCATGAGCATTACCTCTTTCAGTTAGGAATATCTCTAATAGTATTCCTAACTGAAAGAGGTAATGCATTTGTTCATTTTAGCATACTTCTGGATTCTTTTAAACTATTCCTTTTGGAGATTACACATCTTCGGTTACTAATAGTTAAAAATAGAGTGAAATGTTTGCAGAAGTAAAAGCATATCATTCATTTAAATTTTTTTGAGAGACCTAATGGAATTATCTTTTTTTTTAATCTTTTTTCCTAGTTTTTAAGACAAACATTCTCTCTGACATCTGTTTAATTCTATTTCACCCTTTTAGCATTTACTATTTATGTATTCCACATTCATACTAATGAAGGGTTTATTATGAAACTCATGGTTTTAGAATATTTAGGGAACTCCTGCATAATCTGTTAAGAGTTTTATGTTGGTAAATAAAAGGTCTTAAGTATTTTATCAGTGTTATAAGCCAAATATTCTTGATTTTGATTTTTTTTTCCTGACTTGCTAAAAACTAGTTATTAAGATAGTTAAACAATTTGGAACTTAAGGTTTCCCTGAGCATTTGTTAAATTCCCCCAAGAATCATCCTCATAAAAATAAGTTAGGCAAATAAATAGTAAACATTGAAACAAAATGGAAATATTATTGGGACTTTTCATATTTTTAAACTATATGCAGTGTTTCATTGTGTTGTTTCAAATGCATTCAGTGTCTTAACATCTTTCTTGCATTTTGATGACCATGTTTTAATCAAATTTTAAATTCACTATGAAATTTTGTTCCTGATAGTTTCATTTCATTGTCAAAGCTGTCATTGTGAGTTGGTACATTTGAAAGATCTTATTGCAGAGTATCTTGCTTTTATTATCAAAAAATCTTTGCTGCAGCAAGATCACTGAATTTCCTGTCGCTAAACCACAGGACTTACTTGTGTGCTATTCTTTCCTGGATATTGTAAATACGTGAGCTTGAAGTGAGATTGCATATTTTTTTTAACTTGATTTTTCTTTCTATTTTGTTTATGATTACTTCAGCTAGCTACTGAAAATTCCTGGATTGCTGTGTACGGGCATCCTTATTTTTCTCTGTTGCAGACAGTTTTAATTTAGTTCTTGTTTGTGTTTTTCCCCAACTCTTATACCTTAGGTATGATTGTGTAATTTCCACCTACATAAAGATTTTTCTAAAAGTTTAAAAGGAAAATGTCAAAAGTTTCTAGAAGACTTTCTAACACTTGGCAAAATTATTGTTGACAATTTGGTAGTATAATTCCATGTTGCTTGGAAATAGCTCTCAAAAGACTTTGTTTGAATTCAGTAAATTTTTGTCATTACTTACTTTTAACATTAATCTAGATAACTCAAAGCTAAATCTTACAAGATCTCATTTTCTCTTTGATATTGTTGAACTAGTAACCTGAGAGTAATTTCTTATTTATTTTATTTTTTACATATTGTATGGAAATATACATTCTAGAATTTATTTGATTGATATTTTCTTTATATGAATACTACATAAGTAAATTTTCAGTATTTGCCTTTACAGCAGGGTATTGGAATAATTTATATTATAATGACTGGTAAAATTGACACTTGGCTTCTACTTTTATGTGATGGTAGGTGCCTTAACCCAAATGGAGTTTAAATGCTAACGTGTATAAAGTCCCTTTAAGATGAATTTTCACCATTGGTTTATAATGGATGAATTTCTGTTGAATTAGTTTTTAGGTTTTTAACTTGGCAAATATAATCATATAGAACTCAATCTTGTTATTAAGGGAAGATTTGTTTTTTGAGAGAATGAGAATATGTGAATGAATTAAAGATTTATGTACTTAAGCAGCTGTAGAGGTTTACTCTTTCTGTTACAGGACATGTGTATTCTAGTGAAAATATTCTATTTAAAGAAAATAGTGCTTGGTGGAAATTAATACATTTACTGTGAGAACAGCACAGTATGATGTTTGAAATTTGCATCTTTTTCCTGTTTTGCTAATTTCCAAATGTTATTAAAGATCACTGATGTATTTTATTCACTTTTACAGGCCCTAGATGGTCAGAATATTTATAATGCTTGCTGTACCCTAAGGATTGATTTTTCCAAACTTGTGAATTTGAATGTAAAATACAACAATGATAAAAGTAGGGATTATACTCGACCTGATCTTCCATCTGGAGATGGGCAGCCTGCCTTGGACCCAGCTATTGCTGCAGCATTTGCCAAGGAAACATCTCTTTTAGGTATGATTTTTATTGTCTCTTCCACTTTCTCCCATTTGTTAAATGGGACAGTGCCTCTTAAATTCCAGTAAGTATAATGAATCCCTCATTTTGGACTTTTAACAAATTATGTCAGGTTTCATGACCTATTGTTTTTCTTACGTGAAAAGGCATATGAATGCTGTTAGAAAAAGTATTCTTCATTTGTTTAATATAGTGTTAGTTTGTTCTCCCAAAACAAAAGTAGAAAAGTTTTATTTAAAAATATCATAGAGTTTTAATAATATGTTTATGCTTCAAATTTGATGTCATACTTTCTGTATCTAAGTCTAGGCCTAAGACCCTTGTTCCTATTCTTATTGTTTTACTTTAGTGCTGCATAGAAACAGTGATGTGTTAATAAACAAAGCATGTAACTAGAGTAGGTGTATGGGTTTTTTGAAGCATATTTTAAAAATGATGATTTTTGATAAAATATATATTTGCATTTTCTCTTATTTACATTTTATCTTGTCTACCATGGATTTAAGCCATCTACTACAGTATGAAAATATGCAACTGATAGTCTATGGGGTCGAAGAAAAAAATAAGGGAAAATGCTATTTTTGTAAGTAAGATGAACATAGTGATTTACAGCTCAGATGGAATTTTAGCTGTTTGGAAAATTGATTGTTTTGGTATTTGTAACATTACTTTAAATCACTTTTTTTTGGATGACATACTGACTCTTGAGTTTAGTTTATGTCCATCATTTTACAAAGTCATTTTAAAGAATATTATAATGAAGTGATTTTTGGAAATATTTATTTGCTATGGAGCTGTAATAATAATGCTGTTCATTTATAAGTATGTATGCATAAATGTTAGGTATGTGAAGTGAGAAACTAGAATGTGCAAATGAGCAATTGATATTTGAAAGTGATTCTGATGACTTCAAACAAAAATGACCCTTGCAGTTTTCTGATGTGTCTGGCATAGGCCACAGTATTTATCATGGCTGTAATAGAAACTTTAGGTTGCTAACACTCTTTCCATACAGAATCTCTCTTACTATATGGGCCTAGTTAAATTGAAGCCTTCAGTTTGGCTTGCAAGTTAATAACATGACTATTTTGGAGTATACAGTTTTTAAAGACAAGGTCAAGATTGAGACGACAGTGAATGATACATGACTCTTGCTTTTAATTCTTACTATCTGTTATTAAATTCTACTGATATAATTTATATTAACTTACAGAAGAAAATAGAATCAATCAACATTTACTTACTGAGTAGTTTCTAGGTCTTAGGCATTCTGCCAGGCACTTGGCAGCTATATTATTGAATCCTTACAATAGTCAAATAAAGGAGATGTTAGCACTAAGATTTTGTGGTTTCTGAAAATTTTAAAAATTCACGTGCAACTCATTAAAGAAACAATTTAAGGATAAAATACCAAGAAACTCCCATCTAGCATCAAGCATGAACCATAGTAATCATTTCCTTGGAGTCTTAAAAATCTATGTGTTTGCTCATTTGGTTATACTGGATGTGTTTGGTTTCTGAGTAAGTTGTATTTAGAAGTTACCTGGTTGTTCTCCTAGGGAATTCATCAACCCCTGCCCTCCACCCCTGTGATCTTGAGAGTTGGGTGAAATTTTTAAAGAAATAATAAATATTTTTTATAGAAGATATCAAAACCCTAGCACAATTTACCTTCTATCTTACTTCATACCTCATGCTCATATTCATTTTTTTAGTGTATTACATTTTTGCATTAAATGCATGTAAACGTCTCAGGTTTTTTGATTTGCACACAGTGCCTTGGATCAAACCCAGGGCCTTAAGCATAATACGCAGACACTCTACCATTGAGCTAAGTTGCTTAGTTCTTTTTTTGTTGCTGCTGTTATTGTTGTTTTGTTTTTTCCTTTTTTTATTTTGGAATGCAAGGCCTTGAATATTGTACACATGTGCTCTGCCACTGAGCCCCATTGCTTAGTTCTTAATAAATTCGTCTAGTGTCTTCCAGTCCTATGTTGAATTTTTTTATAGCATAATTTGTTTTGGCATTTCTGCATGATAAGAAAAAGGAAAACATTTGGTGGTGAAAAAATGGTGAATTCACCTTTCCTAAATACCTTCATGTTTTGCCTATTTTAATGGTTTTGTATCTTTTTATAACAGGAGTTTTTATTGTAAGCATTCTCAAATTGCTTTGAAAGTAAGTGACTGTACTTTAAAAATCAAATCATAGACTCTTTAGTATTGATGTTTATAAGATATAACCACTCATATTTTGATATTACCTGTGAAAATACTTTTTTATAGAAAATTGAAGTCATACTGTAGTTGTAGTTTTGTGTTATTTTTTAGAAATTGTAATTTTAGTTAGAACTTCTAACAATAAAAATTTTATATCTATACATTATGGTATTGAATATGTCATACTTTTGAAAGTTAATTAGTCTACTTTTGTACTTTACTAAAACAACCTGTATAGGACTTTTTGCCCTCCGAATTATTTCCTTAGATTGGATTTTTAGAATAAGAACTATTAAGTCAAAGAAACTGTTAAAATCTATTGATGGTGTTGGAAAGTTCTTCCCAGAAGGACAGTATTAATCTAAGCTAAAATGAATGGTTATTCTGTTTCCATATTATATTAATTTGATTGGAAAGTGTCTGTTTAATTTGTATTATGAACTAGTTTGTTTCTTTTTTGTGCTGAGGCTCAAACCCAGAACCACCTAACATATGCTAGGCGAGCACTCTACTACTGAGGTACACCCCCAGCCCATGTTTGCAAATTTTAGATACTTATTTGATATTTACAATTCCTGAATGAGTTGTCTGGACTCTTCCTGTTAGAATATGATGTAGTTCTTACAAAGTGCATTAAGGATTTACATTCATTGTTGTTATCTCCTTAAATACTTCATATCAACAGAAAATTGTCCATTTGCAGGACACAAATATAAATTGATAACTCTTTTGTTAAATATTTAGAAGCAGATTCACTGTGTGTATTTGTGTGTGTTTCTAGCCTCTTGACTGTATTTCCTTACTTTCAAATCAGTATTACAAATTTTATTTTAAACAGTTATTTCTTAAAGCTACTATTTATACCTAGTTTGCATTTTTTCTTTAATGCTAGGATCACAGTAACTCAGAAAATGTAATTTATCCAAAGAATGGAGACAGTGCTCTATAATTAGTTAGAAATCTGACATCTAAATGCATAATCACAAATCTGGCAGACTATTAGTCATTCACATATTCTATTTCAAAGAACAAGGTGGTCAAAAGTCCTTGAGATTATAAATTAAGACATCGTTAGTTATAATGATCATTTTGTCATGTTAAAAAGTGTAGTTAATTTATTAGGGGGTGGATCACTTTTAGGAAAATTGCCAGAAGTAATTTTTCATGATCATGTTGTCTACATTTAAAAATTAGGGTATATAAAACATCAAAAGAATACTTCCTTTAGCATTTTCTATGTACTTTAAATAATAGCCATTATTATCATATAGTCTTAAAGATAAAGCAAACTTTTTTGGCGATCTGATGACAGTTGTAAAGAGATAAAGTAAACCTTTTTAAATTAAAGTAAATAGCCCTTAATTAGTGTTAATCAAACTTTTGCTGAATATTAAGATCACTAGGCCCTGTCCCACACACTGAGAATCACTGGGAGGCATTGGTCCAGGACATTAGTATTTTTAAGATCCCAAGACTGTTTTCCTGTGTAGTGAGAGTTGCAAATTACTGCTATAGAAAAAAGTTTTTCATTTTTTTAGTCATAATATGACCATTACACTTAACAAAATTGACAAATGACTTCTTAATATTACCAAATACCTAGCCATATTAAAATTTTCTGTTTTTAAGTCTTCTGCTTCAAACTCAGATCCATTGATTTAATGAAATAACTTAGTTACTGTTCTGGAAGTTCCACAGTTTAAATTGGTCTCTTTCTTTGTAATATCATGTTAATTTGTTTCTCTGTTTGCTGAAGTGGGTAAACTGGGAGTTAGCTCCAAAAACTATGTTACATTCAGATTCTGGTAAAAATTCTAGCAAAAATGGTAAGTGTTTGTGGTTCATCATATTTGTCTCAGTAAGTGGCATATAACAGCTGGTTACCTACGTTTAGCAATTTTAGTGATGCATTAAGATTGGTTGTGGTACTGGATGTGGCAATACACACTTGTAATCTCAGCTACTCAGGAGGCCCAGGCAGAGAATTGCAAGTTCAAAGCCAGCCTCAGAAACCTAGTTAGACCCTGTCTCAAAATTTTAAAAAATAAGTAAAAAGAGCTGGGGATGTAGCTTAGTGGTTAAGTGCCCCTGGATTCAACCCACCCCCACCCCTAAAGAAAAACAAATATTGTAGTTTCCAGTAGTCACATTGATCCTTCCATTATTTTTTCTGCTAATGCTTTTAGTGTTCACTAATGGTTTCTGCCTTAATTTATTATACTAAAAAGCAAGTGTGAAGATTTTTCGCTCTACTATATGTATTCTTTCTAGATTAATTGAAAATATAAAATAAAACCCTCCTTCATAAGCTATAACTATTTACCTTAACAGTTTGTGCAACACAGTTAAATTCTTACATTTATTTGCTAATTTCAAATGGAACAAATTGTGTCCAGCTTTTATTTTTGGTTAAATATTTAAAACAGTTTATGATGGGTAAAGCATTGATTCTTTCCCATGTCTGCTTTAAATTTCATAATCTGTTCATTGTTCCCAGGTTCTGGTAGCCCCAGAGTGGTTGAGATGGTGATCTTAGCCTAGAAGTGAACAATTTTATTTTTTCATTTATTATTTTAAAATTTTATTATTATTGTATGTAATTATCCTACCTCAGCTGCCCATAAATGGAAGGTAAGAGGATAAAGGACTAAACAGAGTTAATTAAAATTTAGACAGGTTTCTCAAAGAAATTCATTCCCTTTAAATAAAAAAACAGAAAGTATGAAATTTTCTTAGTAAACACCAGTAGGTTATTTCTTAACAGCTAATTATGAAAAGAAAATAGCCTCCCTCTATGACTGAATTATTCAATAAGAGTTAACATCCTTTAGATCTTCTTTTTTTTCCATATAGGTATATATGTGTAGTCTGTGCATATTTAGTCATTTTGAGTATGATTCTATAAGATGTACAGAAAAACACCTTTTTGTTGAACATTGTTGTATGTGTGCTTTTATATTTCCTCATTTTGGAATAATGAGAAGAACTACTACAATGCTAGACAAATGCTAGAACTACAAATGCTAGAATGTAGCAGTTAGGTAATAGTACCATATATGCTTTTGAAATGGATATAGGTAAAGCTTATATATTTTAAGGAAATAAGGTTCATTGTTGTCTTTTAGATATTAATAAATTTGAGGCTATGCAGAGTTTCACTATTCATCAATGATTCTGTTGCTAATTTTTTTTTTTTTTTTTTTTACTGAACCTTTCAGTAGCTTCAGAGCTTAGAAAGAATGGAAATACTGGTTGGTGTTTTCATAAATTTTAGTTAAGGCTATTTTCAGTTAACTAATGTGATGTAGGCAATTAAGTACTTTCTTAAAAGGAAACCCCAATGGAAAGAGTCATGAGGATATGTATATACCAGTTTCTAAGAAGTGGGGTAGTTGAGCACTTACGAAGTATTATGGACTGCAGCCATAATGTAAACAATAGAAGATAGAAGTTATTACATCAATTCGGTCTTACTTATTGACCGTGTTCTGAATAAATTGCCATTACTATATGACAAAAATGTTATTCATAAGCATTCTTTTGACTATCCCACGTAGAATTTTTTCATGAAGTTCTTAATGGTCTTTCTTTTATTTATTTCATTTTTTTTATTTTTTAGATTCTCGGATTTTTTAAATTTTATTTTTAGTTGTAGATGGAGCACAATACCTTTATTTTATTTATTTTTATGTGGTGCTAAGGATCAAATCCAGTGCTTTACATGTGCTAGGCAGGTGCTTTACCACTGAACAACCCCAGCCCTTAATGATCTTTCTTAAACTAAGTCATTGTGTTACTTATTATATTGTTCTCAGCTATAATTTTAAGAAATTTCTTCTATTTATTAATCTTGTATCTACCTTCCTTTACTTTGCCCATGACAGTCTTGTCAGATATTTGAAAATCCTCTCTTATATTCACCCTACACTTAGTACTTTAAGACCAAATACCTTGAATTCTGAGATAATCAACTTTAGCCCTTGGATACAGAAGATAGCTTTAAATATAATCAGATTGTAGATTTTATTTTGAAAAAATTTGTTTTTAAGGGTTGACAATTTTATATGGGATGGCTAAATCAAAGAAAAAAATTCTAAAGAAGTAAATTACTGCTGTTTCTGCATTTAGTAGAAGTAAAACTGTGTTTATGACTTCAGTATAAAATGGGTCTCTATCCAAAGAAGTAAAAACTATACATGAGGTTTTCACTATCAACTCTAAAGATACTCCACGAAATTATAAGATACAGATAGGGCATTTTATTTGGATGACATTCTTGATTTTTTTCTCCCTGAGATTTTTTTTACCTTTTATTTCTAATCCTTTTTATTTATTTCACTTGTTGGTCTTGTTTTTAATTTAGAAGAGACATTGTTTCCCCCACTCCTTCCGTGAATACCCTTCCTGTTTTCCCCACTTTTCCAGATTTTCTCATGCCCTTCTTAAGTAATTGCCATGTATATTTCATATTTCTAGAAGGATTCTGCTTCTCCTCATTGGCATCCTGAATAATTCATTCATTACACTATTTGAACACTTCTAGGTACTGCAGGGACACAGAATAATAATAATGCTTCTGTTTTCAAAACTTGCATTCTGGTGAAAGCATTAAATGAGTGTAGCAGAGGCAAACTGAAATAATACATAGTATAAGTATGGTATTAGAACACAATGAGTGTTTTTTCCATCGAAAGGAGAAATTGTGAGGGTTTTGTGGGTCAGAAACGCATCATATGTAACAGTATAGGTCATATTTTAGGACTGGCAAATGTTATGAGTGATGCATAGGATAATTGGAAAAATGTGAAAGGTAGTGATGCTACAAAGAATTATGTGGGACAAGTTCTTAGAAACAATGTTATCCAAGAAATGTGAATTTTATACTGGAATTACTAGTGTCTTTAAAGATCAAATGATGAGAGCTTCAGCATATCTGTAAACATCTCATGACACTATGTACCAAGTCTAAGGTATTTGGCCTTCACCAGATCAGAGGAGTAACTGACGAAAAAAATTGGTTAAGAACTTTTGCTATGAATAATCATCAGCTGTTTTTAAGCAGTTGAGTAAAACTGATCAGTTCAGTTTTAATACATCAACAGTGATTCCAGGCTGTTAGTTGAAAATGAGACTGGGATTACTAGATCAGAGATTACTGGTCTAAGTAAGATATAATTGTGAATCTAAAGTAGAAGTAGGAAATGAGAAAACAATGTTGCTATAAATATGGGCAACATTAAATATAAAAGTACCACCATATGGCATTTGATATGATTATTTATGAAATGTAGAGAACTCCACCAGACCATATGAAATTTTGTTTAGGATTTAAGAGTTCTGTGAGGTTATCAATTCAGAGGCCACAGGTATGATATTGAAGGCTCAAACAAATATGATTAAAATTAGAAGTGACCATTTAATCCAGTAATTATCATAAGATTATTGACAAGAGTGGGTATCAAATTGCAAGAGAGTAAGGATATAAATATGATTTTTAAAAAGTACCTAGTATTGTATGAAGAAATATGCCACAGAAAAGAAGGAGAAATGAGTTGGTAGTTTCGGAATTAAGTGTTACCCAAAGGGAAATGTTTCTAGCAAGGCCGTATGCATAATAATAGGCTTCAGTTTCAACTTTCCTGAGTTCAAAATCTGGTTTGCCTTCATTATCTCAACTTTCACATTTGTAATAGATAGGATCATAATCCCTGTCATCTAAGGTTGTTGTGGGAATTAAATGTGTTAATATGTGCAAAGAATTTTGCACAGTGCTTGGCTTGTAATGATGCTTGCAACATGATAGCCAGTATTTGTTTCTGAAGCTAACTTAAGTCCTTGAATTTATTTTAGTAGATTGGATCAAAAATACAGTAGAAATTTTGAGGATTAGAAAATAAGAGATACTCTTAAGGACCATTGTGAGTCTTAGTGGGATTTTTTTTAATCATGTTTATATAGACAAAGTTATCTTATTGATGATTATAGAATAGCAGTTCTGAAAGTAATATTGGTTGGTAATATTGATGAATAAAGCATTCTTTTTCTTCCCTTTGGGGAAAGGTTTAGGGAGATAAATTGATTTTGAGGGGTTATTGAAGTTTTTTCATTATGACAAATTTTACTGTATTTTGAATTACAAAGCAAACTTGTAAAATATAGTTAGTAATGATAGAAAATAGAGTGGATTTCAGAGAACAAAATAGGTATTGATGGGAAGGTTGTGGAAAATGAGGAATGGATTGTTTCAGGAAATAATCAAAATTATCATTTTTTAAAAAACAAATTTTTACTTCCAATACATGAAATGTCATAAGAATTGCCTTTCATATACAGGACTCCATACTTAAAAGAGTTAGATGGGGCTTTTGGAGTTCCACCACCAGTGGTGTTCTGGACAGAAGTAATAAAGATTATTAACTACCAGATGTCTTGATCAGGGAAGAGAAGAATGATTAAAAGAAATTGTAATTAACTTTGGATGGAAGTTTTAGAATGGCAAGTGCAAGGATTAAAAATAAAATTCTGCATCTTTAAAAATCACAGGGTAAACATTTATTAGTTAAGAGTTGCTTAAGGAAACATAACAAAATATGATATGGAATTTTAGAAAAACAAGAAGAATATTAGGTGTAAAGTAAGGAAATGTGAATGAAGTGTAGACTTCAGTAAATATATATTGGTTGATTAATTATACCAACTATTCCATGCTATGATGTTTTAAGGGAAAATTTGATGCTCAAATTCTATAGAAACTTCATAATGTCTTTAATTTTTCTGTAAATATAATACTTTCAAATAAAGTTAATTAGAAATCACAAAAATTGTCAATGGTTTGAAATAAATTAGTAAAACTCATTTAATTCTTTAGTTAAAATTTGTAGACTTAAGGATGCTTATGTGTTTCAGTGAAATATGACTTGAAATAAAGAGGGATAGCTAAATTATATCCCTTCTGTCCAATGTATGACTGTGTGGCTATAATTTTATTTTTAGTTGCCAATGGATCTCTATTTAATTTATTTATTAACATGAGGTGCTGAGAATTAAACCCAGTGCCTTACACATACTAGGCAGTTGCTCTACCACAGAGTTGCTCTACCAGCCCCTATCATCAGTTTTGAGTGGAAGAAAGGTTAGTAATGATACAATGTCAGAACTCACATGAAAACTATAAATTTTTACGTCACTCAGAATAACTGGGTGGCCTAGCTAATGAAGATCATTTTATGTGGAAAAGGTCCCTGTGGTACTTTTTTCTTCAGCATGTGGCAGTTTACAAAAAAAGCTCTTCAATGTTATTTTGTCCTTATAACAGTCCTGGGAGTAGAACAGGCATTTTGATCTCTCATCATCAATATATGTAAATAGTGGTTTTTCCAGCATACCTTCTGCCTTAGTGATGGTTGGATATGATTTGTCTACCAAGGGTTTGTGTGTTGGAAATTTGGTCCCCAATGATGGGAATGTTAACAGGTGGTATTACCTTTGAGAGAGAGAGATTAGTGGAGGTTGTTGTGTCAGTGAAGGTATTGCCCTCTGAAGAAATTGATGTAGTTCTTATGGTACTATGATTCTTAAGAGATGAACCATGGACTGGCTACTTCCCAGTTGCTGACTTTTGGCTTCATTAGTATCTTGCCATGTGATATCTCCTTGCATGCACTCTCATCTTAATGCCATTCACCATGTTATAACACGGCTAGGGGAGCTATAACCAGAGGCCAGACAGATGGAGCTTGCTTGATATGTGACTTTCACCTTCCAAAACTGAACTAAAAAAATGTAAGTACCTAGTTTCAGGTACTTGATTATAGTAACAGAAAACGGATTAATACTTAGCTACAAGTGCAAATCATTGCAATTATGATTTTTGTAGCTAAAAATACTATATTGGGAGCCAGCCTCTGTGTGTGTACGTGTATGATGTTTTATACAGCTTTGACAAAGTGAAAATGGTAAAATTATTATGTTATACTTAGAAGTTCACATTTACATGAAAAATACAGTGCAGAATTCTTTGCAGAATTTATTATAATAAGAATAGAACATCATGAAGTATTTTGTAGGTTTTTATATCCCCCACCCCCAGTACTGGGGATTAAATTCAGGAGTACTCTACAACTGAGTGATTCCCAGCACTTTTTAAAAAATTTTTGAGACAGGGACTCACTAAGTTGACAATGTTGGCCTTGGACTGAGTTGCTGGGATTACATACTGGTTGGTTTTTATATTTTCATTGCAACAAACATAATTTAGATTAAGTATAATGTATTTTATTTATCTGATTAACAGTAATTTTTCAGAGAAGAGTATATTACTTATCCTCAGAGGCTTTAAAAGTCCAGTAAAATTTTAAACTACCCTAGTGATTTAAAACTTTATAAAGGTAGTGTATGTTTTCTTCTAAGTTACCAGCTCAGAGAAGGAAATAATAAAGAAAAAAACCATATTACTGGCATTAAGAGCAGATGCTGGGGGAAAAAAGCAGATGGTAACTGCCCCTTGTCTCTTAAAGAACACTCTAGTACAGACTGTTTGAAATATAGAAAGATCCTTTGATGTAACAGATCACCTTACATAGTAGCATGGTGGGCAAGAAAGGTAATAAAGAAAAAAGTGGGGGACTATGAATTAGCGTTTGTAACAACAGTGGGAGTGTCCCAGCTTAATTCCACTTTTTGATTAAGATTTTTATTACCTCCTTATTAGAGGGAAGTAAATTGCATCTGTTGAGTCTCAGCTTTTCTATATTGGATAGTTGCCAGTCTTTTTGCTAAAGAACATTATCATTTATTAGAATACAGCTTTTCTGCATTTTTTTTACTTTTGGCAAGAATGTTTTGTTTTTTTTAATCTTTTATGTCTTCCATACTAAAAAAGGGGGTTCCTACTTGCCATGTTAAATTCATTTTAATTATTAATTCTTTTCATCCCAATAATAATTTTGTCATGTTAAGACTTGATATTCTAAATAATACTATACCACCAAGTTATCTCCATTAAAACAACCCATATCGCAAGACAGAAACACATTTTAAGAAAGTGTTTTTTAAATATTAAGTGTTTTTAGCAAGTTTTCTACCATATTTGAATTTATTGGTAAATTAAATAATCTCTAATTAGATTATTTAATTTGATTGACATGATAGAAATGTATCAGTTTTTCACAAAAATTATATATTTAGATGATTGAATGTTTATAGAATTTTGTATGTTTTATGTATTTATGATTTTGTTTTGAAAAGTCAACAAGGAAAAAAGAGTAATTGGTGACTTTGAACTATAAATTTTGCAAGTGCCAGTAATGTATAATTTAAGTATGTACCTTAACATTTTTAAAAATTTCATGTATTACAGCATTTTCTTTTCTTTGAAGTGAGTTAAATTCATTTTAAAAATTTGTTTGTATTTTTTTTAGGAATTCTTTTATACAAAGCACCTTGCCAAGTATACCAATATTTTCAAAATGTTATCTAGAGATCCTTGGAAGTCCCTGATGCCTTCTCATAGGGTCCACTAAGTCAAAACTATTTTCATAGTACAAAATGTATCTGGCATTTTTCACTTTTATTTTCTTGCTCGTGGTGGAATATTCTCTATTACCCAGAAGGTCAATAGGATGTGTGATCTTTAAAAAGAAGTTCTTGGTTTTAATTTTTAATTTCTATTTTGATAGGTGTCACTAGATATAACCCCAATAAACAAAAGCTCTTTGTGATCCTCAGTAATTTTTAAAAGTGTAGAAGGGCTTCTGACAAAAAAAAGTTTCCAAACTTCTTCACTGTGGGATACAAAGTTCAAAACAATTCCAGTAAATAAACAGGAGATAGAGTATTCTAAATAAATAGGAAATAGTATGAGTCAAGAGTCAAGAAAATTCTAGGAATTCAGAAGTTATTTTAATCTGCGTACCCATCTGTCTAATTAATTCTTTGGTTAAGTTTTTCTGGGTTAGTGGACCCTGTGAAACATGTCATGTCTGTCCAAAATGAAATAGATTTTTTTTTTTAATCATAGGAAAGGGGTTATAGGTAGAGCACTTGCCTCACACATGTGAGGCAGAGAGAATTTGAGATTTGATACTGAACTTTTTTTTTTTTTTGCATGCCATGTATTGCAGTTGGTGGTTTTGTTTTTTGATTTTTTTTGCTATCAACTTTGAATCTCATAAAGACCATAGAATTTAACTGAATTTTAAGTCACTTTTTTTTTCCTACTAAGAGCCAATTAAAGGCAGGAAAACAAAGAAATGATTTGACAATATAATGACTACATCTGGAATTTCCACTACTATTAAATAATTGTGTTGTCAACTTAAGTTGAATACTGTGTGCATTTGGCCAGAGCTGTCTGAAGTACCAAAATAGTGTTTAAAAAAAAGTGTGGAGAGGTCCTTTTCCAAGAGAATGCAAGAAAAAGATTACTAAGTGTGAGTGTTTACTTAAGAATTAGAAGTGTTTCTTTATATGTATGTATCTTGGCAAAAAATGAAAATATTGTTAAGTGGAAACTGCTTGTGAAATTTAATAATAACTATAGTGTTTAATATGGAGAATTTAGTAATATAATACAGTAGTTGATTAAAAGGATCCTCACTCACGGATCCAGAAAAGCACTGAGGACTGATGGTGCATTAGTAAATATTAATCATGAGAATTATCTGTTTTTATTTATTTTTTCCCACCATCCAAATCTTGACTTTACTTTTAATATAAAAATGTGAATTTTCTATTTTAAAATAAGATTCATATCTCTGGGATTTACTTTAAAAAAATAGGTGAGTAGGTGAAACAAGATCGTCCCTGAAGTGATAATTGTTAAACTTGGGAGATGGTACATAGGGATTCATTCTAGTCTCTCTTCACTTATATATGTTGGAAAATTTTCAAAATAGAAAAGAAAGTCAAAAGAAGAAAACAAGAAGGAAAGGGAGTTCTAAAAATGCTGTGGGCAAAAACTATAAAATATACTCATCTAGAGCAAGAGTATAAATTGAGAAACATCTTTCCACTTACAGAGTACTTAGGAGGGATAGAGGTGGAATTAAGAGATAACTAGAGGGAAAAAAATTTGTCAGAAACTTAGGTAAGAATTGTGAATCTCAAAGAACTCTTCACACTGCCAGTGAAAGGTCATACTAGTTTCTGTAAAATGATCTAAAACTTGAATAAGATCTCCGAACTAAAGGTAACAGCAGATCCTTATGAAATGCACAGAAGTCTGGAAAAAGAAGAAGGAATAAAAGGTGAACTAATGGAACGACCGTGCTAAGGGCCAGTTCCACCCAGGTATGTCATGAGGTCAACATCATTTGGAATGTCCCTTTATCATGGGGAGGTAAAAAAAAAAAAAAAAAAAAAAAAAGTAGTGAATTTCTTTGTAAATTTGATATGTAAGAATTTAAGGATGAAAGTATTCTTCAAAGGGTACTGAAGGGAATTCTTAAAAAATCAAAAGGGATGACTTTTAAAAAAGACAACAGATGGGAAACTAGGACCATAGAAATTAGGAACTAGGACCATAGAAATTAGGTTAGAAGCAAAGTCTATAATAGAATGAAATTTGTTCTCTCTACAGGGAGAGTCTTGTTTGAGAAACTTATATTTATTATAACTACTTGAGTGTGAAATGAAGACAAGTTTGCTAAGATTTTCTTTTAAGTCATTTGGATGAATTAAATGCTTAGGGTAACATTGTCTTTAGGAACTGAAGAACTTACTACATTTGTGTTGTAGGCAGAAACTGATTTCAGGTGTGAGTTTATGAAGGCAGTAGCTCTTGTAGAAAAAGGATAGGTGTTATATTGAGAACAGTATTTTTTATACTTCTCACTATAAACCAGGGAAGTGAATTTTTCAAGTCTCCGACTTGAAAATACATTCCTCATACTTTGTTTGCTTTTCCATAGGACGGTGGAATGTTATATATTTAATTTTTTAACAATACAGGTATGTACCCTAGTTCTAGTAATGAGGATGTTGAAATCAGTTACTTTACTACATATCACCACACCATTTTGCTAAACATGAAAATTAACTTTCAGGAACCTTTTGGAACGGTCAGCTGCCATAAGCCATGCAGCCATCGTGCTTAAATTGGTTTTTGTAAACGACTTGTGTGTGTTTCGTAAAATATGCTTTATTTTAAAATTAGGGCTTCCTGTTGCAGCTGTTCCAGGAGCTCTGAGTCCTTTGGCTATTCCAAATGCTGCTGCAGCAGCTGCAGCTGCTGCTGCTGGCCGAGTGGGTATGCCTGGAGTCTCAGCTGGTGGCAATACAGTCCTGTTGGTTAGCAATTTAAATGAAGAGGTTAGTAAAATAATTTTCTAATGTTTATTCTTTAACTCCATTTCATTTGTGAAAGTTTTTCATGTTTATTTCATTTTGCACTTGCCTTTCTTTTTATGTACATTCATTAGCCAAAAAATATTTTCTGTGTTTCTATTTCTGAATAAAATCTATGTATTTGTTTAGGTAATACTTATTTCCTTAGACAGTCATATCTCTTTATATATGTATATATTTTTAACCTAACTACCTATTTTTCCTAAGAAAAATATGGTGAAGTACCGTAGTTTGGCTTTTTATCTTTTTGTTGTTCTCAAATGCAAATATGATCTAATTTGCAAATTTAACTGTAAAACAATTTTGCTCTTTGCCTTTTCTAATTATTTGCTTGTTCATTTCATGCTTATGTGTCATTGCATTTTTTTTAAATCTTATTTTATGTGAACTACTCTAATACATTTTTCTTTGAAGGTTCTTCCAAAGATCTTGACGAGGCACTCTTCCAGTCTTTCTTAGTAATTTTTTCTTTGCAGTTATTAGTCATTGTCTTCTAAAAATATTTTCAGCTTTTATCCCCCACCCCTTTCTTGTTAAATAAAATTGCTGTTATTTTCTGTAGTTGTACATTTTATGTCTGGTATATTTTATTTTGATTGCTATGAGAGCTGGTATGAAATGTGGGAAGCTAAGTGTTATCAGTTTATGATGTCTAATTTGAATACTTTTTCATTTTTAATTGGCCTCTGTTAATATGAACATTAAGCTTATTTTATCATTTAATACTGTTATCATTCACAGTTCTGCATGCTAAAATGTTTGAATCAGAGTACCTTTGTTTTTATTTTAAGACCTTTGCCTGCATTTCATAACCAGCCATGCTTATGCAGTTAAAGTTCAAAGTTTAAAATTCCTATGCATGCTCTCCTTCCCTATGTTGAGATGAAATGCTGTAATTTACTCTTTGATATAGATGTACTTTACCCATATTTGTCTTGGATGACTACATTTTACTCAGTTTTTCTTGTACAGTACATAAACCAACCATTTTCTGACCAAATTCCTGCATTTCCTATGTACTGACCTATATTTTATTTTTTTTTTGTTCCCCAATTCCTTATTTTTTTCTTCTGCATTGCTGTTTCCCTTCCCCATTTCATCCTTTTCCCTGTGTGTTCACCTTCCCTTTCCTTGTCTTTTCCCAAATGCCCATTCCCTTCCCTGTCTTATCCTTTATTTTCCTTGTCCTTGTCTTCATTCCCTGTCTCCATTCCCTATGTTCATGCTTCTGTGCTTGAACAAATGTTCCTCGGACCAACTTGCCCCAATTAACCGCCTTGAACCATGATCCATGACCACCTCACCATTCTGCGGGAACCACCCTTCGTTATGGATGATCTGTTCATCTCCGCTCTTCCTCGACTCTTCTCTCTTCTTGTCTTACGCTGCTTGCTCTTCTCTCCTTCTAAAGATGGTTACGCCCCAAAGTCTGTTTACCCTCTTCGGTATGTTATTGTTAGCACTATACTTTTATTATTGATTTGATTTTTGTTTCACCTTAATTCTTATTTGTAGCTAGCACTTTGGCTTAAAGTTGAATAGTAAATCTTTTGCTATTTTTCTTTGCTATTTAAAACTCTCCATAGACACAAAATTTGTTTTAATGCATGCTGATTTATTTTGCATGGTCTTTAATTTAATATCATTCACATAGCTTTGAGGGTTTATCAAAAATTATTCTTTTCAAAATTCACTGTTCAAAATCTTGATCTTCTTTATTCATTTGTGAGAATGATGAGATTGAATGAGTGATCATGTTGATGTCTGAATGTTTCATTGATATGTCAGAAAGATTAGTTGTTAGCTGCCTTGCACGTAAAATTAATTCCATTTTTGGATTACCTCTCTGTGGCTCCAAAAAAGGTGTTTATGGAGATGTGCAGCGCGTGAAGATTTTGTACAATAAGAAAGACAGTGCTCTAATACAGATGGCTGATGGAAACCAATCACAACTTGGTAAGATTAAACTACATGTTTATATGTTTTCAATTCCAAATTAAAACATTTAATTTTACGAATCAGAGTAAAATTAAATGCCTTTACATCAGTAAGAAATCGTTGTTGTTGTTTTTTGTTTGTTTGTTTTTTAATGGCCAAGGCTCAAAATGTCATTTTAATTTTCATATTTTAATGTGATTATTTGTACATAATGAGTATATTTGTATTTGTCTGTTTTCCTCCTAGCATTTCTCAAGCAGTTTTATTGGGAAAATATTTTAGCTCCAAAATTGCAAGAATTATTTAACACTCTTCTACTCTCTTTATGTGGTGCTGGCTGGGGATTGAACCCAGACCCTTGCACATTGTAGACAACTATTTTTCCACTGAGCTACATCCCCAGCCCAAGAATTGCAACTTTTATATTGATGATCCTTCTTAGTAGTTTTTATTTCTGGCTATTCTGTTTATTAGAAGCTGTATTTGGCTAAACTTAGAAATGGAAAAGGTCACCTGGAATGTGTCTTTTAGGGATACCAAGTTCTTACCAAATGAAAAACCTCTGTCAATGGGAATATTAAATCTGTGTCTTTGGGAATATTAAATTGTACTTTAGTCAAATTACATGTACATCATTGCTTAGATAATAATTTATTTTAATTTAAATTATATTTTTTTGGACTTCACACACAAATCAAATCACATAAATCTGAAATACAACTACATATTCAAAATGTGATTGACTATAAATTTTACCAAGTTTTTAGTTTATAATTGGATTTATTGAGTTTCAGGGACATTGCTGCCTCAGACTGGTTATGTTTACATTGTTAATTTTTGAAATTACTATTTTGGAAGTAAGGAATAGTGTGTTTTTGTTGTTATATTTGTGTGACACTTGGGGGTGAATATGATACACTTGACCAATTTCAGCCATTAAAATCAGAAAAGTTTGAATTTCAAACAGGTTAAGTTTGAACTTAGTGTTTCTTGGCAGTGGTTTTGGTGTTTCATATAAGATATAAAATTATCCATCTGGCTCTCCAGTTTTAAAATCACAATATCTGTCTTAAAGGAAAGATATAAAAAAGAGCTGTTTATGTCATAGGTGTTTAGTATATTGTTTCCCCCTGCTCAGTTTGTGTATACTTCTATATTCTGGTGAGAGGGTGGTCATTACCATTTGTTTAATATATACTTGTAAGTAGCATTTGACAGTGCTTCATAATCAACATGGCATTCTCAAATATTTCATGTTTTTAAAATTACTATTTGAGGTTTGGGTGGCATTAAATTCACTTACATAAAGAATGCCAAATCATGGTTGAGAATCATCTGAGGGAGAATTTAAAGAAATAACTTCTGAATTTGTTGTTGTTGTTGTTGTTTAAAGAAATAACTTCTGAATTTGTTGTTGTTGTTGTTGGTGGTGGTGGTGGTGGTAGTGCTGGGAATTGAAACCAGGGCCTTGTGCTTGCAAGGCAAGCACTCTACCAACTGAGCTATATCCCCAGCCCTTTGTTGTTGTTGTTTTTTTTTTTATGTGTAGATTTTAATTTTTATCATACTTACAGAACAAAATAATATGCTTTGTAGCTTAAACAAATTTATTTCCTCATGAATTTTAAATACTAAAGTTTCAGATCTCGAGGTGCTAGCAGATTTGGAGTTTGAAGACTCTCTCTTGGCTTGTAGCTCTCTGCCTGTGTTCTTACATGGACTTTTCATTGTGTAAGCATAATGAGAGTTCTCCTTCTCTTGTGAGGATACCAGTCCTATTGAATTAGGACCCCACCATGATGACCTCATTTAACCTTCATAACTTCCTTAAAGGTCCTGCCTTTATAGATTGTCATAAGAAATTAGGGCTTCGACATATGCATTGACTGGGAATGGGGGCCACATTTTAGTCCGTTTAGTACTTACATATGTAAATCATTTATCCCCAATGTTACCAGATGTTGACAGTAAAGTTTTGACTTATAATTTTTGGACTATAAGTATTGATAAATAATTTCTTATTCTCATTGCTGCTAGGATAAATTTTACTTTCTCTAGGTATATGACAACAAAAATATGTGCTTATATCATCAGTGCCTATAAAACACACTCAAATTCCAAACAAAAAAATAGGGTGTGCCACGGAAGTGAGAAATTAAAGACTAGAAAGTAGTAGTGTAGATGACAGCAAAGCAAAACCATAAATTGTCTTTGAAAAGACTAATAAAATAGACAAGTGTCTGTAAACAGCAACAACAAAATGAGAGCAGCAATACATATTTTATTTTGAATTATAAAGGGAGAACTCTTAATAAGCTCTATGTAAACTCCTATTATCTATGAATTTGTCTTAAATTTTCATTATTCCCTAACATCTTCTTCAGACTTGTAAGGGAAAGGTAAAAAACTATATTCAGTCAATAATCCATTCTCAGCCAGGTGCAGTGGCACATACCTGTAATCCCAGTGGCTCGGGAAGCTGAGGCAGGAGGATTGTGAGTTCAAAGCCAGCCTTAGAAATTGAGCCACGTGCTAAGCAACTCAAGACCTGTCCCTAAATAAAATACAAAATGAGGCTGGGGATGTGGCTCAGTGGTTGACTGCCTAATCCCAGGTACTTACCAGAGAGGAAAAAAAAAAAATGCCATTCTCTGAAACACATTACTTTATCTATTTATGCCATATTTTTTGCAAGTAGACTTTTATAAGATTCCCATTGTTAAAAACAAAAAGAGTAGAGATTCTGTTCTCGTTTTCCTACTCTTTTTCATTGCCTTTGTCTCTGCTATTCATACAGTGTGGTTATAGTCAGACCTTTAATTTGAATTTTAAAAAAATTATAACTTTTTTTAAATATCAGACCAATTCATTTCTTTTAAAAATAACCCAACAGCTATGTTAAGAAGTAGTCATATTGTTACAGAGTTGAGGTCTTCTGGGAAACTGAGGTAGCACAAAGATGATCCCCCTTTAAACCCCAGTTCTTGCGATCAAGTCAGGAAGATTTTAGACCTGTTGCTCAGAGTAATAGTCATGAGTTTATTGAAGGTATAGGAAAAGGGAAGGGGAGGACCCTATCAAGGGGGAAAGTGGGTCTTCTTCTCTCTTCCAGTTTATTGAGGATCACAGTGAAGTTTCTACAGGGTCCCACTTAGGTCCACTTGCTGACTTTTGACTGGCAACAGGATGACATTAGCCTTTCGGGTCCCCACTGCCATGACAACTCTAGGTTATCTTGGTCCATGTTGACCAGTTTCTAAGTAGAATCTTCATCATAAGTTCTTAGAGATTTTATGATTAAGAAGAATTATCTCCTGAGTTTCTGGATCTAATCTGTGAAAAGGGTCACAAAAATCTCCCCTGTCAGAGTAATGTGGGTTCCTCTTATCAACATTATTTCAGGCCTGCATTTCTTCTGCAGATAATAGGTAGTTTGCTAAGGAATAGGGTGTAGCCTATCCACTTAAGCCAGGCAGGGCTGCAAGTAAATTGCTTCTTTGAAAATAAAGCTTGTGGGGGTCAACGCAGTGGACCCATTTTATAAAATTATTCTCTTTAACCTCACATTCCCACCATTCACACCTACCTAACAATATAATATTCTGTGTTCACATACTGCTGTGTGCTAGGGTAAGACAGAGTCCTGTCTTTGTGTACCTTAGAGTCTGAAGGAGGAAAATATATGTAATTGCAATAAATTATGATGATCTTTAAAAAAGGTACAAGGTACTACCTAGTACCTGGGGAATATCTAGTGAGTTTCTGGATCTTTTCGAAGGATGAAGAAAAACCCTTTTTGGAAAAGTGAGTTTGAAGAATGAGTAGACTAAGACGGATAGTAAAAAGTATAGGAAATTGTTACAAAATAAAACAGCATGTATACAAGAATAAAGGTGAGGAAAAACTAGCACTTAGTGTCAGGATATATGTTTTCTGTATTTATAGCATAAAGTACAAGGAATGTAATATTAAGGTATAACACAAGTTCCATGATGATTGTGATGGTTTCTTAATACTTTATTCCCAGTACCACTATAGTTATTAGAATTGCATAGATTAAAAAAACTACCTATTCATAGAGGCTAGAAGACATAAGGGTCAGACTGGGAAAGATACAGGCTATGTTAAAGGATGAGTTTATATTTTGTTCCTAAGGGTTTTAAGCTGATAATGCTGGGATCACATTTGTAATTTGTGAAGGTCATTTAGCTGCCTTGTGTATAGAATGAATTGGAGAAAAGTAGAGAGATATTCAACAGGAAAGCAATTGGAGATGAAGTTTAAATGGCAGTATAAGTAGAAAGTGGATAGAAAATGAATTTGAGAGATAATTGGAGAAAGAATATCATAGAAGCGGGGCATGGTGGCACATGCCTGTAATCTTAGTGGCTCAGGCAGCTGAGGCAGGAGGATTGCAGGCTCAGAGCTAGCCTCAGCAACTTAGCAAGGCCCTAAGAAACTAAGCAAAACCCTGTCTCAGTGGTCCCTGGTACCAAAGGGGTGGGGGGGAAGACCTTAGTAAAGGATTTAGTAATTAGGATAGCAGAAGGAACAAAAAGTCAAGAATGGCTACTAAATTTCTTTCTTGGGAGGCTAAAAATGTAATTTATCATCAGGATGTTGGTGGGTAGTGGGTATTGAACCCAGTGACACTGTGATATATCCTTGGTTCTTTTTGTTAGTTTCTTTCTTTGGTGGTGGTGGTTTTATTTTTTGCATTTTGGGGTTTGTCTGGTTTTGTTTTTTTGTTGTTGTTGTTGTTTTGTTGTTGTTGTTGTTTTGTTTTGTTTTTTGGAGGTAGAGTCTTACTAAGTTGCTAAGACTAGCCTTGAACTCATAATCCTCCTGAGCATCCTGAGTTTCTGAGATTATAGGCTACACCACTACTCCTAGCTAGCATCAGCAGGATTCTTGAGGAAGATAGATATTTATAATCTTGATATTTGTTCTATGAAAGAAACTTTTTTTTTGCCACGTATCTTGTCTAGTAGAGATTAAAATGGAATTTGTCTTAATCACTGGTAGCTATGGTAAATACCATATTTTCTTATTTTAAAACAATAAGAAAATAGTTGTAAATTATTATTTTAAATTTAGAATTGTTTTCATTTTGAACTTTGAAAATGTTTTTTTTAATAGGAATGCTTTCTTTTTTAGCCATGAATCATCTTAATGGACAGAAAATGTATGGAAAAATTATTCGTGTTACTCTCTCTAAACATCAGACTGTACAACTACCTCGAGAGGGACTTGATGATCAAGGGCTAACAAAAGATTTTGGTAATTCCCCATTGCATCGTTTTAAGAAACCTGGATCGAAAAATTTTCAGAATATATTTCCTCCTTCTGCAACCCTTCACCTATCTAATATCCCGTAAGTATTTAAGCCAGCGTTTATTAAGGATGTACATTTTGTTTTAATAAAAACATCGAATTTATTATTAATGTTTACTTTTTTCCCCCATTTAATTTTCCTAGTCCTTCAGTAGCAGAAGAGGATCTGCGAACACTGTTTGCTAACACTGGGGGCACTGTGAAGGCATTTAAGTTTTTTCAGTAAGCAAGCTTTCCTTGTTTTTAAATTAGTGACTTGATAGAAGTAAAAATTTTGTTCAAGTAGTTTTTAGTCTGCTTTTAGAAATTTTTATCTGGAATGGGCAGAATTTAAGTATTCTGACTTTTTATGAGGTATCTAATTTCATAATTTCGTTTCAGAAGAGATCACAAAATGGCTCTTCTTCAGATGGCAACGGTGGAAGAAGCTATTCAGGCCTTGATTGATCTTCATAATTATAACCTTGGTGAAAACCATCATCTGAGAGTGTCTTTCTCCAAGTCAACAATTTAAAGGGGAGATGAAGATTGGGGGTGAATCACATTGTTCAGTGTCATCACCTATTGACTGTTCAGAAAAGTGGGGACCAGAGTTTGATTTTTTTTTTTCATTTTTTCTTTTTTCTTTTTTTTTTTTCATGCTGTTATCATTCCTTGGTTATAAAATGAAATGGCATATGTAAAGGCAGAGTTATTAACTGCTGTATTTCATCTGTTCTATAGGGAAGCCATTTTTATTGTCTGTTTAAAATTTTAGTTTAATTTTGCTTTATTTTTTCAACTTAGTTGACATACGTGCCTTAAAAAGGAAAACTAGTGTTGCTATTGTGCATTTACTAGAAAAAAGGAATTGGTTGTCTAGGGCACATTGTTATATGGGAATTAAAATATGTTTAGGCAGGGGTGTGTAAAAAGGTTAAGTTTTTGTTTCTCCTGCTTGGAACTTATTTTGAATTATTGGCTTATCACATTTCTTTCTATTTAATCAAATAAGATTCTTGATATTGAATGAATAAAGCAGCATTTTTAGTTTTTACTATTTTAGGCTTTATTGCTTTTTAAAAAAAACATTGGCCTTTTTTATCACAATTCTGGTCTAGATTCAGTTATGAATGTAGGCATTAGTTAAAATTAACAAGATGCAGAGTATTAATTTCTTAAGACAACAAAGTGATTTCTGTAAGTTTGAGCCCTATGTGGAAAGCATTGTGGAATCTTAACCTTTTTGTACACACTCTTGTGGGACGTATCATATAAATGTCAGCACTAAGTAATGTCTTGTTTGTGGCTGAATATTTTTCGTAGATGTTTTTGAAGTTGACATGACTTACGTGCATTTAAATATATATTGCCATCCTTAGTTTGTAATTAAGATTTGGAATATGGTTGTGGATTTCTGAGCATGTGCAGACTGGTCTAGCTAGTTCAGGAACTGGTGCATGTATTTTTCAAAGACAAAGAAAGTGTACTGCGAAAATTTGCAGGAAGATTAATTTTGTGGCAGTTTTTTAAAACTGACAACCAGGTGGGACCAAAGTTTATGTGCCTTTAGTCTTAATTTACCTTGCATTGTAATATTGAGTTTTAATAAATCTTCAAAATATTTTGTATTTAGGAATAGATCTGACTTTAATAAAAACATGGCTCAGAATCTACAGGTCAAATTAATTTGAACAGTTCTTGTCAATCTGAATTGTTGATTCTGTTAAATGACCAATACTTTTTGAAATTGATGTACTTAGTTTCAAGATTCATAGATTCTGTTATCTATGTAGACAGAATGGTCATGTATATTTTCTATTAGTTGAGTTTTTACATCTTTAGAAATGTAAAATTCAGTATAGTTTGAAAGCGGCACAATTAAAAATTAATTTTCTAACAAAGTTGGGAGGTTTGATGGTTGTTTAATTTCATTTTGTGTGTACTCTGCTTACCTCTGTAGCATGCTCAATAAACACTTCTGTAGCTCTGTATTCACCTTTTCTGTCTTTCTCTGCTGCCTTTTCTCTCTTTTCTTCTTTGTTTTCACTCCACTGTGCTTCTGAATTCATGTTTATTCTCTGCCAGGGTGGGAAAGGAGTAATAATATTACAATTCTATGGCTTTAAACCATAAATAAATCTAGATGCTGTGAAAATATACCAGCTGGTTTTTTTTTTTTTTTTCCATGTAAAAGATGGTAAATACTTTTCAGGAGGACACATATTAAACATTTCCCACCCTGATTATAATCTACTGCTTTAAAGACATAACTTCTATTGTAGCTTGTTAATTCTTTCTATCTCTTTTGTTGTTGTTGTTGTTGTTTTTCCAGTAGATTTATGCACTAAATAGATCTTTTGGATTTGCCATGCTCTCTCGCTGCAGTTTCATCTTTCATCTTCTATGTCTGCTAAAGATTTCTAACTAATCTTAGAATAGCTTGTAATTTTTAACAAAGAGTACTTGAGAAAGAGTAGCATGTTATCTGCTTTCACTGTATGTGAGAAGAAAGATACATTCAGGTATTTAAAAATGTGTAATTTACATTGAACAAGTGCAGGTGTTAGTTACTACTTTCACTTTTTATTCAGCTGCAATTAGGGTGCTATTTATATTACTTAAAACATTTTTGGTCACTTTATAAACAGGTATATCGGTGACAAATAATTTTAGAATTATACATTTTTATTAGGTTTATTCTTATAAAATATATCAAAATCATGCAAATTTTATACATTAGAATGATAAAAAATGAAGGAGCAAATATACTAAATACAAAAATTCAAGTCACCCCCCCAACAAAGAATATAGTAAATAAAAATAGTTTTGTTTATAGTAGAGTCAACAATTTGTGGGTGATTTGGAAGCTAGGTGATCTCCCTTTTTCTTAAAATACAATCTAGCAATATCAAATATGTCTGAAGTCTATCAAAAACCAATACCATATACAATTAATGAATAATATTCAAAACTTAAGTGGAGTTTTTCTCGGTATTGTGTTGTGGTTATGATACTTGAAAGTAGGTTTTATCCCCTTTTTAGTTAGTTCCTTGTGGATAGAATTGAAGAAATAAAGTCCTCAACTTTATTTATTTGCTGGACTAGGAAGAGTTCTCAGTGTCTCCTTGCTAAGGGTTGATAGGAAAACAAAGTTTCTCCTACCTCTGGACCTGTCAGGTTTTACAATATCTTATGCTCACATCCAATCTTAGTTTCAAAGCCCCACACTGAAGTGGGAGTTTCAACATTCTAGAATGCTTTTCAGTTTAGTACATTAAATTATATTACCCCAAACCTTGGCATATACTGAATTATATAATGTTAGGTATATGCTTTGTTGTTATGACTGCTCAGTCCTTATGTGAACTAGCTAATTTTGAAGTATTCTTAGTATCAAGCTGCTTTGTTAATAGAGCTTTTAGAAGTGTTTCAAAGCATCTGCTTAAGGAATAGAGTCATATAGTTTATAGTTTATATTTAGCCTGTTTTAGCATTTGAAAACTGGCTAAGAATGGAAAACTCTTGCTTTATGAGGAACCAAACCACCCTATAAGTTGCCCTAGGAATGATCATAATACTTTTGAGGCATTTTAGCTTAAAAATTTATAGTTAATAAAAGTTACGGTAATTAGCTTAATTTGTTGGTATAATTCTAGTTGTGTCATGTAGTTTATAGGGAGAGGACAAGTCACTTTTCTAAGCCTCGGTTTCTTTATTTGTAAAAGGGAGACAATAAACTCTGCTCTGTTGTGAGGTCCAAATAGGATAAGTGCAGGGATGCTATTTTAAATGAAAAAGTTATGTCAAAGTTCCTGGACTGCCAGATTTGCCCAAAGGTAGGCTAGTTATCCACAATAAATATCCTAGAATATCTCTTCTTGTTATAAAGAAATATTTACTAAATGTTTTTAAATTATTTAAATTTTACTCTGGTAAAGCAAAAAGATGCAGAATACAGTTTTGTAGTGCATTCCAAGGCCAAATGAAGAGAGCATCCTTGGATTTAGCCTTATATTTCTGTTTAAAATGTTTGCTAGTTAAATAATAAAATGTGGATTTTTTTAAAATTATAGACTCCAAATAAAAATGGAATTTTTTATGTCTAAGCCTTTAAAATTTCTGAAATTTGAAAGACATAAGAAAGGAAGAAATTTTTTTTTTCTTGTGTAGCTGAGGACTTCAAACAAGAATTCCTGGCTACTTTATATTAAAAAGCTAAAATCTGAAAACATGTTGCTTTCATTCAGTTGAAGGAGAGTAGAGATATATTTGGTGAAATTGAGTATACATAGGTTTCGATTTTAGCTAAATATTTTCTAGATTATTGGCAAGAATTCAGGAAAATTTTAAACAATTTTAGAATATATTCACTAGTCATCAAAATCTTAACTTTATAGTTGTTTATTATTCTGAATACATTCCCCTTAAATTATTCTTTTCAGTTTTAGGTTTCGATAGTACAAATTTCATAGTTAATAGTATCAGTTAGTTACTCAAAGGACAAAATGAAGTCTTAACGTGTATAGAAAATTTTTTAAAAACTCATAACCAACACCTATATACCTATTTCACTACCTAACATTTTCCATGTTTAAAGGTAATATTTATATATGACGCTAACATTTCAGATTGAATCAAAATTCCATATTCACTTTTTTCTGATCTTGATCCCTACCTCATTCTTACCTTGGAGGTAATTACCTTGAATTTAGTATTTTACTGTTCAGTGGTTGCTTTTCAAGGGAAAATTTATCCTATACTCTATAGTCTTAAGTTTTTCATCTGTCTAGTTAACAAAAATACTGCAAATACTTTAATACTTATGCTGTTAAGTATAATATTTTATTATCTTATACTTTGTTAAGGTTAAGATGTGTAGGTAACTGATAATCTCCTCATCAAACCTCATGATGTAACTGATTTTTTTAAGGAGGTTTTCAAATCCTTTTCAATAAATATTGAGTCTCAGGGTTCTTTTAAAGATGTATGAAGTAAATAAGGAGGTAGTATTTTAAAAGCTGGAGTTGCGTGCAAGTTCCTTACAGACAACCATACCTTTTCTGACTATATCACCCCCACCTCTACCCTCACCCCACCCCCCACAACTTCTTGCAACTTTTTGCCTTCAGTCCTTTCCTTTCTTTCTCTCTCCCATGTCATTGGACAGAAAGAGCATTTGGCATCTCTGTTGTCATCCCCTTAACCTGGTGTTAGTGTTGTGTAGGATTTTGGCATCAAAGATATTTATTTTTTTTATGAGAGCTTTCGATTACACAAAAAAACAGAAGAATATAACTTACCCCTATCACTCAGCTTTAGTTACCAACAGCATTCTGATTTCCTCCATTCACTTGTCTTCGGTAGTATTTCTTCCAGACATTTATCATGAAACTTTGTGGCATTTTTTTCTCCATAATGTTTTATTCTTGGCCATAGTCTATTCTAATAAAATAATGGACTAGTCTAGTTTTCTAATATGTTCTTCAAATCTTAGAACCTTACTATTCAAAAAGGAGCAATTAGTATCATCTGGGGGCTTATTAGAAACTCAATCTCTGATCTACATTAGAACAAGATTGCCAGGGGGTGTATTTGGATGCATAAGTTTCTTTCAAACTTCTTGGCACTGCTTCTTGCAGTGTAAGTTTCCCCACCCTCAACACCAAAAATTGTTATATTTCACTGGTAATCTTAAGTTACTTAAAGATATGTATTGTTAACACTAAGAAAAAAGGACTCCAGATATCTAGTTATCTATTTTAAGCAAATGGTTCTAGAGAGGTCAAATGAATATTTACCGGCATATTTATAGTGACACAGGTCCCTGGGGTTCCAGTGTTCAATGAATTAAACTGTTGAAAATAAGTAAGAGGCCTGCTGTTAGTACACATAAATTGAAACCACTGTTATGTACAAGGTGATAGGTAAATAGTTAATAATCAAAATCATTTTGGGGGTCTGTGTGTGAGATTTTTTTTGTTTAATACATCAAATTCAGCCTAACAGGAAAGGAATTCCCATGTGAATTGACTTTTTAAAATGACTACAAATTAACACTCTTAAGCTCTGATTCATTTATTATATTATGCCCTTGGGTCATTTTAGCAAATAAAGTTTTTTCTTTTCACTTAACACTACTCCAATTGGATAGCACCATCTTTTAGTTGAAATAGCTAAGCTTCATAGAGTAATGACTGATCTCTCTGTGTGAGATATTTTGCAATAAATACAGATTTAGCTGTGTAATAGTATGCCTTCAGAAGCCATTCCCAATACCTTTAGCACAGTCTTTAAAAATATTCTTGGGGCTAGCAAATTTCTCTGTTACGTCTTGCTGTTTCCTGCTCACCACCTCCATTGCTATGTCTAAACTTTGTTGCTGCTTTAGCTGTCCATTTTATGCTTTTTATTCATTTTTTTCTATCATCTCTTTGCAATTAAATTTTGTGCTCCTATGAAATTTTTGTAATCATAACCAACCAATTTTATTATTCCTTTTTATTTCTGGTTAATGCATTGACAAATTATAGTACATAATATGTATGTAATAATCAGGTGTTTTGCTATATTTTTGTCGGGTTCACCTTAAAAATTTTTTTTCTAACTTTTTTTGCTTTTTTATTTTTATCTCTGGGATTGTAACAGTTCAGAATTTTCCGGAAACGTGAAGCATTCATGTATTTTATTACTAGTATACTCAATTTTAATGGAAAGAAGTTGGTCAAACAGTTGTAGTTAAAGATCTTAAAGATGAGCAGAATTCCAAGAGGTGATTTTAATTTACATAAGCACAGTTCCTAGACAATTAGCTGCAGAGAGAGCATACTAACATTGCTATAGTTGTCTCAACCCTTCCCAGAGTCTGGAATTTTCTAAAGTAAAACGTTACAACTAAATATGTGACATTTTCTGGAAAAAGCATAAGCACTGACATGAGACTAAACATGGACTTCTACCTTATTTTTCTCCTTAGTAGCTATCAGGTCTTTACGAGCCTTTTCTCACAAGATGGAGATACCCACTTTCTATGTTTATATATGAAGATATATGTGAAGTATATAGTTCTGTTCCATGGAGGATATTTTTCCCTACTTGGGGGGAAATTTGGGGCATTTTATTTATGAAAGTATACTTTTTTCCCCCTAAAAACTAAATTGGGCTTGTTTTTAGATGATTTTCTGTTTTGGGTGGTGCTGGGGATTGAACCCATGGCCTTGTGCATGTGAGGCAAACACTCTACCAACTGAACTATATTCCTAGCTCTAAATTGGGCTTGTTTACAACTTCAAGGCATTTATTAGACATTTGCTGTGTGCCTGGTAGGAAATGCAGAAATAAATAGGACCATGGTACAGTTTTCTATAACACTTCAAAAATGTGAATTTGTTCCAACTTATTACGGAACAATTAAGCCTGATGTAAATTTCATATTTACCCACATTTCAGTTTCTAGATGAGGAGATGTAGATAAAAACAAAACTGGACCCAACTGAACTGCAATATGTAGAAATATACAGAGTGTACCCCTGTGCACCTCAGTTCTGTCAACTCCTTCAGTTCTATGTGTGTTGACAACATTCATCTGCCTCTAACGTTACCAACTTTTCCACCTACTTTTAGAGAACCCTCCCTCCAATGCTTTGTAGTAACTCAAGCAGCAACCTTCCTGTTACCCTCAGGTATAAGTCAGGTCTTTTTAAAAATGAAGGGTCATATTTATAGAATTATATATTCCTTTGTGTGTCATAAAGATTTTGATTTTTGTGCCCTTAACCTGACCATTTTTTTCCCCAAAAGTTCTGTTTTCTTAATGATGTGATTTTGCACAGTGTGGCAATTTTTGGAAATGCTTGTGTTATAGTAAAATTGACAATTCTACATTCAAAGACCTCCTACTATAGTTCACATTAAGACAGGAAATGATAAAATAATAAGCATTGGACTCAGAAAACAGGAATTTAAGTTGGTCTATTACCATTTGCTAATCATAATAGCTTGCCTAAGGCCCGTGTAAGTTATCTGAGCCCAAATTGTTGTCTGTAAATTGGAGCTGATGGTAATTGATGTCCTTTTAGGGTTATTCTTACTTTCAAACAAGACAGTTTGTGCAAACACTTTGTAAAATTATCACTGTAGAAATAAAGTTTGGAAATGTCAATAGTGGTAAAAAGACCCCTTTTGGACCAATTTTAAGATAATGATTATGACATTTTTCTGAGTGAAGGA
This sequence comes from Urocitellus parryii, assembly GCF_045843805.1. NCBI lineage: Eukaryota > Metazoa > Chordata > Mammalia > Rodentia > Sciuridae > Urocitellus > Urocitellus parryii. Next base: position 76,816,061 of record NC_135541.1, read on the forward strand.
CACTTTTTTTTTTTTTTTTTGCCTGAAAGCCCATCGTGCTCCAGAATTCTGTACCACATTAACAGTGTACATGAGCAGTGATTAATGTCATTGTGACATTTGTTGAAAGCAACTGAGTCTTAATTTACATGTTTATAAAATTAACTGCAAGAGAACATCAGAAGAGGAAGAGTTTAGTTCTGAAGTTTTTTTGTCAGTGTAAAACAATCAGTATTATGTTTTCAAATTAAATAGCCCATACAAACGGATTTCTCCTAACTAGAAACCTAAATCATAGTTTTATAATAAATTTTAAACTTTATTTACTAACTTCAATTTTTAACTTCTTTATTTAGAAAATACTACCCACTATGTTCTAGCTTAGATACTGGGGGGATAAAACAGCCACTAAGACACAATTTCTTCCCGTGATGGGATTTTGGGTTCAGTAAACAATCACATAGTTTCATACATTTTGTGGAGGAAACTACTAGATATTACAGTATGCCAGTCCATTGGCAGGTAGGGAAGGATTCTTGGGAGTTATTTATATAAGAATTACCTGGGCTTAAGGGAAGGGTGAGGGATATAAATTGTAGACAGAGTAGTTGGTATGGGGGAGAAAACACATTTAATTAAGACTGTAGCATCCTGGAGAAACCAAAGTTTCAGAATGGGTAAGTCATGAATTATTAGACAAGAAATGAATAGAGGCATAGGAAGAAGTCAGGTTATAGGTCATGCTGAAAAGTTTTTAGTATTCTGAAAAGAGCAAATACCCAGTAGGGATTTTAAACATAATTATTGGTAAATTGGATTTAGAAAAATGGACAGAGTTTGAAGAGAGAACAGTGGTGAATTTAGCGTGTTCATTGAAATATTCCTTTTGATTTTTTTTTCTAACTAAAAAAAAGTGTGAACCATTCTAAGAACTGCATGCAAAACTGGGTACTCTCTTTTAAAGTACACAAAATAAGACTTCCAAAAGAATCTTGTAGAAACCCATTAAAAGGGAGATGCTTATCTGATAAGGCTGCATTATTCATCCCCAGGAGTTTAAATCCCATAACCATGCTTTTCTCTATGATAAGGATGAGACAAAGCCATGGAGCAAGCATGTGTGTTTTTGGATTGTCTTTATGGTAATTTAAAAAAACACTGCTTTTAAATATGGTTTAAATATATATTTTGGTTTTAAAAACAAACCAATATATCAAGAGATTACAAAGCAGAGATTGCAAATTACAGCCAAAGATTTAAGATGAAATTAAGTTATATAAGCTGCTCTTTGAAAGCTATTTTAGGCTTGTGAATTCTGAGAACCATTAAGTAATATAGAAATTTTAAATCTGAAATTTTTTGAGTCGAAAGAATTTAAAAGTGAGCAAAAATTCCTTTGTAAAAAATGTTTTACAATTTTAAAAAGTTTGAAGCCTCATAGTAAGATTAAATATTACTTGTAAAAGTACATGTTAACAATAATATATCAAATCAAGTAGAATTGTACATTCAATGTATTTGTGAGTTCATGTTCACATACAAAACCCATTTATCGAAAATTAAATGCTTGACCATCTGTGCCTCTCATTTTGCTATCTCTAACTCAACTTACCATTTTGTATATAAAAGTGATAGGTAATTGAGATTAATGAAAATTATTTGAAATCAAGTAGACAACATGTATAATAGATAAATAGAATTTCCAAAAATGTGTGTGTGAGCATTTGCTTTTTTGTCGTCACTGAATCCCGTAGTTAACCTAGAACTCTAGATTCCTTACCAATATCATATTCTCTCTGAAGTATTTTTTTCTTTGTTTTATTAATCATTCAATCCTAATATGATGTATGGAGTTGATGTAGGTCAAATCCCTGTTCAGGAACTATAAAAGATTCGAATTTTGGCATTTCAAAATAATTGTTACCTAGATAACAAATTAGTTGTAATTAGTTTGGTTTGATCAAGCCAAGCAAATCAAAGAACTCCCATTTTATTTATTCCATATTTATTGCATAAATCCCAGACCATATTAGTTTATAAATAGCCCTATAAATGCAAAATAAATAGCAAAAATTTGTTCCATTTGCCATATCACATTTCCACTAAATTCTGAATCTGAACACAATGTATATGTACTAATACACTAGCACATGAGGGTTTTCAATGTTCAAAGGTAGATTGTTGTCTTCCATTGGCATTGGACAGTGTAAGGATATAATTTAATGTAATGATAGGAAATAATTCAGGTGATAAGAGTAGTGAAGTCAATGTGGAACAGTTTCTATAAGAACACAAGCATGGTTCTTCATGCTTGTACTACACTCTACTTCATTCATCAGCTTTTCATAATATTGGGATCTGAAATCCTGAGGACTTAATAAGAAAAGCTAAAGATCCAATAGCTGTTTGACAATTTATTGAAAATTTGAGATTCAGCACAAGAAGCTAAGTTTATACTGTTCAATTGCTGTGATAAAGTCATAACCAAAATCAATTATGGTATCTGCCCATGGATGTGATCTGGCTTTGTTAAGTTTGTAGTACAAGAATAATACTTCAGAAGAGTTCATCCGTGTTTTAAACACTAATACACTGTATCAACCTAGCCCACAGACTTTTAATAACACATTATTGTTTATCTCCCTATATTTGCATGATTTTTTGACACATTTATTTTTTATCCTCTTTGCCCTACCTTCTCCAGGTTCAGAGTCAAGTGATGAGACAAATAAGCAAAGTTAGGATTATTTATTTTAGTATGTATGGGTTAGTTGCTATTGACAAAAGTTGGGCAGCCACATTCAAAATCTTGACCTTGACTTGTGCCTATAATGGATGTGTATGTATACGAAATAATTATAATCTGTTTTAGCCAGACTGCTTTCTAACATATATGCAGTTTTTTTTCTTGGAGTTAGATTTTTGTTTCTCCACTAAGCTTTCTTCTTCTAGCTCTAATATCTTTTCAGCATCATTATTAAATGATGACTCTCTTTGGTCACCTTCTCTGATGTCTAGAGATCACAAGCATTTGTACTATTTACTTGATTGTTCCTTCAAAACAGGCCTTTTATTATTGACTTCAAATTGCCAGGGATGCATCTGTATTTAGGGCCTAAGTTGATGGTTCTTTCAATTGTAGCCCCTGGGCCAGCATTCGCATTACCTCAGAATTTGACATAAGTGCATATTCTTGAGACTCATCATCTGCTGAATTAGAAATAGGAAGCGAAGCGCGAGCCTCAACCATCTAGGTTTTGTGGTGTTTTGTTGTTTGTTTTAATAAGCCCTCTAGATGACTCTGATGGATACTAAAGTTTGAGACCCAATGGCCTGAAAGCTAGGGCACTGATTACCCCAACACCTGTGCCCATGCAGCAGGCCTCTGATTCCTCACTGTTTGTATTGAATTCAATGTACTGAGATCGCAGTCCAGAGTTTCTTAATACATTGGCCTTCATTTCCATGGAGAACATAATCTTGCAACTAGCTTCAGCATCTACAAATCAGACCTCTGATTCTCCTTGGGCTTTAGCATTGATAGTTAATATTAATGGCTAATATTTAAAAACCACTATGCAAATTCTACGTGAAGTACTTTATACAATTTTCAAAGTCACAGAGTCTGTTAAGTGGCAAAGCTACAATTTTACCTTAGGTTCTAGAGACAGACAGGAAGTCAGTGCTCTGTCTGCTGCACTGTGCTCTTGGTAGCACTTGTGTAGGCTAAGTGCATTCATCACTGTTCATAATGTCATTTCCTCAAGTCATTTATCATCTTTTGCCTGTGGTCACCTCCATACTTTTCTGTGCTCTTTTCTGAATCAAACTTTCCATTCTCACTCCCGCCCTGACATTTGTACCAGGCCTATGGCACCCTCACTCCTTACCCATATACAAAATTTTCTGTATCCTCGAGTTCATATAATGCCCTTTTCACCCCGGGATCCTAACTAAAACCTCCTTCTTCTTTTACATGCATTGCAGAGAGACCAGAAAGTAGTGCATACTCTTCTCTCAGTGGCTGCTTCTCAGGAACTTCTACTTCGGAAAAAAAAAAAAGAAAACTACCACTTCAATGAAATAGTCACATCTAATTATTTCTTCCTCTGCCCATTTTCAGCTTATCAATCTCGAAATCTTCTGCTCATTCTTTCATGTTCTTGAAAGACTTTTGCACTTGACTTTTTTTCCTAATCATTTAAGTCTTGATGTCCTGATTAAATTCTTGTTGTGGTTGTGATTTCTGTATTTATGGACTATGCTGTCGTTAGAGCTTCTTATTCTAAACTCAAGAGATCAGGACCTCTACTACTCTTGTCACACTTTCCCATAGCAATGCATGGACTTTGTGTTTTCCAGAACTGCTTTATCTCTGAAAATTTGAACTTCAAAAAACATCTTGGAACTTTTGTCTCCCACCGCCCCCAGCTCCCCTTTCACTGCATCTTCAGTAGCTAAAACAGTTATTTGGCACATAGTAAATGCTTAGTGAATACTTACTGAATTTATGAATAACACTTTTTAATTTCTCAATCCCAGTATATCTGGTTTTAGAAAAAAAGCTTGTGTCCCTGAAAACATGGTTTGTCTATAAATTCTGGGACCAGGACTGGTCATCTGAACGGCACTCCCACTAAAATAATTTTTCTTGTACCTGTCTGCTTATGCTGTACCTGTCCAATAAATCTAAACCCAAAACAGTATCAAAATCTATATTCTTTACTTGAATTCCTAAGTATAGTTGAATAATATCTTAGATGCTTGAAGATAAGCTCAACTCATCTGAGACCTTAGCAACATCTTTTAATCATTTGGGGGATCAAATTCTATTTTCTTCTCCCATTTTCCTTAGCCTGCACAAATGGTTTTCAACTTTATCACTAGCAAATACTCAGATTACTGAACATAACTTTTTGCACGTTTGTCTCTCTGCCCAGAATGTTCCTACATCTTTCCTACCCTGCTGATTTGTATTTATCCCTAGGGTTGACTTGTGTTACTGATTTGTACTCTGCTAATAAAAACTTTGTATCACTTTTACCACATTTGTTCAAGCAAAAATTGCAAAAATGGCCAATAAAGGGTCTAGCAAAGCAATCATAACACAACCATATCACAATGGTTAGAATTGAGATGTATATATATAATTGTGCTACGTGTACACATGAAGGATAATTAGTGCTATCAGAAAGGAAGTGGCATTTGACTAGAGTAAGTAGGCATGTACCAATAGACATGAAAAGGTACAGTAAAAGATTTGTGCAGAGGTGTAGAATAATGATTTTGTTTAGCTCATATGAATAGTTCAACATGGCAGGTGAGAAGTGGCAAGAAACAAAACTGAAGAAGTTGGTAGGTTGTGTCTGTCAGGCTGAAGATTTTAGTCTACTAATAGAATGAATATTTACATAGGGCTTCTTGTGAGCAGATGAAGATGCACTGCAGGAAGATGCACTGCAGATCCCAGAATAATTGAGATCATTTGGAGAAATTCTTGATAAGTATAGGACAAAGATACTGCTATGAGCTCAGGAAGCACAAATGGAGAGAATTAGAGGGATATTTCATAGATGGATTAAGGGTTGGACTAAGTGAGAGAATGTGAAGGAAAAGGAGGAGCTGACCAGAGATGTAAGCTATTAATGTGCTAGGAAAAAAATAGAAAAAGTAGTTTTTATACTATGGTATGAGACAGTCGAAGATTGGTGTACATCAGTTAAAAATTTGAGTTAAATCCCCACTACTGCCCTCCCTCTTAAATTGTTGTCACATGTTGTGAAAGCATATATGAATCACAGAAAAGAGATGGAGATTATACTTGGGGAGTGTTTTGGCCATATCATATAGATAATTGTTTAAACAGTGAGAATGGATAAGATTATCTATTGAGATTGTATTTTTGCCTGTTTCACATTCTGTCTCTTCTGTTCCATTAGACTGCGTGTTCCTTGAGGATGGGATTGAGTCACATTTTATAGACCTGGGAAAGCCCAGTAGCAGAAGATGATACTTTAAACACCAATGGAAGAATTTTTGCTGAAGAACTTCCCCCCACTCCTCTTTACTCTTTTTTTTTTTTAAAGAACTTTCCTTTCTTTGCTCACACACACTCTCTGTTCAATTCAGCACAGAGAGTAATTTAGAAAGTAATTTCTGGCAAGGTGCATAATGTAATGAAATTCTACCACAGGGAAAGAATCTGAATGCTCTGTGGAACTTACTTGAGAACTCTAGACAGTTTCTTTTCACCTTAGAGACTTTTCAAGAACATAGAAAAGCCTCTCTCTCTCTCCCTCCCTGCCTCCAAAGTGATTTGATGATGTAACTTCTATTGTTCTGCTTTGGAGTTTGAAGATATGCTAATCAGAAAGGCCAGGACATACCCATGCTTGGGATCTGTATGGTTTTCACCATGTGTATGAAAAAAGAGCTTAGAATATCATTGATTATACTATAATGACATAAATTACAGATATACTATTATAGAGAAAATATATAATCCTATGTCTACATATACTCCGTTGATGAACTGAATATTTGTAGATACTTTTTAAATTTTTATTTTTATTTTTATTTAACATTTTTTCTTAATAATTTCCTCTATCTGGCTTAGCAAGTCTCCCTATCCACCCCACCCCCTTTTTTTTCTCTCTCTCTCTCTCTACACACTCCTTGTTCCATTAAAATCTCAGAGTTAAATAAGCAATTTTCTAAGATGTCCTTGTCAGGCAACGTTATGGAAATTATTTGAATATCATTGCGAAGCCAGGTGAGCCATTTAAAAATGTAAATAATTTGCAATACCATGAATCTAGCTGATGAAGAGCAACCTTAATGCTGATTGATTTATTAGAATCTTTTCCTGATTAGTAATTGCTTCAACATCTCTTTTCTATGGTTCAGTTTATCATTTTAGTGCCAGTTCTTAATATATGGCAGTATAACTATCAAACCTGTATCTAATAAGCATTTCATGTCATTAGATACCCTCTACTTTTCCAGCCAGTAGTAGAAGGCCAGTAACTGTAGATTTCTTATAGCTATTGACTGCTTCTACTTCATGCTGGGTTGATAGTATTAATGATCTGATTCATAAATATTTAAATCTTTGTACTGGTCCTATTCAGCACTATGTTTTTTCCCCCAGGGCATTCTATTTTGAAGTATATATTACGGCCACAAAACAACATTCAAGTCACAAACTTTCTTTACAATTACTTTAAAGAAAAGCTATAATCAGGACCTTGAGGCATTTTGAACTTGAGCTTTGCTCGAAATTCACAAACATGATTATAATTTCAAGAAGCACTGTCTTAAAGTTGTCTTATTGCTGTAATGAAGCTGCTAGAAATTTCATTTATTCTCAAGTTAAATCTCAGGAAACCTATTTTATCATAGGAAATCAGTCAGTCCTAAAATACTGCTTTGACTCTGGAGTTCAAATTTATTCATATAACTCCTGAGAAATGCCTATCAGTCAATCACAGAAATTTTATTGCCTATCATATTTATTTTTTAATATAAATTTCAATTTAGCATTCTCTGAGGGTAAGTACTCTGGGTATTGCTACTTTTATCACATGTATATCTCCCTTTTTTTAACTATGGTGCATCAGGGAGTTTGCCATACTCTACACATCATGGATTTTGGTTGTGTTGTGATAGTAGGATTTAAGTATTATATACATTAACTCTAAAATCTGTGATTATTACTGATTTTCAGTCTTTCACTTAACAGAGATACAATATGTGCTATGTAAGAATGTTTTCACTTTGGAAATGAGCATGACCATGAAGTCATTTTGGCAGCTATGATTATCATAACAACTATGACTTACTGATGCCAACTAATACTTGCTATATCCCCCAGATGTGAGGATACTAAGGATAAAATACTAAAATAAGGATAAAATACTAAAATAAGAACAAATGCATATCTCTTAAAATGTTCATTTGTAGCTCAGTCTTATATATTTGTACTGTTTTGTTCCAAAAATATCCCTCCATAAAAACAAAAATCCTTGCATTTTATTAACTTCTCAAAATATAACTACTTTTCTAAAAAAGAAAAAAAAAGCCCTTAGTTATATAAACAGTTTGTTTGCTAGTATCTATTATTTTCAAAATAATTATTCTTAAATCAAGGAATTCAGCATGTTTCAAAAAATCTGAAGACAATATATACCACAGTAGTGTGGGTAAAATATGATTACTCTTTATGTATTCATGTAAATATTAAATTATTTTTGTACCTAGAGGCATATATAAGTTTTATTTTTAGACTCCATGTCCTTTCTTATGAAGTACAGGTTAATTTCAGTCCATTTGTGTTTGACCTGGCAAGAATTTGTGAGTCTTAAGTAAACCACTTGTTTGAAATAATATAATATCAAAATTTAAGATAAATATCATTTCTGAAGTCAACAGAGGAGAAATGACAAACTGGAAAGATCCTAACTATAGTAAAAATTTAGAACTTATTTTTTCCCTCAGATAATTTTATTAAACTGTTTCTTCTTTCAATTGATTAAATAAAATACGGTTTTAAAAGGCTTAATGAGAACTTAAAAGTAAATAAGTATATCTTAGATAAAAATAAAATTTTATGGGCTGCGGTTGTGGCTCAGTGGTAGAGCACTCGCCTCACATGTGTGAGGCACTGGGTTCAGTTCTCAGCACCACATAAAAATAAATAAAATAAAGGTATTGTGTCCAACTACAACTAAAAAAAATTAATTTAAAAAAATAAATTAAAAAATCTTATTTATTTTACTTATTATGAAGCATATTTGTATAACCTAAAGACTTTGTAGACCTGACTTATTACATCTATTTAGTTCAGTTATATTTTCATTCTACTGGGATTTTTAAATTTAAAATTTAACATATAAGGGAACACATCAAAAAGTTCAGGAAGAGTGAGCCAGTATTGACACTGATTGAAATCTGAACTTGAATTTAACTATTTAGTAAATAAGTTTTCCTCATAAATAAATTCAATATGATTATTAATGCAATTTCAGAGAAACCAAAATTTTTTTTTATCTAGGAAAAATGTCTTTCTATCTGTCTTTTCATTTCCACAGGAAATTCTGTACCTTAAAAAGAAAAAAAAAAAACTGTTGACAATAAATTATGCTTTTAATTGTGAAGTAATTGGAGATTTGATCTCTAGAAAGAAAGCGCACTAAGAAGATTCAGAAGAAAAAAACTAAAGTGTAGTTGGAAAAACATTGATTTAGACAAGCTGGGTTTCTTTTTCTTTTCTTTTTTTTTTTAGTTGTCAATGGACCTTTATTTTATTTATTGATACGTGGTGCTGAGAATTGAACCCCGTGCCTCACACATGCTAGGCAAGCCCTCTGCCACTGAGCCACAACCCCAGCCCACTAGCTGGGTTTCTAAAAGAGTCTCTTCCTCTAACACAGACTCAGCACCAGTGCTTTTGTCCTGAAGATCATGGTTGGCTTGGAAAAGCTCTAAAGGACTTTAAAAATATAACATCTATGATATAAGATCATAATAGGCTTAGAGTACGTAAAATATGAAATGCTGATGGAGAGCTCCTTGGAACACTACTGTGGTTGTTTTAGAAGAATGAGATTCTTTAAAGAATATGTCTGGTAGGATCAAATGACAAAACTTAACATTAATGTCAGTTGTTTGGTAGTGTGTTTGCCTATACTGTTAATATAGTCTTATAATCAGACTTCATTTCCAATCTGGACTGAAGATCCAATGATGAAGATAGGCTCACAATTTTCAGATTGAGACAATCATAAATTTGGGCTTCCCTTTTTTTTTTTTTTGGTTCTGGATGCTCACTACCATTTTTTTTTTTTTTCCCACCAGGGATTGAACTCAGAGGCACCTGATCACTGAGCCACATCCCCAGACCTATTTTGCACTTTATTTAGAGACAAGGTTTCACTGTGTTGCTCAGCACCTTGCTTTTGCTGAGGCTGGCTGTGAACTCACAATCCTCCTGCCTCAGTCTCCCGAACCACTGGGATTACTCCCAGCTTCTACCAGTCATTTTAATTTACCTCAGGAAACCCCTAATCCCCTTCTTACCAACACATTACCCGAAACTGCCCCCTCTTTTTACCTTTATTTTATTTATTTTTATGTGTGCTGCCTCACGCATGCTAGTAAGTGCTGTATCACTGAGCTACAGCCCTGGAACACTCTTCTCTTTTTTCCTTTAATTTTTAAAAATTTTACTTATTTATTTATTCTGGTTAGGTATGTATGACAGCAGAATTCATTTTGATTCACTGTAACAATTGCAGCACAACTTTTTATTTCCCTGGTTGTACATGATGTAACATCACACCATATGTGCAAGTCATACATGTACCTAGGGTAAAGATGTCCATCTCATTCCACCATCTTTCCTGCTCCCATACCCTCTCCCCTTCCCTTTCTCCCCTTTGCCCAATTGCAGTTTCTATATTTTTCCCATGCCCCCCCCCCATTATGGATCAGCATCCACTTATCAGAGAGAACATTCAGCCTTTGATTTTGGGGGATTAGCTTACTTCACTTAGCATGATATTCTCCAACTCCATCCATTTTCCTGAAAATGCCATAATTTTATTCTCTTTTAATGCTGAGTAATATTCCATTGTGGAACACCTTTTTTTTTTTTTTTTTTTAACTTAAGCACAGACATACACATACCCAGCCCTAAGACACTTGCACACATGCAGTTCCACTCAGTAGATGATCCTGGGATATCTCCTCCCCTCTTCCTGCCCAATCAAACTAGAAACCATCAAGTCAGTTTTCTCAGCTTCTCTCTAGCAATACAACTGTCCCCCCATCTCTGCTCTTTCAGAGAAAGAGCTGATTCTCTTCTAGGATAATTCCCCTCAATTCTCTTCTTCCTACCTTTTCAAGAACTCCTCTTTGAATTACTCTTTCTTGTCTCTTTGGATTCTGTTTCAAGCTATAAAACTTGTTCAATTTCCTAAAATTATCATACACTTGAAACATACAGACATATTTGATCTTGGCTATTTTTGAACGGTACTAGAAATAGAACCCAGGAACTCAAGGGCCTCATGTGCTATAGGCAAGCACTCTACCATTTAACTATACCCCAACCCCCTTTTTAAAATTTCATATCTTCTTCTCAGTAAAATTCAATATCATCTTCCCTTCTCGTTCAAGCTGCATATAGGTGTAACCTGTACTCAATACTCCAGAGGCCATATTATTTTTCAGTGAACTGCAGTCTGACTTCAGCCACCAAAATGTCACAGAAGCGTCTGTTCAGTTCCTTAGCTCATTTATTGATTGGGTTATTTAGTTTTTTGGTGTTAAGTTTTTTAAGTTCTTTATATATCCTGGCTATTAATGTTCTGATATGTGTGTGGTAAGAATTTGTTCCCATTCTGTAGGCTCTCTATTCAACTGACTGATTGTTTCTTTTGCTAAGAAGAAGCTTTTCAGTTTGAATCCATCCCATTTATTGATCCTTGGTTTTATTTCTTATGCTTTAGGAGTCTTGTTAAGGAAGTTGGAGCCTAATCTGACATGATGAAGATTTGACCCTACTTTTTCTTCTATTAGGTGTAGAGTCTCTGGTCTAATTCCTAGGTCCTTAATCCACTTTGAGTTGAGTTTTATGCATGATGAGAGACAAGGACTTAATTTCATTTTGCTGTGTATGGATTTCCAGTTTTTCCAGCACCATTTGTTGAAGAGGCTAATTTTTTCTCCAATGTATGTTTTTAGCACCTTTGTCTAGTATGAGATAACTGTATTTCTGTGGGTTTGACTCTGTGTCCTATATTCTGTATCATTGGTCTACAGGTCTATTTTAGTGCCAATACCATGCTGTTTTTGTTACTATTGCTCTGTAGTATAGTTTAAGCTCTGGTATTGTGATGCCACCTGATTCACTCTTCTTGCTAAGGATTAGGAAAGATGGTGGAAAGAGATAGACATCACTACCATAGGTACATGTATAAAGACATGAATGGTGTGATTCTACTTTGTGTACAGAGAAATGAAAAATCATGCTTCATTTGTGTACTATGAGTTGAAATGTATTCTGCTGTCATGTATAACAAATTAGCACAAATAAATAAATAAATAGAAAAAAAGTCACAAAAACTGCTTCTACCAAATTAATGATCTTCTAATTGCTAAATTTACTATGTGAGTGATTTATATATATATTACTACATGTTTTCCTCTAACATCCTATTATGTGTATATTCTTACCTAGTATTGGAGATGAAGAACTCTATTTCCTAGTAACTCCTCAAATCCCAGAAGTTATCCCGATGGGATCAACATATGTCATGTGCTAATTCTTGAGTTAGTCACTATGGCCAGGACATACACCTTCACCAACTGGGTAAGTTTGGGTCATGTGCCTCATTGAGCCAATCAGATTAGCTAGGGGAATTTGATGTTGGGTTGGGAAAGACTGGTTCCTTTCTCTACCCCACCAGGTCAAAGCACATAACTAATAGGGGAAAGGTGCATGCACAAAGGAAATCTTTTCTACCCATCTTTATATCTCTTTTGATTTTTTTCTATCAAAAAGCTATTCTCTACCTCCTTTATGTTAGCAGATCTTCGGTAAAAATAATCTTCCTTAATTCCATAAATGTATTAAAGTCAAACTATGTCTTAGGTGTTACAGTAAGTTCTATGGGTACAATATTTAACATTATATACACAGCCCTTAAATTATAAAAAAGCTTACACTATACAACTATGATTTTCAATAGTTCAATATTTTTTGCTTATGTACTTCCCAAAAGAACTTTGAAAGGTATGTACTTCTTAGTATATTTTAAGCTGTTACCTAAAATTCCTCATTAGAAATTGGAATAAACATAAATGATTTAATTTTCATAATATTATATATATTAAGAACAAAATCATTGAGATTTACCCTCTTTTTCCTTTTCATGGGATAGAAGACGCACACATCTGGATTCAGTGTATTCCAACAGGGTCCAAAATTCCACATTTGTAATCTAAGCTTTATCCTTAATAAGAATACACAATGATAAGAAAATACAAAAATGTTTATGGGTCTATGAAATCTCTATTAATTATTGAAAGCATCATCTGCACATTTTAGCAATCTGGAGGCTTTCAAACTTTCAGCAATAAAACATAGTAAGATTGAATATGTAGGAGAGGTATGCCTTCCTTAGTAGAGAGGAAGAGGTCCGTTTCCAGGCAGTCCTCAAGAAAACTAGTTTTTAAATGAATGCTATGGGGGGCTGCGGTTGTGGCTCAGTGGCAGAGTGTTTGCCTAGTACATGTGAGACACTGGGTATAAAGGCATTGTGTCCATCTACAACTAAAATAATAATAATAATAATGATAATAATAATAATAATGGAGTCAAGGGTCTGGAGGCTGATTGCCTGAAGACCATCCATGTTCATTTCCTCTGGACCATCTTGGCATACTCTGAATGTTCATGGCCAAGGCCAAACTGATTGGTGGAAAGATTTTACATCTTAAGATTTTTTAGAAGGCACAGGAAATAGTGTGCTGAAAAGGAATCTATGACTAATCAAGGGAAGGGTTGTGACTCTCATTGTTTGAGAAGGGGAAGATAGCAAGTGGATCCGTGCTCAACAATGTTAGGAGATTCTTGTCCTGATATACTTACTCTTTTCCTTTAGATATCATTGTTAGCATACCCTGTTGCATTGTCCATCATTTCACCCTTTCATATGACAATTGATATGATAGCATAAGGTTAGTCTACATGTGCTTCAGAAATCTTGTGTTATTTACTCATAAGATGCTGTCAGAATTGGAGGCTCTTTTGGCAGTGATGGTTTCATTAGGTATAGCCTTTGATCTAAAATTTCACATAGATACATGTACAGAGACTTTTTTGCATTCTAGATTTTAATAGCAAAAATGTAAGTATCCCTCAACAAAAAATTGATTCAATTATGGTGCATATCATAACATGATAGAATACTACGTAGCTGTTAAAAAGGACATGAGTTTGCTTAAACAGTTTTTGTACCCCTGGACAAAATAGCAGCAAGCAGACTTCTTGCTCTCCAAATCACCATTCAATGTAAGTTTTTCGTGAAAGAAAAAGAGTTTCTTTTGTACTTAGACACTGGAATTTCTGGCTGTATCTTCTTCAACAGCCTATCATTGCTGTTAACAAATACACATTACATTATCCATGTAGCATTTCCATTCCATGGCTCCCTTTTTGCTTATTAGCCTTTAAACCTTCTCTCCTATTAGATAGAATCCTGCTAAAACTGGCGGCTTTGCCACTGCCTTTATTTCCTGAGTCTCACACAGGCAAGAAAGTATCCTACCCTCCAACACGACGTTAAAAGAACTTTTAATATACCAAATCTACTTCAACTGTTGTTCTTCAAATATTCTTCAATAGAAACCAAGATGTGCTTGTCTGACAGGACTACACGTTCTGTAAACATTTCTCCAATCTTTTCTGGGGGTTTGAGGATTTTTTTCATCACATCAAAAAATAATTATGACTTCACAAAAATTCTTAGTACTTTTTGATTGAGAGAGTACAGAGAAAAACTATAATTTTAAGTGGATCTTCTATTTTTATTAAACACACACGATTAAAACATTTCAAGGGCTGGGGGTGTGGCTCAAGCGGTAGCGTGCTCGCCTGGCATGCGTGCGGCCCGGGTTCGATCCTCAGCACCACATACCAACAAAGATGTTGTGTCCGCCGAGAACTAAAAAATAAATATTAAAAATTCTCTCTCTCTCTCTCTCTCTCTCTCTCTCTCTCTCTCTCTCTCTCTTTAAAAAAAAGAACTCAGAAGATAATTTAAAATAAATAAATAAATGAATAAATAAATAAATAAATAAAACGTTTCAATATAGACTCAGTCAGTGCTTGTGTGCTCTCAGCTTGTAGATCCCTTGCAACAACCATCAGGACTCTGTAGGGCATGGGTGGCAACAAGTGATTTCTTAGTGGGTGTTATACTCACTTCCAAAGAATTCAACACAAATGAGCAACATCATTTTGGTTACTACCAAACAAAGAGCATATTGTTCATATTGACTAAATCCTGCTCCAGAAAGACTTAAAATCAGTATACAAGTAAAAGTGGAGAAAAATAAAACCTGAGGCAGGACAACATGGGAGTAGGATAAGAGACTGCATTGTCCATATACGTATTTCCGTCTCTAGCTCCTCTTGTTTCTGGCATTATTTCTTTTTTTCTTTTAATTTTTAACATTTCTTTTTAGTTCTCGGCGGACACAACATCTTTGGTGGTATGTGGTGCTGAGGATCGAACCCGGGCCGCACGCATGCCAGGCGAGCGCGCTATCGCTTGAGCCGCATCCCCAGCCTGGCATTACTTCTTGGTGTAAGTTTGTGCTAATTTTCTTTTCTAATAGTTGTTTTTTGTTTGTTTGTTTTACTTTTGCTCCTGTCATCCCTCCAAAATCCATCTCTTTCATTACGTCTTTCTAAATTTCTCACTCTTAGCTCTCTCTCCTTGCTACATCCCCAACCTTTCCAGTGGCTTCTGTAACATTTGTTTGGGAACATACTACCCACTTGAATATTTTTTCTTTTTTTTTTTTTTTCTTTCTATCCCAGAACCTTTCACCTACTTGCCTGTGTCTTTCTCTCTCCTGTTATGAGAAATTTGGGGGCAGGGCCATAGATAAGGAAGCATACTGGAAGTCATAAAATACCCTACAAATGCAAGGTTGGTTCTCTGCCCTAGTCACTTATAGGGAAGGCACTGAGGTGACCATTTCCACATGGGAGCCACTCTCTGTGATATGTAACATTAAACTGTGAATCTCCAGGCTTGCTTATTATTTTTTTTTTTGAGATCTCATTAGAATGTCCCAGGCCCACCACACTGCTTATTTTATTGAGCTGTTGGTCTGTCACCGTCATTTCCAGTCTTGAAAGGAATGAGCAGAGGCTCCAGGTGGTTTCATCTCTGAGTGCCTATCGCCACCCCCCCCCCTTCTTCTGTACCATCCCCAACACAAGTTGTCTTCGGTGGATAGCTCACACCTCGCTTATTCCTTCAGTTTGAATGGTACAAAGTCTACCTGTTGGCTCTGACTTTATTGAATGAATGAAAGAAAGTTCTGCTCTGTGATGCTTCACAATAGATGGTGTGAAAGTTACCAGCATCGAAAGAGACTCATTTCAGACTCATTTACATCAAATCATAATAAAATGGAATTGGGGAGGTCATCGGGGGATGCCCTCATGCGTATCTGCCCGATAACAAACTATTGCAAGAGATTCGCCACGATCATAACCTTGCTGTTTAAGGCCACCTCTGTGAGGACCCCTTCCCAGGAACAGCCCGTCCTAACTGCAGTTTTGCGTGTAAGCCACTACCTGCCTTCTGAATGGCCTTTGTGAAGAGTAACAGCCAGGGGCAAAGTGTCACTGCCTGTGATAATCTTCTGAACCAATAAAATTTTGTTTCAAAACAACCTGGGTATATTTCTTCTTTTTATCTTTAAAAGTTTCCCTTTGCCTTAACCTCCCCAGAGGTGCCTGTCCTCTGTGATAGCACACATAGTCTAGGTTGTAATCCCTGCTATATTACCCAATAAACCCATCTCCTTAAGTAGTCACTCTCTCTGTTTGGCACTTCTGTCCCACAGGAGGCAGAGACCCCAAGGGACTTCTTGCTGCACAGGGCACTCCCCACTTCTCCTCTGACAGCCTGCCTGCACTGTATGCCCCTTGACCCCAGGAGCCATATTATAATAAATGCCAACAAGATCTTGAAATGCTAGCCGATACTTGCCTTGGAATATTCTTTCGTTATATCTTTACCTTTTTCCAGTTGGACAAGTGAGGTGTATTTTCCTCAAGAAGAATAAAGAGTTAAAATTATTATTATTATTATTATTATTATTATTATTATTATTATTATTATTGGCATTGGAGTTTGAACTCAGAATCTCACATACGCTTTTGCTCCACAACTGAGTTACATCCCCAATTTTTTCTTCAATATTTTATCTTGAGAAAGTGTTTTGCTATGTTACCGAGCCTGGCCTAGAACTTGGGGTCCTCCTATGCCAGCCTCTTGCGTGGCTGGGATGACAAGCATACACCACGTCATCGGCCAGTTCTTGTCATTTCAAAACATTGGAGTACAAGGATAAAATCATCGTTTTGGAAGAAAAACATAAATGTTTTGGTCAAAGCTAGTTTTTATTGTTGTTATTGTTTTGTCCCTAAGATTTTATTTAGGGAAAAAGAAATAGTTAATGGAAAAGTCAAACCATAGAGTGTTGGAAGGACTGAGAAGGAGTTATATATCCTGCTCCCAAAAAGTGGGTGGAATCCTGGGGAGAAGCGCTCAATCCTAGATAAATGTGTGGATTCAAGGAGTCAAACATTGGCTGGTCCACAGATGAGCTGCCTGCTTCTGTAAATATGTGCTCATTTATTTATATATTGTCCACAGCTGCTTTTCTGCTACCGTGGGAGAGTTGAACAGATTCAACAGGGACCTCAGGACTTGTACAGAGCTTTGCGGAAACATCTGCCAACCCCCTGACCAGGGCATTGGCAGAATCTAGTTTCCTCAGCTTAGTGTTGTATGGCAGATGAAATGGCTACTGTGCTTAGGAAGATGATCTTGAAACAATAATAGCCAAATGATTTCTCCTTCATTCAATGGGGCAAAAAGGTGGAGAAAAGTCTAAGACAGTCTGGTGATGTTTTTCATGGCATGTGTGGCATGGAAGCAGCAGAATAATGACTGTAAAGGAAAAACCAAAAATGCCACTGGAGCTTGGAGGAGCTAGCATACATAAGACTAAAAGGATAATCCATTGGTGTCCCTTGTGATCCAATGGCTAATGACCCACAGGATGACTGAGGTCATGTCAGACACTCGTTTGCTCTAAGAACCTATAGCAGAGACCAGGTGCTTCCCACTTTCCATGCCAGGACATAAACTGCCTTCAGTGAACATCAGGGAGGGGAGAGTGGAGACCCTATATCCATTCATTTGTTTATTCAACCACTTAACAACAACTCAGAGAAATCTGTTATTTTCCTAGTATTGATTCAGGAATGGGAGACACAAAATTAACAACAACCACCACAAAAACTTTTTTGCATAATTATTTTCACTATTAAAGACAGTGTAACAAGTTCAAAGAATGTGAAATTCCCCCAAAGAAAGACAACATGTCCACAAAGCAAAGGTAAATTTCTAGAACTTACTTGCAATAAAGGGAGAATCCCATCTTGAACAGTGACTTCCCAGAAAGGAAAAGTCAAAAGTCAAATGTTATATGACTTTGGGGTTTGAACTTGAGTTGGCCATGGCAGAGCTCTTCCAGAGCCAGGAAGTGAAGGGAATTGAACTGAGAGAGGGACATAAACTTTAAGGATTGGTGAACACGGAAGGGTGGGTCTGTTGAATCTTGTTAAGTCCACTGTGGTTGTTGGGTGAACTCTTTGTGCAGGTGAGCTGTTGGTTACCTCTGAATGATTTTTTCTCAGGGGATTTCCTAGAGAAAACTCTGAAGTTATTTATTGGTTTACAACTTTGCCTTTTTTCCCCACAAAGCTTTTCTGAAACAATCGGTTTGTGCTGACATAGGTGATCGACTGTCACCTAAGTCATATTAGCACACGTGCTCTCAGGTCTCAATGAAGTCTTCAAGCAGCTGCCATTCTAGTGGGGAAAGTCTGACAATAATCAGATTGTCTCTTTTTGAACCTTTATCTAGATATCTAAATCTATATCATCTACCTACCTATCATCTATTTCAATAAATGCTATGTAGGAAAAAAAAATAAAGCAGAACGAGGAGGAGAGATGGGGGTAGAGTAGGGTGCTATTTTCTATAAAGTGATTTGGAAGATTTCACTGATAAGGGAACATTGGAGCAGTCTCCCAAAGGCAGTGTGAGAGAGCAACAAGGACCAAGACAAGAATTACCTGAGAGCACCCACCACTTTAAAAGTAAGGTCTCAATAATTAGTTCAATCAGATAAAAATGCAGTTACATTTCTTCCGCTCTTGAGTCTAAATTTTGTACCTTTTCCCTGCCCTTCCCGTTCTTGGCCCACCATGCTATGTCAACTGTTGACCTCTGTTGGGGGCATATTACATCTGCCCTGGGCCTGCTGCAGGGAAAGCACTTTGGATTTTCCAATCTCCAAGTTTCTCTTCCACATTTCGCCATGCTTCAGTCTCCTTTTCTACTTGCTGAACTTTCTAGGGGGTCCACTGCCTAGAAAACACTCCTCTCCTCGGTGCCCCAGAGCCTCCTGCCCTGTGCTCACCACTAGGGGAGCTGGGAAGGCCAGGCACACAGAGATGTTTTGCTGAAGAGAAAACTGAGGCATCCATTGTGAAAGGATTTCTCCAGCCTACAACCTGAAGGCTGTAAAAAGCAGCTGAGATTTTCTGACACCTTGCTGTGATCTGCTGAATAAGTCTCCCAAGCCCTGTTTGGAACATGCTACCTGGCTCTGAAAGCAGCTTATTAAGGTTTTACATTGCCTGGCAGATCTCAGACTCTTAGGTCTGGACTTTTTGTTTAAAATAATTATGCATTACATGTAGCACTCTGTAGTTTGGAATGCCTTTTTAAATTCATTTGCGCTTGACTTAACACTCTCTGAGGTATTCTAAGTAATGACAGGGATGATGATGATGATGATGATGATGATGATGATGATGATGATAGCAACTTTTAGTGGATCATTGTGACCTTCTATCCGTCCTAGAGATTTGCATGTATTATCATTTCACCCTCACAAAATCCCCTGTGATTACCATTCCTGCTTTACTGTTTGGGAAACTGAGCCAAGCTAAGCCCGGTGGCACATGCCTGTAATTTCATGATTCAAGGGGCTAAGGCAGGAGGATTACAAGTTTGAGGCCAGCCTCAGCAGCTCTGCAAGGCCCTAAGCAATTTAAACCCTCTAAATAAAGAAAGAAAGAAAGAACTGGGGATGTATCTCAGTGGTAAAGCCTCCCTGAGTTCAATCCCCAGTACAAATAAATAAATAAATAAGCAGACTGAGCCCAGTAACTTGTCGCATGAGTGTGGTTTGTAGGTGATTGAGTCTTGAATTAAAACCAGGTGGTCAGCTCTAGAGCCTGTTCCCTCAACACCCTACCTACCATAGGCCTACCGAGTTCCCCTATTTTAGAGACATGCAAGCAGAGGTCTTGACATTGACATTTCTGTTTGTAGAAATAGAACCCACAGTTTAGTCATTTTTTACTCCGTAAAAGCTCCCTTGTAAATAGCACTTTTGACTCAAAATGGAAGCCAGAGGAAGTGACTTTGTTTAACCTGGAGAAGATAAAATTAGGCTAAGAATAGGGGTAGCTTTTTAAAGTCGGTCTAAGAAAATCCAAATTTTACAATCTAACCCTTTCCTTCTTCCCATAGCCTATGGTAATGGGTCCT
This sequence comes from Urocitellus parryii, assembly GCF_045843805.1. Taxonomy (NCBI): domain Eukaryota; kingdom Metazoa; phylum Chordata; class Mammalia; order Rodentia; family Sciuridae; genus Urocitellus; species Urocitellus parryii. The sequence continues at coordinate 76,836,482 of NC_135541.1, forward strand.
TGCTCACAAAAATCACTGCCTTACACAAGCTCAATGTAAAGGCCAGAGGTCCCCTGAAATGAAGACCAGCCTCCACGCAGGATTGTCAAGATATTTTAAAACTCCATTCTCCTATCCTGAACATGAGCCCTAGTGCTCCCCTTGAGGACTGCTTGCTCTGTGACACTTAGAATACTTATTTTCTGTAGTTTCTCTTTTCCTGGCTTGTAAACAGTTTGCAGCTAGACATTAAAGCAAAAGAGCCTGGGTGGATATATTTAATGGATTCATCTGGGCATTAGCTACAGCTCAAAATAAACAGCTGCTCAATGAATGACTTTATTTTTAGAATATTCTGGTTTATTCTTTTAAATATTCTGTTGCTCACCCGGGTCTCTACAAGTGCACATACTTATTATGCAGCACCCCCAGCAGCTAAAACACAGTGAATGCAAAGTACAGAGATTAATTTTGGTATACAGTTCCACATGTTTTTCTGTTCTCTGCTGGGTTCTTCAGCTCACCAGTAGGAGTACTGTATTCGTCCATTTTCCTCTCCAAAGAATATTTTTAGACAGTTGGTCTGTTAGTCAACTTTTGGTCACTTTGATAAAATATCTAAGATAATCAACTTTTAAAGAGGGAAAGTTCATTTTGGCTCATGGCTTCAGAGGTTTCAGTCCATGGTCAGCTGGCTCTGTTGTTTTGGGCCTGTGGTGAGGCAGAGTTCCATGGCTGGGGGTTCATGGTGGGGCAAAGATGCTTACCTCATGATGGCCAGGAAACACAGAGAAAAATAGGAAGGGGCCAAGGTCACAAAACCCCCTTCAAAGACCTGCCCCTAGGGGCCTAACTTCCTTCCACTAGCCCCACCTCTGAAAGCTTCCACCATCTCTCAATAGCACCATGGTCTGTTGGCCAAACCTTGAACATGTGGGCCTCTTGCAAGCCAAAGCAATGGGTGATTTATCTTTGTAACTTTATTATCTGTCTTTTATAGGTGAATAAATGGAGGTAGAAAAGTCAACAAGTTAAGACACTTGCTAAAAGTTAAGGAGGGTGTTTTATGAGACCTGAGATTAAGATGAGGCCAAATCTTTGTCTCAGTATTTGTTCTCACAGTTTTCCTGCTCCATGAAAAAAAAAAAATGCCATTTAAATATTTACATGTTGCTACTAGTAGAAGAAATAATGCCAGCAAATTAAGCAGTCATAAGGTGATTAGAACACTCACCCAGGCCTCCCCAGTAAATCTATTAGCATTTTCTTATTGACTCTCAGATACCTGTGATCTGTCTTCATGGACTACTCATCCCATGACTGGCAGGGAGTGGATGCTTATCTTAGGGCAGCCAGAGATGGCAGCATGACTCTTAGAAAGGTTTTGCCATAAAAAAAAAAAAAAAAAAAAATCACTCTCTGGGGGTCTGGTGTGAACCAGAATTTAGCTCCTGTTGTTTCTTGCTTCTACTATTTCTTGAATGAAGGGTTGCGTCTGCTCCCTGTTTCATTAAATGAATTCCTATAGCTACAAGTAGGATTGTATTCCTTACTAGCCCCCAGGTTCTATAGCCACTAACCCAGGTGAGCTTATGTATGACTGTGTGTTTCTCCCCAACCCAGCAAGTTCTTTCTCTGAGGCAGGCTGAGTACACTCAGTTTCCTGATTAGGAATTGTTCCCTAGCCCTTTCCTTTGCACTTTAGCAGGTTATATTGGTCTTTCTGCTACTCTCACTGGCAAAGGAGTCACAGGGATTCTTCCTTTTTTACATTAAGGCAATTCTTGTGAACTTTGCTGGATGAGATTCCTTTATTGGTCAGCCTTCCCCCCAACTCTGGGCTCTCTCTTTCTATTAATTTTCTTTCTTTTCTTTTCTGCTCTTCTTTTTTCTTCTTTTCTCTCTCCTCCTCCTCCTCCTCCTCCTCCTTCTTCTTCCTCCTCCTCCTCCTCCTCCTCTCCTCCTCCTCCTCCTCCTCCTTCCTCCCTCCTCCTTCTTTGCTACCCCGCTTCTTCTAGTCCCCTATTTGTGACTTTGTCACTACCACTGAGAATTTTGGTCTGTGTTCTGGAGACAGGATTAGGATATGGCTCCTGGTTTGCATGCAGACAGAAGTTGACTTAAAGCCTAGCTTTCTGGCATTCCCTAAGGCCACAGACTTTTGTCAATTAAAAGGATGGGGAGACTTTTCTACCAGAAAATAATTCAGTTGCAGGCAAGTATTTATAGTAAGAAGAATCCTCAAACCAGAAACACCTCATTCATTCTATTTGAAAATGTTCTCATGAGTTCTGATACTATATACTCATGATGCCTGTCCTCCAGGAACTCATAAAATAATGGAGGAGATGGAAGGTCATCAGTGTTCAACAGGTGAGATACGTACCCTGACAGGTGTGTACCTGTGGAGCACCAAAGTTATTTAACTGTTAGCCTAATGGAAGAAATGATGCCAAAGTTTAATCGTGATGCATAGAGAGTAGCTGCAGATAAGACAGTAGTTAGGAGGTTGTTGCAATTGTGAGGTAAAGAGAAGGAATTTACAGGACCTGGCAAGACACTGGCTTAGGGTTGCAGGATTGGTAGTGAGAGGAACAAATTTAGGAACAACTGTTAGATTTCTCTTTGGAGTGTATGGCTGGACAGGAAGGGCTAGTCATTGAGATGGGAATGCAAGAAGGGATGGGGTTTGTCAGACAGGAAATGAACTTGTTTCTAGACATGTTGCTTTTGAGGTGCTTGCAGGTCATCCAAATGAAGATGACATTCCACTTGCCTGTGTTTCACTGTCCTATCTGAACACTCCAAGCAATGGACGCATCCCGAGGCCCAGCAGGGTGATTTCCAATTAGTAAGAAGTCTTTTGTTTTCTGAGCTGCAGAAAACTTGCTCAAGTGTTTCATGGACTCTTAGAAATAGAAGTGCCCTTAGAGAACAATGACTGCCCCTATTTGAAGATTCTCATCTAGCCTTACAAGCAAGCTTTCGGTACCTTTAGAAGAAACAAGTACCACATTTGGAAGGACAAAAGAGGCTGCCCTGACACAGAATGCTATGGATTATGAGGCTCTTCTCTGCACTAATTCTAAGCCTAATTTTTTCACAGATGAATAAGAATCTAGAAGGTACATACTTACCAAATCAGCTGCAAATCAGCAACTTTATCTGAGAAAGACAACCTTCTTCCCCTCAAAACTCAAAAATTCTTAGTGATTTAGGATATATCTGTTCCTTTAAATCTTCCTGCTAAGGTCTAGGAGGACCGGAATTAGAATCAAATGGCAAGTAAAATTTCTCTCGACATTTCCCTCTCATACTCAATTCTATAAAATAGAAAAATCCAGCCAGGTGCAATGGTGCATGCCTACAATTCCTGCTACTCAGGAGGCTGAGGCAGGAAGATGACAAGTTTGAGGCCAGCCTCAGCAACTTGGCGAGAATCAATCTCAAATAAAACATAAAAAAGAGCTTGTGGGAATAGCTCAGAGTAAATTTCCCTGGGTTCAATCCCCAATACTGGAAAAATAAATAAATAAGTTGATATTTCTTGAGTTTTCTGCACCAAATACTGCTAAGTACTAAATCAGAAACAGAAAGAGAAGTAAGGTATGACTTCAACCTCAGAGTGCTTATGGCCTAGCAAAAGAAATGTGTGTTTAAAGGAAACATTATAACATAAATTCTTGACTTGTTCTCCTGACAGCTCTGTCTCTCAAAGAGTTAAGAAAGCAATGAGAAGAACCCATGTTTCGGATCTGAGAAAAATACAGGGAAGAATCATTAAAGGCACATTTTATTTTCCTCTTAAAAACTTATCTATAGAAAAAATACGAAATTAGACATTAGCCAAGAGAATTAAGGCCTGAGAGAGGAGGTAGATGACCTGCAATCTAGGTAGCTTTCAGAACGCTGGTAGATGAACTGCCATCTAGGTTGCGCTCAGAACTTCCTGTGCACTCTAATGATGATTAGTGAGATTTTAGTAAATGAGGAGTCGTCAGGAGGTAGCTCCAAATGGAAGGCAATGGTCTCCTGGTTAAAAAAAAGAAAAAGAAAAAGAGAGAAAGAGAAACTTACATTTTAACTACAAACAAATGAGTTTAATGACAATACAGGGCAATGTTCTAGACTGGATTTGCTGTAATAAAAAATTTACAAATACTTAGAAAACGAAGCACAATGAACTGTATCAACCTTGTTAATGAAGAGAAAATCATGCCAAACTTGCCCTGCTTCCCCTTTCCAAATGACCCTCGCACCCACACATCTTGAAAACATGGTTGACATGGTGTATCCAATTTATTTGGGGACACCACATATGATTTTAGAGCCACAATTTCAAAGATGTTGCCAGAACATTAAAAATTCTCAGAACATAGGCTTTTAGCCTGTACTTTAGGTGTAATTAAATTCCCGTGTATTTGCAATGTCCTCGTGCCCAATGAACTGAAAGCCTTTGTGCAGCCCAGGAGGCTGTTAGAGAGAACCAATGGTTACATTTTAGTTATTTATTCACTTTATCTCATGCTCTACTCGCTCTCAACTCTTGAACCTTTCCATTAATCTGTTAGCCTGTCTCCAGACTCTGTTTGCTTTAAGTTGCTTTTTTCAGGCCCTGGGACTTGATTAAGGAAAATATCTATGCGATTCATCAAAGCCAGAGGAAAACCCCAAGCAGTCTTTCAAGTTTCGAGTGTAATGTAACCTTTCGCTTTGACCCTGTATTTATTAACTAGGTCAAGTAGTGGACATGGGCCCCTGAGGGTCTCTGTTTGACCTTGATTTGGGCCTGGCTGCCTGGAGAAAACCAGCATGGACTATTTCTTATTTTGCTGACACTAGATCAATGGCTTTCCAGTCTTTTCTACTGTGACTCACATTACAGATGGCCGTACATGTGCACCACACCCTCATGGTTATACCTGCTTAAAAGTTGAGACAAGGATCAGACAGGATGCAGATGATGTGCGATCGTTGGCAGCCTGGTTCTAAGTCCATGTTTTCCTTTGTCACTTAAAAGAACACACTCACTGAGCTGTGAGTGAAATTCATGCTATTACAGTGACGTAATCTTGACTCTGGCCTAATGTTCATGAAAAATCCATCTGTCCCTGTATCTTGGTATTTATTAAAGATGACAAGTTACTTATAATGTTTCCTGACTGTCTAGCACCAGTGGGTTGTGACTCTAGTACCAAGAACTGGACTGGATCATAGGGGATGCCACCCATGGCTTAACACTTCAACACAAATTACTCACTATATTGAGGAAAAATACAGTTTGGTAGGACCTTTTCCTTGTAAGTGAGTAGGTTCCAGGCAGGTCAGTCTTTGTTCTTCATGTTTTAGCTAATTGTTCTTTAGATTAGAACAACGACAACAGCAAAATGCAAAAAGAATCCTCCATTGCTAAGCTTTTCCTCCTCTATGTGTATAATGTCTTGGTTCGTTTTTCTATCCTACCTATCAAAATCTGCACTTATGTAAAGGTATAGCATCCGTCATTAATGTCAAAGTATATATTTAAGTCAGAGCACTTTGTATTTCCATGAGATGTATATGGTTTGCATTGGGGGGGGGGTTCTTATTTCAAGTGTGAAGTTCAAAGTATTTCTATCCATAGATGTAATTTTAAGAACCTGCCCTAAAACCAGCTTGACTCTGAAATCTGTTGGTAAGATGAGTTACCGTTTTCTGAAGTCAGAAAAAAAGGCAGTTGCAAATAGAGGCAATGTTGATTCATAGCTTCCTCTGCTGGGTGCCTGCAGAGCTTAGGGCCAACATTAGTTATTCCTCTCCACAGCCATGACTGGCCATCCACAAAGGGCCCATTTCACTGAAATTTTAAAATTGCCTTTTTTTTAAAGTAGGAAGAATAATTTAAAACAAACTCTTTCAGATAAGACTCTTATAAGTTGCATAATAAAGCCCAATGTCAAAAGAGAAGGCAGAAAAGACAATCATGTCTTCATATCAACCATAACCCAGAGATAGTACTAGGATGTGTGTCCTCAGTAATTCTTTTATAATTCTCTCTACATCCTTTCTGAGTTAGTTAAATATACATGGTAGGCAACAAATCAGGGTTTGTTTTTTCTTTTTTAATTAAAAATTAGGGCTCAATACTGGGAGGAAAAAAGTTCTATCAACTAATCTGAGTGCTTCGGGCATTTAAGTTCAGTTTTAAACAACCATATGTCTGATTAGGTATTTGATACATTTTAATTTTTGTAATTTAAAAAGTCAAACTGAGAATAATAATTGCCATTTATCCCATTTTGTCTTATCATTCCAGATGTGGAACACTTATAAAAACTTAAATGTAGTGTATAACTATAAAAATATAATTATATGATAATAAGAATATAATTATACTATAATAATATTAATATTAATTAATATAATGATACATATATACTCTAGATTATGATTTCCAACCTGTCTTAATGCACCTGTGTTAATTTCATTGAAATATTTGCAGAATTGAAAACTTGGGACTTAATAGTGTCAAAATAAAAGAATCTAAAAAAATGCCACAAACACTTGCAAGGAAGACAGACACATGGAATTTGAGGAAATGAGTAATAAGGTTTCCTTCTGGCGTGTTACTGTATTACTTTTCACAATCAGGTTAAAGTAAATAAGGGATCAGTTTCCTGCCAGTGTTTCCAAACTATAAAACTCTACCCTCTCTTCATGGCAGTTTCTGAGCATCTCTTCTATACTTGAGCATCATGGTTGTGAAGAACCCTAAAGAGACTGCAAGTGTGGTGTGGTTTCTGTTCTCAGTGTCACTGTGAGCTACCCAAGGCACAAGTTCACTGTCCTTGTTAGCTGAGGCTGCTGAGACAAAGCTTTCGACTGGGTGGCTTCAGCCACTTAACTCCTCATAGTTCTGGAGGCTGGAAGAGAGGTCAGGGTGACAGCATGGTTGGGGGCTGGACAGGGTCATCCTCCAGGTTTGCAGATGGTGGCCTCTTCCTTATCCTGACGTGGCAGCGATGCTCTAGTGTCTCTTTCTCTTCTTATTAAAGGCACAGTTTTCATCAAGAGGGCCTCGCCTTCATACCCATGGAACCCCAGTTCCCTCCCAGAGGCCCCCCCTCCTAACACCACCACATTAGGGGTAGGCCTTCAACAGGTGAATGCGGGGGCCCAGAGATATTCAGTGATTCCACATAACAAGTCGATTACTTAAAAGCCCTTTAAAGTATTCCCACCTGAGTTAGAATCCTTTCACACCCTGCCCCCTGCCTGTTTCATCTCTCACCTACAGGCTGACCCTCACCTACTGCATGTCACCTGCCCTGTGCTTTCTGATGACTTTTTGCACGTCAAGTGGATTTGCCTGAGTTCCTTCCCTAATTGCCTTCCTGTTTCCACCACAGCCTGTGTAGTCTTCTCTCCTCTCCCACATTTACCCTGTGGCTTTCCCTCTTTCAGTCACCTAGGGCATTTGTTCTCTCTGTATTGTTTCAGGGAAAGCAGAAAGCAGAAGACAAAGAATTCCATCTCTGACTTTTGATTTTGAAAAGCTTTAGGCCCTCAGGGAAAGATGGGCCATGGGTTTGAGAAAATAATGAAGCATAAAAAAGCAGCTTTCCCCCTACAACAGACAGAAGCACTGGAGATGAATCCCCTCTGCCCCTCAGCTGGTGTAGGGAAGGAGGAGCAGGAGGAGAGGGGAGCCTGAGTGAGCTGATGGGGCAGGGAGAGGCCTGACATACTCTCCCTGCAAAGCACAGCCCCAGAGAGGGGACAGCTGTGGGGGACCCATCTAAGCTTAGGGCCCTGGAGCTCTGAGATAGACTAGGGGCAGGAGCATCGCACAGAGATGTTAAGAAGCTGTGGTGGAGGGTTGCAGTACCGTGGTTTTTCAATGTGCAGCAGCAGAAAGGAAATTGCAAAGGTTTGATCTTGCCTTTTGCTGGATGTGAGGAATGACTGGTTGTGAACTGTGTGGACCACCCTGAGGAGTAGAAGGGATACTGGATGTGATTGTAGACGACCACCTCCCACCCCTGCTACTACGTGCACGCCACCTAAGCACAGCAGCACCCCCAAAATGTGTGTGTATTCCAAATGGACTGAGGTGAAAAGTCCACCATCTGGCAGAATGGGCGTACAAGAGAGAAATTAAGTTGAATTAAAAAAATACAATAAAATTCAACATAGGGCACATTAGAATTGGTAGATTTAAACGCCACAAATGTTTACATCTTACCTTAAACATCATTGTTATGGACCTTCTGATGTTCCTCCTAGGACAGTTAGGGATTCCCTCTTTTTAAAAAAAAATGGGGCGGGGGGGAAGGGGAACCTGCATAAGGTAAATATAAGGCTTTAAGATAGAATGTTTATAAAAGATTCAGCACAGTGCCCGACTCATAGAAAACTCTTGATAACTTGTGGTTTTTACTCCAATTTATCTTGTTCACCTTTGTTTGCATGGTACCTGGCACAAAGCAGACGCTCATATATATGATCCCTGCATCGAACCCTGATCTGTAATCTAGGTAATAGAAAAGTCTCACACTTGTAAAATGTGAATATTTATGAATTATGTAGCACTCTATATTTGGTAGATGTAATCTATCAAAACAATAACTGTACAGGAGAGAGGAAGGAATATTATTTTTGTTATTAGTCCCGCTTCCTGAAATCTGAACTGAAGAGAAAAAGAACGTTTGCTTAGCAAAGAAATCGGGTGCCTTTATCCAGTACATAAGATCAATTATCTGCCATCTCCTGGACCACATATTTTGTCCCTGATTCCAGCTAAAGGAAAGGTGGTGCATATGCATAATAACTTTAGCAGCACTTTGTCCACTTATACATCAATTGACCCATAAAAATTCTTTGCAGGATTTGATTAAATTTGAGAATAGTAAAGAGGCCAGTAGGAAGGACAGGGCTGCCTTGCAGTGGGGACATGCCAGAGGCTGTGACAAGATGACAGGAAAGAACAGGGAAAACTGAGGATTGCAGAAAGAGGAAGCATCAAGCAGCACCCCTCCTGGCTGAGTCCCAGGGCACCCCACCTTCTAGACCCTTCCCTGGGCATCAGGTCACAGCATGGATTTTTCCACCTCTGGGAGGTCGGTGGCTGTGACTACTTGGCAGCATTAAGGAAGATGACACCAGCATCACTAATCAGATACCTGGTAAGTGTCTTTATCTGCATGAGGTAGAAAATTAATTGGAGAACAGACCTACCATGAAGGCGTGAGGCAACCAGGAGGGTGACTTGATATATGCTGCGCTTGGCTGGAAAGAAAGAAATTCTGTAAATTAATTGCCAGATAAAAATGAAATGAAGTGTTCTGTTGGATCCAGCAGGCCTTCCCTTTCCTTTCTACCTACGCTTCCCTCCCCACCTCCTTCTCCTCCCTCTTTTTTTCTCTCTGTACCCATATCCATTCATCAGGGGAACAGCCTTGGGGCAGCCACAGGGGAGAGAATTTTTTCCAAGTAAGACATAAAAATCCCAAACCCTCAAAGAGGATCCAGAAGGGAACAGAATTATTTTTTTTAAGAAGTTCTACATCCAGAAAAATGGAACAGAGGGACTATGGATGAGGCTTTGGTGTTAGCACAGGTTTGGCTTGTGGAGAGGGTTGGCATCTGTCGTCTTCCACTGAGGTCAGACTGGTATTAACAGCCAAACTGGAGTAGGGATGGGAACACGGTATTAGGGACAATGCCTTGGGTTTATTGGGAAGGTGCTGAGACCTAGGGAGCCCAGATATATAGATTCACTTCAGCTAGCTTAATGGGTATAATATCATAAAGACGTTAGATTCAACCAAGGTTTCTCCTCCTGTCCTTGTTGACATTTTGCACTGGGGGACCATCCTGGGCAGTGGAAGATATTTAGCAGGACTCCTGGCTTCTATCCACTAGGTGCAGTTTGCACTCTCCCAGGATGCAACAACCAAAAATGTCTCCAGATGTTGCCAAATGTTCCCTTGGAGGGGTACATCTGTTTCTGACTGAGAACCACTGCATTAGAAGGTAGGCTAGCTGGATGCTCACAAATTATTTTAGCCCTAAGATTTCAGTAGAAAGTAGAGCAGACAGTGAACTGATCATGATTCCAGGACAACCCAAGTTTCTGAGTAGAGTGAATTGAAGTCAAGGAATTCCTTGACTTCTCTGGGTATAACTGGCCTATGGATAGCATTCATTTGGGGATGTGTGTCTATCTAAAGCAATCCTTTAAAAAGCCTAAGGAAAAGAGTGTGCAATGTGAAAGAGGTGGATATCAAAGGAAGAATAAAGTTAGAAATAAGAGGTATTTTACTTCTGTTGTCTAAAATTTTAAATCAATCCATAGAGATTAAAAATGACATCTTAATGACAAACTACACCAAATGCTCCCATGGCAGGGGAGAACGAAAATGATGAAGTGACACCAACCAAAAAGCTGGTCATCTTTATCCACCCAGTCACTGGTCCACGACCAGAGCTCTGCTTACCACTCAGGGAATTCAGACTTGCTCATTAGCTGCTCCTCTTTGAAGTCTAGACACAGGGGAAGAGCATTTGAACTGGGTTTGAATATTTAAAACAATGTGAAATATACCCTAGATAAAGTGGTGCTCTGAGATAGGTGAACACATCTGGGGAGCAAGGCATGCTTAAGTGTTCAACTGTAAGTACATAAAAGGCTGTGTGAGGGGGGAAAAAAAAGTACAGATGTTGGGTTACAAAAGCAGAAACCTCCAACACAGGAAGCAGTCAATAAAAGAGCCTTCGACTCTTAACTAATAGTGTTAGCTCTTATAATACCTGCATTTGAGAGGTTAAAAAAAGTTTGGATGCTGTATTCCACTTTGCCCTTTTCTACCCAGGTGCTTACAATAATCCTGATGCTTTTCTATTTTTCCCAAGGAACTTGACCCTGATCACACAAAACTCGCTGAGAGATTAGAAAAAGTATTGTCCAGAGAATAATGGGAGCTGTGGATAAACCAGGATGACTTACAAAAAGGATACAAAGACTGGTTATCGTGGGCATGCTATAGGACTGGGATGTGGGTTGCTGCTCCGTCAGTCCACCACACCATCCAGGCCCTTTTCACCTTGAAAAGAAGGTTAATGTGATATTGACCAAATTTGCAAATAGCACAAAGCTTGCAGGTAGGAGAGATAAAGAGGATGACATATTACAAACCCAGAAGGATAGAGATAATTCAGGGCACTGGTGAACAAAAGTGAGATGAGGTTTAATATAAAGACATGCAAGATAATATATGCACCTGAGAGAAAATAACTCTCAGCACAGATTCAAATTATGGGGATATTACTCAGGAAGCTGTCATGCTGGGTGAGATTTGGGGAGGATGGAGGATAACAAATTGAATAGGAGTTCATAGTGCCATGCCACAGCAGAAGAAGGGCAGTGCTGTTTGGAGATGGATAGACAATATAAAGTGATCTTTGAAAATACAAGAGAGAATGGAGTGTTGCTTTACACTGTGTCGCTAACATCTCACCTTGAACTCCCTGGTGCCCTGTCTTTAACAAAGATGTAATAAGAGGGAAGATTTAGCAAAGATAGTCATTTGAATGCTATTCAACATGATGCACAGGTCTCCCTAGGAGAAGGAGAATTGTCTTCTCATGCCAGACAGGCACACATTTATAAAAGAGGGTTTTTTTGTGTGTGTGTATGATAAGGTCTTCCTGCTATTACATTTTCTTTTTGACTTTCAGGAAGGGGAAAATAATTATGAAGCAAGGGGAAAAAGAATATAGAAGGAAACACCCTATAATTTTTTTTTAGGCTGCTGAAGAAAAAGAGCATGTTTAATATATTCACAGCAATACTTATTAGGTCCTGCCTACTAAAATCTTTGCCTATTCGAAAAGAAATGGCAAAATTATCACACAAGACAAATGTAGCAAAAACAATGTTACTTTACAGAGAATATAAGCTAGAATGATTCGAAGGAGAGAACTTGTCATGTGAGCCTGTTAGGGGGTTTTGCAAAGAGTTCTCTCCCATTCATACTACTGAAGGATCAGTAAGGTGGGACTGGGGAAATGATCTGGAACCCAAGAGGCTGGTGAGAGGGCATGGCATGACAGGTACTTGGGATAGTTATGGGAGCATTGGGAATGCAAAGGATCCGAAAAATAAGAGGGTTTAGGTGAAGGAAAAATCAGTAATACTTGGGAAGATCAAGGCTTTGGAATCAGACACACTGAATGATAATCTGGGCACTAGTATATTGTAGATATATTCATGCAATTTATTTAATGTTTCCAAAAAGGAGATTATTTTAATCAGTTAAACTTTAGAAACCGCTCTGCAAGATCACTATGAGAATCAAAGATAATATGTGTGAAGCACTTAGAAGTTAAAACCCGTAGAATGGCCACGATAGGTGTTTACAATTTTAGTCACTGTTTAGTTGTTGAAGCCACGGGGGGAAAAAGAATAAAAGACTATAAGGCTTTGTTCCTGGAGTGGACTTTGGTAGTATTTTTAGAAATACAGAAGATAGGAGGAGGAGTGATTAGCTTGGCAAGATGCTTGAACTGAATTTTACCCATGTTGAGTTTGAAGAGAAGATAAAACACTCTGGCTTTTAACTTTGCCAGAAATTGCCTCTTCAGATCTTTTGTTGTTGTTGTTGTTTCTGAATATGGTGAGAGTAGAGTCCTATAATAGTACAGTTTGATAAAAATTGTGGACATGGTTTTCAGCACTTAGAGAAAATAACGAAGTGTTAGTATTTCTATAGAATAGATTTGGAACATTTTGATGAGTCCGGGTTAAATTAAAAAAGAATTCTGGGCTAAGAACCCTTGACTCAGTGGAACACACATTATTTTTAAAACACATAAGTACCTAGAAAAGTTATAGGAATTATTTGTACTCAATTTCTCATTCACATATAATGTTGCATAAATAATTGGTGTTATGATTTGGATATAGATATGTCCCCTGAAAACCTTACGCTTTGAAAACATGGTCTCTAATGCATAAAGGTTCAGAAGTGGGGATTTGGGGCAATGATCAAAGCTCTAACCACATCTGTGGATTACTCACTCAGTGAAATAATAATTTGAATGAAGTGATGGATGGTAACTGTAGGTAGGTAGGATGTGCCTGGAAGAAATAGAATCCTTGACCCCTTCCTCATTCTCTCTTTCTGCTTCCTGACTTCCATAAACTGAGACGCTTTCCTCCACCACTGCCTTCTGCCACAATGTTCTCAAGAGAAATGGAGTGGGCTGACTGTGGACTGAAACTTTGAAACTGTAAGTCCAGAGTAAACTTTTTCTCCTCTAAGTCATTCTTGTCAGGTATTTATATCACAGCAACAGAAAGCTGACTAACACAATTGGTGATTTTTTTCCCCCATGAAAATCAAGAATATGGTTGGTGATTAAGAGTTCATATGGGGAAATTCAGATAAATAAATAAGCAAACCAATAAATTAACAATAATACAAATTCCTTTATATATGGCCAGAATATTTACTGTGGATTTGCAGCACTTTGCTCTAGAAATGATATTAACTTTAACTTCTATATCTATAAAATGCTACCAGTTCCATTGATCCATGGCCACAGAACAAAATATGAATATCTGGTTAAAACAGTCACTGTATGATGCTTCTTTGCATGCTTATTTATTCAATTTTGTTTTTATTCAAAAGACATTTTTACTCCTGTCATTCAAACAACAATCACTTCTTAAAACTTAAAATAATGTATTAAAATTTAAAATACAATTAGCATTGTAATGGCTGAAGTGTGTCTAATTTTACTGATGATAACTTGCTAACAGGGAGAGAAAGGTTAATATTAATGGTTACAATCATCTTTCCAATCATCTAAATTTATTTTCACACTCTTAGCATGCTAGAGAAAGGGTCAGCAAACGTGTCCTGTAAAATACCAAATATTAGGTGTCTTGGATTTTGTGGTTGCACAGACAAAGTCTAAGCTATCATATAAGTACTTATAGATGAGAGAGAAAACATATGACTACAAACAAATAAGACTATCTGATTTACAGGGCTATTGTAGAAATGAAATGAGTTATTAAATGGAGAGGTTTTTGAAAGTACATGACATATTATAAAACACTCAAAATAAATATTGTTCTTATTTTTGTTTATTTATTTTTTATTTTTAGTTAAACCCAGAGGCGCTTTACATTTCAGCCCTTTTTATGTTTTATTTTCAGATAGGATCCAACTAAGTTGCTTAGGGCCTCATCAAGTTGCTAAGGTTGGTTTCAAACTTGTGAACCTCCTGCATCAGTCTCTTCAGCCATTGGGATTAGGGATTTGATTTTTTAAATACCATATAATCATTCATTTGCCCATTTATTGGTTGGGATATTTGATTACTTGGTGGGTTTTTTGTTTGTTTGTTTATGTATTCTGGATAATAATTATATAAAAAATGTTCAATATCTTTACTCATCAAAGAAATGAAAATCAAAACTGCATTGAGACTCCATCTCACCCCAGTTCAGAATGGCTATTATCGAGAATACAAATAGCAAATGATGGTGAAGACGTGGGAAAAAGGAACCTCATACAATGCAGGAATGTAAATTAATATGACCACTATGGTAATCATAATGGAGGTTCATCAAAAAAACTAAAATCAGAACCACCTTTATGATCCAACTGTACCACTCCTTGGTATATATTCAAAGGAATTCAAGTCAGCATACTATAGAGCTACCTGTATGCCCATGTTCATTGCAGCACATTTCATAATAGTCAAGTTATGGGAATAGCCTAGGTGCCTGTCAACAGATGAGCAGATAAAGAAAAGTGGTAATATACACAATGGAGTTTTATTGATCCCTAAATAAGAACAAAATCATGTCACTGGCAGGAAAAATTGAGATCATTATATTTAAAAAAGTAAGCCAGACTCAGGAAAGCAAGTATCTTATGTTTCCTCTCACATGTGGAGAATATATTGAAGAAGGAGGAAGAAGAGGAAGAGGAGGAGGAAGAGGAGAAGAAGTGTAAGAAAGAGAGGGAGAGGAGGAGGAGGAAGAAGAAGAAAGACTGAAAGTAGAAGGGAGACTATTAGAGAAAAGAGATGGGACCAGAGGAAGGGTATAGGAGAGTAATGGGAGTTGGAAATTATCAAAATATGTTGCATGCATGTATGGAATATGCCACAACAAAACCCATTATTCTGTATAATTAATGTGCACTAAAAAAATCCTATAATTATGCAACACTGTCCTTAGCTCATGGTTGGATCAGAGACTGTGCTTTGGCAATATTTCTTTTCTCCTTAAATGATCATTATCAAAATTTAAGATCCACAATGGATCTTAAGCTATCCCTCTCCTTTGAAAACTGTCTTACTCAATGCTCAAAGTCACTAAGACCCGATGGTTAATTAACTTGCCCTCACCATCTGGTTGGTTTCTAATAGGACCTATATTAAAACGCAAGTTTCTGGGACTTCCTACAATTCAAACGAAAAAGTGCAGCTTAAGTTGGTGCTGGAAACAGACTGGCAGGAGTTGCCCTAGGTCAGAATTGATGAATTCACATATTTAAATCTCACTATTCTGACCTCCTTCTCAAGTCATAGTGGTTGTGAGGAGTTGGGAAATATTCCTCAAGAGTATGAGAGTCCAAGGAAAAGGTAGAATTTGCCATATATACCTGGTCTAGGATTCAAACTCTCATGGGACCCATATTAGTTGGCTAGGACTGGTGAAACCAAGTACCATTGACTGGATGGCTTGAACCATACTAATTTATTTCCTTACAGGTTTGGAGGCTAGAAGTCCAAGATCAAGAAGGTTGATTCTTCTGAGGCCTTTCTCTGTGGCCATCTTCTCCCTGTATCTTCATACACTTTTTCCTCTGTACATATCCATCCTAATCTCTTCTTGTTAAGACACCAGACATACTAAATTCAGGCCCACTTGAGTAACCTCATTTCAATTAAATTGCTTCTTTAAAGTCCCTCTGTCCAAATAATCACATTCTGAAATACTGAGTGTCAGAACCTCAACATGTGAATTTTGGGAGACATCCTTCAGCTAGCTCATAATAGGATCCCAACCCTGACACTTTAGGAAAGTATGTAGTGCCTACCCAACTCTATAAGATTCAGAGTGGGCACAGGAGGGAGATTGGGATGAGATGGATGGCAAGAAACTCAAATAATCTTTCCCCTTTCAGAGTTGGAAGTATGGTGAACTTTCATGGACAAGTCTCCCAGATACTCCATGAATCTTAATTTCCTCACCCATGAAACAAAAATTCTAACCTGACTCACAGAGACCAAGCAGAAGTGAATAGATGTTTGCTAAGTATCCCGGGATCCTAGAGGAAGGTAATTCCATCTTCCCAAAGCATCCAGGTTATATGCTGCAGTTCTTAGATATACTTTTAATCAAGTAATGTTTCACAGGGATGGCATACTCCCCTAATCAAGCCCTCTTGAATGTTAATTGAAGGGAGATAAGAAAATGTACCAACAAGATTTATTTTATCCAAAATATCCCTGACTTTTCCACACAATGTAAGCTATAGAATACTAGGCCTTTGGCACTACCCTCAAGGTCACCTTGCCCCTTTCTATACATTTAAATTACAGGGTATCGTACTTACCTTATAGAAGTTTTTGAGCATTTCTGTTTAGAAATATGGACAAGAAAAACAGTTTCTAAGAAGAGTGTCAAAGGTAAAATTTATCTACATTACTGTGTATTCCTGTTTTAATGATAAACCCTTATTTTTGGTAAAGCACCATTATTTTCCTTTGAGATAGACAGGAGAGATATCGTTTTTTTTTTTTAATTTTTATTTTCTTTTTTTCTTTTTTTAATTTTTATTGGTTGTTCACAACATTACAAAGCTCTTGACATATCATATTTCATACATTAGATTGAAGTGGGTTATGAACTCCCAATTTTACCCCAAATGCAGATTGCAGAATCACGTCGGTTACACATCCACAATTTTACATAATGCCCAATTAGTAATTGTTGTATTCTGCTACCTTTCCTATCCCCTACTATCCCCCCTCCCCTCCCCTCCCATCTTCTCTCTGAGGAGAGATATCTTATAGATGAGGGAACTGACAAAGAGGTTTGGTAATTTGCCCCAGGTCACCGTTATAAGTAGTGGAGTCAAGACTAGTGTACAAATGAGTCCAACTCTATTCTAATATTATAGCATATTTCTTTCTCTGTCAGAATCCCTTTCACCGAAGGAGCCTAGTAACCTGAAGTGAAAAGAGTTTTGGACAACATACTTTGTGTACTAACTAGTCAATCCCCCCCCCCTTTTTTTTTGTCTTTAAGTATAATAAAATGAACTCAAACTGATTTAGCCCCTTCCCATTATGGAAGCTGTATGGTTGCCAATAGCAATGGCAGCAGAGAGATGGCTCTTTTTAGAGAAAGGGAAAACTGTTTCTGAAGATCCCACCATAGTCTTCCTTTTGACTTACTGGCTGTAATAACTCACAGGTCCATTCCTGAAATGGTCAAGGGGATGGGGTTCAGCTGAGCCAGCCAAGCCCAATCTTTGAGTTGAGGTTAATTCCCTAATGGGCACTCCTGTTGTCACTCTGTGGAGAAGTGGTGAAAGAAAGATTAGGACCTGGACTGCAGTTCTACTCCCTCCCTAGTGACAGAGGGCGCAAGCTCTGAATCTTTTCACATTCCCTCATCACATTGGAATGTATGGAATCTGTATTGTATGAATGTATTGGAATCTGCAGTCTAGTTTTCTCTGGAGTCTGTGATTTTTAAAGGACAGTGAGTTCTGATTTATTACCTGTCAGGTGGACCCATCCCTTTGCCAAAGATGCTCCCAGTGAAAAGAATTCCTTAGCCCAGCCAAAAAGTGGGGAGCCAACACCAGGACAGCCTGGCGCTAAGGCCATTCCCACGGGGAGTGTCTTTCCAAACAGACCACCTCTGTGGGCAGTTATCCGGGCCACTGAAGAGGAAACAAGGGAGACAGAGATGCTCATGTTTTATTATAATTCTTAAAAGATACAACTTATTGGAGTTTTTAAAGGCAAATACTTTCTCTTTTGACTAATTATATTTTTAAAAACTTTTTAAAGTTTGTAAGGGAAGTATTTGCACTTCTTTGGAAAGGTATTTTGCTATAGATAATGTTCTGTATATTTAAAAGGATAAGAAATTTGTATCACTGGATCGTGAAGACAAACTACAAAATGTGCCTGTTGCAGTGTCCTTGGCATTAATATAACTAAATGGAAAAAAATAATAATCCTGGAAAAAGAAAATTGAAATTGGAAACATGTTTTGAAAGGAAACTTAGGAATCTCTTGGATCATTTACAAAGATTTATTTATTTATGTTGGCGCTGTGAATTAAACCCAGGAACCCTCTACCACTTAGCTTTTTATTTTATATTTTATTTTATTTTAATTTTTATTTTGAGACAGGGTCTCACTAAATTGCTGAGGCTAGACTTGAACTTCTATTCCTCCTGCCTCAGCCTCCTGAGTTGCTGGGATTGCAAATGTGAGAAAGGGAAAACTGTTTCTGAAGATCCCACCATAGTCTTCCTTTTGACTTACTGGCTGTAATAACTCACAGGTCCAGCGCAAAGTTATTTTTAGAATGGTAGATCTTAGTGATAGAATATCATTTGCTATAATTATAAAAATTCAGAGATTAATTAATAGAGTTATGATAACAAATATTTAAAAATTTGTAAGATACCAAATAATAGCTAGTATTTAACTGAGTTTTTAAAAATAACTTTAGATATAGAAACTCATTTAATCTTCATTTTAATTGTCTTTGTTTCTTCACATTACAAATGAGGAAAGTGGAATCAGGGGAATCATGTTACAGTAATAAGATCAAAACTCAAAAACTCTGGTCCAAAGGGTTGCTCTTATTTACAATGCTACATTATGTTTCCAGTTTGTAGGATCTTTCCAGAAGTATTTCAAAGATTTTCTCCACTCAACAATCCTTACCTCAGTAAGTTAATTTTCCTGAGCATGTCCTCATATTTTCTCCCTTCATCTCATAATCTGTGCTTCCTACTCATTAATAAAAGCCAATGCTTGAATTACATTCAATAGTTTACTAAACATGCTTATAACATTTTAATTACAAAGTGGCCATTTATATATAAAAGCCATTTATATCCCCCTTTTGCAGAAAAGAAACTGAGGTTCTGAAGGTAAACTCTTTTGGGTCCAAAGTCTTTCAGATATGAGGAGGTACAGACAAGACAACTCTTTCTTTTTTTTTTTTCCTTTAATGACTTTACTTCTGCAGCAGAGCATATTCTTCAATAGAGAAAATTGTTCTCTGGGCTCTCATAGTTGAAAGATATGAGATAGAGCAAATGTCACAATCAAAGGAAATTATAACTGCAAGGTGGTTCATGGCACCCCTGGTTTTTATACTCTTCTCGGGTGAGCTCTAGGTGACTGCAGGCACCCTCAGGAGCCAGGAGTAGAGGACAAGCCAGAGAGCCTTGGAGTTTTATCATCATCCTCGAAAGACCCTCTTTCATCTCTTTATACATTGCACTCTACATTATTTTAGATAACGGTATTCTCCAGCTTAAAAGCCACTGCTAAAACCACCGAGCAAAAGGAAAACAAATGAGAAACCTCTATTTTCTTCCAGACCTCAAACAAGGTAAATAATTTCCCCCAAATCACACAGCTCATAGAAGCATAGGACCTGTAAAGCCATAACCCAGTTCTCCCAAGTCCCATCCCTGGGCTCTTTCTACCACACCATGATAAATGCTACCTTCCTGAAGAAAAAAGTCATTTAAAAGCCCATTACAGAAATGACAAACTGGGAGCCAGAAACAAAATCTTAAGAAAAAAAGTAGGCCAAGTGCTGTATTGAGGTCTGAGAAGGCCATTTTAGTCGACTCAGGCACTGATTCAATTTTTCATTTTGGCATGATTTGAGCTTTCTTCTTTCTCATGTCCAGGTACAACTCTTTTTCAAGAAATTCACTGTGGACAATTATCTACTTGGGGAAATAAATGAGACTTTTTTTAATGGTGCTCCTTGTCCTGCTATGCAGAAAGATAAATAAGAATTTATCCCCAAACAACTTACCAAAGACATGAAAAATACCCTTTAACATTCACACATAGCCCTGGGTAAATGAAAAATAAAACATACACATGATAAGTATGGGAAATACAAATGATCAGATGTTTAAAAACATAATGGAATAAAACATATAATTTATCAGAGTATCCAGGTAATGGAACACGTATCAAAATATAATTTTTTTACTCACCTGAACCAACCAAAAAGTGATTATTTTAGCCCTCACAAAAATGTTTAAATATAATATTACTCCTCCTTAAAAATAACTATAATATCCTTAATGTAGATTACTTGATAATTTAGAATATCACAGTGCTTCCTGAAGATCATTCTGAATATGAGTTCTTACTGAGTTAGATAAGGCAAAGAAAGGCGAAGGAAAATGGATTTAATGAAGCTCACTACAAAAGACTTTTTTATTTAAAAAAATTCTCAAAAATTTCTCTTTAAAAAGTTTGATGATTTCCATGTCTGGTTATCACTGAATAATTGGTACTTGAAGAACAATCCTCTCACCCCCACCACTGACCCCACAGTGAAAAGTCATGAAACTGGACAAAAATCTATTGAGCACACAGGTGGTTAACCCCTAGAGTAGGACTATGACCCCTAAAAAAAAAGAAAAATGTATGAGTTTATCACTATAATTGTTCTAAATTTTTGCCTATAGTCACTTTCCAAACTGGCCAAAAGAAGGTGAATCTAGAGCATAAAGCTGTCACTGAAATTATTACTATTTTATTAAATTCTGAAAATGGTAAATATTTGAGAAAACAAAAACAACTTTTTGTTCTTTTGTTTCTTCAAAGGCTAGGGTTCAGGAAGGCTGAAGAAGTTAGAATTTGGGAACAGAGTACTAGTAAGGAAAAAGTCACCCAGAGTAAGAGTTACAGGAATTTGCATAGAAATCTATGTCTTTGAATAGTAAGCAGAATGTACAAATGATGAAAATGCACTAGATTAGGCAAAAGAGCTATAGGCCCCATAACACAAATAATTCTCAGACTTCAAGCAGGGCTGGGGAATGTTCAGTCTCCTACCGGTTTGTAGAGAGGCCTTTTTAAACACCTGAAGTATTCAGTATAGAGCCAGAAAGATCAGTCATCAAATAGCAGGGCTAACTCAGACCAGAAGTAATTGCTGTTCTAGACCTGCCACGACAGAACTTCAGAACGAGCTTCAAAATGATCAAGCTGATTTATGTAACGGAACTGCCTATTAAACACTATTAATTCAACACTTCAAAAGGAAAAAAAAAGTCAAGACATTTAATAAAATAACATTTTATGATGTCCAGCATCTAATCAAAATTTAACTTTCACACAAAGAAGCAGAAAATTATGACCCATAATCAGAAGAAAAATCAGAGGATTGAAACCCACTCAGAAGTGACAAAGATGTTGCAATCAGTAAACAAGGATTTAAAAATAGCTCCTATTAGTAGCCTCACGGAATTAAAGGAAAATGTGAGTATAATGAGATGAGAGATTTTAAAATAGGAAATTCTAGAGCTGAAAAACAGATTTGTCTTTGGTGAAAAATTGGCTGGATGAGCTTATTGGAAACTTAGGCGTTGTAGGAGAAAAGATCAGTGAACATAGTGATATAGAAGGGAAACTAGCAAACTCAAGCTCACAGAAAAATATACTGAAAAAATTTGAACACAGCCCAGTGATTTCTGAGACGATGTCAAGATATCTAATATACATGAAATGGAGTCCCAGGAAGAGTGGGATATGCAGAAAAAAGTAAATAAATGATCTTAAAGTTTACAAATATGATAAAACTAAATTCACAGATCTAAGAGGCTCCAATAAATCTCAAACAAGGTAAATACAGAGGAGCACACATCAAGATATTGAGACTACTGAAGAGTAGTAATAAAACATGTTCTTAACGTATATTATACAATGGAACAAAGATTCCACAGCCCAATAATGGCTCTTGACTTTTCAGTAGAAAGAAGGTAAACCTGGAAGACAATGGAAAAGTGTAATTAAAGTTCTGAAAGGAAAACCTGGCTGAGAATTCTACTTATAGTAAAAATACCCTTCAGAAATGAAGGTGAAAAAAAATCTCAAGATAAACAAAACCTGAAAGAATTTAATTAATTGTGAGCTGACCTGAACTATTAAAAGAAAAAGGTGATTTTTCAAGTGGGATAAAAATGATAGAAGATGGCAACTTGGATATATAAAAAGCAATGGATATTTCCGGAAATGGTGCATATTTGAGAAAACAAAAATGACTTGTGTTGTTTTGTTTCTTAATTAAAAAATAATTGACTAAGAGCAAAACTAATGTTTTGTGGGATTTATAGCATTGTGAAAGTAAAATGTATAATAATATCATAAAGATCTAGAACTTTCATACATTTTGAGGTTGAATATAAAGTGCTATAACCACTTGGGGAATTTGTTTGGCAATGCTCATAGAATTAAACATACACTTCCATTATGACTCCGAAATTCTGATCCCCATTGGTTATCCAATAGCAATGAAAATGTGTGCCTCAGAAAGACTTTTAATGCAAATATTCTTGGTGGTCACACACTGGAACACATCAATGGTATATCAACTGATGAAAAATTTAAAAATTTTGTTATATACTACTTAGGGGTAAAGAAATGAACTACTGATACATGCAACAATGTAAGTGAATTTCCAAAACATTTTGTTGAGTGCAATCAGCAGACAAAAAAAGAGTAAATTCCATTAGTTTCATTTATGAGATATTTGGACAGAAAAAACTAATTAATTAATATTGATAGAAAGTAGACCAGAGTTGTATGGGGTCAGAGTTGGTAGAAAATTAACTAAAAAGGGGCATGGAAGAACTTTTGAAGTGATGAAAATATTCTATTTTTTGGCTAGTTACATGGTTAAAGGGTTTATACATTTTTCAAAAAATGTAGTTAAAATGAGATCTTTCTATGACATGCAAGTTATGAACAACAAAATTTACTAAAACCTAATAAAGAAAGCAGTAGAAAAATCAGTCATTTCTATTTAGTGCACAATTTTCTTTAAAACAAGTTTGTATTATAAAATAGTAGATACAGAAGCTTTACATTTAAGTTAAATGAAAAACTCTCTTTAGTATTCTTGCCTTCTTCACGAATGGATTTGATGTCTAAAATGACTGATTTTGACTTGATTGTATATCTCTTGTTTACTCAGTGAGGTATGATTTTCTGATTTATAAAGGAATTTTAAGTGAAAGTTAGAAAATAAATTTATCTATTCCATGTCCCCTTTTTGGTAATACTAATTTCATTGATTGATTGATTCATTCAATCATTCACTGTTTGAACTTTTGAATGAGACAGTGCCATATAAGCTTTGGATCAGTAGAATTGGGCTCCTGTGCTGTTCAGTTATTATTTACATGACCCTGGGAACCTCAATTTTACATATTTTTGTTTATATACTATGCAATCAATAAACAGAAGAATTAATGAGCTATTAACAGACATTAACTTTCCCTGCCTCCAAGAAGCTTACTTTTGGTAGGGAGATAGGTGAATAAACACTGTGACCTACCGTGGGAATGTGTGTGAGCAATGGAGATTCAGTGAAGGGCCATTTGGGTGGGCTGACACTGTGTAGAGAAGGTGTCAGAGAAATTCATATTTGGACTCAGAGTTAAAGAACAATGAGGAATTTACCTAGTTGACAAGCAAGCTGAGGCCATTGTAGGTAAAGGAGAACCAAGTGAAGATGTAGTAGGTTTTAAGAAATGTGATGTTTTCATTGGTAGGAGTATAGGATGTTAGGGCTGTGGGTGGAATACTGGTAAAGAACTTTGGATGTGTTATTTAAAGTTCTTAAAAGTTGCAGTTAATTTTTGTAATTTATTTAAATGGTGTTAACATTTTATCAATATATCCACTTTGCTTTTCAATGTGTGATTTTTTGAATTTTCTCTATCATTATATAAGTGACTCCATTTTCCACTTTATTGAGAGTAAGTTCACCAATTTTGAAGTGATGGCTGATGAAAAAATAATTTCATAAATTAAAATGTAATTATATAAAATCATATGTACTTAATAAAATTGAACTCCTATTTAAAGTGACTTTGAAGCATTCTCTTCCTCCTACCTTTTCCCCAAACATTTTAAAATTTAGTGGACCATACACACTGAAATTAAGCCCACTGAATTGTATATCTCAAATGGAAAAAAATAGGCTCAAAATTCTGTTTTATTCTCTCTTTGTGTCTGTGTAGTGGTGGGTGAGGGCTACCAGGGATTGAACCCAGAGCAAGCACCATACCACTGAGCAATATGCCCAACCCTCAAAACTTGGTTGTAAAAAAACTTCAGTAGGCCAAGAACTTGATGATTATAGCTATATCTAGAAACAATGTTTTCCAATGAACATTCAGGTCAGGAAATAATACTATGTATTTCAAACAGCAAAGGAGTATAATATAGAGTATTGGGGATAAATCAGTTGGAAAAGTTAAAGGAGTGGGAGTCAGGAAGTGACTATTCAACCAAAGGGTTTCAAATACATCCTCAAAGCTATAATCCACTAGTCAGGGAGATGCTGCTATCCAAACCCCAGAACCGCAACCAAGGTGGCTTCTATGACTGCCACTGCAGCCTTCTAGAGTTGAAGAGAGACCAGGGCTGCAAAGCTGGGTACTAGCTCCACACAGCCTGATGGTTGACATCAGCTAACAGGAAGTGCTCTCCAATTCTGTTCCACCTTCCAGACTTCTGAGAGCGCTTCCAACTGGCAGAAATTAATTTGAATTTATAACTCTAATACAAGAATATGTGAGGAGGGCTGGAGTTGTGGCTCAGTGGTAGAGGGCTCACCTAGCACATGTGAGGCCCTGGGTTCGATCCTCAGCAGCACATAAAAATAAATAAAGATATTGTGATCAACTACATCTAAAAAAATAAATATTTTTTTTTAAAGAATATGTGAGGAATGAAGATTGTAGTTTTCTTTTCCTTAGGGGAAGCTCATGAAAGGGTAAGGGTGCTGAGCACTACTTGATCATAGCCAGCACATCCTTTTGTCTTGGAATTTTGTTTCATTCAAGAAAATGTGATCACTCAATATTACAACACACTATAAAGCAGCACGGTATTGGAGGTCAATGTCCTATAAAGTGAACTAGAAAGTAATCTCTCCATCAAACTGTGTGTGAGCACCTTGAGGGCAGGATTAGTATCTTAAGGATTAGTATCTCAATGTGGTTAGTACTTGATGTATGATTGCCGCAGTCTGGCTGGGCACAATTCAGGAACCACTTGTCAAAAGAAACGAACTTTATTTTTAGAACCACACACCGCACCACACAGCTCCTCAGGAAAAACCCTCAGAGCCCAACTGCCACCACCGGCTTCTCACCAGCCTCTCAACCTCCCCCACTCCTCCTGCTCTTGAGACCGATTGGCTGGGTCATATGGGCGGAGCCAAAAATGTCCCCCAATGAGCATCACCGCAGAGGAGCCAATCAGCTAGAAGTTGCTGGGGCCGCTGTGAGCCAATCATCAGCTGGCAGTCTGAAGTTTGCTGGCAGCTAGAAGTTTGCTGGGGCCCCTTCAGCTGTGGCTCTCAACAAATGATGAATGCTCAATAAAAATTTATTGACTAAGTGAGTTGAAGGAAATAAATTATTCCAACATAGATGTCAAAGGCCACTTGTGTATGTATTAATATTAAAATTTGGCTAAAGTAAAAACATTATTTTTATTATTTCCCCAAATTACATATGTAATACATACACACATGCACACAGAAACACCCATACCCCACTGGAGAGTTACTGAAATCCTGCTACATTATATCCTAAGAATAGTATATTAAGCATAAGCAAATTTCAGCTATCATATTCAAGAAATTGGACTCCAATATAGCACTATTATCTAAAATCTAGTGCATATTCTAGGATTTAGTCAAGAATCCCATTGTACTTAGCTGTCATTTTAATCTGTAGGTCTCCCAATCATTATTGAATTATATGTTATGTATCTGTCTGTCTTTAACTAAAACTTTCATTTTTCATAACATGGGAATTTATCTGAGTCCAGACCAGTTGGTTAGCAGAATGTCCTTCAGTGTGCATTGCTCTGTCAGTGTATGTTTAACACTTTGGTCAGCAGCACTCTTTGAGTGTTGCTGCATCCTCACTGCATAACATCAAAAGGCACTAGATATCAGTTTATCCCATTATCAGTGATGTTATGTTTGATAGGTTAATTTGTTATTAATAAATTTATTTTGAGGTTTACATGGTGTACATTCCTTGTGCTGAATGTCTCCTGACATCTAGATACTTTAAGTGTACAAGAGGCATAAATTTTACCACCCAGGAATATTAGGAAGTGTTTTAAAAAAACTGGACAAAATAAATTTGGGAGTTTATTTAAGCAAAGAATTGACAACCAGAAGAGGTTCAGAGAGCTCAGCCCTTCTCTAGCAGCATGAGAGGGAGGTTTTTTTTTTTTTTTTTTTTTTTAATATGCTAAACAGAGAAGCAAAGTAATCTCCTGATTGGCTTCAGCTATTCATTTGTCTTGTTTGGGCATAATACATGCTTATTTGTACCATGGTATATGGGGCATCCCTATATGACCAATTGTCTGGTTGATTGACACTGGATACAAAATTAATCAGTTATAAAGAATGCTCCTAAGTTAAGTTTCATTTGCTTTTTAAAATGTTCTGCATATAGAAACAACCCAGGCTAATGGCTTCCTGCTTATGTTGTTTAAACAGAAGTCAATCAAAAATTTTCCTCTTCAGCTATTTTCTCTAGGGAGTTTTTCAGCCACTGATCTGTGGTAATTATTATAAACTCAACAGAGAGGATTGAGTAAAGCCCAGAACACTTCCTCTTGAGTATAAAAATTCTTGGCGATGCTTGAAAAGTCAATTCTGTGAACAGACTTGAGTAAAGTTATGCTTTTCTGGAAGCTTGTTTCTTTACCATGAATCCTGCTACTTGCTTCACTATATAAAGAGAAGTGGTGGAAACAAAACTTAAGGGATGCAGCAAATGCAGTTCTAAGAGGGAAATCTATAGTGATAAACACCTACAATTAAGATGGAAGAATGACCCCATATAAAGAACTTCACATCTCAAGGAAACAAATATGAAAGCCAAGGTCAAAGTTAGCAGAAGAAACAATGTAATAAAAATCAGAGCAGAGATAAATAAAATAGAGACTAGAAAAAAAAAACAGAAAAATATCAACAAAATTAAGAATTGTTTTTTGGAAAAGATAAACAAAATTGGTAAATCTTCAGCTAGACCAACTCAGGAAAAAAAAAAGAGAATCCAAATAAATATTATAAATGATACAACTGATTCTACAGAAATACAAAGGATCATGAACAATTATACATGAACAATTATATATGAAGTGAACAATTATACATGAAGAAATCATACATATACAACATATACATATATAAAAATATCACATTGTACACCATTTTTTATCTGTCAATTATGTCTCAATATAGGTGCCTTGCAGGGGAGTTCAGTTTATGATTCTTGTACACATAGAAATCTTAGGCTTTCCATTTCACTACTTGTGAGCTTGAGCTTCCTCATCTCTAACATGGAGGTTATATGTACTTTTCTCATGGATCATGAAGATTACGTAGATGGTGTCTTTGAAGCATGAAGAATACTTCTAACCACTCTCAGTGTCGAGCATGTGGACACCAAGGGTTCAGTAACAATTTTATTATCCTGATCACCTTCCATTTAGATTAGATTTCACAAGGATATGGATGAGGGCATTTCAAATTAAGAGCATTTAGTCCTCTGTTTAAAAATGCTTCCAAGTACAGTAAACATCAGAAAATCCCATGATTTCTAAGGGATCAGAATGTGATTGGAGGAAAAATTAGCAGATTTTAGAATTTAGCAGGTTTTCGAATTTGACAATTTTAGGTACACTAGTCACCAGTGATGTATTTGGGCACATTATTTAATGCTCAACCTTAGTTTCTAAACTCTACATTTTACAGGGTTGTTATGAAGATTTGAGCCAATGAATTCGGAGGTAAAAGGAAGGGCAACTTTTAGAATTCTTATTTCCACCCCATAGGATATATTATTCAGCTTTTTGCCTGGTGTGACAAATACATGAGAAAAACAACTTAGAGGAGGAAAGATTTATCATTGTTCGTGGTTTCAGAAGTTTCAGTCTGTGGTTAACTGACTCCATAGCCAGGCCTGAGAAAGTCAGAACATGGCAGAAGGGGGTGGAGAAAGAAAGAGGTCAGCTCACAGCAGTTGGAATGGAGAGGGAAGAGGGGGAGGGGGTAAGGAGGGGAGAGGGAGGGAGAGGGACAAGACATAGTCCCTAGGGGCACATCCCCAGTGATCCACTTCCTCCAACCACACCCTACCTGTGGACAGTTTCCTGTCTCCCAATACTCCATACAGCTATCAAGGGATTAACTCACTGATGTTACAGCCCTCAGGACCCAATCAATTCCCAAAAGCCTCCCCTCTGAACATGGTTACACTGAGGATAAAGCCTTCAACATATGAGTCTTTGGGGGACACTTCATATACAGACTATAACAGGGTAACAGAACTTCAGACTTCCAAGTCTTCTGACCCTTCCTCACCCTCTAGACTTCCATCCTTCAGACTCTGAGATGAAGAGTGTACAGGGCTCCTCAGCATCGCCCTCTCAGTCCCAGTCCTGTGCCAGTTCAAGAGAGACAGACTGATTTAGACAAGATAGTACCCAACTGATCTTTAGATCTTTATGTATCACTAGATCTCCTATGAAATTAATGCCTTCTCTCAAAAATTTTCAATGATGGAAGAGACTCCGCAAAAATATATTGCTATTCTCAGTGGATAAAGATTAATTCAGGTAGTACTTATAAGAAGCGTTCAAGAAGAAAATAAGATTTAAAGCTCGTTTCTCTGATTTTCTGGGCTGTGGTTAGCTCCTAGTGGTTCAGTGATCTGAGAATATATATACCCATATATATATTCATACACATTTCATCCTCACAAATCCATCCATCCTGGTTCTTATTTTGTAAGCATTAATTATATTTCATTTCTGAACATTTGAATAATAGGACTCCTAGGTGTTCAAGAGTCTTTGTATACAAAAAAATTATATAGAATCAGGTCCCTAATAAAATCTCTTTTTGAATTTTAAAGGAGTTTTTGATATAAATATGTCATTTAAGTATTTTAAGCATTTGTGTATCACAAAATGCATTATGACATATGGCCACTCTCCAATTAAAAAGAGAAAGCAGACAAAGGCAAGTGGAATGATAATGGACCACAGCTTTTGGAAGAAACCTCAATAGGTATTTGGTGCATTTCATCATCTGGCTGCCCCATAGGCACATCACTTTTCTCCATATATTCAGTTCCAAAGATGGCACCTGATTCTTCTGAGTACATAATTTATACACTACTTTAAAAGTTTCAATTGACAAACTGGACTATATTAATATTTAAAGTGTCTTCTCTGTGAAGGATAGTGTTAAGAGAAATGAGAGGACTGGCCACAGACTGGGAGAACATATTTGCCAAAGACACATTTGATAAAAGACTATTATCCAAAATATATAAAAACTTGTAGAATTCAACAATAAGTGAACAAATAATCTAATTTTAATAAATGGGCCAAAAATCTTAATAGACGACTCACCGAAGAAGACATATAGAGGACAAGCTTATGAAAAGACACTCCACATCATATGTCATCAGGGAAATGCAAATTAAAAAGAGTAATGAGATTTTACTACACACCTCGTAGAATGGCCAAAGTCCAGAGCACTGACAACATCAAGAGCTGTGAGGGTGTGGGACAACACGAATTCTCATTTTGTTGTTGGTGAGAATGCAGAATGGTACAGCCACTTGGAAGACAGCTTGGTCATTTCTTACCAAAGTAAACACTCCCGCCATAAGATCCAGTGATCATGCTTCTGGGTATTTATTTGAAGAAAAAGAATTAGAAAAATTATATGTACTCAAAAACCTGCATACCTATGTTTATGGCAGGTATTTTCAAACTTAAAGCAATCAAGATGTCCTCCCATGGATAGATCTAGAAATAAAATGTTGTACTTCCAGATAATCAAATATTATTCAGAACTGAAAAGAAATGAACTACCAAGTCATGAGAAGACATGGGGGAACCCTTAATGCATATAACTAAGTCACTCTGGAAGGGCTATATTCTGCGATTCCAATGATCTGACATTCTGCAAAGGTTAAACCATGGAGACAGCAAAAGTATCAGTGTTGGCCAGGGGTGGACGTGAGGGAGAGAGGAAAGTGTTAAAATGGAAATGGAAACCATGTTAAAATAAAGCAAAACATGATACACATAAGAGAAAAAAAAGTGGCCACAAACACACCATGTGGACACACCACCTGAATTTAACCCAGACACAATATTCAATAGTAGAAGAAACACAAGCCAATTAAAACAATCTCACTTACTAAGGGACATAAAAGTAAGGAAACTGCAGGTCAACACCATATATTGATCATATCCTTCATTCTCTGAATATGACAGTCAAATACTAAGAAGTAAAATACTAGGATACTATTTGCCAGATCCCCTTCTTGGAATTAGAATACCTCCCTTGGCCAGGAACTATCTTCCTTCCCAGGCCGACTGGGTAATTTTCTCTAGAACAGTATTGTCTACAGATCCCTCTTCATTAGAGCACTAGGGTAATTTTTCAGTGTGTACGCGTGTGTCTGAATTTTCGAAGTAGTTCAGTTCTTGGTGGTGCCAATATTCATTGCACTTTGTCCTTGTTTTAGCCTGGGTGACACTCCTGGTCAGTTTCAATCAATCATCGGCCACTACTCTCTAAGCTTAGGGTTTTTCCTGATGCTTCAATCCCCTCCAAACCTCTCCATTCACTTTAGAAACTCTATTTAATTTGTTAAAAGCCAATTCGAGGGATCTCTGCCTCTCAAGCCATCCTCCCCCCAAACCCTGTTTACCAAGCTAATTTGTTTGCCTATTTTAAGGATCAAGCCCATTTGCACAGGATTAATCTCTGCTATTTGGGACCTGTTCATCCACAATGCATGTTGTTCTGTGCTTAATGGTCCTTGTCTCAGGACAGGGATGAAGAAAAATGGATTGAGAAGAAGCAGATGGAGCTTTCTCTCGCCTAATCTGCTTCTGTCATATTACCAAGTAACTGCACTGAAAATTCCAGATCTAGAGATACAACCAGGAGGTAGATGATTCCTGCAGATCTTCCACTTTCTCTTTCCTGCTCACAGGACACATTGGGTAGAAAGAAAGGGGAGAAAAGTTTAATTTGGCTCTTTTGAATTTGAGCTTGTGAATGAGATGTTTTGAAGACAGGTTGAAATAAGCAAAAGTAGAGATAGGAAACTTGGCCTGGAGAGTAGTTTTGGAATCTACACTGAACAGTTTTAT
Organism: Urocitellus parryii; assembly: GCF_045843805.1. NCBI lineage: Eukaryota > Metazoa > Chordata > Mammalia > Rodentia > Sciuridae > Urocitellus > Urocitellus parryii. The sequence continues at coordinate 76,867,985 of NC_135541.1, forward strand.
GCTGCAAATCCTGAATGCACATAAGCTCAGTGAGGAAATAAAGCAATGATTATGAGGAGTGTTGGAGAAGGAAATAAAACAAGTCAGTCAGTACGCATCATCCACACCCAAATGCAATGAAACGTCCATTTTAACTTTTATAATTGTCATAATAACCATTCCTATTGAAAGGAGGTTACACAAATGGACTATTTATAGAAGAGGAGGAGGATAAGGAAACCTAAAAACCCAGGGGAGAGAACATTTGCTATCTCTAGTGCTTTAGAAAGTCCAGGATTCTGACTGACCAACAGGTATGGGATTTGGTAACCAGGAGAGGTCTTAGGCAAGAAGGTAGGGAGAAGGGGCCAGTTAAAGTCACAATGAGAAAGAAGGTGAGGAATGGGAGTGTTTGTTTAGATTGTTGTCATACAAGGAGAAAGTACTCCTGATTCCTAAATAAAAAAGACATTAAAATATAATGGACAAAAAACTTAGAAACTAGGGGAAATGAATATGATTTAGTTTGGAAGGGAAAGGAGAGAAATGGATACAATCTGTGGGAGGTAACATTACAGAGAAAATAGAGAGGGTTGGAGGGTTCTCTCAAGGATTGTTTTTTGTTGTCAGCCAGGCATGGTGTGGAGTCTGCTGTAGTGTGCAAGAGCTTGCTCTCTCATAGTTATTCCTAGCTGATATACATTTTCGAACACCACTGGATATATATTTTTTTTCTCCTTTTCACTATCAGTTGAAACTTTCCACCTTGCTTTGGGACTCTACCTCCATTCTTTTTGCCTCCTCACATCACAGTGCAACTTACTTGTGCTTCACCACGTGACCTTGTGACACCACACACGTAAAGTGGTATGAAGCAGCTGTGGAAACCACATCCCACACCACAAGTGCTGCAGGAATGGAACGGCTTCTCCTATTCAACTCCTACAGGCACAGAAGGATGGTTCTTTTCATAGCTGACTATGGTCTTCATGATAAAGTACTCCCAAATTACAAGTGGGTAAAAGGAAAAGCCACATTTTTTTAAGATAAAGATTTTTAAAGCAAGATTATTTTTCTGAATTGCACTATCATGTGAAGTGGTTTTTTGCTTGGATTCAATAGATTCCACAAAATCAACTTCAAATTCAATTATTGTCCTCCTTCATCTCCAGTATCAAAAGATGTGATGAGAGCTGAAATTTTGCTTTAAAAATACAGAATTTACAATTAAAACATCTATAGAAATTATCAAAGGAGAGTCCACTTTAGAAAACCTCTCTGACTTTTTTATTATTATTTTTTTTTGCATATATTGTGGACATAGGGAATTCAAACTTGGTTCAAGTACCTTTCCAATTAAAATTAGAATTGAACAAAAACACTAGTCAATAGATTTTTTTTTCCTCCTTGGGGCTATGAGAAGTCTGCAACAGGAATTTCACCCTGGGAAAAGAGTACAAGGAATTTATTTGGAAAAAAAGAATTAATCATAGCTATTACAATAATTTGATATGGGAAAAAGCAGTCTTTCAAATAAGCTTTTACTTAATTCCCTGAACCCAGACTTCTTTTGTGTAAGTCCCATAGGGATGTTTTGATACCGTTTGTTATTTTCTACTGTTTGTTGCTTCATGACTTTGTGATATTTATGTCAGTGCCAATGACTAGAGAGAATTTGTTCACTCTATTCTTTCTCACACTCTGGATTGATTCATACAAATTGAGGCAGCATGTAGAAAAGGTTTCATTAATTTTAGACAGGTCATGGATTGAAGAAACACATGGGGTGTTAATTGAAAATACTAGGTTGTATGCTATCTCCTTCTTAATTTCCCAGGCTAAAAGCTTGCTGGGTCATTCTCTTTTGTCACATAATACATGTCATATGTGTGTGCATGTGTGTGTGTGTGTGCGTGTGTGTGTGTGTGTGTGAAATTAGCTCTGGGTTACTGCATAGTTGAAACATCATATTGCACTGTCTTAAGCCAAATAATTATAAAGTGTTTGATTGTGTAAATGTTTCATTTCTCTTCCACATCTTTCTCTAGGTTATTTAAGCCGAAAACTCTGAGGGTAATACAGTTAATGGAATGTCATAGTGTGTTTCACAATTCTCTTGTACAATTTCATGAGGACAGATGTCTGTAATTCTCCATTTTATAGAACTGCGTCCTATTTTCTGCAGACATAAGGTTTAAAATATAGCACTTCTTGACCAAGTGGCAGTTGTATTCACAGAACTAGTACCTAATAAATCATTTGAAAAGATGAGAACATATACGTTAACTTTAAAGATATTTATGTAAAGGGGTATGAAGGCAGGTTCTTAAAATGGTTTTATTTTATTTGTTAGTCTCCAAAGGCTTCTCAATGGGTCTATCATATATTTCCCAGAAAATAGAAATTTTGACAAACTTTGTGATGATATAAACTGTAAAATGTACAGTGACCACTAAGTTTGCTCATTATTCATCTTTTGAAAGTAAATAATTGAAACTGCTGCAGATTCAGTGAAGTTTGAATTGACTTGAACCCCTCAGGAAGTCAGGAACTGGGGCTCCTGAGGTCTCCTGTTTGCATTCCAGTTTGTGGAACTAAAGTTTTCTTTTCAACCAAATAGAAGGTTGAAACCTTCTAGAAACCTGAGAGAACCCTCTTAGTCTGTAGAACATGTGACCCATTCAGGGAAGTGGACTCCAGGGAGGATCCAATTCCGCCATCTCCTCTGCCAGTGCAGGTCCCTAGAGAAGTACCTTGCCTCAGTCTTGTCTGTCCACCTTCTGTCCTTTCTCTCACCTGCCTGTTTCCTCTTCTCTGGATCTCTTCTACCTTTATTAGTATTCAAAGAAGCAATTCTATTTTCTCATTTACCCTTAAGCTTCTGCTTAATATCTAGGTCTTCATATCTATCTTAATAGATGTTATACTGTATTGTTTAGGGAATATGTATACGTTCAGAGAGATGAGTTTTTCCCTTAGTATTTTTGACTCACGGTTGATGGCACAGATGTAGATATGGTACGCGTGGATACAGAGGGCTGGTTATAACTACTTTTTGTTGGTTTTGTTTGCCATCCTGGCAATTGAATCCAGGGGTACTTTACCATTGAGCTACATACCCAACCCTTTTAATTTTTATTTCAAGATAAGGTTTGCTAAGTTGCCCAGGCTGGCTTCAAACTGTGATCTTCCTGTCTCAGCCTCTTGAGTAGTTGTGATAGTTTTTGATTTCTACATAGGATTCAAAAACACTGACATCCCATACTTCATTTAACTGAGCAAGAGTAAGATTATTTACAGCGTTCTCTATTACAAACGATGCTGCAGGACCTACTCTTGTGTAGACAACTGTGTTCACATGTATGATCATTTCTACAAAACACATTTCTACAGAGGGAATTTTCATGAAAAAGGGAGTACTTAGGAGAATATTACATTTGTGTGTATAAGAAAAGACATGTAAGCAGTATTTATTCAAGTAAATTATTTGTCGTGCTCATAAAAAAAAAAAAAACAGTCTGGAGGCTGAAGTTTAGGTCTGGAGCAGATATTCGAAGAAACAGAGTAGTATTTTCCTTCTTATTCCATCATCATACTGTACCATTTTTCCTTGTAGTCACAGAAGGGCTTCTTGATCTTGGAGTATTGTACTCTATTTCAGACAGGAAAACAGTGGTAGGAGGTAACAAGGAGAAGAAGCATTTTTGATACCAAGAAAATAAAACTCTCAGAAATCCCCTATAGATTTCTCTGTTTATGAATCATGGACAAGAATTGTCTTGCAAGGAAAGCACTAACAGAAAGGGAGAGTGAATTTCTTTTTTCTCTCAGCATATTATCACTCTAAAAATCAAAACAAAATACTGAGGGTTCTATTAGCTAAGGAGGATGGATACTAGTAGGTAGTTGTGCTTAAAAAGATACTGTTAATAAAGGCTCTGCTTGTTAACTACATTCAACAGTCAATTGCCTTCCCCAAAGAGTGTTCCAGTTCACCTTGCTCATGTGCTAGAGCAAGTGTCTACTATGTTTGACAGGGTGGAAGTAAGCACAGAGTTCTCTACTGACTTTTATTTTTCTACTCAGGAAGAAACATTTTTATCCCTTCCAGCAAAAAGAATCATTTGTGATCAGACACAGAAGTTGGTCTGTTTTCATGTTCTATAACATTTTCTTTTTAAACTTTTGGTTATTTGCACCTAAAATAATGGCACTATAGTCTCTTGATTCTAAAGATTAGCATCCTTGGTGCAGACTCTGGAAGAACCCTAAAGTGGAGTTGAGGCAGAATGAGGATGGCACAGGCTCCTAGGAAGTGACTTCCTGTGCACATGGTGGAAAAGTTTCAGGTAGGAGAAAATACATGGAGACAGTTGAAAAGTGTTCCTGGGATCAGCAAGTTTGCCCTTTTCATTAATGCTAAACATTATTTATAGGCTCTCATTCATCTCCACCTGGAAACAAAGAAGATGGTGGACTAAAGGAAGGATGTGTTTTCAAGTTGCCCTATGGTTCAACTGAAGCAAAGGGAATATTGCTTCTCAACAAGTTGCTGAAGTTAAAAGATACCAACCACATAGGATTTATTATAAAGTAAATAACTGCACACCAAAGGATATACTCATAAAAGAGGAAGAGGAGTCTATCTCAACAGTCGTGTAATTCCAAGACCTGAAAAAATATGAGAAAACAGGCAAACAAGTCTCACCCAAACCAAATTTATAATCCCCCAACAAAGGAACCCATATATGGAAGTGGATGAGATTCTAGAGAAAGCCACAAACAATAATTGATTATTAAACTGTTAAATGAGCTAAAAGAAGATTTTTGAAATATATCTAGTGAATAAATAAGGGAGGTGAAAGACTATTTCAATAAAGAGAGAGATTCTGAAAAGAAATCAATCAGAATTCCCAGAAGATAAAGACAAAATGAATCAAATAAACAAATCCTCTTGAAAGTATCACCAACAGATTAGATTATTTAGAAAATAGAACTTCAAACCTTGTAGATGGAACTTCAGGCCTCAAAGACAAGGATATATGATTTTACTCAATATGCAATAAAGGAAAAGAAAAAAAAATGACCATGATCAGAATATACAGGAACTCTAGGACAACATCAAAAGACCAAACTTAAGAATCACTGGTATAGAAATACATGTATGGAAATACAGGCTGATAATATTAAAAACATTTTACAAACCTTAGAACTGAGATAGACATCCATATACAGGAAGTATATAGGACATCAAATAGATAAGATTAAAAAAAACCCTCTTCAAGACACATAAAAATCAAAAGCCTAACAGAGAGAGTAAGGAAAGAATATTAAAAACTGTAGAAGAAAAATGTCAGGTCAAACTTAGAGGGAAACCAATAAGGCTTCTTTCTGACTTTTCAGCTTAGACTCTAAAATTAAAGAGGGCATGGAATGAGATGTTCCAACTTTGGAAAGAAAACAATTGTCAGCCAAGGTTGTTATATTCAGTAAAACTATCTTTCAGAATCAAAGAAAAAATAAAAACATTCCACAATAAGAATAAACTAAAATGATTTATAAAAACTAAGCCAGTTCTGCAAAAAAAATATTTAAAGATATACTACACACAGAACAACTCAAAATCAAATCCCAAAGCTCTCAAATGGATGAAGCTCTCTGGGAAAGCAATTAAGTAAATGAAAATTAAGGTCAAATTAAACATAGAGAAAAAAAAAACAGAATAACAGGAAACAACAAACATAATCCACAGAAATGCTAAATATAAATTATTTTTAACCCTTCAGTTAAAAGACAAAGATTGACAGAATGGGTTAAAAAATAAGATCCAACTATGTACTGTTTGTAAGAGACTTGTAAGCAAAAACATTCACAGACTGAAAGTAAAAGGATGGAAAAAGATATTTCATGCAAATGGATTCGGAAAACAAGCAGGAGTAGCTATTCTTATACCTGAAAAAGCATATTTCAAGGAAAAATTAATCAGAAGAGATAAGGAAGGCCACTATATGCTGATAAAGGGGACAATTCATCAAGAAGATAAAATGATAACAAATATCTGTACCCCAAGTGTCAGTGCACCTAATTACATCAAACTAACAATTGTTGACATTGTATCTCAGGCAGACCATAATACAATAATAGTGAGTCATTTCAACACACCCCTCTCACTATAGGCAAGTCATTCATAATAAAATAATTTTTTCCACCCATTGAAGTGGTTTACATATATGATCTATTTGTTTATATCATATGTCTGTTTGCATGTAAAAGAATAAGTTTACATAATATAAAATATAAAGAATGACAGAATAATCACCCATAACCACTTTAATATTTTGGTCAATTTTTTCATAAGTGTATAAATAAATCTGCACACATACATACACAAATATAGAATACCATGCATTTAATTTTGATTTTGCACTTCATATTAATGAGAATTTTCCCCAGGTATTAATCACACTTTGAAAACATGATTCTAATGTTTTCATAATATTAGATTGTTAGGTAACTCATTGATTATTTTCCTATTGGTTTTTAGTTTTCCTTCCCAATTATTTTCACATCATTTAAAATCCAATGTTAAGTATTATTAAATTATAAAAGCTATTGTTTTTAGTCAGATTTTTCACTACTGTGACTAAATGACCCGACCAGAACAACTGTAAAGGAGGAAAGGTTTTATTTGGGGGCTCACAGTTTTAGAGGTCTTAGTCCATAGAAGGCAGTCTCCATTCTTTGGAACTCCAGATGAGGTTGCATATCATGTTGAAAGAGTGTGGCAGAGGGAAGCAGCTCACATGTTGATTAGGAAGCAGAGAGAGAGAATTCTCCACTTGTCAGATACAAATATGTGCCCCAAAGTCATGCCCCCTATTTCCACCTCCTCCAGCCACACCCTCCCACTTTAGTTGCCACGTGGTTAATCCCTATTAGGGGATTTTTTCACTAATTGGGTTAAGACTCTCACAACCCAATCATTTCTTTGCTGAACCTTCTTACATTATCTAACACATGAGCTTTTGGGGGACACTTCACATCCAAACCATAACAGCCATTTTGCACATGAATTATTGTATCAAAAAGTAGAAAATATTTTGAAATTGTATGTGAGTATAGTTATAAATTATTATGTATACACAGAGATTGCCAAATCTTTCAGAAATTCTGTCCCAATGTACTTTTTAAATGGTAATGCAAGTTCCTCTTGTTTTGCACTTTTGGACACAAACCTATCAGTTTTAAACATTTGCCTAATTTGATACCTTACCATTTTTCAGATTTGAAATTCTACTTGTTAACCAATGAGTAGGGCTTTTATCTTTTCTTTTTCTTTCTTTCCATTGTGTGTGGTGTATTGACAATACCTCTACATAGTTTTGAAAATGTATTAGCCCAGAGTACAGGCTCATTAAATTATTATACACATACCTGCATGTTCACACACATGCATGTGCATATGACTAATATCTAATGGATTGAAACTTTATATATATATATATATATATATATATATATATATATATATATAAACTATACACACACACACACACATACACACACATAGAACATGGTCTTCTATAGCTCTTCTTTGAAACTCTTCAGGGTCTACATAGAACCATGTGTGTGTGTGTGTGTGTGTGTGTGTGTGTGTGTGTATTTGCATTTAAGTTTGAACTGGCTCCATAATATTCTTGTACTTGATTTTTTTTTTTTGGTGGGGGGACGGGTTGGGGAAGTACCAGGAATTGAAGTCAGGAGGACTCAACTACTGAGTCATAACCCCAGCCCTATTTTGTATTTCATTTAGAAATAGGGTCTAACTCACTGAGTTGCTTAGTGCCTTTTACTGAGGCTGGCTTTGAATTTGTAATCCTCCTGCCTCAGCCTCCAGAGATGTTGGGATTACCAGTGTGTGCCACTATGCCTGGAAATTTGATTGTTTTAACCGCATCATCTTTGTTATCCTTTTAGGTCATTTAAAGTTTTTCCAAATAACATCATGAAACATCTTGGAATATAGTATCTGTTAATTCTCTACCTCTCATTACTCAGAAGTTCAACCCATGGGACATTTACTGGTAGGCTATATAAATGTGGACACTGAACAGGTTCCTGCAATTTTCTAAGCAAAATCACTAGCCCAGGAAACCTGGGAAGGAAGCCAGAACATGCAGCACAGGCCTAGACCATGTTCTATAAAAATAGCTCTTCTTTGAAACTCTTCAGGATCTACATAGAACCAGTCACTGAGCAGAGACTGGAGAAAGATATTGGCAAAGATCAGAGGATATGGAGCAATGGCTAAGAGGGGCCTATTGGGGATATATCATCTCTCTGGAAAGGTTTGAAAAAGCAAATAAAGAAATAGTTATTTTCAATTAGATTTAGTATTGCCTTAGTTTCTAATAAAATTGAAACCACCAATATTGCTCAGAAGTTTACTGATGTCCTGAGATTTTTCATTTCCTGATACTACATGAATTAGGCAATATCACATCTACTAAGCTTCCCTGGTATGAACCTGTGAACCACATAATCTTTCCAACTAATCCAACAAGAGGACTTCATTGTATTTCCTATATGAAATACAATCCAGGAATGGATAGAGGTGACACAAGACTCTGTGCAAGTCAATCAAGCAGAAGCCTGGCTGGTGAAAACTGAGCCCTTGGGCAAGAAAAGTAGTAAGACTGAAAATCCCACTTGGGCCTAGAGACTCACTTCAGACCTTTTCACCACCTGACTACCTGATTTCTCTCAATCATAAATTAATTCCTGAGAAAAGAGAGTTGCTTTAAATCTGGAGTTCAGACCTGTATGGTTCATCAAAATCTCATGTTGAAACCACAGTCCTCAGCGCAATAAGGTTCAGAGGTAGAACTTTAAGGCAGTGGTTGGATCATCAGACCTCAGACCCCATCAATGGATTAATCCGTTTTATGGACTAATACTGATAGCTGAGTGGACAGGAGTGGGAGGTGGGACATAGTTGATACAGGAGGTCACTGGGGAAATGGCTGAAAAGGATTTCTCTTCCTTTCTCCCTACCTCTCTTTCTGCTTCTTGGCTGCCATGAGCTGAGCAGCTTTCCTTCACCATGCTCTTCTGTCATGATGTTCTGCCTCACCTCAGGTCTAGAGCAATGGAGCCAGTTGACGGAGGATGGAAGCTTCTGAAACTGTGAGCCAAAGTAAATCTTTCCCTCTTTAAGTTTTTTTTTTTTTTTTTTTTTTGGTCTCAGTGATGCAAAACTGATTAGCACAGGACCCATGCAAGGAGACAGATTACTTAGTGGAAATGAACTATTGAATGCTTGTATCCTATATGATGCTGAACTGTAGACATCAGCTATTTCTGACTTGCTGTGGTAGCCAATAGTGTAATTGTGCCACAGATTCAATTTAATGGCTGTCACTGTTGTGCTGAATAGACCAAAGGATTGATAAAAATTTCAAAGTATTGTAAACCTACCTTAATATATGTGCTGTAAAGGTAACTTAAAAAGACCTTTTTTTATCTTGAGTTTATTTTAGAATTATAGAAAACTAGTAAAAATATTAGTAGAGAGAGTAATTTCTATATTTCTTTCCCCGCTTCCCTTAATTTTTTAATTTGTTCTTCTCAGTTATACATGACAGTAGAATTATTTTGGCAAATTATACATACATATAGAATAACTTATTCTAAGTAGGATCCTATTCTTGGGTTGTACATGAGGTGAAGTTACCCTGTTGTGTATTCAAATACAAGGCTAGGAACATTATGTCCGGTTAATTCTGCTGTCCTTCCTATTCCCCTCCCCATTCCATTCCGTTTGTTCCCCTTTGCCTAATCCAGTGAGCTTCTATTTTTTTCTGCTCCTCATCCTCCTCTGTTTTGGATTAGCATCCACATATCGAAGAGAACATTTGGCTTTTGTTTTTTTTGGATTGGCTTATTTCACTTAGCATGATATTCTCTACTTCCCCTAATTTTAACACCTTAGTCATCAAAAACTAGGAAGTTGTCATGGCTCAATACTATCAACTACACTTCATACTTTATTTATTTATTTTTTCTGTTCCAGAATCCTATCCAGGGTTTCACAATGCCTTTACTGCCCATGTCTCCTTAGTCTCCTCCAATCTCTGACGATTCCTCAGCCTTGTTTTGTCTTTCATAATCTTTATACTTTTGAAGAATTCTAGCAAGTTATTTCATAGAATGTTTCACAGTTTGGGTTTGTCTGATGTTTTTCCATGTTTGATATGAACTTGTACATTTTTGACAAGAAATAGCAAAGAAATGATGTGGTGTCCTTCGGAGTGCATAGAGGTGATTTTGATCTTCTCTGTCTAGATACAACCTGTGAAGTTCTTTCTCATAGAAATGTTCAATTAAATAGTGAGTAGATAATCAGGGCTCAGGATGTTGTCTTTTTTTATTGTTGGTTGTTCAAAACATTACATAGTTCTTGATATATCATATTTCACACTTTGATTCAAGGGGGTTATGAACTCCCATTTTTACCCTGTATACAGATTGCAGAATCACATCAGTTACACTTCCATTAATTTACATATTGCCATACATAGTGTCTGTGGTATTCTGCTGCCTTTCCTATCCTCTACTATCTCCCCTCCCCTCCCCTCCCCTCCCCTCTTCTCTCTCTACCCCCTCTACTGTAATTCATTTCTCCCCCTTGTATTATTTTTCCCTTTCCCCTCACTTCCTCTTGTATGTAATTTTGTATAACCCTGAGGGTCTCCTTCCATTTCCATACAGTTTCCCTTCTCTCTCCCTTTCCCTCCCACCTCTCATCCCTGTTTAATGTTAATCTTCTTCTCATGCTCTTCTTCCCTACTCTGTTCTTAGTTACTCTCCTTATATCAAAGAAGACATTTGGCATTTGTTTTTTAGGGATTGGCTAGCTTCACTTAGCATAATCTGCCTAATGCCATCCATTTCCCTCCAAATTCTGATTTTGTCATTTTTTAATGCAGAGTAATACTCCATTGTGTATAAATGCCACATTTTTTTTTTTTTATCCATTCGTCTATTGAAAGGCATCTAGGTTGCTTCCACAGTCTTGCTATTGTGAATTGTGCTGCTATGAACATCGATGTAGCAGTGTCCCTGTAGCATGCTCTTTTTAGGTCTTTAGGGAATAGACCCAGAAGGGGAATAGCTGGGTCAAATGGTGGTTCCATTCCCAGCTTTCCAAGAAATCTCCATACTGCTTTCCAAATTGGCTGCACCAATTTGCAGTCTCACCAACAATGTACAAGTGTACCCTTTTCCCGACATCCTCGCCAGCACTTGTTGTTGTTTGACTTCATAATGGCTGCCAATCTTACTGGAGTGAGATGGTATCTTAGGGTGGTTTTGATTTGCATTTCTCTGACTGCTAGAGATGGTGAGCATTTTTTCATGTACTTTGTTGATTGATTGTATGTCCTCCTCTGAGAAGTGTCTGTTCAGGTCCTTGGCCCATTTGTTGATTGGGTTATTTGTTATCTTATTGTCTAATTTTTTGAGTTCTTTGTATACTCTGGATATTAGGGTTCTATCTGAAGTGTGAGGAGTAAAGATTTGTTCCCAGGATGTAGGCTCCCTATTTACCTCTCTTATTGTTTCTTTTGCTGAGAAAGAACTTTTTAGTTTGAGTAAGTCCCATTTGTTGATTCTAGATGTTAACTCTTGTGCTATTGGTGTCCTATTGAGGAATTTGGAGCCCGACCCCACAGTATGTAGGTCGTAGCCAACTTTTTCTTCTATCAGATGCCGTGTCTCTGATTTGATATCAAGCTCCTTGATCCATTTTGAGTTAACTTTTGTGCATGGCGAGAGAAAGGGATTCCGTTTCATTTTGTTGCATATGGATTTCCAGTTTTCCCAGCACCATTTGTTGAAGATGCTATCCTTTCTCCATTACATGCTTTTAGCCCCTTTATCAAATATAAGAAAGTTGTAGTTTTGTGGGTTGGTTTCTGTGTCCTCTATTCTGTACCATTGGTCCACCCGCCTGTTTTGGTACCAGTACCATGCTGTTTTTGTTACTATTGCTCTGTAGTATAGTTTGAAGTCTGGTATCGATATACCACCTGATTCACACTTCCTGCTTAGCATTGTTTTTGCTATTTTGGGTCTTTTATTTTTCCATATGAATTTCATGATTGCTTTCTCTATTTCTACAAGAAATATCATTGGGATTTTAGTTGGCATTGCATTAAACCTATAGAGAACTTTTGGTAATATCACCATTTTGATGATGTTAGTTCTGCCTATCCATGAACAGGGTATATTTTTCCATCTTCTAAGATCTTCTTCAATTTCTCTCTTTAGGGTTCTGTAGCTTTCATTGTATAAGTTTTTCACCTCTTTTGTTAGGTTGATTCCCAAGTATTTTATTTTTTTTGAGGATATTGTGAATGGAGTGGTTGTCCTCATTTCCATTTCAGAGGATTTGTCGCTGATATACGGGAATGCCTTTGATTTATGCATGTTCATTTTATATCCTGCCACTTTGCTGAATTCATTTATTAGCTCTAATAGTTTCTTTGTAGACCCTTTTGGGTCTGCTAGGTATAGAATCATGTCATCTGCAAGTAGTGATAATTTAAGTTCTTCTTTATCTATTTTTATGCCTTTAATTTCTTTCGTCTGTCTAATTGCTCTGGCCAGTGTTTCGATGACTATGTTGAACAGAAGTGGTGAGAGAGGGCATTCCTGTCTTGTTCCAGATTTTAGAGGGAATGCCTTCAATTTTTCTCCATTCAGAATGATGCTAGCCTGAGGCTTAGCATAGATTGATTTTACAATGTTGAGGTATGTTCCTGTTATCCCTAGTTTTTCTAGAGTTTTGAACATAAAGGGATGCTGTACTTTGTCGAATGCTTTTTCCACATCTATCGAGATGATCATATGGTTCTTATTTTTAAGTCTATTGATGTGGTGAATAACATTTATTGATTTCCGTATATTGAAACAGCCTTGCATCCCAGGGATGAATCCTACTTGATCATGGTACACAACATTTTTGATATGTTTTTGTATCCGATTCGCCAGAATTTTATTGAGGATTTTTGCATCTAGGTTCATTAGAGATATTGGTCTGTAGTTTTCTTTCTTTGAAGTGTCTTTGTCTGGTTTAGGAATCAGGGTGATGTTGGCCTCGTAGAATGAATTTGGAGGTTCTCCCTCTTTTTCTATTTCCTGAAATAGCTTGAAAAGTATTGGTATTAGTTCCTCTTTAAAGGTTTTGTAAAACTCTGCTGTATACCCATCAGGTCCTGGGCTTTTCTTAGTTGGTAGTCTTTTGATGGTTTCTTCTATTTCCTCAATTGATATTGGTCTGTTTAGGTTGTCTATATCCTCCTGACTCAATCTGGGCAGATCATATGACTTAAGAAATTTATCAATGCCTTCACTATCTTCTATTTTATTGGAATATAAGGATTCAAAATAATTTCTGATTATCTTCTGTATTTCTGAAGTGTCTGTTGTGATATTGCCTTTTTCATCCTGTATGCTAGTAATTTGAGTTCTCTCTCTTCTTCTCTTCGTTAGCATGGCTAAGGGTGTGTCGATCTTATTTATTTTTTCAAAGAAGGATGTTGTCTTTATATTCTTGCTTTGGATGTGAAACTCAGGTAGATGACTTCTAAGATGTCTTTCTTTTTATCATAGTCTAGGCTTTCATCTCACCCATTCTGTGCATAAATATTTATTGGTAACCTAGTGTCTAGCACTAGAACATAGAAAATTGTATTAAAAGAAAACAATATTCTAGGATATATGTGTATATGTGTGCATGTGTGTGGGGTGAGTATAGAGTGACATAAAAAGTGTGTTAATAGAGCAATGCCAAATTTAGTGGCACACTGAGGAAAGTTCAGGGTTAATAAAACTAAGATGCAGATTCTTTATTTCTAGAACTATTATCTCTGGAAGCAATAGGCTTTGCTTAGAGTTTTCATGAGGTTGAATCCTCCATGTGAGGGCAGACAGCTAACTGTATATCTTTTCGTTTGTGCCAAGTGTTTATATCTGAGTGTGTTGGAGGAGGGGATGGTTATAAGAGTCTGCTTAACTTCTCAATTCAAACTTACTTCTATTAACATGGATGTTTCAAGTCCTATTCTGACTGATAGATCTAATGGCTCCTGATTTAATCTAAAAGGAAGAATGATATGTAATTGGCATCCTTAAACTTTAATGCCTTGATGGTCAGCACAGGCTTTGCCAAGGTGAAGCTCACTGGACTAGGCTTTGAAGGTAGAGAATGTTTAAGTTGGAAGTCAGGCACACATTTTAGCATAGGGGTACTGGAGTATTTCAAAGCATGCAACCATAGCATCTTTCTTCTTTACCTGGGGTTTGTAACAAACTTTTAGTTAAGACAATGAAGTAGTAGTTGGAGAAACAAATATCACTTTTCTTCATGATATGTGCCAAGATAGAGAACATAGCTTAGTGTAGGCCTGTACAACAATCCCTAGAATTATCATATACTTATGCTCATGGTCATTGGCAAAGATGAACTGGCACAAGTCTCCTGACATGGGGTCTATAACTAGCGTGATTGTGTGTGTGTGTGTGTGTGTGTGTGTGTGTACGCACATGTATACACATAGTGAGAAATAATAATAATAATAATAATATAATATTATTGTAATGTGACTGCATAGGAAAAGTGTGTCCCTTGACCAAAGAGCTAAGTCTTTGGTCAAGGGACACACTCTGTGTCCTATGTTAGATCACTCTGGTTTTGTGTAAGCAATACATTGATAGAAGGGGAGATGGAAGGCAGGTGGTAAGGTCAACAAATCTAGGAATGAAATGATGAGCTTATAAATCAAGACAGTGGGAGTGAGGGTGGAATGGACAGAATAGATTCAAGACAAAAGTTCAGTAGAAAACAGATTTGCTTGGTGAACAGTTGGATATGGAACCGTGGCCAAGGAAGAAGGCTCAAAAGTCAACACCATACCACGAGGATCCAAAAAAGGGAACAGGGCAGCAGAAGATGCTGTGGAGACAGGGCACTGACACTTCTGACACTTGTGCCAGAATGTACTGGAAATTTTCTATAATTTTGGAGGTTAGAAATGAAAAAAATGATTTTATTCTGTTTTTCTCTCAAATTTGGAAAAAATCCAAGAGTTGGACCCAGGAGCTTAACGCACGGAGATCAAAACCTCAGAACAGGTTGGCTTGCTCATATTTCTCATTCATCAAATGGATTTATTGACTGGCACAGCTAGACAAATGTAGACACTTATCACAGAGCTGGGAGCAGATCAGAAATAAATTCTTTCTACAGAAAGGCAGATCTGAAAGAGAAAGAATCCACTGGACATTGACCTAAGCAGCCTCAATTTCTTCTTTCAAATTCATTGCTCAGAAGATCTTTCCTCTTTGGGGAAGAAATGAGTGAAAGGTGGAGAAATTGTGTAATGTTTCTCATTTTTCTTTTTCATTCTGGAAAAAAAAGGCATAGGAATTAATTCACATCTATGGAAACAAAATTGAGGCACAGAAAGGTTAAATAACTTGTTAAGATCATGCAGATATTAAGCAATGGAAGTGAGATTTAAATTCAGGTTTGCTTGACTTGAATGCGTCTTTTGCCATTTTATTCCACATTTCTTTAAGTATTCAATTGGGACATGTTGAATTTTTAGGTCCAACAAGGACATCAAGGTGGAGGTGTACAGTGAAAATACATATCTGGGGGCTAGGAGGGGTTTGAACTAGAGTTATGAATTTAGAAGGCAGAGGAAGTTATATGGATGTTGGGAATTTTGAATAAGATTAAAATCTACCAAAAGTATTATTGGATAAGGAGGAATGAATGAAGAAAAGCATTTCAGAAAGGGAAATGCCTGAAAAAATAAACAGTTACGAGTTGGTTGCAATTTTTTTTTTGGTATGTGTGTGTGTAAATTTACTAGAAAGGGTTTTCTTGGAATCTATGACACATTTTCAAAGAAAAATCACTCTTTTTATAATTTTATTAACCTCCTTCCATAGTCGCCTATTCTGTTCTGTAACTGCTATGCTCTCTCTGCTTGATATCAGAATTGATCTTGAGTTTAGATTGACAATTAAACTCAGAAGACACTGCAGGCTTCACTCAGCACTGCTTATTTAGTTTTAAGAAAAGCGACAGGATACAATAAATGGCATGAATGGAGGAGCAGAGTGGAAGTCCCACCACTCCTAGGCATAGCCTGTGAAGTCCCTTTGCACTCGGGATGCAATAAAAGTGAGTAGGTGTAGACAACCTCAGTCAGGGAAGTGCTCAGTTGTGGGTCCTTTTAGCTTTTATGAATAGCTGGCCAAATTCTTTAGCATTATGATGCTAGCTCCTGTTGTCTGGTGTAACTGATTCCCACCACTAAAAGTTATTTATTATTTGGTGAACAATCTTGACAACAAGTATAGGTTCTTGGTCTGGCACCCAGTCCTTAGCTAGGATCACATTTATCTTGGATCTAGTGTAAGTATCCTCTCATTAGCGTTGCAGGAAGATTCAGAAGAGTAAATCCCCAGACATTGCTGAGACTAGAGGAAGATCACAGAACCAGCTGTTAAACCTCATTCCAGCAAAGAAGAAACAAAAATCAAGGGAAATCTCAACATATTTATTGATCAATTGTTTCACCTACTTTATTTCAAAAAAAATGATGGTTAATACAGTAGAATGATCAGTGATCAATTACAAGTGAGACACAAAAAAAAGAAAAAGAAAAAAAAAGACTTCAAAACAAAACAAAATTAAAAATCTCAAGCTGATTTAAGTAGAAAGTAGAAATAATTAAAAATCTGGAGACAGGTTATAGTCTCAGATATAGGTTGAAAAAAGGTCTCAAAGTCTCGAATGATATATGCACACTTCATCAGTGTGTTCTCTCTCTCTTTCTTCCTCTCCTTTCAGATTCCTTGTCTTTGTAATTAAGTCCAACACAATAGTCCCTGTAAATTTAAGTCTGGGTTTCTTGAATGTTCAAATTCAGTGGAAAAGAGCTTGTGTCTGTCTTCCAACATTCTTATTCTGCCTCATTGGCTTTGACTGTGGCACATTCCCATTCTTGAATCAATCACTGTAGTGTAGTTAGTTGAATAGTTGAAGCTGCATCTGAACATTGTGACCCACCCAGAGCACCAGGCCTGAGAAGGAGGATCCACTGATGCCCCCAAAGGTAGATAAACTACTGATCCTGGAAGAATGGTGAATAGATGTTGAATGGCAAAAAGAGTGGGGTGGGGAGAAAAGAAAAACAGTCCTCTGTTTTTAGGATTCATTTTTTTTTTGACTCATAGTAAATTTACATGCACACACACACAAAATTGCAAAACAATTTCAGAATTAAAAAGAAAATTCTTTTGCTTGCATATATGGGAAGTTCAGAGAGACACAGCTACCTTCATTTAAAGCAGCAGCAAGTGGCCCAGATGATGTTGGCCTGACTGTTACTGGCATTCTTCATTTCTTCCCTGTGTTATTTTAGGAATCATGCCTGTCCATGAGGCATAAGGGCAACTGGAAACCTCATTTTTGGTATGAAACTAGAAATATTCAATTACTTTAACTTTCTCCATGAATCAAAGCTTTCATTCCAGTTAGTTCCCGAACCCTTGGGAGAAGACTTTCTGACTTTTAGGGGCAGGTTCCTATCCTCACATTAATGACGAGGCCCTAAGGCACAGGGTTTGGCAGAGTTTGGACCCACTATTGACCAGCTAAGGGTGGGTCACTGGGATTGATAATCCTAGGTGAGATCAGGGAAGTCCTTCTGGTTCCTGAAGGAAGTTGGTAGATACCCAAAGAAGGGAGTTGAGATGATAAAACCATGGCCACTACTGTGCACTATGGGTGGTTAGTTAGTTACCTCTGGGCGTTTTTAATATTGTGTCTGTAATAATTTTCTTCATGTATTTTCTTGCTTCTCTCGAAGCAAACCATCAAACACATGTCTGCCACAAATATTTTAAAAAAGAAAATGAGAAAGCAGGATTGACGCTGTATCAGAACACAAGACCTCAAATCTACGCATGGAAATCCATATTCTTGCAACTAAATTTGAAAGAAATGTGGGAGGAATCATGATATTCCTGGTAAGAGGCCTAGTAATTCTACACACATCAGATCAGAGGAAATAAAGCTACTAACAGAACTAAGATGGATTCCACCAACTGGATTTTGTTATAACTGTTGCTTAATATCATTTTGTAAATGAAGTATCAGAGCAACAGTAAAGATCTCTCTTCTGCATTCCAAGAGTAAATTGGGCAACATTCTTATTTGGTTGTGAATCTTTTATATGCAAACCCCTTGGAGGTCAGCTTTCTGAAGGGGAGATCAGTTAGGGAGTCCCTTGGAAATTCATACAACTTTATTAGGTTCTGAAGTGAGTAGGACCCTTTGTTGAGGTAGATTAGAGACGATGCACTTTATTTGTTCACCACATACCACACATTTCTTTACATGTGAGCCAAGTTTTTTTTCACGTTCATCACTAGGAATGAGCCCACCAAAGCCGATTAACTCACACCAAGGGTTTAAATGGAATGGAATAAGGATGGCTTATTTAAATCACATGCATTTTGAGGATCATTAGAGCTCTGTGTCCTATGAATAAGGACGATTAAAATTCAGCAGAGTTTTGTGTATTCTTAATGTGCATTTAGTTTACTCCACAACATCTTCTTTAACATGCCATTATGCTGTGTGCTGTGACTGCTATTCATAATGGCACACACTTGGTAATGTGCATGATGATACAGAGTAAGTTTAAGTGTCTTTACATTATTCTTAATATAATAATGGTTCCTAGGGCTACATGCAGCTGTGAGTGCATATTAACAGGGGTAGCCCACTGTGAATTATGATTCTATAACACAAAATTTTCAGAAAAAGTACTTACTGTGTATGTAAAATAGCTGCCTTTTAAGGCTTGAAACTTGGGCTGGTTAAAATTGCTCCTAGTAATATTCTTAAAAGAAAATATTCCAGAGGTAATAAGTGAACTGAATGGATTTATGAATGATTGCTGTAAAGTCTTCTTTTCAAGGTAATAACTCACAAAACTGCAAAAGGAATCAAAAATTATCTTTTTATGCATGTGTAATATGAAATCAATTCAAATGAATTTCAGTAACAAATGTTCTTGATGTTTTTGCCATCTTAATGGCTCTCACTATTCATCTTTTATTCTTGTTGATCGAATGATACTGAAACATACAGGATCCTATTTCTTTGTTAATTTGAACTAAATGTCTATAAATGTAGACAGTATTAAGAGCTAATTTTTTTTAAATCGCCATTTTTGACCTTATTTTGACAACATCCACACTCACATCCACTTCTCCCTAAAATCTCTCAGAAATTCCTATTATCTTATGAACTGATCCAAACACATAAGCTCATCCATGAAGTGTATTGTGGGCTGACTGCCATTTGCTTCAGAATCCACCGCCTTGAATGATACATACCTTCTGAAACCATTCACTACCTCTTTGCTCTGCACACACCCTTCCTTCACCATGGATTGTCTGCCTGGCCCCTCTGGGCACTTCTTCTCAGTTTCATGACACAGTGTAGGCTTTCTCTGTAATATAGCCCTTGTTCCTATCTGTGTTGTACTTCCTACCCAAGCCCATCCTGACCATGCACTTAGGTATTCCTTTTTACTGCTATTGCTGAATGTTCACCCACCTCTGTTGGTATTCTTGCTGGGCAACATGTTAATAAAATAGATAAAATAATACTGATCCTAGAAGATTGACATAAACTTGGAAAAAATGTTATTCACAGTATCTAGCACATAGCATATAAAATACATTCTTATTGCTTAACTGAATTTTAATTAGGCTTAATTATTAGTCTTCTTAGTAGTCTATGAACTTCATGAAGGCAGGGACTGTATTCCATTCTCATTGTATTCCCAGGACCAAGCATACTGCTAAGCATGAAAGGATTGACAAATGAGTATACATTGACTATTTTGTTAAAGCACTTCTTAAATTGTAGAATTATTTTACACATGAGTTGTTGTTATGATATTTCATTGGTTCTAAGATTCACATTTTTTGCATATTTTAACTTCTCTAAGGTTGGGATTGGGTTATCATCGCTTGATTGGCAACATTCATTTTTTTTTCTTTTTATTTCATGGAAATAAATAATGGTGTATCTTATATTTGATGGTCTCTTAAATTCAGAGAAATATGGTATTACTGTTTCTTGCTAGAGATAATAAAATCAGTTAAAATATATCTATGAGTCTGTGTTAATCAGGGTATGCTGAGTGCCATAATAAATAACCAAAATCTCAGTTGCTTATCAAAGGTGTAGGCATCAGTCATGTTCTAGTCTAAAGTGGGTCAGAGAAGGATGAGGAGAAACCATTTCCCTGCAGTCTTTTAGGGACATATGCTTGTTCCATCTGGTGTCTCCCCATCCACTAGAGCCAGGGCATTCTCCACTGGATTTTCTGAATGAAGCAAAGAATAAGAGCAGGGAGGACCCCTGGGAGATTCAGCAGCTGGTCCTAGGAGTGGCACACATCACTTGCATTCACATTCCACTGGCCAGACTCAGTCACATGGTCCAACTTAACTATGAGAAAGATGTGACCTATAGTGTGTATATGTGCCAGGTGGAGGGAAAATTGAGTTTGTTAAATATGCAGAAATTTCTGCCACATGTCTAATGTTGCATAAGGTAATGCAGACAGTAAAAAAAAAAACAAAATCCACAGCTCCTCTCCACAAAGAACATACAATTCAATCTCTGTTTATTTAGTCAGTATTTATTGAATACCTACTGCAAGCAGTGCCAAATGATGTGAAGCACACGAGTATCAACGAAATTTGGATTTTTATTGTTGGAGATTTTGTTATCTAGGAGGGGATAAAGTAGGAACACAAATAATGATAATATAAGACAGAAAGTGAAAAATACTAAAAAAAATAGGTGACTGCATCTAACTTGAGGAATCAAGGAAGGCTTTTGGAAGAGAAATGTGTAAGCCGAGACTAAAGCCAGGAAGGCTCTGAATGTGGCATGGAGCAAAGGATGCCAGATGCAGGACAGGCTGGCCTGTAACTGTAGAAGAGGAGAGGAGACAGGCTTGATCTGAGTGTTCCAGAGAGTCTCCTTGAACAAAACACTTGAGCTCAAAGAGTAGAAGAAATCTTAGTGAATAGAAGCAGTCTAGACAGAAGGATTTGAGCAATGCGAGGGGCAGAGAACATTTTGTAAAGTAAAGCTTGGAGAGGCGAGCGCACAAAAGAAGTACTCAGACACAAGGTCTCCATATTGCCTCCTTTCATTCTTTAATTTTAGTAGCTGTGTAAGCATATTTCCCCAAGCCAAATAAGATGTGGTAGTTTATGTTCCATGGGTGAGGCAAGTGTGCAAATAAATCACTTTTCTTTTCTCCCTCTCCTATCTATCTATCTATCTATCTATCTATCTATCTATCTATCATTCACAGTATCTAGCACATGGACATTTTATATCCACCCCCCATATATGTCATTCTTCATGAGAAAAATCTTGTTTGTTTATTTCAGAAAATCCTGGTACCCTTCCACTTAGGTGCTATAGCAAATGTCGTTGGTGCTCACTGCCACATCCTGGGTGCCACCTGCAATTCCAGCCACAGCTATGATGAAGAGCTCTATAGGGACTGACTATCATTGTGCTGGCCACTCCTCTGATCTTCCAATGGCATCCTAAAAAGCCGAAAGTTGGGAGTAATTTACAGCTTCAAGGCTATTCTGCAGCCAGAGAGGGAGGGCAATTGGTGGATGAATGCTCATGTATATTTCAATTCAGATGTTTAAAAAATCTTTGAGGAAATCATGTTTTTCTATTGGTTGATGGCAAAGGGAAAGAAATATTGAAAATTCTCTAGAAACCAAGGAAACATCCTTCAGAATTGCAGGTCAAGAATCTTTTTGTCAGTGGATAAAGAAAAGGAGGAATATATACATGATGGAATACTATTCAGCCTTAATCTGTCATTTGAGACAACCTGGATGAAACTGGAGAACTTTATGTGAAGTGAAATAAACCAGACACATAAAACAAATACTCATAAGGAGTGTAATAAATTTGAACACATAGAAATAGAGAACAAAAAGTGGTTACTAGAGGTTGGGGGTGGAAGGACTGGAGAGATGGTGGAGAAACACAAAATTTCCGTTAGGCAGGAGGAATAAATTCAAGTTCTACTGCACATCATGGTGACTACAGTTACTCACAACATATTTTATATTTGAAATTGCCAAGAGAATAAAATTTAAGCGTTCTCATTACACACAAAAATAAAAATATAGGATAATGCATATGTTAAATAGCTTGATCTTATTGTTACACATTGTACACATATATTGAAATATAATGTCACATTCCATAAATATACACTATCTTTATCTGTCAATTAAAACCCTCTTTTGTCACAGACCTTGTATTTGGAGCTCTAGTAAGATCACACATCCCCTCCACACACCCTTCCAGGGAGTTTGATGTTTCATTAGGATATTGTTTTTCACCTTAACAAATGCTGACTATGTAAGTCTTCCTTTAAATATAAAAGACATCTCCTCTTTGTGTAAGAGCTATAAAAGCTTATCCGTACCCTAGTAACCTTTACAGGTTTATTTCTATTTTAATCACTTAATTTGATTTACATTAGTCTTTTTAAAAGAAGCAATATTTTCTTACTGCAGACACACTTTGAAATTGACATGGTTTAAATCTTCTCACACAGGTATCTCTGAGCGGTGAGCTTTCCTTAGTTGTCAACTGACAGAAGAGATGCCAATAATAATAAAAGAAAACACGAGCTTCCCTGCCTCTATATCACCTTAAAAATCCTATAACTGAGTGGCTGAAATAAGAAAATATGATAGGAACACCATCTAAGCTTTTATTATGGAAGTTAAACTTCAAGAAAACAATCCCTACTTGTACCGCCTCAATACTGAAAATAGTTCTGGTAGTTGATAGGATTCTGTTCAAAACAACAACTGCAACAACAACAACAATAACAACAACCACAGAGAACTTGCACAGTCCACATTTGATACGGGTAACAGCCAGAACAATGAGAATATCAAAATGTGTACATAATGAGGCTTCCTGTCTGCTGTGAAATATCAAACACACTTTACATTCAACTCATTTATTCCTCCAAACATACTCAGAGGGCAGGTACTGTTCTTCTCATTTCACAAATGAGACATTTAAGACTTGGAAGCTAAGAAAGTTTCCTCAAAGTTACTAGTGAAAGGCAGACCCTTTCAAATCAGATCTGATTGAGTTGGTCCACATTGATCCCACTGGGTTGAAATGACACACTAGGTCCTCCCATCCTTTCCTTCTTCTGTTTTTCTTGGGTTCGGTCATCCATGTTATTTCCCTTATTATTTGTATGGACCACATCCAATACCTTTCTGCAGGAGACTCTGGCTTAACGACTTTTATGGGCTCATAAAATATGGCCATTGGGTAAAGCCTGGGAGTTCCAATAATCCTAAAAGTTTATGTAATAGACTTCGTAGTTACAGGGGGAGGGAAAAAGAAGCTACATTATAAACTGTTCTAGTCTCACTTGAAAACTTACCAAGATTAGGAATTTAGTTCTTTTGAAATAGCCCATCTTTTGAATTTCATCTTCCCTTTCTCTGTGGTAACTAGATTTCATCCTGGGTGCTCTGCTAGAGCTGCCTGCAGGGGGACAGCAAATGTCTCCAGGGAAAACAGAACTGATGGACTGCAGTAGCTCCTAATCAAGTGCATAGAGCGGGTCAGAAAGGGTCAATTCTGGTTGCCTGGATCAATTTCCAAATCAAGACAATTTGACTGCCAGCATCCCCTTTTTCATGCAGAGGACTGATATTTAACAATTCTGATTTTCCAACAGACTTCTCAAGTCAGTTAGGAGGATATTTTTCTGTCTCCCTCCTCCTTTCCTCTCTACCCCCTCCACTTTCTCTACTTACACAAAATTCCCCTACACTCTATACCTCTCTCTGTCCTTTTAGAGATCTTCCCTCTTGAAGTTTCCTTTGTCAGCCTGCTCTTGGGACCTGTACTCTAGCACAACCTCCATTGAAGGTAACTCTATATATTCTGATTTATTCAAATCCAATCAGTGAGAGTTAATGAATTCCTAAGGGCAGGAGATCAATCATGTTCTATTTATATTTAATTAATTTCATGTTGTCTCACTTGTCTTTTATAACTACTTTAAAGCATTTGAGAAAAGCATATTTGTGACACATTCTTATCTTAGAATAATTTTCTGATTTTTTAAAGGATTTTGTTATCTCAAATTCATAAAGAACTTTGTTTCTTCAAGACTTTTAGGACATGTATAGTAATAATATTCTCATAAGCAAATGAAACCTCACAAATCTCCTTATTTCCTCCAAGGTAGAATTGATCCCATCTTCTTTCTTGAGTCCCAAATTAGATTCAATTATAGCAGTTTATTGCATGTGCTTGATCATCTGTTTGCCTCTTTATGGATCATGAGCTCTTCTGTCTCCCTGTGGACAACGTGTGCATGCTACACAGGTAGGCGCTGTGCAGATATGTTGTTTTGTTTGAAAGGAATGTTTGTTTTGATTGAGGGAATGGATTTAAGAATGCTTGAGAAAGAAATACAGTATGGGTAAGAGATATAGAAAAGGGACTGGCTAGTTATATATAAAAGGATGTGCCAAGTAAAAGATACTACAGTATAATATATGTTAAATAAAAATGTAAGTATAATATAATATAACCACCTAAGCACTAGGAGTTTTGGGATAGAGGGAAAGAGGGCCATGCTGGAGGAATAAAAAGAACTTGGAAGGGAGTTGAGTCAGCAAGTGCATCAAGGGAAGATTGGGAGACCTGAATTAGGGTGGGGGAGATACAAATCTTTGAGAAGCTGGTGTGAAATGCATGTAGATTCTTCTTTCACAGAAAACTCTCACACCTCCTTTTGGTTGCTATTCCAGTTGCTAATTTTCCTTCTCAATAATAGGAGGAACATCTGGAGCAGGGAACAGCAAACTTTTTCTATGAAGGGTCATATAGTAATTACTTTTAACTTTGTAGTCATATTGTTTGTATAGAAAATTATC
Source organism: Urocitellus parryii (assembly GCF_045843805.1). Classification (NCBI taxonomy): domain Eukaryota; kingdom Metazoa; phylum Chordata; class Mammalia; order Rodentia; family Sciuridae; genus Urocitellus; species Urocitellus parryii. The sequence continues at coordinate 76,893,101 of NC_135541.1, forward strand.
AACTCTGCTACTACGAATATAGCTCTAGGTTATAAATGGCTCAGTTAGACTTCACATACAAACCCTGGGCTGGGTGTGGTTCATAGGCATGTTAAGCTAACTCCTGATCTGGTGTAGAGATGCCTTAGTCCATGTCTTGTCGTCTTCCCTCTTCTTTGTTGTGGTTTCAGGGCCTGTCAAACAAATTGTTCTAATGTGAAATTAAGGTTGTTGTGCTCAAAATGAAAAAAAAATCACTGGGGCTGGGATTGTGGCTCAGCGGTAGAGTGCTCGGTAGAGTGCTCGCCTAGCAGGCGCGAGGCCCTGGGTTTGATCCTCAGCACCATAAAAACAAATAAATAAAATAAAGATATCGTGTCCAGTTACAACTAAAAAATAAATATTAAGAAAAATTTTTAAAAAGAAAAGAAAAAAATCACACCTTTACTAACGTATTAGCTAAAATTAAGAGAAAGCAAAGTCTTGTATTTCCAATTTGATACAATTTATTCACCATTCAAGTAATATGATGTCTGAAATTCACTCACGAGGAAAACATGTCCTATCATAAATCAAAAAGTTCAAGTGACTGATATTATTTTTCCCTCATTTTTGTTTTTAAAGGAGAAGAGGCAGAGAAAGATGATAGCTTGCACCATCAGAGCTGGGGCAGGTGGTAAATGTGGAAGCCATAGGTATATGAAGTGCAGAAAAAGCTAATTGGAGAAGAAAATCAGCTTTGTTATTCCTCACCATTTTCCTTAAATTTGGTCCTATTTCTTTTAAACTAGTCTCAGACAAACAGATGCAAGTGGGAGGCACTTTTATCAGCAAAGGTCTTAAGTCTTTATGGCTTTGTTTTGCATGATTTCTGTGGGGGGGGGGAGGTTTAAACAATTTGTTCACAAGAAAAGAGACTTGTGGTGCCACTCCACTTTTTTTTGGATTCAAAACTCAGATTAGAGAGTCAGTGTTATGATCAAAATGAGATTGTAAGTTTATGTATAAAACTGCCTCCTCTGAACTATAAATCCACAACAATGATTGCTAAATAATAATATTTATCAAGCCATTATTATTATGAAAAAAGACACACATCTTTAACATACCAAAAACTGAAAAGAAACAAACTGGATTAAGGGAAGCTAAAGCTGAATACATGCTGCACTATTGGTTGTGTATTAGTCCATTTTCCACTGCTTTAACAAAATAATAATGAATACTTTATAAAGAAAAGAGGTCTTAGCTGGGTACAGTGGCACATGTCTGTAATCCCAACAACTAAGGAGACTGAGGATCATCAGTTCAAAGCCAGCCTAAGCAACTTAGTGAGGCCCTCAGCAACTTATCAAGACACTACTGTCTCAAAATAAAATATAAAAATTGCTAGAAGCTGGGGTTATGGCTCAGTGGTAGAGCGCCTGCCTAGCATGTGTGAATCACTGCGTTGGATCCTCAGCACCACAGAAAAATAAATAAATAAAATAAAGATATCATGTCCATGTCCATATATATATATTGGCTTAATGGTTAAAGTGCCCCTTGGTTCAATCCCTGCTATTAAAAAAAAAGTACTTTAGCTCATAGGTTGGAAGCTAAAAGTTCAAGGCTGGGTGGCCCCATTGATTCAGTCTTTGATAAGGACCTCTTTGGCTGTATAACTTGATGGTATCATACTGGAAGCACATATAAAAGGGAGAGATCACATGGATGTTAAAAAAAATAGGATGTCAGAGATCAGGGAGGAGTCAGACTTATTTTTTTTAAATAACTCATGCTTCTGGAACTATCCAGAATCCCACAGAACCACGTCATTTCTTTCTGAGGGAAACACCCACAAAACACAGGGATCTTCCACCAGACCCCTTATTTAACACTTCAAACATGAACAATTGGAGAACAAGCTACAGCTAAATCACAGCAGTTCATTTTCTGTGGGGGAAATATGACCCAAGCCTTTCATGGTGAAAGTAGGAAAAAAAATCAAAAATATTTCCATCTCTCAAACACAGGGGCCGTATTCTATGTTTTATTGCTGGGTGGCACAACAGGAAGAAGCAGAGACAGTAATATGGCTCAAACCATATGTTGGCTTAGACCCTGGATCTGTTACAACTCTCAGAATGGTAATTCTGAGTTACCAATACAATAATTGTTTCTGGCTGTGGACTTGGGTGACTTAAATGGAGGCAATTATAAAAAGACCAGACATGGAGAAGTGAGTGCAGAGAGAAGACTGGAAAGAAAAGAAGAAAAGAAAATTGTTAATTTGATCTTTCAACTAAATTTCTATAAAAGAAAACTAAACTAATCGCAGTGTAAAAGTTAAATAAATTATTATACTCATCATTTAGAAAAAGATAATCTTTTGAATAGGATGCTAAAATGTATATGGTCAAAATTCTCAACGATATAAAGGAAAATATATTCATAAAGCAAGAGCAAGATATTACAAACAAAAATAGATCATATAAGTCCAATGCAGGAGGTGATTTTTTAAAATGTAGAAATTTGAAAGATAAAGAAGGGTAATCCCTGAAATAAATGTGGTACGTTTTCTTAGCCAAGAAAGAATTAGTAGCTGTAAAAAAGATCTGAGAGCTAGACCTATTATTCAGGAGACACTGATAAAGATATAGAAAATATAAAAGTAAAGTGAAGAGAGGCAGAGGACAGACCAAGAAGCCCCAACCTACATATAGCAGGCTTTCCAGAAATAGGTAAAAGAGGGAACAGCAGAGAAGTAATATTTCAAGAGACAATGATTTTGTGTTTTTCTGAATTAAAAATAAAAACTTTATCATCATTGAATGCACAATACAAACTTGAAACAGAAAAATAAAAGTGACCCAGTTAGACTCAACATAATAAAAGTATAAACAATAAGGAAGAAATAGAAAATGTGAAATGGTTACATGGGAGATATTACCTACAAGGGGTGAAATTAACTTGAGAACTTCTCGGAAGCAACAGTAGATGTTATATGTTGTCAGAGAGGGATGTAACTCTCATCATGTAATTCTATAACCAGCTAAACTATCATTGTAATGGTAAAGGCAAAATGCCATTTTCAGGCACTTTGGATTCAGTGAATTTATTACCCATTTATGATAGCTGAATGAAGGTAGTGAACCACTAAACTAGTGAATCTCAAGGAAGATATTCATATTGAAATATGAATGCAACCTAATTACTGTTAACTCTAAAATTAATATTGAATATCACTCTTTATCTTAAAATTAGTGGAAATAACAGTATCCTAGAAAAAAGAAAGGGTATCAGGAAGACAAAATATGCTAAAACATTTTAAGAGTAAGAGAGAAATAGTAAAAACCTTAGGCTTTATTAGAAAACAATGAAATTAAGTAGAAGTGCTAAAAATTTTAATGTTGACATTGACAGTACAAATAACAGTAATCAAAATAAGTGTAAATGGATCAAGTATGCCAACTAAAAAGAGAGGTCACTTGATTGCATATTTAAAATAAATGCAAGATCTGGATTTATAGATGTATCATTAGAAAGGATGGTTTGGAGGAAAGGGATTTTAAAAATGAAGAGGGTTGAGAGATTAAAAAAGGGTAATCCCTTAAAAAATCGTGGTGTTTAAATGTAGCCAAGAAAGAATTAATAACTATAAGAAAGGTATGAGAGATAGACCTATTATTTAGGAGACACTGATAAAGACACAGAAAACAGATCGCAAAGCCCCAACCTACATATAGGGGAGAAAATGTAGGTAATATTGAAGCTGGTTTGTGATTTGGCATTTAAATGACTTCAATATGAATTATCTTATACCGGAAACCAGAAATACTGAAGACACTTAGTATCATTGAATTTGCAGCATATTCATATTATTAAGCAACTCTGCTTCTGAAGGGATTTGGAGTGAGAGATTGAAGCTTAAATCTTGGTTGTATCACCACATGGATTTATGACCCACAACAAGTTAACTAAACTCTTTACTTTTTTTGGTGTGAGGCGGATACTGGGGTTTGAACTCAGGGGCACTGAACCAGAGCTGCATCCCCAGCCCTGTTTTGTATTTTATTTAGAGACAATTGCTTAGCACCTCACTTTTGCTGAGGCTAGCTTTGAATTCATGATCCTCCTGCCTCAGTCTTCTAAACTGCTGGGATTACAGGCATGCGCCACTATGCCCGGCTTACCTAAACTTTTAGAGTTTGTTTTCTTATCTGTAATATATTTTATAGACTCCACTTCACAGGTTTGTGGTTAGAATTAAATTGAAGGATGCATTTTATTATGGTTCAATGCACAGTCACATTGTGGCATAACAACACTTCAGTCAGCCGCAAACCGCATATACAATAGTGTCCCATAAGATTGTACTGGAGCTGAAAAGTGCTCATCACCTAGGGATGCAGCTTCATAGTGTGCAGTTTGCACATGTGTGTGGTAATGCTGGTGTGGACAACTAGTGAGTTGCTGCCAGTTGTATAAAATTGCAGACATACATTTATGTATGGCATATAATATTGATAATGATGATGAAGAGTGGTTAGTGTTCCTGTGTTTATTATTTTTTATAATTATTTTAGAGTGTACTCCTACTTATTTAAAAAAATAAGTGACTGTATGCTGTGAATGCTGGCAGCAGCCTCACCCATCTCATATTTGCTGTCTCTTGACTACATTGTTTTCTCCTGTATTTGGCTTAATCTTGTGTTGTTTTGTTCTTCATGGAGCAATAAGTGATACTGTGTGTATGCTTATGTATGTGTTTGTGTACTTGATATATACTTCAGGCATTGCTTCATATAACTTTAACACACTAATCTTTTTGGGTTTTTCATTTTCTTTGTTGGTAAAATGAAGGAGTTGTAGTGTCCTAAGTCACAGTATACATCAACTATATGTAGATCTGTGCAAATACATTCTAAGATGTTTTCACAACAGATTGCCTAGCTATGTATTTCTCAGAACATACCCCATCATTAAGAGATGCATGAGCATGATAGTACTCCTCTTTCCCTTTCCCTTGTATTTTTTAATTTTCTCTGTTTTTATCTTATATTTTTTTTGTTTTAATTAGTTATACATAACAGTAGAACCCAATGATATTCTTCATAGAAATAGAAAAAGAAATCATAAAATTTATTTGGAAAAATAAGAGACCCAGAATAGCTAAAGCAATTCTTAGCAAGAAAAGTGAAGCAGGAGGCCTCACAATACCAGACTTTAAACTACACTACAGAGTTATAGTAACAAACACAGAATGGTATTGGCACCAAAATAGACTTGTAGACAAATGGTACAGAATAGAGAACTTAGAGACAAACCCACATAAATACAGTTATGTTCTGTTAGACAAAGGTGACAAAAATATTCACTGAAGAAAAGATAGTCTATTCAACAAATGGTGCTAGCAAAACTAGAAATCCACATGTAGCAAAATGAAATTAAACCTCTATCTCTCACCCTGCACAAAAATCAACTCAAAGTGGATCAAAGACATAGGCATAGGGACAGAGACCCTGAACCTAATAGAAAAAAAAGTAGGCCCAAATCTTTACCATGTCCTAGGATCTGACTTCTTTAACAAGACTCCTAAAGCACAAGAAGTAAAATCAAGAATCAATAAATGGGATGGATTCAAATTAAAAAGCTTCTTCTCAGCAAAGGAAACAATCCGTAACGTGAGGAGAGAGCCTACAGATAGGGAGAAAATCTTTACCACATGCACCTCTGATAAAGCATTAATATCTAGGATATATAAAGAACTCAAAAAAACTTAACACCAAAAAAAAATAAATAACCCAATCAATAAGTGGGCTAAGGAACAGAACAGACACTTCACCAAAGAAGAAATACAATCAACAAATATATGAAAAAGTGTTCAACATCTCTAGCAATTAGAGAAATGTGCTGTTTTTAAATCAGATTAAACTGAACAATTTGGCTTGTTTTGCTTCTATACAGAAGTAACCTTAGAACAACAAAACCACATTAAACCTCAGACTTCATACATAGATGGTGAGATACTTGGAAGCCCTGCAGGAAACTCAAGATGATACCCAAGAAAGCAGGTTTTCTAGGTGGCATTTGCTGTAAATCATAAATTATGGACAGAATCTTAATTCAATTCCTTCATTTTACCAGCAAGGAAAATGGAATACAAAAAAGATCAGTGTGCTGAAGTTGTGGGAGACACTGACTCTCCAGCTTTAAAGCACACCTGTGTATACCTGGTGATCTTGTGAATACGGAGCTTCTGACTCACTAGGTTTGGGTAGAGCCTGGAATTCTTCATTTCTTACAAGCTTCAGGTGATGTCAATGCTCCTGCTCTGTGAACCACATTTGTAGATGATATTTAATTTCAAGAGCAAAGATACTGATAGCAAATTGAAAGAACATGAATCCCTGCTAGATATTCACATGCCTCTCATGATGCCACAGGTTCAGACACTTTCCAGAGGAGCCAGCAAGAGACTGCTTCTGAATTAAAACCAGGCATGCGCTGCAGTGATTGACAGTGTAGGAAGGAATATAATTTACGTCAATGTATACTCTACTTGGTTTGTTATGGGAAGTCAGAGGGCAACCCTATCTATACAAATCTAAATTGAGTTGATCAAAGGATGCATTAGTGAGGAGAGATTTCTGAATAGCACCATTTCAAAACTTCCTTTCGTGCCCTTCTGCAAACTTTTCTGCCAAACTTTGAAATCCATCTCTAAGTGCTTCAACTGAAAGATAAGTGGAACTCAAACCATCTCCCTCTTGCCAGGATACCATTGGGCCTTTAGAACACATCTAAGGGGACCCAAAATCCAAACCCAAACCTCTTGAATCAAGAGACATTAATTTGCTGGGTTTGGGTTCAGAGATCTTAGACAGTTTTATTTAGGCAGTATTCTTTTGCCAAATACTTCTTGCTTCTGGGATTTGAATATGGCTCTTTTTCTCTCAGGCTCGATTTTTCTGCCTGTTCTCACACTAATTATTGAGAGAGAGAGAGAGAGAGAGAGAGAGAGAGAGAGAGAGAGAGAGAGAGAGAGAAACACTTAAAATTGTTCTTTAAGTGCTAAGTTCTTAGATTTATGGATTCAATAAAAAACAGTGCCTCTTCAATTTTTCAGGGCTTGTGCTGATTTATATGGGCTTTGCTGGCACAAAAATTAGATTAAAAATTTTTATTGAATCTTGTCTGAAATGCTTAAACTTGAAGGGAGATTTCAGGAAAGAAAATTCATTCTTCCAATACTCTCACTGGATTTGGCTTTAGGTAAATAGAATGTGTACACATTGACTCCGTTACTGGTTTATTTCCGGACGCATCCCATTCTGCCCAGTTCATCAGGGGGAGGGATTTCTTGTGCTATTGATAATTTCACCAGAAGTGTGTATTCTGCTTGTTATTTCAAGGTGTGGTGTCCTGATTACCATCTATAGAGTCAGGGGTTTGAATTTTGTCCCAGCCGTTGAGTCAACTCCTTCTGACTTCCTTACCAGCCAAAGGATTATCAGGAGACTTCTCTTGTGAATTCAGAAGAACCTATTTGCCAGAGCTCAAAATTCAAATTTCTGTGTTGCAACTTCCTGCAGCTCTAATCATCAGTTTTCTCTGCTTGCTCATGCTTTTCTTCATTTGAGCTCAGTTTGGTCTCCAGAAATCCAGTAGTGCTTCATGCACCCGGATGAACATTGAATCAGGAGGACAATTAAGTAGCTGAGAACAATGAACTCAGGCCTCTCTGCCTTTCTTCCTTGTTTAAATTCAGAAATGTTCCTAGGCTTCACTTTGCAGGATGATCAGAACTCTTTGGTTTTTACCCTTCAGTGGCAGACTACCAGCAAAGTGTGGAATTGGTTTCATTACCTTGTGAGATTGCTGGTGACAGTGGCTCATGCAGGGATGGTTATTTGCTTCCTGTGATTTTCCTGCCATGCAGGTGGTTGGTTATTAAAAAAAAAAAGTTATTTTCAGATATGTCCTGAAATAATATCACCTCTGTTGGGTTGCCTAAGGTAACAGGACACTGAAGGATGAGAGGTAGGGGGCTTGGTCTTGAATCAGCAGCAGCAGAAAGGTGCGGAAACGTCACGTCACGGTCTATGTCAGAAGAGCTATGTGTAGAAAGTAATGCTGTAATGGCTTATGGCTTTAAGAATGAGGAAGCATTCAATAACATAATGATTCTGTTGGGTCAAACCGGTAGATTGTGGAAGTTTTCTTAATGTGATTTTGTATCATGTTTTAATATAAAAAATGTTTATCATGAACATTATTATGCAAAAATTTTGATGCCTATTCTTGTGCTTTTGCCTGCCACAGTGGTCCCCCGACTCCACCTCCATGAATAACTTCATCTCCTCTTGTAATTCCATCCTCTCATACAGAAGAAGGAAGACTAGATTTTTGAGGAAAAAAAATGTTTGGTATGCAGATAATGCTCTTGAAGTGTAATTGTTGAATGTGTTTTATGCATTAAAACATTGTGAGAGGCTGGGGTTGTGGCACAGCCGTAGAGCACTTGCCTAGCATGTGTGAGGCTCTAGGTTCAATCCTCAGCTCCACATAAAAAAATTAAATAAATAATAAATAAAGGTATTGGTAAAACAACAACAACAAAAAACATTGTGAGGACTTTGCGTATCCATAGTACTAGTGAGTCAGAGATATCTAAATTTATATAAATATCTATTTATGTATATGCGTGTGTGTGTGTGTGTGTGTGTCTGTGTGTGTGTGTGTGTGTGTGTTTTCATTCTCACCTGTTAAACTTGTAGGTTTTCATCCTGGCACAAATTAATGATTTGTTTCCTTATTTTCCAACTTGTTAATTTGGTAAGCACACACTTGACTCAGTGGTTCCTGTAAATTTTATCAATCAACTAGTGCATCCTCTGAATGTCTGGTGAGGTGAGGCACTGCGGGGTGCTGGCTTCTGGAGGTGTAGCAAGCTCCTTAGATTCTGTTCTGCTAAGATTCCATCTCTCTCTCTCTCTCTCTCTCTCTCTCTCTCTCTCTCTCTCTCCATCCAGCCTCCCAGCCTTGGTAGCCAACTGGATTTCTGTGTGAAGGGTCGAGGGCCTTTGCAGGTTAAGAACAACTCTCTCTTTGGTGGGATTCTTCTGAGAAACAACATGGCAATACCCTGGATGTGGCCAAGTACATGTCTGCTGCTTAGAGTTGCTGTTTTTCAAAGCTAATCTTTTTTTTTTAAGTTCATTTTTAGACTTAGATTTTATTGCTCTGAAAAAACACAAATATCAGAAGCAGCACAGATTTACTCAGAAAGGATATTACTGACTTAATCTCATGAGATATCATGATTCCAACACATTTATTTTCAGCCATTATCAATTGGATATTTCATATTAATCAAGGAGGATATGATTTTGCTGGAGGAACTAGTTGGTGCTGCTGTCAGTTTTTCCTGTGTATGGTTCTATTATCTTTTTAATTTGATGGTGGGAAAATTTCTTCAGACTCTGAGTCAGAATAAGATTCAGGAAAAGATGACATGATCTATATTCCTAATTTAAGAACCTGTTTTTGATGATCAATATCTGCATCAAAAGATGTAGTTTTTATGCTTTCACTTTAAATAAAGATCAAGCAATAATTCTCACTTATATATCTTCTCCATTAAACACTTAATTTGTTATGCTTTTTATTTAAAGTCTGAGGAGAGGGACCTATTAGTTTATAAAAGAAAATGGTTAACTTCTTTTTCTTTTTTTTTTTTAATTGACTGAATTTGAATGGTGCTGGGAGAAGGCATCAAATTGAAGCAAAATTGGACAATTTGGTTACTTATCATTCACCTGAATTATAAGGTAAGCATGCTCATTTAAATAATCATTGAATCAAATTTCCGAAGAACAACTTATCTATAATGAAAGAAATACTTGTTCATTAGTTAAGAAAAAGAAAAAGAGGGAAAGTGAGTTTAAACCCTCTGTGTTTAAATTTGAAATTTCAAATCTACACCTGTGTTGGGGACCACGTAACAGCCGCTGTATAAAACAGCCGCTGTATAAATTGAGTTAAGGTAACGCTTCTGTTTGTTCTTTTGAATTTAGAAAAGGTTGTCATGCACCCTACAGATTTTACCTTAACAAAATATGGGCTTGGAGCTGTGGTGTGATTCTTTAGTCTTGGCACTCGGGAAACTGAGGCAGAAGGGTTCCTTGAGTTTAGGATTTTGAGATCAGCCTGGGCAATACAGTGAGACTCATCAGGAAAAAAAAAAAAAAGAAAAGGAAAGAAAGAGGGCAGGAAGGACAGCTTTATTAATTTAATTCCTCAATTAATATTTTAAAAGTACTTTGTACATATTGGGTACTGTGCTGAGTGAAGTAGTTTCAGCTTATTTTCCTAACTGTCCCATAGCATGTAGGATACTACAAAAGCCTCCCTCTCGAAACTTTTCTACAACTATAAAGTCCCAGACCCAGGGAAACGTCTCAGCCTGATTTGGTTTTCCTTGTATTAATGGCCTTTGGGGTGTTATTTCTTTTAGTCCTCTGGGTCTCCCTGCTCCCCTTTCTAGTTAGATCCATCTGATCAGCTCAGTATGTTAGTGTAACTGGCCTGAACTGTGCACCAGTCATGGGCATGCCTCGTTACAATGAACTAAAACTGGATTCCTCCAGTTCTCTCTACTTGTTAAACACATTAAACGTTGTTTTGTTTTTTTTTTTCCCCTGAAAAAAAGGTGTTGTTTGTTGAACAACACTTTTAGAATCACTAAACTATGGAAAAGAGAATAATCAGATATAAAAGCCTACTTCCTCAAGGAATTTACTGGGGAAGAGAAGGTACTTTCCAGTGTGCTTAGGGAACATATGGCCTTGGAATGCTCTGAGTCATGTGGACACTGAGCAGGAAAGAATTCCAAGATTTTTCTTTTCTTTTGTGGTGCTGGGGATTGAATCTCGTGCCCCATTCATGCTAAGCATGCACTCTGCAGCTGAGCTATACCCTTCACCCTAAGATCTGTTCCATATTCCTAATTTACTTGACCATTTGGTTGGCATTGTTCAGAGAAGTATTGCCTCTCTCTATTGCCAAAATGTTGTTTTTTTTCTTTCTAGCAACAAATATGTTTGAGGATTCTTGGAAAATTTTGTGGGTTTGGGGAGCATATTAAAATCCAAGATTATAATACTGCACTTTCAATTTTTTATTCTGATCTATGAATATGGAATTCAAAATCTTTACCATCTCAATTATTTGTGTCTTTTATGATCTGTAGACCAGAAGAAAGCAAGGGTGAAAATAGAACATGATTTTACTCTACAAAACTGAAGTCCTATATGTTGAGGTAATGGGGTCAAACCCCAAATCTTCTCTAATCCAGAAAACCTCTCCACAAAGGTAGTAGAGAAAGAAAGCAGTTTTATTACTGAAGAGCTTTAAGCCAGAATGTGGTACACGTCACAAGCAATCCACTAAGAATACAAAGACAGAAGGAAATTTCACTCCTTTAAATCAAGCAGATAAATTCATTATATACACATTTTAAAGATAAACGATAACTATCCTCAAGTAAGAGAACTCAACAACACTGTTTGTCACACATAATTCATCCTAACTTTAACTGGTAATGGGTGAACATATGCATGTTAACTAATTGGCTTTATCCAGAGGCAAAATCCTCATGCTTTTGTGACAGGAGGTGGTTTTGCAACTTGGAGCAAGGTGTCCACAGAAGAGAGGCCCTTGCTTCCCACAGAAATGAACCTTTAATGCAAGTACTTGTTTTCTCCTTGTTTACATTTTAGAGATGGAGCCCAGGTCCTGAAAAGAGATATTCCTGGGTCATAAAGCTGACAAGACCTATTTAGTTCTGAAAAGAATTGATATCCATTTCAAAGAAATGAGAAAGTACTTACAATTACAGGTTTTCTGAGGAAAATGTTCTCAGAAAAAGGAGAGAAGGGAAAACTCTCATTTTCAACAGGGAGAAAGAAACCATTTGGTTTTAATTTGTATTTGTTCTTACATGTGCAACTCTGCAGAAAAAAAATCATTATTTGGTTTCACAATTATCTGCTAATAAAATCTGGTGTGTCAATGTTTATCTCTGAGTATTGAGACCATGTGCAATATTTATACCTTCAACTTTGATGAATGCATACAGTATATGAGTTGAGTTCCTTGGAAATTTGGGATCTCATGTAGAATAGTTTTTCTCTTCATGCTGTAAGGGAATGGAGTCACAGGGGATACCAAGGATCTGATTATATATATATATATATATATATATATATATATATATATATATATATTTGGTGCCATGACCCTTGGTCATAATTCAGTGGCATACCCAACTTCTGAGATCCTTAGTAAATTTATATAGCATTAATAATTCCTCCTTGTTCTTTTTCTCAATGCAGTTACTATTGATGTAGATACTCTCATCTCACCAGAAAATCTGTCTCTTGCTCATATCTACTGGCCCTCAAAACCAGCTAAACATTACATTCACTGATGGACCTTTTATAAAACAGCCATGTCCCAAAGCCTGCCTTCAGAGATCCCAATTCAGTTGATTTGTGGTGGGACCTAGGCATCAGTATTTCAAAAGATCACTTTAGTGCAGCTGGAATTTAGAACTACTGATCCAGAACAAATGACCGGCCCAGTAAGGCACTACCAACCATAACAATTACCCCCTGTTTGCACACTGGTCCCCACACCCATCTATTTATAATATTGGTGATTTACTACCACTCCACTGGACCTTTCATAAAATGGAGGGATGTTTTTTTCCGAGGAGACCACATTACTATGCCCATCATCATTTCCACCACCTCCAACTGTAAACATAGGCTGTACATTTGAATCCGGGGTACCTTGCATAGAGACTGGCGGGCCCTTTAATGAATGAATAACAACTGCCTAGTTATTAAGCAGGATGTGAGAATCAAAGAGTCAGAGCATGTAGCTCTTGAATGTAAAGAAGGTCTCTTCTGAAATTCCAATTCCAACTCTGGGGATGTGAGATCAGAGTAAAATTCAAGTACATGATTATTTGCTGTTGAGAATAATTAAGGTGTGATCTTAGTAAGCTTGGAGGCTTTAGAAAAAGGGGGAAAACCCAAAGCCAGAGAAATTTGAATGGTAATTAATTCCTGGATTTTTAAACATTTTAGTTATGAGATATCAAAAATTTTTTCTGCCATAGCCTCTTTATATTTCCAGTGATAAGAGAGGAAAGAAGAAGAAAAAGAAGAAGGTGGAGAGGGAGGGGGAGGAGGAGGGGGGGAGGAGGAGGAGGAGGAGGAGGAGGAGGAGGAGGAGGAGGAGGAGGAGGAGGAGGAGGAGGAGGAGGACCACCTCAAATGCTTTGTAGAATTATCAATATTCTTGCCTATCTTGATTTGACTGGGAGGGTAACAGAAAAATAAAAATAGATCAGGGAGAAAAATTTGGAAAATGTTTTTAGGGTTGAGGAGGAGAAAAGAAAAGCAGGTAAGGGAAGAAAAAAGGAAATTGTTGGAGAGGGCTTTCCCCCTCAAGATATGGGGAGTTAGAATAGGGAAGTTTTCCTTTAACACAAATGCAGTATTGTGCTAACCTAAAAGATGATGCCTATAAATGATTTGGAACATTCTGTCTTCTTGGACACAAATCTTGTGACTTTGGTAAATATGCTTCCTGGTCCCTATTCTGCTCCCCTTCTCACCCTTCCTATATGATCTTTTACAAATGGCAATATTTTTACTTTGGAGGACAGGTGTTTAACCAGGAGTTTACCTAAGGATGACCCAGAAAATTCTAATTCCTCCCAAAATGTCCCACTTTTTTAAAAAAGACCTCCTAGTCAGCTAAGTCTGACGTTCTATGTACTATCGTCTCATGCATGCTAGAGCCTTAGAGACCCCAAGAAGGCTGAAATTAAGAAGCCTTTGAACTTTAACCTAGCATTCTCCAAATATATGAAATCAGGGAACTCATTATTTTTTTTTAATTTTTTTTTTTAAATTTTCATTTGTTACACATGACAGAAGAATGCATTACAATTCATATTATACACATAGAGCCCAATTTTTCATATCCTTGTTTGTATACAAAGTAGAGTCACACCATTTGTGTCTTCATACATGTACTTAGGTTAATGATGACCATCTCATTCCACTGACTTCCTACCCCCATGCCCCCTCCCTTCTCCTCCCTCCTCTTTGCCCTATTTAGAGTTCATCTAATCCTCCCATGCCCATCCCCCAACCCCATTATGAATCAGCAACCTTAAATCAGAGAAAACATTTGGGATTTGCTTTTTGGGGATTGGCTAACTTCACTTAGCATTATACTCTCCAACTTCATCTATCTACCAGCAAATGCCATGGAAATCAGGGATCTCTTTAAATGATCCTGGAAGTCTCTATGGCATAAGATCTGTGTCATGCATGATGGGAACACCTTGTTAACCTACTTGCTGACATTACATTTGCCATCCCCTTACCTTACTTCTATGGTTGTGGCTTTTATTAATTTATGTTAGAGAAGATCTAAAGAAGAGGAGAAAGAAGTTGAATTTAGCAAAATAGATGGGAAAAAGAGGAAGGTGAAGGTAATACTGGACCCAGACAGAGATTGAGAGCTACAACAGTGCCCAAGTGGAAACCCAACCTAGGTACTTTCCAGAAAATCAAGGACTTTCCCAAATGTCATATAATTTGAAAAGAAGGAAAGAGAATCAAGGACAAGGCTTCCCAGATCACTGAGTTTGTGATTACAGGCTTCCTACTCCACCTACACCCAGATTCAATCTGGTCTTCAGACACATAGCCTGTTCAAAACAACTGTTGAGAATGTGGGCCAAGCTTGAGATAAGTAGTGTTGAAGAAGAGTTAATAACAGACAAAGAAATGTCAAGTTCTTTATGATGATTTTAAAAATTTCTCTGATTTCTGTCTGGGACATGATGATGAGCCACATTTCATTTTAAAAATAATATGATTGGGGGTGATATTATCATTCTATCTTTCTTCTCTTTATCTACTAAGGAATTTATCATAATCAGAATCCATCTAACTACAAACTGACTACAACTAGAGATACTTTCTTCATTATTCCACATTTAGAAAAATAAACATTCATAAAAGAAGCTAGTGAGAAGCTTATCATGAGATACACAACGATTCCAGCAGCATGAATTTGGCTTCCAACATGCTTTCATATTAGGTATCTATTTTGGAAAAGACTGGGCAACTGTGATTATTTTAATTCACAGATAAAGAAAGTTAAGTGATTTGCCCAGGACCATATTGCTATGATAGCCAGAACTCCAAATTCTGTCTACGTTCTAATACATGTGGAGCTTCTTTCACTAGGCCTTTGACTCCTGGGATACTCAAAAGTGATATTCACAGAAAAAAGTAATAGTTAATAGCTAATAACTAATAGCTAATGCTTCTTGGGAATTTACTATGTTCTAGGCCCTGTTTTAGGTTCCTTCCATGACTGTGCTATTCAATCCTCAAAATATTCCTATGGAGAAGGTACATTATTTTCCTCATTTTACTTAGTAGATAAAGAGCTTAGTGAAGTTGATCGGTCTGGTGTTGAGACTGAGATGGGTTTGACACTGGAGGCCAGGCTTTGACCACGATGCTGTTTGTATTAGTTTCCTATTGCTGCCGTAACAAATTACCACAAATGCAATGCTTCAGACACCACAAATGTCTATAGATCAGAAGTCCAACACTAGTTTCACTGGGCTAACGTCCAGGTGTGGGCAGGCTGCATTCCTCCTGGAGGCTTTGGGAGAATCCGCTGTGTACCTTGCCCAGTTTCAGAGGCCAGCCTCATTCCTTGCCTCCTGATCCCCTTTAGTCTTCCAAGTCTGCCATATTCACCCAGTCTCTTGTGGCTATCTTTATTAGATCTCATCAATTTTAATGACCCTTGTAATTACATCGAGCATACCTGGATAATCCTGGATAATCTCCCTATTTTAAAGTCTGCTGATTAGCAATGTTAATTCCATCTGCAACCTTAATTTCCCTTTTCCATAATTTAACTTATTCACAATTCCAGGGATTAGGAGGAAAACATCTTTGGGAAAGGATGATTAGGATGCCTACTGTATTGTTCTTTCTCTGTTTACAGAAAGAAAGATTTAGAATTCAGTACTATATTTACTCAGGAAGAAAATGTTACCAGAATATTTTAGAAGAACTTTCAACAATAAATATGTGAGTAAAAATGACTTGGTTAACAGTGAAGAAACAAGAAAATATGATTGTAATAAAACAACCTGTATTTGCATAGTCCTATGCTGTTTACTAAGTGCTTTTACATAGCTGGTCTTCAAAGATAAACTGTGAGGTAAATAGGTAAGATTTGACAGCTAATTAACCCTCTTCCCGCCCTTCTTTTCTTGTTTTGATTTTCTCCTCCCACCTTGGTTCACAAATGTTCTTCCTAGAATAAATCATATTGTGCAAGCCTCGTAAAAAGTATAATTTTCATCTCGAATAAATATACTAAACATTTCCACAACTTTCTATTACTTTTAAGTTTAGTTTTTAAGGAACTCTGGGAAATTCTAAATATCATTTGCAGATGGCAGGTCCTTGATTTGGTTTAGCTCATCAATAAGAGGAAATTAAGAAGACAGGTACTTTTGGGCAAAGTAAGGGTAAAGCTGGTAGAAAGTTGTTTTTTGTTCATTTGAAAAACCAAATTGAGCACTTAGTATATGTCACTTAAGTGTGGTCCACCCACTGGGGACATTTTATTTCATTACTGAATAAAATCAGTATAAGAGCCCTTATCTAGGGAGCTTAGACATGAATTTCTAGAAAAATAGATTGATAATGGACAAATTAACACATATACAGATATGTCTATTTACCTATCCATACATACATCTCCCTAGTATTTGTCAATGCTAAATACTATATATAGGAATGTTAGACATGATTTCCTATACATGAAAGTACCACAGTGAATCTCACTATTGTGTATCTATGTATAAGACTAGGGTCCTAAATAGAATAAGACATAGTCCCTGCTTGTGTAATTATATCAAAATGGATTATTTGTATAACTGAAAAGAATGAATAAAATTTAACAAAAAAAATTAAAAAATAAATATATAATATAATGTCATATATGATCATGTTGTACATATTCATAATATTTAGCTGTGGTAAATGTTGGGATTATATACATACATATATTATATACATAATCCCAACATGTATTTAATATATAACAGTGATAGGTGCTGGGGAGTCTGGTCATGCTTCTCATTTCATATGAGGTGGCCAGGCAAGATAAAATGTGAACAGAGATCTGAAGAAAGCAAGAGATAGAGCCATGTGATTATAGGGAAGATTATCCAGATACAAAAAGCAGAAGCCCAAAGGACCTGAGGTGAGAACAGGCTTGGCATATTGGAAGAAGAGCAAATAAATGAGTTGAAATGGAGCAGAGGAAGCTAACTAGAGAGAAATAGAAGCTGAGTTCCTAGAGATGGTGGGGACCTGACCATGGGCAAACATGGCGGAATTTGGTTTTTATTCTGAGTGAGATGAGGGCCCACTGGGAGGATCTGGGAACAGAGAAGTGATGAAATCTGATTTTGGTGTTGAAAGGATCACTCTGGCACCTGGGGATGGGGAAAAAAATGGGGAAAGGGAAGAGAGACCAGTTAAGAGGCTTTTAAAATAATCCTACCTGAGGGTAGCTGCAGAAATGGAGAAAGGGGTCAAATGGAAAATGTAGGCCATTTCTATCTGTGATGATTGCTGATGATAGGGAAGTGTGGTGTTAGAGAAAAGGACATCAAGAGTTTTAACCTAAGCAACTGAAAAGATAGAGTTGACATTTATCTAGATGAATAAGCCTGGGGACAGAGTAGATTTTGGGGAAGAAAAGGAGGACCGGACATGTGGAGGTTGAGTGGCCTATTGGATGCTCAACTAGCAATATCAAACAGGCAGTTGGATATGCAAATTTGGACTTCAAAGCCAAAGACATAAATTGGAAATCATCAAAAGACTGCTTCCTGGTGTGCATCAATATTTAGAGGCTAGAGAGGAGGGGAAACTCCGCAAAAAAAGAGACTGAGGATGGGCCAGTGAGATAGGAAGAAAACCAAAAGAAAATAACAACTTGGCAGTCCGGGGAAGAACATGCTTCCTGAAGGAGAGAGTGAACATGCAGGTGGTAGTGAGGAAACAGGCTGAAAACTGACCTCTGGATCTGGCAACAAAGACATGTCTTTGGGGACCTTGACAGGAGCTTTCACAGCACCATGGTGAAGAGGAAACTGGAGGGAGCTCAAGAGAGGGTGGAGGAAAAGGAGGGAGAAATGGCAAATGTAAAAAATCTTTCAAGAATGGTTTCTCTAAAGGAAGCCAGTAACGTAGAGCAGTAGTAGATATGATCATAGCTCAAGGGAGTTAAAAAAAATTAAAGGAAAAAAATTACAACATATTGATAGGCTGCTATGAAAGAACCAATGGGAGAAATTGATGATCTGGTGACAAAACAATTGCTGGAGTGACAAGACAACATGCCTGGGCAGGTGATGGGGCATGGGGATCAGCTGTAGAAGGACCGGACTTACCAAGGGTCATGTGAAGCAATCAAAGCCAAGGCAGGAGAGACGGGCACAGACACAGATAGATGGGTCGATGTGCCGGGCACAGGGGGTACTTTCTGAGAAATTCTAATGCCCCAGTGAAGTGAGAGGCTATATTATCTGCTGAGAATAAAAAAAAGGGGGATGGGATGTGGAAACCCTGAGGGAAGAGATGAAGGTGTCCTGAAAGAGAGGAGGAAAGCAAGCACACTGGACCTGTATGAGTGTTGCTAGGATTGCTGGTCTGATTCAGCCTGATTTTGGTTTTCCCTAGCTTCTCCTGGTAAAGGAGGTTAATCATCGATCTCATGGTCAGAGCAGTAATGTTTTTACATTTGCAAAAATATTGTCTTTTTCTGGATCCTAATAAAGCATTATGAATGAAGTCTTAAATATGTTCCACCCTCTGGGGGCATTAGCATTTTCAACAGTAGGAGAAATCCTTATTCACTACCTCATGATTTAGTAGTGGAAGGTTAGATGTCAGTAGTAAGGTTGGTGAGGAAGTGTTCTCAGAAAGTGGGTCCAATTGCTGTTCCTCAAAATAACAGTATATCATTATCAACCGATGCATGGATTTGGAGCCTTATAAATAAGCCATTGTAATTTTGGATATTTACTTTTTGACAGAGGCGATTAGTTAATGTCAGGGTGAGCATGCCATTTAACTGCTTTAGGAACAAGAAAAAATAGGACTCAGGAAAGGTTTAAGGGGGTAAGATAGTTATAAATCTCCTTTGTTACTGTCCTGTGGTTGTCTTTTAAAGCTGTGATTCATTTCCAGGGCTTCTTAACAGAGAAAATTATAAACATCACAGAGATGCTTAATACTTTCTTTTTGTAGTCTTGTGGTTCATTATTAGGATGCCAAACTTTAATCCTTTGGAAAATGAGAGTATGGTGGTGTCCTCATAACATGGGGTGCTAATTCTGGTCACTGCTTCCATTTAATAAAGACAGGATATGTCTTTCTCTCTCTTAAGTGGCAGAGCTAACCTTATAAGCTGTCATAGCTTTGCTAAAGCAAGAAAATTCTGAGAAAAATCTTCTGACACATTTTTCTAGACTTCTGGAAAAACAGTATATAAAGAACCAAGAGAGGCTGACATAAAATGAAGACAGCTTACTGTTCTGCCTTTTTCCTTAATTGGAAATGCTGTTTTATAAGAAGCTCTATTTTATTTTCATGTACTCCAAGGAAGAACAGCATAGTTTGATTAAACTGAAAAAAAAAATAATCTTCATTGGTGCTTTAACTCTGTTATTCTATGTCAGAGCTCATGGTGCAGACCGAGAAGGGCAAAGAAAGATTGAGGAACAGGATAGTGCTTTTTACTCAGGTCACTGTGGGAATCCTGAATCCTGAATGGATTATTCCCAAATAGAAACACAAAGATAAACAGTATAAACTATAATGCAATACAAAGATACCACCCACTTCGCTTGTTTTCTTACGTTTGTAAAGTATTGGTTTTTGTCACAGAGATTCATTACCTAGTGTTGTTTTTAGTCACCCATCTACCCTGTTAAACAGTGCTAGATTTGATGTTAGAAACGGGGGTGCAGAGATTAGTCAGTGATGGTCCTTGTGCAATGTACACATAATCTAATCTTGCAAAGTAGTCAACAGTACTGGGTGGAACAGTGTCCCCCCAAAGTTCATGTAGACCCAGGAATTCAGAACGTAATCTTATTTGGAAATGGGATTCTTTGCAGAACCATCAAGCCAGCAGGACAGCATCCTGCTTTAGTTGTGCCCTAATCCAATGACTGGTAACCTCATAGACAAAGGGGAATGTGGACATAGACACCCACAGAGGAAAGCAGCCTGTGAAGGCCAAGGCAGAGACTGAAATCGTGCTCCACCAACCCACAAATGCCAAGGATTGCTGACAACCACTACAAACTATGAAAAGACAAGAAGAATCCTTGGAGAGAGAATAGGCAGACCCACTCTTTGATTTTTGACTTCTAGCCTCCAGAACTGTGAGACAGCCAGCAGCTATTGTTTGAAGCCACCAGCTTGTGACTTTTGTCCTGGCATCCTTAGCAAACTAATACAGAAACCCATTTTGATGTACCACACTAATCTGAAAACAATTCTCTTTTTTTTTCCATTTTTTTTCTTTTGTGAAATCATTCTGTTGGAATGGGAAACTTCTCGCAAGTGCTCTGCTACAGTTGATTTGAGATGCTGCGTGGAGACCCATCTTCTTTTTTTTTTCCACTCACTTTCACCAAGTGCTTTTGTATTTATTCAGGGCTGATATTTTCTTCTTTAAAGTATGTCTCTGAGACAGTTTTCTCTGCTTTCATAGTGAAAGTATTCTTGTGGTAGAAATAAAAGCTATTAGTAGAGGACTTTACTAGAAGCTGAAGGCATTTAAACAAAAAAAAAGTAGGTGAATGATTTATAATTCTTCCCTGAATTCCAAATATGTTTCACGAGAAGCAGAAACGGAAAGAAAATGATACCAGGGCTTCTTAAAATTAAATGAAATTTCTACTTGGCCACATCTTAATAAACAGGAGCCAGCTAAGCCATATTTCTTTTATCTGCACAAGATGAATGGCATTTCAATCAATAGATCCAACGGCAAAGAGCAAGCCATGGTACATACCGCTGCCAATGTCAGATATAGTAAGTACTCAAGGATACATTGGCAGGGACAAGTTTTGTGCAAATGCTGTTTCGTGAAAGGCAAATTCTCATGGTAATTGTTGGTGACCATGGAGATCATGTTCTAAATTAACATTGCACGATTATTGATTTGGAGGTAGAAAATGTATTTATTCCAAAAGCTCATTACCTAGCAACCACTGAGGTAGAGTCCCCCCTATCAGAAACAGTCTCTCTCATAAAACTATGGAGGTCAAGTTACTGGCCCTGTTTTGTGTGTTTTGTTTTGTTTTATATTCAAAAATAGATCTGCATATAATAGAATATTCATGGCCATTACTTTCCAAACCTGCTCAAAACTAGATTCTTTTATAAAAGATAGGAAAGGACATTAAAAAAAAAAGACCTGTTAGGGCATTGGGAGATAGAAAAATATAAATTACTCATATAGGTCAGACAATTTTTATTCTTTAGGGCTGAGTTTTCTTTCTTCCTTTCCAACATTCTTTCCTGAGAGTCAGTCAGCCCCTGCCCCTCAACCATCTATAAAATCTCAGAACTTATATACACAGAACGGTACAACCAGCACAACCTATTTTTGTGGTATTTATTTTAAAATATTTCCTTCTGAACAACTTCCTAAGATAATGATGCTCCAGATTAGTCAGAAAATACCAACTCAACGGGAAATGAAACACCACGGGCTACCCTAGGACGGAGTGATTTCATGGAGATACAGCTGATAAAAGGTGCCAAATCTAGGTACAACTACTTTAAAATTCTTCTAATTTCCTCACACAATTCAATGTGGTGAAGAAGATATGATTCCACTTTAAACGAGCAGAGATCACTGGGGGGCTGTGGCACACATATACCTTATACATGTGAACCCTAGTCAGCAAGGGTAAGATTGCCAAAGATCTCGGCCTTCTATATGAGTTACCCCTACATACTTGTTAATATTTGGCTAGTTCTGATCACATCTCAAAGGAAAAAGCAGTTACTCAGGAGGAAAAAAAAAAGTAATTCTATCCTAATGCTTTGCAGAGGAATAATTATGTGAACCATGTATCTAACTATATCCTGAACCTTTAGAAACTAGTCACAAATCTCTCAAAAAGTTAATTTTTAGTTTCTATAGGCTTCCCTAACACACGTTCATTGTATTGCATGTGAAACTGTTTGTGATGGCAGGAGGCGGGAGGTATGGATTGGAGAATTTGAACTAAAAATTCCAGTTATTACCCAATTAAACTGGTACAGTTACATTTATAGCCAAATAACTAGAAAAATGAATACTTTACTCTCCAATTTCCATTTTCTGTTAGGCACATCACAGTCAAAGGCGCTATTGAAATTGGATTGTAAAAAATATATTTCTATTATGTGACTAGATATGTAATGATGTATATGGCTTGGAGTTAAGATCCTTAGTTGACATTAGGTTCTATAACTCATTCAGTAGCAACATTATTGAGTTCCTAGTGTGGGTCAGGCACTGGGTGTTACGTGCAGGACAGGCTGAATAAGTTGTCTGCAGGGCATGCCAAAGTTAGCTGTAGGATGACCTGGCCGCTCAAACCCTCTGTCTGGTTCTTTATCACCTGTTTGCTTCAAGCCCCCGCTCAAGGCTGAACGCTCAACTGGCAGATCAAGGCCGACCACTTAACCCCCTTGTGTGCCAACAAGGCAGCTTGCAGATCTATAGACCCCATTAGATTTGGGCTATAAAAACTCCCTCCTGCCAGGCCCCTCTTTCTCTTGCTCTCTGTCTCCCTCTCTGGCTCTCTTGCTCTGTCTCTCTTGTTCTTGCTCTTGCTCTCTCTTTCTTCTTTCTTTCTCTCTCTCCCTCTCTTTTTTTTCTCTCTCTCTCTTTCTCTTTCTCTCTTTTCTCCTCTGTTGCACTGCTGTAATAAAGATCTCTTGGTCGCTCCTAGTGTTGTGGTCACTTTCCTTTCACTGGGGACTTAGCTGTAAAGAAAACAAACACAAATCTCTGCCTTTTATGGCATATTTTCCATAATGACTTCAATTACATAACAGAGGATTATATGTAAGTTGGAGCAATGGAACTGGAATTTTTACTAATGGAACACTTACATACTGTGTAATGTATAGCTAAGAAATGAAAAATTCTACAAGTTTGGATAAATACAAACACCTGTGTAACAACTATAGTCAAACTGCAGGATAATTCTACCACCCCAGAAAGTTTCCTATGCTCTTTAGCACAGAGTTCATACCCCACCAATCACTATTTTAATTTCTATCACCAAGGCGTGTTTTTTTTTTCTGATAGTTAGACTTCATGCAAATGTAATTATAGAGTTATATTCTTTCATGTGTTGCTTCTTTCACTTAGTGTGAGGTTTTTGAGATTCATTCATGCTGTTGTATCTGCAGTTCATTTCTTTTTTATTGCTGAGCATTATTTCATTGTGTGACTATACCACATTTGTTTATCCATTCAAATGTTGATGGACATTTGGGTGGTTTCCAGTTTTTGGTCCTTATGAATAAAGCTTCTGTAAACAATCTGGCATAATTCTTTTCCATACAAGTCTGTTGTCAGATATATGTTCTGTGAATATTTTCTCCCAGGCTGTAGCTTGCATTTTCATTTCTGAACCATGTCATTTGATGAGCAGAAGTTTTCCATTTTGATGAAGTCAATTTGGCATTCTTTTATGATTGGTGTTTTGTCTCATCTTTATGAAATCTTTTCCTACTTGAGGCACATAGACATTCTGTTTTTCTCTGGAAGCTTGAGAGTTTGAGCTTTTGCCTTAAGGTCTATAATCCAACTCAAGTTAATTTTTTTTTATGAAGTAGTAGCTGAAGTTAAACCCCCACACACATAATTATGTCAACATTTTTTTTGAAAATACTATCCTTTCCCCTCTTGAACTACAGTAAAGGAGTTTGTCCAAAATTCATACTTTAACTTTGTACATTTCTGGATTATTTTCATGTTCTCTATGCTATTCCATTGATTTAAAAATATTTAAGCATATACTAAATTTTAAAATCAGGCAGTGGGAATCCAAATTTTTTTCTTCTTCTTTCAAGGTTGTTTTAATTATTATTATTTCTTTTCATGTACATTTAAGAATCAGCTTTCTAATTTCTACTTCAAAAAACTCTTAAGGAGTTTTATTAAAACTGTGCTGAATAAATGTAATACAACTGAATTGTGTTGATCAATCTAAGGAAACTTAATATGTTAATATTATTGACTTTTCCAATTTATAAATAGAGCATATCTCTCTGTTTATTTAGGTCTTCTTTTGTTTCTCTCGGAAATAATGTGTAATTGTCACACTTTTTAATTAAATTTGTTCTTAAGTATTTACTATTTCTTGGCAATATTTTCAATGGAATCATCTTAAATTTCACTTTCCAATTATTTTCTGTTGATATACAAAAATTGGACTTCATATATTAACCTTGTAGCTTGTGAATTTAGTATATTTAATAACTTTATAAAGTCCTTAGAATTTTCTAGGTAAAAATTATATTATCTGCAAATAAAGACAGTTTGTAATTGAATTTTTAAACTTTTATTAGGAAACAAAGATTTCAAGGTACAAAAATATTAATGATGTAAGTAAAATAATGAACAAACAAACTAACCATTTCGGTGTTATACAATGAATCTGTAACTGAATTCATCTTATTCACCTAGACCAATGTTACCTGTTAGAAATACAATATGAACCATATATGTATTAAAATTTTTTTTTAGTAATCACATTTTTTAAAAGAAAACAGGAATGAATGTAATTAATTTTAGTGTCGTATTTTGTTTAACGCAACATAGCTTTGAATCTACTTTTTTAATACCTATGTTGTGATATCTAGCACTCTTTTCTTACCAGTATTACTTTAGGAAGGTGACTGCAGTAGGTAAGAGCCCAGCTGTGAAGTTAGACTGGTTTCCTATCCTGCCTCATGACTTACCATGTGACCTTGGGCAAGTTCCTTATTCTCTCTTTGCAATAGTTTCCCCATCTGTAAAATGGTGATAATAACATTGTCAATCACATTGAATCCTTGAGCTAAGTAAAGTAAAACTAAGGAAGATAGATTAAATGAGTTCGCATAATGCCAGGCACATAATAAACATGCAAGGAACATTAGCTGAAATGAGTATATCACTGTGTTGTGTGTGTGTGTGAGCATGTGTGTGTGTGTGTGAGCATGTGTGTGTGTGTATGTGTGTGTCTGAGCATGTGTGTGTGTTTAGAAACACCTTACAAATGACTTGGGTGAGGAATGAATCCAGTGGAAAGTTCTGATCCTTTATTTTTGTCCTTTTGGTTGGTCTTGGGATTAGATCGAACCACATAGATCAGGTTGATATGTTGGAGTGGAATAATTTGGAACGTGGCACTTAGGAAGACGACTCCTCAGGAAAGCACCTGTGGAACTAACCAGAGGCAGCTGCTGGGCCCGGTCAACCAACAGAGGTTCCACCTGGGGGTCTCCAAATCACTCTGAATTTGGAGCTGAATAGGACTTTTTAGACATTTTCTATAGATATATTTGCTCTAATTTCTATTTCTGGTCCCTAGCTGCCAGTAACCTCTGCTGGTGCGGTTGACATCTGGCAGCTCTCTGGCTCAGTAACTTAAGTCAAATTACCTTTTTCTCTTTGTTTTAATAATGATTCTGTCTACTCTTCTCCCTGGAAGCCAGAGAAAGGACAGAAGGGGGAAAAAAAAAAACCAGCAGCCCTTCTGAGGCAATGTCTTAGATTTTTGAAAGAATCTATTTTGGACTCACTTTAAAATCCATTCATTTTGATGAATATAATCTAGTGTGTGTCTGGAGTCAGCCCAGTAAATTTGTGAAGATTCTCGGCTTCATCTCAGTACTCTCCGAGAGACAATAATTCTGTACTTCGGCAGCATAATGAGATTTATTTGCACAACTTCCACCAGTGTATCTATAGAATGTGCTTGTGGGGGAGAAGGGTTATTCAAGTGCTAGCATCTGACTTTCCTGCTTTCAGTAAATGTTTGCTCTTTGAGATATTTTTCTATGTATGTGTCTCTTAGAGTTTCTTTGCTCTGTGATGTGTTCTTCTCTCGGGAGGCTGGCAGTGTAAGTGGTTGACAAAAAAAGCTAATAAATCTGAGGTTAATAGGGCTCTAGACAGCAAAGTACATAGAATAAGGAGTCTCACTTGCTGCAGACTATTGTTGAAGAAGGAACTGTCAACAGAAAGGCTGATTATTGCAAAGGGCAGGACAAAGCTCAGAAAAAATTCCAGATCACTTTTCAATTCGATAAAGCAGTACCTCACATCAGCATATGACTTTCCTCGGGGATTTAAAGTCAGAAAGAAAGGAGTCAAAGAAAGACAACTATCTTCAGCCCAGTTTGGATTTGGAGGGAATTCATGTATGGGGAATATAGCTTGAGGGGACAAAATACACAGGAATGGACTGTTGAGACTCAGCTATACAATGCACTGCAAATGTTTCTTTGAAGAACTAGCATGGGGGAACCTCATACATTTTGGGAGAATCTGCCACTTATGTGGGCTTTTGAAGCTCAACAATGATTCTGATTCTTTCCCTCGTTCTGCAGGGAAATCAAGTACATTTAAATATCAGCTGTGTGTGGCTGTAGGGCATAGGAGAGGTGGACTTGTTCATGCAGATCCCGTGACTGCATGTGCAGATGGTAATAGCTGACATCTGACTCTTAAGTCAGTCACTGCTTTATATTTCCTCAATCTGTTCCTCAGATGAATGAAAGGAGAGGTGTTGCTGTGGCGGTCAAGGCAACTTGCCTGTGGGGAGAAGGCTATCATTCTATAAGATCTAGCATGTAGGCTGTACAGGCAGAGAAAGGATGTTTGTATAGCTTCTAATATGTAAATATAGTAAGGGCTGAAACATTATATATTTGAGAAGAGGAATAGAGAAAGATAGCCCAGGGGTGCATCTGATACAAGGGCACATTTCTTTAAGAAGCAAGCTGTCTGACAATGTGGTCATTCGTTGCTCTTGAACTTAAGGAAAGTACCGCTTGACACAGACATTTCTCAGGTTGAAGAAAGAAAGGGCTCTTATTTAAAGACAATGTTAGGAATTATGATAAGCTGAGGCTTCTATCTACATTGTAAGTCTCTCTGCATCTATTGAGTAGGCAATCTGTGCCAAGATCACGTCCAGGTACTGCAGGAGGGTTTTCAACAAGTAGGAGTGGAATCTTGCTCATTGTCTCCTACTGAGTTTCTAGCTCTGTCCAAGGCACTGATCCCTGTGAAAGAAAGGCAGAGCATCTCTCAGAGGAATTAGGCACCTGGAGCTCCAGATAGTGCTCCACTTTCTCATGTAGCCTCGGAGGCTTCTTACCCTTGAATTCATTGGATTACAACTCTTTTCTTATAACCAATTCCCTTCCTGGTTTATGCCACTTTGGATATTTGTTATTTTTTGAGAGAAACCAGACATTTTTATAATTAAACAAAGAAAAATGAATATACAAAAATTGAAGCAGAACTCTTCCTACTCTAATTTCCACCTTCCTTCTGTATGTGTGTGTGTGTGTGTGTGTGTTTGATACTCATTATTTTAAGCTATTCAATATACCCCTTCTCTACCCTCTTTCTCATTATGTTTTTATCTGATTTCCTAGTCCCAAAAATGACGTCCATAAAGATGAGTTCCAGTTCTTTATCTCTCATATCTGCATTTCAAGCACATTACAATATGTCAAAATTGACTGTTCAGTATATGACTGAGAGCTATCCTCCACATTTGTCTATTAGTTCTCAGTGTACTGGTTGTTTCTCACATAAACGACATAAATGATAGCCATTTCTGTCCCAATCTCTGTATGTCCAGGCCTTACCTGCTTGGATGACCTTAATGCATTGTCTTGAGTACATCTGAGGCCTCCTGTTTACCCTGTCCAATTCCTCTTCCCTTTCAAACCTACCTGCTATGAGAAATGATCTCTTTTCTCAAACTTTCCACAGTATTTCTGAGTACATTACATGTGCTAACTCATTGAGTACTAACCATATCCTATGATGTACGTAACCCTATAATTTCCACTGCTCCGCAGATAAAGAAATTGAGGCATAATAGTCACATAACTTTCCCAAAGCCATGTTGTTAGCAAGCAACAGATCCAGGATTAAACTAGAGAGCCTTGTTCCAGAACACATGATTTCAACCCTTATTGCCTGGATACCTCCAGGGCTTTATATCTAACACTGAGGGTGCTGCTGGAGAATACATTTCCTACTCTAACCTGGAGGGTGGAGCATCTGTCTGATTCTCTTTGGCTCTCAACTGTTGCCTCCCAGGGTGCCTGGTATATTTCAGAAACTCAATAAATACCGGGTGAAAGATTGATTCCCTTATTTTGTAACCGTATCACTTTCTGTGGTTTGGTTGTCCCTAAATTTAACCAAACAATATATTAGTTGATGGTCAATATGTTGATTTATCCAAAGCCTTATTAGGCAGAGAGTAAGCCATTTTCTTCCCATCTTTCATGTCACCTCCTCACCTCCTCCTGCCTGAAGAGGAAAGTGGAATTGGTTTGACATGAAAAATCTTGTGCACTGCTTCTAAACAACTTAATAACCTCCAGGATTTTACAAATTGATCTTTTCCTTAATGAATTGCCCCAGAAACTTTCAGTTTTGAGAGTCAGACTACCTGTTCCATAATTCATGAGTTAGGACTGGTGTTCTTGTAGTGCAGGAGGAGCTGATTAATTTTTTGGACATTTTGGCAAATCTGATCTGGATGACTAAGTCCCTGGCCTGTTTTAAATCTTATTTCTTAAGTCCTCTGGTAGGAATTATATTATGTCTCTGACAATAGTAGTCTTTGTAATGAGAACTGAAACAAAACAGGCATTAAATGTATCCATGTTATCCAACCATTATTCATTTCTCTTCTTACTAGCATGAGTGCCTACCCTTTATTTTGACTCTAGTTGAAATATGTTTCCTGGTTGCTAAATGTTACATCCCTCTTGCTAAGTTGATCTTGTGTATCAGGAGTATATGCATAGTCTGAAGCTTTGGATAATAGAATTTGGATTTATTTATTCTTTGAAGGTTAAAGTTTGGGGATTATTTATAATAGTAGGACACCCCTACAAGCATGACCTTTACCTTGCTCATGAAGAAAGACTGGTCACACAGACAACAATCTTTTCAATCTTGCCTTATTATGCCATGTAAATGCCTGGGGAAAATCCTGAAGCTCTTGATGTAGTGAACATAAACCAATGCATAGTAGTTGAAGACTTTGGCTCTTACCTGGGGACCATAGTTCCAACAACTTTAAAGTAAGGCATTTAGTTTTTTATTCATCCAGTTTTTTTTTCAATGAATATTCTTGACATTCTATCATGTGTCTGGACAAGTGCTAAGTTAGGAGAAGCATGATTAAGTACTGCCCTCAGGAATTCATTCTGGTGGGAGGAGACCTTCAAGTTATGTATCAACCAATTTTGATGTTTCTAGGGGTGAGAGTGACCAACTTCTTAGGTGATGGAGGGAAGGTGAATTTGAAACAGGTCTTCATGGTTATATAGATGTGTGCAAGACAGGAGGGAGAAGAAAATGAGATGGATTTTAAAAGAGGGAGAAGAATAAGGATGGGCAGGAGAGTTAGGCTGTGATGAGAAAGGACTTGGAATGATTTTCTAAAAGGATCAGATTATGTTCTTAATACTCAGATCTAACATACACATTCTATTTTTAATGATCATGTATTGGTAATTGTGAATTATTTGTCCTCTAGCATAAGAAACAGCTATGACAAGCTTCACTGTTCCCAGAATCACTGTACAGAATCAGTTATTTTTTTCTACCTATTGCCCAGTTTTAAAATTCAACCAAACCCTTGACATGTAAGCAAGTTCACGTTCATTTAGGAGCCATTTCCATAGGAGGATTCCAATAAATCTTTAATGCAAGTTGGCAGAAAAATAGTCTTAAAAGTAAATGTGGACTAACTTTCCTATGTACATATGTGAACATATCACAGTGAAATATCACCTTTATGTATATCCACAAGGCACTAATTTTAAAAACAAAAACAACTATAACTAAATAGCAGAAAAATCAGTACACTAGAGGGAAGGGGATAGAGGAGTGAGGAAGAGAGAGAAAGGGGGAAATATAGGAAACGGAATTTATCTTCCAGCTCTTATAATAATGTCAAAATGAATCCTAATGTTGTATATAACTAAAAAGAACTAGTAAAAAAAGTAATCATGGAACCCAAATATTCTCTGCTGATGAAAGCAGAAACATGTTTTTTTTAAGAAGTGGGGTTTGGAATACTGTACAGCTGATGACAGTGGTGGCTGCAGCCCCAACACAGAGCTTTATACACCTAGTGAATGTCCCAAATGTGAATATCCATTGAAGATGATAACTGGTTCCCTAATATGAATGACATCTAGGACAATTAGCTGGCTAGGACACTTGGATTGTATTTCAGTGTATTTCGCCTGCTATAACAAACCACCACAAAGTGGGTAGCTTATTAACAACAGAAATTTAGTTCTCAAAGTTATGAAGCTTGTGAAATCCAAGATCAAAACACTTGCAGATTTGGTGTCCGGTGGTGAGGGCTGTTTTCTGGTTCATAAATGACTGTGTTCTTGCTATGACCTCATATGGTAGAAAAGAGGAGAGAGCTCTCTGGGGTTACTTTTATGTGGATATTAATCCCATTAATCCCTAAACAATTCCCAAAGGCTCCTACCCTCCAAATACTTACCACATTTGGCCTAGGTTTCAGCATATGAATTTCGGGGTGACATTAACATTCAGTTTTACATTTTGATGTATTTTTTTGTTTCTTTGTTTTTAAATTAGCTCATAGAATGTGACAAAATATTTTTACCAGCAACAAAAATCTTTGAACACAAATAGTTTCTTTATTCATGAAGAACGGAACCTATTTACACAAGAAGTCTTATATCTCATATTTGTAAAAGAACAATCTTGCCATTTAGGATGTATTTGAATAGCTTGCAGGGTTCATTTGAGAACTGGGGCATATTATAGGATAAGAAAAAGTATTAAAATACACAGATAGAAAAGCAGATGCAGTCTATTTTAAGGACTTTTTCCTAATTGGGTTTTTAAATGTGAAAAATAAAATAAACATCTATAGCAGAAACACAAATGCGTCCTCAATGAATTAGGAATCCAGAAAAATATTATGATAGCATGATGTTTGTCTTGATCAGACTCAGCCCAGGAAGAAATAGAATGAATTTCACAGGTCAAAGCTTTTAATATTTTGGTGTCAAGGGATGGTGGGGATTCGTAATAACATGTTAAGGCCTGAGCTGCTTCAGTTTTGATATAAGTTGTTGGTAGTGGTAGTGGAGATGGTGCTATGGATTAAACTCGGGGCCTTGTACATGTTGTACCTGTGCTCTACCACTGAAGTACAACCCCTATCTACGTTTAAGATTAAGTAGGGAGCTGGGGTACTAGTTCAGTGGTAAAGCACTTGCCTGGCACATGGGTTTGATCCTCAGCACCACATAAATAAATAAAATGAAGGTATTATGTCCATCGACAACAAAAATATTTAAAAAAAATTAAGTAGTGAATCCATCTGTTGAATCAGGTCCAAAGACCTAAGTTTAAGATCTGACTCTACCATGTGTTGGGTCAGGGATGTGGGATATTCATTTAAGCTCTATGCATCCTAGTTTTCACGTCTATAAAATGAGAAAGTTTAATTCTATGTCTTCTCAGGTCCCTCTTAGTCCTGATATTCTTTAATTCTGTCAATTGACATGATTGTCCAAAGGTTTCACAGTTTCAAGGGTTTGATGACCAGACCAAGTGGTTAGTTTACCAGATTCTGAGGGTTGGTTCTTGTGGTCATGATGCTAAGCAGCAACATGGATGGGGCAATGAGAAGCTTTCTTCTCTATTTTTTCACTGTCAGAGCTGATCTCTATCTATCTCCGTTTATGCAAATGAATTTTAGATGTGGAATTTCTGAAGCCAGTACTTATAGGTCTGAATCAACTAAAGTGAAAGAGGAATCAAAGCTGGAGCCTTCGGACACCCTTTGTCAGTGCAATGTGGTTGTTAAAATTCGGCAGCCTGGTGAGTTAGATTAAGTGACTCACCCTCTCTGGGCTACATTTTTCTCACTGTTTAAAGTGGGCTAAGGAGAACGTCTATCTCATAGAATAGGTCTGAGAATTCAGGGAGATAATTTGAAAAATAATTCTAAATGGTACATTGTATGAACTTGAAATTCTTAATTTCACTTATTTCTCCAAAGGAGTAGCAAGGAATGTTGAGTGGAGGGACTGAGATGTGTTAAAATAATTAATTGGGAGACCATTAGACTGAGGCAGCTCCAGTGCCCTAACTCTTAGTTAAGCAAATTGAAAACTAACTCAGTGTAAACCTTCATAGTTCAGGCCAATCAGAAACCACCAATTAACCCTAATATGAGGGACTTTTCACTACTTAAGCTTAACCAGTCAGAAACAGCCAACTAACCTCTAACTAGGGACTTTCTACTGCAATGATTAAAAATAAGGTGACTGCTCAACTTTATCCTACCAAAGGTTCTCTTTGCCTTGCCCCGTGTTCACTCCATTAAAGTCTCCCCTGTGCCCTTTGGTGGAGTTCAAAACCACCTGACATCTGGAGCTGCCAGACCCATGAATGGTTGTCCACTCAAATGAACTCTGTAAAATACTTTGGTTTATCTTTTAACCGGTGATAGAGATGGAGGAAAGAGGGCACCAAAAACAATGTTCTTCTGGTTTTGAGGCTTCACCTAGGTCTTGCCTTTGAGCCACAAATTTGCTCATTTTTCTCATAATTTATAAGAATACTGCTGTGATCATCCTTTGAATTTTCCAGAAGACAATAACAAAGCAAGAGAAAGTTAGAGGAAGTGTATTAGTCTCTAAACATAAACGTGACTCTAGGGTTGTATACTCACATCAGTGTATTCTTTAATGTTCTCTAATTCTTTCTCTAAATTTCAACTTGATGAGGTTCATTTGCTGTCTTTATGTTTAGTTAGTGGATTTCTTTTTGGGAGGAAAAAGACCTTTTAGAAAATTTACTGTAATGACCACAGCATCAGTGAATCTTTTCTATAAAATTAACTTGTATTTTTCCCTCGAATATCATAAATGAAATGTAAGAATAAATTTAACATCCCCTGAAAGAAGCAACGGGCTCCTAGTCTATTCCTTTCAGGCCCATACTTAGGTTATTAATTTGTATTCGGTCTCCATAGAGGGAAGCCTAAAATAAATTGCATTTAAAGTGAAACAGGAGTGATTTGGAAGACTTGACATAGAACTGGCTCAGATGAAGGTTTTGAGACACTTGTCTATTATCCGGACTGACTGGGAAGAGGCCATCCCTTGAGAACTTTCTAAGTAGACTCACTGCTTCCCTGTTTCTGTTATGTTCTGTGCAGTTATAGCTTCGAATGTGTGTGTGTGGGGTGGGGGCGGGGTATGGAACTGGAAGCCCCACCCAGTGAGGTTCTTCAGATTCTAATATCAAATGGGAAGGGAGCTTCACAAAGGGCCTTTATCATTAGAGCCAACTTAATGACAGAGGACAATTAAGCATTTCTATGGTGGGTAGTATTCTGTGTCTGTTAGCTATTATTAAACTTATTGAGTTTTTGAAGGGATTTATCTCTTGTTGCCTCTCTTTGCCTTTGGCTCAATAGGGCAATGAAATTGGAATTGCATGCCTGCCACAACATGGGGCCTTGCCACAGAATGAAAGATGTTACCAATTTAGCCTGACGACCACTTCAAAGTCAAGAGGAGGAACAGATGGGCTGGCATGGGGAAAATTCCCCTTCTTGCTTAAATGAAAATAACTCATAAAATAATAAAGATGGGAAATTGATTAAAAAAATTAAGCAAATACAATGCAATTTTTTTTGTTGTTTCAATTGGCATGTTTCCTAGACAATGAAGACTCGTCTGATTTAGGATCAATCAAAAAGCATTATTGAGTGTCCATTTTTTATCTATGTTATGAGCTGTGGAATACAAAATTGATGAGTGTTAAAATGTGGACGTCTTCTAAGGAGAGTGTTATGACAAACTGTACTCACGTGTATGTGCATAAGTATATAAGTGGGTATAAAAGGTGTGTGTGTGTATTTATCTCTATGCATGTATAGAATTATGTATGTATAACATATACAGACAAAATGGTGAGGTTTTGGCAGAGAAAAATTAATATTGATGCAATATTCAATGCAGATAATGTAAAAGAAGTTTTTAGAAGGAGGTTAATATGAGTGGAGGCATCAGGGAGGCTGTGATCTGGGGTCAGGTGAACAGAGATGAATGGGGAAGAGGGGAGAAAATGATCAGGTATGACAAAGAACTTGAGCTAAGGTAGATGTTAGAGTTACACAGCAAAAGGACGGCCTAACCATGTCTAATATTTCTTGATTTGGAATTGTAAGAGATGACACAGGCTAGGCAAATGGATGGGGAAAGCTTGATCTGAGTTGGAATTAACACAGTGTCCATTATGGGGTCCTAAATTGGAGATGGCACAAGATTTAGAGGTTGGATAAATTTGGAATTGGAGGTAAGAGTCACCTCCACCACTGTTTTGTAAGGACAGAAACGTATTTAATGAAACTATTTGAAATGAAGGGAGCTGAACAATTGTGTGGAATATGGTAATGGTGACAAGGCTTTAGGAGAGTTGTAAAGGTGAAGAGATATGTAATTTAGTGTAGAAGTTGCTTCAGCTTGATGATATCATTCATTTAAGCATTTGTTAGCACCTCCTCTGTGCTGGGCACAACTGATAGAAAAGCCTGTCCTCTTGGAGATTTTAGTCTGAAGAATGTCCAAATTTAATACAATATTAGCATTCCTGTGTAGAGGAAAAAATACAGCTTCGTTTTCTACACTTGTCTAATTTTCCTCATTATTCTAATCTTACCAGGTAACAGGAAAACAACTTGTCGATGTACTATTTTTCATCTCATCTATCTCACTCTCAATCATCTAACAGTTTCTGTGGGTCAAATCTTCAAGTTCAGAATTTTTTGTTCCCCATAGAGACTTGTTTAGAGAGTTTCTTTTAGATAATTCAGCATTTTAGGAAAATTCTATGTCTTTCCAAGTTTTTCAACCTCCTATTCTTTTCTACAGTGGCATCTGATTATAGTGGCCTTGAGATCATGGGCAGGAAGGCATGGGCATTCACATGGGCCTTTTAGATACTGGTACTCCTCGCTGAAGAGGCACAACTGGTTCTGTTTGAATTTTTGAAATGCTGGGTGATATTTATTGCTGGAGTTCATGATCAAATTGTTTGTCTCAAATAGTCTTCATCAGTCTCACACTAGGGCCCTGCTGGTGCACTCCTCAGCAACACCTTTAAGGGTACTAGCTGGGATATTCAGCATCCCTGTGTGCCTTACATTGGGTCTGAGGAGACAGCAGAATG
The DNA here is from genome assembly GCF_045843805.1 of Urocitellus parryii. NCBI lineage: Eukaryota > Metazoa > Chordata > Mammalia > Rodentia > Sciuridae > Urocitellus > Urocitellus parryii. The sequence continues at coordinate 76,928,771 of NC_135541.1, forward strand.
GCTTTCATATTTGTGTTGCATGTACTTTGGGATAGACCTTGCAAGGTCACAGCGAGAAGGCAGCCATCTGCATGTCAAGAAGAAAAGCCTCAGAAGAAACCAAATCTGCTGATACTTTGTTCTTGGACTCCCAGCCTCTAGAAATATGAGGAAATCAATTATTCGCTGATGAAATCACCCAGATTGGGGTACTTTATGGCAGCCCTAACCAACTAACCTGATACCCCCAGAATAGAGTTGAGCCACTTATCCATAGAACTGTCAGCTCTCTCTTCTCTTTTCCCTTTTCATGATTTGTTGGAACAGAAAAGATGGATTTTCCATTTCCTGTGCATATGAACTTCCCTATTATAATCTTCCTTTTCCCAGCTCAGCAGCCTCATAATTTATTCATGCTGGGTGGGGAGGTGGGTGGGATGCTGGAGCAGGATAAACAAGAGAATTTGGCACAGGATATAATAGTGTGCTGGGGTCAGAACAGATTAAGAAGGGCTGGTGGATTATGTGAGAGGTATGGGATTTTGACCCTAGTGCAAGGGCAGCCACCAAGCAAGTCTGCCTATAATTGCCAATTTGGGATGATGGAGCTCCAGGGAACAAAAATATATAATGATAATAGCTGTAGTAGCATTTATTAAATGCTTCCATGGTGCCAGGAGGTTTGCATGTTGTTATTTAACCCTCAAAACACCTGGTGAGGTAATAATTACTACTCCATTGGGCACCAACCGTATTCCAGGAACCACATTAAATACTTTGCAAACATATCCCTGATCTCACAACAAACCCATAAGGAGGTATTATTAGCGCCTTATTATGAGTAATGGAACTCAGCTCAGAATTCAAGCTCAGAGTGATTAAGTGATGATTAAGGTTAAGTGGAAGAGCTGATATCAAACCCAAAGCTATACAGTCCCATTATCCAGAGTCCTAGACATGTAGTCTACTGAAGTGGATAAAAAGCCAGGAAGTCCTAATGGTAGAGAGAGATAAACAAGAAAGAAGTAATTTGAGGAAAGCCTTAAACACTCCTGAAACCCTAATCCCCTAAATTTAGCACCAATCTACATAGTCTTCTAACAAACTCACCAGGTTCCTATTAAGTCTCCTTGTATTCATGCCATGTGTATTGGTTTTCTAGGATTGTCGAAAGAATAATCATGGACTTCATTGCTTGCAACAATGATTTTAATCTTTTACTATCCTGGAGGCCAGAAATCTAAATCAAGGTGTAAGCTGGGCTGAGTTCCCTGAAAAGGTTTTGGGGGAATCCTCTTCCTTTACCACTATTGGCTTCAGATACCTCAGGTGGTGGCAGTATACCTCCAATCTCTGCCTCCATCTTCACATGGTCTTCTCTTTATCCCTGTGTGTCTCTGCTTTCTTTTTTAAGGAAACTCAGTGATTTAGGGCCCTTGGAGTTAGGGCCCATCTAAGCAATTTGGGATGATCTCACCCTGAGATTCTTAAGTATTACATCTGTGAAGCTCCTTTATTCAAATAAAGTCACATGAGCGGGTTCTGGAACATGGGCACACTTTTTTTTTTTTTCCATTAAACTATGTGTTCCATTTCAAGAAGTTTCCAGGAAGTTCAGGGTGACACATCCAGGGAAAACCCAGGATTTTATCAATCTACTTATCACCCCTTTTCTCTAAGAGGGAGGAAACTTCCTGCTTAGGGTTCAGGTTTCTGCTGTGGTCAAGGATTCCCATCAAGTTCAGGCAGGTTCAAGGTTAACAGAAGCCCATGGGGTTCCTCACTTCCCTTAATTGGGGTTTTTGTGATATTACACATTTGAGCAAGACCATAGAATTTCCCTGTTGGCAGAGAGTGACATGTGCATAATTCTACTTAATGTTCCGGTTTGTATATGGGGCATAAGAATTTGTATTGTTATTGTACCTAAGAATAAAAAGTCTATCTGGAGTATAAATAGCAGTTATGATGACTTGATGACCAGTTCTTTCACTTTTTATTCATTGGTGTTAGCCCAGGGAACCAAAGTGCAAAAGATCCCCACAACAGCCCAGAGTCACCAAACTCTGTCCTCCTGACTCACATGTCGAAGCTGAAGCAATAAGGTATAGTGTGTGTTTGCAGCATAGCCCTGTAATCTGACCTGTGGATCAAAAAAAGTGCTAATAAGTGGCAATCAATCTATCAGCCAACAAATGGTTTTATTTTCACTCAGTGTGGGTTTCACGCTTAAAGGAAAGATAGATAATTAAGACTTCATGTTTCAAAATATTAAATATTGATTTGTAGACATTTAGCAGCAGGCATAAAGCTCTCCTGAGGGATGACAACAACTGTCTAAAAGATTATAAAAGATTTTATTTCTCTTGGTAGAATTTAGCATTTATTTCTTATTTAAAAGATGTGAAATGAGAGTTAGTAAAATATTATATCAAGGCGATAGCTGGGAGCTCTGCAAATGGATGTCATGTCTGGTGTGTGGCTAGCCAGAGCTAAAATAGAACCGTTTTGCTAGTTTCATATCGGCTTTTGGTTTATTGAAGTGTCAGAAGGTTTATAAGCTCTTCAACTCAAGTTTTGATTGTTTTATCCAACTACTGTCACTTCTTATCAGTATTAAAGGCAGAAATCAAAGAAGAGGCCCAGGGGAGAAGGGCTCCCAAGTGCTGCATTTTTCTGTCACAGTGGTGGTGCCGACACTCTCTTGATGGGCCCTTTTTCTTGACCCCCTGGAGTAATTAGGGGGATTTTTATAATAGGCTTCACCAATTAGTTAATGCACTTTTCTGATTAAACACTCCTTTGTCTTAGCCTTAGAGAAATGGCCTACATGTGTACAGGCTAGAGATTGGACCAATGGTTGAGGATGTCCTGGTGGGTCACTGGGCCTCTGGTCTTCCCAAGACCTTGTGATTCTTGTGCAGGCGATGGGACCACTAAGGCTGGCATAATATTCCGACTCCAGAGAGTCATTTTGCAATCAGTGGACCCCACACATTGTGCAGTTTTTCTGGCGTCTTTCAAAAATTTATTGTATTAATAAGCTCTGTTGGTTGAGGGACTGTGCAGGTAAAGAAAAATACATCCAATTGAATATAAATTGGGGCATAGGCCTTTGACTTATGGAGAGACAAAACAGTCTGAAGTTTCTAGAAATATCCACCAGAGAAGATTTACAAGAACTAGAGAACTTTCCAGTGTTGCTATAACATTCTCACAGACACAGTGTGGGTTTCATCTTTATTTATACTATCTAATATGCTTCAGTAAAAACAAGCAGGCTATTAAGAATCATATGCCATTTGGTTTGTTGAATCAAGTTTTTATAGTTGATTAACATAAAACGTCAACATTTCGAGGCAGAACTGTTTTGCCAACATGAGGCTCAGGGACTGCCAGGTACAGCTGAGGTGGGAGGTAGATTTCAGGTCTGTTCTTCCCATGGGACTACAGCAGAGTTGACAATCCTCAGAGGGCGTGGGGTGTAGCATACCTGGCAGACAACTCTGTTCCTAGAGTCTCTGTTGCCCTTTCTTCTATTGAGCAACTTTTCAAATTTCCTTTATTGTTTACTTTAATACTAGAGGGAAAGTGACAGTGGTTGGATTAAAATATTCAGAATTTGGATTGAAGTCCTTACATTTTTTTTTCCATTGAAGATAATACAATGTTGGGTATGCTGCTTTCGGCAGCTCCCTCTACTCCCTAAGATTAAGGTAGGAATCATATCCTATAGGCATAAACTATGAAGAAAAACGAAGAGCCTAAAGCTTCCAAACTATAGCCATGATCTCTCCAGTGGAAGATGTCCTTGGATCTCTATACCTAGTGGTCTGCTTCATATTGATTTTTTTTTTTAAATCAATGGCTCCATGGGGCTTTAGAATTGCTCATTAAGAAGGTTGAGAAAGAAGCAAATTTGGTTCAAGTTTCGTGCTGAAAATTTGTACTCTTTAAATCTGAAGTGCCCCTGCTAGGGCTCTGCGGCTCTTATCGTATGCTTTGATGGCTCCATTGCATGCAATCTATGGCAAAGAGGAAAAGATTTAATGAATAGCCTTGTTGTATGTGAAATAGATTTCTTTAGCAAATATTTGTTTGGGTGCTCCATGTGTGAAACTGACATGCAGTGTCACAGTCCATTTTATTTTGTTTATTGAACAGATATATTCAATTTTAGAATAGAAATATTTGTGTATTTCCCATTTAGGAGTTTGAAGTTCATGTGATACATTTCAGAGCTATCTTTTGCTTATAATGAAACACTTAGAATTAAAAATGCATTCTTTTAAAGGCACATCCTTTTTTTTATTGGACATTTGAATGCATCACACCGTTTTTATCAGCACTAGCAAGTAAGGGCTCGAATAGGGAAGTGACAGAAAATCCATTTGACAGAGAAAATAGGCTCTCTTCATATGTGTATGTGATTGGGAGAGTGTGCGTAACATTATAGCAGTCATAATACAAGGATAGACATCTTTGGCATCATAATGGTGAATCATAAAATAAGACCATTTTTAAACTGTGGTCTGTTTTGGTCACTTGATTATTTCAGAGTAGCAGCAAATAGAAAATAGACTAAGACAAGAGAACCTACTACATTGGGTTCCAAATTATGTCCTAGACTATATATCTTTTTTTTATAAGTGAAAGGGAATTTGAAAGTCAAGTCATCTATTTGGAAAAGGAGACAATAAAGTTAGAAATAAACACTCGTATTTCGTTTTAAACATATATTTTATAAAACAAAGAAGCAGCTGTGGTTTCCATAAATGAATCATTGAGAGTGCACTAAATGGAATATTTAAAGCTATAAAGTTGAAGTGGGAATTCACACCAATTATCATTGCCTCTAATAATTTAGATAGTATTTCCTAGTATGCAAGAAAATCTCCATGGTATATGATTGTGTTCATATTTATATTCAGCCTTGGAAAAACAAAACAAAGAAAAATAAACTTTTTTTTTTCTTTCTGAGAATTTCCAGGAAATTTTTTATTAGAAATGCAAATCCCTTCTGATTATCAAGTAATCAAAAAAGAATTCACCATTTCTAAAATACTAAATGTTAGATTCTGAGGATAATGCACCCCAAAGAGGGAATGCTCTGACACATTTATAATATACACTTCATTTACAGTTCTGAGTATGATCATTCTTCTGGCTAAGACATTTCCCCCAGTCATGGCTCTGATGTATGCAGATCTCCAAGTACATTTTAAATAGAACAACAACTAAACGATACACTCAACAGAATTTATGAAGAGGAAATAGACATATTTCAGCATGGGAGAATATTTATGCATTATTTAACAGCAATAATGTTTGAATTCATACATTATGCAAATGCAGTTATAATCAGGAAAATGAAAGAACTTGGACTGCTGCAACATCCTTAAACCCACCATTAGGTACCTATTTGTGCATAACATTTAATACTGCGTAGTGCCTTACGATGCTGCCGTGTCGCTCGAAGTGAAAAGTTATCAGAGATTAACTGGGTATAAAATGAAAAGCTGATGAACCCCTGATTGCTACCTTGATATTGACTTCTACAAATTTATTCTCAAACAAGTGTAAAGATGTTAGTGATAATTAAAATGATATTCGAATAAAACACACTTCCCTCACATGCTACCCCTTGTACAGCTTCCTTGTCTTGTCAGATATGGGTGTCATTATCTCTACTTAGGGAGCCCTACCTGTGTATTGGCACTGTTGTGTGCATATAAGAATGACTTCCCTTATCCTTGTCACAATGACCTCATAACAATACTCTGAGGTAGACTCTTATATTTTTCCTATTTTACATATAAGGAAACTGGTTTGTCCAAAGTCAGTAAGATATTAAGTAGCAGAACTTTGACTTCAAATTCAGAAGTCTGAGTCCAGAGTCTATACTCTAAAACACTGTGCTATATGGAGTTTGGAGAAGACATACTCTATGTATCTTTAACCAAAAACAGTGGTCCCATGTGACTTAGGGAATCTTTTAAAACCAAGATCTTTGTCCCAGAAAAGGCACTACCATGTCAAATTCTCTAATATTCCAAGGTTTTGTGGACTTTCTAAAATCTACTCAGGAATCTGCTTTAAGGACCCCTGCTCTGAAGGAAGAAGAGTTGGATGAATAATAAACCCACTCGTATGCAATGACTGCCAGTAATTGTAGATTAGTGGTTCTCAAACTTTTGCGTTTCAGGAACTTTGCTTACTATATTGGAAATTAAAACAGAAATTTTAAAATAGCTATCATTTAAAAACAATAACAGACCCTATTACATGGTAACATAAATGTCATAAAATGGCCACATTTTCAAAATTAAAAATTAGTGACCAGAGTGTATATATTTTCATAAATATCTCATCAGAAAACAGCTGGATTCTTAATTTTCCTTTAGTGTTTAATCGGTTGGGATTCATACTGGTCGAAGCATATGAAGAAAAATCAGTTCCTACATAGCTTTGTATTAGAAGAGGGAGAGTAACTTTAAGGGTCTTCTAAGATTGTTGTGGATAACCTTCTTTGATACTTCACCAAAACTTGGCAAGTAGTTGTTTCTTAAAGGTTACTTGCAATGTCAAAGTTAAAACCAAATTAATGAAATTTTCATTCTATGTTACAAAAAAAAAAAACATTGGCCTTCTTTGCATTTTGAGGAGATGTCTTAATCTTGTGTAATTTTTGTTAACCTTTTCCAATGGTCATTTGAAAGGATAAGCTTACTGAGTTAGGCGGATCTTCCAAAGGTTAAAATTGGTTTACAACACAATATAAAAATTCTTTTCATTTATATAACCATCAATTTCCTAAGAAATGTCTTTAAGTATTGAGGAGCTATTAATCTCATCAGGTGGTGACAAGTTTTCCGGAATTCCAGTTTTCACTTGAGTTCTTTACTTTTATAAATGGTGACAAAATCATCAGTATCAGTTTTTCTTGAGTTGATAGAGGTTCCCACTTCGTTTATTTTAGAGAAAATGACTCCTAAATAGACAGGATTGATTGATTATAGTTTTTTGGTCATTGTATCTTAAAAAAACGATGTTCCCTAAAATGGCTTGCCCAGCTCAGGACTCAAAACTCCTGATTTTTTTCCTTGAGGCAAAACTCGCCCCAGAGAAAAACTGATGGAAAAAAGTTGAAAGCTAGGAGAAAGGCTTTTGCAGGATGAGAAACTAATAAAAGCAGCAGTACATACCCAAAGTGGTTGAAGGGTGGGGAATGGCTGCAGATCTTTTGGACACCCAAGACATCATTTTAACATGGGATCGTCCTGGGATAAGGATGTGAGCTCTCTTTGGTAGTTCATGTTTTTAACTGAAAATTTTGAACTTAGTGTTTTGAACACACCCCTATCTCCTTCTCAGGGTAGAATTCAAAGAAAGAATGAATAGGAATTGGCAGGAGAGAATTATACTCATCCAGCTGAAAACAGAGATTTTTGAAAGATCTTACAAAACAAAGGCTTCTTAAAGAGCAAACTTATATTGTGAACACATAAGCTTCAGAGAATCCAGGTTGCATGGAGTGTTGACAGAGGGAGGACTGGAAAGGCAGGAGAAGGCTGTTCTGCAGTAATTAAAACTGAACTGAAGAAGCTGAAAGATGATTGTTATTCTGTGTTTTCACAGCGGTGTGTTCAAGCTGCCATGGAGGAGGCTCTATTAGCATTTACATTATAAATCTCATTTCTTCAGAGGTCATAGCTCAAGCTGAAAATTCACTTCTGGTGGAAACTCCTTGCCTTTCTGTGGGTCCATGTCACAAACAGAATGCTTCTTAGGTTTATTCTAGTTGTCTAAATATTGTAGGGGGCTGCCTGGTAATAAATCAACTTTATGCAATATTTTTCTTCTATTTATCTGTCTTCATCTTGAAACACCAGGGTTCCTTGCATGAGGGTAGACTCCTGTATAATACACAGATCATTGATAAAAAGATAATTTTGTGTTGTGAAACAGGTTAATAAGAAAGAATATTACTAGCCATTCATCTTTCTGCCTCCAAGGCAAAGAATATCTTCCAGAGAGATAGCAGTTGATGTCCTTTTAAAATCGCAGTGGCAATTTCCCCACTGCGATTATTGCCATATGGATGAAAACTTGTTGTAGAAAGTCCCCCTAAGCTTCAAATTTCATTCATACTTTGTGATTTCCCTGGCATCACCATTTCTTTAAGTACAGCGAAAGTATATTGTGTAGAATTTTTCATGTGGCCCAATATGCATTTATATCTGGGACAAAGTTAGCATTTGGCAGTGTTTCCTGCCAAGGAATTTTGCAAAGGAAATTGCTATGCTGTGCTACTGCATGAAGGAACGTAATCGGCTGGGGTACTGAATACCTACCATGATGAACAAAAAAATGTATACTCTCAATAGAAAAAAAGCTTGGATCAAAGCAACTTGCCCTGTTCCTCTTCCTTCTATGAGTCATATTCACTGAAAAGAAGGCAAGTACACAGTTTTATAGAGAAGGATAAAGACCAGGAGGTAGTATCATGATCCCATCTGTTTGGTAATTTTGGGAGGGGGGGTATTTGGAATGTTCTAGAATCCAAATATGGCTTTGTAACTCATATGAGGAGTAAATCCATTTATGTTCAGATGGTCCTTGACTTATGGTAGTTCAAATTATGATTTTTCAACCTTACAATGGTGCAAAAGCAATACACATTCAGTAAAAACCAGAGTTCATTTGGCTACTACCTTTTCCCAGGCCTGGTAGGATACTCACAAGGCTGGGCCATGACAGTGAGCTACCATTCCCAGTCAACCCATGACCACCAGGGTAAACAACTGGCCCTGCACATGCACTGGGTCACTAAGCTATGTCATTTTCAACTTGCAATAGGTTTATCAGGATGTGACCCCATCACAAATTGAGGAGCATTTGAAATTCTCAGCTAGGGAGAGGAAATAGATTAATGAAAGGATTTTCTATTAGTGTAGTCTATTATAATATTAAGTGGTTTTCTCAAAGTTCATTTGGTAGGATCTTGTTTGGGAGTTGGCCTAAGAATCATAGAAAGAAAATATCCTGGCAATAAAGGAGGACTCCAAGATGGTTTCTCCTAACCTTTCATTTCCTAGGTGAAATATATTTTCTCCTTTTGAGTGTCATATCACAGGAGAGTGAACCGCTAGCTAGAGATGGGCCAGGGAACCTGAATTCCTTTCAAGACTTAAGTTCTTGTGATTTCATAATCACAGACAGAAAAGTACTTGCATTGAAATAGAAGCCCTCCACAAATTCTAGCTATTATTATTATATTAACTATTGTTTCGATATTATAAGGAGAAGTAGAAAAAAATAAACTAGGTCTACACGGATTGAGAAAAAGGCTGTCTCATTTCTCTCTATGGAGCTTTTTAAGGGATGTGAACGCAGCCTTAGCCTGCTGACTAGTTTTAATGGGGTACAGTTGAAATGAGTTTAGAATTTCCAAATTGACACAAAAGCAGTATGGGTGTCACTTCAATCTCATATAACCTGAAAAAACCCTTGTTCCTTTTGTAAGTCGGAATGAATATGGTCTAAAAGAGGCAGCAGGAAAAATGGGTGCTATTTTCTTACTCCCAGCTAAGACTGTACCTGCAATATACTTGTAATATTGAAGACTTTGATTTTGGAGGTGTGATATCTCTCCCCAAACACATACATTCTAAACTGACATGTGGTACCAAGAGCTTCATCCTGCACAGTTTCATTATTAATAGTGCTATCATTAATGCAAATGTTGACACATTATCTGCACAAGCATTTTCTCATAAGGAAATCCACAAATAATATTTGACATCTTGTTTACATAGCAGCTTCAGTGTGTATTTTTCACTGTTCTTTACGTCTTCACTGCATATTGGAGCACCACATCTTTTTGGCTTAGTTCAAAAATCTTCTAGTATGTAAACTTGAAGCAACATCAAAGGACAAATCAGCTTTAAAATGATTTTCCGCACTAACAGTCTTGGGCATCTTCACCAAATATTATCACACTGATTGCTACACATTTTAAAGATTCAGTGGCTTCATGTTCATTTTTTCTTTTCTCCCATTAATATTACTTGTGGACTTTCATACTGTGTGTTTTTGACATCATTTTTAGATGTCATTTTATTTGCTGTTACAATATATTCCTCATTAAACGTGTAATTCTAAATATCATTCAGGATTTTCAAGGATCATGTTGTTAATGATACTTCAATTATTCTGAATCATTGTTTACAAGACAATTGAGCAAAACGGAATCTTTAACATTAGGATTTCTTCTGTATAGTTAGAACCATTATGTAACTGTTGTGAACTCACTATCAATTCTGCAGGATTTTAATCAGAAGCAGTCTTTAAAAAGCTGTACTTTACCATAGGATGCAAACGTTTTGTCTCCTAAGAAAAGCATTGTAGAGAGGGCTTGCTAATTGATTTTTCCTTAAGAACAATCTGTTTCTCTTCCAGTTTATTATAGGAAACACTGCATTTGTCATTTTTCCAATATTTGGAGCTTGCTGCCTTAATAAATGCACATATCAGATGATGCTCTCTCTCTGTCTGATGGGCGGATGGTGTTGGGCAGAAGAAGGTCACAATGATGTTAAATTTGCTGCTGAGCCAAGGATCAAAGTGTAAATGGAATCCTGAAAGCTGGGAAATGTGAGTGTGCCAGTGTAAATAATCTATTAATTATTGACAGCTAAGGGACTGAAAACTCTTATTTAGTCCTGACATCTTTATTTTCATACTGACTGAACTATTTCTGGCACTTTTTAAATTAAAGTTTTCTTTTACTATAGATATGAAATACTTCAATTTATAGTAAATCTCTGCTGGTACTTTCTTCTTCTTTTGACATTTTTATCTGATTTGTGCATATTAAAGCAATACTGGATGTGACAAAAGGCAAGAAGAGATCCAAGCATGAGAAATAGAACAGTGGTATGAGGATTGCCTACACTTAAAAAAAATAATAATCTGTTCCTACTCAGAGTAGAAACAAACCTCCAGGAACAAATTAAGTGATGTTGAGAAGCTTTTGGGGTGTTAACTATTTATAGAATGCAAATGACACTGGAGGTGTTGACACTTATGAGACCATTTAGTAGATACTACAGGATTCTAGGCCATTTTTCCAAACACTATGAAACATATTCAAGAAAAGGACAAAGCAAAAATGAAATATTTCAGTGTCCTTGCTGCACGTTTTTAAATTATTATTAGGAATCGGGCCATGATATTATACTTTAACAGACTGGATTTCTGTGGGTATATGCATCTTTGGAATTAAAAAAAATATATTTTTCCAGCATTAGTTATTTGTTTAACTGAATTAACTGATACTCTGCTCATCACAGTTTAACTGGAAAGAGTATAAATTTAGCCTAAAAAGGTTGGTACCAGAGCAGAACATTTGGGGACTTCTAAGGCACAGTGGGTTGGTGCCCCTCCATGTGGGGGAGCAGCTTTTATTAACAGCACACTTCCATTGACGAGGTGACATGCAGACCTTTGATAACTATAAAGGCCTTCTCTTCTGGGTTTCTTAACAAACTAAAAGGTTGAACAGGTTCCCTGAAGTTGTGAACCCCTTTTTGTACATTTGGGTCAAGTTTGAAGCCCAAATGGGTCAATTTATGTTTTCAGGTTGGTTTTGCTTTGAGTTGAGGAAATATGTTTGAACCTTCCATTCAACAATCAAACTCAGGGGGTGTGAATAACAGTGAACTGCTCACACACGAGCCTCTGCACACCTACACTGCTGTGTTTCCTACTGCTGGACTGCTGGTCCGAACTGGCCTTAAAGGACTTGACACCAGAGGGAGGTCTTTCATGTTCTTCCAGCTTTGATTTCACACTCTTGGCAACTGATCATTTATGATAAACTGGAGCCTTCCGAGGTGAGCAATGTCATGGCTACTGCCTAGATTTGAAATGACACTATATTGATGCATTTTACAACTAAAACACATATGAAGTACCTGATTTTTAGAAGGAATGTTTTAGATAATATGTCTGAGATAGAAAAAGAAGAGACAGGGAAGAGTTCCTAAGGAATAAATTTAAGTGTAAGGAATTTAATTATATAGTTTGTTTAAAAGATGAAAGAAGGTAGGAAGAGAAAGGTTATGCAAATTTACAAACCATTATTCCTAGGAGAACCACATGGTAGGAGTGAATATCTGTATCTTGTTTTCAGTTTGGAAAGATTTTTTTTTTTTCCTTCGGAGAGATGATGTGTATTGTGGGTTCTACAAGGACAGCATCTGAAAGGGGAGAAATAGGATCCATCTGTTCCTGGTAACCAGGGAGCCAGCTCAGCCATAGACCTCCTGATATGCAAAATGTTCATTCTGTCCAGCAGAGGGCACTGGTAACTAGTGCACACCAGTCCACACATCCTGGTATTTCCCATGTGATGAGGAACCATATTCTCCATACTGTACATCTGTACATCACAAACTTCAGTAATCAGAAACACCAGTTCTTATTTTAGTTATCGCCATCACAACATAATCCATTCTTTGCCCCAGTGACTATTTCCAATTCCTCTAGCTTCAATGAAATTATCAATACACAATTCAAAGCATTGTCCCAATGTCCAAAATGGATCTAAGACTTAAAACAAATCCACACAGACCTTACTCACAATTCTGAATAAAATAAACTTCCACGAGTCTTCTCATTCGGATATTTCTGTTCATTTAAGCAGGGCAGCAGAAAGACAGCAATCCTAAACACCTGAGCCTTTTAGATGGATGGGCAAAATGTTTTAGAACATCTAAGATCTGAGACTCAGCTGCCCCAGTAGGAATATTTGTACTGAGGAGATTCAATCAAAGTTGAAAAAAAAAAAATCTGTGCTTTCACAAGCACACTTGGAAAATCTCATGTAGCCATCTCTTTATGTATTTAGATATCTTATAAGTAACCATCATATACATATTCAAATAATTACATTAATTTGACAGGCTGCTGTGTATTTAAGTATTATTCCTTAGAGACTAACAAATATTTCAAACATATTTTCAAACTATCATTTTTGAAATATAACTAAAAGAAGTTAGTTCTTCTTATCATTAAGCACCAGAATGTGCAAAAGGGAGAAATATTGCAACTTTATATATCCTAATTGTTCCTAAGTGAATTTATCATTAAAAACCCCAATAGCAATATCTCCAGGTTATTGACAAAAGAGTTCCTTGCAATATTTTCACATACTAGTAGTTTAAAAAGGTTGTTCTTGAAAGATGATTATCTAAATAGAAATATAAATATATTCTTATTGAAAAGAAAACTTACAGGGCACTTTATATCAAACTTTATTTTTATCCCCATGTTTAAAGTTAGATCCTTGCAATTCCTTTGCTTTATGGGTAACTAAACCTTATGAATACGTGTGATGATTAAAATAAATAAAAGCATGGCTTTAAATTGCATGTCATTAAAATGACATATTTTACTACGAAACTTTACCTCCTATGACTTTGGCTAAAAACTATAGAATGCATTTGTCGATCCGTCCCAAGGATTATTTGATCATTGGTTGGTAGTGTCCATTTTGCTTTCCATCACATCCATGCCCAGATGTGTGTAGGAAAAAAGTTGCCTTTCAGAATATAGGAAAATGTATGCCATTTTGAATGGATTGTTTCAGGTTGCCTGAATTTTTAATACCCCTTTCTTGTCACAGAGAAGAGAACTTTGTTATTTTTGGCTTTCATTAAAGTTCTCACTTCGGAGTTGGTTAGTATGGGTTTCTGCTTCCTCAACTGACATCTCTTTTCTTTTTAGCATCTGTTACATAAACAGGGTGAATAGCTACAGAGTTCCAAAATTGTGAGTGAAGCAGCTCACCAGCTTATTCTTCAATAGCCCACGCCACTGACAGCTCTTGGCTCTCCACCCTGCTGTCTTAGCTCTGAAGGGACTTCTAACACCCGCCTTGATGACAGGCAGACCTGAGGGAAGGAGGGATGCTGGGAGAGGGGCAGAGAAAGGAAGCTGAAGGGGTGAGAGCAAAGGAAATTGTCGAGATTTCTTTAATGTTTTTGCATATTTATCTCACTGGTTCTCATAGTGTCCCTCTGAGAAATACAGAATTATCATTACCTTCCATTAAAAAAATTCTATACACTTATTTGTAAGATATTTTTCAGTCAGGGTGGGAGAGGAAATAGATGATTTTTATTATTATTATTATTTTTTTCTTTTCTACGCTTTGGCAGAAAAGAAGGCAGGGATTGGGCAGATCAGAATGTCCTAACTGCGGAGGAAAATGTTATCTTGCACAAGAAACTTCTGGGAAGGGAGGCTCCAGGGTGGAATGCTGTTCTCAGGACTCAATGTCCTGAGACATTCTTTTAGTTCTGCTGTCCCTATAGCATCCTGGGCTTATCCTCAGCTTGTGTCTTCATGGTCATAAGTTGGCTGCCACAGCTCCGGGGGTCACAGTCAGATTGCCAGTAAGATAAGATCTATCTTGCACAAGCTCTTGGAGAAGCAAAGACTAAATATGGTTATTGTATCAAAACGGAACTCTTTGACCTGAGTACCAGTGCTGGCTTAACTCTCAGGTTCCACCCGGAAGCAAGATGTCTCCTGAAGCTCCTGCTCTGAGGTTCAAGTCCATGGTAGGATACACAAACAAAATGAAAAACCCCTGAGACTCGAGAGTTTAATGATTCATCTCTTGATGTTGAAGCTATGCATCCTAAGTCCAGTGCTCTCTGAAAGGTGTTTGGATTAAGAGAGAGGCCTCGCAGGTGCTTGTTCCTTTATGCACACCTCTTCGTACATAGTAGGCACACAATCCGCCTTAGCTGATTGGATTTTAGGCTTAAAAATTAAATTTAAATGGAGCTCCCTTAGGCTATTTGGCTTTGTTCTGTCTCTGGCATTTCCCTGTGTTAAGTTTAATTCAATTTGAAACAGACTCAACTGTGCTGGTTCAGGAGAATGTCCAGGACCCACATAACCTTTCTGATCTGTTTAATTCTGCACAACCTCAATATGGATAGAGGAAATTGTAATCAGAGAACTCATCCTGTTGATTCACGATCCTGGCCCTACTTCATAATCAATCAGACAATTAAGCTATGCTTTTTGAGCCCCTCCACCGGTACTGTATTTAGCGTCTCAAAAACATGGAAGAAGCTATGATTTTTGTTAAGATTCTTACAATGTATTTGGAGAAACATGTCAAGTACCTGTGAAAGGTGAGCTACAATTTAAGGTGGTATATACATCAAATAAATAAGCTCCGTGGGGAGTCTAGTGCTGGCACTTGCTAGGTGAGCTGGGCTTAAGGGAACAGAGTCATAACGCTGATGCAGAAGCTCTACTCAAATTTTATCAGTGTGGAGTTTCTCAAATATCTGCATCTTCATAGTACCTGGTGGGATTGAAACTGAGTATGCCTAAGAGGCATACGTAGAGGCTGGAAAATGGAAAGCAATTGCTTTAGGGCTAGGAGCTCTGCAGTGGAACAATAATTTGGAGAGTCGACTTTGAGTGGCAAAGGAGGTTATTTCTATTTAGGTAGATTTGACTAAGATGCAAAATTTAAGGGATCTATCCTAACAAAGAATCAACCAGTATGGAGGTTCACTGTGCTCAACATAGAGCTCCACAAGCAACAACGTCCCCTTTATGAGTTATTTAGTATTGTTGTTATTTAATCTTGATTTTACTTGCCTGCAAATCTTATCAGGAATACAGGCTTGGTGAACCTGACTGCAGATTTCTGTTCATGGCTGCTTCTTTCTGCAGATGTTCTAAAGTTTAGTGTTTAGTCAGCTTTTTCACTGCCATGAACAAAAGGATTTGATAAGAGTAATTAGAAGAGGAGAAATTTATTTTGGGGCTCATGACTTCAGACGCCTCAGTCCATAGATGGTTGATTCCATTTCTTCAGACTTGAGATGAGGTAGAATATCGTGGCAGAAGTGTGTGGCAGAGGAAGCATCTGGGACCTGGCACCAGGAAAGAGAGAGAGAGAGAGAGAGAGAGAGAGAGAGAGAGAGAGAGAGAGAGAGAAAGTGCTCTGCTCAACAAGGCCACAATATAAATTCAACAAGGACACAATATAAATCACAAAGACATATCCCTAGGACTTACTTCTTCCAGCTATACCCTACCTGCCTACTGCCTACAATTACCACCAACTTAATCTCTATCAGGGAATTAATACACTGATTAGGTTAAACCTCTTATATAATCATTTCATCTCTAAACTGTCTCGCATTGCTCACACATGAACTTTTGGGTTACACCCAATCTAAACCATAACATTTCAACTCTGGACCCCAAAATCTCATGCCCATCTTTCAATGTAAGATACATTTAGTCCATTTCCAAGAGTCCCCAGAGTTTTAACAGTTCTGCATTGCCCAAAAGTCCAAGTTCAAAGTCTCCACCGAGATTTGAGGCCAATTCTCAGCATGAGCTCCTGTAAAAATCAAAAACAAGTTACATGTATCCAATATATAAAAGTACAGAGTAAACATTTCCATTCAGAAAAATAGGGGCATAGAAAGAAGGGATGGGACCAAAGTAAGACCAAAATCCAACTGGGCAAACAAGTCCTGTGGTTCTCTTAGTTCCATGTCCATCATCTGGAGCACATGGCATCCTAATGTTCTCTCCAGAGCTTGTGTAGCTCTACTCCTATGGCCTTTCTGTTATATCCCACATGGTCTCTCTGTTAGCCTGTCTCTGCTCAATTCCTGCAGTTTTCTTTGGAAGATGTCTCATGTTACTGGCATTTCTTCATCTTGGGCATCTCCACTGCAGCTTTGGCTTCTTCCTCACATCTCTTCCTCATCTTCCTCAGCCTCAGGGGCTGCCTGCAGGGACTCCAACTCTGATGCACTTTTCCTATCCTTCCTTCCAACTTTCATGGAAGCCTCCATGACCCCACTAACTCCAGCATTCTGCATTCCTGGAGAACCAGCACTGAGTGGTTGACACCATGGTCTGCTGTCATCTTTAGCAGTCGCCAAGCCTCCTGGCACTAGGCTGCAGCAGCTTCTGAGTGCCTGGGTGGCTGAGCATGGTGAAACGGCTTCCTAGGCCCCCCTGTGCCAGCAGGTGTCTCACTGGTCTCAAAGGAATTTTTCCTTTTACACTCTTGAGCTTGAGATGGATGTGGTCTTACCAATTCCTGAGACGTCCTCAAGCCACCTATTGTCCCTGGTAAAGAACTTATCAGTTTCTTTAGTGGCTGCAGTGTCTTTAAGAACCACATCTTCTGTAGCCCCAGTTTTTTTTCCTTTTTCTGTTTTGCTTTCTGTTCCTGATGATAACAATAAGTTTAGCCAAAAGCTTCCAGCAGTATCCATGCCACTGCCCGAATATTGGGCTATCTAGAAATTTCTTCCACCAGATTAAGAAGTCCATCACCTTCAAATTTAGCCTCAAAGAAAGTCTCAGGACACAAGAGAAATGTAGGCAACTTCTAGCCAGAGCATAACACAAATGGCCTCTCGTCCAGTTTCTCTCCTTTTCCTCTGAAACTGCGTGAGCCTTACTACCTGCAGTGCTATTGGCATTCTGGTCTTCTGAAACCCCATCAGAACCACCAATTAAAGTCCACTTAAAACATCTTAAAGCTCTTCCAGCTTGCATCATTAAACTTTTCAAAATTTCTCCCACAAATTCTGAAAAGCTCCAAAAGGTTCTGAACCACATGGTCAGGTTAGTCACAGCAACGACCTCATTTCTCAGTACCAATCTCTGTGTGAGTTAGCTTTTTCCCTGTCATGACCAAAGAGACCTGACAAGAACAAGTAGAGGAGGAAAAGTTTATTTGGGGGCTCATGATTCCGGAGGTCTTAGACTATAGATGGCCAACTCCATTCCTCAGGGCCTGAGATGAGGCAAAAGTCTGTGGCAGAGGAAAGTAGCTGGGGACATGGCACCAAGAAGGAGAGAGAGAGAGAGAGAGAGAGAGAGAGAGAGCACTCTGCTCAACCAGGACAAAATATAGATCCCAAAGGGATGTTTCAAGGGCCTACCTCCTTTAGCCACCCCCTACCTGCTTAGGGTTACCACCAAGTTAATCCCTAGCAAGTGATTAATGCACTGATTTGGTTATGAACCTCTTATAACCCAATTATTTCATCTGTAAACCTCCTTGCATTGTTTCACACATGAGCTTTGGGGGGACGTCTATTCTAAACCATACACCTAGGTTAGGCATAGAGGTGTTGATTTGGAGTCAACAGGACAGAGGGGACAAACTAACACCAGAGGAACCCATGAGCTATCTAGGCAGGAATTTCATGCAGACAGGTAGGCCAGAGAGAAAGAACTATCCACTAAGGTTGCTCTAAGTCACTGTAGTCTTTGAGGATGGTGGTATCAATATCCCATAGGGTTTTAGTGAGTTAGATGCATAGCATTGGAACATTGTTTGACAAATAGAGAATGCTCATTATTATTATGACTGATAAAATTCTCACCCTTCTCTTCATTTTCTTCCCTCTAGACACTTCTTTATTACCATCAAGTTGCCCTACTGCCTGCGGACCCTCTCTGAATGTTTAGAATCCTCCGTCAAGCAATGTATAGGCCTCCAGCCTCTTGAGCAATGTACAGGCCTCCAGCCCTCTCCTTGTACGTTGCACAATCAAAAACTATTGCATTTTAAGCCCCAGTAACTTCTACAATGGGTGTTTGCATTTTAGCTAGGCAATGACTGAATGAGGAAAAAAAAAAAAAACAACATATCAGCAATGATTTCCAGGTACAGAGCTCTCTCTGTGCCCTCCTCAGAGCATACTTGGAAGCAGTTCCCCATTCACCTGACACCCTGCAATCAGGATGGGTGACAGCAATAAAGACCAGGAAAAAATAGGCCCAGAGAAATGAGCAGTAACAAGGATGCCATTGAGTTATTTCCACAGAAACCAAGTACTGATTAAAAGAGAGAAACAAACAAATTTGTGGTCATTTGAAGCCTAAAGACACATTTAATAGCATTTCTTAATTTCTTTAAGTTTCTATCTTCTTCCCCCTATGGAAGAAATTTGCCCAATAAAACATAAACCACTAATATTGTGCTTTAGGCAGAACATGGTTCTGTGAACCAATGCAGTCTGGTTTCAGGGAAACTAACAACATTATTGATTTTAGTCAGGCTTATTAGAATCAGTGTTACATGCCCTCTTCCTCTACTAGATTGTATTTGGACTTCATTATAAAATCTCATTACATTAAAAGGAGGCAGCAATGAGTTCTGTAAATAAAAAATTTCCAAAGATGGATTTGTTAAAATTAGTGTATCTGTGAAGCCTGCTTTGGGTATCAATCTGTCAAGAAACTGAATCATATATTTTCTGAACTTACCTTGCTTTTTTTAAAATATTGGGAATATTCACCATTTCTAGCAGCATACAGGAAAGATTCACTTGTTTTCCTGTTAGCAACCCACTCTTATACAACCTGGGTGAGACATCACAGCACATATGACTGCAGACAGCTTGAAGGGGTGAACACGGGCTTTTTCCTTTTCCATACAGCTTAGTAACATAATAACTCATGAATCCCAAACCAAGAGCTATGAATATGGAGTTAAGTCTATAGCTGGCCTTTCCTGCGATTTTTTTTTAAGTGCAGGAATATGGAAGACAAGAAGCGATTTGAAATATCCTTCCATTTCTGCTTCAATATGCGGTATATTATTTGGATTAGGTGGCTTAAGTGAATTGATAAAATTGATGGGAATGAACTGATAGAGGAAATTACTTTTCTAAAACAAACAGTTACAATATGTACTTTTCTCTTAGACACTCAGTCCTGTGTCTGTTTATTCAGTATCTGCCCACACTGCCTTGTAAAGACTGGAGAAAATAATAGAAACCATTTAGTCAGTGGGCTTACTGATTCTCATCCACAATAAAAAAATCCCAAACCCAACCACAGACTACACAGTATGGCTTCAGTGAATTGAGAGAGAAGTTCTGGGTCCCTCATTTGAGAGGCTGGAGATGGTGAGGCTTCAAGGGGGATCTTAGAGAAGAAATGTCAGACGTCTCTTGCCTACGTGTCTCTTTCTGCTTTGAACACATTGACTTGGCATAATCCTGAATTCTTTTTGTCCTGGAATGCGTTACTCCCTCTCACTTGGTCGACATTTACAATTGCTCTATTGCAAGCCATTGTTCTTATCTATTGGATTAACACTGACATGGAAGAGAGACCAAAGCACCAAGATGCTGAACAGACGATTCCAGTTTAGAGAGAGTCATGGAGAAGCTGGAAACTGGAAGCTGGAAATTGGGAAAACTCTCAGGATTCAACTCTCCTGATTAAGGGTGTCAGTTGAAGTGACATGTTGATTTCCTTCACCTCTCCTGATGTGGTTTTCCCCTCCACCATACCTGTTACGGTTTAGATATGCAGTGTCCCCCAAAAGTTTATGTGTAAGACAATGCAAGAAACTATAGAGGTGAAATGATTGGGTTATGAGAGCCTTAACCTAATCAGTATATTAATCCACTGATGTGAATTAACAGGGCAGTAATTATGGGCAAGTGTGGAGTGGCTGGAACCATGGGGGGTGAGATTTTGGAGTTTATATTTTGTACCTGATGAGTAGAGTGCATTCTGATTCCTGGTCATATCTTGAGAGACTTCCCACCTCCACACCTTTCTTCCATGATGTTCTGCCTTCCCTCTGGCCTGGAGCAATGGAATCAGTCATCTATGGACTGAGACCTCTGAAACTGAGCACCAAATACACTTTTCCTCCTCTAAAATTGCTGTTGCCAGGTATATTGCTTTAGTTAGCTAAAACAATACCCTATAGATTAGTAGTGGGGTCCCACGTGTACTCAAATCACATGCAGCCATACTGTGAAAATGGAGCGTCTTTATGTTCTATAATTGACTTGAGTCTTTTTTATGAGTCCCTTCTCTCCTGGATTCTGAAGTGTTTCCAGTTAAGAAACTGTCTGCCTCCTATGCATTTCAGAATCCTATTGCAGCCTCTGGCTTCTCCATCTGGCCTTTCCAGGATTCCCCCTGTGCCCCTTTGCTCTGTGGAAACTTGACTTGGTCCCAAAGGCTGGGGATGTCCTGGGGAATTGCAGCCTGGAAGAGCACGTTGGCTGTGGACCTAGTGTTCCAGACTTCCCCTATGACTGTAAGGTTTTTGGCCCCGTCATGGGGAGGGGGAAGCAGAGGGAGCTGTATGCATATCTTAATGCATATGCTTCCCTTTACTTTAGCTTCTTTCCTTTCTTCCATTCCTCAATGCTGGTAAGAGTGGGCTGTTGTTCTGTCTTCTCTTCCTATGTGGTCAGGACCTTTCTACATTCTGTATTCTCCTTGCAGATCCCAGAGACCATCAAGGTTTAAAGAGAGAAATCAGTCCCCTAATGCAGGATTACAATTCAGAAAAGTTTCAGTTTCAAAAACATGCCCTTTGCCCACTTTCATTATTTTGACATAGGTAAAATGAGTGCAATTATTAATGGGGCTTTCTCTTTCCCACATGAGACTTCTTCAGAATAATCATTTTCAGAGACATGAGATGTCTACTGACCTAGACTCCATGTGGTTCAGCTAGATATCTTGATATCATTAGAATGTTTTAAAGTTCTTTAAGTCAGATGGACATGTACTTTCTTTTGTCATCACAATATTCTTGGAAAAGTATACATGGAAATATAAAACGTGGACTATGAAGGGTTATCAGACTAACTAGTATCAGTGTGCACTTACAAAATTCTCTTATCGTTCATTATAGATCTTCCAAGCATGGAATCCCCACATACTTTGTTTATAGTTGTATATACAGAGGCATTAGGAGATGAAATTAGTATTCTAAGTTTATGCAGAAGGGGGAAATGATGTTATTATAGATGACACTAGTTGGACCTCCTCTGGAGTGTCTCACACATTTCTGTATAAAAGACATTCCAAACTACTGCATGTCCCTTGGAAGGCACCTACCATACAATCCTTCAACATGTATTTATTTTACAAATATTTCTTGCACTCTAAGTGCCAGCCCCACCCCCACCCCCCCGTTTTTTAAGAGGTACAGGGAATGCAATGGTGGAGGATTAAATAAGGTAGGCAAAGTCTCTGATGAGGTAGTTTTCATTCTGGCAAGCAAAATAAGGAGGACAGACAAGTGTTAACTGAAATGGGGAGTTAATTGTTTGATTCTAAAGTCTACTCAGAACTCACTTCATTACTACTCAGAACTCACTTCAGTGATTAAGGTTAAGATATATAAATGATCAACAAACACATGAAAAAATACTCTGCATCATTAGTTATCAGAGAAATGCAAATCCAAACCATGAAATGCCATTTCACCCATGCTATGAAGGTAGAATCAAAAAGTCAGTTAACAAGAAGTGCTGGCCAGGATATGGGGAAATCAGAGCCTTCATAAACTGCTGGAGGGAACGTAAGTTGTGCAGGTGCTTTAGAAAACAGTCTGGCAATTTCACACACACACACACACACACACACACACACACATATACATACACACTATTACCATATATCCAGCAATTTCATTCTAGCCATGAGAAATAAAAACATATTTATAAAGAAACTTGTACATGAATGCTCATAGCAGCATTATTCATAATAGATAACAGGGGAAATGTTATCTATTATCAAATGGATTCAAATGTTCATCAACTAACAATCAGGTAAACAAGCAAACAACAAAAAAGTAATATTATTTGGCCTTAAAAGGAAATGAAGTATTGGTATATGCTACAATATAGGTAAACCTTGAAAACATTATGCTAAGTGAGAGAAGCCAGTTACAGAAGACTACATATTGTAGGATTCTATTCATATGGAAATACAGAATAGTGAAATTACAAGACTAAATGTAGATGAGTGATTGCTTAGGACCTGGGGGAGAGTCTGGGGATAGGAGAGTTAGTAACAGCTGAAGGGTACAGAGTTTCTTTTTAAAGTGATTGTTGCACATACCTGTGTTTGTACTAAAAGCCATTGAATTGTGTTCTTTAAATAGATGGTTTTTATGGTATGTGAACTGTATCTCAATGAAGCTCTTTAAAAAGTAACATTTGAATCTGTGGTTTGAAAATAGTCTCAGATGGAATGCTTGATTCAGGCCAGGCTGTGGGACACCCCCAAATTATAGCCTCAGTCTAAATGAAAAGAGAAAGCCTATTTTGGTCTCTATTTGGGCTTTTAAAAATCTGTATTTTAGCGAGTAAGAAAATCAGACATTCAGTCTGTGATGATTAAGGGAAACTGGGCTTGCTGAAAGGTGAGTCCTATCATTTTAAGTGATTTTTGTGTCCTTTGTCTTAGATTCTCCCTCCAAGAAATACAACTGTCAGATACCAAAAAGTGAAAGATCTAGGAGAGACCCACAGATCAGTTGCTACTCTTCATCCTCCGAAGAACTTTGATGGAAAAGCAAAAATTTTAAAGAAACACATTCTAAAAAGACTTTGCTTTTATCAATATATTCTTGTGTTATTAATATAAGAAACAAAATATTTTTATTTTCTCTTTGTAACATGACATAGTAAAAAGTTTACTTATTGTTATTGAGAATCTATTGAACTGTAGATGCTTTTACATACCTTAGTCATAATTCTATTCAGAATGAAAGAAACAGTTGAGAGAGACTGTAATTCCCCTTAACTCTCACTGTTTTTGAGAAACTAGCAGAGCCCAGGATTTGAATCTGTGTCTTACAGACATCAAGGTCTTTTGGTCCAAATTATATTTCGAAGAACATGATACAGGACTACAGCTTGAATCTCCTTATTGCTAAAGAGTACAAAACAATCAAGGTTTAAAGAGAGCTGGCTACTTGGAGGGTCCGTCCACAGAGATTTTAAAAGTGAGGTCACCTTTTGAAATTTCTCCCTACTATTTCCTATAAGGTCAGCACCATTACTGAAAGTCTTCAAAACCTGAAATTTCTTACTTTCCCGATAGCTGGATTTCAATAGCAATACTTCCTCTCTCTTGTCATTTTCTCTTGCTTTTCCTCCACACAAATTGCGAGTGGTTGAACTGCCAACAAACCAGAGCTCCCGGGTGCTTCTCACTGGGCTCCAGACACGATGTCAGACCAGCTCGGCTCGTGTTCATATTCTCCTTTGCTGATGAAATATTTAAACCATGCTGATAGCCTCAGATGGCATTTTAGATGCCGAATACACCACCCTGTTGTGTCTCCTTCCAGAGGAACAGTAGGCCACAGTGTCTTGTCTCCATTTCTCTCCCATGTTTACCGTTAAAAAATGACACTTTTGCCTAATGGTGTTTTAATCAAAAGCAGCTCATCACCAATATTTAAAAAAAAAAATTTAAGGGGGGATCCAACATGGCGGCTGGCGAGCAGGCAGCATTTTCTATACCTCCGCAGTAACGGGATCAGAGAGACACATAAATACACTTGCATGGGACATGCTGAGGAACTTCTAACAATTTTCCACTGAAAGGAGACCTGCCGATAACTAGTAAGTCTGTGGGAGGGGTCAGTTGGTCCCAGGTGAGTGAATCTCCGCAACGCGGATCAGGGACACAATCCCGCCGGCCGCCGCTGAACTGCAGCGAACATAGGAACCTACTGGGCCCCGCAGGCCTGAGTATGTGAACTGACTCTAGCGGCTTGGTGCTAGGATCCACACTCCTAACACCCCACCCCACCCCCAGCCAGTTCGGAGCAAAGCGGACCAGGGACACAACCCCGCCGGCCGGCCACGGGCGGCGGCCAGACTGGGCCCCGCAGGCTTGAGTCTGTGAACGGCCTCTGGCGGTCCAGCGATAGGATCCACATTCCTACCACCCCACCCCCAGCCGGCTCGGTGCAAGGCAGATCAGGGACACAATCCCGCCGGCCGCCGCTGAACTGCAGCGAACATAGGAACCTACTGGGCCCCGCAGGCCTGAATCTGCGAACTGACTCTAGCGGCTTGGTGCTAGGATCCACACTCCTAACACCCCACCCCACCCCCAGCCAGTTCGGAGCAAAGCGGACCAGGGACACAACCCCGCGGGCTGGCCACGGGCGGCAGCCAGACTGGGCCCCGCAGGCTTGAGTCTGTGAACGGCCTCTGGCGGTCCAGCGATAGGATCCACATTCCTACCACCCCACCCCCAGCCGGCTCGGTGCAACGCAGAGCAGGGACACAATCCCGCCGGCCGCCGCTGAACTGCAGCGAACATAGGGGCCCATGGGCCCCGCAGGCCTGAATCTGTGAACTGACTCTAGCGGCTTGGTGCTAGGATCCACACTCCTAACACCCCACCCCACCCCCAGCCAGTTCGGAGCAAAGCGGACCAGGGACACAACCCCGCGGGCTGGCCACGGGCGGCGGCCAGACTGGGCCCCGCAGGCTTGAGTCTGTGAACGGCCTCTGGCGGTCCAGCGATAGGATCCACATTCCTACCACCCCACCCCCAGCCGGCTCGGTGCAAGGCAGATCAGGGACACAATCCCGCCGGCCGCCGCTGAACTGCAGTGAACATAGGAACCTACTGGGCCCCGCAGGCCTGAATCTGCGAACTGACTCTAGCGGCTTGGTGCTAGGATCCACACTCCTAACACCCCACCCCACCCCCAGCCAGTTCGGAGCAAAGCGGACCAGGGACACAACCCCGCGGGCTGGCCACGGGCGGCGGCCAGACTGGGCCCCGCAGGCTTGAGTCTGTGAACGGCCTCTGGCGGTCCAGCGATAGGATCCACATTCCTACCACCCCACCCCCAGCCGGCTCGGTGCAAGGCAGATCAGGGACACAATCCCGCCGGCCGCCGCTGAACTGCAGCGAACATAGGAACCTACTGGGCCCCGCAGGCCTGAGTCTGTGAACTGACTCTAGCGGCTTGGTGCTAGGATCCACACTCCTAACACCCCACCCCACCCCCAGCCAGTTCGGAGCAAAGCGGACCAGGGACACAACCCCGCCGGCCGGCCACGGGCGGCGGCCAGACTGGGCCCCGCAGGCTTGAGTCTGTGAACGGCCTCTGGCGGTTCAGCGATAGGATCCACATTCCTACCACCCCACCCCCAGCCGGCTCGGTGCATCGCAGATCAGGGACACAATCCCGCCGGCCGCCGCTGAACTGCAGCGAACATAGGAACCTACTGGGCCCCGCAGGCCTGAATCTGTGAACTGACTCTAGCGGCTTGGTGCTAGGATCCACACTCCTAACACCCCACCCCACCCCCAGCCAGTTCGGAGCAAAGCGGACCAGGGACACAACCCCGCCGGCTGGCCAGGGGCGACGGCCAGACTGGGCCCCACAGGCTTGAGTCTGTGAACGGCCTCCGGCGGTCCAGCAATAGGATCCACATTCCTACCACCCCACCCCACCCCCAGCCGGCTTGGAGGCGGCCAGACCAGGCTCCGCAGGCCTGAGTCTGTGAACTGCCTCTAGCGGTTTGGCGCTAGGACTTTGGCAGCGCTTAGTGCTGAGTTCCAGCTTTCAGACAGAGGAGAGAAGCGGTCCAGTTGGGTTCCAGACACCGGTCGGACCACAGAGGAGGACAGCAGCCGCCATTTCGGAGAGATGATGTAATCATCCCCATGTTCTATTGATCTCAGCTCATCCAGCGACGGAACAGGTGATTTCAGGCTGGTAGTTGCCTGCGTCTAGCAGACAGATTTCTAGCTCAGGCTCGGGACTGGGGATCTTGTGGAGAATACTCCTAGAGGCTCATGCCTGGCAAGGCGTGTACCGGGCACTGAGCAGCTGGATTCTGGTTCCCGGGGCTAACCTGGCCCAGGTCTGAGGAAACTGCGGAGACTGCCGGTGGAGGCCAGCTCCAAGTGGAGCGTGCGCTGAGCTAGGGGCGACTGGGTTCTGACTCCCGGAACAGTTTTGGCCCGGGGCTAGGGAACCCGTGGGGGTCGCTCGCTGGAGCCAGCTCCCAGCGGAGAGTGTATTGAGATAGGAGAGGCGGGTTCTGGCTACCGAAGCTGCTTTGACCCAAGGCTAGGGAACCAGCGGTGTCTGCTTCTCAGTCAGGGTCCTGTTGGGTGCTGTGGGGGCAGAGTGGAGCTTCTGAAGTCTGGGTCTGAAGAGAGTAGCCGCCCACGCCTAGAATAGGACCAGCGGCCCCGCGAAGCGGTAGCCAAGTAACCTCATTTGGAGTAGGGGCTGTGCAGAGCGTGCAGGCAGACCTGCGGCCCACTGGCAAGACAGGCCAGGTAGCTTGCCAGAGTGGTGGACACGTAACACCGAGGCAGTTGCGGCACACTGGTTGGAGTGGGGGCGGAGCAGGGTCGCCGCCCGGGTCCGGAGGGGGCCCAGCGACCCGTTGGAGAGGTAGTCAGGTACTCCCATTGGGAGTGGGGGCTGTGCAGAACTGTGACCCACCGGCCTAGAAGTATGCCAGCGTGGTAGACTCGTCACACCAATTGGAGTGGGGACCCAGCAGAGCCGCCACCCACATCCAGATCAGGACCTACGACCCCAGGGCGTGGTAGTTACGTTACCACAATTGGAGTGGGGGCAGAGCAAAGCCGCCTCCTGTGCCCGAAGGGGGGGCAGACCTGTGACCGATCAGCGTGATAGATAGACCACCATAATTAGAGGAGGAGCACAGCCACTACCCACCCTGCAAGGGAGAATTTCCAACTATTCAAGAGCAACATAAATAAATAGGGGGTAAATTTCAAAAACACAACAGTTGCACCAAGCAGAAAGAAACGCGAGCAGTATGAAAAGACAAGGAAAGAAAGGACCACAAGCAATGCAGGTCAACTCAACTTTAGAAGAGGTAATAGCTGCAACAGATGGAATATCAGATAAAGAGTTCAGGATATATATGCTTCAGATGATCTGGAGTCTCAAGGAAGACATGAGACAGCAAAATCAGACAATGAAAGATCACATTGACAAACAAATCCAGGAAGTAAAAGATCAATTTCACAGGGAGATAGAAGTAATAAAAAACAAACAAATAGAAATTCTAGAAATGCAGGAAACAATAAACCAACTTAAAAACTCAATTGAGAATACTACCAGCAGAGTAGATCACTTAGAAGAGAGAACATCAGACAATGAAGACAAAGTATTTCAGCTGGAAAAGAACATAGACAGCTCAGCAAGTCTGCTAAGAAACCATGAGCAGAACATCCAAGAATTATGGGACAATATCAAAAGACCAAATTTAAGAGTCATTGGGATACAGGAAGGCACAGAGCTCCATGCCAAAGGAATAAACAGTCTATTCAGTGAAATAATACGAGAAAACTTCCCAGAATTGAAGATTGAGACAGAATCCCAAATCCTAGAAGCCTACAGGACGCCGAATGTGCAAAATCATAAGAGATCCACACCTAGACACATTATAATGAAGATGTCCAACATACAGAATAAGGAGAGAATTTTAAAAGCTGCAAGAGAAAGAAAGCAGATTACATTTAGGGGTAAACCAATCAGGATAACAGCTGATCTCTCAACACAGACTCTGAAAGCTAGAAGATCCTGGAATAACATATTTCAAACACTGAAAGACAATGGGCTCCAACCAAGAATCATGTATCCGGCGAAATTAAGCTTCAGGTTAGAAGATGAAATTAAAACCTTCCACGATAAACAAAAGTTAAAAGAATTCGCAGCTAGAAAACCATCTCTTCAAAAAATCCTTGGCAAAACATTACAGGAAGAGGAAATGGAAACTAACATTGATAACCAACAATGGGAGGTAGGACAGTAAAGGGGGGAAAGTAGTCAAAGAGGATAACAAATCAGGTTTAGTAACATCAATAAACAATTATGGATAGAAGAACAAACCACATCTCAATAATAACCCTAAATGTTAATGGCTTAAACTCACCAATTAAGAGACACAGGCTAGTAGAATGGATCACAAAACAAGACCCAACAATATGCTGTCTACAGGAGACGCATTTGATAGGAAAAGATATACATAGACTGAAGGTGAAAGGTTGGGAAAAAGCATATCACTCATATGGACCGCGGAAACAAGCAGGAGTGTCCATACTCATATCTAATAAAATAGATTTCAAGCCAAAGACAATCAAAAGGGATAAAGAAGGACACTTCATACTGCTCAAGGGAACCATACACCAACAAGACATAACAATCATAAATATATATGCCCCAAATAATGGTGCAGCCGTGTTCATCAAGCAAACTCTTCTCAAGTTCAAGAGTCTAATAGACCACCATACAATAATCATGGGAGACTTCAACACACCTCTCTCACCACTGGACAGATCTTCCAAACAAAAGTTAAATAAGGAAACTATAGAACTCAATAACATAATTAACAACCTAGACTTAATTGACATATATAGACTATACCACCCAACTTCAAGTAGCTACACTTTTTTCTCAGCAGCACATGGAACCTTCTCAAAAAGAGACCATATACTATGTCACAGGGCAACTCTTAGACAATACAAAGGGGTAGAGATAATACCATGCATCTTATCTGATCATAATGGAATGAAACTGAAAATCAATGATAAAAGAAGAAAGGAAAAATCAAGCATCACCTGGAGAATGAACAACAGGTTGCTGAGTGATCAATGGGTTTTAGAAGACATCAAGGAGGAAATTAAAAAATTCCTAGAGTTAAATGAAAACACAGACACAACATATCGGAATCTATGGGACACATTGAAAGCAGTTCTAAGAGGAAAATTCATTGCTTGGAGTTCATTCCTCAAAAAAAGAAAAAACCAACAAATAAATGATCTCATACTTCATCTCAAAATCCTAGAAAAAGAAGAGCAAAACAACAGCAAAAGAAGTAGAAGGCAAGAAATAATTAAAATCAGAGCTGAAATTAATGAAATTGAAACAAAAGAAACTATTGAAAAAATTGACAAAACTAAAAGCTGGTTCTTTGAAAAAATAAATAAAATTGACAGACCCTTAGCCATACTAACGAAGAGAAGAAGAGAGAGAACCCAAATTACTAGCATACGGGATGAAAAAGGCAATATCACAACAGACACTTCAGAAATACAGAAGATAATCAGAAATTACTTTGAATCCTTATACTCCAATAAAATAGAAGATAGTGAAGGCATAGATAAATTCCTTGAGTCTTATGATCTGCCCAGACTGAGCCAGGAGGATATAGACAACCTAAACAGACCAATAACAATAGAGGAAATAGAAGAAACCATCAAAAGTCTACCAACTAAGAAAAGCCCAGGACCGGATGGGTATACAGCAGAGTTTTACAAAACCTTTAAAGAGGAACTAACACCAATACTTTTCAAGCTATTTCAGGAAATAGAAAAAGAGGGAGAACTTCCAAATTCATTCTACGAGGCCAACATCACCCTGATTCCGAAACCAGACAAAGATACTTCAAAGAAAGAAAACTACAGACCAATATCTCTAATGAACCTTGATGCAAAAATCCTCAATAAAATTCTGGCGAATCGGATTCAAATACATATCAAAAAAATTATACACCATGATCAAGTAGGATTCATCCCTGGTATGCAAGGTTGGTTCAATATACGGAAATCAATAAATGTTATCCACCACATCAATAGACTTAAAATTAAGAACCATATGATCATCTCGATAGATGCAGAAAAAGCATTCGACAAAGTACAGCATCCCTTTATGTTCAAAACTCTGGAAAAATTAGGGATAACTGGATCATACCTCAACATTGTAAAAGCAATCTATGATAAGCCACAGGCCAGCATCATTCTGAATGGAGAAAAATTGAAGGCATTCCCTCTAAGATCTGGTACAAGACAGGGATGCCCTCTCTCACCACTTCTGTTCAACATAGTCCTCGAGACACTGGCCAGAGCAATTAGGCAGACGAAAGAAATTAAAGGCATAAAAATAGGAAAAGAAGAACTTAAATTATCACTATTTGCAGATGATATGATTCTATACCTAGCAGACCCAAAAGGGTCTACAAAGAAGCTATTAGAGCTAATAAATGAATTCAGCAAAGTGGCAGGATATAAGATCAACACGCATAAATCAAAGGCATTCCTGTATATCAGCGACAAATCCTCTGAAACGGAAATGAGGACAACTACTCCATTCACAATATCCCCCCAAAAAATAAAATACTTGGGAATCAGCCTAACAAAAGAGGTAAAAGATTTATACAATGAAAATTACAGAACCCTAAAGAAAGACATAGAAGAAGACCTTAGAAGATGGAAAAATATACCCTGCTCATGGATAGGCAGAACCAACATCATCAAAATGGCGATATTACCAAAAGTCCTATATAAGTTCAATGCAATGCCAATCAAAATCCCAACAGCATATCTTGTAGAAATCGATAAAAGAATCAGGAAATTCATATGGAATAATAAAAGACCCAGAATAGCAAAAACAATACTAAGCAGGAAGTGTGAATCAGGCGGTATAGCGATACCAGACTTCAAACTATACTACAGAGCAATAGTAACTAAAACAGCATGGTACTGGTACCAAAACAGGCGGGTGGACCAATGGTACAGAATAGAGGACACAGTAACCAATCCACAAAACTACAACTATCTTATTTTTGATAAAGGGGCTAAAAGCATGCAATGGAGGAAGGATAGCATCTTCAACAAATGGTGCTGGGAAAACTGGAAATGCATTTGCACCAAAATGAATCTGAATCCCTATCTCTCGCCATGCACAAAAGTTAACTCAAAATGGATCAAGGAGCTTGATATTAAACCAGAGACATGGCATCTGATAGAAGAAAAAGTTGGTTATGATCTGCACGCTGTGGGATCGGGCTCCAAATTCCTCAATAGGACACCCATAGCGCTAGAGTTAACAAACAGAATCAACAAATGGGACTTACTCAAACTAAAAAGTTTTTTCTCAGCAAAAGAAACAATAAGAGAGATAAACAGGGAGCCTACATCCTGGGAACAAATCTTTACTCCACACACTTCAGATAGAGCCCTAATTACCAGAATATACAAAGAACTCAAAAAATTAGACAATAAGATAACAAATAACCCAATCAATAAATGGGCCAAGGACCTGAACAGACACTTCTCAGAGGAGGACATACAATCAATCAACAAGTACATGAAAAAATGCTCACCATCACTAGCAGTCAGAGAAATGCAAATCAAAACTACCCTAAGATACCATCTCACTCCAGTAAGACTGGCAGCCATTAGGAAGTCAAACAACAGTAAGTGCTGGAGAGGATGCGGGGAAAAGGGCACTCTTGTTCATTGCTGGTGGGACTGCAAATTGGTGCAGCCAATTTGGAAAGCAGTATGGAGATTTCTCGGAAAGCTGGGAATGGAACCGCCATTCGACCCAGCTATTCCCCTTCTCGGTCTATTCCCTAAAGCCCTAACAAGAGCATGCTACAGGGACACTGCTACATCGATGTTCATAGCAGCTCAATTCACGATAGCAAGACTGTGGAACCAGCCTAGATGCCCTTCAATAGATGAATGGATAAAAAAAATGTGGCATTTATATACTATGGAGTATTATTCTGCATTAAAAAATGACAAAATCATAGAGTTTGGAGGGAAATGGATGGCATTAGAGCAGATTATGCTAAGTGAAGCTAGTCAATCTTTAAAAAACAAATACCAAATGACTCCTTTGATATAAGGGGAGTAAACAAGGACAGGGTAGGGACGAAGAGCTTGAGAAGAAGATTTACATTAAACAGGGATAAGAGGTGGGAGGGAAAGGGAGTGAGAAGGGAAATTGCATGGAAATGGAAGGCGATCCTCAGGGTTATACAAAATGTCATATAAGAGGAAAGGAGGGGTAAGACAAGATAATACAAATGGAAGAAAGGATGTACAGTAGAAGGGGTAGAGAGAGAAAAGGGGAGGGGAGGGGAGGGGAGGGGAGGGGAGGGGAGGGGAGGGGGGACAGTAGAGAATAGGACAGACAGCAGAATACATCAGACACTAGAAAGGCAATATGTCAATTAATGGAAGGGAAACTGGTGTGATACAGCAATCTGTATATGGGGTAAAAGCGGGAGTTCATAATCCACTTGAATCAAACCGTGTAATATGATGTATTAAGAACCATGTAGTGTTATGAACGACCAATAAAAAAAAAAAAAAAAAAAAAAAAAAAAAAAAAAAAAAACATACTACTAAGCTCTAATAATCAGAGTCGTAGGGTACTAGCATAAAAATGGACACATAGACCATTGGAACAGAAGAAAGAACCCAGAAATAAATCCACACATCTACAACCAAATTATCTTTGATAAAGTCACCAAAAAACATATTGGCAAAGGACAATCTCT
The DNA here is from genome assembly GCF_045843805.1 of Urocitellus parryii. NCBI lineage: Eukaryota > Metazoa > Chordata > Mammalia > Rodentia > Sciuridae > Urocitellus > Urocitellus parryii. Next base: position 76,961,974 of record NC_135541.1, read on the forward strand.
TTAATAAATGATATTGAGAAAAATAGATACCCATATGCAGAAGAAGGAACTATACCCCTATCTCTCACCATGTAAAAAAAAAAAAAAAGCCAACTCAATAGGAATCAAAGACCTAAGTGTAAGACATGAAGCTACTGGAGGAAAACATAAGAGAAACACTTTAAGACATCCATATTGGCAATGATTTTTTTTTTTGGTGTATCCCCCAAAGCTCAGGCAACAGAAACAAAAATAGATAAATGGTACTATATCAAACTAAGAAGTTTCTGCACAGCAAAGGAAACAATAGAATGAAGACAAATTGCAGAATGGGAGAAAGTATTTGCAGACTGTTTATCCAACAATAAATTAATATCCAGAATACATGGGAAACAAACAATAGCAAAAAAGGCTGGTTTTTAAAATTGGCAAATGAGCCGAATAAAAATTTCTCAAAAGAGGACATGCAAATGGCCAACATTTTATGAACATATGATCAACATCACTAATCATGTGGAAATGGTGATCAAAATCAAAATTAAATACGATGTCACAGCCAGTTAGAATGTGTGTATTCAAAAAGACAAAAAAAAAAAACATGCTGGCAAAGGATGCAAAGAAAGAAGAATCCTTACACATTGTTAGTGGGAATGTAAATTTGTATATCCATTATGGAAAACAGTATGATTTCTCAAAAAACTAAAAATAGAACTGCCATATGTTCCAGCTATCCCACTGTTGGGTATTTATCCAAAGGAAATGGAATAAGTATATCAAAGAGATAACTTTACTTTCATGTTTATTGCAGTGCTACTGATAATAGCGATACCGAGATACAGAGTCAGCGGAGGTATCCATCAGTAGGTGAATGCACAAAGACAATATGGCATCTGTACACAATGGGATGCTTTTTTGGCCATTAAAAATATTTGAAATCCTGTCATTGCAGGAACGTAAGTAGAACTGGAGGACACTGTGCTAAGTGAAATGCCTCGTGTTTTCATTTAAAATTATAAAACCAGCACCCAGCTGATTTTGAACTTCATATAAGGCAGTTATATTGTATGTGTTCATTGTTGAGAGTAAAACCTCACTACTGTATTCCTGAGGTGGGGGGAAAGTCAATGATCAAGCTCAGTTTTGATGTGACTTCTGGGAATTTGCCTTAAAGAATTAATTTATTTTTTAAATGTTTTTGTTAGTGTGTCATAGTTATACAATATTGAGGTTCATTTTGACCTAATCAGACATGTATGGAATATAATTTATTCCTTTTTAGTCCCCAGTACTCTAAGGAACTAATTTAGAAGAAAGAAAAGTTATATGTAAAAGAAGTATTTTTTCTGATGTTATTATATTATAAAATGAGAAGTTATCAAAATGTCTATATTAGAGGAAGGTTAAGTAAATCACCATACATTAACTTGACACGGGACATTATATAGTCATTAAAATAATAGATGTGCAGAGCATCTAGCCATGTAGACACATTTATGAGTTAATTTTAAATGAAAGAGTGCTGAATTCAAACTTTATGATTAAAACTGTCTTTAACAATGTGTCTTTCTGTGACCAGAGTTTGATAAGATGGAAAAAACATTTTTTGATCAACAGGATATATATATATATATATATATATATATATATATATATATATATATATACACACACACACGGGGGGTGGGGAGTGAGAGCTAGAGAGGGAGCGTGAGTGCAAGCATGAACACGCACATGTGAGTGTTTGCAAATAGAGGGAACAGAACCAGTGATGAGGGAGGATAGCAGTTATGAAGGTGAATAAACAATGGATAGGGAAAGTCAAGAAGGGACAAGATGGGGGGCAGGTCAAACCATATGTGGCCAGGACAGCATAGACAAAATTGTTTTTCAAAGATAAGAGCAAAGCAGAAGAAAGTATCTGAACATTAAATGATTTAAGACTCTTGGGGGGAGTGATAGAAACTGTTCATACCAGCTTAAGTAAAGCCTGTTAATTTATTGTTTACTGGGGTCACATGATGTCAGCAGGACATTTTCATGGCATATCTCTTGACTATGCATCATTGTATTCTGGGTTGGCACCATTCTCAGCCAGCCTCTTTGTGATGGCAGCATTGTTTTACACAGTTCAGTTTATATTCTCAAATAAAAGAAAGCCCTTTCTTGGGGTGGCATTTCCAGCAAAAAAAAAAAAAAAAAAAAAAAAAAAAAAAAAAATTTAAAAAAGCAACAGCCATTTCTAGTAAGCTTGGCCGGCCAAGTGCACACAATTAGTAAGACCTTTTGGAGGAAGAATTTGCAAAAAAAATTCTCCATTCGCTGACTTTTAATTAAAATGATAAGAATAGCATATCGAGTGAAAAGAAACCTGTTGCCATCTGTCAGCCCTGTGGCTGGAGCGTGGTGGGAGAGCAAGGCTCTTTTTCAAGCACAGGTGAGCAGGTCACCCTGAATGCAGTTTTGACACCCAAGCTAATTGATGAAGACATTCTCATTTTGACCCACTCCCATGGAAAACAGACAAACAAACCAAAAACACTTGTCAGAGAGCTGTGCTAACACAGGTAAGGTTAATAGGTGTGAGGGACTAGACTTTCCTTAATATTAATCAAAAATAATTTAAGCCTTAACACAATGCCCTTGCTCCTTCATTTTGATGGTAAAAATCAGAATGTTTCCCTTCAATGCCATTAATGGGGTCAGTCTCCGAGTCTGAGCCGGTTGCCACGCCGTCAGTCCCATGGAATTCTAAAAACCATCATCATTTGTTTCTAAACAGATCAAGAGCTATTTACCATCTCAGTGTTTTGTGCACAGCTGGGTGTCTGGCAAATGTCCAATATCCATTAACATTTAAAAATTAGTCCCATAATGCATCTTTTCTAGGGCCTGAGAAGTATACACAGTGACACATGTTGGGAACCAATTACACTTGCACTGCCATTAGTCTGGCTGCATTCAACTTCCCAGTAAATGCAGGCTAATTTAGTTTCCAGAATGGTGTGTCTAAATTCATACAATAACCTTAGAGAAGGCTGAGTATCTCAAGATTTATCATGGAAAGAACTGCTCAGCAAGAATGTTACTTCCGGTGAAAGATGAGAGCACCTTATACAATGATTCCTTGTGTTTCTGCAAGCTTCCTTTTAATCCATACTTTCTAAAACTTCCCATCAGGGACAGTCAGGAGGGCACACACAGACCAACAGATTTCAATAACCATTTCCGACCTGACTTTGTACCTTAGCAAATAACCTTATGTGTGTCTGTGCTTTCTCACTTTTGGAATTATCGTAGGGTGACCTTATTCCGTTTGTCCAGTGAATGAACAAATTCTACCTTTCCCAGTGGAAGACTCAAACTCTTAAGGGGTATCTTATTACCTTATTATTTAAGATAAACAAAGCAAACTCTATAATTGGTGGTTTAGCAAAAAGGCTGAAAAGAGAGAAGATCAGAAACAAAAAATGCTTTCTGGAAAATGTTTTTCCTCCAAATTCCTACTGTCTAGAAAAATTCCTCTAATGATATCCATGGTGAAATAAAGGGTCAGGTCTGTCCTAGGAACAGCAAGAAGAGAACCCCACCCCTTGCCAGGTGTTCATTCAGTGTTCAGAAATCGGGATGAAGACTGATTAGCCTCTCTGGCTGATGATTCTGGGGCACATACTGTACAAAGCTTATCTTAGCTCACTTAGTCTATGTCATGCTGCTTAATAAAGCTAAATTGCTCACATAAACAGAATACTGTGCCATGGGCTTTTAGGATTCAGAGGTGGTTTAAAAATATAATTTTTCACTAACATTCAACAGAACAATTTAGCAATAGCTTACAGAAAATTGCAGGAAAGCAGTAATTTTCCAAATGTGCACAAACTGATTCAGCAATTTACAAATTAGAGAGTTTGGGGGTGGTTAGGGATGTGCAGTGAGCTAGCAAAGTTGTCCTCTCTGAGGGGAGATTTCCCATGCCTCTGGCCATGCCGGGGAACATTATTCCATTTTTCTCTAGCACTGGTGAAATATTTCATGGCAAAGCTCCTTTTGGAAGAAGTTAAAAATTGATTTGAATTGGGATGAATTCCAGAAAATGTCCTGGCCTCTGTAATTTAAGAGTATTTTTTAATGTATTAGGAGCACATATTAGGTTCTCTTTTGGTGTGCTCATACTCTCAGAAGACTATTTATTGTGCTTTGGGTGGAGATGTTTTAAATATCATTGGAAGTATGACTACCTCATTGGGGTTGTTGATGCCCTTACTGAATTAGGATTTGGGGGGGGGGCCCATCCTTTTGTTGGAGGAATGAGTCATTGTTATTGTTGTAAATTTACAGCACAGGCAGTTAGCCAAGTAGATTAAAATCATACAGAAGAAATGTGCAGATTGAGGAAAACATCTAAACTTATCATTTTATGAAGCCATTTATATTGTACATTCCTGGGTCATTCTTTTAGTGTAAGGATTAACTAAATGGGTAAAGACCTGGATGAGTAGAGATCTGATTTGGTTGAGAATATTTAATTTTCATAACTTCAAAGGTAAACATTATGTCTATAACAGTCATTTATTTGGGTTTATGTCCTGCTTAAAATAACTAGATCAAAAGACTGGGGGCAAAAGTACATTTATCTTTTGAATAAAATGCACTCAGGATTATGATCTCATCACACATATGAAAAACCTTTTACAACTGGAATTGTGAACAAGAAATATATTTCCTTCAACTTAATTATTTAGTTTCCTACTAAGACGTTGCTCGGCAGAGGTCAATTATCCTTCAGGGATATCCTGGAAGAAATGAACAATTAGCTTGATTTTCTGTTGAATTTGGAGCTTGAGTCTCAGTATGTGATCTATTAAAAAAAGGAGATAATTCCTCTTAAACCATGTCCTAATCTACATGGGAGTCTTACACTGCAGGTAAGAAATCAGCAAAGTAATCCAATCCACCACCATGGGGCCAAGGCTGAGCCTCTTGATACACAACAATCATGGCTTCGAAACATTAAAAGAAAAATCTCTCATGGGGAGCAATGAAGGATAACAGAATTCACTCCTCTTATGAAGAGCAAAACCTTATGAAAGGGAAATGCCATTTGATTTTTTTTAACAAAACAGAATTGCTCAAATCTGATTAAAGAGAATAGCGGCAAACATTGTAATTTGGGGTAATCAGGAGAGTGTACAGTTTTATGGAGAGATGAAAGGCAAGAGTAAGACTTTCATAAGCTTCAGACTATCTAGGAGGCTGACTATTACCTGGCTCCACTCTAAAAAAAGCTTTCTTGCCCCAAGAAACAGAATTTAAAATGGGGACTAAATTGAGTTAAAAAGCATCCTGCACAGAGCTTTGCAGAAAAGCCCTGACTTCGCCTATGCAATGACTCTGGGGAAAAAAAAAAAATGTATATATATATATTTTTTTTCCCCCCTGTGGAAATGTCTTTCTCTCAGTTTTTGAGTTATTTTAACATGGGAGTTGTAAATACAACATTCTTTTTGATTTTTTTTTAATTTTAAATTTGAGGATGCTAGTTTCAGCTGGTTCTATTTTCTTGGAAGTCAAGGCTATGCTTTAAGCTTAATAATATTGGATGACCTCAAGACCTTTAAATCACCTTCATGTCACTGATTTAGCATTTCCCCTGAGGATGCATTCATTTGTTCTGTCTCAGTCCTAAGAGTCTGGCTTCAAAACACACACACACACACACACACACACACACACACACACACCCCTGAGGAAAGAAATGAGAATATTCAGACAGTGAAAAGAACAACTCAAGAGTACATTCTGTAGTGCAAACTTGCTGGAGTTGTGTGAATTCATACATAATCCTAAGCAAATAGTTTTATAGCCAGTTGCTGGTTTTCTTTACAAATGGAAGAATAGTTTCATCGGCACACTGAGTGGGTGGCAGAAATCAGTCTCTGCGTGGAGACAGAGTAGAGCTCTCTTGAATGGCTGCTGCTTATGATACCGATGATAATTTGTAATAATACATAAAAAGAGCACCCTGAATTCATTTAGCCAATTTCAATGAAATGTAAATGCTTTTCACACGTTTTCATTTGCTTTACAGCATTCTGGTGAGGCCGATGGACTGATCTTATTTCTTCCTGTGCAGTTAAGAGACAGGGTGAAGAAGATGAAGCCAAGAACATGTGGAGTAGCACCTGGTGACACCAGGTTAGGTGCTCATGGGTGAACGTTTTTATTTGTTTTGTTGCTCTTTGGTACTGGGGATTTAACCCAGAGGTACTTAACCACTGAGCTACATTCCCACCATTTTTATTTTTTATTTTGAAATAGGGTCTCACTAAGTTGCTTAGGGCCTCTTTAAGTTGCTGAGTTGACCTCGAGTTTGCCATCCTCCTGCCTCAGCCTGCTGAGTCACTGGGATTACAGGTGCGTGCCATGGTGCCTAGCTATTTGAACACTTTTAAAGTTAATTTTTCTAATATGATTTCCTTTCAACATTTTTCTCTGCTCAGTTTCACACTACTTCCCATCTTGCCTGAGTGGGTGGAAGAGGGCCCGAGAACTTTGAATCAATCTGAAAGACATGTGCATTGATTATGATCCTTCTTTTTCTTTAAACTTAACTTGTGCTGCCTGACTTAGAATGAGTTTCCTTCCCACTGGCATTCAATTAGCTGCAAGAGATTTTATGCAGACTGTTATGGTCCAACCACTTGGTATGGACCTGTCCCTTCAAAAGCATGTTCCAACCTGCAGGGCAGCTTAACATGTCCTGAAGGGTTGGGTGGAAGGATCTGTCACAGTGTTTGTTTCAGATAAACCTGGGTTTCAGCCCTGGCTCTGATACTTAGTGTAAGCCTTCATTTCATCATTTATAAAATGAAGATAATATTTGTTACTCCATTCTGAGATTATTTATTTATCAGTAAGAATGAAGGAGATCATGCACAGTTATGATCATCAGTGTGCTGTCACCACAGACCCAGTCTGGCAAAGCAACTTACAGCTCTGGGGTGTGATGAGCCTTGATTCAGTAGTTTCTGGAGCCTGGCGTTTTCTGTAGTAAACTTTCTTAGTCAAAGTTCTCAAATGCCAACTTTCTTTTATTTCACTTGATCCTTACAGAGGAACTTTCTGAGTATCGTTTTTATTTTGAAAATATATCACAGAACTCTTCCCATCAGAAAGTTTGGGGGGCCGTATAGAGCTTTTCTACCGGTTTAGAGGTTTTCTACCCATTTCCTTCTTGAATGTGTGGGCTGAATTAATTAGATCCCAAGGAAGAAGCCATTTTCTGATCCCTCTCCTATTAACAAGTGATCTTGCCATAAGATGGCTTCGAACCTCATGATACTCCCTGTGACAGTACAAAAGGTATACGATGAGAGTTTCCAAAAGCAATTCTGTACCTTACTGCAAGAGAAGGTCAGGTTCATAGGCATCTTGTAGCACTAAAATCCCTAGTTGGCCTGTTTTTCAGCTGAAGACACTGACACATAAAGAGATCATATGGGTCTAAGCAGGACAAGAGCCTGAACACAATCCTAGGATTGTGCATTTTATGTTCCTTGGAATAAAGCCCAATCTTTAGTTAGTATTTCTGAATACAAGCTTGAAGGTTATATCTACCTATTCATAAAACAGTAGATCCATCTAAGCAATATTGTTCCTTAAACAATGAATTTCTTGACAGGTGGAAGGGAGGGCATGTTGCTGATGAGGACAAGACCTCTAAGTTGCCTGTTTGGCTAGTTGATGAAATCAGTGAAGTCCGATGATCATTTCAAGAGCCTCCTGGATACAAAATGGGTCAGACAAACAATATCAAGTACTTCACCAGTGTCCACTCCCACCGTTCCACTGAATGAGGGAAGCAGTGGTTGTGGTGGGGCATCCAACTCAACAGAACACTATGGTTTTCACTCCTGGGGAGTTACAGGATGGATGATTATAGCCAGTTGTCAATCTTGTATTATTCCAATGGAGATTAGCTCTGGGTGGGCCATACCAATTTTTTTTTTTTTACCTTGCACAGTGACATACTTTCTCTTCTACTTTTCCTTGGGTGGAGTCTTTTCACAAAGCCTAATGACAGATGGACAACACTCAAGTGCAGAGTAAAATAGTTCAAAGGCCCTTCTCTGGGCATTAGGCAGGTGTTTGAGCAACACTTAAAATGACAGGCAATATCAGTGAAAGGTAGTTTTATTTTTTTTTCCTTTCTATTTGCTTCTAGAATTATGCATTTTTTTTTTCTAGTGAATTCTTGGTGAAGCTGCCTCGCTAACAGTAAGTTTTAAACACTCAGAAGCACGAGATGGGTTCGACTCCTATTTCCGATGTAATCCTGATGTTTCTTTTCTTTCAAAGACATATTTTATTCTCATAGGTCTTTGAGAGTTAGGAAACATTTCAAAGACTATAGCATCTGTTCCATTCACGTTAGTTGTCCCCAGAAGGGCTCTGCAGAATCACCTTCACTAATGCAGAGCCAGCAGTGTTCTCTGTTGCATCTACTTATGCACTACATTTCTGCGTTTTTAACTACTCAGATAATCTGAAAAGCCCTATGTCTTACAAATGATGGCCCATAAACATTATTTCCTGAACTTCACCAGCCTGGAGTTCCTACCTGCTCATGTGGGAATCCTCATCCTTCTTCTACTTGTTAATTCTATGCGCAGGCCCACCCTGAGATGCATTCACTTAGGATTTTGCCCCTCAAGTTCTTTGCAAGATGCTTCATCTCGCTTTCTCCTTAGAAAACCGTTCAAAACAGCAGCTGTCTGGTAGTGGCCCCCATGAGGTTTTAGGGGATTTAAGTTGTACCATAATGGCAGGTAGGTGGGGCTGGAGATCCACTCGTGAAGACTGGAAAGGCCTTCACCCAAAATCTGTGATGTTCTTTTGTCACCTGGGCTCCAGAATAACTTAATGTGGGCCCTGAATTCACAGCATCATCCATGAATAAAGCTCATTAAGTCCTATCCCTCTCCTTCCCATTGTGTTCAAGATGGCTGCCCACCAGACTGGTGGTGGGAGGAGAGTGGATGGATGAACACAAGGACACCTTGAGACCCCTCCATGCTGTCTTTCCACCTTCTCTTCATTGCCATCCCCTGGCATCCCTCTTTCAGTTAAAACATGAAGTTCCTTGAAAATTAACTCATAGGTATGGACACGTGTTTTGGGGGTAGGATGCTGATAGGTGGGAAAGTTCTCACCCTGAAACACTTGAACCCAGTAAGGTAGGAAATGAAATGTTCTGGTCTTGGGCTAGGGATATAGCTCAGTTGGTAGAGTACTTCCCTCACATGCACAAGGCCCTGGGTTCAATCCCCAGCAACACGTGCACGTGTGGGCACACACACACACACACACACACACACACACACGAGAAATGTTGGGGGTCTCTTAGGTAGAAAGGCCCTTCCTTCTTGCTAGGGTGTCCAACTTCCTCTGACCTATCCATTACATTATTTCCTAAGCTGGGTGTTTGCCAGAGAGTGAATCCTCTTCTCCAACTGACAGTCCACAGAGTAGCTGACTATTATATCCACCTTCAGCTGACTTCTAGAACAGACATAATGTTGGCTGTTTTCAGTAGTTCTTTATTGAAAGGTTTATATAATTGCTCTCAAACCGCATAATCAGGAGATGGGGATGGTGAAATGGCAGAGCTGCCACCCTGCACAAAGGAGCAGGTCTCACCACTTTGTCCTTGAGGGTGTTCCAAGCGCAGCTTTCTTGTTCATATTCTCTCCATTCTCTCCTCTCAACCCTTCAAAGCCCTTTCCCATCTGTGCTCCAACCCACCTCTATCCCATCTTACTCTCACCAGAACTCCCCAAAACTTAATATCCTTGTGAGAATAATGGATTCCCTGTATTCCTCCTTTGTGCCGTGCAAATTCCAAAATGTGAGGCTTTAGCTATCTTCTATCAACCATAGCTTTTTTCCCCCATCCCATTGGATTTTGCCTATTCCCAAGATGGACTCTCACTTAAAACCTGCTGGCTCTACTGCAAACACTCTGCTCTCCTCTCACCCTTTCCTGCCCTACCCTTCTAGCAATGCCTCCTTTATGAGACACTGTGCCTTATAACTTAAAGACATACTTGTTTCTTCCCAGCCTAGATAATATTCTAAATTTTTCTTCCATTAATTGACACAGATGATACCAAATCTAAATCTCTTCTTTCTAATTCCTGAATTTCTCCCTGACCACAGGACTTTGGATATAGGAATGGGAAGTTCTCTCCAGTTAATTTTCACAGAACACCAAAAGAGGTTGTGGTACTGGGGGTGGTTGTGGTGAGATGTGTGCCTTGGATGCTCAAAGTTAAGTTTTTACCTTCTTCTGTTTTGTGAAAAACTTATTGAAGACACCAAGCCTGTGTCTCAGTTTGGGTCCCCCAGAAATAGACCCTGAGAGAAGGCTTTGAGCATAATTGGTTTATTCAGAGTTTAATTTCAGGAAATACCAGCAGGTGAGAGAGGAAGTGGGCCAGAAAAAAAGGATGAAAGTCAATTCTTGTGCTGTGGGCCACCGGGGCATCCTCCCCTCTTGACTCCTGAGAGACTGTATTTATTCTCCTCCATTTTTAATGAGTACTGCTCTAAGACGAATTAACCCCTCCAGCATTTCTTCAGGCTCTACCTCTGTTGGAAACTGGAGAAAGCCCTTGGGCCAGAGTTCTCAGTATAGCTTGTACTACGACAGTCCAAGCCAAGGGAATGGGCAGGGCTCTCTCTTACCCATCTGTTACTGTCCTATTCAAAGACATGAGCAGAAACGCACTTTAATATTTTACTGGGCAGCGATCCAGAAGTGCAGAGAATCCTTCTTCATCTTGGTCAGAAACCACTCTCTGCAGTATGCTGGCTTGATTTTTTTTTTTTTTAATGAAAGCCCTCTTGACCCCCACTCCACAGAGAAAGATCCAGGGGAGGAAAGAAGGTAGGAAACCTGCTGGAGTACTTGTTCATCTGCTAAGGATCATGGGCCTTTGTTCTGATATCTCCTAAGAAAGTGACCAGTGTTCACTAAGTGTAAATAAATACTTATTAAATGGGAGAATAAATAAATTGCTCTTGGAACCCCAAACACCTGACCTCAAGAGTTTTGCTTTTTTTGTTTAATTCAGTCTTTACCCCAGTAGGGTGTCCCTGCACTGAGAAGACTGGAAACAGAGGCTACTACCAATCGTGGCAACGAAAGGGTCCCTCACTGGGAATTCACAGCCTTGGCTGATAATGGCTTTTGTGCATCTAAGACTCTGATCTGTAAATTGGCCTGCCAACCTAGCCAGAATGCAAAACACCCCACTCCATTAAGGACCATTCAAAATCAACCAAAATGTCAACACTCTTAAAAATGGATATATTAATAATTCAAATGATTTAGTAACAATATAAGCATTTTCTCACATTATATTAGAAAATTTGCCAATGTTTGCCCATATTTATAATTATGATGGCCTAGTTTTTAGAAATAATATTACTGTTAAGCACTGTTCAATGTGTTTCTGTACTGAATAGCCTGTTTTGAAGAAAATTGTCCAAAGCCAATAGCTCTTATTTAAATAAATAAAATTTATCTAGGAAACCTCTGAATCCATCCAAAGAAAAGGGAAGCTATGTTTATCTTAGGGTGAGTTGTGTTTAAGTGCTTTGTTTTTTTAATTTGTGACCATTGGTTATGGATGGTAACTTTTTATTCAAGATGCATTCTGTTTCACAGGTTATAATAGGTAATAGAATTTTCATGGTATAAATCTGCATACACATTTTGTACACATTTTTATACATGCACATTCATATACTTCTTATATTCATTTACTTATTTTACTTACTTGCAGATCAATATATTTACCATTAAATAGAGAAGCTTATTTGAGCCTGCAATAAATTAATTTCTCTACTAAAAAGGGACACATTCTTTTGTCTTAAGAAAGACCTTAATGCAAGTTCTAATAGCCACTCAATATTGAGTAAGTGACCTAAACCATCCATGTCTCAGTTTCTAAATCTGTCAGATTGTGATAAATAATACTTACCTCATGATTGATGAAGGTTAAATTAAATAACATTTGAGTAAATTAATATTTAACTCTATGGATGACTGTAAGATTGATATGACTATGCATATTTTTTGGGAGAGGAGGCAATCCAGATTCTTCCACGTGATTCCCCCAATTTGTACAGAATGACTTCTAAGAGGCCAACATACTGAGGCCACTTTCTGATTTATGTATCTAACATCTCACTTTAAAGTTTCAGGGTTATATAGAAGGAGCAAGAAGATTCCTCTTATCTGAGGTGTCACTATAATTGTTCCTATCAGGAAAGGGACATAGAATCTCTTTTTTATCAATTAGATACACATCAAGGTTAGCAAACTTTTATTGATTAGTGAAGGAGTATGTGGATAAAGGGTTAAGAGCAGCTTAACTGTTAACTGCAAAGCAAGGCATGCCCGGCCACTCCTTGGAAAGTATTTTCATTCATTTCCACTGGGTTTTATTAAACATCCAGCATCAAGGCCTAGGAAGGCTGTTTAAATATTTGAAAGGGGATTGATTGTGTATTTTGACATAGTTGTGCTTTTACAGGAGTATCAATGATCATATGGATCGGCTGTCCGTTTGATGAACTTGCACAAGTGGTGTTGACAAAGTCAGAATATTCCTTCAGGTGCGTGTTTGGCTTTGCCGGGGTCATTTTGTAATATTGGAACAGACGTTTTTCTTTGCATGTGGGAAAACTTTTCTAAAATCACAAAGGAAGGCAGCGAGAATATATGATTTTTGTATACAAATATTTATTTTATAGACAACACTTCAGGAACATTTAGTACATAAAGCCAAGTAGATCTATATATTGATCAGGCTGGCTGGATTCCAGGGTAAGGAGAACTTGATTCATCTCCCATAAATTCACTATTCTCTTTACAGTTTCAGGATTTTCACGGGCAGCATTTTTTTTCAGGGCCATAAGGCCTTTGCTATCTACTTGGGTGTGGGCAAAAAATAAAAAAGAAAGAAAGAAAGAAAGAAAAAGAAAAAAAAGGAAAGAAGAAGCATGTGCAGAATATTTCAAAGATGGAATTAAAAGGCACAAAAAATTGATCTTTGATACTTTTTAAAATAAGAAACTTAGGAGAAATAATCTTTGTATTTTTTTTCCAATTTTTTATGTACTTTTGAGAAGGAGAGAAGAAAAAGCCCCAGTGAGGAGGGTTTGGAGCCTGGTCCACCTGAGGGCTCCTGGGCCCTTTCCTTGTTAGCCCCGTGGCTGAGGAAGTGCCCTATGGCCCTGAGTCTCAGGCTCATTGCCTCAGAGAGGAATACAGTTCTAAATACTGTGCAGGGTACTTGTGACGATTAGAGAAAGTGTATGAAAAATAACCGAGCATTTAGTTAATAATTAATAATTTTCAGCTATTTTGAATCTTTTACAAGGGTGGTCTAGCCTCTGGGAAGGCAAGTGTTATGGTTTAGATGTGAGGCCTCCCTCAAAGCTCATGGGTGAAAAATTCCAAGAGGGTTTAGGGGTGAAATGATTGGGTTCCCAGAGCCTTAACCTAATCAGTGATTAATCCTGTGATAGAGATTAAGAGTGGTGACTATAGGCAGGTAGGAGGTGGCTGGAGGGGCTGGTTCCCTGGGGGCATGCCTTTGGGGTATATATCTTGTTCTTATTGAGCGCTCTCTCTCTCTCTCTCTCTCTCTCTCTCTCTCTCTCTCTCTCTCTCTCTCTCTCTCCCTCTCTCTCCTTCCTGACAGAATGTTTTGAGCTGCTTTCCTGCGCCATACTCTTCCACCATGATGTTCAGGCTCACCTCCATCCCCAAGGAATAGAGCCGGCTATCTATGGATCTCTTAAACTGTAAACCCCCAAATAAACTGTTTCTTATCAGGTCTTTTGGTCATAGCAGCAAACTAGTTGAGTAAAACAGCTAGACATCTACGAGTTAGAATGTAGTATTAGAAGTGGGCAAGGTGCTAAATTCTGCTCTTAGCTTTACTGTTGACTCACTTGGCGTGAATACTGTAGCCATCTCACTTTGATACACAGAAAATATATGTTGGAATTTGGTGATAATAAAGGAACTTTAAAGTGCTTTCAGAAAGAGGTTTGGAAACAACAGTGAAGTGAACAGACCATACAGAACCTCATTCAACCATTGTGAAGACTTTGGCTTTGACTTTTTACTACTTCAGAGTTTTTAAGCAAAGGAGCAGAATGACCTAACTTTTGTCTTCCTTGACTGTACTGATTGCTGTATTGATAATAGCCTATAGGTTGGAGGTGGGAAGACAAAAGTAGGGGAGGAGACAGGAAGACCTTTCTGGCAGACACTGCAGTGATTCAGGTGAGAACTGTTGGAGTCTCCATAAGGACCAGGGCAGTGGAACTTCTGAGAGATGGTCACATTTTCTAGATATATTCACATCAGAGATCACAGCATTGCAAGTGATTGTAGGGTACAAGAGAAAGAAAGAAGTAAAAAGTCATTTCACAGTTTTGGAGCTGAACTGCTATGAGGATAAAGTTGCCACCATTGGGGATGAGGAGATTTGGGGTAGAAGATCAGGGTTCAGTTTGGCACATACCAGATATAGGAATGATTACTTAATTCTAGGTGAAGGTGTCCAGTGGGCAGTTAGAGATGTGAATCTGGAGTTTGAAAACAAAAGTCAGGCTGGAGATACCAATTTGGAAGTCATTTGCACAGAGATGATATTTAAAGCCACAGACAAGATGAGATCACCATAAAATGAGTCTGACAGAGGGGCACTCCAAAGTCTATGTCCAGGGAGAGTTTGCTTTCATCACCTAAGGTATCCCAATGATTAAGGGAAGGGTAATGTTCCCTGAGGGCCTGCACCTACATCTTTTATACCCCACAACGGCAAAAGTAGACTTCTTCATATTTTTGCAAGTTTTCTGTTGAAATAGGGTTTATTTTGAAGTCTCAGAGCAGGACACCTCAAAGTACAGTGCTCTGGCATGTTGGAGACTTTAAACTGGAGGACCCTGTAAGACTCTCAGAACTGGCAAGGTTATGAAGACCTTCTGCCCTGACCTTCTCCTGCCCTCTGGTCTCCCATCTTTTTTTCTCACCCAAAGATTGTCATAAAATTCCTCTTACCCAATATGGGTCATAAAAACCAGAACCTCTCCCTACCAAAGCCAGTCATAAACTCTAGAGAGGCAACTCTCTCCCTTGTCCCTTGAAAAGCCTCATTCCAGAGGAGTCTGGCCTTAACACACTGGGGGAAGGAAGGCTAACCGAGAGGCCAAGAAGGATCCGAACAGACAGGACTTGCTGGGTCCCCGCTCATACCATCATCATTATGCCTTCCTTTTAATTTTTTTCAATCACACTTGGGCACCACCGTCCACTCTCCACTGAATCTAAGCATACAAAATAGACAGCATTCCCTGGGTCTTTAGGTCTTCATTTCTGAAGGCTCCCATGTTGTGCACAGCTTTGATTAAATAAATTTGTTATGCTTCTCTTGTTAACCTGTCTTTATTATAGGAGTGTCAGCCGTGACCCTCGTGATGGGTAAGGAAAGGAATCACATTTTCCTGTCCCTACAATAATTAACACCAGATGTAACTTGATCTACTTGAATGTCTCTTAACTGTCATACACTTGTATGTGGAATGAAAAATGTTTAGAATTCAATAATAGGAAAACTAACCCTCACTCAAAACACATGAAAAAGACTTGAACTGAAACTTTACCAAAGAAGATATAAAAATGGACAATAAGCACGTGAAAAGGTGCACAATATTTCTTGTCACCCTTTCACTTTACATCGATTGAAAGGGTTAAAAGCAAACAAAACAAAACAAAACAAAAAAACCCAACCCTGATAGTACCAAATGCTAGGGCAGGTATAGAACAACTAGAACTCTGGTGTGTTGCAGGTTAGGAATGAAAAATGGAACAGCCTGTTTGGAAAATAGGCATAGGCAGCTTCTTATAAAGTTATACATGCTTATCATACACCTAGCAATCCACATTTTTGCAAAGGGAAAACACCTTATGGTCACACAGAAACCTATACACACGTGTTCACAGTATCTTCATTCATAATTGACAAAAACAATCCAAATGTCCTTCAGCTGATGAATGTTTAAGCTGTGGTGCATCCTTTGGATGGAAGAATGTTCAGCAGCAAAAGGGAACAGACTGCTGATGTGGACACAGATGTCTCCCAAAGGCTTTGGGTGGGTGAAAAAAGGCAGATGTGGACTCCTACATATTGTATGGCTGCAGGGCCGCCTATAGAGATAAAAAATGGGTCAGTTGCTGTTAAGAGCTGAGGTTATAGATAGGGATTGAGGACAAGGGGCACAGGTGAATACCTGTGGTTGAAGAGCTGTCCTATACTTGACTGTGGTATATTACTATGATCTAGGTGGTTCCATTAATATATGCATTTGTGAAAACTCACAGAACAGTGAACAGAAAGGTAAAATTTCACAGCAGATAAACTGATTTAAAACAATCATTGCATTTCTTTATACAAACAATTAACATCTAGAATAAAAAACAAATTGGAAGAAAATGAAAAGCCGCATGGGTTTGTATTGTTGAACTGTTGGGTAACTACCTCAAAAGGCCAGGGGAAGCTGGCTATTGTACTGAAGTCCTTCCCAAGGGCTGGACAAGAGGTGGAGTGTCAAGCAGATCCCCTTTCATTAGCTGCCTCCAGGAGCATTCTGGATGAAACTAGTAGCAGGGCTGCTGCAGACCTGCTGGAGAACATACTGGCCAGTGAGCAATGACCCAGCCTAGGATACTATAAAGGGTCAGCATACAACAAGCTTGTATTTTTAGATCTCAGACTCAGGGACTCCGTGTATGATATTTTCACACGGGGTGAGGTTGACCTAAAACACCACAGGCGGGTTCTCTGGAGTAAAGATTTTTAACTGAATGCCAGCAATGATTAGTTACAAAGGGAAAGAGAACTTGCTCCACTTGACACACGAAATGACAAGACAATGTGACAAAAGCTAAAAACAAGGGTTAGGGCGGGGAGGTTCAGTCCTTAAGACAAGAGACTGATCCCCAGTAGTGTTAGGGACAAGTCTTTTGATTGCGTCCTTTGTCCCACGAATAACAAATCCCTACTCTCAAAAGGCTTTTTAGGCTAGTCTCCTCGATTTCGGCCTGGTGACCTCCAAAGTACAATTTGCCGACTTAAAGGAATCTGACCTGCATTTAATATTTAGTTTCTATATATCTCTGCAAAGTGTATTCTGGAGAGGAAGCCAGAGAATCTCATTATCCCCCTATAAATCAGGTCTAGCATGGACAACATGTTCTATAGCTTTTTAAAGACCTGGATAACAGGTTAAAACCCTGATTAGCAAAGATGCTCTTTTTAAATCTCTTGACTTGGGCTTCTAGCCAGGCTATTAATTGTGGTGCTAGCTTTCTGTGAAACCTCAACTACAGTAATAATGTAACATGCAAGGCCTTCCTAGAGTCAAGCACATCGAGACACCAGACAGGCCCTTGCCATAAGGGCAGGCATTAGAGAGCAAAAAACAGGACTTAATAATAAAGTCATCGACATCATTATTATCATCATAATGGTAACTCAAAGTAGCCTTTCCTAAACTTCAGCTGTGCAAAGCAAAGAGTAAACACGACAGAGAAACAGCAGATTGTACATGGAGTTTAAGCATCAGTTCTGTCTTTGAGACCATGTTCTATTTCTTGGCAGGTGAAAAACGGGGCAGCTCATATAGGCTCAGTTTCTTTATCTATAAAAAGGAGATTATTATAAATTTTACTGTTGAGACTTAGGAGCCCATGCCTTTAATTGTTGAAGCAAAATACCTGGCACAGAAAACACTGAGGAACTGGTAAATGCTAGAAGTAGTAACAACAGTAGCAGAATTGCAAATAAGCAGCTCTTTCTGCAATCATGCACCAAGTGTGTTCTCAAGGGCAGGGCCCACCTAAAGCAAAACATTTGGAAGTATAAATAGTCCTTAAAATTATGGACTGGACTGACATTATCTAAGGAGAAAAAGTCTATTTTTTTTAAAAAGAGGGTAAGGCCTAGTCCAGAGCCATCCAGCTCTCCAAATATTACCAGAGAGGTGATATTCAAATTGGAATTTTTTTTTCCTTTTCATTCACTTTAGAATTGACCCAGTAAACACTTCCCAGATCTCCCACAAACTTCACAGCAACGGAATTAGGGGCCTCTATCTAGTTCCTGACAATATCACTACTTACTTTCATTCCTGCCATTATTAATGGAATGTGAAGAAGTAAATTAAATAAAGTTCTGTTGGCTTATGTCATTTTAGTCTAATTCTCCATTGTCAGGGTAAAAGGTTGGAGCAATTATCTGGATAATTCAGGCAGAACCTACTGGGCCCTTGAGACCTCTATCTCCTTCTGCTTCTTTTGCCTGAGTAACTGGGGGATCACTTCAGTCCTTTCTCTGTTGGGGGAACTCTGCTCTGACTCTGCTTTTAACCATTGGACCTTGTCACTGAAATAAATATATCACATTGGAAACAAATACCAGTGAGGAAAGGCGCTCTGGTTGCAAATGTGGGTGTGTTTAATTTCCATATGGACTATGCTGTGAGCCGGTACAAAAGGCAGATCTAAGTCGCAAAGGGTAAGTGAAGGCAGACAGTCAGGAAGTGGGTCGTCCTTGTCAGTTTGAAAGGAAGTCAAGCTCACGAGGAAAGGAGCTGAGTATTCTCAACCAGGGACTATATATTTATTGTTATTTATGGTTCTTTTGGAAAATAGCAAGAATACTAAAAAAAAAAAAGAAGAAGAACATTTGTCACAAAATGTCATATGAATTTATAGCCTCCTCATTAGAGATTATTTCCTAATCAAGCAACAGCATTTTACCTTCATGGAAAGGAATAAGAGAGGAATGAAATGCTTTTGACGGAAAAGCCTGGAAAATTGTTTCTTGTTTGAATATTCAGGGTAAGATGAGTAACAGAGAGTAAATGAAAATTTCACCAGTGCACACTCTTCCATCTGCATGACTGAGAATAATTCCCTGGAACTTGTGGTTATGCCCAAATAAAGAGAAGCCACCAGTTCTCACTTGGCATTGACTGAGGCTGTCAGATCTTACCTAATGAGTTACAGGTTTTAAGTCGGGAGAACAAAAGTTACACTGTGCCCTAATTGGATTAAGCTGAGGTGGTGTTGGTTCTTAATAGCAACCTAGGTACAAACGAAAGGGCTGTCACTCGTAAATAATTTGTGACGTTTCAGTTTCCACCTACGTTCACACAGCTGGACAGGAAAAGCATAGATATTCCTTCTCCGTTTGCCTTCCAGAATATTCGTTTCTATCCACACTTCAGCAAATTTAACAACATGGCAAATCTCTAGATGTTTGAAATCCGTTATTTACAAGAATCTAATACACTTTCTCACATCTACAGCCCTACTTTTCAGCTGGTAAATTCCCTGTGTTTCCAGCAGAGCGTTGCAATTTGCATTGCATTTTTCATGATTTGCCAGGGTTCTCAAGAAATGCAAGGTAAATATTGATGCCCATGCTGTGAAAGGAGCCCTCCTGGATAAACCCAGTTTTTTTTTTTTTTTTTTTTTTTTTTTTTTTTTTTTTTTTTTTTTTTTTTACAAGAGAAGATACATGATCCACAGAAATCCTGCAGCAATTCTATGGACGTTATTTCAGTAATTTATTGCTATGAAAGAGACTGTCCTCAAATTTTTTTATTTCTTATCATTCTATGATCTGGTTTGGGCTCAGTGATGTGGTTCTTCTGCTCCAGGAGGTGTCTGCTAGGGTGAGAACATAAAAGACGGCTCTTCTACGCTCGTGTCTGGTGCCTCAGTTGGAATATCTGAAACAGCTAGAAGATGGGCGGGCCTCTCTCTCTCTCTCTCTCTCTCTCTCTCTAGGTGACCTCTAACAATATCACCTTCTTAGAGAGGTCTGCCTTCTGACAGTGACTGGTTTCCAAGAAGGAGAAGGCAGAGCTCTCCTGTCCTCTTAAGACAGGTGTTTGTAGCACACATCACTTCTTGTCTCTTTGTACTGACCTTGAAGTGACAGGGCTAGCCCAATTCAAGGAATGGAAAATAGCTTCACCTTTTAAGAGATGAAGGAGTGGCATGTGTATACAGGGAAGAAAGGAATTGATGGTGGCCATCTTTACAAGATGTAGAGATGTCTCCCAAATTGCTCTGATTGGGACCAGGATACCTAAAAGAACAATTTTAGAGGAGGAGAATTTTACTTGGGACATATGGTTTTAGAGGTCTCAGTCCATAGACGGTTCACTCCATTGCTCTGGGCCCAAGGTGAAGTAGAATATCAAGGCAGAAATGTGTGGCAGAGAAAAGCAGCTTAGTACATAAAAATCAGGAAGGAGAGAGAGTTCTGGTTACCAAGGACAAAATATAAATTCTAAAAGCACATCCCCAGTGACCAATTTTCTCCAACCACACTTTACCTGCCTATTGTTACCACGAAGTTAATCCATATCAGTGAATTAATCCACTGATTAGGTAACACCTCTCATAATCTAATCCTTTTACCTCTGAAAATTCTTGCATTATCTCACACATCATATCTAAACTATAACATTCTGTTCATAGCCCCCAAAAGATCATGCCATCTCACAAAACAAAATATATTTAATCCATCTTCAAGAGTCCCCACAGTCTTTGCAGTTTCAGCATTACTAAAAAGTTCATCCAAAATCTCACCTGAGATTCAAAGAAAACTCAGCCATGAGAATAAAGATTAACAGCACAAATTGGTGCAGCCAATTTGGAAAGCAGTATGGAGATTTCTTGGAAAGCTGGGATTGGAACCACCATTTGACCCAGCTATTCCCCTTCTCGGTCTATTCCCCAAAGACCTAATAAGAGCATGCTACAGGGACACTGCTACATCGATGTTCATAGCAGCACAATTCACGACAGCAAGATTGTGGAACCAACCTAGATGCCCTTCAATAGATGAATGGATAAAAAAAATGTGGCATTTATACACAATGGAGTATTACTCTGCATTAAGAAATGACAAGATCATAGAATTCGGAGGGAAATGGATGGCATTAGAGCAGATTATGCTAAGTGAAGCTAGCCAATCCTTAAAAAACAAATGCCAAATGACTTCTTTGATATAAGGGAAGTAACTAAGGACAGAGTAGGGACGAAGAGCTTAAGAAGAAGATTAACATTAAACAGGGATGAGAGGTGGGAGGGAAAGGGAGAGAGAAGGGAAATTGCATGGAAAGGGATGGTGATCCTCAGGGTTATACAAAATTACATACAAGAGGAAGTGAGGGGTAAGGAAAGAATAATACAAGTGGAAGAAGTGTTTTACAGTAAAGGGGGTTGAGAGAGAAGAGGGGAGGGGAGAGGAAGGGAGGGGGGATAGTAGAGAATAGGATAGAGAGCAGAATTCATCAGACACTAGAATGGCAATATGTAAATCAATGGAAATGTAATTGATGTAACTGATGTGATTCAGCAATCTGTATACGGGGTAAAAATGGGAGTTCATAACCCTTTTGAATCAAACTGTGAAATATATTAAAGTAGATGTAATGTTTTGAACTACCAACAGTAAAAAAAAAGATTAACAGCACATTACATATATATCAAATATGTAATCACACAGAGTAAATATGTCCATTCCCAAAAGAAGAAGTATGAGCATATAAAGAATGGATGGAACCAAAGCAAGAAGAAAATCCAACTGGCCAAACAAGTCCTATAGATTCATGTCCAGCATCTGGAACATATGGCATTGTGATATTCTCTCCAATTGTTATCCTCTATCCCCGTAGCCTTGCTGGTTGTAGCCCACATGACCTCCCTCTTGATTACTGCAGCTTGTCTTGGCAGACATTCCCTATTATTGGCATATCTTAATCTTGGGGGTCTCCACAGCAGCTCTGGCATCCTTCTCATATCTTTATGCATCACACTTTCAGAAGCTGCCTACAGGGATTCTAACCCTGCTATACCTTGCCTGGATTTCCAGCTCTTCTTTGGAAATCTTGGTGGAATCCTCCATGACCCTCTAATTCTAGCATTCTACATTTCTGCAGAGCCAGCACCATGTGGTTGATACCAAGGTCTTCCACCATCTTGATCAATAACCAACCCTCTTGGAACCACGGCTACAGCAGCCTGTGAGTGCCTGGGTGACTGAGCATGATGAAATAACATCCTAGGTCCCCTGTGGAAGCAGGGTACCCACGGCCTAGTCTTAAAGGAATTTTTACTTTTACACCCTTGAGTCTGAGATGGGTGTGATCTTGACAGTTTCCAAGATGCCCTCAAGCCATCTTTCCTAATGTTTCTCTGCAAAGTATTTAGCATCTCTTTAATTGCTATAATCTCTTTAACAACCGTAACTCCCTTAACCCCAGTTTTGCTCACACTTTTCTGGCCAAAATGTACAATTTTTCAACTATTTCTTTTTTTTTTTTTTTGCTTTCTGCACCAGATATCACAGTTAACCTAACTAAAAGTAGTATCTATTTCACTCTCTGAATGTTGTGCTTCTTGAAATTTCCTCTTCCAGATTAATTAGTCCATCACCTTTAAATTCAGTGTCACAGAAGGTTTCAGGATATGGGAAAAACGTAGACAATTTGTTTGCCAGAACGTAGCAGCAATGGCCTCTAGTTCAATTTCCAATATAGTCCTTCTTCTCCTCTGAAATTTCTTGAGCCCATTCTTTGGAGTCTATAGTCCTATTGGCCTTCTAGTCTTCTGAGCTCCCATCCGAATTGACCATTAAACTCCATTTAACGCGTTCTGAAACTTTTTAGCTTATGTATTTAAACCTTTCAAAAATTTCCCCCCCAAAACCAGTTCTAAAGCCTTCTGAGTCACATGGTCACAGCAAAGATCCCACTCTTAGTACTAATTTCTGTTTTAGTCAACATTGAATTACGGTGGCCAAATGACCTGATAAGAAAATGTTAAAGGGGGAAAAGCTTATTTTTCACATCTGAAAATTCTTGCATTTTCTCACACATGAGCTTTTTGGGGATACCTCATATCTAAACCATAATACCTAGATATCATTTAAACAGTGACTCTCCAACAATATAATGGATATACATACTAGGAAATATTTTATATTTTAATCCAGTATAAAAATTAGAAATTGTAAAATATTTCTCTACTATACAATAGTATATGTGTGTATTACATGCACAAATTCACAGAACAAAAGTTTCATGAGCCAATGTTGATTCTTAATATGTGCACCCAACTCTGAGGGATTCTTTTTTCTTTTTTATAATAAAGAAAGTTGGTATTGACCCATGAAATTGACTTCATGACCTACCAATGGAATAGTGTTGTGATTTCAAAAATACAAATCTAAATCTAGCTTCTCAGCTAACAAATGAGGATTCATGGGTTTGGGTGACTTGTTAAAGGCAGAACTAGAATGTGGACTACTGAGCGAGAGGCCAATGCTCCATCAGCTCATCACATGCCTTACACAGATGCAGATTAAGCAGAGATCCAATGTGAGCTGTTAATTCTGTTTAGTTTAGACTTTCTCACTTTGGTCTCCACGAAAGTGTAAATGAGGGGTTATTGGTTTTGTTAAATGCATTTTTCTTTCTCATTTCCCTTCAACTGAACCATGCTTAGCATAATTTTTCAGGTCTGAGCATTGAGTCACAGCACTTTCAAGAAGCATATAATGCATAGCCTATTCTGTTTTGTTGTTGCTCTTTGTTTGTTTATTTTGGTAGTGTATCTACCTCATAATCCTAGAAAGATAAAAGAAATAAAATTCCATGCAAATCATCATATTTACTTAAATGCAAAGAGGAAAAATTTCCTGACTTTAGTACTGTAAAAAAATCACCGCAGTTTCCTAAGGGAGGTGGTGGAAACATCCACAGGAGATTTTGAGGAATAAGGCTGTCTTCCAGGAAGAGTTTTAGTGTATTTCTGCCTAGAATCATAGATTGACTAGATGACCTATGAATCCAAATCATTACTCACTTTAATTTAGTGGTGTTATGGGGCTGCATTAACTGATGGCCCAATTAGCTCTCAACAATAAAACTGCTTATTAAGTAAACCAAACAGGGAACTGCAATTGATAGTGCTTAGTTGCATAGATGTTACTTTGGTTCTTATTGTAGTTTGATGTTCTGCTACAACACTGTCCAATAGAAATATAACACAAGTGGCATCTATGGCACTTCCCAATTTTCCAGAAGCCACATTTTAAGAGGCAGAAGTAAATGAAACCAATTTTTCTAACTTCCTATTTTGAAATAAATTTAAACTTACAAAAACGCAAAAAGAGAATAACATTCCTATATACCTTTCATGCCATTTCTTTTGATGCTAACATCTTGCATAACCATGGTAATGCTAGCAAAACTAAGTACCTAACATGAGTACAATGGTTAACTGCAGATTTTATTTGGAATGGTGAAATATTTAACACAAAATATCCAAAATATTATCATTTCAATATATGATCAATATAAAAAAATGGTTAACAAGGTATTTTACATTTCAGTTGTTTTCTAAACTTCCAAAATCTGGTGTCCAGTTTACTCTTATAGCATAGCTCAGTCCAGGTCAGTCACATTCCAAGCCTTCAGTTACCACGAGTGGTGGGTGGATACTATGTTCGACAGAACTGTCTTACAGTAACAACCAAGAGAAGAGCCATCATCGGTAGTCTGCTTATTCTATGTGTGAATTCTATGCATGGTCCTTGAGCCCATGAAGCACTGAGTGTAGAATCCAAACAGCTTGCTGTTCAGAGCATTAGTTTAGAGTTTAGGTAGCGTGGCATTCCAGTTTTGCAACTTATTATTCTGTGAGACCTTGATGTATAACTTGAACTTTTTGAGTTTTCTTTTCTTCATCTTTAAGGAAAAAAAAAAGAAAGAAAGAAAGAAGTAAATAAAAAATGAATGAAACAGCTCCAACTTTTAGGGTTATTGGAAGGATCGAATGAGATCACTCATGTTAAATGCTAGCACAGAACTTTACTTGCAGTTTGTACACAATGAATGTTAGCTTTTAGTGGTCATCTGTGTCACAATCAAAAGATCAAACATATGTGCACTTTCTTCGGTGCTGAGTGATATTAAAAGTTGAGTTAGGGCTGTGGTTAATATTTTAGAAAGGCTCAACAAATGTTTATTGAGTACCTACTATTTGACAGGGCTGAATGCTAGGAGTATAAAGAAGAATAAAAACCCTTATGGAACTTACTATTAGTAAAAGATAGAATTTAAACAGGAAGCCTACATTTTCTATGTATATGTGTTTGTGTATCCATGGTGGGATGGGGGATGGAAATTATTGTGGCTGATGATTTTGAATTATGAAGTAATTATATCTCTAAGTGTTGTGAGAGCAGTTTAAAAAATAGAGTATTATCAATGATCCTGTCTTCCTCACAATTAACATGCTCTCTCTGTCTCTTTTTCCTTTGTATAAGTTTTTCATTGCTTACTTTTGTGTATTTGTAACATACTAGATGTAGACTCACTTAACTCTTTCTATATTGTTAGGTATTTTCTATAGAATCTGAAAGACCATAGAAGGGATAGTTACCTAAGGCATTTTTAAATACCTACATTAAGCTGCATTTATTAACAAGAATAAAATGTATTTCTTATTAGAGAAGGAGGTGGTGAGCTCATGGATATAGTTGGATATTTTAACAAGAACTATTAATGGTAATTATAGCAAAATTAACTTTCCTTTTGCACAAGCAGGTGCGAATCCAGCAGTACAACTGCAGAGCTGTGTCTTCATTCATGACAACTCCAGAAACATTTGTTTGAATCTCTGAGTATAGTGTAAGTCAGTATTTTAAAGCCTAGCCATATACAGAGAATCAAAAAACCCAATAACGACTCTACCATAACTTATAATTGCCTCTTGGAGATGTTTCTATGGACTATGTGCTACCCTCCCTCCCTTCCTTCTTTCCTTCTATCTCCTTCCTTCCTTTTCCTCGACTTCCTGCTTGCCCTCTCTCTTTTCTTGCTTTCTTGTATTTCCTATATTTACATTGTATTATGACCATTATTTTGACCCACTTGTTTAATTTTTGTGCTATACATGTGATTGGAGGGATGCGATGTGGGTACCTTGAACTTTCACAATGAAAAATAATAGTTCATTGATATATTTTAAAATATGCTATTCACAATGCAGTGGTCACATGACAGAGAGATCCAAGTCTGAATGCCGGCTAATATTTGTTACAGGCAACTTAACCTCCTTGAGTCTTCGTTTCCTTATTTGTAAAATGTGAATAAGAAAAATACCTTCCTTTCAGTGTTATTTTGAGAGTTATTAAATATATATTTACATATTATTAAATATATATGTTTATATATTATTAAATATATATGCATATATATGCAAAGTTGTTAAATATATATAAATATATTATATATATTAAATATATATATTTAAAGTTTATATATATATATACATACATATATATATGTGCAAAGCTTGTCCTGCAACATATGCTTTACGCACATAAACTGTAAGGTGTGCTCAATAAATGGCTGAGCAGCAGTCAGTCCAAAATGCCAACCTACTTGAGGCTGGGGAGGGAGATAAGAACTAGCATAGCAGGAATGCAAAAGAAAGGGTGGTTTAGCTTTTAATTAGCCAAATAAGATGATCTTGGTGTTGTGACACTCACGTTGAAATTCAGCCTTTTTTAGTAAAACAAAACTGTTTGTTTTGTTTTGGTTTTGTTATTGTTATTCCCTCATCTTCTATTTATCTTTTCAAAAGTCAAATCTAGAGGATTTAAAGCAAGGTCTTTACTTTATGTATGTATGAATTTATTTGTCTATTGGTTTACTTCAGGGCTGAGATTTGAACTCAGGGCCTTCCACATGCTGAGCACATGCCCCACACAGAGCCCCTACATCCCTGGTGTTTCTTTCCTTACTTAAAGATTGCCTTTCTCACTCTGTCCACTAGGCTGTGAACCTTGCTGACTTGATGTGAAAGGAGGTCATGGTGAAAAGAAAATCAAAAGCTAGAAACTGTCCTTTGATTCCTGGAGGACCTGGGGAAATGGCAGTCAGAGATGGTATAAGGACATCTCTCTGTCCCTTAGTTGAGTCTACATCTCATTGGCACAAGGAAGCTTTGGAATCATCCGAATGTAATTTTGAGGTCTTGAAATTGTGAGTAGTAATGGCTTGTGTGGGGAAGAGCTGCAGACTCATAACAATTGCAACCTTTATAAGCCAACTTGGTTTAGGAGAGAGGGCACCATGGTTTTTAGGATGTGCCTGGAGGACACCCTGGCTACCTTTGGCTTTTGTAAGCCTTGAGAGAATTGGTCTGGTCAGGGGATATGGAGGCCAGCAGTCTAGGAGATGAACACAAGTGAAAGCATTTAAACCGCTGGGATCATGGACTCTGGCAATGAACACCAGAATCTCCTTCTTGGAAAACTGTGAGCTAGAAGCATTCTACAGCTCTCTTTCATGGGCAGAGGAGACAGGGTGAATTTGTAGACTCTAACTTCCAAGGGTCACAGTGGCTCCATTCTTCCACATACCCTGACAACATTTTTTAACAAGTAGCAGAAGGATAAAACAGTTTGAAATGCTGAAAACAGATTGTTGGAACAGAAAAGGTTGAACTATCTAAAGGGATTAATCAAACTATTGGATCTAAATTTACCAGACTGGATTACAGTGCATGTTCTCTTCTATTAACTGGAGGAGTGGATGTTGTGTGTATATGATGAAAAGGACAGGTATTCACTTTTAATGAGATGGGTAGGAATAATGGTGGAGGACTTTGTTGGGAGGAAGATCAAATTCCACCTGGGGTGTATTAAGTGTGAGACGCCCATTAGAAATACAAATGGAGAGAATGGGTATATTGTGAGGTATTTGAGCCTGAAATTCAGAAAGGAGAGCTGTGCTGGGGATAAAAATGGAGTGATCAGCAAACAGATGATGCTTTTGTGCCAGGGAACTGGTGGCCCTTGATAGCTTAAGCAGTTGAAGAATATAGACGCCCCCCACACACAAGGAATCTTTTGGCAATTTCTATGTGGATAGCTGGGATTGAATGAACTGACTCTCCCTCTTTGTCAATCACAGCCTAAGGAGAAGGGAAAACTGGGGGTGGATTGGGATGACCTGGAGGGGGTTTGTGCTGAGTAGTATATTCTTAGACCTATGCCTGGTTGCCCTTAAGGAGGGGAACAAGATGAGCCTGCTCACACTCCCATGTGCTTCATGGTAGAAATAACATCATCCAAGTCAATAGACTGAAGAGGAAAGTCATAACTTTTTGCAGACTCATGGTTAAATTCAAAAGCATGAGCAGAGAAGATGTTAAAGGTCTTTTGCCTCCAACTGAACACTAATCAAAACCACTTACCTCCTGTATTCCTCCCTCTTTGTCATCTAAAAATAACATCTTGAGAACTGAGCCTGAATATTCATGCATCTGTTAGGGTTTTCATTGTCCTTATGTCATAGTCATGCATTGTTATGGGAATACATCTAAAGCATGTAACTTGCATCCCCTTCCATTTGTCCTCGACACGTTTACCTGTACTTCATGCACCAATCTTCCCTGTGTTCAGACGTGACAATAGAAGTAAATGCCCTGTTTCATGTCACTAAGGGATGGATGCCAACTTTCCAAGCAGGTGCATTTGAACTGATCTTCTCTGCATCACTAACACAATGCAAAACTCCCTCCCTGTTGAGGTGTTGATGGGTCCATTGTCATACCTGACTTGTTTTGAGTTGCTTGTTCTTTGGAGTCTATCATTTTCTTTAGACAAATGTGGTCTCCTTTTCCACAGCCCAAGCAAAGTGTAGGAGAAAGGTTTATAATAATGATAGTAGTAATGGTGTCTGTTGGGAGCTGCCACATAGGAACGGAGCGCCCCCTATCTTTTAGTGATGGAAATGTGGAGACTGGCTTCCATTGCACATGGAAGTCAGTGGATCCCCATCTCTGCTCAGCAGGGAGGGAAGCAATGGGAGTGGGCTGCCTTCTTGTTCCTTTATAATACTACCCCTTACCCTTTTTTTTTAGGTGGAATGTTCTATCAAAAGTTTCCCCTCAATAAATAGAGAGAGGGAGCACTCCTGATGTCCTATCTTTTGTCTGCCTCTCTTGCTTCCCTTGTGGGAACTGGGGCCAAGGAGCTGTGGCTGAACCCCAAGAGAATGGTATTTTCTGTATCTCTGTGTGATTATTTTGTGCCAACCCAATCACCTGGAGTGACCCTGGCTGATTTAGTCACGTGTTTCGACAGGTGTCAATTATGATAATATTGATATCTAACATTCAGTAAATAATTTCTTATGTACTGCGTTACTAAGTCTGTTTCTTCACATGCCCTCATACATATGAAGCAGCATATAGGTATGTAGCATTAGGACCCGTGGCCTGAGGTCAAAATGTTCATGCTGGAATTTTGGCAGCACCATTTAATGCTGTGTTAACTGGGTCTCCTTTGCCTCAATTATTCATTCTGAAAATGGAAACAATGGTAGTGAGGATAATAAGAGTACCTATAGCAGATGGTTGTTTAATGGATTAAACTTTATAATATGTGTGAAGAAATTAGAAAAGCAACTGACACCCAGGAAGTCATGCATAAATACCAGCTTTATGAATATCAACATTAGATTTGTCTGTCAAAAATGAGAAAAAAGCAAGCCCAACATAGGTGATTATAAACTGCATCATGATAGGTGGTATGTGTGGACTTAAGTCAGGTTGGTTAATGTTATACATGATTCAGTAGTCTGGAGGCCAAAGGGCCCATAATCTGAATGATATTTGTATACAGCTGGTGAATACTTTATTTTACTATGAGATATGGTAAATATGTCACATGCTGTATCACATGAATATATATTATAGTGGCCTCAGGAGAAGATCACAGTGTTTCCATTTTACTGGACTTTTTTTGTACTAGTTCAGATGGCCCTGACCCATATGCAAACTAAAGAAATGGGTGGTGTGGGAGGGGTGGGGAGAGGTCAACTAATGGGTACTAATTTTACAGTCAGACAGGAGTCAGAAAGTTCTGGGGTGCTATGGCACAGGAGGTGACTACAACTATAGAGAGTGTTAATGTACTGCACATTCCAAAAAGCCAAAAGAAAGAATTTTGAGTGTTTTATTACCATCAAGAAATGATAAAACCTTTGAGGAGATACATTTACCCTGCTTTAAACATTACACTTATGTATACGTGTAGCAAAACATCACATGTACTCCATTAAATATGTACAATTTTTTGTGTAAATTACAATAAATTTAATTTACATTAAAAATAAATAAAAAAACTGGAGTTGCATGAGAAATCAGTATGCCAGGCCACTGCTACATCAGTTTCTGGGCTGTAGCTTCCTGACCATTTGTGTAAAAGTACTTTGTAAACTTTAAAGCTCATAATTATTATCCTGGGATGTCTACTGTGTGGGTCCCAATACCTAGGAATATTTATACTGTCTTGGTAGAAATAAGAAGCCTCTGAAAGTTGATGTTCTAGCTCTCCACTCATTTTCCTCCTCTATTTTTCTTGTTTCTAATGCTGACAACCGCCCACATGGTATTCACTGCTTCTCAGTGTAGCCCATAGAAATGCCAGCTGGCTGCATGCCAGTGTCAGGAGGCTGAGACTGTCGAGAGCTCCCTCGTAGCAAAACCTTGTCAACGACAAGCATTGTTTCTGAGTCTGAAATATTTTTCTTTTTCTGTCCCTTTGATTTCTCTTCCCACCTGGGAATAGGACTCGGAACGGGTTACTAATTATATCGTGGTAGCTGTGATTCCTAACAACACGGGTCCTCATATTCATGCAGCATCACTCACTCAGCTGCTCCAGCTACCGCGCGGGATGGGTGAGGCTGTCAGCATCCGCAGCAGCAGGCGAGTCTGGTGTGCCTCCTTGTAGCTCTGCGCTTGCTTTTTAAAATATGATTTGTTTTCTCCAAACCTGTCCAACACACCACATCCAGAGAGAAGCTCGATGGAAACACACTCTGCCTCCTGCCTATTTGGTGCAATTATAACAATCTTTCCCTTAAATGAGTAGAAATGCCAATTTTTTTCCCTGTTTGAGATCAATGACCACCAGAGTTCCTACAGAAGCACGTAAAAAACAAAGACCTTTCTTCTCTTCTGATGACAACTTCTCAAGTAGCCTTACAGACTCACTTTAAGGAATATTCGTTCTTTGGAACCTGGTCTTGTGCACATTTGGATTGCCGATTAGAGCAATAAATGGAGGAAGCCTGCAGGACTCCCAGCACTTCTTAGCCTGTATGAAAACATATTACCTTTTACTCAACAGGCATAATGTTTTAAAAATTATTCCAGAATCCTGGCTTCAGAATCTATTCTGGCCTCCAAAATCTCCCAGCCACAGTCTAAGGGGATTCTGATCATTTATATTATGTGCATAATGGAAATACATGGTGAGCCTTCAACATGTGGGATTTGTCCATAATATTTTAGTAACTTTATAGGCTGCTGTGTTCATAAACAATGATGAGATTAGCTCACTGACTTATGGTTTCTTTAGAGAATGTAAGGTTTTGGATTTGTAGGCGCGTTTTTATGATATCTTTAGTTTGGATTAGGTGCTGTGTTAGTTTCGAATGTATTATCTCGTGGGGAGAAAAATCTCTAACTAGCACTTTTCGAGGTTGCCAGGTTGGATTCCAAGTGACTCTGTAATTGGGTGCAACAATAGAAAAGAGGGACTGATTGATGCCTCACTTCTGTCCTAGACATGAGGTTTCTGCCATTCCTGATCCAGGGCTGTCCAGTAACTATTTACAATGCAGGGATAGTTTGGGATGTCTGTTGTTCTACTTGTGCTTTGCATATTGGGTATTTCTTTGCTGGAACAACAGATGAATTAGTGTTTACTGAACACTATGTGTAGGCATATTCTAAGGACTTCACATGTGTTTGTCAACTCAATCATCCCAGCAATCTTATGAAGCATCATTGCTATTATACCAATTTTCAGATGAGGACATTAAAATACAGCAAGGCTAAGTGATGTTCCTAGTGCTACACAGATAGTAAGTGGTAGAAGGAAAAAAAGATTCAGGTTTTCCCAGTCTAGGCATAGGGCTTGTTAACCTCTTTGCCCATAGACTTACTTAAGAGACTGCTCTTAT
The DNA here is from genome assembly GCF_045843805.1 of Urocitellus parryii. Lineage (NCBI taxonomy): Eukaryota > Metazoa > Chordata > Mammalia > Rodentia > Sciuridae > Urocitellus > Urocitellus parryii. The sequence continues at coordinate 76,994,167 of NC_135541.1, forward strand.
ATAGAAGTAGCAGTAAGGGATTTTTTTTTTTCAAAAGCAGAAGAATACAGACAAAATCAAGGAACCTCTGATTTATGATGCATTAACTTCCTGGCTTTTCAGCTTGCTTTGTCCTATTAGTAACAGCTTCTAGCATTCCTTAATTTGAGGGAAAATCCTGAATTTATGATAGCTTCACAGTTTCTACTTTGCAAAAATAAAATATTCTGAATGTGTAACCTATTCGGAGCACAAGAGGAAATTGAAAATTGTAAGGGGTTTGAGAATATAGATTCCCTTAACATTGACTATGATAGTGATAGACATTTTCAAAATTTGTATCATCCACAATTTTAAAACCTCTCTTAGAAAGGAAAGGGCTCAAATTATATTATGTGCATGTAAAAATATGTCATAGTGAATCCCACTATAAATATATCAATAGTGCATCAATAGAAAAAAATTTAAAAGATAGGATGCTACCCAGGTGGAATACAGTGTTTTCTACAGCTAAAACACTTGGCCTAGAATGAGTAGCACTCTTGTGCCCTCCTATCAGAGAGAGAGTATGAATATCACATTTTAAATTTTCATACATAGTTATAAGATTTTTTCTTTAAATGCATTGCATGGTGCATTTTATCATGTATTGGACATCTCAAGGGAAGCCTTGGAAGTGAATATTTTGATTTTATCTGTTAGGCCTAGCCCTGCCTCACCATAATGGAATAAGCCCTGGTTTCCTCTGATTTCTGAGCTGTTGAAAGCAGTTGAGGTAGTACTGAGTCACAGAGATCCCCAAGGGAACTAATGAAATGAGGGCCAGTTGAAACTTAACCCCATGGACCTTGCCTTGGTCTGTGGCCAGGACACAAGAAGAAGATGACCATTGGTTCAGTTGTTTCAATAAATTCCATATCACACAATCCATTTTAGTCTAGAGCCATATCAACAGCATTCTCTTCTCATTGGCTCTAACCTCAACCAGAAGTCCATTACTTCCTGATTAGTTTCACTGTTGTTGCTCCACACAAAAATCATTAGAAGCACATGTGCATGTTTTGGTTGATTCTCCTGACTGTTTGGCTACACTTAGAAGCCTAGAGCAGCTCTGCAAATAAAAACATATCCAAGTTAAGACTCTACATGTTAGGATAATTCAGTAACTAATGGTTGCACTGCTAATTTGATTTTGCTGCTGATCAGAGATAGGAAGAGAATAGTAATTGAAATGCACTGCAACTGATTTGTAAATGTTGGTACACATTATCCATCATTGTTATGCTATTATGCTATTAACATAAATTATAACATAGAGGTAATTTAAAACTGCTAACCAACACAGGTATATCTCCTTCCTGGTGATAATTACACGTAAAGAAAGGAGGTCAGGCTAAATGTTGCAAGGCATTATTGTGTGGACTATTGATGGACAGTGGTGATTAAGTGGTGTTAGCATTGAAAAATCACCTTTTCAAGCATTTCTGTTATACAAAAATTTAAAATATATTCAAATGAACAATTGATTTTTCTTACGAACATACACTTCAGGGACATTTCTTAAGTCACTTCTGATTCACATTAATTTAATATAGATTTTAATAAGTTTTTGTCTGACATTTTTTGGCTTCATACAGTTTATTTAAATAAAACTTAGAAGATATTCACTCATTACTAGTGAATTTTTGGTCAACCACGTGAACTTATTTTTGTGTGTCAATGAATTTTCTCCCATTGTCTTTTAAGCAAGTTAGGGCAATAATTATAATAAGCTTATGCTTTGGAAGGTAAGAATTCTCTTTGACTAAGGGAACTGAATATGTGGGCAGGTTCCAGGTTGAGATATTAGACTTGTGTTTTTCTGTTGAGTGTATCAAATTATGCTCTTTATGTGGCATTTGGGAGCTAACTAATGAAAAGAAAACTGAGATTAATTATAAGAGATTATTATGGGAGATACAGCCAATGAGGAACCTTGGATTTCTCAGATTGAAGCTTTGAAAATCTTACATGCTTAAAGCCTCTCAGCCAGAAGTTAAGTTGTTAATGGATTTCACAGTGAAATTACTGGACAAACATCATGCCTAGAAATATTATGTGAGACCTTGCTACAAGAAGATGTCAAGGACAAAATGTAGAATGGCAATAGAGCCCTTAACAGAATAATGTGCTATCATTTCATCTCATCCCAAAGGGTTCCATCAATTCCAGTCGAGCCTATGAAATTCCTGTTACAACTTTCTGAGATGGAAATGACATAACATATGTGACATTCTGGAGCCATGAAATACGAGGTCAAGGCTGATTCCTTGGTGTTCAGGCCAGAAAATAGTGGCACATGAACTTGTGGGGAATGTGATATAGAAATTCTTCCTTATTCTCAAATGTGGAGTGCTAATACTGAGCCTGGGCATGGTGGAGTTGCTTCTAAATGACAAGTGCTGTAATAATCACAAAGGATGAAAGACATTTGTTATCAGAATTACCCTTGGGAATCAAAGGAACGGGTTGTACTGAAGGCATGGATGGTCCCTCAGTGTACAGCACTGTCTGCTTCATCTCCAGGTCTGCTAGCTCAGTGTTTCCAAGCACCAGAAGCAGCAGAGCCTTCCACATAAGGACCTAATGTCTGAGATGTCCATATATACACCTTTGAGTACTAGACTCTGAGCAAACAGCATGGATACTCATATGATAAGGGAAATGTGAAAATTTGGCATGTGAAAGGGACAAAATTTCCTATTCTCATTATTTTGCCTCCAATTCTCTCTGGGACATACAAGCACTGAGTGAAATTGCTCAAATTGCAGGACTTATTGCATTAATAAAATTCTTACCTTTCACTCTCTCCTTTCTTTAGGTACTATTTTTTTCTCTTCCTCTTCCCTCTCCTTTCACTCTGCTTTCCTGATGACTCCCAATAGTTAGCATTATTTAATATCACCCTATTTCCTTGAGATGGAATAGTTGAAACATTAAGCTTTAAAAAAAACCCAAAAAATTTCTGTATGGTTTATTTTCAGTTCTAAGATTTATAGTTTTCAGTTTTTAAAAACTGTATGTCTTATTCTCTGTTAGCAAGGGCTCCTAATTTTTTTTTACAGGCCAGGATTTTTTAAGTAGTTGATGAAATTGAAGGGCCCTTTTCCCAGAAAAAAATGTTCTATTTGCATTCAAACTCAATTTACCAAAAAAAAAAAAAAAAAAAAAAAATTCAAGATTCCTTTTAAATTCTCTGAGAGTCTCTGGATCACCATGGAGTTTCCCTTCTACTAGCAGGGAGTCTAAATCATTTTGATCCTATGATCTGATTCTCCATCCCACTTAGGTGGAGACTACTAATGCTAATGGTGCTATGGGCTGATATGAAAAGTTAAGTCGAGCTGTCTCCATTTAGTTCAGACCCTGTGTGAAATTGACCCCCTTTCCTATAAGAGCCCACTCACATAGAAGCTAACACCCTACCCTTACCCTCTTGCACCTAGACTGCAATACCTTTCGACTGTGGAGATGTTCTGAGCAGTTACAAGAAGGGTGAATTCTAAGAATGTCCTGTTAGTTGGTACTTTCCACTTTTATGACTTATGACAAACTTGCCTCATCCGCTCCCTCCTTTGTGTGTGTTGTTGTTGTTGTTATTGTTGTTGTTCTTAAAGCTTAATCTCCACCTATACTTTTTTTTTTTTTTATGGTGGCAGAATTGTATGCTTTTCTGCTTCCTGAGCCCTGGCCAGAATAAATCTTTTTTCTTTTACTTCAAAAAGACCCAGAGTTTAATTGGGGATTTTTTAGAATCATGCCTTAACAATGAAAGCAATGCTTGTAATGAGTATTTCTCATTCACTAAGCACTTCAATCTGTACAGGCACTAGTCAACTAGTCAGATTAACTCATTTTCCCTTTACCACAACCCAATGATGAATATGCTGCCATACTCATTTCTACTGTTAAGGAAACTACCGTGATCACACAACTATTAAGTATCTGAATCATAATTTGAGCCCATTTGAAGTCTGGCTTGAGAGTGCCAGCTATTAATGATCATGCAATTTTACTTGACTGTAGAAGAAACTGGTGTTTTTTTTCTACTTGGCCCAGTAAAAAAAGGAGAAGAGAGGAAGATCATACCCATACATACCATTGAATTAAGACTCTGCAACTAGGATGCTTTCTAATCAGGAGATCCTCCCTTCTTAGAAGAGAGAATGAGCCTCTTCTTAGTATTTGAGGCTTGCTGTTAACCTGCAACTACATATATCACCCAGTATCTGCTTGAATTTATTTCTGTCAGTCTTTTTTTTTTTTATTGTTGGTCGTTCAAAACATTACATAGTTCCTCATACATCATATTTCACAGTTTGATTCAAATGAGTTATGAACTCCCAATTTTATCCCGTATACAGATTGCTGCATCACATCAGTTACCCTTCCATTGATTGACATATTGCCTTTCTAGTGTCTGATGTATTCTGCTGTCTGTCCTATTCTCTACTATCCCCCCTCCCCTCCCCTCCCCTCCCCTTTTCTCTCTCTACCCCTTCTACTGTAAATCACTTCTTCCATTTGAATTATCTTGTCTTACCCCTCCTTTCCTCTTATATGTCATTTTGTATAACCCTGAGGATCGCCTTCCATTTCCATGCGATTCCCCTTCTCGTTTCCTTTCCCTCCCACCTCTCAACCCTGTTAATGAAAATCTTCGTCTCAAGCTCTTCGTCCCTACCCTGTCCTTGTTTCCTCCCCTTATATCAGAGGAGTCATTTGGTATTTGTTTTTTAAAGATTGACTAGCTTCACTTAGCATAATCTGCTCTAATGCCATCCATTTCCCTCCAAATTCTATGATTTTGTCATTTTTAAATGCAGAGTAATACTCCATTGTGTATAAATGCCACATTTTTTTAATCCATTCATCTATTGAAGGGCATCTAGGCTGATTCCACAGTCTTGCTATCGTGAATTGAGCTGCTATGAACATCGATGTAGCAGTGTCCCTGTAGCATGCTCTTATTAGGTCTTTAGGGAATAGACCGAGAAGGGGAATAGCTGGGTCAAATGGTGGTTCCATTCCCAGCTTTCCAAGAAATCTCCATACTGCTTTCCAAATTGGCTGCACCAATTTGCAGTCCCACCAGCAATGAACAAGAGTGCCCTTTTCCCCACATCCTCTCCAGCACTTATTGTTGTTTGACTTCCTAATGGCTGCCAATCTTACTGGAGTGAGATGGTATCTTAGGGTAGTTTTGATTTGCATTTCTCTGACTGCTAGCGATGGTGAGCATTTTTTCATGTACTTATTGATTGATTGTATGTCCTCTTCTGAGAAGTGTCTGTTCAGGTCCTTTGCCCATTTATTGATTGGGTTACTTGTTGTCTTATTGTCTAATTTTTTGAGTTCTTTATATATTCTGGTTATTAGGGCTCTATCTGAAGTGTGTGGAGTAAAAATTTGTTCCCAGGATGTAGGCTCCCTGTTTATCTCTCTTATTGTTTCTTTTGCTGAGAAAAAACTTTTTAGTTTGAGTAAGTCCCATTTGTTGATTCTAGTTGTTAACTCTTGCGCTATGGGTGTCCTATTGAGGAATTTGGAACCTGCTCCCACAGTATGTAGATCATAACCAACTTTTTCTTCTATCAGATGCCGTGTCTCTGATTTAATATCAAGCTCCTTGATCCATTTTGAGTTAACTTTTGTGCAAGGCGAGAGATAGGGATTCAGATTCATTTTGATGCAAATGGATTTCCAGTTTTCCCAGCACCATTTGTTGAAGATGCTATCCTTCCTCCATTGCATGCTTTTAGCCCCTTTATCAAATATAAGATAGTTGTAGTTTTGTGGATTGGTTACTGTGTCCTCTATTCTATACCATTGGTCCACCCGCCTGTTTTGGTACCAGTACCATGCTGTTTTCGTTACTATTGCTCTGTAGTATAGTTTGAAGTCTGGTATCGCTATACCACCTGATTCACACTTCCTGCTTAGTATTGTTTTTGCTATTCTGGGTCTTTTATTATTCCATATGAATTTCATGATTCTTTTATCTATTTCTACAAGAAATGCAGCTGGGATTTTGATTGGCATTGCATTGAACTTATAGAGAACTTTTGGTAATATCGCCATTTTGATGATGTTGGATCTGCCTATCCATGAGCAGGGTATATTTTTCCATCTTCTAAGGTCTTCTTCTATGTCTTTCTTTAGGGTTTTGTAATTTTCATTGTATAAATCTTTCACCTCTTTTGTTAGGTTGATTCCCAAGTATTTTATTTTTTTGGGGGATATTGTGAATGGAGTAGTTGTCCTCATTTCCGTTTCAGAGGATTTGTCGCTGATATACAGGAATGCCTTTGATTTATGCGTGTTGATTTTATATCCTGCCACTTTGCTGAATTCATTTATTAGCTCTAATAGCTTCTCTGTAGACCCTTTTGGGTCTGCTAGGTATAGAATCATATCATCTGCAAATAGTGATAATTTAAGTTCTTCTTTTCCAATTTTTATCCCTTTAATTTCTTTCGTCTGTCTAATTGCTCTTGCCAGTGTTTCGAGGACTATGTTGAACAGAAGTGGTGAGAGAGGGCATCCCTGTCTTGTACCAGATCTTAGAGGGAATGCCTTCAATTTTTCTCCATTCAGAATGATGCTGGCCTGTGGCTTATCATATATTGCTTTTACAATGTTGAGGTATGATCCTGTTATCCCTAATTTTTCTAGAGTTTTGAACATAAAGGGATGCTGTACTTTGTCGAATGCTTTTTCTGCGTCTATCGAGACTATCATATGGTTCTTATTTTTTAGTCTATTGATGTGGTGGATAACATTTATTGATTTCCGTATATTGAACCAGCCTTGCATCCCATGGATGAATCCTACTTGATCATGGTGTATAATTTTTTTGATATGTATTTGAATCCGGTTCGCCAGAATTTTATTGAGAATTTTTGCGTCAAGGTTCATTAGAGATATTGGTCTGTAGTTTTCTTTCTTTGAAGTGTCTTTGTCTGGTTTCGGAATCAGGGTGATGTTGGCCTCGTAGAATGAATTTGGAAGTTCTCCCTCTTTTTCTATTTCCTGAAATAGCTTGAAAAGTATTGGTGTTAGTTCCTCTTTAAAGGTTTTGTAAAACTCTGCTGTATACCCATCCGGTCCTGGGCTTTTCTTAGTTGGTAGTCTTTTGATGGTTTCTTCTATTTCTTCTATTGTTATTGGTCTGTTTAGGTTGTCTATATCCTCCTGGTTCAATCTGGGCAGATCGTAAGACTTAAGGAATTTATCTATGCCTTCACTATCTTCTATTTTATTGGAGTATAAGGCTTCAAAATAGTCTCTGATTATCTTCTGTATTTCTGAAGTGTCTGTTGTGATATTGCCTTTTTCATCCCGTATGCTAGTAATCTGGGTTCTCTCTCTTCTTCTCTTCGTTAGCATGGCTAAGGGTCTGTCAATTTTATTTATTTTTTCAAAGAACCAGCTTTTAGTTTTGTCAATTTTTTCAATTGTTTCTTTTGTTTCAATTTCATTAATTTCAGCTCTGATTTTGATTATTTCTTGCCTTCTACTTCTTTTGCTGTTGTTTTGCTCCTCTTTTTCTAGGATTTTGAGATGAAGTATGAGATCATTTATTTGTTGGTTTTTTGTTTTTTTGAGGAATGAACTCCAAGCAATGAATTTTCCTCTTAGGACTGCTTTCAATGTGTCCCATAGATTCCGATATGTTGTGTCCGTGTTTTCATTTAACTCTAGGAATTTTTTAATTTCCTCCTTGATGTCTTCAATAACCCATATGTCACTCAGCAACCTGTTGTTCATTCTCCAAGTGATGCTTGATTTTTCCTTTCTTCTTTTATCATTGATTTTCAGTTTCATTCCATTATGATCAGATAAGATGCATGGTATTATCTCTACCCCTTTATATTGTCTAAGAGTTGCCCTGTGACATAATATATGGTCTATTTTTGAGAAGGTTCCATGTGCTGCTGAAAAAAAAGTGTAACTACTTGATGTTGGGTGGTAAAGTCTATATATGTCAATTAAGTCTAGGTTATTAATTGTGTTGTTGAGTTCTATAGTTTCCTTGTTTAACTTTTGTTTGGAAGATCTGTCCAGTGGTGAGAGAGGTGTGTTGAAGTCTCCCATGATGATTGTATGGTGGTCTATCAGACTCTTGAACTTGAGAAGACTTTGCTTGATGAACACAGCTGCACCATTATTTGGGGCATATATATTTATGATTGTTATGTCTTGTTGGTTTATGGTTCCCTTGAGCAGTATGAAGTGTCCTTCTTTATCCCTTTTGATTAGCTTTGGCTTGAAATCTATTTTATTAGATATGAGTATGGACACGCCTGCTTGTTTCCGCTGTCCATATGAGTGGTATGATTTTTCCCAACCTTTCACCTTCAGTCTATGGATATCTTTTTCTATCAGATGCGTCTCCTGTAGACAGCATATTGTTGGGTCTTGTTTTGTGATCCATTCTACTAGCCTGTGTCTCTTAATTGGTGAGTTTAAGCCATTGACATTTAGGGTTATTATTGAGATATGGTTTGTACTTCTATCCATATTTGTTTGTTGATGTTACTAAACCTGATTTGTTATCCTCTTTGACTACTTTCCCCCCTTTACTGTCCTACCTCCCATTGTTGATTTTCAATGTTATTTTCCATTTCCTCTTCCTGCAATGTTTTGCCAAGGATTTTTTGAAGAGATGGTTTTCTAGCTGCGAATTCTTTTAACTTTTGTTTATCATGGAAGGTTTTAATTTCATCTTCTAACCTGAAGCTTAATTTTGCCGGATACACGATTCTTGGTTGGAACCCATTTTCTTTCAGTGTTTGAAATATGTTATTCCAGGATCTTCTAGCTTTCAGAGTCTGTGTTGAGAGATCAGCTGTTATCCTGATTGGTTTACCCCTAAATGTAATCTGCTTCCTTTCCCTTGTAGCTTTTAAAATTCTTTCCTTATTCTGTATGTTGGACATCTTCACTATAATGTGTCTAGGTGTGGATCTCTTATGGTTTTGTACATTCGGCGTCCTGTAGGCTTCTAGGATTTGGGATTCTGTCTCATTCTTCAAGTCTGGGAAGTTTTCTCGTATTATTTCATTGAATAGGCTGTGTATTCCTCTGGTTTGGAGCTCTGTGCCTTCCTGTATCCCAATGACTCTTAAATTTGGTCTTTTGATATTGTCCCATATTTCTTGGATGTTCTGTTCATGGTTTCTTAGCAGACTTGCTGAGCTGTCTATGTTCTTTTCCAGTTGAAATACTTTGTCTTCATTGTCTGATGTTCTCTCTTCTAAGTGATCTACTCTGCTGGTAGTATTCTCAATTGAGTTTTTAAGTTGGTTTATTGTTTCCTGCAATTCTAGTATTTCTATTTGTTTGTTTTTTATTTCCTCTATCTCCCTGTGAAATTGATCTTTTACTTCCTGGATTTGTTTGTCAATGTGATCTTTCATTATCTGATTTTGCTGTCTCATGTCTTCCTTGAGACTCCAGATCATCTGAAGCATGTATATCCTGATCTCTCTATCTGACATTCCATCTGTTGCACCTATTACCTCTTCTAAAGTTGAGTTGACCTGCATTGCCTGTGGTCCTTTCTTTCCTTGTCTTTTCATACTGCTGGCGTTTCTTTCTGCTTGGTGAAACTGTTGTGTTTTGAAATTTTCCCTCTATTTATTTATATTGCTCTTGTATAGTTGAATAATCACCCTTGCAGGGCATGTAGTGGCTGTGATCCTCCTCCAATTGGTGTGATCCGTCTACCACGCTGGCAGGCCCTAGGTCTGCTCTGCTGGTCGGTCAAAGGTCCGCCTACCCAGCAGGCACGAGGGGCACCTCTATCACTCCGCAAGTTGCTGGGCCTAACCTCCCGATGGGTCAAAGGTTCGCCTAGCTTGCAGGGGGCTGCTCCCGGAGCGAGAGCTAGGCCTCCCGGGGGAGCCCGGATGGTGGAGGCCGACTGCCGGTTCAGGCGGGGTGGGCCAAGCCGCACTGGGTGCCGGCGGCTTGCAAACGCGGCTGGTATCAGCAGGACTTAACTCCTGCACCCGCTGCGGGGGCACCTTTATCGCCGAGTAGCTGCGGTCGCGTGGTTGGGCCCCGGGCGGGTGGGGCCGCTTCTCCCAGGGCGAGAGCTGGGCCTCCCGGGGGAGCCCGGATGGCGGAGGACTGCCGGTTCAGGCGGGGCGGGCCAAGCCGCTCCGGGATCCCGCTGGTTGCAAAGGCGGTTGGCGTCCGCAGGACTTAACTTCTGCACCCGCCGCCGGTTCGGGCGGGGCGGGCCAAGCCGCTCAGGGTTCCGCGAGTTGCAAAGGTGGCTGGCGTCTGCAGGACTTAACTTCTGCACCCGCCACGTGGGCACCTTTATTGTCGAGTAGCTGTGGCTGCCTGGTTAGGAACCGGGCGGGTGGGGCCGCTTTTCCCTGGGCGAGAGCTAGGCCTCCCGGGGGAGCCCGTATGGTGGAGGACTGCCGGTTCGGGCGGGGCTGGCCAAGCCGCTCAGGGATCCCGCGGGTTGCAAAGGCGGTTGGCGTCTGCAGGACTTAACTTCTGCACCCGCCGCCGGTTCGGGCGGGGCGGGCCAAGCCGCTCAGGGTTCCCGCAGGTTGCAAAGGCGGCTGGCGTCTGCAGGATTTAACTTCTGCACCCGCCACGTGGGCACCTTTATTGTCGAGTAGCTGTGGCTGCCTGGTTAGGAACCGGGCGGGTGGGGCCGCTTTTCCCAGGGCGAGAGCTAGGCCTCCCGGGGGAGCCTGTATGTCGGAGGACTGCCGGTTCAGGCGGGGTGGGCCAAGCCGCTCAGGGATCCCGCGGGTTGCAAAGGTGGCTGGCGTCTGCAGGACTTAACTTCTGCACCCACCACGAGGGCACCTTTATCTCCAAGTAGCTGAGGCCACCTGGTTAGAAACCGGGCGGGTGGGGCCGCTTCTCCCAGGGCGAGAGCTAGGCCTCCCGGGGGAGCCCGTATGGCGGAGGACTGCCGGTTCGGGCGGGGCGGGCCAAGCCACTCAGGGTTCCCGGGGGTTGCAAAGGTGGCTGGCGTCTGCAGGACTTAACTTCTGCACCCGCCACGTGGGCACCTTTATCGCTGAGTAGCTGTGGCCGCCAGGTTAGGAAGCGGGCGGGTGGGGCCGCTTCTCCCAGGGCGAGAGCTAGGCCTCCAGGGGGAGCCGCCTGCCGGAGCGGCTGATGGTTGGGGGACTAGACCTCTGTGCCCGCGTGGCCTTCCAAGATCCACTTCTCTGGGGCAACCTGTCACTTCGAGTAAACCTACCAGTTCACGGCAGCTCTCCTCTTAAGGAAGTTATGCTAGAAGTTCCTCCGTAGCTAGGCTGCAGCTGTTTCGATGAGTCTTTCATATCCCGTTAAAGTGGAGACGTTGGAGTCGCTGCTTCCTCGCCGGCCGCCATGTTGGATCCCCTATTTCTGTCAGTCTTAAAGCCTGATTCTGGATTCCTAAAAGTATTATACCTGCTTTCCCAAATAGTTTAATTTAATAGTATGTTTATTTTAAAATAAAAATATAATTTTAAAGAATATTAAACAAAAATTAATTTACTCAGCACTTTTTGTCACATGCATCAGAAATCTAACCAAGGAAGAGAAGAAATTTGTTGGCTCATGGCCTCCAAAGAACTATGAATGGTGAAGTCACAGGAAGGACAAGGAGGCCATGGTGACTCAGGAACAATTCAGACAGGGAAGCCTGGGCTGATGGGTCTGTGGGGTTCTCATCTGCTTTTTTTTGTATTCATTTTCTCTTTCTGCTAACACACTTTCTCCAGATGGCAGAAATCATTTATTACCATGGCTTACAAGTTTGTATCGCAAGAGGGAGACAGTTTTGTCATTTTCTTGATGTCAAGTTCAAGAATTCAAGGCAATGTATCTTATTGACCTAACTTGGATTAATTTGCCATCCTCGGAATAAATCAAACATAGTTGGTAGAGAGGAGTAGAGTCATGTGAAAACATGTCAATCTCATGGAAATACATGGATGAAATAGGAAGGGAGAAATTCCCAGGAGAAGGACAGGATTATCAATAGACAATACTTTGTGGTTTACTATAACAGAAAACTCAACTAAAATCATTTGCTTGAAGTTAGCATTGAATTATTGAGGTAAATATTTGGCGAAGGGCTTAAAAACATTTCCTAATTTATGCAGTTCAGTGAATACATTGAGAAAATGGTGTGCAAATCAAATTTGTTAATTTAATAAATAGGTGATTTTATGGGAACATCTTATTATAAATCTTTCAGCAAAGGTAACATTATTGGGAAGTAAATATCATCCTTAATTTGGATTTTTAGATGAACCTATTTAAAGTGAGATAAACTTATAATGAGAAGCCAATGAAAATAAGAAGCACCTGTCTCAGAAGAGAAGCTGTGACCTTCTGCTGAATGACTTCTGAAAGAGTCCAGGACTGTGATTAGAAGAGCTTTAAGCTGAGAGTGGAAGTGCCCAGGGAAAGTGCAGAGGCTGACCTGTCAAAGGTTTTTGATACGTTAACTGCTACTTGGTGCTTTTTAAGGAAAGAAGCAAGATAGAATCAGTATGCATAACACTGTGAATAACACAGTTCTGAGATGTGGGCCTGGACCAGCTTCAAGAAGAATGTGAAGCTTAAGATGGGGAAATTTTGCCGGTCTAGCTATAGCTTCCTTACATCGCTCTCATTGTGCAGAGTCAAAGATAGTTCTGGACAAGCGTGTACTAAGGAGTAGTGTCAGTGAAAAAGGCTTACATCTTATAGAGTTCACATTTTCAGCACTGATCGCAAACCAAAATGGGAAGGACAAATTTCCTTTTCACTTTCTCATTGTACTGAAGTAAGAAAAAGAAATTTACATTTGGTTCTTTCTATATTTGAAAATACATGGAAGTCAGATGGGAGACTTTCTCCTTGATCAATTTCAGGGAGTGTGAGAAAAAGTGTGCTGTGGATGAGTACATGTAGTTCTGAACTCAATCATTTGGAAAAATGAGTTTCAAAAGTATTAGCTTTAATACTTTAAAAAATAATGTTTGATATTTAGATTTATATTTGATATTAAAAATCTCAGTTTTCTATCATGAGCTCTGGGAATATGATGATGCAAATACCCAGGCCAATTGTAATGTTTCTTGCACTTGGAAATAAATGAGCATTTGCACTGAAAGCTCAAAGGGCAATTTAATAACAAATAAAGATAATCTCTAGTTTATGGTGATAGAAGGCTGTCTCAGTAGTTTGAAAGAATCAGCTGGTATATGTGGGAAAAGGAGGGTGGAAAAGATGAGACAGGGTGGGGCACATGCCAAGAAGAGTACAAAATTGGTAAGAAATTAAGTGTACTTAGACTATCACTGTACCTAAATTATAGCCATTGATTCTGTATGGGGAAAAGTAGGACATTAGAATCATAATCTCTGAGAGAGAAAATCTAATACATTTCTTATTCTATAAGAAGTATGAGTCATCACTTATTAATTGGGAGGCAATATTATATAGTTGGTTGAATATGGGATATAGAGTCTATATTTAAAATAAAATCTTCCTTCTTACTAATAATGCAATTTGAACAACTTAATCTCTTAAATCTCAAATATTCCATCTTCAGAATGGGGATAATAACAGAACCTGCTTTCATAGATTGTTGTTCTGATTAAATGAGTAAATTCATGTAATGTTATTATCACAATGCCTTCCATAGACAAATGTTTAATAATGTTTCTTATTATTTATACTTCAATCTCAAAAACAAACCATCAATATTCCCTCTTGATTTCTGGGCAGAAAAATCTGTCCCATTACATAACATACTCCCAGCCATGTTCCTTCCTTCAGCACCCTGTGATTGTAGATAACTCTGACCAGGGAACAGTAACAGAATGCTCAAGATAAACAACGATAAAGTCTTAATTACTATTGCAGTTGATCAGGCAGCTGGTTCTCAGAATGCTAGTGTCCTACAAAAGACTACATGACTAACTGATAGCAGGTTGATTGTTGAGAGCCACAGCCAAAGGGGCCCCAGCAAACTTCCAGCTGCCAGCAAACTTCCAGCTGCCAGCTGATGATTGGCTCACAGCGGCCCCAGCAACATCTAGCTGATTGGCTCCTCTGTGGTGATGCTCATTGGGCTGTTTCCCTGCCCTTTCAGACCACGGAGCTGCTCATTGGGGGACTTCTTTGGCTCCGCCCACACGACCCAGCCAATCGGCCTCAAGAGCAGAAGGATATTGGGAGGTGGTGAGGCTTGTGTTGGTGTGAGAGGCTTGTGGGAAGCCGGTGGTGGCAGTTGGGCTCTGAGGGTTTTTTCCTGAGGAGCTGTTTTGTTTGGCGTGTGTGGTTCTAAAAATAAAGTTAGTTTCTTTTGACAAGTGGCTCCTGAATTGTGCCCAGCCAGACTGCGGCAGTTGATGATTTTCATCTACTAATGTAAGCCTCTTCCATAGTGTCACTGTTGAAGAGTCTTTGGGAACCAGAAACTTCTTTGACAAAAGCCACAGGCTCTCTCCCCACCTGATATATGTCTCCACATGTAATTTTTGCATATAATCCCTGCCCTGCCCCATCCATCTTGGTTATGGATCTTAGCTGATGAACACTCTCCTGTTGTTGTCATCTTGAAAAGAAATACTCTTGGTAAATTCATCCTTGTTCTCCTTCTCTTCTAGGTCTTTGACATAGAGTTTTATTCTCCCTCCTCATATTCTTTAGAACATAGAGGAAGGAGCAGATCAAGAAGCAATGACTCTTCCTAGAGTGGGTGGTTTCAGTCTATAGACTCTTCCTAGAGTCATTGCTTCTTGATCTGCTCCTGCCAATCCCCAAACCAAAGGCCAAATGTTCTTTCTGATAAGTGGATGCTGATCCATAATGGGGAGAGGGGAGGCATGGGAAAAACAGAGGAACTGTGACTAGGCAAAGGGGAGAGAGGGTGAGGAGGGTTCATGGGGGCAGGAAAGATGGTAGAATGAGATGGACATCATTACCCTAGGTACATGCATGACTGCACATATGGTGTGACACTATATCGTGTACAACCACTGAAATGAAAAGTTGTGCTGCAATTGTGTACAATGAATCAAAATGCATTCTGCTGTCATATATACCTAATTAAAATAAATAAATTAATTAAAAATAATAATAATTAAAAAGAAGCAATGACTCATATGTTAACTTTTGTAACTTGTTTGAACCTATGGGTCCCTCATATCTTATGCAAATGCTTGAAGAAATAAAAATTGAATTCCAAGTAAAACAGAGTTGTATCAAATTCCTTAGGTATAGGACAAAGAATAAACTTTAGGAAGAAATAAGTGCAGAAATGTTCCAGTGTGATAGTTCTAATTTTTATTTTCAAGAACATATGAAATGAGGTGGAGACTGTTCTTATAATAGAGAAAATGAAGAGCCCCAAATCACTGCTTTGTTTACCTCCTGCATAGGATGACTTGTGGTTAAGTTCAAAACATGTATCCAAGCTAAAACTTTCCCATTAGTGTTGGAATGATTCATTTTTTTTTCCTTTTTGAAAAGTTAAAAACTATATCTCCATATGCAAATGAGTAAATGAGGTAAATAGATGAGAATGGGAGAATAAAGATAACCTTATCTTCAGAGCAATAAACAGACTATTACTTGAGGGATAAGAGGAAAAGGAAAAGGCTGGGTGAGGTGAGGAGAGAAGGGAGAAGTAGCAGGAGGCCAGACTACCAGCTGATGGTGCACCCCCTGCAAATCTGTTGGAGCAGAGAGAATGAGAGAAGACAGAGAGAATGTCTCCTCTGTTCCAGCCCCCAGCCCCAAGGGAAAATGGAAATTAGCAAATACCATAGACTGCCTGGCTTAAATAGCAGAAATGATCTTCACACATTTCTGGACCATGGAGGTCCAAATTCGAGGTATCAGTGGGTGGTTTCAGTCTATAAACTCTTGGCTTGCAGATGGCCATCTTCTTACTGTGACCTCACATAGTCTCTCCTGTGTTGACAACTGGTGTGTTCCAGTGTGTCCATATTTTCTCTTCTTATAAGGACAAAGTCATATTGGATTAGGGCTTACCCTGAAGACCTCATTTTAATATAATCACTTCTTGAAAGCCCTATTTCCAAATGCAATTGCATTCTGAGGTGGCAGGGCTTTAAACCAAGGCTCACCTTTTGCATTTTACGGGAGCAAGGGGAATTCAAAATTCAGCCCCTCATGGCAGGATAGCATATAAGTCTCAGTCAGCATCCTTAGAGAGGAGAGACATTCTAATCTTTTTTATTGGAGCAATATTTCTGTAAAGTAGGGTAATGCAGGGTGTGATCATCATTTCAATCACCCTCTCAACCATCAGGACTCTGAAAGTGAAAGGTCAGCAGTGAATCAGCTCTTTGACCAAGGTATGTCCTGACTCCCACACCAGTCTCTCTGCAGGAGACTGAAGTGTTTGGGGACAAAGGATTTTCTGTAAGCCTGAGAATGGATTTCCAAGAAGCCTGCCAACCCCCCTACAAAGGCTTTGCTACCAGCCAGCCTTCGTTGCTGCATTTACTCACCATGGTGGAACATTTCCAATCCTGTCAGCTTGTCTTTGATTTTACATTTTTTATAGTAACTTTCTAGCCAAACATCAATGCCGTTCACCGTCTTTTAGATGTTGAAAAGCAAAAGTTGCACAGTGGTTATGTTTTTATTTTATTTAAGGATTATTTCTATTTTTGGCAATCTCTGACAGCTCTTTTCAGCACCGGTGCTATAATAAACCTATTGAAACTCTAGCTTTTACGGAGAACAAAACAAGCCAGAGAATTATTTCGCCTAAGCTGGGAGATTTTTTTTTTTTTTTTTTGCTCCCTTCAGCTACCATAAATCCTATATATCTCCATTATAGGTTTACCTTAAGAATGGAATTTCATGTCTTGTTTGCATTTTATAAATTTTGAATGGAGCATTTCACATAAAATAAAGAAGTACTTTCATATCTTTTATTTAAAGCCAGGACATCCTCTGGGCTGAAGAGGTGACTTTTAGAAATGGAGCTAGGACAAGATACTCTACCCAAAATGGGGAGACAAATCTAAAGTGTGCTGAACGAAGAAGCAAGATGGGTTTCAAAAACCTCTTACCACATTTATTTTTATACATACACTTCATCTTTCATGCATTCCTGTGTGATCTACCATCAATTACCCAATGGTAATGAAAAAACTTCCATGTTTTATATAAAGTGGAGACACAGTGATGATGCTGCCTCTGCACACCTCTGACTCCTCTTTTTTTTTTTTTAAGATCTTTATACATCTCTTCCTTATAAATTCCTAAAGTTTTTTTTTTTCCTAATTTATTTCATGAGAAAAGGTAGTGTATTTCAAGGCATTTTGGACTAGGAGCAGGAATGGAAATCCTGGCTCCAGACTGGCTGTGTGAACTTTGGGCAGTGTCCTATCCTTTCTCTGCTTTAGTTTCCTTATCTCCAAATGGGTGCAAGTGTGAAAAATAAGATTACACCTGTAAAGCATTTAATCTTGTGCTGCATTGTATTTGCAGTCACGGCTCCATAGTATAAACGAAGATGTTTTTGATCTTTCCCATTCTCCTTTCTTATTGTGCTCTTTAATATGGGTCTCCTTTACCTCTATTCTCCTTTCCTCTCTTCTCACCTCACCTCTTATCCTCTCTTTCTTTTCTGTCCTGTATTGTCTAGTCTTCTCTAGACAGAACCATGATGGAATATGGGATGTGTGTGTGTGTGTGTGTGTGTGTGTGTGTGTGTGTGTGTATGTGTGTAAATAGATATAGATACAGACCTTTTCTTGTGATCTAATCCAGCATGTTGAAAATGAGGAACAATATTGGAAATCCTTAAGGATTTTTAACTATTTAAAAAGCCTGAGGGAAGCCTTAAATTGATCTGTAATAGCACCTCATTGTTTCTTTTTCTTTTGGTTCCAATTAGATCAACTCAGTATAGAGAAACTGTCTTGTTCCCACAGATCAGGAGTTCTGATAAGTAGTTGTGTCTTAGATTTTAAGAAACAGAGAAAGAGTGGGGGAACATAACTCACTTATAAATACGCTTTTTTTTCTAGGAATAATATATTTCAATATATGAACTTTATGGGGATTAGGGAGGAAAATAAACACATTTAACTCTTTGTATTTCTCTTCTCAAATCTCTAAAATTAAAGAAGTAGACTAGATATTTTGACCTGCTCTGAATGATAGTGGTAGGACCATGACAGGTGACTTTTAATTGAAAGATGCTTTAGTGCTTGAAATACTCAGCCTTTTCATTAAGGTAAGGCTGTTAGGAAATAAGTTTTTGAATCCCACCATTGTTTTAATTATTCAGGGATATTATGAGGGACCTTGTTCACTACATTACTCAGTGTGGTTTCTGTATGAAATCCATGTCACCATTTCACATTGGCATTTCAATTATATTCATTAAAGAGGTTTTTATAGGTCCACTAACTGTATTATCCCTCACCCTGGGGTTTTAAAAACCAAGTTATTGTTTTCTGGTCTCTAGTTCTGCATATAAAGAGCTTAGACATTGCCATTTTGTCCTGACAATAAGTAAAAAGCTGAAAAGACTAAACAATGAACAAGTTTTCTTAGATCCGTAAGAAAGATGAGGTCATAGGGCAAATCTCATGCTCCAAGGCTGGAGAATCAGACAGCAAACCAGGGAGCAATGATTTGGCGGAGCAGGCACCCAGAGAGGAGACTACACAGAACAGCTGATGCAGGAAACCTGAACTGTAGCTGGGGAATTACTGGAGGCTTAGTGCATGTTTTAGTCGCCTTTTATGTTGCTGCAACTAAAAGACCCAACCAGCACAATTGTAGAGGATGAAAAGTTTATTTGAGGACTCATGGTTTCAGAGGTCTTAGTCCATAGAAGGCTGGCTCCATTCCTTGGGGTTCCCGATGAGGCAGGAATAACCTGGTGGAAGGATGTGGCTGAGGGAAGCTGCTTACTTGGTAACCAGGAGACAGAGAGAGAGAGGTCTCCACTTGCCAGATAGAAATATGTACCCAAAGTCATGTCCCAATTCCCACCTCCTGAAGCCACATCCTACCACGTCAGTTACCACTCAGTTAATCCCTATCAGGGAATTAAATGACTGACTGGGGTAAGACTTTCACAATCCATTCATTTCTCCTCTGAACCTTCTTGCATTGTCTTATACATGAGCTTTTGGGGAACACCTCACATCCAAACCATAACAGTACAGACAAATCTGAGAACAAAAACTCAAGGGGAATCCAAAAATAGGCTCCCACTTTTTTTTTTTTATGAGTTTTACCTGTAGGAGTTCTACCAGGTTCTCCAAGTTAATATCAAAGCTTCTGGCAGGAGGGGAAAAGGGCACATTTTAAAATACTTAACAGCATGTTGTTCTTATTAAGAAGAACTTTAGGAGAACTTTAGGAGAAACTAGTTAAGAAGAGCCTAACTTGTCAGGATACTATCAAAGTCTAATTGCCTTGGGGGAAAGAAATGCTCAATGGTTGGTAGTCAGCTCTATCCTTCTACATGGGAATGGGAGATACCCAATTTCATCCCAGTATAGACTTCTTGCCGACCTAAAAGGAGAAGAGATACTGAGAACCACTTGTCAAGTACACAGACCAGACATCCTTCCCCCACTTCTTACCACCACATTACTAAACTCCCATTTTATGCAGTTCCTTTTATTTGGTTTATCATTTCAGTCACCAAGAAAAAAAAATTATAAGAAATACTAAAAGTTGAAAACAGTTTGAAAAGAGAGATAGAGGGAAGAACAGAACCATACTTTAGATATGGCAACGAGGGTGAAATTATCAGATTGAAAATTTCAAACAATTGTGATTAATATGCTAAAGATTCTAATGGATAAATAGTCAGCATGCAAAAACAGACAAACAGGGTAAGCAATTCTGAGGGTAGGGAAATTCTGAGAGCTTCCCCACGACAAAATTCTAGACATCAAAAACATAGTAACAGAAATAAAGAATGCCTTTGATGGGCATATTAGAAGATTTGATAGGCTAGTTAAAGAATCTTTGAGTTTAGGAATATGTTAATAGAAACCCCCAGAAGCTGAAAAAAACAAAGAGACCAAAGACTGAAAAAAAATATACAAGGGGTGTGAGACAACTAGAAAAGGTTAACATATTTGCAATCAGAATAACAGAAGGAGAAAAAAGAGGAGGAAATATCTGAAAAAAATAATGACTGAAAATTTCCCCCCAATTAATATCAAATGCCTACCCATAGATCTAGAAAGCTCAGAGAAGGCAAAACAGGATAAATAGAAAATAGCAACAACAAAACACACTGTAAATGGTCTTCTAATTTTCATACTACAGAAAATCAAAGATAAACTATGAAAGAAGCCAGAGAAATAATACATATTACCTTTAGAACAGCAAAACTAAGAATTTTAATTGACCTCTCTTCAAAAACTGTGCAAGCAAAAGTAAAGGGAAATATTTAAAGTGGTGAGAGAAAAAACAAAACCAAACTTACAAAAATAGAAGTTTACATTCCACAAAATTATCCTTTAAAGGTAAAAGAGACAGAATGGGAGAAAATATTTGCCAAGTAGTCATCTGACAAAGGATAACCATCCAGAAATATAAGGAATTTTTTTAAAACTTAACAAAAACAAATGGTATAATTAAAAACAAATAAATGACCTAAATAGACTTTTAAAAGAAGAAATTCAGGGAATGGGGATGTGGCTCAAGCGGTGGCATGCTTGCTTGGCATATGTGGGGCGCTGGGTTCAATCCTCAGCACCACATTAAAAAAAAATAAAATAAAGATGTTGTGTCCACCGAAAACTAAAAAATAAATATTAAAAAATTCTCTCTCTCTCTCTTTAAAAAGAAAAAGAAGAAATTCAAATGGCCTACAAATTTAAGAAAAAATTACTCAACTTCATTAGCCCTTTACCAAATGCAAATCAAAAACACAATGAGCTATCATTTTACTCTCAGTTTGAATGACTTTTAACAACAGGAAAGCTGGCAAGATTGGGAAGAGAAAAGATCTCTAGATTTACCATATGATCTCAACCCTGGGTATATATCCAGAGAAAATGAAATCAACACATTTTTTACACATTTAAAAGTGTAGAAATTATACAATGTATATTCTCAAACTACAATAGAAGTAAAAAAAATCAATAACAGAGGGATAATTGTAGAATCCACAAGCATACAGAGATCAAAGCAACAAACTTCTAAATAATTCAAGAATCAAAGGTGTAGTCTCAAGAGAAATGAAAACAAAATTCTGAACTAAATGAAAATGATAACACAACTCATCAAAAATATTGGCAATGCTCTGTGAAAGTGCTTAGAGGAAAAGTTATAGCCTTGAGTGCATATGTTCAAAATTAATAAGTGTCCAAAATTAATAATCTAAGTTTCCACGTTAAGAAACTAGAAGAAAAGAGCAAATAAAATCCAAAGTAAGAAAAAGAGAAATAAAAGAATTAGAGGAGAGATAAATGAAATTGAAAACAATTCAATAGAAAAAAACTCCAATAAAACCAAAAGTTAATGCTTTGAAAATATCAATAAAATTGATAAGATTCTAGTCAAGCTAACTAAGAAATAGGAGAGGACACTAATTGCTAATATCTGAAATGAAAGAACAGACATCATTATGGATCTCATGAACATCAAAAGGATAAAAAAGGAATGCTATGAATAACTTTGTTTAAAAATTTGATAATATAGATGGAATGAGCCAATTCTTTGAAAGACACAATCTGCCAAAATTTACACAAGAAGAAATAGACAATATTAATAGGTTTATATTTATGGAAGAAATTAACTCAATAAGCTTCCAAAGCAGAAAGTAACAGGATCACCTAAGTTCACTGCTGGGTTTCACCTTTTAAGGAAGAAATAATAGCAATTTCCTACAGTTTCTTTCAGAGGAGAGATAATACTAAGTTATTCTATGTGGCTAATATTATCCTAATATCAAAACCAGACAAAGATATTACGAGCAAAGTGGGCAGATTGATATCTCTCATGAACATAAAGCACAAATCCTCAAAAAATTTGCTAATCAAATCCAATAGTCTATAAAAATAATTCTATACCACAACCAAGTGGTATTTATTCCAAATATGCAAGGTTGCCCAAACATTTAAAAACCAATTGCTACAATCCATTGCATTCAATAGAGGCAGAAAAAACATTTGATGAAGTCCAACACCTATTCATGATTTAAAAAAAAAAGGTCCCATTAAACCAACACAGAGGAGCTTCCCCCAACCTTATAAAGAACATCTTTCTGTGATAAATTTACAGTTGACATTATACCTAATGCTGAGAAGCTAGAAAGTTCCTACCAAGACCAGGGCAAGGGAGGCCCCTTTAATCACATCTTCTCCATATAGTACTGGAATTCCAAGATAATGCAATGAAATGGAGAAAAGTATGTATAGATTGAGAAGGAAAAACAAAACAAAACATTTATTTTACAATGAAATGATAATATATGTAGAAAAAGTGCAAAAATTACAACAACAACAAAAACCCAAACCCAGGAACAATTGAGGTTATAGGACACAAGGTCAAGAAACAAAAGTCATTCTCTTGGTATATACAAGCTATGAAGAAGTAGAATATGAAACACTAAAATAAATCTAACAAAATACATGCATGATATAAGTGAGTAAAATTGAAAAACTCTTCTGAAATAAATGAAAGCCACTAAATAGTTATTCCATGGATAGGATGACTAAATATTGTCAATACAATGGTTATCTCTCATTTGATGAATACTTCTAGGGCAGTCCCAATAAAAATCCCAGCATGTTATTTTGTAAATTTGACAAACTGACTGAAGTTTGTAAGGAAAGGCAAAAGACCTTAGTATTCAACACAACACTGAAGGAGAACAAAGTTGGAGGACCAACACTAATAATTTCAATACTTATTTCAAAGCAACAGTAATCAAAACAGTGTGGCATAGGTGAAAAATAGACAAGTATATCAATGGAACAGAATAGAAAGACCAGAAATCAACCTTAGAGTTGACGGGATCTTTAGCTCTCGAATAAAGGTAATACAATAAATAAGTATATCCTTTTCAACAAATAGTGCTCTAACAACAAGATATTGATGTGCCAAAACAAAACAAAACAAACATATAAATACACAACCTTCACAAAAATGAACTAAAAACTTTTAAAAAACCCCTCCTAGAAGATAATAGAGAAAAAGAGGTAAATGGTGTTAGGTTTGGTAATAAATTTTTAGGCAAAACACCAAAGGCAAAATACATGAAAGTGATATTAACAAGCAGGACTACATTAAAATTAAAATCTCTGCTCTGTGAATGACAGTGTCAAGAGGAGAGAACAAGCTACACAATGGAAGATGATATTTGCAAAAGACCCATCTGAAGTATTGTAATATAAAATATGTGAATAATCCTTGAAAGTCAAGAATGACAAATAACCAATTGACAAAAGATTCAAATAGACACCTTACATAATGACATTCAGAGGACAAATAAACATATGAAAGGATGCTTCACATCATGTGTCATTAGGGAAATACAAATTTAGACAACAGTGAGATACCATACATGCTTAGTAGAATGTCCAAAATCCAGAACACTGAGAACTTCAAATGCTGACCAAACTGTAGTACAGCAAGAGCTCTCCTTCTTTAGTGGTGGTAGTGTAAAATGATATAGCCATTCAAAAGAGACTGTGGTGGTTTTATACAAAACTAGACTTACCATTCAATCCAGCAAAGCATTCCTTGATATTTACCCAACGGAGTTGAAAACTTCTGTCCACATCAAAGCTACACACAGTTTTATTCATAATTGCCAAAAGTTGGAAATAAGATGTACTTCAGTCAGTGCGTGGATGAATAAACTGTGGTGCATTTCAACAATGGACTGTTATTCCGCACTAAAAAGAAATGAGCTATCAACTCATGAAATGACAGAGAAGGCTGAAATGCATATTACTAAGTGAAAGAAAACAAACTCAAAAGGCTACATAGCATTTGATTCTGAATCTATGACATTCTGGAAAAGACAAAACCATGAAGAGAGTAGTCAGTGATGTCCAGAGATAGGGGTAGAAATGGCTAGGCAGTGCACAAAGAATTTTTAAGGCAATAAAAATGAAAATACTCATATAACACGACCATGAAGTAAATATATCATTATACATTTGTCCAAACTCATAGAGCATACACCACCAAGAGTGAGCCCAGATGTGAACTATCAACTTCAAGGTTTATGATGTGTCAATTGTAGGTTCATTCATTGCAACAAATGTACCGCTCTGGTGGGGAATGTGGACCATCAATTTTGTTTTGAATCTAAAACAGCTGTTTATAAAAAAGCCTTTAAAGCAAAAAACAAAACACAAAATGAAACAGAACAAAAAAACCCAATTATTCAAATTTTATTTTGTAATATTATATCATTTACAGAAAAACTAAGAGTATAATTAATAAGTAATTCCCATTCCTTCCTTGGCTTCTCCTATTACTTAACACTCAAATATCACTTCTTCCAGATTCTGCTTTAGTCACACACCTTTCACAGCTCTGTTTATCTCTTGTGTGAACTCATTGATTAACAATTTGTGCACATAGATATAAGGGAAGGGAAAGTGATCTGTTTGTCCTCCATTTTTGTATGTGTGTGTGGATTTTTGCTTGGCTTGTAGATGTTACTGAATGTTTTGGTAAGAGGAAACCTACTGTAATGACCTCTATCTCATATCAGAGTTAGCTTCCATTCCGTTTTAACTTTACTGGGGAAAACTCTTGTTACTCTTGTCTAAATTTCTCTTTTCTTTTGCTCATGTTATTTAAGAATTTACCATGTTTAATTGTGCATTCCACACAAAATTCTGCCTGGATTATTCAGTTTGTACCCTATGTCAAAGCTATTAGTTATTGCAACTCAAGTTACCTACAGGTTAGCAGCCTCATATCATTCTTGGTCTAATAATTTATTGTAGGTTATTAAAGTTGTTTGGAGTTTTAGTTTTTCCAATTGCTTTAGTGAAATTTTGATCATTTACAACAAAAATTTGTTAGTTATGCTACACATATAGTATTATTTTATTATAAAGAAGACTAAGGCACTGCCTGTGGTTTAGTGCACAACAGTGAAGATTCTGTTATACAGTTACTTGGCTTTGAGCTCTGGCTTTTTCACTTAATTACTATGTGAACTTAGAACAAGTTACTTAACCTTTCTGCACTTCAGTTATTATTTTTGTTTTTTAATCTATAAAATGGGCATAAAATATCACAATTAGCTTAGGGCTTGGTTCATAAATGGTATTATTACTTAGGTGATTTTCAGTGGTCAGGATGACATAATCAATTCTTGCTTGCAGTGAATTTGGACAGAATTACATTTAATTGCTCTATCTCCATGCTTTATGGATCTTGGTTTTGGGGTTTCCTTTATTCAGAAAAACCTGTGTGCTGCTCCAGATCTATGCTTGTACTTTGAAGAACAACAGCAACAATAAAAAAATATTAGTATGTGTAAAATGAAGCTAAGAAGAAGTTGATGACTTAAATAAATGAGCATATTGCTAATAAAACCCAGGAAAAATAAAGAGCCCCACTCAGTTCATTAACCAGTTACTAAATGGTGTTTGCATTATCTACATGAATAGTAAATGAATTCATTATGATATGTGCTATTATAGTGAATAGCAAATGAATTCATAACTATGGGTTTCATAAAAATATTCCTAATGGAGAAGTTATGCATTGTCAAGTTGGTTTCTAGAATAAGTGGGGTTTACATCGAAATGGGGGAAATAAATAACACTAGGCACAACATTGTTTTAGTTGATGTTATTTGGGTAGGCTTTATTAAACTGAAAACACAGTTTAGGTCTTGGTAATACATCAGTAGCCTCAGAGAACATGAGTTTTAGTTTCTGAGTTTTTTTTAACTAATGACTGATGTCTAGTTTTAATCTTTGTTTCAAAGAGAGAAACATAATTATATGCAGCTGATGATCAACAGGAAAGCTTTGGCTTGTGATTAGATGGATTAAGTAAGAAAATCTTTAAAGGTTTCATAGTTTCCTGTTCAGAGGCTATCTGATGGAATGGCTATCATAATCAATCTCAGGTCAGTTGCTTTACATAAAATTTAGTGAACACCCTCATCTGCCCACTTTTGCTCAGCATAAGGATAAAATAAATTTTAGAATTAACAGCATGAATGGTGTACCCTTGAAGTAATATTTGGATTTTATTGACCATCATAAATAGATTATGAAATCATGGCAGCAACAAAAGCACAGATGGTGTCTTATTATAAACCTGCAAACTACAAGCTATGAGCCCAAAGACCAGTCAGAGGGCACTTGTGAGCCATCAGTGGTCTAGAAACCACACTATGATAACCTCTCATCTCAATTCAGAATTAATTTCTTAGGAAAAAAATGACACAGCTTCTTGGTTTCATAATAAAAGTAAAATACTTCCAGGGCTTAATTTTCAAGAACTGCTGGTTTTATATGTAATTCTAATACATATATATTATGTTGGAGCCTATGAGAGTAAAATTTAGCAAGTATAAAAACTAGAAGAAACAGCAAGTAAAATTTTATGAATGCCAGAAGTTTAACAATTTAATTAAATAGCATGATTTGCAGTCCTACAATGTGAAAGATAATGTAGAACATACAAAAATAAGACTGTATAAGTCTTCAAGAAGTTTTCAATGTAGTCTATCTTATACCCATTTAACCATTATATGAATTATAATGAGATACAATATATATATATATATATATATATATATATATATATATATATATATATACTGTTTTAGTCAGCTTTTTCATTGCTTCCACCAAAAGATCTGACAAGAACTGTTATTTGAGGGAGTTTATTTTGGCGCTCACAGTTTTGGAGGTCTCAGACCTTAGACAGCTGGCTCCATAGCTCTGTGCCTGAGATGAGGCAGAACATCATGGTGGAAAATAATGGCAGAGGAAAGAAGTTCAGAATATGGTCACCAGGAAACAGACACTTCAGTCCCTAGTGACCCACCTCCTCCAGCCACACCTTACCTGACTGTAGTTACCACCCAATTAATCCCTATCAGAGGATTAATGCACCAATTAGATTGAAGCTCTCATATCCCAATCATTTCACCTCTAAACTTTTTTGCATTGCCTCACACATGAGCTTTTGGGGACACTTCATATCTAAACCATAACAGTAGCAAAATCATAGCAAACTGTTCTAACTACTGTATGTACATTAACTCATGTAGTCCTCACAACAAGCCTAAGCTGTGGGTATTATTATTATCTCCAAATTACATGTGAGGAAGCCCAGCCACAGATGGACAAGTAGTAACTCAGAGATAGTTGAGAACCACATACGTTTCACACTTCTGGATGGAGAGTTGCTGCTGGGAAGCAACTGCAACATAAAGGGAATTATAAGAAAGTAGAAGAAGGTAGAGCTTCCAGATTCATGACATCCTGAGGAAGATATGTTGGAGACCACAGAGCACAGAGACCCTTAGTGTAAGACTCTACAAATAAAAAAGTGGTATAACTGTAGAAGATATAAAATAGAATGACGAGGGAACAAAGTGTGAACAGGATTAGTTTTGGGGTTTAAAGAAGTAGAAAGAGAGCTTTAGGAAAAAAAAATCATGGTAGATTTAAGAATGATTGGCAGAGGGGAAGAATCAATAGAGGCAGAGATGGAAGACACTATAACCCACTATAGTAGCATAGAAATTGGTTAAAAAGTACAGCTATAGTGTTAGTTAATTGATTGGATACTACCATTGTGTGAGAATCAATATTTCTTGGGCATATAATTTCCATAGCTCAAATCCTTCAGTTAGCAAATGGACCTACTTTATTTGTGATTATAATCCACAAAGGGAAGGAAAGGAGCTGATCAGCAAGATAGAGAAGGAAGTAAACCCAGGAAATATCTTCAGGAAATAGAAGAGTCTTTTAATTATTTCAATGGAGCAATTTAATATCATTTTAGTGTTTCTTGAAAGATTATTGGCAATCTTTAACATAAATGTCCCTTCACTGAAGAAAGTCTTAATGTGTATTCACACACACACACACACACACACACACACACAGTACTTCCAGTCAATATAACTGTAACACACTGAAACTGTCGTTTCGAACAATTTTCTATATTACCTAAATATGCAATATATATCATGGTTCAACTGTCTTTGATCCTCCTTCTTCTGCTTTTTTTTTCTATTGTTGACTATCAAACCCAGGGCCTCACACATGCTAGGGAATCACTCTCCCACTGAGCTATAGCCCCCAGTTAATTTTTTAGTATTCTTAACTTTATAAAAACAATTGTATCAGAGCCTGTTTAACTTATTAATAACACATTTTGGAAAGGAAAATCTTCTCACACAGTGCCTAGCAAATTTTAAATGAATTAAATGTAATTAAATGAGATTTAACTTGTTATCTCATTTAATACTCACAAAAACCATGTAAAGCAGATATAGTGTTCTGTTATGGCCAACAAAAAAAAAGAAAAATGTGTTAAGTAACTTGCCTAAGGTCAGAAAAGGTAGACAGGAAAGTGTGTCTTGAATGGATTCTAACTAACTCACTAGTACATATATTTCATTTGTACTTAGAATTGAAAGCATTAGGTAAGTATAAGCCTCACTGTGCTGTTAATTTTTTTTTTTTTTTTAGTGTAATGACTTCTAAAAACTCTTCAGAAGTATTGTGCTATGGCTTACACCTCAGCAAAAACAGCTCTCAGCACTTTGAAAGTAGGACCATTTAACACAGGCTAAAAATGCTTTCAAATAAGTGTACTTAGTAGGAACTCTACTTATAACCCATGAATGAAATAAGAACAGAATCCAAATGGGAAGGAATATTTTTCTAGGGATGGGAGTCTATTGTTTCATTCTTATATTCATCATGTTCTTAGCATGGTATCTGAAGCAAAAGCAGTGATTAATTGATACTGGATTTATTGAAACTGGTCTTTACATATCCTAACCCAGTTGATTGATAGTCAATTTTTTACTTGTTCTCAATGCCTTGTATTACTACCATAAGGGCCACAGTTATAGCACAAATATATTAATGCATTCACTCAAAAAACCTTTTTTATTAATTACTAGATGCTGGGCATGGGGATAGCATTTTGCATACAAAGGCAAAAAAAAGTACATAATCTATTACCTCAAGGCCCTTGTTCTCCAGCATGTGTATCTAAGGTATTTGTTTGCAGGTATGTGGTATAACACATAAAATTTAAAATGCATAATAAAAGAGATCATATTTATGATAACCTGGTATTATTCTCCAAACTGACAGTTATCCTAGATGATTTGAATTCTAGCCTTTCCCAGGAGGAACTGTCTTATATAGCACCTTTTTTTTCCACTATTGCTTTCCCTTTCCCCAGTATTAATTCAATGACTTGGACTTGGCGATTGGTGAAATATGCTAGTCAAATGACTTCTTGATTGGACTCTGAGGATCTTCATTCTTTAACATATATACTTAGCATTTTTTTTCATGGTAATAATGATTTTTAATGATCAGTTGAATCGATTTATTCTTTAATGAGGGCTAGCTGGTAGTTCATCGATAGTTACACCTGAATTCCATTTACATCTAAACAAAGGCTTCATGCACCAGGGTCACTAAAGATCATTTCAAAATTATTTCTTAAGGACAGTATGCCATGCTGTGTCAATATGACAACACCACCATTAAGTAGCTAGCTTTTAAATCCAAATGGTTGTTTGCTTTAGGTTTGCCCACTCAGGGGAAGAGGAAAGAATGAAAAAACTAAAACTGGTTTGGTCATAGAAAACAGTTCAGGCAATCAACGATCCTGTATCTCCTGGAAGTTGTGCCTTAAAAAAAAAAAAAAAATTGAGCTTACTTAAGCTGATAAGGTGGCTGATGTTTCAAAACCAAAACAAACCCAGAACCTGATAGACCCCTTTAATTTAAAGCGAATCCAAAGAAAGTTAAGTGATTTTTAAGAAATCGGGGATATGCTTCATGCAGTCCTGTGGAAATGGAGGATGAAAATTTAACTTGAATAATAGATTGTACTGTTTTAAGGAACAATTGTGAAATGACCAGAAAAATCATATTGTTATCCCTTTTTGATCAGAGTCTAAGATTAAAAAATGAAACAAGCTTGATAATTAAACAGTTCCTGGAAAGTTGAAGTTTACTTTTAAATTTTTAAACTAAGCTATTTTTTTCTTATCATACAGTTTAGGTGACAATATACTAATTTGTTTTTATGCAAACCACTTCTTTTGTGTGTTAGCTCACTCATTCCTGAGAAGTCAGAATTATGTGCCCCCAAAGTTGAAATATATTACAGAGCAATAAAATGGGCCTGGAGAGTTTAAAGTTATTTCATGATTAATTAGATTTTGAATTAGCTCTTCTTTGGAGGATCCATGGTGGCACATCACACAATCTTTAGGGGTGTGTGTGTGTGTGTGTGTGTGTGTGTGTGTGTTATTTGTGTAATATCTGGTCCTGCTGTTCCCTCCTTACTTTTTAATTCTATCTTGGGATGGCATGACAGTCCTCTTGCTTTCTTGCTTTTTCTTCTTTTTATATCTATGTCTCCTTTCTGAAGGTTCTAGTCTTTGTCCACATTTTAAATTATGAATCTTTCTCAGGTTTCTGCCCCAGGTTCCTTTCCTATCCCTCTACACATGTTCTCTGAGTGAACTCTGTGATGATACCCAGAGTGTTAGTTAGCTTTTCATCTCAAAATACCTGATGAGAACAACTGAGAGGAGGAAGTTAATTTTGGCTCATGGTTTCAGAGGTTCAGTCCATGGCCAGTAGTCCCCATGGCCTTGGGGCCAAGAGGAGGCAGAAAATCACTGTAGAAGGGCATGGTGAAGAAGTGACGTTCACCATAGGGTAGCCAGAAAGCAGAGAGTCAGGGGAAGGGGCTTCAGGGAAGATGAACCCTTCCAGGGCATCTCCCTAGTAATCCAGCTCCTGCAGCCACAACCTACCTGCCTACAACTACACCCAGGCAGTCCATTCTAACTATGGATGGGCTGATTAGATTACAGCTCCATAACCTAATCCTTTCACCTCTGAATATTCCTACATCCGCACAGGAGCTTTCGGGGGCACCTCATATGCAAACCATAAAATCCAGCTACTGTGCTCAAATCCTCATCTTAAGCTCCACTTAACTGCCTTGGCTGGACGGCTTATCTGCTTTGTTGGCTCTTATACATCTAAGAGATTTTCAGCATATTAAAACCAACGGTATTTCTCCTCCAGACTTGTCCGTTTTCCTTTGTGTTCACCATATTTATCATTGAATGCAAGCTCCTCACTGCCACTCACACAACCTGTTGATGAGATAAAGTTCAATACTTTATTTACTGAGTAAAAGAGAACATGTAAATAGAACTCTGTCAATGTCTGAGGGGAATGAGAAAGCAAAGTTTGGATTTACTGAGAGTTGAGACTTTGGTATATGAAAGGTATTTCAGTGTAGATAATTTATTAGAATTGGTGGGAACAATAAGGATTTTTGAAGGAAAAGATTAAAAAAATATCTTAGGAAACATGGGATACAAACTGTAACTATTTCCCATTGAAGAGAGTTGATGGATATTTCTAGACATTTTTTTTGTTTGCTTGCTTTTTGTTTTCTCATAAAGAGTCAAGCCATTTGCCAGAACTTAAGTCTCTGAAATGGTAAAGACATTAATAAGGCAACACTGATATTGATAATTATTTAAGAGTGGCGTGGAATAGGTTCCATCCTAGCATCCAGCCTGCTTATAGAGGTAGCTTGTTTTGATTTTCATTGTCTATGTACTTGATATAGATATCTAGGCAGCTTATGGCTTTGTGGATGTACACCTGCCCCACTTATTCAGTGTTAAGTTTTAAAAACATTAGACCTCTCTTGCAATTTATCAGACAAAGCCATTCACAAATAATCACTGTCAATAACATTCCCTTTAAGACTTGTTTAATTAGACAATTTGAACATCTAACAGTAAATTCTAACCCTATCTGAAATCTTCTGCATGCAAAACTCTTTGGTCCCTTGTTTATATCAGGAACATAACTATACGAGTGCCCACAACACTCTCAGGCAACTGTTTTACATGTGCATTTTCCATGATTAGTTGAAGGACCTTTGAAGGTAATTCTTAGAATAATACCTGCAGAAGACAACAGGAGTTCAATAAATGCCTGTTGAAATAATTCATTTTGATAATTTTGCAGTTATTGTTTTTTAATATTTATTTTTTTAGTTGTAGGAAGACACAATATCTTAATTTCATTTTTATGTGGTGCTGAGGATTGAACCCAGGGCCTCACATGTGCTAGGTGAGCACTCTACCACTGAGCCACAAGCAGCCCCGCAGTTATTCTTAATATGAGGTGATTTAGTTACCTTTTTGTCCCTGTGACCAAAACATCCAACAAGAACAACTCAGAGGATAAACGGTTTATTTGGGGCTCACAGTTTCAGAGGTCTTAGTCCATAGACAACTGACTCCAATCCTCTGAGACCAAGATGAAGTAGCACTTTGTGAGGGAAGGGTCCCATGAAGGAAAACTAGAAAGCTCTTGGTGTGCAGAGAGGGGGGTGAACACATATGGTGAACACAAAGGAAAAAACAGAGAAGAGACATCCTTCCAGGGCACACAGCCAATGACGCATCTCCTCCAGCAATACCGCACCTGCCTATAGTTACTACCCAGTCAGTGCATTCAAACTAGGATGAATTGATGAGGTTATACCTCTAGTGACCCAATCATTTTACTTCAGAATATTTCTGAATTAACAGGAACTTTTGGGGGACACCTCATATGCAAACCATAAGAGGAGGTCATATTTTTCTATCAAAAATACACAATGACCTATTTCTTTGTCATTAGTTTTAATGAACGTATTTACAAATTATAATCTCCTCATGCCTTTATGTAATCTCGATTTCTATTACTGGCCAAAGGCCTAGAGGTATTGTCATATTTGTTGAGGAATATAGGCTTGAGGCAGACTGATTCTGGCTCCTGGCTAGCGATGTGATTTTGAGAAAATATATTAAATTTGACTATTTGTTCTATAGAGTTGCTATAAGAGAGTATCACAACCTGGCTGGTTTAAAATAGCAATAATTTATTGTCTCACTGCTCTGTAATCTACAAGTTCCAAAATCTAGTTGTTGGCAGAACTATACTCCTTCTGAGACCTGTAGGGTTGCCTCTTCCTAGCTTTCAGTAGAGGGCTGCCAAGCTTTGGCATTCATGAGCTTGCAATTGTGTAAGTCCAATCTATGCCTTTGTCATCACAAAGCACTGCCCCTATGTGCATCTGTTTTCACATGCTGTGTTCTTACAGTGGCACCAGTCATATTGGATTAGAGGCACACACTACTCCAAATGCCTTCATTTTAACTTCACTAATCACATCTGCAATTCTATCGCAAATCAGTTCACATTCTTAAGTGCTAGGGGTTAGGATTCTTAAATATTCTTTTTTGGGGGAAATCAATTCAACCCATATATTGATTTAGAGAATTCTTGCTTGAATTAGAATAATAAATCATTGGCATCTAGTAGGTACAAAATTATATTCCTTTGCATCCTCCTTCATGCCAGGTTATACATACACAATAGTTTATAAATAATTTTTGCCCATCTCAGTGTCATTATGTTTATTAAAAATAGGTACCCAATGTGGTGACAGTCCACTACATCGAAACCTGTGGATCCTCAGACAGGTTAGCCACCACTGGATTCTTTCTCTGTCATTTAGTTCAATCTTGCTACACTCCCTTCAATATTTCAATATTTCATTCTAGGGACAGGGTTGGCATCCAACTGCTGATGCACCCTGCCAACACTAGCTCTGATATGAGAGGTGTCTTAAGTTATGGATGTTCATAGAAGGATAGTTCATTTTAATTGTAATACTTTCCTTTTGGCTATGCTTACCTCCTGCCAGATTTCTAATTCCCTTAACATTTAAGATTGCCAAATCAGGCCATCTGCAAACATGAAAAGTTGCAAAACCAAGGTCTTTCACCAAAGTGATAGTTTTAATATTCTGAACAAAAGAAAGACTGATCCTCCCCGTCCTGAAAGTCCAAAATAATAGTTTGGAGTGGGTATCCCCTCTCTCTTCTCCACCCTTTGCTCTTCTTAGGGTTTTCTGGATGTAGGTATACCTTAGTTGGATAACCATCTTTTCTTTTTTTTATGTGAAGAATGTGCCTTGGCAACCATTGTGGAGAAGCCCAGCACAGCCTTTCATGAGCCAGAAAGGTTAAAACTGAGCTGACAGGACAGCCCCAGCTCTCTGCTGTTGGTGAGTTATTCTGTTTATTCTACATATGTTTCCTTTTAATTAAAATGTCATTTTTAATTAAAAATGAAATGTCAAGAAGGAAAAAAAATTGGCAAAGTCTGGACTATTGCAATGAATGCAAGCAGAAAAAAAAAGTCAGTAGAGAAAAAATAACTTTGAAAGGATGAGAACAGTATCTTATTCTCCATTTTGGTTTAACAACAACAAGAAGGAAACAAGAAAAGACTTGGAGGGCTTTGACTGCCTTTGGCTATTTATAGGGAGCATGAGCACACACACACACACACACACACACACACACACACACACACACTCCTCTGCTTTATAGCTTGTTTCCATAATTAAAAAGTATGTATTTGATGTGTGGGCACATGCTTTAAGTTAATGTGTAATGCTGATGGGTGCCACATTTTTCATGAGTGACAGAGCCACTAATGAGATGTAGCATTGACTGTAGAGGGCACCAATAAATTGTGTAAAACACCCCTGTTGGCCATTTATTTAATTTATTTTATAGAAGTGTAATTCCTTATAGTTTAATATGGAGCTTTTATTTTGTTATAAAGACCCAAGTCTCTTCAAGAATTACGCATCCTTTATGCCTCCCGTTTCAACACCGCTCTGACAGAGAACGTTCTACTTTATGATTCAACTCTCAAAGGGATGCTTCCATAGGCAAAAACAACTGTGCTGGAGTATACAACACCTGTTCTAGAAAGTGGGAATAGACGCATGCTTAGGAAGATGGTGGAGTTTGCGGGAATCAGTTGGAGAAGAATGACAAGTGTTAGTTTGGGTACTGAAGAAGGAAAAGACCAAATAGATCTGAACTTCTCCCCAGCTGGTAGCATCTTGATTTTGTCTTTCATCTCTTTCTTTAATGCCTTTTTGCTCTTTTGATCAGGTTGGGGATCTCAGATACCACTCCATGTTTGGTCTGATTGGCCTCATTTATTTCCCTGTATGAGACAATATTTTCCCAGATTGGGGTGATTGGGTAAACCCCTCCCTCCATGCTGAATTCCAATCTGTCCCCCATGTTCTCCAATACCCGCTATTGCCCCATCTAGTTTTTCCTACTCATCTTTTGGACCCAGTTTATAAAAACCAATTCTCAATGTCAATGAAACCTCTCTCTCTCTCTCTTTTTTTTTTTTTTTTGAAAGGAAGAACGTTATATTTCAGTAATTTTAATGACCCTATTTTCTTGCTCTTGGAACAAGGGACCTTACCAATTATATCTCTCTTGCCAAAACAGTGATGCTGCTTGAGTCAGGACACAGACACCCTAGTGAGCTCCAACATGTCCTGTCTGCTGTTTCCTAGTGTCCATGGTTCTCGTGTGTTCTGGGGACTTGGGTGGAGGGCAAAAAGCCTGAGTTCTCAGGGAGTCTAAGAACTGGAAATGTCCAAAACAACAGAGGTGAGTGAGGAGCAGGATCCAGATCCACATATCCACGAGTGAGCAGGCAGAGCTTCCTCTCCTGAGAGGACCAAGCTGTGCTTGCAATGAAGGCTACAGGCCCGGGCAAGATGAGAATCCAGGTCTGTGGATTTCATGGCTCAGGGGAAGATGAGCCCTTCTGTTGAACCCAGAGCAGGAATCACTAGGTACTCACTCATCCCCAAAGGAGACAGAAAGCAGAAACCTCTGCTTTAAGCTTTGCACACTATGGAATTATACTCAGGGGCTTAGCAGCTGACCAGAGAGTACTCTGGTCATCCCTCCGAGCCACCACAATAACCTCAGCTGCCATCTCATCTATCCTGCCTCCCTAGCTCTGCTGGTCCACTTCCTGAGGCATTTCTGGCCACAGACTGGAAAACCCAGGAGGCTGATCCTATTGAGAGTCTGCTCTGCAGTGGGCACTGCCCTAGAGTATTTTCTCCACCATCTCTTTTGATCTTAATTCCCCTCAGCCAAAGGGAATTCTTTTATTTATTTATTTATTTGTTTATTTATTTATTTATTTATTTATTTATTTATTTTTATTGTTGGTCGTTCAAAACATTACATCTAACTTGATATGAATTCATCAGACACTAGAATGGCAATATGTAAATCAATGGAAATGTAATTGATGTAACTGATGTGATTCAGCAATCTGTATACGGGGTAAAAATGGGAGTTCATAACCCTTTTGAATCAAACTGTGAAATGAAACCTCTCTTAAAACTGTCTTTTACCTCCCATCAAGAGGTACTGTAACTCTGCCCTATTCAATTCTTTCTTAACTTCCTGGACTTCTCCTTTTAGAACTCATAACACTTGTAGCTAAAGGCTTGATTGCCGACTTGATTTGCTCACATTGTCTATACTATAAGTGGCAGGAGGGTAGAAATTATACCTGCCGTGTTTACTGCCATATCTCTCACACATGACACAATGTCTTGTATGTGGTAAATTTCAGATAAATATTTGCTGGTAAAAGAAGTTTTACCCTCAGTAAAGTAAGTCTCTGTAAGAATTTGACTAGTGTGGTTTGCCAAAAAGCAAATTAAGAGCAATATACCTTCATATAGATTATGACAGGGCTTTATAAACAGGTATATTATTTACAACTTAGCTTTTGCTATCTCCAGTCCTGCAGCAATATGTGAAAAAGATAATAGGGCAGAGTTTGAGTCTCATCATGATACAGAAAAAATGCAATTTTATTAAAACACAAATCAATAAACCTATGCCGAGATTTTACTAAGTGCCGGGCAGTGTGCATAGTACCCCCATCCTTGTATGTAAGGTGTTCTCAGTTCAGTAAAATGTACTGAGCAAGTAAGAATGGAAGAACTCTTTATCTTCTGATGAATGTCTTTTAAATTTCTCTACAAGTAAATATTATCTAGAGGAAAATGTGTCAGATGGCTGCCCAGTTCCTAACAGTGTATGTAACTGTATATAATTGTATCTGTTTACAAAGCAAAACCTGAAGGAGGTTGAAACACTGTTCCTCGTTTACCTTACTGGATGATTAACCATTATGAAATCATCACTTTATTGAAAGTAAATAAAATGGTTGAAATGGTGTTTTGTATGAATTAATTTCCCTGTCCAGTACTCAATTTTTAAAATATAAGTAATAAAAGTAAGAACATCTCTTATCCATCTTGCTGGATATATTTTGACAGCTATCTCTGAAAAATTATTGAAAAGCTTCCCCCATTTTTCTTTATCACCAAGATAGTCAAGAAGTTCTGCCTTGTGTCCATTTGAAATCTCTCCTGCTTTATTAAATCAATTTCTGCTTGTTTGTGTCTTTGTATCCATGGAGAACAACTGATCAGCATCCCTCATATAAAACCCTTTATATTCTTGGAGACAGTAATTTCCTGTGAAATATGTAGTTGAAAGTTCCATTAACTTTAAGAGGAAAAAAAGGGCTGTGGTTAGTTTAGACTTCATGAAAGTATTCTTCCAAAGCTTTAAACATAAAGGCAGTTACCTTTCTCTATGATAAGTTAACTTTAACCTCCATTTCAATAGCATTCAAGTTTTAACATAATACATTTATTTTACATATTTCTTATTAAGAACAGTTAATTATTTTGAAAGTGTATGCATATAGCAATTTTTTGGTTTTTCCTAATTTCTTGGTATAATTTTTTAGTATATTCTATAATTAAAATTGGTAATTGTCCCAGTATAATTATTCATTTCAAATTAATTTTGACAATTTGATTTTAAACCTCGAAATCTGATTATGGATAAACAAATAAGAAAATATTCATGAGATACAGAAAAATAGTTGTCTTTAGGATTGAATAATTTGATTGTATAAGCAGTTTCTAAACAAAATATCTTGTCCCTAGAGTTCTTTTTAGGAGTTCATAGCTGTCCACAGAAGTTTGAGAAATTTTATGTAATAATAAGACAAAATGTCACTGAAACTTTGAACATCTGTAGGGTAATATAGCTGTGCAGACCTTTTCTGGGACTGACAGCACATGGTATTAGCTATCTCATAATTTCCTCATTCTTTATGTCAAAGAGCTCTTCTCTGAAAGTTCCGTGATTGGAGGGGTCTCTATATACATCAGCAAAGAGTTCTGCCCAAGTGTTTCCTTGGTTTTGGTGAAAGGCTGCCCTCTTGTGCAGAGATGAGAAGCAACTGTTGTTTTTTTTAAAAAAAATAATTTACCTGATTAGCTGATGCAATTTCTCCTGCATTCTGAAATGGAAGTTAATACTAGGAAACCACAAGTTGACATTTAAAAATACCAAGAATTTCCTCTTAATCTTCCTTTGGACTCTTTGTACATTAGAAAATAATTATGATTCTCATGGTTCCTTTATATAACTCAGACCAAAGGTAAACTCTCACCTCAAAACAAGGAAGCAGCTCCCCAGTAGGAAGAGCCTATGGAGTTTCCCATTCAACAAATAACTGATATGCTTATATCTAATTACAAAATATTATGATCCATTTATGAATAGAATCACATAATTAAATGAAACAGAAGTCCAAATAAATTCCTTGGGTCTGTTGAATGCTAGTTCTTGGCTTTGTCAATAGTATGGGAAAGTAAAACTTAGAAAATTATTCACAAAATTAACACTGAAAATTTAAAAGTAGAACATGCACTCTCTTACACAATTTTTTTTTAAATCTTATTTTTCCAAGCATTCAGTTGTATGATGAGGAAATGTATATTTGATAAGTAGATAAAACAGATTATCTTAATTGAGACTTTAATAAGAAGTTTTATTTTATGCACATGCATTCTTGTATTTTAAAATTTAGAATCATAAACAACCTGACAATTTTTTTTGTGACTTAAGAAGAGAATTAGCTGAGTATTCTTGTGAATGTTATCAGAGTGGCTAAGAATCCCAAGCAATGCTGTTTGAATTAATTACCCCACCTCTAACCCATAACTCACAGAATGTTAAAGTGAAGCTTTGATGTGGATCACAGCTTAGAATTCCATGAGGTCTTCAGACAGTGGAGGATGTTTGAGCCTCATTTTTTTAGAAGATAAGAATAGCTTAAAAGCAAACAGAGCCTCAAGCAAAATAAAAACATGTGTCCCCAGAAGAACTTGTACACAAAAGTTCAGCAGCATTATTCATAGGAGACATAATAGCCCCAAAGTGGAAACAACCTAAATGCCCATCAATGGACCAGATGTGATCTTTCAAGATCTTTCAATACAATGGAATATTATTCAGCCATAAAAGCAAATGAAGTACTGATTCATGCTATGACATGGATGAATATTGAAAATCTTATGCTAAACAAAGTAGACACAAAAGACTATGTGATGTATGATTGTGAGTTGTTTTTTCTTTTTCTTTTTCTTTTTTTGTGTGTGAATTATACATAATAGTCAAATAGCTAGAGACAGGAAGCAGATTAGTGGTTTCTTAGGGCCAGGGGTGATGGGGAAATGTGGAGGGGCAGAAGAAAAAAAAAAGAGTGACATGGTGATAGGGTTTTAGGGGGGAAGATAAAAATGTTTTAAAATTGTGCCAGGCTTGTACAATTGTACAACTTCTCAAATATTCTAAAAACCATTGAATTTGGCACTTCAAGTGAATTTTATGGCA
Organism: Urocitellus parryii; assembly: GCF_045843805.1. Lineage (NCBI taxonomy): Eukaryota > Metazoa > Chordata > Mammalia > Rodentia > Sciuridae > Urocitellus > Urocitellus parryii. Next base: position 77,034,074 of record NC_135541.1, read on the forward strand.
TTGGAACTATATCTCAGTGAAGTAATTTTTGTTTTTGAAAATGAAAGACTCAAATAAGGCAAACAAAAAGACAAAACTAATGAACAAGCCAAAACAAACCCAGTGTAAGACTTTTCCTTTATTTCAATGGCTGGTAGAAGGTCTTTATGTGGCATTTAGAACTCTTCCTATCTGTGCAGGTAACTCGGTGAACTTCCCAGAACTTTACTAAGATTTTAAAAATTACATGTCTCTGATTCACATCGGCTTTCTTGTTTTATGAGTTTAATTATTATGAATAATAGTTCCTGACTTTTTCCCTCTTGCAGGACAAAAATACCTTAGGGGGAATGTAAATATCCTCAGTGTTGGCACAATATTTATAAGTACACAAACAAAAGGCCGAAGGAAGCACTTTTCCCCAGTGGATACCAGCAGAGGCTCCGGGGTCAGACAGAGTAAGATTCAAACCTTACCCAATAGTTATCAAATCTTGCACAAATTCTCCTGGAGACTTGGTTTCATTAGCTGTAAAGTGAGGATAACAGTACCTTCTTCATATAGCTGTTGTTTGGTTGTTAAATGAGATAATAATGTATTTTAAAGACTTTGCACAGTGGCTTGGCCATAGGAAATGTGCAAGAAAAGAGAGAAATTAATCACAACAATTCTATTTTTTTAAAATCATCTTTGTTACATTATTTGCTTGGAAAATATATAAATAAAGTGCATGAATAGAAAACAGGATGAGCCACTTCCTTAAGCCCTTTCAATGTTAATTAGAGAATTTTTACATTGGTCATTAAAAATATGAATATTTATAGAAAGTCTCATGTTATGATGCATTTTTTTAACCTTCTACAGAAAAGCTGGATACAAATATGAAGGAAGCTGTTTTGGCTTTTGGGGAATGGGCAAAATTATTCTCTTGAGGTATTATTTTCAAAATAATGGATTTTACTTGTCGTAGGACATTTTTTTTTCTGCCTTTTCATCACAATTGCAATCAGAACACTACCTGCTTTCAGCAGCAACAGAAACAGCTGGAGCACCCGTTTTGATGAGGGATTACTCTTCAGTATTTATAGTAACACCCATTTCACCAAGTGGAGCCCAAAAGAAGGGGAAAAAACAAACATCTGACTTTTCTTATAACAGGTAACTGTTTTCTTTTGTATTAAATTTCCTTTCCCATTGCTTTCACTAGCTTCAGATTCTGAAGCTCATTTCACCACTCAGGGGACATTTAAAAGCAGCCAAACCAATGCAGCCAATAGAAATTTAATTTTAAAAATATAAAGCTTTGCTTTAAAAATCCTGTAGAAGCATTAAGCAAAATATTGAGGGATAAAAACAAGTATAAACATGCCAAAGACCTTGAAATCTGAACAGGGACTATGTTTGAAGTCAGACATGCATAAATATGTGTGTCTTTTCTCAGTGATATTAATGAAATGGTTAATTCTGTTGTCATGGCAACAAAGAACAGCTGTGATAAAAAGCTAAAGGTCTACATGTAATGCCCAATACAAGGTCTCTAATTCTAAAGCTGATTTTCTTAGCTACAATAGAAGTGATGTGTTTTCAATATCATCCTAAGCTTTCACATCAAATCCTCCTAGTTAATCCAATAAATAGACCAGTAGCATAAAAAGGAATATATGTTTGCACATTATAAACCTTATAAAAGAAGTTTACCTATGTCCCTTCTTAAGAGGAGATCTGGAAAGTAAACACATCCTCCTTCAAAATAAAAAACCTATTCTGAGTGAAACCTTAAAAAATGGAATATATTCAAATGGGATATCAGGATAATCATCAAATACATTATTATGTAGCCTGTCTCCGGGAATGTATTATATTTGTGTAACATCACTACTACCACCACACTACCACGACTGCTAAAATAATTCAATTTAAGAAACTCACTAGAATATAATAACATAAACAGCAGGATTTGTTCTTTAGATATGGTTATGGAGTTTGTGTGAAAGTGAGTTTGCTAAATATAACACACTGGTAAATCTATCCAGGTTAAAGATGAGTTCCAGACTATGATCAAGACTCAGATTCATTCATAAACCTCTTTTCTCCATCTTCTTCTCATCCCTGGGACGTGATCCAGATTTCCCACCTTCTTTGTCTGCCTTGCTACAGGTCTCAGTCAGAACCATTCTCTGTAAGTCTTGCCCTGTTCTTAGCTCAGGTATGCATAGTTTGTTCCCTGGATTACTATCATAGAACAGGCTTCCAGTCTACTCTGCACCCAGATGGCAAAGTAATTTTTCTAAAGCACAGATCAAATTGGGTGTCTTCGTTTCAAATCTTTCACATTTTCTCCCAGTACTTTCATAAAAATCCAGAGTTCTTAACCTGGCTTAGAAGAGGCCTCATGCTTAGAAGCTTAGGGACTTCACCCTCATCTCCTCTGATACCCCACATCTTACTTTCTAATAAAAAAAGCTATTTTGAAGTTGGCTGAATATGTTCAATATGCAATATATTTTCAAAGCCTCTGTCATTTGACAGCTGTTTCTTGCTTTACTATGACTATGTCTTTGCTTCTTCATGTAATGTTATCCAATTTGTAGTTCAAAATTTAACTCATATTTCCAAAGTAGGCAACATAATATTTAATGTGTAATAGAAAAAAATGGTTAAAATTTTATATGTCCCATGGTGAAATTATCAAGTTAAATAAATTATAACATGGTCATAATATGAAACCATTAGAAAGTCTGCCAGAGGTATGCATATGTTGATAGAGAAAAATAATTGTTGCTAATTTTTTAGGTTAAAGTTAAGTTAAAAATCGGTCTATCCAATGTGATTTACCTTTTAAATATTAACATAATTGATGTGAATGTACATGCTGTAAAGTGTACACATTTTTAAGGTACAGTGTGATGGGTTTTTTAAAAAATGTATACTATCAAGTAACCACCATCACAGTCAGTATACAGAACACATATGCACATTTTTTTAAAGAGAGAGAGAGAGAGAGAGAGAGAGAGAGAGAGAGAGAGAGAATTTTTAATATTTATTTTTTAGTTTTCGGTGGACACAACATCTTTATTTTGTTTTTATGTGATGCTGAGGATTGAACCCAGCGCCCGGTGCATGCCAGGCAAGTACATTACCACTTGAGCCACATCCCCAGCCCCATGTGCACATTTTTTATTGGCCCCCCAAATTCTCCTGTTCCTCTTGTTAGTCAATCACTACTCCCACCCTTCCTCTAGTCAACCAGAGATTTGCCTTCTATCACTAGATATTAGATTTCTTTGCTAGAGTTTTATGTGAATGGAACCATATAGCATATTCTTTTTTTTTTTGCATTTGAATTCTTTATTTTACTGTAAAGATTTTAAGATTCACTCGTGTTGCTGTTTGTACCAATAGATCTTTTGCTTTTACTGCTGTGCAGTATTCTACTTGGATTTTCAGAAATTTATCTGTTCACATGTTACTTGGCATTTGGATTATTTGTGGTCTTTGCCTATTACAATTACAGCTTCTGTGAACATTCAAGTACACCGTCTCTGCTCAGAGATTTGTTTTTATTTCTCTTAGGTAAATTTCTAAGTGTGGAATTGCTCAGTGGACTGGAGCCTTAGTCCATTAGTCTGGAATAACAAACTATCATACACTGGGGCTGGGGTTATAGCTCAGTGGTAGAGCACTTGCCTAGCATGTGTGAGGGACTGGATTCAATTCTCAGCACCACATGCAAATAAATAAATAAAATAAAGTTCCATCAACAACAACAAAAATGTTTTTTTTAATCATAGACTGGGAAGCTTTAATAATAATCTATTTCTCACAGTTTTAGAAGCTGGAGAGTCCTAGTTCAAGTCAATGACATATTTTGGTGTCTGGTAAGGGTTTGCAACCTGGTTTATAGACGACCTTTTCTTGCCATCCCTGGAATCTCATTTCTATAAGAGTGCTGATCCCATACATGAGGGTGCCCCCCCTTATGATCTAACAACTTTGGAAAACTCCAACCCTTAATGCTATCACACTGCAGATTAGAATTTCAACATATGAATTTTAAGAAGATGCAAATTTCAGTCCATAAAAATCAGTTATTGTGTGTTCATCTTTATAGGACACTGCCGTATTGTTTTCAAAATGACTTAACAATTATATTGTCTTCTGGTAAGTGTTCAAATTTTTTGCTCATTTTTAACTTGCATTTTTCTTGAGTTTTGATATTTTTAATTTTTTTCCTGAAAATAATTTCTGTTTTGTATGTATAGCACTTAGTATTACATAATATTTTTAACTCCATCTTTCAATTCCTTTCCATCTTCTTAATAAATTTGTCTTAAAGTATTTGTGTGATTATGCATTTATGAAAAGAAAACATGTACATATACTGATCCAACACAAAAAAAGAACTTGGAAGATATATACACAGTGTATACCTCCAAATAATCAAAATGATTACTTCTGGATGGTAGAATTAAAGTTCATACATCATTGCCTTCTCTTTTCCTCTAGCTTACCACAAAAAAATGGATTACTTTATAATTAAAAATACTATTGGGGCTGGGGATGTCGCTCAAGGGATAGTGCATTCGCCTGGCATGCGTGGGGCTCTGGGTTCAATCCTCAGCACCACATAAAAGTAAAATAAAGATGTTGTGTCCACCAAAAACTAAAAAATAAATATTAAAAAATCTCTCTCTCTCTCTCTAAAAAAATACTATATATGACATAGTTAATTTACAAGAAATTTCATATTTACATTGTATTCATTTATATTTCATATATACATGTATGAATTTATATAAACAGTATAGATAATAACTATAAATATAGCTTATGTATGCATACATATGTACACATAGTTTATATACACAGACATACATATATACTTACACACTTATCCCAATATTGGAAACATTACTCAAATCTTTTAACCCCTGAGGAGTTTAGGTAATATTTTCTCTTATTGTCCTCCTTATTTGCATAATGCATCTTTTGTCTTTGTATTGTCTGATTCCCACTCACTATCTGACATAATTGATAGACACTAAACTTTGATTGAATTCATTTCACATAAACTTATTGAGCACCTAGTATGTGTCAGGAACTAAGCCTGGTACCAAGATTATAAATTGCATATGAAACATAAATCTTGCAAATAAGAAACTTAGAGCTGTCTGTACTTTGCATGATGCTTAGCACTTATTATGAGTATAAATATGTGCCGATGAGAGAAATAGAGAGACTGTAACTGAATTTTGTATTTCTTAGCATCTTTTTTTTGATAATTAATCCATTTATTTGACCAATGTTTGTTTGTCTGTTTATTTGTTTATTTTGCTTAATAGGTTCCAGTGTGGACAATTCAAGAAAATCAGGATTTCACAGAAGACTAAGAAATGTCTGTAGCAGAGAATTTTGTCTGGGAAGACTAAGCCATTGGGTTATTACCATACTCTGGAACCTCTGAAGAGCTAATGAATCCTAAAAGGAGAGACATGGGGACTGGTTTGGCAAATACCATTTTTCATTATTTCTGCTCCAGGAGAGTTCATCTATACATAGAAGAGGCACTATCCTTGACACTATCACCATGTCTTTCTTACCATAAGTGATCAGATCCAGTCTCAACTCACTCGAAATTACCTTAATTATTAACAAGACTACATTCATTCTCTATTTCTTGGTCCTTCAAATCAGGGCAGCAATGTCATTGTCCGCATAATCAAATTGGAAGATTTCATTCTCTGGCTATAATCTGCATGATTAACTAATTTCCTATGCAACATTAACTCTCAGATACTGGATGTATCATTATTGGTCACTGTTTGGTTACTAAGTTTGATACTGTCATCTTTGTTTGCTGTGTTCAAATCTTTTTCTAATGAGGGCAAATATAAAGAATGATGGCAAGATGTCCCAAGAACATGTAAATAACGGAAAATATTCTTTCAACCAATGAGTTCTAGTTACCTCGCCATTCATGTGTAAAAGGAAAGGTGATCAGAAAGGCATGAGGATTATTTTCTGGGTAAATTGAACAATGACTACATTGGATAATGGAAATGCCCTTTTTCTTTCCTTTTGGGGACTGAACCCAGGGGTGCTCTACTACTAAGCTACATCCCCATCTCTTTTTAATGTTTTATTTTGAGACAGAGTCTCTGACCTTGAACTTGTAATTCTCCTGTCTCAGCCTCCTAAGTAGCTGGGATTACAGATGTGAGCCACCAGGACCAACTTCTTTTCCCTTTTTAAGCAAATATTTAAAGGGTTATTTTTTTTTGGGGGGGGGTGGGAGGGCGGTGTCAAGCATTTATTACTGGAGATTAAAGTACATTTGCTTTAATGTTATGGTAGTATTCCACAAGGTGAGAATTTTTAAAAATATTCGTTTTACTCCTAATTTTGCTCCTAATTCCTGCTTTGTGAATAAGTCACTACTGTTGATGAGCTATCTCTTAACACATTTGGTAAAGGTTTTTGAACAGTAAAAAAATTAAACATTTTGAGTGCAGAAAAAAATACACATATTATAACCTTTAGCATCTCTGATGGGAACATATTTCTAAGGAACCAAGAAATTTGTCTGATTATTGATAAGCTCGGAGCTCCCTATTAACTTGTGGTAAATTGAACTGGGGGTTTTCCCTTGGTCTGCTCAGTACAAAACCCTATCACCCTATCGCTGGTTTAGTTCTTTCACTGGACCACTGATTATTGAGTTCCTTAAAACTATAAGATTTATTCTTAAGCTTTCTCATTTCTTCCAATAATTGTAAGAATGGTGCAGACACTAGAGTACTCTGGTTTAGATTTGTATGGGAAAACACTCAAGTGGACAGTAATGCTTTTCACACACTTAAAAAACCCTGGAAGAAGCCGATTCCCTACTTGGGGAAAGTTGGCTGCTTTTCTGCTGCCTTTATTTTCCCCTAGGACCATCATGGCTGAAGAAGAGACTTCCTGGCTACATGAAGTGTCCTAGGATTCTATCCCCAACAATTAAAAGCCAACAAACTGAGACCCAAACATTTATTTATCTACTTATCTACTAATTTTTAATTTTTTAATTTATTCTAATTTGTTCTACATGACCCAAACTTTAACCCAATTGAAATTTTACCATCTCATCCATGAAATCAGGAATGTTTTGTTCCTAAGTTTGTAAGTTAACTTATCAGTGACTTAACATCCTCATCTGTAAAATGAAGACAACCCTAGTTGTTCACGCCACTGACTTATTTTAAAACTAAATGAAATCATGTACAAAACCAAGAAGACAGTGGATAAAATAATGACTCATAAGTATTAACACTTATTATTACTGCTGTTATTTAGTATTTTCACTAGTATTGTTGTTATCAATAACTTCTCTTTGGTGCTGATAATGTTTAGCGGTAACATTTACAAAATGAAAAATGCTTAGCATTTATCTTTGGGGATAATCAGAAAGTGTCATTGCTCTTCTAGGGATAAACACCATCAAACATTAGAGAGCATTGTATTCCACTTAATGAATAGAAGAAAACTACTTTTAGGCCTGCAGCTTGGATGCAAAGAGGGCCATGGGAGTCTGTTTGTGCCTGAGCCAAGGTCCTGGGGCATGGCTGTGTTTCCCACTGGGCTGAGAGAGCACTGAAGATGAGCCAAGAGTTGGTAATAAATTCGGTTTTATTTGGCAGTTTAGGTCTGTGATCTCTTGCATGATTCTGAACTCAAAATGCTGAAAAATACAAGAGGTTTCGTTGAGAAGTTAACATCATTTGTCAGTAAAACCAACCTGACCAGGATTCATTTGGGAGCAAATTTTGAACTGATGTCATTCTGTTGTGAATCTTCATTGTCCTTAATTGAGTATTATATGAATTGACTCAGAAATATTAATGACTTTGTGTAGGAGGTGCTGCCCTAGACCTTACTGGGAGTATATATAAGAAAAAGAACATGCATAGTTTTCTAAAATGTAAAAAAAAAATTAAAACAGGAAACATGTGTGACCCCAAGCTTTGATAATGAACTAAGAGCTTTACCTGCTCACAGATTCTCTTTGGTCTGCCAAGTGAGCTAACCCAGTGTAACCTGTCGTTTTTTACCCCCAGCCTCTCTACTTGTGACACCAGCTCCCTGACCATCTATCTTTCATCTACACCTGTGGCCCTTGTGGGCTCCCAGAGAAAAGAGAGACCATGTAAACCAAAGTCAACAGCTAAAGACTGGTGGCATATTGTCTTAGAGAAAGCAACCTGTCCCCACCTTTTTGAAGCTGGGAGTAAATATTTAGAGATTGTTTGGATAATCAGAATTCTTATGTGATGAGTTGAGTAGCTTTTCTCTATCACACCCTTCTGCCATGATGTTTCTGCCTTACAGCCAGATGCCCATGAATTGAAACCTCTGAGATCATGAGCAATATAAAGACTTTCTTTTGTAAGTTGTGTTTTGGTGATAGCAACAAAAAACTAACACAAATATTCTATATAGAGAGTCATATCATCTGCAAGGGGTAAGTTGACCTCCTTCTTTCCTATTTGTATGTCTTTTATTCTTTTTCTTGCCTAATTTATCTACCTAAAATATCTAATAGGATATTGAATAAGAGTGATGAGAGTGGACATCTTTCTCTTGTTTCTGATATTAGAGGAAATTATTCATATATGGGCTTTATTATGTTGAGGTGTGATTCTTCTATACCTTGTTCAGGGTCTTTTCCTGAAGGGATGTTGAATTTTATCAAAGGCATTTTTCGTATCTGTTGAGATAATCATATGAATTTTATCCTCCATTCTATGTATGTGTTGTGTTAATGCCGATAGATTTACAAATATTGAACCATCCTTGCACCTATAGAAGAAAATCAACATGACCATGAAATATGTTATTTTAATGTGTTCTCTTTTTTTTAAGAGAGAGAGAGAGAAAGAGAGAGAGAGAATTTCTTAATTGTTTTTATTATTTAGTTTTCAGCGGACACAACATCTTTGTTTGTATGTGGTGCTGAGGATCGAACCCGGGCCGCACGCATGCCAGGCGAGCGCACTACCACTTAAGCCACATTCCCAGCCCATTTTAATGTGTTCTTGAATTTAATCTGTAAGTATTTTGGGGGGGGATGTTTGCATCTATTTAATTCAGGATATTGGCCATTAGTTTTCTTTCTTTCTTTAAATTTTTAAATTTGTTTTAATTAGTTATATATGACAGTAAAAATGCATTTATACACTTTGATATATCATACATAGATGGGGTATAATTGCTTATTTTTCTGATTGTACATGTTGTAGAATCACATTGGTGCAGTCATATATTTATATAAGGTAATAAAGTCTGTTTTGATGAATTCTTTTCAGGTTTTGATATCAGGATAGAATGAGTTTGGAAGGGTTCTCTCCCCTTTAAATTTTTTGAGGCAGTTTGTGAAGCATTGATGCTAGTTCTTCCTTCAAAGTTGGGTGAAATTCGGCCATGAAGCCATCCAGTCCTGGGCTTTTCCTTGTTGGAAGACTTTTTATTTATTCATTTAATCTTGTTACTTGCTATTGTTCTATTTAGGTTTTCTATATACACTTGACTCAATTTTGGTGGGTCATATATGTCCAGAGATACTTCCATATCTTCAAGACTTTTCAACTTATTGGCATATATTTTTTAAAAATATATATTCCTAGGGCTGGGGTTGTGGCTCAGCAGTAGAGCACTCACTTAGCACATGGAAGGTGCTGGGTTTGATCCTCAGCACCACAGTAAAAATAAATAAATAATATAAAGGTATGTGTCCAACTACAGCTAAAAATTATTTTTAAAAATCATATATATATACATGTGTGTGTGTGTATATGCCGCAGTCTGGCTGGGCACAAAATAACCCAGCCGCCACACAGCGTTGTAGGTTCAAACAGCAACCTTAATTCCCTAACTCTCACGGGCCCTCTACACACACTTCCTGGGAACACACTGCCTCCACCAGGCTCCCGTGCCAATTTTCTCAGAACCCGGAGAGAACTCAATGGGAACTCCAAAGTATAGCTGGCACCCGAGGCAGCAGGAGCTGCAGCCCTAATCCTGGAGCCGCCCTATTCCCAGCAGGATCCGCCCTAATTCCCCCCAGCCCCACCCTAATACCGAAGCAGGGTCACCTTTCAACCACTCCCTCTGGCAAAAATGCCAGGCGTCATTCTGACTAAACTGTGGCTCTCAACATGTATATATATATATTCCTAGTGATCCTTTGAATATCAATGGTATCAGCTGTGATGTCTCCTTTTTCACCTCTGATTTTAGTCATTTGGGTTCTCTCTCTCTTTTCAGTTTAGCTGAGGATTTTGTGAATTTTATTTATCTTTTTAAAGAACCAGTTCCTTGTTATATTGATCCTTTGTTTTATTCTTTTAAACTCTGTTTCATTTATTTCTCTTCTGATCCTTATTTTCCTTCCTGCTACTGATTTGGAGTTTGATTTGTTCTTGTTTTTCTAAGACTTTAAGATGAATCATTAGGATATTTTTTGAGCTCTCTCTCTTTTTTTTTTAATGTAGGCAGTCATTACTGTAAATTTCCCTTTTGGTTTCACTTTTTCTGTATCCTATAGGTTTGTTATACATTTTCATTTGATTAAAGAAATTTTTAGGTTTCCCCTCAATTTGAATGATTCACTGTTTGTTCAAAGTATGTTGTCCAATATCCTTGTGTTTTTATAATTTTTGTAGTTTATCTTGCTATTTTGTTTCTAGTTTTGTTCCATCATGATCCAGGAAGATGCAAATTATTTTTTAAATTTTGTCTTTTTTAATTTTGTTAAGTTTTCCTTTGTGGTCTAAGATAATGGTCTATTTTAGAAAAATCTCCATGTGTTGATGAAAGGATATGTATTTTTCTGTTGTTGGATCAAATATTTTATAAGTATCTTTTAAGTCCATTTGATCTATAGTGTAATTTAAATTTGATGTTTCTTTGTTTTGATTTTTTTTTGGGGGGGGGGTCTGGATGATTTACCTATTACTCAAAGTGGGATATTCAAGTCATTCACTATTACTATTATTTCTTTTCTCATATTATTTGTTACATAAAATTTATATAAAAATATTTAGTGCACATAAATTTATAACCATTATATCTATTGATTAATTGCTCCCCTGATCATATATAGTGACTGTCTTTGTTTCTTGTAACATTTTATCTTAATGTATATTTTGTTGCATATAAGTACAGTTATTTGCTTGCTTTCAGCTTTCATTCACTTAGAATGAATTTTTAAATTTTTTTATCCTTTCACTTTAAGTCTGTATGTTGTTTTGCAAGTGAGCTGCATTTCTTGTAGACAATGTATTGTTTGGTGTTGTTTTTTAATCTATTCAACCAGTTTATAGATTTTAATTGTAATAATTTTTATTTACATTAAAAATTATTATTGGTCATTTTGTTGATTTTCTTTTGGTTGTTTTGAATATTCATTGTTTCTTCCTCTATGTTAAAGATTTGATGGTTTACTATATTGATAATAGTGGATTATTTCCTATTTTGCATCTGTGAATCCTCTTCTAGTGAGATTTAATTTTTCACATACTCTCATGTTGGTGTTTACCTTTTTTTCCTTTCTGGGTGTAGAATTTGCTTCAGCATCTTTTGAAATGCTGGTCTAGTAGTCATGAATTCCCTGAGTTTATACTTCTCTTGTAAGATCTTTATTTTTTCATTGATTCTAAAAGACAGCCTTACTGGGTATAGTAATCATGATTGGCAGCAATTCTTCTTTAGGACTTGAAATACTTCATTTCATCCTCTTCTGTCTTTTGGAGTTTCTGCTGAGAAATCTGCTGTTCATCTAGTGGCTTTGCCTTTAAATGTGACTTGGCACTTCTCTCTTGCAGATTTCAATATTCTTTCTTTGTGTTGTACTCTAAGCAATTTAACAATAATAAATTGTGGAGATGTTCTTTTCTGATTATGTCTATTTACAAAATGCCTCCTATGCCTGTATCACTCTTTACTGAGATTTGAGCAATTTTCTGGTATTATTTCATCAAATAGGTTTTCAATGCCCTCCTCCTTTAGCTCTTCTCCCTTGAATATCCCAATGAGCCATTATCTTGATCTTTCAATGATGTCAGAGAGATCTTATATGTTCTCTTCATTCTTTTTCATTTTTTTTTCTGAATATAATATTGGGAAAGGCTTTTTTTTTAGCTCTGGTATATTATTTCTTCCACTTTTTCTAATCTGTTGTTGAAACTTGTGATTTTTTGTTATTTTATATATATATATTTATTTATTTATTATTATTATCATTATTATTATTATTATTATTTTATGTGTGATGCTGGGAATTGAACCCAGGGCCTTGTGCATGTGAGGCAAGCACTCTACCAACTGAGCTATATTGCCAGCCCCCCCACCCCACCTCTACCCACGTTTTGAGACAGGGTCTCATGTAGTTGCTTAGGGCCTCACTAAGTTGCTGTAGCTAACTTTAATCTTGTACTTCTCCTGCCTCAGCCTCCTGAATGCTGGGATTACAGGTGTGTGCCACCATGCCTGGCTGTGATTGCATATTTTATTTGTCATATTAATCTTTTCATTTCCCATAGTTTTATATGATTTTTTCCTAAATCTCCATATCTTTATGGAATTTCTTATTAATATACCACATTGTCTTCCTTCATTCATTCAACCATTTTTATGTATTTATTTGGATTTCATTGAACTTCTAATAATCATTCTTTTGTACTCTTTATTCAGCATCACACCCACTTTGATATCTTTGGAATCTGTTATTGGAGTGCCAAGTACTTTAGGATGTGACATATTACTTTGAATTTTCGTATTTCTTTTGTTTCTGTGTGGAGTTTTGCTCATCTTCTGGGATAGCTGTCTCCTCCCTTTTTATGTGCTAGTCTTCTGAGCAATTAGTTTTCCTTTGAGATGTTATTTGGGTGTCAGTGTATTGTGTATTGTTGAGTTTATTTTCAATTTGACTCTCGAGAGTGTAATCTTTCTATGGCTTCTTTGACTGTGATTAGTGGGTGTGGATGCACTGTATAGTTTGAGGGATTCACTGTCTCTGCAGGTTTTGCAAGAGGGGATCCTCTAATAATTCGAGCAGGTATGGTGTTGACAGAAAAGCATGCAGGGTGTACTGTGTTATAACTTCTACGAAAGGAGTGGAAACCACTGTCATGTGATTAAGGTTTCCACAGGTACTGTTGACATTGACTCTATTACTTAAAAGCAATTCTGATACTAGTTACTCCAATTGTGGTGAAGATCCTGAAGCTTTTATAGATACTAGTATAATTCCTGGTTTTTCTGGAGAGAGGCGAGCACTGGACTCACAGCTCTCCCCCAGTGTCATTCATATTTAGTCTTGCAACAATGTGTAATCCAACAGTCCTATTGGTACAACCAATGCAGAGAGCCCTTATAGGTGAAGTATTTGCAATAATTATGTTATTTTTCTCTGTTGTTACTGTGGGACCTCAGATCTCCACCCCGAACCCCAGATAGCTATGCCCATCTGGGGATAGATATTTGGCCGGGAACTTTTACCTTTCTTATTCTTTAGATCAAAGTATCCACTATGGTTTGAGTTGGATTGGTTTTGGCTGGAGGTAGGCAGAAGGCTTCTCAGCTGGACTGTGAAAGTAGCTCAGTGGAAGAGTATACAGACAACCTGGGTCAGGTCCTGGCTTTGATCCCCAGCACCATTTTTTTTTTAAACCACCACCAATAACAACTACAGCAACAAAAAAGAAACAGGAAAAGGTAATCTATAACAAAATAACATGTTAAAATATATAAAAAATAATAAAAACATTTGATTGTTTTTTAAAAAATAAGAAAAGCAAAGTAAAAAAATAAAAAAGAAGAATCAGAGAAAAAGGAAAAATTAACAAGAGAAAAAAGCAATTAAAAGTTAAAAAAAAAAGAAACAAAATTAAAAGGAAAAATTCCTCCCCTCTGAAGTGCTTGGATGGAATGGAGAGGATGGATGGTCCTGACCTAAGCTAATCAAAACTTCTCTCTAGGACTTCCTGGTCTGTGCACTCACAGAGCCAGAGTGCTGGTTGTGCCTATCAGGTGTCCAGGGGAGAGATTTGAAGCTGAAGCTAGTGAGGAATGCAGATCATCACAGGGAAGGATTCTCTTTGCATCTTTTTTAGCCCATGCATTCAGGGTGGGAGCTACCAATATGGCAGCAAGTCCTTTGTGCCTCTGAGGGTGGGGAGGAGAAATGGAGCCATGAAGATCTGATCTGGAGTGGGGCTAGGGGAACTTTGAAGTCTGCTGCCTTTGATTCTGATGGCTTCAGAATCAAAAAATTCACAAAGCCACAGAAATGTTCACTTCCCTGGACTCCAAGTGCAAGTTCCCAAAGACACTGATTTTAAAGGCAAGCACAGAGTGCACTCCTTCATGTTGCAGTCTGCATTTCCCAGAACATGGAACTCTCAGCAGGTTTGTGTCAGAGGTACCATTCCCCTGCCCTGGCCATGACCAGTTGCCTGCTGAGGTATTGCACTGGAGTGGACATGGAGTCCCAGAGATAGGAAGATGCAGGGATTTCTGATCTCCTGAGAAGTGCAAACTAGACAACATGACTCAAGATGACTCCTGCTTACAACAACCTGAGAATTTGCTGCAGGATGTTGTGAACTCCTTTTCCATAGCTAGCTCATTGTGCAGACCTTTAATCTATTTATAATATGTGGCCAAGATGTCACATTCTGCACTCGTGGAGCTCTGTGGGACTCTGTCTTTTTTACCCATAACTCACTGATGGGATATTCCCCTCCCATGGCCACATGGCTATAATGAAAGGAACCAGGGCACCCTTTATCTTGCTATTTTAACATCCAAAATCTGTGTTTCACCAGGTCCCCATTTTTCTGCTGTTGAACCTCAACACTTTATAGGTGTCCATCTCAATGTGCAGCTGTACACCTGGTTTTTTGGTTCTGTCTCCCAGAGAAGCAGGCAAGTGCTGGATGCCTCTAGACTTCTACCTTGGATTCTTATCTACTTTTTTGTTTAGTATTCAGTTTGGTTATCCTAGTGAGCTGTCCCAACATTGCCCTTTTTCAGTAATGGTGATAGTTCTTGGGACAACTCTGGTGGTGATGCGCTCCCTTTTCTTTTTGCTTATCCTGAAAATAAGATACTTCTGATAGGCTGAAAGGTCAATATCTACAAATTATAAGAGTCATATACAAGGTCATGTTAAAAAAAAAAAAAAAACAAGGTTCCCAGGCCTAAGAAAGCCATGGATGCTAGTAGTCAGATATTTCAGTGAAGGAATATATAAACTTTTGGTAATGAAATCCTAGAAATAGTATCAGAGACAGAAATCACTAAAGCATCATGAAGGGAAGGGGACCTTGGCCAGGAGAGGTGATTTGCTAGACCTGGGTGTTTTAGACTTTGGAACTGATGCCAGCAAACATTCTAATCCTCTAAACAACTCCACTTAGTTTATTCTTGTTTTTCTGGCAAAGAGAAAAAAATGTACACTGGCCAGAGGCTTGAGAGCCCAGGCCCCTGTTTGTTCTTTTTCTTATTGCATATTTGTTTAGATAATTGTGTTTATAAACTAAAGTAATGGGAATTGGCCCCATGATATGGAGCTACACAGGTGCTAACAAGCCCTGGGAGGGACTGCTGAGGCTGCTACCCTGAGAAGACTTCTTGCTGGCACCCTGCTGAGGCACCCTGCCTTTCCTTACAGAGTAGCTAGGTGATTAGGTGAAGGTGACTGCAGGTGATTCTTCTAGCTGTTAGATGGGAAAGATGCATCTTTTTCTCAAGATTTCTCCTCAAGCAAAACATCTATTTTAGTACTCTTTATTCTTTTCTAAGGTTAAGGTACATCAGGTTGACAACAATTAGTCAAATAAAAATATTTACCAAGTGTCTACTGTTCTATTCACATAGTGCCAGGCCCTAGGGGCATGCATGCAAAAGAAGCAAAGAAATGTTCCTGCCCTGGAGAGACAAAACCAACAAACTTTACACAGGGAGAAAAAATATTTCTGCAGCTAAACCAGGGCAGGTAAGTGTGGCTGTTTGATTGACAGTAGAGAGAATTTGGGACTGACTTGGTTGAAGGAAAGATAGAGAAATAAGAGCTGACTTGTGGAGAGGTTCCAAAAACCTGTGAACAGAAAAGATACTTCCTTGGTCTGCAGGGGCCAGGCAAGCAAATGTAGGAATAACTAAGGTCTGGTGGGTGGCTGGATGGTCTGTAACCTGGAGAGCTCACTCCCTGCCCAGAGAGGAATTTGCTTTTAGTTTTTAGCTCAGGAGTCTGCAGTGTTTTCCTGTAATTTGCCAGATAGTAAATATTTTAGGTTTTTCTAGCCATTTTGTTTGTTGCAATTTGACCATGTAACTGCCACCCATGTAAGCAAGTATAGACAATATAATTACAGAATGGGTGTGAATACGTCCCAGTACAATTTTACTTATAAAATTTGGAAGCCATGATGCAGCGGCCATGGTTTCCCAAATTCTGCTCTAAAGCTCATGGTTATTGAACACAGTTTTCAAAAGAATTTAGAAATCAAGATTGGATGTGAAATACCTTGTTTTTTTTTTTTAATTTATGTTAAAAAAGAATCTTAGTGCCATTTGATCCAAGAAAAAAACTGTTTCTATGACCCCCTAGCAGCCAATTTGCATACATGGGATTTGGTAACTAAAGAAAACAAACAACAAACAAAGTGAAACAGCATGAAACAGATGGTAAGTAAAAGTTGGTGAGGTGTTCAGCAGGATGAACACTGAGGTTTGATTGACTGGGGTCAGATCTCAGCTCTGTCATCTTTTAGCTGTAAGACCATAGATAAATGACCTCAGGCAGAGGCTTCTCTATCTTTGCAATTCAAGGATTAAATAAGTTATATAAATGAAAGCTTTAAAACAATCCCTGGCACAGAGAAATCATCAAATAGCTATTGGGTTAATGATAATAAAAAGACATGTTAGGAAGACATATAAAGAAAAAGCTACATTGTTAAATCCAACTAATTATTAGGCATAAGTGCCAATCTTGTTACTCACTGTACATTTCCCATATGTACTTTGTTATTTGTAATACACATTAACATTCCATACAGATGGACAGCTTCTATTTGCTCCAGAGTCAAAAATCTATTCCTTCCTGGCCATTCCCCCTAGAGATGTTTCTCTTGGACCCAGGGGACCAGAAAGTATGGAAACAACCATCAATACCAAATGGGGAGAAGAAGGCAGTAGGAATGTCTAAAGAAGTATAGCAAGATGCTAATTGGCTTAAAAGCTATCACAGTACTTATGAAAATCTTGTGAGGGGAATACTCCAGTCTTCCTTGGCTCTCCAAGTCCAGGGCTTGCTGTGACTTGGTAGCAGCAGCGTCAGGAACTCTCTTGAACATGTTTGCTCTTTCTTATTCCAAAGAAGAAAATGTGGGTTTTCAAAATGTATCCTGTGGAGCTCCATGGTTTGGGAAAGTGACTATAAGGTCCTTGTAAGCAGTTCTTGTCTGTCTTTATGAATAAAGAGTAAATGAAAAATAAAAAGAGTAATGAAGACAAGTAGGACTTTCATTCATAGTCGATTCAACAACAGCAACTTCTCTTTCATCTTTTGTATTCTCTAAGATCCTAAAGAGGAGCTCATGTGAAAAACACATTTGCAGGCTACTGCAGCACACCAAGTGTCTTCCCCAAACTGCACATTTCTGACAGCAGCGGATACCTTATATATGATATTTATAAAAAATTCAACAAATGATTAAGTATCATGGCTACATTACTATAAAAGTCTATCTTCTTTAGGCTTGAGCTGAGATTCAGGTACACCTAGCAAGTGGAGACCCATGGGACTCTGCTTCAGGAACACAGAATCCCAAGCAGCCTCCTGGCTTTTCTAGTGCTTGCACAGGTCTCTTTCCCAGGTCCCTCCTAAGGGCACACTACCATACAGTGTGCACATCCCTGGGCTAGAGGAAAGAGACTTTTAGAGGAAAATGAGAGGGTTTTTTTGTTTTTTTGTTTGTTTTGTTTTTACTGATTTTAACATTTGGGCTAAGATGTCCACATGTGTGTGTCTTAGGTCACTTATAAATAACAATAAAGCAAATACAAAGAAAGAAAGATTTAGGTGGGGAAGGGGCTTCTCCATTTTCACTTTGGTCCCAGACCCCATAACTATTAGGATCACCTTACTGGACTCCTTTAAAAGAAGGTAATACAGAGAAAGGAGGAAGCTGTTCTTCTGTTCACCCCACAGTAGAGGTGATGAAGCACTAAGAGGACTAAGCATTTTGGTGACCATGGTGAGTGGCAGGCTGTGAACAAGAGGATTTAATAATGGGCATTTATTCAGCTCAGTGGGACCCTAGGTTTAGAGTGATGGAGCACCTGTGTCCCCAGGACCAGCAGGCCTGGGCCTAGGTAGATGGGAGAGTGTGCTACCTCCTTTTGTTGAGTGGCCCTCCTTTTGTTGTTGGAAACTGAGGAAAAGGTGTGCTCCGAAAGGAGCTGGCATCTGGAGGTTTGCAGGTGAGGATTAATTAACCACTGAAATGAATTCCATGATGTTAATGTGACCTCATTGGTCCACACATGCTGGTGAGGCCTGAGGATATTCAAATTAGGTTAAAATTCATACTGACACTGATTAGCACAGCACTAATAGTTCAGCCTCTCTACCCATCTGAGCAGGCCTAGCTAAAATTCGGTTCTTCTTGCAATAGCTCTTTTTAAGTGTGCTTTGTAATTCTGTGGATGAGGTTTTCTATGAATCTATTGTATTAGGGAGCCCCAAATCTGTAATTTCCTTCTAACGAGGCCTGTTAATTTGATGACAGCATTATCAAATATAAACACCGCCCTCCCTTGGTCTGTAGGGTGCTTCATAATGAGCTGGATCCAGGGGGGCAGAGAGTTGCCAGACACATTAAAGCAGCTAGTGTCCCTGACTAAGGAAGGCTTTATTAATGATCTCAGTCCCAGAGGAAGAGACATGCAGAAAATCTTCAGAAAGAAAGAAATGGCATTGGTGAAATCAAAGCAACCCAGATGGCCTATAAACAGGCTAATTATGTGGAAGACCCAGAAGCAACTCTGAAGTTTCCTCCCCAGCTGCCTGCAGAGTCTGCCAGGTAGCCAGCTGCTGGCTGGGCACACTCTCCTTCCACAGGTCGTCAGCAAAACGGTGCTCCACATTAAAGCAAACAGTGGCCCCCCCAGCACATTTCTTCATGTAATGGGAGAATCTTTTCCAGGTCTTTATGTGTAAAATTCTATGGGATTTATAAACCTCCATTTAGAATTTTCGTGTATATATATTTTTTTGCAACTGGAAAGGCATAAATACAGCACACCGCGTATATGTATTTGTGCAGATCCATAAACATTACTGCCAGATTAAGGAAAGAAAAGGATTCTAGTATATTGTCTTTGAATTGCAAAGTGGAGATAAATGGTACAATTTTAATGGATGATATCATTTCATGTCAATGTTTTCTTGATCATCTCAGAAGTATCAAGCTCAAAGCTTGTCTTAGTCACTCCATTGAGATGTGGTGACTGAAAAACTCTGAATTTTCAAAGTCCTCACACAGACTTTGTGGCCCGTGGATGAGGTTTTCTATGAATCTGAGGGCAGGTAGCGCAGACCCCTCTGATAACTGAGTCTGGTGATTTTGGCAATATTTACAGAGAAGCCAGACTCTCAGATTCAGAATGGAGAACAAGATAGAAGAAGGGTGGGAAAGGGAAATTCAGTGAATTTATTTTAAAAATTAGTAGACTAATTTAACCAATATCAGGATGTTATAATCAAAGATAATGTGTGTGTGTGTGGGGGGGGTTACTTCAAGGGTCCTGCCATGGTTTCTTAGTGTTTTTTTTTTTAATCAGATTTAAGTTTTCCTTCTTTTGGAATAAAGGAACCTGCATCTGTTTCTGTTTTAATTCCCTTGGTGATTATTAATTGTTGGAATTTGCATATGAGTGGAAAGACTAGTGCCCTCTAGAAATTCAGGTCCTATGCAGCTGCCACTTTTAACTATCTCTCTCAGGAAGAGAGGCCACTATTTGTGGTAATTCTGTGTTCAATATCAGAGTTCAGTCCAGAAATCCAGGAGAGATCCCAGCCGGCCCCTGCCTTCCTCTGGACTCCCCCATTATGCTGTGTTCTCATGTTGTCTGTACCACCAGCTCCTCTCATTGTGGTGGCACAGTGCTCCTTGAAGACAGGAGCCCAGTGGTGTTGAGTTTAACTCTATATTGTATTTTGGGGAAAAGATTGGGCTGGTTCAACTGGATACCCACATGCAAAAGAATAAAGTTGTAATCAACTTTTCACCATCTTAAAAAAAATCAACTCAAAATGGATCCAAACAGAAAGGTAAAAGCTTTTAAAAATGAAAGAATCTTAGAAGAAAACAGGCCTAAATTTTGTGACTTTGCATTAAGCAATAATAATTTAGGTAGTTTACATCAAAAGTAAGAAGTACAAAATTAAAAAAAAGATATATTAAATATTACCAAAATTTTAAAACTGTTTTCCTTCAAAGGACACTATAGAGAAAGTTGAAGAGACGACTCACAGAATGGGAAACATTTTTGCAAATTATATATGCTCAGGGACTCGTATCTAAACTATGTAAAGAACTGCTACAAGTCAATAATAAGATAACCAACCAATGAAAAATAAGCCCAGACTATGTCTAAACAAAGGTAGAAAATAGGAAATATGTACACAAAAAGATGCTTTTTTTAAAAAAAATATGTCATTAAGGACATCTAAATCAAAACCATGATGAGATACTACATCACATCACTAGCATGTTAGCATTTGTTGATATGACAAACACCTAAGGAAAACAAATCAGAGAAAGAAAGTTTTATTTTGGCTCATGGTTTCAGAGAGTTCACTGCGTGGCAGGCAAGCTGGCTTTACTGATTTGGGCCCAAGGTGAGGCAGAACATTATGAGAGAGGAAAGCAACTCCACTAATGAAATTAAAGAGGAGGGGGAGGGGCCAAGGAAAAGAAGTACTCTCAGGGCACACCCCTAGTGACCTACTTCCTCCAGCATGCCCACCATCCACAGTTCCCACCACCACCCAGTTGTCCATGCAGAAATTGATGGGTTAATTCACTGTGAGGTCAGAGCTCTCATGATCTAATCACTCCTATAAAGTTCCACCTCTGAACATTGTGGCCTTTTACACCAAGACTTCAACACCTGAGACGTTAGGACATTCCAATCCAAACCATAACACTAGGATGGCTCTAATCCAAAGGAGAGAGAATGACAAGTGTGGGTGAGGACGAGGACTGTTGGTGGGAATGGCAAAGGGCATAGATGTACCCTTAGGAAAACATTCTCAAAAGGTTAAAAAAGAAAGTTACCCCATGACCCCAGGAAGCCCACTGGTGTGTATAGTACATACTCAAGAGAAATAAAAATGTCTCCACAACAAAACTTGTACATGGATGTTCCTAGGAGCTTTATTTGTTAGAGTCTAAGAGTGAAAACAACTCAAATGTCCATCAACTCATGAAGGGGTAAATAAAATATATTAAGTCCATATAATAGGATTGTATTTGGCCATAAAAAATGAAATATTGACAGGTGCTGCTACATAGATATACCTTGAAAGCATTATGGTAAGCAAAAGGAGTCAGTCACAAAGAGCATGAATTATGTGATTTCATTTACCTGAAATATCTGTGATAAGCAAATCCATAGATACAGGAAGTAGATTAGTGTTTGCCTGGGGTTGGAGCAGAGGTGAATGGGGAGTGACCGCTAATAATGGGTCTGGATTACTTTTTGGTGTGATAAAGATCGATTCTGATGATTATTGCCTAACTATGAATGTACTAAAAGTTTTTGAACTGAGTGATTTAAATGTCTATCATGTGAATTATATTTTATAAAGCTGTTATAAAAATAATTTATTGTGTACTCAGCCCATTATTGTTAGGCCTTGCACCTGACTCTGGGAATGCAAAGATAAATATGACAATCACTTGCAGCCTGGTCCATTGGTAGGCAGATACATAATAAGTTCAAAGAGTTTATCAGGAAGGAATGATGAATTCTTTCAGTCAGGGATGTCCTCAGAGAGAAGGCTCCAGTTTCTTAAGGTAGTTTTTGAAGAAGGAAAAGAAACTTGTTCCAAGTGTGAGATGACAAAGTGGCATATAGAAAGAGGAAATAGCCCATGCTAAGACATGGAGGTGCTTCATGTATTTGATTTTGGTATGAAATTTATTTTTAAAAACATACTACAAAAGAAAAAAGAAAGATGTTTGAAGGGCACCTGGTTGAGTGATTGCCGTGTCTCAATGATGTCAGTACAGGTCAGTGGTGTGGGTGGGAGTAGATGAGGAATCAGCAGGGGACAGGGGAATCATTTGCGGAGCACTTGCTTTGTGGAGCACTTGCTTTGGAGCACCTCTATTCATCTGTAAACAACCCTGTGAGATCTGTTTCCTTTTCTCTCCCTTTTATAGACACAAGAAATGAAGCACAGAGAGGGAAAGTGATTTGCCCAAAGCTGCTAAGTGGTAGAGCTGGTGTTCAAACCTGAAAAATCTGTCCCCAGAATCAAGAGTTATCTGCTGCAACTCTTATTTTGAAAATATTCCAATCTTGCATTTCCTATGAAACATGATACAAGGCCAGGCCCACTGCTCCTTAACAATGAGAACTGATTGAACAGATCCATGCTCTCCTATCTGTCCAGGTCCCAAATTCCACACTAAGAAGCCCTCCCTGAACATGGGCCAGACCACTGCCTGCACCAGAGAAGCTGGACATGGGGATCATGGGCTCCTATTTCACCACCACCACCACCTACTTCCTCCCTTTGTACTCCTTAGGATGTCCAGCCAGCAGCTCCTACCACACAGTGGCACCGTTCTGCATAGCTAGCATTACTTCATGTTTCACTTCACATTGCAATATTTGCACGATCAAGCTAATACTTATTAAACTATTCCCACACACTTTTACACTGTTGGTGGGATTGTAAGTTAATACAGACACTATGGAAATCAGCATGGGGGATCCTCAGAAGAAGGCCTGGAACCCACATACAACCCAGCTATATCACTCCTCAGTATTATATCCTCAAAAATTAAATCATCACACTATAGTGATGATTTATAGCAGCACAATTTATAATAGCCAAACTGGGGATCCAGCCTAGGTATCTGTCAATGGATGAGTGGATAAAGAAAATGTGGTTTATATACACAATGGAGTTCTATTTAGGCAAAGAGAAAAATGAAATTATGTCATTTCTAGGAAAATAGATGGGACTTGAGAACATTATGTGGAAAGGAATAAGCCAAACTCTCAACTTAGGGTCATATGTTTTCTCTCATATATGGAAGCTAGAGAAGAAAAAGGAAAGAAAGGTGGGAAGAGATCTCTTGAAAATCTCAGGGAGATCAGAAGAGGAAAGAGACCAGGGGGAGGGAGAAGCAGACGAAATCCCATGTGTAGGCACTGTGCTAAGCCTGTTAGGTGCATTATCTCCTTTAGAGCTCACATTAATGCTGAGCACTTGGTCCTTGAGAGAGTGGCATATTGATCAACAATGTGCATCCGGGAGCTGGAATGCATGGGTTCATGATCGTTCTGCCATTCACCACAGTGTGGGCTGTGCAATTTAATATGTCAGTACCTCAGTTTTCTCGCCTCTAAAATGGTGATCACAACAATACCTATTTCATAGGATCTCTGTGATGAATGAAAAGATGATTACATGTACCGAATTTGGAATGCATCTGACTTGTGGTGATACTGTTTTTTTTGTATCATTGTCAGTAATCTCATTTCTGTTTCTGTTATAGTCTAAATTATTACAGACCTCCCACAAATTAAAAGACAAAGCCAGGATTCAAAAATACAGAGCTTGATTCCAGAATTTATATTATACTCTTCAAATTGTGGACATGTGGTATATATCTACTATGAGGCATCTTTTATTTTTCCCCAGATGGATTTAAGGTTTCCTTTATCTGTATTTTCAAGATATCACATTCAACATTTTATTAGAAGCATATTATGCTATTGTGTTTCTAGTATTTTCCCATTACTTTACAAAGGTTCTTAATAAATACAAGTGATTGTTCTCAACTCTATGGATAAATATTTCTTCAATCCATTCCCTCCTCCTTAATCCCATGAACACTGCCTTATTAGTCCCAGCACTCAAATTTTCTTGCTTGAGCGGATATAACAGCATCCTAATTAGACCCTTTGCTGTCATATCCCTCACCATACTTTGTCATATGAGATCATCTTTGTGAGTCTCTGTTCTGTGCAACCAAAAGAATCTAGCTTCCCAGCTGATGAAATTGGTCCAATAGCTAAATGTGATATACATAGCCCAATAACTTTATGAAAATTTGGACAGCCCTGTCATAGGAGAGTCTTTTTCTAATTATTATTTGATGAATGTGATACAATCCCTACTACTTAAAGAATGGTGATGAAGAGTGTTGACTTGTAATCACATCTTGGCTGAATACACAAGTACAAATGGTCGACTTGCTCATATTTGGAAGTGTATAATAGTTGTCATCAAAGGTTAGGAAGCGGGGGATAGAAGGAGGTTGCATAATACAGTTAGTTAGATGAATTCTAATGTTCCACAATATAATAAGGTAATAACTATAGTTCACTCATATATTTTTACAAAGAACCAGAAGAGAGGATTTGAAGGAAGGAAATGGTAGCTATTTAAAGGAAGTGAAAATGAAAATTACACTGATATGATCATCTATTGAGGTTATCATACTATAGTCATGAATATGTATAATGATTATATGTCAATAAAGTATTTATTGAAAAAAGTTAAAAAATGGTTGAATATGCAAAGTAATATGCAAAGTATGGTTTTCTTTACTGTTGTATCAAACAAGTCATCTAAAATTTTCAAGTGCCTGACAATTTTCATGCTGGTTTGCTTATAACTCTGACAATTTTCAATCAGATCAAGTCTTAGTCCATAAGAAAACACCATCCAAAGGGTGGCTATACAGCAGAAAAATGTCTCCCACAGTTCTGGAGGATGGGAAATCTAAGCTCAAGAAATCAGCAGACTTGGTGTCTAAAAGGGCCCATTTCCTAATTCACAGATGCTGCCTTCTTGCTGGGTCCTCACAAGGTAGAAGGGAAAATGAGCTCCCTGCAGTTTTTTTTTATAAGGTCACTAATCCCATTGGAATTTATTAGAAACCTTCATGACTTTTGCTGAAGAGTCTCACCTCCTAATACCACCATTTTGTGGGGTAAGTTTCACCATATGGATCCACCATGTGCAAACATTCAGAACCTGGTAGAAGTCTGACTTTTAGACTCTGTGAATTGACAGTCATCCATTCATTAAAATATCACTTGATATAGAAATTAATAAGTTCTCCTTCATAAATAAATCTTTTTACAATGCATAAAGATTAAGAGTACTTCATATTTGTCTCAGCATGAAACTTGTAGGCTAAATTTCATTAACTGCTCAATTACACAATCTAGTTAGAGGCCAGGCAGCTTCACCATTTTCTCTTTTGCTATATAGTTTCTTCAAATTTTTGTTCTATCAGTAGATTTGTACCATAACCCAGATTTGGACTTATAGAATTCAATTTTTCATACCTTGATAACCAATTTAATTTTTCATACCTTGATAACCAGTGAAGTTAAGCTCCTTTTCACACATTTATTGACCTTTTGTAGATCATCTTTACGATAGTGCCTGCTCACGTCATTTGCCCATTTGTTCCACTGGTAATTTGTCTTTTTTTAAATTGGTTTGTAAATTCTTTCTTAATGTTCTACATGTGGGTTCTTTGTATTTATATGTATTGCAAATATATATCCTCACTTTGTGACTTCTCTGTTCATTTTTGTGATAGTGTCTTTAGGTACAATGAAATTCCTAATTTTAATGTCATCATTATCAACTTTCTCCTTCATGACCAGTGTTTTTGCTTTATATTTATGCAATGTTTGCCAATATTCACCCATCAGAATGACTAAATTTTTTTAGAATATAAAATGTTAGCAAGGATGCGATGCAACCAGAATATTGCTAGAGAGGTGTAAATTGCTATAACTAATTTGGAAAACACTTTGGTAACACAAATAAAACTAAACATGCTCAATTCCTATGATTTATCAATTCCACTTCCAGTTATTTAACCAATAAATGCATAAATTTGTGTATCAAAAGACACACATGTGAGTTTTTATTGCAGAATTATTTGTAATAGTAAAAATCTGCCAATGACACACATTTTCTTCCATAATAGTGAAGATACAAAACCATGACAGCTCATGCAATAGAATACTGCACAGCATTGAAACTGACCAAATTACTACTCTATGCAATGACATCAATGACTTTATCAAGAATAATATTAAATGAAAGAAACCAATAAAAATGTATACCATGTGATTCAATTTGTATAAAGTTAAAAAATAGGCAAAAATCAGTGGGTAGGAGAGATTAGGACATTGGTTACCTTTTGTGGAGAGAGAATGGAGTCCAAAGAGGATTATGAGTGCATGGAGATCTCTTGATTTGGGTGGTGGTTAAATAACTCTAATATGCAATTTTCTGAATATATTAAGTTTTAATTAAAGGAATTTATTCAGAAATAAAGTTAGTGCATAAGATAAAGTATTAAAAATTTTTGAAAAATATTTACTTTTTGCTATGTCTCATCTCCCATGTCTGTTTCCTCTACAATTTATTTTGTGTATATAAATACTCATATTCTAATTCTAAGATCATGTATGTAGCTACTCTAGGCATTTTTCTTTATATCTTAAATACTAGATTCCTGCAAAGAAGCAAAACAGATCTTAAAATTAATCTCTTTTAATCCCCTGATTAACACCTAAAATAGAGCAGTGAGAATAGAGGTAGACATAGGAATACGTATTTCAAAGGCAGATTTGATAGGAAATGGCAAATGATAAGAAGAATAAAGAGGAAAAGACTATAATTTATTTATTTTTTGATGTATGCATCATGCATTTAGCAAAATTTGTTCACAGCGGAGACATAGAAGATAGGATGCCGCAGAAATTTTCTTTTTCTTGCAGAATGTATAAATTTCTTACTGCTGCTACAACACACTATCACAATCTAAGTGGTTTAAAGTAGCAACACAAATATTAATTATCTCACAGTTCTGGAGTTTAGAGTCTAAAATGGGTATCATAGGGCTGAAATCAAGATATGGGTGTACTACATTCTTCTCTAGAGGTAGCAGGAGAACACCCGTTATCTTCTCTTTCCCATCTGCTAGAGGCTATTCATATTTTGCTGAGTGATCTACCTCCTTTTCCAAAGCCAGAAATGACCGGCTAAATCTAGCTCAAATCTCATCAACCTAACACTCTTCTGCCTCTTCCTGCCACTTACAAGAACTCCTATTATTTCATTCTTCCCATCTAGATAATCTAGCATAATTTCCCTATTTTTGGTGGAGGTCAGCACATTAATAACCTAAAACTTAATTCTCTAAAACTTAGTTCTCCTTTGCAGAGTAACAATATATTCCCAGGTTCCAGGGAATGCTGTAACTTTGGGAGGGGAAGCGGCCTTGTTCTGCCTACCACACAGAACAATAAAGATGGTATGAAATTTGAACTCCAGGGGTCATGTGTGAAGCCTGAAAATAAAGCCACACAAAGCAAAACAGAGATGAAGGGAAACTGAGTTGTGGTGAGGCCACTGTTTGAAACTCTGAATTCAGTAGAAACTTCAGTGAACTCTATCCCTGGGTTTTTGAGTTATGTGAGGCAACAAATTTCTTTGTTCTTTTCCTAAACCAGTTTGAGTTGGCTTTTTTTTTTTTGTCACTTGAAATCAAACATCTTGACTGATATGGGGAAGGAAAGAAAAGGATGAGTTAGGGAGGAAAGAAAAGGAAGAGTTCATTGCAAATATAATTGTCAATCCTGAGTGACTAGGAGAAGGGTGAAGATATACATGTAGGAAGGAGAGAAGAAACAAACTAAGGAACAAATAGAGTAGACTTTGGCATATTGAGTTTAGGATTTGTCTTTGAATATCCACATCCAATAAGCACTCTGATATAGAGGTCTGAAATTTAAAGACGTAGGGATGACAATAATATATTTTGCAATATCTAAAAATTTATCTTTGCTATTAGATGTTTTGTTGTTGGTGTTCTTGGTTTGCTGGTCTCCTATATGACTATCTTAAACAGAAAATAATGTAAAGATAATATATTCTTGTATTTAAGAAATTTTTGAAGTTTTTATTTTAAGAGTTAGTTAAGATTTATATTGTAATAAAGGCACTAACATTGGCTATACTTGTTGGCCAAACTTTGGAGTATGATAAAATCACACTTATTTCTAGTTTCAAAAAGAAAATAAATTTTCATTACAATTTTTCCCCACCCAATCTTATATGTTGGTTGTTATGATTTGGATCTTAGATGTTCCTCAAAGGCTCGTATGTTATAGGCTTCGCTACAATTCTGTGGCATTATTGGGAAGTGGTAAAATTTTTAAGAGGTGGGTACTACTTGGAGAAGTTAGGCCTTGGGGTCTACCATGATGGGCATGTTGGAAGCCCAATTTTTTCTCGTATGTTTCTCTTTGCTTCTTTGGTGCCATGAGGTGAGGAGTTCCTCAGCCATGTGCACCTGCTATGAGAGGAATCAGTGACTATGGACTTAAACCTCTGAGACCATGGGGCAAGATAAATTTTTCTTTTAAAAGTTGTTCATCTCCAGTACTTTGTCACAGTGGTGAAAAACTGACACAGACACACACACACACACACACACACACGCATTGGTTGAAGGCCCATCAAAACATTCCAGCCTATGAGAAGGAGGAACCAGATGTGATCACCTAAATACTATATAAATAAATAGAGTATAAAAATATTCACAATTAACTTCCTACAGTCCTGTCCCAAATCTGTAATCCCCTTGTTTTAGTCAGATTTTTTGCTGCTGTGACTAAAATCCAGTGAACAACTGTAAAGGAGGAAAAGTATAATTAGGGGCTCACAGTTTCAGAAGTCTCAGTCCATAAACAGCAGCCTCCAATCCCTGGGGCTCATAGTCAGGCAGCACAAGATGGAAAAGTGTGGTGGAGGGAAGGAGCTCACATGTTGATCAGAAGGCAGAGAGAGATATATATATACCCAAAGCCACACCCTCAATGCCCCACCTCTTCCAGGCATATTCCACCTGCCTGCAGTTACCACTCAATTATTCCCATCAGGTGGTTAATTCACTGGTTGGTTTAAGGCTCTCATAACCCAGTCATTTCTCCTCTAAACTTTCTTGCACTGTATCTCACATGAGCTTTTGAGGGTCACCTCACATACAAACCATATCACCCCGCAATCCCATTTTACTTAAAAACTAATCTTTTAAAAGAGAGAAAAAAAACATATTTGAGTTTCTTTTTTTTCTTAGAGAGAGAGAATTTTTTAATATTTATTTTTCAGTTTTCGGTGGACACAACATCTTTATTTTATTTGTATGTGGTGCTGAGGATGGAACCCAGCGCCCCACGTATGCCAGGCGAGCCCGTTACCTCTTGAGCCACATCCCCAGCCCTTGAGTTTCTTTTCTAAAGGCATAAATTGAATCAAAAGGTACTTATCTTCCACTCAGTTTATTATGTTTTCAGGAAAAATACCCAGATTTTTCATTAATCTTGGATTTCAATATACATGTGTGTTTACGCATACTCATGTATGTATATGTATGGAAATATGTTTTGCTTTACTTTTGACAAAATACCTGTGTTTTAAGAAGATAGATAGCATAGAAAGCCAGGAAAGAATAAGCCAACATTAATAGGCATGTAGAGCACATTTTCAACAGAAATACTTAAAAGTATTGGTAAAAGAGGAGGTCTTGACCCATATGTTGATTAATCTTTGAGATTATCTTAATTTAAATTTCTGTTGATCTTTGCAAATCTTTGAGTATGGCCAGCAATGTATAAACGTGAATTTATCAATGGTAGTGAAATTTCTCAGTGGTTGTATAATAAAGAAGGCAGAGGTATGTAGAAAGAACAGGAGCACACAATGGCTAGTGCATGCAGAACACATCATATGGAAAAGTTCAATATAAATTCTGTAAATGAATAACTACAGATTTTGTAAATAAGGATAACTCACTACTACAGCCTATTTACAAGTGACAAAATGGATTGGATTCTTTTATGACACAATGTTTTATAGAGCATATGAGAAGAGTAATAAATATGAATACAAGGTAAGATAATGTCAGAGTTTAAAAATGTTCCAGAACCGTTAATGAAAGTCTAGCACACTCAAAGGGACAGTCAGGTATACATGTTTCCAATGTAAATGAGACTATTCAATTTAGAGATGCTATCTGTGATTTTTAAAATATAAGAAGAGAATCCATTTCATAAAAAGGGTATCCTATTAATTAATAAAAGAGAGAGTTATAGACTACATGAACCTCCCAGAACCATTAAGAATCTGGTCCAAATTTTCATTTGGCAGGCAATTTGCTGAATTGTGTGCATCTGTGGGTAAGAGGAAAATGTTACAACTCAGGGTGGATAATAGTCTGTCTAATGGCTTTCCTGTTAATTGGATTAACTTCGTAGGATAGAAGTAGACCTGATTCTGTTAGAGAATATGTTCCTTGCTCAGGGCAGTACCTTTCAGACAACATGATTACATGATTTTACCTGGCCATTTAGTGTTAACCTAAGACCATGCAAAAATGAATAATGCATCTCCAAATACCCATATTATAGCAAAATATATAACACTCAGCAAAATGATCTGACAGAGAGAGCATTGCCTAAAAGTCAAGTCTACTGAGCTTCTGTTCCAAATCCAGTTCCAATTAAATGTACCAATTTAATTGTTACTTATCTGCTGTCTTCCTATTTCCTTCCCCTACCCCAAGAAATAGAAATAAATAATTCATAATTGAGAAGGTCAAATAAGGTCATTTTATATTTATTTATGTTTTACATATATATAGACATGTATAAATATGTAATATATAGATATATTTAATAGAATCATCTTTTACCTTCTATATGTGTATGTGTGTATGTTAAATTATTTTACTAAGATCTTTTATTACTGGAAGAAATAGTTATCTTGGTCTTTACTTAAAATCTTCATCTTTTTACTATATAAAAGAACTTTTCCCAGGTCGCTATGACAAATGTTAGTGTAAAAATTCACACTATTACCTACTACCATTACCATCTGACTTTGAATCTAGTCACTCTGCTTGAAATTTCTATGTCCACAAATAACAG
The DNA here is from genome assembly GCF_045843805.1 of Urocitellus parryii. Taxonomy (NCBI): domain Eukaryota; kingdom Metazoa; phylum Chordata; class Mammalia; order Rodentia; family Sciuridae; genus Urocitellus; species Urocitellus parryii. The sequence goes on from NC_135541.1 coordinate 77,065,370, forward strand.
CAGTGGTAATTATATCTAGCTTACTAATGAGAGAATACTGTCTGTATTTTCTAGGTGAGGAAAATGAAGCTCAGTGGTCTAGTTAACATATCCAAGTTCACACACTCAGCAAGTGAAAGAATCAGATCCTAATATTCTGGATGTGTAAGATGAAAACTCATTTTCATATTAGCATTAAGTTTTGAGAGGCTCAAGCAAAGTCAGGGAACACACACTGTAGGCTGTGGGGTGGATGAATGGAGGGCTGAATATAAATACATAAATTTACACACTTACAGAAAGCACATAAATTCCCTGAGTCTCGTTTTCATCTATGAAATGGTGTGATTACCCCTTCATGACCAAAGCCCTGTGCGGTTAAATGAGATGCTTTATTTACACTTCAATTTGGCTTTATTCACTTACTTATTTTTGTTTATGTAGTTTTAAAACAACACTAGAAGAATTTGTTCTCTATTTTTAATTGCTTTATATAAAATGCATGTTTTATATAAAAATCCTATTATCTATAAGTAAGGCTCTTCCTTTCTATTATACAGAGTCAGTATAAATTTTGAAATTATTTTATTAAAGTGACAGGCTCTCATCAGAGTACTTAATATAAGATGAATCTTTGGTTGTCTCATTTTTATTTTTATTGAAAGACTCTATGTAGTGTAATGTATAACCTGATTAGAACTCTAGCATAAACAATTTTTAATGCAAACCAGATTAAAAATCTTATTTAACCGATTATTAATGAGATAACCTAAAAGATTTACAACTAGCTCTGGTATAAACACTTAGATCTTAAAATCATACCATCTAGGGCTGGGGATGTGGCTCAAGCGTAGCGCGCTCGCCTGGCATGCGTGCGGCCTGGGGCTCGATCCTTAGCACCACATACAAACAAAGATGTTGTGTCCGCCAAGAACTAAAAAATAAATATTGAAATTCTCTCTCTCTTTAAAAAAATAATACTATCTAAGTAAAGAGACAATATGATATATATTCAAAACTTTTCTTTGTTTTGTAAATATTTCACATAGGATTCTTTAAAATAAGAAAACAAGGGTCTGTAGCTTAGCGGCAGAGCGCTTGACTAGCATGCGTGAGGCACTGGGTTCAATCCTCAGCATCACATAAAAATAAACAAATAAAATAAAGGTATTCTGTCCGTCTACAACTACAAAAATTTTTTTAAAAAATAAAATAAGAAAACAATAACTGAATGCTTATTTGATGTGTCCTTTAGATTAAATGGCATTGTCTCCCTTTATTGTACAATGGCTTTAGGAGGTATAAATTATTTTAATAACATTTTTACACATTAGGAAGTTAAGGTTTCATTGTCTGAGGTCACAAGCAATTAAGTGACAGCAGGGTATTAAATTCGAAAGACTGTACTCATCTTCCTACTTTGGTTAGAGCCCAGAGGTATGTCTCTAAGGTCACATACTGTTGCAATGGGAATGAGAGGCTTAATTAGGAGGTCTTGATTTTCATTTTAAGTTGTTAACACATGGAGGGGCTTGAGGGTTTTATGATGGTGGAGGACCATGGTGGATTTTCATGCTGATAAGTAATCTAGATCAGTGGGTGAAAGAGTGGGAGTGGGACACGGTTCTCAAGAACACACAGTGGAGAAATAAACTTCGGCAGTGTATAGAAAGGGAAGACAGAGAAAGTCTGTGGAAATGCATTAGAGATACAATTTTTAGATACTGTGACTGACTGGATGCAGGTAGGGGACATAAAATGTAGGGGGAATGACTATTTTTATTTGAGTTTGAAATATTCAAATCCAACAAGTGTTCAGGTATTTGAATAGAAGTCCAACTTGGAAGTACAACTGTTGGCATCTCTATATAGAAGGGGCCATTGAAACCTTAGCATGGAGAGGGGGAATAAATACCAAGGAATTGCTTGAAGACTCCATGGTTCTTATGGATTTTAGGAATTGCCTTTTACTACTGTACCTCAAGTTACCATTTTGGTAATTTGAATAATCCAGGCTCTTGCTAATTGCTCCACATTTGCACTTCTGGTCTTACTTCTACAACACACTCTTAGCTCTTCTTTATGTGGTTGGCTCCTTCTCTTTCATGGAAAAACAACTGCCCTTGTCTCTGATCCACATGGTTACTTCCAGAGCACTTGTTATAATTTGCACTTGATTTACTTGGAATTGTGTTTTGTGTCAACCATTGAGAGGCAAAAGAAAGGCTGGAACCATGGTTTGTCTTGCTCAGAGATGAATCACCATCAACTAGGAAGTACTGGGTATAAAGAAGGCACTTACAGTTTTTGAATGAATGAATGACTGAATAAATAATAAATTGTGGATTTTGATTTTGAGGGATAGTAACATGATCCAAATCTGTCACTCTCTTTACCTCCACATGATCCTTTTGCCCTAGCTAATTCCAAGGTGACTCCCTGAACATTCTATCCTCTTCACATTCTGTGAAATATTAACTAGATTCTCTGATCTGGACTTGTGACCTATTCCTGTCTCTCAAAATTGCTTTCCCAGCACTTGTAACATGTGACAAAAAAACTGTTACATGACTGTTTTCCTTCGCCATTAGAAGAGCCATGAAGTTAGATAGCGCCATGTTCTGGAGCCCTCCTAAAATTCATATGTTGAAATTCTAATCTTCAATGGAATAGAATTTTGAAGTAGGGCTTTTGAGAGGTGACAAGGTCATGAGGGTGGTACACTCATAAGTGGTATGAGTGCCTGCTGCAGTCTGGCTGCAGCAAAATAACGGGGGGGGGTGACGAGGAACTTGTGTAGATTGATACAGCAGGAGTGGGAGCCATTTATTGTAGGACTGGAAGGGTATTTATACATTCCACACAGCTTATCTTAATTAACATAAAATAGATACAGCAGTCAACCAATAAGGAGTCTCCACACTTAATGGCTCACTGGCGTTACTTCACAAACCACTCCCTCTGGCAAAATGCCAGGCACCATCTTGACTTGTTTACAGACTCTAACGAGTGCCTTTGTAAACAGGCCCCCAGGAGTTTATTAATACCTTCTACCATGGAGGACACAATGAGAAGAAGCCATCTATGAACCAGAAGGCTGGCCCTCAACAGATATTTTATCTGCCAGTGCATGAATCTTGGACTTCCTCAGCCTCCAGAACAGTGACAAAAATGTTCTGTTGTTTATAAGGCACTCAGTTTATAATATTTTGTTACCGCAGCCCAAACAGACTAAGGCTGGGAGCATTCATACTCTCAACTCTAGTTGAGTGCTTGGTACACGGTAGTTATTTGACCATTATTTGTTGAATAAATCATGGCTGAATGAATAACAGGGGAAAGGCTGGCAGTGTATTAAATATAACCAAGGGCATCTAGAAACATACCCAATTAGCATTGTGACTTGGAACAGATTACTTAGACTGTATAACCATGTCCTCATTCATTTGGGAAATGGTAGTACCTAAGTTTGCTCCCTCTGAAGGATGCATTTGGGCACAGTAGAACTGAATTAGAGAAAGAGGGTAAGGGGGATAGGGAGGTAAACATTGAAGAGCTACTCTTCACCACCCTTATTAGATATGAACTGGCCTTATACATACATTTGGATGGATTCATTGTAGAACTAACCGAAACCTGTTGACATAGGTTGCATTAGTAAAAGAGGCAACAAAAGAGCATGTCTGAAATACTTTATAAAATTTTATTTGATATTATTCAATCATACAGATTTCTATATCTTGCATTTGCCATAAAAATATGCCACAGATTGTTACTTTCTGATTTACTACTTATACATTCATATTAAAATGTGCTATAAAGGAGAGAAAGTGAATTTATGTAATGCTACTTATTGATTATGAAAATAGAGAAATAGAAAAATATTATTTATTAATATCAGAAAATATAAATTTCTTTTTCATTCTATGGCTTTAAATTAAACATAAATGGTAAAATAGAAAGTAGTCAAACTGGTTTTGCAAATGACATACACATTATCAATACTATATTTTTCATTCTTGAATAATGAAGCACATGACTCAGCTGTGTGTAGTTTGGGCTTTGTTTGAACATTAATTGCTATAATCATAAAGGTTACTATTAAAAGCAGATAGAGCAGATCTGTGCACAGTAAAAGAGTGGCATTAACCAGAGTGCCATTGTAACATCTTATTTCATTAGGAACATAGTTTAAATATTTAAAGGAGAATGTCATGTGGTCCACTGGTGAGCAGTTTGGACACCTGTCTCAGGCATGAGTGGTAAATATTCTCACTTTTGGCACCTAGCACCCCAAAGAAGCTATGAGAGCAAGAGGGCCTTCATAAAGTTCTATTAACTCTCTTTTAGACTTTCTTTTCCTGCCATGGTAAATAATTATTTGACTTTCTTCATTTGTACTCTATGGTACTAATTACATTTTCTGAGAAGCAGTATTAAAAATGAAAGGTAATTTTTAATTACAAAAATGTTTCATCAGAAACATTTTCTTGTATGTTAAAGTGTATTTTGTTCCAGAATACTTAATTTCTCTTACAATTAGAAATCAAAGATGGAGCACAGCACAGGGCTATTTGGAAATTATCACAGTAATTGCCATGAAAAAGTTAATTTTTCACAATAGACAACTGACAGTGAACATCCAATTAACTGCTACACAGTTATTTAATAGCTATCCTCAGAAAAGAATTATTCTATTTTATGATCATTAATTGGTCACTGGAATTAGACATTTTTTTAATATAGAAATTTAGTTAGAAGTTGTATATATATTTTAATTGGGAAAGAAGTGAACGCAATGATTACAATTTTAAAAGATAAGCATATGTAGGTGACATTGAAGTTCACAGCAACTGTTTTGCAAATCGCCTTAACACACAGGCTTCACAGCTAAGGGTAAGCCTCTCTGTGGTTCATAAGGTGTTGTCCTGGAAACCATTTTGATGCAGTCGATAATAGGGCAGACACTGAGACAGAGAGTGCAGCCTGTACACTTGTCAGTAATCGTGGGCAGGTGGGTTTCCGGATCAAACTGTATAGCCTATAAACAGAAATAAAGACTATTAATGCTACTGCCACCAGAGTCAAGAATGCCCCCATCTTATCATCAACATTTTTCTCCACTGCAATGGAGCTATACTCAGAGAAAGCAGGGCCAGCACCACTGTAGTGCAACTATAGCAACAGCTGAACTGACAGAGGAGGAAAAAAGAGAGAGAAACAAAATCCTTTTAAATTAGAAACAGAATGTTCAAAATTCCTTAGAGGTATTTTCCTTCTCTGTGTGAGGGAATATTTCATAACACAGTAATTCTCTAGTTTTCTTTGTTCTGAGCAGAGCTCAGGTCTTGCTCATCTAACCAGGACAGGGTGTCTTTCACCTGAGGATGTTGGGGGGTGTTTTCACACATTCTCCTTTTCCTCCTCACATTTTCCTTCTTGACAGTGCAGGGTGTTATTGTCACGTGGGGTCAAGAATGTGCCTGTTTGGATTTCAAATCATGCATGTAGTTTTTATAAGAAAACAGTTTTAAAAAAAACTAGCTTTGTGATTTGAGAATTTTCAAGCTACTTCTAGGCATTGTCCCCCATCAAGGGGACAAATCATTGAATGGAGAGCCAGGATAACTGGTGTCCCACCCTGACCCTGACAGTCCTCAGTTACAAGAACTAGGGCTAGGGCTCAAGCTCAGAAAACTACTTGGGATTTCTAAAAATTGGATAACTTCTTTTTTTTTTCCTTTTTCTTTCAATCCAGGATAAACAATAAAAATACCCAATGTGAAATGAGGCTTGAGAGTTTTTGTAGAGTATGATGATTTCCCTGCCGGAAACCATTTCAACAGTGGGAACAATATGGGAGTCCTCTGGGGAAGGCACAGTCCAGGAAGGACTGTGTGGGGGCAGGTGGCTGGGGCAGAGGGGAATTAGGGACCTGATGTGCAGTCTCACTTGCAGAACAAATTCAGTGTTCACTCAGTCTGTGTACTAATTTGGAGTGACTAGGTAGGGGCTGAGGGTAATTATGTGGGACAGTAAGTATCCCTGAAACCACTTACCCCTGAGGCCAGGTCTGCAAATCTTATATTTTCAAATAATTTTGTGATTGTGATTTTTCTCCCTGTCTCATGTTTGTGTTATAATCCAATTTAAGACACATAGTCATCTCTTGATATTGGGGATTGATTTCCAGGGCACCCTGTGAATACCAAAATCTATGGCTTTTCAAGTCCCTTATATAAAGTGGCATAATATTTGCATATAACCTACACTTATCCCTCCCATTTCTATACCACTGTAGTACCTAATACAATGTAAATGCTATGTACCTCATTATTGCTGTATTCTGTAGGTGATATTGGGGAGGAAAAAAGTTTACACAGGTTTAACACATATGCGATTTTTTCCCTGAATACTTTTGATATGAGGCTTGTTGAGTCATGGATGTGGAGCCTGTGGCTATGGAGAGTCAACTGCAATATTTTGTTGTTCCTTAAAAAGTTCACACTCAAATGATGTTACATGTAACCATATTTTTCCCCTATTTCCATTGTAAATCATGATGTTGTTAATATGCAATTGGTTTGATTTATATTTGAATCATAACTATAGCTATAACAAATCATAAGATAATTTGTCCACATAAATTGTTGTTATACTTTGTAAAACACTTCAGATTGCTGATTAGGTAGGTAAAAGTGATTTTTCTTCCTTATGTACCCCAATTTTATAAGCAGCAAATCAATGATAAAAATGATAAAAACTTATGCTAGAAAACCTTATACTTTAAAAACTTGCAAAAATACAAACTTCAGATTCAACTGAAGTTTTAATTTTATATTCAACTAAAAGTTTTAATTTTCTATTTTTTAATCTTTTGAGAGAAAAGAGTCAAAGAAGCACTTTCCAAATTTTTTCTAACATATAATTGTGATCTTTTTTTATTAATAGGAGACTTATTACTAAAGTTGCTTAAGACTAGAATTCCAGGGTAGCAGTTATATGCTAAGATTTAAAGTATTACAACCATGATGCTATCTATGATAGTTCTAGGACTTTACTTTTTGAAGATGGGGCATTTTATTATTTATCTAGAAAATTCCATTCATCATTTCTTAAAAACCATTTTATTTTATTTCTATATATCTTTTAAAAATTAATAAAAATAATATAATTCAAAGTTTTTACCAATTTTAGTAGGTTAGTAATTTTGAACAAATTTTTAAATTTGCTTTCTCCAAAATCCATATATTAAAACATTCTTTCACTTTCACAATAAGTCAGGCCCTTGAAGAAAAAACTTACATTTAAAGCTATTGTTATTATAATTTTTATTCATTTCTAAAATTCAATTAGTTCAAGATCATAATTGTGTCATGCTCTGTCAAAAACAGAAGTTTATAAATGCATAGGAGATAATTGAAGACATAAATCAAAAGTTAAGGAGACGTTCATAGGACATGTTTTCAAGAGGACAACCCACCCCAAAGAAGCTGAATACCCAGTTGAATACCCAGTTTGTCTGTCTTTCTCTCTCTCTCTCTCTCTCTCTCTCTCTCTCTCTCTCTCTCTCTCCCTCTCTCTCTTTCTTTTTTTTAACTACAGTAGACTCTTTGCTGAGGAACAAGGACCCGAGAAGGAACCATGGCTCCCTTGATGTGGTAAAGATTACATTCTGTGTACTTTACCAGGTACAAAGACTTCCTGGGACCAACCTTCACAACTGGTGGTTGAAAGTGCTTTTCCTTTGTTGCTGTAGTATAAATGCTCTCAGTATTGAGTGGAAGAGAATTCTCTTTAGGCAGAAGGAATCAAGCCCTTTCAGGGTAATGGCAATGAATGGAGGTTCTTCTGCCTTCTCTTAGTATCAAAACGTAGACTTTACTCATGTCCATCATTTTCTGTGAGTTTCTTTTCAGCTGGATTTCTCCCTCCAATTTTATGGATGATAAAATGATATTAAAAATAATACTGTGCACTAAAGAGTGGCATAGTTAGTATCAGTTATTATTTTTCTTAAAAAAAAAAACCAACTATGCTACAAGGCTGAAAAGACAGAAAGATGTGCCTTTGCAGAGGAGCAATACTTGGCACATCTGCTTTGTCCTGCACACTTAGCAACAGAAGATACTTTTCTCCCTGACCTTAGCCCCTACTTCCTTATAAACAAGAAAAAATAAAAAATAAAAAAATACAGCAAAAGAAACATGCTTCATAGCATCTTATTCCAGCAGGATTCTTACCTGGTAGCCAGAGTCATTACAGGTCATGTAGCATTTACCACAGTTGATACACATTTCTTCATCGATCATAGCCACAACCTGCTCTGTGATGCTCAGTTCACCGTATGCTCCAAGGTACTGCAGTGCTCTTCCGATTACCTCCTAAAAGACAGACAACAGATTACTCAGTGCTTGTTTTAAAACATTTCCATGTTTTAATATAACGTATTGCAAAAATACAAAACTTCAGATTCAATTGAAGTGTTAATTTTACATTCAACCTTACGTTCAACTAAAGTTTAAATTTTCTATTTTTTAATCTTTAAAAAAATAGATTGCAATCAGAGACTTTAGGTATTACAGTGCTTAGATGAGGACTCCATAATTGTGGCTTACATATTTCTGAAAGATGGGCAATATGCATGTCAACTTTAGAAATAAAAGACAATTAACTACATTCAGTAAGTTTTCTACTGGATAACCTAAAACAGAATTTCAGAAAGCAGGAAGGGGAAATGATACATTTTCATGTTGTTAGTGCTTGCTTTTTCTCAGATTTGGATGTTGAAAGTAATGAGAGATGTTAAAAGGTAATATACTTATACTAGAAAATGTTAGATTGCTAGGAATGCAGGGAATAAAAGTCCAAATTCTATATATTTATATCACCATAACTGAATGCTAGATTTTCATTTAGAAAAAATTGCTTTGAGAGCACACTCACCTGTCGTGTTAGAAGAATATATTGCATTATTTAAAAATTATAATGTATGCTAATTCATTAGATTGATCCAATAGTTAAATTAAATGCTCTTTTACTTTAAAGAACTGAAATTTCTTCATTCACTGCTGAAGATCTTTCATGCAGTTACACATTGCTTTGTTCTCCATATTAATTGGAAGTATGCTTAATATGTGAAGCACAGAGGATGTTTCATCAACAATAAGAAACACTTTGTTTCACAAAACAAAACAGAATAATGTAACAATGTTTGTCAAATTAGTATGCTGTCAAGATTTTTCTGCTTTTGTGTTTTAATTTTTAAAATAAGACTCTTTTGTTTGAATTCAAGGTCCATGTTGAAGGAGGTTTGACTCTCACTTAATGCCATCGTTCTATATTCTCTTTGGTATTTTATTTTCTGCACTTCTTTTTGCGACCTTGGTTACCCTTCTTTACCTTATTTTCTACTTGAGCTCTAAATGACAATACGCTTATTACCATGAGCTTTCGAACTGAGACTAAGTTTACATTATTTATACAGTTCATTTGTGTACTCTCAAGTTGTAAGATGATAGAAAAAGTTTCAATACTGTCTTGCCTACTTTCTTTTCAATGTGTTGAAGTTGCCATTTCAACTATACTGCAGTCTGTTTGTAGGTGGGCGCTTGAGGTCCAAGACAATATGGCCATTCTGAATCACTCTCACAAGCTCAAGGTCCACATTTGTCAGCTACATGATGAGCCTTCTCTCTCAACACTGGTAGTGCAAATTCACCACTAACTGAACCTATCATTAGGGACTTAAAACTAGATCTTCCTACAGATTTCCTAGTTTTTGAACACCATTAGGAATTTTCTAGTCATGCAGAAGCTTAGAATTTCAATTATATTTTACTCAAATGTCTCCCTTCTAATATCTCCTTTGTTGTCACACCCTTGGAGTTCAGGATCTACCATACCTTTTGCATTCTCTGTCTTTTCACATCTTTAAACATTACTCATTAACTTCTAATCATTTCTAATGGGGTTGTAAGAATCTACCTGGTAAGTGTCCTCCTCATATTCTTCCTTTCTCACTCCTCCCTATGCAATGCTGCCATCTTAATCATGGTTGCAAAGGTGCACACTAAATTTCTCACTACCTTGCTCAAACATTTGCTGAATTAAGTCCAGACTTACCAGGCTGGCATTTTAAGATTCCTACCAAGTTGTCTTTTTCTGTGTAGTTTCTCTCTTCCAAACACCATTTACTTTAGCAACACTGTATGCATCTGGGGAACATCTGACTCATCTAATTTTATGTGTAATCCTCTATGCAAAATACCTTTTCTTCTTATCTCCTCTTTGAAAAATCCCATATGTATTGCAAACTATTGTGGTTTAGATATGAAGTATCCCCCCAAAGCTCATGTGGGAGACAATGCAAGAATGTTAAGAAGTGAACTGATTAGTTTATGAAAGTTGTGACCCCATTAGTGGATTAATCCACTAATTGATTAACTGGGGATAACTGTAGGGAGTTAGCATGTGGCTGAAGGAAATCAGTCACTAGACATGACTTTGGGGTTTATATTTTGTCCTGGTGAGTAGAGCTCTCTTTGTTTCCTAGTTGCCATGTCGTGAGCTATCATACCCTTCTGCCATGCTCTACCTCACCTTGGGCCTAGAGCTCTGGAGTCAGCTAACTGTGGACTGAAACAATGAGAAAAAATAAACTTTTCTTCCTCCAGGTTGTCCCTGTGGGTCATTTCATCACAGTGATGAAAACCTGACACACAGAAATTTCCTCAGTTGTGACTATTTCATGAGAGGTTTCTCAATTCTTCCTTCTCTTTTCCTAACTAAATGTTAAAATGTGATCTTTCTCCCTCTCCTTCTTCCTCTCCCTTCCCCATCACCTACCTACCTTCCTTTTGCCTTTGCTCTCTCTGTCTCAACCTCTCTCCCACCCTTCCTTCATTTCCTCTCTCTTTTTTTTTCTAACGTTCAATGAAATTTTATGTTTTAGTGAAGCTCATGATAATAGAGCACTTTTGAATCTTTACTGTTTTTCAGGCCAGTGCCATAATTTCTAAACATTTTCTCAGTTAAAGTTCATGAATTTTATGTAGAGTGAGGTGTCTGTGATTTAAGATATAAAATTAAGTAAATGATAAAGCAGGGATTCACACCAGTGCTGCCTGACTTCAAATACCATGATCATAAGGTGACACGTTTGTTATTCTCCATTTAGTGAGTGTTCATGTTATAGATTTTCCAAGGCTAGCTTCCTGGGTTGCAATCTTTTAGTGGGCTTTATTTTTGTATTAAGTGATGTATCTTGCTTTTGTAGAGCATTGAAATGTAATGGGTATTCAAATATTGAAATAAATTTATCTTTTGTATATCTATGGGCTAAACAGAGAGTAGGTACATAGGTGGGGTAGTAATTATTTTATTGAACATTTATATTTATATGAGATTTTCAAATACAAAAGAGGCAAGGAATCTGAACATGTTTAATATTTTCTAAAAATATTTTAAGATAGCCAATGTATGAGGTTGCTATCACTATTTAAAGCAATATTTAAAAGACTATTTACCTGTTATAGAACATATTTTTTTAGATCAAGTAAATAAATCAATGAAAACAGTTGTTTTACTCAATCAGATCATGATGACTGAAATCACCACTAAATATTCAAAAGATGATTTATCCGGAAACTCCCGGATAGTCATCAAGCTTTAGAGATTTTTCAAAATAAACAATATAGATACCTATGAGATCTCATTGTAGGAAGCAAGTACATATTCTGTGCATATTAAATATGCCTTTTATTCTGTATTAGATATTTGCTGCTATAATTTAAGAACAGCATTGTTTAATGTGAAATCGAATGATACAAGGTCTTTAGGGCCTTTAGAAGTTCTTTAGCACATGGTATCAAAAAAATCATTCTTGTTTATTATAGTTCTTGAAGAAAATGTTATGTATTTATTTAAATCTGAAAGTGGATAAAAACTATTTTAAATCATTTTTGGAAGGAGTATGAAAGAAAAAAAATATCATTTTGTATGGCTGAAAATGTGGACATTTGTTGAAATCCCAAAGCCTCCCAGTATACTGCTAGCTTATGAATACCCTTGAGTACACGTCTTGGAATTTGGAGATTACAGAAAGTTGCATATAATCAGGAAAGCACACATGGCTAGTAGGGTCCCTCTTGGATACACATCTGCAGAGATTAGGGAGCCTACACTCATTATTCCATAGAGGGTGTGAAGACACAAAGGTTGTGCAGTCTGTTATAGCTGTTCCTGATTAGTGGAACTGTTTATGTGTGGATATGTACGAGGAGAAAGTGATGCTAAATACTTGAAATTAAAGATGTGTTATTTGAATACAGGTGTTCATAGAGTTAGCATTATAAAGGAGAGTGGATTTCCAGAATCTTCTCTATAAATTAATTCTTTGTTCAGGATATTTAAATGATTTTTTTTTTACTATTAATCAGTCAGTACATCTGCTTGATATAAAGTTTAGGACCAAAGAGTGAAGAACTAGAAGGACTTGACCCCATTCCTGATGTTTCCGGCTTTCTCCATTAGGATTTATATAAATGTATTCATTTTTGACCTTTCTGAAAATACAGTTGAAGTATTTTTAAATTGTGATTATTATTTGGCATGTTAACTGTTCTATTTCAAATCTTCCCATTTGATTAGCATACTTTCTATAATTCCCATAAACATGTGCTCTTCGAAGGCCAGAACCAAGGACAGCATACTGTGGGCAATTGCTGTAACTTCTAACCTAAAGAGACCCACTGTTTAAATTATTTGGGTGTTTAGCTGGCATGGTGGCCCACACCTTTATTCAGAGGCTGAGAAGGAAGAATCACAAGATCAGGGCCAGCCTGGGCAACTTGGTGAGACACTTGTCTCAAAAAAATAAAATATTTAAACCAGCAAAAAGTAAACTATTTCTAGTTTAATTACATAAGCATTTCTTTACCTTTACCATTATAAGTGTCACATGTTCTTATCTTTTTTACCATGTTTGCTCTTTGCCAAATAAACCCATCCAAATAGGAAATAAGACAATTTACTTATCTTACTGAATTTACGCTCACAGAATTTATGCTGATTCTTAATAACTTCTTCCTTTATTAATGCTCTTAAGGCAAAAGTTTAATGATCTTTGTAGAATTCTTTTGGGATTAAATCTCAAGCTCCCTGATCTACTCCTATATTTTCTCCACTCCATCATCCCTCCCACATCCACCTTTGACTTTTTAAAAATCCTGGAGCAACATTTATTTTTCAGCAGCGTGGTACCGTAATCACATACACAAGGACTTTCAAAAACACAGCCTGCAGCTCCTTCTTGATATCCCACCTCATGCCTTTCAGTGGGGAGGCAGGGAAGAGGCTGCACACTTAGAAAGGAGAGGCTGACTCTGCCTTCAGAACGCTGGTAACTGGGGATTCAGTTGAAAACACTGAGATGAGAGGACAGAGGCAGATTATGATCTAGAAAATGAGGTAGAAGCTTGACCAAGAAATAGGACAGAAGCACATAAATGTGGGGAGAGAGGGTGGCGTGGGCGGGAGCATTAGTGAGAGAGAAGTTTCAGTGCAGATCCTGGCCTTGACCCTGACATTCTTTCTATGTGGGGTGGGCTCAAGCTTCAAAATAGCAGGCTCTGGCAGGATGCTTTGGGTTTAAATTGATTTAATGAAGCTAAGTGTATTTTTATGATAACTGTGTCTATCTTTGGCTCTAACTCTCAAATACACTTTCCTGGCCCTTTTCAGTTCAAAGAACATTCTGTACAAGGATGCTGAGGAAGATAATAGGAATGGAAAAGTCCTTCTCTCTCATTGTAATTTAACAATATAGCATCTATTCTAAGTAGTGGGTGCATTTTTTTGTCTTAATAGACAAAAATAAAATTTCTATTTTTCCTCATATTTCCTCCAAACTCAATTCACTTGACGCTTTAGCACTTCTGTCCCATCCTCGAATCTCAAGGCCATGATTTTGAATTCATACTCGGTAATGTGATATCATTGTTTTGTTTTGCATAACCATTGAGTACTGAGTTATCTAAATATTTTATGTTTTTTCTTACTCTTTGGGCAACAGTGAGGATGTCATCAAATTTTAATGGACATCTTCTCTTTTATCTGGATTCATCTTTGGGTTAGAGTTGTTGACTGTGGGCTTATGAACTTTCAGCCTTGAAGTTCCAGAAACTAGATTTTCTACACGAGGGACACTTGTCTACATAAGTGCAGATTTCCCTTCCTTGGTCTTATAAACTTTAAGATAACATGGGATGGTTACTTTCCTTCCAAATTCCTTTTTCTACCATTTCCCCTAGATTCTTCAAGGAGCCAGCAATCAGCCAGTGCAGCCAGAGTCCTCATCTCTCTCTCTCTCTCTCTCTCTCTCTCTCTCTCATGAAATTAAATTTCCAGAAAAAAAGGCTATTCAATAATTTTTTCAGATGTTTTGCTTTCAATGGAGTGGAATTCTCATCTGAAGTCTATAAAGGCTTATGTGGCTCTTCTATCTTGCCTGTCCATATTAACCATCTGTTTACGAGGTCTCTGATGATAGTCTCAGGACAACATTTCTGTTTTTCTTTCATTTCACTTTCCTGCAGCTGCTTCCTCCATACTTCACTCCTGGGTTTATGTAGTTCCATGTCTGCGTCCATCTTTTTGACGTATACCTCCCTGCCCCGCCCCCTTCCATGAGACCTACTTATAATAAGTAACATGTACCTTTTCCTTGCCATATTCCAGTGAGGAATCACATCTCAACACATCCTCCAAAGATTTAAGAGATCATTTTGACCAAATTCTATTACGTTTTTAAAGTTCAGTTTGGTAAATTGTCATCTGCTATTGGTTGGAATACAGACAACTGAGAATATGAATGCTGCCCCCAGCACATTTCTCTAGTATCTTCTGAAAATTGCTGGGCGAGTCTTCCACTATTTTTCTTTCCACGCCATCCCCTTATGCTCCATAGTATCTAATATGGTCTTACAGTTTGATCTGAGTACTTTCCTCCTTCCTTTCACAATTCAATTGAAATAATAAAGCACTCGATCAGGCTGACTGGTCTCCTGCCAACACTGTCCTGCCCGTCTTATGAGATGCAGTCCATCTCTTAGGAGGAGCAGCAGGAAGAAGAGATGAAAACATCACTAGTGCCCCTAAACCATTCATTTTCCTACCCAGAAATTTGAAGACGTTAGAGATACATCCTTGGCTTCATAAAGACATTGAGAATTCATTCTCATATATATCAACAGAAGTGGGAAGCATTCGAGGGACTTTATAAGTCTTGGCAGACTCTCAAGTCTGTGTTATATGCTGCCTGGGAATAAAGCACGTTTCTTATTTAGCTGGGCCAAATGTGTTCACTGTCGCTTCAGCTGTCTTAGGAGGGGACGCTGGTCCTTCCTGAAGGAGGCACTCCCTGCTTTCTTTTCTCTAGCACAGGTGCACCTGTGGGATATGTCCTCCTCCGTAGAAGGAACCTTTATCCTCATTGCAGGAGGCTAGTCCCAGTTTTCTTTTGTCTTATATTCCCCCTGCAGCCTTCCAACACTGGTTCTTCTATCTTCTCCTTCTTCAGAATCTTTTTCTTTCTGTTTCCTTTACAGACTCAGTAGCTTCAGAGCACAATAACAAGAATGATACGCACTATGTCATTATGAAATGGAAACCAAGAAATGAAGGAGAGAAGGAGGAAACTACCTGGATGCCAGGCTGTGCCCTGGGCCTCAATCATTCCCTGGGTAGGATTGAGGGCCCCTGAGGCCAGTTTTCTGCTTCCAGGGAACAAGGAGAAGCAGAACGGCATGGTGCAAGGACCTTGGGTTCTCAAGGACCCTAGTTATCATGTGGCTTTGGGAATAAGCCCCCTTGATATTCCTGCTGGAATTATTAGTGGTTTCCTGGTTTGCACCCTTGCTCTTTTATACTGTGTTAAGGCCGATCAAGTTAGCTGAGTCGTATTCTTCATTATCACTTCTCTGCTCTGTCTGTTCTCTGAATTCCTGTGAACAAAAGAATAAGATTGCCACTTTGACACCACTGCCTCCTTGATCCACAGATTGTGCATGGATTTAAGGTCCCGTGGCTGCATGTTATTACAAGAATGTTTGAACATATGATTTGCAAACATGTTGATTTGATTGAAATGCCACCACCCCCCGGCCACCACCACCACGTGAAAGACAGGATAGGATAGTGCTTAAAATGGTCCAGGTTCTAGAGTTAGACTCAGATGCAAATCTTGTCTTTGATATCTTCCTAGCTGTGTGACCTTGGGCAAGTTATTTAACCTCTCTGTTTGTCAATTGCTTAATCAGTAAAATAGAAATAAAACAAGTATCTCATAGGGTTATTGTAAGGCTTACATAAGCTAATTTACAAGCACATAGCAGTGCTTGAAACCTCATAAGAACTCAATAAATATTAGCTTTTATTATTAATTCTCTGCTTAATTAACACTAATTTATTAAACTCCATTTTAAATATCACCATCTCTGTGAAGCTTTCCACAATTACCCCAGGCAGAACTAATCCCTTTCACTCCTGTGTTTTCCCAGAGCATTTTGTTCATATTTGATTGAACTGTAAATAATTTTTAACATGTGTCTTTCTCCCTTGCTAGACTATGTGCTCCATCAGGATAGATTCCTTTCTTTTTAAAATTCATGCTGTATTTCTAGTTTCTAGCATCATTCCTGGGTTGCAGGGAGTGCATAATAAATAAATGTTAGTGGTACATCTCCATGGTGATCACAAAAATCCCTGAGCTTGGACCATGCCTGGTGTACCTTTGGGGTCTCCCACCATCCACGGTCCTCAGCACCCCACTGGCCACATAACCAATACTCAATAAATACTCGCTGATATTGAAATTGCCTGCCTCTGAGGCAATAGACCATTAAATCATATTGGAGGCATTTGAAAGCAAAATAGAACAAAAGGTAAGCTCTATTGAGCATGGCTGGCTTAAAAATATCATCACTTTTATAACCGAGGAAGATGGGGTAGCTTAGAAACTTGAACATGTGGCTCCAAAGCTTGTTCAGACAAGAGAAGAGGGGCTTAGTGAACTTCCTGGGCTACTGGGGCTGTCTCTGTAGCAGGTGGGGAATAATAGACTGTGGTGGCTGAGAGGGAAAACAGCCTTATATGGAGCTTAAACCAGAAAAACCCAGTATGGAGGAAGAAAGAAGCAAGCAGATGGGTGGATGGAGAAAGCATTAAACATGAACAGAAGCATCCCAGGCCCTCTAAGACAAAGGCAGGAGGAAACACTGTGGGGAGAACACAAGAGGGATCCTGAAGCCCCAGGAGGAAATACGTGTGGTGCCTGGGTGTCTGCTGGGAAAAATAACAATGGGGAGACAAGAAGCAAGGTCTGAGGCACAAGCAGAAAGAGAGACCCTTGCAGGAGTGTGGCTGTTAATGTCAATGGGACCTGAACAACCCCACGGTCACATCATCCAGATGGGTCTGCAGTAATGGGTGAAGGGCAGGGGACTTGTACAAACAGGACAAGAAGCATGGCTGCTTCCCTTTGAACAGAACTGCCCTGTACACGATGCTTCCACACACTCCCTTTCATATAAAACAATGCTGTCCAGGCCTCTGACATTATCTCCCACTTATTCGCCTTCCTGCCAATCTCTTGCCTGGATTGTCACAATAGCCTTCTCACTGGTCTCCCTGCTTCTGTCCTTGCCTGTCTTGGCTCTTGTATCCACACTGCAGCCAGAGAGATCCCTTGCAAAAATGAGGTATCGTTTACATTCTCTGGTTCAAAAAGCCTGGATGGTTTCCTGCTAAGGGCTTTCCTGTTTCATGTGTTCACATTTTCTGTTCCATCTGCATGGACGCTCTTCCCCCAGATGTCCACTTCGTCCATCCTCTACTTTACCAGGTGTGGACTTAAGCGCCCTTGAAGCAGGCAAGGGCTCCTGACCAGCCTCTCTAGGGATTTCTGTTTTCCTAATCCTGCTGATTTTCACTCCAACACTTGTCACCATCTGGCATATTGTGTGTTCACTTTCTTATTTATCACTGTCTGTTCCTGACTACTGAAATGCAAGCCCCACAGAGCAAGGGTGTTGCTCACTGCTGGATTGCCAGTACCAGTGACTGTGCTGGAACTCAGTGGTGGGCTCGATGAAGCTATGGTGAGAGGTGGGAATCTCCCTGACTGCACCAGGGACAACAATATGAAACACAATACGTCCTTGATAGAAAAACTGGTGCTTTCTGACCCTGTGGACCAGGTCCTCCTTCTTAAGACTTTCTTTTCTTTCTTCTCCTTTTTTTTTTTAACTCTATGCCATCATCTGGTTACACTTCTATGATCATTTTTTTTCTTATTTCTTCCCCAGACATCATTATCTCCTCATAGGGGATTAGGCTAAGTGACAAATAAGAAAATATATGTGAAGATTCTCTCTCATATCTGGCACACAGTAGGCTGTTGAAATGTCAGTTCGTTCTCCTTGTGTCTTCCAGCATACACCCACAACTTTCTTTTGAGTTTGTCAATTTCAATATCCACAAATCTAAAATTTTTATCCCCCACCGAAAAACTCCATTAAACTCAAAGGCACGAAGAACAAAACCCTGAGGTATTATGTTTTCTTTATCTCAGTGGAACCATAAGGAATCTAGTCCTGATAATCCTCTTAGTCTTAACTAAGTTAGTCCCCCTTCCTTCAATATGAATCCGAAATCTTGGGGGAAGAATGAATAAGACTTTCAATTTCATCTGCCTCTACCACCATGTGCTCACCAAATGCAATGCCATACCGCAATTTCCAACTTGGTTCACCTCCAGAGCCACAGGTATTCCCATCATTCTTGAGTCCATTTTAATGGACAGAATGAAAACACATGGTCACTTAACTTGCTATCCCCTGTAACCGGTCCCTTCCTATGTTATAACTAAGACAAAGAAACAACTACTTAGGACATATTAGGTGCAAGCTAAAAGCACTTCAAACATGGTCTGATTTGTAACCCTATGAGGCAGATCTTTTATTATCTCCATTTCACAGATGAGGTCACTGAGCTCTACTAAATGACAATGCCATAGTTTGAACACAGGCAGTGAGACCGAGTAGTCCTGGGCTTGATTTAGGAAACTCTTTACCATAAATGTAATCTGCTAAAACCTTACAAACTTCTCTTTGTATTTTAATGAAGAAAATAGTTTCTTAAGACATTTTTTCCTGATCACTTTCTTTAAGTATTTCACAGATAAAATAAATCCAAATTTAGTTTAGTCCCTGTTTGCTATGCTTTGAATGTGTCCCTCAAATGTTGTTCACGTGCTGGGAATTTAGCTCCTTAAATTAAAATTAAATTTAACTCCTTAATTGAACACATTTTGAGGTTAATGTCATTTGGAGGTGGGCCCTTCAGGAGGTAATTAGGACTAGGTGAGGTCATAAGAGTGGGCTTCCTGACAGCCTTAATATCTTTATAAGAAGGCAAAGAGAGACCCAAGCTAGCAGGCTTGCTGACTTTCCATGTGATGCCTCCACCATGTTAGAATGCAAGAAGAAGGCCCTCACCAGATGCAGAGCAGATGTTGGTGCCAGGCTCTTGAACTTCACAGCCTCCAGCACAGTAAGCCAAAAACTTCTAGTATTTATAAATTACCCGGCCTCAGATATTTTGTTACAGCAACAGAAAACACATTAAAAACACACCACTTATGCCAAATGGCTTAAGGTTATGTCTGGACTCCATTCCTGTTCTAGTTGTCAGGATACAGTATCTTTAATCTCACTCCTTCTGGCAGCTTCAGCTGTTGTCTGCTGGCATATAAACACCCACAAGCCTAGATTATTGTCATATATACAAACCAAACTTTACCTGACTCTCTTTCCTCTTCTCATCATTGTCTTCTGGTCTTTCTCAAGTTAAGAAAGTATTCCACACACGGTCATTACTTCTCAGCCTCTCTTCAATCTTCAGTTTACCACCTACCTCCTATTTTACTATTTTACTGAAGCTGCTTTCTAAGCCAGAGTAAGCTAAATTATGATGGGTCTAAAGGTTACACTAAGGAGTTTATCTTAAGACCTTGGCTATGACAGGAAAAAAATTAAGTAATGTAAAACAACCAGAACTTCATTTAAAAATAAATGCTTTATAAATGTTGGAGGAAGGGTGGTCTAGAAGACCATGGATGATCCAAGTCTTAATCACAGAAAGACATGCAAGCTGGGGAACTCTTGCACCATCATTATAGTAAAACTTGAGAAGAGTCACAGAGGAAGATCCACAGAGAGAAGGAAGTGGAGGGATGGACACAGACCCCAGCACCATGGACTCCCCCATCCTCTCCTATTCTCCCAACCTGCTTCTCCTTCTGTCCCAGGAGGCTACAGGGTGTGTCTCTTCTCCTCGGGGTCCACCTCCTCCTGCCTTGTCTATCTAGTCAATATGAAGAAGAAAACAGACTTCTAGCACATATTTTAAAGGGAAGAGTCTCACAGTACCAGAAGCACTTTTGTGTTTTTCAAGTGTTAGAGTAGTTAGGTCTTGGTTGAAAATACCATAGTGTGTTTTAGCCCAGGATTCTGGATTTCATTGGAAAGTTTTATTTGTAAAGTTTTAATTGATCTATTTATTATTGAACAAAGAATTAATAGTAGCATAAAACTTTTTTTAATAGAAATTGACTATTCTTATTAGAACTTTTATCTAATTGATTTTTGATTCACCCTTGAAAAATTTAAGCAAGTTTTTAGAAACTGAAAAATTTTAAAAAATCACAGCAAATGATGCAAAAAAAAAGCAAGTGATGCAAATTATTATACTTTTTTGTTATTAAATCAAAATTTGGGAGGTGAAAGGGGTCACTTTAAAATGAAACTACTGAAGTCCTGGAATCATTATCTATGTATTTTGGGAAAAATTAACTTATAACCATTAATTAATACCTTAGAGCAATAAATTAGAGATTAATTAAGTGGTCAAATATAAATGTTAAAATTTTGAAAGAAATAGGGTAAATATTTATTCAATATTATTGTAGAAAAGGCTATACTCAGCAAATCAATAAAGAATGAAAAAAGACAAGATTCTACTGGAAATTATTATAAAATTTATAAAATTAAGACTTATTTGCACAGATATAAAATTACCATGATACAAATTATGAGACAAATGATAATCTTAGAAAATATATTTGAAATATTTTACAAAGTGCTGTGATTTTTAAAAATACAAAAAGTCCATAAAATTTTATAAGATAAATATTTCAACAGAAAATTGTTCAAAGCGCAAAAGAAAAAATGATCAACATATACATAAAAGTATGTCAAGCTACCAGTATGTGGATATTCAAAATTCTAAAAAAATATATTTTGACCTTTATATTAGTTAATAATAAGTTTGTTGCTAATGAAATGTCCCTTACATATTTGAAATGAATGTAAATTTGCACACCCTTCCTGGGAAATAATTTGAGGATATCTTATAAAAAGCCCTTATATTACTACTTATAATATGATAATTATAATATTATGATTACTTTTAAGAAAACAATCATAAGTCTACAAAAATTTCTATAGAATGATAGTTATAATAGTATTTTTTTTGTATCAATTCTGGAAATAATCCACATGTTCCACAATGTTTATTTAAAAATTAACAATAATATATTGATTTATGAAATAAAGTTATGTAAAAAGAGAAGCAATATATACTTGTGATTTTTATGTTAAATAGTTAAGAGTAGGAGAATCAGTATTGTTTGTTTTAAAACATTACACTTAGGTATAGGAAAAAGATTAGAAGTTTATAAATCTAAATTTTAATTGTGGTTAAGTTTAGATGGAAGATGGTGATTTTATATTAATCTTTATGCTTCTAATATGAAAACAAAAGCAAGTAAATGACTGAAAGGAGGAAAGGAAAGAGATTTCCTGTTCAGTGGTTTAATTTTACAAGTCTCTTGTTAGATAACCAGTTCAAATCAAGTGACTAGTAGTGTAACTGCCACAAAACCCACTTGTCCCAATTCTCACTAGAGTTCTTCCTCTAAAATACAGGCCATCCTCCGCTCTACACAAAGGTTTATAGAAAGCAAGATGAAGGGAGCATTTGTTATAGTAAATTTAATTCCTCATTTTCCAAGAAGTTAACTGCACTTACAAAAAATCGAAAATGTCCCACCCCAGAAAACTCCAGCATGGTTGGCTGCTCTTGTGTTTTCTGACAAGGCACACCATCTGTCCCCAACTGGCAACAGGTGGGATGGATATGGACACTCGGGAGAGGGCCAAGGTCATAGAACACGCACCGAGCACAGGAAACCTGCCACAGCTGCCACTTCATCTGCGGGCACGATGTAGTCCTAGGCACTGTAGCATGGTGTTCACCATGTCCTGAGGCCCGTGTGGCACGTGACACCAAGGATACTTCACTCAAGTAACCTCTAAGTTGAGACAGCCCAGGAGAAGAAGGTGAACCTGAACCATATCTAAGAAGAATCTCTCTCTCTCCTTGACACTTTTAAACAGCTTCATTTGCTTTCCTGACTTCTCATTTTTTAAAAAATTTCTTCTGTGTTTGACTTTGGGTTTTTTTTGGGGGGGGTGGGGCGGGGAAGGATATGATCCATCAGCTTTCATTCAACCACAGGAGGTTTTCTGTTTGTTCTGTTTCTGTTTTACTTCTGGGTTATCAACAGATTCCTTTAAGTGTGAGGGGAATGGAAAAGGTCAAAAATTGTTAATAGTCAATTAGTACTTCTTTTATTTCAAACATAAATAATATCTTCCTTTTGAACTACCTATACAAGAAGAAAGTGTTCCTAGATGTGGAAATCTTACGTTTCACTCAAATAAAATAAGAAGAGTGACAGCTGTGAGAATTTCCACAAAACCCCAAGTCCTGCAGCATGGGATGGCCTGTAGTATGTGGTCTTCTGTTCTCATTGTTCTGTTCGTCCTTTTCGTAGTACACAACTAACAGGAACAGCTCAAGAGACTAGTTGGGGTGACTGTACTGCCAGAAGTTCCCAAGTGTTCACTTTACTTGGAATTATGGCATTGAAATATGGTAGCTTGTGGACAACTTCCCTTTTTACTTTCAGCACTCTGCATTGCTTCAATTTTGCAACATCAAACCTAACCTCTACCATTTCTAGCACAGGATCCATTCTCCCGCATACATGGAGGGAACTTTTAAGGCACCTTGCTTCCACTGGACTCTCAGGAAAAATGAGTACGAATGAGGTCTGCTTGAGAGCACCAAGGGCGAGCTCTGCAGCTAGAAACATAGCTATCAGCAAATCCAGAAGAATCAACTTCCTTCACTGAGGACCTCATTTTAGTGATGGTGGCTTAGGACAGAATACAATGACACCCTTTCTTCACTATAACTGTTTTAACGAATGCCATCTTGGAGGAGGCAGGACTTGTGGGCGTGACTCCCAGAGAACAGCTGAGGGATTCCATGGTGATGTGACAGTTTTGTATCTTGACTGTGGTTGTGGGTACATAAATTTAAGTATGTGACAAAATTACACAGAACTAAACACACACACACACACACACACAGACACACACTCACAAAGTAAAGTGGAGAAACCTGAATAGGGTTGGTGGTTTATATCAGGGTCAACCCACTAGTTGTGATATCAAACCCCCACTGCAAAATGGGGGCAGGGAGCTAAATGAAGGGTACCTGAGACCTCTCTGCATTATTTATTACAACTGATTGTGAACCTACATTTCTCTTAAAATCAAAAGTTTAATGCAAGAATCAGGAAAGGTAACATACGCACACCATTCTGTCTTCATGGTAATTTTTGTTTTACCCAGACAATAATCTCTGAGACCCAAATCAATGTAAAGGTTTTCCTGAGGCTAAACCAGAGAAAATGTTTCCAAAATATAAATTACCATATGGATATTGATGTTACATACTGATAATTTAGCTGTTTTGCATGACTAGTAAGAGATTTCTTGGTGTTTCTTGATGTTAAAATTACTGTGGGTTACAGTAATTTTAATTGACTGTAAGAAGACAATTGACATTAAAATTTCCTGACACGTTTAATACATACAAAAATTTCCACTGAACACATACCTGACCGTGCTGTAAAAAAAGTACAAAATATGCAAATATAAGTATAAAATATATAAATCAAAAGTGTCATTCTATAATTTAAATATTTTCACTACAGGCAAAATCTTAAAAACTTTCAGAATACTTTTAAAACATTAGTGGTACATTTAAGGAGGAAATAAACATTTAAATCATATTTAAACAGTAAGATAGACATACTTATATATTTGGTTTAAGTTTTACCTTGACGGTAGGTATAGGCCTTTTGGGTATAAAACATTTTCTCTCAAGTGGTGAGAAAGCTGTGTTTTGCTCTTTCTGTCTAATCTTGTTCTCTGCTATGATTTTCTTGCGCTGCTCAAGAAAAGGTCCAAAGCTTGGCAGTTTCTAAAGGGAAACATGAAATTAAAAGCACGTTAGGCCATGTGTTGGTGTACACTTCTAATCCCAGCTCTTCAGGAGGCTGAAGCAGGAAGATTACAAGTCCAAGGGCAGTAAGACCCTGCTTAAAATAAAAATTTTTAAAAGGGCTGGGGATGTAGCTCAGTGGTGAAGTACTTAGCCTTAGGCTTAATTCTCAGTATTAAAAAAAAAAAAACAAAACAAAGCAATATGGAAGATAAAAATGAGTGAATATAAACACATACACATATGAAGAAACAATTTTATACTTGGAGATGGTTTCATGTCTACTGTAACAAGGACTACTAGTCTTCTAGGTATTAGATTCATTAGTTATTAAAAGAACACAAAAGAACAATATCATTACCAATATTTATGTGTTAGATGCAAATGTTAATTAAAATGCATTTCTAAATGGAATAAAGTTCACAACGGCAAACCAAATCCATTCACTTAAAACAATAGCTATTAGTTAAATCATTTGTTTGGTTTGTATAGACAGAAGGCGAAACCTATTGATGGGTTTTTCCCGCTCATCAGGTTTTTCACACGATATAGACACAGTGTAGTTCCTGATAAATGTTTTTGTCAATAGCAAAGGTACCGTGCCAAAGTTCTAATCTGTATCTCTATTTTATTGTGTTCAAATTCTTACACATTTCTTTAAAGACTGTAACTAATGCCGATTGCAATTTACTGGAATAGCTGAAGAACAAAATGATAAAAATATTGACTTCTCTGTACAGAAAATAAATGTTATTTTGAGTAAAAGAAGTAAAAATAAAAATGAAAAGCAGAGGATATATCATGGTCCTTAAACAAACTCCATCAGTATTCAAAATCACATCACAGCTTTAAATCTCAAGGTTATTCAATTGTACTTTACAAAGTTCATTTAGAAAGATACCTGGGCGTCATGGAAAAATGCTAAGTGGTTTCAAGTTAACACGAAAATGCCCTCATACCATTCATTATCCCACAATTATCTCCTCTTCACTTTGTCCTTCCCCTCCTTTAGAACCTTTGATCTTCACTTTTACTGACACATACGGCTGGTGATAGACACCACTGAATTCCAAATGTTTCCTGTCAGGCTGTAACCTGGAAATGCTAGGTCTCTTTTAAAAGACTGCAAAAACACTCTTGTTCCTGCAGAATAAAGCCCATTTATCTAGCTGATGGAGGTTTGGAAAACTACAGCACTCCAAGGTCATCCTGATCTCTGACCTAGCAAGTACTTTGGTGAAAAAAAAAATCACACTTGTTTCAAAATGCTGGCCTCCACTTGCCAGGCTGAATACTGCCTCAGGAAAATGAGTTCTCCAGTCCTCTGGAGATCTCAGTAGAGTAGGTAAACTAAACTTAAACCATGTTCCAATCAAGGTAAACTGCAACTGTACTTTTGTATTAGCAAAGAACATATTTATGTGGAAACATCAAAGCTTGTTACTTCTATCATCAATTCACCCTAATTATGTCAACAAGTCATGAAAATGGAAACAATGTTCTGAATACCAAATTAATTTATATACAATTAGATTAGAAATGTGTACTTTGTCTCTATCCTTTAATAATGTTTTCCTAAATTATAATATTTTATGGATGCAGTAATATGAAATAATATGATGTAGAGGGAGAGTATTTTGTTTCTACTTTATCATAAAATAAGTGCTACTGACATGTTAAAAGCATAAAATAAATCCTCAATACTTATTCCATGTTAGTCACTTGAATATAGAAATGATAACACTTGTTTGAAATGTCTTCTTATGAAATTACTTTTCCCTGGGCAGTAGAGGTGTTAGGGATTGTGCCTTGTGCTGAAGAAATGTTTCCTTGTGTGTCTAGACAACATCTCATGTCCACATGATATAAGTCCTGCCAGAATGTCACTCTCTCCACCTTTCTCTTACACATTATAACCTTATTTTCTTGAAGATTATCAAGTCACATACATTATAACCTTATTTTCTTGAAGATTATCAAGAATAGTTAAGTGTTTAAACACATGACCTCTGGTTCTAGCAGATCCTCATGTTAATAAGTCCCCTTATGAACCATTATCTTGTTTTCCTGATAGGGCCATAGTTCACTTAACAACATCTAATTCCACCTGAATTTGCAAAAGCTGTTCCAGAGATCCATCTTCTTTACACATACATTAGGCTCATTATTTATCCAAATGGAGAGAAACAATATTCTTAAATATAAACCTTTATTTCAAATTATTATAAAAACAGTGATGATGATGATGACAAGTATTTGAAGATCCCTTGATGTTGAATGGAAAACAGCCAGGACAATCTCTAACATCTTAATATATTCTGCAATTATTTGCACTAGTTGACCATATTTGTCATATATAAATTATACTATGCAGTCTTGCATTGGCTAACAGTGCTATGATTCTAAGGTACTAACCTTTAATAATCAGTCCTAAGAAGAGGCTCCAAGTTTAATTCCTACTGGAATTTCTTTGAACATTAATTAGAAGAATCAAAGAAATAAAAGAATGCTGTGGCCCAATTTTTCTTTTAAGTTGAAAGCACACATACACAAAATATTGATTGCTTTCTCAACCTTCCACCATACATCTCCAAATCAAACTGGGTTCATGTTTAATTACTCACTGCCATGTGGAGATTCCAGAGGCTAAGGGCTATCTTCCAAAACATCAAGACTGCCATAGGCATTTTGCATGACTCATTAGTATGAAAAATTAAGCAGTTTAAAAAATTTGTGTGCAATGATGTAGTAGTAGGATTTAGGGGCACTAATTTTTTTTAAAGTTAAAATTTCCAAAAATGTAGAAAATCAATTCATTTCTCTAGCAAAGGATCACCTTTCTGCATGCTATATTTAGGCATGTTCTGATCTTGCCAAAACAAATGAACAAACAAACAAAACCCAAAGCCAAATAAAGCTAAGAAAGAGCAAGGATAAACGCATAGTTGGCCACTGTGTATGTGTGCAATCAGTGATGATTAATAAAGCATTTAGTTCAAATCTCTGCCTGAACATACAGTTAATTGATTTCCCATTGAAGGAGGAGAAGCAGCAGGGTCTGACAGAGGCAGCAGCAGGAGTTTTTCCTCTTCATTCATTATTTTCTTACAGAAAAAGTCGTAGCCTGCGGTAACTCAAAGCATGAGGTTTTGAGCGTCATGCTATATTTCTTAAACAAAGGAAAAAGTTCTTTAGGACTATCAAAAGCTGCTTTGTAACTGATGAACTGAACAAAGCTCAGAAATGGTGTGATTTTGTTTCAATAGTTTCTCCAGGGATTCATCATTGATGAATTTGTTCTCACCAGAAAAGCTAAATCCTACTCATTTAAAGATAACAGTATCTCACGCTAAAACTGTCTCCATCCAGATATAAAAAGCATTACATTGCCGATAGAAAAGTGACAACATAATGAATCAACAATGATACCTTAAGCCAGCAAAGCTTTAAGGTAAAGAAGTTTATTTGGATTATAATTTATTCATGGATCAATCTAAAGGTAATTGAGCATATTATGAAGTAGGAAAGGGTTCTTGTTTCTAATAGAAGCAGGCACTGGTATCATCCAGTTTAAATTGCATAATTTTTATGAGAATGGCAGCAAGTTGGCTAATAGCAGTAGTCTATAGTACTGTAATGGATCAGCTCTATTTCCTTAATCATGCTCTTATCTGATTCGAAACAATAACAGCAAGAAAAGTACTTACTTTGATATCTAAGTGGTAATAGAAGATAAAAGGATTTCAGGATATATATATATATGTAATATGTAAATATATTATATTTGAACATTTATATATGTATGTATATATAAATATATATATATATATATATATATATATATATATATATATATATATATAGAGAGAGAGAGAGAGAGAGAGAGAGAGAGAGATTATAAACCTGAACAGTCCATCAACCTATCTTCTTTATATGCATGTTTTTGAACATATATACACTGATAGAATGAAGGTTAAGATAGACACAAAGAATATATTTTGCAATATTTAAAAATTGGTCTTTTTTTCAAAAGATATGGTTACACTATTATTTATCAGTCTTTTGAAATTTTTTTCAACAAATACAATATCAAATGACTCTTCTGGCCAGGAATTGTTTTGTGCTACATTAAATAAAAGCTAAATAATTTCCATATGGTATGTGTAAGTTATCATTGTGATTAATTTTATAAATTTCTCTTGCTATTCAGCAAGGGCAAGTGTCAAATTGAATTATATATCAAGTATACCCAGTTATTGTACTTATCTCAAAGCATGATATAGTAAGCTTTTTGGAAAACTGCTTGAACTCAAATTAGTATCCAACAATTGGACAGAAAAGCTAAGAAAATAAATCTTCAAAGAGCTAATCTTAAAAAAAACTCAATAAAGTGATTCGAGTCACTTTTGGATATATAAAATTTAAAAAATGTGGGGGCAGTATGGTACAATGGCTGGGATCACAGGTTCTGAATCTGTGTAAAATAGGGTTTAATGAAGTAATCTGCATAATGTTCTGTGTGCTGAGTGTGCCTCAGTGCCACATGGAAGGTGGGTACGAGAAGTCCCTTTTCTGTGTTTTCTGTATTCAGTTACTTCATCCCTCTGCCCATTCATAAAGGTAATCAGTTTCTTACATTTGACTCTGATTTTTACATCAAAATCAGATTTAGCATGGTTTAGATTCAGAAACTAAGATTTTTCTCATGTGTAAAAGGCAAATAGTGTTTAATCACTGATATAAGTAAGTAAACTTTCATGACACTGAG
This sequence comes from Urocitellus parryii, assembly GCF_045843805.1. Lineage (NCBI taxonomy): Eukaryota > Metazoa > Chordata > Mammalia > Rodentia > Sciuridae > Urocitellus > Urocitellus parryii. The sequence goes on from NC_135541.1 coordinate 77,094,594, forward strand.
ATATTTGGGCAAGGGAAAACAGTAAGGCACACGGAGAGAAGTATTGTCTATGTGTTATCATAGGGCTCTGTGGAACCCAACGGTGCAAATTGGAGTTGGACATGCAAAATATATGAAATATGACTATTAGTTTAAAAAGATACATTTAAGCATGCAACTTTTGATCAAAAAATATGATGTCTGAATCCGTCAAAGCAATTACAGTCCATGTTTCATCGTTAAAGTAAGGAAGCCAACATTCACAGAGTGGTTAGGGCACTAATTTAGAAGTCGAATTTGCATGAAAATCACAGTTTTGCACTCATTAGCTGTGTGACTATGAGCCAATTACTTAACTATTCTGCTACTAATTTTCCTTATTAATGAAATGAGAATGACAGTACCTAATGCACGATGTTGGTATAAGAATTAAGTGGAATAATATTTGTCAAATGCATGCCTGCCAATTTATTCCCATCAGCTTTAACTGCTTACATTGAATTGTGTACTGTGTTCTGTCTTTTTATGTTTGTTCATGCATTGCCTCTGCTAGGAATGCCCCATCTCTGCCTTTTTACCTGGTGCAGGCCAATCTGGCTTTTTAGTCTCAGCTCAGCCCTCATGGCTTCTGAGTAATCCTCTTTGCTGGTTCTCCTTCCTGCCCAGTGTTAGCGACCCCTCTTGAGGCTCCTGCTCAATGTAAGTCAGTGCTTCCATCTTCCCCATTTGAGATCCTAGACAATTTTTGATCCAGCACACACCAGAGACTGAGTATATTTTTAAAAATGTAACAAATAAGCAAATGAATATTTTGAATATATACAAAATCTTACTGGATGTTTGAAGTGTCAGATAATCTAAAAAATTACTTTGAGAAAGAAATTAAATGATAAGGTTTCTTTTAATATTCAAAATGACATGAAGTAAATAATGTCACACCTACCTAACTGCTGTGATTCAAAATTCAGAAGAAAACATTTGTAAAGTGCCAGACACTTGAAATTTATATATAAAAGACAGTCTGTGACCTTAAAAAGCCTATAGTTAATAACAACTGCAATACCCTGTGATAAGGGCTGTGGCAAAGGTGACACAGACTGTTATATGAGCAATGACAATGTGTACCTAACCCAGGCTGAAGGGTCAGAGATTGTGCAGAGGAGGTGACGTCTGAGCTAAGTTCTGAAGGATGAGGTGAAGATGGCTTGGCAAGTAGTGCCAATGGAGGTGTGAGGGTCAGAAAAAGGGAAGAAAATCCTCCAGGTTGAAGAGAGAGAGCAGGGTGACACTCTGGAAGAGGTGGCGGGGAGCCCCAGACTGCTAAGCCTCTGCTCTGTTTAATATAATACAAGAGGGTAAGGCACCTCCTCTGTGAAAAGCAAGGTGAGCACATTTTGTTGTGAAGTGACAGAGTATGCAACTGCATTAGGAATAATGTCAAAGTCATGAGAAGAGACTCTAGCGTCAATTGAATGCCAGGAAGAATGTTGGTGCTAAGACTTGCTTTTTGCCATGTGCTGTGTAGGTGTTGGATCTGGGGCCACAAGGGTGAACAGGAGGTGATTCTTTGTAACCAGCTTGTAGCCTTGAGAGGAAGACTGACTCACAGTAAAAGATACTGCAGTGATAAAATTATTATTTTAATATTTAAATGCCATTTAGATGACTCATCATCAGGTTTCTCTAAAGAGGTATATCATCATTGCTTAAAATAATTTTTACAGCAACACCTTTAGTTTGTGATTTGGGACCTACACCCTTGTTGGCATGATTTAGGAGAAAACAAAAGAAAGAGATGGTCCAAACCACTGGGCTTAGAGAAATGCAGAAGAATATTGAAGCAGAAGAACAGAGGAGAGGAGAGAGGGGAAGGGAGGGGAAAAACACAAAGAGACAAAAGAGCACAGAACATTGAAGGAGCAGAGTCTGATGCTCTGGTAGCTGAAGGATATTGATAAAGGAGAGCCAATTTCTGTTTTGAGATGTTTGCATTGTTGCAATCTAAATCCTCCTCCATGGCCTTTATGTAATAAAGTCTGCTATATCCTTACATGCTGACGTAAAAGATTTGTAAGAAATCAGGGAAATAGGATTAAGCCTCATGATTGGGTTGGCATAGAGCTGAAGTGATAGGAACCAATAAAAAAGTAAGAGGATGGAGAGTCAAAATTTTGTGAGAGTAGGAGAAGTGACCTTGAGAATATAATTTCTAAGGATTCTGTAGTAACTATAGAAGGACAGGATCAGGCGAAATCAGCTGAATGACACAGGTAATTGATTATAAGGAGAAATGGGATAAGTAGAGGAAGAGATCCATAGAGTCTGGTGTCACTTAGATGCAATGAACAATTAATTCCAGCTAGAGATTAAGAAAGGCTTTTTTTTGTGAAGGAGGTAATTAAACTATGATAAAAGATTCAAAAGGAGGGAAACAGTCTGTAGTGCTAAGAGATATAGGATTAGAGATACAGGAATGAAGTGAAGTAACTAGAGGGTGGTTTGGGGGCTCAGAGATGGCTAAAATATAGTAAGTGACTGGGGAATAGTGGGAATAAATCTGGGAAATATAAGAAGGGCTCTGAGTTCTGAGCAAGGTGGTTTAGATTTTACTCTTTAGAATATAGGGAAATATCAGATCCTTGTGGAAGCAGCAGGAAGGATGGATGGATTATGAGATCATGGCTGTGGCAGAGAAAAGAGAATAATCCAGAATATTGGAGATGGGATTCTGATAGTAGCAGAAAGTAAACTACATGACTTATAAGATGATTACTATTATTATTTAAGGTTTTATGATCAGAAATAATAAAAATTTTGTGGTTAAAAAAAGTTTTTCTGTGACAGTTAATTTTATGTGTCAACTTGGTTGGATTAAGAGATGGTCCATACAACTGGTAGAAATTATTTCTGGGTATGTCTGTGATGGTGTTTCCAGAGTGACTGGCACTTGAGTTGGTGGACTAGATAAAGATCATCCTCACCAATGTGGGTCTCCATCAACCAATCTGTTATGGGCCCAGTATAGAACAAAAAGTGGAAAAGTTCTCTCTTCTGGAGCTGGAGTTGGGATATCCATCTTCTCCCCTTGAAGACAGAGGTCCTGGTTCTTGGGCCTTTGGATTCCAGAAATCATGCCATTTCCTACTCATTACCCTCTCAGTACTCAAGTCTTCAGTCTCAAAGAGTTACACCATTGCTTCCCCTGTCTTGAACTTTAGAATCAGAATGAATCACAAAACAGGCCTTCCTGATCTTCCTGTCTGCAAAAGGCATAATTTGATACATTTTGGTCTCCATAACTAAGTAAGCCAATTCTTATATTAAATTCCCTTTTATAGAACCAAGGATATCCTATTAGTTCTGTTTCCCAGGATAATTCTATTATATGTGGCATTCAAGAAAACAGAAAGCCAATACTGACTGCACATTCCCACAGCAAGGGTCCAACATGATCTTCACCACCACACAGCCTGCTGACTGCTACACAGTGACTCCTCCCTGAAACCATTCTAAACTGCCATTCTCCCTGACAGGCATCAACCTCTACCTCTCTAATGGTCATCTTTCTGCAGATAACCTCTCCTTTCTCACCACCCTCTATTCAGTCAGAATCTCAAACAACTTCAAAAATTAAGAATTTGTTTTACCTGGGTCTGTATAGGCTATAAGCTTTAAAAGAATTATCATTAGTCAAAAGGTACATAAAAGAGTGGAGAAACTGGGCAGGCTTTCCAGAACTATATTTTTTCCCCTTGCACTCTTGAGGATCTTCACTCCTATTCTATATTGATGATGAGGGAGGAGAGGAGACATGGGAAAAATCGACTTCTTCCACAATAGCTGCAGGAGATATGAAGGAAGGAATTGCATTTTCATCATCTTCTTCATCAACATTAGCACATTTGTCGAGCACTGTTTCAACAGATCTGTTGCAAAATCGAATACATTATCTCTTCTATATTGCAATCTTATGCAATGTGTATATTCACATTAATTTACAGAAAAAAAAACCAGATTCACAACAAGTAGGTAATTTGTCCCAATTCTCACCATGAATAAATGGCAGAGCCAGGATTCAAACACCGGTCTGAGTTTCACTGTCACTCATATTTCTTTGTAGTCCTCACAAAGCTTTGTATAGGTATTTAATATATTTTTGATTGATAAGAAGAGCACACTCCCTTTTTTGAACTCTGTGCTCCATGTTTTCTTGTTTCACAAATGGTGAAAGGGAAAGTGTTTCACACAGTAGAAACCATTAGAAAATTGCTGAACACATATGAAGCAAAATATCAGAATTAGTTCAGTCCTGTTTATTACTGGCCTCAAGTTTAATGAGCTCAAGTTAATACAGGTGAAAGGCCAGAGTGTTACATGCAGCAGTTAATGAAATACCATAGAGCTGCTGAGAAAATGATTAGCAGCCAAATGTGAATTTAATATACTTCATCTTCAAGAAGCAGGGCCCCATGGGAGGCATCTTGCTGTGGGAGGCAACGCAGCATATTAGAAACAGCACTCGCTTGAGATTTAGGAGATGCAGCTCTGAGCTTAGCCTGTCTATCAGCTAGTTTTGTGATCCATGGCAGGGTGGTGACTAAGTATCAGTTTTCTCATCTGTAAAATGAGGGAGTGGACTAGATGAACCATAAGGTCCCTTCCACAGATATGTGTTGTTTTATTTTCAAATTTACAATTAGAAATTCACAGAGTTAATCCCCAGAGAGTATCACATGGTCTATAGATGAAACAATATGTGGGTTCAACAATTATAACTCTCTCCCTTCTACTTTTCATTCTGAGCCTATTTAAGCTCTAAAATATGGTTACCATGAACAACATTTATTAAACTTCCAAGGTAGGACAAGGTCATAAACTATTTTACACTTCAATGGTAAAAGATAAAATCAAGGATTTTATCTCATTACTAAATAATAAAATCTGTATAAATAATTGAAATAAAAATATTTTTGTTTTCTTTTTTGGTACCAGGGATTAAATCCAGGGGTGCTGAACTACTGAGCCACATGCCCAGTCCATTTTATTTTTTTAAATTTTGAGACAGGGCTTTGCTAAGTTGCTGAGGCCGGCTTTAAACATGATATCCTCCTGCCTCAGCCTACTGAGCAATTAGAGAAATAAAAAAAAATATTTTTTAAATGAAACTATTATAATCTGTATGAATTTTCAAGTTCATACAAATTAAGTTATGACTGAACTTATTGCTACAAAGTTTAATTAATATCTTGCTCAAAACTCACCTGAGATACATTCAGTAGAAAGCAACTATACAAGTAATTAGAAATGAATGTGAGTGATAACAGGAATGAAATCACCAAAAATTAAGATTTACATACACAAATATGTGCATGTAACAAAACATTTGCGGTTTCATTTCATATCATTAGAGTTTAGGATACTGAAGGAAAACAGAATTTTCTACTACAACAGTATAGTAAACAGAATGATCATTAACGTTAGGATCCAGAGACTAACTGAATGACCTAGGACAAATTACTAGCTCCTTGTGAGCCTCACTCTTCACTTGTATAAAACAGAAATACCAATGATCATCCTGCCAATTTGCTCTTCCCAACTATTTGAAATAGAAAAAGCAGAAATAGATTATTAAAATGTTGTTTTTACTATTTTGAAAACTTCAAAGCAGTATAGAACTGGAGTATTATATTATTATGCTGAACATCAACCTGATTTATGCTCAATATAATAAATGATGTAAAGATGAAGTGAGCTTTCTGAATTATAAAAATGTCACAAAATATTAACCATACATAAAGAAAGGCGTCCTGAGCTATGGTTCTCCTAACGCCTTAGGAGGACTTGAATGAAATAATTTGCTTTTGAAATACACCTTCAAAATGCTACTGCTTTCATGGATAAATGTTGCAAAGAATGTCAGGGGCAAAAACCAATGAGGGAAAATGGAACAAAAATTACTTCACACAATGGGACAGAAGCAAAGGAAAACAGAAAAATGAGGTGATGAGGAAAATGGGACTGCTATAAATATGAAAAGAAAATGCACACAGGATTCAGGCTGTATTTGGAACAGGAGTAGATTAATCAATTTTTCCATATTTATTCAATGTGATACCTAATATCTTTCTATATGGAAACACCTGGATGACTGCTTTAAGCCTTTTTACCTGAAAGTATGACACAGGACATAAAATATTACATTTTGATGCAATTTAACACCCTATTTGGAGTCATAGTTCAGGACATATTGGAATAAAATGATCATCAGTTTGAAAGTCAATTTTTAGGTCTTCTATGCTAAGCAGGATATTTGTTTTAGAAAATCATGCAAGTACAATTTTTTTAAGTTGAAAGGAAATTTATTTCTAATGTAACTAACTGCCACACTAGTAAGAAATATTCAACATGAAAAAAATGTCTTGCATGTTTGGAAAAGTGCCCCATGAACAATAACTTCTGCATGCAGACACAGAAACTCCAACAACATGCATGAGGCAAAACTCATTTCAAACCTAAGTCTCTGGTCTCCAGTCCCAGTGCCTCCCCTGGACACTGGCATGTCCTTTCTGAGCTTTGTGGACCTATCACCCCACAACCATGGAGAATTTTTGGTGTGTTAGGAGAAGATCCTGGGGGAAAACCTAATAAACAGATCATAGATTGCTTTTCTGAGACATTTTATCTGAGTCCTAAACCATGCAAAGAATCTAGCCATGCAAATATCAGGATACATGCAGAAAGAACTGTGAGAATATCAATGAGAATATTGAAGGATGATACTGGATGCTCCTTCAACTAAGGGAAAGGCCTCGGAAATATTTATTATCTACTTTTTGTCTAGCAAATTTTATGTGTTAGATATTGAGGATAAATTAGAGGAGAGAACAGAAGCAATCTCTGTCCACAAGGAATTTGCAGCAGTTTTTAGGGAAATAGGGTCAAATATAAATAATCAGATAAATATGTATAACATTTATCACAATTTGCAATAATAGATACTTATGTGATTATTTGTTTAAGGTCTTTTCATATACTACAATAACCCCTGTCCCTTTGTTGTCCTTAACAGGCAAAATCTTAGTTCTTGTCAAACCCAATCATCCAGTTTCTCCATATCTGCACCTGAGAAATGGAAATAGGGCTGGTGAGTATGACTGTTCCCCTGCTATACTCAAAATAACTGCAAATGGACACTTAGTACTGCCTAACAGGGCAAGCAGTTGCCAGTGTTAATTTAACTTTCTTACTCTACAAAACAATATATTCGTATCTTCTTCTTTCTTCTAAAATTGAAAATATCACTTTTCATTCTTAATTGATAATCTTATCTCACATTATTAGTTCAGTATAAATATGGAAGTCACTCTCATATTCTAAACTTTATCATTCCCCCTCATCTGCACTCTCACCCTTGTTTTTCTCTTCTGTTAGGATGTACCCCAGATGTTTCAAAGCTTCCGCTCATGAACTCTATTTCATATACCTTTCATTTCTGGAGAAATTCGTTTTTTAGTTTCTCTATGACCATCACATCACTCACTCTCATTTTTTAAAAATTTTTTTCCAATAGCACAAAGATATGCTTTAATCTCTTTTATCATAAAATCAAATACACAAAACATAGCAAAACCACTCCTTTGACTCTACTACCACTTCCAGACATCATTTATCCATTTCCTTTTACAATTCTTTCAAGTGCTCTTAAGGGTGTCTGTCCTTGCAACCTTACCTCCATCCACTCCTCAACATACTCTTCTGAGGAATCTATCCTCCATTATAAGCCACTGAAATGCTTTCTTAACAGGGTCAACAACAACATTTATTTTGTAATTCCTGTGGCCACATTTTTCTGTTCATCTAATTTTCATCTCTCTGCATTATTAAATCTTTCCCTCGTAAAAACACCATCCCACTTTTCCTTTGAGCATCTCCTTTGTGGGTAATCTTCTCCAAGAAGTCTGCAACAATGACAATATCGAAGGATGATCCTGGATGCTCCTTAAACAGATGGCTATTTCACTCCAACTATGTTCCTCCTCCAGCCTTTCTCACACCAGTTAAAGGAACAACTGCTGACCACTTTGCTCAAGTAAACAACTTGGGATTTTTTCTGGCTTCTTTTGTTTCCTTCACTTTCCCTTCCAACCCATCAGCAAATCTCCCAGGCACATCTCTAACATATATGTATCCCAAATCTCTCCACTCCCCACCATCTTCCTTTGTGCAGTTCTAGTTCAAGGCTCAATTATCTTTTCTACATCAGTAGCCTCCTAGCCAATGAGTACTTTCTCTTTTGACTTACTATATTATATTTTCCACAGAGTAGCCTGAGTAATTGTCTTAAATAGAAATTATAATGTGTTATTCTTCTGCTTAAAATCTTTCAATGATTTCATTGTACTTAGAATGAAGTCTAAAAGCATCATCGTGACTGCAGGCTTATCTGGTCCCTGCCTGACTCTTCAATTTTATTTTTTATCATTCTCTATTCACTACACTCCAGCCATACTGATCTTGCTATTCTGAAAACATCTGTATGGTTGAATAGCCTTAGAGCCTTTACATTACTGCTCTTTTGCCTGTATCCTGATCTTTGCATGGCCAGCTTCTTCTCATGTTTTAGGACTGAGATAAAATGTCTCAGAGAAGCACTCTATAATCACCCAAACTAGGCCCTCTGAATCGTACTCTTCACAGTTTCCTTTTAATAATATTCATACTGTTTATATATTTTGTACTTCCATCTCCTCTATAAGGTGTGAGCTACCACAACAGATGTTTGTAATTTCCATTTGCTAATGTTTCCCTAGAACCTTGAAGCATGTCTGGCCCACTGTCCATTCTCAAAGGAAGGAATGTACTGGGTAGCAGACATTTATACTCAGTGCAGTCTCTGAACTTGTCTTGGCTTCCAATCCTGGCTCCATTAATAACCAGCAGTCAAATTTTACTTAACTTTCATAAGGCCTCAGGTTTATCACTCATAAAATGGGAAAAATATTGTGTAAGGTTTAAGTAAGGATTATGTAGTTTATGTAAATTATATAAAATGAAGTCAAATCTTGAGACACAGTAGGCACTTACTAGTTTTTACCATAATAGTTATAGGAATTCTGATCAACATCATTTTTATAGAAATTCTAAGAATATATTAGTTTTCTATTATTAGCTTTGTCAATGATATATGTACATAATAAAAATACCTTAATTTACTTAGTTTATTTTTTAAAAATATATTTTTTAGTTGTAGGTGGACACAATACCTTTATTTTATTTTTATATGGTGCTGAGGATTGAACCTGGTGCCTCATGCATTCTAGGTAAGTGCTCTACCACTGAGCCACAAACCCAGCCCAATTTATTTATTTTAAATACGTACTTTAAGGGCTGGGGATGTGGCTCAAGTGGTAGCACGCTCGCCTGGCATGCGTGTGGCCCGGGTTCGATTCTCAGCACCACATACAAAGATGTTGTGTCCACCGAAAACTAAAAAATAAATATTAAAAAATTCTCTCTCTCTCCTCTCTCACTCTCTCTTTAAAAAAATAAAAAAATAAATACATACTTTAGAATATTTTTGCTGTGGGCTTGATATTATGCTACAGTAAACATTCCCCATTCTTTCAAACAACCATTTTTTTCCCCTTAGTATTTATAAGGGAGTCAATGGGTTAAGCATGTTTAACAGAATGGAGAATTGCTTATTTCACATTTAGATGGCGTGCACTCTATAAAGTCAGGATTGCTCATATAGTTATGTAATTTTGTTCTCCACATGTTTAAATAAGTAAAATTAAGAAAATGAAGATTTGATAGTTGAAGAGTAAATGTAAACATCAGTGTTCAAAGAACGAAAGCAAGACCATTCTGTACCCGAAAGTAAATGCTGTCGTCTTTGGGGGTTGGGGAAGATGCTCAGATCTGAGCCCATTACTGTGCTGCTTCATGAACATCTGGCCGCCTGTCACTTCACAGGCAACAACATCTTCTCTAAACAGAAGAGACTTGAATTCATCAGGGATTCCTGTAGTACAGTATATGCTTAACTTAAGTACCTGCTTTTCCGTGATTTCCATAGATTATCATATTCATGACACTGTGGAGTGAAAGCATTCTTCTCACTCTCTAACCAGAACATGAAAAAGAAATTAAAACATTGGCAGGCACTTTGTCTCTAGTTTGTTGGACAAGTAAGAAAAGGACTTTCCACCCATTAATGTAAATGAAATTCTGTCAACTTAGAGCATTTAAACAAAGATGACAGCAGCCTGTCTATTAATAAATACTTGACAGGATAACAATTACAATAGCAGTTGACTGTTTTTCTTTCAATAAATGTAGGTCAGTGGGTATTCTTAAAGAATCTATTTAAAATAAATTTGCAAACCTCAATAACTTTTCCTTTCATCTCCATTAACTCAGAAAGAAACTTTTACAAGCACATTCTTGCCTTTGTAAGTTGTTTCAGAACCTTGTGGACAAAGTCATTTTAATATATATTAAGTTTGTAATTAAATACATATGTACTTACTGTGGGTGTACATGCATACACACAATATATGATGAATATTTTAAATACGTAAACACCCACACTATAATCCAATATTTAAAAAAACTATAGAAAGTTTTAAGGACTAGTAGATCACTTGTTATCCAGGGATGGTTATTCAGTTTAGGGATTATCTGAGTTCTTATAGTATTGTTTCTCATTTAGGATTTTTTTCCCATTGTTGACTATTAGAAAGGAAACATTAGAATATGTGATAAGTCTTAGAAAAGGTGACAGGTTAACAAATTGGTTATTCCTCAAGCTCTGAGAATGCATTTGATAGAGGAGGAAGTAAATTTAATGAGTAAATTGAGTTCTGGGGAATTACCTGTGGATTCACTAATCGACCTAGCCCAATGCCCCATTAGTTAGATATAAAAAAGTGAGTTTCTGTGTAGAATTAGGATGAGATTTTTGAATTTCCTTTTTTGAAAGTCTTCCCAAAAGAATGTGTTTTCTTCAGCTAGGGAAATTTATTCGGGAGAGGGTCCATGTAGATGTAAGAGAATACCAATTACAAGTACTATCAAAACAGTGAAGAATTTTACTTTTATCTATTACAGATCGAAAGCACAACACTATAGTTCATTACATTTAAGATGCTAACACACATATTTTTTTTGGGTGAGGGGTACCAGGGATTGAACTGAGGGTCACTCAGCCACTGAGCCACATCCCCAGCCCTATTTTGTACTTTATTTAGAGACAGGTTCTGACTGAGTTTCTTAGTGCCTTGCTTTTGCTGAGGCTGGCTTTGAACTCACAATCCTCTGTCTTGGCCTCTGGAGGCTCTGGGATTACAGGTGTGTGCCACCATGCCAGGCATACACACATTCTTATTTTTACAGTAAGGAAAAAAACATAAGCTAAATAAATTATTTAAGATATTAAAAACACCCTTTCAAATTCAGTATCTGTTAATTTGAAGATGCCATCTATTATAAGTTGTTCTGATTCAAAGATATTAAATCATGAAAAAAATGCATGGTTTAGAACTGAAAAAATGCATTATTTTCTCCAATTACTAGATAAGTTCTTGGATTCTTTCTCATCATTGTTAGTTACCATAATAATGGCATCTTATTTCCTTAGAGCAATGCATGTGAAAATTATCTCATCATTTCTAAAATCCTATTAATAAATTCAAGTCCAAATTTTAGAAATGTAAAATTTCAAAAAATTTGTTATCAGAGAAAACCAGAGTATAAATATTGTTCTATTTCTAGATTTGTCCCAGAAAACAATATGTCACTCACTATCTTAAAGAAAGAGAAGGTGATAGGAGAAACCACAACTGATTTAGGTCCACTTAGGAAAGCTTCTGAAATATGTGTCTTCATTGTTTATTGACTCTATTTTACCCTCCATATCTACTCTAGAGGAATGGAATGCCAAAAGTTTTTTTTTTAATTAAAAATATGTACATATGTATTTAGGTTGTCTAATATGAGCTCAAAGAGAAAATACTATAAGCTCAAAGAGAAAATACTATAGGCCTTTCAAAGAAAATCATGATGTTGTGACTTTTTTGGGAACATGATTTCCCTTTTGTATACCTGCATGAATTCTTTGCATAAGCAATTCCAAATAGTTGAAACTTAGTTATTTCTAGGAGAAATTGTTGATCTACATGCAAGAGTTAATTCTAGTCCTGCCTCTTAGAATCAATTTTTCTAGGTCAAAATGAGCCACAGAGAGAAAGTGACACAGGATAATATAAAAAAGATGCATCATTATGCCATCTAAAGAATTTTGTAGGTTACATCAGCCAACAGTCCTAGGAAAGTTGGTAAGTTTTCCCTGAACAAGAATGCTTCAAAAATGATAATGTCTTTTATTAAAATCAATGAAATCGTAAGCAGATACTATATATTCATGATGGAACTGTGTATGTGAATACAGTAATGGACTCCTTAAATGCAAATTACAGCTAAATTCCTAAGTAAACCATCTCCCACTTCAGAGCTATTGTAATCCATCTCTTATGTCAGAGGAACCGCAGGACTTATCCTTCTGATCGCATAGGCTTTACTGCTTTTTGTCATTCATCTCTCATACTCAGTAATCCTTTTATCTCTTCTTTCCAAGTTTATAATTTAAATGCAACCTATTCACTACTTATAAAAAAAGGGATCCAAGTATAAATGGGATTTCTCTGAGTTATGGCCAAAGCAACCATCATGCCTATACAATGGGCTGGGTTCTACTACACAGGATGACACTGGGAGATTCACTGCTCACTTGCTTTCTCCATGTCCTGTGTCAACATGCTGAATTAAAGATGAGAGCTCAATTTGGGGAGAGGTCTTGGGCTCTGACTTTTTTCATGTGATCTTGTACCATTTTGTGATTGAGAGAAAAGTCCTTGAGCCTAGAATTGGCCCACAGGAGTTCTTTGGTTTGACATCAAAAGAGATTTCAATTTTATTGTTTAAAAGTTTCAAGATAGCAGATTTTCTAAACTGGTATTCATTTCTCAAAATCTTAGGTGGCCATTGAAAAGAGAATTAAGTTCAGAAGGACCATAAGAAGTATGTAAGATGCTTCCATAATATATTTTTAAGAGAAAGAAAAAACAAAATCAGAGTAGTATATGCAGTATGATTCCTAATTTAGTTTAATAAATGATGGTTTATGTACACACATAATTGGGATCTCTGAGAAGTGATTAGAGACTTTTTAAGGAAAGTACATCTTCCTAGTTTTATAATCAGAAATATTTTTAAAACAAATACTGTCTTGAAAGACACACTAATGGGAAATGTTATTAAAACCTGTATGAAGGAATAAAATTATAATTATTTTGATGGTCATAATCATTATCTTATTTTTTAAAATATGAGCTTGAAATTATAATTTAAATAGTAGCTATCAAGAAAATCTATGTTATGGGGGAATGCCTAGGTAATGACTAAACAGAAATATGATAAGCAGACCTCAGGCTTACTTCTCAAATATGATTAAATACATAATAAATGAGAAATATTCATTCCAGTAAGGCACTATATATATTGAGGACATAGATTTTTATTTCTGAGAATATGAAACTCTTAAATTTTAGTTCTATATGGTGTGTTGGCAAATTAATATCCTCCAGGAATTAAAAAGTAATGCTAACTTTCCAAGCATTGAAACTATTCTACTAGCTTTTATTGAGTTCTTTTACATTTGTTGTTAATCAAAGAAGACGTACAGTTAGAAGATATACATGTGAAAATATTTAGACACATAACACAGAATTAAAACTGTCCCTCCAAAGGTGAGCTATGTAAACTGCAATTTCCTAAATGTCCCTAAATATCATGGCTCCAGAAGGATCTTTGGTGGCAAGGATCATTTGCACTTCCAGAAAAAATGAAGAGTTGAAACAAACCATACAGTTAAGCACTGCCCACACTATGTTCTGATTTGCCTATTTTTGGAACATTTGTGATTAGCTGGTAATATTTTTTATAGTCTTTTTCATGTAAAATTCAGTGAGCATGGGGAGAGTTCGCTAGACTGATAAAGCCAATTTATACAGGGTGAAGTAAATACTGGGTATAGATTAGAGGCAGTAGCAACCAGTATACTGGCACTGCAAAAATAAGGTATTGATAAAAAGTTAGAGGATCTATAATCAGCAGTTAGAGAGAGATTTTCAAGACTGGAAGTTTATGAGCTTTGAATAATCATGGTGGTATCACCTACCTCACCAAGCATTTAAAATGGATGTGCATATTTCACTAAGCCCTAGCACTTAGATATAAACATATGCACATATTTAAAGTATAAATGGCATAAATAATACTTATTATATATTTATGTCATAGTCACACTTAAATATACATGAAGAAAAGCCAATTGCAACTGCATTATAAAAAGTCATCTTCCACTGGGTGCAGTGGCACATGCCTGTATTCCCAGAAGCTCAGGAGGCTGAGGCAGGAGGATAGAGAGTTCAAGCCAGCCTCAGCAAAAGTGAGGTGCTAAGCAACTCAGCGAGACCCTGTCTCTACATAAAATACAAAAAAGGGCTGAAGATATTGTTCAGTGGTCCAGTGCCTCTGAGTTCATTCCCTGTTACAAAAAAAAAATTCATTTTCCTCTGAAAGCAAGCGACAAAAGCACATGAAGAAAATTGCACTGAAAAAGAAGTAAGTGAAGACAGATGTTAAAGAGTCAAAAAGAAAACTAACTGATTTGTCCTACCATACATGATACTGAAGTTTAGAAAAAGTAGCTGTGGAGACTCTGCAGATACTGAGTCTTCTTTTTTAAAAAATTTTTTTTTAGTTGTCAATGGACTTTATTCTGTTTATTTATATGCAGTGCTGAGAATCGAACTCAGTGCCTCACACGTGCTAGGCAAGCATTCCACCACTGAGCCACAATCCCAGCCCGATATTGAGTCTTCTGAAGTGGTATGAAAGGCTGCACAGTCCTCTGGTTAAACTGATGATTACTGAGCACCTACAGGGTTTTTTTTGGCATTGATCCCTGTAGCTGACTCACTGCTGAGAAGACCCAAACTGACTACACCAAGGGAAACTTATAAAGGGTGGCTTGCTGCACCTCGCCCAGACATAAGCTTAGCAAACCCAGATTTAAATAACTGGTGTGAAATAAACTGTGGATCTACTATAGAAATGGATAGCTTTTCTCACAAAGTTAACTTCTGTATATCATCTCCTTCCAGACACTGTTTCATAGTGCAGATGAAGTACCGATTTTGGCTCCTGTCTTCTGATGTCTACCCCAGAGGATGCTTGAACAAACAACTGTGCTCTCCCTAGGATAAAAACCATAAGGAGAGAGGTGAATGTGCTAACCCTACAACCCTATTTATTTTCAAAATAAACCCTTCATTGATTGAATGCCTTTTCATCATCCAATGTCACTCATTTATGTTGCTTTCAAGCATATGTGAGTGTATGGAGGGATGGACTTTTTTCCAGAGAAATCTTCACTGAAAGATCACTTCAGAGCCATAGACAAAGCATAGCGTCATTATTGGTATAACTGTAAAAAATAGTTAGCAGAAGCTGGGTTAGGCAATTGTCATTCTTCTCATGCATTGATTCAACCTATGTACTAGGGTTGATCCACGGTCTGTAAAGTTAGCACAGAGACAATTAGAAAAGAAAAAAAGAATCATTGTAGAGATAGTACATGGACCTTTTAGTTTCATCATAATGACAAAGAACAGTTTTTAATATTTTGTTTAGAACTTTTGAAATGTTATTTATGATTGGAAAAACAGACTATAATTATGGTCCACATTTTTTTTTGCTGTACTATTATTATATGTTGGTATTAAGGTTGATATTGGTTCATAAATTTAATGGGAATTTTTCTGTGTCTTCTTATCAGCTAGAATTCTTTAAATAACAAAATTTGATAAAATTGTCAACTATTCAGACACAAAACTGTGTGAAATAATTTTAATATTAAATTTTAAAATTTGTTTTCTAATTCTGTCAGTGATTATTGGTTACACAGTTTCAAAATTTTGATAGTTTTTATTTGATAAGGGATTGCTCCTCCCTCTGGATTTTATTGCCAAAGAATACACATAATGCTTTATTATTTCTTTAATTCTCTCCTATATCTGAGGTTATTGTTCTTTTTTTGTCCTGATAGAATATATTTTTAGTTTCCCCCACTTTTAAGTTTTTATAATGCAGGTTGAGCATCCCTAATTTGAAAATACAAAAGGTGAACAGCTCCTAGATCCTTAAATCTTGTGAGTACCAACATCATGCCATGATTGGAAAATTCCACACATCACGTCAGATGATGGGTCATAGTCAAAACATCAGGGCACTAAAAACATATAAAATTACCTTCAGACTGTATGTATTAGGTCTATAAGAACAAATGAATTTTGTGCTTATACTTGGGACCCATCCCATTATATGTATGCAAATACTCCAAAATGTGAAAAACTCGAAACCTAAACCACTTCTGGCCCCAAGCATTTTGGATATGGGATACTAAACCTGTAACATTGTTTATTTATCTTCTTAAATGTCAGTTTTTGTTTTTTCTTTCCTTTTCCCATTCTTTTTCATTATTCCCCAGACTTTGCTGATGTTCAGATGATATGCTCAGACTCAATAATTAACTCTTATCCCAGGAATCATCTACCAAATTGCCCTCTTACTCAAAGTTTAGAGAAGTACACAGAGCCAAGCGGAAAGAAACAAATTCCAAGGTTTACAATCAAATTAGCCTCACCTTCCAACCTTTTAAAAAGACTGTTTTTTTTTTTTTTTTTTTTTTTTTTTTTCGGCAACTCACATTTTAGTGGTTTAGACCAGGTCATCTGAGGACACAAATTTACTGAGAAAATTACCATACCAGTTGTGAAAGGAAGTTTTGTAATTTAGGTGCTGAACTTTGGAGAGCTCTGATTTCAAGATCTGCATGTTTACCTCAGCAAGAAGCAGAGCTGCCACAATGGATGCCTTTTATGTATGTGAGTATGTTCGTCAGCTTGCCATCACTGTGGTAAATGCCTGATGCATCATCCTTTAAGCAAAGGGGACAGTGAAACACCATGTCCCTGAATGCCCCCTTTCTGTTCCCAAAAACCAAGCATGCACACCAGGACAGTTGCTCCTTGGGCTGCTGGTCATATAAGCAAGCTAAGCAAGCTAATGTTGATGGCATCACTGCTTCTGCAGCAGAAGATATAAAACCATACTCTGAGCAGGGATGGGTATGGAACTGAGGGCACTGTGGAAAGGACACATGTCACCTGTCCAGCTGGCCAGCAGTGGACAAAAAACTGTGAGGGAGTGGAGGCAGACACTGCTTGGCAAAGCACTGTTGAGGGACGGAGGTGCTGTCAGTCTGTAACCACTGAACTTTTCTTGGAGCTGTCACTAATCTTTTGAAAGTCTGTCCCCAAAATCATGTCTCCAGTGCTATCTCTAGGCACATTCTTTGGTCTGTCTGCAACCTGCTCCATTGCCCTGGCACAACTGTGTTATAGATGAGATGGGAGAAAAACACTTAGAGGAAGAAAGTTCTATTTTGGGTCATGGTTTCAGAAGATTCAGCCATGGTCAGCTGGCTCCATAGCTGTGAGCTTGGGGTGAGAAAGAGCATCATGGTGAAAGGGTATGACAAAGGAAAGCTGCTCAGCTCCAGACAGCCAAGATGCAGAGGGAGAGAAAGAGAAGGAGGGGAAGGGGCCATGACAAGATAAACTATTCCACAGCATGCCACCCCTGACCCAGACCAATTTTTTCCAAGCAGGTCCCACCTCCCAGTGGCCCATTTGGCTGTCCATTTATAGACTAATCCACTGATAAGCTGAGAGCCATCATGATCCATATGATTTCCCAAAAGCCACCCCTTTGAACATTGCTGCTTTGGGAACATATGACACTTTGGAGGACATTCAAGATCCAAACCATAACACTGAGGAAGGAAAACTCTGTTACCTGTTTAAAAGTTTATAATGAGAATTGATAGATAATATAATATCATTTAGTAATGAAGGGAAAAAAAAACATCTCATTGTTTTTCACAGGCTCCAAAGACAATAGGTTCTTAGTTTCGGGTATTGGAAATTCTAAAACAAACAAACAAACAAAAAAACATTCATTGTAGAGCACAGGGGGTGCATGATTTATTGTGATTTCTAGTGACATAATAGCCCCCAAACAGAACAGCATTTGAACTGAAGATCTATAGTTTAGCATTTTATAATTCTGGCTTATAAACATTAAGAAGTGAACTCTTATTCTATCTATCTGACATGCCCCAGCACTTCAGCATGTCCCTAGAAGTCAGGCAACAGTTCTGTGTGCTAGAAGACCATTTGAGGCAATGACATGGAAATTAGCACACGAGTGTCCTGCTTTGCAGAGAGTCCCTTGATTTCCATGATTTGACAAGAAGATGATATCAAAGGCTGCGGAAAGGTGATCAGGGACGACTCAAATGCCGGTGTGTGTGTGGCAGAACAGGTGAGCAGTTAGGATCGCGTGTCACAGGCTGACAGGAGAGGGAGTGTCAGGCTACCCTGTGAGTGAACATGGGCCCTATCATAGAAAATATGCTTTTTGTTAAGACTCCCTCTATCCGGAGGGAGGGGCAACCTTTCTGGCATGAATGCACTACTGCTGTGAGGATCCAGTGAAAGGTCTTCTCAGGGTTTGTTTAAAAAGGTCAGCTCAGGAACTACTGACCCCCATGACTTCATCCTGACAGTTTCAGCCCTCTCACAAAATCACTCTTGTCACTTCTCGCCTCCTGTGCTTTTCTGAAAACAAAACCTCTACCACCTGCCGTCCATTATTCCATCAGTGAGCAACATGCGCTCCCTTCAACTGATATTTCAATTTATTTGTGGTTAGATGTGCAGTAATCCTCTGACTGAAGCTCAGGGAGCAGTTTAAAGATTTAAAACAAAACAAAGCCAGTGCTTCAAACATCTCTTCATGCAAAGCTTACCAGACGCAGAAATGTGGCTGATTCTCCTCCACACAAAAGCAAAATGAAGACACGCAGATGGTCAGTGCCTGCCCTCTGCAGAGGGAGAAGCAGGGTTGGCTCCAAGTGACAAATAATTATCCAGGCCCTTTGTAAATCAAGTTGTACCACTTCTCCTGTGAGCATCCACAAAGACGGCTGCATATATTTGCTATTAGCTCCTTCTTTGTCTGGGGATTTTGCTAATGCCCTTTCTTCGTATAAGTTTGTGTCGCCTTGTTCTCACATTTGACACCAACTGAAATAGCCTTGCAGAACCTTTGTTTCTATTTTCTTCAAAATGTGTATTCCTCAATGAGGTTTCATCTTAATCTCTTCTTTTCAAAAGGATATGAATTGAACATACAGAGAATCAGCCTAACAGCACCGATTATCAATTTCCATTTCCTTTCAGTGCCTTTGCCACCCGTGGGCCACCTAGACAGCTTTCCTTGAAGACAAAGGGTATCTGAAATGGACAACTTTATTTTATACACTGGTCTCTTAGTGCTTAGTGGGCGACAGAGACTCATTGCTCATAATAAATCCTTCCTCTGACCCTTTTATATAATGCACAGCTGAGCTAAAAAGGAAATCAATGTTGCAATTTTAATTTAGCACTTTCATTCTGTTAATTTATCTAAAAAATCCTATGCCATGACTTTCCCTTGTCAAAACAGCCAATTCCTGTCAATGCGAATATGTAAAAAAAGCATTGTTTCTTCCTTTTGTTAGTAGTATGGTTATAAAAACCAAGGGTCACATACTAAGCCCCTGTGTTTTTCTTGTGAGTGCAAAGCTCCTCTTGAAAGCAATGTGAGCTCAGTATGATGGAGAGATGTGCAGGGTCTCCAGGGAGAAAAGAAACCCAGCCTGCACTGTTTGTTAGCTTTGCTAAAGATGTTTGTGCAACTCTACTAAAATGAAATTCCAAGTGCCTGAGTGTGTATTTGGTTGTGAAGGCTGACAATATTAGTAAATGGAGGCTATTTCACCATGATTATTTGCTGGAGAGGATTCTAAATAATGAACAAGACTGTGTTTTCTGTCAGGACACCAGAAAACCACTATGGTTTCCTTCTTCTCTCCTCTGTATTTTCAGAAATTCAGAATAAGCCCCAGAGGGGAAACTCAAGACTATTCTGAGTACAATGCTATAATTGGGAGAAAGTCCAACTGGACACCACCCTTCAGTCCATACCATGATGCAGACATGCAGGGTGGGAGCCCACGGGGAGGTAGGATCTGCTTGCTTTTGCAAAAGGAATCTCATGACAATTGCTTCTATGAATCTTTGTTCAAATGCCAATTTCTTCTTGGGAACTTTCCTAACTATTCCTTTAAATTGAAATTCTTCCCTGCCTCCTGCTGATTCCCATTTCCTTATCCCTTCCATAACCTTTTCCCCCTTAGCACTTAAGATTTTCAATTTCATGTTATATTTTACTTGTTTATGGCCTATTCCCATCCCAATGGATTTTAAGTTAAGATATTTGTACACTAAATTACCCTCAGAATTTGAAACAGTTTTCTGACATAGTGTAGGAACTCAATAAATATGTTTCAAAAAACATTGTTACAGGGTCACTTCTGGCAAATTGTCTCTTGGGTGCAGGAGTGGCAGCTTACCTCTGTTCTGACCCTAGGATGGGGATCCTATGTAGAGGGGCTATTGCATGTGAATTCCATAGTGACTGTGTTTGGAAAGAAAACCACGTCTTGCTCTCAGAAACCTTATGCTCTCTACAAGATCTGAACCCACTACAGGAGAAGAGGAAACCCAACTCTCCAAACTCAGAACAAGAAATTAGCCCAATTGTGGATTTATAAATAGAGTCAAATCCTGGGACTTTTGTGTGGCTCAGTCAAACCCATTTGGTTTGGTTTTGAAACAAGGGGTCAGCTATTTGTCGAATACACTTTAAGCAAGGAACTCAATGAGGACTATTACAACATAGGTGTCAGGCTTGGTACCACAAGGGAGACACCATCCTGGCCTAGGTCTATAAATAGTTTATGATCTAGGGAATTTGTAAATTTGTCCATCACTTTTGTAGTACTGTTAATCTGAATTGTTAAGAATTCTTCTGATCAAACTGTGCTACCTTAATTGTAACCAACTTTATTATCTTATTCTATCCTATATATAGAGAGAGGTTTTTAATACAGAGCAGGGCATAAAGTACACTTATGGGAAGACGGGGAGGGTTTTCCAAAAGATCACCTTGAATCATGAAGCACTGCAATGTTCTCAGCAGCAAACATGAGACAAATGGCATTCAAGGTAATGGGAATGGTGTCAAGAAGAGGAGAATGCATGTGGGGGACAGCCATTAGTCTAAAATAGTTCACTTGCCTTGTGAATGTTTATGGAGGGCAAGTTAAAAAGGGAGATAATTCTAGAAAGAGAGGTGGAAACTTATATTGAAAACTGGGTTTTACATGTTGTATTATTTTATTGGGAAATCATTGAAAGCTTTTAAGGAAACTGAATTCAGAAGTCTATGCTGTAGTCAGGATGTTTCATTTTGTTTTTGTGGTGGTGATAGGGCTCAGGGTGAATATAACTAGGCAAGCAGATAAATATTTGGGAGTACTGAACTGTAAAGCTTAAAAACTATGGAATGCATCTGGCCCTAACCTTTAAGCAATATAAGTATTCTAAAGTAATCATGTATTGTTTTTTTTTTTTTTCAAAGACCTTCCACATCTAATCTTAGTCACTGTTTTTTTCTGTTGTTAATCTGAATTGTTAAGAATTTTTCCAATCAAACTTCTCTACCTTAATTAAAACCAACTTTATTGTCTTGTTCCATCCTATATGTGCAGAGAAATACCATATGGCAATATCAAAAGTCAGCCTACTTTAGGCCTGAAGATAGTAAGCAAGCACACTGTTGAAACAATCTACTGTTAAAAAAAATACTTTAATCTTTCCTTATATCATTTATTTTATCCATTTAGTGAAAAAAAAACCCTCTTAACTCTTTCCTACCTTTTTGCTTCTTTCTGAATATTTACAAACTATCTTGAACTGAGTATGACCATTGTAAGACTAAGGGATGATCACACTACTTTAATTGATTTTTAGAAAGAATTCAATTGCACTGCTCTGAACAGTGAAATAAAATATTAGTCTACTTATACATTCATATTTTTCTTCTGTATTCAACTTAGCTAGATCAGATCATCTTCTAATATCTTCAAAGCATAGCTCAGCCATCACATATCCAAAAAATAGTAAAACATGGTCCCGGAATATTTAAGTTTTAACAATAAAACCTGAATTTTCAGTTAATGAAGCATAAATGGAAATTTCAAATGCTAACAATAACAATAACAATGTAAGTTCTCATTTGAATTCTGAAAGTTGGATATTTTTACACAGAAGAAAAATATTTGCCCTGCAATATACATACAAAAGCTTACAATGCTTCTTATGGACAAAATTTATTACTCCTAATAATTCTGTTTCTAACATTAAGGTTGAGTTTGACCAGTTCTTTGAGATTTGGCCCTTTATTGTCCTCTGAAATGGTACTATTAAATAAATTTAAGAAAAACAGTAAAAATTTAGCTGAGTAGAGTTTGAAATATAGTACCTTCAATAGCCCAGAGGACTCTGTTCCTTTGAATTCGATAAACAAAGCAAATATATGAAGAAAAATATATATGCTCCTTGGCATCACATTTATATACTAGCTTATTTATGAAATTTTTTTTATTGGTCCTTTGAATGTAAGAAAATCAATGGATCTAGATGCTTTAAAAATGGATAAGAGCATTTATTAACCAAGAAAATAGACATAAGCATATATACATGAAGTATATCAACATTTAGTTTTGGTTTTTATTGTCTTGTTCATTTTTCCCTAATTTCTCTATTATATATTCTACCTAATCTCTAACCATTTTTTCTTTGTTAGCTTCATTACAACATCCTAAGTACCCTATTTCCTATTTAACTGCTGCTGTGTTTAGACAGACACCTTTATTGAGTTATCAGAGGACTGTGCAGGTTCTGAGCCCTGCAGCATACAGAAGTAGCCTGGATGATTCGGGTCAATGTGCAATAATGAATCTGGGTCCCCGCCAAATATGGTCTGCCATTGTGAAGTTCCATCCCTGCATTTTAAACTGAGATGGAGTTCCTTGCATTTCATTTTTCCTTGAGTTTTGTTTTGTTTAAAAACTTTGGAAGAAGTATTTTATATGCTTAATTTTTATGTAAAAGTGTCTGATTAACTAGTGGATTTATGGTTTAGAATGACACAAAACCTAATCTGTAGGAACCAGGAGAAAAATCTCATAATGAACCTCTTATCCTTTTACCAAAGCAAATGCCTTCCACCCACATTCTGCTCTAAGTAGTTCAGACTTCTGGTATTTTATGTGTCATTTGCTTTATCAAACAGATTTTAATCACTACTAAAAAATCTCCTAACCTTTAGGTTATTTTTTAGTACTTTGTTATGAGAAAAGGCAAATAATGATACTAACTAGGTTACAATGCTTTAACATTGTAAATTCGGTAACTTTTAAAAGAAAGAGTAAATATATAGAGAAGTTTCTCAAGGAACAGCCCAGAGAAACTAAAGGACTAGATACATACTCTGAGCACAAATTCAATAGGTCATTGCCCACATAGGAATTTGTGCTTGCATTTTTACAACTTCTTTCAATATGCACCAAGGATGAAAGAATACAGCCTTCTTTGTCCACTTTTAATTTATCCCTCCTATTTGGAAAGATATGAAAGACAAACTGTTTGGTTTCAATGGAGAGAAATCTAATGAACAGGTTAGAAGCTACTAAAATGTCCCTGTATCTTTGCATTCTCTGAGAAATCTACCCCATTTTTCCCCCACCAAAAATATTTGTGCATCTCCACAAAGGACAGTTATCTGAATCTTCTCTTAGTAATTTTCTTTGCTTTATGAGTTATACTCATTTTATGTGCTAAACGAAGGTCCATAAATATTCTCTCAAACCCTTGGGCTCCTCCATGTGAAGTTAGATGGTACTTACTTTTTCTAGTAGCTAGTGAAAGGGAAACTCTAGGTTCACACTGAGTTACAAGTGGAGGAAATGAGTACTTAATGTAAAATCACAAATTCTCTAACGTATTTTTAGTCCTAATTTTGAAATCTTAAAAAAAATTCTTTTAGAATTAACCAGGAAAAAAGAAACCACTTGCTTTTGAAAGTAATAAATGGTTTCAAGACCTTATAGTGGCAAGGTCTTCTAGGTTTTCAGAAAAGGGAAAATGTTCTAAGATAATCACCTTCTCCCGACTAGGGTGAGAACTATTGGTTAGAGAAGAGACATTGAACATGTATCAGCACGTCTCCTATTTTATGTGGGCAAATTCTGTTTTCAAAATATTATCTTGGTTACATGACATTATTTTTCTGAACAAACTAACCAAAAGAAAAAGTTACATCTTGGATATCCTAATTCTCTTTTGTCACTCATCTTAATTAAGTAAGTAAATTTCAGTAAACTTCGGACCTGTTTTGTGATAGAGAATTCCTAGTATTAAAGCTAACTTTTTAGAACATATATGTTTTAGTCAGGTTTTTTTTTTTTTGTCACTGTGACCAAATGACCTTACAAGAATAATTTTAAGGAGGAAAAGTTTAGTTGAGGGCTCTTAGTTTCAGAGGTCTCCATCCATAGATGGCCCATTCCATTCCTCAGTGCCTGAGGCGAGGCAGAACACCAAGGCCAAAGGGTGTGTCAGAGGAACCATCTGGGGACAGGGTTCCAGGAAGGAGAGAAAGAGAGAGAGAGAGAGAGAGAGAGAGAGAGAGAGAGAGAGAGAGAGAGAGAGAGAACGAGAACTAAGCTCAGATCTAAAAGCATAAACCCCATAAACCCCAAAGGCAGGACCTCAATGACCCACCTCGTCCAGCCACACCCTACCCACCTTCAGTTGCCACTCAGTTAATCCTTATGGAGAATTAATTCACTGGTTGAGTTAAGGCTTTCATAACCAGTCATTTCACCTCTAACCCTTTTTCCATCTTCTCACATATGAGCCTTTGGGGGACACCTAATATTTAAATCGTAACAATGTAATTATGAGAAATATGCTGAAAGGTTGTGTAGACCTGGGGCTTAAGAGACAATTTACAGACCAGGCCAGAATCAACCATGAAAAATAATTGCTGTTGTCTAAATTTTTATGTTCCTCCAAATTTATATGTTAAAATCCTAACCTCCAATGTGATGGTATCAGGAGATGGGATCCTTGAGAAGTGATGAGCTCATGAAGGCAAACCCAGTGCCCTTACAAAAGGGAGCCCTGAGAGGTCCCTTCCTCCTTCCAACACATGAGGATTCAGTGTAAAGGACGTTGCACCTCTATCTTGGAATTCCCAGCCTCCAGAACCTAAGAAATATATTTCTGCTATTTACAAGCCACTTTGGTTTATAATATTTTGTTAAAGAAGACTGAACATAATGAAACAGCAATAAATTCTTTTTATATAAATAGAAGCTCTTAAGGTAGTTGAAACTAGGTCTGTTTAGTTTAAAAAAAAGGATATCATTCCTTTCTTTTGAATGTCTACTAATGACTTATCAAATCCTTTTAAGATTAATAGTAATCAGCTTTAGCCTTGTTCTGGTCTGACTTGTGAGAGATTCTCAATTTTTAGAATAAATATGAATGAAATTTGTCATATATGGGAGGGTCTTTCCAGAATTGTGCTTTTGGCTCTCACCTTAACAGATACAGTATTATATGATGAATAGTTGGAGAAGTTGAGACAAAGTGCCCTTTTATCCACTGACAGTACAAGGCTCCTAACTGATTTAGTTTAAGATTCCTCTTTGATATAAATTTGCTTCTGTGGATTATTATTATTTTTTGTTTTTTTGGTACTGGGTTTGAACCCAGTAGTGCTCTACCACTGAGCTACATCACCAGTCCTTTTTATTTTTCATTTTGAGACAGGGTCTTACTAAGTTGCTGAGGTTGGCTTCAAACCTGAGATCCTCCTGCCTCAGCGTCCCAAGACACTGGAATTCCTGGTATTTGCTACTATGCCTGATTCTGCTAAGGTAGAACTTCTAAATGTAAAAGTTCTGACTAACTTGTCTCCATTCCAAAAAATTTTTAATTATCTGTATGTTATAAAATATTTCTATATAAATGTCTTGTTGAAAGCCTTGGATCTTAATAAAACCAGCACTTGGTTTGATCTGCCTTCCTGGCCCCCTTGCTCCAGTGCCCACACTCAAGTTACAGCCAAAGAAAATTCATGGCAGTTCTCAAACACTCTATTTCATATTCTGCTCCTCAGGCTAGTATTTGCTATTCTCCGTTTTTTTTTTTTTTTTTTTTTTTTTTTAACGCCTTCCTCTATCCTTAATCTGGGGAATCCCTATTATTTTCTAGGTTTTATCTTGATATAGCCAAGAAGTACTTCTCACTAACACTCACACTGTAAGTCCTGGGATTATCCCATTCATAAATTTCCTACATTACCCTTACTTTCCCCCATGCTTAGCTTCTTGAAGGGCAAGGATAGGATTTTGTAATATTAGCATATTGCCTGTCACATAGAGGCACAAAATACATTAGTTGAGTTACTGAATGGGAGAATGGGTAATTACAATTTCATTTTTCCTTTAGTTGTGCTTTCTGCACATATGATTTCCCCATTTCAGGATTCTTTTTTCTTAACCTGGTAACAGCACACTGGAAATTTTATGGTTTCTTTGGGACTCTTCTGACTTTCTCCATTGGGACAGTCTTTCATTCATTCAACACATATTTTTGAATTTTAATTATATATAAAGTACTTTGTAGGGTTGTACAAAGAACCCCAAGAGAAATCATACTTGTAGGTTGCCTACAAGGGACTGATCATCTGGTAGAAAATGGAAGATAGGCAGAAACAAAGCAGTCAGGCATCTAGAAGATGGCATCACAGAATGGGATAAAGCAGGCCTTATAGTATATGCAAAATCTGGACATTTCAGAATGAGAAGAAACTACATTTAAAGTCATGAAATACTAAAGGAGAAGAAGAAAACTGTACATGTAAACTATGGAAAAAAGGCCAAGTCAAGTTCAGATTATGAAAAAATAAAATTGCAATGCTGGTATAGCATATTGGGATGGGAGCCTGAGTCCAGATTGTCAAGGGTCATTTTAGGGTACAAAGTTAGATTTTTGTAGGCAAAGGGGCTTATTAAAGTTTCCCTCATTGATTGAGTCTTCTTATATCTTCCTGCATACTATTTCTGCAACTTTTTTTCTGTGAAGCTATGAATCCCCTCCCCCTGTTCCATGTACCTTTCCCTATTGTTTTATGACATTCTGAATGATTGTCCTTGCAAGCACAACTGGAAAGTTGCTGGAAAGGTTACTGACAACCCAATTCCCCCCATCCCTAGTAAGCTCTATTTCCTACATCAGGTTCACAATCCCAATAATTAGTCTCTACTGTAGTTTCCCACAGACATCTTTCTGATACCATTATACTAGAAACATATTTTCCTAGTTCTCTTGAGTTCTTTGTCACTGTTTTTTCCCCATTTCTGACCCTCTGTATTCTTCTTTTGTGAAACAACTCACAACAATGCTCTTTTGGACATCTCCTTGGATTATGGAAAAAATATATCAAATAGAGGTCATTAGCTTTCATACATAATCTTATAAATTACAGTGATAAGCCTTGTGTGGAATGATGATCTTGCCTGAACCAATTTTGCTGCAGTGTGTATAGTAAATGCTTAATGAATGAGTAACTGAGCAAATGAAAGTTGATTTACGTTGGAATACATGTTCCTCAGTATGAGGGGTTAGTTTTTATATTTTATATCCTCAACTTCTCTCTCACTGGTAGAAAAACTAGTTAAATTACAGTTAAATATGTATCCCTTCTGAAAAAGAAATTATAGAAAAATCCCAAGGGTGCAAAAAAGAATACATTTTCACCTCTACATCTATATGGTATTTAGGATAATAGAGACTCATACACTCTTTAGCTCTCACTTACTGATGCCTGGCATACAGGCTTTCAAGAAAGTATAGCAATGGCTGATTTCTGTTTTTAAAATCCTGATTCAAAGGCTTCATATCTTTGAACTAAACAAGAGTTCTGGGTTTTTATGAGTTGCACAAACAAACAGAAGCCAAATGTGGTTAGAGTTATCCGTGCCTAATATTTTAATTCCATTGTTCAATAATTCCCATTCCTTTGCATTATTTTTGCTTTATTATACTCTTATAATACTCTCAAATATATCTATAAAACTTTACAACCCTTTTCCAATGGCATATGGTGTGTGTTCTGAAGAGAAACATGTTTATGAGCTGAAAGATGGGAAGAAAATGTAAAGTGCTCTTACGGGACTCAGGGAGGGATTGCTGCCTGCCTGCGTGGCAGGAACATTACAGTATATCAGGTCTCGAAATCTGAATTGGAGCCCTTCTATTTTAACGATGAATACAAGTCTGGGCATGTGCTATGGCAACTTTGATGCTACTAGGGTTTTGTTTCTGTTTTTGCTTCTTTCTGATTAAAGATTAAAGTCACTCGTCCCTGAAACAATATTTTAATTCTGAATGCTGCAGAATAATATTAACTGGAAAGGAGGGAAAGACATAAATGTAAAGTATAAATGGAAGAGAGATTAAAACAAAAAATCACACCCACAATTTTATTGTCCTATACCACTGGAGCCCACCCAGACTTTGCCCAGGCCACTGTTGGTAGCAGTGCTCTTTGAGGACCTGTCATCCTGTGAGCATTCGTGGAAACCTAGGGATATTTTTCTGAAAGGCACCGCTCACTTGCTGAGTACTAGACCCACATTTTCAGCTGCTCTTTGTGTTCTCTGTCATCCTTTTACTGATCTAATCATTCAGACCCACTCTAGAAACCTTAGTGTGATCTCTGACATCTTTCTTGTTTCCCTTAGTTGGTCACCAAGTGCAGCCATTTCTTAACTTCCATCTCCCTTCCACCCACTTTTCTCCTTCATCTTCATTCATGGCTCTTCCCTAGTTTGAGGCCATGAACTTCTCCCACATGGCCTATTTTAATTGAGTCTTGGTCAATCTTTTCTGAGTAGCATTTCCCACTCAAATTACCCTCCAACATGCCACCCACGAGATGGCTATTTCTTCTAGAAAGCCTTAAATAGCTTATTACATAAACAAGAGCTGCTCTTCCTCTTGTGTAGTGAGTTCCTGGTTGTTTGCTTAAGTTAACATATGCCCATGATCTTGACCTCATTCACCTCTGCAGCCCCATCTTTCACAGCACGGCTCCCCATGCCCTGTCTCAGCAGCGTGGATACACTTATGGTTTCTGTGCATTCTGCTCAGCCTTGAATCTTCTTGAATTTCATCTTCTGAAATAGGACTCCTCTGTCAAATTGTGATTCAGAGGCTCCTGCCTGTATTCCTGGATTTCTCTAGTTAGAAGTGATCTCTCTTCCGTGCTCCTCCGGTGTCAGCAGTATCATTATATCATTGTAGGATTTTTATTCTGAATTTTATTGTAGTTTGTAATTTTAAGTCCTGCTGCACCCAGTAGCTGTATATGTGCCTTCGTCTTCAGCATCTTCCTTACCCACTGGACAGTAGACCCAGAATTATCTACTCACGAGGACTGACATTTTAGAGATCTGCTTAGCTGGACTGTCCTTTGTAAAACCCTGATCATTGTCAATGTAATAAAAGAACTGCACTATGAAACTTGTTGTGATTGCATTATCAGAGATGTGGTTCTAGAACAAAATACCTTCTTTGTCAGAATGAAAAAGATATTTCTTGAATGATGCCTACCAGAAAGAGTTGTTCTTCTACGTTGGTTAACATCATTAGGTCTTGTGAATATATATGTGATTACTTTACTTTTTGTATTTATTAGTTGTTAGGCAACTCAGAATCTCATTTTCAACCTCCTTCTCTTAGGGATACTATCCCTGCTACTGATATATACTTAGCTATAATTCTATTCCACCTCGTTTTGTTTGATTTCACTTTAATTTCCACTGTGATTTTTCTTCTCTCCATTCTACCTATCCAGTTTTAACTTATTTATCAAAATTCATAATAATGAGTTTTAAGTATGAATAGGGCTTGAGAAATAAATAAACATTCTAGGAAGTTCTATTTCATATAAAGCAGCTAAAATTGCACTTCATAACTTTGGGTAAAAAGAGAGAGACAACATATGCCATATATTTCCTACTCAATCCTCATATAAGGATCTAAAAGAGAATGGTATTTTCATGCATGTAATAATATCCAGTGTCACAGTATCAGCTAACTGTGCTAGATAGCAGACATAAGAAGGGGACTGAAATTTCTCCTCCCTCACCTGAGAAAGGTTAGAGCGGTGGGATGTGCACAAAAAGAAGGTCAAAAAGCACGGATTGCTGATCTCTGCTATATGTCAGAGCAAGACAACTGAAAGACCCTGAGAAGGTCAGTGGTAGTGGAGGCTAAAGAGACAACCGTTTGTGTGTATGAATGCTCACAGGATCTGAGGATACCTGAGCACAAATGTCAGCCTCCATGACCTGATCACATATGACTCAATACAGGGGTTGAAACCAAGGTGCTCCTGCTGAGGAGTTCAAAGCAGAGAGTCCTGAACAATGAGACTGCAACAAGCCAGGAGACCCAGGTCCTAACAGGAGGTGATCCACGAACAAACCCACACCAACAATGGGGAAGGTCACCTGAAATAGAAAATTTTTAGTTTCTAGGGTTACCTTATTATATTATTACATAGTAAAACTTATTTGTCACTGATTTTCATTTACTTATTATTTTTTACATGAATATTTATGGCTGCTAAGTTGCCTACAATTGAAAACGTATTTGGAAAAATTTCTTTGATGGTCACTATTACTGAGCCACTAACAGTAAAGATAATACACGTGAAAAGAAGCCCAAGAAAATGTTGGCTTAAAACAAAAGAACAAAAGCAAATCACCATTTGACACACAACATGTAATTATGTTATTATTCTTGTCCGTCCGTCGATCTATCCCTCCCTTCCTTCTCTCTCTCTTTCTCTCTTCTCTCTCCACACACTGGGGATTGAATCCAGGGCTGCTTATGTATCATTGAGCTATATCTCCAGGCTTTTAAATTTTTAGACACAGGGTCTCACTAAGCTGCTGAGGCTGGCCCAATCTGCAATCCTCTTGCCTCAACATCCAAGTAGTTGGCATTACAGGTGTGCACCATTGTGCCCAGACCATCTTACATCTCAGCATGTCTTAGATGGGTTAGTCAACTTATTGATAAGGCTTACATCATCAGGAACTTCATGACTCAGGTTAGTACTTTAGTGTAAGAACTGTTACTAAGACTAAAAAGGTACAATGCTAAGAATTGTTTGGTGATAAGCAAATGCCCCTCCAGCTAAACAAAATACTGTGCCTTCCTACTAATTTATTCTATTCCACAAGATAAAGTATATTCTGCCAAGGTAGGAAATGAATGAGATGGAGAGCACCTTTACAGCACTTTATTACCAAAATAAAATAGGAAATATGCATAATTTTTTTCTTTACTTTTCAATTTTAAGGGAAAGTAACTAATAGAAAAGTTCACAAATGGAGAAAAAACAACTACTTCATAAACTCAGCACTCTAAAAATCTATATTTGTACGAGTCCGAGTCCTTCTTCCATCATTTCTCACGTGTAAGTCATGAAGCTGTAAAATGACTCAAGTGAGTGCTCATTTTGCCTTCTATCATGTGGAGTGTTCCAGATCGCTGCTTAGGCATTAAAATATTACATCTAACAGTCATACCATAATTTAACTTGCTTCTTTTCCATATTGCTTCCAAGTTTTTACAGTGATTGCTATTTGGTTATTAAGTAATTATAATGTGAACTTCTGTGTGCATATTTTTAAGAAATATATTTTGTGTTATTAACTCAGAATTAATTCAAAGACTTTAGATTATAGGATTTCTTTTGAACACATTGCCAAAGTACTCAATATTTATGAGATCACCAGTTTCAAAGCAATACCTGATACTCTCTTAAAATATACAACCTTCACTTTCCTTTGATTTTTATCAAAAACTAGTGAGTGTGAAATTTGTTTCTGTTTCTTAATGGTTGTCTTTCTTGTTTTGTGAATTATCTGACTATAGTGGCATCATGGTTTTTCTTAAAAATTTTCTTAAAATTTTAATTAAGCCTTTTATAATATAAAAGCACCAACTGCTACATGAATTACATTTTCCCCTAAGTCTATATCATTAGCCTTTACAAATTTGGTTTACGTATTATGTAGCTAGGTTTCATAATTTTTGCAGATGAATCTATTTGTTGATCTTATTTTTTTAATTGCTTTCCAATGGTGATAAGACAGTGATATGCTAGTTTTATTGTACATTTTTTTCAGTTTCAGTTTATACTAATTTATGCAGAGAAATCTATTTGTTTGCTTTTCCCTTTTTGTTCCTTTTTAGAATTGATTACAGAAGTTTGGTAAATATTCAGTTTTACTTTTTTCTACATGTTCTTTGGTCTGTTTTTATACCTATTTTACCCTTTCAAAACTCATTTTGGTGTGTAATATGAAACTATTTTTTCCTTTCTCTAATTACTATGCATTATTATATAACACATTTTAATTTTAAACTCCCTTCTCCAGGGTTGTATGAAATCTTCTATAATGCATACTGAATTATTGCCATATCAATATTTATTTAAGTGTATATTTTACATTTATTATGTATATATTTATTTATGTATATTTATACAATATTTAAATGTATATTTTAATAATATTCAGTGGGGACTTCTTGTTATGGGATAAGGAACTAGGTAACAAATTAGGGCCAGTCTGGGGCTTAACACAGCTGGCTCTGGATGTATGGCAAGTTTCCAAAAAATTTGAAGAATATCATTTGCAAAATTTAAATTGAGTTATCATTCTCTTTCCAAAATAAAAATACCCCCCCTTTTTAAATTAAACCTGGGTAAAAAATATTTGCTTTCCTTTTATACATGACCCCTTTGGAATAAGACTGAATTTCATATTATCATGTTGAACTGAGCACATCTTCTGAAGCCAGATTGCCTGAGTCTAACTCTGGTCCATACTGACAGAAGTTTGAGACCATGACTTAATCACTTCATGCACTGCTTTCCTCACAGGTGAAAGGACAGTAATAGCAGTCATCCCCTTGGGCTGTAATAAGGATTAAATGAACAGGTTTCATATTTCTATGATGTTACTCAGGTTCAGAGGAAGACAGGAAGCACTTCAACAAAGGCTTCCTCACAGAAGATAACTGTTGGTCTCCATCTTAAAATATGAGTACCCACTGACAACTTGAATTTTCCATTTTGACATGAGCCTCTGGCCTGTGAGACAGTTTCTTCTTAGTGTCCCTAGACTTAATGATGAAGTAAGTAAATTTTGCCTTTGATCACCTCTTATCAAGAAACCAGATTATTAAGAGTACTCAGTGTTGACAGTTCAAATGGAAAAAAAGAGTTGATAAAATAATTTACAAAAAGGCAAACAGATCCTAGTAAGTTACTCTTTCCATGCAGATCCTATGTACATTTTACCTTTAAAAAGTGTTTTTCGGGTAATTGCTATTTTAAAAATAAGCCCAAAGAATAGCTTAGTCCACCATTTTTCTGAATTTATCTAAACATTAAGTATGGTAACCATGAAGCGATATTCCTGAACTTCACTGAGGCTGACTTTTCTTAAGTTAACATGCCTAATCTTTTGCTTTCACTGAGAATTGGTATAGTACAGCTACTGAAAGACATTTTTGTATTTTTCACAAAACGCCAATTATAGGTCTTGCATATTATATTAGAAAAGTTTCCTTAAACAAGAATCCATGTAACAAAGATTCTTCAATGTTTAGTGCTAGGGCAAAATCTTGTCTCTTAAGAGAAACCTAGATGTTTCTTTTTATCAGATGACAAGGGCAGTAAAGTTGGTGAGATCGTATTCGCTGTTAGAACTAAGTTCAGAGCTAAACCTAGTATCTAGTTTTAGTAATCTTAAGATCTTTGGTTTCCCATGTAAATACTTCTTACTTCCTAAATGACTCCTGATATGTCTTAATCTTAATAACTGTAGCATCTTAAATATTTGAAATCTGTAAGCTACTTTAAAAGGCCTACAGGTACGTGAATGAAATAGTTATATCATCTATATTCCTTATTTGAATCTCAGCAAATATATAGTGTTAAATCATTTCCTTCTGGGAAGATTTAAAGGTTCTATGGCAGACAGGATTTGTTGTTTTATATCCTCTCTATACCTCAGGTGTCCGTACTGAATAGCTCATTTGATTGATCAATAGCTATCTTTTAAACGAAGACACTGAGACAGGATTTTTTTTTTTATTGGTCGTTCATAACATTACATAGTTCTTAATACATCATATTACACGGTTTGATTCAAGTGGATTATGAACTCCCGCTTTTACCCCGTATACAGATTGCTGTATCACATCAGTTACCCTTCCATTGATTGACATATTGCCTTTCTAGTGTCTGATGTATTCTGCTGTCTGTCCTATTCTCTACTATCCCCCCTCCCCTCCCCTCCCCTCCCCTCCCCTTTTCTCTCTCTACCCCTTCTACTGTAAATCATTTCTTCCATTTGTATTAACTTGTCTTACCCCTCCTTTCCTCTTATATGACATTTTGTATAACCCTGAGGATCGCCTTCCATTTCCATGCAATTTCCCTTCTCACTCCCTTTCCCTCCCACCTCTCATCCCTGTTTAATGTAAATCTTCTTGAGACAGGATTTTTAATGATGGACTTCCATAAAACATTAATGGGCTAATAGTAGAAATATTGGGCTGAGAGTCTTTCTGTTACTTTCCAAATTGCTTCACTATGGACTATGGCTACTATCAATTTACAAGAGGAAGCAGGTCCAAGACCATCATTCTGTAAATCAGAAGGGACTTTGCTAGAATCCAGTTACCACATTTCAGATTAAGAAGCGCAGCCCAGAATTCATATCACTTCTGGAAGTAACATACAAAGTAACTTATTAATTTAAGAGTGGGATTTAGTCTCCTGCTTTACCAGTTCTATTTTTGATGCCAAATCATTATTCACTTTCTGCTTCCACATAATATGACCTTCATAATTTCTGAGGTTTGAAGTCCAGCCTGGTCCTAAATGAGGGTGTCCAGTCATAAAATCATAAGCTTTAAAAGTGTTAGGAATCATGACAAATAACAAAATCTAGAGCACTCACTGTGCAATGCCTTGGGCTAAACATGCTTTTTCCTTTTTCTTTTTCAAATAACAATCTTACCAATCACCCTTTGAAGTAGGTACTACAATTATTCCTGTTTTAGATTAAATGAGAGAGAGTTCCCATGCTTGGTACCAGGATTCAATGGGGCTTTCAAGTACAGTGGGTTCTGCCTCACAAACCCATTAGGGTTACATGCATTTACATGTTTGCCTTTTTGGATATTTAATGATTTTTTCTCCAAGCCAGACAGGGCTAACTTCTCATAAAATTCTAGCCAGAAAAGTGTACCTGTTTGTGGAATTCTCAGTTCCCTCCTACCTAGGGAAAACACTAGCTTTTTGGGAAAACCCCCACAACTTCCTGCCATCAAAGCAGAAATTCATGTTTAGGGCTCCCAGACTCGAAGGTCAGAAAGTGCTGGAATCCAAGAGAACATCAGGTATTTTAGACAAATCATGGAGTAATGGCTTGAACTTTTCCAAAAGATTGAGATAAGGTACTATCATTAAGAGCAACATGTAGGAATGCAAATTTATGAGAAGAAAGGAAAATTTACAGCCAAAGCAACCGGATCCTTTCTTTCTTTGTACAATCCTCAACACTGGTAAACAGTACCATGATAAGTATTCTTGGACTAAGAAGAACAGCTAAAATGGACAACGGATATTGTTGTGTTTACAAGTAATATGGATCAGAGAAACTCTCAGCTAATGAATCTCTTCATTTCATAATTGTGGTATTTGCTCAAGGTGATCAACACTCATTTTTCTGATAGAGCAAGAGGAGTAATATGGCAAATGCCAAGGAAATAGTTCAATTTGATCAGGTTTAATGTTTAGCTGCAGGGCCTATGGTATTGTGTGTTGATTTTGAGTCCTTTAGAGCTGTGGATTAGTGGGTTTTGCATGCATGCCAAGAATATAGTACATACCCAGAGCTCATTAGACTGGAGACTGGCCTCACTGACATGTGTAGCAGATAACACCATGTCACATAACCCCAAAATGCTTTTGGTCTATTCAGTCATATCTTGGAGACACTGAAAATATTACTATTGATTTGGCTTGGTGTCTAATGTAGTTGTTAAATTTTAAATCACTGTAAGATAACCAATAACTTTGGATAGTAATGTAATTCTTCCAGTTTTATCATCTGACTTGAAACTGAACTATTTAGTGCACTGTGTCATGTTAACTTCCAGACAGGGGAATAGGTTTTAATAACACAAACACTTAATAAAATAACTTCTCCATAAGCCTTCCCATAATGGTATTAACAGGAAAAGAAAAAAAAAAGCAATTTTTCTTTCATTGTGCTTCTCTGCAGACATTCTCCAGCTCTGTATCTCTATCAGTCGAGAGAGAGAGTGAGTGTGTGTGTGTGTGTGTGTGTGTGTGTGTGTGTGTGTGTGTGTGTTTTCTCCATAATGTGCTCTCGGCACACTTACTTTAATATTGCTGGTTTGAGAGCACTGTCTTTTTTATCCTTGTCGCCAAATGTGATATTTTGAGCACTCAAGATGTGCTGCAAGCAGAGATAACTGATTTATATTGAGACTATGGTGGCAAAGCATGTAGGATCATCTACCTCTTGGAAATGAGCTTTTAGAAAGCAACTTTGTCTCGGGCACCTCTTGGGTTGCTCTATGCATTGTTTGAAAAGGGCTGAGAATTAATGTGCCAGGCAACACTTCTTTCACATTCATTGCTTGTAAGCAGAATGGTCTTGGTGGGTGTATACTCTGACATAAAGGAGGTTATACTGACTTCTTGCCTGTGTCTCTGAGAGACGGATGTCTCCACTCTCTAACA
Source organism: Urocitellus parryii (assembly GCF_045843805.1). Lineage (NCBI taxonomy): Eukaryota > Metazoa > Chordata > Mammalia > Rodentia > Sciuridae > Urocitellus > Urocitellus parryii. The sequence continues at coordinate 77,131,650 of NC_135541.1, forward strand.
TTCCTGATGCAAGACATTAGTGAACATCTCTGATCAGCAGTAGAGCTTCCCAAGGTTTTTTCAGTCTCTACCAACCGTTTTCCCATCTGGATAAAGTTTGTTAGGTAGGTGTGTGGCTGAGCACAGATGCAATCTGGGTATCCGAGCTGACCTAACTGGTAGACGCTGGGTGCACAATGAACCTGGCCTGGCTAAAGCCTGTTCCTCCATGTGGCATGTGGAAATCAGGACAGATGGTGGGGTCAGTAATAAGGAACTTGTTTGTTGTTGCCGATTGAAGGCCATTTCTCCTGCCAGCATGACTCCACAGATTTATCCTGGCATTGGTGACCAAGGGAGACAAACAATGTTGTACAACAAGCATTCTGAAAGATAGCATATGGCCAGAAAGAAATCTTTAGAGGATACCAGGACATGATGTGCTGTGCTACACTAGTAGTATTGCTCCTCAGCAGTAGGGGCATGGTGGGTTCATCCGGTTAGAAGTATAAATAGAAGTAACCAATAATAGCAGGAAATATCTGGTGAGCTTGTGAGCTGGAGAGCAAATGGGTTGTGTGCTGCTTCTAAGATTATTTGCTTAATAAATGCATTAGTTTCATTCTTTTGCATTTTACTCCCAGAAAAATATTCATATAGGTTGGGTTCTATGCTGACAAAGCATTGAGAATTAAAAAAAAAACCATATATATGAACTAATAAGAGAGAAGTATTAATGGTGCTAGGCTAGAGGCTTAGTTAATTGGGAGTCTCTGGAGGAGTCACTCAAGTTGGTCTCTGCTAATTAAGGCAATGCATTTTCCAGGGTCTTAGAGAACTAAGAGATTTTCTGGCTTTGCGAGTGCTCCTGGGTTACTGTGCAGTAGCAGGGATGAGCTTTACTGATTTTAGCCACATGACTGATTTGGTTAAAACTGTTCCACTATTGTGACAAAGGCTTGCAGACAGTAAATACATCATCAAGTCAAACACCAAGGTGATACCGTGTTACCTTTTTTTTTCCAGAAATTCTACAATTCTGTTATTGAGTTTAGCACTTTTGAAACATAAGAAATTGATCAGAATTGCGTATTTCTTCATAACATTTTGGCTTTATAAATTCTGTTTGAAATATAGACTAATTTCCTGAGAAAGCTTCACACTGGGAATCCTGGAATTCTGTTGATCCTGTTCTGATCCATGAATTCCAGGTCATGGATTTCCTTAATTAGATTTGGATTGAGCCCATGGGAATTTTAGTACTTTTCATTCTTCTGAGAGATAATAAAAATTTTAAAAGTATGATTTATTCTCAAACTGGTTTTACAAGATGAATCTTTTAAAGAAAAATCGAAACATTATGAAAAATCCAATAATACAACTTCCAGATATGTAACAGAACAATGAAATAGTATAAAACCCAAAGACTGGATTTTGTTCATGGATTTTTAAAAAATCTTGAACTTCTAGTATTATTAAAATTTCTTTATCACTTGGGTTAAACCAACTAAAGCATCTTTGTATCTCTGATCTTAAAGTTATTACCATGCTACCATGTATTTGTAGTCAGAAAATATATTTTTTAATGTTTACAAATAACTGAAGGCAAAGATAGAGATCAAACACAAACTTACTAGCACTATTCACAGGATGTCAAAGGATGTTTCTTATTCTTGGATGAGACCCCAGAGATTAAAGAAAACTTGATAAATCTCAATTTCCCTTTTTCTAAGGATTGGGCAGGACTTGGTAAGATGTGGCTCAAAGTTCTGTAGGTCTAGGATCTTGCCTTGTTACCCATATGCAGCCTACCTCTATGTAGAGGCAGGAGGATACTGCAGACAAGATATTCATGTTCAATCTAGAAAAAGGGCTGTATTTTCTCTACTCTGTCCACCTCAAATAAAGTGACTGGAGTCACTCCAGAACCAATTATGAGAGGGGGTACTTGCCCAAAGCATGACTGACATTTTGTTTTTTATTTTGAACTACCTGTTTGCTACTTGCAAAAATTTGCCTAAAAAGGACAGTCCTTGAAGATCTTACAAAAGTCTCCTTTAAGAAAAAGAGCCAGTACCTGAGCAGCTATCCTACTTGAGTTGATAGCAGTACCTAATCATAAAAGCACCAGATAGGCATCCTTTAGACCCTATGTCCCCTCCCTTTGCAGTATACTGTTGGAATCAGAGATAACACAGAGGAGAGAAATGAGATGGAAGAATGGGTGGAAAAATTGGAGAAGACTTAACCATACCCATCCTTTCTTCTATTGCTGTTACATGTCCTAGTGCCAGTTAAAATAGAAATTCCAAACAGGAGAGACAGAAGTTTCCAGGCAGGATTCTTTATTACCTGAGAGATTTCTAAATGTCTCACAGAGACCAGAAAAGCTCTGGGAATTTATCCAAGAACAAGAAAAGGAACCTAGCAGGTCTGAAAGAAGATAAAGACACTTCTGGCTTGTTCTGAAAGTAGAGTTCATTCAATAAAGTGAAGAATCATTTTTCTCAATAATCAAGAAATTATCTTCTATGTTATACCACAATGCCAAATTTAAGTGTGAGCTAAACCTGAGTTTTTAAGTCTCATCAGTTTGCAAACATGTATAGGATAGAGAAAGTTCACTCCTGATAGATTTTACACCTGTAAATGTTGTCATTCTAATCCCCAAAGAGAGTAGAATGGGAAGAACAAAGGCATAAGGTGTTCTTGCTTCATGCATGATTGTTACTAGCATTTTCTAGCATAGTCCTGGCACGTAAAGGAAACTTGATAAATGTACAACAGACTAAACACGTAGTGAAAGCAAGGAGGGCAAGAGGTGCACAGAGAACAGCCAACAGGTTCTTGAGTTGGGGGAACTAAGTTGGCATATGAAGACAGCGCCCATTCTCTGCCTTGCCTTGCCTTGCCTCTCTGACTTTATCTCCTGCATTTCCCCTCCCACTCTACTTCAGCCAGAAATCTTTGCTTTGGCACCTTAGGGGTTTTGCACTGGTTTCTCCTTCTGCCTAGAAATCTCTTCTCATGGATGTCCACGTGGCTTATTCCTCTTTTCCTTCATATCTCTGCTCTGATGTGGTCTTGGAATGAAGTCTGTATTCATCACTCTTTAACTCCTAAACTGCAACTTGGCTCCTGACCCCCATGCTGTTGAACACTCTTACCTTCTTTAATTACCATTTTTGCACCTATCACCTATCATGTTATCCTTATTATCTTTATTGCTCATTTTTATCTCTTTTACCTAAATGTAAATTCTACAAGGGTATATTTTCTCTTTTTAAAATTGATATATACCAAGTATCTAGAAGAGTGTCAGATAGACATTTAATACAGGTTGAGCATCCCTAATCAGAAACTCTGAAATTGAAATGCTCAATATCTAAAAATTTTTGAGGTTTGACATGATGCCAGAAGAAGAAAATTGCACATCAAGAAACACTGTCTCATGAATAAAATTATTGAAAAATATTGTATAAAAACAGGGTAGGGGATTTGGCTCTGGGATAGGGCACTTACCTAGAATGCATGAGGCAGTGGGTTTGATTGACAGTAGACCCCTTTTAAATTAGTTTTAGGCAATGTATATAAGACGTATATGAAATAAATAATTCATAAATGAATTTCTTGTTTAGGCTCTGGTCCCGTTCTCAAGATGTCTTACTATGCATATGCAAATATTCCAAAACCAAAAAAATATTAAAAATCTGATATCCTTCTGGTCCCAAGCATATTGGATAAAGGGTACTCAACATGGGGGTATCTTAGCTGAAAGAGTTAATGACAGATGATAGAGACTTCTGTGCCATTAACTGGGTTCCAATTACAGGCGTCACGAAATCTGCCTGGGGTTGGTGAAAAGTTTGTGACTCTTTTGCCAAATGGCTGCACTGCATAATGGACCCTCCTGCCCAGATCACACTCAAGGTGGCTTTTGAGTCAAAGGGCAGTTCAGAGAGCTTCTCTAGATTCCTCTTTGTTTGACTGTTTGGAGTAGGGCAAACTAAATTAGATTTGAAGGTACTCGGGGTTTGTACTTTGAACCCTATCCTCATATAATGTAGAGAGGATAGGAATTTGATTCTAATGGAAATTAAAATAAATTGAAGCAGAATCAATTTAGATTGTTCTTCAAATCAACTTGCACTCAAAGAGCAGTGGACTATTTTGGGCATAAATAATCATGCTGCACAGTAGGGATAAGTAAATCCATCTTCAGCAGGAACTTCACCACATATTTCTACTGTTACATGTGAAGAACTGACTTGAGAAGTCTGGTAAATGTATTTAAGAGAAGACATATGGCCTGGGGTTGTGGCTCAGTGGTAGATCACTTGTCTAGCACATGTGAGGCACTGGGTTTGATCCTCAGCACCACATAAAAATAAATAAATAATATAAAGGTATTGTGTCCATCTCTCTACAATTAAAAAAAAGAGAAAACATGTGATGGTAAGGAAGGAAAATATGCTAGCTTCCTTTATATAGTGCTATGGATATAGAATTACAGCTGCATGAGAATCTCTTTTACTCAAAGACAAAGGAAAAGAAATGAAAAGAAAAAAAAGGAAAAAGAAACTAAAAGGATTACAGAGATTTTTTTTCATTCCTTTTCAAACAGCTCATTCTCTGTCAGATTTAAATTCTATATATTACTTTCATTTTTCATCCTCAGTAGTAGAGTTGAAAAACTATTATTCCTTTTATAAAATTTTACATAATGATCTGTTATTTTTAAAAAAGTAGAGTAGCAATTTCCCCTCAGCCTTTCTTCTTGGGCTAAACTAATTTATTATATAAGCTAAATAATGTCAATTCTTTATATTCTTCTTGGCTTTACTTTTTTTGGCACTTGAATAGTCTTTATTCCTTTCAATTTGGCTCTTCTAAGGCTATTTTGATGAAATATTTGATCAATAATTCTTTAGAGACTCATACAAAATTTTCCAAAGCCACTGCTTTCGTTTTTAGTCTTTCCCACTATAAAAATATATGTTCTTTATAGGAAGTAGAGAAAAGGAAGGAAATAAAAAATAATCTAGAATTTTTGCTAACAGAAATGTCTGTTAATATTTGGATACCATAATTACTTCATCACTTCATATGTGTGTGTGTGTGTGTGTGTGTGTGTGTATATATATATATATTCAGAATCACATTTAGGTATAGTTTAGCTTTTTGCTTTTTAACTTAATAACATGAACATTTCCCAGGATCAGCTTATACTACTTTTTAAAGATTTGTACTTTTTTTTTCAGTGACTTTCATTCTACTAGGGATATCTGGAAAAAGGCATATTTTTGAAATGCATCTTGGTGGAACAGTTTTATAAAAAGTGGGGTTTCTCCTGTTGGGTGGGGTGGGATAAGCCTTTAATCTCAGCTACTCAGGTGTCCAGGATTGGATCACAAGTTTGAGGCCAGCCCCAGCATCTTACAGAGATCCTGTCTCAAAATAAAAAATAAAAAGAGCTGGGGATGTAGCTCAGTGGTAGAGTGCCCCTGGGTTCAATTTCCAGGACTGGGAAAACAAAGAAAGAAAAGAAAGGAAGGAAGGAAGCAAGGAAACAGGGTATTTTAACATCTGCTTTAAGCACATGTAAATATCATGAGCAGGGTATTTGGAACTGAGAATATAGAGTTCTAGCAAATTCTTTGAACTGCAAAGTGAATTGACCCAGAAAAACGACTTGACAACTACTAATAATTACTGATTGAGAATGTCTGAGCCACTTGTCCACAGGTGAACAGAAACCTCAGGGAGGAGTGTATCTAGACTCTTGAATTAGAAACTTCAGTATTACCTGGTGACTGTACCAATTAGGAAGACCCTTTACCTAGTGACTCAGTGTCAACCTCTGTAAAATAGTAAATCTAGTCTTTGTCTCTTTCCCATATTGAGGCTCTAGAATTTAAGTTTGTCAAGCACTTACAGATCAAAAGGTAACTTTTTTAGTCATAAGTGATTTTTACCATATACATAGGTAAGTTATGTAGCTATTCATAACCTTACACTTTTAGTTTATGAGAGGAGTCAAATTTTAAAGCAAAAAGCATTTTGAAAATGAATTTTATAGCCCATCTTTGTAAGAACATTTCTTTATGTCATTTTGCAAATTTAATTTTGCCAGAATCTGGGCAAAGAGAATTATTCCTAGTAAATGTGTAAAGGTGGTTTTTCTGTGTTGCCTGGATGAGTTGTTCACCAGCCTTTGGTGACTGACTCCTCTGATGTATGCTTTTCCCCCATTCACAGACCTTCCTTACATGGTAATTATTATCCTTGACATGATTCTCTGACCATCATGTCCCATTATGTATCATTGTAAAGCACGTGTCCAGTAAAGGAAAATTCTCAGGATAACCTCCAAGCTATATTTGAACTCTCAGATCCTTGAAAACATTCTCTGACTTTAAGATCTTTGCTAATTCAAGTGACATATTAAAGCAAAAGGACTACAAACAGGTATGCTTTATTGATGCAGAGGCAGAGAGAGAAGCAGAGGCAGAGGCACATGATTTTCTTTGACTTTTTTACAAAGGTAGTAGAAGTATCTTTTACATTCTAGGAAAACAACCAGAACACTATCAGCTGGTGTATAAAGTAAATAAACTATAAGTTCCAGATGGGACAGGGAACAAATATACTGAGTTAATGGAAGGGAAAGTCACAGCCCCCAAACAGAAAGAACTAGAAGTTATCTGGTGATTCTACAGTGAAAGTTCATGTTGACATTTCTAATATCAAACACTTTGTTGCTGCCTTGGTGGCCTTGGAAGAAAGAGCAAGCAATACTCATAATCTCTGCCATCCACTGTACTACTTTGCTTTTCCCCCAAGACTACTGGTTTTTTATTACCCAGCCACTTTTGCTACCTGAACTTTTCCCATTTCTAGAACTAATCTGCTAAAAATCAAGAAGAAACTTCCCTGAAGTGATAGGATTGTTGGAGTTTTCCTCGGGATTGTTATGACTACTTCTTTATACACAGGTCATTTGAGCCATAGTGAAACATCAACTATTTGAAGTCACATGCTGTTCTTTGTGCCTTTTGTAGATCAGAAGAGCAAAGAACCTAGGCCCATCACTGTAATTTGCTGTAGCAAGGAGTGACAACTGAATTATCATTAGATGAGTTATCATTTTTTTCTTACAAATCACATTCTTATTCATGCTATGGAAGTGCCAGAAGAGGTCTAGTTCTCTCACTAAATTTAACAAATAAAATAGTGTACCTTCCCATTGCCAGCTAAGTTTGGGAGATACAAAGAAAAGGATGATATGTAGAAACATGTTAGAATGGCGCAGGGTGTTGTTGTTGGTGGTGCTGGTGGGGCAAGTGTGCACCGTTAATAGGAGAAGATGTCAAAAAAAATGAAGCATAATAATAGTGCAATTTATCCTTGCTAAACGTACTGCAGTGTGCTATAATTAAATATGAAAACCTAAATTTATCTCTATGTTCGGTTGTCATTAATTTAACAGGGAGTGCACATGTTCTAATCTAATGGCTGATTTTTTTTTCTCCATGTGCAGCATATTAAAATGTATATTAGCCTCAAGGTGCATAAACACAAAATAATAGACCAAAGGTTTTGGCCTGTGGAGAAAAAAAATCCATGCTCAAAGGCCGTCAAGTAGCTGTGATGCAGGGAGACACTCACTTAGCCTCATTAAGCCAAAGCTCTCTTTTGCTTGTCTTTTGTTCTGCATGACAGCAGCCTCTTTGTTGTATAATAATTCATTCCAAGTTCGTTCCAAGCTACCGAAACTGGTGAACTGTGGCCATTTTAATGAGAAGTATTGGTGGTATGCATAATCTGGAAGCCACGTGGGCCAGACAATCACAGAGCACTGCAGCCAGCAAAATGAGATATTGTCGAAATCACAAATTTGTCAAGTTGTTTTTGGACAGGGTATTATAATAAGCATTAAAATATGCATCCTATTACTCTGCATCTGCCAGTCAAAGATCACTGTAATGAATGCGTGCTGCAGGGTATAACCAGGCCGTTTTCCTAAGTAAAACAAACCACAGTGTACAGAAAAGAATTATGTGGGTTTTTTTCTTTTTCTTTTCTTTTTTCTCTTTCTCTCTTTTTTTGGCATTGGTGGATATTTTTTTTTTTTTAATTCCTTCTGCACCAGGAGTCAGGTTCTCCTGGCATGGTGTTCACCGCCAGTGGTAGGTACACAGAGCTCAGTGGTGCCAAGGAGTTAACATGAATACATTGCTTTTTTAATAGGTATGCTTACCAACTGAGAATACAAAACCTCAAACTCAAGGCTTAAATCGAGTCTAATCAAGAATTCCTAGGAGAAAAAAGAAAAAGAAAACCTGTCTTCTAATGATCCCGAACCTTATGTTTTATCTTTTCCTACAAATGATTTAGTCTTTGACACTTGTTTTGTTGCTTATTTTTTTTGTGTGTTTGTTGATTTGCTTTTTAGATGAACCTGAAGCCTTGGGAAGAAATAGGTAGGGCAGTAACTCATTACACTTCCATATAGCTTGTTTAAGAAAACTAAAGCAATGTTGACATTTATGGTGACTCTTATCATTTATGCATAAAAGTGATCCTTATGGAGAGTGGTCACACTCTTTATCATGTAAACCAGAATTTCTTGGAGAATTAAAGGACATAATCAATAGTTACAAACATAAAAAACATTACTGTCACAGGGAAACTGGCCTTAAATTGGCAGATGTGGAGAAAGTACGCCATGACCAATGGCTACACAGCACATCCTAATACTTCAGGTGGTCCCTATTAAACATTTAGGGACTTTTTGTTTTTGCCTTCATCCAGTGAACTCTCTGAGAAGTCTGGCTGGAAGTACACTGATTGTGAAACAGAATTTCAGAATAGGTAGAAAAATCTACCCTTCCTCTTTTCTGGACACTTGTTAAACAAACCTTACTGAAATGAGCCTTTGTTTTATGATCAGCAAGCAGTGTGTGGGATGAGACATAAAATTATGGTCCTTGTGGTATTTATAACTGGAACTGGATGTGGACAGATGGGTAAAACCAAGAACAACAATGACTCAAATAAAGAGGTATGCACATAGTGGTAATATAGGTATAAAATAGATGCCATCTTAGTTTAGAGAGGAGGAATATTGTATCTAATAGAAAAAAAGGAACAAAGCTTCCTGGAATAGGTAATGACAGCATCTTTAAGAATTAGTAGAATTTAAAATGGCAGGGAGCATAAAGAGTCAGAGAAATTGAGTGTAATGAACCAAGATATGCAGGTTGGTGTGGGAAGGAGACTACTTGACTCAGTGAAAATTCACATGCAAAGGAATAAAAAACGTCACACTGGCCAAATGGGTTGCTATTAGATCATGAAGACTCTTGAGTACCCCAACGAAAGAATTATAATTGTTAGTCAAGTAGTGTCACTGAAGGCTATGAAGAGGAAAATAAGCTTTGGAAAGAATAATGTGGCAGCAACACATAAGAAAAATACAGAGGGAGATGTTGGGAGAAGATAGTTTACAAGTATACAGAAAGGTTCAAAAAGCATGAACTAGCAGAATGTGGTAGAACATGCCCGTAATCGCAGTGACTTTAAAGGGTGAGGCAGGAGGCTCACAGGTTTGAGGCCAGCCTTAGGAACTTAATGAGACCCTCATCAACTTAGTGAGACCTCTGCCTCATAACAAAACAGAAAAAGGAAGTGGAATGTGGCTCAGGGGGAAAGCATCCCTGGGTTCTATCTGCAGAACCTAAAAAATAAACAACAACAACAAAATCCACCAAACAAAAATAAATACATAAATAAATGCTGATGTTTGAGATGGATAAAGATAAGGCTGCCCAAAGTGCCCCATGTTCTTTCCTGAAATATCTCTACTGTAAGACATATATTTCCCAAATCACATATCTTCTCAACATCTCCCACACTCTTAGCATATCAGTCCATTTTATTTTCATCATCTTAGGCTCACTGATTGAAGAATGTCAGATCTCTTCAGCTGTACTTTGAGAATGGGCAGGAACAAGAGGGTGAAGGCAAGATCAGTTTCTATGGCTTTTTACAGCCTAAGCTTGCAGGCATTCTCTTTTACCTTAATGTTGCAAGATATGAGCACTTTGGTGACATGACAACTTTATTCTATAGGTACAGGTTTGAACAGGAAGATAAGTCCAAAGCAAACCAGAGCCCTGGGTTTGTCCCAGGAGATAATATGTAGAAGTTTTGCCCTCAGCTGTAATCATGGCAGCCTGAAAGCGTACCAAATGTCCTGGGATATAATGTCTGGAGTCTTAAAGCTGTGATGCATGACAAGCAAGTTCTTTAGTGCCAGTAGGTCTGTCTCTGGGGCACTGTAAATTCCTCCTTTGCTCATGTCCCTTCTGTTTGGTGCATGTGAAGGAGTGTGTGCATGTGTGTGTATGTGTGTGTATGCATATACCTAAAGAACACACATACATACATGTGTTCCTTTGGGACATGTGCTCCTCTGATGTCTGGTCATCAAACTGATTTTCCCCTGGTGAGAATTCCATACTAATCAGAAAGCATCTACATTTGCCTGCAGTTTGTGTAACCTGTTTAGTTTGTTGAACTAAAGGCAGATCTGCAGGGCAGTAACCAGGATGCTTTCATTTATCTCTTAATTTTATTAAATTTCTACCTATTGGTCAAAAATATGCTTTTATATTTCAACTCTGATGATGAATACTAAGAGTTATTTTAATTACAGATCTATTTCATTTTGTAGAGAATAAGAAGAGTCATTCTGAAATTTTTTTGAAAGATCTCAATATTTATCTTCTAAATGGTTATCTTTAAATATATTATGACAATCTTATGGCTTACTATGTGTCCACTATAGAATTCCTGGGAATTCTAGTTTTAATTAAAATAAAATGTCATAATAATATCATACCATATTCTGGTGTCATGACAAAAATCTTTGAACTCTTGTCATTAAATAAGCAAAAGCACCTCATGAAACTTCTAATGATCCTTCTAAAAAGGGGAATCTCTTATGGTACATTGTTTGTATCTCCTTTACAGGTAACTGTAAAGGAGATACAAACAATATCTTAAGGTAACAAAAGGTAACTCCTTCCTTATATTATAGCTATTTAAGTCTTAACTTCTGACTGAATTATAAGTTCAAAATAGAAAACACCTTCAAAACTGACTTCACAGAATAGAACCTTTTGCATGCTTTGGGCTTGACAGATATTCATGAGCTGGAAAGGTAAATGTAAAGGTTTCACACCCTTGGGAGTTCATCTCTTTTGTAAATAGAATATATGCAGATGCACCAACAGAAGATGACAAAAATTAGCTATCTTTTAAAAACTAATATTTATTAAATGGATGGGTTATATGCTGATTATCATAAGTTAATATAGCATAAATAATTAAAATACTCTTCATGGATCAAATTAAAAGTTTATATTGGTGTCAATCTGATATTGGATTCTATTTGTATTTCACCTGCAAAGCAGATATCACATTCATTCATCTCAGGGCCATTTTCCTAGTCTATGGCAATATCAGTTTGCCACTAGATTTCTACAGTAGCTAGTACTGGCTACTAATTTGAGAGCCCAGTGAAAAATAAAAATGCAAGCAACCTCATATAAAAATTAGGAATTTTATGGAGTGGGGTTGTGGCTCAGAGGTAGAGTGCTCACCCAGCATGCATGAGGCACTGGGTTCAATTCTAAGAGCCACATAAAAATAAAATAAAGATATTGCATCCACCTATAACTAAAAAATAAATATTTTTTAAAAATTAGGAGTTTTAAAATGGAGTCAGTAAAACAAGAGTAGGCTACTTCTCAGAAAGGAGAGCCATGCAATTGCAAAGGTCACAAACTTATGAGGCTGACTTGAATAATAGCCTCATAATGATATCTCTGATTTCACTTGTGAACATCCCTATATATTTTCACATAGCAGGGTGATGATACATTTAAAACAAAATTTGAATAATGTCATCATCTGTGCAAAACCATTTGGTGGTTCCCCTTTGCATCTTTAACACCATCTAAATTTTTTATAGTGGCCAATAATCATCTATATGATGTGGCCATTTCCAACCTTTACAATTCCATGTAGTGCCACTTTTGGTCTTTTTCTCCAACTTGAGCCTTCAGGCTTTCTTCCTATTTACTGCACATATTCCCAGATGCTGTTCCCTCCAAGTGGAATGTTGTTCCTTGATTCTACTCATGCTTCTGATCTCATTTCTAATGGCCCTCCTGTTATGGTTTACATGTGGTGTCCTCCAAAAGCTCACGTGTGAGACAATGCAAGAAGGTGTAGAGGAGAAATGGTTGGGTTATACCCTTAACCTAATCAGTGAATTAATCCCTGATGGGATTAACTGAGTGGTAACTGGAGGCAGGTGGGGTGTGGTTGGAGGAGGTGGTTCGTTGCAGGCGTGGCTATGGGGTATATGTTTTGTATCTGGAGAGTGGAGTCTCTCTCTCTCTGTTTTCTGATCAACATATGATCTGTTTCCCTCCACCACACTCTTCCACCATGATGTTCTTCTTTACCTGGAGCCCTAAGGAATGGAGCCGCTCTTCTGTGGACTACAACTCTCAAACTGTGAGCCCCCAAAAGAAACTTTTCCTCCTCTAAAGTTGTTCTGGTCTAGGCTTTTAGTCACAGCAGCAAAAAAGCTGACTAAAACACTTCCTTTAGAAAACTTTTTCCTGATACACCAACTTGCTACACATTCCCTATTATTTTTCTCCTAAGTATGCCTTTATCCTCTTCAAAATACTTAGCAAAAACTATAACTTTTTTAAAAAAATTAAAATCATGTTCTCCATCATTAGATTGCAATCTCCAAGAGGGCAAGAACCCAGTCTTATTCACTATAGTTCAACAATATTTAGCTAGTACCTTGCTCATAGGGTTTAACAGACATTTGTTGAATAAATGGAGAAATAAATGAATGAGAGCACAACTCAAATGCTCAATAATATTTTTCACTATTTTTTTTCATGTAAGTAAGATATTATTTGGTTGGGCAATTAACAAGCTCATAGAGGCATTTTCTGGTGGGTATCAGCCTCTCCTCTGTACTCATTATTTTTCAGAATAATTAATATTTCTCTAATACAAAATAATATCCAGGAGCTAGATACATTTTTTAATATTTATTTTTTAGTTGTGATTGGACACAATATCTTTATTTATTTTTTTTTATGTGGTGCTGAGAATCAAATCCAGGGCCCCGCACTTGCTAGGAGAGCACTCTACCACTTAGCCACAACCACAGCCCTAGATACATTTTTGCATAATCTGACTACATGACTTCTAGAGGGAGTCAGACATGTCTCCCTCCGGGTCCTCCTGTCCATTTCTACTCTGTGAAAGAAGAAGAAGCCATTACCATCTTTCAACTAACCAAGCTTTTGTTCTTTATCTTCAAACAGAATTAAGGCTATTCACAACAAGTTACACACAAACAGAATACCTTGTGCCTTCCTGGAGTCTAGAACATTATAATGCAAATGTTTTTTTTCATTGCAATAGTCATTGTATCATATTCAATTATTTTTGTTGTTGGTCTGGAAACTAGAATCAAATAGACCACAACACAATAATTATGGGTGACTTCAACACACCTCTCTCACCATTGGACAGATCCTCCAAACAAAAGTTGAATAAAGAAAATATAGAACTCAATATCACAATCAATAACCTGGACTTAACTGACATATATAGAATATATCAACCATCATAAAGTGGATATACTTTTTTCTCAGTAGCACATGGATCCTTCTCAAAAATAGACCATATATTATGCCATAGGGCAACCCTCGGTAAATATAAAGGGGTGGAGATAATACCATGCATTTTATCTGATCATAATGGAATGAAACTGGAAATCAATGATAAAAGAAGAAAGGAAAAATCCTACATCACATGGAAAATGAACAATATGTTACTGAATGATCAACAGGTTACAGAAGACATAAAGGAGGAAATCAAAAAATTCTTAGAGATAAATGAAAATACAGACACAACATATCGGAATCTATGGGACACAATGAAAGCAGTTTTAAGAGGGAAATTCATCGCCTGGAGGTCATTCCTCAAAAAAAGGAAAAACCAACAAATAAATGAGCTCACACTTCATCTCAAAGCCCTAGAAAAGGAAGAGCAAAACAACAGCAAATGTAGCAGAAGGCAAGAAATAATTAAAATCAGAGCAGAAATCAACGAAACTGAAACAAAAGAAACTATTGAAAAAATTAACAAAACTAAAAGTTGCTTCTTTGAAAAAATAAATAAGATAGACAGACCCTTAGCCATGATAACGAAGAGAAGAAGAGAGAGAACTCAAATTACTAACATACGGGATGAAAAAGGCAATATCACAACAGATGCTACAGAAATACAGAAGACAATTAGAAATTATTTTGAAAACCTATATTCCAATAAAATAGAAGATAGTGCAGACATCGATAAATTTCTTAAGTCATATGATTTGCCCAGACTGAGTCAGGAGGATACACACAATTTGAACAGACCAATATCAATGGATGAAATAGAAGAAGCAATCAAAAGACTACCAACCAAGAAAAGCCCAGGACCAGATGGGTATACAGCAGAGTTTTACAAAACCTTTAAAGAGGAACTAATACCAATACTTTTCAAGTTATTTCAGGAACTAGAAAAAGAGGGAGCTCTTCCAAATTCATTCTATGAGGCCAACATCACCCTGATTCTGAAACCAGACAAAGACACCTCAAAGAAAGAAAACTACAGACCAATATCTCTGATGAACCTAGATGCAAAAATCCTCGATAAAATTCTGGCGAATTGAATACAAAGGCACATCAAAAAAATTGTGCACCATGATCAAGTGGGATTCATCCCTGGGATTGCAAGGATGGTTCAATATACGGAAATCAATAAATGTTATTCACCACATCAATAGACTCAAAGATAAGAACCATATGATCATCTCGATAGACGCAGAAAAAGCATTCGACAAAGTACAGCATCCCTTTATGTTCAAAACATTAGAAAAACTAGGGATAACAGGAACTTACCTTGACATTGTAAAAGCTATCTATGCTAAGCCTCAGGCTAGCATCATTCTGAATGGAGAAAAATTGAAGGCATTCCCTCTAAAATCTGGAACAAGACACGGATGCCCTCTATCACCACTTCTATTCAATATAGTTCTCTAAACACTGGCCAGAGCAATTAGACAGACGAAAGAAATTAAAGGCATAAAAATAGGAAAAGAAGAACTTAAATTATCACTATTTTCAGATGACATGATTCTATACCTAGAAGACCCAAAAGGGTCTACAAAAAAACTACTAGAACTAATAAATGAATTCAGAAAAGTGGCAGGATATAAAATCAACACGCATAAATCAAAGGCATTTCTGTATATCAGCGACAAAACTTCTGAAACGGAAATGAGGAAAAACACTCCATTCACAATATCCTCAAAAAAAATAAAATACTTGGGAATCAACCTAACAAAAGACGTGAAAGATTTATACAATGAAAAATTACAGAACCCTAAAGAGAGAAGTAGAAGAAGATCTTAGAAGATGGAAAAATATACCCTGTTCATGGATAGGCAGAACTAACATCATCAAAATGGCAATATTACCAAAAGTTCTCTATAGGTTTAATGCAATGCCAATCAAAATCCCAATGGCATTTCTTGTAGAAATAGACAAAGCAATCATGAAATTCATATGGAAAAATAAAAGACCCAGAATAGCAAAAGAAATTCTAAGCAGGAAGTGTGAATCAGGCGGTATAGTGATACCGGATTTCAAACTATATTACAGAGCAATAGTAACAAAAACAGCATGGTACTGGTACCAAAACAGGCGGGTGGACCAATGGTACAGAATAGAGGACACAGAGACTAATCCACAAAATTACAACTATCTTACATTTGATAAAGGGGCTAAAAGCATGCAATGGAGGAAGGATAGCATCTTCAACAAATGGTGTTGGGAAAACAGGAAATCCATATGCAACAAAATGAAACTAAATCCCCTCCTCTTGCCATGCACAAAAGTTAACTCAAAATGTATCAAGGAGCTTGATATCAAATCAGAGACATGGCGTCTGATAGAAGAAAAAGTTGGCTCTGATCTACATATTGTGGGGTCGGGCTCCAAATTCCTTAATAGGACACCCATAGCTCAAGAGTTAACAACAAGAATCAACAAATGGGACTTACTCAAACTAAAAAGTTTTTTCTCAGCAAGAGAAACAATAAGAGAGGTAAATAGGGAGCCTACATCCTGGGAACAAATCTTTACTCCTCACACTTCAGATAGAGCCCTAATATCCAGAGTATACAAAAAACTCAAAAAATTAGACAATAAGATAACAAATAACCCAATCAACAAATGGGCCAAGGACCTGAACAGACACTTCTCAGAGGAGGACATACAAGCAATCAACAAGTACATGAAAAAATGCTCACCATCTCTAGCAGTCAGAGAAATGCAAATCAAAACCACCCTAAGATACCATCTCACTCCAGTAAGATTGGCAGCCATTATGAAGTCAAACAACAAGTGCTGGCGAGGATGTGGGGAAAAGGGTACACTTGTACATTGCTGGTGGGGCTGCAAATTGGTGAGGCCAATTTGGAAAGCAGTATGGAGATTCCTGGGAAAGCTGGGAATGGAACCACCATTTGACCCAGCTATTGCCCTTCTCGGACTATTCCCTGAAGACCTTAAAAGAGCATACTACAGGGATACTGCCACATTGATGTTCATAGCAGCACAATTCACAATAGCTAGACTGTAGAACCAACCCAGATGCCCTTCAATAGATGAATGGATAAAAAAAAATGTGGCATTTATACACCATGGAGTATTACGCAGCACTAAAAAAATGACAAAATCATGGAATTTGCAGGGAAATGGATGGCACTAGAGAAGATTATGCTTAGTGAATCTAGCCAATCCCTAAAAAACAAATACCAAATGTCTTCTTTGATATAATGAGAGCAACTAAGAATAGAGCAGGGAGGAAGAGCAGGAAGAAAAGATTAACATTAAACAGAGACATGAGATGGGAGGGAAAGGGAGAGAAAAGGGAAATTGCATGGAAATGAAGGGAGACCCTCATTGCTATACAAAATTACATATAAGAGGTTGTGAGGGGAATGGGAAAATAAACAAGGAGAGAAATGAATTACAGTAGATGGGGTAGAGAGAGAAGATGTGAGGGAAGGGGAGGGGGGATAGTAGGGGATAGGAAAGGTAGCAGAATACAACAGTTACTAATAGGGCATTATGTAAAATTGTGGATGTGTAACCGACGTGATTCTGCAATCTGCATTTGGGGTAAAAATTGGGAGTTCATAATCCACTTGAATCTAATGTATGAAATATGATATGTCAAGAGCTTTGTAATGTTGTGAACAACCAATAAAAAATAAGTTAAAAAATAATAATTACTAGTTTTAATAAAGTGAAAAAGTCAATTGAATAAAACTATGATGGTATTATGGTTTCTTGTTATAAGCAACAAAGCTAATTCAATAACATAACATATAATAAATTATACTGATAGAAAACCTAGCTATCTTTTGTTCAGAATGAAAAAAATCATTATGTTGCTATAACATTCTTCTGTAAAATATAATCCTTTTGTAACACAAACACTAGAGAAAATATTAAAATACTTTACATTCACTTCATGTACACAATACATATATATTCATATAGCACCTCACTCTATTTAAGACCATAAATGTACATATGTATTTATTTAAGTGAATGTATATTATACATAATCTCAAAACTTTAAAAAAGAGCATATATATTAATGTATATATTATATGTTATATTAATATTATATTAATATATGTTATGTTTATATATTTATATATATTATATATAATATTAATGTATATATTTCTTGGGCAGTAGTATAAGGAATTGATCCTATGAGAACTCTAGTACTGAGCTACATACCCAGTTTCAATTTTGTTCTTTTCTTTATCTCTTTTTCTTTTTTGAGACAGTCTTGCTAGCTTGTTGAGGCTGGCCTCAAATTTGCAATCCTCTCGCCTTAGCTTCCCAAGTTGCTGGGATTATACAGGCCTGATCCACTGTACCCTGCTATATGTATATTCTTCATAATAGTTTTGTGATGTCAATAGGGAAGATTTAATTATCTCTGCTCTCTAGGTAAAATAATTGAAACTCAGAAAGATTATCTGGTACCATACAATTAGCTAGTAGTACCATCAGAACTCAGACCTTCAGATCCATGTCCAGATCCATTTAATTCTTACACAGTGAACAAATACAATAGATATGGAATTCAGTTTAGATTAAAAACATATTGATGAGTATATTCTATAATTCCATGAAAGAACTTTTAAAATGTAAAAAAAAATATTTCATGGAAAAGTTCTAAAATAGTATATTATTTAAATCTGTTTAAATCTGTCTCATTATTTATTAAGCATTTCTCCATCAAAAACAAATTTTGTTAATATTATAGTTATTTAAGAACTTCTTCTAGCCTAATTTAATTTTATAGATGAAGTATTCATAATCATAGCATCTAGGTTTCCCATCAAACTGCAGTTGGGAATATCTCTAATGGTATTTCCAAGAAACTCCTTCTGTTGACTTTTTTAAAACATTTACTTCATAGGAAATACTTTCACTACTTCTGGTAGAAAAATACACTATACAATTTTAACTAAAGTTTACTGGATATGACTGATTTATTTCCTGGATTAAACCATCTCATTAAATAAAATTTAAGAGTTTAAGGTCTAGGAGCAATTGTATGGTTGGGTTGTAGTATATTCAGAAGACTGTGATTAGGAAAGTCAATGACAGTATTAAATTTAGGTGTAGAATGCAAATGTGTGAAATTTGATTTGATGCCTTCATTTTGCTAGGTGATATCTGATTCACAAATACGCATACACATGCAGATGTCAATGGCATCTATTAATATAGCTATATCAATATACCCATTAATAATATCTTAATTTCATAAATGCATGTAGATAGCCATATTTAATAGATATTAAATATAATATTACCATATAATATTACATATATGTATATATGTATATACATACACAGGTACATGTTTAAGAGGTATTAATACATATATTATATAGAATAAGATCACCATATATAATTATTATATTTACATGATATAAATACATGATATAAATGTCATGAATGTTTTTCATCAAATTGTTACTGTGTCAAGGTATAGCATCCCTGAGAAATGTATTTTTTCAAGTTTATGTTTAGATGGTTTACTTGTTACGTTTTTGCACCGATAAAGTAGAATTTTAAATATAACTTGTCTTGTTTTTATCTGTCCTCAATTTAAGTCTGTCCTAGTTCATTAGATTTAGAAATCCCTTCCCATTGCCCTTCTGCCATGTAGTTAATGATCTGTAAAACACTTAAAAACACTAGAGGAGTTCATTTTTAAAAAGGAACCCTATGGAGAAGCTTTCTGAAATGTGAGGAAAATCTCTTGTAATCAGCCATTTATTTATTTGTGCTTTAAGTACTAATTTTCCTACAGTAGAAGTATTCTTTTAGCAGGGCAAACCTGCAGTATGTTCTACAGCTTAACCTGATTGTAGCTGATAATATCTTAATTTTTTCTCCATTATTAGTATACTGAACCTAGTCGGGAAGCCGATGAGTGAACTGCTATGCAGAGAAGCAGGACAGAGGTTCCTATAGTAGAGAAGAGAACCACAGTGAAATCCACATTCCTTCCCATCACTGTCATGTTCAGGAGCAGTATGGTGAGATGGCATGACACAGAGCTTAGGCCAGGGCAGTGTGGAGGCAGTGTGTAGGTAACTTACATAGTAGGTAGACTTGTCCTAGTTTGCCTAGGTCCTGGCCAAAGTGGAGCAAGGGGCTGTACTAAACTGTTTGCACTTTTCTCAATCTAGAAGGGGGGTAGAGCATCAGCAAATATGGGTTCTTTTTTTTTTGGAGGAATATTTATGTGTCCTGAATAGTTGGGCACACACTCTTGGACTTGGTACTCTTAAATATATGTCAAATGCATTAATATTTGGTATATATATATATATATATATATATATATATATATATATATATATATCTTTTAGTTGTACACAATACCTTTATTTTGTTTATTTATTTTTTTATGTGGTGTTGAGGATGGAACCCAGGGCCTCATGCATGCCAGGCGAGCGCTCTACTGCTGAGCCACAATCCCAGCCCTTGGTATTGATATTTTTTCTGTCTGATTTCTCCACTACAAATTTTTTGTAAAAATCAAAAGTTTTTCACATTTCATATTTCCACGTCATCATAAGTCTGGCATCATTTAAACTCTTTTTCATCTATCAAACTTTGTAACTGTTGTTCTCTGATCCTGTATGAAGACTGAGCCTTTCTACTTTTGTGTCCAAATATTCTCTCTGAATTTTCACCTGCGTCATTAAAAAAGAGCCATTATCTGCCTCTTCCATGATTTGTCTCTGGATAGGAGGCCCTGAATTGTATTAGTTGTTTTTATTATCCTAATACATTGAAAGGCTGAATTTACTATAATTTGTTCTTCACTTTCATCCTAGCTCTAGGTCTTCTGATAATACTGCTTTCTAAATTGTGTCTATTAAATGTCTTATTTGGTATTATTATTTCACAGATTCATATCTTACATTTACTTAGGCTTCATTTCATTTCTTCTTTCTTATTTGTAACCTCTTTAGATTCTTTTGTGCAAGTTATCTTTTTCTGAGAATTGAAAGTAGCTCCCAAATTATAGCCATCTACAAATTTCCTTAATGTTCTTTTGACCTCATTTTCTAATGATGTCACTAAATAAGACATGAGATGCTTCTTACATTGAGATTTTATTGTATTGTATTATCTCTTCCAGTACTTCTCAAACTTAACATATACATTAATAACCTGGGGATCTTGTTAAAATTCAGGTTGTGAATCAGTAGGTCTGAAATTAGGCCTGAGATTCTGCATTCATCATAAATTTTGTTGATCCTGATATTGCTAGTTTAAGTATCATGGTTTGAGTAGCATTGATCTAAATAATTCCAGTTGGTGCAATTACATAAATAAGTTGACTGATTTTAAGTCGAGTTTTAAGGAAAATGTTTATTTTTCTATTCATGTAAACATCATGAAAGTTATGGTTATTCAAAATAAATGAATATATTTTTTGACCTTGTAATAGAGAGAGGGTCTCACTTTAATATGACCTAAGGGAAATAAGTACTTAGTTTTTCCTTCTTCAGATTCTCAGGTTCTGTTCTTGGATAGGAAGATGCTAACTGGGTTCATTTCATCTTACCTAGTGCTTACTCATATTAAAATACATGTCACTGTTTTGTTATTCACACAGCTTTAGGGATTTTTTTCCAGTATATTTCCATCATCTTGCCTTTTTCTTACTAGGAAGACTTACTTATGTAGGCTTTCATTCCATAAATGATATAGGTTTTATTACTGAACCCTGAAGAACACAGATGCCACATACCTAGTTGTTCCTATCTGGATCTTCCTATTATTAAGTTAGTTCTCCAATCCAGGACAACAAAGTCCATTTCATTTCCACAGTGACTGAATGAAAAAGCAATGATTATATGACATTAGCAACAACCTAGGAGATGAAAGAAAGGAGGCTCAAATTTCTCCTGAATTGGGAAATATGTATTCCATGGTACAGGATGGAGTATCAGTTCTGAAATATTTGACTTTCTGTGAAAACTGCCCACACCTCTCACTGGATATATTTCCAACTTGCACAGCCATTCCCATACCTTTAATACATGTATAAGCTCTCCTTTACTTTGACACTTTTATTCACCCTTAATGGCACATGGAGCTAAAAGTGATATATTCTCTAGACATGGCTTGATTTCAGATGATGTATATCTGCAACTAAAGAATAAGATTCTTTACAATGAGCAATGTTGAATAGGGGCCTCTATAATAATCAGGCATCATGCCTTTGGACTTGACTGCTCAGGGTAACCATATATATTCTTATTGAAGTTCTGGGTGCTTAAAAATGTTTTACTTCATTCCTCGGTTAACAAAAATGACCCTGAAAAGTACACTGATAGCAAGCAGTATTGCACCAATTATACCCTTCACTGCATTTGATTGTACGGTTTTCTCTTTATTAGCTTAAAAGTGAGCAATACCAAGTCCAATTCCCCAGGGCCTTTTGTGCTTCTACAAATCATGTCAAGTTGCTCACAACCAGTGAATTCATTACACTGATTTAGAGATGGCAGCACATAGGGTGAGAATTTAAAAACAACAGCAAAAACACTAAAGTCTTCAACCTGTACAAGTTTGCAATTTGAAAAAGTTTTATATCTAGGTGAATGTTCTTCCTATGAGGGTTCTTCATGTTCCTTATTTACGATAGATGGGTTTTGGAGAGTTCCACTTCTAATACTGGCAGTTTCTCTTGTTACACTTCTGCCGCAGGTAACTGAAAGTCACTTAAGGTCCAAAAGAAGGCAGAATGTGAGGGGAGTGTCACTTTTAAGAAGGCAATGACACCGTTCCTTTTTTCTGAGGACAGGCCCAGGGAGTACCAAGAAGGGAGGTTTAAATCCATACAGCAATCCACAGTCTTACTGGTCGAGAAATGAGTTCAAGACCATGAGAGCACCTAGAAATTGGAAAAATATTCAGGAAAGGAGAAAGCTACAGAGCAGGAGGACCTAGCCCAGCTAAGGCCAAAGTAACTGCACATATGTTTCAATGTCTACTAACTGCAGAATGGGCAGAGTTGTGGGGTTTGCATTCAGAGAAACTAAAACAACAACAACAACAACAAAAAACAATAGTCAGTCTTCTTAGTTGTCCAGAGTCTAGATTTTCTCTATAATGTATCCTTCACATAGTTCAGACAACAATAAAAATGGTCAGACATATAGAAAAATATCAGGAAATTATGAGCACTCTTCAAAGAATGAAGAGATCAAGAGATGGAGATCAAGACTGAGAGGATACATTCATTAGAGAGGTTATGTTTTAAATTAGCTATTATAACTATGCTCAGTATATAAATAAAAATATGCCAATAATATATAATGAGATAAGAAATGCTACAGAGGAAGAAAATAAAAATGAACTAAAAATAAATCTTACTAGCTGTGAACAATGGCACACTCCTATAATCCCAGTGGCTCAGGAGGCTAAGGCAGGAGTATCGAGTTCAAAGCCAGCTTCAGCAAAAGCAAGTTACTAAGCAACTCAGTGAGACCCTGTCTCTAAATTAAAAAAAAAAAAAAACACAAAATGGGGTGGAAATGTGGCTCAATGATTGAGTGCCCCTGAGTTCAATCCTCAGTACTTAAAAAAAAAAAAGAAAAAGAAAGAAAGAAAAGAAAAGAAAGAAACTCTTACTATAGAAAAATATTATATCTGAAATAAAAAGTTCACTAGGTGGGCTTAACAGCATAATGGAGATTCTATGAGAAGAAAGACTTTGTGAATTTTAAGGGATATTAATAGAAATAATATATTCTAAAAAACAGAAAATAGATTACTATAAAAGAAGCAAAAGAACTTCACAGACATAATGAACAATATCAAAAAGTCTAATATACAGTTAATTGGAGTCTCAGAAAATTGGAAAGAAAGAATGGGACAAAAAAACTCCTTAAAGAAATAATGACCAAGTAGCTCCTAAATTGGGTAAAACACATACAAGAAAGGTTCAGGAAGCCCAGAGATGTTTATATGGTTTAAATACTATAGGGATAAGTTTTTTAAGATTTGTGATAGTTTGATATTATATTATATAGGGGTCAATTTGGAGACTGAATTTGTAATCTGCTATGAAAATATAGAAGAGGGAATATGGAAAAATGAGAAAATAAAAATTACTTAGTATTATATTGTGTTTATTTTAAACTTATTATTAGAATGTTAAATAGGAGTGCTACCTGTACATATGATTATTCACTTACTATACTGCTAAAATCCTAAGATTTACCTTTCTCCCTCCCTTCCTTCCTTTCTTTGTCCCTCCTTCCTTCCCTTTCTCCTTCCCTTCTTTCCATCTTTCCCTTTTTATCCTGGAGGAAAAGGATAAAATTTTTCTTAATGATAGCATCCTATTGAGAGAGAAATAACATTTGGCCATTGCAATAATAAATAGTCTTATATTTATAATGTTGCTTATTTAATTTCTCAACAGTTTCTATACCATAAGGTGCTAGGTTTTTTCAAGATGATTTTAGAGCAATTTCTATTTAAAAGGCATAAAAATCAAACCAAAAATTTATTTTCTAAAAATACATGATAAAGAAAAAGTAACACAAATGACAACATTTGTTTCTCTCATCTCCTTTAAGAATATTAAAATAAAAGTACACTTGAAACTGAATGCTTTCTCTAAGCTCCTCATATAGAATGTTAGCTATACATATTCTGCTGAACACTTTATCTCTTCTCTATACTGATAAGCAAGTTGAAAATGTATGACTCTTTAATAAACCACCAGACAAAGGTGAGATTAAAGAGTCTAGAGGAATTGTGAAGGCCAAGTAAAAGGGTGTCTGATTCTGAGAGATAAGCTAATTCTTTAAACAGAGGAGAAAGATTGCAAGAGACCCCCACCCACCCACCCATCAAGCCTTTTCTAGTCATAGGGTTTAAAATCAATTTCAGTTTCATTACTACTTGAAGTTTCTTTTACTGCCACTTATTTTGAATATCTGAATCTCAAAGACAGAATGCCAACCTTGTACACAGAATCAGTCAATGGGGAGCAGGAAGGTACCACCCAAATTATTTACTTCATCTACAAGACACTTTACCACCCCTGGGGTTCAATAATGTGATATATAAATAAAAGCCTTACTTCTTACTTAAATTGCTGCTTTTATTCATTATTTTTTGAAAGTCCAGTTCTTTATAAATCTCGGAAACAAATTCAGACCTGGTCACTGTTTGTTCTCAAGTTAATTTTTCAAATAGCTTTAGGATAGCCTTGGTTAACTTGGCAAAATGCCTTTTTAAAAAAAAGTGAATTATTGTGTTTAAAACTTGGCTAATTTCTCCCTCCTCCCCAGCCCAAGCAAAGTCTGTTTATTTTTAAGCAGACATTTCAGCATTGAATGGTCTAAATTCCATCTTATGTTCATATCTTGAACTGGCTGGTTTGAAGGCAGAAAGGCTTGCTTCTATATCTCATCTAATTACAAACAGCCACAGATTA
The DNA here is from genome assembly GCF_045843805.1 of Urocitellus parryii. NCBI lineage: Eukaryota > Metazoa > Chordata > Mammalia > Rodentia > Sciuridae > Urocitellus > Urocitellus parryii. The sequence continues at coordinate 77,156,862 of NC_135541.1, forward strand.
GTGATTAAATTAACTGAAAAGCTTCTGGCTCATATCAATTAATTTCTTCCAGAATGTTTCCTTAAATAAAGCTCTTTTCTATACAGCTGCAGGAAATATTCCAAACAGTCCAACTATATATGCCACTGCCTTTGAATATTTTCATTTTAATGTTGGAATCTCTTATAGAATATGACCTGTGAATTATACAGAAACTATGAAACATTGTTTTACCATGTTAATACAGATAAAAGAAGTAACAATATCCTTGTTCCAATAAATTAAGAAACTTTTTAAATAACTCTCACTTTTTGAAACCACCTAAATCTGTGAGGAAGCTGTGGGTATTTCTAAGTCATTCCCAACAAAGATATAAAGAAGAATTCTCCATCATCACTTTTAACTCATCATGAAGCCTAAATCTTGTATAAGGTAATTTTTCCAAATGGAAAGAAAAACAAATCTACTACTCAAGTCTACAAAGTGGTTCCTATGAATAAAATCAAAAGCTAATGGGATGACCCTCTTAGTCCATTTGTTCTGCTAAAGTGAATATCAGAGATTGGGTAATTTACAAACTATTGAAAACTTATTTGTCACATTTATGGAGGATAAGAAGTCCAAGATTAAGGTGCTAGCAGGTCTGGAGTCTGGTGAGGGCCTTTCACCACTTCCAAGATGGCATCTTGATGCTGACGTCCTCCCAAGGGGACAGACTCTGTGTCCTGGCATAGTGGAAGGGACAGAAGAAGGAGACAGCTCCTTTCAACATCAAGCCCCTTTATAAGAATCTTCATGCTATTCACAACTTAATCAGTGCCTAAACATCACATCTTTTAATGCAGATGCATCAGGGAATAAATGTTAGCATGAATTTTGGAAGCGACATTATTAATCAAATGGTAACTCAGTTTTTTAGAAACAGTTGAGAGGACAATCTGGTGGTATTTTGCCTGTTCCTGATTTACAGAATTGGATTCTTAAGAAAAAGTGGCAAGTTAAAGTTGTATAATAAAACTAAGGCTTCCTAATGGAGAAATTTTAACTTCCTCATAGGATTTTCTTAAGAAGATTGATGGTTTATCTTTATTGTCCCTGTAGTCCTTGGCATCTGATCATATCCATTACCTACTTCTTCCAAATTTTCCCTTCTCTCAGTTCAGAGGCTCAAACTCTTTTATGTGCTATGAATTATATTTTGTGTTATGAATTTCCAAAAACATAAGCAAGAATCCCCAAATTTGCCAAATAGATCAGTATTAGAAATTTCAAATTTTGAGAAGCAGAATTTGACAGAGGAGTATTATCTAAGAGCCATATTATTTGAGGAGTTTATAAATTTTCTTTGTATTATTTTCAATAGTTTTTATAACTACTAGTTTTTAAATTACTTCTTCGGAGAGCATCTTAGTAATAAATTACAAATAGGAATAATTTTGGCAGCAAAGCTTTATATTTATAATAATATAGAATTAGGCTTTAGATGAGCCTCTCAGAAACAGATATATATTTTAAGTTTTTCTGATGGAAAATTTTGTTGTCTTTTTTCCCCCTTTTTTACAAGATGTCTCATGGTAAGTTTATATTTTTTTAAAAGTTTTAGTGCATATTAACAGTTAAAATCATTTTGGTAATAGGAAGAACACAATATGCACTTTTGTGAAATATCTTTCTCATATTAATATACTCCCTAGATTTACATGGTGTTCTGGTACAAGATTTAAAAATTAACAAACGTATCACTCCATTTCCTGTAAGTTACCACTTCTTGACACTGTACAGTTCTTGGACATAATTACTTTGAGTCTCTAGAGTAAGATCAGTAAGCAACTAATGAAAGATTCCTGGTAGAAGCAGATAGAATGAGACAATGACTACATAACTGAGATCAAATTGTATCCACAGAGAATATGGTACTTTCTATGTTCTATAAAATTCTGCTGTAGAAGCACACTAATTTGGATGAATTGTGTGAAGAGTTCTTCTGAATTGGTGAAAAGTCTGAATTATAGATTATTGAAAAGGAAATGCATTTTTCAGATACATCCACTGGAAAGACATGCTAACAAATACTCATTGAAAACAGCCCATTTATTGTTGGTTTTCATATGAATTTTGATAGCATACTTGAAAGCTGTTAATTATCTTAAGTAGGTTAAACAGTTTCTTGAAATGTGTTTATACTAATAATTTGTTTAGTAAAGTATGGCTTATTATATTATAACATAAAGGTATATTATAGTCTTGAATAACTATTTTATATCTTAAATTAGTTGTGCCTAAAATTTATAAGTTTATAGTTCTTCATTATTAGTCTCTGGAAAACTTCCAGATATTTCTTTCAGAAGTCCACTACTCTCATTTATTATTCATAAATACTTTACATTAACAAAATATCATATTCCAATAAAGTATTCAAGTTTTCAAATTTAGAGGCCATATTATTGAGTACATGGTAAGGCCAAATTTTTTCTTTCAGTCACATATTTGTAGATTATAAATGCAAATCTTAGGGGCTCTGAGAATATAAAATATTTGTATGAGTGTGACATTTTCCAAACAATAAGCATTTCTTAGAGATATATGAATGTTATGAGGTTTACCTAGTATCTATCTAGCTCTGTGATCCAGATAAAAATCTTCTCCACAGTGTTTATCAGGCTACCTCAGTGATCTGTCAAATGCCTTCTAGAAAGCTAAGTCTGCCTTGTTGCCATGGGTTCTTTCCTCTTGAGAGGATAGAAAATGGTTCTGGTTTGGGCTCTGGTTTCCTGTTTCATGGTTTCAAATTCTTGCTTTCATTTTCAGCTCTGGAAAGTAGGATATCAGAAAGACTTCTCAATTTGCTCTTGAGTTAAATAAGGCAACTGAAGTAAAGCACTTGGCTCAGTTCATGGTATTTAATATGAACTAGGTGAATGTTTAAAAATGTTTATCTATTTCCCAGAAACACATCAAAAGAGGAAATTATGTTCATTTGACATATTGATCTAATAAAATTTTCACCCATAGCCAAACACCTTGCTTGATAAAACCTACTTCCAAAGAAACACTGCTTCATTTTCCCATTTAGATTTTTTTTAAACCAATGAATGAGCTTTTATATTTTCTAGATGTTCAAATTGAACTTTACCATTAAGAAATTTTCAGAATTCATGTCTTTGCCTTTTGGTACAACCAGTGAATGTTGAGACTTAGCACCTCCCCATGCATGTTGGTTACTCAGAGGTGACCAGTTGTTGTATTTGGATCCTATCTTCAAGCTCTCGCAGTTTCCTGAGATGTAATTTGTCTGGACCTAGAGAGTTTAAATTAAAGTGATCAAGTACTGCTTGGCAATACTTGCACATAAGATAGGGCTTTATTGTCATTTAACGATCTTTGTTCTGCCTTTTCCTGGTTGACATGGAGAAAATGCAAACAAAGCAGGAGTTGAGTAGTTCTGCCAAATCTGTTTCACCCAACAACATTTAATAATTTTGCATTTACTTTCCTCAGGGATTTAATAACTAACATTTTTATCAGGAAGTTCTCAAGTCAATATTTACTGATGAGATCAATGTCATCCATAATTTACACTTTGCTCCCTAACTCAAAATGGCTACACATTAGATTTTTGTTCTAGCAGAAGCATCCATTCCCCCCCCCCCAAGACAAAACATTTGAGATAAAATGCACTTAGTATAAGGATACTCATATAGATGTTGGTAGTAATGATCAGTTTTTTTTGATAATTTTTGAAATACTACTACATTTTCCTCTTCTAATGGATTCTATTCTCAAATTATAGGACTTAATCATTACTGAATCAGGTATGTTGTTCAATTTGCATTCTATACAAATTTAGCATAATAAATGAAACCTTCAGAAATACTCTCTGGTGGCAACCAGTTGCATGACTCTTGTGTGCACACTGATTTTCTGCCATGAACTGCTATTTGACTTTATACACTCATTACACTGTGAACATCAAAGACAACCTTAGAGTTCTTCTTCAGCCTCAACTCCCACCACTGCTGCATCTTGCCCCACCTTAGCCCTGGCAGGTCACACCTTGTAACACTTCATAAGGAACAAGGTGTGGATAAATAAATCATTTTTTTCTGGAAAATTTTCTCTGGTAAAAGAGTGTAAGGTCAGGCATCTTCCAGGGGACTTCCAGGGAGAAATCTGCAGGCATGGATATGGGTAGACTGTGAGCCTCATAAAGGTAGGGGAAAGCACCCACACACTGGTCTGGAGAACTTTCAGACTCCATTTGTAGGATATTCAGATATATATATCTCACAATGCTTGAGAGAAAGTGCTGCAGAAATAAAAGCTTTATGTGCTGTTGTAATGAAAACATCTACTGCATTGGCTGTTGTTATCTAGGAGTTTTCCTGCCATTAAGTCAAAATCAGTCATTACCTGGTAGCCTGGACAACAATGGGCACGAAAAGCCTATAGGAAGTTGCTTAGCAAAAAAGAGTCTAAACTTCATTGAAATACCCAATTACTGACTTGAATGCTGATTTTATATGAAATTGAGGTGATTTAAGAGAAAGTCCCCAACACTGGCCAGGCATCCAGTCAGGCATCCATGCACTGCTGAAGGGAGACCCAACACTGGGAAGCCAAAGTGTCCACAGGAAGCCCCTGCAGCACAAGACCAGCCCTCTCCCCTTTGTCTAAAAGCTGTCTCTTTTTTCTTTCCTCTTGAGCTCTCTTTATCTTGAACACTTTCAAAGACATAAATTAGCAGGCCAGAAGGACTAGCTTCATTAAGGCAATTGGTGGGGAAATATATGCATGTAAATAAGTACACGAAGTCATAACCCAAACTGCATTTGTTGTAGAAGAGCTAACACAAGTATTATTCAACATAAAGAGACAGAGAACTGAAGGGAGAAGAGATGGGCCCATGAGCTTTGCCAATAAACAGAGAGTCCATGGTGAGGATCTGCCCTGTGGGCAGGACTGGCAAAACAACCTGGTATCAGTAGTAAAAGCCCTCTAGGAAAGAAGGGCACATCCCTACAAAAACAATGATTTATCCTGAGTCCACTGAGTATCCAGGAACAAGTGTCATATTATTCTTGGTACAAATGACTGTCACAGGTCACTGAGAGGGAGGTGGAAAGTTCACCAATCTTGCTCAAGAATTAATTGAATCTGGTTCTGCTGTCATCATAGAATTAAACTCTAAGCGTTAGAAACAACAATTCTCCCTGTAGAGGAACACAAGTAGAGGCAATAAAGCCCACTAGGCAAGTATCCAGGTTTTCTAAGCTCATAGAACAAACCAGAATGAGATAGAATGCTGCCTCTGCTCTTTCTAGCATGGGACCTTAGTCTTCTTCATTAGGAAAAGGAGAATAATGATTTATACCTTATATGAATTGTTGTAATAATTAAACAGAAAACATAAAAAGCTCTCACAATTTAATGTTAAATAACAGTCATTGCAAGGCTTATTTTTTATTATTACTATCATGACTACTAATTCTACTTTTCCTTGGGCAAATAACCTTATACTCATGAACTGATTATAATGTTTTTGTCTATTTTACAAGATAAATACATATATCTTTGAATAGTAGAAGTAGAACTTCGCCTGGCTACATTCTGTGGGTGCAATTTAAAGGCATCATTGGACCTCCTACAATAACAAGATTGATCATGACGCCAAGACATGGGATGACAAGACCCTGTAAAATAATGCTCATTAAGACAAAGGAATCTTTGAACTAGGGAAGTTAGTGTCTACAGAAAGTGTAAGGATGTTGTTAAGTGACAGGAATCATTATGTTTATGACCACAGCACAAAGGGTTAGAAGATCAAGGTGAAAGTTTATTTTGTGTCACCCAGAATTTAAAGTACTCTATTGTGACCATGTAGATGATTGTAGTATTCAGCTTTTCATAACCATGACAAATACGTGAGAACAGCTTAAAGGATGACAGATTTATTTTGGCTCATGGTTTCAGAGGTTTTAGTTCATGGTCGGCTGGCTCCATTGCTCTGGGCCTGAGGTGAAATATGATATCATTGCAGAAGGGCATGACGGAGGAAAGCATCTCAGGACATGGTAACCAGAAGGAGGAGGTGGGGACAGAAAGGGGCCAGGGACAAGATATAGTTCTTAAGAACCTGTACCCAGTGACTTCTTTCAGCTGAGCCCCACCTACCTACAATTTCTACCAATTCCCAGTCGTCCATTAAAATTATTAATGCATCAAAAAAGCTTAAACCACTAATGAGGTCAGAGCCATAATGATATAATCACTCTCCAAAAGCCCCAGCTCTGAACATCACTGTACTGGAGACCAAACCTTCACCACATGAGACTTTGGGGAACATTCAAGACCTAAGTCATACAAATGATGCTGTTATCTTTCTTCATAGCCTCTATGGTCTGGTCTCCAGCCAGGGTAGGAGAAGATTCAGATTATATGTGTGTGTGTGTGTGTGTGTGTGTGTGTGTGTGTGTGTATTTACTTATTCTGGAAGTTGCAAAATATATGTGTATAATGTTTATTATATATGATGTTTATTTATTGTAGTAAATAATGATTCTTTGGCTAGTTAATTATTTTTTGTTATCCATCATGTAATAAAATACTTGAAGTTGATTCTATAAAGTTCTGATGACCTAGAAATACTAAGAGAAAGAGTGAAATACATAATTTGATAAGGTGTTTCTGTGTATGGAAATTCATAGAATTTGTTTTTGTCACATGGATTTTGATAACCGGCCATAAAACTTTTGTTAATGCTAAGAGGAAAGACATAGCTAATACTATAAATTCACTTAGATATCTCTGCCTTACATATTTTGGTAGCAAATTAAATTTATCACTTCATTATCCCTTCCTGGCAGTTGGAAGTTGTAGACTTTAATGGAAGGTGCCAGGGTAGCTAATAGAATCTTCTCGTCACAGATGAAGGAAATGGGGAAGTAAAACTCACAAAGATTTGATGGGATTTATGCTAAAAGACAATGGCACCCAAAAGCACAAACTAAGAATAAAGACTAGGTTTTATCCGGGGATGGAATTAATTATCTACCAGATTTAAAACTGTTTTTGAACTATAAGTTTTAAAATGTAGCTATCTTCACAAATGATTACTTAAAGCCATAGCCTATAGAATGGAATTAATTAGGACATTTACATAAAGTTTACACTGCTCTCATCCCTTAGGACTTAGTTCATTTGTCCCATCTCAACTGCCTCTAATACTCCTGGTTGAGGTGCACACATTTCTTTCTGCTTCTATAACTCTGATAGCATAATAGCAGTTATTTGAGAGAAGATGTAGTTAAGTGGTTAAAGGCTTAGTTTTTGTAATAAACAGAATTGGGGTTACATCTTGCTTCTACTTTGACATAGCCAAACCTTTTTATCTTCTGGGGAAAAATCTATAACATCTATATCTACGTATGTGTATGTGTACATATGATTATATATGTGGAACATTTAAAGAGTTTATTAATACTATTTTGTCTTTTTGCTATCGACTGTCCTGTAATTATGGAATTATTTTTTTATTACTCCATCTAACCTATCTTCCACAGCCCTGCACATAACAAATACTCAATATTTTCTGACTGAATAGATGCATATTCAAATGATTAAAATCAAAATTCAAGCATTCTGATCTAGGCAAAGATATGTAAAAATGATTTCTAATTAGTAACAAAAATCAGATCTGTCACAAAAACTCTGTGAGTTAAGAAAAGATGTGTGATACTTGTTTTTAATCATAATTTTCTAGGTGATCCATCTTATACAATAGAAAGTACAAAAGCAGAGACTTGCATAGAGAAATACCAGAATCAAAATATAGTTTTTGATGCTTTAAAATTTGCAGTGTTGTACAAAATGCACAGAATGTACCTGGAATGAATGGAAATTCAACCTCAAGTGTTTTGTCTGAGTTCCATAAATGTTATAATTTTATTATCCATTAATAATACTATTACAAGACAAAATGTCAATGCATATATTAATACATTAGAAACGTATTCAGTTGAAAATTTCCAGACAAATTTCCCACTGGGTTTGTTTGTGCAAGGGTGGGTAGGAAGCCAGGGCAAAAGAGCCCAGCCCTGCATGTAACCCTCCATATCTGCAATCAATTTAAGGTTCTCTTCTGGAAGCTTTGGCCTGAGGCAAGGCCAGCTTTTGTTAACAGAGGCTGCAGGCACCAGCTTATCCTACAAAGCAAAGAAAGTTCAAGGCCTACCAAAGGACCTAATCAAATTTTCTATCTTGAAGAAGCAGTTTCTCATTTGAATTGTGATGGCACATCCTCTGCCTACACCACTCCTCAAGAGCCAGATGTGTCCCTTCTAGATTTCTAAGCCCTAGCCAGCCTCCCTGATGCGAAAGGCCTAAAGTATTCTGATTCCACACCCAGCTGCTGGCAAGCTGGCAGAGAAAAATGCATTTGTTTATGCCCCCAGCCATCCATTTTCTTTAAGCTGGTTTCCAGCCAACGTTTTTATCTAGGTACCAGTTACTCTTTTTTCAGTGGTTAACTTCATAAGGTTGTTAGTCCCTAAAGGTGACCTAATTAAAAGTAATTTGGACATAAAAAAATGTCTTTTAGTAAATTTCTTATATGATACATCTTATTTGAATCCTGGAAATATTATCAAATGATTACCCTCCAGTTTCTTTCAGAATGTGTTGTCTGCTTTTCTTAAACAACTGAATGGATCTATACATATTTATACACACAGCAAAATGTACACATTGTGAGCAAAGAGTTAGAGGAGTTTAGACAAAATCTATCTCTATGAAGCTATCTCCACAATCAAGGTAGAGGATAAAAATATTACTCCTGGAAATTGTCCTGTACCTCCTTCTGGTTAAACCTTACTTAACACTGTTCTTATTTCTAATAATATAGAATTGTTTCTTTATTTCTTAAACTCTACACTTAATGAAATTAGTAAGTTTTATTTTGTGTCTAACTTCTTTCTCTTAACATGTTTTGAGATTCTTCTATCTTAAAACTTTACTAATGTGTGCTTTTTATTTCTTTCATTTCTCTTGAATAAATACTTAGGAGTCAAAGTGTTGGGTCTTATAAGAAATTGATGAAGAGTTTTTCAAAATAGCTGCACCATTTTATACATCCTTAGCCAAGTATGAGAACTGCAGTTGCTCTATATCCTTGCCAGCATTTGGTGTTGTCAATCTTTTAAATTTGTTTTCTTCCCAATAGGTGTGAAGTAGTATCTCATGGTGGTATTGTTGCACTTTATAATCTCACCTAAGAATTTCTCTCCCTCTTTTCCCTTAAGCAGGTTGTTAGATCTTACCCAGTGTAGCCCTCTATTTAAGAAAATATTATTCCTATACAAAGCAAGAATACCAAAACCACAATGATATGTAAGGATACCTGTGTAATAGGATACACATTAGTGATGAAAAAAGATGCACCTAACATTAGTTTCCTTGACCTCTCTCTGCTAAACTTTCTTTTGAGTTCCTAGGATGGGTGGCATGAACACTAGCAACACAGATCACAGATAGAATTTTCAGAATCTTGGTGAAATAATTCAACAGGAACCTACTCCATTCTGGTTCTGAAGGGATAAGAACATCTGTCCTTCAATTCCACTTTGTTTCCCTAACAACTGCCACCTTCTGTAGGTCTTCATTTCTATCTAAATCAGTTAATGCATTCCTTTTAGCCCAGGAAGATCATCCTTGAAGCTCATTAGAATCAAATGCATCTCTTATTAATTGATTCAAAAGTGAAGAAAAATCCCATTCCATATGATTTAGGCTAAATAAAATTTTTAAACACAGTGCAAATCAATTGAACTGTCCTTTCATGTTGCATCTTTCAACAGCTGAATATTCTATATGGCATTTCACAGAAATATGATTTGATTTGAGAACATCTGCAGCAGTCTGGAACACATTTTCCCCTGTACTTGACTTTTAGCTCATTATAGCTCTCAGATGTTCTCTCAGCAATCCTGTGACATATTGGAGTGTTACTGAACAAACATCAGTGAAGCCTATGTCTTGAGTAGTGTCAATCTCAGTTGAAAATGTTTCAGCTTTCTTAGCATCAACACTAGAAGAATTTAATTAACCCACTGAAACTTTCAAAATGATGGTTAATGCATGGAAGAAATGAGAAATCAGAAGAGTGGGGGGAGAGTGGGTAAGTGCTTTAACCTCCCACAAGCTGATGCCTGCCACCCTCAGCCCTGGCTTAGGCAGACCGTGAGAATCCTTGCTGCTATGCACAGCCTCCCACAGTCTGCCTTGAAACCTCTGGCTTGCTCTATTGCCCCAATGGAGATGGAGAAGGTGGAGGTGGCAACTGCTGCTGTCACACTCCCTGGTACCCACACAAGGTCAGCTTCCAGCCTTTAATCAGCTCTCATCCAGCTGCTCTCATGTTTTCAGTAGGTGGGGCTGGGAGACCAAGGTCAGAGAAGAGCTGTCGGCAGTGACATGGTTTTTTGCCCACTGCTGCTATTACATTAAGGAAGCAGCTGGTGAGATAATGTATGCCAAAGTGCTTTGTAAATTATAAAGTGCTTATATAATTGTCAGGGATAATCACTACTGTTGTTTTATTCCTAGGTTGCAGAAAGAGCACTGATCTGGGCTATTGGGTGACAAAGTCCACCAGAAAGCTGAATATATGGGTGTGTAGGGTCCAGAGGGAGGTCTTTGGTGAAAGCACAGATATGGAAGATAACAAAAAAAAGTGTAAAATTGGCTTCATGGGTCAGATGAACATATTCAGTCATCTGTGAGTCATGGACAGGATGGGGGGACAGGGGTAGTTAAAGGACAAAAACTTGTGGCTGTGGGGGTGTCTCCCTAGAGTCTCTTTCATAAGGGCACTAATCCATTTATGAACAATTGTCTCCTTAAGGTCACACCTCCTAATAGTACCCCTTTGGGGGTTAGAAGTTCGACATATGAATTTGGGGTGGGGGTGGAGACAAACACTAAGATCATAGTATAGGCACAATCGGGAAATAAACATTTTAGCTTTATGATATTGAAAGAAAGGCTCTCTGGTAGCTTTGACAACTTTGCCAAGAAATCAGACCACAGGTGGAATGATATAATAGGAAGCTGCATTGTGGCACTAGCTACCAGCAGGTGGAAGAAGTGAAGAAAGGGAACAAAGGACACTAAAGATGAGCTCTTCCATTTTACAATTTTTCAGAGGGTTAAAGAACTATTCAGCCTTTTGGCAACACCTCCAAGTTGCCTGGAATTCTATGCTAACCCTCACAAGCTCATTGCACTGTGGTAATAATTAACCCTGAAATCTCAGTGACTTAAGGAAGTTCATGTCTCTCCAGAATGTGGTGTCTCAGTGATGTAGGACATTCATTTAAGGTTGCCATCATCTCAACGTGAGTCTTGTTTTCTATGAAAAAGGAAGAAAGCATGGCGAACCGGGTGCTAGCTCTTAAGTACTTTGCCTGAAGAGTCTCATGCCATGCTGCTCACATTTCATCAATTAAACAAGTCACTTACCATATGGAACATCCAAGAGGCAAAGAGGCTAACTTCTGTTATAGAACCAGAGTGGGTCGAAAAGCAGGAAATGTTAGTGAGCACTAGAGACATGGACCACAAACATGGAAGGTATGAACAGAGTTGTATAACAAGGCAGGCTTATCCTGCACCCCAAGGAAATTGCATACAGTAGTCCTAGAATCATTTTATCTTTGTAGGATGATTGGTTTATCACAAATGCCATACATTTATAAAAGTTGTTTTCATTTGGGACCTACATTAAATGGCAAGACAGATGTAGTAACATCTAGGGCTTGAAAGATGACCAGGTTGATAACCATGAAATGATGAGTGACATTCTACCACTCATTTGAACTGGGCATATGAAGGAAATAATCAACATTAGGGAACCTAGGAATGGTTTTATTGTTTTGGATAAAATGGGATAAAACTGATAAGCAGAAAAGACAAATGAAACACTTTAAAGATGTAAGGCAACAAATCTTCAAAAGGAATGGTCTCTGTTTGCTGGAAAGAGTCCACAACAGAGTGGCCATGGAGGCATGAGGGCTGGGCAGGAAGGCTCCAGGGCACTTTCAGTTTAGGAGGCAACTTCACACACAGTGCCTGCAGCTGCAAATCAAAGGCTGCTCTGTGCAGCATCAGTCACATCCCCTATGCAGGCTGTAGGCACACCTCCTCCCACACATTTCTAGAGGGTCACTTGTCACTGAGAAGCCCAGAACTGTTATAGGGTATGGATTCGAGGTACTAATGAGATTGATTCCCAAGATGATACAGCAGAAAACAGGGTAGGCATTTAGGAATTAGGTGTTTAACTAATCAATATGGGTAACCAAATAGAGTAATCAGGTTTCTAAGGAGAAAGGAATAGATATTTCATCTGAATATTTAAAGTGTGAGATTGACAATCATTCAGTGACTCTGAAGGTATCTTGGCATATCCTTTCAAAGATTCTGGAGTTTAGTAAAGCTGTTTGACAGCATTTATGATCCATATCATTTTGAGCCTAAAAAATAAGTCTAATAATTGTTTCTCTTTAAAATTTCCATAAATTAAATCCCCCATTTTTATTTGAATTGGCAAACATTTAATTTTGTTCTCAAATCTTAGATTTAGACACTGGCATAAAGCTCAATATAATTAAAATTTCTGTTGACTCTTTACATTATCAAAATGATTCCTTTGACTTCTATAATCACCAGAAAATTATATCTTTAATCTAACATTCCCTTTATTCAAGTGGGCAGATAGGCTAGACTGGAGATATAACAAATTAATGCTTTTCTCAAGAAGAGTCTCAGGGACATAGCTCAGAGTTACAGAAATATTTTGCTTTATTCCATAAAATCATGATTAGGAACAATGCTAATTGTTTCGTTGTGTCCATTTTTAGAAAGGAGTGTAGGGGATAAGTTCAAGGTTAGAATTTGAACTCCAATTTTAATTTACATGCTTATAGTAATTATACCTTTTAAGGTTCTCCATCTCCACCCATGATGATAAAAATCCTAATTTTTTCATGGTTTAAAAGTAACATCAGAATTAATGTGGGTACGTTGTGTTGAAGATGAAAAGCACTTTTACCCAAGTTTTAAGTATATAATTAATATTAATAAGGTGCATTCTGATTAAAGTAGTTATATTTGATGAAGTATGAGGAATTATACTTAACCACTTACTTTTATGAATGTGACAAAGGAAATAATTACATTTGTGCTTGGTAATTAGATATCAATTTTACGTGGTAAGGAGAAATGAGGAATCATATTTCCTTGTATGCATCTTGGACTAAGGAAAGAAATGGATGGGAGAATGGTAACCAATGAAAATACTTGTGACTTGCATCCCATTTCAGGCATGCAATGGTGGACTGCAACAAGGCAACGATAGTGACAGCAAATTTAAAATCTCATTGCTGCCCCATTCCCCAGACCAGCTGACCTGTCATTGCTCCAGATCAGACTCAGAAGTGGAAAGTTATGTTCTGCAACATCTCATCCTATGTCCGTGCCCACGCAGGCATTGACAAGTGATCACACGCTTCTGCTGGGCTTGGCTTGGCATCACAAGCATCCTCGACACAGGGTTCCTGGCAGGCACTACTAACTGATTAGAGTTGCCCTGTGAAATGAACCAACCTACCCCTGGGGTGGGAGGAACCACGCTGGGAAGGCTTATAGGACTTACAAAAAATTCTGGTTATAAGCAATGCAAAACTACCTCTTCCCATAATGTGAGGGATTCCTACCAGTATCTCTTCTAACAGTTCATGTTAAATTCAGATATTATTACTTCTACTTTGGCAATAGTAGTAGGTGCTTCCTTTCTGCCTACTGTAGAAACAATGATGGACCACTCATGAAAATTTACTGCTTAAACCTAAAATTAACTGATTTTCTCTTCCATTTTACTTGTAAAGCGAATCCTTCTGAATTATTTAGAAACTTTAGGTGAACAGGGTGCTTCAAAGGACAAAGATGCTAGCTGCTAGCTTTTGGCCATATCAAACAAAACTATGCTAGTAAAATCATGTTATAATAGAAGGTTAAGAGAACTTATAAAAATGGTATATAAGTATTATGTGGAAATTCCACACAAAGGTAGAAGAAATCAATTCAAGTACTGCTCAAATGTTTATATTTACCCCAATATTATCCATATATTTTGGACAAGGCTATATCAACTATCAGTGTTATCCTATAGTTACAGATCTATATTTATCTCTTTTCATTTTTTAAAATTTTATTCTCTTTTATTGCTGAGTAATATTCCATTGTGTGTAAATGTGTGTGTGTGTATATATATGTATATATATATATCACATTTTTAAAATATTTGATTTTATTTTTTAAATACATGACAGTGGACTATATTATAATTCTTATTATACATATAGAGCACAGTTTTTCATATCTCTGAATATAAAGTATGTTCACACAAATTCATATATTGGTTGTCTACTATATGCTGGACATTTTATGTAGATTATTTCCAATCTTCACAAAGTATTTGTGGAATAGATATTATTGTCAATTTGCCTTTACAGAAATGGAGAAATTGGGGATACATATAACTGGCCGAAGTTCATCCAATAATAAGACACTGTGACTAAATTTGAACCCAGAACTGTGCTCTTTGCTGTAGTACTCATTTCACTACACCACAGTGACTTCTCTCTGGGATCACTGCAACTGATAAGATCATCAGAAGCTCAGAGCTACAAAAGCGGGTATTTAAATCTATCCAATATTTTTTGTCTCTAAGCAGAAATATTCCACATTTATAAAATAGGTGTCTGTTATTTTGTTATTTTCTTATAGGACACTTGATTATCCAGTATCTTAGAAATTAATCAAACTACCCGATAACATTTAGGAATCTAGACTACGTCCCTCTGAAATCTGAGGTACACACTGATCCAGTAATTTTGGAAAATTTGAACTTTGAGACACTGGGTGCATTTTTCTTTTCTTCTTCTTTTTTTCTTTCTTTTTTTTTTGCCATGTCCTCTAAAAATAAACTAAAGCAATTAAAAATATTTAGCCTCATTTAGTCTGGCTATAGTCATAGAAAGTGACGTCAGGTCAGTAATAATGTTTTCTATTTCAATCATTACCCAAATAACAGAGAGAAATGTAAATGTCATCTGGAACTTTTCTAACAGCACAATGTAACCATCTGGCAGTCCCAGGGAGAATAACTGCAGGGACAAAGATGCAATGGGAGAAGATAACTGGATAAGGACAACAGAGCCATAAAGTGAACTTGAAGGAAAATAGCTTTCACCTCCCTCTATTCTCCCTTTAATGGGTTAGCTCTGAAAATAGCTATTAGAGAAAGAGGAAAGAAAAGTTATTGCACATGGGGGTATATTGCAAGAGCCTAGCCATACATACCTCAAAATAAATTTCTCATTCTAAGATTCCACATACAATACTAGTTGATAAGATTAAATTATTTCAAATTACTTCACGACATATTTTAGAAGTATTACATACATTTGTTTTGGACCCAAATGTTATGGATATTATCTCCTGCTCTGTGACTTGAGTTTTTGTTTTCTGTCTTTTGATGAGCAGAAGTTAGCCATGATGAAGCATAATTTATCAATATTTTTTTCTTGTCTGGTTATTGCTTTTTGTATCCAATCCAAGAAATTTCTCCTTGCCCTGAGGTCATGAAGACATTTACTTATGTTTTTCTTTTAAAAATTTATAGTGTGGAGGCATGGGGTATATTCCTTGTGCTAACTTTTTCTGTGAAGCTAAATTTGCTCTAAAAATGAGTCTTATTTTATCTTTTATGTATAACTTTAAAATTACTTTTTGTCCTATGTTAGGTAGGCATGAGGTTCATTTTTGAAAATATGACTCTTTTAATTCAAGTACCATTTGTTGAAAGAACTTTCCTTTCTCCATTGTATTGTTTTTGTACCTTTGTGAAAAATCAATTGAGTGTACAAGTGTGCGTCTATTTCTGTACTTCTATCTGTTCCATTGATCTATTTGTCTATCTTGACACCAAAACACACTTGCTTGATAACTGTAGATTTATAGAAAATCTTGAAGAAATATAGGACAAATCTTCTTTGTTCTTCTATTTCAAGGTTTTTTGTTGTTGTTTTGTTTTTGCAAACCTAGCTCCTCAAGTTCAAATGTAAATTTTAAAATCAAGATTGTCAACTTTTATAAAAATCCATGTTGAAATTTTGATTGTGATCATGATGTATATATATCAGTTTGGAAAGAACTGACATCTTCACACAGCTCACCAATGATTTAAGTCTTCTTTAATTTTTACTCATCAATCCTTTGTAGTTTTCAGTATACAGATATTGCATATATTTTAATTTGTTCCAAAGTATTTTGGGGTTTTTAGCTGCTGTAGTAAATGGCATTTTAAAATTTAATTTCCACTGTCTATTGTTTCAATTACTCCATAGAAATGTACTTGATTTTGTATATTTTTTGTATCATGAAATTTTGCCAGCTTTACTTATAATCTTGATTGTGTTTTCACAGTTCTTTGGGATTTTGTATGTACACAATCTTACCATCTGCAAATGAAGAGAGTTTAAATCCTTCCATTCAAACCGAGATTTCATTTATTACTCTTTATGTTGTTGCATTTGGTTAGGACCTCTGCTAAAATAAATAGAAGTGATTAGAGTGGAAATTCTTGGTCAATTCTTGATCTTAAGAGAAAATAATTTATTGTTTTAACTTTAAGGATGATACCAACTATAGCATTTTTACAGATTGAGGAAGTTCCCTTCTATTAATGGACCACTTAGGGTTATTATGAATGGATGTTAGATTTTATCAAGTGCTTTTTCTGATGTATGGACTTATACCCAAACACATTAAGAAACCCTAAATTTCAAATAAGAACAATTAAAAAGCAGAAAAAGGTCTGAACAGATACTTCACTGAAAGAGGAAGATATATGAAAAGTCAATACAGATGTAAAGTATTAAATCTCATTATCAATGAGGTGAAAATTAAAATCTTAATGAGCTATCCATATACATGTACTAGAATGGCTAAAATTTAAAAGACTGAGAATATCAAATGTTGGTTGGAATGTGGAAGAACTAAACACACACCCACATCTGATAAAAATATAAAAATGGTACAATCATTTTGGAAATCAGTTTGGAAGTTTTTTGTAAAATTTTTATATCTATTTTACATCCAAGAAATTACATTCCTAGGTGTTATCCAAGATAAATAGAAATATGCAGCCACAAAAAGAATTATGTAAGAATGCATATAAAATATATTTTCACTAACAAAATAGTAGAAACAGATCAAATGCCATTTTGATTGAGTAAACATATCATAGTACATTTATAAATAAAAGAAATGAACTAATAAGATGAATAACAATATGAGAAATTTCTGGAACATTGTGTGGAGTGCAAGATGTCACAAAAGACATACTCTATTTGAATAACATTAAAAAACATGAAGAAATTAATCTATGTTGATAGAAACTAGATGCTGCTTACTGCTGGTGGTGGTAGGGGACAGATGACAGTTGGGGTATCTCCTGAGGTGCAATCTTCTACACCTTGACAGGGTTTCATGGCATGAACATTTATCAAAACTCATTAAATGGTTCATTTAAGATCTGAATATTTTTTATGTAAGTTTTGCCTCAATTTGTAAAGTAAATAATGCAGATAGCACTAAATTTTCCTTTCTTCTTCTTTTTTTCCTTTTCTCTTTTGCAGCTCTGGGGATGTGTATGGTTAATTTGAATTGTCAACTTGATTGGAATAAGAAAGATGCCAAGGATTAAGAGGTTTATGGGTGTGTCAGTGAGGGTGTATCTAGGAAGGATTGGCAAGTGGGGTAGCCAACTAAATGGAGACCCTCCCTAAGTGTCAGCAGCACCGTCTAATAGGATGATAGCTTGGATGGAATAAAAATTTGAAGAATAAGGAAGCAGCAGCACCTGCAAGCTCGATTCTCCTTGACTGGGTTCTAGATTGCTGCTGCGATCCTCTGAGGATACTGGACTGGACTCTTGCAACTTAACTTTTCCAAAGCGGATCCTGTCAGTGATTTCCAGAAGCTGTGTGTCTTAGACTAGGGTAGCACCATTGATCCCCCTTATTATGGGACTTCAGTCTCTTGGACTGTGCCGTTACTGGTTCTTCCAGCTCTCCAGCTTGCAGAAGGCCATTGTGGACTATCCAGCTTCTGGTCACGTAAGTCAACCTGATAGATCCCCTTTTTATAATTATGTTTCCTATTGATTCTATTCCTCTAGAGAACCCTGACTAATAGAGGATGGTACCCAGGGCTTGCACAGGCTAGAAAGGCACTCTACCACAGAAACACTCTCCCAGTATTTAGAAACTTTCAGGCTGTAAATAGGAAGTACTCTGTTTTCTAATGAGGCTGCTATTAGGCCTTTTACAATGGTCATACTGTTGACTTTGAATATTCCTTTTGAATAATTTGTTCTCTACACTGGCAAACTTGCTTGATAGTTATACATAAATATATAAAATTACCACAACCATGGGGCTCGGGTTGTAGCTCAGTGGTAGAGCATTTGCCTAGTACATGTGAGGCACTGGATTGGATCCTCAGCACCACATGAAAATAAGTAAAACGTTACCATGTCTATCTACAACTAAAAAAAAAAAAAAAGAAATTAAAGCCACCACAACCATATAAAGTAGTTTTATGACACTGTGTCCTTTTTCATTTTAAAATAAATAAGAATGATGCATCTGGTCTTATGGATATAATTTTAGTTTCTACCATCAAAACAAAGCCTTATTTTCAGAGTTACTATATAAGTTCCATAAAAACATTTCTTGTTTTAACCTAAGAAAGGCCTTTTAATGAGCAGAGATTATGTTGACTTATTAATATCACTGATGTGTATTTCATCATGTTTTAGTACCTACTGAAAGTAATTTGGCATACTTACTGTTTTCTTCTAAAATGACTGCTATTCCTGAAAGTGCCTGGCTGGAATTTTAATTATAAATTGGCTTTCTTTTTTTTTTTCCGCCTAAATAAGAACACCACAGACACTTTGTGCAATTTAATTCTATAAACATGTAGCATTGTTCTATGTGCTTGAAGCTCAAGTATAAATAAGACATGATCTCTGGTCTTAAAATGCTCATAATGAGCTGTAGCACTGGACAGGTAGACAACTTAAAGACTAATACCAGCAGTACAAGTTATATGAATAAGGACTACAGGAGAACAGAGAAAGAAGTGATGTAACTTTTCTAGAGAGAAAGGAAGACAATCATAGATTGCTTCACAAAGGAAGTGCAATTGAAGGCAAATATAAATTAGAGATTGATCATCATATTCACACAGCAATTCAGCTACCATGCTATTGATCCTGCCTACTCTGTGCTAGGCTCTGGGACTAAAAATGTGTTCTGGGCTCTCAAGAGGCTCATAGTCTAGGCACACTTTGCTATATCAAGAAAGCATAAACATTATTCACCTGCCTACCTCCCCCTTTCTATTCAGGTTTCTTACTCTCTGATTTTACTAAACTAGATTCATACACAAAATGGAACTTTGAGTTCAAATGTTCTTTCTTTTTACATTCTTTTCATTTCAGGTGCAGTGAAAGAACTAATGGCTAATAGTGAAGGGACTATTAACTCTAAATGCTACTACCATGCTATTTTCTTATAACATTAATTGATTCATTTACTCACATATTTGACCAATATTTATTAAGCCCTGACTGGGATAGAAAGATGGGTAAGACAAGTGACACTCAGTAGCAACATAAACAGCCAAGTAAAAATTTAATTACTGTGTGATACCTGTTGCAACTGAGGTTCAGGCAAAGTAGGAGAAAATCAATTTTGGTGTAGAGGGCAGGGAATAACTTGAAGAGAAGAATTTTTCCTTGGTGAATTGGACAGCTGCTCCAGATGCCAGAAACAGCATGTGAAAATGTGTACAGATGCCCAGCCATCATCAGCAAGTTTGGATTCTGCTGTTTCCATTCCAAGGCTCTCAGAATTCTTGTTAGGGGTCCTACACTATTCCCCAGCACACAACCATGAGAGATTTCTTTCCATTCTTTTCTTATTGCAAAATTTGCTATTAAAACATTCAATTTATTTCATGTCTTCCACAGCAAACAATCTTGACATGATTATTCTTTCCCACACTTAAAGACGCCCAACAGTAATATTTTCTTTTCCTTCACTAAAATATATATTTTACCTCCAACTCTATTCTGGATTAATGTGTATTTGCAGTTATATTATCATCTAGGTACTTTTATAAGCACTTATTTAAAACTCCTGGAGCCACATGTTGTATTTTGGATATTAAAAAAGTAAAATGGTCTGTATTTTCCAGTTTATCAAATACTCCCACCTCTCCTCCCAACAGAGTATTGGCCAGCAACCTGGAACCAAACATATTCGTCTCTCTGCAATAAAGATTTAAATGTTCTCTAAGAAGAATAAACACAGATTATAAATTGCCTCACATCAGTTCAGGTTAGGTTTTCTGCCAAATAAGTAATGTAAAAATATTTAATTTCAGAACTTAAATTTTTAAGGATTATGGCCCTGTATTGTGGTTATCTTCATTTTGAAGCTTTGGAAACAGATTTAGAGAGGTTAAGTAACCTACACAAATTGCCTAGCTAGTAAGTAATGGAGCTGCACATTAACCCAGCAGTCTTATCTGTAACTTTCGACTCTTGTCCTATATGCAGTTTACTGACTAGATGTCTTGCTTCTTTGGACATTCAGAATCAAGTATTAGATTTCTGCTCTTGCCCCTTCTATTTTATTTCTCTTCTAGCTCAAAATTATTCACTTCTAGCTTTCTCTATCAAGAGATGTTTGTGCCTGCTTCTAGCTAACTTCTCATTTCTGACTTTTGTACTGCTATTCTTTTTTTTTCCCATTCCTTTTTTCCTTTTTGGCAATGCAGATCCTTGCAGCCCTTTATTGCATTGATGTGTGACAATGCAGATTCCTGGATGAACCTCTATCCACCATATCAGGATGCATGAGTGTGCTCAGGAATCTACATTTCTCACATGCATAACTCATAGATTTGTAAGCACAAAAAGACAAAAGATCAGCTATTTGTGAAAGATGTAGAGTAAAAATGTACTTCCCAAACAAATTTTCCTGTCTAAAGAAGTCAGCTATATCTAGTGAGGTGCCCCTTCTCTCATCTTCATGCTATAAAGTATAAGAGAATCAAGCCACTCTTTAGTTAACAAATGAATATATGAGTTGCTTTGGAAGACACACACATGCGTGCACATGTGTACACACACACCACACACCAGAAACAATAAGAATGAACAAATAGGAAGTCACCTGTATTCCGGATCAGAGCATTTTGATTCACTATTGGGGAAATTAACCTAAAGGGGATATTCACCTATTGTTTTAGTCACGTCAGCCCACATTGGACAATCTAGGAACATAAACCTATTACTAGACCATCTGCTTGCTCCTCAGCTCAGCGTTGAGAAATGAATCATTATTATAATCACATAGGCAAATTTTTTTAACAATTGATAATGCTGAAAATTACACTTATGCTGATGAAGGCTGGACTTACCAAAATTAATTCTGAATCTAGATTCAAAGAAAATCAATTTCCATTTATGTCATTGACACACATGTCCCTATCATTATCCATCCTTTTTTGAATACGTTAAGTTTTGAAATGAGTGTGAAAGTGCTTTAAAGACAAAATGTTACAGTATAATGCTGCTACTTTCATTTTGGCTCACATGGCAACCTCCCAAATTTGAGACAATGCTTTTATACATGGTTATAATCTACAATGTCAGAAACAATTTCCTTGAGATATTTACATTGAATGAGTATAATGTCATTTGTGAAAAAAATTTTTTAAGTTATAAACAACCTGAGGATATTGATAGTCATTGATAAAGGCAAGAACACTCACTGTCTACATACTGCAGACTCAGTGTATGATAATATGATTAGTTACACTAACAATGCTGCTTAGGCACTGTCTTGCTAATTATAATATTATAAATATTAATGTCACAGCCTTTCTGTTTGATTGCCACTCATGGAGTCATTCATCATGATATTTTCCTGGAACCCACATTGTAAGATTTTATTTCTTTCCCTCTCTTCTTTTTCATCATCGGACCTGCAATCATACACATTATTTTTCAAGAAGGCTTTATTTTTGGCTGTCTGCTAGGAGAGGGACAGTGATATTTCCCATTTTTCACCATCCAGTTTTAAGATGTTTCTCTTATTCTTGCTGAGTCCCTCCCCCAGTTATCCAAGGCACAGTACCCAGGGTTTTTGTTTTCCATTCTTTTTCATGTGACCTGTTTCAAGTTAAGATTCATTTGAATTATTAAATGCTTCCTTAAAGAATCTTTTTATACTGACTCTCTTTTTTTAAAAGTTAATTATTGATGTAGTGACAAGCTGAAAAGACTAAGAATGATAATTTTTTTTCCTCCCCTCTTTCAGGAATCAAGAAATGTCTTCTGACAATGGTTGCCTATTTAGAATAACACAAAGGAAACAAAAAGGCGAAATGCTGAATGTTGTTTTAGAAAAGAGTTGCTAAAATCACTGTATTATACAAAATGTAAATGTAGTGTATATTTCTCAGAAAATAACTGTTAGTGAGAAAGTTAGGATCTAACCTTTTCAGCCCAGGTTTAGCCACACAGCAGAAGCAGTTACAAAAGATACTGATTAGATTTTAATTTTAAAAACTTCATCATATTATTCAGGACTTCAGTGATTTGATTGTCTTGCAAATAGAAAGGTAATGCTATAATTTCCAGAGCTTGTTAAAAAATAAAGAAATCTCTAGTCTCCCACTGGAAAGAATGCCAGTCATCACCACAGTAAGCATGAATTTGGAGGCACTTTACACTACAAACTTCAATCTTTTCCTTTTATATGACCTTGTGTTATCTTGGTTTTATAAAAAGGTAACTCACAGACCCATCATATAGCTGTAATCAAGCCTGTTCTAGAATGATTCTACTGCAAAAATCACTTCTGCAGGTACTGTATTTCCTCTGTTACTGAGAATGTGGGAAGGTAAACAAGGTCTGAAATAGCAACACGCTGAAGCAGAATTCTCAAGGACAACATTGGAGAGGTGAGCACATACCTTTCCCATGAGCTCAGCAATTCGTGGAACTGGTTTCCCTTTCTGGTGCCTCACAGTGGCTGGACTCTGCCCGTCCCAGTCTTGAAGCTCTTCAATGCTGCTCAGATAGAGCAGGGCTTTGAGGCCAGTGCAATAGTCTTCAATCACAGTAAAATCCTGATTCTGAATAGCACTGCACACCTGGAAAAGATGGAACAAAAACCCAACATCAAACCAAGAGCTCATTCTCCAAACAGATCCACTTTTCATATTTCAACAAGTATTTATGTTATATACCAGATGCTGAACTAGGTGTGGTGGATCAATGGCTGCCTGGTTTTGGGGGTGGTAGGGAGGGAGGTACTGCAAAGGGGCACAGGGGAACTTCCAGAGATGATGAATGTTCTCATTAACTTGCTGTGGTGATGGTCTCACAGTTACTCACACATTTCAAAACGTATTATATGTACAGCTTATTTTATGTCAGATATACTTCAGTACAGATGTCAAAAATTAGGTCAAGAAAGTGAACATTCAAGGAGTCAAATTTGGCACAAGACATTTTAGCTGCCATTTTCATTTTCCCTCACATTTTCCATGTTCTTTCTTTGCATTTGTGCCTTTCCTAGAAGGCCACCCTTCCTGTGCATGGCTATCCACCAACCATTCCTCAATCTCCTTCACTTCTTCAAAAAAGCCTCCAGGAACCCAAAACAGGTTAGTTATCCATTCATTCAGACATCTTTGATTTATAATTATTGAATGATATATATTTGACAACTGGCTCCCCAGTTAGACTAAAGCTTAAGGAAGGGGGAACCATATTTTTGCTGGTCATTATATCATCCCACAGCACAGGGCTTGTCACATATTCTACTCTCAACAAAGGTATGTTCTGTGAATGATGATTATGAAGGGATATTGTTTTAATCATGTTAAACTACATTGAATGATCTAGAAACACAAACCTATTTCCCACCCCTTATTTCTTGAGTGATAATAAGTCATAAAACAGAAATCTGGAGTTAAGAATGAATCAGAGAAATTGGGGGTCTCTCATTAAAACTATACTTGGGATTTTGTGACTGTGGTTGGGATATGAGCTAGAAATGAGGGATGTGTATTTAGAGAAGGACTTCTAGCCAGGCTTGGTGGCACATGCCTATAATCCCATCAGCTTGGGAGACTGAGGCCAGAGAATTTTAAGTTCAAAGCCAGCTTCAGCAATTTAGAGAGGCTCTAAGCAACTTATCGTGGCCCTGTCACAAAACAAAAAATAAGAAGGGCTGGAGATGTGGCTTAGTGATTAAGTACCATTGGGCTTAATTCCAGGTACCAAAAAAAATAGAGAAGGGTTTCTAAGGTGATTACTCCATCCAGTTGGACACCACATGTATACTCTACAGACACATTTACAATTGCCAATGGGACCAAAGAATCTATTCCTCAGGAGGAACAATTTGAGCATTCATTAAACCTGTTATAGCTTTCTTAGAGTTGATTTTTTCCCCTAGAACAATTATAGAGAACATCATTATACGTTCCTCCACAGGTATTCAGGTATTTTCAACTAATGTTTTAGTTAATCCTCTTTGTTCACTCTCAGATCCTATTTTTTATAGTATATTCTTATGAGTGTGCTTTTACTAAAGTTTTAAAATAGTTCACCATATGAACATAAAAAATCAGATTTTGAAAATCACATCATGTCACATACTTTATGAGATGTTCATGACTACTGTGAAAACCTGCTGCTAAAAGAAATCTAGAAATACTTTGCAAGGAAAGAATAGTAAATTTTATCTGAGTCATTATAATTTTTTCCAATGAGAAGAAATCAATCCTATTAATTTTCTTAGATCATAGACATGGCACACTTTGTATATGGTGGACTTGGTCAAGGGGTGAAGTGATCAAAATGCAGAGTTGGCATCTAAACCATGGGAGAACACAGTGGTGCCTAAGGCTAGACTTCCTCTTTCCCATCCCTTATTTCTTTGGCCTACAGTGTAAATGCTATGCATAATTGGAAGCGAGACTGAGTATGTGAAGAGATTGCAAAACCTGAAGAGGGAGTAGAGACTATAAGATAGCACCTTGAGTGGGGAGGTGTGGTGTATACCTGTAATCCCAGTGGCTTGGATGCTGAGGCAGGAGGATGGCAAGTTGGAGGCCAACCTCACCAACTTACCGAGGCCCCTCAGGACTTAGAGAGACCCTCTCTTAAAATAAAACATTAAAAAGGGGGCTGGGAATGTGGCTCAGTGGTAAAGCACCGCTGGGTTCAATCCATAGTACCAAAAGAAATCAAAAACTGAGCATGGCTGGGATGGGGGAAAATGCTTGAGTCTGGTAAAAAACATGGATACTGGAGGGACTACTTCAGACATATTTAATCAAATGTCAAATGTCATATTATTTATGTACCTTCCTAAAGTGAGTAATTTAATTTCTATTCTCCACAAAGAATAAACCTATTAATTTTCCTGATATAGACCTTGATGGAGGAGAAACTATGGTTGTTAGTAGGAAAATGACACATTGATATTTTCTTTAAAATTTCTAAAACACACACAATCTTCAGGAGATTTTATTAAAATGCATAATCTGGTCTGGACTGGACCCTGGAATGGGATCCTGCATTTGATGATGAGTTTCCATTTCATGGTGATGCTTTGGCTCATACCTGGAATAGCAGTGTTAAGCATTGGTAGGATGAAACGCTATCTGTGATGCAAGTTTCTTCTAAATTTTTACTATTCGATTGTATCAATATTTTCATAGTTCTTTTAAAAATGCTACTTATAATAAGAAATTATGCTTGGAAAAAACAAGTAATTTTTGGATTAGTAATATGACTAAAAATAAATCTTCAGATGCAAGCAGACCATTCTGAACAGAGCGTTGTCCATGGGATTTGATCTCAGAAACTGGGATTGCTCAGAAAGGTGCCTTTTTATTGGATGACCCTTATATCTCATTGAGGGCTACATCTCTATCTCAAAGATAAACGGTTCCTTTTAAAACTCCAAACATGTAGCTGCTATGCCTAAATGGGTGTATTTTATATGACATCTCTTAATTGTTTGTTTAACAGCTCTGATTAGGACTCTTAATAGCTGTTAACATGTTTGCTTAGTATAATTTGTAAGTTCTTTGTGGTGAAGGCTGGTTTATCTTTCTTCACAGCAGGGCACCAGGTGCCACTGTAAGGATTGTTGCCACCATTAATTATTTGTATAAGTGTAAGTATCCCTACAGCTAAGCTGTCTTAAATAGGAGCCTCTAGAATCTCAGCAGGACCAGCCGGATGTAGGTAGGTGATGGCCACCTCTGCTGCGGAGCTTGAGATGTGTCATAAAGTTCTCTCTGCGTCAAGGGTGACACAGTGCCTTGAAGTTTCCCTTTGGATACAGGCACTCATAACAAAGGTCTGTCTCTGCAAAGTGACTGTACAAATAATACCTGTGAGGTAACCAGAGGGCCAGGAAGGGTTCTGTTTCTTTCTCATTAGATTGCCCAGATGAATAGTAAATTAGCTATTTGTGGAGATTTACATCTTAAAAATCTCCTTCACATGGCTTATTTCTTTCAGTACTCAGAATAAGCCTGATTTAGGCAGGATAGAGGGTAATATTCTTAATTTAAAAACGAAAGAGCTTGAACTTGAAGTACTGTTTCTTAAGGCCAAATCTACTGGGTTTAATGCCATATCAAGTTAAGAAGTTAAGAGCACACACATAGGTAGGGAAGGATTGGGTTCAAACCACACTGTAGCTTTTTATCTTGAGCAGCTTCCTTCACCTAAAAATGAGATTAAATACTTAGCACATAGAAAGCTAAGGTAATATACTCCAGTTCTTCAAATAGTAGCTGGTACTCTGTAAGCTAGATTGGCACCAGAAATAAATTTCATAATATGAATAAATCATTAGAGCATAAATTAGATATGATATAATGTTTTAAATCTAGTGCTTTTTTATTCTAATGATGATAAATGGCATAGACCTTATTTTTATTTGCATTAAATAATTTCATATATATATACATATGTATATATAGTATATACAATGTGTGTGTGTATGTGTGTGTATGTGTGTGTGTGTGCGCATGTTTATATATATGACTTTGGCCTTGTTGGAATATAAATATTTGAGATCCTCAGTCATTGAGTAACTGTGTGAATAGGGCTATTCTTTTAGCCTCTGCATCCCTTCCCCCTCTTCCCAATCTAAAATAGGTAGATGATAACATCAGATTGTTGTAAAGACTAAATTACATCATGAAGTTGGAAGTGTTGTGGAAATTATAAAACTCAGTTGAAATGGTACTAAACCTCATCAATATTATCAAGTAATCTAGAATTTAAAGTGCCTAGAGAAAGTAAAATGGAAAGTTTTCCTGTTTTTTTTTTTTAAGCCAACTTCTTCTGAAATGTCAAAGGCAATTTATTAGGAAGCTATCAAAATGAGATTAAAAAGAGTGATCCCTGGTAAATAATCTGGTAAATAAAAGCTCTGCAAAAGCAGAACACCCTGACATTGGCACATGTTTTTGTGTGGTAGAGCAGCACATTTTTTCATATATTTAAAATGTGAAGAATTTTTTTTAAATGAGGAACTTGATCTATTAGATGCAATTCAGACAAACCCAAAACCATAATTACCACTTGCATTTCTTATAAAATAGGTGTACAAACTAACAATCTATATCTTAGAAATATATGTGTCCAGGACATATGCAAGTAAGATATATATTTTACATACAAAGTAATCTCAAAGCTCCAGTAAAGTCATTATTAAAAGAAATACTGGAGAGTAATTACATTAAAGCCCAAATTGGAAAATTCTCTGCAATGTTACTTTCACTCCAAATTACGTTAATAAGAGTCTTATGTACTGGGAAAAGGTTGAAACATCTACCCATGAACTGAAACACTATTAAAGAGGATCTTCCATCTGATTCTTAAAAGATTTCCAAGAAAGAAAAGATTCTATGATGTCTCTATTAATATGTTTTGATTAAAGTTAGCCTACTTAAAAATATTTATATTTACAAAACATTTGCAATATTTCATATATTGCTTTATAGTTTTAAAATGGTGTTAAAAGATATTTATATAGTGATTTACAGTTTGAAAATACACTCACAAATAAGATTAAAGGGAATTTATTAGATGTTTGCATACCAGCCTCCTTATTTCACAAACTAGACATCCAGAAAGGTTAAATGATCTTCCCATGATGCAAAGCTGGTTGAAGGCAGAGTTGCCTCCTTACCTACTCCAAAGTGACTTCTGCTACAGAACTGCCTCTGGAGCATCATCTGACTTACTCCATACATCACTTCTGAGAGGAAAACAGAGGAGGTGATAACGAATTCTTAAATAAGTGAGGAAACTAAAATATTGAGCACATTGCCCAAACTCATGAGATAGTAGTGTTAGGGTCCCCAGTAAGACCTAGAACTTGTGAACTCTGCAGAGCTTCTTCCCTGTTCTTATTTCCATAAATTTCAGTTATAAATGTGATGTAAGTTTTACATAGTAAATAGTTACTTGGTTATAATTTTATAAAAAGCATCTTATTGCAAAACGATTTCAAGTTTATTAATTAGCAATGGCAGACAAGCACAGATTTTTAAAATTTAAAATCTTAATATTTGTATGACCTGTTCGAAGGTTTTCTACTAAAAGTGGAAATTAGACCTCCTCTGTCTTTGGATGGAAACAGGATTTGCAATTCTATCTGTCCATACCTACGATTAAAAAATATCAAGTTTTCCAAAGTTATGAAATCAGTAATTCCTTACTGAATTGAGGTCTGACCAGTACTGACAAACAGATGTATAAAACTACACTGTTCTTTTTAAATTGGTGAATAATACATATTGCTAAAGTAATAATTCAGAATAACAATATCCCCCCATGAGCTTTTGGTACTACATAAACATGGCATTGCTTACTGGAATTCATGAATAAAATACCAAAATTATAATTTTATAAAAATATAGGTGAAAAGACAGCCCCTGGAGATACATAGTACATAAGGAGCTAGATAGGGATATATTTGTATATTCACATAAAACCACAAATCTTAGTTGTTCTATCATATTAGTTTCCATTTGTTGGAGCCGTACAACATCAAAGTCATGATGTCCCTATATATTGCATTTAGCAGTAATGTAACGGACTACGTGAAGAAATCAAAGTGAGAGTTTCTAAGTAGTTTCCTGGCAATTCAGACAGCAGGCTCTTTCATCTGCTCTGTAACTGTGGCAGTGCATTGATTTAAACTCCTTCTGAGATCTCAAATGCTTTTATATTCTTAGGTCTCTCAAGCAGCTTTTTTTTTTTTTTTAAAGTGATAAAATTCTAGCATTCAGCAGAATATTGTCTTGTTTCCCCCAAAAGGAGAGGACTTATTTCAGCTTTGCTACTAAACTGCACAGGATCACTAAGTAAAATAGCTGTCCAAATGTCATCCTATTAAGAAATCTGGCTTTGAGTTCAGTTTTCTATATTCTGACCATAGCAAATTGGATTGAGGAAAAAGGAACGACAAACAAATAGCCCCACAGATGTTGTTTTTCAAAGGTTCAATTTAGAAAAAAATCCCAATGGATAAGCACTTCTGCTTATTAAATATTTTCAAAGTTGTCTTTTAATTGCTACTCACTGATAAATCCTAATAGTACAGGAGTGACTTATCTTGTTTTATTTTGTATATCACATATATCATTGTCAATCACATTACATATCCTCTTATCTAATCTTTTAAATTATAGATTCTCTGACAAATTCTAAGTTCATGAATTTTCCTGTCCCCTTCTCCAATTGAGAAGGGATTTTTATGGAGGTTGAAAGCCTATTTTTCAATGTCAATCTGTGGTTACTCTTTATCTAATTAATTTCTTAACTCAAGTTCCACTAAAGACAGAAGAGAATAAACTGTTTTCAAGGTATTTTGTCCTATGATCCAAACCACATTTTGCCAACCAGAATATTATTATCACTTCTCCAACTATTTTCTCAAAGGCAGCACAGGTGATGGCCACCCACTCAACTAGTTCTCAGAAGAGCATCTGCAGGACTGATCTCTGATGTACTTTGTTGATGACAGGGCTGACTGAAGATGGTGATGGCCTGGGCTGATTAGTCAAAGGGCACTGCCCTGTGGGCCAGACTGCCCCACCCCTTTCCTTGTATCTGTCCTTTACAAAGTGAGCTCCAACTGGATTTAGATCTCAATAATGACCCGAATGAAGAAATAATAATAAAAAAGAACCATATAGAGACACAGCACCTCTGTCTGCCTTTTATGCAAGGCTTGAGATAAAATGGGTGAGCTGGGAACAACATGTAGGGCTAAAAATGGCGAGTGCTGTCTTGCCTCTTCAAAGATATGACTGTGGATGGCCCTGCTTCCCTGTGGACACAAATACAAAACTAAAAAGACTACGGCAACACTGGAGTCCTCTACACACCAGGTTCCTATGTGGACCATCCTTTGGTTAGGGGCCGTGGCTGCAGTTAGAGGCAGCTTGGCTACTTTGCTTCAGAGGCAGTGGGGTTTTTATACTAAAACAGTCTCTCATCTTCCTGGACTAGTGCTTTGGTGTAGTGTCAGTAACAATTTTCAATTACTCTGCAGTAACACAGGTGGTGGGGCAAGGGTTTCCATGGCGCATCATGCATGCTCAGCATTGCTCACAATAAAAATGGGGCAAGAAAGGGAAACTAAACATGCAAACAATAGCTGTCAGATGACTCAAATCCATAATTTTAGGCAATCTTTCTTTTTCAACAGAGTCAACACAGCTGGGAAAACTCAATTTATCATATCATTTACTAAGATGCCACATCAAGTTTAGATCACAGAAGGAGAATAAGTCATAATGCCTGGAGAGGAAAAGTCTATGGGGGAAATTAACATGGATTTGTTTTCCTGGACTGTGAAGATGAAAAAAGGTATGTGCTCACTCAACAACACAAGCAGACACACAATATTCCAAGAGGACAATTTGCCTACAATGAGAAAACTTAGTTACCTGAAAATAGTATCTCAAATAACACTATCCATCTTTTGTCTCAAAGTGCCTACCCACAATTCAGTAGTTCATTTGATGATTAACCTATTATTGAATAAAAAAACTTATGAGACAAGGGCATATTATTAGAGTCAAGCTCTTGACTGAGTTTCCAATGTATTCTGGGACATAAAAATTATAAAGTTCAGCAAATTTAAGAATAGGCAATCTTCTGCTGGGAAGCTGAGGCAGGAGGACCAGGAGTTCAAAGCCAGTCTTAGCAATTTAGTGAGACCCTGTCTCAAAAAATAAAACGTCCTGATTAAACACCGCTGGGTTCAATCCCCAATTCAAAAAGAAAAAAAAAAAGCTATCTACTTACTTATGGCATATTTTTTCTTGAAAGAGCCAAGCATTGCGGTGCACACCTGTAATCCCAGCAGCTCTGGAGGATGAGGCAGAAGTATCACAAGTTCAAAGCCAGCCTCACTGATTGTGAGGTGCTAAGCAATCAGTGAGACCCTGCCTCTAAATATAATACAAAATAGGGCTGGGGATGTGGCTCAGTGATTGAGTGCCCCTGAGTTCAATCCTTGGTACACCCCCAGTCAAAAGCAGAAAAATAGTGGAGAAGCAAAGCAATATGGTCATATTTTTTTAAAAAAGACTTTAAAACTATATAAAAGACTTATTCTTGACTCTGTTCTTCCATTCTATTTGGATGAAATAATAAAGCTCACATAGTGTGCCATATTGTGGGGAAAAAAAGGCAGGGAAATAAACTGTATGCTAGTGCTTTTGTTTGTTAGTAGGTTTGTTTTTTGGTACTAGGATTGAACCCAGGGGTGCTAATACACTAAGTCATCCCCAGCCCATTTTATTTTTTTAATTTTTTTTATCTTGCTAAATTTATTTGGGCCTTGTTAATTTTCCAAGGCTGGTTTTGAACTCGAAATCCTCCTGCCTCAGTCTCAAGAGCTGCTCAGATTAGAGGTGTGTGCCACTGCACCCAGATGTTTGTTAGTTTTAAAACATAAAAATAAAATGCCTTCAGCATCCAAACATCCATCTATGTGTTGGAATATGGTGACAAATAAACAAATAGAATGTCCAAAGATGAAATTTTGTTTGTGCATTTTATTATAGTAAAAGGGTCCATATTTTTTGATTTGTGAACATAAGAATTAGCCTGAATAAAAAAAGCCACTAGTAAAAGTTCTAGATGGAGGGTTTTAGGAGGAAACTCGAGCAACTGTATGATTTTTCATCCAAAAGATGACACTTGAGAGTAAACAAGGAAACTATTCATGCAAATCCTAGGACAACTGGCATAAACTGGATTGTCCTGAACAAAATTAAGATACATGATTATCTAATTTGAAGGTTTGCTTTTTCCATTTTTGAAGTGAAGAGAGATTTTCACTTATCCTCATGAAATGCATTCTATAATGCTCTGCCAGTTGTGGTTTGGTTTATTGTGTGATTACTGTGTTCCAAACACAGATAAATATGTTTACAAAC
The DNA here is from genome assembly GCF_045843805.1 of Urocitellus parryii. NCBI lineage: Eukaryota > Metazoa > Chordata > Mammalia > Rodentia > Sciuridae > Urocitellus > Urocitellus parryii. The sequence continues at coordinate 77,189,544 of NC_135541.1, forward strand.
TGACCACATTTAAACATCACAAGAACACCCTGAGTAAGTATCACTGTCTTTCATTAGCAGAAGCGTAACCCAGGGTAAGAAAGTAAAGCATTTGACTAAGATCATACAGCGAATATAAAGAACAATAGCAGAACATTATGGTCTTTTAGGTTTCTATGCAGGTCTCTGAACATGAACACTGAATTGAATTCACAGGGATGTTATTACTTAAGTAAGGATTTGGAATCTTTGAGAACTGACTTTATCCAGATAACCCTAGATTTAAAGGGTCCCTCTTGGTCTCCACTTTTTAAAACATAAAAAGTAGACATTGTTCTGTGGTACAGTTTTAAATTCACAAAGGAATTATATAGACAGTACACCAAATTCCCTCCAACCATACCACCCACAATCTTGGCAGTTTCCTCATTATTAAAATCTTGCATCAATATGGCACATCTGTTATAGTTAATGAACCAACATTGTTACTTTGGAATTAAAGTTCATAGATTTCATCAAGGTTCACTCTTTGTGTTGTACCTTTCTATGGTTTTTGACACATGCCTAATGACATATACCCATCATTACATTTTCACACAGAGTAGTTTTACTGCCCTAAAACTCTTAATGCTCCATCTATCCATACCTCTTTTCCATCCCTCCCCTATCCTCACTGATCTTTTTTTTCTTTCTCATAGTTTTACCTTTTCCAGAATGTCACATAATTGGAATCATACATATGTAATCTTCAGACTGACTTTTTTCACTTAGCAAGATATATTAAGCTTCCTCCACATCTTTCTGTAACTTGGTAGTTTATTTATCAAATGAATAAAATTCCATTATATGGATACATTCACTTATCTATTCATCTACTGAATAATTATCATAGCTTTATTCACTTTTCATATACGTCTTCAAAATAATAAAATAATTTTACTACATAGCCCAAATAACATTTTCTCAGTTAAAATAATAGATAATTATTTACAGTCACCTATATCCATATTACAATTTTCCTAATTGCCTCCAAATATTTTTTAAATTTATTTGATCCAATCCAGGACTGCATGTGGCAGCTCAGCACTTCCCCACTGCTTGTGTCTCTTGTAAAAATTCTACTGCTGGGGTTTGGTTGCTTTGTCACAGTATCCTTTATCATTTTATTCTGCTCCTTGAATCTCCTCTGAACTTGTACTCACTTTGAATCTCACTGCACTCTCACATAATGTGAGTCCACCAGAATTCTATACACATGGGACATCTCAAATACTTTCTGAGACTTTGGCATCAGGGAGTGATGGTGGGCACATGCATGGCCTTTATCTCCTCTGCTGATGTGCATTCTCCCTTGTCCCATTGAACTTCAGTTAATCAGTTTATTATAAAGGATGCAACTCGGGAAGAAACAAAGAGAAAACAGGCACAGGAGGAAGTAAGGAAGAGGGGATGTGAAGTCTCATGTCCTCTCCAGGAACTCCAAAGGTCTTTTGGCCTATGAAAAACAGAGGTAAGGACAAGGGCTGCCAATAATCCAAATCCTATAAGTTGAGTGAAACAACTCCTAAAGTGAGCAAGTTTTATGTACTTTACATAATTAACTCAGTTCTTTTGTAACTGTCATTTCTTAATGCTTTACTCAAATGCTTTTATGCCTATTGCATTTGAACTGATATTTAGTTAGTGGTTATTGTGTTCCAAACACAGATAAATGTGTTTACAAACTGATCACATTTTAACATCATGAGAGCATCTTGGTGAGTATCATTTTCTTCAGTTATCAGATGGATAAACCAGGGTCAGAAATTAAAGCATTTGACTAAGATCATACAGCTAATAAATAACAGAACACAGATTAAAATCCTGGATCAGTCTTTTCCCATGATGTTTTTCTTGTAGCCACAGTGCAATCCTGCTTTCTGTTTTGACTACTAATACAAATACCTCTGTTTCTCACATGAAAACAGAGAGATATACAGATATATATCTTAACAGGGATATAGAGATAGATACATACATATAGATCTCTATTATCTATTATTGTTTTCAAATGAGAGACAGATGTTTTTGTAATATATAAAAGTTTGCATATATATGTATATATACTTATAGAGAGAGAGATGCAGTATCTATTTATTTATGTATACACACACAAATACTTATACATAAATACCTGTGTATGTGTGTGTATATATATACACACACATGTGTGCATAGATAGATAGATTGGTATATATATATACACCAATCTTCTGACTTCACTGGGGTTATGTTTCCACAAACCCATCTTAAGTTGAAAATATCATAACTCAAAAATACATTTAATTTAATATGCATGGCTGAACATCTAGCTTAAGCACACTTAGAAACAACCCATTGTTTTTCCTCATGATGATGACTCTGACTGGGAGCTGTGGCTTACAGAGTTCTTGTTACAATTATATCTAATAAAATCGTACATAAGTATCTAGTTCACTGTTTAAAATACTGTTTGCATGTAGGTTATTGGTTGGATTTCATTCACCAAGTGTTATAGGCACAGTAGAAAGGGACTATGTCTATTTAGTGCTTAGCACACAAAGATATGTGCCTGGGGTATGCTTTGTTCAATATATTAATGAATGATGCAAAATAAAGATGCTGCAATAGTACCATTCAAAGTCAAGCACAATTCTCTTTCCCTGTCAAGAATGCATTTTTCTCTTCTTCTAATTACACAAAAATACCATAATACATAATTCACAACAACCTACAATAGAATATTTTTTTCTCTCAACTTACTGCATTTAGCATCTGTATCATTCATTGGTTGCTTTTAAACATTAATTTTTTTGCATTATTACTTAATTCTTCTTTGGGTATGTCAATGTTTTTCTAAATGTAAAGAACCAGCTCCATTCATTTGGAATTCTTCTTTGATATTCAAAGTACTATTTTCCACAGCCTGGACAGAGCCTGTACATGAATTTTTTGCATATTTGTCCTTCCCAATCTGGATACCAGAATCTAGACTGCAATTGCTAACTTAATTTTTTTCTCTGTTGGCTGTTCCCTTTAATAATAACTGGAACAATATGTAACTTAGACTTCTATAAAAATATTTTAAAACAATGATTGGACTCATGGTTTCAAGTCTAATATATGCAGTGTTCAAAACTATTAATCTTCATACACAGAAGCGTATATGTTTTTCATATAAGGCAATCTAGTTTCTAGCTATAATAAAGGACAGATGAAATGGAGCCAGGAGAGGCTAAGGAATTCTGTCCTGTTTTGTTCCTGAATTCTCTTATTGATATTTTTGGATTCTGCAATACATACACTTCCAGGATAGTCCAATTTTCTCTTTGGATCAAGAGCAATATCTTCATTTTAAATAATTCTTTCTCTATCTTTAATCATTTTTAGATTCATATTTTAAATTTAAAGTTCAACATTTCATCAACTTACTCTAAGTAGTTCAAAGTAAATGATCAAATTTACTATTGGGCAAATTTGTGCAACTATTGACATTCAGAATTATTTGCCCTCCTTTAAAATATGCCCTGCAAAACTGCTGCATCTGAGCAGTAAAGGTCTTCTTTCTATGTTTGATGAGGATACTTCCAGGAATGTTTAATACAGTATTCTGGATTTTGATCTCAAGAAAAATTGTTGGTCTCATAATTTTTTTAAAAAAATTCTTTCTCTATTACTCAAAAATTACCCACTCATTCATTATTCTTTTATTCAACAAATACTAATATAGGAACCAATCCTCTGGTTTCTTTTTACATTCTATTATCCAACAAAATTTGCAACTTTAGCAGCCTGTGCTTATGCTACTTGTTTTATATCTATCAGAATGCATCCATTGTGAGCTGCTGTGAAGACCAAATGGGAGAAAAGTTATCAAGTATTATTTACTAGGAAAGCAACCTTGGTATATGTGTGACACAGCACATCTGCAGATCAAAAATTAATATTCAACTTCTGAATCTTCTATCTTAATGTGCCACTAGTGTCTTTTGAAGCAAGGTGTCTTTTTTCCTTCATATTGACTACTTTCAAAGACAAGTTACTCCACTGAGCCTAAGAATAAAATGATCACATCTATGCTGTAAACAGTTTAATCACACAAAGATGAACATACAATTTTTTTTGAGATTAGAAAATGACTGCTTAAACTGTCATGCTTTGAAAGTCTAAACTAAAATCTCATTACTATTGCCTTCCCAAAATCAGTATATAAGAGTTTTGGGCTGGGGATGTGGCTCAGGTGGTAACGCACTCGCCTGGAATGTGCAAGGCACTGGGTTGGATCCTCAACACCATATAAAAATAAAATAAAGATATTGTGTCTACCTAAAACTAAAAATAAATAAATAAATATAAAAATAGAGTTTTAAATCAATAATTGAACATAAATTAGGTTAACAAAAGATTAAGTAAATGAAGGTAAGTTGGATTTAATTTTTTTATATTTAATCTTGTCCATAAAATATCATGTTTTAAACCATTGCTTATATTTGAAATCTACTACAATGAACATCACCAAATTGTGTAATTCACTAACATGCAATAGAACTGTTTCTTTTTAACTCCTTCTACATTACTCACATGAACTCAGTGAGTTCATGCTCTATGAACATGCAACATTATTCTTTATTTAACCTGTGTAAAACCAGGCATGCGAAATATATGTTGCACTTGGTCAGACTGAATTCACCAGTGATTAAATTGACACTTTTTCTTGAATCATTGTTTTCAGGCCAGTGATGAGTCATAGAACTTTTCTCTCACCTTATGTACTATGTTACCACATCTGGTGTCATCTGGATAGAGTTAATATCCGTGATGTAGTGATTAATTTAGGGAGATGGAAATGAGATTATGGCTCATGCCCTTAAAGCATAACAACTGAAATCCGATCATTTTCCACATGAAGAAATATGCTAAATATTACAATATCTGACATGTCTATCAATGTGAGATTAAACCGGTTATCTGAAATAGGAGTTGAATATTTTGTTATTTAGATATATTATCTCCTTTTGTTCTACAAACACAGAATAATTGATTTGAAGATAATGGAATTTTATATTTGCATGCCCTAGTTTTTAATTCTAAGCATTTAAAATATGTTACCTTAAACAAAAGCAGTCCACAGTAAGCATGGTTCCTCTTTCCTCTGATCATGTGGGCAGGACAAGGGAATAGGTAAAAGAGGTGTTTAATGAGGAACATTTATATTTCAAGACAGTAGAATCTGGTTTGAAAGTTTTCGAAACAGTGATGAGTCACAAACACAATAAATGTGTGGCAAATCTGACTGGTTAAGATTTCCTACATATCTAAAAAAGATGAGTTATAGAAATGGATAACTATGTTTTAATGATAATAAATGTAAAGTCCCCCACCCTTGGAAGGAACTGCTTTATAGATCATTTATTTATTTTATTTAAAAGATCTATTTGATATAAATGTGATTTTTCCCATGTTTTCCTCAAAGATTCACAATCTTCTAATATTCAGATCCAGAAATATCTGAGAATCACAAGGGATTTTGACCTTTAATATTGGATAACATTTTGAATATGGTTAACTGTCTATAAGTATGTGGTTTTAAAAACAGCACTATCATAGTGCAAATGAATACCATAAAATTTACAATGTTACAAGGTTAGAAGTAATTTCATAGAGTTGCACAACCGTCACCACAACCCAATCATCTGAAAGTCCCCTTTGGTCTTTTAGCAGTTAAGCTCCACCTCTTCCCCAAGCTTCGGGCAACTACTTACAAGCTTCTGGGTTCATCAACTCACCACTGCCAAAAGTCCAAGGTGATTACACCATTCTACATTGCAACAAACGATGCACCGACATTCCAGTTTTAGCAACTCCTCATTATCTCTTACTAGACTGTCTTTTGACACTAGCCATTCTAGTGGGCAGAAATATCAATATAATGCACTTGTTACAACAAGAAACTCTGAGCCAAGTTGTCTAATTTCGAACTGGAGCTCTGCAACTTCTCATCTTGTAACTCTATATTTCTATCTATTCAATAAGAACAATAATATTACCTGTCTTAGACAGTTTGAACTGTTAAAACAAAATGCTATAGACTAGGTGCCTGGAATAACTAATATTTATTTGTCACACTTTTGGAGGCCAGGTCATCCAAGGTCAGCTCTGATGTCTGGTGAGGGCCTACCTTCTGGTTCATAGATTGCCATCTTTTTCTGTGTTCTCATGTGGAAGGGGTGAGGGAGTTCTTTGGAGACTCTTTTATGAAAGAATTAATTCCATTTATGAATCCCCCACCCTCTTGGACTAATCAATTTACCAAAGTCTCCATTTCCTAATATTAGCACATTAGGGGTTAGGGTTTCAACATTTAATTTTTTTTGGGGGGGGGTACTGGGAATTGAACTCTGGGGCACTCAGCCACTAAGCCACATCCCCAATCCTATTTTGTATTTTATTTAGCGACAGAGTCTCACTGAGTTGCTTAGCACTTCTTGATTGCCGAGTCTGACTTTGAACTTGTGATCCTCCTGCCTCAACCTCCTGAGCTGCTGGGATTGTAGGAGTGTGCCACTGCACCTGGCTCAACATTTAAATTTTTAAAAAATATTTTTTAGTTATAGATGAACATTGCATCTTTATTTTATTGATTTACTTTTATGTGGTGCTGAAGAACAAACAGTGCCAACCGGTGCTAAGCAGGAGCTCTACCACTGAGCTACAACCACAGCCCATCAACATTTAAATTTTGAGGGGACAAAACATTCAATCTATAGCAATTTCTACCTCGTAGGATTCTTGTAAGTGTCAATGAATTAATATAGGTATTAGCTTACAGAAGTATCTGGCACATAATAAATTCTATTTAAATATTAGCCTTTATAACATTATAAATTTGTTTTATTATTATAATATGCATAGTTATACCATAGTTAGCATGGTAATGAGTTTAGTTAAGCCATGGGAAACTGCTTGTGTTCACTTAATCCAAAATGATGTTGGCTACTGATAGTCAGTTTAGTTATCATGATGTCTAGGCACTAGAATACCAAGTCATGTGAAAATCAAACTACATGATTTACATGAAAATTAGGATGGGTAAGACTTCCAAATGGCCAGATTAAACAACCAGCCAACTTCAATTATATATAGGATTTACACTGATTTAAATAATGGTTTAGTTTGCTTATAACATGTATGTATCCATGGGAAGACATGAAGACCAAAGTAAAGAAGCTGTTTTCCTTTTGGAAATTGTCAAATATTTGACAATAAGGACCTTCTCTCCTTTTTTTAATTACGTCTTTCTTTTATTTTTTTTTAACTTGTCTTCCTTTTTCTTTTCTTGACTATTTGGATGACTAATGAACCACTGAAGCTTCCGACCAAAGAACAAACAGAGAAAAGGAAAAGAATGATATTCCTGCTTCTCAAGTCACTGAATTGCACATTTTAGACACATTTCTAGAAGGGAACAAATACCACCTCTTGGCAGTTTTCTCTCTTATTAACAGCTTCAGAAGAGGTTTGCATTCACCCTAGTCACTTTTTAAAACACATAACTGAAAGCGTTTCAGAATAATACTCCTGGGTTTCTAGCTGCAAGCAGAATCTCTTCTCCATGCTCAGGTCAAGCTGTTCTAATCACTCCAGATCCCAGCAAGTCTTGGCAATACCCACTGAATTCCCTAACAGTAAGCCAAATTTTACTTGACACCATTCACCCTCTTAGCTTCATGAATCTCATTCCGGGAGTGAATTGATATAGGTTACATTATAACAAAGTATTTGTATAAAACTACTTGCTCCATCATTTGGAGTTAAAACACAAAGTTTTTTTTTTTTCCAATTAATTGTGCTACCACCCAATCATATAAATATAATGTTCAACTATTTATGGGCTGTCAAGTTTCACTCCATTTTGGGAATTCTTTATTTTTATGAAAATAGCATGGACATATTCTGTCTAGTTTTAAAAAGAAGATATAGAATCAATGAATAAAGGATGTAGGGTGGTAGGTCCTCCAAAATAGAAGGCTGACATTATTTTTAACTTGATAACACATAAGATAACAAGTTATTTGTTATTGTAAAAGTTTGATTAGGATCTTGATAACTACAAGTACAGAGGAGATTAGTATGCTGGATGAAGTGCCATCCTGAGCCATGCCACAGCATAGGGGAGACACAAGCATCCTGGGAAGATGTGTTCAAGGGTAGGAAACCTGACTCTTCAGAATCATAAACTTCAGCCAATGGGAGAGAAGACAGAAAGGAGTGGCAGGTGAACTTCTTCCCCATATCCCTGTGATGAATTGTTCCAAGGCATTTCTTTCTATCCCTTCTCTCTGGAGATGTCCCACATTGCCAATTGGTTTGTGCAGTGTAGGATCTCCATAATGCATGACCTTGTATTCCAGTCCCATCTTTCTCAATCTCATTTCCATTTTCCCTTACTCTTGATGACCTAGGTTTTATATCCCAATAAAACAGTAACACTTGACCCTCTCCTCAAGCTCTATTTTCTACCAATGTGAGCTAAGGTATGTATTAGTTAATGGCTAGAACACTGGGATGTAAATTTTATTTTAAAATTCTTTGTTTATGCACAAAACTATTAACAGGGTGGATAATGGAGATAGCAATGATTAATATCTAGCATCTGTAGTATATTTACACATACTGTTCAATGTGCTTTTCATGTGATAACACTTAACCCTTCTAGCCATCCTTTGAGACATTATTGTTGCTTCCTTACAGAAACAAAAGTATAAAATATTCTTACATCTAATAAGTCCAAGTTCATAGAGTGAGTTGAGGCAGAGTTAGGGTTTTACTCCAAGCAAGCTGGTGATTTTCATTTGTACTGGAGCATTCCTGAGTAAGGTGGAGTCCTCAGGAGCTTCCTGTCTCTATGTGGCAATTCTGAAATTGGTATCACTACATGAGTAGCAGGCTGTATAAGATTTTGGAAGAGACTTGTTTAGGTTTTTGCCTGTTCCTGATCAGAGAATGGTGACGAGAGCTGAGGTCTACTGTCTTTCAAGAACCAGTAGTTGTCAAGGTCTTAGAATTTTTACATTCTAGGACTCTGATCCTATGTTCAAAATGAACACAGGATCATGAACCAAAGTCTCTCCTATCTCAGAGTGGAAGTTACTGAAGGTTCTTCTCTATTTTATACTTATTTCTGGGCCTCTGCCATTCCATCTTAAGTCACTCTCACCCATCATCCCTCAGGCATGTCACCTCCATTCTGTGTACAGATAGATATGCTTGAGTTCAGGCTCACCACACTCCACCATGCCATAATTTGGAGTTAAAACACAAAGTTACCACTTTATGTGGTGTAGACACTTATGACTGAGAGTGACCTATGCTTTCCTTTGCCTTTCTGTTGCTCTATTTAAAATAATGACTACAGACTCTCTTTCAACAAAAGGTCATTTGTGTCAGTGGACAGAACTGAGGATCAGATCACCTGCAGTAATTGCAAATTAATGCTCTCCTGGTAATGCATTAACTACACACTATTGATCTATGATTGAATCATAGAGACTACTGAGAAGTGATTTTTTTTACTTTCCTGAGTTTGTGTGTATGTGTGTGCATATCTGCACTTTTATTGTTTCTTCCATGATGCATTCTTCTTTCAACTGAATTTTTCTCTAATTGTCTCCATTTTTAATTTCCCACAGAGAGATGACTTCTAACTTGTAATTAGAATCTGTAAAAATTCATGTTTCTGTCTCTAAAAGTCTTTTAGAAATCTACCGAACTATAAAGTTGATGCCATAAACCACATATGTAATGCCAAATACATATTTCTAAAGAGCCAATATTTTGAATGATTTTATTTTTATTTTTATTTAGATAAAACAGAAATCCATTTGGTTGTCTATCCAAAATTGCAGTTTGTCTAGTTGCCTGCAATAAAACATTGAAAAGTTCTCCCTAAAAGCATTTTACTTGGAGAGTATTGATGATGTGATTTTCTTTTTTAAAGCAAACTTTCAACATAAATGTAAACAGTTTATTTCAGAAATAAATATTTTTAAAAGTCCATGAGGGGAGATGCAAAACTCTTGTAGAGCAAATATTTATACACATATTCACAGAATACTTCTGATATCATCCAGATTTCCTCATGTTTGTGCTAAAACCTTAATTGGTAATAATTTTTCTATCTGGTAGAACTGCTCACAAGCTTATATTTTCATTGCTAAACTTGATTATGCAAGTAGTGTAGACAGAGATAATCTGCATAAACCTGGTTTTACAACTGAGTTGGAAATCAATTAAACGGAGAGATATTCTGATAGTAATTTCCTTTGCTACTTTTCATAAACCTTAAATTTATTAATATTCTATACTTCTATACTTTCTATACCTAATGTGTGACAAAGTTTCATGATTTCTAATAAAGCACTTTAAAAAGAGTTTTTAGGCCTGTAAGAACTTTGATATTTTACTGTAATTTCTTTCACAATCATTATTTACTGCAAGAGTCACAATTAACACTGCAAAAATAAATGTGTGCCCAAATTATTTGCTTATTCTTTATTCCTGGGTAAGTCATTATCCTCTGTACTAAGAAAACTTTAATAAATGTCAATTGCATGACTAGAATTGCATAAGCTTGTTTCTCTTTCTTCTAGGAGTTTATAATTAATTAGACACAGATACAATCAGAGTTGACATTCATTTTATAACCAATCTGAGAGCTGGACCACAGCAATGAAGGCTCAGTGACATGCCAATCATTGCTGGATAATGAGAAGTTTGGCAGGATCAGGGTGGCTGGAGCAGGAGAAAACAATCAGAGAAGTGGGGCTCTCAATTGTAATGCTCTAACATATTACACATCATTTCTTCCTTATAACAACCCCAATGAGAAAGGAACTAGAACTTTCATTTTATAGACAAATAAACCAAGCTTTACAGAGGTTAAATAACATGCCCAAATTAATCCAGCTGGTAATGGTGAAGCCAGGACCATGGAACTTCTGTGTTCCTATTCTTAACTACCATGAATGATGATTGAGCCTCATCAGGACACATAACAATGGCACAGGGACACCTAAAGAATATGGAAGACTACTTGTGTAGGAATATTCCACAATGAAACCCATCATTCATCTTTTCAATTTATTTTTCCTTAATTGATTCTTTTAGTTATATATAACATTAGGATACATTTTTGACATAATTACAAAAGCATGGGATATAATTGGCTATAATTCAGTTCCCAGCACTTTCCCCTCCCCAATACTCCTTCAGGCTGCTTCCTCCCTCTACTTTATTGATCTTTCTGCAATTTATTTATAGTTTTCTTTAAAATTAATGTCTGTGGATATACTTGATACTGGAGTTCACTGTGTTATATTCACATATGGACATACAAATGTTCCATCAGGTTAATTCCACTGTTTTTCCCTTTTCCCATCCTTCCTTCTTCCCCCTCAATCCCCTTTGCCTACTCTACTGGTCTTTCCTTCACATTTATATTTCATCACTCCAGTCAGAATGGCAATTATCAAGAACAGAAATGATAATAAATGTTGGTGAGGATGTGGGGGAAAAGTTATACTCATACATTGTTAGTGGGACTGCAAATTAGTACAACCACTCTGGAAAGCAGTACAGAGATTCCTCAGAAAAATCAAGAAATGGAACCACCACATGACCCTCTCTTTAGAATATATCCAGAATATTGTAAGTCAGTATACTACGGTGAAGCAGCCACATCATTATTTATAGCAGCACAACTCACAAAAGCTATACTATGGAACTAATGTAGGTGTCCTTCAACAAATGAATGGGTAAAGACTAGGTGGTACAAACACACACAATGACTGTAAAGAATGAAATGGCATTTGCAAATGAATGGAACTGATGACTACCATGCTAAATGAAATAAGCCAGTCCCCAAAAGTCAAAAGTCAAACACACTGTTCTCATTTGAAAAATGTAGAAGCTAATCCAAAATGGAGTGGAGGTGAGGGACAAAGAGGGTGAAAAAGTCAAGCAAGGGAGAGGAACTTTCATCAAAATAGAGGAAAGAAATCTAACTTTCTTTATAATTAATGTGTAGTCTTTTAAAAAAATAATCTAGAAGACTAGAATGAACTGAGACTTTTGAAAACTGCTATAACTCACTTCTCCTTTATCTCTCAGGCTTCAGACACATTCTGGTTTAAAATTAAATGGTAAACAATAAATCCTCACATTTTTTTAATTTTGGAAGATGGTTAGAAATGAGAATTTTTCAAATCTGTCCATAAACAATGAACTAGAAAAAAATCAAGATTACATCAACAGAGAAGAAGGAGGAGGAAGAGGAAGGGATGAAGAAGAAGAAAAGAAGGAAGGAAATAGAGAGCAAGACTGAAATTATGATGCACCACATTGAAAGTGATGAGTGGATCTTTTCAGAACTCAGCAACTCCATAGGGTCAAGCTTGTTGGGAGTATACTGACAGGATGGTGACCAAACAAGAGACTAGCTTTAAAAACACTAGTAAACAGGTATGTGTAGGTGCAGAAAGGTAAAATGTGTTAAGGTTTGGCTTGTTATTCTGGCCAAGAAAAAAAATAATACTCCAGTAGGAAAAGATGCATAAAAAAATGAAAGGAATAAATTTGAACATAACTTGGAAAAGTCTAAATCTCATTTAGATTCATTAGAATAAAGGAAGTAATCCTCAAGCAGAAAGAGAAGTCCTTTAAAAATTAAAGTGTTAATAACCCATGAGCCTCATTTTGATAAGCTAATGATTTAGTGCCACTTCAAAGATGCAATTAAGAAAAACTAAGAATTAGGATCACATATACAAATCAAAATACTGGGGTACAAATTTGAATGCAATGATTGGAAACCCTCTTAAGGAGGGAGGCATTTATGAAGAACCAACTGAAACATATTTTTTGGTCTTTGTTTTCATTTTTTGTTACAAGAGAGAAATATTTAAAATGGTACAATCTCTTCTGACCTAAACTCTTAAAGAAATTTTTAAATAATTAAGTACATAACTGGTTCTTCTATATTTCTGGAAAGGGATTTGTGTTCATATAATTTTGGATTGATATTTCATGTTTTTCATGTCTAGAAAGTTGATAATGATGTTCTACCAATAATGTAGTGTTTGGAGACATGTTTCACCAATAACAAGCATTTAAAGATATGTTTACAAGTGAAACATCTGTACATTTTGGGGGCCAATCTCCTAAGGAGTAGCAAAAAAAAATATTTATAAGCAGATAATCAAAGGTGAAGGAATTTGTCACTAGTCCTAGAAGAAAGCAGAACTGAAATCATACAGGATAAAAATCACTAGTTGAAAAGGAACAGGACACCTTGGAAGTACTAAGTTGAAAGAGCCCACTGAGCATTAACTTCAGGATCTAAGGTAGCGACAAGGGTGAAGTGTTGCTCTGCAGAACTGAAAAGACTGTCTTTCCTTTGAGACATGTAATTCTCCAATTTTAAAATACTTATGGTGGCCTGTAGTACCCAGCAAGATTTACCCTGTCCATGGCTCCACCATTGTCCACTGTTATTCCCACCTTTGCTCAGTGGTTGGTATCTTACCATTCCTGAAACATTTTTTGAGTACAATGATAGGGACATTGGAGTATTCAGATTCAAACTGATTCAATCAATGTTTTCTAGTTCAATGTTTTCAATTCAATCAATGTTTTCTAGTTCTGCTGGTGAAATCACCTCAAGGAAATGCAAATCTATAAAATTAGGTTAAAAATGCTACTGATGAGTCCATAGCTTTCTAAGTGCTGAATGAATTAACAATTGAAAAAGACATTTTGAACTTTTAACATTCTTGATGATACATCTGCTAGGGCCTAGAGCTTTCTAGAGCTCCATGCAGTCTAGTTTCTGAACTCTAACTTAACTTTAGAGTCTATAAAATAACAAGGTAGATTTTTAAACAAATATCCAATTATATACATGCAAATGAATGCAGCCTTTTAAAAATAATCACCTTGGAAGACACTGGTACCCCTCAGGATAATTATGTAATATTTCTTTTTAAGTTGTTTACTGAAGCCAATTTATGAACTGATGGACAAAGAGACCAACTCTCTTCACTCATCTGGGCTCTCTTTAGCTTTTTGTTTTGTTTTGTTTTAATAGGAAATGAAATTAATTCTCTTAGTAGAAAAGTAGTTAATGATGATATTCAAAATATATTGCCTCCCCAAATGACTATTTCTTATAGCCATTTGGATGAACAATTTATGACATGGTTATTAAAGAATCAGTTACATCCAATCATAACTCATTTCAAGTGAGACAGATGGATTAGAAATACAGAAGGGCAACAAAGAAAATACAATGCTTAGAAAATAATATGGGCTGGGGATAAAGCTCAGTGGTAGAGCTCTTGCCTAGCATACAGGAGCCCCCAAGTTGATCCCAGATCCACACACACACACACACACACACACACACACACACACTGAAATCCTGAATCAAAGTACTTAAGGTAATTTGTAAAGTAAGAATATCTAAAAACTAGAATTTGTTTCAATCTAAAGACTAAAAGGGGGATTTGTAGTTCAGAACTTTAGTTAAGTATATGAAGTTGTTGACAAAGAAGTCCAGCTTGTAATAAATTATAATCTCTGTATATAAGCAGATAACAAAAGGGATGGGGATCAGGGTCAGGATCTTACTCAATGTCATTTATAGAAAGTCAAAAATTACATGTAGTTACACCTGTAAACATTGCAACTAACACATCTTGTGTGTCTTGTGTGAAGATCTAGAATCTTCATCTTGTATTAACTCAGTAAATCTGTCTTTCAAAAATAATAGATTTAATTTCAATTAATTTCCTTTGAATCTGGACTTTGATCTTTCCACCAAGGAGACAGTGTGTAGTCATTCAAATGCCTAAGGGGTTTCTACTTAATTTCTTATTTTTGGTTATAAACAACATTTGCTGCCCTGGAATCAAGATGCTTTTTAAAAATTACAACCTCTTGAAAACAACCTTCCATTAAAGTAATTAAAAATAATGTAATAATTGACACAGTAATTAGAACTTCATTGAATGGATACTAAGGCCATGTTTTTTTCTATATATTATTATAAGGATAGAGGGTTTCTATTTTTTTAAAATATCCTCTTAAAAAATTATTTTTAAAATTGTAAATGAAATACTTATTAAATCTAGAAAATAAGAAACTGCAGAATGAAAAAGTAAAATGAGTCTATTTTAACTAGTTATGGGGAAGTTTTGATGTTATTTAAAAATCACTTTGAATGGTGCTAATCTTCGCATAGTGTATTTTGGCTTTAAAGTGAATGGAGATGTAAGAAAAAAAATTAGAATTCATTGAATGAATACTTACCATAAGTTACTCTATGAAAATTCTGAAAATGGTAAGATAAATCTTTTATCACCTAACGATGCCCATCAGTGAAGGGGGAGCACAGAAGATCCATGTGCATTATGACCAGGAGTGTGGGTAATGCATCTGCACTCATGTGGAAACACTGTAACCATGCTTCTCTAGTTACTTCTTTCTTTCTTTCTTTAGCTTTAATAAAATAATACATTTCCTGATCACATTAAAAGATTCCATTTAGCTTGAACTAGCTCCATCAGAGTGACTTTGATTATTGCTAAAATTGATTTGGTTATCTGAGGCCAGTGAATGACCGTCACGTAACCGTGACTCTCCACAGCAAATGCCCACTAAACTACTTCTTTCTGTTGTATCTCAGGATTTTCTATTAACTTTAGTGACAAACCCACACACAAGAAGATGGAATATAAAAAAGTCACCCACACAATCTCAATGAAGGCACAGGTCATAATTGTACATGTGTGAATTGATGGCTTCCTATAATTTCTGAAATCCTGAATCAAAGTCCTTAAGGGATTGAACTGTAATGGCAATATCATTAAATTAAATTATAGAAATTCAGTCAGTGAAAAACAGGTAATATAGCACTTATATTCTCTATCTGTATAGAATAGAGGAAGGTGAACATTTTATGATGAAACCTGTAACTAAAAGGAACTGTCTTGGTCTGAATTTAGGTTACGATACAAATCCCTGAACAGTTTTTAAATCAGAAATTAAATACCAGTGCCCAGATCAGAGGAAGGGGATACAGGACTTTTCCTCTGGGAAGGCAAGGTCTGGGACCAATTAACAAACAAAAACAGAACTTAGACAGTATTAGTTTATTATAGATTTTTCTTCAAACTACTTTTAAGGCAAATAACTCATTTATTTACTAATATCTTTGTAAATAACACACTAATTGGCAATCTGAAACAAATTTCTTTGCCTTGGGTAGCTTCCCCCCAACCCCCGGAAAAAAAGATTTTAAGACCTCATGAGTTTATGAAGAGTTTGAGATTATAATTAAACAAGGTATTTATAAATTTCAATACCTGAAATTTACTGATAATTTTCATCTGTCCTCTTTATAGTTATAATTTGCATATTCTAACTAATGAAAGGCTGTCACATAAGATGAAAAACCAGGGATTTCAAAGACACTAGGAGTTCACTTAAATAAATTAGAAGTCATTTGGGTTGACTGATAAAGTTGTAAGAGCAGCTGCCCTGGAACCCCAAATCATAATTGGTTTGTATCTTGCAGGACAGTTTATTGCATCTGGTTCTGGTATGATGGTTGTTTGCGCTCCTAGAGCATTCAAACTAATCTCTAGCTAATTCCTTAATTTTTATATTCAGCAACCTTTGAAGCACATTTCCCCAATTTTTTGTATGTTCAGGGTATACAACATGATTTTTTTTTATACATGTATTTAGTCAAATGAGCTCTGCAGCCAAGTCAATCAACATATCCTTCATTTCACATCTTATTATATTCCACATATAATAAAACCATGAGATATTTTTTTCTTTCTTTGTCTGGCTTAGTTCATTCACTATAATTTCCCCCAGACTCATCCATGATGTTGCAAATGGCAGAATTTCTTTTTCATTACGGGTGAATAATATTCCATTGCCCATATATATCAAATTTTCTTTATCCATTAGGTTGTTTTCACATCGTGGCTATTGTGAATAATATCTCAATGAATACAGAAATGCAGAAGTATCTACAGAGTGCTCACTATATTTCCTTTGGGTATTTATGAAGAAGAGGAGTTTCTGGGTCTTTTGGTAGCTCCTTTGCCGAATGCCAATGTCTTGGCTTGGCACAGAATCACGAGCCACCACACAGCTTTGTAGGTTCAAACAGCAATTCTTTATTCCGGATCTCACACCAGCCTCCACACACGTTCAGGGGCAATCCCTAATATGCCCGTCCCCAAATCCTACTCCACGAGGCTTTTTCCAAATCCCATTTTAATCTCACGAGAACTCAACGGGAACAAGCAGCAGGAACACCCTAATCCCAGCAGCCATAATCTTCAACCTCTAACTTCCCTAAAACTCCTATTGTCACGCCCTAAACCCAAGGAATACACCCTAATCCTGGATCCACCCTGGTGATTGAGCAGGGTCACCTTTCTCAAACACACAAACAAGGTCGCAGTAAATTTCCAAGGCAAGTCCATTTAACATGGGGTACACTGGCAAGGATTACAATGCATCATACTTACTTGGTAATGGCTCTCAGCACTCCTTTAAAACAATTATTGAGGAATAATATCTGTACCAATTTACATTCCCATGAACGAAGAAATGGGTCTGTGTTCACTACACTCTTGCCAACACCTGGTATCTTTTGTCTTTTTGATAATAGCTGTTCTAACAAGTGTGAGATGAGAGCTTATTGTGGTTTTGATTTCTATTTTTCTGATAATTAGGGATCTTGAGCATCTTTTCACTTGTATATTGGCCATTGTTATGGTTTAGATATGAGGTATTCCCCCCAAACTCCTGTTAATGCAGGAATATTCAGAGGTAAAATATCAGATTATGAGAGCTATAACCTAATCAGCCTTTCCTAGTTTGAATGGACTGACTAGTTGGTAACTGTAGGCAGGTGGATCATGGCTGCAGAATGTAGATCACTGGGGGAATGCCCTAAAATAGTGCATTTTTCCTAAGTCCTCTTCTCCCCAACCCTCTCTCTGTTTCCTTGAGGCCATGAGTTGAGCAGCTTTTCTCCACGGGCCCTTGCCCCATGATGAGCTTCCTCACATTGGGCTCAGAGCATGTAGTTAGTCATCTGTGGGCTGAGACCTCTGAAACCCTGAGTGCTAAATAAACTTTTTTCTCATTTAAGATTTTCTTGTTGGGTATTTTGGTCACAGCAATACAGAGCTGACTGTAACAGCCATTTATATGTCTTCTTTGGACAAATGTCTATTCAGATTCTTTGCCCATTTTTAATTCCTTCCTTCCTTCCTTCCTTCCTTCCTTCCTTCCTTCCTTCCTTCCTTCCTTCCTTCCTTCCTTCCTTCCTCTCTTCCTTCCTTCCTTCTTTCCTTTACCCTTATAGAGTTGTATGAGCTCCTCATATAATTAGGATACTAATCCCTTGAAAACTACAGGTTTGCTAATACTTTTGTCTCATCCACATGCAGCCTTTTCATGTGTTGTTCCACTGCCAAGCAGAAGCTTCTTGTTTTCATGCAATCTTACTTGTTTATTTTTCCTTGTGTTTTCTGTTCTTTTGTAAAATTGTTTGTAGTTATAGATGAACATAATACCTTTATTGTGTTTGTTTATTTTTACGTGGTGTTAAGGATGAAACCCAGTGCCTCACACATGATAGGCAAGTGCTCTGCCACTGAGCTACAGCCCCAGCCCCTATCTGTGCTTTTTGTATCATACTAAAAAAAAAAAAAAAAAAAAAAAAAATCATTGCCAAGACCAACATCTGGTCTAGCAAGTTTTCCCTTATATTTTCTTCAAGAAATTTTACAGTTTCAAGTTCTATATCTAGGTCTTGAATTCATTTTGGGTTGATTTTTGTGTATGATGTAAGAAAAGGGTTCAGAATTTTTCTATTCTGTTTCATGTGGATACCCAGTTTTCTCTCTCAAATTCCATTGTGTCTTCTTGTTATCCTTTTTGAAAATTAGTTGACTATATTTGGGTTTATTTCTGGGCTCTTTAGTCTGATATATTGATCTGTGTATCTGTTTTTTTATTGGTACTCTACCCTGTTGATTCTTATCACTTTGCATTAAAATTTGAAATCAGGAAGTGTGACACTTCCAAGTTTGTTTTTATTTCACAGAATTGCTCTGGCTATTTATTGGCTTTTTAAAAATATGAACATTAGGATTATTTCTTCTGTTTATGTAAACAATGATACTGCTCAAGAAACTTGAAAAGAAGAGCAAACTTTTATGGTCTAGATATGTAGTATTCCTCAAAACTCATGTGTGAGACAATGCAAGAACATTCAGAGGTGAAATTGTCAGATTATGCGAGTTGTAACCTAATCAGCAGATTAATCCAGTATTATGGATTAACTGAGAGATAACTGTAAGCAGGTGGTGAGTGGCTAGAGGAGGTAAGTCAGTGAGGGAGTGCCTTTAGGATTTATATTTTGTCCCTGTTGCAGAGTTCTCTCTGCTTCCTTGTTAGGTCCTGAGCTGCTTTCCTTGCTATGCCTTTTTGCCATGATGTTCTGAGCCACCTTGGGCCCCAAGCAACAGAATTGGTTTCTATGGACTGAGACCTCTGAAATGATGAACCCCAAATAAACTTTTCCACATCAATGTTGTACTTTTCAGGTTTTTTGGTTACAGTGTCAAAAAAACTCTAAAACACAAACTACAACTAAAGCTATTAGCAAATAAGGGAATAATAAGTATTGGAGCATAAACATGTAAAATAGAGACTAGAGAAAAAATAGAAACTGACTGAAAAACTAAAAATTGGTTTTTGAAAAGATAAACAAAAAACATTTAGCTATACTAAGAGAAAACAAGAGTAGATTCCTATGCATAAAACCAGACTAAAGAGGAGATATTACAACTGATACCACAAAAATATAAGGATTTCAAAAAATTTCTATGAACAATTACATGTCAATTAATTGGATTACCTGGAAGATATGGAAAAATTTTTAAACATGCAAAGCCTACGAAGACTAAATCAGAAAGAAATTCAAAAAATTCAAACAGAACAATGATAGGAGACTATGTGAGTAAAAAAAAAAAAAAAACAAAAAAAAAAACTCTCATCAAAAAAGCTCAGTACCTGAAGATTTCGCTACTGATTCCTACCAAACACTTAAAATAAAATTTATATACTTCTCTGACTCCTACAAAATACTGAAGAGGAGGGAATGTCTAAACTCACTTCATAAAGTCAGTTTTATCCTGATAATATAGTCAGATAAAAACTCTATAGGAAAAAGGTTATAGACCAATAGCCCTAATGTACATAGATGCAAATTCAACAAAATAATAGCAAGTCAAATTCAACAGCATATTAAAAGGATCACTGAAATTATCAAGTAGGATTTATTCCTAGGATATAAGGATGGCTCAGGCTATACAAATCAATAAATGTGATATACAACATTAACAGAATAAAAGATAAAAATCAAGTCATCATCTCAGAGATGCAGAAAAAATATTTGACAAAATCTAACATTTTTTTCAATGATTAAATTCCCAACAAATTTTACAAAAAGTGTACCTTAACACAGTTAAAAAATCATACTTAATAGTAAAAAGTTAAAAGCTAGGATTAGGAACAAAACAAGAATGTTTACTCTTCCCAATACTGTTCAACATAGTATGAGAAGGCCTAGTCAGAGAAATAACACAGGAAAAAGAAATGGAAAGCATCCAAAATGTAAAATAAGTTGTTAAATTTTTCATTTATATGTGATAATTTTCTACATAGAAAACCTGAATACTCCACCTAAAACAAAAGAACTCAGTAAATTTGAAGGATATAATATGAAAATATAAAAATCAGTGTGTTTCTATATACTCACAAATAAAAGAAAAAGAAATCACAAAAGCAATTTTCTTAATTCTGCACTGTTCTACAATATTTTGTGCTGAGAGCCATAGTCAAGTAGGAATGACACATGGTATTTTTGGTTGAAAGGTGACCCCAGCAAGCCATTGAGATGATAATGATTATGTTAAGATGTGCATTCAATTGGAGATTAGACCCCTGCTGTCTGCCTAGGCCTGCTACTTTGGAGCTCTCAGGACTCCTGGAGAGTTCCCATTGGTTGGGGAAGTGCGGTAGGAGGGATTTCCTGTTGGAGTAGTGTGTCGCGGGAGGAGCCGCGTGGGGTGGCCTTTGGCATTTTTTCCCCGGGAGCATGTGTGGAGTGTGCTGGTGGAGTTCAGAAATAAAGTTTGTTCCTACTTCAGTGGCTCGTGATTTTTGCCCAGCCAGACTGTGGCAATTTTGAGAATTTTATATTTTATTTAAATTTTGAATTAGCAAAACTGTATGCAATCAAAACTAGAGGATAGTTTTCTTCAGTAGCAATTTCCCTGTATTCATTGCTTTCAATTTTTATAAAATCTTATCTACTCAATAAAGATTTTTTTTTACCTCATGGCATTTATCATCTTAAATACCAACCAATATACTCATACTTTATGCTTATAATATATTATCCCTCTTCCTCATTAGAACTTGTGGCATAAAAATTAGGAGTAAATTTAATTAAGGAGGTAGACACTTTATATAATGAAAAATATAAACTATTAATGAAAGAAATAGAAAAATACACAAATTTAAAGATATACTGTGTATATATACACATATACATAGTTTAAAATGTCCATACTACCCAAAGAGATCTACAAATACAAAGCAATTCCCATCAAAACTCAATAGCATATCTATAGAAGCAGAAAAAAAAAAGATTCACTAAAGCATTTTTAAGGTAAGACTATTGGATGTTTTACCACTGAAAGGTCCATGTCAAATAACCTTTAAAATAAAATAATGGAAATAAAACAGTATGATACGTTCAGAAAAACAAAGAGGATTTTCAGTTTATAAAATGTAAGATATTCTATAATATTTTATGAATTTTATATTTAAGTTGTATTTTCAATTAGCAACAATGTAAGCAAGCAATATAATAAGCTAGGCTTTGTTCACTAAAATATTCCTGGATTCACTACCTTCAATTTTTTTTAATAAAAATATTATCTACTCAATGAAACCTATTTTCCCCACAGCATTTGTCATCTTCTTACATACCAGCCAATATGCTTATGTTTCATATTTATCATATCATATCTCTTTCCTCACTAGAATATATAATACCCATGAGATAACAGATTTTGTCTCTTTCATTCACAAAAATATTCTAAATTCCTACAACAGTTCTAAGCATATAATGGGATCTAACTAAATACTGAATAAGTTAAGTGAATGGATGATTCTGTTGATGCATATTGATTAATAAGGAAGGCATGTTTTATCACATTGATACAACTGATTAAATATACACCTTTTAAGTTTTCAACTATGGGTACTTTTTATAAAGTTGATTTAATTTTCAAACATATTGATTCATTAAAAATTGAATTTAAATTACCACTTTAAGTATAAATCTTTATTTTGGTAGTGAATTCACCCACCTACCTTTTCCATGTTTATATGATAAGTAGTATATGAAGAAAAAAGAATCAACATATTTACCTAAATTACTATTTATGAACCCATTACTCCAATTTCTATACTCCAGTGTATAGGCATCAATATCCAGATATTTTAATACATTGTATTTGTTTACTCAAATAGTTTGTAAATAATTAATTTTGTTTTCCATGCTTCATTTCTGGGTATAAATAATTACAAAAGAAGATCTCATGATTAGGACTGGAGAATGGGACTGAGTTGGGTCATAATAACATGTGAACAGAAGGTATCAGAGAAGTGGGAGGGCAATTAGGGAGAGGTAAGGTCTTTTAGGTGAATGAAAAAGATGTGAACTAACTGTTAGAGAGAATTTGATAGGAAGTATAAGAAAAAAAAGGATGAATTAAAAGAGATTCTGACTAGGACCCAAGGCCCAGCTGACATTAAACTCTGTGAATTTGGAGTAAATCCAATTGGCAGAGTTACTTGAATTTCTCTAATAATATTCAGCAGCCCAGAAGTATAGAAAATGAAAGGTTATATTAACCCAGGATTAGGGAGTAGAGCAGGGTGAAATTCTGTTACAATGGGAGAGATAGAGAAAATATTACACATTCTCCACCCTGTTGAAAGGCCAGGAGAAAATTATAAATTCAAGTGTTTTTAACTCATGACCATCCAAAGTATATCTTAATACTGATTTTTATTCATACTTTAGCTAAAGTTGGTTAAAAATTTCTTTTTCTGATGAATAAAAGTCCGACTCAAACTAATAGTACAATTGGTAAACAATCTGCAATTTTTAACCAGTATAACCCTACATGTGAAAATTTACATTTTTAACAAAACCATTTGGGAGCCAATATTTTGCAATGCTGCAAAGTTTTGGTATCATTTACAGCCAAAGCAGAAGAGACAAAGAGTTCTTAAACTAAGTGAAATCTTTTACCCCCTCCTCTTCATAATTTTGGTTAAAATTTTTTAAAAAATCACAAAACAAAAACAAACTACAAACACATTAAATTAACAAATTCATTCAACAAATATTTAGCATGTTCCTGATACAATCAAGCAGTCAACACATGGAGTGAGCATTGGCTTATGATGGAATCTAGAGAAAAGATAAAATTGAGTCAAACTAATTTCTTCTCTTGGAAATTTGAGCCGGCAGATATTAAGCTAGTGAGTCATTTCATGTAGAAACTGGAGCCCAAAGGGCACCATGTGAGGAGGACCAGAGGGTTATAACCATGATGTGCTGGTGAAAAATTCAGAGGACAAAAAAACAAGGAAACATGGAAAGGAAAAAGAATGGACAGAAATTCAGATTCCTTTGAAAGAGAAATCAAGGGCCCACAAAAGAGAGATAGTCATAGGTATTTCCCAAGAACTGCCCCATGGCTCTTGTGTTCCAGTCCCAGAGTCTGTTCATGTATTGAACACAATAAGGTTCCTTTTCCTAAAATTGTCTCAATGTTTCTCTGATTTTCTCCTCTTGAGCCTAAGCCAAAGCTGAAATTGGAGTAATTATTTCACCACACATTTTTAAGAGTACATATAATATTCTACATATGTTTGCACGCTAAATTCCATACACTGAGCACATCTGTGCACTTAGGATACATGATGTTGGTTTATTTTTCTGGGTTTTCCTCTCTTTCTTTAATCCTGACTCTTAGGCAGTAAGCCAAAGCCTGTACATGCAGGATTTGAGTAGAAATGGAAGACTACTTCTGATATTCCCATCTTACAGATCCTTTGAGGTGGGATAGGCAGTGTGACCAGGCAGTTTTGTTGCTATGAAGACCTGGATCTGAGTTCTGGCTTTAACACTAGTTGTGTGATATTCTCCATACCACCTTCATCCCATCAGCCTTAGTGAATGTCAATAAAGTAATACAAAGAAAAGTATAGAATTATTTTCCTTTTGTGGGGGTTGTAGAAATACCATATGTTGTGGCAGTACAATCAGGACATGGCAGACTGTTGACAACCTTCAATTCCTAGTGTGACATGATGATGATCATATGTCTGGCAAGGAGCAAGAGTCCATTCTGAAACCCATTCATAACCCATGTGCTTCTTCCCATCCAGGTATTTCTTTTGTATTCATGTATTCAGATCATATTCAAGCCTAGACTTCTGTTATCTTCCAGATTCTATTTGAAGAAACTGCTCCATATGCTTTCTTCCTTCCTGATGTCCCCAAAGTGTCTTCTTTTATCATTTACTTTCTTCTTAAGGAAATTTCATTAGCCATTCTTTTCTTTCAAGTCTCCTGGCAATAAGTTCTCAGTTTTTCCTCAATTGAGATGGTCTTGACTTTCTCTTTATACGTGAGAAACAGGGATTCTGGGCTGACAGATTTTTTTTTCCTTCAACAATTGAAAAAATATTTCCCTACTTCCTTCTGGACTCCAAGGTTTTTGATAAGGAATCCACTGTCATTAGAATTTTGTATTTGCTTCAGATAGGTGTCATTTCTCTTTAGCTACATTTTAAATTATTAACATATAATTCTACAAATTAATGGATTTCACTACAACATTTATATATCATGTGTTGATCATATCTACCTTTCCTTTCACCCAGTCTTCTCCTTCCCTCTCTCCTTACTACTCTCCTTACTACTCTCAGTTCTCTTCCCTTTCCCTGATAGTCCCTCTTCAACCTTCAGGTAATCTTTCTTTCCTTATTTTCTTTCTTTTCTTTGGTTTCCAAATATGGGAGAAAACATGTGATAATTTTTTTGCATAGCTTACTTTGCATAATATGATATCCTCCAGTTTGTCCATTTTCCTGCAAATGACAGGCATGAATTCTTCTATATTGTGGAATAATGTTCCATATTTTCCTTATCCATTCATCTATTTATGAATACCTCGACTGATTCCATATCTAAACTACTGTGAATAATGCTGCAATAAACATGGGTATGCAGATATTTTATATACTTGTTTCATGTTTTTGATATTATGCTTGAAAGTGGAATAGCTGGTTTATATTAGAGTTCTATTTTTAGTGTTTTGAGAAACCTCCATACTGTTTTCCATAGCAGCTGTACAAATTTACGTCCCTCAAAACAGTGTATAAGGATAGCTGACAAAGATTTTCACCCATTCATTTTTTTTTATTTTGTTGAATATGTTTCCTTTGCCTTTATTGTACAGAAGTTTTTGATTTGATGTAATCCCATTAGTCAATACTTGGTTTTGCTTCCTGAGCTACTGTATTTCTATTGGCAAAATCACTGCCTGTGCCAATGTCTTGGAGT
Organism: Urocitellus parryii; assembly: GCF_045843805.1. NCBI lineage: Eukaryota > Metazoa > Chordata > Mammalia > Rodentia > Sciuridae > Urocitellus > Urocitellus parryii. Next base: position 77,215,351 of record NC_135541.1, read on the forward strand.
GTTTCCCCCAGTTTTCTTCGAGTAATTTTAATGTTTCAGATCTTACATTAAGGTCATTGGTCCATTTGGAGTTGAGTTTTGTACAAGATAAGAGGTAGGGGGTATAGTTTCAGTCTTCTACTTGTGCCTATCCCATCTTCCAAGCACCATTTGTTAAAGAGGCTACCTTTTCTGACATGTGTTTTTGACACCTTTGTTGGTCAATCCTTACTTGCATGCAGATGAATGGGTTTATATATGGGTTCTGTATTCCGTTCCATTGGTTTACATGCTTGTTTTTATACTAATACCATATTATTGTTGTTGCTATAGCTCTACAGTATATTTTGAAATCTGGTATTGTGTTGCCTCCAGCACTGACCTTTTTGTTTAGGATTGCTTTGGCTGTTCATGGACTTGTGTGTTTCCATATAAACTTTAGGATTGCTTTTTCTACATCTTGAAAAATGACACTGTTTAAAATGAGAATTACATTGAATCTATAGATCTTTTTGGGTAACATGACCACTTTAACAATAGTAGTTTTCCCAACCCAAGAACATGGGAGATCTTTACATATTCTGTGTCTTCTTGCATTTCCTTCTTTGATATTTTATAATTTTCACTGGAGGGAATTTTACTTCCTTAGTTTATTCCTAGATTTTTTTTTAGATTATTGTTTTGGGACTTCTTTCCTGATTTCTTCCTTAGTACATTCATTATCATTGCATAAAAAAGCTACTAACTTTTGTATGTTGATTATGTATAATGATACCTGGCAGAATTTGTTTATTAGATCTAAGAGTTTTTTGATCAAGTATTTGGGGTTTTCAAATTATAGACTCATATCATCAGCAAACATGGATAGTTTAACTTCCACCATACTATCTATACCCTTTTATTTCTGTCTCTTACCTTACTTCTCTGGCTAAAATTTCTAGTACTGTGTAGAATATGAGCTATGAAATTGGTCACACTTTTTTAGGGGGGGGGGTGTTATTGGGGATTGAACTCAGGGGCACTTGACAACTTGATTCACATACCCAGCCCTATTATTTGTATTTTATTTAGAGACAGAATCTCACTAAATTGCTTAGCTGAGGCTGCTTTGAATTTGCAATCCTCCTGCCTTAGCCTCTTGAGCTGCTGGGACTACAGGCATGCACCACTGAGCCTGGCTTGTTCACATTTTTTTTTTTTTTGCATTGCTGATATTAGAGGAAATACTTCCAGTTTTTTCCATTAGTATGATGTTGATGTTAGGACTGTCATATTTAGTTTTCTTTCCACACCTAATTGATTCAGGATTTTATTGTGGAGTGATGATGAATTTTATCATAGGTTTTAGTTTTGCATCTATTGAGATCATCATGTGATTTTGATCCTTAATTCTCTTTATGTGTTGTACTATGTTCATTGATTTGCATATATTGAACCATTCTTGCATCCCTAGAATGAAACTACCTTGATCAAGATGTATGAACTTTGGACTGAGCTGCTGAATTCAATTCAATTGTTTTATTGAGAATTTTTGTATTTATATTCACCAGAAATCTTGGTCTTTATTTTTCTTTGCTGTTATTGTTGTTGTGCCCTAATTATGTTTTGGAAGCAGGGCAATATTGGCTTTGCTTAATGAATTCTATTTTATAAAATAGTTGTAGAAGTATTTATATCATTTCTTTAAAAGTCTGGTAAAGTTAAGCACTGAATGTATTCATTCCTGTGTTTTCACTGTTGGGAGACTTTTTATTTCTTCTTGATTCTCATTACTAGTTGTTGATCTATTTGAGAATTTAATACCCTCTTGCTTAAATTTTGTTCAGTCACATGTGTTCAGATTTTTTTCTGTTTCTTCTAGATTTTCCAAATTATTGGCATTTAACATTTCAAAATATTTATTAATGATTGTTCCAATTCAGTGGTATCTGTTGTCACATCTCATTCATCTCTACTTTTATTTATTTGGCTCTTTCTTTCTTTTGGTTGTTCAGATAAACTTTGTCAATTGTGTTTTTAAAGTACCAGTGTTTTCTTTAATGGATCAGTTACATTGTTCTTCTCATCTCTATTTTATTTATTTATGCTCTGATCTTTATTATTAACTTCCTTCTAATGATTTTGGGTTTGGTTTGACCTTGAGATCTATCTTTAGATTATTTATTTGAGACCTCTCTTATTTTGTTTTTTTTTATGTAGGTATTCATTGTTATGAATTTCTCTCTTATTATGCCTTTGTTGTATCTCATATATTCTGGCATGTTCTATTTCAATTTTCATTTGAATCTCAAGGTTTTTTAATTCCCTTAAATTTCTTCAATATTCAGTTTGTTCAATAGTGTTTTGCTCAATCTGCACACATCTATATAACTTATGAAGTCTCTCTTCCTGTTGTTTCTGTTTTCATTCCACTGTTGCCTGATAACATGCAAGAATTTATTTGAATTTGTTAAGATACTTTATGACCTCATATGTGATCTATTTTGAAAAAGTACCATGTGCTAATGAAAAATGTGTATTCTGCACTTCTTGGATGGATATTATATTACAAAGATATTTTGTAGATATCTGTTAAGTTGTTAAGTTCATTTGATTTATAGTATAATTCAACTCATGCCTCTCTTGATTTTTTTTTTTTTTTTGGTCTGGATGATCTATCTGTGGTGGTGGGTGTCGAAATCATCCACTATTTTGGGGGGGGGATCTATCTCTCCTTTATTTCTAGTAGTATTTATTTTTTAAAGTCCAGTACTCCAACATTGAGTGCATACATATTTTTAATAATTATATCTTCTTGATGACCTTCATGAGAATGTAGTGACCTTCTTTTTCTTTTTAACTGATTTTGATTTGAAGTCTGTTTTGTTGGCTACAAGTATAGCTACTCCTTCCTGCTTGTTGATTCCATTTGACTGTAATGTCATTTTCCAGACTTTCACTTTCAGATTGTGTTTGTCTTTGTAGATGAAGTGAGTTTCTTGCATGTACCATATCCATGGGTCTTATTTGTTTTATCCAATCAACTTATCTGTATCTTTTAATTGGAGAATCAAGATCATTCAAGACCATTGATGAAAAATCTGTAGTTGTTCATTAGGTTCTTCTGAATAGTTTATTATGTTCATTTCTTCCTGTCTTATACATCTTAGACATTTAATGGTTTACCATATTGATAATGTTTGATTCTTACCTACTTATCATTTGCATGTCTACTCTTCTAGTGATATTTATTCTTTCCTGTGCTCAAATGATTAAGTTAATTTTTATTGCTTCTCTGGGTATAGTGCTCATGAATTCTTTTAGCCTATGAGTACCTGGAAAAGTCTTTATTTCTTCTTTAATTTCAAACAATAAGCTTGCTAGATAATGATAAGGGTATTCTTTTCTTTAAGGATTTGAAACACATCATTCTACACTCTCCTGGCCTTTACAATTTCTTCTGCAATGTTATTCTGTAGGGTTTGCCTTTGATTATTACTTGCCAATTTTCTCTTGCAGCTTTTAAATTCTATGTTCTATACTCTTAGGAATTTAACTATACTATTATGTTGTGTAAATGTTATTTTCTGGTTATGTCTATCTGGCATTTTAAATTCCACCTGTACCTGGGTATCCAGAACAGAATGCAGAGCTTCCCAGATAGACTCTTTCTGGAGTCATTTGAGTTGTGCCTTCTGAAATCAGTACAGATATTGATTTCACAGCATGTCAATGATCTAGGGCAGAATGTGGAGCTCTCCAAAGATTCTCTCCATACCTTTTTATGCTGTGTGCTTAGAGGGCAGAGGCACTATCAACTCTGCAGCATGACCTGGTATACCACAAAGGGTAGAGAAAAGCTATGTAGTCCCATAGATCTCGCTGATCAGGTATGGCTTTGGGTTCTGTACATTCTGCTATCTATGATCCTGGTGTTCACGGCCTTGGCTTTTTCAGGTTGTTATATTTGGCTCTTCTAGATTGTTACATGTGACTGCTCATTGCCTTGGACTCTGATATCTGGCCTGCTGAACCACTGATTCTAAAGGGAAGTGACTTCCATTCCCTTGTGTGCTTCAGTTTGATCTCCCACTGCATAAAATTCTCAGAAAGTTGCTGTCAGATTTTCTCCCACTAGGTTTGAATTGACTCTTGAGCCTACTTCCTGATATGTCTGTGTAGTGTAATTTCCATGAGTTCTCAGAGACAGGAAAATTCAGGGGTCTTCGACTCCCAGAACAGTAAGTTCAGAAAATTAGGACTCTTCTCAAGATAGCTCCCAGTTATATCCCCATGAGAATATGCAGGCAAGGGCAGAGAACTTCTCCAAAGCTAGTTTGCCATGCAAATCTCAGGTCTATTGTTTGGTTAGACTATATTTCTATACAATACTAAATCCTGTGCCAGTGGTGCTCACTGGAACTCTTCCTCACTTATATTTACCTCACAGAAGGGGCACTCCCCTTCCTGTGCTTCTATGTGATTGATACTGGGCTGTTCTATTTTACCCTCTATTCTATTATCCAAAGTCTCTGCATGAATTAGTCAGCTTTTAACTCTTAAAAAATGCCTAAGAAAAACAACTTAGGAGGAAATATTTTTTTTGTTTGTTTCAGAGCTTCAGAAACATCATGGTGTAAGGGCATGGCAGAAGAAACCTAATACCTCGTAACAGCCACAAAGCAGAAACAGAGAAGGAGGCAGGGCACACTTCCTCTAACTAAGTCCCATTTTCTATAGTTTCCACCATCTCCCAATAATCATCAAATTATTAGTTCATAAGTGAATTAATTTATTGATGAGGTCAATGGATCAATTATCCAATTATGTTCCAAGAGCCCTACCTCTGAACAAAGTTGCCTTCAACACATGAGCCTTTCAGGGACACTGAAGATTCAAACCATAACACATGGTTTCTTTGAGTATTTGTCTGTCTGCCATTGAATTCCAGCATTCTCCTATGGTCACTCACCTCATGAAGAAAGTGCAGTGCAGTGTTTTCATTATACCTCACAGAACAGGTGAGTTCTGGGTGCCTCTAACCCTTGTCTTAAATCTCTCTTTTGCTGCTTCCAAATCTTTTCCTTTGTCTTTAGTGGCAAAGATTTTATTATGATGTATTTCTGTATAGATTTATTTGAGTGTATCCTATTTGGGGTTCCCTTGACTTCTAGGATCTATAGTTTTATATCTTTTTTAACAAATGAAGAAGTTTTCAGTCACTGTTTCTTTTTCATCTCTATTTTCCTTCCCATCTCCTCTGTGACTGATAAACAAATGTTAGATTTGTTATTATATTTTCACAGTTCCCACAGGCTCTATTCAATTTATTTTCTTGTATTAATCTTGGATAATTTCCATTGCACTAATTCTTTTTTCTGTTTTCTCCATTTTATTGTTGAGTACATTTTTATTTCTCGGATATTGGATTTTTTCAATCCTAAAATTCTCATTTGATTCTAATGAAAATTATAAATTTTCATTTAATTCTAATATATTCTCTATTTCTTTCTCAGGAATTTTTTGTCTTATTTTGTTGTACATTTGTTTCAAGCACGTTTTCTATAGCTTATTAATACAATTTTATCATAACAACTTTAAATAGATGATTATTTATTTGTAGATGATTCTAACATCTCTAATATGTTGGTGTCTGTATGTACCAACTGGCCTTTTATCATGTACCCTAAGATCTTCCTGGGACTTTGTAGAATGAGTAATTTTCCACTGAAATATTATTATATTGGGTATTAAGACACTCTTCATCTTATTTAAACTTTTTTTGTGAGGGCTGGCTTTCTGGATATCACACTGACAAGGGAAAAGGAGGGTGCTGTCTTTTTACTGCCATATAGACGTCAGGTTCCCTATTTGATGTTTTCTGACACCCAACAGGCATGGCTCCTTGCTATGTATGACTGAGAGAGAATAAAAGTCTTGGCTCAATATTAAGCTTAACTAATAGCTCCTTGGATGGGAGGGGCATGAGTATTTATATAACATAATATTATAGTTAAATTCCTAAGAGTATAGGACATGGAATTTTAAAAGCTGCAATTTTAAAACCTACTTGGTTTTCAATGACACCATAAAGAGAAAAAGCCTTATTACTACAGAGTGGTAATCAAAGACCTGACTACCAGTAGACATTCTTTATATCACCCAAAGGTACAGGATGAGGAAAACCTCATTACACTCAGGTTGAATGGGAGTTCAGGCTTCCCACATGCAGAAGCTCATTGTTGCCAGTGGGGACATGGGTCTGCCTAGAGTGGGGAGATACTTATACTAGGATCCCCACTTGTCCTTCGTACAAATGGATTTGGGAATGCAGTTTTTACATGTGATGTTTGGCTAAAGTAGAACAGTTATTGTCCAAAACTCATCTCCTTTACTATACTGCTCCTTTCCTTGTTCTGTGGCTATAAAAAGTAGGCTTTTCATCTACATCTCTGTTGTTCCTGGGTTGCTGGCACCTAGTGTGGCATATATGAGGAAACAAGAATCAAGTCATAAAACTCATCACTCTTTAATTCCTTAGGTTTTGAGGTTCCCTAGCGAGTCTGCCTTCTCGTCCATCTTTCAGAGTCTTTTCATATTACTTACACACACACACACACACACACACACACACACACACTCAGGTTTCTGTTGTACTAGGGAAAGCACACAGAAATCTAGGTCTACTCTACATTCTTGGAAGCAGAAATCTACCTTCATTTTGATATGTGTATAATTTCTACCTTAATTTATAAATTTCGTAAGACAATGTTAATTCTGATAGTCAAATTTGGAATACAAGATATTTGCACTCAACCTTTTTGTGTTGTGAGAGAATGATGTTAAACTCTCTGATTTTAATTGCCATTAATACATCGTAGTGAGAAGTCATATTAATGGAGTTTTATTTGAGAGATGATGGTGTAGTTATTAAATACAAAATTTTATTTAGGTCAAGTCAGACTTCAAAACACGAATATCTAGCCCTTCAGACAAATGCTTATGCTAAAATGTGCCAACACTTTTAGGCCTACGTTGAGCAACACTAAAAAAAAAAACTAATGTATAGATAATGAAAAATGACCAATTTGTATTATTTGTAGCAGTGCTATAGAAAGTACAATTCACCACACCTCAAAGCATCCCTTTGTGAATATGAGGCTCAAGTTACCCAGCATCTCATCACAAGAAACAAAACAATTATTTTTTATATTTTGAAGTTGTGAGACCAATAATTTTTTCTCTGTGTGCCAGGAAATCCAGAGTCAAGTTTGGTAATCCCTCCAGTATCTTGTAGCACAGATCATGTATTGGGCTTATCCTTGATTTCATTTTATCTTTCAGTGAAAATTTTATTTTACACAGATTCTTCTTTCATGTATTTTTGTTAATCCAATAATACAGTAAGCATTTGGTACCTAGTCTCATTTATTTTAGAGACAGATGGATAAATGAATATATTAGATAAACATGGAGCATTAGTAAGTCCTGTTCAATAGGACAGTAAATGAACTTTGGGTTTGTTCTCTACTCACAAGAGGAACTCAGTGAGTGCTGCCACTTAAATCCCACACCTCTTTGTTAGAGGACAAACACAAATAGTACCTGTAAGACTGATGCACCGCTGTGGAGAAACTGAAGGCCACTTTCAGCTGAATCAATCCCACCAGTGGCCAGAACAGGAAATCCAGGCAAAGCACGAGCAATGGAGGTCACAGCTCTCAAAGCAATAGGTCTGATTGCTGTCCCTACAGAAAATGAGCATTAGAAAAGATTAACACATTGACCATTGGAAAATGTCGCTTTATAGTTATCATATGTGAAGTCAATATTGTATCAGGCAAATTTCACATTTCTTCATCTCTGTTTAAGATATATACATGCATAATATATAAACATTATGTTTCAGAGCATGTTAATTTGTCAATGCATGTGTATGTAAGAAATTTAATGCTATTACTGAATGCAGACAAGTTATGAAGTGGGTATATCAACCGTAGAACTCTTGCATAAAATACATGCAAATTACAATTTGACATACAGCAATGTGTAAAGATTGAATGGAATGTTCAAGCATCTGTTTCAAAAAGAACAAGGAACAGCAGGTTCTGAAAAACAAAACCAATCATATACAGTACATAAATAGACATACAACTCTGTTATGTTTCTGCAAAGTCAAAAGCAGCTGGTGTGAATATAGATGCTGTAAAACAAGCAAGGTGCTGACAAACTTGCAGATTCCATATTTCTTTGTACATGTATTTCAAATACTTTGAGAAAACAGCATGAGCCTAATGTAAATTTCCACATATTAGAAAATTTTAACCAAATTAAAGAGAATTTATTAGAATCTAGTAATTATAGTGCATGTGTCTTCATACATCTGCGTATAAATTTATTTTTCATTAGCCAGACATTCCCAGTTGATCTTTTCCATAATAGTCATGAATATTGCCTGAATGGACAGAACACCTTGTGGTCACTTCAAACATCAATACACTGTACAGAAGCTCTTTTGGTCCTCAAGTATTAAATATCCCGAAGAGCATCAATGATTATGAAATAGAGAAAACATTTGGATATTCCTGGCATTCACTCAGAAATCAACAGTCCTTTAAGGTCATTTTCTGAACTAAATATAAATCTTTTTATGTAAGAATTTGACATTGCCTTAAACCAGGGCTCAAAAAACAACTCAAACATCAACTGATTCAAAGTTGTACTAAAAGGCATGTAGTACTTTTCATCTCCTCTGCTGCCACAAGCACAATTATCAGCATTGTCAGTATGTATTTACTGCAGTGCTCACTTCAAGAAAGCACTTGGCACTTTGCTTGGGATCAGTGGCTTTTAACCTGAAAAGGCTATATACTGTATGGTAATGACTGCAATGATATTCAGGAAAAGGCAAAACTATGGAGACAGTAAAAAGACCAGTAGTTGGGGAAGTAGTAAAGGGAGGATTTTTAGGACAATAAAAACACTGTATGTGTGATACTATAATGATGGGCACATGTTGCCATATATTTATCCAAATTCATTAAACACACAATGCTAGGAGTTAACCCTGATATGATCTATGGGCTTTCGGTACTAATGATGTATCAGTATATTCATGAATTGTAACAAATTTATCACTTCAGTGAAGTATGTTGATAATGAGAGAGGTTACCAACATATGGGGACAGCTGGTATATAAGAAATCTCTGCCTTTCTCTCAGTTTTTGCTGTGAATCTAAATCTACTCTAAAACAATAAGTTCTTTAAAAAAGTCAAACTTTTAAATTCTGTTTATATCAATTTCAGATAGATATAACTTATGCATAAAAGGTGCTTTTGCACTTAAAACCAAGTGGAAATGTGGAAATGTGTGCTTCTTGTGCCAAACATTAAAAAATTTCCTCTATTTAGTATTTCTTAGTCAAAAGATTCTATGCTGATACTTTAAAATTTCATAATAGACATTTAGCACACATAAGTATTAAGGCAAATTAGAAATCAGAGATTGAGATTATATTTTTATATCAAAAGATTTATCAATTATATCTTTGTGTTTGAACCATAAAGGAAGCTAATATAGCAGACACAATTTATGTATATATATGCATTTATATATACATATGAATAGCTCTATTAAAAAGAAATCTAAATGAAGATAAAAGTTAAAGGAGGCTTTTACAGAAATCTACAACTTAAACCCTCAGATAAGTATACAGCTATCTCTGCATAATATAACTGACATGCTCAATACATACTAAGCTAATGGGTTCTTTATATACATGTTACTTTGAAGTAATAAAGAAATATTGGAATTCAAACTCACCCTTATTTAGTTGACCCAAGAGACTAAAGGAAATTTGAACTAAGCAGATAAATAATTTATTTCTAACTGCACTGTTAGAAGACTATCATTAACACTAAGGGGTAAAATTTCAAAGTGGTATACAGGGATTTGGCCACATATTCCAATTGATATTAATGGACATCAAATGGCAAAATCCCAGGACACAGCTTTGAAAATTTAACCAGTTACATTTAAAGGGCAACATTATTACACAGGTGTTAAAAAACATCAGCAAATCCTCATTGGCATTTGAAGATGTTGAATTACATCAATATGACATATTCTATTTCATGTTTTTCTTCATTTTCTAAAACTTTTCTAATCCACCTAATGAACATGAAAAATTTTAAAACTAATAGAGTTGTCGTTTTTTAAAAAATATTAAGGGCAATTATGTTCTAAGAAAATGTGATTCAAAAATGAAGAACCAGATCTTTCTGCTGCTGGGCAACAGTAAATTTTTTAAGTAAGTTTTTATTTCCATTATAAACTTCATTTGATTTTTTAAAAAAATAACTCAACTCATTTAATGTAACAGGCAATCTACCTCTTCTCAGCATTTTTATGGGGAATAGATTTTATAAATGGTTTTCATTCTCCAAGAAAGGTTTCTCAAAGGAAACTAGAGGTATGTAAAAGGATTGTTCTAAATTGTAATATAGAATTTTTTTAACTTTTAAGATTACAGAAATGAAGAAATAATAAGTTCAAGACAAAAAAAATTGGTGCAAAGAAAAATATATATGCAGGGCACTGTAGCATACGCCTGTAATCTCAGTGGCTTGAGGAGGCTGAGGCAAGAGAATTATGAGTTCAAAGCCAGCCTCAGCCAAAGGGAGAACCTAAGCAACACAGTGAGACCCTGTCTCACACATATACAACATGATACAGAATTGTGTATATGCCAATGAAAATTCCTAGAGACTGTAGAGTCACAGTGGAGATAACAATTTTTTAAATTATGTCACTGCTATGAACAATGTTTTTAGATCAAAGACCAGGAAGAAGCCAATTTGAGAGATTTAAGAAATGTGAATGTAGTCTCCATTCTTAAGAAAACAAGGTCTAAATCAAGAAACTGCAATCATATAAGCTGCAATGAATTAAGAGGTAACATGCAATTTAAATTAAGCTTTCATTTACATGGGGTGGCCCGATGAACCTAACAGGAAATTCAGTTACATCCCACCATTCTGTTTCATCTGTTCAGAAACTTTAAATAAAAACTAAGCCATTTTAGGTGGCCAGGACTGGATACAAATTGTGGATTCAAACAAACAACAAGCAATCAAACAAAAGAAGAACCAGATCTTTGAATAGCAACATCCCTGCCAAGAATTCTAATTGGCAGTGAAGGGTCCTTCTGGAGTAGTTAATGGACTGGACTGAACTGCAACTTTTGGTCTCTAATCAATGTAGGCCCTCCTTGTAGTCACACTTAAAATGCAAATCAATATCTTGAGGATATAGATCTTCTTTGATAAACTGCACAGAACTTTTTTGGATTGATTCATGTTTTAGAAAATCATTTTACTAAGAGATTTTGAATTAAGTTAATTATTCTAATTTTGATGAAACTTTTTTCCTCAAGAAAATGACATTATCATTTTTCAAAGGTCAGTTACAATTTGAAAAATGCTACATAATAACTACAGAATTATGTACTGATATGCATATTTGAACATATTATGAACTTGTCATGATGCATTCCTTAATCAGTCTTCACTTACCCATTTATCTGCTCATCTGTTTATAAACAAAATATTTATTAGGTACCTATATCTTTGTTTTCTGATTAATCAGTTTATGACCTTTCCATATACCTGAGATGGATATTCCAAACACCAGTTCTCATGATCTTAGGTAGGTTGTTTCAATGTAAACGATTTAGTGCAATTATATACTGTGTACCAGTTTTCCATTAGGAAAAATTAAAATTTGTTTTATCATCATACAGTTTATAAATATTATCAATACAAATTCTAGAAAGAAATCAGTTTTAGGATGAATTAGTTATATGAGACAACGGGTCCTACTGCCGAACTTGAACCCTAGATCCACTAATTACGAGCTGATTTTTTGAAAGATTATATTAATTTCACTGTAATCAATTGTGACATCTACAAAACAACGAGAAGAGTAGTAACAATCATTTTGAGGAATAAATGATTTAATATATTTCAAGGGCATATGTTGAAAATTGTTGAAGAGTTTGCTAGTATAATCTGCTATGGGTAACCCTCAGGGACAACTGATTTCAGAGAGAGTCCTTATTTAGTTTACTTGGTATTATGGTTTAGATGTGATGTGTCCCCCAAAAGCTTACATGTGAGAAAATACAGAAAGGTTCAGAGGAGAAATGATTGGGTTGTAAGAGTCTTAACCCAATTAGTGAATTAATCCCTGATGGGATTAATTGAAGAGGTAGGATGTGGCTGGAGGAGGTAGGAATTGGGGTATGGCTCTGGGGAATATATTTTGTGTCTGGAGAGGAGTCTCTTGAGCTCTGCTTATTGATCACATAATGTTAGCTGCTTCCCTCTGCCACACTCGTCAGCCATGATGTTCTGCCTTACCTAGAGCCCTGAGGAATGGAGGCACTGTTCTATGGACTAAGACCTCTGAAACCATGAGCCCTCAAGTAAAATCTTTTTCCTCTAGAGTTGTTCTGGGCAGATCCTTTAGTCAGAGCAGTGAAAACACTGACTAAAACACTTGGACATCGCCTTCTATATTGTTCTTGTATGTTTAGTGAGGCAATGAAACTGATATCTAAATTGGAGACAAAAGCATAATACCCATGATGATAGAATTTTATATCCACTGACATTTAAAAGAACCATGCATGTCCTCTCCTTTTTCTTCTTTTCTAACAGCTGTCATTTAGCATGTCATAATGTTGATAAGATTATTTTGACTTCAAAGCTAAAAATCTCAAAGGCAAATGTCAATATATTAAAACTTTTTTTTGAGAATCAAAAGGTCCATGCACTAAGCCAATATACAAGGATTTTAATGACAACATTGGAACTGAAGTTTATTGGTGAGAAAGAAGAAAGAGATTTACTTTGCATGACTGAATCCTTGAAGAGAAAAGGAATTTTTAATGGGCAAGATAGTGTGGAACATATGCTAATTTTGGATAACTGGAATTTTGAATAATTGAGTTTAATTCTGTTTGTTTTTTCCCTAATCATTTGACTCCTAGGACAGCTACTGTTACACAATTAATTGTTAGAACTAAGTCCACAATAAACTCCCTGATAATAGCTCTAGCTGGCAATAAAACAGAAATTGGGTTATAATACTCACTTGTCCTCGCTGTGTATACAAAAAGAAAATGTAGTTTTAATTTGCTCACATTAATTAAAATATAATTAATTACGTGGATAAAGAATTCATTAGAAATTGAACTTTGACTGCCTAATTGTTAATAGTTTAAACATCATCCAGAAGAAAGAAAATATTAGCAAATCAAGAATTTTAAGGATTTAGGAGTTTAAAGATTGATTCTTATAAAATACCCATAAATCAAGCACCAACAAGTTTATGCTTTTCAAAACAAGTTAAAAATGTTAATGAAGTTAATATACTGATAAATATGTGAAGCATAGCTCTTTAAAAGTACAACTTTACACATGGATTAAGATCCTCTGAGAACAACAGCATAATTCAATTGCAAACTTGAGTACAAAAATGATCTAGGATTATGTGTGGAGATGTGAAATCTTTAGGGAAGAAAGAGAAAAAGCAAGATCTATTGCTTCTATATTATCTTTAGTTTATTTTTTATGGAAAAGTAAAAAGTACTTTACAAAAACTTTTAAATTCTGTTTTTATGTCATTGTCCCTGAGCCTTCCTATCCTTATACTTATGTTTATCTGCTTCATAACATATTCAATATGTTCATAGTTAATTCATATTCAACTCTATACCTAGCCTGTGCCAGGCATTTTATTTTAAAGCAATAGAATTAATAATATTCACCAAAAACGGGGGCCTTTATCTTTCTCAAATTGTCAGCTGCTGTTAGAGGAAATAGCAGGAACACTCATTCCTGGAGTGATCTCCACAAGCTGGATACCAAGGCTGGGGCTTCATGTAAGAGGTGGAAATTAACCCTTACAACTCCATGAAGGCAAATGCTGTCACCTCTATTTTGTTTATGAAGAAAGAGAAGCTCAAGCTGAATAAATCACTTGTCTGATGTCACACAGTTTAACAGGGAGAGACTAGGATTAAAAATGCAAGTCTCTGTGACATTAAAGTCCCCACTCTTCAGTTATTTTGAGTACTGACAGTGCTGCAAATATAGAGAGGACAGTCTTTGCATTGTCTTCACCTGTGAAAATCAGTGTCAGTATTGCCTAATGCTAAGAGCACAGGTTCTAAAGTATAAACCATTAGGTTTGTGTCTTATTTCAGTTGCTCTATGCAATGATGACTTGTAGCAAACTCCTTAACTTCCTAAAACATCAGTCTTCTCTACATGTGAAATGGACATTAATACCAATGACATCATAGTAACATAGGAAATATTAAGTGATACCATACATGGAAAGCATTCAGCACAGTGCCTGGTCCATAATATATGTAAGCTAGTATTATTGTGAAATCCAGAGAAAATTGATCAGAAAAATAAACATTAATTCCATGAATACTTAACACTTAAGGGGTGAACTGGGGATATTCTTGGAATGGATAGGTCGTTACCTTACTTTAAAAAGTTTCCATATTCATAGTTTGAGTTTATTGCTATAAATGTAAATATTTTATGAATAAATCTTTATTATATTTTTATGCTCTTTGCAATATATGAATGTATATGCTTTTTCACCCAGAAATTCCATTTTAAGGAGTCACATTAATACATGGATACAAAGTTACATGTGCAAAGATGTTCCTTGAAGTATTGTGGGTTTTTATTATTTTTTTTTGTAGCAACATAGTGAAAAAAACCTAATGATCATGGGAAGTTATTCTATTAAATAAATTGTAGTTCATCCATATATGATATACTAGAAAACCTTTGAAATCGACATTCAAAAAAAAACCTTTGAAATCAACAAATATCTCTAAGAGACATCCAAATATTTCTAATATATAGAAATATGTTAAGAATTCATCCCAAGTAGCAGAACAACATGTATGGTATGGTCCCATTATTGGCAAAAAAAAAACCCACCCCAAAACAAACAAAAAAACCTGGTATGATTATTACATTGAATATATCTGCATGTAAATATGCAGATTTTTGAGTTTTAAACTGTTCCCAGTTATCAGCTCTGTGAAATGGGGTGAATCCTATATTGAAGAAAAGTAACCTTGAAACTTGGATATACATACTTCACATTGTTTGAATTTTTTAAGATAAAAAAGTATTTGTAATTTCTTTCTGCAATGAAACAAAGACTATTTTTGTAATGTTCCTAAAGTGGATTTTTATCAGAATCTGTGTTGTGGAATTTATGTATATGGTATATGGTTTGTGCAGTGATTTTATCCTCTGTACATTCAAAAGAACATATTAGGAGCTGGGTGTGGTAGTGCATCCTGTAATTCCAGTGGCTTGGGAGGCTGGGATAGGAGGATTGAGTGTTCAGAGTCAGTCTTAGCAAAAAGCAAGGTGTTAAGCAACTCAGTGAGACCCTGTCTCTAAATAAAATATAAAATAACAGGGTGGGAATATGGTTCAGTGGTCGAGTGACCCTGAGTTCAATCCCCAGTACCCACCCCCCACCAAAAAAAGAACTCATTAGGTTCTGCATCCATTATTTTAAGTAAAAGATTAACAAAACTGAGTTAATAGGATGATCTCTTATCTCTCACAGACACATGAATGATATGCATGAATATGATTGTTGAAAAGAATCCTAACAACTATCTTTGAATGTTTGAAGGGTAATCTGGAAGAAAAGTCTTAGTCTGTTTTTCCATGAAACAGGAACCAATGGTTCAGTGTACATTATTGGTCTTATTACTCCTGTTTTTATTATCGATTTGTTGTAAATTCGGCTTGAACTCAGTTGCATTGGGACTTCCCTATCCATCGAATGTGCGTGGCTAATTGACAGGCAAGAAGCAACAGAAAGACTTTTGTACTACAGGGAATAGTAGATCTCATCCAGTTAAAAATCTAAGGACACTGTGAACTTTGTCATGGTAGATTAAAGAGCAATTTTACATGCTCTGTAGATTCCCAACAGATATCAAGATGAAGTTAACTTAGAAAAGACTCAAG
Organism: Urocitellus parryii; assembly: GCF_045843805.1. NCBI lineage: Eukaryota > Metazoa > Chordata > Mammalia > Rodentia > Sciuridae > Urocitellus > Urocitellus parryii. Next base: position 77,231,395 of record NC_135541.1, read on the forward strand.
TATAGTTAAAATGAAATTTAACATTACATATATGAAATAAAAATTCTTTCTTTGAGTGTTTCTAATTGCCACATAAATCCTAGGTATTTTTGTATTGCCCAATGACATCACTATTAAGTATTTTGTCCCTATTTTTTACAGATGTATAAACTGAAACTTGATCAGGATAAATATCACAACCTCAAGTTCAGCCTGTTAGGAAGTGTGAATCCAGTAATTGACCCAAGTACACCTAACCGTGTGCTTCACTTTTTCCTTTTAAATGTGAATATACAATTTCAGAATGATGAGTTAATTTTTATGGCTAATAAAGATATATTATCCAGGTATGATAAACTAAGAAAATTAGCATTACAGTAATTGTTGGATTTGAATTAAATTAGAGCTAGAGTAGTTAGTAATAGCTATAACTAGAGTGACCATATGGCCCTGTTTGCCCAGGAGAGTTCCAGTATATTATAGTTGTACTTATTTGCAATTACATGATATAATTATAAATAGCATCCCCTTCCACTCAAAAATTACCTCAGTTGGAATGGTAAATTATAAAATCATACCAGCTATCACCAATGATAATTATATCCAAGAATGATAGGACAAAGACAATCAAAGAAACAAAGTGAATTTTGAATTACCAAGAATCATACTCTATGAAGAACTTAAAACCCCACTGTGAGATAGCACAATGAAAAAAACGTAGCTCCAAGACTTAGCATGAAGAGCTAAATGTCTTGAAATTTGTTACTAGAACACCATCACATTTACTAGGCATAGTCTCTATGTTCTTTCTATTTTCAACCTGTAGGTGGCCACCACAAGCTACACTTATTAAACAACTCATTAGTAGCATTTTCAATACTGTCATCTTCAGATAATTAGCAATTTATTTAAATAACCAATTCCTGTAGAAATAATTGCCAAGAAATGCCCTGAACCTACTTTTTATAAACTATAATAAAAGTGTTAAGATAATCCCTGACATTTGCAAATGCCATTAGTTCACCTTTCCTTTTGATAGTGCTATGGCATTATGTTTAAACAATTACCTGATAACACAGCAGTTTAATGAAATTGTACAGTAAGCACATTCTTCAATATGGCCAAAGAGGACATTCAGATTTAGAGAGAAATCCAGTGTGCAGACCTATTTACACAGAGGAAAGACACAGCTACAAGAAAAGGGATTGCTGAAATAATTACACTATGGTTAGTTCCATAGATGCTCTCTTTGGAAACAAGAATAAAGATTTTTGTTAAGTGATTCATGGCTGGTACAAACTAAAATCATATACATCTATAAATATGTTTAAATACTCATTGTATGATTTGCTTTATAACCTCCATGCAGAAGAGAGCAGTATATTTTTCTATCAATCTTCAATGTTTAAAGTATATTTTTACTTAAAATATGGCTTATATTTTCAAAGTACAGTTTTCAGGAAAACTATAAACAGCTTATGAATTCCATCTGGTGATGAGCATTAAAACTGACCAGAGCTGTACTTCTGTTTCTTCCTTGCTCTTCAGTAACCTATGCCAACAAGAGCCACTGGCAAGACAACACACAATACTTCTGGGTGGCATGTGATAACTCGAATAATTCTTAAGCTGTTGGCCTCCATATGATAAAATTACAATTCAAAGCCAATGGCAATATCATATTATATTGCCAAATGAAAATAATTTTGAGAACCTGTTAAGTAATAGTTGTTCTGTTATTATTTATACCCTCATTATTATTTAGACCATGCATTATTTATACCCTCATAACTTTAGTGTAAATCACATATGCAATATGCCCATTTTATAGATAAGGAATTTCAGGTTCAACAAGTTGAATATTATGTGCACATAGAAACGCAGGGTTATGTGGCTAAATTACCTGTTTACAATGTCATGGTAAAATTGATTGCTGGGATTGAATATGAGGGATTTTCTGTATTTCCAGCTTAACATATGCCTCAGTCTCTCTAAAATACGTACTTCTGGCAATGTTCATTGCCTGTAGAAGTAAAAAGTTTATCTATAAATATAAACAGATGGATTATTCAAAAAAGATGTTCTGACTGTGAGAGTTAGTAGACTTGGTGTACAAATATTTCTCATGAGATTTTGCTTAAGGATGTCCAGTGCAAATGTTATACTGTATAAAAACCTCATCATTCTCAGTATATTCAAAATGGTTATTTGAAAAGGAGAAAGAGGAAGATTATAATGACAATGAGAAAACTGATGATCAGAATTGCTTTTTACCTTTGGGAGAATCCATGATAATAAGAAGTCAGCATTTTTCTGGTGACATATTAAAAAATAACAGAGTTCACCCATCAACTAGGATCATACTTTTTCTTTGGAAAACCATGATTTCTTTTCTCTCTGAAATCTGTGCCCTGTTGATTTTGTAGGTGTTTCCACGGCCAGGGTGTCCATGGTAGCACTTGCTGTGGTGTAAAAACCTTTCCTTTCATTCTCTGTAATGCATTCTCTTTTCACTTTACAATGAATTACATGTGTAAATCTCTGTGCTCTGTGATAAGATTGCATTCCTCAGAGTCTGCTGAAACCCAGGCTGTACAGCTGGCAACGTTCTGTTCTCTTCTTCAAGCTGGACAACTCTCAAAGATGTTGTATGGACCAAGTTATATCTATCTGGGCCCTTTTTGAACACTCTGAGAACCACTGCTCTCTATGAAATGGACAAGGCACTTTGAAAAGAAAAGATTCTATTGATAAGTTGCTCTCTTGATTCATTGATAATATTTTTTTCCCCAAAATTTTGATAGGATAAATAATGAGAAATTATTTTCAGTTGAAATTATTCCTTCCTTTTCCCTTCCTACCTTCTTTCCTTCTGCAGTGCTGGGGAAAATTATTTCTTGGTCCATCATGGTGCTAGTTGCCTTTAGGCACAGAAGAGGTGCTCTCAGGAAAGTCATAAGGCTGGGTATATGAGATGAACACTTGTACACATGCCCTATTTTATGGGGCTAACAATAGATACCTAGAAGCTCACAGGAGAGGGAAAGCCAGGGAAGTGGTTCGGGAAGAGTTTATGGAAGATGTAGGACTTTATCTGGGCTCTTGAAAGATCAATAGGTAGGTCTTGGGGTGAGAACTAGGATATTTCAAACTCTGGTAGAGGTTGGGACCAAGCTAAGAAAATTGTAGGTGTAATGAACAAATCATGTTTTTTTTTAAATATTTTTTATTAGTGCATTATAGTTACACATAGTAGTTGGGTTTATTTTGACAAAATCATACATGCATGGAATTTGTTTTCAATCCCTATTCCCCAGCTTTCCATCTTCTTCTCCCTCCCCCTATTTTACTTCCTCTACTCTATGGATCTTTCTTTTGCTACAAGTTATATTTTTGAAACACTCTTGCTAGCAACAAAAGTAAAGTGGTCTCTCAGAATAGGCAATAATATACAATATTTTGGGTGAGGGAAACAGCCCTTCCTCCCTCCAGCTACCATCAAATCTATATTTATAGATTACATTTTAGGTTTTTTAAAAATTTTAATCTTTTTTATTCTAATTAGTTAAATATGACAGAAGAATGTATTACAATTCATGTTACACATATAGAGCACAATTTTTCATATCTCTGGTTATATACAAAGTATACTCACACCATTCACGTCTTCATACATGTACTTTGGATATGATGTCCATCTCATTCCACTGTCTTTTCCACTCCTTCCCTTCCCCTCCCACACCTCTGCCATATCTAGAATTGGTCTAATCTTCCTATGCTCCCTCTCCCAACCCCACTATGAATCAGCCTCCTTATATCAGATAAAACATTCAACATTTGTTTTTTTGAGATTGGCTAACTTCATTTAGTATTATATTTTCCAACTCCATCCACTTTCCTGCAAATGCCATGATTTTATTCTCTTTTATTGCTGAGTAATATTCTATTATGTGTATATACCACATTTTCTTTATCCATTCATCTACTGAAAGGCATCTAGGTTGGTTTCATAGTTGAGCTATTGTGAATTGTGCTGAAATAAATATTGATGTTGCTGTGTCCCTATAGTATGCTATTTTAAAGTCCTTTGGGTATAGACTAAGGAGTGGGATAGCTGGATCAAAGGGTGGTTCCATTTCCAGTTTTCCAAGGAATCTCCAACTCTTACATTTTAGTTTTTAAATATTCGAAGTTTAACAGTTCCGAAAAAGACAAAATGAAGAAAGTCCGAAGCTGTTTATTATCAATTAAAACATTGCTATTTTAATAGCAATTAATAACTATTCTTAAATTAATACAAATTAATATGTATTATTACTGAAATATTTCTCAGTGAAAACTAAAGAGAACATATACTTTGTACTTGTTCCTGGGTGTAGCCTTTCCACAGATGCTAAGAATCATTCTAGTCTGATAAAAAATAAAAATGGTATTAGGAGTTTTATCAGACAGAAAAGATCAGAGTTAAAATGGGAGTAGTATGTTACTTTTTCAGTATCTAGAGAAGTCATGAAATGAGAGAGTAAATGTTCCATTCCACACAATCATATCAGTGATGCAAAATTTTGCTTTCATAGGTGCATTGAGACTTTAAAGCAATATTATAAATGCCTCAGGAATCTGTAGCATGCATAAAATAGACCACACAACCAAGGAATTAGGAAAGGGAAAACACTTAACACATTATTTTAGGCGAGTTTCCAAAAATATTACACAACTAATATTACCCTAGATCAGGAAGACACGCAGCAGTCTGGTAGTCTCTCCTACCATACCAGGGACAGCTACATGTCAACCCTGGGAATCTAGCCCAAGAGAACTATATATTACCGTGTTTCCTCAGACTCTTAATGTTTTAGGAGTAAAAACTGGGGGTACTCCTCAGCCAAAGGGTGGCTCAAAGCCAGTAGCTACTTGTGTGACCATTGAGTGAGCAAGAACATCTGATGTATCTCAGAACCAGATAAAATCAAACAGGAGAATCTCTGTAAGCACTTAACAAGTAGAACCATCATTACAGATTCTAAAAACACAGGATAATAAGGAGACAGTATGGTTAACTTTATGTACTAAACCCAACAGTTAAAAAAAAAAGGACAAATTCCATGCAAAATAATTAACTAAAATTAAGACAACAAAATACAGAGAATCAAAATAAAAAACAAACCTATAAAAAGTACAAAAATTGAGTTTATAATAAAAAATATTTTTACAAAGTAACTACAGGCCTATATGGTGTTGCCGGTAAATGCTATAAAACTCAAGGAAGATATTGTGCCAATCTTATATAAACTCTCATAGAAGGTAGAAGGGCCAAATTTCAGCTCATTTTGTAAAGCCAGCCTAATTCTGATATCAAAACCTGCCAAACACACTAAAGAAAATAAAAATATAGACATAAGAGTAACACACAAATATTTTTAATAAGATATAAGAAAGCTGAATTCAGCGATACATAAAAAGGTAAAGCATCATGATGAAATGTGGTATATTTCAGGAATGTGACATTGTTTAACATCTGAATATCAATTAATGTGATTTAGCAATGGGAAGATTAAAGAGAAAAGACTGAGTATCTCAAAAGGGTAAGAAAAGTACATTTAGGAAAATTCAAAACCCATCCATAATGGAAATTATCAGCAAAGAGAGATAACTGAGACCCTTCTCAATTTGACAGTGTGCTTCCATGAATAGCCTATAGCTAACATCATACTTAATGGGAAAAAAATCTCTCTCTCTCTATATATATATCATATACTCTATCTTTTTCTGTATATCACCACCAAGTAATCAAAAAGTTAAAATTCTGAATACCATTTATAATGGCACAAAAGCAGCAAATATGAACATATTTATGATACATGTTCATTTATATTCTAAAAGACACAACATATACCTCAGAAAAATCAAAGAGATTGAAGTAAATTAAGAAATATATTATATTCATAGAGTAGGAACCTCTATACTATATGGATGTTAAACTTTTCCAAACTAATCTATAGATTCAACACAATCCAAACAAAATTCCAGTAAGCTTTCTTTGAGGAAACCAACTTGCTGAATCAAAAGGTTAATGGAAACTCACGGGATGTGGAATACTCAAAAACAATCACAAAGAAAAAAAAATCAAGGTCATTACTTCACTTTAAGACTTACTCAAAATCTACAGTACTCAGGTATTAGAACATAAGAAATAAATATAACAGAACTAAGACCTGGAATAGATAAGGCCAACTGATTTTTGACCAAGGCACCAGGTCAGTTCATTGTAGGAAAGAAAAGTCATTAGAACAAATGGTATTAAGCCCTCTTCCCTCACCCTCTACAAAAACCAATTCAAAATAGATCCAAGACCTAAATGTAAGTCCTGAAATTATGAAAGTATTAGAAAAAACAGGGGAAGTACTCAGACATAGATATATGTTTAATAAGACCCCAAAACTACAAGAAACAAAAGAAAAAATAGATGAATGAGATTATATGAAACCAAGAAACCTCTGCACAGCAAAGGAAACAACTGAGTTACAAGACAACTTTACAGAATGGGAGAAATATTTTCAAACCATTCATCTGAGAATATATTTATTATCTAGAAAGTATATGCTATAAGGATAACTCAATAACAAAAGGCCAAAATAATACAATTAAAAATGAGTAAAATATATGAAGAGACAGTTCGCAAAAGGAGTACTTCAAATGGATAACACATTAATGAAAAAAAATTATCAACTTCAACAGTCATCAGAGTATGTGAATAAAAGCCACAGTGAGGTATCACCTCACTCCAGTTAGAATGGCAAAAAGACAAAACAAAAATAATATGCTGGCAGGAATTTTCACCACTGTTGGTATGAATCAAAATTAGTCCAGGCACTATGAAGAATAATATGGAGATTCTTTAAGGAACAAAACCAAACAGGCCTAGCATATTGATCCAGCTATCCCACTTCCGAGTTTAGATCCAAAAGGAATGATATTAGAATATCAAAGGACATGTGCTCACCTATCTTTATTGTCACACTATATATAATTGTGTAGAATTCATCTAGATGCCTACCAGTAAAGAAACCATGATTATATATACAATGGAATATTATTCAGCCATAAGAATGAGTGATATCCTACTATTTGCAACAAAATGGATAAAAAAGGATGAAATTATGTTTAGTGAAATAAGTCAGAAACAGAATGGTAAATACTTGTTCTCTCATATCAGTAGAAGTTAAAAAAAAGTTAATCTGAATGTGTAATGGGGATTACTTAAAAAGGGGAAGGGTGAGGAGAATGGAGGTAGAAAGTGGTTAAATAATGGTTGCTAAAATACAGTAAGAAGAAGTTTCAGTGTTCTATAGCACCATATGGTGATACTGTTCACAATAATCTAATGTTTTATGAATAATTGGAAGAGAAGAGCTTATCAATTTCCATTGTTGGAAAATGATAAGGTTATAGAAAGGTTAAACACATTGATTGATAAGTATATATTTTATACATGTATTAAACTATCTCACTCTATCCCCCAAATTTGTGCAATTAAAATAATAATTAGGCCCACACCAGCCTGCACAGGACCCAGGCTCATAGGAGACCCAGTCCACCCTTCCACAGGCTGGGCAGACACCCACCAGAGCCTAGGACCACCCCTTCTGATCAGCAGACTATAATGGGATTGTCAAGACCAGGGTCCAAGATCCACCCACACCAGCCTGTAGAGGACCCAGGCTCACAGTAGGCCTGGGCCCACCCCTGCTACCAGCAGGCACCCACCAGAGCCTAGTGTCTGGCACAGGACTGCCTGTTCCAACCAGCAGACTACCACAGAAGTCAGGCCCAGCTCAGATCTGTCTACACTGACTTTCGCAGGACCCAGGTCCAGGATAGGTCTGAGTTTGTTGCCCCCCCCCAACCTGGGAGCCTAAGCCTACCCCATTTCCATCTTGGGACACCGCAGTCATCACCATAACCTCCCCCACAAAGTAGCCCCTAACTTTTTGACAGCAGACAGGGCCTATAAGCAGCTGCATCTCAGAGCAGGCATCCCAAAGGGAGTGTGAGGCCCACTCTGCTTCCTTCTTAGGGCACATTAACTATTATTTCAAGTTGCCTCTGCTATTGCCACCATCGACCTTAGATGCAGTAGCATATACTGAGGCACACTGGCAGGTCCTGGAAGCCCAATATCAAGGTGAGGTACAGATTGTCTGCACGGGTACTACAAGAATATAGGGAAGAAACTGTAATATATGAGATCCACATTGCAAGAAAGGAAGATACACAGACAATATGAAAAAACAAGGGAAGAATGTTCCCCAAACAAACTAGGATACTATAATAACAGAACTCATGGACAGAGAAGTTGATGAAATGTCAGAGATGGAGTTCAGAAGGTTCATAATTAAAATAATCTGTGAATTAAAGAATGACTTAAATGTGCAAATACAGGCAAAAATTGATCACTCTAACAAAGAGATAAGAGAGCAAATGCAGGTAGCAAAAGATGAGAGAGAGAGAGAGAGAGAGAGAGAGAGAGAGAGAGAGAGAGAGACACCTTAGGAAAAAAATCAGAAATCCTTGAAATAAAAGATACACTAAATTAAATAAACAATAGAAAGGATAACTAACAGAATAGACCACTTGGAAGAAAGAACATCAGATAATGAAGACAAAATATACAATCTGGAAAATAAAGTTGACCACACAGTGAAGATAGTAAAAAACTATGATCAGAACATCCAAGAATTAGGGGACAGCATCAAAAGACCAAATCTAAGAGTTATTGGGATAGAGGAAGGCACAGAGTTTTAAACCAAAGGAATGCACAATCTCTTCAATGAGATAATATCAGAAAATTTCCCAAGCATGAAGAACGAATTGGAAAACCAAATACAAGAGGCTTACAGGACACCAAATGTACAAAATTAAAACAAATCTTCACCAAGGCACATTATAATGAAAATGCTTAGTATACAGAATAAGGATAGAATCTTAAAAGCCTCAAGTGAGAGTAATCAGCTCACATATAGGGGGAGACCAATTCGTATCTCAGCAGATTTTTCAACCCAGACCCTCAAAACCAGGAGATTGTGGGACAAATACTGAAAGAAAACTGATGCCAACCAAGAATCTTATATCTAGCAAAACTAAGCTTTAAATTTGATGATGAAATAAAAACCTTCCATGAAAACAAAAATTAAAAGAATTTATAACTAGAAAGCCTGCACTACAGAACATCCTCAGCAAAATATTCCAAGAAGAGGAAATGGAAATCAATGATGAAAATCATCAGAGGGAAGTATTACACTAAAGGAAGACCTAACCAGAGGAAAAACCAAGTCACGTTAAATACCAAAAATAAACAAAAATGGCTGGGAATAGAAATCATGTCTCAATAATAAGCCTGAATATTAATGGCCTAAATTCACCAATCAAAAGACATAGACTTGCAGATTGGATCAAAAAAAAAAAAAAAGACCCAACAATATGCTGCCTCCAAGAGACTCATCTCATAGGAAAAGACATCCACAGACTAAAGGTGAAGGGTTGGGAAAACTCATACCACTCACATGGACTGCGGAAGCAAGCAGGGGTTTTCATCCTCATATCAAATAAAGTAGACTTCAAACTAAAGTCAAACAAAAAGGATACAGAAGAACACTACATACTGTTCAAGGGAAACATACATCAATAAGACTTAACAATTATAAATATATATGCCCCAAACAATGGAGCATCTACGTTCATCAAACAAACTCTTCTCAAGTTCAAGAGTCAAATAGATTATAATACAATAATTTTGGGTAACTTTAACACACCTCTTTCATCACTAGATAGATCTTCCAAACAAAAGCTGAACAAAGAAACTATAGAACTCAATAATACAATCAATAACTTAGATGTAACTGACATATAGAAAATATTTGATCATTCATTGAGAGAATTTCTTATTAGCAGCACATGGATCCTTCTCTAAAATAGACCATATAATATGCTACGAAGCAACTCTTAGCAAATATAAAAAAGTAGAGATACTACCCTGCATTCTATCAGATCATAATGGAATAAAATTAGAAATCAATAATAAAATAAGAAATAAAAACCACTCCAACATCTAGAGAATAAATAATATACTACTGAATAATCAACGGGTTGCAGAAGACAACAAAGATGAGATTAAAAAATTTTTAGAGGTGAATGAATACATGGATACAACATATCAAAATCTCTGGGACACTATGAAAGCAGATCTCAGAGGAAAGTTCATTGCATGGAGTTCATTCCTTGAAAGAAAAAAATGTCAACAAATAAATAACTTAACATTAAATCTCAAAGCCCTAGAAAAAGAAGAACAAACCAACACCAAAATCAGTAGAAGACAGGAAATAATTATTATCAGAACTGAAATTAATGAAACTGAAACAAAAAGAAACAATTGAAAAAATTGACAGAACCAAAAGTTGGTTCTTTGAAAATAAAAAATAAAATTGACAAACCCTTAGCCATGTTAACAAAGAGAAGGAGAGAGAAAACTCAAATCACTAACATATGTGGTGAAAAAGGAAATATCACAACAGACACTACAGAAATATAGAAGATAACTAGAAACTATTTTGAAAACTTGTACTCCAGTAAAATAGAAAATATCAAAGGCATCTTCAAATTTCTAGAGTCACATAACTTGCCCAAATTGAATCAGGATGATATACACAATTAAACAGATCAATTTCAAGTGACAAAATAGAAGAAGCCATCAAAAGTCTACCAAACAAGAAAAGCCCAGGACTGGATGGATACACAGCTGAGTTCTACAAGACCTTTAAAGAATAACTAATACCAATACTCTTCAATTTATTTCAGGAAATAGAAAAAGAGGGAGCACTTCGAAACTCATTCTATGAGGCCAATATCACCCTGTTTCCAAAACCAGGCAGACACATAAAAAAATAAAACTTCAGACCCATATCTCTAATGAGCATAGATGCAAAAATTCTCAATAAAATTCTGGCAAATCAAATACAAAAGCATATCAAAAAGACTGTGTACCACAATAAATGGGATTCATCCCAGGGATGCAAGGTTGGTTCAACATATGGAAATCAATAAATATAAGACATCACATCAATAGTCTTAAAAGTAAGAATCATATGATCATTCCAATAGATGCAGAAAAGAATTTGACAAAATATAGCACCCCTTTATGTTCAAAACACTAGTAAAACTAGGGATAACAGGAACATATCTCAACATCATAAAGGCTATCTATGCTAAGCTCCAGGCCAACATCATTCTAAATGGGGAAAAATTGAAGGCATTAATCCAAAAACTAGAACAAGACAGGGATGCCCTCTTTCATCCCTTCTATTTAACATAGTTCTTGAAAGACTGGCCAAAGCAATTAGATGAAAGAAATCAAAGGAATGCACTTAGGAAAAGAAGAACTAAATTGGCACTATTTGCTGATATGATTCTATGCCTAGGAGACCCTAAAAGTTCCACCAGAAAACTTCTAGAACTAGTAAATGAATTCAACAAAGTAGCAGGCTATAAAATCAACACCATAAATCAAAGGCATTTCTGTATATCAGTGGTAAATCCTCAGAAAGGTCTTTTGATTGCTTCTTCTATTTCATCCATTGATATTGGTCTGTTTAAATTGTGTGTATCCTCTTGACTCAGTCTGGGCAAATTATATGACCTAAGAAATTTATCAATGTCTTCACTATCTTCTATTTTATTGGAATATAGGTTTTCAAAATAATTTCTAATTGTCTTCTGTATTTCTGTAGCATCTGTTGTGATGTTGCCTTTTTCATCTCGTATGTTAGTAATTTGAGTTCTCTCTCTTCTAAGGGTCTGTCGATCTTATTTATTTTTTCAAAGAACCAACTTTTTGTTTTGTTAATTTTTTCAATAGTTTCTTTTGTTTCAATTTCGTTGATTTCTGCTCTGATTTTAATTATTTCTTGCCTTCTGCTACATTTGCTGTTGTTTTGCTCTTCCTTTTCTAGGGCTTTGAGATGAAGTGTGAGCTCATTTATTTGTTGATTTTTCCTTTTTTTGAGGAATGACCTCCAGGCGATGAATTTCCCTCTTAAAACTGCTTTCATTGTGTCCCATAGATTCCTATATGTTGTGCTAGACTGTGGAATCAACCCAGATGCCCTTCAATAGATGAATGGATAAAAAAAAATGTGGCATTTATACACCATGGAGTATTACGAAGCACTAAACAATGACAAAATCATGGAATTTGCAGGGAAATGGATGGCACTAGAGAAGATTATGCTTAGTGAAGCTAGCCAATCCCTAAAAAACAAATACCAAATGTCTTCTTTGATATAATGAGAGCAACTAAGAACAGAGCAGGGAGGAAGAGCAGGAAGAAAAGATTAACATTAAACAGAGACATGAGGTGGGAGGGAAAGGGAGAGAAAAGGGAAATTGCATGGAAATGGAGGGAGACCCTCATTGTTATACAAAATTACATATAAGAGGCTGTGAGGGGAATGGGATAACAAACACGGAGGGAAATGAATTACAGTAGATGGGGTAGAGAGAGAAGATGGGAGGGGAGGGGAAGGGAGGGGGGATAGTAGAGGATAGGAAAGGTAGCAGAATACAACAGTCACTAATATGGCATTATGTAAAAATGTGGATGTGTAACTGAGGTGATTCTGCAATCTGTATTTGGGGTAAAAATGGGAGTTCATAACCCACTTGATTCTAATGTATGAAATATGATATGTCAAGAGCTTTGTAATGTTGTGAACAACCAATAAAAAAATCCTCAGAAAGGGAAACGAGGAAAACTACCTCATTTTCAATAGCCTCAAAACAAACAAACAAATAAATAAAATACTTGAGAATCAACTTAACAAAAGATCTACATAACAAAAATTTCAGAACCCTAAAGAAAGAAGTCAAAGAAGATCTAAGAAGATGGAAAGATCTACCTTGCTCTTGGATAGCATGAATTAATAGTATCAAATGACCATAAGCACTATACAGATTTAATGCAATTCTGATCAAAATCTCAATGAGATTCCTCATAGAAATAGAAAAAGCCATCATGAAATTTATCTGGAAAAATAAGAGATCCAGAATAGCTCAAGCAATCCTTAGCAGAAAGAATGAAGCAGGTAGCATCATTATCCCAGATTATACTACAGAGCAATAGTAACATGGTATTGGCATGGTATTGGCACCAAAACAGACTTGTAGACAAACGGTACAGAATAGAGGACACAGATACTAACCCACAAAATTACAATTATCTTATATTAGACAAAGGCGCCCAAAACATGCATTGGAGAAAAGAGATAGCCTCTTCAGCAAATAGTGCTGGGAAAACTGGAGATCCATATGCAGCAAAATGAAATTAAATCCCTATCACTCACCATGCACAAAACTCAAATCAAAATAGATCAAGGATTTAGGAATAAAACTAGAGATCCTGCATCTAATAGAAGAAAACATAGGCCCTAAGTTGGGGATTAGGCCCCAACTTCCTTAATAAGACTCCTGTGGCACAAGAATTAAAATCAACAATCAACAAATGGGATGGATTCAAACTAAAAAGTTTCTTCTCAACAAAAGATACAATCTGTGAGGTGAATAGAGAGCCTACATCTTGGGAGCAAATTTTTACCCCTCACATGTCAGTTAGAGCACTAATCTCTAGGATATATAAAGCACTCAAAAAGTTAAACACCAAAAAACCCCAAATAACCCACTCAGTAAATGGGCCAGGACCTGAACAGACACTTCTTATAGAATGATATTCAATCAGTCAACAAATATATGAAAAAATGTTCATCTTCGCTAGCAATGCAAATAAAAACCACTCTAAGATTTCATCTCACTCCAGTCAGAATAGTAGCTATTATGAAGACAAACAATAATAAGTGCTGGTGAGGATGTGGGGAAAAAGGTACACTCATACACAGTTGGTGGGACTGCAAATTGGTGCAGCCAATATGGAAAGCAGTATGGAGACTTCTTGGAAAATTGGGAATGGAACTACCATTTGACTCAGCTATCCTTCTCCACAGTCTATACACAAAGGACTTAAACATAGCATATTACAGGGACACAGACACATCAGTGATTATAGCACCACAATTCACAATAGCTAAACTGTGAAAACAACCTAGATGCCCCTCAATAGATGAATGGATAAAAAAATGTGGCATATATACACAATAGAATATTAATCAGCAGTAAAAGAGAATAAAATCATGGCATTTGCTGATAAATGGATGAAGTTAGAGAAGATAATGCTAGGTGAAGTTAGCCAATCCCAAATAACCAAATGCTGAATGTTTTCTTCGATATAAGGAGGCTGATTCATAGCGGGGTTGGAAGGGGGAGCATAGGAGGATTAGATGAACTCTAGATAGGGTAAAGGAGTTAGAAGGGAAGGGGGTGGGGATGGGGTTAGAATGATGGTGGAATGTGATGATCATTATTATCCAATGTACATGTATGAAGACATGAATTGATGTGAATATACATTGTATACAACCAGAGATATGAAAACTTGTGCTCTATATGTGGAATAAGAATTGTAATGTATTCCACTGTCATATATAAATAAAAAAGCAATAAAATAAAAGGATAATTAACCATGAACTCTACCTCACTTCTTACCCAAAATTCTAAAGATTCAAGATGGACTATAGATCTAAATATAAACTTGAAACTCAGAAAAATGAAAACAGGAGAATAACTTTGTACCCTGAGGTAAGCAAAGATTTATTGAAAATGAGAAAAAAAGCACTAATGTTTTTTAAAAAATTGATAGGTGACCTCATCCAAAGATATCATAAAGACATTATTACTGTATGTATGTATGCTACTACATGACCAATATGATTCTGCAACATGTACACTCAGAAAAATGAGAAATTATATCCCATTTATGTATGATATATCAAAGTGAATACATTCTACTGTCATGTATAACTAATTAAAACAAATAAAAAAATTTAAAAGAAAATAAAAAAGAAAATGAATAAATTTTGAAAAAAACCCTCATTCTAATATATATATAAATAAGTCCTATAAATCAACAATTAAAATATGCAGAACTCAAAATAGACAAAATCTTGAGCAAATATTTAAAGAAAGTTAACAAAAGTGGATGATAAGCACAAGAAAAAGTGCTCTGTATCAGGGAAATCCGAACTGAAACCACCATGAGACATCCTTTTACATCTACTGGAATGGCTAAAAATAAAAAATACTGGAACACCAAATGTTGATGAGAATAGACAACACGTGGACCCTGTTGATGGGTAGATGCAGAAAATGACAGAATCTCTTTGAAAACTTGTTTGGTAGTTTCTTAAACAATTAAACACACATATATCTTATGACCCTGCCATTTCACCCCTTACCCAAAAGAAGTGAAAACAAGACCATCAAGGAATATTCACAAGAATGTGCACAGTAGTCTTATTCATAATATCCTCAAACTGGAAACAACTCAAATATCCATTAAACAGAGCATAGATAAACAAAACGGGGTTAATGCAATGAAAACTACCAACAGTAAAAAGGAATTGCCTACTGATATAAGCAAACACACAGACACATAGAAAATTATGTTGGGCAGATAAAGCCAGACACCACTGGAGGCATGTATACATACACATTCAAATGGGAGGAGTGATAAAATGTGAAGAGAGAATTAATATTATTTTGTTCATATAAGCCTAATATCAGATAGAGGACTCTGTGATTCCGTAAATCTCAACTGTAGTTGGGGAAAGTGCCTACCAATTAACCCACAGGAACTGTCTGGTGTGAAGGAAATACACTGTACCTTAATTCAGATTTTAGTTACAATAGATGCATACAACTTTGAAAACACTTTAGCTGAACACTTAAAATCCCTGCATTGTATTATATACAAGCTATAGTTCATTTGAGAAATTAAAAAAAACTATAAATACATTAATAGGAAGTAGTTTAAAAGTCTATCTCAAACTATAGTTAATTTGAGAAATAAAAAAAAATATAAATACATTAATAGGAAGTAGTGAAAAAGTCTATCTCAAAGGTGAGTATCCAAGTCTAAGAAATTTTTTGATTGTCAGATCTTTCAAAAACTTCACCCTCTGAAATGAGAGCGTCTTCCCATTTGCAAATAGAAAACAAATCTGTTTGCTTATTTTATAAAGTTGAATAGGACTAAAGATAATGATCTTAGTACTTCATGGAAGGTGAAAGTATCTCACATAGATGACCCATTAGGAGCAGTTTTTATGCTGTTGTTAGCTTTCTTTAATGTTTGGAATCTCTATGAAATTTTCTTGAAATCAATGCTTTTAAAGTAGCCATATGTAACACAAATAAACATGTATACACGTAAACACACACACAATCAGTGATAAACACACACACACAATCAGTGATAAATCATTGATTATTGAAATGAGGACACATGGAGAACAACAAGAACCCTGAAGTGAAGACAGATTCTATTGCCGGACTATACATTTAAGCACAGTTCCTGAATTACCTAGTCAGGCTAAGTATCATTCCATTTATTTGGAACAGTGTAGTTGCAGCAAGTCACAGAAGCAGTTTGGCCCTTTGTACACAGTCATGCTAAGTGAGGCCCCAGAGCCAAATTTTAAAAATGTCATCAAACACTCACAAATATTGTTAACACATAATGAGATTTCCTGTTTCTGCACTTTATGCCCAAATTGGTATTTGAGTATATTTTTACCTCTCAAAGACAAGAGAGCAAGCATTCAAGGGTGTTATTCCTATTAAAATCTTGTAATCATAAACTCATCTTCCCAGCTGAATCCTTAAAGAATATTTGGCTTATAGCTATGTCAAGTCTATGATGGGTTTGTAATGAAATATCCTTTATCTATTTTACTTATCCAATCTTTTATGTTTTCTGATGAAATTTCAGTCTCTTGTCAAATTGAGGTCATTACTTTGTCGATTGGCATGCATATTTAGGCAAATTGGCAAGTGTGCAATCCTGTATGACTCACATCATTGCCAAATGGCAGTTAGCTAACTTCTGCTTGCATGAAAAGGGGACAGCTTATTATCAGGTCCAACTTGGTGGAAAAGGATACATAGTTAGTGTCTGATGCACATATCTAGATGAAATGGGACACATATGTTTTTCCTCTTCCATAGATGATCTTTTCCATTTATATTGTTGCCATAAGTGTTTCATCATCCAAATGTTTAAATTCTGTATAACGATTCCAAATAGCATTGAACCATTCAGATTTGGGCATTGGGCATCACAGATGTGCTAAATCTAGTAACAGAGGGATGGCTAGAACATGGTTTCCATGCCTCAAGGGAAGAGACATTTTTAATAACCTTTGCTAAAACAGCTCTACAGTGTGTTTTTGTCAATAGAGCTCAGAGACTCTATAATTGTGTAGAGGTTGAGAGAAATCACATCAGACTATAACAGTTTTTCAAACCTTTTAAAGTGTATCTGCAACCCATTGTAAATAGAGCCAATGATCACAATGTATTTCTACTTTGGAACACTTTTACTTTACTCTAGGCAGTAAGAATGAAGGTGTGAGAAATGGCATGCTTATAGGCAGTAGGTAGCATGAAACATATCTCTGGTTGCCTTGCAGGTCATTTATTTATGAACCTTAAAAAACAAATCATACAACTCCCAGAATTTTTATTTACTAAATGCTGAAGTTTTATGGGAAGCTTTTGAAATTTGAAATTTAAAAGAGCCAACATATTTAAAAGTTTTAGGGAAATAATATATTTCCCATATCTAGCAGAAACTGAGCTAGACAAACATATTTGTGATTTCCAAAAAGGGTTAGCACTCTAAAGACTGTAGGCAAACAAAATGCTAACAAGTTTAATTATTCACAATGGCACATTTATGGAGAGTATAATGTCACAATCAATGATTACAAGCTCACACAAACAGCACTGTAATAATTCTACAAGGCGTGTTCAGAAGTGAAATAATTTAGAATTTGAAATCAATAGCATTTATAGACATTGGAAATGTCAAATGGAAAATGAATGCCAGTGTTTATATTCTTTCAAGAGCATTTTTACTTCTTGGATTTTAATTATTCCTTAAAAGATTTCCTAGTACCTGAAAGCAAAACAAACAGTGGCCCTTTTGTGGCTCAATTAACTCTTTCAACAGAGTTAGACTCTTCAGGGAGCTGTGTTATAAACAAGTCATCATGAGCAGTGAGTTGTCCCAGGTCCTTCTCTGTGTAACAACACTCTCTTGGCTTCTCTTTCTATGTCCTCTTGGACTTTCTGTCCCACAATGCTTTGCTCCACTTGTTCCACTTTACTCTCAGACTTTAAATTCTTTGGTACAAATAGTTTTTACCATGAGGTATTGCTTTGATAAGTCATTAAATTAAAATATTCCTCATAATTAAAATTAGGGGAAATTGAATGACAGATATATGTGAACTCTCCACACTATCTTTTCACCTTTTCTATAAATCTAAAATCATTCCAAAAGAAAAGTTATTTTTAAAAAATCCTTTTAGAATTCCTGGAATTCTTCTATGTATATAAAAATATCAATTTTTCCATATTATCTGGTAAAAATAAAGACAGAAACCTGTGAGAATTAGATACAGTTTCCAAAAAGTGTAACATTTATGGTTGTTCTTGTCAATTGCTATTGCCTAGTAAGAAATAATAGCAACAATAATAGCTATCTCTTATTGAATGACCTACTATGAACAAAGCATCTGTTCAGTTTTTCTTTAATATTTATTTTTTAGTTGTAGTTTGACACAATCTATTTATTTTATTTATTCATTTTTATGTGGTGCTGAGGATTGAACCCAGGGCCTTTCAAGTCCTAGATGAGCACTCTACTGCTGAGTCACAACCCCAGTCCTCTGTTCATGTTTTTACTTACATTATCCTTTAAATCTCACAAAATTTCCCCAAACTATGACTTTTTATGCTAAATATGGTTCCATATATTGTGTTTGGAATAGTAATTAGCAGATGTCAGATTCCACCAGGTCTGACTCCCAAGCCAATGCTGCCTCCCTTCAATGAGGGAATATTTCTATTATTTACTAGTTTCAAGTACTCCCCCCCCCCCGACACCCATACCACACATCTCACACACACACACACACACACACACACACACACACACATAAATGCTCAAAATAACCCTGCAAACAAGTTTTTGCCATTAGTCTTAAAATCAAAAGGAAAAATCTTGACATTTTCTAGTAAAGCCTGTTTTAGTTATGAAAGCATTTAACTGTCAACTCTAGTCTTTGCTGATACTTTTTTAGGTTTCTGAAAAAAAAAAAAAGATGTATTTAACCAATTGTCCATTAATGGAGTGATGTCCAATTGCCTTATGTACCACCAAATTACCTATCATCTAAGGAAGAAAGGGAAGAAAATTTAATTTCAGGTTACTCCAGAAACTATGGCAACCAGGCTGTTTGGCAGCCAAAGGGTGTAAAATCCAGATTAGATAGATGGATATATTTACATATTCACTTTTACATTAAACAG
Organism: Urocitellus parryii; assembly: GCF_045843805.1. NCBI lineage: Eukaryota > Metazoa > Chordata > Mammalia > Rodentia > Sciuridae > Urocitellus > Urocitellus parryii. The sequence goes on from NC_135541.1 coordinate 77,250,910, forward strand.
AGTGGATGACACATCCCTGTATAAAACCTATTATTTAAACACTTCAAGTGAAAAGTGTTAAAATAAATGACTCATGACTTATGAAGTGTTAAAATAAACGTTTATTTCAACACTATACATGTCATAAGCCATTTATTTCAACACTTTCTACTTCAGAAGATTTCACTCAGACAAGAAGAAAAGATCTCATTTGCCAAGCGTATGTCAAGAGGCCAAGACACAGGATAAAACTGGAGATTTGATGGCAGAACTTTGGTTTGAGGAGGCTCCAATCAGAAGGTAGGATGGGATGTTTGATGCTTTACACCTTGTAGAAGCTGTATGGATGTGGTAAACTGTTCATCAACACCAATAACATTGGCTAAATTTAGACATCACATTTAAATTAATTAATTCTTAGACTTCAGGGCAGGCCTAAGCATCGTATTATAATTAATGCCACGTTTGAAGTATTTCTCAAAAAAAATATGCTTTATTTTATATCTCCACTTCTCATAGGAGCATAATGGAACCCAAAGTCTTCAGGGAACAAAGATTCCAAAAATAAAGGCAGTTTCATAAGCATAATAAGTGCACACACTTGTACAGTAGTTCTATATGATAAGCTCCATTGTAACTGCTATTCAAATGTTAAATAATCTAATCCTACAGCAATATGAACAGGGTAGATACTTTAACTTCTGTCATTTTTTTTCTTCAAATGGGGTAGTCAAATCCAGAGTGGCTGAGTAAACTGAGGAAGGGAAACCAGTACATTGTGGCCAGGATTTTACTTCAGGCATTGGCTCCAGGCTCTGTCCCAGTCCCTGTGCTGGGCTGCTGCCTGCTTTTAGTAACAGTGGCAGACCATTCTGTCTTAAGCTCTGGAATCTGTGTGGCTTAAAAAGTCAAATTTGTTTCTTCACTTTCAGGCAGGGTCAGACCAAATGGATGAAAATTTCTTTTGTAAATTCTCTCTAGTAAGAAGTACTGATGATACTGATACAAGAAATCAGTATTAATGGATTACTAACAGTGTTGACCAATGACTGTTGAAGTTCTTTCAGTTTTGCCTATTTTAATACTTTATTTTTCTATAATAGGTGGACTGTAATTGAAATAGCAATGTCTGATGGTGACTGAGTTAGTTCCTTTCAGTATGATCCCTTGATAAAAATGCTGGAGAAATGTTTTTTTTCTTTAAGCAAACCCCATAATAGCAGACCTCATGTTTCACACCCACTTTTTTTTTTTAAAGAGAGAGAGAGAGAGAGAGAGAGAGAGAGAGAGAGAGAATTTTTAATATTTATTTTTTAGTTCTCGGTGGACACAACATCTTTGTTGGTATGTGGTGCTGAGGATCGAACCTGGGCCGCACGCATGCCAGGCGAGCGTGCTACCGCTTGAGCCACATCCCCAGCCCTCACACCCACTTTTTAATAACTAATAATGGCAAATACCTCTCACTCTCCCCTACCCCACCTTCTTTCCCTTCCCCTCTTCCTCAACTTTCTTATTCTGCCTGTCAATTATGTTTTCCTCTTATTTGACATTTTTTTCCCTTTACCTTCCATTTTTTTATTACCTCTATCATTTCCCCACAGATGGAGCACTAAGACAAAAATAATTGGATATTTAATATTCCCCAATATTCATAATTTTACAAATCTGCAAATAATTGGAACATATAATATGAAACCATATATTCTATATGGAGATACATAATTTTGTTCATAAACCAGACTTTAACTTACTAGTCCTCTGTCCATCCTGCCTTCCCACTTCACATCACCATGATTACTGATCATTTCCTTTTGAAATTTCAAGGCCAAAAATTGGTAAAGAGATGTCAGGAAACTGAGGGCACGGTAACACATGAGGAATATATTTTTGACCTACATAATGTGAAGAAAACTTCTGAGATGCTCATTATTAGAATATTTGACATTCAAAAAATATAACTAAAATGTGGCAAAATTATAAAATGTACACAAAAATGGCACAGAAATATTTTCAATCATAAGCTGGATAATAATATCATATGTACTTATATATTTACAAAACCTTTATAGTAGATATTTTGTTATTTGAATATAAATTACATCAGATAATATACCTTTGCTGTAATTTATCCATACTATATAAATCAGAACTAAATTTTAATAAATGATACCTGAAATATAAGGATTATTATTGAAAGCTTTTTTTTTTCTTTTTGCTTTTTTTGGTACCAGGGACTGAACTCAGGGGCGCTTAACCACTGAGCCACATTCCCATTTTTTTTTTTTTTAAATTTTGAGACAGGATCTCACTAAGTTACTAGGGCTGGCTTTGAACTTGCAATCCTCCTGCCTCAGTCTCCTGAACCTCTGCAGTTACAGGAGTGCATCACCATGCCCCAATGAAAGCATATTTTGATACAATGGAACTAATATCTTCCCAACTGTTCTTCAATTTAAGAAAAGTTCCATAGCATCAATTTTTAATAATCTGAATTTAAAGTTAACTGTAAATAAATTTAAGTTATACATATATAATATTCAAATATTTTTATTCATTAATTCCACTCAGTAAATCAGCAGCTATGATCAATTACTATGCTTGGAAGTGATAACATAAATGAGGTAGACATTATCCCTGTCTTTAAGAAACATACAATCTAGAAGTAGGAAGTTATAAATGATTTATTATAGTGCATGTTAATGGCTCCAGGAAAAGCTGAGCAAAGAATCATGACATTTGGGAGGAAGGGGTATTGTACTTTGGTTGGGTCATCTTTAATATGGATGAAAAATGGGCTAAGTCTTAAAGGACAAGTATCGATTTAGAAGGCAGAGAAGGAGGGATGGGAATCAGAGACTGAGGGAAGTGCATGAGGAAGCGATAAAGATCTGGAAATAATTGGAATAGTTGGTGCATAAAGGATGGATTAGAAAGATGAGGAGTGTGGCAGGTGGCCCTGGGACATATATCAGAGCCCCTTCAACTAACACTGGTTTCAACTGTAGCTAATAGGGCCAGTTCCATGTCACCATTACTGACCCCAATAAAGCAGACTCTGCTAAGCTTCTTTGTACTTTCTGTCCAAGAGTTTCTCTGATACAGCAAGAGCCCACTAGACATATGTATTATAGCCACAGAGGTGCAGGGTCAGTCCCCAAATGGTGTTAGCTAAGTTAGTGACTCATTGAGAAATACTCCAGCCCTCCATCCTTCCAGTGGATCATCATGTAAAGCCTCTATCCTCTTCCCAGGAGTTCACAACTGTGACCTAAAATCAACATACTCTTCAGTTTGCTTTTGCTCTTCCTCTGTGCAGTGTTCTCTCCTCCCTGAGATCTGCTCTTTTTTTTTTTCCAAATAAACCATCTGCATCCAAGTTCTTGTTCTTATGAAAGGATAGTTTGCAAAAGTTCCTATATGCCACACTGAGCATTTGGGGGGGTTGGTCCTTTCTTATAGGAATGAGAGGGCCTCTGAGTATTTTGAGCAGGAATTTACCAGATAAGATGATATTTAACATTTAGTGATGATGGTGGTGCTGCCTAAGGCAAAGGGAGAGCAAAAGTGAAAGTGAAGAGATTAGTAGAAGGTCACAGAAGAATTAAGTTTATAAGTACATGGATTGGGTTAAGTCAAGTCTACAGAAATAGAAAATGAGGTAAAAAATAATTTGCATTCACAGAGGGGACTTACAGAACTTCATGATTAATTAGACATGTAGTATAAGAGGGTAGGAGATATCAAGAGAACTCAGAGGTTAATGTCATTAACTATGATAAGTTTTAAGGTTTATGAATGATAATAAATCTTGGATCTGGGCAGGTACCGTTCAGATAGAAAACAGCTGAATTACTTAAGAAAATGGAAGATAGCCCAATAATTATATTTTGGTTTGCTACTCAGTATCTCTAGTACTGCATAAATGGGTTTCTGTAAATGTCATATTTATAAATAGTACCCTTGAATTGCAAGAGGTTGAGACAGTGTTGACTACTGCAAAGTTTGCTAAAATGATGCCCAATTGAAAAGCCATGTATAGATTTCAGGATCATAAAAACCTTAATATAAATTCTGTGTTCCTCTTATTAGCAGCCATAAGTTATATTTTAATCACTTTAAAAATAAAGCTAACACATCTATCTCATAAGGTTGTTGTGAGAATCAAACAAAATACTGAAAATAATTGAACCAATAAAAGTATTGCACAAATATTAGTTACTACATTATTTTAATATTTAATCATTTTGGATTGATGAATATGTAGCAACATGGATTCTGAAATTTCTTTTTTTTAATATTTATTTTTTAGTTATAAGTGGACACAATGTCTTTATTTTATGTCATGTGGTAGCAAACACAGTGCCTCATGCTTGCTAGGTGCAGTTTACCTCTGAGCCACAGGCCAGCCCAAGGATTCTTAAATCTCTGATGATGAGGAGGAGGATGATGGTTAAAATAACAACTCTTACTATGTGCTAGATAGATCTTGAAGTACTGTATTTTTGTTTTTAAGATAAATTCTACTGTGTATATTTAAGGAATACAACATTATCTTATAGTTACATGAAGGTAATAAAAATGTTACATGTTGAAGGAAATTAACATATGCCTTATCCTACAGTTGCCCTTTTGTTTTTTGTTTTTGTGACAAGAGTGGCTGAAATCTACTCATTTTGCATGAGTCCCACATGAAGTAGTACAATTTTCTTTGTTCTCATATTAGGTGTTAGATCTCTATAATTGTTCATCCTTCATACTTGCTGCCTTGAATCCTCTGACTTTCATCTCTGCATCACCTTCCCTGTCCCCCATCAATGGTGAGTAATTTTATATTGTCTATTAATGATGAGGATAGAAGTTGGAGACATAGACCAGTAAATAGAGGGCCAAAGTATTCGATCAAGATGGGGCAATGAGGCTAGATCAGTGAATGAAATCAGGTGGTATAACTGGAGGCAAGGTCAGTGCAAAAGGTCCAAATGGCATAATAGAGGGAAGAACTTCAAGGAGTGGTGACTGATGATTATATAATGGTGGTTTGAAAAAAAGAAGTGACATAATAAAACAATTATGACAATATTGTTATTTTTTACTCTCATTAAAACTCAGCAGTTTTATTTTATTTGTACACATCTTTCTCCCATATCCGTGCAAGTCAGACTAGCCAGATTGAAACAGGAAGATGATGTAGACAATGGCTGACATAGATAGGTGTGTACCTATCTTACCTATCTATGAGAAACTAATATAAACAGACAGGAATGTACACATTTCTTTTCATATATATATATCTGTCTGTATGTAAACAAATGCACACACACACACACACACTCACACATACATACACCCAAAGTTACCTTTCACCACTGTCATTCCTGGCAGATGAAACACTATAATCATTTTATGGCTGAGTGGCATACAATGCAATGAAAGGTCTTCAAAGGGAAAAAAAAATCATGTTTTCACCCTTTTACTTTCCTCAGCAGTGATTAGTTCTAGAAATATAAGGTATCATCACTTCTCAAAAAGTGCTGTAGGTTATAAGATTGCTCCTCTGAAGTTGGCAACATGTAATAAATGTGCTTTATTCCTAAACATCAATCAGTTTCAAGAATGGCAGTTGCTTGTAGAATGGTAATAATAGAAATAGTCAGTTAATAAGTACTATAGGCATTAAAACACTGGATGACAGATGGTAAGACTTCTTGCTATGAAAGAATACTCTCTTATATAATTATGGTTTTATAACTAGTTACATCAGTTTCTAAATATTTAGTTTTTAAGATTTATGTGTCTTTTTAGTAATGAAACTTATATGGTAGTGTTCTGTATCGAGATAAGAAATAAGATAGAAGTATATTAAAAAACTACAGTGAACATACTCTGGGTAGATGAGATGGCACTAGGTTATTTAATTTAAAGGGTGCCCCAATTTAAATATTTACTAAAATTACATTTTAATAATTACTAAAAGTGCAATTTAGAAATATTTTAAATCACTGCAAATGTATAGAATTGAAATAAGTATATTGGAAGAGTTACAATTACCCCCAAATTTAAAATGTTCAAGCATTTTGTAGAATTGTTATATGGATCTACTTTATGGAGTATATGACTTACTTAAAAATGGTGATTTTTATTTTCTAAAGCAAAATATCATTGTATATTGAATATATAGAAAAATGAGTTATCTAACCCAAATGGAATTGTATTGTGCCAGAGAGGAGGTTTATTAAATGTCAAAGAAGCATAGCAGAGTTTGGGAGCTCAGAGAAAAGGTGAGAGTAGTAGGAAATACCTGGAGGAGGTGACCATCAAAGGGAAAAAAATCAGGTAAGAGGACAACAGGCATCCAGAACTTCAGAAGTGTTCTGAAAGAGGACCTGGAAGTGAGAATCAAGATTCTGTGCTGTCTTTATAGAACAAGTGGTGGACTGTTTGCTTTGATTGACAGTGTGCAAGATGATGATGACGTATGGATTAGGGTATAGATGGTTGATGTACTGTGGAGATTTAGTCTAGAATGACGAAAAATTTTAACAAGCAGTCATTGGCAAAAGTGTCTAGGCTTCTCTTTCTGTGCTAAATAGATTCTGAAGTTGATTTAAATGTAATTAGAAGAGAGAAAAGGAAGGGGAATGAACATGTGTGTGTATGCTAGGTACTGAGACAGGCAGGCACCTGAGTTTAGAGCATGCTACTCATCTGATCATACTTCTTCCTACTCATATATATTTGAAATCATGCCAATCCAAAAATATTTTAGAAATCCGATTGCACAACCCTGAGAAAATCAAGTATCAAATGCCATTTGCTTTTGGAGATGACATTATGAAAACCTCCCTTGAGGAAGAGTAAAAGAAGAATATGTTCAGAAACAAAGAACCAATTTGTGTATCTTTCGTAACTTGCCAGGAAGGAATATTAGAAGAGAAATCTGGTCAAATGGCTATTTCATTTAAAGGAAATCATTTAAGAAGGTGGTTTCAAAATTATGACTTTTCCTTTGAAGATAAAACAGAGATTTAGACTGGAGACTCAAGTGAGAAAAGGCCTTTGGCACGTGGTATTTAATGTACCCTCATATTGGCTATTTGAAATCTGATTTTGGGGGGTATTATCTTCATTTCACAGTGCAGATACAGAGGTCATCAGCTGGTAACATGTTTATGACATTTAAACCCCATAAGTTATTTGCATCATTCACACAACCTTTACCAAATAACTCCTGAAACACTAAACAACTTGTAGTTTCTTGAGGCCCTCACATTTATTCATACCATTGTGTCATTTCTCTTGCTATTCCTACTGCCTGAAAAGAAATTCATACCTTTTCCTCATCCTTTAATTTAATGCCAAATATTACATTCTTTGGGGAACATTGTTGGACCATGCTCACTCATCAAATTCCTTCCCTTTGGTTCCCTGTAGCATATGCAGGAATACCACTTTGAATGACAGCAATGCCACCTGTTTCTTCTTTTTAAAGTGTGAGCTTTCTAAGGGCAGGAGAAATGTCTAGTTACTGCCTTGGCTGTCAGCATATCCACAGAAAAGAAATAGGGCTAAGCTTTAAGATACACCTAGCTCACTCAGACAAGTTTCTGAAGCTCTTCAAGTCAGCTTCCTCATATATGAAATGAGGCCAAGAAAAGTATATGTCTTAAAGGGTTAGATGAGAAACTGCATGCAAAATGCTCCACAGGGCCTAAGATATTGTAAGCCCTTCATAAAAGTTAGTTCATCACCCCATTGTCACCTTCATCATCATTATTCCTAGTAATTAACAAAATTCATTATCAGTTTCCTGATAAAAGGACTATACTTATTTTCCTCTAAAACGTGAAGAGGATTAGTTTCAAGCTTTATAAATACTGTTGTCATTGGAAGATTGCCACTTGAGATTTTAGAGACATGATGAAAAATAAATTAATATTTCCTTTATGTTTATATTTTGCCTTAATTTTTGATGGAAGTCTCTAAAGAATGAACAATTTGGAAAGGAAACAATCAAGAACATGAACAGAGAGCCTTCAGAAAGAGAGAGAAAATCTTTACCATCTGTACCTCAGAGCATTGATCTCCAGGATATACAAAAAAAAAAAAAAAACTCAAAAAACATAACACCAAAAACATAAATAATCTAATCAACAAATGGGCAAAGGAACTAAACAAGCATTTCACACAGAAAAAAACATATGAAGAAATGTTCAACATCTCTAGCAATTAGAGAAATGCAAATTAAAACTACACTGAGATTCCATCTCACCCTAGTCAGAATGGCAATTATCAAGAATACAAGTAACAATAAATGTTGGTGAGGATGTGGGAGAAATGGTTCATTCATACATTGCTGGTGGGATTGCAAATTGGTGCAACAACTCTGGAAAGCAGTATGAAGATTCCTTAGAACACTTGGAGTGGAACCACTATTTGACCCAGTTATCCCACTCCTTGGCTTATACCCAATAGGCTTAAATCAGCATACTATAGTGACACAGGCACATTCATGTTTTTAGCAGCTCAATTCACAATAGCCAAGCTATGGAACTAACCTAGGTGCCCTTCAACAGATGAATGGATAAAGAAAATATGGCATATATGCACAAGGGAATATTACTCAGCCATAAAGAAAAATGAAATCATGAAATTTGCTGGTAAATGGATGGAACTGGAGAATATTATGCTAAGTGAAATAAGCCAGTCCCCAAAAAACCAAAGACCAAATGTTCTCTCTGATATGTGGATGCTAACCCATAACAAGGGAAGGTAGAGAGGAGAAATATAGAAGTTCATTCAATTAGACAAAGGGTAATAAAGGGAAGGGAGGAGTCATGGGAAGAGGAAAGACAGTAGAATGAAGCAGACATAATTTTCCTGTGCTCATATATGAGTACACTACCATTGCAACTCCACATCATGTGCTACAAGAAGAATGGGATCAAAATTGGAATGGGTTGCATTCCACATGTGTTAAAATATGTCAAAATACACCCAACTATCATGTATATCTAAAAACAAAAACAACAACAATAAAAAAAGAGTAATTTGGTGGGCTGGGATGGAGGCTCAATGGTAGAGCCCTTACCTAGCATGTGTGAGGCACTGGGTTTGATCCTCAGTACCACATATCAATAAATAAAATAAAGGTCCATTGACAACTAAAAAAAATTAAAAAGAGCAACTGGAATACATAAAATATGTAGAAAGGACAGTATCATTCTTCTTATTTCTCTTTCCCTTTTAGGAGGTAGGAATTATAAGACATTTTGTGAGAGAAAGATAATATTAAACTTAGGTACATAGCCAATTTCATACTGGATCCATACTGGGAAAGAAAACAATGAATGTTACACTTCATTTATAATTTATACTGTGAACATGATAAGGACTAGTATATTCTCAAATCAAATTAATCCACAGTTTTAGCATTTAAGACACAGTGAAAAATCCCTAATTCAAGTGTACAGTATCACCTATAAAGCCAAAATAAATGGAGAAAGATAAGAGTTCTCAGTCTTGGGTTACAGTGTCAATGTAAGACTTGAGCTGTGTTAATTCAACAAGCTTGATCTTGATTGCTAAGGCATGCTTGTCAATATTTAGTTCCCAGGGGGCATGTCAGGGGCCTTTAAAGAAACTAGCTTAAATACAAAATACTATAGCAAGATTTGTGATCCTTTTCCTAATGCTCAGATTAAACTGAAGATTTTTTTCTTTTAGCTTTTTAAACCAGGAACGTGTTTTCCATACTCCTATGGTAACAAGAGAAGGAGAAATTGCATAAGAGAATTGTAAATGCTGTTATTAGGGCTTCTTGAAACCCAGATAAAATTCTGTCACATGAAATCACTCTGAAGCTTTTATCTGAAATACCATTTCCTCACCATGATTACAATATACAAAAAAAAAAAAAACTTGGGAAAAATGTTAATCTGCATTCAGAAGGAAATATAATACAGATAAGATGATGGGCAATGACTTCCATAAACCCAGAAACAGTTTGCAGTTTTAATCTCTCTACAGTTAGAATCTTCTACAATGATACTGCAAAGTTTCTGATCTTCTGTAAGTTTTTTTTTTTTTTTTGTATTGCTTAAAGTGCTGACTCATTAAAGCAATGACACTTAAGAGTGTGGATCAATCTTACAAATATAAAACATGATATGAAAAATAGTATTTTTCTAAGTTAATACATTTCTCTTTACCATCTGATTTTTATGGCTTAATAAATATTGATTTGAAATTTAAAATTTTCCTTTCTATTGAGCCTGAAAAAAATATTCTATAAATTTGGATATGATGAAGATTATGACCGAAAAACACACAATAAACAGATATTCATATAATTGAAAAGTTATCTTCACTTGATGATCAAAATTTTCATACATCAAGTTCTTATAGCTGAAAATGGTCTTGATATTATCTACTTGTTTTTTTTTAAATTTTTATTCTTAAAAGAATGACTAAAGAGAAAACCAGATCAATGCTATAACAAGGATTAGGCTGGAACAACAGGAAGAGCCAGATCATGATCCAGGGACTATCGGTTAAACAAAAAGAGCTGTGATTGGTAATTCTAATTTTTAATATTTAAATGGCCTATTCGTAGTCTATAAATTTCTGAATTAAAAATGCTAACAATTCATTGAAATAATGCCACTCTTGTTTTATCATATTTATTTTACTAAGCTAAGATAAACATATAAAAACATCCTTAAATTCTATTTGAAATTTTTTGTGGTGATAAATTTTTCCATCAATGTCCCTGATTTAATCTGCCTAAATATCAGTTGACTTTCACAACTATCATCATATTTTATGGATGAGAAATGACTCTGATGCATCAGGCAAGTCCAATCCAATAACACAAAGATAATATATTTAAACCAGGCTTGAAGCTGGGTCTAATGATTGTAGCTTGATATTTATAAACATATCAGAAACTTCATGATTAAGGGAAAACTTAAAAACAAACATGCTGTGACTTTTGGGCCTAAAAATATTTTTTTCTAGAAATATTACTCTCTGGCATGTGTCAAAAATCCAGTTATGAGAAAGATAAGACTTTCTAGTTTTCACTTATATTGCCTTGTCTTTTCTAAGAAAACCCCTTCAATTTTCCCCTAATAAATAACAGAGGTACGACTGGATGTTTTCAGTGTCCCTTTTATCTCTGGACACTGCCCTTATTGGACACTGGAAATCTTAATTATAAATTACATCGCACCACATTCACTCTTCTTCATCACACTTCTGCCTCACTGTTATGTGCTGTTTCTCAAGGTCCCAGGCCCATGGTAGTAAGTCTTTTGCCCGACCCTTCCATGTGCTTGGTGTTCTAAATTTACATATTATTGCATGATTGGCACTTTTCATCATGCACATCTTGTCTCAATGTCATTTCTCAGAAACACCTTCCTGGAGTCCCAGTCTGAAGTTCTGTCCCTTTCTCTATCATACTTATGTCACCTAGTTTTCTTATTTTCACAGAAGTGTGGAGTAGCTAAGATTGTCCTTACTCATAGTTCATTCTCTTTCTCACCATTCTCTGCTTCCTGCTTTCTTCACTGCTTTATATTCAGACTTTAGAATATTACCTGCATATGGTAGGCTCACTAATAAATGTTTAATATGTAAATACTCAAATCAGAATCTCTTTAATATCCAGATGTAATATACCCTACAAAAAATAGTTTTAAGAATAACATTTGCCACTGGGTGTACACAGCTATAATCCCAGTGGCTCCAGAGGCTGAGGCAGGATTGCAAGTTCAAAACCAGCCTCACCAATTGTCTCCCTACACAATTTAGGGAGACCCTGTCTCAAAGTTAAAAAATAAAAAAGGGCTGGAATGTGGCTCAGTGGTTAAGTGCCTCTGTGTTCAATCTCTAGTACCAAAAACAAAAATTTGTCTTTATTAGTGCCATTTATGGTTACTTGAATGTGGCAGAATTTGTGTCACTAGGATATACAATATCTCACTTATTTTTTATTGTGCAATGTGTGGTTTTTATATTAATATTGATCATGAGAAGATAATGATCTTTTAATCTCACTAAACTTTCAAACATAATTTTTTAGATCATTCTATGTACACTACTGTGCTCAATTTTAAACATGTAACCCATCTACTCATACATCAGAAAATTTTGGTATTCTCCATGTAAATGATTAATTTCTTAAGAAAACCCAATTCCTTCATTATAGTTCAAGCCTGATTTCTCCAATCAGAATTTTATAAATTAAACATTCCATATCCAATATATTCTACAGCATTTTTATAACAAAAGGAAATGTTTTGTTCTATAAATAAAATTTACTTTTATTTTTTTTTTTTTTTTTTTTTTTTTCCTTTTAAAATCCTAAGAAATTGATTTTATTTTTTTTTTTTTTTTTTTTTTTTTTTGCATTTTATTTATTTATTTATTTATTTTTTTCCCACTCTTTTTTTTTTTTTTATTGGTCGTTCATAACATTACATAGTTCATAATACATCATATTACACGGTTTGATTCACGTGGATTATGAACTCCCCCTTTTACCCCATATACAAATTGCTGTATCATATCAGTTTCCCTTCCATTGCTTGACATATTGCCTTTCTAGTGTCTGATGTATTCTGCTGTCTGTCCTATTCTCTACTGTCCCCCCTCCCCTCCCCTCCCCTCCCCTCCCCTTTTCTTTCTCTACCCCTTCTACTGTAAATCATTTCTTCCATTTGTATTATCTTGTCTTGCCCCTCCTTTCCTCTTATATGACATTTTGTATAACCCTGAGGATCGCCTTCCATTTCCATGCAATTTCCCTTCTCACTCCCTTTCCCTCCCACCTCTCATCCCTGTTTAATGTAAATCTTCTTCTCAAGCTCTTCGTCCCTACCCTGTCCTTGTTTACTCCCCTTATATCAAAGGAGTCATTTGGTATTTGTTTTTTAAAGATTGACTAGCTTCACTTAGCATAATCTGCTCTAATGCCATCCATTTTCCTCCAAATTCTATGATTTTGTCATTTTTTAATGCAGAATAATACTCCATAGTATATAAATGCCACATTTTTTTTATCCATTCATCTATTGAAGGGCATCTAGGCTGGTTCCACAGTCTTGCTATCGTGAATTGAGCTGCTATGAACATCGATGTAGCAGTGTCCCTGTAGCATGCTCTTGTTAGGGCTTTAGGGAATAGACCGAGAAGGGGAATAGCTGGGTCAAATGGTGGTTCCATTCCCAGCTTTCCGAGAAATCTCCATACTGCTTTCCAAATTGGCTGCACCAATTTGCAGTCCCACCAGCAATGAACAAGAGTGCCCTTTTCCCCACATCCTCTCCAGCACTTATTGTTGTTTGACTTCCTAATGGCTGCCAGTCTTACTGGAGTGAGATGGTATCTTAGGGTAGTTTTGATTTGCATTTCTCTGACTGCTAGCGATGGTGAGCATTTTTTCATGTACTTGTTGATTGATTGTATGTCCTCCTCTGAGAAGTGTCTATTCAGGTCCTTGGCCCATTTATTGATTGGGTTATTTGTTATCTTATTGTCTAATTTTTTGAGTTCTTTGTATATTCTGGTTATTAGGGCTCTATCTGAAGTGTGTGGAGTAAAGATTTGTTCCCAGGATGTAGGCTCCCTGTTTATCTCTCTTATTGTTTCTTTTGCTGAGAAAAAACTTTTTAGTTTGAGTAAGTCCCATTTGTTGATTCTATTTGTTAACTCTAGCGCTATGGGTGTCCTATTGAGGAATTTGGAGCCCGACCCCACAGCATGTAGGTCGTAGCCAACTTTTTCTTCTATCAGATGCCATGTCTCTGATTTAATATCAAGCTCCTTGATCCATTTTGAGTTAACTTTTGTGCACGGGGAGAGATAGGGATTCAGATTCATTTTGGTGCAAATGGATTTCCAGTTTTCCCAGCACCATTTGTTGAAGATGCTATCTTTCCTCCATTGCATGCTTTTAGCCCCTTTATCAAAAATAAGATAGTTGTAGTTTTGTGGATTGGTTACTGTGTCCTCTATTCTGTACCATTGGTCCACCCGCCTGTTTTGGTACCAGTACCATGCTGTTTTTGTTACTATTGCTCTGTAGTATAGTTTGAAGTCTGGTATCGCTATACCGCCTGATTCACACTTCCTGCTTAGTATTGTTTTTGCTATTCTGGGTCTTTTATTATTCCATATGAATTTCATGATTCTTTTATCGATTTCTGCAAGATATGCTGTTGGGATTTTGATTGGCATTGCATTGAACTTATATAGGACTTTTGGTAATATCGCCATTTTGATGATGTTAGTTCTGCCTATCCATGAGCAGGGTATATTTTTCCATCTTCTAAGGTCTTCTTCTATATCTTTCTTTAGGGTTCTGTAATTTTCATTGTATAAATCTTTCACCTCTTTTGTTAGGTTGATTCCCAAGTATTTTATTTTTTGGGGGGATATTGTGAATGGAGTAGTTGCCCTCATTTCCGTTTCGGAGGATTTGTTGCTGATATACAGGAATGCCTTTGATTTATGCGTGTTGATCTTATATCCTGCCACTTTGCTGAATTCATTTATTAGCTCTAATAGCTTCTTTGTAGACCCTTTTGGGTCTGCTAGGTATAGAATCATATCATCTGCAAATAGTGATAATTTAAGTTCTTCTTTTCCTATTTTTATGCCTTTAATTTCTTTTGTCTGCCTTATTGCTCTGGCCAGTGTTTCGAGGACTATGTTGAACAGAAGTGGTGAGAGAGGGCATCCCTGTCTTGTACCAGATCTTAGAGGGAATGCCTTCAATTTTTCTCCATTCAGAATGATGCTGGCCTGTGGCTTATCATAGATTGCTTTTACAATGTTGAGGTATGATCCAGTTATCCCTAATTTTTCTAGAGTTTTGAACATAAAGGGATGCTGTACTTTGTCGAATGCTTTTTCTGCATCTATCGAGATGATCATATGGTTCTTATTTTTAAGTCTATTGATGTGGTGGATAACATTTATTGATTTCCGTATATTGAACCAACCTTGCATACCAGGGATGAATCCTACTTGATCATGGTGTATAATTTTTTTGATATGTATTTGAATCCGATTCGCCAGAATTTTATTGAGGATTTTTGCATCAAGGTTCATTAGAGATATTGGTCTGTAGTTTTCTTTCTTTGAAGTGTCTTTGTCTGGTTTCGGAATCAGGGTGATGTTGGCCTCGTAGAATGAATTTGGAAGTTCTCCCTCTTTTTCTATTTCCTGAAATAGCTTGAAAAGTATTGGTGTTAGTTCCTCTTTAAAGGTTTTGTAAAACTCTGCTGTATACCCGTCCGGTCCTGGGCTTTTCTTAGTTGGTAGTCTTTTGATGGTTTCTTCTATTTCCTCTATTGTTATTGGTCTGTTTAGGTTGTCTATATCCTCCTGGCTCAATCTGGGCAGATCGTAAGACTCAAGGAATTTATCTATGCCTTCACTATCTTCTATTTTATTGGAGTATAAGGATTCAAAGTAATTTCTGATTATCTTCTGTATTTCTGTAGTGTCTGTTGTGATATTGCCTTTTTCATCCCGTATGCTAGTAATTTGGGTTCTCTCTCTTCTTCTCTTCGTTAGCATGGCTAAGGGTCTGTCAATTTTATTTATTTTTTCAAAGAACCAGCTTTTAGTTTTGTCAATTTTTTCAATTGTTTCTTTTGTTTCAAATTCATTAATTTCAGCTCTGATTTTAATTATTTCTTGCCTTCTACTTCTTTTGCTGTTGTTTTGCTCTTCTTTTTCTAGGATTTTGAGATGAAGTATGAGATCATTTATTTGTTGGTTTTTTCTTTTTTTGAGGAATGAACTCCAAGCAATGAATTTTCCTCTTAGAACTGCTTTCAATGTGTCCCAAAGATTCCGATATGTTGTGTCTGTGTTTTCATTTAACTCTAGGAATTTTTTAATTTCCTCCTTGATGTCTTCTAATACCCATTGATCACTCAGCAACCTATTGTTCATTCTCCAGGTGGTGCTTGATTTTTCCTTTCTTCTTTTATCATTGATTTTCAGTTTCATTCCATTATGATCAGACAAGATGCATGGTATTATCTCTACCTCTTTGTATTGTCTAAGAGTTGCCCTGTGACATAGTATATGGTCTATTTTTGAGAAGGTTCCATGTGCTGCTGAGAAAAAAGTGTAGCTACTTGATGTTGGGTGGTATAGTCTATATATGTCAATTAAGTCTAGGTTGTTAATTGTGTTATTGAGTTCTATAGTTTCCTTATTTAACTTTTGTTTGGAAGATCTGTCCAGTGGTGAGAGAGGTGTGTTGAAGTCTCCCATGATTACTGTATGGTGGTCTATTAGACTCTTGAACTTGAGAAAAGTTTGCTTGATGAACACGGCTGCACCATTATTTGGGGCATATATATTTATGATTGTTATGTCTTGTTGGTGTATGGTTCCCTTGAGCAGTATGAAGTGTCCTTCTTTATCCCTTTTGATTAGCTTTGGCTTGAAATCTATTTTATTAGATATGAGTATGGACACTCCTGCTTGTTTCCGTGGTCCATATGAGTGATATGATTTTTCCCAACCTTTCACCTTCAGTCTATGTACATCTTTTCCTATCAAATGCGTCTCCTGTAGACAGCATATTGTTGGGTCTTGTTTTGTGATCCATTCTACTAGCCTGTGTCTCTTAATTGGTGAGTTTAAGCCATTAACATTTAGGGTTATTATTGAGATATGGTTTGTTCTTCTATCCATATTTGTTTATTGATGTTACTAAACCTGATTTGTTATCCTCTTTGACTACTTTCCCCCCTTTACTGTCCAACCTCCCATTGTTGGTTATCAATGTTATTTTCCATTTCCTCTTCCTGTAATGTTTTGCCAAGGATTTTTTGAAGAGATGGTTTTCTAGCTGCGAATTCTTTTAACTTTTGTTTATCATGGAAGGTTTTAATTTCATCTTCTAACCTGAAGCTTAATTTCGCCGGATACACGATTCTTGGTTGGAATCCATTTTCTTTAAGCCTTTGAAATATGTTATTCCAGGATCTTCTAGCTTTTAGAGTCTGCGTTGAGAGATCAGCTGTTATCCTGATTGGTTTACCCCTAAATGTAATCTGCTTCCTTTCCCTTGTAGCTTTTAAAATTCTCTCCTTATTCTGTATGTTGGACATCTTCATTATAATGTGTCTAGGTGTGGATCTCTTATGATTTTGCACATTCGGCGTCCTGTAGGCTTCTAGGATTTGGGATTCTGTCTCATTCTTCAAGTCTGGGAAGTTTTCTTGTATTATTTCACTGAATAGATTGCTTAATCCTTTGGTTTGGAGCTCTGTGCCTTCCTGTATCCCAATGACTCTTAAGTTTGGTCTTTTGATATTATCCCATAGCTCTTGAATGTGCTGCTCATGGTTTCTTAGTAGACTTGCTGAGCTATCTATGTTCTTTTCAAGTTGAAATACTCTGTCTTCATTGTCTGATGTTCTATCTTCTAAGTGATCCACTCTGCTGGTAGTATTCTCAATTGAGTTTTTAAGTTGGTTTATTGTTTCCTGCATTTCTAGTATTTCTATTTGTTTGTTTTTTATTACCTCTATCTCCCTGTGAAATTGATCTTTTACCTCCTGGATTTGTTTGTCGATGTGATCTTTCATTGTCTGATTTTGCTGTCTCATGTCTTCCTTGAGACTCCAGATCATCTGAAGCATGTATGTCCTGAGCTCTCTATCTGACATTCCATCTGTTGCAGCTATTACCTCTTCTAAAGTTGAGTTGACCTGCATTGCCTGTGGTCCTTTCTTTCCTTGTCGTTTCATACCGCTGGCGTTTCTTTCTGCTTGGTGAAATTGTTGTGTCTTTGATATTTTCCCTCTATTTATTTATATTGCTCTTGTATAGTTGGAAAATCACTCTTGCAGGGCAGGTAGTGGTTGTGATCCTCCTCCAATTAGTGTGAACCATCTACCATGCTGGCAGGCCCTAGGTCTGCTTTGCTGGTCGGTCAAAGGTCCACCTACTCAGCAGGCGCCAGGGGCACCTGTGTCACTCCGTAGGTTGCTGGGCCTAACCTCCTGATGGGTTGCAGGTTCGCCTCGTTTGCAGGCTCTGGGGGAGGGGCCGATTCCACCCCTCAGCAGGCTTTGGGCCCGCTCTGCTGTTGTTCACAGTCCCCCGCCTACCTGCAGACACTGGGGGAGGGGACGGGCCTAGCCCTCAGCCGTCCACCGGACCTGTCCTAGTGGGTCCGGTCCGCGTTCCCTGCAGGCGCGTGTATCTGCTGTCTCTTGGCTGGTTGCTGGGCCTGACCCGCCCGCCCTAGGCTTGCAGGTTCGCCTCGCTTGCAGGCACTGGGGGAGGGGCCGGTTCCGCCCCTCAGCAGGCTTTGGGGCCGCTCTGCTTTTGTTCACAGTCCCCCGCCTACCTGCAGACACTGGGGGAGGGGACGGGCCTAGCCCTCAGCCGTCCACCGGACCTGTCCTAGTGGGTCCAGTCCGCGTTCCCTGCAGGCGCGTGTATCTGCTGTCACTTGGCTGGTTGCTGGGCCTGACCCGCCCGCCCGTGGCTTGCAGGGTCGCCTCGCTTGCAGGCACTGGGGGAGGGGCCGGTTCCACCCCTCAGCAGGCTTTGGGCCCGCTCTGCTTTTGTTCACAGTCCCCCGCCTACCTGCAGACACTCGGGGAGGGGACGGGCCTTGCCCTCAGCTGTCCACCAGACCTGTCCTAGTGGGTCCGGTCCGCGTTCCCCGCAGGCGCGTGTATCTGCTGTCTCTTGGCTGGTTGCTGGGCCTGACCCGCCCGCCCGTGGCTTGCAGGTTCGCCTCGCTTGCAGGCACTGGGGGAGGGGCCGGTTCCGCCCCTCAGTAGGCTTTGGGGCCGCTCTGCTGTTGTTCCCAGTCCCCCGCCTACCTGCAGACACTGGGGGAGGGGACGGGCCTAGCCCTCAGCCGTCCACCGGACCTGTCCTAGTGGGTCCAGTCCGCGTTCCCTGCAGGCGCGTGTATCTGCTGTCACTTGGCTGGTTGCTGGGCCTGACCCGCCCGCCCGTGGCTTGCAGGGTCGCCTCGCTTGCAGGCACTAGGGGAGGGGCCGGTTCCGCCCCTCAGCAGGCTTTGGGGCCGCTCTGCTTTTGTTCACAGTCCCCCGCCTACCTGCAGACACTGGGGGAGGGGACGGGCCTTTCCCTCAGCTGTCCACCGGACCTGTCCTAGTGGGTCCGGTCTGTGTTCCCCGCAGGCACGTGTATCTGCTGTCTCTTGGCTGGTTGCTGGGCCTGACCCGCCCGCCCGTGGCTTGCAGGTTCGCCTCGCTTGCAGGCACTGGGGGAGGGGCCGGTTCCGCCCCTCAGTAGGCTTTGGGGCCGCTCTGCTGTTGTTCCCAGTCCCCCGCCTACCTGCAGACACTGGGGGAGGGGACGGGCCTAGCCCTCAGCCGTCCACCGGACCTGTCCTAGTGGGTCCAGTCCGCGTTCCCTGCAGGCGCGTGTATCTGCTGTCACTTGGCTGGTTGCTGGGCCTGACCCGCCCGCCCGTGGCTTGCAGGGTCGCCTCGCTTGCAGGCACCATAAAATTTACTTTTAAAGTCACAGGCATTCAGAAAAAATAGTACTTTAAAATATAAACTTATTGCCAATTGCCAGATTTTTAAAAAAGATTTAAAACATGGAGATATCCAGAAAAGAAAAAAACTTTAACTTTTACAAGAATTAGCTCATAACATTTTTTAATTTCGTATGGATTTCTGAGAAATTCTGTGGTATAACATCTGTATGACTAGTCCCTCTGAGATCAGAAGGGTGTAAATAAATGCCCCTAGGCAGCAGCATCCACTTGACTTAGCATGTTGAGGGAGAACCACTAGCTGGAGAATGAGAAATGGCACAATTGTGCTAGGAATGCTCAGCTGTTAGGAAGAGATAGCTCTGCACCATGGATAGAGTGTACAGAAAGCACCAAGGCAGAATTTAGCAGTGCTACCTAACACCCCATTAGATAGCATTGCTGTGTCCTGCAATCCAGGATCCTTGATCTTTGGTTTTCCCATGCAATCAGCTCAGTACTCTATTATACCTTGTCAAGTGACCTCTGGTGATCTGCAATTTTCCTCGTATTTTATGTGTATACTTTGGTGAATGCTACATAATCTAGTTTCGCCCCTCCTTTTAGTAGGCAAATGAGAAACAGGAGTTTTATTTAGATCAGGATAATTCATCTACCCCATAGCAGAAAGTTCCTGAAAAGCTCAGCATCTTAGCCCAAATGCTGACTTAAAAAGAAGAGTCTGGGGTGGGAATACATTTTTTTCTCATTTTGGGCTGGGACAAGCCTTTCAGGCAGTCTGAAGTTGTAGTTTGAAAAGGATTACTATTCCAGATCATTCTATTTTGGTGAGGATAAGGAAGCTTAAGATATGATTTAGTGTCTGTCAGTTCTGAGGACGTATAGAGTTTGAATCCAACTTTACAAAGTCCCTAGCTGTTCCAAAAGATCAGGTGGTATATTCTTTTTTCAGCAGTAAGCTGTCTTCTAAGCTACAGCAGAAGCTTTGTTGTCAGCAAAAGAGTATTGTACTTAAAATCACACCAGAATCCTTTTCTTCTGATGCCCCTTCAGTCACATTTGTGGACAACCTCTTCTCTCTGAGTCCTGGATCAAGTGTTTACAGGATTCTTTTTCAAGGATTAAATGAGAGGAGAAGCATTAAAGTGTGGTGTCAGAGCATCATGGAAGCAATCACTTGGTTCTCTTGTCAGCTTCATTAGCTGAGCACAGGGTCCCCACTGGTTGTAGAAGGGGATCAAAATTTGTGCTTGTTTAAAGATCATACTAACTAGGAAGGCCTGTCTCAGCAATCAGCTATTCCTTAGGAAGATGCATTATTAGCTACAGCAACAATTTGTATGTTTGTACCTGCCAAACATGATGTTGAAATTTAACTTCCATTAGGATAGTACTAGAAAGTAAAATCTCTAAGAAACATTCAGGTCACAAATATTCTGTTCTCACAAATGGCCCAATGCTGTTACCTCAGAAATGGGTTCATTTTCACAGGAGTTCATTAGCCCCCCTTAGAGCTCTCTTCTCTCTCTGTCTTCCTGCTTTGTGATACTTTTGGCCATATTATAATGCAACATGAAGGCCTTCACCAGGTGCTGGTACTTGGATTTTGGATTTTTCAACTACCAGAACTGTGAGCCAACATATTTCTTTTTGTTTTAAATTACTCTATCCGGGGTATTCTGTTAGAGTCTCACAAAACAAACTAAGATAACCCTTCTAAAAGCATATGCTTGTTAACAGCTCTGACTGACCCCCAATTTGTTCCAAAGTCTATATCTTTGAGTGCCTAATGATAGATTTTAAGATTGTTTGCTATTTTTATATGCTAGGCAATTTAGGCATATTATGCAATTAATACAAAAGATACTGTTACATATATTTTAATTGCATGATGAAGTATTTACAATTTTTGGTGAAATAAATGAGAATACAACTGAACCTATGGTATGTTTTCAATGCTGATAAAATATATATTTTTGGTGTGTATGTGTGTAAACTTATAAATATATAATGCATGAAGGTATGTGTATATATTAATGATGATTAGATCTAGATGATAAAATTACTGCTAGTTTTTATCTTCTATTTTATTATTCACACAAAATCTTTAATAACATTTGTTTTGGTAATAATTTGAATGTGTCAGAATCATTGGATTTCAGGTTATTACAATTTGGAGTAATCTGGCACAAGGGCTATGTATTATATTACTAGTGGCCTTGTCACTCTTTGAGTCTTTCAATTTTATAACTGGAAAAGGGAGGATTTCCTTACATTCAGAGGCATCTTATATTTGAACAAAAACTGCCATTATCTGACACTCAAATCACACAAATTGTAGTGTATGAACTACTTGTAAAATAGTGTGTAAACACTAACACCATGGATAGTAAATTGAAATATCAGAGATATGAGCTCATCCAATTGATAGTTTTCTTCATTTCACTCAGCATATCTACTTAGACGTCTAAGAGTTGTTTTCATACTGGATGATAAGCACCATGAAGGCTGAGCCAATGTGCGTTTTCTTTACATCTCTCCAGTGGCATGCCAGGCATATAGCTGGGTCTCAAGATTTGTTAACAGAAAAGAGGGGAGAAAAGTATGTAGGAGGGCAGTAGAAACCTTAAACAATTTCCTACTAGGATTCTGGTCTTCCCAAAGGAAGTACTGATGATCATGCTATTGAGAGCCATCCTAGATCCCCAGTGGCCTATCTATAGAGTCCCTGATCCTTGATCCTCTCCCTTCTCTATCTGTGCCTTCTTGCATATCTTCACCAAGTGCTGACATAGCTTATTTTAGAGCCCTTCGCTTGGGTTAAATCACATATCTCTATAAATATCTAATTAAAACATGCATACATTGTCTGTGAAAGTTCATTAGCTAAGCCATTTATACTGTTTCTCATTAACATAGGACACATAAATTCTGCTTTGAGAGAAGGATCAGAAAATTTTGCTATATAAGCAATCACTACCTAAGGGTAGAGCTTGGGAAACAAATATATGGCTCAAATGAAGAAAGGCAATATAGACATTGTCAATTTGTCTGCTCAAAGAAGCTAGAGAAACAAAGATAAACTTCATCTCCTTAAGTTCTTCAAGAGTCAGCTTTGCCTAGATGAACATTCTAAAGGGGAATTAGTAAAATAAGTTCTGTCACAAACTCTTACATGTTTGAAGCAATTTTAGTCGGAAAAACTTCTGCTTTTTACTTACTATCTGCTCCAAAGCATTTATCCAGAGCCCACAACTACATAGTATTGAGTTTATTAACAAAATATTACAAACTGATCATCAGGGCATTTTAGTGCATTTAGGGCATTCAAACTACTATGAGAGAGATACAAACAAATAATAACCATACAAAAGAAAATGTCCTTTGATAGGAGCACAATGAACATCTAATTTAGCTAGAGAATTCAGAAAAAGATGTGCTTGTACATTTCTGGAAACTGGGATTTCCCAGACAAGAGACAAGGCATGGAGTTGAAGAGCAGGGTACCTCTGAAGACAAGAGGGTGTTACCCTTTGGCAGAAGCACAGCAAAATCTGGGGCAGGAGGGAAAACTATTGACAGACAGCTCTCAGGATGAGCTGGTGGGCACAAAGACTTTGAAGAATGAAAGAAAACTGAATGTAGTATAGAGAGAAGAGAAAGAAGATAGGAGAAAAATGAAAGAATTAGAAATGGGTAGGAAAATGATAGTATTCTTAGAGATAACTCTGTGGGCTTGGAAGACAGGGGCCATCTCTGAAAAACATTAAGGAGGTAGGTTCCTTAGGCTTTAGAGACCAACCAGATGTCACAGCCTCCTCTTGTCACCTTAGAAGTGTAATGTATATATTGGAAGTAAAAACATAATGAAAGTCAAAGTGGTTGACAGTTTAAATTCAGTATTTTTCAAGAAATCTACATATTCTCCGTACTCTGCTAGATAGTATATTTTGAAAACCCTGTAAAAGCATCAAGCATATTAATCCATTTTGTCCCAAAGCCCCAGATATGGAGCGCCTATGAAAACTTGAATACAATATATAATATAATGTAATTATATAACATAATTATATAATAAGAATTAATTATATTATAATGTACTAATTATATTTATACTAATTAATATGATAATTATAAGCTCTAGACTATTATTTTCAATTGATATTAGCACATCTGTGTGGATTTTATTGAAATATTTGAAGAACTAAAAACTTGGAACTTAATGGGTTAATGCAGATTGAAATGACACAGAAAACAAACTATTAGGGCTTAAATATATAGACCATTTTCAGTGAATTCCCTACTCACTGGGGGCTTTCTACTTTACCACACCCCCAAATAGTTTTATTCCTCATTCTCCCACTTGGTGAACCACTGGATCACAATATTCAAGTGGAAGGATTTCCACATTTTGAATAATGGATCTGAACCTGTTCCCTTATGATGTGACATTCACTGTGTTCTTTTCCCTGAAGTATATTTATATCAGTAACCTTAGTTTCATTTGCCCTGACAGCACAGCATGCTCCTTTATAAGAGCAAACTGATACCCTGAGATAATTGTGAGACTCTTCGACAGATTTTTCTTTTTCTTTCTGAAATTTGAACTTAGGGCAACAGATTTTGTCAAAGGCAAACAAGCACATTTTCCTCTTTAAAAAAACCCAAGTTTTGAACACCTATGAAATGTCTGAATTCAATTTTACTCTAAGTTGGGTCACAGAAAAACCCAACTTATGGTTTTGTTTATTCTCTACTTTTTCTCCAACTTCTTCTACATTTTAAAATTATTTTATGGCAAAATTAATTAAAGGATAAAAATATGATAGAGGTCACAGGCAGGGAAGCTTATTTTTAGAATGGACTATATTTAACAACAAGCAGTCTGTGGCTTCCAGTTTGCATCTTTGTTTGCACAACAATTACTCAGCTATGGTATGTCTTTTAACTGAGTAAATGATCTACAACCTCTCTAAAATATGTTAAGGAGTTTATTTCCACCCGAATTCTCCTGACAAATACTAAAATAGATAACCTCAATAAGGCACTAATGAGATCATTATAACTAGTTTTGTGTGTATTTAAAGTACAGATTTAAGATCTTCATTAAAGATTAACTAGTGGAAAACTTCATTCAATCCCTCCAGTTATTTTTAAACCACCATATACTATAATTACATACATTCAATCATAAAACTTTCCATGGTGCTGAACACAACTGCACTTAGAATAAGAACAAACACATTACAAATCTAGGCTGTCTACAAAGGTTAATCTTTTAAAAGATTAATAATGTAATAATATTCACCGATTTCAAGGTTTTTTTTTTTGACTGAGAAAAAAGGTACATTATCACAAGTTATTTCATATTTTCCTGACTAAACTTATAGGAATGATTTTTTAGAATGTTTAAAAAGGAGGACTTTGAACTTTCTAATTATAAGGTGTCTCTGAGATCAGACAGGTATTTTCTGACCTGAAATCTATTAAAAAGAAATACAGAAAATCAACACAGAATTGCATATGCTACATTAAAGAAATGGTATTGTTATTCATCTATACTCTAACTAAACTATTCCTCTCACAAGATACCCCTTTTTAATATAGTATAATTACCTCCATACATACTGCAAAATGGCAGTTAAGCCTTTAAAGTGTAAATCTTTGCCTCTGTGTTCACCAGCCAAAGGCTTTAAAGAATATGGGCAGGGAGCTGAAGAAGGTCATAAGAGATTTATAAATTGGAAGGTCTTTTGCATTTATCTAGGAATATAGATATTGTCAATATGTGATTAAATTACTGCCCCAGTTTTCCTGGAGGATTTGTATGTTTATTGCTTTTTTGTAAGACATTTATCCAGCTCTCTCAATCCCGTTCTCTTTCTTGCATGAATTCACACGTATTAAAATGCAAGTGTCTTGCTTGTATGATATATGTCATTTGCATTATGTGAAAGCCTGCAGCCCCCAAATTTCTTGGTATCTGTACAGTTCAGAAACAAAATTATTTAATAATAATTTTCCAGGAATAACATACTATTTCATGAAATATATATATGACAAGAAGTTCACAAGTCATCTTTTCAATTTTCCTGTTGAATTTTAAGGGTAAAGTTGGAGGAAACATTTGCTTTTGAAGGAAACACAGACTCTAAATTATTATCATTCATAGCCTGAGAATTATTCTTTGATACCTACTGAGCTCACAGGAGGTTTTATATACCATAAAATTATGGCAATCTTCACTCTAGAAGCTTACACTTTAAATAGTAAAAATAAGTAAAATAAATATTATCTCAGATGTATGCATTAAGTATGAAGAATTTGGAACAAAATGAGCTAAAGTAAATAAACTCGTTAACAATGATAATCATAAGAGCAATATAAATAATCCACTGAGCATCTGCTACATGCTGCTCCATAAGATTAAGGAGTGATCAGTGTTGGAGACCACTGTACCCTAGTGTGTTGCAAGAGACACCACTGATATGCCAGGCAAGCCCCTGTTCTCCTGAAGCTTTCTGTCAAGGAACACATACAAGAAATTAGAAACAGAACATGATATGATATACAGATGACTGACAGAGAGATCCACAGGACACATAGGATGCCTGGACCCAGAAGGAAGGGCTTCTAAAATAGTTTGGGAAATATAAATAAAAACCCCGGACTGAAGCTTGAGAGAACATTACATAGGCAGAAATGCAAGAAAGAGCTTGGCATTACATAGGGGTATAAGGAGCTGAGCATGGTGGTTCACAGCCTACTGTAGCTGCCAGCAAAGACAAAAACTGGGGCAGTGTCATCCACAGTACTGGATATGTGGAAGGTTTATTGTAGAACCACCTTTTTTCAACTTCTCATTAAATTCTACCTCTCCCAAAAGGAAGAGACCAGGGTCACACATGGTCACTTCCAGAACATGCGCCCAATGACTGGAAGACCTCCCACTAGGCCCCATGTCTTAAATTTTCCATCTTCCCCCAATAGCATCAATCTGGGGATCAAGGCTCCAGCATGTGGGCCTTTGGGGTCAGTTACCTGAGTAATAAAACCTATGTTGTTTACAATGTCACAGTAAACTCTCATCTTGGGTTTTGTAACAGAGAACAAATCATTTATCTTTTTGGGGTGCTATTTTATAATTTTAATAAGCTGTCCTTTAAGCGTCCATAATGCAATAGGAAAAAAATGCTAACTTCCCCAAAGCCTTCCTTGACCATTCCAATGAGAAGTGACTGCTCCTTGCATGGAGTGCCTATAGAACTCTCTTTGAATTGTTTCAGCATTTCCCACATATTCTATTGTATTACATTCTGGAATAAAAGAGTAGGAAATAGGAATTCAGAAGAAAAGGAGTCTGTTCCCAACTTTGAAACTTACCAGTGCCTACTGGCTTTGAGGCAGATCTATTAATCTTATTTTCCTCATCTATAAACTTTGGGTAATAAAACTTACAAGCATTTGCTATGCAGGAGTATTGTGACCATGACACAGTGGCTTTAAAAGTTGTGAAATATTATTTGCATACTTTGAGTTTATATGGCATAATTCCTTTAAGAATATACATACTTTAAAAAGAAGTAAGGTTTGGTCTCTAAGAGGGGTGGATGGTAGTTTGCTAATTTTTTATAAGTTTAAAACCTTCAAGATTTATGTACCTCCATCACTACTGCTTTAAGGAGACCTTCAGTCCATTTCCCTGAGGAAGTCATATCCTCTCCTTGGTGCATAGATATGTGCAAACCTGTCATACTTCACTTCCTATATCATGCCTTCTTCTGATCTTCCTTCTCTCGGCTTACTTTGCTGGATCTTCTTGCTCTTATTGATTATAAACTGTCGAGATTTATAATCTTAGTCTTTTCTTAATCTTTTCTTAGTCTTTTCTTAATCCACATACATTTCCTAGTTAATTTCTTTGGCATGACTTAATTGTCATGCCCTTTCAATTGAATGTTCAAGTTGTGCCTTCAGCTTTTTCTTTTCATAGAGCTTCAGAATCAAATGTTCATTTAGTGGCTATACATGCTCTCTCGATTATCTAATAGATGCTTCCATAAATAAAACATTGGGTTCTACTTATTCTCCTGCCAGAAAGTTTTTTCCCAGAGTTTACTTTAAATGGCACCATCACTCATTCAGAAGCTTGGCCTGAACTACGTGAAGTCACTCTAACTCCCCTTCCTCGTCTCCCACATGCAATCCATCACTCACTCCCACCAACTTTCCTGAATGACAGACATACCCTGAACACAATACCTCACCCATCCACTGACCCCATTGCTACTTCAGTGGTCTAAGCTACCATCCTCTCTTGCTTACATTCATGCCCTTGGCCTTCAAAATCATTTACTCGTCTCCATTATTATATTTTCTGATCCACCTGTCACACAGTTGCCAGTCTGATATTTATTTAAGTAGAAGTCAGATCAGATCGCTGTCTTAAAAATTATAATAAAATAAAAAACTCATGTATGACCCATACAGTCTCTGGTTGCCTCTCCAATGGTACTGCCAATCACTTTCCTTTTAATTCACCTTATTTCATTGTTTTCCTGAGCATTCTGCCATCTTTAAACCTCTCCTTTAGTAGTGCTGAACTGTGTATTTAGTTATTACCTAGTTCATCACATGTGACTAACTCTGACAGACTTATCATAATAAGTATTCACTGCCACTAATCTCATTACTTGATTTGTCCTCAAAATTAAGAAGATAAAAATAATTAATTTCTCTTTGATAGTGGTTTAACAATTTCCCCTAAAAGATGGCTTCCCTTTTACCTTCAACAATACCTTAACCACTAGTAATGTTATGCCTACTGAGGCTTCATCTTTGATAAAAAATTATCAAAAAGCCAAAATCAGTATGTCAGTCACACAGCACTGTTTTTCAAGTTTCCCGTTTTTAAAATTTTAAGTTCCTACATGACTATCCTTTTATAGCATTACAATTCAGGGAAGGACAACCAGAAATTCTAGAAGGTGAGTGGACAGTGGACAGGGAAAAAGCATTCATTTTATGTTGATGACATGATAGCATGGAAACGCGTTTCATTCCTCAATGTTCTAGATTTAGAAAGTCACAGAGCAGTGCTGTATTATGCTGAATTACCTGGTAGAATACCAAGTCCTTAATCAGATTTCCTGTCATTACTCCTCCCCTCTCAGAGTTTCAAAATTGTGCAGAAATAAATAAGGACAAACAAATGAGGCTAAATTGATATGTATAAATGAAGAAAAGCATCATTTAGGATAGAAGTACAGTTTTCTGTCATGATGCAATGACACAAAGGGCTAACAAAATCTAGAAACCTAAATGCCCATAGTATAGGGAATGTTTTTCTTGCATAAGAAAAATTACTATTAATTTATCAATTTTAATTATGTATAGATATATATGCACACATTAAAACACATACACAGGTACATGCATGTACACTGTATTACTTACACTTATAATAATTATAAAATGTATTCTTAAGACAATATTTCATAAAATGTGTTTTTTCCAGTCCTTTGTGGACACTGAGATTTAATTTTGTGAATAGCAAGATTTACCTATATTGAAAATTTTCAGATTATTTTTAATAATATTAAACATAATATGTATTTTGTTTAAACATGGCATATCTATCATACATACATACTCCTTCCTAAAATCATCTAAACAACTGTAAATAAATAAATAAGCAAAA
Organism: Urocitellus parryii; assembly: GCF_045843805.1. Classification (NCBI taxonomy): domain Eukaryota; kingdom Metazoa; phylum Chordata; class Mammalia; order Rodentia; family Sciuridae; genus Urocitellus; species Urocitellus parryii. Next base: position 77,280,114 of record NC_135541.1, read on the forward strand.
ATTTATGAAGACAAAATAAGGAAGTCATCATCTGTAGGTAAGAAATTTTGGAAGACGTAAAGTAGATTGAGCTCTGGTAACTGACTTTGCTGTAACTAAGAGCGCTCACCATATAGAACCCAAGAGTAGCTGCTAGAGTGGGGAGCAGGAGACTGTGGAGTGCAGTGATGGGCTTAGGGGACATTTTCTGAAGATGGTGGGTAGTCCACTGGACCCCAGTGGCACACCACACATATACAACCAGGTTTCTCCACTGAGAATTAGAGATTTGGTTTCTTGATACAAAAGTACCACAGATATATGAGATATCAAAACAAGTGGCAGGGTGTGACTGAAATGGGGATTAAAATAGGGAAACAAATAAAACAATGTCTGCATATTGAATCTGGAACTACCTTTGCCTTCCATTCTCCTTTTTATAGCACATTATATGCTTCCATAATGAGACTGGATGATTCTTATAAGAAACTGGTTATCGCCTAAGAAAAGTCCTTGAGATACATTTGTGAACCCCAGGACAGAAAGGACTGCTTACACTCAATCCCTCTGCTCTAAAGCTCTCTATTGGATCAACTTCACTCAAATATGCAGAAATTCTGATTAACATTTTAATATCTTACACTTGAAACTAATTTGAGAGGTTTCCAAAACCCAGAAATTTTCAGAAGTTTTCTACATGAACTAGAGAAACCAAAACAAATCATTAAGATAAAGAAATGAATCATGATCTATAGGAAACAGAGATTCAATAAGAATTGAAAAAAACAGTTAATACCTTTAGAGACTGAAAGAAGGCACTACTTTCAAAAGATTAGAACACAATAAAAAAGAACAAAAAGTTACAAGAAAATTAAAATGTAATGACCAATAAAAAATAAGTTAAAGGTATATATCACAGACATCTCCCCCAAAAGAAAACAATTAAATTAATAAAGGAGAAAAAAGAAGAAATTGTTTTAGTCAGCGTTTTTGACACTGTGACCAAAAGACCTGACTAAAAAATCTTAGAGAAGGAAAATTTTATTCGGAGTTCACAGTTTCAGAGATCTTAGTCCATAGAGGGCCAACTCCACTACTCTGGGGCCCAGATGAGGCAGAACATCATGGTGGAAAGGTGCAGCAGAGAAAAGTATCTCAGAATATGGCAACTAGGAAGGAGACAGAGTTTGGTCTCCAGAATGAAATATATACCCCAAAGGCATGCCCCCAGAGACCCACCTGCTCCAGCCACACCCTACATGCCTACATTTACCACCCAGTTAACACAACGATTATATTAACCCAATCACATAACCTCTAAACTTGCTTGCATCCTCTCACACATGAGCTTTTGGAAGACAGCTTATATCTAAACTATAACATAAATTAAAGAGTAGAATGACTAAAAGAATGGAGAAAAAAATGACAAATGCCTGAGAATTTCCAAAGCTGAAAGTAAACTTTCCAGATAGAAAAATCTTGAATATTCAACAATAAATTGAAAGGAAAATCTTCATTGTAAAAATCAGATCACAAGAGATGATAACAAATACACCCTACATAAAAGAATTTGAAATGTATGTGTGTGATATGTATATTCTGTGAGTGTGTGTGTGTGTGTGTGTGTGTGTGTATTCACACACATATTCATTTAGTCACATATACAAACGAGTAGATGAGAGCAATTGGGATCACATTTCTTAACATCTTACAAAATAAATTGGAATATTGGTTTAAAAATACTTAGTTAAAGGTGATTTTCAATGCAAAAATTTTATGCCAGATCAGATTATCATTAACTATGAAGACAAAATGAAGATACTTTCAAATATTCATGACTAAAATTTTTGCATAAAATTTCTCAGAATGCTTAGAATATCTCAGGGAGTTCTTACACTGAAATCTAGAAAAATAACTATACTAAGGAATATATGGGAAATAAAGAGACTCTAACACCAATAGTAAATTAAGCGAGATTCCTAAATGACACTGCTGAATCATGTAAGGAATAATGTTTTCTTCACAATATTCCAAATTATAATATAAAAATTTCTACTCGAGTACCATGTTTGAATGACATATTTCCTTTAAAATATTTTAACACTTTGATACTTAAAAGTAGCTTGCTGTTGCTTCACTTTACATGTCTCTGCATACTTGGTTCGAAGAGTTTTCATTTGTGGTTATCAGCTGTTTTCCATCTAGTGCTCAAAAAAACTTTCAAAAAATCTGTTTCATATAAGTCAGAGCAGTGTAAAGTGGCTTTTATTGACTCACACCTTAATGGCACACTATAAACCTACAGTGAGAGATGCTGGGTGACAGCAAACCCATCTGTGTTAGTGTGTTGACTGTAAAGCTTTTGCTGATGATATGGCTATTTTATTACCTGGTATTCTCTCTTGAGGAGTGCATGTACCTTGACTCCGAAGCAACTGTATTACTCTTATCTTATGAACACAGGTTTATGCCATCTTTTTAATTTTACTCATGGTTTTTTTCAGATATAGAAGTTTTAAAATAACCATGTTGTTGAATATCTCTAATGTCTTCCCTGAAATGTTTGCATTCTTTTTTTTCTTTAGAAACCTTTTCTTTCCCATTTTTTTCAAACAAGGCAAATATTTGTCATTTTCTTTCCTTTTTGAATAGTTTTAATTAGTGTACTTGTTTTTTAAGTTATTAATCTATAATTTATTTTGATGTATAGAAAAAAAGAAAACATTCACATTTTCCTCTAAATAGCTTTACTCATCCATTATTTATTAAATAAAATATATTATCCCCACTGATCTGAAAGTCTTCTTTTATAATATGTTATATTTGAGGGATTAGAATCTGTTTCAGGGTTCTGTTTCCACTGGCTTTATCCTTGAGTTCTTGTGCCAGTAAACATTGTTTTAGTTATCATAATTCTGAATTGAGTTTAAATCATTTCTTGTATATGTCCTTTTCACTGCTTTTTTTCCTCAGCTGTGACCAAAAAGATCTGATAAGAACAATTAAAGGGGGAAAGTTTATTTGTGGGCTCATGGTTTCAGAGTTCTCAGTCCACAGACAGCCAAGTCCATTCATTGGGGAATGAGGTAAAGCAGATCATCAGGGTGGAGGAAAGGTGCCCAAGTGGCCATGAAGAAGCAGACAGAGAGCTCTGTTCAATAAGGACAAAGTCTAAACCCCAGTGGCATGCCCCCAGGGACCCAATTCCTCCAGCCATAGCTTACCTGCCTACAGTTACCACCAAGTTAATCCCTACCAGGGGATTAATACACTGATTAGGTTAATCCTTTTATAATCCAATCATCTCATCTCTAAACTTTCTTACACTTTCTCATACAGGAACTTTTGGGGGACAACTAATATCTAAAAGTGAATAAAATTTTCTTAGTAAGATTTTTTTCCTGTTCACTTTTGCTCCCCTACATTAAAATAATTTTAGTTTTGTGATCTAATTAAATCTATAACAATTGAAATGACATATTTACTAGAATGAGTCTTGTTATGCTAAGAGCATAATATGCTTTTTATTATATTCAAATCTGCTTCTCTATGCCCAAGTAGTTATGTTTCTTTCTGTCCCATATACATTTTGTTAAGATTAAGTATTTTATTTATATTTTGCTGATGTATAGGAATGCAACTGAAGTTTATCTCTGCTGTAGAAGGAAAGCACTGTGTCCAAGAACCATACTTTTGAATCAGTCAGATCTGTCATCAAACAACAACGGACCCAAGTCTTTGGTATTATTTTCCTCATTTATGCAGTGGTTGTTTGTGAGAGCTGTTTAGTTCAGTGCCAACATGTAGGAACTCTTAACTAAAAGGCAGCTTCTCTAATACCTAACCATCACCATTGTCATCTGACCATCCCACACTTTCATGATTTCTGAGATTTAAAATTTATGTTTCCTACATATATAAGGACAGCAACTGCAAAAACAATAATTTTATTCTCTAAAAATGTGTATTTTGCGCTCGCTTTAGCAGCACATATACTAAAATTGGAAAGATACAGAGAAGATTAGAATGGTCCCTGCGCAAAAATGACATGCAAATTCATGAAGCGTTTAATATTTTTCTGCTGTCGTGTATTTAAAAAAATAAAATCAATAAAAAATAAATAAACATGTGTATTTCTTCTTTCATATTATATGTTTGACATAACTTCCAAAACAATATTAAATAACAATGCTCCCATTTATATCCTTGTCTTTATATCTATTTTATGAGAATACTTTTAAAAACAAGCTATTAAGTAAGACTGGGAATTTTTAAGATCAATATTCTCAATTATAATAATTGATATTTATAATAAAGAACTTTAGTTTCTACAATTTTCAAACAAATTGATATTAAAAATTTAGAGTGCTTTTTCAGATCACTTTGAGGTAATTTTAACCTTTTCATATTAGACATTGGTATATAATACATTATGTTAATAAGGTTGATAATGTTAAGCCATCCTTGCATTCCTGGATAGTTCCTTTCATGGTTAAGATGCCTAACTTTTTAAATATATTGTTGAATTCAGTTTCCTACCAATTAATATATATTTACATTCACAACCAAAATTGGTATAAAACTTATTTGCTGATTTTTAAACAATCTAATTTTTGTATTCTAGCTTCTTAGTAATTTTTCCAGTATGGAAATATTCTGGAACTGTTTATGTAACCACTGTAAAGAAGATGTACCATAAATATTATCCGTAGTTTTTTATGTAACATTTAACTTAATCATCACTAAAAACTCTCTGAAAGTGGCATTCTTATTCTTACACAGGTGGGAAGACTCAGGCAGATAAATGTCAATTAATTTTCCTATCTCAAAATGTGTTTCTTCAAAATTCTATGCATTTGAACACTATATTGCTTATTATGACTTTCATATATTGTTTTCCAATTATATTATAAAACCACATTTCTTACATTAGGCCTCAATTTTGAACATTCATTCAATGTTTATGGTGTACTTCATTCCTGCCAGTCTAACAACAGGAAATATATCAGTGAGGATTACTAGAGATTATCAATGAGGAAATTACATAGTACTTGTCCTCTTCTAAATTTTTATTACTTCAAATAGTACTTAGCCTTAAATTTTTCAAAAGCCTGTTTCAATCTATATTTAAACACTTATCAAAGTCAAAAAATTGGCACTTTAAAACAATATCCTATTTCAGCTAAGCAGTTTTGAACACCTGAAACTCCACCCACCAACTGTTGTTATTTCTCATTAATTATTCTTTGCTAAAGTAATTTTCTTTTAAAATTTCATTTATATTTGTGGATACTGTTTTAGGACTATTTTTTGATAATATAATTCAGTTTTAAAACTCAACTTCCAATAATTATTTAAGTTTCAATATGTGATTAATTTTTTAAAAGATTAAATTTGTGCACTGACCCTCCAATTTTTTAAATTCATTTATATAATCCAGTGGCTCTCATATTTGAGCATGTATCAGAATTGCCTGGAGGGCTTGTTAAAAGAAACTGCTGGATCCCCCGCCCCATAGTGTCTGATTCAGCTTTTCTGGGGTTGGCCCTGAAATTTTGTGCTTCTAATAAGTTCCCATGTGGTGCTTGTGGGGGTACAAAAGCCATAACTTAAAAATCACTGCTGCAATTCATTGTCAGATGTTTCCTATATAATCTTCAATAATATTTTTAAAGGAGGGTATATTTTCTGTGCCATTGTATACTTGGAATTTTCTTCTTGAATTGAGACATGAATATCTATTTGGGTGTGTTATTCTTTCTCCAAGAAATATGTACCACTCCACTTTCTTTGAGTATTTCATTTTGTGAGATTACATCAGAGCCTAACCAAATTGTTTTTCATTCTTATAATTCAAAATATTTTCTGGAATGTGCTTAGGCAGAATTTTCCTTATGGATTTTTCTCAGTAATCAGTGGGTTCTTTATAGCTGCATGCTTTAAAAATTATTATTATTATTATTATTATTCAGAAAAGTTAAATTAAATATATGCCTTTCATCCTGAGTTGATACATGAAGAGTGTCTGTTAAATGAGTTAAAACGTAGAAGTGAGCTTAGAACGGTGATAAGCAAATAACAAGTCCTAGGATAGAGTGCCAGGGATCCCAGCAGCCTGCAGCAGGGCCCCGGAGATCCAGGCCAACTGAGTCGCGTGGCCTGCCCTGCGGCTACAGAAGGCGTGGCGCCTCAGTGAAGCCATTAATTGGCAAGCAGGGAGGTTAGGGAAGGCCATTAGGTGGAATCCCACCAGCCAAGCCCACACGGACCCTTGGGCCGAGCACAGGATCTCAGAAGGGGAAGGAAGCGGTACAGTCCCATCCCCCACAGCGGACACTCCACCGAGGCAGTCAGCGGCCACCATCCAGGAAAGCTGAAGGATACACCGCCACTCTCCTTCAGAGTGCAACATCAAAACAGCGGACACTTCATCCAGGCAGTCAGCGGCCACCATCCGGGAAAGCTGAAGAATACACCACCACTCTCCAACAGCTTGCAACATCAAAACAGCCAGCAGCAGGACCCCGGAGATCCAGGCCAACTGATTCACGCGGCCTGCCCGGCAGCTACAGAAGGCGTGGCGCCTCAGAGAAGCCATTAATTAGCAAGCAGGGAGGTTAGGGACTGCCATTAGGTGGAATCCCGCCAGCCAAGCCCACCGCCCACGCCCGGAACAGGCCCAGCGACCTGCCAGCATTGTAGTCACGACACCCCAATTGGAATAGGGACAGAGCAGAGCCGCCTTCCACTCCCGGAACAGGCCCAGAGAGCCGCCAGCGTGGTAGACACGTCACCCCAATTGGAGTAGGGGCACAGCCGCCGCCCGCACCTGCAAGGGAGACTTTTCAAGTATACAAGAGCAACATAAATAAATAGGGGGTAAATTTCAAAACACAACAGTTGCACCAAGCAGAAAGAAACGCGAGCAGTATGAAAAGACAAGGAAAGAAAGGACCACAAGCAATGCAGGTCAACTCAACTTTAGAAGAGGTAATAGCTGCAACAGATGGAATATCAGATAAAGAGTTCAGGATATATATGCTTCAGATGATCTGGAGTCTCAAGGAAGACATGAGACAGCAAAATCAGACAATGAAAGATCACATTGACAAACAAATCCAGGAAGTAAAAGATCAATTTCACAGGGAGATAGAGGTAATAAAAAACAAACAAATTGAAATTCTAGAAATGCAGGAAACAATAAACCAACTTAAAAACTCAATTGAGAATACTACCAGCAGAGTAGATCACTTAGAAGAGAGAACATCAGACAATGAAGACAAAGTATTTCAACTGGAAAAGAACATAGACAGCTCAGCAAGTCTGCTAAGACCATGAGCAGAACATCCAAGAATTATGGGACAATATCAAAAGACCAAATTTAAGAGTCATTGGGATACAGGAAGGCACAGAGCTCCATTCCAAAGGAATAAACAGTCTATTCAGTGAAATAATACGAGAAAACTTCCCAGAATTGAAGATTGAGACAGAATCCCAAATCCTAGAAGCCTACAGGACGCCGAATGTGCAAAATCATAAGAGATCCACACCTAGACACATTATAATGAAGATGTCCAACATACAGAATAAGGAGAGAATTTTAAAAGCTGCAAGAGAAAGAAAGCAGATTACATTTAGGGGTAAACCAATCAGGATAACAGCTGATCTCTCAACACAGACTCTGAAAGCTAGAAGATCCTGGAATAACATATTTCAAACACTGAAAGACAATGGGCTCCAACCAAGAATCGTGTATCCGGCGAAATTAAGCTTCAGGTTAGAAGATGAAATTAAAACCTTCCACAATAAACAAAAGTTAAAAGAATTCGCAGCTAGAAAACCATCTCTTCAAAAAATCCTTGGCAAAACATTACAGGAAGAGGAAATGGAAAATAACATTGAAAACCAACAATGGGAGGTAGGACAGTAAAGGGGGGAAAGTAGTCAAAGAGGAAAACAAATCAGGTTTAGTAACATCAATAAACAAATATGGATAGAAGAACAAACCATATCTCAATAATAACCCTAAATGTTAATGGCTTAAACTCACCAATTAAGAGACACAGGCTAGTAGAATGGATCAAAAAACAAGACCCAACAATATGCTGTCTACAGGAGACGCATTTGATAGGAAAAGATATACATAGACTGAAGGTGAAAGGTTGGGAAAAATCATATCACTCATATGGACCGCGGAAACAAGCAGGAGTGTCCATACTCATATCTAATAAAATAGATTTCAAGCCAAAGCTAATCAAAAGGGATATAGAAGGACACTTCATACTGCTCAAGGGAACCATACACCAACAAGACATAACAATCATAAATATATATGCCCCAAATAATGGTGCAGCTGTGTTCATCAAGCAAACTCTTCTCAAGTTCAAGAGTCTAATAGACCAACATACAATAATCATGGGAGACTTCAACACACCTCTCTCACCACTGGACAGATCTTCCAAACAAAAGTTAAATAAGGAAACTATAGAACTCAATAACACAATTAACAACCTAGACTTAATTGACATATATAGACTATACCACCCAACATCAAGTTGCTACACTTTTTTCTCAGCAGCACATGGAACCTTCTCAAAAATAGACCATATACTATGTCACAGGGCAACTCTTAGACAATACAAAGGGGTAGAGATAATACCATGCATCTTATCTGATCATAATGGAATGAAACTGAAAATCAATGATAAAAGAAGAAAGGAAAAAGCAAGCATCACCTGGAGAATGAACAATAGGTTGCTGAGTGATCAATGAGTTTTAGAAGACATCAAGGAGGAAATTAAAAAATTCCTAGAGTTAAATGAAAACACAGACACAACATATCGGAATCTATGGGACACATTGAAAGCAGTTCTAAGAGGAAAATTCATTGCTTGGAGTTCATTCCTCAAAAAAAGAAAAAACCAACAAATAAATGATCTCATACTTCATCTCAAAATCCTAGAAAAAGAAGAGCAAAACAACAGCAAAAGAAGTAGAAGGCAAGAAATAATTAAAATCAGAGCTGAAATTAATGAAATTGAAACAAAAGAAACAATTGAAAAAATTGACAAAACTAAAAGCTGGTTCTTTGAAAAAATAAATAAAATTGACAGACCCTTAGCCATGCTAACGAAGAGAAGAAGAGAGAGAACCCAAATTACTAGCATACGGGATGAAAAAAGGCAATATCACAACAGACACTTCAGAAATACAGAAGATAATCAGAAATTACTTTGAATCCTTATACTCCAATAAATAGAAGATAGTGAAGGCATAGATAAATTCCTTGAGTTCTATGATCTGCCTATGATTGAGCCAGGAGGATATAGACAACCTAAACAGACCAATAACAATAGAGGAAATAGAAGAAACCATCAAAAGACTACCAACTAAGAAAAGCCCAGGACCGGATGGGTATACAGCAGAGTTTTACAAAACCTTTAAAGAGGAACTAACACCAATACTTTTCAAGCTATTTCAGGAAATAGAAAAAGAGGAAGAACTTCCAAATTCATTCTACGAGGCCAACATCACCCTGATTCCGAAACCAGACAAAGACACATCAAAGAAGGAAAACTACAGACCAATATCTCTAATGAACCTTGACGCAAAAATCCTCAATAAAATTCTGGCGAATCGGATTCAAATACATATCAAAAAAATTATACACCATGATCAAGTAGGATTCATCCCTGGGATGCAAGGCTGGTTTAATATACGGAAATCAATAAATGTTATTCACCACATCAATAGACTTAAAAATAAGAACCATATGATCATCTCAATAGATGCAGAAAAAGCATTCGACAAAGTACAGCATCCCTTTATGTTCAAAACGCTAGAAAAATTAGGGATAACAGGATCATACCTCAACATTGTAAAAGCAATCTATGATAAGCCACAGGCCAGCATCATTCTGAATGGAGAAAAATTGAAGGCATTCCCTCTAAGATCTGGTACAAGACAGGGATGCCCTCTCTCACCACTTCTGTTCAACATAGTCCTCGAAACACTGGCCAGAGCAATTAGGCAGACGAAAGAAATTAAAGGCATAAAAATAGGAAAAGAAGAACTTAAATTATCACTATTTGCAGATGATATGATTCTATACCTAGCAGACCCAAAAGGGTCCACAAAGAAGCTATTAGAGCTAATAAATGAATTCAGCAAAGTGGCAGGATATAAGATCAACACGCATAAATCAAAGGCATTCCTGTATATGAGCGACAAATCCTCTGAAACGGAAATGAGGACAACTACTCCATTCACAATATCCCCCCAAAAAATAAAATACTTGGGAATCAACCTAACAAAAGAGGTGAAAGATTTATACAATGAAAATTACAGAACCCTAAAAAAAGACATAGAAGAAGACCTTAGAAGATGGAAAAACATACCCTGCTCATGGATAGGCAGAACTAACATCATCAAAATGGCGATATTACCAAAAGTCCTATATAAGTTCAATGCAATGCCAATCAAAATCCCAACAGCATTTCTTGTAGAAATCGATAAAAGAATCATGAAATTCATATGGAATAATAAAAGACCCAGAATAGCAAAAACAATACTAAGCAGGAAGTGTGAATCAGGCGGTATAGCGATACCAGACTTCAAACTATACTACAGAGCAATAGTAACAAAAACAGCATGGTACTGGTACCAAAACAGGCGGGTGGACCAATGGTACAGAATAGAGGACACAGTAACCAATCCACAAAACTACAACTATCTTATATTTGATAAAGGGGCTAAAAGCATGCAATGGAGGAAGGATAGCGTCTTCAACAAATGGTGCTGGGAAAACTGGAAATCCATTTGCACCAAAATGAATCTGAATCCCTATCTCTCGCCGTGCACAAAAGTTAACTCAAAATGGATCAAGAAGCTTGATATTAAATCAGAGACATGGCATCTGATAGAAGAAAAAGTTGGTTATGATCTACACGCTGTGGGATCGGGCTCCAAATTCCTCAATAGGACACCCATAGAGCTAGAGTTAACAAATAGAATCAACAAATGGGACTTACTCAAACTAAAAAGTTTTTTCTCAGCAAAAGAAACAATAAGAGAGATAAACAGGGAGCCTACATCCTGGGAACAAATCTTTACTCCACACACTTCAGATAGAGCCCTAATAACCAGAATATACAAAGAACTCAAAAAATTAGACAATAAGATAACAAATAACCCAATCAATAAATGGGCCAAGGACCTGAACAGACACTTCTCAGAGGAGGACATACAATCAATCAACAAGTACATGAAAAAATGCTCACCATCGCTAGCAGTCAGAGAAATGCAAATCAAAACTACCCTAAGATACCATCTCACTCCAGTAAGACTGGCAGCCATTAGGAAGTCAAACAACAATAAGTGCTGGAGAGGATGCGGGGAAAAGGGCACTCTTGTTCATTGCTGGTGGGACTGCAAATTGGTGCAGCCAATTTGGAAAGCAGTATGGAGATTTCTTGGAAAGCTGGGAATGGAACCACCATTTGACCCAGCTATTCCCCTTCTCGGTCTATTCCCTAAAGCCCTAACAAGAGCATGCTACAGGGACACTGCTACATCGATGTTCATAGCAGCTCAATTCACGATAGCAAGACTGTGGAACCAGCCTAGATGCCCTTCAATAGATGAATGGATAAAAAAATGTGGCATTTATACACTATGGAGTATTACTCTGCATTAAAAAATGACAAAATCATAGAATTTGGAGGGAAATGGATGGCATTAGAGCAGATTATGCTAAGTGAAGCTAGTCAATCTTTAAAAAACAAATACCAAATGACTCCTTTGATATAAGGGGAGTAAACAAGGACAGGGTAGGGACGAAGAGCTTGAGAAGAATATTTACAGTAAACAGGGATGAGAGGTGGGAGGGAAAGGGAGTGAGAAGGGAAATTGCATGGAAATGGAAGGCGATCCTCAGGGTTATACAAAATGTCATATAAGAGGAAAGGAGGGGTAAGTCAAGAGAATACAAATGGAAGAAATGATTTACAGTAGAAGGGGTAGAGAGAGAAAAGGGGAGGGGAGGGGAGGAAAGGGGAGGGGGGATAGTAGAGAATAGGACAGACATCAGAATACATCAGACACTAGAAAGGCAATATGTCAATCAATGGAAGGGAAACTGATGTGATACAGCAATTTGTATACGGGGTAAAAGGGGGAGTTCATAATCCACTTGAATCAAACCGTGTAATATGATGTATTAAGAACTATGTAATGTTATGAATGACCAATAAAAAAAAATAACAAGTCCTAAGTAAAAGCTAGAAATTCTTCTTTTCTTTGAATTATTCTGTTGTTCCACTCTCATTCTGGTTCCTTCATCATGACTTTATTTTAGGGCTTTACTTTGCTGATTTTGATTTCTCTGTGCTCTTTCTTTTATATTATTTATTTATTTATTTATTTTTGGAGAGATGCAAAAGGCTACCCTTCATAGCACATTTCCCACCATCTCAATTTTGTTGTCACAACATTGTGTTATTTGTGCTATTATATTTTTCTTCTTCACTATCATCCCATTATTACCCGTTTTCTTATTCATTTTGTATTTTTTTTTTTTTTTGTCTCAGGCCCTATGAACTGCCTATGCCTTTTCTATCTTCTTGGCTGGGCAAGTCCCATTTTCAGAACTAGAGAGAACACAACACTGATGCTCAGAGCCCAAAGCCAAATAGGAAGTATCAAGCCAACTTCCTTGGAACTCTGGGAGATTAAAGATGAAGAGTTTTAAATTGCTTCCTTACATTAATCTCACATACTCTGTATAAAGTATATAGACATTGTGTGTGTGTGCCTGTGTGTATGTACACACACGCACACACACATATATATAATTCACAGTAAGTAATGACTAAGAATTTTAGTCTGATTCTACTTGAGGATCTTGGCTTCTGAGGATTAGAGCTCTTAAACATTAGTCATTGCCCCCCGCCCCCGGCAACTCCTTGCTCATAGAGAGATTTTTTTCATTGTGGGTTCTATCCTTTGGAATTGATACCACTGCAATCCTGCTTGCCATAATTAGGTACTAAAGTGTTGAGTTCTTCATTCCTTTATTTACATCAAGCTCTAGTTTATAGGGACACGCTTGTGCACGCGCGCACGCGCGCACACATATACACACACACACACACACACACACACAAATACCTAGACCATTTACAGACAGCATCCATACAATGGCAGCCTTTTGATGCATACAATCATGCATATATTCCCAGAAATACCTGGTCATCACTTAGGGAGGCTAAAGAAGGGCTTTCAATGATGTATTCCAGTACTTATAAGAATTTCATAATTCTGACAGTTGACTTAAAGTGAACTTATGTTGTTCCTTAGAATTTTCATCATCCTCTATATCTTTGTATATTTCAGTGAGACCTTTTGAGAGTCCTCTTAAGGGTCTACTCATTTAAAATTCAACATTGAATTACTAGTAGTAGAGTGATCTTTGACCAGATATTCCATCAAAAATACTTTGTTTCATTTCACTCTTTCTAAAACAAACTGTTTTAGTCAGCTATTTTGTTGTTGTGACCAAAAGATCTGAAGTGAATAATTAGAACAGGGAAAGTTTATTTGGGAGCTCATAGTTTCAGAGGTTTCAGTCCAAAGAAAGTGGACTCCATTGTTTTGGCACCAGCTGAGGCAGAACACCATGGAAGAAGGGTGTGAAGGAGGAAAACAGCTCAGGACAAGGCAAGAGGAAGGGGGGGAGGAGAGAGAGAGAGAGAAAGAGAAAGAGAGAGAGAGAGAGAGAGAGAGAGAGAGAGAGAGAGACTCTCATTCACCATAGCCAAAATATAAACCAATGCTATTCACCTCCTCTAGCCACACCCTGGTGCTACAGTTACCACTCAGTTAATCCCTATCAGTGGATTAATGCACTGATGGCTTAAGGCTCTCATAACCCAGTCATTTCACCTCTAAACTTTCTTTCATTGTCTCACACATGAGCTTTTGGGACACATTTCATATCTAAACCATAACACAAACATCTCAAATTTTATTATGTAAAATTATTATATCTTATCATGGTAGTGTTCCTAATGTTAGGCTTTATTTTATTATTTTTTTTTCTCAAAGAGGGGATTGAAGATCCTAGGTTTCAGAATTCTCTTAAATGCTTGTTGAAAAATCTATGTTTTTGACCTCAGCGTAACTTTAGTGAGTCCATAGTTCTCTGGACCAAGGAATTAACAGATCTCAAAAGCTTCTCAGGTAACAATTCTCACACTAAGGACTCTGGTGATCCCTTTTATAAACCTATATAAAAAGGTGAAATTAATGGTCTTTGGATATAATTTAGAACAATGTGCAGGGTAGAAACACAACACATACACACACTTCTACAAATATAACCACACCCTCTCATCTAGTGAAAACTTGCTGTTAGCTTAAAAATTTGGGGAGCTCAGATAGGCAAAAAGATATTTCAACTACTCAAAGTATTATCATTGGCTCAATTTATTTTTATTATGTTTTCATTTTATACTGCTTAATGGTGAAATTAATAATTTCCTTTTAATATTGGACTAAAGTAAAAGACCAAATGTTTGGAACTAGTGAATAAAAATCCAACATAGAAATTATTTGAATAATTTAACCTTTGGCATTTGCCTTGAAAATTACATATGATTCTTTGTGTTATTTCTAAGCATATTAATATAAGAAATGCATAAAGCACCGAGGCTAATAAGAATATTGAGAGGTTTACTAGACCACTTATAGTATAATTGTGACTGTCATTGCTGTGAACTTTTTAAAACAGTGATTAATTTTAGTGCTTTATTTATAGATTATTTTCAAAAGTTTTTGTTAAAGAAACAGAAAAGTGGCTGTTTTTATCCTCCAATATGTTAAGTACATTACAAAAACATAATAGAATAAATTAATACAAAATGAGCAGGAAAGGCAGCTGTAGCACTGTGGTTAAGTATGTAGTATTAGGTATAGATTCAAATGTACTTGGATAACAGCTGTGTGATTTTACAGAATTTACTTGATCTCTCTGTGACTCAGTTTCTTTTTCCATAAAGCAGACCACTAATTGTGCCTACCAGATCAGGTTATATTGACAATTAATCGACATCATATGACAAACAAACCTTTTAGGATCTGACACATAATAAGATAGCCTATTAGTTAAGATTTCTGGCCAGGTATGGTGGTGCACACTTATAATCCCAACAGCTCAGGAGGCTGGGGCAAGATGACTGCAAATTTGAAGCCAGTCTCAGCAGCTTAAGGAGGCCCTAATGAATTTAGTGAGATTCTGTCTCTAAATAAAATATAAAAAGGGATGGAAATGCAGCAGCTCAGTAGTTGAATTCCCTTGGGTTCAATCCCCACCACCCACAATCCTTCCTAACCAAAAAAACAAAAACAAAAACAAAAAAGATTTCTAACTAAGCTTACAAAAGCTCACCAGCATAGTAAAAGATTTTGAGGCAAAATTAAGAGGTGATCTGATGACAAAACCCCCCTGATACTTATGAATCCTAAAAATCACATAAGGCTTAATAAATGTCTACTATGTGCCTATAACCTTTCTAAGCTATGCAGAAGATAATGAAAATGAAGAGTGGTTCCTGCTCTTAAGAAGCTTAGAATTCAAACAGATTAATCACGAACAAGATGTGCTGAATGAATTAACAGCAACTCCAAAACATTCCTTGGACTCCTAGTTTCTGATACAAACACTTCTTAGGAGTTAATTCAATCTAATTAAAATTTCTCACATTCTATCATGGTAGATATGTGCTAAGAGAACCTACCTCACCTTCTTATTTATGTTATTAATTTAATTTAATGTATATCTTTATCTTGTTTTGTTTTAAATCAAGGTAAATGAGAAATGGTGTGGGTTCCCTATTTTACCTTTGTCCTTTTGGATAGGCTTACTGTAGGTTTTTGGTCCTAATTTCTTTCCTACCTTATCACCTTCAAAATGCCCTTCTCTTTCTCCCCAACTAGGAAAAAGCAGCAAATCTGAATTACTCCCTAGTGCCTTTTACAATCTCAGTTGAAATTATGAAAGAGATGATATACTGATGGGAAAAAAAGATGGATCTCTCCAAAAAGAATATGAGACAGTTGCAAGAGCGTAAGTATTTGTAACTGACTGAGGATTACAAATAAGAAATTAAGAAGGACACCTGAACTTTGTTGCAGCATCATAGATGGACCAGTTTATCCAAGTCAGTTAGAAATATAGCCATTTATTGCTATATTGATAGCAGTTTCATTGCAAGCAAGACCTGGATACTTACACTTCAAGAAAAATGCCTGAATGCTGCTTTTTCTTTTGATCTTTGGAATGAATTCAAGAATATCTCTCTATTTTACCTAATTAACTCAATTTCCCAGTGCAGAGACCAAATGATATAGGTAACATGGGGGCAACAGTTCCAACAAAGGTCACAGAGGCTATGCTCACAGATTTGCCAACCCAAATAGCCTATTAGAATTTATCAGGTATACTACATTTAGATAGAGATAACCATGACAGATTGGAGGAGGACAAAGTTCATCATTAGAGATGCATCTAAGCTTGATCAGAGATTAGGCCATCTCCTGGTTATGCAAACTCTCTGAAGTGCTTACCCATCTGGATTCTGCATTTCTAAGTCTGCAAAATGGGCCCTATGATATATAATTCATAGGGTTATTTAAATAAGAATGCACATAAATTGTTGAATAAAGTAATAGGTATATAAAATCATGTTATCCCATCTTATTCAAAACCCTGGATATCTCTGTGTAACTGGTTCCAATTAAGTAGCCAGTGCTGAGAAATGCAGAAATGCTTATCAGTTTAGTTTAGTAATACAAAAGTCTATCAACATAAATTTCAAACACTACCAAAAGCACATGATAACAAAAAATAAAAAAATGAATATTTTCTTAGAATTGTAGGTTTTACTTTAAGAAACAAAGTTAAGTTTGTGTAAAACAAAAAAGGAAAGCCAAGGCCCTGCTTTATTGCTGGAAAATTGTGTGGGGACAAAATATTGTCACATAAGTACACCCAGGTATGTGTGTGTCTGTGTGTGTGTGTGTGTGTGTGTGTGTGAGTGTGTGTGTGTGTAATTGAAACAATTTTTAAGGAATAATTTTCCAGAGCTCTGATTTCCATATGTATTCTTTCTTACATTTTATATGCCTGAGAAAGTGTAACCAAGATACAATGTTGTGTCTTCTATTCCTATCTTCTTTTTCTCAACAGTCCTTTCGCACCTAAGGAAGGAAATCTATTTCCTAATGCTCTCAAATACTACAGAGACATAAGGCAATATAGTATAAAACTTCTGGTGACAAACAAAATGACAAGTCAGAATATTGGCATGGGCTTTAAATTGGCGATTGATTTTATTGATTGGGCAATAAATGTTTTGGCAAATCAGGTAATTTCTAAGTACCACATTATGTGAAATCAACTATAGAATTCATCAAATTGCCTAATAATTTTTGGTGAAGCCCACTAAGCAATTTTTGGCTTACAACATTTCCTCCTGATTTCCTTAAGATGTACAAAGATTTTTGGTGTTCTTATTTAAAACTAATTAAAGTAGAATCAAATTGATTTGGAATGCTGATCTTTTAGAATAACATGCCTCAATGGAATGAAGAAATTGAGATATAAATTCAAATTATTGTGAAAAATTCCAATTTTCTCATTGATAGTGCATTTCCAAAAATTTACTTTTACATTGAAAAATCATCAGTGTCATTTTGCTACATTATAACGTAAAAATTCTAACAATACAGAAGAAAAAAAAAACTTCATCATTTAAAGGCTTAGTCCAGGGATTCAAAAAATATAAATATTCATTTTTAGTCATATATTCTGTTAGAGTTACCTCATAGGGTAGTTCATTAAAAAATGTTCAAGCATAAAATATACATGATAAAGAACAAAATTTGGTGGAGAAATTGACTGGAAGTGCAAGAAAAGAGAAAGAAAATGTTGTAAAACTTCTCACTGTTATTTGGAATTCATATATTTTTAAATGAGTAATGATAATGCTATTTAGACTCAGGCATATTGAAACAGTGATAAAACTATTTAATTTTAAGAACTAATATTTTCAAAACATACCATCACTTAAACTAATGTCTATAAAGTATAAGGTCAATTTAAAATAAGTGAGGACTATATAGTTTATTATTTACTTTAATTGTGGGGTATTATTGAACATAAAAATGTGAAGACCACTGAAATATTGTGTGTAAATCTTTAGTACACTTTCTTTGTTGTTGTTGTTGTTAACTGGGATTGAACCCAGGGGTGCTTAATCACTGAGCTACATGCTCAGCCCTTTTTTATTATAATTATTTTGAGACAGGGTCTCTTTAAGTTGCTTGGAGCCTCACTAAGTTGCTGAGGCTGGCTTTGAACTTGTGATCCTCCTGCCTCAGCCTTCTGAGCTGATGGGATTAGAGGTGTGTGCTACCATGCCCTGCTTCTTTAGTATACTTTCTGACCCAACATTTGTTAACTGAATTGAGTCAAAATTTGGACTCAACAGTAGGGTGAAGCTGGCCTGACGAGACTCCTCTGTCTCTATTCTGATCCTTATTTTCCCATAACTTCTGCATAATCCTTGTGTGGATCAGTATTTATTATGTCCCATACTTAAGGTTTTCTTGGAATGTAGGATATAGTTTTCCATTAGGAATTCACAAGGTACTTAGTTGTTCAGGCTGCCCAAGGGGACATTCATCTATGCAAAAAAATGGCTGCAAATAACTTCTGTGGTTGGTGAACAGTATCACAAACAGAGTATAAACACAATTTCGGAAGACTCTCAGAGCATAGTGTGACTGTGCTAATGACAGGGACACTGTGAATTGACATAGCTTATCTCCATGGCATTCATGATCTCCTCTCTTCTACTGATAAAGGGATACCTTTGTAAGGGGATAATGGGAAAGAAATAAATTAAGAGAGAGCATCAGGACACTAATATTGTTGTCTCCTACATTTTAAGGGTTTGAGAAAATAACTACATAAATTCATAGGTAAGTGTTTGTCCTGGGAGAGAAGTTATTATCAGTGTATTAGTATCTCTGCAAAGTTAGAAAGAAAAGGATTATATTTCACAATTGTGAGCTTAATTTTACCTTTGCTTGCCTCTTAGACCTGTTTTCTTTTCAAAGGACAACTGATATCCATAAATTCTCTTCAATGGTACTCAGAATGGATCCTCTTTGCATAAACAATGCTTTGCTTTCAACATTTAATCTTGAATGGAATTGTAACACATAGCTTTTCTATTCTGACACCTTAAATACTGTGTTCTAAGACTTTTTCAAAGAATGAATTCTGACCTTATTTATGACAATCTGTTTCAGATACTTATCTATGGGCAGAGATTCTACATGTATTTACGGAGCACCATAATTCTCTAATTTTGTTGTGGATTATAGCCATGGACAATACTTTGGAAATAAAACATTCAGACTAAAATGCTCAATGGCACTAACTTTTCTTCATCTATTCTATTCTCTAAGTGTGGTCCCCAAAGCAGCAGTAAAAGCATCATGTGGAACTTGTCAGCAGCACACATTATCAGGCCCGCCCAGACTTATGTATCAGAAGCTCTGGGAAAAGGTCCAGCAATCTGTATTCTCACAGGATCTTCAGGTTCTGATGTATGCTAAAGTCTGAGAACCACTGTGCACTGGAATTTTGCCTCACAATTAGGATGCCCATAAGAAAAACTTGGCTGCAGTTTAGATTTTCCTTTGCCAACATGAGTGTATCCCGATACATGAAATAATCATTAATATAAATCCTGAATCCAAAAATTAAGGGTCATCCTCATTTTTTTTCTTATGTAATCAGGCATTTGCGTCTGGCAGATTTAAAGAAGAGGCAATGGCATTTTGATAGTCCTCTAGATGTGAGGAATAAATGTGTTGGCTTTATAGTTGGAGTAATGCTGGAGAGTTTGGTCTGATGCTCAGGGATTTAAGACAACGAATGGATAAAGATGGTGAGGAATCTCATTCTAGTCATGCCCTCCTTTCCTAATTTCCCTTTTCACTGTTTGGTCTTCTTCCCCATTTCCTTAGGGAGCCAAGTGATTGATAGCCTAATCCAATGACTGTATTACAGCTGCCTCAACTAGGACTCTTTTCCTTATCATTAGCAGTTAGCCTATGGTTAAATTCACAGCTCACTGCTTGGTACTGCCCCTGAGATTTAAGGGTCTGGCCTTTAGAAAATATTTAACATAAAACTGAAATCTTGACATACTGAGAACTCAGTTCTCTGCAAGGCTTCTTTAATTAATCCAATGTACTGTACCATTGTTCTATATGAGACTGTGACATGGTGAACTGTTTCTGAAGCTTACAGAGATGTGTAGTCCTAAATTAAACAGCCACTGACGTGTACTTACACGGATTTTTTTTTTTAGTACAGTAGATATGCATGAATCTGTGAATATTTAAAGTCAAGCTCAAAGAGTGACACAATGCTCTCTAGTTTTACTTTCATAATAGAACATTTTTTGATTAATTTCAAGCTTGAAATCATTCTTTATGAAAAAACACACACAGAGGAAAGAAATTTAATAATTCATTACCACTGCTGCAAAGGTAAGTTTTCTTAATATGCTTGTCAGAGTCCTTTGGTTTACAGAGTCTATCAAATATTTTCTTAGAAAATGGTACAAATATTGCTTTATTTTCTTAATTTTGCACAAAAGAAAACATACATAATGGCCAAATAGAATTTGTTGGATCTTAAATGCTGTTTCATTCTATTATTTATCTGCAGGACAATAGTTGTTTTAAAATACCTAAGGAAAGGCTGTAGACCTTGATCTATGCTTTAAACCTTTGCCCTTGCTCCAGTCCGTCGATGAGCTGTAAGCATCTATGAATATGGCAGCTGAGTCCCAGATGAAAAATTATGCATCTCATAAACTGCTATTCTGCTGAAATGTCAAGCCAAGGCAAGGCTGTACCTCAAACTCAGCACTTGGCATTTTCCTTTCTGTCTGCTTTGTTGCCATGAAGCAAACATGAACAGTGAGGATTTGTGTAGGACAGGTAGCAGGCGAGCTCACTGTCAAAAATCTATTATTAGGGCTCTGATCTCCTGCACAGACCGATGGCTAAACAGTGAGAAACTCAGGCTCCAGAAAAGGCAATATAATGAAAGAGGGGATTCTTTGTCAATCTCTATATTAATATATTCAAATGAGCATTATTTAAATGAGAATATTTGTAATGATGCACTTCACTCAAAAGAGTCATAATCTATAATGAAAAATATAATTCAGCTTCATTATTTAATGTGCTTATTTTTTACTATCTAGCAAATACACTACATATATATATATATATATGTATTTGTATATATATATTTGTATAACAAGGTCTTTAACAATTTGATCTGTTAAACTTGTGATAGTCTGAGAATATTTTTACATATGTGAATAATAGGCAAAATTTTTGCATTATTCTGGAAAATTGAAAAAAGATAAGGGAGAACAAAATGTAAGGCTGTCCTTTGAATTATTTTTATTTTTGGCATGATTTATCACCACACTTTTATTCATTTAAATTACATCTTTATCTATCAGATTATTTAAACATTTCACTGTTAAAGCTTAGGCTCTTATTGATAAAGATGGTTAAAATAGCTTAAATTTTATGACAGGTAGTAGGCGTGTTTTTCTGAAAGGAATTTATGCATCAATAATCATGTGATTGACACATAAAAAATCCATCCCATTAAGAAGTACTTCCTAATAAAAAAATACCAACACTGTATTTTGTGATATAATTGTAGTATGTAATATAAGAACTTAAAGCAATCCTGCCAAAATCTCCACTAACTTGCATGTGTGAAAATAGTTATTTAAAGCAATATGTAACTAAAACTTCTGAGTTTTCATTCTATTGTGTTTTATCATCTTCCTGAATTTACACAAATAGTTACCAGTACCTACATCAAAATAAGCCTTAGGTCATGATAGGATCGGGTCACACTGAATTTGTACTTATGTAGTTCCCAGTGTCAGGGTGCATACTGCCAAGTTACTGCATGACCACAATAATTTAGCCTAAGTAACCATTTTAAAACTAATCACAAAATATGCAAAGTGGAGGCAATGCCTAAAGTTATTTTCAAACTACTAGATCGACTCACATTTGTGCAAGTTTTCTAAATATACACTCTGTACTAATTTTCAGCCCTACTCCATCACAGAGCTACAAATCACTAGCAATATTTCTAACCTGTGCCTTCTGCTATTAGTATTTCCCATGTCAGTTTTAAATGAAAGCACCATTAGGAGACATAACCATTAAGGTGCGATCAGAGCTCAGTGCCCAGTGGCTCACATAGAGAAATTTCAGGGTATTCATTATTTACATGTAGACCCTAAAACCAGCTATGTAATTTGCCATTATTGTTGTTGTTGGTTTTTTTTTTGAGAAATACACAATAATTTCTTAGACTTTCTATGATATTCTATTTGTGATCAATAAATTTGGACTGAAAGAGAGGTCAATCTTAAAGATCATCTTAGGTGAACTACTCAGAAATCAACAATAAATATTTATAAGTATTAATACTGAATAAGAAGTGTTCTATTATTTCAACAAGTTTATACTTAATAATTTTAAGTAAACATCTGAAATTTAAAATTAAGTACAAGATTTTCCTTTTCTTTGGTAAAACAAAATTTTTACAAAATAATTTAAAACGATGAGTAATAAATTTTTTAATTTTGTTGAAAGTAAATTACTTTGAACCCAAAGTATTAAAGTTCCTTCTTCAGAGCAAATTCAGGACTTCTTATGTGTGTGCATGTGTTCAGTAAACAGGATACACACAGGACAATGAAACAACAACAAATCTAAGGAACATGCCTATCTTCCATAATAAAAAGTATCCAAAGCACAAGGAACAACAAAACTCCTTCAAATGAGTTTACCCCATGGAAAGATGCTCAATTACTCTTTCTCTTGATGCAGCTGTAAATGAAAAAAGGTTACCTTCATGAAGTCAGTTTCAAGAAAGCCATATCTTTAGTTTATGCTATGAAGGACTCATTCTTAACCATCTTTAAAAGACTGTTACCCACAGAGAGGACTTCATGTGAAAATGTCACACCACAGCTGGATAACACCATTTATAGGATGAGTGATAGTACTGGGTTGGGGGCTATATTAAGATGTTCTCATTATTTGGGGACAAGGTCAGAAAAAGAGTTCCAAATTTTAAACAAAACCAGGGGGAAAAAAGAGCCAAACTAAAACTAGGAACAATAATGAATAATTCTCTCAAGGATAAAGACCATAATTAATCAACTTGCTGATAACATTAGTGTTTTTTCCTAATCTAATAAATAAAATCAATTAATTTCTTCTCCCAGTACTCACAAAAACTCCCCAATCATCCACTCAATCTTGTGGTGATAACATCAATTAATTAATGTTTGATTTAATAAAGTTAGCTAATAACAACTTATCAGTGTTACTACTGTCCAAAGAGAAGAAGAGGATTCCCTAAAAATCAGTGATTCAGAGAGAAGTTCTTGTATGGTGGAGAGCCTAATTAGCCATCCTAGTTTCATGAAAATATCTCTTATGAATACCAAACAAGATTTCTTTTGATAGTGTTCTCACTATGAAATCACCTGATCTATAATTCAACCTATAAAGGACCCATACTTGTGAACATGAACCTTGCCAGGTATTTCTGGCATGATTGAAATCCAGCTTTATAAATCATTCTCTTATGAGTTTGGTCCATATGTTTGAGCCGCCCCCAAGTTCCTGCCCCCATCATAATCACCTACAGGTAAGTTGGGGAGAAAATGCCATTCTAAAGTAGCAAGATAAAAGACCATATCTCAGAAGGTGGTCCCAATATTCCCGCTTAGTATAACTCTAAATTGCAACAAGTAAAAGCTATCTTTTGATTAGCTTAATTACTTATTTTATTTAATAAAATTCTCTTAATACAGCATTTAACTTTCAAACGTTTTCGAAGTAGATACATTTAAAAATGCATTTTATATCATGCTATATATATAAAATGCATTTTTAAATGTATCTACATTTAAAATGTATTTTTAAATGTATTCTGTGTCTAACTGAAAAAGAAGTTTGACCAAAGCTTATCCTAACTATAAGCAAAACATTAGACATTTTCCTGTTCTATTTCATTTTTCTAAAATGCTGATTCAAGTTTATTCAACTTGATTCTATAACACAGTCATGAGGTGGGAACCAGTGTTTGCAAAGATGGCTCTAGAATGTAGACTAATATTTTAGTCAATAATAATTCAACTGTTATTTCTTAGTTGAGATTTTATCTCCCCAATGCCTGTTACTGCCCCTTATTAGCTAATGCATCTTAAGAGAACAATGCCGAAATGTGACACTTTTCTACAGTGGATTAAAAAATGTGCTTTTGGAAGAGGCTGCATAGACACAAATAAAGCTCTCTCATGCTGAGGTTTTCTGTCATGAGAGTATGAAGTGTAGCTATGAGCCGTGATAAAACAACAATAGCCAAAGGTTACTTCCCCGTTTAAACAAAAACAAACTCCTATTTCAAACAGAAATCTCAGTCTGAGAAAAAAAAATACAGATTGAATAAGGAGATAGAGAATATATTGAAAGGGTAGAATGTCCTGTCCTGGCAATAGAGAGCATGTGCTATTAGGCAGCTATCCCAAATTGAACTCTATAGTGTTTGCTTAGAAACAACAACAACAACAACAAAAACTATGACTCAAACAGCTCTTCTAAAAGTAGGCATTCCAGTGTTCTGAGAGAACGCTTGGGAAGATATTAGCACTATGCTGTTTATTTTTTTTCTAAATCTTGTAAATATATCCAGCATATTTTGTGTGATTTCTAAATTGAAATAGCATTTGAAGTTCTGACAGTCACATCTGATAGACTAGGAATAGTATTTAGCCATTTTTATATTTCATCACCCCTAAAACTTCAAACCATTATTGTTTAGCACAATTTTACTAGCTAGGTTTTGCTATAACTCATTCTGAAGGTGCTTTGTTATAGACGTGCTTCCATCCTAAAATATATTATCATTGCCTGTTTAAACTGCTTTTCAGATTCTATTACCTCTAAACTAATGCAAGCATTGCTTTAAAGGAGAAAAACTGTATTAATTTTGTCAATATGGGAAAAGCTATTTTCAAAACAGATTGTTTAATGTGAAGGAACTTAATATAGAACCTATTAGAAATAAGGTACAAGCCCTTAAAAATGTTAGGGATATTTTGTTGTTTAAAATGAAAGTTCCACCAAGGCTTAGCTGAGCTTATAGCCCAAGCGAATATTTATATATGAATTTATAAATCTTAGAAATAGAGTTTTATGGAAATGCTAACAGGCCCTGAGGTATAGCCGAACTTGTTTTCAGATACTGCTATAATTTCCAGTGTGTGTGTGTGCTTAAAGACCGCAACACAAAAGACTTTTCTAATGCTGTAATTTCGTAGTTTTATTAGACTGAGTTATAGTATGGGAGAATATTCAGAAATTGCAGCTTAAATGAGAAAACGTGAATGGTGTTACTTATATAAAATACTACTGCAATAGTTCTTTTATTAATTTTTAATGTTCAGCACCCTCAGTGACCTCCTTTATTCTCTTGCTGTCAACATGGCAGGCTGGAAAAATTGAAATGGTCTGACAGAAAACATAGTGCACATTGTGGCCCAACTCTGGAGTCTCTTGCTTCTTTCTGGGGCACTTGCTTACACAGCCTATCTTATTCTGCATTACAGTAAGAGTTAAGGTCCTGTTTGATAGCTCCTGATAAAAGAGAGTGATGTCCTGTCAGGGTCTGAGCAGGTGCTGCTAGTCAGCCTCCCTTGTTCTGACATTGTGGGATGGGCATTCAATTAAAGAAGAATATCACCTTTGGCTGTTGTTGTTTTGTCATGGCTCATGGCTCATGGCTCACTTCATGCTCTCACAACAGAATTCCACAGCATGGACAGAGCCTTATTTGTGTCTATCTAGCTTCTTCCAAAAGCATATTTTGGTCTAATTCAGCAATGCTTTTCTTGAACAGTAGGGCACCACTCTGTTATGTATATTTACCACTTTCTCTATCACCAAGGAGACTAATCCCCATTCCAGTACAGTCAAGAACCTCACAGCATTGTCTTGGCAAGGCCAAGTTCACGTTGTCACAGCAACAGGGTGCACAGGGCAAAAAGACCTAACTAGGACCTTGGGATAAAAACTTCTCTCTCTGTTTCAAATGCAAGTGTTTGAGAATGAGAAAAAATGTGCAAAGGTGTGAGGTCTGCCACTGTCTTGTTAGCTCAAGCTTAAATGCAATGCTTTAATGGTTTGTTTGGGACACTTGTGAAAACATGGCTTTTTGAAAAAGGTAGATTGTAAAATTCTATGAAGAGTGGAAATTAATTCAGACTATGCAAAAAGTATTATAATTAGGGTGCAAATATTCTTCTCTCAAAGGCCATGGTATTAGCTTTTATAATAAGTGAAAAGAGAACCATGACAATGAGAAATTCTGAAGAAAGCATAGATAGAAGAGAATAGAATTCATTCAAGACCCTATTTCAGCACTCTCTCATCTGATACTAACAGACACTTGAGGATTCACATTCAATTGTTCCATCTGTTATCCACTATTAGGAATATCGACCAGCAATGAGTTATAAGAATTCAAGATTATAAAAGACATGATACCCTTGTTTGCAACATGACCTCCTCACTTTACAGCAAGCTCCAAGGAAGCATAATGTAAAGAGAGACAACCCCTACCTGACACTCCTCCATATGTGGTTCGCTTTCCAGTACCCACTGCTGGCCATGGTGTGCCATCAGCTTTCAGTCCCATCAGACCTGAGACAGTGTTTGTGGCTGTAACACCATCTGCACCACCTGTGAAAAACACATCAAGGTTTGCCTCCAGTTCTCAAAGATTCTATGATTAAAACCCATTCAAACCCACATGCCCAGAAAAATGTACACTCTATCTTCTTGTAAGGCAATTTTCTCTTCTCAAATGTGTACACTAATTTAACTATTACAGTTATGCTTAAAATGTTGGATATTTTTTAAAAGGTTTAATTACCATGACTTCATTTTCTGAATTATTAGATAGATTTATTGATGTTGAATGTTTTGTATTCTATGTAATTTTCCAGATAATTTAAAATGTCTTTTCCAGTCAGGATGTACTTTCCACAGAATAGAATATAAGCATATTAATCTATAAAGTCATGCATCAACTGCGTAATTTATGTATTTAATAGATATTTATTGAGCTTGTATTTAAGATGATGTTCTAGACTCTCTCATAAACAAGAAACTCATAAAAAATTTCATAGTGTGGGAACTGATATCTTTTTCAACCTTATTGAAGACTCAAATACTAGCCAGGCGAGGTGGTGCACACCTGTTATCCCAGCAGCTCAGGAGGCAGAGGCAGGAGGATCGTGAGTTCAAAGCTAGCCTTAGCAATTTAGCGAGACACTAAGCAACTCAGTGAGACCCTGTTTCAACATAAAATACAACATAGGGCTGGGGATATGGCTCAGTGGTCTAGGGTCCTTGAATTCAATCCCTGGTACTCCCCACCCCAAAGAAAACCACAACAATTCAAATACTATTACACAATCATCACATTATGGGTTCCTTACTTTGGAGTAATTTTCTGTGACTTTAACTTTGTTTCATAATTTTTTTTTAATCTTTGCAAAACATGTTTATTAATAAAAATTATAAATGATCTTGTGTTCCCTGGCCAAAGATTAGGGTCTATTTATTATCTAAAATCCAGGTATGACTCTACTACATTCGTGAGATTGACACTGCATTTAATATTTTTTCTTAAAACCTAAGAAAGATCTACACAGATGTTTGTGAAAAAAAAATATACTCAATTTTGGCCACATATATCAGGCCAATATTTATCTAACTGGGCAACAGATAAAAGTTTAGTTCTTACCTTCTTTTGCAGCCCTTGCGATGCTCACAATATCAGTGACATTTGGGGTCAACTTGGCAAAAAAAGGAATTTGAACAGCTTGCCTAACCCAGCGACAGATGTTCCGAACCAGCTCTGGATCCTGTTCAAATAGGTCAGTTAAATATAGAACATAATTAAAGAATTGTGATCAAAATGTGTATAAGAACAACAGCAAAGCTGGAGATGTGCAAGACAAATCCAACTTGACAATGAGCTACATGATATATTTCTCAAATTTCTCCTCAGCATTACACCTAGACTCATTAGGGAACTAAGGTTAACACACTTCAAGTGAACTGCAAATTCATCACATAAAGGTTAAATTCCTCAAGGGAGTCTTTGGAAAATAAAATTACAAAGAACCAATTGGAAGAAAGTGTTTCTCATTTTCCATTAAATGATATCAGGAATGAAACATAAACTTTTGGTGGCAAGTTCAGAAAACATTACAGAATTTCTAGTGCCTGCATTGGTTTAAGCCTAATAAAAAATATTCAAACTGCCAACTCCCAAGTGAATGATACTCAATCTGAAGCCTGTTGCTTTCATTATTAGAAGACTTTGTCTTGTTGAAATACATTCAAAAGAAAATCTACCTGCAACTTCATCATCCATCCAAATGTGATATATACTCTATGCTAAAATGGAATAATTCATCCCTGGATTATTTGGGAGCTGCTCAGTAACTTTAGCCTACTTTCATAAATGTTGCCAAGATCTGAACAGCATTTTTTCAACACTCATCTACTTGAAAGAATTGATCAAAATGACAAAATGAAATAAAATATCAAATGCTCATTTTTAAAAGCAAGGAATAGATGTTTTCCTGTGCTTGATTCCTGTGATTTTTCAAGCTTTTATTTTCTCATGGGACGAGTATCATTTAGAGGGCAAATACCTATCCTTTCTATTGAAATAACTTAGCTGTAGTAATGTTCTTTGATTTCAACACACACAATAGTCCTTTTTTTTTTCATTACTTTGAGTGCAAAATTTATTCTGACAGGTACTGATAATGCACTTTGATAAATTAACTTAAAATATGCAATGTCAATTCATTATTGAACTTGGTAATATTATCTTAACAAGTTAAAATGCTTTTTGAAAAAAATAAAAATACAAGAAAATATGGATATGTATCTAAACTATGAAATAGTAGGCAAATATATTACTTATAATTAATATTTTTATATGAAAGAAAGTTGTTCTTTGCATTTTAACCTTTCAATTTTTTTAAGATGAGATTTTTAATGTTTTAATCTTTAGAGAGAACCATTTCACTTAGTTTTAATGTGTCTTGATCTGTCATACTATATTATGATAAAAGTTATGTGTTTATGTGCTAAGATCCTTCAATGAGGTAATTTCTGTTGATCGTTATCATCTCTATTCAGCAAAACTTAATACTTTTAACAAGAAATCTTTGGCTTGACTTGTTCTCTTTTCAGAACAGTAATTTCTTCATTAAACATAAATATTAAAAAGCACTATATGGAATGCTCTACAGGGCATACTGTGCATTATGAATAGTAAAATCTGGAGACTTAGCTGTACAAATTCTAACTCATGAAAATGGAGATCTGCCCCTGCCCATGCAATGTTCATGAAATATTTATAACTGCTGCATTGGCATTATGAAGGCAGTTGCATCTTTGTGACTTTCATTTCTAAGTTATGAATTTCCATGGGACTTAGCCTAGAAATGACAGTAACTCTAGATGATATGAATTGCATGTCCTTTGTGAACGCGCTCTTTAAGGTAGAATTTGACAATAATTTAAAGATCACTTGAATCGCATAATACATGGAAGGTAGCCTGATAAGAATTACTGAAACAAATTTAAAATATTATTTGGTTCCAACAGAGTGAACACTAATAATCTGATATTCAAGTGGCTTTCAATATTACTGACCACTATGTCTTTATAACTTACTTTGAACATTTGTCAGAAATTTTTTCCTGTTGATTTTCACTGGTTGACTATTTGAACCAAGTACCTCTTATCTATGTTTAGCAATTTAGAGTTGTTCTATTTTTTAGTTTCCTAAAAGTAGACAGTTCCTTGGTAATCGTGACTTATTTGAATCATCTACCTCTTTGAAGCATAATGTGACCCTCCTAGATTTCTATGAGTGAGGTTGATGGTGTTCAGATACATTTTGAAAATCTTCATATTTATCCAAACCAGCAGCTGACTAATCATCATAGATTAAATAAATTTGATTATTAGAGAAGTTTAAAAATAATTTCTGACAACCATTATCGTGAAATTGATGATTCTGTAAATTGCAAGGTTTTATTTGACAGGTATAATAGGGAATGCTCTAATACAACAAAAATATGGCGAGGCTTATAACATGATAGAATGAATATGTTTACTTTAGGGAATTAGAGGGTAGAATATAATCATTCACACTTTCCTGTTTCTTCACACTTTTGTTCTGAACATTTAAGATCTAAAAGCAATTAATATGTTTCTGCAGTTTCAGCATCTTGACCTTCTCATTTCTAGTGATAGCATGAAATAGCTTTCTCTTTCCTAATAAGCCAGTTTTGAGAATCTTATTGAAATGAGCAAATTTCAGACAATTTCTAAGTCTTTCTAAGAACTCCAGGAAAGGAAGAAAAGTTTCTCTTATCTCTAAAACTAAATATTAAATAATATCAACACCAACATAAAGCAACGAAAACAAAGCAATTCTTTTTCCAGGCATGCCAAAGAGTACTTGTTTTGTCAATGAATCAAGAATGACCAAAAACTTGGAATATTTTTTTCAATGTATTTTGATGCACCTTTGTTATCCATGTGCACACCCACAATAGCTCTGAGCAACAAAATGGTTTCCTGTGATAGAAGTCTGTGGTGTTATTAGCAGGAAGGCACCTGATGCCCTTAAGGAATGATTGACAGACCTGGGGAGCAATTGGTGATCTTTAGGATACAACATGAGGTGAAGGTTCCACCATACTTGCAAAGTACTGAAAAGTGGATACAAGTATCCTAGAGACAAATTTGGCCCATTTGAACATTTGACTCACAACAGCTTAGTGTCTGCTTGCAGTTGATATGCTCTGGAAGAAATTCCTATGAATACCAAACAACATACCAACAGATATTAAGAAATGTAGCACTAAGGACATTGCTTGCTGCAGTGGTTTCCATTGTGCAAAACTGGTTATTTTTAAAGTTTTATTTCTTAATTAAGGATATGTGATAATTTTTCATTCCTGGAAATATTATGCCTCTATTGCCATATTAAAGGGATTCTACAGAAAGGATCCACCTTCCTACTTTTGAGGCCCTTAAGATGACCTCTCCATTGTAGGGCAGGCAATTACTTAGGGCATCAAATCTCATTGGTTTCATGCTCTCCACAAAGGAACAAGCCCTATAGAATGAGACTGTGAAAATTTCTTGATAAGCTAAATTACAAGTGAAATTTTTGGCTTGAAGAAACATTTCTCTCCAATTTACCTGGTAATTTTCACTCTGTACAATTCTTTTCAAAATGGATTTCTTAGAAGCTGGCATTACAATGAGTTCACAGAAAAATTTTACCAGTTATAAAATGTTTTCCACTAAGGAACTCCTAAGTCTTAATTCACATGACATGACAAGAGGTGGCTAGCATTTTTTTTCATGTCTCCTTTTCTGATGGAGAAAAATGGAGCTCAGAAGTTTAATCTGATAACCAATTTCATCTTCTTAATTTTCTTTCCCATTATCATGTTCTAAACTATCGTCTTCTTTAGCAAAATTGCTCCCCAAAGTGAAATTCAGCTATCAATTGTAAACTAGAACTATCAAAGGTTTCTTTTTCATTTATACCTGTAAGACTAGATGTAGCTGCAAAGTAATAGGCAAAAGGATGTATTTATCCTACTGTCAACAAAATAGGGTAGAAAAGAGTTAACTATTCCTAGTAGCCAACTACTCTAGGTAAAATTTCAGTGACTATTAAAAACGTCATGAAATGCAGATGTTTTAAATTATATTTTAGCATGTGTCCTTCTCGAATCTCTTTTTCTGACTTAAGCTTGCTAACAATGGTAAAACCACTTTGGATTGCTCTTTGGTGATTTCCTATAAAGATATTCAGGAACTTGCCAACTGATCAAGAAGTCCCACTCTTAATTATATATCCAAAATACACAAAAACACAATTCCACACAAAGACTTGCATATGAATGTTCATAGAATATTTTTCAAGATAGCTACAAAAATGAAAACAACCCCAATATCTATCAATATGTGAGTGAATAAACAAGTTGTATATATTCACACAACAAAATAATATTCAGCAGTAACAATAAATAAACTACTAAATTCTGGCATAATTTGAAATTGATTTTAAAAAATGATGAGTTTAAAAAGTACACAAAATAATACATGCTATATGTCAGTAGACTTATATGCAATGCAGAAAATGAAAAACTATGCTGCTAGAAAGCAGAGGAGCAGGTGCTCTGTCTGACTGAGGTTTGGGACTGGGGGAGGGATTCAGTGGAAAGAGGCACAAGACAATTTTTGACAGTGATGGAAATATTCTATATCTTGACTGTGATTTTCAAAGGTATAGAAATGGGTCAAAACACTTCAAACTCTATCTTAAAAGGTGCTCATTATATTATAGTTAAATTGGATTGCCATAAAACTTCATGTAAATTTTTAAAATAAGACGGAGGGAAGATGGCGGTGGGGAATGAGTGAGCCGCTCTGTACTCCGCGCCACCGCCACCGCAGCGTATGTTGCTGCTTCTTAAAAGAAGAAGTAAAGATCATTAAAGGAGATCTGTCGACAAGGATTCAGCACCGTGTCAAGAAAAGGGCCTAGATGGAGTGAATCCGCCACGACTTCAGCGCGAGCAGTAAGGCTGCAGCCCCCGAGCTGCCGGGCTCCCTGGGCCCCCTCTCACTCCCCTCTCCGCCTCTCCGCCTCTCCGCTTCGCTTCTCCCCCGCCATCTCTCCTCCCACGCTCACTCCCTAAATCTAGATCTCAATCTCTTTCCCCCACCCCACCCGCTCTCTCGCGTGCCCAGTACCCGGCCCGCGCGGGCCCCGAGGCGCTGCCTCCCCTCCCCCAGCCCGCACCCCCTCCACGGGGGTCCCGAAGGCCACAGCTTTGCCGCCGCCGCCGCCGCTGCAGCCACCGCCGCTGCCGCCACCGCTTTCCGCGGAGTACCTTAGAACAGACTCTTAACCGCTAGAGTGAGCTGCCGAGTAAAATGGAACAGCTGATAAGATGAGTGACAATTTAAAATCTAAATGATCCAACATGGAGGCGGACACGGAGAGATCAAGTCTCTAACCCCTTCAGCTGCACGGGCATAGGGAGAAGTAAACTGTCAAAATACTGTTTGCTCAGGACCACTAGGCACGGTTGAGCTGAAGTGGACCACGGGCGAACGGTCTAGCCTTCTCAGAACAAACCGAGCCCGAATTGGCTGCATTCTAGCTCAGGTTCGCCTGCTTCATGTGACTCAACAGTAATGATCCCGCTGAAATAACTAGTCTGCCCGCCTGAACTCAAAGAGGTAAAAGCCAACTGAGCACCACAGCCAGACCCAGGGAATCAGGAGTGACGCAGGACTAGCTGCGCAGAAATCCCAGCTATTGCTATCACCAGTGCTGACAACAGGTCCCTTGCACCAGCTATCAGGGGAGTTGCTGCTACCTGAGGGCAAACAAATTCGCTGGGGGCCCTCAGCCCCAAGCCCTACAAACTTAGGGTCTGAGGGAGGCAAACAGAAAGGGTGTGCCCAGGCACCCATGAAAACAGGGCTCCCAGGAGCAGCAGACCTGGCGTGTAGTCAGTATTGTGGTGAGTGTCACAGGTGAGCAGGGCCTGGCTTGAGGAACCACAAGAGAGGGCCCTAGGCACTCAGGATTAGAGACCCACACAGTCTGGGAAGAAGAGCTGAGGCACAGTGATTGGTTCCCACCTATCAAGAAGAGAAGCCTGGCCCAGTGGGCATAGCTCCACCAACTGGATGAGAAGTTAATCGAGCTATATGACTGCATTTATTATTATTATTATTTTTTTTAATGATGATTATTAGTATTTTTTTTCACTTTTTGTTGTTGATGTAGTTGTTGTTCTTTAACGTTCCTATTAATGGTTTCAATTTTTTAAATTCTTTTTATTTTATTAGTATTACTATTATTTTTTAAACTTTAATTTCCATTTTTTTACTATCATTAAAAAAATTTTTTCTTTTCTCTTTTTTTTTTTGGTTTTAAATTTTTATTTTTTTTCGTTTCTTCTTTCTTTCTTTTCACTATTTTTTTTCTTTTGTCTTCTCACTTCTTTCAATTTTCCTATTCCACCTTCCTTGAATTCTACCTGCCTACACTCAATCTCTTTAGTGACTTCTTCCCTCCCCTTCTAATATCTCTCCTCCCCAGTATCACACTAATTGGAGGAGGATCACAGCCACTACCTGCCCTGAAAGGGTGATTTTTCAACTATACAAGAGCAATATAATTAAATAGAGGGGGAAAATATCAAAGACACAACAATTTCACCAAGCAGAAAGAAACGCCAGCAGTATGAAACGACAAGGAAAGAAAGGACCACAGGCAATGCAGGTCAACTCAACTTTAGAAGAGGTAATAGCTGCAACAGATGGAATGTCAGATAGAGAACTCAGGACATACATGCTTCAGATGATCTGGAGTCTCAAGGAAGACATGAGACAGCAAAATCAGACAATGAAAGATCATATTGACAAACAAATCCAGGAAGTAAAAGATCAATTTCACAGGGAGATAGAGGTAATAAAAAACAAACAAATAGAAATACTAGAGATGCAGGAAAAAATAAACCAACTTAAAAACTCAATTGAGAATACTACCAGCAGAGTTGATCACTTAGAAGACAGAACATCAGACAATGAAGACAGAGTATTTCAACTTGAAAAGAACATAGATAGCTCAGCAAGTCTACTAAGAAACCATGAGCAGAACATTCAAGAGCTATGGGATAATATCAAACGACCAAACTTAAGAGTCATTGGGATACAGGAAGGCACAGAGCTCCAAACCAAAGGATTAAGCAATCTATTCAGTGAAATAATACAAGAAACTTCCCAGACTTGAAGAATGAGACAGAATCCCAAATCCTAGAAGCCTACAGGACGCCGAATGTGCAAAATCATAAGAGATCCACACCTAGACACATTATAATGAAGATGTCCAACATACAGAATAAGGAGAGAATTTTAAAAGCTACAAGGGAAAGGAAGCAGATTACATTTAGGGGTAAACCAATCAGGATAACAGCTGATCTCTCAACACAGACTCTGAAAGCTAGAAGATCCTGGAATAACATATTTCAAACACTGAAAGACAATGGGCTCCAACCAAGAATCGTGTATCCGGCGAAATTAAGCTTCAGGTTAGAAGATGAAATTAAAACCTTCCACAATAAACAAAAGTTAAAAGAATTCGCAGCTAGAAAACCATCTCTTCAAAAAATCCTTGGCAAAACATTACAGGAAGAGGAAATGGAAAATAACATTGAAAACCAACAATGGGAGGTAGGACAGTAAAGGGGGGAAAGTAGTCAAAGAGGAAAACAAATCAGGTTTAGTAACATCAATAAACAAATATGGATAGAAGAACAAACCATATCTCAATAATAACCCTAAATGTTAATGGCTTAAACTCACCAATTAAGAGACACAGGCTAGTAGAATGGATCAAAAAACAAGACCCAACAATATGCTGTCTACAGGAGACGCATTTGATAGGAAAAGATGTACATAGACTGAAGGTGAAAGGTTGGGAAAAATCATATCACTCATATGGACCGCGGAAACAAGCAGGAGTGTCCATACTCATATCTAATAAAATAGATTTCAAGCCAAAGCTAATCAAAAGGGATACAGAAGGACACTTCATACTGCTCAAGGGAACCATACACCAACAAGACATAACAATCATAAATATATATGCCCCAAATAATGGTGCAGCTGTGTTCATCAAGCAAACTCTTCTCAAGTTCAAGAGTCTAATAGACCAACATACAATAATCATGGGAGACTTCAACACACCTCTCTCACCACTGGACAGATCTTCCAAACAAAAGTTAAATAAGGAAACTATAGAACTCAATAACACAATTAACAACCTAGACTTAATTGACATATATAGACTATACCACCCAACATCAAGTTGCTACACTTTTTTCTCAGCAGCACATGGAACCTTCTCAAAAATAGACCATATACTATGTCACAGGGCAACTCTTAGACAATACAAAGAGGTAGAGATAATACCATGCATCTTGTCTGATCATAATGGAATGAAACTGAAAATCAATGATAAAAGAAGAAAGGAAAAATCAAGCATCACCTGGAGAATGAACAATAGTTTGCTGAGTGATCAATGGGTTTTAGAAGACATCAAGGAGGAAATTAAAAAATTCCTAGAGTTAAATGAAAACACAGACAAAACATATCGGAATCTATGGGACACATTGAAAGCAGTTCTAAGAGGAAAATTCATTGCTTGGAGTTCATTCCTCAAAAAAAGAAAAAACCAACAAATAAATGATCTCATACTTCATCTCAAAATCCTAGAAAAAGAAGAGCAAAACAACAGCAAAAGAAGTAGAAGGCAAGAAATAATTAAAATCAGAGCTGAAATTAATGAAATTGAAACAAAAGAAACAATTGAAAAAATTGACAAAACTAAAAGCTGGTTCTTTGAAAAAATAAATAAAATTGACAGACCCTTAGCCATGCTAACGAAGAGAAGAAGAGAGAGAAAGCAAATTACTAGCATACGGGATGAAAAAGGCAATATCACAACAGACACTTCAGAAATACAGAAGATAATAAGAAAGTACTTTGAATCCTTATACTCCAATAAAATAGAAGATAGTGAAGGCATAGATAAATTCCTTGAGTCTTATGATCTGCCCAGATTGAGCCAGGAGGATATAGACAACCTAAACAGACCAATAACAATAGAGGAAATAGAAGAAACCATCAAAAGACTACCAACTAAGAAAAGCCCAGGACCGGATGGGTATACAGCAGAGTTTTACAAAACCTTTAAAGAGGAACTAACACCAATACTTTTCAAGCTATTTCAGGAAATAGAAAAAGAGGGAGAACTTCCAAATTCATTCTACGAGGCCAACATCACCCTGATTCCGAAACCAGACAAAGACACTTCAAAGAAAGAAAACTACAGACCAATATCTCTAATGAACCTTGATGCAAAAATCCTCAATAAAATTCTGGTGAATCGGATTCAAATACATATCAAAAAAATTATACACCATGATCAAGTAGGATTCATCCCTGGTATGCAAGGTTGGTTCAATATATGGAAATCAATAAATGTTATCCACCACATCAATAGACTTAAAAACAAGAACCATATGATCATCTCCATAGATGCAGAAAAAGCTTTAGACAAAGTACAGCATCCCTTTATGTTCAAAACTCTAGAAAAATTAGGGATAACAGGATCATACCTCAACATTGTAAAAGCAATCTATGATAAGCCACAGGCCAGCATCATTCTGAATGGAGAAAAATTGAAGGCATTCCCTCTAAGATCTGGTACAAGACAGGGATGCCCTCTCTCACCACTTCTGTTCAACATAGTCCTCGAAACACTGGCCAGAGCAATTAGGCAGACGAAAGAAATTAAAGGCATAAAAATAGGAAAAGAAGAACTTAAATTATCACTATTTGCAGATGATATGATTCTATACCTAGCAGACCCAAAAGGGTCCACAAAGAAGCTATTAGAGCTAATAAATGAATTCAGCAAAGTGGCAGGATATAAGATCAACATGCATAAATCAAAGGCATTCCTGTATATGAGCGACAAATCCTCTGAAACGGAAATGAGGACAACTACTCCATTCAAAATATCCCCCCAAAAAATAAAATACTTGGGAATCAACCTAACAAAAGAGGTGAAAGATTTATACAATGAAAATTACAGAACCCTAAAGAAAGACATAGAAGAAGACCTTAGAAGATGGAAAAATATACCCTGCTCATGGATAGGCAGAACTAACATCATCAAAATGGCGATATTACCAAAAGTCCTATATAAGTTCAATGCAATGCCAATCAAAATCCCAACAGCATTTCTTGTAGAAATCGATAAAAGAATCATGAAATTCATATGGAATAATAAAAGACCCAGAATAGCAAAAACAATACTAAGCAGGAAGTGTGAATCAGGCAGTATAGCGATACCAGACTTCAAACTATACTACAGAGCAATAGTAACAAAAACAGCATGGTACTGGTACCAAAACAGGCAGGTGGACCAATGGTACAGAATAGAGGACACAGTAACCAATCCACAAAACTACAACTATCTTATATTTGATAAAGGGGCTAAAAGCATGCAATGGAGGAAGGATAGCATCTTCAACAAATGGTGCTGGGAAAACTGGAAATCCATTTGCACCAAAATGAATCTGAATCCCTATCTCTCGCCGTGCACAAAAGTTAACTCAAAATGGATCAAGGAGCTTGATATTAAATCAGAGACATGGCATCTGATAGAAGAAAAAGTTGGTTATGATCTACACGCTGTGGGATTGGGCTCCAAATTCCTCAATAGGACACCCATAGCGCTAGAGTTAACAAATAGAATCAACAAATGGGACTTACTCAAACTAAAAAGTTTTTTCTCAGCAAAAGAAACAATAAGAGAGATAAACAGGGAGCCTACATCCTGGGAACAAATCTTTACTCCACACACTTCAGATAGAGCCCTAATAACCAGAATATACAAAGAACTCAAAAAATTAGACAATAAGATAACAAATAACCCAATCAATAAATGGGCCAAGGACCTGAACAGACACTTCTCAGAGGAGGACATACAATCAATCAACACGTACATGAAAAAATGCTCACCATCGCTAGCAGTCAGAGAAATGCAAATCAAAACTACCCTAAGATACCATCTCACTCCAGTAAGACTGGCAGCCATTAGGAAGTCAAACAACAATAAGTGCTGGAGAGGATGCGGGGAAAAGGGCACTCTTGTTCATTGCTGGTGGGACTGCAAATTGGTGCAGCCAATTTGGAAAGCAGTATGGAGATTTCTCGGAAAGCTGGGAATGGAACCACCATTCGACCCAGCTATTCCCCTTCTCCGTCTATTCCCTAAAGCCCTAACAAGAGCATGCTACAGGGACACTGCTACATCGATGTTCATAGCAGCTCAATTCACGATAGCAAGACTGTGGAACCAGCCTAGATGCCCTTCAATAGATGAATGGATAAAAAAAATGTGGCATTTATACACTATGGATTATTACTCTGCATTAAAAAATGACAAAATCATAGAATTTGGAGGGAAATGGATGGCATTAGAGCAGATTATGCTAAGTGAAGCTAGTCAATCTTTAAAAAACAAATACCAAATGACTCCTTTGATATAAGGGGAGTAAACAAGGACAGGGTTGGGACGAAGAGCTTGAGAAGAAGATTTACATTAAACAGGGATGAGAGGTGGGAGGGAAAGGGAGTGAGAAGGGAAATTGCATGGAAATGGAAGGCGATCCTCAGGGATATACAAAATGTCATACAAGAGGAAAGGAGGGGTAAGACAAGATAATACAAATGGAAGAAATGATTTACAGTAGAAGGGGTAGAGAGAGAAAAGGGGAGGGGAGGGGAGGGGAGGGGAGGGGAGGGGGGATAGTAGAGAATAGGACAGACATCAGAATACATCAGACACTAGAAAGGCAATATGTCAATC
This sequence comes from Urocitellus parryii, assembly GCF_045843805.1. Taxonomy (NCBI): domain Eukaryota; kingdom Metazoa; phylum Chordata; class Mammalia; order Rodentia; family Sciuridae; genus Urocitellus; species Urocitellus parryii. The sequence continues at coordinate 77,319,874 of NC_135541.1, forward strand.
AATGGAAGGGAAACTGATGTGATACAGCAATTTGTATACGGGGTAAAAGGGGGAGTTCATAATCCACGTGAATCAAACCGTGTAATATGATGTATTAAGAACTATGTAATGTTATGAACGACCAATAAAAAAAAAGAAAAATTTTTAAAATAATTCTGAGGGGACTCATATAAATTGAACAGTAAAAGAGGGAACATTCTAAGCAATGTGGGTTCTATACTTTCAGCAAATATTGACCATGAGGCATTGCAATTAGTCTGTTATATATACTAACATGAGTGAAATAAGGAGTTCACAGCACACTAAGGACCAACTCAGGCACATAATGACGTACGTGTTGAGTGTTCAGTATCAAGAAAAAGATTTTGATCCTGCTTTATCATTTCAGATTATTTCATAGCATGTAGCATAGTACTTGGTACATTGTAGACATTTATCAAATACTGCTGAATTAATAGAGATTATACTGCAAAATTTGACAATGACATTTTCTTTTTTTTTCTTTTTCTGAGATAGGCTCTCGCTAGGTTGTCCAGTCTGGACTTGAACTCATGATATTCCTGCCTCAGTCTCCTGAGTACTGTGATCACAATCATCTGCCACTATGCCCAGCTTGAGACTGCCTTTCTTATTTCTATTTACTTAGAAGAAAGTTTAGAGTATAATAAAGTATAATAAAGTTATTGGGTTCAGGGTAATCTAATAACAATTACTTTACATACATTATGTCAGACAGGAGAGATTTAAAGATACTATACCTATTCTTTAAAAAATAAAAATAAAAATACTTTGCAATCCAGAGGAGAATAATACATATAACAAATACATATTGTGATTATAAAATGTTGTAAGCATATGTATAAGAGATATGTATCTATGTGCACACCATTCAAACTCACAACAAACACACAAACACATGCACGTGCCTATTTCCTTGTGCCTTAAATAGAAGGCGGCACAGGCTCACCTATGTCTTGGGTCCTCCCCAGGCACGCATCATTGACTCTGATTCACATTTAACACTTTTTCTCAATGCCCCCCTCCACTCTACTCAGAATGCCCTTCTCTTCCCTTTTGAGAAACACCCTTTGAAGCAACCCCTTAGGACCAATCCTCCCATCCTCTCTCAGTCCAGGGTGGGTTAGTAAATGACTACCTCTTTAGTGCTTCCATAACATTTCTTTATTACTGCATTTATCACAGTTTGATAATCATTGTCCCTGTTTTATAATCAGTTTCTCTCCATTAGACTATTAGTATTTTAAGGGTTATATCTTACTCTGATCCTAATCCCTTAGCACAGAACCTGAGACATGAAAGACGATCAACAAACATTGTGTTGAATGAAAGAATGAAGAATTCTTAATTATATACCAGCTTTTCTCATTGAGGGGCAAAACATTAGTCTCTCTTCTTTATTGAAGCCAAAATAAGTTGGAGATACAGGATAGCAGTAGTTCTTGCTCTCCCATCAGTGGAGTTTGGAAACAGTCTCTTAATGCACTCCATCAGTTAGCAAAAATGTCTGGAGGGCATTTGTGCCTACTGTGGCCTGTGAGTCCATAAAAACCTCCCTGAAGGCTCAGACAGCAAACGACATTTATGTTTGAATCTTAAGGATCCTGAGTCTCTATCTTTAACCTTTTATCATTCTCCAAACTCCCTATCCTTGGTTCCTGGTGTCTAGTGGGGGAGGAGAGTTTTCCCATATTCTTTCCAGTGAAAGGGGCTTTTGTATTCTTCTAAATGCATTTTTTTTTCAATGTGCCAATTTGATAGTGCTGGTTTTTCTTGCTTTCAGACAGGATTTCCCTAGTGTATCACTTCTCTGACATGCTTAGTATTGGTGCTTTCCATTCCCAAGTGCTTGGTCTCAGAAGCTTGCATTTTTATTCAATGAATGAGAATTGACATTCACTATTAAGATGATTCCGAACTGCTAGGTGTTTTGAGTCACTGTTTTTATCCTCTGTAATAAGTTTCTGGTTCTCTGACTACCTCTCTGCTAGCTCCCAGATGGCAATCCTAATGGTAGTAAAGTTGGAAAGGATCTTATTTGACCAATGAACTATCAATGAACACCTCCTGCCCACAGTTCATGCACTATTTTAGCCAGTAAATGTCTTAGAGGTCTTTTCCTCACACTGCTATTACTATCTTTGTACGTAACTGCCTTCAGTTTCTATTCTAGCAACCCCACATTGCATCCAAGAAACAGAAGCTAAACTCAGTCCCTGAAAGTTAGATGGTATACTTCCATTTAAATGTCGACTTTAAATGGTAGAGAATTATAAAACGTTTCATCCAGAACTGATGAGTACTTATGCTAAAGTGATAATTAGGATCTGAAGAGGTCTTATAAAACAAATGCAAAAGCAGGTAGTAGATACAGGTAGATATCACTCAGATCCTCTTTCAGAGACTTGCCCAGCTGCCAGAATGGAGTGGGCTGACAGCCTCACATTGTTCACTTCTTTAAGTCTGCCTCAACCTTCAGTTGAAGTCCTGTTTCTCTAAAGGATGAAGGACATTGGCAGGACAAGTGGGGTACAAGGTGTCCTACAGGCTTCTGTCCAATGTGGGACTCCTCCAGTAGGAAATCGTTGCTCCCAATTGGGCTGTCAGAATTTTCTCAAATTCTATATCAGGGCTGACATATACCCTTGCCTGATCCTTCTTCCTGTTTTCTTTTCACAGGCACAACTCCCCAATAAACCTTTTGCCCTTCTACTGATAGGTAGCAGATAGTGAAGTTAAAGGGATAATTCTATAAATAGGGCCAATGTACTGGCACACCACATGTTTTCTCTTAAGAAGCAATTCGCCCAAAGCCATTCTGGCCCTGCTCTGACTTAAGTCAATAAGAATATGTTACATTCCTCTGCAAACAACCTGGTATCTGTAGAGCTATTCTCAGGCCCCAGGAGGGTAAGCCTTTGCCCTATTGAGAAGAAGGACAAAGGTTACCTGTTGAGAAGAAGGATAAAGGTTACCCCGAATGGGGGGACTTTTGTGAACTTTATATAGACCAAAGATTCCAAGACCCACAAAAACAGGATAACTAAAAGCAAAGCCTACTGACTATAAAGTCTGAAAGAACAAGTTCCAGTTAGAAATGTTCAGCGTGGACCAATGTCACTGAGAGCTGCCTTTACATATTTAGTATGTCATTATAAGAGTAAAACCTCCACCATGGGTTTTGCTTGAGAACTTGTGGGTAAGTCCATGAGCAGCAGAGACTTAGAAATGTGATGCAATCCTACTGTCAGTCAAAAGTTGAGAAGTGGGATCTGAAAAACTTTCCTATGATCCCCCAAAAACTAAGCGACAAAGGGGTAGCATACTGTTCTCCTCTTTGAAAATATCTTTTTCCCTTTCCATGGGGACATTTTTCTTTCTCCTCTAATAAACTTTGCTGTACTTGAAATACATTTTGTGTTTTGAAACTTACTCCTGTGAGGACACCCGAGCCAAGAGACAGGACATGACCCCTGGACCACTGCCGGCAACAGATCTTCCAGTTTTATCTAATTCTTGGTGGTCTCCACTGCTAGTATTATCTACCATGCAAAGAGGGTGCCATCTATAGTTTGCTTATTATGAGGTTATGCAGCACAATCTGGGAAATCTAAATATTGTAGAGGCAGGCTGTGCACATATTCTACTGATACCACCAATAGATGCTCAAAATTGTGGGCCAGCTGAGCTGAACTGAACCCCAGCAAGTTTCCTAATCACAGCTTAGAACACACTAAATCATTTCAGCAGGTAATGAAGTGCAGGCAGCTGCCTGCACTACTATGTATGGATTTATTTTGGATGAGGGCAAGTGAGTATTTAAGTGTATAATAAGGAGTTTTTATTCTTTGCAGACTTCAGGCAGATTGGAATTTGTTTTCTTAATGTAGAGCATTAGTGTAAACACTGTAACAATTGATATTTTATACATCTGTTGGTCTATTCACTTTGCTTATGTTTTCCAGCACCAGAGTTGGGAAACAACCACAAGCATAAAACCTCAGTATCTTTATAATCCCATATTGGTGTGAATGATTAACCAATCCAGGGAGGAGGCTAGTGTAAAACAGTATTCTGCCCTGGAGCACCCACTATACTGATAGACACATTTAGGATGAAGAGAGTCTGGGGAAGTCATGCTTCTGTCCTGGGAACTTGATGAAATTCAAGCAAGAAGGAATTACCGCAGAGGCAATTTTAAATAACATAGCAGAGAAAACCTCAATCCCCTGGCAATGAATGGTTTCAGCTAAGGAGAAATCATCCATAACAAGTTGGTATAGTTCCTTAAGGAATTTCTTCCTACTGCGGCTATAAGAGCAGGAAAGAAATGTCTAGGACTTTTCTGTTTGTTTGTTCTTGCCAGCTCTTTGGACTTATTTCGCTCTTTGAGCTGAAAATGATTTGGAGATACTAAAAGTGGGGTAACTTTGTCAAAAGACTGTATGTGAAAACATGAGATGAGGGAATTTCTAAACATGGCCTTTTATAAGTGTGATATTCATAAGCTCTTGACATAAACTTCATGAATACCAGATTTTACTCAAACCATGAGCAATTCTTTACCAATTTATTTACACTTGTGTGGTGGTTTATAAGAGTATACATCACAAGATGTGTGTGTGTGTGTGTGTGTGTGTGTGTGTGTGTGTAAAAAGGAGTTATCTATTTTAAATTCGGGTATCAAGGAAACATGGTCAGTGGTGCACCCCATATTGGGAATTTATTACAGATATACACAGAGAAAGTAAGAAAGAGCCTGAAATATTTTGGTAACGCAGTCCCATTTCTCTGGGGACTAGGATTTTTCTCATTCATCTTATAGGATATACAGCAGCTCTTTAGACTAGCTTTTGCTTTCTTATTCAGTTTAGAGTGGGTGTCTATTGATTTAAGGATTAGAAACCACAATGCTAATGAATCTGCTTTTATTTCACAGCATCTTTCTTTTCATTTCTATGTCTACTCTTATTACCTTATTGCCTTTTCTCTTGTCCAATTCAATTTTCCTGCTATATATTCTAGAATCCATATGTTTTGAAATCAAATCCACAAAGAAGGTTCACTGCCAACCACGAGCTTCTTAATATTTTGCCTTCCCAACATTTTGTTTGCTTTCTTATTTTGTGGAGAACTCCCACCCTATGGAGCCTGGATGTGCCACAGTAACTGGCTCCCATTAAGTAAGCCATTAGAGAGAGTTTTCTGCTCTACTCTCTTGCAACCAAGTATATGATCTACAGTAGGCTAATGAAAACTTCAACCAAAAATTGTAATCTCTCCATCAGAAAAGTAGCCAAGGTTCATTTGTGGTGACATGTGGTAGGCTGTCTCTTGACAGCACCCAGGATGGCAATAGGGATGGGCAACAGCACTAGCAGAGGCTGCCTGTTAGCTGCATAATTCTTGGCGTCCTTCTTTGGACCCTTTGGTTTCTGCCCCTTTTCTGAGTCTACATATCCGTCTACATCTACATTCCTGCCTTTCTCTGATTCTGTCAGACATCATATAGCCAGAGTCAGTTTCTGTTCCTTGCAATTAGTGATTGCTCTAGGCAGTTAGCCACTGTCCAGTATAAAATGGTCTGAGTGCCTGAATTATGGTCTCATACTCCTTCAAGGGCTGTTGACCTTTTTTTACTTAGTCCATAGATAGTCTCTTTTTGCCCAACATACATTATCTGAGCCATGACAAAGGTAGCCAAGACCCATGCTTCTGTGGCAGCTCATGTACTAAATACTGCCTATGACCATTCTCCTTGAGAAAAGAGCTAAGGGGCTAGAAGACATCAAAGTAAGGTATCAACTTTGTCCTCAAAGTACTTACAATCAAGATATAACCACTGAGGACCTTGAAATTTTGAAATTTGTTTGAATCAGTAGAATATATATGTGGCCTTTAGGATTATATCTCTAGTCCTCTGTAAATCATTTAGCATTTGAATATGTCATAATGAGCAATCCCCTCATACAATTCAAGAGACCCTTGCAGAAGGAAGTGATATATATCAGCCACATCCAGGAAAGCTTAATTTGAAATGTATTAAGAATAGCTATGATTTCTTAAAAGATGGATATGTAGACAGAGAATGGTAATATAGCCCATAAGGGAAAATATCTTGAGGCATTGAAATTAAATTAAAATATGATCTCCTTTTCACACTGAATACCTGCATGATTACCAATTCGACAAGGATCTTTCATTTATCCCAACTCAACTTTATGCAAGTGCCTGAAGCCTATGTTGTTGATAAAACAGTTGATGAAGGTTGCATAAGGGAAAAATCTTCAAACTGCTTGATATACAAAATCATATTAGTACTAAAAACAGATGGGTATTTACTTTTGCAATATTCAACAAATATAAAGTACCCAAAGGACTGTTAAAATTAGAGAATTTAAAACTTTGCATTTTTTTCCATTTAAAAAGGAGCACTATGGTGATCTTTACTGGTTTATATAATTAACACCTAGATGTAGAATACCTCATTAGATTTTTGGATAATCTAGGCGAAGACAGCATTCAGCATTATAGAGATTTCATCTTATACTTTCCTAGTTGCTAATATTCCTAGATCTTAATATGCAACATTTAAAATCATATATTTCTTATTGCTTTGTCTTTTTTTAATAAGTAAAGGAGCTGTGGGAATTCAGAAAGGTATTGAATCTGGTCCTTGATTGGGCACCTGCAAGCACTTGCAGCTAACTGGGTAAGCTTTATGAACAGTATTATTTTGATATAAAAAACAGAAAAAAAACAACCCCAATTTGCCATTTTTTTTGAGAGAGAGAGAGAGAGAGAGAGAGAGAGAGAGAGAGAATTTTTTAAATATTTTTTTTTTTTTTTAGCTTTCGGCAGACACAACATCTTTGTTTTTATGTGATGCTGAGGATCGAACCCGGGTCGCACGCATGCCAGGCAAGCGTGCTACTGCTTGAGCCACATCTCCAGCCCCAATTTGCCATTTTTAATGTGTATACAAAGTGAATGGGAACCTATATTAACAGTAGAGTGATTTGATTATTTTTATTTAGCTCTATAGTGTGTGTGTGTGTGTGTGTGTGTGTGTGTGTGTCTATGTGTCTGTGTGTGTGCATGAAGAGGTTTAGGGGAGACAACAAAAGAGATTATAGTTAAGCAATTCACTAAATGGTACCAGCCTAAATAAGGCTTGTAGAACAATAATAGATAAGGGATGGAAAGGAAAAGACCCTAAAGCATGGCAGTGAAATGGAAAGAAAGCTAGTGTACATGAAAGGAGCAAGGAGAAGACCTGCCTAGAAGTTTACTCCAAAGTTAAGGCTCAGTTTGCAAAAGATTTTGTGCCTATCCTTAAATGATAAAATACAGAAATCCATATGTTTAAATCCATGTTTTAGAAACATAGCTCTCATAAATGTCTGTGGGTGTGCAGGATAAGATAGAGTACAAGCAAAACAGACCAATCAGAAAGAGAAGGGCCAAAAGCAAAGAATATTAATGAGGCATGTTGTTCTGGGGATTGAGGGAAGGGGAGGGGTTTGGGTGTGGGAAAAATGCTGGAATGAGATAGACATCATTACCCCAGGAACATATATGATTGCACAAATGGTGTGACTTTATATCATGTACAACCAGAGAAACAAAGAGTTGTGCTCCATTGAATCAAAATGCATTCTGCTGTCATGTATAATTACAACAAATGAAAATAAATAAATATCCATTTAGAGAGAAAAAAAGCAAAGAATATCTAAAATTGGAGGATTTCAAGCAAATTATGATATAATTTTAAGAAAAACTTTTAAGAACAAATTAGAATTGGGAATAAAAATCAAGAACATATCTGTAGATCCTTATTGTGGGGGTATTAGTAATTAGTAATTTCATCACAAAGTGACAAATATTAGACAAACAGATTGGAGGTTGCAAAGATAATGAAAGAAATTTAGGTCACTCCAAGACATCTACCTGAAAAAAAAATCTGGTTGAGTTTATAGTTTAATTTAGGTATCAGGATGGAGTTTTAGAAACATAGAGTTAGGAGTTATTATCATTCGGATGGTACTTGAAGTCTGTGAACAAATTAGAAGATAGAAAGAAAAGGGTTCTGTGATTATTGATATGAATATGTAGCATCTTTGCAATGGTCAAAAAGAGAAAAAACAAACAACTAGAAAAAATACAACAGAGAAGAAAAGCAACTCCAATAAAAGAGATGTGAATAGGACCTGATATAAAATACTGCAAAGAAATCAGGAAGAATGAGAATATCAAGAGGCAAGATTGTCCCACTTAAAGTCATCAGTAATTTGTGAGTATGCAGTCAGAGAGACATAAAGATGGAAGGCAGATTGCAGTTGGTGACGAATATCCACAAAAATATATAAAGAAAACCAACAACAAAATTAATCTGAACTATCAGAACCTTACTTGATATTTAAAATGTATGTAACAAGTATTTTTGAATTAGTTATTTTATTTTTATCACAACTAGAATTAACACCATGATGAAAAAGTTAATTTGCTAGGTTACAAAGACCTGCATATATGAAAGGAGAAAGAGACCATATGTCATTTTTAAAGGTATCAGTTGTGACTTAAACAACAACTCTAAATTCTTACAATATGACAGCCAGAAACTCAAAGAATAAACTTTGTTAAGTGAACATATTACTGAAATTGCAGGCTTAGATAGGATTCCGAAATTATCTACATCATTCCCAAACAATATCAAAACTAACACACACACAACAGTTACTGGTTTACCAAGTACGCTCACATATATTAACTTTATTGTGCCTGACTCACTCGAGCTTACTGTTTTCTTCAAATCATCCCTAGTGAGAGACAGAGTAGGCTGATTCTCACAATACTCATGCTCTTCAAATTCACACGAATCTCTTTCCTATCCCACTACAGATTAAAATCATATCTTTTTGTTTTACCTTGAAAGAAAAAGCAAGAACAAATCTTTACATAATTGATACAATTCCTCTGTATTAAATCCTTCTCCAAATGTTATTTTTAAAAAAGCATTCTCCTAATTATAAAAGATGAGTTCCTAATTATTGTGGAAGGAAGTAAAAGCTTGAATAAAAAGAAAAATTACTTATAATGAAACAAGTAAACAACAGCAATAATTATAAGGTGTATTTCCTTCTATTTCCTTTGAGTAAAGAAATGTTTAATGTTAAACATTTTCAGTTACACAGCTTTCATGTACATACCATGTATACCATGTACATTTCCTATGTCACTGAACTTTTAAAAAATGTCCTTTTAATATTCACATAATAATTTCTGTAGTATATGAATATACTCTATTTTATTTCTTTATTTATTTCCCATTTTTTTTACTTTTGAGATTGTTTTCAGGTTTTGTTTAAAATAATACTGAACTAACCTTTTCTGTATGCGTGGTGCTCATAATTCCCTTGCTTTGGTTGCTAGGTGCTTTTTTTTTTTTAAACAAAACAAATTTTTACTAAAAGCAAGCAGACCAAAATAGGCATTTAGAAGATATTACCTCTTAAAAGACTTAGGTTGTCAATATCCCTGAGTGTGACACTAGTGGGAATTTATGAAGCTATACATTACCGTGGGGACAACTGGAGAAGGACACAGAGGTAGATCTTTCAATTGATGCAAAGCACCCATCTATAATCAAACAATCAGTCTTTAACATCTCCCTTTTCCCCAGTAAGACAGGGTAGATCATGTAGGGCTTTCATGTCTAGATAAATATAGATCATTCCTCAACTCTCATATGAATCATCAAATTCCCACCTACACCACTAAGATATCTAAATATACCTATTCATAATGGCAACACTATGAACCTTATACATGAAAGGGATCCATTTTAAAACAGTACTATTACATTATGGTCACAATTCTTTCTAAGAAATAAACCACAGAATATGTTAAACATATGAACCATGATACACAGTTCAAACCAATCACTATATAATGTATTAGGACAGTCATCTTAATCCACTTATTTTTAACTACCAGGCCAGAATTTATTAATGTCATTTCCTCTATTTACAATGCCCTTCCCTATTCACCTCATGCACACTTGCTAAAATCATTAAGAGAACTAATTTTCTCATTTATCTCTCCTTAGGGATATATATATATATATATATTTTTATTTTGATTGCTCAATAGGAAGATTAAATAGATGAATAAGTGAATATTACTTGTGATATAACTGGACAATATGATAAAATATTTGGAAAATATGAATAGGGTTATACATTACCAAGACACATTAGTTAAAATAAGTAAGAGAGCTCCAACTAGTATGTGTGGGGATGTAGGGGAAGGGTGTAGCTCAGACAACCTAAAATATAGGTATGTTTTTAGGAAGCATCCTCCCCAAACTCTTGTTAATCATCTGAGAGGTGTATAATTACTTTTATATAATTAAATCTACTTAAAGTTTATTGAAGTTTTACTGTGATTATGTTGCAATTAGTCCATGTAGAAAACAATACTCTGAATTTCTGTTAATCTATCATACCAGTTCTTCATTATCAAGGGATTTTTATTTCATGTCTTTGTTTCATTGCACATTTATTAAAGCTAATATTTTGCTTAAAATATGACAAGTTAGTGAAAATATATCTGAGGGTAATGAGAGGTAACTTCTGATTATTACTTCCTGGTTTGGGGGACAATTTGGTAGGGTGAATTTAAGCCTAAAGCTCTATCAAAGAAGGCCAAAGAAGATGCATACTGGTAATTTGAATTTTGTTAAGATTTCATGAATATCAATGAACATTACAAAATATATTTTAGAATATGAAAGCGCTACCAATTTGAATCTTGCATAAACTCATTTTTGTGGTGGTGCCATAAGCTTTGAATTAACCATATTAGAGTGAGAATAGCCATTTATATTACAAGCACATTCAACATCAAGTATATTTCTCTTTGGGATATAATCAGAGTTATAAATGTACACTCTTAGCTTTCCTTAGTTCCTATATTTAATCCTGGATTAAAGTGATGCTAGAGGAGTACTCTGCTGGTTACTAAAGAGTAAGGGTAAGAAATAACTTTGAGTCATCATAAATAATCATCACAATAGATAAATGTCTAAATCTACATTTGAAACTCAAAATCACACAAAAAAGAATGACAATCAGATCATTTTACCATATTTATAAATCTTGATCAATATATAAATTTACAAAGAATGTAAATATTTTGATATTTTATTTCCATGATATTTCCCATCATTCTACAACACAAAATCCACAATGAAAATGTGTATTATTAGCTTTTCTGAAAATCTCAAGTCCAAACTTGACCACACTATTGATTATTATGCAGACATATAAAATTTTAACATACAAAGAATAATTTATCTATGTTCTTTATTTCTTATTTAGGAAATGAACAACTGTTTGAGATTAAATATTCTGTATTTCATCCGGATACAGTATAAAATGATGTCATAAAAATAAATATCGATTATTCTGACTATAAAAGCCAGGGTGTGCTCCTTTTCAATTAGCAGAAGCTCCGAGGAAATTGTAAAGATGGTTGTCTGTTCCCTTCTATATAATTTGCTTGTTGTGGCTCATTGTCATAGTTATTGCTTAATGAAAAACGGAACTTGTGTAGTAACTAAAGTATGTGCATGGTTAACAATCAGACATCATCAGCCACACTTATCTTGTTTGCATAGCAGTGTTTGCCACTTGTTGCATGCTGCACAATACACCTCTAAGAACCTTATTTGGTGATACTCATTAATTCATTCATTTAACAAATATTTTTTTCATCTGCTACTCTGTCAGGGCTTAATAGTAAATAAGACAAAGATACTGTTCTCATGGAGCTTCCATTCTAATGGAAAATACAAGGAAACATTAACAAATACATAACTTCAACTAGGAGATACGTACAGTAGAGCCAGAGGATAAGGGGAGAAAAGGAGCCTGGGATTTAGGCATGGTGTATTAGAGATGTAAATTCATGTAATTAAGATTTTTCTTTGCTCAAAGAATTCGAGGTATTCAAAGTTAAAGATCCTAGTTTTCATTTTCAATAACAACCAGGGGAAGCAATCATAATACTGATACTCAAAGGTACAACATAGGCATTAATCACTATCAAAATATCCATAATTTTACATATAAACTTTATTAGAATGAAATGCTACTTCAGGGCACCAGTTATGCTGAGATGGCTTATATAATCATTGCCTGTTTCTGCTATCCAGCTTTGTGTAATGCAAGAACACAAAACTGAGATACAGGTGTTAGAAAGCTTGTAAAAGTTGGGTACATTCATAGCCAAGTGACTCACACTAGGCTCACTGTATGATTCAAATGTTTTGCAAAGCTACATATTGTCATACTTTATATGAAATCTTTCAAAAAGAGCTAAAACTGTAGATGTTTGCACTCATGTTCATATGGGTTACAGGTAGGGGGTGAGATTTCCCTTTTAAAAGAGAAAAGGAGGAAGGAAGACTAAAGAAGACCAGACCTAAGAAACTGAACTCCTTAAAGCACTGTACATTGTGTTTTGCTACAAATTAAATGATGATACCATCTGTTTAGAGAAGCTGAAGAATAAAGGGTAGCTTCTCTTCTGATATAGTATAGGTAATATAAAATTAATTTAGTGTTATGCTTTTATTAAGGATATAACTGATTAAGGTCCTACTTAGAAGCTCTGTAATGCTTAGGTTACGGTGGGTATTCACAGAATTACCACTTTGTAGTGTTAATGGGAGATTCTTGTCACTATCTCACCTATAACCAGAGAATCTCTTCCATCAGAAGAATGCTTTATCTCTCGTCTTAATGTTTGTATGAATAGATCTTGTTCATCCCAACTGAGACAATCATTGTTAGTTATCCTCTAACTGCATCCTTAGGAACACTGAGAATTCGTCTGATATTTCTATGCCTTGGTCCACTGTTCAGAACCATGTGTCGCTCTTGCCTAGCTCTTGTATTTGAAGCACTGAACTCTGAGCTGCTTTTTTAAATGATGGCACACACATGAGGTCTCTGTGGTAATTTTCCTGCTTTCATTTTTTATATTCATCTCCTTAAAAATGCCATAATGCTTTTAATTTTTTTTAAATAGCTAAAACAGCTAAATAAAAATGTATGTGTATAAAGCAATTTGAAATTTCTCACAAACTCATTCAGTTCTTATTAAAGATGCACGAATATATGTGTTTGTACATACATAGTTATAGATGTATATTTATTAGTATATATATACACATATATTAGTAAACACAATATAATAAAAATAAATATAGCAAGTGATAGTGATATCAAAGGAGAACTACAGGCAAATTTTTGGTCTAGGAATTCTGTCTTTGAAAGTGATTATTTTGTTAGGCTCTCTGTCTTAATGGCATCTTTATCTACCACAAGCCAAACACTGTATTCATGCTTGAGCATGAAGACAATTCAAAATAGTTATTAAAAAATGACAGTGGTGACTCATCATGTGCCAGAGACTATGTTACATTGTTTTTTTTTTTTTTTTTTTTTTTTTTTTTTATCCCTGGCATAGTATCATAGTATCAGCAGTAAAATAAATCATAAACTCTGGGAAAATAAGTTGTAAATACATGGATAAAAAAGTAAATTCTATATTATTATTATTGATAACAGAAGCAAGAATTAAAGAAAGCTACTATATACAGCAGTAAATGTGATGTTCATAGACCACACATTTGCAATTTCAACTATTTGTGAATGATTCCACAGAACATATATTAATACATAATTGTGTCAGGAATCTGAATCACACAGTGAGTGAATCACTTGTCTAAGAATGGGCTGCATTGTCAAGTGCTTTCCTTGTTAAATCCTACAATGAAGTGTAGCCTTGACATTTTAAAAATTTATTTAGAAGTCTAAACTAAATTTTTGAGCTGATCAAAAAACTTTTATGATAAATGACTCCCAAAGAAAGTCAGTTGCTAATCTTTATGCTGGAAATTAAGAAAAATTGAAATCATTAAAAAATTTATGAGTCTTGGCCAGAAAATAGAAGTTCTGAATAAATACAGTGATGATGCAGACAAAAATGAATTCACCATGTGTTCTATATGGGAACAAGAAAAAGTGATGTTTGAAAATGTTTCAGCCAGTACTTAATTCAAAATTTATGTTAATAGCATTATAAATGACTTTAGTTCTGTTTCTATAGAATCATTAGGAGTCTATGGGGATCATTTAAATATCTCAGTTATACTTTACTGCATTTTATGAGGAAAATTAGATATTATAGTGATACTTGGGGATTTGAGAAGGTCTTGGGACATATCCCTTATGAATATCTAAGTCTCAGCACTAGTAGATTTACTTTTCCCTTATTATATCTTGTTAATTCTTCAGTAATTGCTAAAATTTGGCTTACTTAGCTTATTATAGAACTCTTATTTTTTTAGAAAAAAAGTGTGTGTTTTTTTTCATGTTATGTATAAATTTTACTGCAAAATGCCTAGAAACTTAAGACTTAAGATGCCCGGGGAACTGCAACCTGTCCAGATGTCCAAGTGCTAGCATGGACCATAGCTAAAGTTACACTTCTTGCTGCTGCTAATTCCTGTAAGGTTAGTAATGTTCAATTCATTTTTCTCTACTTTTTTGAAAATCATGGAAGACATTATAGGATTTATAACATGCATATTACATAGCAGATGGCCATAAACATCTTGCACGGTAAGAGGAAGATAAAGTTTACTTAATCAGAGCACAAGGTGGTATGGAGTAGTAGATGCAGCAGCCTGGCCTAAAGAAAGGAATATGGGATCAAGATCAGCTAAACTTCTGTTCTCCTGGTTCCATTTCTTAAATATGATGGGTATTTAGCACATTGTAGGAGTTCAAGAAATTACAGCTGCAAGATAAATTGTACACACTACTGCAGAGCTTAGAGAAAGGAACGCTTTGGGCAGCCGTGTTCAGTAGAGCTGGTTGAAAAATAAGTGGAAAATAAGTCACCTTGGAAAATAAGTCACTTTGACTAGGCAGATATTGGAGGAAAATTTGTGCCACAGCCTAAGGAAGAGCAAAGGTGCTTGAGGCACCAACAAAGCCTGCTATGTACTGGAAAAGCAGAGACCATAGTGTGTGAGCACAGTGTCCTGGAAATTCTGCAGAGGGGAGGAGGGAAATTGGACAAAAATGCAGATTTTTAAAGAAGATAGTATGCCTGTCTCTGTAGGAAGCTTCTAGAGAGAATATTCGTTTTGATTTTCATGACACTTTCCTTTGCAGCATTCATAGGAAACTTTGCCATCAGCTTTTGTAAAGGCTGCTTCCTAAATTTAACTGCATTTTGTTTCCTAACACAGAAACAGAGGCTCCCCTCTTCTTTCCATGGTGGAGTTTATCTAATCAATCTGAGTTCATCACATTTCCAGCTTAGTTGTTCTTAACACTGAATGCTCATTAAAGTCACAGAGGTAGAGACAGAATTCCTGAACATTTTCAGAAAAGACAACATTCATGCAACTTTTTAAAAGAGCTTCACAAATGATTCCAATGTTCAGAAATGCTCTAGGGAAGAACTTTTAGCTCATATTTTCTTTCTTGGATATCTTTAAAACCTGGGGTGAAGGTGGGATCTGCAGCTACAATAGCACCTTGCTTCCTAGCTATGACTGTACATCTTCCCTTAGCACAACTGAACATGTCACCATGTGGAATTAACTATAAAGCTGTCCAGACTCTAAGAGCCTGATCCATCTAGCAAGCCCTCTTTCTCTGACTCTGTTGTGTCCCACATGGTGACATGTCTTCTGTATTACTTCTTCTGCTCAGGCAATTCAACAGACAGGTTCCGACTTGAACCCTAAACTTCTTATATTTTAACATAACCTGGAAAATAAAATAGAACAGAATAAATTATTGCAAGAGAGTGCATATTCTGTTCAAGGCAGCCCTAAGACTCAATGTACTCCTTCTCACTCTCTTTTCCCTTCCCTTTTTCCTCATCATCCCTGTGAAGTGGCTCCCCAGACTTCCTCCTGCCTTTGACATCCAGAGGCTTCCCTCAGTACCTTGTGTCCCACCCTTCATATGTCTTTTTCTCTCTCTCTTTCTCTCAAAGGTTACTGAGGTTCCCACTTTTGTGTATTTAAGTCATCAAGTTATAAATTGCTTAATGGTTTTTCCTTGTGAAGAATATTTATATTTAAAAAGAAAACTTTCTGAAGCAGCAATAGTAACAACAACATTGTAAAAATTATCCAGAAAACAAAAATGTAACAAGTTTTTTTTCACCTTGCAGAAAGACTAGATAATGGTGGTGGATAATTCTGATGTAAAGATATAAAGACATATAGGAGCAACTAAGTCTTTATAAAGTAAGTGTACTTTATAAAGTACCTTGTACCTTGTGTACTATCTAGTCAGTGACCTTAAGCAGGTACATGTTGTATCAATGAGCTCAAATAAGTTTTATAGCAATTTGAAAAAAATTACAAAGATTATTTAAAGAACCAAGTCAATTCAAATACCAGTCATTAAACCAGATGGTGTTTATACATAGTTGCTGATTGGTCAGTGTTTGCAGAATGAGAGAGTGTGGCGACATACCTGACTAATATCAAGGAAGGAGAATTGAAACAGACGTCAGGAAAGCTGAGTTCTGGTTTTTACTTAGGAACAAGATGAAAATGAACCAGAATTGGCTGGAAACTGAATTGGTCACAGAGATGGGAAGGAACCAGAATAATATAATTTAAAAGGGAGAGGAAATCATTTCAACAAGAGATTGTAAATAAGGTCAAATTCCATGAAGGAAATGAAGGTTGAAGGTTGGAAAACATTACTGGTGACATTTCTGAAAGTGTCTTTGAGGAGAATTAGAAAAAATTAGATGGAAGGTATTTGGAAAGTAGAAACAAAGACAGTTTCTAGGTGACCTGGAAAGGAAACAATGGGGGACATGGACAAGTGTTATACAATATGAAGAAGTGACCAGATTGCAGCAAGGTTATGTCAAGATTGTTATTGCATGCTAACTCACAACAAGGGAGGGAAGGGAGAGGAAGATTATAAATTCATTGGATTAGACAAAGGGGAATGAAGGGAAGGAAGAGGGATGGGGATAGGAAAGACTTAGAATGAATAAGACACAACTTTCTTATGTTCACTTATGAATACACGACCAGTGTAACTCCACATCAAATACAACCACAAGAATGGGATCCTAATTAGAATGAGTTATATTTCCTGTATATAATTATATCAAAATACAATCTACTGCCAGGTATATCAAAAAAATGATTTTTATTGTTCATGTAGAAGAGTAGGAAGGGAGCTACAGAGAAAGGAATGGAAACTGTAAAAGATAGGGAGTAAGATATGAAAAAAAAAGTGACTAGGCTAGGATTTAGCACAAGAGTACAGAGTTTTGTGTCAGAGAGGGGTTCTTCTGTCTGCTGATGAAGTTACAGTGTTGAGGAGAACTAACAGTTCCTAGCAGAGTCAGTGATGACAACGCAGATCTCTGTGGGTCTCTACCACAGAATCCCTGTTGTACTCCCTGTCCAAACACAATAGGCAAGATGGCAGGTTAAATCCATAGTCACCTAGGCCACTGGCACCTGTGAAGTTTTTAGTCCTCCAAAAAAGACAGCAATTGTGAGGCTCCATTCACTTTGGAGAACAAGAGAGGCCTAGGTCTCAGCAGGGAGGGTATTAATACAGCAGATTCCTTGGCCACTGCAAAGGTCTAGCCACATATTCTTGGGTGTTTTAGTTAGCTTTTTCAGTGCTGTGACTAAAATACCTCACCAGAACAATTTTAGGGGAGGAAAAGTTTATTTGAGAGCCCATGGTTTCAGAGATCTTAGTTCATAGGCAGCCAGCTACATTCCTCAGGATTTGAGGTGAGGCAGAACATCATGGCACAAGAGTGTTGTGGAGGAAAGCAGCTCACGTGATGATAAGAAATCAGGGAGAGACTTCATTTACTTACTATCTATCTATCCATCTATCTATCTATCTATCTATCTATCATCTATCTATAAAATATATACCCCAAAGACTTGCCCCCAATGACCCACCTCCTCCAACCACACCATACTGGCTGGCCTTCAGGCCCCACATAGTTAATCCCATCACAAATCGGTTCATTGATTGGATTAAGGTTCTCCTGGCCTGATCATATCTCCTCTCAACCTTCTTGCATTGTCTCACATAAGAGCTTTTGGAGGACACCTCACATCCAAAGTATAACACTGGGTGTGCCAACAATACCAGAATAGCAGGACTGCCCAAGTTTCAACAGTCTTTGGGGAGCCACCTTATTCTGCTGAGCAGACAGTCCTGGGTGAATTGTGAAGAGGTTCAGAGAAGAGATAAATTGCTCTAAGTATTCATATTTTCGGAAGAACTGACTTTGTGCCACTTCCTCCTAGAGCGTCTTAGGACCCAACCTCCTACCATTCTCAATGAATCAGTTCAGATGTGCCAATACATAAGTGCTAGCTCCAGAAAAACCCACTGAAAAATCACAACCTTCAGCTTAATGGAACCTTCAATCCTGACTTTCTTTTCTCTCTCTCTCTCTCTCTCTCTCTCTCTCTCTCTCTCTCTCTCTTTCTCTCTCTCTCTCTCTCTTTCTCTCTTTCTCTTTAAAAAAACTTTCAGGGAAGTCAAAGCAAAATCACTATACATTTCATGGACTCTGTACCTTGTAGGCAAGAGGTCAAGCTGAACAGTGAGCTACTATTAAGGAAGAGTTGATGAATGAGATAAAAGAGTACGAATTTAAATGCAATGAGTATTCTCTAGGAGATAAAATTATAAAATAAAAATAATAATTAGTTAAATTAGCAATAATGATTTCCAGAGTTCTACAATCAAATAGAAGAATTAAAAAATAGTAGCAACAGTTGAGAACTTAATTATTTGTCTGGATTATAAAATGAAAAAGGGAAAGAAGAAGAAAATTAGTGACAAAGTAAGAGATTTAGAGGAAGATCCAGGTGACATAATATGCAAAGAAAAGGCATTCCTTATATGGAAAAATGGAGCATGGAATAGAAGTGATAATCATGAAAATAATAGAATAAAAATTCCCTGAGTTGAAGAAAGACGTGTGCCTTTTACTGAATGGGCTCTCAAAGACTCAACAGGATTAATTTTACAAAAAGCCACACACCTAGACATAATCAGGGGAAATGTCTGACCTCCAATGCTAATGAAAAAATCTTTCTTCTACCCAGAACAAAAAACAGTTTTCTTACAAAAGGAAGATTATCTGACTATACTACTAAAAGAATAAGACTATGATCCAGGAATCTTTGTAGCTGCCAATATAATACTCAAATGTTAAGGAAAAAGCACAATGGTATTCAACATTCAAGAATTCAGAAAACATGCCACCCATGTACTGACATCGTATCTGAAGAAAATATCAAGGAAATGCTCCAACCTCATGAAAATTCCATCAGCAGCAAATCTCTTCCTTGCAAAAAGAGGAAAGAACAATACATTAAGTACTGTAAAGCAACTTTCAAAACTCACTTGATGATAATTCATAAGAATCAGAATAGAAATTATAACAAATTCTTCAGTTTATATGTATGTGTGAATGTTTAATAAAAACTTGCAATTAAAAGCTTTCAGTTATTCAGTAAACCCCAGTAACTGTATAGAGAAGAAAGAGGGAATAAAGAAGGAAGGAATCTACAGGCCTGAACTGGTAGAGAGAGGTGTTAAGGAGTAAAATGGGAAAGGAGGCTGTCCTAATGGGGTTGCCATCATTACTGAACTTGATTCATTGATCAAGAAATATTTCTTTATATATTATAGTGAACAATAGAAAAACAGAGGTTCCATATTAGTAGTTTTAAAAACAGGGGAAAAAAAAGAAAAGGCCCAACAGAGTCAGCAAACAATAAACAAAAAATAATATAGCAATCAATAATTACTAAATGGGCTATTAAACTGAATTCTCCATCAAAATTAAAAAAAATAGATTGGGCTAAAAAAGTTAGAACGACAACAACAACTACAACAATAACAACAGAATGCAGAATGATGATATTAATCCCTGCATTATAGACCAAAAGCACTGATGAAAAGGAGTGATTTTATATAATAACAGGTATGACTTCCCAAACCACACTCATAAACCGCAGATCAAGCAAGGTAAGGCATATAACTTATAATTTTAAGGCTTAAGGCTCAGCATAAGGTTTATAGCTAAGAAAAAATGGGAAAATCTATGGGAGATTTTAGCATATTTTAGATTTTTGACTGATGAAGTGAAAATAAGCAGGGATGTAGATAATTTGGGTGATACAATTAACAAGCTTGGTTGAATAGGTAATTGTGGAATCACGTAGTACCATCCATAGCACATGTATTTTACTCATATGCTCATGTGAATATAACAGACACAAATTGACTGTGAAAATACCTCAGCAATTTCTCCCTGAGAGCTGTTTTATATGCTAGGTTCTTTGACTAGAATCTAATAGATAAACAGACAGACACATAAATATATATTAACCACCACAAGAGAATCTACTTCACCTCTTCATCCACTGCTGACATTTGCAGGAAAGTGTCAATAAAGACTAGCTTGGAGAGAAATTGGTTCAATGGATGGAGGAGGTCTTGTGGCATTGGGTCTTGTTTCCAAAGTCAGCAGTATTATCATTCCTATGGTTGGCTCTATAAGTCAACAATTTCCCTCATTAGGCTTAGGCTAGTTTGTCTTCTTTAATATTTTCATTCCAAAATGAGCCAATTAATGGGGTTCTCTCTCCCATCTTCCCTTCCTTTCCACTAGAAATACATGCATGTATATTGGATCCAAGAAACACTTTCAATCATATCATGTCAAACTGCAAAGATCCTAATTTGCTGTAGATATGCCCAGATTTATATCTTTAAGCACATGATTTGACAAGGTAGATTTTTCTCATGAATACATCTTCTCAGAATAGAAAAAAGATCCATGGAATACAGGATATACATAAGAACCCCATAGAACTTCCATATTTCTAAATTCTTTCACTTATCAGAAATCACACCATTATGGATGAACATTTTGAGTTCTCTAGTGTAACACATAAAAAAGGTGAACTTCACCTTAAAGACTTGTTAGTTTTACCTACACAGTTAATGGTTCCTATTTCCTTTATCTCAAACCAGATGAACATGCTAACCTGATAAGAACAGCTTGTTTCTTGGTTAAACATTTTACAATGCTATTTCTTTCCTTATGAAGACTGGCACATCCTTTTCTAATGTTAGCCTTCTGGTCATGCTAAGAGAAGGTGCAGAATCAAGTCTTCCCCAGGGAAGCCAAACAGCTCCAGTATTGTGCTGTGGCCAATTCCACATTCAATGACATCAGGCTGGTAGCTAGGAGTGGGCCCTGGTGGGAGTGTGCATACCACAGACCAGAAAATCAAGGAGTTGTTTTTAGTAGAACTCCGTTACCAGAATATTACTTGTTTTTTCCCCAAGTAGTTGCTTTGATGAAGGTTGGAATCTCATAATGGAAAGAAATAAACTAGGAAAAAGATCCTCTAGGAACTTATTATGTTCCTCTTGAGTCAAAAGATTTATTTCAAAGAAGTATAATGTTTTAAAAAATCATAGAGTCCTTTAACTAATAGTTTTGGAAAATGTTAAGTATGAAAACCCACCTTATAAAATTATAAGCTGAGAAAAAATAGTACTTCTGCTTAAGGCAAGTTAACATAATCTTGTCTACTTTCCTCTTTTTAATCTCCTATGTTCTTGTAGTATTGAAGCTTTCTAGTTTCTACTTCCAAGAACAACTAATTTAATTTTTCAAAGGATGGTCAGAATGGCATTTCAGTGAATAAGAATATTTCATATTATGCCTTAATAAAACTTGGAGAACTGCTATTATTCCATAGAAAAAAATTACCAAAGCTTTTTCTTTCTGATAAAGCACTGTAACATTCTTATTACTTCATAAAACTTAACAATGCAAAGTCGACTTATGTTCTTAGAGGAATTAATCAGTGTCCAGCCAATTATAACCTGTATTAGGTTCAGAGATAGCAAATGTGCATATCAAAGTCATGTATGGTAACTTGAACTGAAATCCCTTAATTTGCATCCCTAAAATGTCCAGAATAATAGAAAGGTAAAGACAAGGTCAAAACTAAGAACTGAAAATTTACCACTGATGAATGTGCAAAAGTCTAAAAGATGGATTGTGTTGGACTTGAAGTCATGATAAGAGGGCTGTCAGTGGTATCCAGAGCTCTGGCTTTCAGGATTTTGTGTTGTTTTTATTTTGTGGCCTTTAAAATTACTGGCCTTGCCAGCTCATGAAGAAGCTTATCATCATTCCCCCAACACTTACTATCATCACTGCTCTGAGGAGGACAATTCAATTTATATTTATGACAGAGCCCAATTTTTAAAATCTGAATGAAGTCCACTGTATCTTCTGTATTTGACTTAGAATTTCAAGTATAAAACAACAACAACAAAAAAATCAAATAAACACTGTTAAACAAACAAAGCCCTTATAAAAATATACTGTAATCAGTACATTTTCTTAATGTTACAAAAGTCTTTTGAGATGTGTGTGTGTGTGTGTGTTTAATTGTCTTAGCTATCTTCTATGAACTGAGAAAGGCCTTCTTTTGTTTGAATGTGACAGATCAGTTAGAACTGTGGCAACTACCATTTACAGCTATTGATTTCAATGTGACATTACAGGCCCCAAATTCAACCATTATTCTCTTCAATTGTCACAAACAAAGGTTAATAATAGTTGAGTTTGGACTGAAGGAATCAAGTAAAGATTGCCAACTGAAATTAGCACGTTGTTTCTCTCTGTAGCACAAGTCAGTACAGGGGTCCCTGCTCACCAGGCTGCTTGTGTGTTATCATCAGTTTAAACATGTGCCTTTCTCCCAAAGTAATGTTTAAAATACAGAAATGAAAATGTCATGTCAAAAGACATAATGCCATTTGAAATAATAAATAATTTGCAGATGTATTTTTTTTCTAGCACAGGGTTAAAACATTTTGTTTTGTTGCTTCTATAGCAGCAAAATAATGTTTCTCACACCTGTAAAAAGTGGTATGTAGCATGATTAAATAATATTTCAACCCTCTAGTTCATGCAGAGGTTACCAGCTGCAGGGGATAAAGGTTTGATGAGGTTTATGTCTTCCGTGAGAAATTTTAAAGTACAGTACAGGACTCCCTTCATATACCGCGCTGAAGCCAGAAATGGCTTTCCATCCTGTGCAGGTAGGAAAGAACCAAATCCCTTTACTATAATAAACAGACAGAAAGCAGCTGGTGAGATATAGTAAATCATTACAAAAGCACTAGTAAGTTAAAAAAGGTCTGTAAGACTTCACAGTTTCAAACTTGTTTATATTTATATCATGATTGACTACCTATTTACCCCAATGGCAAATGATGAATAAAATTCCATGTGCTGTGTTCACAGTAAAACTTTGGCTACAGCATTTTATTTGTAAATAGATATTTCAATAATTTTAGTTATGAGTGATTAATGCAACACCATTCAATATTTATAGATCATTATCATATTATACTTCTCAATAGAAATAGTCATTTCTAGATTATGTTTCAAAATATCATAAAAAGGAATCCTAGACCAATAAGTAGGTCAGAGTACTTAATTATGGATCATTATTTCTAAATATACATAGAAAGAAAATATTGCCAGAAGTTAACCTGTACCTTTTAGTAACTACTACAAGGACTTTTGGAAGTGGAACAATATAATTCCAAATAAACATGGCTTATTGTTTGAATACATAGACCAACACTTAGGTCTGAGTTAACTGTAGTAATATTCTGGCAAATGTACATTCTGCCCTGTGAGACACTTAATGTTGTTGTTGCTGATAAAAGTTAGCAGCAGCAAAGGTTGGCATCATGCTTTCTCTGTTGTAGTACATGGACATCATTTAATACCTGGGTCAACCCTGTCCAGGGGTTGTAGGATGGAGAGCTGGTACACAGTTACTACTTTCTCCTTTGAGTTCCTATCTCTCCAAATGTTTTTTTCTTCTTCTGGAGGTGGGATATTTGCCTGATATTTATATACATGTATATATTTTGCATCGATTAAATCCACCTAATCTTCTACCCCATTCCCCTCAGCACCCTTCTTAGTCCCTACTTTTGGGTTAATTTCTTTTTTGAGTTTCCACATAAAAGAATATGCAACACTTCTCTTTTTGTGTTTGGCTTATTTTGCTTAACATAATGTCCCCAGGCTTCACTAAATTTGCTAAATGAAATGATTACATTGTTGTTTATGGCTAAATGCTCCATTGTGTGTATGCACCATATTTCCCTTATCCATTCATCAGTGGATTGGCACTTAGGCTGATTCCGTATCTTAGCTTTATGACTAGTGCCACAATAAACATGGGCATTCAGGTACCATTTTTGTATGCTGGCCTCCTTTCCTTGGAATATGTACCCAGAAGTGGGAGAGCTGAACCATGTGGTAGTAGTCCTATGATTTTATAGAATGATTGATAGAATTAGATTGCTAGACCTAATAGGATGTGCCTTAAAATTTACTTGAATGCTGCAGAATTCTTTCCCCAAGAGTAGTAATCTCTTGCTTTCCTAGTGCAAGGCTGGTTTCTGCATACCCTTTATTGCACCTCTAGCCATCACTCTTTGAAGATTTCAATTGGAGAAATTTTTAAAAACTTTTGTAGGTTTAATTTGCATTTCCATGCTGACCACCAGCTAGCTTGAATCTTTTCATGTTTAGTGGCTATTTGTAACTTTGCTTCTTTGAATTGCATATCTACTTTTTAAAAATTTTTTGTAGTTTTTTTTGTTTTATTAATTAGCTAAAACCCTTTTATTTTTCTAGTTTCCCTTTCACCCAGGCTTATGTGAATGATGAACACTCACTTGAGAAGACATATCCACAAACAAGAAGATGAAAAATGTCCATATTTCTGTGCACACAGGATGATATTTTTGGCACATACCCTGTTAGAAGTGTCAAAGGCAAGACAGAATCTTGCTACCCATGGTGTTCTGTCACCACTTCTCCTCAATGCAAACTCCATAGCTTACTCTGAAATGTTTGTCCAAAACCATGGTTTTCAAACTTTTATCAAAACAAAGCAAACATAAGAAAAACATTGAACTCCTTTCACTATGCAAATCTCATTTTGAAAACTCAAAAACTGAATCAAAGTGGAACTGCTCAATCCGCTCCCCTTCATAACTCATACTCATGCTGGATTAATGGTGACTGTGGGAATGTACAAAAATGTCTTTTAATTGACAAGGTGAAAACAGCAGGAAGAAAAGTGAGGGGTACCTCAACTGCAATTATGCGTGCAAACACATGCCATTCTTCTAAATACATTACATATATTTTAATTTTCATTACAACTCTGTGAGATGATTACTAGTATTAACACCATTTTATAGAAAAGGAAACGAATACAAAGTCACTTTCTTCATTTGATAGCATCTAAAGAGTCTATATGTATAGAGTCTGAACTCAGCAAGCCAGTTCTGGACTCAGTGCTCTTAATCACTGTGAAACTCACCTAATAAAAGCACAAAAGAAGAGTGAAATCAATTGCACTCCAGTATGGTTTTTGAATGGTTCCCCCTGCCCCAAGACTATTTCCCCAACATGTTGCAAGGATTTAAATTAAACAGAGTAAATACAAACACATTATTAATTATATATTCATGTACATACACATAAATGTACATATGCAAAAATGTTTGCAATTCTCATTGCTTTCTATTTAAAAATAATATTATCACACACATTTATATCCCTAAAGAACATACAACAATATCCAATGTTTTTATATGACATGTATATGGAATAATACTTATTTCTTCTACTTCTTTTTTGACCTCAACATTGTGCCCCAAAGATTCATTTATGTTTTTACAGTATAGGTTTTATCTTTATTGCTGTTCAGTATTCCATGGAATGATTACAAATTTTTTGACCTCTTCTGTTGTAAGTGCACAATTGGTTCTTGATAGTTTTTATGTTATCTCTTTTTTAAGCAGATTAAACATCTGCTTAAAAATTTGCTTTCAGCAAATTTGTCATTTTCTTTTTAATTTGAAGAAATGCATATATTCTAAGTATTATTCCTTTATCAGTTATTAGTACAATAAATATTCTTAATTTATATTTTGTCTTTTTGTTTTTCTCATGATATCTTGTGTTAACAAATATTGTCAAACTTTCTCTTTATAATTTGTATTTTTTTCTGTCTTGTTTAAAGAATCGTTGTAGGTAATAAGGCCAAGAAGACATTTCCCACTATTGGTTTCTAAATGTTTATAGAGCATTCCTTATCATATTTAATTTTAACTACTTGTAGTTGATTTCTGTATATAGGTTATTCATTAATAGTTCACAATTTTCCCACTGGTTTGCAGTGACAACTCAGATAAATAAAATATATACACATGAGTTCTGTGACTTCACTCAATTTATCTAACCCTGTGCCAAAAGCACTATCTTAAGAGAGAGAACCTTATAAGAACTGTTGATACCCAAGGCTAAGTTAATATATGTCAAGTGCTTAGAAAAAATATGTAGCACAAAATATATGCTGTAGAAATCATCATTATTATTATTATTGAATGCATTGGCTATTTTTTTTTCATTTGTTTGTTTTTTACTGAAGATGGAGACCAGGGCTACTTTACCACTGAGTCACATCCTCAGCCCTTATTTTTTATTTTGAGATAGGCTTTCACTAAATTGTTAAGGCTATCCTTGAACTTGTGATTCTCCTGTCCCAACCTTCCAAGTTACTGGGATTATAGGCATATACCATCATGCCTGGTTTTACTGGTTTTTGAACACCCATGAAACAATTCTTTGATTCTTTCAGACTTCCTTTGCATTTAATCAGAATATATGTGAATAATGTTATTTTTCTCAATCCTTATATTTTTATTTTTCATTTTTAATATGTTTATTTTATCTTTAACTTATTTTTCTCGCCTTACTGCACTGGCATTTGATATCTGGGACAAAGTAAAATGAGTAAGTTAATCACAGGCACCCTCATTTTTCTTCTGATCCTGAAGATTTCATGCACTACTGAGTTTGATGTTGGCTACAGATATTTTCCAAACATCTTTGATCACTTTAAGAAAATTCTTCTTATTTGCAGTTTGTTAAGATTTTTTTAGAATTATGAATATAAGTTGAATTTTACTAAATGTTTTTCTGTATCTTTTGAAATGATCATGTGATTTTTCTCTTTTAATCTCCTAATATGATACTTTA
The DNA here is from genome assembly GCF_045843805.1 of Urocitellus parryii. NCBI lineage: Eukaryota > Metazoa > Chordata > Mammalia > Rodentia > Sciuridae > Urocitellus > Urocitellus parryii. The sequence goes on from NC_135541.1 coordinate 77,347,177, forward strand.
TATTGATTTTTTTTAAAAAAATTGGTTAAATCAGTCATGCTTTCCTGAGATAAACTCCATATGGTCATGCCATATTCACCATTTTTTCATGTATTGCTGGATTTAACATGTTACTATTTTGTTTGGTATTTTGCACATATGTTCCTACATGAGACTGGCCTTCAATTTCTTTTCTCACACTGATCTTTCAATATCAAGATTATGCTGACTTTAAAAAATAAGGTGAAAAAAATATTCTATGTTTTGTCAGTTTTTATTGTGCTTTGTACATGTGTGTCTATAATAATTTAAAATCTTTAGTACTTCTGATAGTTTAAAGCCAGTCTGGAAAGCCTGTTTTCTCATGTATCCTAAAAACCAAACTGACTGGATCCTGGTCAGCCATTCTACAGTTAAAATGGAAATTAGGAATCTTTTTGACTAATTAGGTTTCAAACAGCTTTGGCTTGTACGGTATATTCATGGATGTTAAGAAGGCATTGTCACAATTAAGGTTTTTGAGAAAATCCCTTCCAAGAGGATGTTTTCTATCAACAAACAGAAGCAAAATTAAATGCCCGATTAACAAACATAATGTCCTCTTTAATAATTCTCAGCACTCTGCTAATTCTGTTAATATTACTGTGCTATCTACGACTCTTTCCTTTTGTTTCATGTTTTGAATAATTCAATTAGAAGTCTCACAAAGCAATAACAAGGGATTAAATGTTGTTGAATTGTAATTCGGAATAAAATCATAAGCTCTTTGGGAACATTGTTTATAAAATTCTACAAAATCTTTTCAAGTATCTGTGATTGTTGGATTCTCCAAAATAAATAGTCATTGATTTGGAGAAGTTACCCTTTTTCCTGGTGCCCAATTCTACTGAATGAGGAAAACAAAAATATGTAAAACAGAATGAACCACTGTGAAAACAGGCCAGTACTTGGGAAGGACTTAAAGATGTCTCTATTTTGGCCAACATGGAAAGAAGAGGGATGCCTTGCCTTCCTTCCTCCTGAATTGTGAGGAAAAACACATCTGGTCAGCTGTAGCACTGAGCAGAAGAACCTAGAAGGCTCACTTGTAAGGGTTTAAAATTTTGGCCTTTCTTCTGGAAAATATTAGTGTACCAGTAATAGGAAGGATATTGAGAGATGGTCAGTGACCTTGCTGTTGGAAAGCATTTAGTCCCAGTCATGAGATAAGACAAATGTGACACAATCCTAGGTGGCTGGTTGGCAGAAGGAAGCTAAGAAGCTGAGGCAAGAAGAATATTGATCAAAATATCTGTGTCATGGGAATGAATACCTGTGCTGCTATAGGAGTGTAAATTCTGTGTCTGTTTTCTAAGCTCTCATCAGAATTAATGATAAGGAAAATACCATGAAAAAATCATTCTTACATCAAGATTAGGAACAAATAGTACAACTTAATGTCATTTCACAGAGGAGCAACAGAGTAGTGGTTAATTGTACAGGCCTGTGGTTCAGACAACCTGTATGGAGTTGTTTCCTGGCTGTAGGATTTTAAGTAAGTTGCATAACTTTTCTTCGCTACAGTTTTGTCTGCAAATATCTGATTAATAGTAGTACTAGCTCAGAGAATTGTTTGAGAAATAATACAATCCATCTAAAACGTGACCATATTTCCTGGCATATAATACATTTTCAAAAATGAAAGTGATTTGTTATTAGCAATGTAATACAATCCTATAAGTTCCTATAAAAGAAAAAGTAGTGATGATTCTAAGCAAATCAAATATGCCATGAGGCAGATTCAAACAAGAAAAATGCTAAGTCACCTACAAGAGAAGGAAAATATAATTAAATAAATCACATGATAATATTTTTTTTCAATTAAGTGAGAGAAAGCAGTCTCAGAGCTGGAGGCCAGACTTCTAGCAGGATGGGAATGGGACAGAGGTGAGAATGATAGGTAAGGTGGCCAAAGGTAAAGAAAGGAAGCTATGAGGAAACTGAAATCTCCTGTTGAACTTCATTACAATACTAGCTAGGATGAAGGTGGTGGGAAAGAAGGAATTAAACTTAAACTATAAGCTTCAGTACAAAATAACTTACTTAAATAACTTCCTAATCTTAAGGTTACCACTGAAAACTACCATTAAAAAAAAAATGATCTTGGGCTTGGGCTGTGGTTCAGTGGTAGAGCACTTGCCTAGCATATGTGAGGCACTGGGTTCCATCATCAGCACCACATAATAATAAAATAAAGGTATTGTGTCCACCTAAAAGTTAAAAATAATTAAAAAAATTATCTAGCTCTCTATGTGAGTCAGCTTTGCATCACTGTGACCAAAATACCTGACAAAAATACTTAGAGGGAAAGTTTATTTTAGCTCATGGATTAGCAGTTCAGTCTACAGTTGGCCAAATCCATTGCTCTGGGCCCAAGATGAAGCAGAACATCATAGTGGAAGGGCACAGTGGAGGAGCACTGCTCCATTCATGGCAGCCCAGGAAGTTGAAGGTGGGAACACAGAGAAAATGAACACTTAGGGGGCATGCCCTCAGTAACCCACTTCCTCCAGCCATGCTCGCCTCCTTCTAGTTATATAGGATAGACTGATTAGGTTACAGTCTCACAATCTAATATTTTTTTTTACCTCTAATATTCCTGTGTTAACATAGGAGTTTTGGAATACCTCATATCCAAATCATAGCACCCTCCAATTTACTTGCTTCCTTTGTTTATATTCATAATTTATAGTGGAATGTAGGTGGTACATAACATTTTTATGTTTACATATAAGAATGGATGACTTTTGTAGGCAGTTACCCTTTTGACACAGTCAAGATTATCTAAAAGTTTAGATTATGGGGGTCAGTAAGATAAATTAATAGCTTATTTTTGGAGAGGTTGTTCTTAAAGATGACAAGTTTTGTATTAACATTAGCACTAGTCAAATCACACTCAGAACTGAGCTTCAATAATTAATAATGAGCTGTAGATAAAAAATTAGAAGAAAAATAAAAATATATGATATAGTTGTTCAAAGTCATTTTGTATACTGACTTTAAAATATCAGTTACCCAAGTATATAAATTATCAGTGGAATGTGGCTGATAAAAGTGCAATAGGAGATTCAAAAGTGACTAATACTCCCTATTTTGAAAATTAACGTCTCATGTCAAAGGCATGTAAAATAGGAGCACTGTCTCATCAAGGTAGAACTATTCAGTAATGAAAGGAATAAAAGCCCAAACTTATAGAAAAGCCATTGCATTTGGTAGAATGAAATACATGAAATCCTAACACTCAGGAGGTTTCCTCAAATCATTCTCTCTTCTGTCATCGTAAATATATTCCCTGTAACATCTCTGATGGGTGCAGGTGACCTAAAATGCCACATTTTCTTCCTATCAGTCTGCTTTCTCTCATTCACTTTACAACCATCTCCATAGCCCTTTATGTCTGTTCCTTGTCTTCTCTTCCCTAAACTTGGCAGAAAATAGTTAAACTTGGAATTGTGACATATCTGAGTCTAACATGGGGATTTTACTTCATCTTGAAGCTGATGGGACAACTATCAGTCCTGTGGGAGCTCAAAATGAACTACATTACAAGTTAGAAAGTTCACTCTGAAAGGCCAATTAGTAAAAATAAAGCAAGAAGTTGTTTCCATGGCATTTGGAAAATATAAAAGGAACTGATGTTTGCTTTAAAAAAAATACACGTATGGTGTGACTCTGCATCAATTACAATCAGAGGAAGGAAAAGTTGTGCTTCATCTGTGTACAATGAGTCAAAATTCATTCTGCTGTCATGTATAAATAATTAGAACAAATAATAAAATATAAATATATAAACCCGATGGAGTAAAAAGTTAATTCAAAATGGCAAGAAAACAGAAAAAAAATCATGGAATGAATGAAACTCTAAACAGAAATTTGGAGACATGAAGGACAGTAGGGAGATGAAAAGTAGAAAAGAAATGAATACAGGCAGAAAAGAAATCATGCTCTTGGTAGAAAATGGTAAACTAATTTTTGAGTTAGTTACTATGGTAACTCTTACTTAAAATCACAACTACAGTCAGGTATAGAGGTTCACCAGTGTAATCCCAGCAGCTCAGGAGGCTGAGGCAGGAGGACCCAAGTTCAAAGCCAACCTCAGCAATGTAGTGAGACTCTGTCTCAAAATAAGAAATAAAAAGGGCTGGGAATGTGGCTCAGTGGTAAAGTGCTGTGGGTTCAATCCTGGTACGAATAAATAAATAAAATTAACAACTGTAAAGGACAGCAATAAACCTGGAATTCAATAAAGCAAAAAGAGATACAGGGAGGGGAAGGGTCAAAGATAGAAATAGAAAATCAAAGGTAATTCAGAATTAATGGAATTTAAGGAAAGTACATTTACAAGAAGAAGATGGAGGAGGAGAAGAGGAGGAGGAGGAGGAGGAGGAGAAGAGAAGGAGGAGGAGGAGGAGGAGAAGAGGAGGAGGAGGAGGAAGAAAGAAGGATTAAGAAGGCAAAAAAACAGCAAACAGAGAGAAAAACAAAAAATGAACAAGTGACTAAATACTGTGATGGGAAGAGTTCAATTTCTCTCTTGATGAATGCACTGATATTTAGTAAATATGCATAGTGATTCATTTAAATGCAGCAGCCACAAATATGACAAAAATCCATAGCTATAAGAGGTAGGATTGCTGATTTTAATTTTAACTGCAATATAAAAATGGAGTTGAAAAATCTGGAACAGTCTTGGATGTTCACTGCCAACGAGGTTGAGAGCTTTCTAATCTGATACAGTAAGTTCAGGCAGGAAAGTCCATAGTCCTTCTTAAATAACTCTAAATAGAATGTAGGAGCTCTAGGTAGGATAGCAAAACAAATGTGATATGTCCACAGAAGAGGGAGAGAAATTGGGCATGACAGCCAGGCCCAACTAAAGCACATAAAAGGATGGAACAAAACTTACAGTGTCCAGTATCCCCAACACCTGCACAAGGTCTGCCATACAGTAGTTGCTTAACTAGTAACTAGCAAATTAACTGAGTCGGTGATGTTCCATTTACCAAACTATCTTTTCAGGCTGTACTCATCAGTTGGAAAAATAAGAAAGGAATGAGCAGATAGTTGAACTTGCAAGATAAGTGCAAAGATATCACCTCTTTGGAATGGACTTCCTCTTGGAGAAAGGATGAAAATATTGAATAATCTGAAATTAGTAACAAAACTTATAGATTCTTTGTGAATCAATCTATAAGGGATAAACAGGTCCATGCTATTCTGGCAAATAAACTATTCTACCTTTTTGTTGTTGTTGTTGTTATTAGCCTTGGCACTCTTCTGGATATGTGTTTGGGATTCTTGGAACCAAAATGAATAGTACATACAGTGAAGTGAACCTATCCTGAAGGGAAAATGACAACTACATAACACCATGTAAAAGCATGCAGACAAAAAGAGAATTTGTTTTTCTGTATTATATGAGACAATAAGGCAGAAAGAGAAAGAAAAGTAAGGCAAACGACTGCATGACAGAAAAGGAAAATGAGGCTCAGAACGCACAGTATCAAGGGGGGGAGCCCACAGAGGCAGAAACAAGGTAACAAAAAGGACAAAACCCACAGTAGAAAAGAACTGTCAGACACAAAACCCTCAAAACAATAGATAGGAAAAAAGGGAACAAGATGACAGGAAAAGAGCAGCATGGAACCTAGTAAGAAAAAGAAACAAAAATTTCAAATAATGGATTTTGTAACACCCCTGCTGTTCCTCCAGTGCATTGTGTCACAGTCTCACAGAGCAGAGCATAATTTATTATGGTCACTTGCTGCCAGGCTGCTATAAAGGGCAACAGCTATATGAAAATACTCCCCACCGCCTGGACGGCTTAATGATCTCCCCATTGCAGAGGGGTAGGGCTGGGGGTGGCAGCAGGGCAGGAGGCACACTTTGGGGCTGGAAGGCTCTCTGCATATTCAGTGCTTCCCATATTGGAAGAAAGGCTGAATTAACACTCAGGGAACCAGTGTGGGCTCCCTCGCCCCCACCCATCTTCTTTTCAATAATTAGTCTCTGCCTTGTGTAGTTTCTTAATGTCTGATACCATATATGCCCTCTCTTATGGGATGGCTAATGTTAAATTTAAATTTTGAAAAAATGGATTTGAAAAAAATCACATCTTGATGATTAACATTAATAACTGGAAACAATCATACTGTATTTTAATCATCCCTGGAGATTTTAAGAAAATGTTAGAGATTGACTTTGGAAATGAGTTGAAAATATTAAAATCACATAAAAATAAAAATCATCTGAATCATCTGTATAAATTATTTTATATAAAGAAGCTTTTTGAATATTTTGACAAATTTTTATTATGATTATTATTAATTGCTAGAGATAGAACCTAGGATCTCATGTATCCCAGGCAAGTGCTCCACCACTGAGCCACATCTCCAGCCCACATAGAGGAACTTCCATAAACCCCCAAAGCACGGTAGAACTATCTTCAAACAAATATGCATCATATGTGTCAATTATTTGTATGTTTGATAAGGCCAGGAACCACTGTGACATTCTTGTTTTGAGAAGGTGCAGTGGCTCTTCAGCCAGATGGCCAGGCTTGGGATCTTGATGCTGCTATTTACTTGCCCTGTAACCCTGGCACATTATATTTAAAACTTTGCTTATGAGTTCCCTGTCTGTAAAATGGGACTATAATAGAAAATAAATCACAAAGTTGCTGTGAATATTAAATGAATTAGCCCTTGGGTCAGGGCCTGGTCAACAGTAAGCATATAGCAAGTGTCAGCTAGAATACCTGCTCTCAAAGTGCAAGAGGTCATAAAGGGCATTTATAAAACAGAACTGCTCTGCCACTTGGCAGTTGGCCTGGAGATAGCTGCAAATTGCATCCTGTAATCCTGCTGGAGGCCAGGCTGTGCAGTGCATTTTCTTTCTCTTCCTTCACTCCAGGATACAGACCTTGTATATATAGGACAATACTTTCGTGAGAAGAAGTCATAGTCTGGCATTTTGATATCTTTCATACCAGGAAAACTGTATTTCCCTTTATTCTATATCAATAATCTTTATAGAGATAATTATTTAATATTTAATGTTAAATATTTATTTTTTATTTCCATTTTTAAAAATAATAAACTGAAAAATTATATAATTGTATATGTTTATGGGGCATAAAGTGATGTTATGATTATTAATAGCATGTAAAATGGTTATAAAAAGATAGTGAACATATCTCTTACCTCAAATATTAAGTAATTTCTATAGTCAGATCATTTGAAATTTGCTTTCTTGGTGATTTTGAACTATATAATATTCTCATTGTATTAAAAACATTGTAAAATATATCTCAAAGCAAAAAAAAAAATTCTCCTGTCTAACTGAGTCAATGTTTCTTTTGGCCATCATCTCACCATTCTCCCAACTCTCCACCAGCCTCTGGTGAGCACCATTCTGCTTTGTTCTTTGAATTCAGTTATTTTAGACTCTCATGCATAGTGAGGGCATGTAGTATTTATCTTCTATGTCTGCTTTCCTTCACATAATACTCTAATTTATCACATTTTCTGTATCCATTCACCTTGTGATAGATACTTAAGGTGAATACTGCTAAAATAAACATGAGTATGCATCCATATTCTCAGCAAACTGATTCAAATCTTTTAGATAAATACCCTGAAGTGGGGCTGCTACTTAGATGATAGCTCTCTCTTAATTTTCTGAGTAACTTCCATAGTTTCTGGTAGTGGTCATACTAATTAACATTCCCACCATGGTGTACAAAGGTCCTTCTCTCCAATTATCATTCTCACCAACAGCTGTATGTTTGAGAATAAAGATGGTTTGAAGTGACATATCATCATAGTTTAAATTTACATTTCCTTAATGTTTTATGATGTCTTTTTTTGTGTGGGGCGGGTAGTGGGGATTGAACTCTGGCACTTGAGCACTGAGCCACATCCCTAGCCTTATTTATTTATTTATTTATTTATTTATTAATTATTTACAGACAGGGTCTCATTGAGTTGCTTAGTGCATCACTGTTGCTGAGACTGACTTTAAACTCACAATCCACCTGCCTCAGCCTCCTGAGCCTCTGGAATTACAGGCATGCGCCTCAGAGCCTGGCTGATGTCTTCTTTTGGGACATGTGTATTCAGTTCCCTTGTTCATCTTCAATTATATTTGTTTTCTTTCCAGAGAATTGAGTTTCTTATATATTTTAGATATTAATCCCATATCAGGTACAGGCTTGCAAATATTTTTTCTCTGATACACAGGTTGCCTTTTCCTCCTATTACTTTTTTGTTTGTTTTTCAGAACCTTCTTATTATAAAGTAATCCAATTTGTATATTTTTGCTTTTGTTGCCTGTACTTTCAAGATTAAATTTTTGAAAAAATCATCAACATTGATTTTTGCTTAAATCAATATTGTGCCCCCTGTTTCCTTGGATTAGTTTTATAGTTTCAGGTTTTAATTTTTAAGTTTTTAATTCATTTTTAACTCATTTTTATATGCTGTGATTATGGTCCAATTTAATACTTCTGCATATGGATAACAGTTTTCCCTGAACCATTGCTGAAGAATCTGTCATCTTTCCAATGTGTGCTCTTTTTACCTTTGTAAAACAGTCAACAGATAAATGATGGGGTTCATTTGTGGACTCTATGTTCTGTTTCATTGACTGACTCATCTATTTTTTTATACAAACACCTTGCTACTTTTATTACTATTGCTTTATAGTATAATTTGATATCAGGAAATGTGATGTTTCCAGAATTGTTCTCTTAAGACTGTCTAGGATATTCAGGATTTTTTTTTTTGCAGTTGCATTTGGATTTGGGCATTATTTTTTACTTTTCTATGAAAATGACATTAGAATTTTGATAGAGATTGCACTGGACCTGTAGGTCCAGTGGGTAGTACAGACATTATAAAAATATTAATTTTTCTAATCCATGAACATGGGATAACATTTCATTTATATGTGTCTTTTTCAATTTCTTCCAATGCTTTATAGTTTTCAGATATTTCAGCTTCTTAATTAAATATATGTATATGTATTTTAGCTTTTTAGTAGGTATTTTAAGTGGATTTTTTAAAAATTTGCTTTTGGATTTTTATTGTTAGTGTATAGAAACACTACTGATTCTTTTGTATTGACTTTGATCCTGCAACTTTATTATACTCATTTATTACATCTAAATTTTTTTCTTTTATGGTATACTCTTCCAAGCATATATATTTACATGCACACACACATATATAAATTTTTTATACATAAAAAATCACATAATCATCAAACAGAGAGAGCTTCTTTTCCTATATGGATATGAACTTATTTATTTTTCTCTCACCTGATTGCTCTGGTAAGATCTTTGTCTTGTTTCAGATTTTACAGGAAAAAGTTTCAAATTTTCACCAGAGTATTATATTAGTTGTGGTCTTATTGTACATAGACTTTGTTAAGGTACACAAAATATATTATATTTTACATTTTAAATCTTTTCTGCTTAAAATAATTTAAAATGAGAATGGCTACATTTAAAAGAAAGGCTTTAATATAAGCTTGGTGATAAAGGTAGGGGAAAGTATGCCCAAAATGCCAGAATCACAGATATTAGTGGACTTTCTACAGGTATATCAATCATATTCCTTCTGAGTAAAGTATTTTTTGATGAGAGAACAAAAACAAAGTTAGCTACAAAATATAATATCATAATATATCTCCAATGGAATCAATGTCAAGACTGACTTTGCATTTGTAGAGTTTGCAGTTCCCCATAAGCACCACCTTATGTTTATTTGGGGGTTTGTAATGATTTCTAAGAATGTGGATGTCCAATGTGGTGGCAACAACCAAAAGGTCTTTGATCTTCAATTAATGCTCTGATGTTGTAAAGTGTCATTATTTTAATATGCCTATTTTCTTTCATTGGATTTACCTGACAGACTGATAAATGCATTCCCAAAATATGGTATAACTAGGATAATAACCATAAAGTAGCAATATCAATACTTGAAGAGCATGCAGGCAAAGCAAATTCATGTTGCCTCCTCCCTGACCTGGCTCACTCATTCCAGCTGGAAACCTTGAACTGGTTACACCATAAAGCCTGGTTCTTCCTCAGCAGGAAGTATGTAAACTTTCCAAGACAGAAGTTCCTTGGTTTTAAGATCTTTCTAAAAGTGGTTGTTCTTATGCCTCCCTTTGATTTGTCTTATTCATTATCCTCTCTCTTACCTTGAAATCTCCTGCCTTTACTCTTTGCTGCTCGAAACTTACATTTTTCTCTTCTAGTGTTGCTAATATGAAGTCTCCTTTACTCCTGAGTTCTTTATGGATTTTGATACATGACTGCTCTGTCTTCCAGTTCTTCCAATACTAGTTTAATCTCGTGACTGGACCCTCCAATTTATTGTTGGTATTCATATCATAGTAATCTTGGTTTCCACCTGTCTCTCCTGTGCCATGCTGACATATACTGTTGTGGTATGATATGCTATCTGAACTCTTCATGATATCATAGACTAAGACCATATCCTCTCCACTTGCTTACCCCATCTCTGCACCCTTAGGCCAATGACTTTTTTAGTTCATCTTTATGCTATAATAAACAAACATATAGTGAACTCTGCCATATTTCTCAAACTCATTGTGGTGGTAACAATGACATTTGAGAATGACATTTTAAAATATTTTACAATGCTTTTATTTCTAAAATAATACAATAAAAACCACACTAGTTTTAAAAATATATGCTTAGTTGTTTTTCCTAAAAACATACAGCAAAACACATGCCTCTTTAGTTCTATAAATTATTTTTTTATATAGCCACACTGAGGTTGGCCACAGAAAAACAGCACCCCTTGACCAAGAAACGATACTTTTAGATTTATATGATGTTGCATTCTATCAAAAATTTATAATTTTTAAAAGTCGAATCACTTTATATCATTAACCAACATTAACAACTATAATTGAAAAACTAAGAGAATCAGCTTTAGGCAAAATATTGGCAGTTACATAATGCCTCTTACAGATCTCCTGTAGTTATTCACTTATGCAAGCACCCATGTCTATGAAAATGGCTGAGAATTAAAATCAAATAAAAAGTTGGACAACATAATATAGCATAAAGCAAATATTTCTTTTTTTATTCCAAAAAGGCTTTCTCATAAACAAGTTGATAATTTATGTTTAAAGCACTGCAAGAATTTTAATGTCACAAGAAAAAAAAAGAACAGAATAAATCCCATGGGTATGGTAAGATCAGACTCCAGTCACTTTTGGAGAAGCTAATACCATGCATCCATTTCTCATGTTTCTTCAGGGGACTGTGCTAGTTCACAGCACAGTGATTTCCAAACCTGTGAGTGCAATGTCAAGGAGCTCAGCTCATGTAAGCCAATGTACACCAGTCCATGCTTATCCAGTCAACACAGAACTCAAGTTCTAGCTCTCTAGTCTCAACCTACATGAGTTATTCTGTCTAGAGCAAGACTGAACATCACATGTAATACCATGTGGCATTTCAACACCTGTGTACCGTATAGGGGCTAAGTCTGAAGAAATGAAAGGAACCAAAAGTCTGAGCAAAAAAGGTTTCTTAAAAAGGTTTCTTAAATCAGCAGTGATTGGACCTCCCAAGGCCAGGTAAGCTACTCTGGCTTCTGTTTGTTGCATTTTACTACTGGTAGGGCTCTCATATTCCTTTTTTTCTAATCTTTTGGATTTCTCATACTCCCGATTTCCTGAGTTTCAATTCTCTCAAAAATATAGAAAATACTGTGACTTGCCACCTTTTGTGGCTTTAAAAGAGGTATCTATATTGCCCCCTCCACAGACACTCTATCAGAGACTGGATCCAAGCAGGGCTGTGGCAATCATTCTGTGGAGAATGGACTGCGCCCTATGAGAGGGAGGGTCTGTTACCCCAGCTGCTGAAGGAAGACTTTATTTCCCAGGGGAAATTCTAGCACATCTGGGGCAATGCAGTCCTTGTACTTAGTTTTGGATTCTCTTCCTAGTGACAGACATCTGCTCTTTGGCAAGGATAAGATTAATAATTTGTTGTTAATGCCTCATGAACATACGCTGGCATGGTAAAACAAAACAAAACCTCTTTCTTCCTTTTTGAAAAAAATAACATACAGTTTGTGTAAATTAAATTTAAACAAATAACAGATCAGGAAGGAAATTCTGAAGTACCACTTTGGAAGATCTTATTAAAAATTATAATCATTTCAGATCCTGAATAATTTTAGATTAACCACCTTTAAAATTTTCCCATTCTTGCTTCATTAAATCATCATGAAAGCAAGACAATATATGTTTTCCTAATTCTGAGACTGTTAGATTGAACATATCAGTGTTGAGAAATTCTATGCAGGGGGAATATGTAAATAAAGGGACGGTCCTGTGAGATTGCAAGTTGTAAGAGATACTATCGGAAACATCACCATCATGATGCCTGTAAAGCCAGGGAAATCTTCCCTTTGATTATATGCTCAGTCAGGAATTTTCCATCTAAAACACGTTTAAGTAATATAGTTGTGTACTATTTAGTAATCACACCTAAAATATTAAAACCACTGAACAATGGGATTCCTACAAAGGCCTGAGAAATAACATCTTTCATTGCCTCTTTCAAGTATTATTAAAGAAATCCAAATTCATTAACAATGGTTCAAACTCTAGATCATCTCATTCAAACCTTCACTTTAGTGAAGGAAACAAATTTAGGGGAGTAAGTGGTTTGATCCAGGTGACATAAATGGTAGATGGAAAGAATATAAACTGAGAGTGCCTTTAAACACCCAGCACTGCTGAAGCATTTAAGATTTTATATGGAGTTTCACTTAGTAGAAAACACACACTTCAAATTATCAAGGTCAGCTTGAGCTTTTATTTCAACAAATTTCATAAATCTATAGGTCTATATGTCTCAGAGTAGAGGTTATAGTTCTTCTTCTTCATAGATTTTATAATTTTTTGTCAATTATTGTATGTAGTTTATGCTGATTATGCATATGTAAAATCTTTTAGGTACTAAGGTGGTGTTCTTTGCTTATTAAATATTTGTGACAAAATTGAGATAAAGGAGGAAATATAGCAGGTGTTTGGAGAGGAAACTGAACCATATAAGTAAATGTCTCTAATATATAAATATTCCAGCCTTGGAACTAATGTCAGTGTCTCATTCTCGAGGACACATGGATTAGGCTCTAACAATGCAGACAATTCTGTGCTGGGCACCCAGATATTTTCAACAAACAGAATGCAAATCCATCTGGAATGTATCTTCTGTCCTGTAACACTAAGCACAAATTTCCCATCACACCAACCTGCAAGTGTTCAAGACTTTGGAACTTAGGGAGCAAGGAAGAAGGAATGGGAATGGTACAAAGAGCAAAGCGAAAGGAGGTAGAGGGAAAAGTGAATAAGCCCCAGATGTATGTAAGTCCACTTCAAAAAGTTGAGTCCTAGTAAAGCAGTTTTGAAAAAAATCACACTAATATTCTTTCTTACTTTCACATAAAATATTGAAAAGTCATGTCTTTAGGTAATTATACAAAATTATGTTGGACCAAAAATGATTAAATTTATTTTTCAATGAGAGAATTAAAAAATATATAATTCAAAAGAAAATTTCTCAACTAGACCAATAAAAAGAATTGGTTTCAGTTTTATAATTATAACTAATAAGTGATATGGAAATGTTCCTACATTTCCTTCAGCCAAGACATCACAGTTTGGGGAACAAATGTTTTCTAAGACTTCTAGAAATCTTAATAATTATCTGTGACTGCAAAATTTTAGCATTTGACATTCTAATTCAACTAAAAGCTGTGCAAAAATTTCTGTGGCTAAATAATTCTCTAGAGAGGACACACCTCAGATACTTCACAGCTGGTTAAGTTCAAAGGTGCTCATAGAGCAAAGTCTATTCTAAAAACATAAACCCAACTGGGGCTTGGGCAATGTTTTCAAAAGAATTGTTACACTTGTGGCAAGGGATAAATATTAGAATGCATCCTTCTTCAACAAATTAGATCTATCTAATCTAAATCTATCTGTCAATAGATTTAAATTCTCCATAACTATTTTTACTTATGTAACTATAAAGCTCTGAGGTTCATACTGTGAAATGGGTAAAGTGACAGCATTGACTAGAAATAGGAAGAGGGTGCTAACACAGGTCCTGCTCTGGGTTTCCTCCTAGTTATCTTCCCAGTTTTCTTTGTTTTAATCACATTACACATCTGGACACACTGACTGTTATCTCATCATGTGATTCAGACATAATGCTATTTTTCTCCACCGGGTAATTGTGAGTTATGGTTCTGTTACATACTGACTGACCTTCTGAGTAACCTGTTGTGAGTGGAACAGAGAATATACTTGAAAAAAATATATATATGTAATTTTTTATACTTGAAAAATATTTGCCCAGCCTCCCCTCTCTGGCTGCTACATAAGAATGATTTCTTCCTAAGTCACAAATCTATTCAGAATCCTAATTAAATATTTACAAAGTACTTTAAAAACCTCTCTGAATGTTAATATGAAAATAGCAACCCACATTCATTTCAATAAGCAGAAGTTTTTGTTCTTCCAAATTAATGGCCTCTGGGTTTTATTCAAATCAATTCAATGATTTGAGAAAAAGAAAAGAAAAAAAGTTGAGTACCTACTATGTACCAAGCTGTGGACCAGATGTGAACTAAGAAAAGTAAACTTTCAAGAACTAGATGATCTGTCAGAAATTATATTTCATATTAGGTAATTCATACCATTTCCCTCTGTGCTTAAAAGCAAAATTAGATGAAAATACTCACCTTTTTAATTTTTTTATTTTTCTGCATTAAGTTTTTACACTGCTCCTTAACATATAACCCTGTATCTAGTTACATAAAGATGTAGCATTTTCTATTTGGTAACATATTATTTCATGTTTTATTCCTTTGGTTTTTGAAAGTATTTTAGCATGAAGGTTCCATTTATTGTATCCAAATATAAAAATAGCATCAAAGTCTTTTTGCAACTCCCCAAACACAGTTAGGGAATAATGATCATATGCTAAAAAATGTAAAATGCAATTTGTGCTGTGCCCCATTTACTACAAAATCACTACGAACAATGCATTTTGTACAGTATATTGCCCCAGGGAAACTAGATCAGCATCAGGAATGAATAAAGAACATTGCATTTGAAATCAGCTAATTCTGCTTCAGCGCTTTTAAAAACTATTTGTTATGATATTACTTCCTGTCAAGCACATAATGTGATATTTTCCTCAATAAAACTAAATAGTTGCTGTAATTTCAGCATCCCTCATTTTCCACTTTTTAAGCACTAAATATTTAAACAATGTAGACCTGGAAGTCTCAAGCCAGTCATCTGATCCATGCATCTTCTTGCCTAAGGTACAGAAATGATCCATGCAGGGGCCTGTTATGTCACACTGACATACATAGTGGCAGCTGTCGAGGTCCTTACCTGCCCACAAGCCAGTCCCATTCCTCTCTCTCCCATGCCATGTGGACACGATAAATTTAACTCCAGGGCATCTGCTCCGGAAGCCTTTAAGACATAGGATGAAAATGAAAGAAAAGGCAAAGCTTTATTTGTATACCAATATGCTTTCTCCATTGATAATAAAGATCACATTTGTGCAAGTTTAACTTTTCTGTTTTCCATTTTGCAATCTCTGAGATATCTTCTAACTCTATCAAATTAAGGTATATATAACAACAACACAATAACAGCAATAAAAAGTGCTTAGAAGGTGCCACTCATTGCTCTATATATTCTCCATTTGTTATTTCTAATTCTCATAATCCTTGTATTATTATGATACCTATTTGACAGAAAAGAAGAAGCACAGGAGGTTCAACAATAAGCCCATTCTTAAATGACACAGATTTTAACTCAGAGCTGTTTGACACCACATTTATTCTTTCCTAAATAGCTTCTATTTTTATAGAAACAACTCTTACTCACTCTGGATAATTAATACTAGGAGTAGACATACAAAGAAAAATGCAGTAGGCTAGCTAGAGTGAATGTGTAAAATTAAAAAAAATGTTTTTAAACTGAAAATCAATTATATCACCTTTAAAAAGAGTCCATGCTAAGAAACATGAATTATTAATAGATTTGTCTGACTTTCATATCCAATAGAAATCCTTCTTATTTAAATCACTAATTCCTTAGTATACAAATGAATCCTGTCAAAATGAACAAAATAGTTCAGAGTACTTGGAGAATCTTAGAATTCTTGAAATGTCTTCTGTGAAAAATTTTAAGAAAAAGAAAAACACTTTTTTAAAATTTAACATAGCAATTTGAGGGATGTGGGATAAACTAAATGATTCTAAAATTTCTTTAACATCAAAATTCCTTTTTAAGTAAGGCCAATTAGAATCCTGAATCAACTTCAATAATATTCTATTACCTCATGCAAAGGCTTTTTATAAAAGTTCGTGGTTTTCTAAGTATACCAGATCTTTTTTTTTTTTTTTTTAAGCCAGAAACGATTTCTTCAAAGCTTTTGGCCTAAAGATTTTCACTTACTTTTTCTTGATATATGAATTTTAAGTATGAGCTCAACAAATTTAAAATTACAGCTAGCTATATTCATATCCATCTATTTTGGTCTATTTCCTTTTTTTTTTGGTACTGGGGACTGAACGTTGGGGTGCTTTACCCACTGAACTACAATTCCAGACCTTTTTTTCTATTTTTATTTTGAGACAGGGTCTCGCAAAGTTACTTAGGGTCTGATTGAATTCCTGAGATTGGCCTAGAACTTGTGACCCTCATGCCTCAGCCTCCTAAGTCTTTCAGATTACAGAGATGCAATACTGAGCCCAGTTTATTTCTCAGTCTACTGTCTTGTTCTATCTTTCCTCATTAGTGAGTTTGCTTTCTTTTACGCAGAGTTTTAAAAGCCCATTTGATCATTCAGCCTGTTTTCTAGCATGGCCTCAAATGGTTTCTTGCTACTCTAATCCAATTTTAAAATGCTCATGTTATTTGAAAATTACTGAAACCTCTGCTTCTTTCTTCCTGTTGGCTTGATAGTTAGCATGAATAAAGCACAACCCTCTGGACTCTGAGCTGGAGTCCTAGGTCTGCTGCAAAGGAACTGGGGATGCTTTGGGCAAGTCATTAACCTTCCTTGTCTTCAGCTGCTCAAGTGGAAACTGCAGATAATATGACCTGTCTCAAAATCATGCCATTTGGGAATTACCAGCTTAATTAAGACCCTACACTGTAATTATATAGCATACAACACTTTTCTCATTATTTCTTAGTCATTTTAGGTATTGCCTTTAGATATTTTTATTTAGCTGAAATACAGAATTGAATAGCAAATCAATTCAACATTTGGATTAGATAAACTCAGGTGGCATTTGTATATATACTTATATTATGCATATTTCATTGCAAAGTCACAGATACTACCCTAGTAAATAATAATAGCCAACATTACTTGAGTGGTTACAGCATGCCAGGATATTTTATTGAGCCTGTTATCTGTTTTATCTTCATCCTCAAAGCAACTCTTAAGAGGTAGGATATATCATTAGTCCCATTTTACAACTGATAAAACCAAACATACAATGTCCAAGTGATTTACTCACCATCCCACAGTTCATAATTGGGAGTAAGGTCTTGAACTCAAGTATTGTGAACCCAGAGCCTGCACTGTTACCCACTATTATAAATTATTAGGAATACTTATTCCATGCTGACATTGTTATAGTGTGTTAAGAAAGACCAATGTCTTCAAAACTTGAAATAAAAATCCAAATGTTTTAAAACTACCTGTCCAAAACCAAATCTTATCAGGTATTAATTATTAAAATTTCCACAATATTATACACATGTACACACATCAACTGACCAAATACCTTCCCGCCCCCCCAAAGGGCTTGATAATGAGCATCTAGGCCTCAAAAATTGAGACACTGCTGCTCAAGGTGTCCAAGAGAATAGGAACATTCATTGGGCCTATGCTTGAATATTCTTGTCACAGGATGCACACACCACCTTAAAAGGCAGTTAATTCCATTTCCAAGCAACTATAACCATTCAAAAAGCCTTAATTGCTGAATTAGCATGAAATGTTAAATTAACTGAAACTGGGCATGCATTCTGATTCCTGTTAGTCACAAGCTTTTTAGTTTAGTCACTTAGCCCAGAAATTATTTGCCTCACCTAAGTGATTGTCAAATAAAGTAACCTAGAGAAGGCAGTGACATAGGAAATATTCTAATTTCCTGCATTATTTATTTATCATGCATGTATCTGTATGAAGTGGTATGTATATGTTAATTGAGTGGACTCTGGAACCAGATTTCATGGGTTTGAATTCCCCCTTCACCACCACATTCATGCTGTGGGAACTTGAACACAGAATTTAACTGCTTTTGCCTCAGCTGTTCATTTCAAAAAAGTGGTATTAATTTACAGTGTTGTGAGTGTATGTAAATTTAACAAATATAAATGACTTGGAACACTTGGAATGAAGTTAGTACTACAAAAGTTGGAGCATATCTTATCTATGTATCATCTATCTATCTAATTATCCATTCATCCAACTACTATTTCTGGTTTACCTATCATTTGCCTTAATCTGTAAGGATTTAATGTAACTCAAAGCTTGTCACCTCCAGCCTCCAGCCGGGTGTCTATCTCCCGACTCTCCTTACTGTCTGTGCTCAGGGACTTATATGCAACTGGTTCTACATATCTCCATATTGTAGATTTCTGTCCACTTTTTATCCCAACCTATTGAAGATTCCCTAACTTTTACACCTATTTAATTTAATAACATATTGCTAGCCCTGATGGAGGTAAAAATTAATGAGAACCTGGCATTCAGTGTTTTATTTAGACTCTACTAACAATAGCATAATAACGTGTTTGTGATGCCTGTTTCTCTCCAAAAACCTTCCTTGTTCCATCTTCCCAGTAATAGTCAGACTCTTGGCATTCCCTCATCAGGTCCCTGGCTTAAAATCTTCAGCTGTGGATCTTAATCACCTCATGTTCCTTGGGGCCAAATAAAGTGTCAGTCTTCCTGTTTATTCTTTTTTTTTAATTTTTATTTTTTTAGTTTAGATGGACAGCATACCTTTATTTTATTTATTTATTTTTATGTGATGCTGAGGATCAAACCCAGTGCCTCACATGTGCTAGGTAAGTATTCTGCCTCTGAGCTACGCCCCAGCCCCCATTTAGTCTTCCTTTGTGTCTGCTACATAGAAATACTTGAGCTCTGTACTTCTATTTTACTTCATTCAATGAGTATTTGTTGGTTGATAAAGCTCTGGGCTTAGAATTGAGGATTTAACAGTGAGCTAAACAGGAGCATGCTTTTGACAGGCAGGACAGGGTAACCATTAGTATTGCTCAAGGACACCATTATGAGTCATCTCTTTATGAAGGACCACAAAGGTAGATCCAGATTTAGGGGAGACAGAAGCTTAAATAATTTTGAAAATTTTATTGTTTAAAATTAAAAAGTATAAACACAAAATTAGGTGTGGAGCTTAGAAGTAGCCTGTGTAAGGAAGAGCTCTGAAAGTTAAACTTCATTAAATTTATGGTACACTGGACTCTGAACAGGATCTCAGAAAGTGTAGAACAGGGAGGTTTAACCTACCTACCCACAGGGTTCAGGGCTGAGGAAGAGAGAACATTCCAGGCCATTGGGTACAAAAAAAAGGCTCTTGGTTGGTTGTACGTTAGAAGAGTAAATGAAGGCAACAGGAACCAAGACAGAAAGAATAAACCCAAAGTGAATTTGGGCAGATATGTAGGGATCAGATGTGCAGGATTTATAGGTCATGTTATATGTTTTGAACTTAGAAGACATGAGAAGATTTTGGATTGATTGAGAGTAAGATTAAAGAAATTATTATAGATGAAGTTGGTTAATGTGGTAGTGATACATGTTGGGCCACACTCAATTTATAAGCTTCCCAAATTTGGTGGCCTTACTTGCCACCCAAGGAAGCCCCATTCCCTGTTGCTATTCTCACATCTCCTCTGTTAGCTTTCACAGTCTCCCTCAAGATGAGAGCTGGGCTTTATCACAGCGTCTATTGTTCTTGGCTAAATAGAAGCTGCAGGAGCACCAGTGCCTTGCCTGATCATGAAGATCTGACTTTTCTCTGCAGTTCTGGGTTTAGATGAAGCATCGCCCCAAGTGGTCTGGGTTCTGGCTTCCCTAGCAGCAGCCTAAATGGGCAGAGCACAAAGCTGAAAGTGCAGAAAAAAGTAAGGCTCTGTGGTGTGAAATAAGATCAATGAGAGACAGGAGACAGGAAGGAGCCAGTAAGTACCTCCTCACTCTTTCTCTTTAGCTGCTCTGAGGCAGGATGATTCTGCATGGCACTCTCTGTCCCACATAATTACCCAATCGGCTCTATTTCCTTGTGACATTCTGGCAGGGTCTATAATGTATCATTCTGTACTTGCTTTCCTTTCACCTCTGTCTCATTTTTCTTTTTCCCTCACTCTTAGTGCTCTGGGATTATATTCTTTAGTAAAGTTTTCTCTCATTAATTGTGACTCAGCTATTTTCTAGGCTAATACACAGTAAAAAAGAAATGGACTCAAAATCTATCAACACTCATTCAAGGTTTATTTCAGATCTAATATGATAACGTCCAGTAATGGCTCTAAACTGTGAATACATCCACAATGCAAAGAGTATCTCTTATTTACTTTTGTTTGTGTGCTGAGGAAATTTTCACATCATATGTGCTTCATAAATCTTTTTCTGCACGAAATTGGGATAAGCTATCAATGCCCAGAAAAGTAGAAAAGTCCGTGACCAGATGCCTGGACCAAGAAAATTGAGGAGAGCCTAATCATTCTACTGATTTTACCAAAAGTTTCACCAACCTGGTAAAACTTTCCTGATGATGTTCCTTTTTCATGGAGCTCAAAATATACAGCTATTCAAACCAGGCTGAGGAAGGTAGGAGAGGACATTACAAACAGATACAAGAGGAAGGCTGGGCATAGCATGGTGTCATTGCTAGTAGGAAACCAATCTTCTTAGGAGCATGAATATGATAAAGAAGATGGACTGGGCATACATTAACTTTTACAAACAGCACTTAGTTGAAATTAATGTTTTAAAAATGTACTTGGATGCATTTTTTAAAAATTACCCATGTAATCTTATATGTCTACTTGGAATAGTAAAATACCCTATTGGGCTTGTGAAACAAGCCAAAAATAGTAACCCAAATTTTAATTCTAACAGAGTTTCTCAGGCCTCATTCTCTCGATTTCATATAGCTGCATGTGTTCTGCTATGACACATGAATCTTTTTTGGTTTTAGATACAGTAGTAAAAAGTTGATAAGGTTTCCTCAACTCCCTATTATATAATTAAAAAATTAATCTACCATCAGGAGTAGGACTTCATGAACTTAAAGTGTACACATCACATCAAGTCATGTGCCAAACTTAAAGCCGTTGGCATGCTAGTGTGCTGATATGGCATCTCACTTCTTACATTCTATTTTTCTCAAAGAAGTGCATAAGCTAGGTAGTATAGTAACTTTGGCTTGAATTTTTTTTTAACGTGGGCTCTTCCATTATAAGAAAATATATTTTAATCTGCTTTGAAGGATGTATTCATAAAAACAAAACAAAATAGTGACTATAAAATATAATTGGGTGTCTACTGCATGAGCTGTGATGGAATCATGATGCTAATGCTGTCTTCCAAGGGGATGGGAAGGCCTGAGGATGTATCCTTCATGTGAAGCCCCCTAGGCTAGACCAGATTTAAGATTATAGGAATGTTTTTTTTAAAATTGACATCATGTACAGACCGACTTTCTTGATATGTAGATTGCAATTCTGAGAAGCATTTACTGGACTGTTTTGACTTAACAGAAAGTATACCTTTTGTTCCTTCCTTGCTCTTTCCCTACCTTTATCTCCATTCTTTTCCTCCTCTTTTTTTTCTCTCTCTCTAGTTTTTGCTCTAGAGAACTTAGAATATGATATTAAATAAAACTAACTAAAGAAAGATATAGAATGTGAAAATATCATTTCATTAGCTAACTTGTTTATAATTAAAGGCTTTTGACTTTTTATAAGTAAATTCACCCATTTAAAAATTAATGCTCATTACTGAAGAAAACAAAATTTTTAAGTATTTTATTCTTACAGAAAAGCAGAGAAGCATACAATGTGATAAAGTCATTCATCATAGTCAACTTAAAATTGGCAAAGCTCATGCCAACCACGGGCTCTGTGGAAGATTTCATGGTCAATTAGGTAAATACATGTATAAAATGGACCCGGCACAGAAGATCACGAAGCCAATTACTGATCATGTTTAATTTCACCCCCCTGAGTCCCAGAAGTAATTTTTCCTCTCAAAGCTTTAAAATATCCACATAAAATGTACAATCAACATTTTTAAGACTATAGAGAGTTTTATAATATTTTATAAAGCATGGTCAATTATTTCAAATGTCTTATTAGGTTCAGTCCTCTGTATTACTGAGACATTTGCAAAAAACTCCAGCTAAGAGTGTCTAGACCAGGTTCCCTGACAGCATGATGGACGTAAGTATATAGTTTTAAGTATGAATTTTTCTACTTGAAATACAAATTTGAGGCACATGGTTAGTTGTTTGCATTTGTGCAAGATTCGATTTATATTATGGAAAACCCGCTGACTAGTGTTCCATTCAGGAGCATTCTGTCCTACCACTTTATGCATGTCTGTATTCAAACGAGAACAGTATTAAATGAACCTTTTATATTTTAAATATTCAGGAGTTTTATATTCAAAATTTCTTCTCCTACTGTCAAACTAGTTTGCCTAAAGGCAAGGTAAGATCAAGTTAGACTCTCGAAGGTAGAATTAAATTTTATCATGGCATCCATCATAATATACAGTTTGCTTAATATGCAAATAGAGAGTGTATGGATTCAGAGAATAAAGGATTTTTAGGTAGTGTGTGAAATCCAAGGGGCCGCTTTTATAGAATAGATTCCTTTTAAATTTACATTTCCATCATTTTAATGAAAACATAGGGTAAACAAATTATAATAGAAATGTTTTAAGTTACATTTTCAATTCAATTTCAATTCTACTGTATTATTTTTCATGGCAGCTTTTCATTTAAAGCTAATAAAAATAGGAGAGAAGAAATAAAATAAATATATGCTAAAGAAACCATTACCTCAGCCTTTTTGGAGAGTTCCACCCAGTCATTTTTGTTGTAACTGCACATGATGCTAGCAATCACGATCTTTAAAAGAAAAAAGGAAAGAATATAAGTTCAAGTAATAAAAGTTATGCTACTGTAACAAAAATATATATTAATATTTGCATATTGTTTTGATTTAGATCTCCAATGTCCCCCAAAAGCTCAAGTACTGAAGGTTTGGGCCCCAGCTGATGTACTCTGGGAAATGGTAGAGCCTTTAGTGGTGAGACCTTGTTGGAGGAAGTTAGGTTACTTGAAGGAAAAATTGGGAACCCTACCCCTTCCTCTGTCCCAGCTTCCCAACTGCCATGATGTGAGCAACTTCACTTCATCACAAGCTCTCCACCATGTTTGGTCTCACCACTAATCCAATGAGACAGAGCCAACCAACCATGGACCAAAACCTCTGAAACCATGAGCCCAAACAATTTTTCCCCCTTTTAAGTGTTTACCTTAGATATTTTGTTATAAAAACAGAAGGCTGACTAGTACACATAAATACATTTTTAAGGGTAAGCAATATTATAAAATTAGATTTTCATATGTTGAAAAATAAACCATTAGAAATAGCAGGGTGTTACAGTAAGGCACAAACAGCATTTGGAGGTTCAGATGTGCATCAGAGACATCCTCATTTGCTATCTTTGAACACTTGGACAACTTACTTAACTATTGCCATCCTCGGCTTTCTTATTTCTAAGATGGAGTTAATAATACTGGCTTTGCCATTCTCAAGGGTGGTGGGATTACATAAATTTATTTATGTGAAAGGACTGTCTAAATCCTATAATTTCATAGAAATGTTTGTTAATAAAATTACTGGTACAGCTAAAAGATTTCAAGCTTTGGGACAGAAAAGAAATCAATATCTCTTTTAATCACAGCTTATTATATTATGGATAACAATACCTCACATGTTCACAGTGTGTTGTCATTATAAATTTTATTAAATGTTGATTATTTAAGTAGAGTCTTCCTATAACCCTGTTATGGAGAGTATGTAGGGTAGTAGTGACTAGCTCCTGCTCTGAAACCAGAATGTCCAGCTAGAACTTTACTGTGTGGTCTTGGGCAAGGAACTGTTTCTTGATAACTAGATAACTAGAACAACCTACTTGGAAAAGTAATAATAGAAATTGCTAAGACTAGCATTTATGGTGACTAGGCACTGTTTTAAGGGGTTTCACTTTGTTAACTTATTTAATCATTGGCAGTCTCATTCTCCCAATTTTTCACATGAAGACACCTAAACTAAGGAGCAGACAAGAGTCTCTGCTTTTGATATAAGCACTCAATTTTTTCTCATTTTTTATCAGTATCATTTAAAGATGATGAACTTGAGATGCCAAAAGTTTATGCCAAGCTTGAAGTCAGAGTCCAATGACAGATTGCACTAAATGCCACATACAACTTTTTAATCTGTGAGTAGAAAAAAAACCACAAAGATATCTTATAAAGGTCCCATGAATGTCTTCATCAAGAGAAGAATAGAAAGTTGTGATCATTTTGGAGAGAGTTCTGAAAACCATTGGGGAGAGCCTGTCTTCAACAGTGGGTTCAATTTTCCTCCTGATAGACTGTAGACATCCCCCAGGGGCTGGGACTGCTCTGCATTGCTCATCACTTTATCTGCAGTGACTAGCATGGTCTTTGGCACATAGAAAGCACTAACTGAAAAGTTCACACATGAAATCACTAAAGGTTTAGGAGCAGGGGGTTGATTTATCAGCTTTCCCTTTTAAGAAGATTAAGCAGAAATGAATATTATAGGCTAAAGGAAAAATAAATAATTGGGGAAAACTGCTGGCAAATTATTATATGAACTGGAGTGAAGAATAATCAGTCTGGAGCAGGCATTGGTCTTATGATGGAAAAGGGATCTAGTGCCAAAATACACAAGATTGTCAACTAGAGGGAGCAATAGAGAAGGAAGAATGGAGGGATCCTATGGCTGACTGAAATGAGAAAATTACAAGACATCAAGCAGATAAATGTAGAACAATGACTAAATACTAAAGCCAAGAGAAACAGCTGATTTGGATACATTCTATAGAGAGAGAAAAAAGAGAGGTAAGTAAAAGAAGACAATGAATAGAAGAGGAATATTCGGCATGACTGATGATTGTTGGTTGACTTTTAGGTTTCATTTGTGTTTGTGTGTGTGTTTAGTAGAGGCTGCTGCTTTTGAAAATTTGGATAAAAACCTGAGAACATTTTCTCCATGGCTTTTTCTCAAGGGGCTAAAAGAGAATGAAGAGTCATATCCTAGGCTTCATTTGCAGGCAGAGAAGGGTTGCCAGCATGATTATGCAACCTCAGTGAGAGATGCTCTTTCTGCTGCTTCCAAATGATCTGAGAGCTCAGAAAGCTCTCTGCCACTCTTCAGCTGGAAAAGGGACAGGAGTCTAGGACTAGTCCTAATACCTCACTTACATGGAAGAAAGAAGGAGAAGGAAAAGAAATAATTAAGCAACCATTTGAAAGAAAAAAAATCAAGTAGAATGAAGACTGTGCTTAGGTGACAGATTCCTATTATCCTCAGTGGCCTCAAGACAGAGGGTAAATAAAAATAAAACAAAACCAAAAAAAGTCATACAGATTTAGTGAAGCGCAGAGCCCTGAGGCTTGTTGCTAGAACTTTAAGGGCAGAGTTGCATATAAAAACACAGACTTAAAAATATATTTTAGTTATTAGACACAAGTTCTCCAGTGGTAAAATTGATATGCAATAGGCATGTTTTTATAAAGTTTTATTGCTCAAAATAAAACAAAATTAAAAACAAAGATAGCACAAACATCCACCATCACAACATACACACACAAGAAACCTCTCTAAATGTAACAAAATTATCATCAAATTTACATTCCCACATAAACATGAAGTGGGCACTCAATCACCACAGTCATACTATGTGCATTTTCTTCTCCAGTGCCCTCTCAGGGTGCCAGGGAGGACAACAAGGAAGGAAGATTCTTCCAGTGGGTAGCAACCAGCTAGGCAGATGGGCTGAGCACAGAGCTCCACTGCCAGGGAAACAAGGTTTACCGTCACTGACAGCAGAATATGATACATGCTCCCAACTAGGGACTAACATCGTTCTTCTTTCTAAATGACAATTTTAATTTTGGTAAAGCTGTATTTGCTTCAAATTTATATTGATTATGCCAGGGTTGGTTAAAATCATCATCTTCCCTACAGGTTGCTTAGAATCACAAGGAGCTAACGGTTGGGTTTGATGAAGAAGAGAAATAAATATCATCCAGAGAATTGTCTGGACATTGACAGCATCAAATGCCTGGGACGCAAAAGCTCTATGGAGATTTTAAGGGGCCTCTTACTGGGGAAGGATTGGCCACAGGAGGGAGGCATACATTATGTTCAGCCAAGGCAGGTATTAATATGCCTTATTCTCCTTTTCCTGTCTTCTGAAAATAGATTCTAACTTTTTACCCATAACCTGGGAGAGAATCCCAGGGTGGGCTAATCACAGTGACTGCTTATTCTGCTCCCTTTAAAATCTTTCTGGAAAAATAAATGTTCTTTTTCTTATTGGTCCCTAAAGTAGAATGAAGTGTATTCAGAGCTGCAGGTGACCTCTGGCTGCTCACTTAACCACCTTCCTAAAAGTAGCTACACTTGGCTGAGGGAGGGGGCACAGACAGAGCAAAGTAGAGATTCAAGAAGGGGCCAGATCCACAATATAGTTGCATGTAAGGACAGTGTCTCCTGAAAATGGGTCTGCACATGATAATTAATAAATATTATTTTGGTCTTTGAAAAGTTTAAGTCTTAACAATTACTAAATGTAAATCAAAAATTGTCACTTTTGAAATAACTCCCTAAGCAACTTTTTCACACTCAAGTTAATTTAAAGGAAAAATAAACTTTACATATCATTTAAGAGATGATAATTAGTCTAAGCTTTCTAAATGTCTTTATAAAAAAAAATCAAAGAATGGCTTGAAAGTTACAGTGGTATTCTATTTTAGAAGAATCAAAATGACCAAAAATTTTTTGACCTTATATTAAAAGAGATTGGAATTTTCTCAAAAAGTCAGGCTAAAATATATTAACAGTAAAAGGACACCAAGCATAATTTAATCTTTCTTTGATGATCAGAAAGTCCTTCAGTGTTTTGCTGTACTCAGTTTTTAATCAAGCAAGAGAAGACAGGTTATTTTTTTCCTATGTAAAAAGAGAACTGATGGATATTTTATATTGTGAAATATCATGCAATATTACAAGAAATGAATACCCAATGAAACATATTCTTAAATCAAAGTAACCTTTCCTTATATCAATATTTCACTTAATTTATGCCATTTCCAGTGCTCCATTTTTGTGCCTCATATTTTAAATCATTATTGAACCAGGTGATATAGAAAAGCCAAATGGTACATAGTTTTGAACTTTGTCTGCCCTCACTCTGTGTCTTATGATACTCAGTCTTGTGGGAGATCCAAACACTGTCAATTGAGCACCTACCTACTATGGTAGGCACTAAATGACACACACAAAAAACTTAAAGATGTTGACTTAAAGTCTTTGTTCATTCAACATTCAACCAATATGCCTTGAATACCCTATTTGTGCCAGTAATCATTCTAACCCCAAAATGATAAATAAAACAGAAAAGTCCCTGT
The DNA here is from genome assembly GCF_045843805.1 of Urocitellus parryii. Lineage (NCBI taxonomy): Eukaryota > Metazoa > Chordata > Mammalia > Rodentia > Sciuridae > Urocitellus > Urocitellus parryii. Next base: position 77,375,067 of record NC_135541.1, read on the forward strand.
TCTCCTGCAGCTTACATTTTAGGGAGGGAAATAGTCATAACAAGGAAATATAAAATATTAACAAGGGCCATTTCTCAGTCAATGTTCCTGTTATGGAGGGGTGAATGAATTACAGGTTTGTTTGAACCTTCTCAAGGCAGAGGCGAAACCTTTCTGAAAACTTGCAGTGGTATCTCGTCCATTAGAGAATGCTCAGTTGCTGGACGCCCTCAAAGAGAGTTCTGTGTCTCACAGAACTTACTGGTTCAAATAGCCTCAGGTTCAAAAGCTGCTGCTCATGGGTGGAAGAAATACCAGTGCAAGCTGATAAGCCCCAATGGGGCTGCTTTCCTCACAACCTCACTTTAGTTTATCTTGAAGAAGCTTTCTTACAATAAATCCTTTTGATGTTTAAACCTATATAATAACGTGTGGAGCATCCTTGTGGCCAGCCAGCATCCTCCTATCAGGAGCTCTGGTGATTCACTGAGCCCTGCTTTTCTGTATTTATGTGTGTTTGTCTTTATTTCTAATCTTATCACTTGCCCTAGTTTGAGAAACTGAGGAAAAATTGTGTGGAATGTGACAACTGGGATGCCCACAGCCATATTAGATGGATGGTCAGTAAAGGGCTTTTGAGTTGAGGACTGAGATGAGAAGGCACTGCCCACTGGAAAAATGGAATGGGGAATTGAACAGAAGCTGGTAGGTGGAGGTAACATCATGCACAAAGACACCGAGATGGGAATAACAGAAGGCCTTTGTGGTAGGAATTTCTTGACAGGATGAGAATAGAATGCAGGAAAATGACAGAAGCAGCAATAGTCATCTCCCTGGGAACTGTCAACGCTGTGGGAGTTTAGGTTTTACTATAGGTGTAATGGGCACTGAAGGGCTTACAGGGGTGTGATAAAACAATCTAACTTACACTTCACCAAGGTGCTTCTGACCCTTTTATAGGGATGAAATAAGGGTGTTAAGGGTGGAAGCAAGGACTTCACTTAGGTGAAATAATGTGGCTTGTATAACATCACAGAAATGCATGACATGGATAGCTCAGAGCTAGAACCCCCAGGACTAGTGAATGGTCAGATGTAGTGTGGCATAGAGAAAAGGAGATATTTAATATGATCCTTAAATTACTGGTTTGAAGTTCTGAACTTTAGCACAGATGAAAAATCCGGGTAAAGAAAACAGTGAGGGGCGGGGGATAGAGAGATTCAGTTTTAATATATTACTTAAAAAATATCCACTAAGCAACCCATTAGTGAAGACATCAATTGGGCCAGTGATGCATGAGTCTAGAATTCACTGAAGAGGTTAAGGATAAAGGTATAAATTAAAGACACTTAAACATGTAATGGAATTTAAAGTCAAGTAGCTAGGTGATTTCAAAAGTAAAGAAAATGTGATAGATAAATACAAAGGGCAAGGGACTGACCTGTAGCCACAAGGCAGTGTGGTTTCCTGCCAAGAGAAGGCAGTGTTCCAAAAAGAAAGAGCAACCAACTGTCATAAATCCTTCTGTGAGTTTGTGTAAAGGAGCCCACTCTTGTTTTGACAATGAATAAACCACTGGTAACTTTAACAAGAGAGTTTCCATCAAGACAGCCAGGATAAAAGTCAGACTTGATTAGGTTGAATGAACAGAATATGAAAAAGTAGAGAGATGTGATGAACATCTCTCTCTAAAGGTTTTAGTGGTACAGCTAAAAGAGAAATGAGGAAACAGCAGAAGGTATGAGAGATATAATGAGAGGGTTTCTTGTTTGTTTTCTAATGGGCCATATTTAAGCATGTGTTTGTGCTGTAGAAAATAACCTGTAAGAAAGCACTGAGAAGGCATGTGGTGATGAATACAGAGACAAATGGAGGAAGAACCTTTGAGAGAGGCAGAGGCATTGTTGCCAATTTAACAGGGTGGGATGGAGGAGTGGAGAGAGAAAGAAACAAACAAACAAAAAGTAGGTATAGATACAGTCAGATTTATAGATTTGTTGTGGGAAAGGTGAAATCATTCTTCTGGTATTTAAAATTTTTTATAAAATATGAGGTAAGGTCTGCTACTGAGAGTAAAGAGAATTAAGGACAAAGGTTTAGAATTATGAGGGAGAAATTAAAATAATAAATAGTCATCTTAGAAAATGGAAAACGCAAATTTGCAGATTATGATATGATTACTGGGCCAAAAAGGCAGATATATTCCTCATTATTAATATTTTGGGAAACCAAGATTAGTTAGTAAAAATGAAAGTAGAAGATGGAAGAGATTATATAGTTGAACATAACCATGTAGGTTGTATAGATTATCTTAGAGTTGAGATCCATCTTACCATGCTTCTTTTTGAAAAATTAGTAAAATTTGATTTATTTCATGAAAAGCCATTTTTAAACTAAATTGTGCTTCATAGGTGCTGTTTTTAAATTGGAATTTTCCAGCTTTGATTTTCATTTTAACTAATGAACATAAGTTTAGGAAATGTATACTCTTGTGTAAACACTTAATTTCCATGAAACATCAGATATAATAGATAAAATTTTGCATGTTTTCTCCCTAAAACATACTGCAAAGATTAATAAACAAAAAGATTAATTAAACAACTAGAGATGGATGCTTACTCTGCAATTAAAAAGGAACATACGGCTCCACTGTCATTCTTTAAAAATTTTATGTTAAAGAATCAAAATTAATGGCTATTTTTTAAAAATTTGATAATTCCATTTCATTATGAATAAATAAAGAGATTTTATTAAAGAGTTTCTCAAACTTAATTTCAAGGGGATTGACATTAGAAATTAAGGTGAAAAACAACATACAACTTCCAGTTGGTTATGGGCAGACTCTCTTGTCAACTTTCTGCTGACTGAAAGTCTATGCTTCAACATGCATATTGTCAGCACTGCTTTGGTATTCAGTAACTGTGCTGTGAACTACATTGGAAATCCAGTGAACAATTCAGCTTCAAGACAACTTAAATTTTTTAGTAGGGAAAAAATGCAAAGTGACAAAGGTGAACAACTGTAAATTACAAGTAGCAGAGTTAGGTTTTGTCAAACAATTTTAAAAAATCATCCCTAACACTACTGGGATTTTATTGAGGATGAAAAACAGCAAGGGACATGTGACTTTCAAAGACATTTAAACTAAGAAAATATGTTTATTAAATATTAATTAACTGTACAACATTCAAATTTTAAATGTGCTTTATGCCTCAGTTCAAACATAATGAAAGTGAGATTGGTACAATTTTCCTGAATGGTACACATTGACTGTAGGACATTTAAAATGAAACTCAAGATTTTCAAATTTTATTTGCTCATTGTTTATTTAATGGCCATAAATGAGAGTACTATCCTTACATGTTGTCTTGTTAAATTATTTTGAAATTTATCATCTTTGGCTTATTTGGGGGCCCACCAATGTCTTGTGCATATAAATATTTCTAACAGAAAAGTTATATTCAAAGTTAAACAATATATACATATTTTTTACAAAAGATCAGAGATGTTTTCCAAGACAGAAAAAAAGAGCCACCGCGGACCCTCCAGGAATGACAGGAGCTGCTGCTTTTTCTACCCCTTTTGATCACTCCTTAATATATATTTATCTTGTTTCTGTCTTCTCTGTGCTTAGGAATTGATCTCCACAAGGTTACCAGCAACCTCATCAAATATATTAAGTGTTTTTCAGCCTGAATCTTTACTGGAATTCTCTTCAGCTCTTAAGACTGGTAAGTACCTCCAGTTTCCCGAAACCCTCCAGAGCCTTGGAGATAGATACCACTTTCCTGACTCTCTTGTGTTTTTTTTTTTTTTTTTGTACCATTTCCCTCCTCTGTTCATCTCTTACCTGTTGATGTCCCCCAGGGTCTGCACATGGTTCTCTGTTCGTTTTACTTTGTACACAATCCTTATGTATCAGACTCAGAATGATTTCCAATACTAAGCACATGCAGAAAATTCATAAACTGTGTGATCTGCTTCTTTCTCCCAAGTACAAGAACTGCATATCCAACTAACTTCTAGTTCCTAAATTCAATTTCTCAAAAAACAAACTTAAATTTCTCCACTCTGAATTTGTTCTACCCTAAATAAATCTAAGCACCACCTTTTTGTTCCAGATGAGAAAAATGGAAGGATATTTCCTATCTTTATCTCTGTCTTATCATCCATATCCAATTATTTACTAAGTATTCTCCAGTCCATTGGTTCTCAAACTTGATTGAGCATTTAAATTACATAGTTAAAAAATAATCTCAAAGATTCTGAATAAATTTGCAACAGAGTTTTTCAAGAATCTCTAGGTGATGTTAACATGCAAGCCAGTTGGAGCAGTAAGGCTCTAGTCTACTTCCCAAATATCTCTTGCAAATGTTTGACTCTCTACCACAACTGTCTCAGTTTAGCTCTTCACCATTGCTCATCTTGATTACTACAAAAACTTCTTTATGGGCTGTCCCATCTCTGAATTCACTTATGCAATCTACCAGATCCTCCTAAAGAGACAAGTAGACTCTAATCACAATGTGCTTCCAATTCAATTTCCTGATAAAATATGTCTCTTTAATAGGCTATGCAAGACCACAATGCAAAGTTTACTCTGACCACAATGAATGACTTTGCTTCTGGAATGTAATATACATTCTGCATTCTCTTGACCAAGTATCTATTCCTTTGGTCTGAATAATAGGGAATGGTTTCTGCACTGTAGGAGCATATTTATAATAAAGGAGACACACATAAACTGGATACAAGAATAATTACACTCACACTAACCATAGCATAGTGATAACAAAAAGGCAAGGATTCTTATGCTTACCTGTGTGAATCAGGGAAGACACCAAACATACATAAGTGACACAAATGATTCTGAAATCACCTATGGCTATCTTCTATTTGAAATTGATTAGCAAAAAAAAAAAAAAAAAAAAAAAAACAGAAAGAAGGAAGGAAAAGGGATCCAGTTCCCTGTTTTAGAACTTCTTTTCTGAGATCCTTTGGTATCCTCTGTATCTGTTAAAATATTTGTTATATTTAATTTTGTTTACATATTTTTTAAAAGATGACAGGTTCTGGGATGGGGTGGGGGTTTATATCTATACACCTCTAACATCTAGTAACATACCTTGTATGTAGTTGGGACTTAAAAAATTCTTAACCTCAAAGGAGTACTAAATTAGGTAGCTGAGAAGGGATTGCAAGGAGTGAACACTTTCATTACAAATTTCAATATCCAAAAATAATTCTTTTTCTATATTACAAAGATGAAAGGACAGACAGGAGTGCAAGGTAAGGGGTTTGAGAATCTCATATAATATATAGTTTAATTTATATCAAAGAATAATAACTCACTATAGTTGTTGCTATATTTGTGCTTGAATACACATTTTAATATACATTATCTCCTGTATTTCCCACAATAACCATGAATTAGAGACCCTTTTACTAAGAATTTCCCACACTAACCATGAATTAGAGACCCCTTTACTAAGAATTTCCCACAATAACCATGAATTAGAGACCCCTTTACTAAGGATAATGAGACATAGATAATTTAAGTTACTTTACCAGGGTCAAATTAATCAATAGCAGAGGCAGGGATTAAGCTCATATCTTTTGATTCCTAGTTCTTCTCTACTATATCATGACTATGCCATATTGATTTCCTATCCTTTCAATTTACACTACAGATTCTAGCAGATTTTGCATCCCCAAACCTCTTGTGGTAAATTGAAAAGCGGAGTTTGCTCCCTTTACCCAAGCCCTTTTTCAGCTACTGTCTCCAAGAAGCAGTTTATTTACCCAACCCTTGAGTTGGGCTGCCTTTGTGAGTTGTTTTAACCAATAGAACATGGCAGAATTGATATATGCCGGTGCCAAATCAAGGCTTCAAGAGATTTGGGACTCATCTGCTTATTCTCTTTAAATCCTACTTAGCCATGCAAACAAACCCACTAAGGCTACTGGGAGACCACGTGGCACAGAGATGAGTCATCCAGTCCCAGTTCCAACCTGCCTAGGACTTGATTATACATGCAGCAAGACAACCTGAGACCAGAAGATCCTTGTGACTGAGCCCAGTTAAGCAAATTGTTAACTTGCATAACTGTGAACTAAATTAATAGTTGTTTCATTCCTAAACTTGTTTTTTGTTTGTTTGTTATGCAGCAATAGCTAGCTGATGCTTCTTTCAGTAAATACAGCAGTAAGAATGAATACAACTTACATGTGCTAAGCCCTGCAGGTAGCATTTCACATTCTTTCCAATCTTTAGAACAACTCAGCAGAGAAATTATTAGCTCCCTTTTACGGACAGGGAAGAAAAATGTATTTCAAGATTTTAAATAACTATTCACAGTTGTGTGCTAATAAGAATACAAATAAAACTTGAATTAACTGAGTATAATACTTTGGCTTTGAATAATTATTTTTGTGCTTTTAAATCATACATTTACAGAAAACATGGATTTACTTTTAAAGATGGTGAATTTTATTCAATATATGCCAATTTTTGTTATGCTGATTCTTAGAGGCTGACCTTATTCATATGTTCTTAACCAATGGGTCATTTCACAGTAGATATGAGAATAGCATTTAAGCACAGGCAGATGGATATGCCTAGGAAATCATAAATCAGAGGTAAGACTTAGTAACTGAGATCCTGAAAGAAGACAGTCTCCTAACCACAAGGACTAAAGATAGCCCAGTGATGGACTTTCATCATCTGATCTCAAGTCACCATTCTGCCCCTTATCTTGACACTTCAAACTGAACCCCCTACAGATACTTCCCCGCCATGGCCATGGGTACTTTAAGGCTTCCATTCTTTACCCCATGCCGGTCCTTCTTGTACCACCCTACCATACCTACAGTATGTCTCTTATCCACTCTTCCAGGTCTAACTCATAACTAACTTCTACCATATCACCCTCAATAATCTTGGAGACAGAATCTTTAATCCACTGGGTATCCCAGTGTGGTACATCTCCCTCTACTCCGTTCTTGTCACAGTGTTTTGCATAGATAGGTGTTTATTTGTTCCATATATTCCCTTACTCCACTCAATGGGAGAATCTTAATTTTTGTTCACATTTGGTTTCCTATCATTTGGTTCAACATTGCCTATTACTTTGTGTACATGTGATCAATGTCTACAGAAGGAAGGATGGCCTGTTGGTATTATTTTTTAACTCTCTACTTCATGCCTATGAAGACTATAGTACTTGCTGCAGTCAACACTGCATATATGACACTACCAAGGAGAATACATAGTAACACACACAGATGACCATAACTCTACTATAGATATAATAGTAGACATCTACTACTAGAGGTTATCACATATGTAGCTTTATTTTGGGGGAACACTTTTATATTCACAGCAAAATTAAAATGAAGTGGAGGTACAGAGATATATCTTGTATCTCCTGCCCCTACCCACTATACATGCATGCCTCATGAGAGGGTACAATCATTACACCTGATGAACATACATTGATAAATCATCATCACCCACAGTTCACAGGTTATATCCCGCCTACTCACTGGGTTTAGATAAATGTATGATGTGCATCCACTGTTATCACACAACAAATTTTCAATTCCCTAAAAATCCTGGGTTTCATCTATTCATACTGTACCCCTTACCCACCCCCTGGCAACCACTGATCTTTCAAGTTTCTCCATCTTTTTCCCTTTCTAAGAATACCATGTAGTGGCAATCATAGGTTGTAGCCTTTGCAGATTGACCCAGTCTACTTACTAATATGAATTTAAGGCTCTGCCAGCCTATTCACTTCACAGCTTCATAGCATACTTGGTTTTAGCACTAAAAGATATCCTATGCTGCACTACAGTTTATCAGTTCACTATCCAAAGGATATCTTTCTACTTCCAAATTTTGGCAACTACAAATAAAGATGCTGCAAACATCCATGTGAAGGATTTCAAGTGTACATCAATTCTTAACTCCTTTTGGTAAACACCAAGGAATATAACTGCTGAATCATATGGTAAGAATATATGTAGTTTTGTGAGAAACCAGCATACTGTCTTCCAAAGCAGCCAACTTTGTGTTCCACTGGCAGTGAATGAGTTTCTTTGCTCCATATCCTTGCCAAAAATTGGTATTGCAGTTGTTCTGAATTGTGGTCATTTTAATAGGTGTTTAGTGGTATCTCACTGTTGTTTTCCTTGGCATTCCCTGATGACATATGCTGTAGACCATCTTTTGTCATGTTTATTTGCCATCTGTATATCTTCTTTGATGAGATGTTTGCTTACTTCCTAATACAGTTAAATCATACTTGGTTGTGGTATATAATATTTCCTATACATTGTTAACATGAATTTGCTTATTGTTTGTTGAGAATTTCAATGATTATGTTAACAAGGCATTGGTTTGTAGTTTCTTACAATGTCTTTGGTTTCTTACAGTTGGTTCAGCATTGTCTATCACTTTGTGTGCACATGATAAATGTCTGCAAAATAAAGATGGACTATTATTATTTTTTAACCCTCTAGTTCACCCCTATGAAGACTATGGTACTTGCTGCAATCAACAGTGTAGATATGAAATTACCATGAATAGTGGTAATGTCATTGACTGGTTTGATGTTAAGGCAATACTGACCCCATAGCATGAGTTAGAAAATATTCCCTATTGCTTCTATCCTCTAGAAGAGATTATAGAGAATTAATATAAGTTCTTCCTTAAAAGTTCAGTTGAATTTACCACAGATCCCCTCAGGTCCTAGTTGTCTCTCTTTTGAACAGATATTAATTATTCATTCAATTTATTTAATAGATATAGGTCTATTAATATTGTTTATTTATTTGTAGGTGAATCTTTGCTTTCAAAAAATTGGTTCACTGCAGGCAGGTTATCAAATTTGTAGCCATACAGTTCTTCAAAGTATTCTCTTTTTGCCATTTTGATGTTTGTGGGCTCTGTAGTGGTGTGCAGTCTTTGAATTCTATTATTACTAATTTTGGTCCTCTCTTTCTTTTTTCTTATTAGAGGCTTATTAATTTTATTAATCTCTTCAAGAACTGGTTTTGGTTTTCATGATTTTCTCTATTGATTTCCACTTTCCTGTCACTGATATCTGCCATAATAATTGCTGATTTCTTCTCTTACTCCTTAAATTTTCTTTTTCTAATTTCCTATGGTATAAATGTAGATTATTAATTTTTTTCTTTTCTAATATATACATGCAATGCTATAAGTTTCCCTCTAGACACTGCTTTTACTACATCCGACAAATTTTGATGTTGTTTTTTATTTTCATTTAGTTTAAAATATTATCTAGTTTCTTCTGAGAGTTCTTTTTTAACCTGTGTCTTACTTAGAGATGTGTTCTTTAATCTCCATTAAAGTATCTTGGGTTTTCCAGTTATGATTCTGTTACTGCTATCTAGTTTATTTACATTGTGGTCTGATAGAAGACGCTCTATAATTTTTAGTTTTTTAAATTGTAATGTGTGTTTTATAGCTAAGAATATGTTCTAATTTGGTAAATGTTCCATGTGTACTTGAAAAGAATGTGTATTCTGTTGTTGTTGGATAAAGTAGTCTGATGATGTCAAATTATATCCAGCTGATTGATGGTGAAGTTGAGTTCAACTATGTTCTCACTGATTTTTTCCTGCTTGATCTGTCCATTTCCAATAGATAAGTGTTGAAAGTCTCCAACTATGAAGGTGGATTTGTCTATTTCTCTCTGTAGTTATACTGGTTTTTGCTCCACAGTTTGATGTTCTGTTGTTAGTTGCATACATATCAAGGATTGTTACAATCAATTCTTGGAAAATCGATTCCTTTCTTATGCAATGTCTTTTTCTGTATCTTTTTCTTTGTCTTGATGTCTGGAAGGTCTGAAATTAATGCAGTTCTTTTGTTTTCTTTAGTATTAGCATGGTATATTTTTTTGTCTATTCATTTATTTTTAACCTAGGAGTGTTTTTACATTGAAAGTGGTTTCTAGTATGCAACACATAGCTAACATGCTATGCAACACAAAGCAACACTTGCTTTTTGATTCACTCTGCTAATCTCCATCTTTAAATTGGTGCATTTAAATCCTTGATGTTCAAAGTGATTAATGATAGAGCTGGTAAATGTCAACCATATGTGTTTCTGTTTTCTATTTCTTGTCCTTGTTCTTTGTGCTACTTTTGGCTTCTACTTTTTTCCCCTGCTTTTTGTGATTTTAACTGAGAATTTTATGATTTCACTTTCTTTACTTTCTTAACATGATCAACTGTGTTATTTTCTGTTTTGTTTATTTTCGGAGTTTCCCTAGAATTTGCAATATACATTTACAATTAATCCAAGTCCACTGTCAAATAATATTAAATCACTTCACGGGTATTGTGAATTCTATATAATAACAAAATAATTCTAATTCTCCCTCGTGTCCATTATATTGTTGCTATTGTTTCCTTCATATATTGGCATATGTATGCATATACACAATATACACATACATATAATAAGCCCAATCAAATACATTGTTGTGATTATTTTGAACAAAATGTCATTAGTCAAACAACTGAAAATAAGAAAATTAAAAGGTCTTATTTTACCTTCAGTTATTCTTCTTCTTTAATGCAAATTCTCTCAATATTTGTCTGACAAAGTGTTTTTTTCTCCACTTTTGAAAGATAATTTATGAAGAATTCAACACTGGTGGGGTTTTTTGTTGTTGTTCTCTCAATATAAATTATTTTGTTCTACCCTCTTCTTACTTATATTTTTTAGAAGTTGGATGTAACTTATCTTTGTTTCTCTACAGGTAGAGTGTTTTCCTTCTGGCTTCTTTTATGATTTCTTAATCTTTGATTTTTTTAAATTTTTAAATTATATGCCTGTGTGTAGTTTCTTGAAGCATTTATCCTGCTTCATAGTCTCTGAGATTTCTGGGTCTGTGGTTTGGTATATAATATTAATTTTGCAAAAGTTTCAGTCACTATTGTTTCAAATAACTATTATCTTCCTTCCTTTCTCTTTCTGCTATTCCCAGTGTGCACATTTACACTGTAGTTGTCCCACAGTCCTTGGATAGTCTATTCTGTTTTGTTTTTAAATTGTTCTTTTTGCTTTTCTATTTTCAAAGTCTCTGTTGATATAGCCACAATCCCAGACATTCTTTTCTCAATTGTGACCACATACTAATAAGCTCTTCAAGGAATTCTTCATGTCTGCTCTGAGTTTTCTTTTCTGTTTTTCCTTAAGATTGTCCCTCTGCTTATATTGCCCATCTCTTCCTGAATGCTACTTTATCCAATAGAGTCCTTAGCATTAATCATAGTTGTTTTAAATTCCAGTCTGATAATTTCAACATTTTTGCCATGTCTGATATGTACTTTATTTCTTTAAATTGTATTTTTTTAACTGATAGCCAGACATGATGTACCACATAAAAGGAACTGCTGTAAACAGACCTTTAGTAATGTGAAGGTGAGGTGTGGGGAAGGAGAAGCAGTTTCTGTCCTATGATGAGGTCTCATTTTCTTGGTGATCCCAGTCCCTGAACTGCAGGGGTTTCTGACTTTCTTTCTCTTAGCTCCGGTGAGACAGGATGACTAGGTTGGTCTGGAGTTAGGTGTTTCCCTTCTCTCCACAGGGACAACTAGTATGGGCTGAAATTGGGCATTTCCTTCCCCCCATATACATTAGTCTCTGATAACAATCTCCAGCCAGTTAGATTCTGGTTGACTAGTTTCTCTTGTGGGCTGGTCTTTTAAGAACAGAGTGGCTGGATGCAGTGGTGCTCACCTGTAATCTCAGCAACTTGGGAGGCTAAGGCAGGAGGATTGCAAGTTTGGCACCTTAGTGAGACCCTATCTCAAAATAAGATAAAAGGACTGGAGGTTGGTGTGGCTCAGTGGTAAATTGCCCCTGGATTCAACCTCCAGAAAAAGAAGGAAAAGAAGAAAAAGAAAACAGTGCCATATTCAAGCTGTATTTTCCTTTTCATGGCATTTTCTACTATGTCACTTCCTTATTAAATGTATTTGTATTTATCGTCTTTCTCTCTCTCTGCAGTTGGGATAGAAGCACCACTAGAGTAAGAAAGCATGCTAATATGCAGCAGATGCCCTATAAATACGTCTTAAATGAATATCTGAATACTGACATACCATTTAAATGTCTTCCTGAATAAGCTACCTGATCTATAAAATGGGAATAATTTGGTTAGTTGTACTTATTTCATAGAGATTGTTTTGAGAATTGCATTATATACAAATGACTTTTCAATGAAATTCAGTTATTATTTTTCTAACTAAGATAACTGTTATGTTTAGGTTTGCCTTTTTTCTACATTTTGAAATAACAGAATACTTTGGTTTAAACATCCATAGATAATACTTAAATATATGTGATTATAAAGAACAGGAAAGAATCATTTTTAATCATCTTTTTATGTTCTATGTTCTTTTGTTTTAGTACTGGGACTTGAACCCAAGGGCACTTAACCACTGAGCCACATCCTCAGCCCTTTTTAATTTTTATTTTGACACAGGGTCTCACTAGGTAGCTTACAGCCTCACTGTTGTTGAGGCTGCCTTTGAACCTGCAATCCTTCTGCCTCAGCCTCCTGAGCAGCTGGGATTACAAAATGCACCATGACACACGGTCATCTTTATTTGTTCTATTGATTCTTCTGTAGTGTCACATTGTAAGCATATTATATTTGTAAATTAATGCAGTTTAAAATGATGTCGATCTGCAGAAGAGAATTTTGTAGATAGATGCACATTTTATAGATAATTTAAAGCTATTTTAGACTAAGTTAAACTAGTTAATCCAATTAGATCTTAAACATACTTTTATTAAATTGTTTCTTTGTCTACAAAATTTCTAAGAATAATTACCCCAGATATTTGAGCCTCCCTGATGTGGAAAGACCCATAGGGAGACACTATTGCAAAGAGATGTTGCTTTAAGAATAGAATACTAAGCTGGGACCCTTTGCAATGTTGGGCAAGGAAAGCACAAATAGTGGGGTTTAAATTAGGAGTTATTCCCTTTACCGGAGAAGAATAAAAGTCACACATTCTATACCACAAACCTAAAGCTTCTTTTCCCACTCAGGGTCTGTATGAGACAGGATTTCCACTGCTCCTGCACTTCTACAGGTACTTGTTCATTGCCTCTCTACCCATGAAATCATCTCCTTCAGCATCATATCTTCAGTGCCCATCCTGAGCCAGGCACAGAGAAGGAGCTGAGTAAAACCATGTGGATGACAAAAATCAATGATCCTTGCACTCCTCCTGAACAAATGAAACATCTTCACTTTTTTCTGCTCTCCTTCCTCTCTCTTCATCATCTCTGAGCTCCACCATAATTTCCCTCACCTCTATTAGACTTTCTGTACAAGGAAGTATTTCTATTTTATAGACTCACTCCCACCTCCCATTTGAGCTGTTAATCCTGCTAACAATGGGACCTTTGTTAAACAGCAATAGGAAAACAAAACAAACAAACAAACAAACAAACAAAAACCCTTCCTACCATAATTCTCTTTTCAGAGTAAATATTAACAATACTAAAATAATAAAACCTATGTTTTATCATGTAGCAAATGCAATCCCAGCAATTCAGGAGGCTGAAGCAGAGGAAGGAAGTTGGGAGACCAGCCTAAGCAATTTAGCAAGACACTGTCTCAAAAAATAAAAAGGACTGGGGTTGTAACTTGGTGGTAGAGCAACCCTAGGTTTGATCCTCAATACCACTAAAAAAAAAAAAAAAAAAAAAGGAATCAAGCAAAGATATAAAGATATCACCTACATGTTGTAATCATCTTAGGGTTTCATTTATTACAAATTTTGGTTCAAAATGTTTCTTGGCAAAGTGATTTACAATAGAAATAATGACAGGACCTTTATCAAAGTGATTGGAATCTTTCTGGTATAAACTTTTACAGCATAATGAATGTGTTGGCATTTGTTCCTTATTTGCATACTATAAAAATAAAACACAGTGTATAAGAAATCTCTGTTAAATTCACATTACCTGTTAAATCAAGATACTCGGAAAGCAATGTTATCTAATTAAAATAAAGAAATAGTATTCAATTCATAATTTTATGTATATGTATATATTTCTGAAACATTACATATACACTAATATTTACTATACTTTGTAAAAGTTATACACTTCATTAAACCTCCTGAGGGAAAATTGAGGGAAAATGATCCTCAAATTTATTTAGTCTAATTAATCATTTCACACAATTTTTCTAATATGATGTGTTGAACTATCATATATGCATTTTCAGGTTTCATTAAAAGGGGACCCGAAAAGATCTTCTCAGAGTTTAAAACTTGATTCTTTTTCACAAGGATATATTGAGAGCCCAAAAATAAAAAAAAAGCACTTTGGTCTCTTAAAACAATCCGTTTCTTACCATTCATACTTCCCAGCTTGATGCTGTAATACCCAGATGTTGACATCAGTGCTATTTTTAAGGAACAATGAGGTATCTTTTGTATTCTTTTCTCTCCCTTCTCCCACATATAATTACACGATCTTTGCAACTTTCAAAACAAATAGCAGAAAAGTAGCCTCTCAAAATGAAGTAATTGTGTGGCTGGGATGTGTAGTTCTCTAAATTAAGAGTAAAATATTCATTTTTCCTACTATCTAAGATTTGCCAACTTGAAGATTTGCTTAAAAATAAATTTATAAGTATGTATTTGTCTTAAGAATTATTGTGTAAAGGTAAACAAAATAAGAGTTGGAAAGGAATACAAGATGGAAATTAAATACTGTTTTGATAATTGTTATATATTTTCAAACATGATTATAAAACTATAGCACTGTTTTTTTAAATTAATTATAACAAGGTAAACACAATATTGAGAATAATAATTCTAATTTTATTTAAGAGGCAGATTCTGGTTCAAACCTTTTGAATTATTTACAATCACCTCCAATTGGTCTATCATTCACTGAAAGAGCAGAAAGGTGTCCTTTCCCTACCCACCCCCAAACAAGTCATCCTGGTAAAATACCATAAAGCCTATGATAAGGATTTAGTCTCAGATGCAGCCTATGTCCCCTCATGTCCCATAAATTCTTCTAATGCATTTTCACATGCATGATGGTGAATGCCTATTCAGTGAGCAGGTTTACCATATGCGTCATTTTTCAATGACCAAGAACAAAGGGCAGATGATCCCTGGCCTTGCACTGGGGGGACAAAAAGTATAAAAGCAAAACAAAAACCTCTTACATTTTTACCAAACAAAAGAATGCATGCAGATTGTAAAGACTGAGTGGAAGCTTCTTCAGGCACCATGCTGTTCTTTCTTGAGACAAATGTTCAATGAGGGACAGAGAGGAAGAAAAGGAGATACAAATATAGCAGACCTTGTATGACCCAATTCATCGGCTTCCTAGTAAAGCACCATCACTACAGGATAGCACTAAATATTGTCTTCGTATGCTTTGAAAGTGATGGGGGATTTTTGCTGTTTATTTAGAGCAAATTTACAATATAGTAGGTAGGTACTGTCAAGAGATTCTTTTCCTTTTCTTTGCCCACTGGTGGTATTCTTAGTCATGGCTCTTAAATCAGATTAAGCAATTTCTTCTCCTCTTTTCTGGAAATATATTTTAATAACTTGAGCTATTATTTCTCATTAGATACTAGTCAGGCAACCCAGAGAGACTGACTGCAATTGCTAAATGCATAAAATATCCCAAATAATACATAAGTAATATATATGTATACTTTCCCCTCAACCAACTACCCCATTAACCCCACTCTCAAATAGCCACCAAGAAGTTCTAATTACTCAGCAAAAAGAAATAAAACAAAAACCAAAACAAAGAAAAACAAAACAAAAATACAAATTAAAATAAAGTTGGATGGGAAAATATTACTATGAAAATTTAACCTTAAATATTTGTCCTGTCTAAACTAATGCTTTTTTTTTCAATTGTAATTTTTTATAATTAGTCTAGTTAGTTACCATCCTTGATTGATTAGATAAGTAATTCTGTTAAAAGATTCACTGTATCAAAATACATTAGTAGCAAAACAGTTGTAGATGCCCTTAAGCTCATTAGATGGGATATTATACCTATCTTAGACTTTGGTCTTAAAGAAATCCCAGTGAAATATTAATTCAAAGCAAATTAGTCACTACATTTCAAAATATTAAAGGACTTCTACAGGTTTGGCCTGCTGTTGGTTTCATGGTGCCATTTTTTCGGATATGCATCAGAAAAGAATCAAAGTGGAAAATTAATTTGGCTTTTAAACTATCAGTACAAGATGCTCAACTGCTAAAAAATAACATAGCCTTAATAGAGTTCATTCTTGTCATATGGAATTACTCTGCTCCACTCCACTTCTTACTTACTTCTTACTTATTTGTGGAAGTGCTTATGTTTTCCATTGAATTGTCTGTAACTGTGAAATTTCAAGAGTCATGTCTAAGTGCAAATATTTTAGTTTGCAGCCTATGTCTTACTGAGCTTCCTAGCAGTGAGCAGGATGTCCTTTGGTTGGCTTTGCTTTTATTCTGGTTTGAAGAATCAGCTTCTTCTGATCTATTCATCCTAAATAATTTTGACAGTGAATGTATGTGTTTACCCTGTAACACTACTGCTTGGATAGGTATGGTTTTTATAAAATAATGACATTTTTACTAATAGTTAATTTTATGTTTGTACTATCTGTACAACTTTACACTCCTTTGTTGAGGAGGACTCTTTCTTATATGCTTTGTTTTCCTATACATGGTATCTTATACATATTAGCTATACTCCTAAATAGAAGGTATGGCAATTATTCAATAGCACCTGTCTTACTATCAAAAAGATGAAAGAAATGATAAGCAAGAGCAATTCAATAATCTGATGCATAAGAACCATTGATTTTCTGTTCTTATTTTGTCAGAATTTGGTATTAAACCACTTTTTTTGTCAAGAAAAACAAGTCTCGTATAGGTTCCTTTACAAAGAGGGCAATCTAATTCCTTACAGCCCTGAAAAGACTTCACACTGTGTCATTCCATTTACCTACAAGTAATAAATTCACATGAGTGAGCTTTTCATTCATGCAATGTGGTGCAGAAACTTGTCTTGTCAATAGTTCACGTAGAGCAATAATTTAGGATAGGTGAAGAAAATGCATTCAGTGACTGCATGGGACAAATTCTTCCAGAATCAATGACTGAGGAAATGCTTTACTCTCCAATTTTCCTTTATCAATTATATATCAAATGTTTGGATTGCCCTCATTTGTAACTTTGAAAATGCTATTTTGTTTTGGCTCCAAGGTATACAGCAACAACATTCCAACAGAAACAGGCCCTAGAACTCTTTGAAGCTCCTGACATATCACTTCTCTTGAAGCACTTCTGTGGTCGTCAGCAGCTGGCATTGCCTGTGGAAGAAAGCTTCACATTATATTTAGTGAGACAGAAAAAAAATTCTAACTGGAAATCATTAGGGATCCATGACCTATAAAGCTATTTGCAAACACAACAAAATTTTAAATAAATGGCAACATATGGCTTCACTCATAAGTGGGATTAATCTATTCCCTCTGTAATACCCCAAACTCCAAGGTTCTCCTCAAGCCTCCATGGGTTCAGCTCTGGTTTTATCTCTAACCTAAAGGATTTCTTTTTAACCATTAGTTCTCAACATTCATTCTCAAATGTAATATTATATACACAAATATTAATTAATTTTATTTTTAAAATTTCTTTAGTTGTAAATGGACACAATTTATTTTGTTTATTTACTTTTATGTGGTGCCGAGGATAGAGCCCAGTGCCTCATACATGGTAGGCAAGTGCCCTACCACTTAGCTACAACCCCAACCCCATAATTAGTTTTCTAAGAAGTATATGGAAAGAGTGAAAGCAAGGTATAGTGACTACTGTCTCTTTTGTTTGCTTATTGTTTCACTACTGCTAAGAAACATGCTTTCCTAAATTCTACAAGAGAAGTGATATAATGTGGTGAAAGAGCTGGGGACCCTGGGTAAGTTTCATGACCTCTTAAGTAAGTTACTATAGCTCTCTGAGTCTGTCCTCTCCTCATCTGTAACATGGTTTGGTGAGAGCTGTCTTACTGAAATGTTGAGTTTCTGAAGGATTTCTCATTATTTGTCTATTTGTATCTCTCTCTCTATTGTTACCTCTAAGCCTATCTCCATTATCTCCATTGCTACTTCTATATCTCTCTTTTTATGTGATCAACATAAAGTACTCAACAAATCTTAGTTAGTTCCTTTGCCTTTATAATTTTCTAAAGTTATTGTGTATTTCTTGTATTCATATGCTAAATCAAATATGTAAATTTCAATTTCAACAAATAACATACTACAATATATACCTTTGGACAGCAGAATCGTTAGCTGAATGATTGAAGGAAATATAATAAATACATTTCTATTAGACAAAGTTACTCATAGTGAGTAGGATATTCTTTAAATAGACATATTGTATTGCCTGGAACACTTGAGTTTGATTTTATTTTACTATGTTGTTTTCACTTCAATTTTTTTTCAATATTGAAATACAAATATACTTCTTATTAAAAGCTACCTAGAACATCAAATCCCATGCAATAAGAGTGTTAACCATTGTACACCCTGTCATGTCTCTGAGAAGCAAAGGAATTATCTTGTTATCAATTTAATAATGGAACATTGAAGTAAATGATGCCATCCACTGACACCAGTAACACTGTCTCTCTGGGGAAATTCATGTCTGTGAGAACTGTCAATCTAGATGGATACGGACATATTAAACATACTCCCTTCAATCCATAAATCTACCCTTTCTTGGCTGCCTTAATAAAAAGATTCCTCATTCTGATAAAGACATGCTATGGAGAATATCTTGACATTACTGATCCATAATCCATTTATTTTTTTTAATCTGGAAAGGCTTAGTAAATAATTTAATAAATTTTCTCCTTTTTTTCCTTCAGCATAACTTACATGTAAAGATATTTCTGATGTTTTAATGAATGAAGTATTAATAACTGTGTGGAGATATGGGAAGTGGCTATACTGTATGTATTTCTGCTGTCTGCTTTGGGAAGCTTTCTGTCAAACACAGTTGGTATCATTGTTTTTCATGAAAATTGCCTCTATTTCTAATTAGATGGATATAAAATGATTCCTTACATTAAAAGTATTCATTATTCCCAAGAGAAGATATGACAAGAAAAGTATAAATTATAAATATTAATATAGTAATCAAATATATAGCAATAGAAAATAATGAAAATCTTCCCAGGACAAAAAATTCATTATACAACAGGAAGAAAGCAAGAAAAAATTCAGTTCCATTATTAGTATAGTACATTTTAGTATCTTAGATTGCTGGATTGTTGGTGCAGATTAAATGGCATTAACAGACAAATATTTTAGCTAAATTCTAGAAGGAATGACACTCACTCAAAGGACTGAAAAAGAATAGTGTGATAGTGTGTTACCTTTGTATCACTGTGTCCAAAATACCTGACATAAAGAAATGGAGGAAAGATTTATTGTGACTTATGGTTTCAGAGGTTTCAGCTTTGGGCTTGAGGTGAGCAGAACAGCATGGCAGAAGGGTGTGGCAGAAGAAACCTGCTCAGTTGAAGGCAGCTAGCAAGCAGAGAAAGAGAGTAAGGGGTCCAGAACAAGAAATACTCTTCCAGGACACATCCCCAGTGATCTATATCCTCCAAGGAGGCCACAACTTGGGTTTCCACCACCTCCCAGTATCCATTCAGCTATCAATGGATTAATCCACTGATGAGGTCAAAGTTTTTCTAATACATCCCTTACAAAAGCCCCACCTCTGAACATTGCTGCATTGGGAGCTAAGCCTTCAACACATGAACTTTTGAGGAACATTCCAGATCCAAATCATAACAAAAACAGAAATAATAAAAGGAAACCAAAATTTTAAGGTAGATGTAGGGATTCTAAAAAAGGTTCTTGAAACTATCAATTGATTTTTAACTTTTATTCCCCTCAATCCCATCCCAGACAATGATATTTGTAAAGACAGGTCCACTTGTCATGAGATCATTAGCCTTCTTCTCATGAAAATGCTTTCTAGACCCCTCCAACTGGATATAATGAGCACCAACAAATCCATGAATCCAAACTCAAACTCATTATCCCCTTCCACACATCTTTATCTCTTGTTGCATTTTAGCTTTAGTGAATAGACCCATCAAGTGCATAGTGACTCACAGTCATTCTTTAATAGTTTCTTCCCCTTATGCCAAGTAAGCCCTAGTCATGCCACTTGAATAGTCCCTATCTCTAACAATTTCAACTCCTGCTGCTCTCTAAACACCATTCTTCTTCTTCTCCATTGCCCTATTTATAGGTCAGGTCCTCTTCCTAGAGATTTGTTACCTAATAGCTACATAAGATACATTATGGCTTTAGTTATACAAGAATATATAGTTACACAAGAATCCTGTGAAATAAGTGCAATATTCTCACTTTAAACATATTTTTTAAAATTACAAGTAATTTTTATTAAAGATTATATAATGAAACAGGTTTAAAAATGCAATATGACAAAGTAAGGATCTATCTCTAACCCACCATCTGCCTCCAGGACCATTCTACAAATGTGAACACTGTTAATGTTGTTAATCTCTATTAAATATATATTTATGCTCAAGGTAAGACCCTATCTCTGAATAAAAAATAAAAAGTGTTGGGGAGGTGGGTCAGTGAGTAAGCACTTGAACCCCTATCATTACCAACCCACATACATATATTATGCAAATAAGATAATATTATATTGCAACTTAAAACTTTATTCCAAAATTTTCCTGGAAATTTGCAACTTGAACTTTATTCGAAAATTTGTGAAGTCATTTTCTATAGGAATAAATTTTTCCTGTTTTGTTATCATTAAAATATATCAAAATAAACATTTTTACACATGCATTAGAGATTATATCTATTGAGTAAAAATCTTAATTGAGAGTTTTTGGGGTCCACAATTTTAGTGCTATGGTCAAATTTTTCTGTAGAAAGGGTACACAGATTTATATCCTCAGTAACAGCATATGAAAATATATATTTCCCCCTACTCTTTTATGCTCATCAGATTCCTGGCAGGTAACAGACAGCACACTCAATTTTGGATTATTTGAGTAAAAATTAATAAGAGGACTGCTTAAAAGCTGTACGCTCGTGTAGGAAAACTGCAAGGGAAAGTGGAGGACTCTGCAGGAGATATGAAAAAGGAGGTGAGAAAGAGTAAAATCCTGACAATCTCTCAGTCACTGATATCGGTTATAGGAAATATTTTTACATTATTATATTATGATATTAGAATAAGCACCAATATTCAAATGTGGTACCCACAGCCACTTCACAGTGATGCTGCATGGTGGCAGGCCCTTCCTTTTCAATCTCTCTGATATACTCTAAGCCTAATTAAAAGCTAGAGGGCAAGTGTCTTTTAGATACACACACTATGGAAGAGACAAGAGTGATCTGAGCAGCTCTCTGAAGATGTTGCGCACACCTTGCATTTTTCCAGAATAAAAACCAAAATGAATCTATGTATAAGATGCAACTTACGGATGTCTTACCCTGCCACGCAGTTTTCTAATATATAATTCCTTGCTAATGGTTTTTGTTGTCTCCATTCTTGCTCTCCCTTCCATCAAGTTTCTGCAGGACACCTCAGGGTTGTTCCCAACATGCAAGTGGGAGCATATATTCTTCTGCATATATGTAGTTCTCTATTTCTCAGGAGTAAAATTGAAACTCCAAGGCAAGTATGAATGGCCATTGCTAATTGGGCCCTATTGTCTAGGGTTATATCTCCAACCCTCATTCCCACTATGCTGCCATTTATATTTGTCACTCAAGTAGTACTGAGCCATTTGTAGTTTCCATTTGCAAGATACTCCCTCATACTTACACGGACTGTGTGTCACTCTACCTCTGCCAGCTCCTTCTCTGGCTACATGGTAAAATTCTCATAATTTTTCAAGGTAATGCTCAAAAGCCCCCTCCTCAGGAAGTTCCTAAGCCATTGTGGCAAGCAGGCACTTGGTACTCTCAATTCCTATGTGACATTGTGTATTTCTCACCTGCTCATGGTAGTCTAGATCTGTTTGCTTGCTTCTCTCTCCCTTTAGATTGTGAGCAATGTGACGGAAGGCATTTATTGCTTGACCACTTTACTTATCTCTGGCTTCAACACCCAATGTGGACTGATGTTTGATGGCCTAAGTATCAGAGCTGGCATCTCTGCTGACATGTGTACTTGGTAAAGCCCCTTAATTTTTCAAAGTTTCTTGGTTGTGAAATGGATGCAGCACTGTCTAGAATAACAATACTCAGGTCATTGTATTAGCTCCAGAATATTACATAAGCCACCTAAGACCTTGTTTCCAAGAGTTAGAAAAGGATTGTTTACATAAAAACCCACTAGACTTCCCTAAAGAAATGTGAAAACATTTTTGACATCATACTAGCACTCCTTAACAAATCAACTTTAAGATTTCTGAGCAAAGAACAGAAACAAGTGGTTGCCCAAATTCTGGGTGACTCAGAAACAGGGTTTTTGCTATTGTTGTTGTGTTTTCTTTTTGTTTTTTATTTTGGGGGGTTAGTTTTTGTTTATTGCCTAATCCACAGCAAACAAGAGTATCTACAAGAGTGTACAGCAAGACAGTTGAAAATAAATATTTATTAGAAGAAAGTAGGTGCCTTGATTTGGGACACAAACTGTTTATCAGTGTGGACCATGCTGTGGCCTGAGTAAGATCCAGGCCCCTCGCCTTGGTGCCAACAGGAGATTATTGCAATTCTTTGGAAAGTTGGAAATACACATTTCAAAGAGCAAGGCAACTCTGAGGGTCTTAAAGACTATTATCTCCAGGGGAATTTTCTCCTTCTGCTTTGAAGATCCCATTCATGCCAATACCAGTAGGAAGAATGTTTCCAAGAACAGAAGGAGGAATAACTGCTGACAGGTGATATCCTGAAACACTTAGAGTTTAAGAGTAGGATGGGTACAACTCCAGCCCCTCAGGACAAGAGAAAAAAGACAGAATAGGAGCACTGGGGTAGGAGTTAATCCTGTCTGCTGGGGCAGAGTAAAATATCCCTGAGATTGCTATTAATTCCTACACCTTGTGTTTCCAGTGGGAGAAAGAGATAGGGAATTATCCTAACCAATAATAATAAGTAGAATTATGAATAAACTTTAAAGAAAAAGAAAAGCCCAGACAGTCTCTTAGTCACTTATACTGAAGGTAGAAAGTATTTTTATATTATTATACTATATTATAAAATTATCACAAATATCAATATTTGAAAGTGAAATTGTTTACAGTCTAAAATGTGTACATTTCAAACAAAATAATACGTTTATTATTTAGTTTTATAATGAAAGGGAAGCACTTTCATAATTTGATTAGCCCTTATAAAGGAACCATGAAAATAACTGAAGAAGGCTTCAGAGGACAAATGACTTTGAATTTGAGAGGGTGGGTCACATTTGCAGACTTCCTCTAATAACAGGTACACTGCTATCTAGAGACTGATAGGTTGACCTAGGAGAATACCATAACTACAGAAAAATGAAGGAGAAGTGAAGTACAGTAAATCTTATTGAAATTTACTTTTCTGATCTAAATTACAGATATCTTAATTCTTCCATGATGCTATTGAATCACTGGCATTTTCCCAGCTTCTGCAGGTCGTAATAGAGACTCTAAGCATAGGACAGGATAGCATGTCTCTGTGTTGAGCAATTAGTATGTGCTGGAATTCAAGTAGGTTTGGCATACATAGTATTCAAGTGATCAGATATGATCACAGCATACTTGAGGCTCAAAGCCTAGTGGAGGAGAGGAACATTCAAAAAACCTAACAAAGTGATGAATCACTACAAAATGTGATAAGTGCTACAAAAATGTTGCTATGAAAAGTAAATGAGTGACTGCATGAAGAAAAAAAGAAATTAACGAATAAAGAGTTAATATAGCTCACTCTTTCAGGGAATGCCCCCACAGGGAAGTGATATGAGAGTGGATAAATGACAGATGAGTTGAAATTTGTTGGGTGAAGAATGACTCAGTTCCAAGTACAGGGAATATCATACATCAAGGCGTGATAAAGTCAAAACTAGGTATGTTCAGATACATGTTAAAAAGCAAGCATTGCAGGGCTGGATATGTAGCTCAGTTGGTAGAGTGTGTGCCTCACACGCATAAGGTCCTGGGTTCAATTCCAGTACCACCAAAAAAAAAAAAAAGCAAGCATTGCTAAATAGTAATGACTGAGCATAGAATGGAATAAAATGCTGTCAGAGAATCTGCTTTAAAACGTTGATCCTAGGAAGAGAAACCATATTGTGATGATTTTCATAGGGATGCAGCAGAATCTCTCCAGCTCTCCCTTGCTATCCATATGCCCTCTTTCTTCAACTTGAAGACAGAGTTGAACAGCAGCAAATTTTTTATTTTATTCAAGTCTATGCATAAGCACACACCCTCAGGCTCATTTTCTGTTAGGCTCACAGTCTGACCAAGAGGAAGGAGGGATGTGATTATGGCTATGTGGGGTGGGTGGAAGGAAAGCAGCAACTTCTTTTGTTCCTTCTCTTTCAGGCCTGATATTATCCTAAAGAAGAGAGCACAAAATGACACTGCATCCCTCCTGCTGGGAAGAGTGCAGAATTGGTCATGGGCAATTGTGAGCACTGAGCTGACATAGTACCCCATTGACCTGAACGAGTTAATGCATTGTCGAGAAGCTCTAATTTACAACTAGGAAGAATTTGGGCATTGAGAGGCAGATTGAATAGGTCCATTTTTATCCATTGTGAATTCAATGACAGGTCCAGTTTGCTCTGGCCTAAACTGACTCACCAAATCATGCATTCAGACAATTGAATCACCAACCCTTTGACATATTGTAGAATCTCTGCAATGTAACACAGCACTGTCACTTCAGGTTCCAGTTAATGTGCCCTTTACTTTCTAGTCTTCTTCTCTTTTTAGACATTTTGCACTGAAAAGCTCCTTTGACACTGATTTTAAAATAAGAAATTAATATTGTCGGCTATCTTTCTGTTAGCCAGAGTGTACAAGTCTTACTGGATAAAGCCAGATATACAACCAAAAATACAGCCTGCCTCCTGGTTCCAGGATCTGCACGCCTTTAACACACCAATATTATGTCACATATATCTGTTTGCCATTTTGTATAAAATTTTCTGAGGCATATGATACTTCTTTGTAATTTTATCTATTGATGATGAGAAACAATTCCAACAAAACTGTTTTAGTCAGCTTTTTCACTGAAAAGACCTGAGATGAACAACTTTAGAAGAAAAGTTTATTCAGGAGTTCACTGGTTCAGAGGTCTCAGCTCCATTCTTTAGGCTTGATGTGAGGGAGAACATTATCAAAGAGTGTGGTGGAAGGGAGCAGCTCACATGATGATCAGA
Source organism: Urocitellus parryii (assembly GCF_045843805.1). NCBI lineage: Eukaryota > Metazoa > Chordata > Mammalia > Rodentia > Sciuridae > Urocitellus > Urocitellus parryii. The sequence goes on from NC_135541.1 coordinate 77,400,519, forward strand.
GAACAGAGAGAGAGACTCCACTTATCAGATACAAAATACAAGCACAAAATATATGTGCACCTTCTCCAGCCATACCCTATCTGCCTGCCTTCAACCTCTGCTCAGTTAATCATGAAACTAATTCACTGATTGGGTTAAGGCTCCCCTAACCCAAACATTTCTCCCCTAATCCTTCTTGCATTGTCTCACCCATGAGCTTTTGGAGGACACATAATCTCTAAATCATAACAAACTCAAAGCCAAAAATCATTTTACAGAAATTTCCAGACTGTTCATAAATTTTTTAAATGACATCTAGAAAGTTCTTAATATTATTCAGACCAAAAGATATGTAGGAAAATGGTCCCTATGGTAGGGTTGTTCAGAGTAGTTACATGGTGCAGTTCCACAAAATTTATGCAGGGGCCATGTTGCTGCTTGATGGAAGCAAGAAGACAATGTCTCTTTCATCACAAGAGTAGAAAAGGGATAGGAAGAAGACAGTTAGCAAAGGACCCAGATGTACTTTCAGGTAAGATGGAGAAACAATGTAGAAGCCAGACCTACTGGAATAAAAAGAGGCTCTTTTGCTCCATAGGTTAAAGTATAACATCATAATTTTAGCAAGAAAAAATGAAACTCAACATAAAACCATGTGTCTATTATTTACCTTGCAGATGCTAATGGCATACTATTATATGTAATGGTGTTGTTCTACATAACACTCATTACAGAGTATGAGCTCTGTAATTCTTAACAGGATCTCTCTCATCAATTTCATAAGATCATTGTTAAGGAGCTTCCCCTTCTTCAAACACTCATGTTTACAGATGAACTAGTGGGCATCCCTTGAGTATTATATTTTCTCATGCCCACAGTGAACAAAATAATTCTAAATTCTATTTTATTTAACCCTATATTTTTCTCTTGTTTTCCACTATGTACAATCCCAGGCAAACAAATGGCCCTAACCTGACCATTGCTAGCTGCTCACATTGTCTTTATTGTAATATGTTCTGAATGTAAAGGCTTAACTAATTCAGGTTTTCAAATGTTCAGATCTTTTACATTAAAATATATGAAGTTATGACAATAAAATTACATTAATTTCAGAAAATGAGTCTACCCTAGACATTTAATGACATACAATAGACTCTATTTTGGGTATTGCACTGTTAAAAAATTGACAAAAAAATGTGGAATGCATTCATTCATTTGAAATCCATAGATGATGAGTATTTTTACATCTGGTATAGATGATTAATTTTTAAAGTATAGACGAAAATCAGCAGGGAAACTAGATATTATCAAAATTGTTAAATTCAAGCAAAACATCTGGTATAGGTCCCCCCACTCATGAAGATGATCTCTTTAATAAACTAATGATTTGCCTATTTGGAACCTTTATAATTAGGCAAATCAAGATATTTCAGTGTAACACAGAACTTCAAAAAAAAGCAGAAATTACCAGTAAAGATGACATCATGACATTATCCTATTAATTAACTATAAATTGGGAATACTTTGCTACTAAAACTATAAAAAATAGGAAAAAGGGGAAAGTTATAAGCTTCAACTCTTCCTTTAATACTATTACCTTTTGAAAATTCCATTTTCCACTTAATGACACAGCTCTCTGTTGCTCCAAAGGAAAACGTAGGAGGGGTACCTTACTGCCTATGATTAGTAAGTGTTCATAACAATCACAGTGCTACACTAGTAGTTAAGCATCAATGTTGAGAAAAGCAAAACTAACATTTTCCAACAGACTCAATCCAATCATGAAATGTCTTCACCTAAATCCCTCAATTCCCTCTACATCGAATCGCAAAATGTTCTCATTTAAACCTTAACATCATTCATTCTTTCGATTACTCCCTTTTTCACAAGTTTCACTTCTCATTTGCATTTCGACTGCAAAATCTCATATATACTATACATATTGACTTTGTTTATCAAAAAATAACCTGCATCTTCTTAATTCTTTACAACTTTCATCAAATAATGTAGTAAAACAAACAAAAATGTTAACACTTTAGACCTGGGTGGTGCACGAAAAAGCATTTTTATAGTAATTTCAAAAGTTTTCATTATTATTCATTATAAAAGTACTAGTTGAAATTAGTGTTTATTAATTATAGGCTGGAGGAAGAGGCTTAAAAGACTAAGAATGGGTGGAGAGTTGGAGGGAAGGAGTTAAGAGACATGGGCTTGTCTAAAGTACTGGTGGTCTAGATAAAGAAGGTATGGATTCTTGGTGAGATAACAGGATCCCACCTTTCAAGACAGAAGTGCTATCATTCTGTGGAAAAACAAACGAGCAGCTGTTTCTGGAAAAAAGGTGGTGGCATAATGGCAAAATTAACTAAAGAATAAAAAGTTAAGACTTGGCTAACAAAGACCATAAATTTTGATTTTAAAGCTGTCTGGGATGATGATAGATGAAGATTAAAAGTAACATGCCAAAACCTTCATGACTATTTGGGGGTGAGGGGGAAGAAGAGAAGGTATCAAGGAGCAAGGATCTACAGGACATTGGATAGGAAATGTGGTACATGGCTCAGAACATACAATGGTGATTCAATACCCAGAAGTGGCAGTGAGAGGCAAGAAGAATGTTGGATGCAACTATTGGTTTAAAAACAGAGAGGTGGATATACAGGAGGGCATGAGGAGGGGTAGGCAGGGAGAAACAGAAAAGTGTCCTCTAAGAGATCTGAAAAAATGTTCTTCAGTTTCAGTGCAAACAGATATTTTAGTGAAGGCAAAGAGGTAGATGCAAGGGTCTAGGAGAATATATAAATGATGAGGAAATACTAAGAATATGCAGGTTTCAGAGGGCAGAGTACATAAAAAAAGGTGTTCTAGAAAAGGGCAAAATTAAGTTCTACAGGGTGCTAACTGATCAAAGGAGATTAACTATCACCAGTGATACAAGACTCTTATGAGAAAATAAGGATAGGCACTAAATCAGTAGATGTTACTGATAATTTAGGCCAAATCAGAACTTTGTTCCATAGGATGTTTCTGCAAATCCTATGGCATAGCAATTTAAGATTCACAGTTAGTAGAAGAAGGACTTGATCATTATGCAGCACACATGTGAATTAACTTGTTTTGAGCCTGAACTATTTCTTAATCTTCATTAGGCCTTTAGAGAATATTCCTATCAACAGCTACTAAATTGGGATAATATGACCCAAAGGAGAGACAAATAGGTAAGGATGTATCTTTTTTCTTTGTTTATTTTTGAAGTTAATTATTTATTTGATGGCATATCTATCAAAAGGTAAGCTTCCAGGGTGGGCACCTGGTGGGGGGCATGGAAGGAAACTTTAGATAGGGCAAAGGGGAGGAAGAAGAAGGGACGGGGCAGAGGGGTAGAAAAGATGGTGGAATGAGAGAGACATCATTAACCTAAGTATATGTATGAAGACATGAATGGTGTGACTTGACTTTGTGTATAACCAGAGACATGAAAAATTGTGCTCATATGTGTACTATGAATTAAAATGCCTTCTGCTGTCATAATAACAAATTAGAATTAAAGAAGGACGCTTCCAGATATTGAAAGTCAAATTGACCTTCTTGATTTCTTTGTCCTGATTATTAACTTAAATTCCAAAGCAAATGGACTCCTATTTCTCCTTTGCCAAATGATTGACATTTGGGGGTACCCAAAAATCTATACCTTCAGTACATACAGGGAATACTACAAAACTCCTGTTTGTCTATTCTATGAAATTACTAAGAAAACATAACCCCAATCCTCCACTCTACACTAGGTACCAAAATAATTTCACAGCTGATTTAAAACTCTTACCCTCATCTTCATGCCCCAAGTGAAATGTGACCTGTCTAGCCAGGAAACTAACAGAGCATTCTTTCCCTTCCTCTTTCTGCCTTGTGTTTCCCAGCTCCCAGCAGTGGTCTGTTCCCATAGTTAACCTCACAGAACAAGATAAAGCTTTTTTGTCCAATGAAGCAAGAAGAAAAAAGTCTCTCCCTGAAAATGTACCTCTCTCTCAAAAATTTTTTTTCCAGAAATAGATATTAATCCTGCTCCTTTGCCAACTCAGCCAACAGTCAAAGAACCTCAGAATATAAAAATTCTCAGCAATTTTCTATGTTGCTCCCATCAAACTATTTCATTACATATGACTAAAATGGAGCAGGAAATAGAAAATAGCATGTATTCACCTCTGGAATGATCTCATATATTTTCTGAGCACAAGATTCCACTGGCTTTTCTTATGTGCAATTCAAAGAGACCTAAAATAAATGGCTAAGTATTTACGGTTCAATTAAAATGGAAAAGCTTTTTCTTCTACTAGTCAATATACACTGTAACGGTATCCTGAAAGTTATATATTATAAAGGTGATGTCTGAGCCTAGATGAAAGATCTACTCAATCAAATCATTGTTGGGGAAGTGATAACTTTGCCCAACCTCTTTGTTTTTAGATGAAATTATCATTTGCCAGAGTTCGTATGGTTGGAAACAGCTATGAATGACTAGATCTCCCAGATCCTGGTACAGTATTCAACCTTTTATTTTATTATATTCCACCATTTTCCCCTATACCTTCCTCACCCCCACCCCCCTACACAATTAGTCTCATGAATCTATTAATCAATTGCTTAAATCTAATTTTGGGAAGAAAAGTAGTTCTTCAAATTCTAAACATGAAAAAGAAAAAAGTCAATAAATACTTATTTCAGTGATTATAATGTGTCAGGCACTGTAAATAAATTGATAAGGTTGAAGCAGTACTGGTAAGAAAGTTTTGTTCACAGGGAAGTTACGGAGTGAGCTCATTATTTAGAAGTAATTAGTAGACAGCTATGATGAGGAAACCTGATCAACCAGGCAAGAAACAACTAAAGGAAATCAATAGCCAAAATCCATCTGCAGCTTTTAAAAAGTTACTTTTAACATCTCTTAAAGAAAAATAATTGATAATTTGAAAATGAACATGTTTAACATTCTGCAAGTTCTTACATTTTTGAAAAGAGTGTATAGAAGTTTTTTTGTATTGGTTCATGCAAATACCAGTAAAGATATCTTCTAAAAATGTGAATATGGTTTTGGTTACTGCAGTGTAAATTGGGATTGAGAAAATGGCTTTGGGGGCTTGTTGCTAATAAATTCTTATACACATAGGACATTACATTTTTTAAAGCATTTACAAAATTGAGTAAGGATTTCAACTGAGTCAAAATATTAGCTAAGGAAAATTTAAGAGTTTAAGTAGTAAAAATGGTGAGCATTTTTAGAAGAAGATATTGAACAAATTTGGATTTGTAGAGTACTACAAATTTCAATACAAATTATTAGGTGTCCTTTCTAATTGTATAGAGAATATGTTAAATATTCATTTCAAACCATTAATCAGTAGAACATGATATATAGCTTAGTAAATTTGAGCTAATAAAAATTATTAATATTAGAAGACAATAAGACAGTGGTATTATTATATGATTAGAAAGATCAATATAGCTTATTTTATTTTATAAAATTTTATTTTCTATTTTACCTAATCAACTTGTAAGCCCTTAAAAAAAACTTAAGTTTAAAAAATAAAATGGCAATATCAAACTCATAAGGATTTTTTTTTGGAGCATATGAGGGTATTAGAGATTGATCCCAGGGGAGCTCTCACACTGAGCTATACCCCCAGTCCTTTTAATTATTTATTTCAAGACAGAGTCTCACTAAGTTGCCAAGAATAGTCTTGAACTTAGATCATTCTGCCTCAGACTCCTGAGTTGCTGGAATAATGGGCATGCCTTGAATGTTTCATAAATTATTAATGCATTTGTAAATATATTTTTATACAAGAAATTAATTTAGCATACATTTGCTTGTTTTAATCCTAGACAGAAAGAAATATCTATCACAGTGGCCTGTAATTTATTTGTTTCTTTTCTTGTTTTTCTTCCTGTATTTTTTTTTGGTCAGTAGTGATATTAGGTAGATGTTATAGCTGTGCTGTCTGTAAGAGAGATAGAAAACTACAGAGCTCAATTTCTGGCTTTGTCACTCTGGTGCTTTTATCTTACATATTATAGACGAGTAGTAGAGTGCTGGCCTAGCATGTGCAAGGCCCTGCATGGGTTTGATCCCCAGCTCCACAATAAATAAATAAATAAATAAGAAACAGCAACCATCAACTTATGAACTTGTGCTGATGATTCGTGATAAAGTATCACTCAACCTAGCAATTGGCACAAAAATGACTAATTATTACTAATAAATTAAGTCATCATTAATTATGACAGGACTCATGCCCTTTGGCAAAATACAATCCTAAATTGCATTGATATTTAAGACTATTCACTTGTGTATGTTTTATTTAGTGGTAGGTAAGGGAAATTAGCAATAATCAAAACATATTTAGAGGAAAAAGTATGATATAGAAAACAAATGTGTACAAACAGCACTAGTTGGCACAAGTCTGGGGTAAAGATCTCTAACCCTCAGTGTGTCCCATTAGTAAGCAAACAGATGTAGCTAGATGACCCTGATAATTAATAACTCAAAGATTCTCTGGCATTTGATAACTTTATCCATAACAATTCATTTATGCTTTTTCATAGATAATGCTAAATGAAGGCAACTGCATTTTTCAACTATCATCAGATTTCTAAGATTAGAAGTCTTCTCCATTGATGAATGAGATTAATTCTGATATGAATCAGAAAAATCACAGGAGATGTATATGAGTTCCTTAGTTAGTACTATGAGAACAGAATATTACCAGTAGAGAATTCTAGTGTAAGATTTAATATATCCTACATAAGCAATCACTGAAAGAGTGACAGATTTGGTAATCTGTTTCTCAGATTCAGTCAATAGAGTAAGGGACATGGATTTTTTTTAAAGACAAAGAGAGAGAGAGATAGAGAGAGAGAGAGAGAGAGAGAGAGAGAGAGAGATTTTTTAATATTTATTTTTTAGTTTTCGGTGGACACAACATCTTTGTTTGTATGTGGTGCTGAGGATCGAACCCGGGCTGCACGCATGCGAGGCGAGCGCGCACTACCACTTGAGCCACATCCCCAGCCCAAGGGACATGGATTTTAAACAGAAGTAATAATTTTTAAAAAGTATTTTTATAATTGCCTTAAAAATCCTTTCATATCACGTATCCTTTATATATATGCCTGATTTTTATATACCATTAAAAATTTTAAGATATGCCCTCTTCAACATGAAATTTAATAAAATGTAATAAAGTATAGGAAAAAGAAGCACCTTAATTCTGCTAGACATGGGGCTTGGCTCTGGGAACACCTAAATACCACTGTCATTAAAGAACAGAGGTCTATATACACAGCCACCAGACATGGTGATGTGAACACTGATACCTGTCATTATCCTTCTCCCAACATCTGGATTCCCTTATCAAAATTCTAGTTAACATCAATATACGACTTGGTATTTGTGAAAACTACTCATATGTGGATAACTCCTTTGGAGAAATCAGAAAAAGTGGAGCCTAAGGGTGAAGAAAATAAAGGAAAAGAAATAGTAGCAGATCAGGTTTTAGAGTTTTTACTTGACAATCGTGGAAGAGACAGTATTAAAAAAGAACTTAGAAATGACATATATGACAATTAATTAACTAGTTTCCTAAGAAATGTATTTGAGTTCCTAGTATGTAACAAGTACTATTCTAGGATGTCAAGATTCAGAGATAAATGAGAAAAAATAAATAAAAATGATCTCTCTTCCTATAAAATGCATGCTCTAAGGAAGGTGTAAGTTTTGTGAGAAAAGAGACCCTGTCAATATTATATTTAAAATAGTGTTTGACAGAGTATATGTTTAACAAATATTGGTGGAATAAAATTAAAAATGGAGGAACTATTTATTTAGTAATGAGTTTCATTGAGACACTAAAACCAAGTAATGAGACTGAGAATGACTAAGGTTAAGATAGAGACCCACTTTCAAAATGATGGCCAATGAAAGCCATGTGGAGATTGAAGTGATAATTTCTGTCCAAATCTTCCACTCAATTCCTTAGAAAATTTAATTACGGGAATATCACATTTGATATTGTTCCACAGATCTCAAAACACTGTGACCATTTTTCTGTTTGATTTTAGTTTTCAGATTGGCTAATTTCTATTATTCTGTCTTCAACATCACTGATTCTTTCTTCTGCTATGTTCAGTCTCCCTTACACCAAGTAAATTCTTTATTTCTCATGTAGCATTCTTTACTTCTCTTACTTCCATTTGGATATCTTTACAAACCTCTGGCAAATCCACATCTTTTCATGAATGTTTTCCATCTTTTCCACTAGATCATTTTTCACATTTATCATGAATATTTTAAGCCTCTACCTAATAATTTTAGTTCTCTGTCTCAATCTATTTTATAGAGAACTCTCAACTTAAGACTCTCAAAATAAGACTTTTGTCCTTGCATTAGATTGTTTTCTCATGTCTTGTAATTTTTTTCAATACATGGCCAGAGAGTTTAAGGAAAAGAACAAGAGACTTACAGAAATAATTATCGCCAGAATGGTACAGCATTTCTGTTACCAGGCTGCTTATCATATCTAGTTATGCCATGCCTGAATTTTATTGTGGCTTTAGTTGAGTTTAGTTCTCCTCAGTTATAAATGTTTTGAGGTTTGGATCAAAAATTTGACTTCTGCAGGACTTGGGACTTCCTAAAAGAGTCCAAAGTCTCTTTATTATTAGTAGTAGACCAGCCACCAATTTTCCAAACTAAAGGCTATCATTTGCTGCTATTACAGACCAGCTACTAGGTTTTTAGATTTTTGGAGAGATCTTTTTGCTCCCTAGTCCTGGCCTGGACATCTGTCTGCTGATCTTGTCTTCCTGGGGTCTTCCAGGAGCCAATGCAGTGAACAACTGGTGAAGATGTGGATACACTGGAAGGATTTCTCTCAATGCTCTGTCCCAGCCTCTATGCTTCAGCAGGCATCTGTCTTTCATTGAGAAAAGATCATGCTTTCATTCTGGAAAACCTCTCTCCATTCAGCTGCTGTGGCTCCACATTTGGTGGGCAACAGTGAAGACCCACAGGAAGAGAGTAGGCTGGTACCTGTCAACATGATCTATGCTTGGGTTCCTGGGGTTCTCATATATCACACCACTCCAAACACATTAAAAATTCTTAAATATGTAACTGGTTCCTCTATGGAAATGTCCTTCTCCTTTCACTATTCCTCCAGGTAGTGAAAATAGTCATGAATTCCTGTTCTCCTTGACACTTTCTGGAATTTCATTCTTTTAGATGTATTTACATTCTCAGATCTCCAATACACTTTTTAAAAACTCAATTTTGCAATTCACTTGATTTGTTCTGATTGTTAGGGTGGGACAAATAATCTCTTTTGGCTTTATGCATCCTAACTAGATGTAGAAGTCTTGCCTGAATATCAAGATCACAGTACTGCCAGATAGTATTTAACCTGGTGGTTTCAGTTTGAATTGGCAAGATCTTGTAAGATTTTAAGCAAGAGATTAGGCAACAACTCTGAGTCATAAAACACTGTTGTTGAGTAGTATGAATGAAAATATATGAAATGTATTGCCTGATGTGTAATTACAGTCTAGGTAACAATAATAATTATTGTTTCATGGTGTTATGTGTCATTGTTCATGTTGATTTTCACATTGTTTCCAGAAATTCATTTAGAAATGTATTGCACACCTAGCTTTTCTAGCCTGTAATTGTGTTTATTTCATATATTAAGACATCTCCCCCCATCTTGTAACCCAAGAACCATAACTGAATTTACAATTGAAACTAAATCAGGCACAAAGCAGTCACTGATCATTTTAATATTGAGAGTTTTAAAGGACACATTATGAAAAAATTAAAATGCAAAAAGCAGCACAAAGTTAAATTAAATTATTTATTATGGAAAGATTAGTCAATCTAGTTACTCCCCTAAATTTTGCATGAATAAAATATTACAGAAATTTTCCTTTTGGGTGATCAGTATATAGATCAGAAACTCCCCAAAGAAGCTGTATTAATAAAGTTAACTCATTCCTTATTAATGCCCTAGGCATTTTAACAACATGCAAAGTGAAATATCCACCTCAAAAATTACTTTAACGATACATTATTTCTTTGCTTCATGTACACAATGGATAATTAGTTCAGAAAAAAAATCTCAAAGGGAGAAAAAAATAGCCAACTGTGAAATTCACAAATACTTTCTTGGATTGGGTAGAAATGCTATTCAGGCCAATACCAGAGATAAATTCTTTCTATCCTATTTACAATCCAGTCTTGATTAGTTAAGAGCTCATTTTCCAGTTTGTGAATTATCTAGGTCTTTGATTCTTCTCCTCCCTCTGGCTGATTACCTTTCCCATTTCTTTGCTCATTAGTACCTTCACCACAAGGGGAAGAAAATCCAGGTGAAAAGAAGAAATGATCATACATAGGAAATCCTAAATACTCTGGTGTATGACTTTAAACATATAATCATTTTTCAGTTGTAAGTGTGCGTATATGCCTGTTTTTGTCTTTTCTTCTTTTTGAATTCTTCTAAGGCATTAGAGTTTCTTAGCTGAAGAGTAGGGCTATGTGGTCAGAAGTCCGTCCTTCCTTCTTTCCTTCCTTCCTTCCTTCCTTCCTTCCTTCCTTCCTTCCTTCCTTCCTTCCTTCCTTCCTGTTACTCATAACAGTAAAATTTGTTTTGACATATAATAAAATCATGCAATATATCATGTTCTGTTATCATTTTGAAATTCTGCTACTTGCAGTCTGAAAAAGACCCTTAGGAAATTACTTACCTCCATGTGGCTATCAGATTCTTATTATGAAACGAAGAAGATATTCATACCTTACTTACAAGGTTATGTTGAGATCAACTCAGAGAAATAGTAATTTAAATACTGTATTGGCTCTACAAAATTAAGAAATTGTTATGTTTTGAATTTATAAAACCTCTTTGTCAATTCTTGTTTTCTCTACTTCCTCTAAGAATTAAGGCTTAGCTGGGCATGGTGGTACACTCCAGTAATCCCAGCAATTCCAGAGGCTGAGACAGAAGGATCACAAGTTCAAAAATAGCCTCGGCAATTTATTAAGACCCTAAGCAACTTAGCCAGGACCTGTCTCAAAATAAAAAGTAAACAGGAAGGGCTGGGGATATAGCTCAGTGGTAAAGTGACTTTGGGTCCAACCCCTGGTGCAAACAAAACAAAACAAAACAAAACAAAAAACTAAGGCTGCTTTGGGAGAAGGCTCAATTGCCAAAGTTTATCTGTTTTTCCTTTTTTTCTTCATTTCTGTCTATCTCCTTTTAATTCTCCTTTCTTTCTAACACAGTTTTGAAATGCACTTTAGCAGAATAGTTGAAAAGACTAGGAACAATAGGGTTTCATTTTTGCTGATGGATTTCACTTATCAGTTCTTCCCTGTTTCATTTTTGCTGATGGATTTCACTTATCAGTTCTTCCCTATCTATTAAAATGAGTAAATACCTGGATTAGAACAGAATCTTAGCATAATGTTCCTCATTTGATGTACATTTTCATAACTTTGGTTCTTAAAAGGAAGATGTATCATGCAGACCAGAATTTTCTGTAAACTGAGAGTTCATAATACACATGTTTAATTGTCTAACAAAGTATTCTCCATTTTGTGATATTTTAAGAAATTGGTTATCCTGGTGATCAGTAGTTCAGTGTCTCCCATGACTGTTCCACCTTTTAGATGGATGACAATTATGTGACTCATGTTTGTGAGTCACAGATACAGCCTTAAATTCAACCTAAACTGAATCAATTACCTTGCCATAAATAATGGTCAAAAAGAAAAAGTTGTTACAATACAGTTTGTAAGCCTTTAAAACAGTAATGAGTTAAGAAGTTATTTTTCTTAAAAAAACAAAAACAAAACTATCTTACAGAATATGGAGAATATTTTCAAGTAAATACCTGAGAAGACCTAAGGGGAAAACTGTGAAATTAGTTCTCTGTGAGAAATAAATCTCTGAAGAGTATTCCTTGTGGGTAAATTGTAAAAGAATAAAATACCTATTGGCAAAAAAGAAAGCTGAGGGGGAAGAAATGTTGCTGTTATCAAGAAACAACAACAATCAAGAAAAGTAAAATGAAGCAAGACATTTGCGACAAAAGTGAAGGCAGTGTGGATCAGTGCAGGGCCTCACGATTACTAGAAGCCTTAGCTGCCCCCTGCATGTCAACCCATCCTAAGTAGAAGATGCCTTTCTCCCTATGATTATCTTAAAAATTAACAGATTAAATGGACCCTTTGAGATAAGAAAAAATACATTTTGAGGATTCGATGAGAACAGTAGAAGGGAAGAAACTGTTGAGGTTTTACTGCATCCTCTCTGTCTCATGGTGTCCCCAACCCTTTAGGAGAATACATTAGAGCTGAGTTCCTCCAAAAACACAGAACACTGCCTGGTATAAAATATTACCAAACTGATATTAAGTAAGTGAGACTACTGAACATCTCTCTAAGCTCTTTAGAGTATGAACTTGATTTTCATTTGACATGGTCTGGGTATGTGATTTGTTTCCATTGCTTCTCAGGGGCTAGTCTGACCAATAAAGAGTCTAAATTCAATGCATGGTCACCATTCCAGGCATTTCTTTCATGTGGTTAGACATGTTTTATGCTGACGCTATTCTTTCAAATCACTACTCTGATCCAAAAGGCACACCAATGAATTACAAAACGAAGGAGAATTGGAGGAAGTATATATTGTAGTCGGTTAATGCTTATGTAATGACTATTTAAAATGTTTCATGGATTTTCCTTTTACTGAATGCCATGAACCACCAACATTTTAATATCCTACAAAGCCAAAGCTTAAAAATCCAACCAACTCTCCTTTTATTTCTTAATACTACATGAGGTTATTTTTAACTTCATGTTAATTCCTATGATTCAGTATAAAGTCAGTATAATCAAAATGCTAAACAATATTGTGGAGTAATAGACAGGTGACTTGGGAAACTGGTCAGGAGAGAAGAGTTGGATAAAAGGTATTAGCTGTTTAACCCAACCTGAAATTAATCCCTAGTACACATCTCATAAAACATGTTATTACAATTTTAAGTTGATTCTATTTTTGAACAGATTTATTGAAGTACTATTCTATATGTTATACATTATGTACAACATAACATGGGGTGAATTGTTAAATAAAATGAACCAATTGCACATATTTAGGTGTGCAAATTTATTTTTTAGTATATGTACATATTTTGAGACCATTGTTACAATTAAGATAATGGATATTACCTTTTTACCAATAACTTTCCATGTGACTCCCTCCCCGAATCTGTCCATGAGGCATCTATTGATGTTATTTTTGTCCCTATAGAGTTTTCTAATGGCATAGTAAATTATGCACTTTTTTGTGGAGGTAACTGGCTTTCCACACTCAGAAAAGTTATTTTGAGATTAATCTATTTTAGTGTATGTAAATTAATATTTAGCTGTAAGTATATCCTGAACTTTATTTATCTAATTTATTTATCTAATCAGCTCTCAATGGAAACTTGGGATGGTCTCAGTGTTTTTCCTTCTTTCTTATTTTCTTTTTTATTACAAATAAAGTTCTATGAATAGGCCCATAACAAGTCTTTGTGTGAGTGTTACGGTTTAGATGTGGTGTCCCCCAAAAACTCACATGTAAGACAATACAAGGTTCAGAGGGGAAATGATTGGGTGATAGCCTTAACCTACTTGGTAGGATGTTGAGAGCCACAGCCGAAGGGGCCCCAGCAAACTTCCAGCTGCCAGCAAACTTCCAGCTGCCGGCTGATGATTGGCTCACAGCGGCCCCAGCAACATCTAGCTGATTGGCTCCTCTGTGGTGATGCTCATTGGGCTGTTTCCCTGCCCTTTCAGACCATGGAGCTGCTCATTGGGGGACTTCTTTGGCTCCGCCCATGTGACCCAGCCAATCGGCCTCAAGAGCAGGAGAATGGTGGGAGGTGGAGAGGCCTGTGTTGGAGTGAGAGGCTTATGGGAAGCCGGTGGTGGCAGTTGGGCTCTGAGGGTTTTTTTCCTGAGGAGCTGTTTTGTTTGGCATGTGTGGTTCTAAAAATAAAGTTAGTTTCTTTTGGCAAGTGGCTCCTGAATTGTGCCCAGCCAGACTGCGGCAGTAGATTAACTTCCTGATGGGATTAAATGAGTGGTAACCAGAGACAGGTGTGGTGTGGCTGGAGAAAGTGATTCAGTGGGGGTGTGGCTATGGCTTATATATTTTGTATCTGGAGAATGGAGTCTTTCTGCCCTCTGATCATGATGTGAGCAGCTTCCCTCAGCCACATTCTCCCACCATGATGTTCAGCCTTACTTTGAACCCCTGGCAATGGAGGTGGCCTTCTGTGGACAAAAACCTCTGAAACTATGAGCCTCCAAATAATCTTTTCCTCCCTTACAATTGTGTTGGTCAGGTCTTTTAGTCACAGCAGTGAAAAAGCTGACTAAAATAATGGGCATATGTTTTGTAGCTTCTTTGGTAAATATCTAAAAAAATAGAAAATCTGAAAGATCATATGGTAGGTATGCTTAACTTTTTAGAAACTGCCAAACTATTTTTAAGAGTGGTTTTAGCATTGATGGTGTAGTTCCATATCTTCAGCAATATTTCTCAAGGGAGTATAGGTGTATCACTGTTGTTTAGCATTTCTCTAATGAATAACATGGTTGAGCCCATTTTCAAGTGCTTGCCATCCATAATCTTTGGAGAAATTATGTGTTCAAATTTTAGCAGGAAGGGTTTCTTCTCACTTGGTTTTGATAGTTTCTTAAAAGTTTTGAATTCAAGTCCTTGATTAGATATGATCTGTGAATATTTTCTCAGTCCTTGGTTTATATTTTTGATTTTCTTAACAATAGGTGTGAGGACCAAAAGGTTTAATTTCATTCATTTGAAATCACATTTATTATTTTGTTTTTTTTTACTTTCAAGGGTGATGATTTTGATATGTGTATAAGAGAATCCCTCACATAAAATCACACTTGTATTTTCTTCAAGAAGTTTTAGAGTCTTAGTTTTTTTTTTTTACTTAGTTCTGAGTATTTTTAATTAATTCACATATAAAATGTAAGATATGAATCAGGGATTACTTTTTGTTGCATATAAGTATTCAATTTTTCCAGCATTATTTGTTGAAAACACTATATTTTGTTTTTAATGAATTGCCTTTATGCACATTTGCAAAAATCAATTGTTCACACAAATAATTTGTAGCTTATTTGTAGAATTCTGTATTCTGTTCCATTGTTCTCTTTGTTGGTATGCCAATACACAGTATCCTGATTATTGTAATAAATGAATTAACACTTGAATAATTAAAAGGACTTTTTAAATTAAAATGTTTTAGATTTTAAACTTAGTTGCTTATGAGTTGTTTTGTAAGCCCTTTGCACATCCATTTGCACACTCTTGAATTTGTGAATCAGCTTGTCACATTCCACATGAGAATTTGCTGGTATTTTAATTGGCCTTACACTTTATCCACATTATAGCAACATGGATTCTTAACAGTAGTGACTCCTCTGTTCTAAGAATGCAGTATATCCTTCCATTTATGTAGGTCATCTTTATTTTTCCCAGCAATGTACTAGTTTTCAGTGTTCCTGTCTTTCACATCTTTTATTAGATTTTCCTCTACTTTTTAAAAATTTTATCACTATTGTAAATACATTTATTTTTCAATTTCCAATTGTTTATTGCTAGCATATAAAAATATAATTGTTTTTTTTTTCTTTTGAAGGGTGTAGTAGGGATTGGACTCAGGAACACTCAACCACTGAACCACATTCCCAACCCATTTTGTATTTTATTTAGAGATAGGTTGTCTCACTAAGTTGGTTAGCACCTTGCTTTTGCTGAGGCTGGCTTTAAACTCATGATCCTCGTGCCCCAGCCTCCAGAGCCACTGGAATTATAGGCATGCACCACAATGCCCAGCAATACACTCAATTAGTTTTTATAAGTGGGTCTTATATTACTGCAATCTTTCTTAACTCACTTGTTACTTAAGTAGTTTGGGCAGGGCAGAGCCAAGTCTAGGATGAAACAAATTAGGCATTTATATCAGGTATAAAAATTAAGGCTGTGGAAAAAAACCTCAATACTGAAGGTCAATAGTATTTTAATGAGATATTCTTAAAAATAAAATATGAAAACAACTTTCTATGGGCTAGCTGTTTGCTTCTGGAAATCAAGTGTTTTCCTTTGTTGCTTTTGGGGTGGGGAAGTGCATTTGAATTATGTACACTACCAATTATGTCATATATGAATCAGACAGATTTACTTATTCCTATGCAATCTGATACCTTAATTTATTTTTCTTATCATACTGGACATGACAGAACCTCTATCAAATGTGAAACAGAAGTTGGTAAAAAAAAAATATATTCTTACCTTGTTGTATTCAGGAGGAAAACATTCAATATTTTAACATTAAGTATGGGATTAATTGTAGGGTTTTTGTAGATTTCCTTAATTAGGCTGAGAAATTTACCTTCACTTCTTAGTTCGCTGAGATTTTCTTCTTTAATTATAAAACAGATTTTTTAAAATTTTATTTCTTCAAATATCATTTTCTCCTGGGATTATCAAGATGATTATATAGTATATTGATATTTAGTTTGTAATATGTAAACTGCATTTTCAAGTGTTAAACATGACAATTTTTAGGATGAACCACATTTTGTCATCTTGCAATGTCATTTTTAAATATTGTTGGAGTAGATGTGTTTAAATTTGGTTAGACTTATTCCATCTATGTTTGAGAAGAACATTAGTATATAGTTGTATTTTTCTGAACTTTGTCAAGTTGTGGTATCAGGATATTTGCTCCATAGAATTAGCTGGGAGTATTCACTTTATTTTACTTTTCTGTAAGAGTTTGTATAGAACTGGAATTATTCTTTCTTTTTTTCTTTTTTATTTTTTAAATATATACATGACAGTATAATATATTTTGAGATATTATACATACATGGAGTATAACTTATTGTAATTAGAATCCCATTCCTATGTTTGTCCATGGTATGGAATTTTCTTGGTTGTGTATTCATATAAGAATGTAGGAAAGTAATGTCCAATTCATTCTACTGTCTTGAATTGGAATTATAATTTCTTAAATGGTTTGCAGAATCCACTGGGCTTGAATTTTTCTTCATGGGATTGCTTTGAAGTAGAAATTTAACTTCTTTAATGTTTTCTAGTGCTCCTGGAATAAGATTTGATAATTTGTGTCCTAGAAATTTGTCCAGTTCATCTAAGTTATGAATTTATTTGCATCAAATTAATCATAATATTTTGTCCTTTTGATATCTGTAGAATCTATACAATGTTAACTTTTCATTCTCTATATTGATAATTGCTGTCACTTCTGTGGTTTTTTTTTGTTGTTGTTTGTTTGTTTGTTTTTTACTGATCAGTATGGCTAACATTTTAGACTTCTAAAGGAACTAGGTTTACCTTCATTGACTTTCTCCTTTATTTGTCAGTTTTCTATTGCATGATTTCTTCCACTAATTTTTGTCATATTTTTATCTTGGGTTTAATTTGCTCCCCCTCCTTTTTTAAAGCTTTTAACTGATAAAAGTTTAGGTGAATAATTTGAGCTTTTAATTTCTAATACAAGCATTTGGTGCTATCATTTTATCCAATGAGTAACTCCTACCCCTCCATACCCAATACAAAGGCACTTTTGCCACTTAGCTAAATCCTTTGACCTTTTATTTTTGGTTCCAGGGATTAGAGCAACACCCTCAGAACTTTTTTACATCTTATTTAGAGACTAGATCTCCTTGAGTTGCTTAGTGCCTCGCTAAATTATTGAGACTGGCTTTGAACTTATGAATTTCCTGCTTTGGCCTTCTGAGCCACTGGGATTACAGGCGTGTGCCACCGTGCCCAGTTTATTTTGAGACATGGTTTCACTACATCTCTAAGACTGGTAGCTGTAATGCTTTAATACATATCACAAATTTTGTCATCATATTTTAATTTTCATTAATTTCAAAATACTTCATAATTTTTCATGATTTCTTCTTTTATAACGTCTATTTATAAGTACATTACTTATTTTATAAAAATTTCAGAATATTCCAAATATATTCCTGCTGTTGTCTACTAATTTAATTCTGTTATAGTCAGAGTACATACTTTCAAAGAGTTGGATTATTTTTAAATTATTGAGACTTCATTCATGGGCCTGAATATGACCATCTCTTGCGAAATATTCTGAATGTTTCTGAAAAGACTGTATTGTTTTGCCATTCAATGGCATGTTCTACAAATGTCAATTAGATAAGTTAATTGATAGTGTTTTTGAAATCTCTGATAGCTTCATTCTATTGTTCTATTAATTATTGAGAAGAAAGTCTGAAAATATCCAACTGTAATTGTAGGTTTTCCTATTGCTTCTTATAGCTCTATCAGTTTTTGCTTCATGTATGCTGAAGCTCTGTTATTAAGTGCATAAACATTTAGATTTGTTATCACCTCTGGGTAAATTGACCCTTTCATCCTTATAAAACAAAGATTTTTGTCCTTGGTAATATTCTTGCTTTCATGTCTGTTTTGTCTACTATTAATACAGCAAGATTTTATTTGATTAGAATTAGTATGGAATATCTTTTCAATTGCTTCAATTTTATCCTATTTGCTTCTTTTTAATTTAAAATCATTTGTTATAGACAACATAAAGTTGAGCCTTTTTTTCCAAATTGAAAATCTCTGCTTTTTTATTATTATTGTGTTTAGACCATGTACAATGAGCTCACTGGACAGTTAGGTTTAACTCTATCACCTTGCTATAGACTTTGTCTCATTTCTTCTTTATTGTTCTTTCCTCTTTTTCTGGTTTCTTTTGGATTCTTTTTATGACTACATTTTATACCTACTGATTTTAGCTATAACTCTTGATTATGTTATTTTATTAGTGGTTTTAGAGTTTGCAGTAACTTAAGATACTCTTAGAACATATTTAAGGTGTTATAGTCTATTTCCAAATATAAAGCTTCACATATGGAGTTAGCTGCCTAGAGCAGTAGGCTTTGATTACCCCCTCAAACTTCTGTACTGCTGTTACACACTTAACAGATAACCCCACACTACAGTATAACATATTTTTGTTTAAATAACTAATTCCATCCTAAAATGAGTTAAATTATAATAACAAATACTAACAAAAACATGTGTTTACCCAGGTTTTTACAACCTCTGGCTCTCCTCATTTCTATGTGTACGTCTACACATTGACCTGACATCAGTTTTCTGATCTCTGAAACATTTTATTCTCACATTTTCTATACTGTAGGTTCTTTTATTGTGTTAAAAAGTTACTTATGTCACCTATATTTTTGAAAGATTTATTGTTGGAATTTGAAATCTAGATTGACAGGTATCTTTTTTATTTCCTTTGAGCACTTTAAATATGTTGTTCCACTATGTTCTAGCTTGCACTGTGTCTGATGACAAATCGTAGCAGTATCCCTTATATTTATTCCTCTGTGCAGAACATATCTTCTACACCCCCAGCTGCTTTTAAGATTTTCTGTATATCCTTGGCTTGATTAATTTTATTATGATGTTATTACCTTGGTGTAGTTTACTTTATGTTTTTCATGCTGAAATTTTGTTAAGTTTCTTTTTTTATGCCCACCCCCACCCCCAATGGGGGATGATGAAGGAACATTGTAGTTTTGAGTAAAACTGGGAAATTTGGGCTATTAGTTCTTTGAACTTGTTTTTCTGTGCCTCCTAACCTCCTTTGGGAACTCTATTTACATATATACTAGGTCTCTCCTAGTTTCCCAGTTCACTGATCGGATTTCTCTCTCTCTCTCTTTCTCTCTCTTTCTCTCTGTTTTGTTTCTGGGAACTTTTATTGAAAGTCTTTGTCTAATCCTTTGTTCTGCAATGCCTGATGTATTGTTCATAACATAGTGTGTGTGTGTTTTTTTTATCTACTTCATTATAGTTTTCAAGTTTGGTTTAGGTCTTTTATCCATATTCTGTGTCCTAGCTTTTTAAACACTTGTAATATATTTAGAATAATAGACTTAATGTAACTGTTCTATTTAGCATCATATCAGGTCTATGATGGTTTAAACTTATTGATTTTCTTTTTATTATTAGTTATATTTTCCTAACTTCTTTACATAACAGGTTATTTTTGATTGGATGAAACACATTGTGAATTATATCTTGGTTATTTCTAGATATTATTGTTTTCCCAAAAATATTTTCAATCTTTGTTCTGAGTTGTAGTGAAATTACTTGGAAACCTGATCTTTCAGGTCTTGCTTTTAAGGTGTGAGCGACAGAGTGAAATCAGTGCTCAACCCAGAGCTAGCAATTCTCCATTTGCACTCTAGCCAATGCTGTCATCATGGGGTTTTCCAGTCTGGTTGGTGAAAACAGCCCCTGTTCCCAGATCCATGTAAAACCCAAATACTATTCCCTCTACTCCATTTCAGTCAGCTTGTTCTCTCAGTCTTCATAGTTTACTCTATTCATGAGAGTTTTATATCCTACTGCATACTCAAGAGTGATCCTTTGTAGATCCCTGACATTCTCTCTGCAGCTCTTTGCTTTCTGGTACTCTATTTTCTGAATTCTTTCTGGACTCTCACCTCTGTCTCTTGAACTCAGGACTAGAAACTCTCTAGAGCAATACTGGAGCTCATCTCCTTTGTTTTCCATCTCTTGGTGACCACTGTCCTGTACTGCCTAATGTTCAGGATCTTAAAAACCCTTGTCTGTTTTATAAGGTTTTTGTTGTGTCCGTTGGAAGTTAAACCCAGTCTCCATTACTCCATTTAGGCTACAGCTGAAAGTTTCTTTTAAGGATCTAGGAAGATTCTGTCTCAAGAAAATATCTGGCTACATAAAGTCATAAATCAATAACAGAGCTGGGAGCTATAGTATGCATTCTGAATCATATTCACTGTCCTCATTTTGTATAATTAATCACATTTTAATGGTTTTATTTGCTTTTGTACTGATAGCAAAAAATTAACTGTCAGTATTTCAGTGTTGTGTTAAGGGGAAGCTGTGAAGTCAAATGAACAAATGGTAGTAAAGCAAGGAAGTTTAATAAATATAAAACAGAAGACCTTACATATTACATGACATATAATGAACACAGATTCAGATGAATTGCCAAAAAGCATATTGAGTTAATCATCAATTTTTCAATTGGTTAAGATTTTCCGAAGTAATACTTTTTATATAAACCATTACTTCCCCAAATTTTTAAAAACCAATAGTTCAATATACTTCAAGAGCTACAAACATACTATAATGTGACTTATTAATCTCCCTTTCATAATGTATCATAAAAACATTATTATTTTAAAATAGGAATAAAAGCTAAATGAATGAAAGCATTTTATGCAATATAATTTCTAGTAGTGAATAACTGTAACATGTCAAAATGTTATGCATAGTGTCTCATTTCAATTTTACGACAACTTGTAAAGGTAGTATTACTATCAGACAGATGAGGAGTTGAGGCTCAGAGTGGCAATAAACAGCAAGTCAAAGATTCAAATCTATTCTAATGCTAAACTCTCCATCCTTATCTCCTAGAAAACATCAACTCCAGAAGAGTGAGAACAGATATTTGCTGGGATAAATAAATATAGGTAATTTTACTCGCACCCACCCTAATTTTAAAAATTTCCATTACTATAATTATTTATTTATTTATTTATTTCTTGTAAACTAGATGGATCATTTAAAAGTCAATGAAGGGCTGGGAACATAACTCACTTGGTAGAGTGCTTGCCTCACATGCACAAGGCCATGGGTACAATTCCTAGTGCCACAAACAAAAAAGTAAAAGTCGATGAAATGATATTACTAGATAATCTGAATTAAGATTCATCCTGGATTTTGGTGAAGAAAGGAGAATGGGAAGTATATATACTCTTGGGAATTTATGGACAATGGTAGAAAATCTTCCCCTGAACTCTGGTATGAAGCCAGCCTTCCCTTCAGTAGCTGCTCTAATAGTTTTCTAATTCATTTTTTAAAAAAAATCAGCATAGGGACAGGTGCTTTGGCACATGCCTATAATCCTAGCAATTCTAGAGGCCAAGGCAGGGGTATTGCAAGTTTGAGGCAAGCCTCAGCAATTTAGTGAGATCATAAGGAACTTAGCAAAACCCTGTCTCAAAATGAAAAGTAAAAAGGGCTGGGGATGTGGCTCAGTGGTTAAAATGCCCTTGGGTTCAATCCCTGGTAATGAAAAGAAGTAAAATTAAATAAATTAAGTAAAACAAAAAATAAAAAATCAGCATGGGAAAATGTAGAAGTTGATAATAATTGATAAGTTAAAAAAATTCCAGCTGGAGCAAACCTACAGTACAGGGACTCTTGTGTTTTATACATTCCATGATAAGACACAAAAGACAACAACTCCCTGTATTGCTCATTGCAGGGCTGACACCAGAAATAATATAGTTTTACCAGTTACTAAATTTTATTTTCTAAACAAGTAACAAAAATACTAGTTTCTAAGGGTGGAATTTAATTATAAACATTTCATTGGAAGGACTCCCACTTTTGCTGAGTCAGCCTTTATGGAGCTTGTAAAAGCTGTGCAGGGGTTATGTGGCATTAAATAGTCACTGAATAAGCCATGAGCATCCCTCATTGCTCCATAGATACCTAGATCTGACTCAATCTCTCAGCCTCTCTACTTTTGAACACAAGGGGTGGGGGAGGAATCTGCATTTGTGCTTCACAATAATACAAATATATGAAGCACAGTGCCTGGCACAAGCAAAATGCTGTTAACAAATAGTTCTGAGATTGGAGATTTATAAATGTTTAACGAACATGTCAAGGGCTTTAAATAACTACGTTATTTAAAGAACTATGTGTTCTCATATATGTATATAGAAAATTTATGTCAGATTCATTCCATTGTCTTTCCTTTTCCTGTTCCCCCTCCCTTCCCTTCATCCCCCTTTGTCTACGCCACTGAACTTCTATTCCTTTTTATATCCCCTTGCCTTATTGTGGGTTAGCTTCCATAAGTCAGAGAAAACATTCGATCTTTGGTTTTAAACCCTTGAAAGAATAGAGGAAATCCTTGAAAAAAATGACCTTTCTTTTGTACTAATATTCCACAGAAATTTCATATCACCCAATTATGAATGCAACAAACTGCAGTAGCATTATTGATAATCTATAACTCTGCACAGGTAGAAATCACAGAAAGTCATTGTACAGTTGCTATGGATATGTCAAGCACTTAAGTTCATACTACATCAAAATTGCAGTAGTTAGTAAATCCTAGAACCTGTTGTGTAGTTCTTAAAGAATAACATGCATTATACCCCATTTTTAAAAATTGTGATTTTAATATAGGAATCCTTCATAACCTTGAGAATTTTGTCCTATGCTTTTAAAATCACTATTCTTAAAAGTGGAGGCTCTTGGGCTTCCCCAGAGTGCCAACAGAGTCCATGATACACACAAAAGGCAAAAGACTCTGTATTTACTTAGAGGCTATTGGTCAAGAAAGCATCTTTAGGAATGCTGATGGGGATCAACTTCTTCAGAGTCATTTTGAAGCTAAATGTATGCAATGCTGATCTCTCAGTAATTAACTGAGAAAGGGTTTCAGCAGCAATGAGGTGATATTGTAATAGAAGTATATTTACATATCAATTGTTCTTCCTCTATTAATTCCTCTAACAAAGCCATCATTCCTGACTATGCTCACCAGCCGATTCACCCCAGAATCTCTGCCTTTTCCCTAACTCTTACTTTAGCTGCCACAAATGACAGAAAATATCAGTCTTTGCTTGCTAATTCTGTGCATTCAGACCACGTGCAGAATGTATATTTTGGTACAAATTTTTCTCAAGCCTAAAATATATGATTTATAAGGCTTTTGCAATGAGAATGAAAGGATTCACTTAAAATTGATTTCTGTAAGCTCTAATTATACAGTATATTTCATAATAAGCTTTTCAAAAAAAATCTCAGCCTAGGAACAAAAACTCTGTTAGCAATAAATTGTCACTACAATGATCAGTGTGCCAAATTTAATTCACAGATAAATAAAAGGAAACCTTGAAAGCTAAGCAGAGGTCTCATATGAGTGTAGGCATTGTTATAACTCTGTGATAGTTAAGAAACAAGCCCTTGCATGACATTTCAGAGGGTCTTGTTACCTTTATGTTTAAGACATATTTTAGCTGTCTCCTCTGGTTCATGGTCAACTGGTGTCTCCCCTGTCTGGAAACAGACACCAGCTGCTGATATTGGCTGGCCTATGTGCCCCCAGCACAATTTCTTTTTCAGAAATCTTAGCCCTTGCTTAGAAGCTGCCACAGTGGGTTGAATTATCCAATCCCTGTCATTAAAGGTGGCAGCCACGCACTTGAGAATGATGTGGGAAACTCCGGTGAGAGTGATAATTAAACTTGGAAAATGAAGGGTCACCTTCTTTCATTCAGCTCATTGGGTTTGGCATCAGAATAATTCCAAAACAGCAGGAGATATTCTCCTCTCAGCATGGCAATATCTAGGTGCACACACATTATTTCTACGGGTTCAAATGGGAATGCCATTTTAATTGTATTTAAAATGTTACCTTTGATAAGGGGAGTAAAAATCTTAGAAATTAGTTCTAAGAATACAGTAAAAGACTAATGAGTATAATCTAAATGGGGAAGAATTAGAAACAAGAAAAGCAGAATTGTTTTCTCAGAAGAAAAAGCATTATAAAAGAAGAAAACTGGTGCTAGGGAAATTGAAAAGAACATTTAAATGTGTCTCTTCCTTCTACTTGACTGTGGAATACAAAGCAAGGGGTTTCGTCTCAGCCTTCTTG
The DNA here is from genome assembly GCF_045843805.1 of Urocitellus parryii. NCBI lineage: Eukaryota > Metazoa > Chordata > Mammalia > Rodentia > Sciuridae > Urocitellus > Urocitellus parryii. Next base: position 77,425,371 of record NC_135541.1, read on the forward strand.
TCCACTTACTGTCATTTCTTGGTGGCCACTGTTATAACATCTTACTCCTATCCAAGGGAGGGCAGAAAACATGTGATCTTAAGACAAGCCATTGGTAGGAGTTATTTTTCCAGGAAAATGAGTTTTTTTCCCCTGACACATTGGCTTATCATATAGCAATATTTGAGAAATTATATTCTGTTCTGGTGTTACATTAAAAAGTAATACTGAATTTTTAACAGCAACATAGGCAGGTGCTCTAGAGAATACTATTATTATACAGAAGCATGAATGTTAAAACAAAATGTCAAGTTCAAATTCTAACTTTGCCATACATTAGATGTACAAATTCAACATGTTACCAGACCTATGTGCCTCAGTTTCCTCATCTATGAAGCTAGGAATATAATAGTATCTTACAAATTTGTGGAAAGATCAAGTGAGTTTAAGATCTATAAAGATGTTATAATACTATCTATCATGAAGTACATGTTCACATCATCCCCATTATCATTATATTACATATTCAGCATCTAGCATAATATTTACTACTATATATATAATCAAGATTATATATATAACCTATATAATAAATATATAGATTATATATATATGTGTGTGTATATATATATAGATATATTTGTGTGTATATATATATTTGTGTGTGTGTGTGTATATATGTATATATATTTCTTTTTATTTTTGACCATTGTTTGTCCATGTCATTCTGAGATAATTTTCCCAAAAGATGTGAGTCCTTCAAAAACAAATATCTCAGCCTCATTGTTCTGAAGAGTTAACTATAGTAAAGATATTTGCAAAATATAAGCCTATGGATGTTTAAATAATGTAAAATATTCTGAATAAGCAGACACTATAGATGTCAGATGACACTTGATAGTTCCCTCCATATCAGAAGGATTCCTATTTTATCATATTTTGTTTCAATGTAAGAGAGAATTTAATAAAAAATAGAGGTGCCTTAAATAGAAAAATCTTGATGGGCTACGCAATAGTTTCTATCTATGTTCTTTTGTAAGATTTTGCAGGTAATCAGGTTACGGGCAAACATCCATGAATTCATCAGATTTAACAGAATGTATTAATAGAACACTTGAAGTGTTCTCTTTTTTCTTTGAAGGAAATATACAGGAAAATCTTTTCCACAGCATAAACATACATTACACCCCAAACCTCAACCTCCATTTACTACCAGCTCATTGGAAGAAATAATGAGAGATAAAGAGAGGAGGAGGAGAGAGGCGGGGGGGGGGGAGGGAGAGGGAGAGAAAGAGAGAGAGAATAAATAAATGATGTTAATATCCTAACATAACTGAAGAGAAAATACTGTGTATTACATTTAAGCCTGATTTTACTACAGTAGTTGTGCACAGTTCTTTAAAAAATAAAAGTTTTATAAGAGATAGTTGACTCATTTAGTATAAGAGTGCTAAAATTATTTGGTAAATTATCTTTTGCTGAAAAAATATAAATAAAGTACATAAGATATACTACTTCAGCCCTGCGTTTATATTTGAAATGATTTATAGTCTGCAATTTATTCCTAAGGTCGTCACCTTCATAAATACCAGCCATATAGAGTGAAAACCAACTCAATAAAATGAGTATTTCATTTCTCTTCCTTCTGCTTATGTAGATACTTCTTCCATCTACATGAAGCCATTTATAACAAAGCCTCACATTGTAGGGGTTTTATGAGTTCTTGAGCTTCTTTTCTTTTTTATCTTTCTATGCATCAGCAAAGCAACTGGCAGATCCTTTAATAAAATATATTATTCACATTAATATTTATAAGCCTATGAATTGGATGTTTAAATAAACATTCACCAACTTACGCCAATTCTCTTGTTTCAGATGTTAAATCACACTTACATTGTCTGGAAAGTCAGCCTTTAGTTCAGTGACACTTTGACACCAATATGCAGCTGTTTTTTCACTGATCAGCTCAATATTCAGGAAGGAGCTTTGTCCAGGGCCATACATGGGGCCAGAGGTGGTCCCCCGGATGATTCTGGGTGAAACATTTGTCACGATGTCCTGATGAAAGAGTAAAGATATTGGGTCTCCTTTTGGTAAAGAAAACTTACGATTTTTATTATACACTCATTTCCATCTGACAATATTTTAGCAAGTCTCTTTGCATGCTTGTTTGTAAAGAAGAATTTCTAACATACTTTAAATTATAATGAATATATACTATTTCCAAATGAAAAAGTTAAAAAATTGTTAGCTTTAGCAAAATTAATTCTTTTAATTCTAGGTTTAGCATAGTGAAAAAAATTTAAATTTCCTGACATCGGTTTTGGGCATGCACAATTTAATTTCTAATTAAAAAATAAATAAAAGCATGATAGATAAAATGTAAAAGCATCACTTCATTCTATTTAATCTGAGTAACTCCAATCATAGTTTAACTCCAATAAGAAAATGTGTGCAAAGAAAAGAATATATAATTTTCCTCAAAATAATTCCAGTGTAAGTCAGCCAAGGAATACATATTAGAATTATTGGCTCACCAAACTAACAGGTTCTAACAAACTAACTGGGTCAAATTATCTACAGCATTGTAACTATACATTCACATTCAATGAGAAGAAAGTCACTTTTCTCTAGACTGAAATGAGAATATCAATAACTTCCTGATAAGTATAAACAGTAAACAGTAAAATTAACTTGCTTGTTAAGTGTAATTAACAATCCAGGACTGCTTCTAAAGCTGTATTAACAAAGAAGAGCAACATTCTTCCATTACTTAAAACTAAAAAGAAACAAAGAAGGAAAAATGTTTCTTTTGCCAACTTCCAATTAAAATTAATTTTGAGTAAAGGTCATTTAGTTAAGGATTTATCAGAATTAGTCTTTTAAGTACCCCTCCTCACCATCTTGTCACTTTTAGTGAGATAACATGAACCCCCATTAGTATATAGCAATTAAGGTCAATTTACATATTTTAATTAAGAACCACCCCATATAAAACAATTAGCGTAATAGGCATACTAACTGGATTTCATAACATTTGGACGTTTTTCCAACTAGATAGACAGGAAACCTTAATTAGCATTAATTAGTGCTGATCTGCATATGTTTGATAAGCCATACCCTTGCCACAAAAGATTATTTATTCCTGAATCTGCCAAATGCTACAGTTGCAGAGGATAAAAGGACTTTTCTTCACATTGCATGTTAATTTCTGGTAATTTACATTCACTTTTACATTTGAATTACTATATTATAAAATAAATGGTATAAATGTTACAATAAGCCTCCTTAAATATGTACATTTTAACTTATAGGAATTATGCCTGTTAATTTTTTACTAATTAAGCCATTCCGTTTCTATTGTATTTGTGCACAACATCACCAGCCTTACTTTGATCTGCTATTGAGAAACCATGTTACACAATCTTAATGGATAAAATGACAAATAGAGTCACTTCAGGAAGCTCAAGGCTGGTGGATTAAATTTCCATCTTGGCAAATGCTTAAATGTGTGCTCTGTGCATCTACAGGTGGCTTTGTACAGTTCACTCACTAGGTAGTCTTAAGTTGCCACTATGAGATGATAATTCTGTAAGTGTTTCCTTTGAATGAGGCTGCTTTTCTTCTCTATTCTGGTTTTCAAGACCTTTTAAGCCTTAAGGTCCTTATTTTCTCTGTCCCAACTACTACTCCAAATGCTTCTCACCTCAGTAAGTCCAACCTATGGTGTTTTCTGTACAGAAGTACTTGGCCAATAAGGTAAGCAGAGTCCCTAATCAGTTTGACTAGCCATTAGCCCTGGTGCTGGAAATGATGTAGCTCCTGATTGAAAGAATTGCTTTGAAAGGTCTGGAAGCAACATTACTGGCTTATTCAACAAAGCTGATTTATGTGTCAACAGCATCCATACTTTTGTCCTTAAGTTGCTAGCTTACTACTCCCTTTGAGAAGCCTTGCTGATTTGTCCAATTCCTTTGGGTCTTAACAGCACATGCTGACTCAGAGCATCACAGTAGTATACGCCTTCCTCAGCTGGTACTCTTACTACCCTTTATTGTTTATTTTCCTGGCCAAACCTTCCACTAGAGAATTTTTAAGGGAAGAAACTGTCCCTTATTTCCCATTATATGCCCTGCTGCTAGCCTAATTTTTAGTAGATAACACAAATAATGTTTTTTTAAGCAACCTAGACTAAATTCAAGGCACTAGAGTACACCTTGTTCTGAGGCATGGGAACCAAAGGTATTTATTGCTGGCTCCATTCTGCTGCTGAATAGACAGGTGGTTTGGGTTTATATTCCAATTTCAGGTGCAGGTACTTTGCTTAGATTCTTTCCTATTAATGCATATCTCTACAGCTGTGGTCCTTACTTGCTTCTCCTGATCTATCAAGTACCCCTCTGCTATAGCTTAATTCAGTCCCCTGGGCCCCCGACTGTAGCTAGATTCTGTATGGAGTGCTGTGCTGCAGAATGCCCACTGCTACACTTCTCCCCATCCCAACGTAATTCTGTGTCTCAGTGGAAGGCTGAGTGCTTCAGCTTCATCGTGCTACAACCTCTAAGACCTTCCTGATTGCAGAGCCATATTGAAGGGTATTGCTGATCTAGCAAATCCAAATAGACTGGACACATTCAGATACCATCCAACTTCTAGTCTTGTCTGATTGATATGGATTTGAATTCTTAACCTGAGCCATGGTGAGCTGGAGTATTTCTTAGCTGATGAGTCTGTCAGGACCTTAACCTGCTAAGTTTCCTCTTGTGTCTGCCAGACACTAGGACCATGTTGTAGTTTGGATCTGGAATAGAATGCCCGGAGGCCCTTGTGCTTTTGGGAGGGGACAAAAAAATTATGAGGTATAGCCTAGATGGAAGAAGTAGTTCCCTAGGCGTGTGCTTTGAACATTTCATATTGTTTCAGTTGGGTCCCTTCGTCTCTCCCTTCCTTGCTTCCCAGCTGCTATGAGGTGTGCAGCTTTGCTCCACCTTGAAATCCCTGCCATTATGCTCAGCCTCACCACAAGCCCTGTGGGGTTAAGTGACCAGGGACCAAACCTCTGAAACTGTGAGCCAAAAGAAATCTTTCTCCCTTTTTAGTTTATTTCTGTCAGGTATTTTGCCACAGCAACAGAAAGCTGATTAACACAGACCACATCACAGTATGTGAAAGAATTGTTTTTAAATATATAAAACATAAAACACACAAAGAATTTCACTTATATCAAGAAAGGAACAACCCTATAGTTCAGGAATTCTAAACTGGATGCTATATAGAGTAACTCTCCAAGTATTATGCCAGTAAACCATAGAAGCCAAAAGAGTCAATAAGCTTGTCATGTTAAAAGAGGTTGACTCTCAAGAAGGTCAAGAGGAGTTCCTGGAGAGAGGAGGAAGTCACTCAGGACCTGCAGCAGGGTCCTTGGGTTGATGGATAAGAATTTTAACACTCACCATTTCAGAGACTTAGACACGGGTTTATTGAAGACTTATCTTCAAGGGAGAATGTGGGCAATCTCAAGAAAGAGATGACTCTGGGGTAAAGCAAGGAACTGCACTCAAAGGAAAATGTGGGCCTCTCAAGGAAGAGACACATTTGGGGGGTTCCCAGCTCTTCTTCTAAAGGAAACTTGGTGAGTTTAGGAATGAGACCAGTCTGGTGATCTTGAGATTGTTTATGGTGGTCTGGTCAATCTCTAAATGCATAGGTTGGCATGGTCTTCATTATTTGAGCTACAGATAGTGTTGGAAAGACCCTTAAATTATAGGTTTCTCAAAACAATGTATCTCTCTTTAATCCATTTATTGGGATGTTAATTAGCAATACACAGGTAGATTTACAGATCTGCCAGGAATTTGGAAGTAACAGGGCATAGGAAAGAGACTGGTTTAGGGAATGACAGGCCTGGAAAAGTATGCAGAACTTTTGAGTTAAAATCTTATTCCTGCCCTTCCTTTATACTTTCTTTACTACCTACTTCTTATTTCTTGTATCATACCTCAAGCTGACAAGATTTAATTGGAGGACAGTTAAGAAAAAGCTTCTTTATAAAAATGTTCCCCCTATTGACCCTTAAAAGCTAAGATTCTACCATTGAGGAATTTTCCTTTGTGTGTTGTGACATAAGTTTATTGTCTATGTTTGAGTTGCTCTATTTTTCTCTTCTTTAACTCTGTGTTAAAATGTAAATATATTTTGAGAGGGAGATCAATGATCTCCAAGCCAAGATAAAGAAGAGAAGTGCAAAGCAAATCAAAGGGAACTTTTATCTACTCTATACCAGGAATGTTCACTCCTTTGTGCTGAGTTCATCTATGATACAGGATGTTTCATTAAACAGGTCAGCTTTTCTTTCTTTAATTCAAGAAAAGGTAAAAAATAATCATTGATAACTGCCTATATTATATAGATAGCCACTGTGTAGAATTTGTTAACTATCAGTCCATTATTAACTTCATATATATTTTAAAATTCAGCATTTTCCAAATTCAGCTAAAGTAGCAAAATTCTAATACAGTCACTCTGTAACAAATCAGTAATAGAAATTTTATTATAGGTTTATTTTTCAAATTGAGTGATGTTTGCTACTACTTTGTCAAAAACTTCCTTCCTGGACTCTAGAATTTTTTGAATTTTTAAATTAAGTGAAAGATGAATGAAAATGTGGATATGACCAATTATTTTTGGTTATATGATTAGAGTTAGAGTTTCAATAATTGGGCAATAACTTACTAAAGCTTTTGACCTGGGAATATTAGAACTTCACTATGTTTCCATAAGATAATATTTTGCTTTAATATTTAATAGCTAAGTCATATTAGTATTGCTTAAGGGAGTTAATATAACAAAATAAACATATTCAAGAATAGTTAGACTAGAAAAGGTTTCATTCCTGATAATAAAGACGATAGATGGCCATAACCCTAATCCTCAGTGCATTAACAATCTTCAGATTTTAAAAATAGATATTTGTAGAGAAGGAAGAGTTAGGTGATATTTTTGATCTATGTGCCAGTCAGTGTATAAAACCACAAGTTGGTGACCTCCTAACATTTGAAATGATGATAGTAATTTTTCAGCATTATTAAGGAGATTTAAATGACAGACATCCTGATCATATTTGCTTAATGAAACATACTAATGTGATAAAACCATTTACTTGACCCCTCTTATCCTTAAAAAATAGTATAATGTTTCCATGGTTACTACTGAATTAAAATTGTCACAATGGCCACATGAAAATAAATAGAAAACTTTGCCAAAATGTCATAGTAAAAAACTAGAAAAAAAATTGGGGTCCAACAAAATTAGATGAAAATGAGCATTAAATTTTGCAGAGTAGATCATAGATATTTATACCACAATGGATACATTTTAGAAACATACTATTCAATAAAAATGGCAATATGTAGAAAAATATATAGAATGACATCTAAAGCAAGTAAAACAAAACAATATATTATTCAGTGAAAGAGTCTAATATAATAAAACCACAAATGAAAGGCTAAAGAAGAAATTGGGGATGGTGGAGCAAGGGGAGCTTTCCAAAAGTATTAGTGACATATACTTCTAAAAACACTTTATTCTTGACTTGCAGAAGGGTGGTAGAATGTAAAATCTGTTCAATGAGATATAGAGTAGTAGAGTTGGTGTTATTAGAAGCTATAGAAAAAGTCATATCAGTTTATCAGAAAACCTGTAACTTATATCCAAGGGATATAATTACTTTTTTAATTTCTCAGATTCTGCCATATTTTTTGGGGAAGGGGAGGGCTTAAAAAGTCTTTTTAACTATTTGGTTCTATAAATCAAAATTTCAAAAATGAAAGATACTGCAAGTCTAATTATTTTCTAAAATATGTCCCTTTCTTTATAAGTAAGATTTAACACTATGTTCTTCCATAAAAGAGGAGAATAACTTTGCAAATAAGTCTAAAAGGAAATATGGTGTTACATAATATGCTTCTCTCATCATAAATTTGTCATTCTACTACCCTGGGACTGCAAAAATTCAACATTGGCCTATTATCTAGGACAACTTCACTTTTATGAAAGAATTCTCTGATACTTTTGTTAATTCAAAAGCTACAACTAAATCCATTAATATTTGATTCTTCCCTAAAATGGTAATCAGAAAATCTTTGCTTTTTAAAAAATATTTATTTTTTAGTTTTTTTAGGTGGACACAATATTTTATTTTTATATGGTGCTGAGGATCGAACCCAGTGTCACATGCATGTTAGGCAAGCACTATACCAATGAGCCACAACCTCAGCCCCATAATCTTTGCTTTTTTTGAGGGGCAAAATGGGAAGAATGAAGAATATTTGTTCTTAATGAATATTTTTCCATTTTAGTGACTTATATAAAGATAGCACTCAAAATGTGAGTTAGTGATAGTCTACCCATTTACATTAGGAATATTTATCTACCTGGAAAGCACAGTAAAGAAGAATAGCATTGTTATCCTAGAAATATAAATTATCAAATAAGGTATGCAGTTTAAATTACAGATATTTACAGAACAAATCTTTCATATGCTTTATATTTGATCACCACAAGTCTACTATCCTACTACTACCAATAAAACAGAGGCTTATAGAAATTAAATGACTTATGCACTCTTGCACATCTAGTAAGCATTAGAGTAAAGAAAGAATTCAGGTACAACCATGTGATGTGAATAATAATAACTATTAGCATTTGGAGGATGTAATAATAATTAGAAATATTTTTGTTGCATGACATGGAAGTCAACTTAAACAATTAATTTTTTTAATTGGAGTATAGTGTATCGACTTTAAGGGAAGGGAATATTCTACATAATGCAAGGAAGCAAACATAGTTATACCTCAAGAATGTTTCTGTCTTTTTTCTCTGCTACTGTTTGCCTATCTCTTCATTCTTTCTCTGCAGAAGCTTTCCTCTGTCCCAGTTTTTATTTTTTATTTTATTTTTTTTTTAAAGAGAGAGTGAGAGAGGAGAGAGAGAGAGAATTCTCAATATTTATTTTTTAGTTCTCGGCGGACACATCTTTGTTGGTATGTGGTGCTGAGGATCGAACCCGGCCGCACGCATGCTAGACTAGCGCGCTACTGCCTGAGCCACATTCCCAGCCCTGTCCCAGTTTTTATATATATGTATGTATGTATGTATATATATATATATATATATATATATATATATATATATATATACTAGTAGACATATGACAGGCCCCAAGTTGACAAGTTACAGGTACAGCTATTCCCCCAAATTTATAATCTGTTAGGTCTAATTTTAACCCCTAGTAGTCAAGATTCTGAAAGACTTGTTTCTTTTTGTATTGTTTTGTTTCTGTGGTGCTAGGAATTGAAACCAGGGCCTTGTGCATGAAGGCAAGCCCCTCTGAGCTAAATCCCCAGACCATCTAATAGACTTATTTAATTACCTGTATTTAGCAAAATGGAATCATTTAGGGTTCACATAGGTGCTCATGTAGACAAAGATTGAAAAACCAGCATTTGGGAAACTAGTATTAGAGGAATATACTATGCTAGAGCAAGTCTGTGTATATCCATGATAAAAAATTGGATGAAAATATCATACGGACACACATCATAGGCAACTTGCTGTACAACAGAATAACAGTTTCTTCTTAATAAGATGGAAAATCTTCATAGTCTTGACTCAACTGTGCTAATCCATTCCTTATCCTGTGGCCCAATACCTTACAAGATGAACACTTTGAAGTTCTCCCACATTTTAGACTAAGCTGTGAATTCTGTAATTCTGATGAGTCTACCAACCGCTAAAGCCGGTTGAAGGGTATACTCAGTCTTAAGTATATACACATGGGGAAGTGTATACTTAGTCTCAGTCTTGGGCTGGACTGAACTGACTGAGTGGATAGACTGTATGCAATAAGGTAAAATAGTAGAAGAGTAGGAAGGGAAAAACAAATGACAGTTATACACTGTGTTTTATAATAAAAAAAAAAACAACTTATGACCTGATAAGGCTTAAAGAGGGGAGAGATGAATGAGATCTGACTATACTCAGTGTCTGCTACATGTCAAGGAAGGAGTTTAGTACTCACCCTGGGCCAAATGTCCCTCACATATTGGATGCTGCCAAGCACCAAGAGATTGTGTTATCTTACACAGAAGACATATGAAAATTAATTTTCTGAATATCATTCTTATATGACTGATACATACTCGTGTAGCCTTTTGTCCTTCCTCTTTGCCCTTTGCAAAAAGCTTGTGATTTTGTAAACTAAACATTAAAATGTATGGATTTGTTTTTCTCTTTGACCTCATCTATAGAACTAGGAAACAGAGAAATGGCTATGCTAACAGAAAAGTTATAGGATATTAAGTCAGGTAATATAGAACAAGCCTGGCATCTAATATTTGGTAAATAGATATTTATTAATTCATCAACTCACCAGATTCAGAAACAGTCAATACAGAGTTGTACAAGCTCAGGTGCTTGGCTTTATAAACCAGTACGCAGGCAACAGTTGGGGAAGCAACCAGAAATGAATACCAGAACATTGTATAGAGTTGGGTCAGATTGTAGAGACTCTTGAATAACTGTTTTAGGAGTTCAAACTTTTTTTCTGCAGCCTTTGAGAATCCATTGTGCTCTGTCTCCTATTCAAGTTATTAATACCAGTAGCTCACAGCAGCTGTGCATTCAGAGAGATAAGTTTTACAAGAAACAGATGAAGAGCTTTTTCTGTGCTGATATCAGATGGATTAAAACGTGATTAATCAACAGACAGACTGATTAAATTATTGGGTTCACTGTTCAGATAAGAGGTTTTGGATACACTCTGCCAAACTGTAATTAACTTAGAAATTTCTGCTGGTCTGCTTATAAGATGATCATGTGATATGCTTTGAAGAAATCTTTTAAGGCCCAGAACAGCAGCTGTGAAGGTACAAGCATGAGTAAGTTCTAATAATTATTAATTATCTTCAAGTATTAGAGCAGAATTTTCATTGAAAATAGTAAATATTTTTGAAAATCTTTACATTTTTATAAAATTTGTATGAACCCACTAGTTTTACTCTAGAATCCACTGTATATGAAATGACTGCATTTTTTTAAATGACTGCTTTTCAAAGAACTATCTACAAGAATCAGAGAAGAGTTTTCCATTTCTAAAATATGTTTAACAAGATATTGAGAGAATTTCCTTGAAATCTACCAAATAAAAGAATACTGGGCAGGATTTTTCAAAAAGATACCCAATGTACTGATGTCAAAATAAGAGTTTCTGAAAGGTCAGAAAAAATAAAGCAGAGATCAAGGAGGGAAAAAATAGCTCTAGGGTGGGATTTGCCCTCAAGGTTCCTGCCAATCCCTGGTGGCTCTGAGAGGGAGTTGTAGTTGCTTGCAAATACCTGAGACAACAGACAGGGTCAGGGAGCATGCATGGCAGTCGGTAGGTTAAAAACTTCCACAAAAGAGAAACTGAAATTTATACTCTCAATTTGTGAGCTAGAAAATGACTCCCGTAATGATGAAGTTATGGATCTATCTCAGCCTTAATATAGGTGAAAGAGAAATGAGACTCTCCTAAGAATTCAAACCTATTTACATCCTAAAACCTCAGACAAAAAATCGGTTTAAAAGTGGTTCCTTGTTGTGATGTTCTTAGTGAGTAGAATCAATGCCAACCCTCTCTGGAAGAAGGCACTTTACTACAAGTTTCAAAAACTTCCCATCAATAAATTTCCAAGGAATATAAACCCACAAAAGAAGAAAACCAGCAAAGAAACAAAGAAAAAAGACATCACTGGTGAGAGTCAACAGAAAGAGAAAGCCACAAAATCAGATCCACCAAAAATGTGTCTACTGAATTGGTCAGATATACAACATAAAGCTAATGCTTAACATGCTTGAATAATAAAAGGAAATTGACTGTATACTCAAAGAAAAAGGAATTCAAAACTTTTATTTAAAACACAATCAAGTTGAAGTCCTAGTAATAAAATAATTGGGAAAAGTAAACATGAATACTTTGGTGTAAACAAGAGGAGAATCTTATCAGCTGAAAAATATTTGTCAGCTTGATGTTATGTGAAAGGCAGGTCCACACGTGTGTCTTGAGAGACATGGAGTAGAGATTAAGAAAAAAGAAATTAAACTGGAATTCATAAGACAATAATGGGGACAAACTGGGAAAGGTGATATTTCCATATTGTTAGGACTTGATAGAGTTGATGAAAGACATCAATCTTCAGATTCCAGAAAACAACAGAATCTTTTAAAAAAGTGATTTCTGAACAGCTTGTAATACATAAAGCACCAAAAGGAAAGAGTAACCAGGAGAGGGGGGGAACACCAACAAAGGAAAGGCACATGAACAGCCAACTTGTAGGCAGTGCCAATGGAAGCAGAACAAAGTACAATTTTTTTTTTTTGTAAAGAAGAAATGTTAACTGAGAATTGCATACTTTCAGCAAATGAAATTTAAGAATGAAAGTGAAAGAAATACATTTCAAACAAAAGTTTGAAGTAAATATCTTATGAAAGAGAAAATGAATAAATTCATGCTAATTCATTAGGATGTGTGTGAAAAACAATACTGAATTATAACCAGAACTAAGCAAATTGAATAAAAAATATAAATTGTATGATTATACTTACATGATGTGCAAAAATAGATGAAACTAAAGAATATGTTGTTTAGGCATAAATAAGTGGAAAACATGCAAAAGCAACAAGATGATTATTACAAAATCTACACTTTACCTCTTGAGGAAAGATGGGGGGAGATAATTGAGGAAGAAGAAATAATGTATCAAAAGCACAGGACTATCTCATAACCTGTATCTTAATTTGTAAAATGAGAAAAAGGTATTCATTTTATTATATCTTAAACTGAACATCAACATTAAGTACATTCGTGTATGTGTTCTGGTTGCTGGTGTGGTCAATTGGTCTCTCGGCTACCTCAGTCGCAGTGGGTAGAGACACAGAGTCAACACACAGACACCAGGAGCTGATGAGAGCTGGCAGGTGACAATAGGAGGACACAGCATGGGGGAGAAAAAGTTTGTTTCTGTGAAACTATTCAGTTAATGAAAAATAATTCATTATATCTGCAACTGATATAGAATGCATCTTCCAATAATACATAAGCAAGCAGGTTATACAACATCTAGAAACCAATCACCTTATGATTAATGTAGCTGTACTATGAGGAAGCTCTAAATATTGCTACGCGGTAAAAGGCAGACTGGAAGGATCATTGTCCCTATGAAAAGGGGGCCTTATGAGTTGGGGGTTTCAAGCCCTGAAGCATCTGACTCTTGGTTTCCTGGCCTGGTAACTTGGCAACGCTGACCTCAAGCCCTGAGGATGTGGTTTCACTGAAGGCTGGCTAGAGCAGAGCACCCTGTCCTGCAGGTGTTCCTGTCAGGCCTGTAGGAGTGTAGGTTTTCCTAGCACTCTGAGCTGCTTGAAGCTGCTAGCTGTAAACTGAAAGTTATTCCAACACATTAGTAGGTATACTATATCTTGTTGTTTTTAAAAAAGTTATAAAAAAGTCAGCAAGCAGAAAAATGAAAAGGTATAGAATGTAAACTTGAACAGTATTCTGGAGTCAGCTCCAAGACTGGTATATTCTGCCTCAACATTACCATCTCTGTTGATAAGTGACTCTGAATGATCACTTAGAAAGGGTACTGATTCTAGTCCTTCCTTTAACAAAATCATGCGGTTCTATGATGGGATCCTGAACGTCACTTATAGCTACCACTAATTAAGAGTCATTTACCTATACAACTACAAATCATGCAACTTGGAAATAGTTCAGATTGGAGTCATTGATCTCTAAAACCCTTGACACAAATTTGTGATTCAGAGGCAATCTCAACCTCATATTAAAATGACTTCAGGCAACAGACAATGGAGTTTTGGCCGTCTTCAGGAATTTTCCTCACCAATATCTTACTGATTAAAACAGGAAGACACAGAATGGGGGAGAAAAAGTTTGTTTCTGTGAAACTATTCAGTTAATGAAAAATAATTCATTTGAGCACATATACAAATTTCTCTAAGTTGAACAGTTATAACATTTAATAATTAAAAGAAAAAAGTTTAAATTCTGTTTTCTCATAAGTCTGATACCACTACTCAGTGGCATTCTAATATTGATTTAAACTCAATATTAGACCATAAAGATGATTATATTATAATTACAAAAACACTATTTAAAAATGTATTATGTCCTACAGTTAGCCTTGACAAACAATTACTGGATCACATTCAACTGAATACAAAAAGCAATCTTTATCACAAGGTTAAAATTAGCCTTGGAACAATAAATGCTTTCAAAGCTATTCTAAACTCCAAACTGCTTTGCAACAGCCTCTTTTGAGGAAATGCAAACAAGTAAACTGAAGGACACTTGAAAAACTTCCTGCTCCTATCTTCTATATTTTTAAGTTTTTTTTTAAATTCCATAAAGTATAATCATGTTATACCTAAAAGATGATCAATATGGTTTCATGTGGAAAGGTATTGTAAATTAAAGTCAAAACAAAAATGAATAACCAAGCAAACAAAGAAATCTAAAAACCTCTGGATTTCAGAATGTGTTATTCATGGTAGGACTCTTTTAATTATTAAGGCTGGCTTTAAGGCAAAATTACGGGGAAAACATTATGACAAAGTATTTGCTTCTTGGAGTAGACACTGGAAAGCAAATGGATTTGTTAATTGATTTAAACACAGTATTCTGAGAAATATAATTTCTTGTTCATTAATCCTTCAGGAGATAGTAATTATATGTAGATTTTTACGTTAATTTTTACATTAATTAAGTTAGGTAACAAACGACTCATGTTAGCTACAATTCCTCTAACAAAAGTATAATCAAGATCAGATCCCCAAAAAGGTGAGCAAATGAAAAAAACTGGGTATATTCAAAACCAAATATTCTTATACAATGACCTCAAAATAAATTGGTTCTTGCTGGAGATTTTAAAATAAAAATCTTCCTATCACTTTGAGTAAAATGCTGATTTGAGACCCTACCACTAGCTGCTGAAGTCACTTTGGACATCAGTAGAGGGTTAGAAGAACATTATGGTAGTCAGTTTTCCTTTGGGCTATAATCATGGTCTGATAATAAATATATTCAAAATTAATTAATTAAATAGCAATAGTAACAACAATAAATATATTTTAAGTAGCAGTGAAAGTCACTAGATGGGCATCCAATGCTAAGATTTTAAAAAAGCATTCCCAATGAGAGCTTATATCTGCATGGTGCCCTGCCATTATCATGTGGGCTTTCACAGATACATTTCCAAAGAGTGTTCTCTTGGTTATTTGGAAATAGATAGGGATTATATTTAGCCTGTGATGAAACCAAACTTGAGGAAAGACAAAAAAATTTCTTCATGGTGCTTCATAAAGCACCTAAGCATTTTTAAGATACATATATGACTTTCTATAATCCATTATAACAAAAACCTGTTGAATTCTGACCTTTTAAAAATATGTTACCTATTAATTAACATTTTATAAAAATAGCTTATGATATATTCATTTAGGTTAATGGCCTCCAAAATTCAATATATATATATATATATATATATATATATATATATTCCATCAACAAAAGCAAACTTTTGACCATATATCTCCATTGAAAAATTTACCAAAACAGAAATCAGGGGGAAAAGAGAATAAGAATGTACATATTTCCATACTTTTCTATATCTCAATGTTTTAGACACTTCTGAATCTAGAATAGATGTGACAACATTAAATAAGATTCATCTGGAGAGTAAAAACTAGAGGGATCTATCCAGAGAGGAAGCTAAGAATCTGCATTATAAAGGGAAGGGACAGGAGCCTACAGATAAAAAGTTAGTAAGACAGTAAGTATTTAAGGACTTGGAGAGAACAGATCCTTGTCACAATTACTCTGACATTGTCACATGAAAGCCAGTCAGACAAAATTATCAAAGAAGCATGTTTGTGTTCCAATGAAATTTTATTTGTGGATGTTTAAATTGTAATTTACATATATGTATTGACTGTTTTTCTCATTGCTATTTACATAAAATTCATTATAATTTTATACCACAATAGTATTCTTGTTTTAATTTTTTCACTATTTATGCAACATTCTGAATGCATTTCTCCCCCCCAAAATTCATATTTTGAAACTTAATCATTAGTGTGATGATGTCATAACATCATGGTTAGGTAGTGAGGGTGAAGCCCTCATGAATGGGGATTAGTGAACAGAGAGAGAGAGAGAGAGAGAGAGAGAGAGAGAGAGAGAGAGAGAGAGACCCCTACCTCTTCCACCAAGTGATTCACTGTAAACCAGAAAGCAGGTTTTCAGCTGAGACCAAATCTGCCAGTGCTTTCATCTTGAGCTTCTATAATTGTTAGAAATAAATTTTTGCTGTTATAGTGGTCCAAATGATCTAAGACAATATAAGACTGTAAACACTATTCTTAGCTCATAGGCTGTACCAAAGTAGGCAGGAGACTAGATTTGGCACACTACCTGTAGCTTGTATACCCCTTGTCTCCAAGAGTAAGGGGCAGAGTAAAGAGGAAAGCCAATCAGGACCGCAGACCTGGGTGAACCCCATTCTTCTTTCCTTGCCAAATCACAAGGGTAAAAGATAAATAATAGTCAAAGATTATTCCGTTTCTACAGATTAGTAGAAAATAATTCTTAAATTGCTTGATAATAAGTAGAATTGATAAATAAACATCAATTCAATGCATAATAACTGATTCTAAAAGAGAAATTTATTGAGGAAGACCATTTAAAATTTTTAGAAAAGTCCAAAATTACTCAGAGTTGTCTCCATTGTCCTTACGGCCCTCTGTGAATAGTCACCACTAATGTTTAACAGTAGGAATTGTTTCAGCAAAATGGTATGAAGAAACTGCCTTTTAATATATCAACCTCATTAGGAAAGAAATGTAGTGTTAATATCTGTAATGTTTGATAGCACTACATATAATTATTTTCAAATGTAGGTGAGGGTTACACAAACATCATGGATCTCCAGAAGCTTTTTATCTGACACATCTAAATGTAATAAAGGGTCATGGTTCTGATTACCAAGGGCTAAAGAATGAGTAATTTATATACTGCAGGTCTACAGAAATATAACTTGTCTGCCAAAACAGCCCTCAGGGAAGTTAAAATTGAAAAGAGAAAAGATAGATAAGTAAAATGCCACTATTTCCTCAGAAAAATTCTTATGGTTATGGTAAATTTTTTAAAAATAGTATTATTGTTACTGATTTTTCTAGTAGTAAAAATATAGTTATTAAATCTCTGCTAAATACTTTCTATACAGAAGAGAATATTGAAATTCATTCATTAGCATATTGTGAAGTTTTTATTTCTCTAATAAAATTAAATTTTACTAAAGACTCACAACTTAGATTGTGGATACTAACCAAGGCACCATAATATAATCTTGTAATTGGGTTATAATATTTTGGATCAATTTTTAATGGGAGTAATTTTGAGTAATCTTATTTCTTTTTTGAAATGGTTATAAATCTAATATATAGAGAAATGTGGATGATTGTAGGCACCTTAGATACAGCCAGGAAGGTCTCTGAGTGTCGACTTAGATGAAGAATATGAGGTGGAAAAAAATATTTAAGTGATTTCCTATCACATGGAAAAGGATTTCTAAGGTTATATAAAAGGGCTCTGCCTTTAGCAAAGTCATATTCATTGTTTTCACACAAAAAACGAAGGATAGCCATATACACTTGACTACAGACATGGAAAGATCATTTTGTTGATGGTATTGAAATTAGAAGAAAGCATTCCATTGCACTGAGAGTTCTGATCAAGAGACACAGGTTGATCATAATAATTAGCCCAAACTTTTCTTTATCTATTTCCCCTGCATTTTTGAGGAAATATTTTAAAAGAATATGTACAAAGGCAGTATAGCATATAGGTTGTAGTTTACTGTTCTTATTGGTAAAATGAATGCAGTCAAAGATAACATCTCAAGAAGAGTTCCTTTTAAGCATTATTAAGGAAAAAAGAAGCAAGTGCACTGAGATTGAATAAGGCAAAACAAGGGAAATGTGAAGTGCTCACACAAGTCTGTGGCACAACACAGATATTTATTATTATTTCATGGTCTTTTGTGCATCAACATCCTTTCCTCCTTCTGTAGCAATAACATATGTAATAGAATGTTGACGTACACTTTATCTTTGTTGACTGGATGCTGGGTATTAGAAAGGCTATATATATCTTAAAGTCATATATATGCACCAAGATACTGGGGGAACTCTGGTTAGCTGTATTATTTCTCCTCTATTTCATATATTTCTGTTCCTACTCTTATTTTTTTCCTTCCTACTACATAATTTGAAAATAATTTGATTGTTAGTCTAGCTTCTTTCTGACACAGGTATTTAAGTTATAAATGTTTATCTGAGTGCTATTTCATCCAAGATATCCTGATATTTTAAGCGTATATTATTGCTTAGTTCAAAGCATTTTTTATTTACTTTTTTGTGCTTTATTCCTTGACCTCTGAGATATTTATAAGTGTGGCATTTAATTTTGAAATAGATGACATGTGGGAATGGGGTTCTATATATCTTAAGGTGATTGGTTTCTAATGTAATAAATCATGCTGGAAACACAGTCTGCATGGTTTCAAATTTAAAAAAAATGCTTTTTATATTGATAATATTGGTTAGACATGTGTCAAAACTGATCAATTTGTGTACTTCAAATATGGGCATAGCTAAAATGCAGTGACGTGACGTATGCCTGTAATCCCAGCAATTCAGGAGGCTAAGGCAGGAGTATCACAAGTTCAAAGCCAGCAACATCTAAGAGAGGCACTAAGCAACTCAGTGAAATCTCTGTCCCTAAATAAAATACAAAGAAGGGCTGGAGATTTGGCTCAGTGGTTGAGTGTCTTTAAGTTCAATCCCTAGTACCTAAACAACAACAACAAAAAGTGTATGTATTTTATTTTGCTTCAATTTTACATCAGTAAAACTATGAAAAAAAATAAACAAAAAACCAAAATATATGATCAATAAAGTTTTCCCCAAAGTTGCAAATCATAGTCTGAATCCTCAGTGTATTTTAAAGAAGAGATTGCAAAGATGAAGGTAGTAGTCCAAGGATAAGATAAAGAAAAATACCTAGAGTCGGGGAAGGAGACCAAATGGGCTAGATAAAGAATCAAGGTCTAAAACCATTATAGGAATGTCAAAGCAATGTACTTAACAACATAAATGCAATAAGGAATCATATTTATCCTAAAGCACAAATAGAAAGCAGGAAAGGCAGAATTTATCAGCTGAAAACCTTAATAGAATACCACTGCACCTTTATTTTAACATAGTTAAAGGAGAAAGGAGATGACACAAAAAATTATAAGTATATTAACAGCAAATTAACTTTAAGAAAAAAAGAATGTGATTGTCCCACTCTTCAGAGCTGTTCAGAGTACTGCCTTCAGTTTTGGGAACATTAGAATACCTTCAGTGCAAAATAGGGGAAAAAAAGGTATAGAGATTTGAAGTAATGTCTTATGAGGAACATATAAGAAATAAGCATATTTAGCTTGGATAATGTAACAGAAGGGACATATAGAAACTATTATCACTTATCTGAAGGACAGCCATAATGAGGCAACTTTAGAATTTTCCTAAACCATCTTAAAATAGGATAACCTGCACAATAATAACTACCTAAAAGTATTTCAAAAGCACATTTTCTAAAATCCAAAGCTATTTAAAGAGGCAACTGGTTTTCTCAGAGAGTTCATCTTCATAGTGCAGTGGATACCTACCGCATTCCTGGTCTGAGAATGTGCTTTCCTTCATCCACTAGGCTGCAGATCCCTGCCCCTCCCCTCACCATCATCTCGACTTTCCACACAACTTTTGCTTGGGTCTGGGGGCAATACCCTCAGATGGAGTCCAGACTTGAGTCCAATGTTTATTATATTTTCTTCCTTAAGAAAATGCTTTGTAATCTTTGGG
This sequence comes from Urocitellus parryii, assembly GCF_045843805.1. NCBI lineage: Eukaryota > Metazoa > Chordata > Mammalia > Rodentia > Sciuridae > Urocitellus > Urocitellus parryii. The sequence continues at coordinate 77,445,372 of NC_135541.1, forward strand.
ATGTGAAGGGTATCTTCATATTTTTACTTAGGTTTAGGTTGTTGCAACCAAAATGGGACGAATATACCTATTGGATAGGGCACTAAGGAAGAGCAAGATGAAGGGAAGAAGAAAACAGATGATGGCCATCACACCTTTAAGTCCACCTCCAACTGGTACTTGTATTTGCTTGATTCTATTTTTAATAAACATCTATAAGTGCAGGATTTAAGAATTTGATCATAAAACTCTGACCATCTCCAAATTGCATTAATACAAACATCCTTAAAAGGAGAAGAAATCGGACTAAAACATTCCTCAAAACCCTTACTGACCCTTCATTGCTTTTTTCCAGATTTACTGAAAGACCTAAGTAGAAACCTTTCCAAAGAAGACATTCAAAATAGCAAACAGATATATGAAAACATGCTCAATAACACCAATCAGGCTAATCAAAACCACAATGTACTAGCATCTCACATCTGTTAGGATGGCTATTATCAAAAGAACAAAACACAAAAAGTGTTGGCAAGGGTGAGCAGAAAAGGCATATGCTGTAAATTGTAGGTGGGATTGTCTATTGGTGGAGCCACTATGGAAAAAAAAAAAAACATGGGGGCTCTTCCACCTTAAGCAGAACCACTACAGGATCCAGCAAACACACTTCTGAGTATTTATCCAAAGAAAATGAAACCATTAACTGAATCTTTGAATAGAGGTTAAATAGAAATGGAAGGTCACCAAAATGACATATTCCAAATCTGTAATGAAATACTCTAATGATGAACAATGCTGTTTGGTGAGAAAGAGCAGAAATATAATTTGTTTGTGCTCTAAGTGAACATGTAGACACTAACATAATGAAATGTCCAATTATACAAACTTTTTCTGTTAAAAAAAACTTTTGAATATATAACAGATCTATTTAGAATTACACAGAGTCTAGTTTTGTCAGATATATTAATTTCTGAGGACTACTGTCCAGATATTTAGAAATCTTTGATTATAGAGTTCAGGTAAATCAATTATCTTTAAAAAAATTTACAATTAATGTAACTCCAAACAATTAATATTAGATACTTGTGAACATACTTATTATTCACTTATTTATTCATTTAATAATAATTTAAGGCACAATAATTCTATATCAGTTACTATTCACTAAGATTAAAAAATAGGTACAAAATGAGTGATAAACAAAAGATATGTTATTCATATTTAGGTACACAGCGTGTGTGGTGGTATGTATTGTAGAAAGTGCCTGTGGATATATAATTTTGACATTTTGAATGTCTTTCTTAATTTTTAATGCATCTGAATGAAATGTTTATGCTATAATCATAACAAATCTTTGATATCCTTTTTCTTTTATGGACTTCTACAGGTTATGAGCAAAATGAAATTTCAATACAAATTTTGATTATTGAATTTTGGAATTATAAAAAATGACCTAAGTCTTACTTATAAAATGAATAAATTGGGTAATAAGATGTTGTAAAAAGAAGAAAAAAGAGCAAAAGGATATATTAGCAAAATTAACAAATATAATACAAAGAAGTAATTTAAACAGTATGTCTTTGTCACAAGAATAAAGTAGAATATAACTGGGGCCAAACAGAAGTCCAAAGCATGAAGACATACTGTATGTGAATCTGGTATGTGGTTAGGCTATGATATTCAATCAATAAAGAAATTTCACAGGATAGGACACTTGGTAAATAATTTACTGAAAAATAAGCTCAATTCATAATGATTTACCATACACCAAAATAAGCTCTAGATGAATTAAAAAGTACACCAATGAAAAAGGGGAGTTAGGAGGAAAAATACATTAATATATTCTAGAATGATACATATTAGGAAACTTTCTAAATATAAAAGTGATGACAATAAATTAACAAATGAATATATAAATAAAACAAATAAATGAATAGATATAGGATAAACTAGATTAAATAAAAATTCTAAACATCTGCATTTCCAAATCACATAATTCAAATATGATAGAGGAAAACCTACACAACATTTGCCACATGGGTTGCAATGTTAATATTAACATGTTAATATCTTGATATTCGGAAAGGAAAGGTTGATAGCTGCCTGTGGCATTTCCTCTGGTTTCAGAGAGGCAAACATTTTAGCAAAAAGCTATTTAGCAGATATTTTACTCTTTGTAGGTCTATCTTCACCACATGTATTCTGTAATTTTATCCCAAAAGCCACTATAAGTGATGTAAACTAATGAGTATGGCTGAGTTCCCATAAGACTTTATTTACAAGACGAGGAAGGGATCTGGATTCTTTCTATGCATCTAGCTTTTTGACCCGTTCTCAAGACTCAGAAATGTGCAAAGATCTGACCTCTCAGCAATACCCCTTGCAACAGAAACTCAAATAACTGATTTCTGATCCAAGCTAAATGAGAGTCTTGCTGAGGTTATTATATATTCATTGAACACTTGTACGTTATAGTTGTGTTTGGTAATTAAGTAATCAGTAATCGATGGGATATAAATATATCAAAAAATAGGAGCTAGATTCATACCCCTGGAGGGGTCATGGGCTAAAGAGACCCCAGAGCTCATAGGTTCCTTGAACCAATAGTTCATATCAATTTACCCACCTCACTAGTGACGATGCAAGTCCACAGTACAAAATGACAGGGGATCCACTGAAAGCAATGCCACAGCATCACCCCACTTCTATTCTGCTGTTGTTGAGCATACCATATATATCTGACCATGGTCCTTTACAAAGGTAAGTAACTTTGATTGGGGACAGACATAAAAATGGTGGGAACACAAAATTAAGAGAATAATTCTACAAAATGGGCACACTGGGATAACCCCCACATGATTTCTTAAAACTTACAGCCCTATCTGGCTTAAATGGTAAGGCTATGTCCATTCCTCACCAAATTACTTGTTATTTGCAGGAGAAATGCAGGCCTGAAATAATTTCAATAAGAGGAACGCAAGTTATCCTTAAGGGGGAGACTTTTGTAACCACTGTAAAAGATAGATCCTAGAACACAGGGAAATAAGGATAATTCCTCCTAATCACAAAAACTGTAAGAATTTATGATTAAGAATCCAAGTAGAATCAGTCACCATGAGCCAAAGTGACCTAGAATTGTCTTGGCAGTAGGGACTTAAAAGTCTGATCTAATCTGCTATCAATCAAAAATCAAGAGGTGGACCTAGGTGAGACTCTCTGGAAACTTCTCTGAGAACCCCAATAAACTGGAGAGGTACGTGGTCCCGTTCCTCTCCGAGAGGACCCATTCTCCCCGTTGAAAGTGTCTTCTTTTCCCCTTTTCCATCCTTTCTGATAAATTAATTCCTATTACTCTGAGTGACATGTCTGTAATCTTTCTGTCTTGAACTGCAAAAAATGGGATTTGAAGAGGAGCCTCCATACTGCTTCAGCTTTCTGGTAGACCCAATCTTACAACAACTTGATGATAAATCTCTGGGTTTGACTATCAACCCAAAATACAGGAAAGATAAATGCTTCTTGGATAGGTTAAATAGATGTGTGATTACAAAAGATTTTTTTTAAATCAATAAGAAAAAGATTAGCATCTTACTTGGAAATTGTCAAAAGATATGAATAAATAATTTAAAAAATTCATATGAAAAATAAAAAGAAAGCAATAAAGACATCTTTCACATCTTTAGTAATCAAATGAGTATATATACTAAAATGATATTACAGTTTTTACCTATCAAGTCAGAATTTATTTTAATGATAAACTGTATTATTGGAAGCATCAGGAAATGAGGACATTCATGGACTGTTTATGGGATTTATATTAGATGACTTGAAAGAAATTAGACAACAGAAAGTTACCCTAAAAATGTACTTTTGAAGTATAATCATAATTCTACACATTTATTTCTTAAAGGAGTCACAAAAAATATAAATGTATGTGCACAAATACAGCATATAAAACTTGCCTGACTAAATTCCCTCACACTCAGGAAAGGTCATTTGATATAGATCTGGCCAGTAAGAAATAATCTGAGAATTTCAGCAGTCAGGAAATTGCGAAGAAAAACCATGAGAGGACAATTTTTCCCATATGATTTTACTGATATGGCAGAAATTTTAAAGGACTAATAACATCTACTGCTGGAAATTGGGAGCACAGGGAGGAATGGATGCTTTCTTACATTATTCCCTAAATGAGCTATTAGGGCATTTTTAAAAGTTAATCTTCAACTTTTCTCAAAATTAATAAGTATATACTTTTGAATTAGCAAATCTTACTTATAGTACTATATTCTAGAGAAATAATAGTACAGGACACCAAGTAAAAATATTTTACAGTGACAAAAATTTGTGAAACCTAAATATCATCAAGGAAGAAACAGTTGAGATGGGTGCAGTGGCACACACCTGTAATCCCAGCTGTTCTGGAGGCTGAGGCAGGAGGATTGCAAGTTCAAATCCAGCCTCAGCAAAAGCGAGATGCTAAGCATTTCAGTGAGACCTTGTCTATAAATGAAATACAAAATAGGGCTCAAGATGTGGCTCAGTGTTCAAGTGTCCCTGAGTTCAATTCCTGGTAGAAAGAAAGAGAGAGAGATATAGAGATAGAGATAGACACAGAGATAGAGAAACAATGAATGAATTGAAAAGATATAGAAAACCTGAATAGACCATTAACAATGCAATTGAAGCAATAATAGGAAATGTAACGAAGATGAGTATAGGATCAGATGGAGTCACACCTGAATTCTGCCAGATCTTTAATAAATTAATGCTAGTGCTACTTAAGTTATCCCATGAAATAGAAAAGAGGAAGCTCTCACAAACTCATTCTAAAAGGCCCATTATCACCCTGACACCAAAACTGGATAGGGACACACCAAGGAAAGAAAACTATAAACCTGTATCTTTGATGAACATAGGTACAAAAATCCTTAATAAAATACTTTAGAATCAAATTCAGTAACACATTAAAAACATTATACATCATAATCAAGTAGACATCATCTCAGGAATGCAAAGATGGTTCAACAGTGGCAAAGAAATAAACATAATATACCACATAAACAGAATCACATGACAAAATCACATGATCCATGATCGTCTCAATAGATATAGAAAAAGTCTTGACAAAATTCAACACTACTTCCTGATAAAAATCCTGGGTAGGAATAGAAGGAATATACCTCAATGTCATGAAGATTATTTAGACAAAACTGAAAACATTTTTTTCTAAATCAGGAACAAGATGAGGATACTCATTTTCACCACTCTTGTTCAATACAGTCTTTGAAATTTTAGCCAGACTAGTTTTGGAAAGAGAAAGTAAAAAAAAAAAAAAAAAAAAAAAAAAAAAAAAAAAAAAAAAAAAAAAAAGGCTACTACTAGGAAAGGAAGAATTCAAATTACCCTATTTGCATATGATATGATCCTGTACTTAGAAGACATTAACAGTTCTACCAGAAGATTTGTAGGTCTGATTTAAAAAAAAAAAAAAATCAGCAACTGGACACAGGGGAACATGCCTATAATTGCAGCTGCCCAGGAGGCTGAGGTAGGAGGATCGTGAGTTTAAAGCCGGCCTCAGCAAAAGCGAGGCAATAAGCAACACGGCAATAAGCAACACAGTAAGACCCTGTTTTTAAATAAAATAAAAAAAGAGAGCTGGGATGTGGCTTAGTGGTTGAGTGCCCCTGAGTTCAATCTCTGGTAGCCCTCCCCCTGCAAAAAAAAAAAAAAAAAAAAAAAAAAATCAGCAAAGTAGCAGGATACAAAATTAACATACAAAAATCAATAGCTTTTCCATAGACCAATAATGAACCCACTGGAAAAGATATCAGGAAAACAACTCCATTCTCAATAGGAGGAAGAAAAAGAGCTGTATAAGGAAAATTACAAAGTACAAAAAAAAAGAAAAGAAATTGCAGAAGACATGAGAATGTGGAAAGACCTCCCATCCTCCCATGTTCGTGGATAGGCATAATTAACACTGCTAAAATGTTCATGTTATCAAAAACAACCTATCGATGATTCGATACAAACCCCATCAACATACCAATGGGATTTTTCACATTATGAAATGTTGTTATTTGCAAGGAAATGGATGGAAATGGAAAGATCATGTTAAGCAAAATAAACCAGACTCAAGAGAGATCAATGTTACAGATTTTCTCTAATATATGGAAGCTAAAGGGGAAAACAGAAGAAGAATCTCATGGAAAGCAAAAGGAAAACCATTAGGATAGTGGCCGAGGATCAGAGGGAGGGAGGAGAGGCAAAAGGGTAGCTATTGGGGAATAAATTTGATCTGATTACTTACATGCATATATGAATATGCCATAATGAAGCCTACTGTTCTGTATAATATGTACCAAATAAACAAATCAACTGGGAAGCACCCAGTATTCTATGTAATATTGAGAAATCCCTTTCTTTCCTTGATAACTCAGAGATTTCTATAATTTTACAAACTTTCCTTCAGCATATGATTCATCTAATTCATACTATGAGAAGTATATAGCTATTAAAAATTTGTAAATATTACTTAGGAATTTGTTTTCATTTGGCTTACATTATAGTATGAGAGCCATAAAGTAAAAAAATAAAATAAAATAAAATAAAATCACATGTATTATAAATATTTAGAACAATTTCTAAAATTGGTAAATTAGGCCAAGCCAGACCCCTGGCCTTGCCCACATTGACCCCTGCCATATGCTGGCTCCCCATCAACCAATGCGGGGCTCCCCTGGCTGCCTCCATCTTGGGATACTGCCCAAACTGTCATATTCTCTTCCACGTGGTAGCCGGCACCTTGAGACACTGGACAGGGTCTGGAGATAGTCGCCCACTGAACACCACAGTGCTGTACCTGAACATGGCACACAATACCACCACATGGCCCATCCTTGCAGGCCCCATATCTGAAAGTGGTTGCCTCCATCTTGGACTTCTTGGTGGCCATCTTGGGTTACCTCCATATTGGGACATCTTGGTGGCCATCTTGGGTTACCTCTGTTGCTGCCATTGCCATCCTTAGTTGAGGCAACTCTCATTTTGGGACACAGGCAGGGCCTAGAAGCAATATCAATGTACCTACAATCCCCTAACCATCACCACCCATACACACGCACACAGGCACACAGCCACCAACCTGGCACTGTGCCTAAGCTACAAGGCCAGACGGTGGCTCTCAAAGCCTGATCCTAATCTGCCTGATACATATCAGTCCTCCAAAACAGGTGCACAGGCCCCAGAGCTCAGCCCACAGGACCTCCAGGTAGATAGGCTTCTGATTGGGAAGTTGAAAGGGAGGGGGACGTGACAGATACAGTTTAGAGACAAAATTAGAGACCACGAATTGTGGGTTATACAGGCAATCTAAGGGGCTAAGACCAGTTGCCCACAAGTAAGCCCTAAAGGAGATCCTTGGGATGCAATCTTCCAAAGGGAGCCAACAAGTGCTATCCCCTACCTCCAGGAGTTCTCCCTCCAAGACAAACCCTCCCACACTAATAACCTTCTGCACCCTGTGGGCAGAAATACCAGCAAAAAACAGACAATCCCACCTACTGGATGAGAAGAAAAACAGGCAAGATACTGAACTCCAACAGAAACAGTAATTTAATTTTCTGTGAAGATTTTTTTTTCTTTTCTTCCTCTCTCTTTTCCCACCCTCACATCCCCAACATTTGTGAAATTAAGTGCTTTCCATGCATTAGGCTATTGAGGACTGGGATATCTGAATAGTATATTACGGTTTTGTATATTCTTTTATCTTTTATTGTTAATTTTTTTCTTTTTCTTATTTAATTTTTTTGTTTGTATGGCTTTTGTACTCTCTCTATTCTCTTCACACTTGTATGTTGCCAGACACTCTCTTTCTCTCTTTTCTCTTGCTACCACCAAGTTATTCTGATTTCTCATACATATTTACTAAGATTTAATACCTCTATATTCTCACTTCCTACCCCCTTAACGTCCCATCCTATCCCCCTATTCTCTCTTTGTCCACGATTAGAAACTATAGACTCTTTAACAAACCTATTGTTTATGTTGTAGATAATAATTGAACAGATCATTTCTGTCTATTGTGACAAAACTGTAAATGCCTTAATAGGAGCTATTTGGTTTAAGGATGCATATTGCTTGCATTAAGACCTGTTAATATTGATCTCCCTCTTACAGGAGAGGTATTGGAAACCTGCAGGGACAATATAAATCTAAAGGGAAGAAACTGTAATATCTCAGGTCCTCACTGCTAGAAGGGAAGACACATGAATAACATGAAAAAATAATGGAGGAAAGTACCCCAAACAAGCCAAGATAATACATTATTATAATCCATGGCCAGCACATTAGAAGAAATGTCAAGAGAAAGAGTTCAGAATGTACATGATTAAAATGGTTCTATGCAAACTAAAAGATGATATAAGACAGCAAAAACAAGAAACAAAAGACAATTTGATAAAGAGATACATGATCAAATATAGAAAAGAAAAAAGATTACTTCAATAAAGAGATAGAGACTCTGGATAAAAAACAGATCCTCAATATGAAGGAAATAATAAACCAAATTAAAAACTCAACAAAAAGCATCACCAACAGACTAGATCACTTGGAAGACAGAATCTCAGATAATAAAGATAAAATATGTAATCTTGAAAATAAAAATAAAGTTGACCACCCAGTAAAGATGGTAAGAAACCATGAACAGAACATCTAAGAATTATGAGATAACATCAAAAGAACAAATTTAAAGATTACTGGGATAGAGGAAGACACAGAGATACAAACCAAAGGAATGAACAATCTGTTCAATGAAATAATATCAGAAAATTTCCTGAACTGAACAATGAATTGGAAAATCAAATACAAGAGCTTACAGGACACCAAATGTACAAAATCACAGCAGACCTACACCAAGGCACATTTTAATGAAAATGCCTAGCATACAGAATAAGGAAAGAATTTTAAAGGCCACAAGAGAAAGTAATGAGATTATGTATAGGGGGAGACCAATTTAGATCTCAGCAGATTTTTCAGCACAGACTATCAAAGCCAGGAGATCATGGAACAACATATATCAAGCTCTGAAAGAAAATTGCTGACACCCAAGAATCTTATATCCAGCAAAATTAAGCTTTAGATTTAATGACGAAATAAAAACCTTTCATAATAAAGAAAATTAAAAGAATTTATAAGTAGAAACCCTGCACTACAGAACATCCTCAGCAAAATAGTTTATGAGGAAGAAATAAAAAATAATAATGAAAATCAGCAAAGGCAGGAACTACACTAGGAAAAGCCAATCAAGGGAGAAACCAAGTCAAGTTAAAAACCAAAAATAAGCCCAAATGACTGGGAATACAAATCATGTCTCAATAATAACCCTGAATGTTAATGGCCTAAACTCACCAAGCAAAAAATATAGACTGGTAAATTGGATTTTTTAAAAAAGTTCCAACAATAGGCTGCCTTCAAGAGACTCATCTAATAGGAAAAGACATCCACAGACTGAAGTTGAAAAGATGGGAAAAAATATACCACTCACAGAGACTGTGTCAACAGGCAGGGGTTTCCATCCTCATATCAGACAAAGTAGGCTTTAAACCAAAGTTAGTCAGAAGGGATAAAGAGGGACATTTTATACTGCCTAAGGGAACCATACATGTACAAGACATAAAAATTATAAATATATATGCTCCAAACAATGGGTCGTCTGCATTCATCAAATCTTATCAATTCAAGAATCACATAGACCATAACACAATAATATTGGGTGACTTTTAACATACCTCTTTCACCATTGGAAACAAAAACTAAAGTAAGAAACTATAGAACTCAATAATAAAATCAATAATTTAGACTTAAACATATATACAATATTTCATCCATCAATGAGTAAATAATATACTTCCTTTTCAGCAGCACATGGATCCTTCTCTAGTATAAACCACATATTATGCCACAAAGCTACTCTTAACAAGTATCAAAAAAAAAAATCCCAGAGATACTACCCTGCATTCTATCAGATCACAATGGATTAAAATTAGAAATCAATGATAAAATTACAAAATAGAAGCTAATCCAACACCTGGAGATTAAACAATATGCTATTGAATGTAAAATGGAGTGCAGAATACATCAGAGACGAGATTAAACAATTCTTAGAGGTAAATGAGAACTCTGATACAACATTTCAAAACCTTTGGGATATTATGAAGGTAGTATTAAGAGGAAAGCTCATTGCATGGATTCCATCTCTTAAAAAGAGGAAAAGTCAACAAATAAATGACTTAACATTACATCTCAAAGCCCTAGAAGAAGAAGAACAAATTAACACCAAAAGTAGTAGAAGACAGGAAATAATTAAAATCAGAGCTGAAGTCAATGAAATTGAAACAAACAATTGAAAAAATTGACAAAACACAAATTTGATTCTTTGAAAAAAATAAATAAAATTGATAAACCTTAGCCATGCTAATGAAGAGAAGGCAAGAGAAAACTGAAATTACTAAAATCCATGATGAAAATGTAAGTATCACAATGGACATTATTACCCCGTGTATGGGTATGATTGCATGAATGATGTGCCTCTACATGATGCACAACCAGACAAATGAAAATTCAGAAGATATTTAGAAACTATTTTGAAAGCTTATACTCCACCAAAATAGAAAATATAGAAGACATAAAAAATTTTCTACAGTCATATGATTTACCCAAACTGAATCACGACAATATACACAAGTTAAATAGATCAATTTCAAGCAATGAAATAGATTATGCCATTAAAAAAAACTATGAACCAAGAAAAGCCCAGGACCAGATGGATTCACAGCTGAGTTCTACAAGACCTTCAAAGGAAAACTTATACCAATACTCCTTAAATTACTGCATGAAATAGAAAAAAGAGGGCACACTCCCAAACTCATTCTATGAGGCCAATATCACCTGATTCCAAAACCAGATAAAGACATATCAAGGAAAGAAAACTTCAGACCAATGTCTCTAATGAACATAGATGCAAAAATTCTCAATAAATTTCTGTCAAATCGAAAACAAAAACATATTTAAAAGATAGTGCACCACAATCAATATTTATAGCAGCTGAATTCACAATAGCTAAACTGTGGAAACAGCCTAGATAGATGCCCTTCAATAGAAGAGTGGATAAAGAAACTGAGCTACACATACACAATGGAACACTATTCAGTCTTAAAGAAGAATGAAATTATGGCATTTACAGTATATGGACAGAGTTGGAGAATATCATGCTAAATGAAGTCAGCCAATCCCAAAAAACTGAAAGCTAAATATTTTCTCTGATAAGTGAATACTGATCCATACTTGGCAGAAGGCAAGGGAAGAATGGAAGAAGTTTGAATGGAGCAGAAGGGAGGGGGGATGGGTGGAGAGTGCGTGGGGGAGAAGATGGTAGCATGAGACGGACATTATTTTACCCCATGTATGGGTATGATTGCATGAATGGTGTGCCTCTACAGCATGTACAACCAGAGATATGAAAAGTTGTGCTCCATTTGTGTAAAAAAATTAAATTAAATTAGTGAAAAATTGATATATTAAATTTGTTTCTGAAAATAAGAGGTCATGATTTGTTTGATTATAATATTTCATTACACAGATACATGAATCAGCACTTATTTTTAATCTAATATGAATATTTAAAATTATCACTTTCTCCTATAAATCTACATAATTTCTACTTTCTCTCTCTTTGTATATGTGTGTTCATTCTCAAGCAAAAATATATTTAGACACACAAAAACAATCATTTCTAGAGATGTATATAAAGCGCTGATAGTGGAGTATAAGTTATCATTGCATTTAAAGTATATTTTCAGATTGCTTTTACTAAAGTGGATGCATTGTCTTCTCCTCTGGGGGTGGAAAAGGAAAGGCCTATCACATTAAAAGTTATAAAAGGTATATTGCATGTCAACTTGACAACAATTGAAGCATAGTGCTGTTATTGAGAGAGAGTCTCAGATATATATAAAATCCTAGATATAAAGAGTTACTGTCAATCAGCAAACTATACAGTTATTTAATATGTGGATGTATCTAGTTCTTCCCATTGCATTAAACTGTCTTATTCTTCTTTGAAAGTGGTGTTATCCACCTGAACACATATTCAATTACATTTTCCACTAAGGATGAACTGCTAAAATCAATGTGCACATAATAGACACCTGTATTTTTCTTTCTCCATTAGAGTTTAAGATTGCTACAATTCTATAAGTATTGACTGACATCATTAGATTATTTAGGGTGAAGAACTTGAGTCAAAGACACTGTTTCCTTGTGAGCAGTAAGATAGAAAATATGTACTTAAATTCCACACTTTTTCATCAAGCAAGGTTTCAATCAAATTCAGGTACACATAACTAAGAATGAATAGATCCATTAGTGATGATTAGGAATTCCTTTTATTATTAGATTATAGGCAGAAAATTTAGTTCTTATGGCATGAGAAGCCATTGAAGGGAAAAGTATGCATTTCTGTCGTGATTGGGAACCAAGAATAAACCAGTTGTACTTGTGTAGGGTGAGGTTCTCTCTCTCCTCTGCCTTTCCCAAACTTCGTAGTATGGAAACTGTTTTAAGCTCTTGTATACGTCTACACAGATTTATTCTCCTCTAGCCTCCTAGCATATTTTAACACATTTTAGTTAAATCTACAATCAATATTTTTATGTTTGTTAACTATGCAAATATTGGTCATTGCAGAACCAAGGAGGAGTCTATGATCTCTTTTTATTGTACTACTCTCTTCCCCAGTCCCACCTCAAATTCAATGTTCTTTCACTTACCTTAACTCACAGGAGGAATCATTCCACATGCATATTTAAACATTACATATTGTATACATGTATTGAAACACCACATAGTACCCCCAAAATATGTATAATTTTTAATGTTTTATGTATTTTTGAAAAATAATTTAATTTAAAGATTTGAGCACATGTTCTTACCTTTAAATCAAGGCAAAAGCTGAGGTCTAAAAACTGGATGTACTTTGCACAACAAAAGTAGAGAAATGCCCACAGAGCAATGCTCAGCTATCCCAGAAAATTTAGTTCTCATTAGAAAGATATAGGATAAAGGTACAAAACTAAATACACACACATGCACACACACACACACACACACACACACACACACAGAGGGATAAATGTAAACCTGGGGAAAGTATTATCAATACCAATATTTGTGGTAGGAACACATGCTAGTCTTTCTCCTGGACACACTACAGGCATGATCTGAGGTTACTGCATGGTTAGTCCTTTCTTATTAAAATGAGGATGATAAAATACATCAGTGATAATCAGACATTTACTGTGAGCACTTAATATGCTCTAGTAACTCAGTAAGGTTTTTCTTTGCTATATGTTAGAAGAGTACATGACACATACACTCTGAAATGACGATTATTAATATTTCACTATGACAATTTTGAAATGAGGAATGACACATCAAGTTTAAATAACTTATATAAAGACCATGGCTAGTAAATTGTTCATTTGGACTTTGTTAATTTAAGAAATATTGGATTCCTACTGTAACCATAATACTTAATAATATGCCTGTCATAATTTTTGAGCATGTGTTATATGTCAAAAAGTATATTTAGTATTTTAATAATTATGCCAATTAATGACTGTGTGGTGTTGGCTGGGCAATTCACCAACCCTTGTGTGACTCAACTTCCTTCCTGATAAGCATTGATAATTATAGTGTCTTTACCCCACAGTACAGTTGTAAAAAAAAAAGCATGAAATATTGTAGGAAAAATGCTTAGAATACTACCTCCTGTTTCATATAAGTGCTCTGTAGGTTGTTACCATCATCATCATATAAGCTCACTGAATTGTCACAGTTCCTTATAATAGAAATTATTTTATATGTGCTATCACTTAGTGGTTTGCTAGGAACAATCATTCCACATCCCTTCTTCTCACCCACCGAATGGGGCTAATAATTATGTATACTGCATAGGTTACTGTAGAGATTCCATGAATTAGTTTATATTCATTGCCCAGACATCACTCACAAAAATAATTTTAATCAGGGAGTCATCTAATTTGGAAGATGGGAGAATGTATGAGAGTGATAAATATATGAATATTTTATACATAGATGCCATGAAACTGTGAGGGCCCATGGCTCTTTGTATCCCACTTTTGATGCCAATTTTAAAATGACATTTTAAGTAGTAAGAAGAAACAGAGTTGAGCATTGGCTGTGGAAATGTATATGTGACCCTGATAGCTTATTAATTTTCTGGGCCTTCATTTCCTTAACTACAATATTATGAAACAAAATGAAAAAATTTAAAACTTCTAGCTCAATCAGATAAGGTTCAGTCAAATAATCCATATCATAATAGTATATGAACTATCATATTGTCCATTATATGAAAATTTTAGAGAAAGGGGAGGAGAGTCTAGCCAGATCCACTCCCAACTGTAATTCTAGCAACTTGAAAGGCTGATGCAGGGGATCACAGGTTCAAGGGCAGCCTCAGCAAATTGTTGAGATTCTATCTTAAAATAAAATAAATAAACAAAAAAAAGGACTGGGGATGTAACTCCATGGTAGAGAACACTAGGTACAATTTCCAGTACTGACAGGGGAAGAAAAATATTTGATTCTATAGTTCACATTCTTATAATAATTTTTTTTTCCTAAAAGTCCAACCAACTTTCCTGGTACCTGACAATGGAAGACATTTTAATCTGATTTAAATGTTCATAGGACTTATTGTGGGTACATCTCATTAGATTAAGTGGCAGGTTTCCCTTTCATATCCCAATGCCTCAAAAAGATCTCCTCTTATAGTGTATTTTTAATTCATTTCCACTTGTCAAGGGAGAATATCAGGTTTTATTTCAAATTTGTGTCATCCCATTGCTGTGTGATACTTGACATTACAAAATATGATGCAACTCTGCACATATTAAGCTCAATACAGTCATAAATTTGCACTCCAAGCCCTCATTGACTTTGATAGGGCTTCAACTTGTAGAATGATTACAGATCAAGCCATTTTGATATAATGTAATTTTTAAGTAGCTTTTTCCATAAGTAGAAACATGCTGGGAATAGTGAACCACCTGCACAGCACACACACAGCAGTCAGTAATCCTGCTCCTTGTCAAAACATTTTCTGCTCCTGTGTGAGTGTTGACTGTGGTGAGAGACTTGCAAAGACTTTATAAGACAATCTGTGGCCACACTCTACTCCTTATTAGCATAACACAGTTTGAGGAGCTTCATTAAAATCTACTCTTATAGAACCACACCTTTCTATCAGTAAACTAGCTATCAGTAAAACTAGTGACCTTCAATACATGCAAATCATAGTATCTTTTCCTTCATTTTCAAATCAGCTTTTGTTTACAAATGAAGATTCATTTTGCTAGGTGATCATAGTCTGAGCACACACCATAAATCATGAGGAGCACGGTGTGCAAATACATCTTTCAAGTTCATGCAGCAGTGATCTGCTACTTATAATCCTGAAGACAATAAGCATTTTTATCCAATCACCCAGAGTCTGAAGAAATTCAAAGAATGGAAACTCTTTGAAATATACAGGCTTTTGGATATCAAATTACCTTTGAAACCCCCCACCCAGAAGTATCTCTAACAAAATCCATTTGAAATACTGCTTCAATATTCTAAAAAATCAATAATTTAAACCACAGGTTGAACATTTTTACTGCTTCCACTGCAGACTGTCATTTTTCGAAATGAAAATGCTAATGATACCGAAGGGGAAAGCGCTAAGCAGAAGAGATGCATGAATGAAACCATGGATTGGCTAGACTTGCTGGTTTGATCTCTTTCTCCCTCACTCATCTGTGACAAAATGTCTTTTAAAATCAACAACTTTCATTTCAGTGTTTCTAAAAAACGCACTTCTCTGTTGTACATTACATCCTTCTCTATAGGAAGTGAAGGAATATGCTGTAGTGAGACATTTTATAGTAAATATGAATACAGAATGTAATACCAAGTAGACTGTATTATTTCAGTGTAATCTATAACGTTGGGACACCTCTAAAATATTGCACAGAGCACTGGGGAGAGGATAATCCCTTAGTGCTAAGGGTTTTCATATTCATACCACTGTACTAAAACATAAGCAGTGGAGGAAACATGGAAACCCAGAGCTCGGGGGAGTTCAATTCGGAAGAAACTTTTTCATTGCCTCTGCAATTTATTTGTTGTGTTTAAAGATTTAAGAAATGAAGGTGTGAGTTCAGGGTCATTGCTTTTCGTGTTGGGGTCCTGGCTTTCAATTTGCTTTGCCTAACATGCAATCTTGCTGGTAAACTTGGTGAATACTGAGGTCTAGTTGATTTTGTCCTAGAACTAGGGAATTTTGATTCATGGAACATAAAACCCTTGACTCAAAGAAGGGCCAAGCAAACAATGATCACCAATGAATACTTAAACATAATCCCTTGAGCTGTGGGACCCAGGAGGGAGAAGGTTGGTCCCATAAAATAAGGTAGCTAGAAAGGGTTCACAGTATATTTACTAACAAGTTTCTCAGTTCTTCCCTAAAAATCTATAGCAACCTAAATTCTTCCTATAGCAAAATGATGCCACAAAAAGATTATGGATCTGTTTCTACTATATGATAAGTCACATCATCTTTCTACTTGGAACTGCAAAACCACTGAACCTGACACAGAAGAGAGCATTTCAGCCTTTTCTGGGAATCTTCTGTGTTCAAGGCACTGAGCAATGGCTATATGGGACCTACAGAAAGAGGGCTCAAAAATAACTCTGCCTCAGTTTACCCATCCAATATGGGTCATGACATCTAACACAGTAAGTTGCTGGTAGCAAAAGACAAAATATAAATTATGTATTTTTCAAAACACCTCATACATAATATATGCACAATTAATATACAATGCTAGCTCCTTAAAGTGAGATAGACCAGGTACATAGATGACTCAGAAGAAAAATAAACATATTTAAATTAAAATGCAGCATGAAAGAGGCAGAAAGACTATATAGTGCGATAATGACACATTTATAATTCCATTGCAATATTCATCCTCTTCCTATTAAAGCAGGCAGTACTAGAACTCCAAAGGTTTAGAACACATCTTTAAAGAAAAGAGAGAGTTTTGAGAGAAGTTCACATCTAAGATGACACCTGAGGGAGAATTAAATTCCTGATAGGCAAGAAAGGGGAGGAAACTTTGGATGGGAGCACACTGTGTGAGCAAATGCTAGGACACACAAGTCACCTTTAGGAACTGTTCAGGGCATCCTTGGGCAGGTCTGGTTTAAGTAGTGAGTGGTCTATAAAACCCCATGCACAAGCATGGTCATCGTACTGAATAATATAAAGAGAAAACATGGAGTCTGAGAAATGTTATATATGGTTACAAAGGGGACACATGTAGGTTAAAACTCAGGGCTTCTGTTATTTAAACCTTCTTTTTAAAGAGGTGGAACAGTGAAAATTAAGACTAAAAGAAAGCTGGGTTGAGAAAATACAGGATATTTTATGTTATGTCAATGAATATGAACTTTCTTCCATTGGTAGGCAGGGACAAGTGATATCAAAATATATTTTAAAGAGGTAAATTTAAAGTACATTAATTATTGATTTCTGTGGAAACAGCTATGAAAATCAGACCATTTTTTTTTAGTGGGGGTAGTGAATGAATGAACCCTGGGGTTTTCTGCATGCTAAGCCACAGGTACTCTACTTCTAAACTAATTCTCAGTCTGGAAATCAGATTTTTTTTTTAAGAGATTCATGGGTTCATTCACTGTTCTACTGAGAACAAATGAAACCTTGAACAAAACAGCCAGTGTGGGGATGGAAGATACATATTTGTACAATGTGCTGAGTTTGGTAACTAATTCTGCCTGAATGGTCAAGGTTCCATTTCAGAGATAGAAGAAGATAGAAAGGGACAGGAACAGGGACAGGGACTGGGAGCAGAAGAGGGAAATATTTCTCTTGACTTTTTCTTCTCCTTACTGAAAGGTAAAAGTCTAATTTAAGTATAGGCTTAAAAGGATGAAACATTCCATTTTGGTACTTTGTTCATATGTGAACTCTAAGTTTTAATAAATTTCCTTTTCCAAGCTACATTAAAATGATTTGTTCCATTGTTGACTTTATTATTATTGATTATATTATTATAACATTAGCATTTGAATCTGTGAAGTGCTGTTAGACAGTTTGTTAACAATTTGTCACGATACCTCTGCTGGGTAGGAGGATGATACACATCATTATCATTATTATTAAGATTTTCTTTTACAGCTGGTACCATGATAAATGATTTACAGATAAACATAGCAATGCTCAAGTTATTTATATCAAGTTAATTAATCATATTGATTTAACATCCTGTTCTGTTATTTGACTTTTCCCTTTTAGATGTTAGTTTTAGATCTAATTTTGGAATAAATAAATTAAGTTCAAATTTCAGAACTCTACATTAGTCCCTATATCTCATCTGAAAAATTATTAACATTTTCAGTTCAATTTTAATAACGGCAGTTCCTCTATTAGAATGACCTTTTCCTTCCAAATATTTGAAGTAATTACAGTTAGGGAATAAAAGTATACAATGACAGTTTTCTTTTGATATTGAAAAGTCCTGCCTTAGTGACCTCATAGAACATGTTTTTCTTATCCTATGTTCACTTCCTTTGCAAAACAACCATAAAAAAGTTGCCAAATCAGAAATACTAGAGTCACTCTGAGCTTCTTCCTTATGCAGTCAGTCACCAAACCTGCCACTCTAATCTATGTACATTTCAAATAGATTCACTTGGCTCTAGCTGCAACCTCTGATCTATGTAATTTCTTTCCTACTACAATGGACCTGTCAACTTTATGAGGTTAGGGCCTCCCATAGTCCTCTCCACTCTGTCCTCATCATAGCTTGTCATAAATTACTTCTGCAATGAACATATTTTCTACAATTTTTCTACACTACTATCAAAGAAACCTTTCCAAAATGCATACTGCATCTGTTCTTGGTCTCCTTTGCATAGAGTTCATTCATTATCTTTCAAGGTTAAATCCGAGCTCTCTTGCAGAGACAAATGAGGCCCTTCATTGTGTGGTTCCAATCAAACTCTCCTTATTCTCACTACATCCTCCTTCCAATGAAACTCAACTTCCACTTCTACTGGGCTTTCTTTTTCTCTGTGCTCTGTATCTGCTGCTCATCCACAGTGTGCTCTCTATTCTTCCAATTGGCACTATTCAGGGCACCTTTTGGGTATCATCTTTTCTCCAGTGATATATCCCTCGTCTCCAGCTTGGTATGGTGCCTCCTCTGTATTTTTATACCTCTTCATTTCTGTCACTCTCAGACCATGTTTCATGAAAACATGTAAATTCAAAACTCATGTATATCACCTCTACATCCAGGACAACGTCATAATTCTACAACATGTGCTCCATAAAACCAAATTAAGAACTACAGAGAATGTAAAATATGATGAAGTATGCAGTGCTAAGAATACTGTAGAGTATATGGTCTGAGAGAACCCTGTCATCATAATTATTAAAACAAACCTGAACAAATCTATTAGTTTATCGAAGGCTAATTTCCAATAATGTGTAATTGGGGGCTCTTTGACTAGAGCTAAAATTCAGGTGAGCTTTCCTCTCACAGTTTATCCTGCTGGGTCTAGACTGATAGAATTATCTAGTAGCATAGAAGTATGGTGGGAACAAGTAATTCAAGAGTCTTAAATTACTTGTTCCCACCATACTTCTACCCTACTAGATAATTTTATCAGCAGTGTTCTTTAAGGCTCTCTGGCCATTTTTCAGAGGTTGCTTCTGTCCCCCAAAGTCCATTTTTGGCCTTCATACTATATCATTTCTTTGGGATAACTGAGTTAACTTGGTCAATTTTGGCCCTGCTGGCCACATTTTATGGAATAGAAAAGAAAAAGAAAAATGAGAGCTGCTTTATGAAGGCTGTAATAAAAAAGTACACAATGATGTTGATGAGTATATGAAGAATTTGGAGACACCATATATTGCTGGTGAGAATGGAAACTGGTACAACTGCTATGGAAAACAATCCAGCCATTCCTCAAGAAGTTAAAAATAGAGTTGTCATTTTACTCAGCATTTCCATGCCTGAGTATAGTCCAAAGAGAATGGAACACATATATCCACTCAAAATCTTATAAATGAATATTTAAGAAGTATTTATAACAGATAAATAGTGGGACAAATAATCATGAATTTATTAAAGAGTCCGTAAACAAAATGTGGTATATCCACAAGAAGGAAAGATGTTTTGATATATACTACAGTATGGACTATCCCTGAAAAATATTATGCTAAATAAGTAAAAGAAACTAAGTAAAAAGTCATGCATTATATGATTCTATATATATGAAATGTTCATAATAGGCAAATCTAGCAGTGGAACATAGCTACTCATATACCTTTGACAGAAGAATGGTCCTCCTCTATGGGGGAAGGTCGTCCTCTTCAACTGAACACACAGCTTAGGGAGGAAAGCACATGGAGCAGTGAGGGAGGAAGGGGACACCTGTCTAGCCAGCCAGATGAGTGGAATCAACCCTGGCAATCAATTTATTCTTATTTTGTTCATGTCGCAGACAGATCGCCCTCACATCCTAGAATAATAGTGATGGATGCATTGTTACTACAGAGCTCTCCCTTATGCACGGGGGATAATTACAAGGGATGTCTGAAATTATGGAAAGTACCACACCCTATTCTTTTTGTTTATAAGTTATGCTCCATGTATGTAGATCTTTATTTTATGTATTTATTTTTATGTGGTGCTGAGGATTGAACCCAGTGCCTCACATGTGCTAGACAAATACTCTACCACTGAGCCACGACCTCAGCCCCCAAATCATATTCTTTCAATATATATATATATATATATATATATAAAAGTTTAATTTATAAATTTGGTGAAATAAAAAATTAACAATAATAACTAATATTGACATAGCACAATTATAACAATATAATATGCTAAAAGTTATGCCACGTTCATCTCTCTCAAAATGTTTTATTATACAGTACTTTTCTTTGTTGTGATGATGAGAGAGTTAATGACACAGGCACGTAGGGTATTACAGTATTACACAGAAGTTACTAGAACACAAGCACCACAGCAGTTGATCTCATAACCGAGACAGTTAGTGACTAACAGAAGGGTGTGGATTTGCTGGATGAAGGAATGATTCACATCCTGGGCAAGATGGAGCACGATTTATCAAGATTTCATCATGCGACTCAAAGAGTATACAATTTAAACATAAGAATTGTTCATTTCTAGAATTTTCCACTTAATATTTTCAAACTGAGATTTACCATGGATAACTGAAACAGCAGAAAGTGAAGCTGTAGATAAGAAGCAACTACTGTATACTAAAGACCATGAAAATATATACCTTAAGAGTAAATTCTATGACATGTAAATTATAAAAGCAAGGAATTATGGGAGTAAAATTGATGGTTAACATTGCTAAATATTGTATTTATTTACTCTGAATTTTTGTATTGCAGGGATAAAACTACACAAAGGATTTGCAAAGTAAAGAATCTGTGATTAAAATCTCTGTGTGGTGTGTTATGTGTGTGTATATGATATGATATGTCATAGATATGTACACAGACATATGCATATACACAAAATGTTTCTACTTTTAAATAAATAGGTGGATGATGGATGATAGATTGATTAAAGACAAAGTAACACATGAAGTTTTCAAAATATGGCTACATAAACTCAGGATAAATAGAATTTAATCTTCTGATGGCTAAATATTAATAGAAACTACTAGGATTTTGATTGACAGATAAAACACTGACACTTATTTAGGAGAGATTTTTCTTGAACATTAGGCTTTTTAAAAAGTTCTTTAAAACTTTCATTGCAATGATAGACAGATCTATTTGTTATTTCTTTTATGCAAACCTTTATCACTTACAAGAAATAAAGTTTTTATATTATTTCTATGAGGAATAAAGTGAAAAATTGAGTGGATAAAGATATAGAGTGGTTGGAGTTACAACACTGACCTCTATCTGATTTTTCTCCCTCAGGAGATATATTGTTAAATAAGCAATTTCAGTGTTTAGCTTTGTATTCCTTTGGTAAATTCACTTTTCTGCTATCCTGCATAATTTCTTTATAAAGTTTTCCAAGACGTTATAACCTAAGACTCCAAATGGAATGAATATGATTTTCTACATTCTCAAAATTAAAAAAAATTTAAATTTTACCTCTATTTTTATACCTATGACTTAATATTTTAAGATTCTGCTCTAAAGGTTGAAAACACCTTTTATATTAAAAAGTGAACATTTTCATTTACTATGCATGTATAAGAGTAAAGCTAATTCAAAGATATTTTAGAGAGTACATAATGTTTCCTAACAACACACATTGAAATTCTTGACATTCTCCTTTGAACAACAATGGAAACAAAAATATACATATTTTTCCAATATGTATATGTAGATATAATTTTCTTGGACAATGAAGTAGCAAAAAATTTGATACTATTGTTCAATTAAGGCTCTCTTAACTTTTAGAAATCTAGCTTTGAAATGCTTAATAGTTTATCATGTTTTATTAACACAGAAGGGCAAATCAATCCAAGATTCATGGTGCACTTGTAACCCTTTGTTTCAACTGCAACCTAATGTTCTATTCAAAAATCTTATTTTGAAATCTGCAAAATATGGTGGAGTCTGGGTGGCAAATGGTAACAGAAGTAAGCATTTGCATTCAGATATTTTATGAAGAGGCAATGTGTATAAATCTAACTTCACCCATTAAAAACTGATATTCTTCAATGGATTCATTTAATTTACTTTATTATTTACTTTAATTTACTTTATGGGGAAATTTTTATGTTTGAATTTCAGTCATAAATGACTCTTTGAAATGTAAAGTTAAATTTCCAGCTATATAGAACAATAAAAACAAAAAATACTTCTATATCTTTTATTTTTGAAGTGCTCAAAGTTCTTTCGTGGTTCGTCAAACACCACTTGCATTCATTCAGAAATGAAACCTGCTTAATTAGGTATTGAAATATTCTGTTTCCTACATTTGATTAAATTATAAGCCAAGCTAGTTGCACAGGAAAATTGTAAAAAATGGTAAAATTAAAATCTTCTCATTACAGATATAATTTTTGTTTGTTTGAGATATTATCCATACATACGTGTACTATGTGTAATATTTTAAGGTTCATGGTGATAGAGAAATTAATAATTAATGAGCTCAAAGTTCTTATTTAAGTCTTCTAATCAGTCATATTTGTTATCTTCTCAAACATTCATAATAGGTATTTTTTCCTTAAATGTGTGGGATTATCCTATTTTATTTTGCACAAGAATGCCAAATAACACATGTTAAAAGGAAGAACTATAAAATCACGCAATGTGTAGATTCATATAATGTGAGATAGTGTATCAGAGGCAATGCATGCCAAGCAAGCAGCACATTTTACATTCTGACGCACTTTTTGAGCCTTGTTTTACTCACATAATTTGGGCTTCAGATGTATTTCTCAATTGCTCACTGCAGAATAGCTGCAGAACTGAAACAAAACCTTCAGTATAAAAATGACAACCCTTTTGTTTCCACTAAATCCGTATTCTGTCATGCACTGGCAGGGAGCTTCCCAGTCCTGTTCTCTGCCAGTCCTTACCAGTTTGCCAATTATACAAGCTGCTTCCCCAGACATCAGACACAAATTCCACAAGACTGCTGTGCAAGCGTACCCTAATTAACCATCAGCTTAATTAGACAATTTACTGTGTAATTAGCAGGCAATTAGTCAACACCTCTCAGATCTTATTGACTGCTGTGACAGCCTTTCCGTCTTTGCACATTCCCACATTCCAATACACAACAGCGACTGTGTTTCTAGCACTCTTAAACCCTGTACAACATGGTTCTGGATGGAGAAGTGGGTAATATTATATAACAAAGGAAAAAATCAATATGGAGTCTGTCCAATTATTGAACTGTTTACAAACATCTTTTATTTAATACCAAAAGTCCAATATCATAGATACTTTAGTACCTGCTTCAAAAATGGCTTTGGAACCCACTTCTTAATATGTTCTATTTCGTGTTTTAATGTAAAGCACTTTAAACTACATTTACTATAGATTATTCCTCATAACTGGGTATGCCTACAGTAATTTGAGCAAACTTTCTGATCTGTGTGTAGGAGATCTACTTGACTCAATTTCACTAATGTTAATAGCAGTTATAGATACAAATCCCTCACACACTGGTGGAATGTACTCTTGGGTAAGGAAACATTCTCTACATTTCTCTCAATCAACTATGAAAAGGTTTAGAAACCAGGAATCACAATCTGGTGTTTTAACACTTACATTAACACTTATTAATTTTACATGAATAAGCATTTTTTAAAAAGCTATTCTCTGAACCCATGGATGTGTCAAGTAACACCCAAAGCTCTTTGCAGTGCAATTTCTGACTCTTATAAAATACTTTCTGTCTTCTGGGAATTTCATAATTGGTAACTAATGAGATCTCAACTGCTATAAGGAAGAATGATGCTTTATCTTTTTTTTTTTCTTTCTTAAACAAAGAGGATACATTTTATTAAATGATTTAGAAGATGTAAAATCTTCCATTAATGAAAACAAAAAATAATTTGACCACTCTTTCAAAGTTTAAATGGCTAACTGTCATCTACATTTTCTGATATCTGATAAGCTTCAAGAAGTATAAACTACTTATGACAACAGAGTTATTCCTGCATTATTTAGCTTTTCCATTAGCAACATTTTTCTCTTTCTTCTTTTTGCATATCAGTGCCTAAAATTTTCAAACATGGAAAACGGTAAGAGGTGCAAGTTGGAGGAACTTGGAAAAGGCCATTGTGACTGTGCATCAATTAGTACAAAGTAAAGAAAAAATGGGGTGAGATTCAGGAGATAGAAGGTATATGGTAAAAATGAGTTGTATAAGAATTCAGGATTTTATTTTAGGGACTATGGGAAACCATGGTAATGCTTTAAGCAAAAAAAGGGCATAGTCTAAATTATATGAGATCATTCTGGTTGCCAGTAGAAATGCAATTGAGGGCAAGATTGGAAACAATGAGGTTGGTATATAGTACTTAGTGAGAAATGAGGGGGCTCTGATGTAGGTAATTCTAGTAGAGAAGAGTAATTAATTTCTATAAGATTATATAACTATTAATGGTTTAGTCTGTTATAGAGATTATAGTAACAAGGATTAAAATTTTCATTGAAATAGTCATTTATATGTTATAAATTATTTCTGCTTCTCTATTTAAAAATCAATCTAAGCATCACTAGAATAGTATAAGGAAAGCAAAAACAAATTCTGGTCTGATCTTATAAGTGAACATGCTGAAGTTTAGAGAAGTTAAATAATTTTACACTCCTATTACTTAAAAAGGGTTAAAAATTCTTCAAACAAAAAGAGGCCATTGTAATACTTCAATAATAACTACTGTAGACTTTACCATGAAAAACACAATTTAAAATTTAAGAGTATATATTTTACCCCTCCAGCTGTCTGCATGCAAGCTTGTTTCTCTATTTTCATTTAAAAAAAATAAAAATAAAAATAAAAATACTTAACAAGAGAATTTCAGCTACTTCTGGTTCCCTGTTGTGTATACAACCATACTTCCTTTCATATTGATCAATAAAAAATTTCAAAATTTAATGCCAGTTTTCTTTATTTCCCCATTTAAAAACTATATACAATGAAGTGGCTGCCTGTCTTATGCTGAGTATTTTAGAAGATCCAAACACAGTAGAAGACTCTTAGTCACAGTTACATTTTCTGTGTTTTCAGTTGCCTATTATCATTCATGGCCAAAAATATTAAAAGATTAAATTATTTACGAAATAAATAATTCATAAATTTCTTTGTTTTTAGTTTTTGTACTGGGGACTAAACCCAGGGGCACTTAACCACTACCACGTCTGCAGTACTTTTTTTTAAATTTAATTTAATTTTTTTTTTTTTTTGAGATAGGGTCTTGCTAAGTTTTTTTGGGCCTTGCTAAATTGCTAAGGCTGGCTTTGAACTTGCAATCCTCCTACTTCCGACTCCCAAACTACTGGGATTACAGGCATGCACCACTGCACCCAGCATAAGTTTTAAGCTACACACCATTCTGAAGAGCTTGATAAAATTTCATGCCATTCAGCTTTACCGTGTCCAGGCTATAAATCATCCCTTTGTCCAGAGTATCCATGCTGTATATACTACCTCTCCATTGGTTACTGGAATATAAGATTGACTACCATTTGGTGCTTTAGTTCAAGTAACCTTTGTGTAGAAGTCAACAATATAATACCTATGTCACTTACTTCACTTTATCTCATCATGTATGTATTGTATCATTTCACATCATCACAATTAGAAAACAAGTACAGTACAATAAGATGTTTCAAGAGGGAGAGAGACCACAATCATTTAACTTTTTTTGTATTATTGTTTAAATTGTTCTGTTATTAATAATTATTTTTGTTAATATGATACTATGTTTAACTTATAAATTCAATTCTATCATAGGTATCCATGTATGGGGTAAAAACACAGTATATTTAGAGTTTGAAATTATCTGTTGGGGTTCTTAGAATATTCCCCCCAGATGAGAAAAACTACCATATCCTATGGCAAGAATTCCAACCACCAGAAACACAAGGAAGAAATGGATCCTGGTGTAATGCTCTAAAGCCTGTCTTGCATTTGTGTTGCAGCTGTACTTCCCATGGCTCAGCCAATGACTGAACAGGGCAGGAATACTAAACAGCCATCTCTAAGAGACACAAAGACTCCTCAGTAGTTTTGATCAAGTGTGCTTAGAGTGCAAGCCATTCTTGGATGCCTCCCTCAAACTTTCCTTCTATTTCTTTTACTCAGAGCCAGACTTGTATTGTTATCTTATGGCTCCCAAACTTCCTCACCTCCCTCCATAATTTATCCCATAGGAATTTCACTAATAAATACATATTTAGTTTCATCTTGGCAACTGCTCCTTGGAAGACCTGAAATGATACCATTTAAAAAAAAATTACATGACACACACAAAATCTAGAAAAAAGATTCAATATGAGAGAACTTTTATGAAATGTAAGGTTTTTAATAATGCCTTTTCATATAATTAATGTTGTCAATAATTAAATTTTGACCTCGATATCAAAAGAGTATAAGACTGTACATTTTCACTGAGACTTTAAGGAATACTGGAATAAGCTACAAAAATAAATTTCCCCCTTGCAGTAACATCCAGGTGGATGACAAAAACCTGCTCAGGGAACTCTTATACCCTTTGTTCTAATAAGGATACACAAAAAGTTAAGGACATTAGTGATTAATGAAATGATTTCTTTGGAGTACGCTAATGGTGTGTTCTGAATCCCTCTGCCATCCCAAGTCACAAGTCAAGGATTAAACAGATCAGTCAGTACACTTCATATGGGCACCCTGCAGTTCTTCTTTTCCACTTTGGAGAGATGGCTCACAGTGTACTGTGTCCCAATCTGTTTGATACATCAAAAAGGTGAGGTGTCACTTGACAACTGCTAGAAGATGAACTCAAAGAAATGTACCTTTATGACAACAAACCTGTATTCTAGGATTTGTCAGGATAAAGGACATGTAAGATTTTCCTCTGGTAAAGGACCCCTATAAAATAAGATGCTATGAGGTCTCAAGCTCTACTATAGAGAAAAGCAAACAAATCTCAGCAGAGGAAAGTTAGGGTGTTCAGTGTGCTCCCACAAGTTGTGCAGGGAGTAAGCCATGACCAAAGAAAGACTCCAAAGAACCATGGGGGAGTTCCCAAGAGACCGGAAGAATGTTTGAAGAATGCTTGAAGAATGTTTGAATGTGCCTACAAGAATGTCTGTCTCTTTAAGAAGAATATTGGCCTTGTATAAAATTATATTTACCAAGAATGTGAAAATAGATTTCATGCTAGTAAAATTTATCAATTTGATTTCCATATTATTGCTAAACAGGGAAGTACTCAATCAGCAGTGCTATAGATCCCTTCATTCATAAGGCCTGAAGGTCATAGAACCTGACTTCAAGAAGCTTATATTAGGCAAGGAAAAATTAGCCAACTTTTAAAGAATCATTTCCATCTTGTATCAATTCAGTAAGACTCTATACAAGCCCAGAATGTGGAGAAAGAGCAATTAATTAACACAGCTACAGAGGACACCTGTTGTCAGTGGTCTTTAAATATTAGAAGAGTATAAGATGCCTTCTTATGAGTGAGGAATGGTAAAACCAAGGTAAAGATGATAGAAACATAAACCTGCTGAATAAAGCTGTTTTATCAGAAAAGAATCTTCAGGAGGGATGAACTGAAAGTTGTTAAAACAGTGAATGGAGATGTGCTGTGATCAACAATGGCCTCCAAGTTGAATTATGCAAACCCTCTGTTTAAAACCTCTTCATAGTCCCTCTTATCTACACAATCACATTGAAATCCCCAGATTAACAGGAAGTCCCTATTGTCTCTACAAGTGCTTATGCCATTTTATGACTATGCTGAATTTTAAATATTCTTGGCACCCTCATGATAGATATCCACTGCTACATCTTCTGTCCCAAATAAAGACACAAGTCAAATGTGAAGTTAATTTTCTTGTTTAAAAAAAAAAAAGGGATTGGGGATGCTGCTTATTAAGCAACATTTCAGTCAAAAAATTTTCTGTTGCCTTATGTTAACATCATAATGCACATACTTTCTGAGGTAGAGTTTAGGTTCTCTATAACAAAGAGTAACACACACACACACACACACACACACACACACACACACACACAATCCCAGGCAGTGCCTAAGAAACGTTTGAGTGAATGAGATTTTTTTTAAAGGAAATAAAGGGAATTGGTGAAATACTTCAGTTGCATTGAGTTTAGTGAATAACCTTAACTTAATACTTTATTTAATGACATTTTAAGGGAAGTTTTAACATTAATAGAGGGTGAATTTGGCAGAAGAGAAGCTAAAATCTGTTCCAAACATGAGATATTGTGGGAAAACATGCAAATGAATAAGCAGAGCATGATGCAAAGGGCAGTCAGCTGAGCTAAAGAAAAAGAAGCAGAGGAGGATGTAGGGTAAAAAAGAAATTAGTGGGTATCTTACAGGGCAGCTGACTGACTCTAACATATCAATAACTTCCTTGAGTTATTAATGTTATCTTGTTTTTTTACGCATCTTATTTCAGAAAAGTGGTGACTGAATATGAATCACATTGCAAGTTCTATAAGAAAATGAAGTACAAGGAGAACTATAATAGTACTAAGATTTGAATAAATCTTGTAACAAAATAGCCAATGTAGGTAGGTTCTTTATAAAAAAAAATGACAGTGGAGTAATCATGGTTTTATAAAGTATTTTTTAAGAAGGATTAAGAATATGCCTACATAGTAATGACTAGAATCTTGTTAAAAAGCAATAAAGAAAATACAAAGGCAAGGAAAGTATTATGGAATTCAATCCATCTTAATTACAACCAAAGATTGCTTCATCTACATATATCCAGAATATGGAGACTTTTAACTAGTCAAATTTAAAATCTGCAAAATAATTATGTGAGACAGCATAAGGACAAAATCACATTCTCAAACAGCAGGACTATATTTTCAGGAAATTTCCATTAGTAATAATTATGATAATTTTCCATTAACTTTGACCAATTTCTTAAAAAAAAAAAAAAAGATTGGGTGTGGTGGTGTAGCCCTATAATCCCAGCTAATCAGGAGTCTGGGGCAGGAGATCACAAGTTCAAGGTCAACTTGTACACTTTAGCAAGACTCTGTCTCAAAACAAAATAAAATGGCTATGCTATGTTCAGGATGTAGCTCAGTGGTAGAGCACTGTTGGGTTTAATCTCAGTTTGGAAAGAGAGAAGAGGGTGTGGAAGGAAAGAGAGAGAAAGTGAAAGCAAGCAAGCAAGCTGACTGAATAAGAGGTATTTTCCATTACAAGGTAGGTTCATCTACCAGCTAACCTGAATCAAAATTATACACATCAATTTCTATTATTAAAAAGTCTATTTGAATCTCACCTTGTCCTCTCTATCAAAATGATTAACTAATTAACAGGTGTGAAATCACAGCCTGAAACAGAGAAGAAGTGAGGATGTAATTATATTGGAAAATTGATTAGTCTGCTTTATAGTCAACTAGCCCAAATTTGAAATAAAGTATAAAAAATTATTTAGAGCGATTTGAATAACTTTAACCATGTGCACGTTCACAATTATCACTTTGGCCATTATTAAAGAATTTTACTTAGTATTAGAAATATATTACTTTGTGCTTGCAAACATCTTAATTTATACTTCCATTTAATGAACTAAGTCCAGCAAACATGGTGTAACTGGCAAAAAAAATTAATTTAGAACTTTGGAGAGACACAATTGTGTATTTATGATTCTCCTTTGAAAGATTTAGCTTGTATACTGAAGACAAACTCAGGTGAGTGAGTGTACAAAAACACACTTATATAAGCACACACATACATTCTTTTGTTGTTAAGAAGATGTGCCATCGCAGAAGAGGCAGGTAAACAATAGTAAACACTGGATTAAACGCTCGATTAAAACTCCTACAAAGCTAGTACATGTGAACTGTGCCTTTTAATAAACTCATCCTTTATCATTTGAGAATAAGTCAATTTTATAAATTTCAATAATGAAAGTCTAAATAATACTCGAGAGAACTAGTTAGGTTGCAAACTCTGGTACAAGGAAATAATTTTGGTTTCTAGCATGTTAAAAGACTCCAACGTGAATTTACATTAATTCTGTTTAAATAATTATAACTGCTTAGTTAATTTTAGTTAATGTATAACTATATATCAGGAGAACAATATCATACAGTGAAGAGAAATCAACTATGTACAAAATTTGAAGCTAGCAACATAGTAAAAACAACACCATGAACTATTATTTGTGTATTGTTTCATAGAACTTTATGATGAAGTAACAGAAATTATTGATAATAATAAAATAAATCAGTTTGATTTAATGTTTTAAAAATATCCAGATCTTTACTTCTAATAAAACCTTCAAAAATAAGTTACAGAAGTAAATGTAATACTCTGTTTTATAATCCAAAGAAAATTAGCCAGGCTCCAAAAATATTACATAATATATTTATGAAACTTTCAGCTTTAAATATTACTTTTATCATTTATTGTCCTAAAAATGGTATTCTTCAATTCTTGTCTGGTTGATAGGTGCTAGTAATTTGTGCAATTTGTGCAAATTCAGGCACAACTCCCTCTCAATTAAGATAATGTGGACTGAAACAACTTTCTTGAAATCCACATGGGGGAACAGACAACCTACATGGTAAAAAGTCTGCAAAACTTATTATGAGAAGTAAAACAGGACTATTTAGAAAGGAAAAAGAAAAGGCTTATGGATACAGCATGAGAGCTGTCTCTAAGAAACTGAAAAGCTGTCATGTGGAATTGTGGTCCAAATTAGAATCCTGTAATTATCCATTCACCTAACAAGTATGCATTGAGTCCTTCCTATCTGCCAGACCTTGTTCTTGGCACTGGTCATGCAATAGTGAGCAAGAAACACAATATCCCTTTCTTATGGAGCCTACTTCAAGAGGCTAAAACAGAAAACAAACACACAAACAAATAAATAATAAAGAGCATGGCCATTTTATACAGTATAAAGTACAGTGAAGAAAAAAAAAACACCAGTGTAATGTAGCACAAAAGGCTTAGTTTTGAATGGTCAGCAAAGGCTTCTCCAAGGAGAAAATTTTAATCTGAGAATAAAATCAGATGCAAAAACTGGTTATGTAAAGATCTGACAGCAGAACATTCCAGAAAGAGTAACCAAGGAAAACAGCCCTGAAGAATGGAAGTTGCCATGTTGGAAAACTAAAAAGAAGGCCAATGTGGCTGGAGAAGAGCAGCACAGGGAATTGGCATGGAATGACTGTGGATTCTCAAAGGTTGTAAATCAAAATGCTCTCTTTCTCACTGGAGTTTCTATGTATTTCTCAATAGAAATATAAGCATAGCCAGGTACTGTACTGCCACAGGAGGAAAGCCCCTGGTGTCCTTGATCTACTTAACTCTGGATCTCCGCAGAACACTGATGCAAACAACCTTCATTTGGGACAAAGTAACAAGGTTCTGAAAAGATAAATTATGAAGAATCCTACAATAGTGGAGAAAGCTACGACTTGTATCAAAGAGATCTTGGTTCAAATCTTGATATGGTAGGTTTTAGCCTTTTAATAGGAGGAGCTATTGCCATGCCTTTTCATTCTGATCTGGCCTTGACTTGCCCTATCAATAGAACCCAATGAAAACTGGATTGTGCCTCTTCTAAGCTTCTGCCTCAAAACCACTTGGAATTTCTCCTCTGGCCTTTTTGGAACCAGTAACACTACTTTGTGAATAAGCCCTGTATAGCCACTTTGAAGACCATATGGAGATAATGGACTTGCCATGCCAACTTAGGATCCAGACTGTGGAAGAAGAGCCAGTCACCAGTCCACCACCAGCCAGTCTGTCAAGTGACTGCAAATACACGAGTGAAAACTAGTAACACCAGTGGAGCAAGGGCTAGCCAATCCCCTGAGCCCTGACAGCATTGCCAAACTATAGAAACAGAGAAAGTAACTTATTGCTGTTTCAAACTAAATTGTGGGATAATATGATATGTAATAATAGAGAAATGATACAAAATCTTTATGCTTGCTAGCATAGCAAATTTAAAAATGTGTAGCATTGTCTTTGAGATTGTGAGTTAGGCAGAAGCTTGAAAAACCAAGAGTAGGCTGTTAGTAAATGCTGGAAAAATGTCGAACAAACTGTTTGCAGAGGCTTAAAATGTGCTAAGAAAATTTTTAATGGGGGCTGGGGAAAGAGCCAAAAACATTGTTGGGGATAATTCAAAAATATAAAACATACTTAATGCATTTATGGATCTGACGAAGAAAATTTCTAGACAGAATGTTGGAAGTATCAGTAAAATGTATATAACCAAGTATAATATGAAAATAAAGAGCTGAAGGAGGATATATTTAATTTGCTAAACAAAACTTAGACCAAGTCAAAAAGTGCCAGTGCTGGCTCAGCTAGAAGATAAAGCTATTCTTTATTATAAGTCTCTCCTATATGAAAAAAAAAAGATTTTCAAAGGAAATTACCTTACAGTAAATATTACATCAAGAATGTTTTAGTAAGACTGTTTTAACTTTAGGATGATTCCAGGCAGGTCCTAGTAGAATCTTAGGTAGAAAATAAGAAAATAGGATATCCACTGTGAGTGAGGACTAAAACAACAATTAAAAAGAAAGAGAGGATTGGGGATCTTAACCTTCTTTTCAGGCGTAGGAATATGCTGCGAACATGGACCATCATTGGCAATTTACTGGGTGTGGGGGAAAACCTCAAAATCAACAGCCCAGAGGACAGAGACATAGTAGGTAGGAAAAAAATAAATGAAGAAATCACTACCAGGGAGCAGAACTGGATCCTAAATAGAAACTTCCCCCATCCCTAGAGTTCAGAGCCCTGAAAAAGTGCTAAACTATTTCAAAATTGCTATAGACATTTGAATGCTATGTGTCTTCCATTTCTCCTATTCCTGAATGAGAGTAGTGTGGTTGGCTTGACCATGGTGTTTTATGTTGGGAGTATGGGGAACAGATAACTTGTTTCAAAGTAACTTCAGATGCATTGGGACCCAGTGAGGTCACAAGGTCATGGAAGTTCAGCCTAATGTCATTAATCAAGGTATTTTAGTTTCTTAGAAAGAGTTGGATGTACTTTTGCTTGTGGGAAGAATATAAAATTATTATTAGTAGAGGACAAGTGAAGACTGGAAAGGTGGTTAGAATCTGTATTCCTGTCCCTTTGTGATATGATTTGTGATTCTTTTGTCAATAATGGATGGTTTATATTTCTTGAATATAAACTGATTTTGTGACTTGCTTTGATCAAAAGAATATGATAGGAGCACACTGAGTGCTTTAGAGTCTTCATCTCAATAGGTCTTATAGCTTCCATTCTTGCTCCCCTTAGAACATTGCTACTACCTTGTGAACAAGTCCAAACTAGCCTTCTTGAAAATGAAACACCATAAGGAAAGAAAGACAATGAAGAGACAGAGAGGAACTCAGCAATTACAGCAATCCCACTTGAGGCTCCAGATTCCTTACAATATTTTGCCAGTCCCCAGGCATCTACCAGAGGACTACAAATGCATGAATGAGCCCTGAAGACACAATGTGAAGCAGAAGAACTGTTCACATGAGCTCAGCCCAAATTTCCAACATATATGATTGTGAGTAAATAGGTAGTTGTGTTAAGTCCAGGGTAATTTATTTAAATTTCTCAGCCCATTACTTCATCTGAAAACAAAACAATATCTAGCTTACAGGGATATTGTGTAAATTAAGCAAGATAAACTATGAAAAACATTTAGTCTGTGCATTCTAAGCACTGGATAAATGGTAGTGAATATGTGAATAACAACGATAACTATGGAAAACCATAACAACCTATACTTTTGAACAATATGTTCACAATAGTGATCTAGAAGCAACTTTGCATAGAAACTAGAGTCTCTCAGGCCAAAGTTCTTTTCTGTACACTATACTTTCTGTCAATAATTGTTCGCCATTCTTTAGGGTATTTTTTTTTTTTACTGGGGGTGGGCAGACTGTGTTTTAAAATCAATTTATTTGTATTGAATTGCACTAATTCATTACGTAATATTTCAGAGAGCAGAACTATAGATAAAACATAGATGAAACTCATGAGAAGGCTGTTTTGGAGTCAATAAAATAGATCTTTCCATAGCTATCACAGGCTGCATTGCCTTAAAAATGTAGTATATTCCATGTCACTATAAGTGTCCATGAGCAAGTTACATTTCTTCTGTCAGGACTACTGATGCATGAGCTTACATAATTGGGCCAGATGATTTTTATGTCTTTTCCTAATATGTGGTACTTATTCTGTTTTCTCAATAATCCTCTACATTTTAAAGGCTTATTCAAAAACCGAAATCTTAAAGTATAATCCATGCATGTAGAAATTTCACTGACATTTTCATCTTTAGACTGGTACAGATGTATTATAGAAACAACATAGGATATGAAAATTTTTGAATTGGCCTTTTCACCTTTGATTTAGATCAATACTCAGAATAGTCAATTGTTTTATGTGTTAACTATCTGTTCATATGGCTGGGGAAAAAACTCAATATGCTGGTGACAAAAATCTATTTATTCATTTATTAATTCATTTATCCAATGAATATTCATGAAACATTTATCAAACCTTCCTATAAACTAAGCATTGTGCTGTGTAGTATAAGGTTGTATTTTACAGAAACAGCTACAATCAATACTTTGACACCAAAGAAATAATGAAGAGTCTTAAATATTTTAGGGTTTTTAGTTTTCTGTATTTTATGTATTAGAGACCCATTTTACCTATCTATTTACCTAATCATTTAATATTTATTACAATGTTACATATTCATTCAAGGCTTTTTCTTACTAAAAATTACAACATATATGTACATTTGGAATACACAATATGAATTCTCAGGACACAATTCAGAGACATGATTAATAAAAACAAAACGTTTTGATCCATTTCCTATCAATATAATGTGAACAGAGATCATGGGATTATTTTATGTGAAGTCCAAAACATTTCTAGTACTCCTAGTTAAAAAGAGCACCTCTCTGTTTTGTTATGTTAATTTAGTTTTAATTAGGTTTGACAGGTTGATTTCTCTCCCAACTTTTTAATTTAAACTTGAACTGAATATTAATTTATGCAATATAATTTTATTTTAAATATTATTTTATCATTCTTAAAAACATAAATAGAATATCAAGAAAAGCAATTTAGTTATTTTGGGAAATTTTTAGACTGATTTGGAATGGAAGAATATAGTTAATAAAAGCCATCTTTGATGTTATTTAACACAAAAGCAAACATAGATCTTTTTATATTTGACATTAAAAATCTGATCATTTGCCTCCCTAAAGAAAGCACATACAGTTTTTATACAGACTGCACAGTAAAGAATAATAATATTTCTGTTTACTGAGATATCAACTGGCATTTCACTGTAAGTCAATGGTCTATCGTTGCTACAGCGTATTAGACCTCAATCTGGCATCTACAAATGTCAAGAGTATAAAAAAAATATAGGATGAAAATCAAAAGCATGTTCTGAACTCCCACAAAAAAAAAAAGGGAAACAAAGTTCACCTAAACGTATTTGCTGCAGAAATCAGTGCAATATTCAGCTGTCAATCTAGAAAAACAAGGGAGCCACACTGTCAGTAGGACAGGATAATAAAATTTCCAGCAGATGTTCAGGCAGGGCTCTAATTTTTTACTGAACTCCCTTGGTAAGCATTTAATTTCTTTATCATATGCAGCCTCGGCAAATTGTACTTCATCAAAACTGTATTGTGAAATATTAATATTTCATATGATAACAAAACTCTATAGACTAACCTTTGTCATATGAAAAGCATCCAAATTTCAAATGTCAAGATTCTGAATTTTAATACATTTTAAATAGATTCTTGAATTGGCATAATAAATTATAATAAGACTAATCTCAATTGGTATGCTATAATGTTACACAAATGTATAGTACATATAATGCTTTAATAGATGTCTTTGGTAAAAGTCTGCAGGAAAAAAAACAAATAAAATGGTGTATGCTACAACATTTCATCAGTAAGAAATCCATAATACATAATTATATATGTGTAACATTTAATCACTAATTAGGGACAATATAAAAAAAAACAAATACAGTTCTTTATCAGGAAAATGGGATATTCTGCATACTTATGTATAGGAAGTGATCTTTTTTGAAAATGACATTATATAAATGCAAGGTAGCTTCGTTATTTTTGTCATTTAAAATCAGCAAAATGTGTTTAAAATAGTCTTTTCACATTTTTTTTTATATTCACTAGCAAAAGAAGTAAAGTAGGAAGTCTGAAAAGCCCCCCTTCGTTATGTTTCATGTGCCAAATTTAATTTGCATTTGTTCATAACTCCCCTTTTGAACCAGCATCACAGACTTC
Source organism: Urocitellus parryii (assembly GCF_045843805.1). NCBI lineage: Eukaryota > Metazoa > Chordata > Mammalia > Rodentia > Sciuridae > Urocitellus > Urocitellus parryii. The sequence goes on from NC_135541.1 coordinate 77,482,547, forward strand.
TGAATTGGTAGATTAAATTTAAATTGGAGGTTTAGGAGAAAGTTAGCTTCCACATTTATTTCTGCTGGTGATCCTAATAAAGGCAAGTGCTCCTGGGTTACTGAAAGACACAGCATCACAAATCAATGCATGTCACCAACAGAGGAAAGACTGATGTTTCTGATTAATCAGAACTCAATTTCTGCAAGCAAAGAAAATCCAAAGCAAATTCCTTTTTGCCTAATTCTTCACTTATACCTGTTTAAACCACCTATCTCAGTTTTCACATATGTATTATAAAATAGCATAACAGGTATAGTCATTCAATGCTATCTGAGACTGTTTTCCTCAACAGATTGAACATTTGATTACAGTTCTCCAGTAACTCTTAAAGGATGGGTTGAAAAAAAAGACAAATATGCTATTAATATTCTACAAGATTGTAAATAATTTATTCATGATATTCTAAAGTGGAATCCAGTTTATTCTGTTCATTTTTACACTTTGTTTAATAAAAGGCTTTCTAAAGAGTCAGTTGATTTATTTGAATAAAACCCTCTTTGTATTTAAATATAAAAATCTTTAAGAAATATGTTTTCTCAGCACTGATTTTTCTAAGTTTTGAAGATTCTATGGATTTTCTTGACCACACTTATACATAGCATCTTGTAAAGCTGTCAGAGGAAGACAGCTGTAATGTTTTACCCATAATAATGCTAGCTATTGATCCTAGTAAGAGAAGAAAGAGGGAGAGAATGTGCTTAATGGGGCATGTTTGTTCTCTATTATTTTCTTTGCCTAAGGATAAGGCTGGTTTAAATAATGATACTCTTTTCTTAGTTGCTAGATTCACACATTCTTATACATTAATTATAACTAAGTACCAGTTAGTACTAAATACATTGAGTGGCTTAGCAACTAAAATTTTTATCAATAAATGGCCTAAGAAATGTTAAATTCTGCTGTTGTCTTTTTAAAGCTGTCTATGGATATCACATTCCACTGCATAAATGGTCCTACTCTGAAAAAAATGCATATATATGGTTTGTGTACTTCAGATAACCAATCTCAACTTTAATATGTAGTTTATTTCCTACTAAGTATGTCCACTTGTGGTCTGGGTAGACTGATAATATCTCATGAAACTCAGGGTATCTGTTTATTTGAAAAACTTACTATATTCAAAATCATGAAGAATCTTATTACAAACACCAACAAATATAGTGAGGGATTCTTTATACATTATCTGGACCCCAGAATTTTGTATAAACCAAGTTCATGGTCTCCTTAACTTCAAGTTGAAGCATATGTACACACATCTAGAAATCACAAAACAATAATGTCACAAAACAATAATGTCAAAAAACAATTAAAAATAGAACTAACATATAATCCAGTAATCCTAGTATTTGTTATATATCTAAAACAAATAAAATCAATATGTCCAAAACATCGGCACTTCCATGTTCATTGAAGCACTATTCGCAGCAATCAAGAAATGGGAACAACCTAAGTCCATTGGTAGTATGTAAAATGGAATATACTGTTCATCCATAAAATGAAGGATAGCCTATCATTTTCATCCATGCAATGATATGGGTGGTACTAGAGATTATTACATTAAGTGAAATAAGCTAGATATAAGCAAACATGTATTTCATGATTTCACTCAAATGTTAAAAAAGTTTATCTCATAGAGACTGGGGGTAGAATGGTGGTTACCAGAGGCTGAAGAGTGTCGGAGAAAAGGAGAAAGGATGGGGAGGGTTGATTAACGGATACTAAGCCACAGTTAGATAGAAGTTCTGGAGTATTACATTGCATAGTAGGATGACCATAGAAAACAATAATGTACTGTATATTTGAAAAAAAGAAGAAAGAAATTCGATTATTTTAACCATTAAGAAACCATAAATGTTCGAAGAGATAGATATATTTAGCCTGATTTAAACATTACACAACATATACATATATCAAAACATTACATAGTATTCTATTAATATGTATAATTTTCATGTGTTTCAATAAAGAAAAAATGAAGAGTGTATGGTTAAGTGAAAAGTCACTTTTATAATATTTATACTTTTGATGCTTCCTATACAATACAAAATGAGAAATATATGCGATACCCCTGCTTCCACAGAATAGATGGGCTGAAAGGAAGTTAAAGCCTATTGTGTTATGACAATATATAGTTAATAGTTTAATAATTATTATATCTTGGTCATTATACTCACATTATATATTACTTATGCCTTAATTAAAGTACATACTATACATTTAGGCATGACTTCAAAAATATATTCTTACCTTATCAAGAGAGAAAGTTTTGGTCAAGGCAAAAGCCCATCCAGCTTCAAAAGCTCTTCGGATCATTGATGAGTTAGTAGCTGGGGTTGCACTAGCAAGACCAAAAGGATTTATAAACTTCAATCCAGCCATTTCCACACTAATGTCCACCAGATCAATAGGAGTGTAAAAGAGGGGTAGTTCGGGCTTGGCAGAAACTGAAGCTCCATATTGTGACTGCAAAAAACAAAGAGTCAATAATTGCTATATCACATCTGAATTATCTATATAATTGTTTTATAAAAATCACTTCAACACAGCATTTGAATTCATATAGATTACATCAGTCTGTTTACAATGATGAAAACTGGCTACAAGTCAGTTAGCAGTGAACCAAATTCATATGTAATTATCATTCTTTTCTAATCTAAAAGGCAGTATAGAGAGTATTAACAAATAAAAATCAATTAAACAAACACACAACTCTATTTAAAACATACTGAGTTTCAAACACAAAAGGGAATAATTTTAGAATTTATCTCCCTGGTTCCATTAACCCAGCTTCTTTGTACTTAATTTATGAAAATGTCTTAGTGCTCAGAGATATGGGCAACAGAAAGTCAGAGGCCTAAATTCAATTTCCAGTAATCTCACTACTGCTTATGTGATTTTAGGAAGCTACCTAACATGTCCTTGTGTTTTTTCCTCCATAGTTTTCAGTAAAGCAGTAGGAATGCCAGCTGCCTAATTTCCTGCCCCATGGGGATATTGGAAAATGCAGGAAATGATAAGCTAGAGGGAGACATCTAATTGGGAAAGTGGATAATGTACTCACGTGCATTAGGGGAGTATTTTTTTTTTTCAGAAACTAAACAGGTAACAAACAATTTATGTCAAAATCTTAAGTTGGCACTAAAACCTGCATACTAACTTTTGTTAAAGGATCATGTAATAAGGCTACCTTGCAGTATAACTGTAACTGACATAAATACATATGTATATGGTACACTGAAGCATAGTAGAAGTTTCCTAAATGTCCTTTCCTCCCTTTCTCCTCTTCCTCGTTTTCTGCCCTTCCCTTCCTTCCCCCCCTTACTTTTTTTCTCTGTTTATCTCTAAAAGACAAATAATACTGGAAAATACAAAAAAAAAAAGGATGAATTTTCTCAGCCAAAGTATTTACTGAATGGATAGGGCTAGTTAATTCAAAAGTAGAACTTCTTTCTCTTGTGAATCATCACTCAAAAGAAAAGTTATTTGAGCAGAACTTTAATTTTATAGGAGTGTGTCTTGTGTAGATAAAGATTTCCATGACTTGCATAGAAATTACTTCTAGGCCTTCACCATTTATAATGCAAAGTAAAGTTCACTTAATATGTAAAAACGCATCCAACTTGCCAATTGAAAGACTATTATGTTTCCAGTCTTGCAAAAAAGATGCTTCATGGTATCCAGCCTTCAACTATGGCAGACACGTACAGCCAGGGATATGCTGGGTTTCCAGGATATTATTCTTTCTTTATTCCCCTCACCATTTTTTTTTTTTTTTGTGTGTGTGTATACGTGTGTCTCTAGGGATGGAACCCAGGACCTCCCACATGCAAAAGCACTCTATCACTGAGGTACATCCCCAGACCTACAAGGCACATTTCTGAGTATTTGATAGTCAATATGTGAACATAATTTCTCCTGCCCTCACAAAGAATTGCAATACCATTAAAAGGAATATGAAAAAGAAAATAACTAGAATGTATAATATAGGGAATTGGAGATTGGAAATTTATGAGGTGAGTATATGTGCATGCTTGTGTCGATGTAGGTATGTATAAAATGGACATGGGAGACAACCACTTTTGGTTGATATTTGCTTGTTTTGGGTACTGGGGATTGAACCAGTCCTTTTTACTTTTTGAGTTTGGGATAAAGTCTAAGTTTCTAAGGGCCTAAGTTGCTGAGGCTGGCATCAAACTTATAATCCTCCTGCCTCAGGCTCCCTTCACTGGGATTACAGGCATGTACCACCACATCTAGCTAGAAAATCACTCATGATAGTATTTTCTTAGCTCTGTGTTACCATTATTTAAATTGAATCAAGCAAGTTTTAGGCTACACTAATGAGTAATTTCCTGACGTGAGAGGAAGAGATTAGAAAACACTGGGAAAATTTTAGAAACAATTTCCTTATGTTCAGAATCTCAGAAACAGAAACAACCCTGGGAACCTCTGTGTCTAATATCCATAGCAGAGATACATGTGGTCCTGCATACTTTATTAGATAAAATGAATGAAGCTACAAGTTTTCTTCTCTTTTTTTATGGCTCTTTACTGAAATATGTAACCTCTTTAATCTTATAGATGAATTTAGTTTGTTTCAAGTAGTAGCTATATATGGCACTAGGCAACAACAAATAGGTAGGTATATGTCTGGCTCAATTTGCATTGGCTAATTTGTGTAGTTTTGAATAAATAGATCATTGTCACAAAATCCGTAAGATTATAACCTTAATAACTAGAAAAAAATAATTTGGACAAGATTTTGCAAGATTTCTCTTAGGTTTGAAACAAAACAAAATGCAATATACCAAATCACACAAGTAACAAAATGTAAACTTACACATATACACAGACTCTTTCACATGAGAAGTACATTTCTCATAAAATACACATTTTATTTATAAAATTGCTACTGCTGTGCATTTGTATATGATATAACCTAAAACTCTGCTGTAACAGGTCTGCATGTAATTTTGGCTTCTTGATTCTTTGTTGCAATGCAATGCTGCTCCCCTTTGTCCTCTGGCTTAGGGAACTCAGAGTCTCAATTTCTGGTCTCACCACAAGCCAATTCTTCCCAAATCCCAAATGCAAACTCCAGTTTGGGATTTCTTAGAAAATTCAAACCTTCAAAGGTGGACATTTGGCCCTACTTCCAATTAAACTGTTAAAATGTATCTGTGTATTCCTTCCTAAAAAATGTGCATACAGATTTTCAATTTCAGACAATACCATCTTTCTAGTCACCCAATACTGTTAATAAATCACATATATTTTAAAAAAACAAACAAACCAGATATCAACCAATAGAGACTAGTTCCATGACAGTTTACCCTACAAGGGAATGCTTGCTAGCATCAGAAACAACAAGAGGAAATGAATGTATTGGCCTGAGAGTTTTGTTATGTACTCAGACAAGTATGAGGTGATACTATATATAAATGTTCAGGTTTCAGTAAATATATACATGTAAATATCTCTCTTTATTCTCTCAAGTAATATAATGAGCAGAATTATCTCTCAGAATAAAAGTTTAGATGACTTATGATTTTAGAATTTTGCTTACTGTATTTTTAATGTTTTCAGTAATGGACCCAATTGTTTTAGTCAGTTTTTTAATAGCTGTGACTAAATGATCTAACCAGAACAATTTTAAGGAGGAAAAGTTTATTTGTGAGATTCAGAGGTGTTAGTCCAGAGAAGGCTGGCTTCATTCCACAGGGCTCAAGGTGAGGCTAAACATCATGGCGGAAGAGTATAGCAGAGGGAAGCAGCTCACATGGTGGTCAGGAAGCAAAGAGAGAGACTCCAGATTCAAAATATATACCCCATAGCTATGCCCCCAATTCCTACCTCCTCCAGCTACAACCTACCACTTCAATTAACACAGTTAATCCCTATCAGGGAATTAATTCAAATATGTGTGAACACCTTTATTCACATTAATTAAGATTCTCACAATCCTAATATTTTTCCTCTGAACCTTCTTGCATTGTCTCACATGTGGGCTTTGGGGGGTACACCTCACATCCAAACCATAACAATTTACATGAGATATTAAAAAGAAGATTAAAACAATTTTTTAAAACTTTTGCATTATTAATTGACAATTTATAATCACATACATTTATGGGGTACAAAGTAATGTTATAGTTTATGAATATGATGTGGAATAATTAAATCAAGTTAGGGACATGCTCATTACCTCAAATACTTAACAATTTTTTTGTGATAAGAGCATTTGAAATTTATTATTAGCAATTCTCAAATACAAAATACTCTTAATTATCTTCAACATGCTAGTACAATATATTTCAAAAATACTTCTCCTGTTTGAGATCTGGCACCCATTGACCACCACTTGCCCCTTTTTCCATCCCCTAACTTCTGTTAACTACCATTCTACTCTCTTTTCTGAGTTCAGTTGTTCTGGGTTCCACACATGAGAACATGTAGTATCTTTTTCTCTGTGCCTGGCTTACTTCACTCCACACAATGCTGTCCAGTTTAACCTAAGTTTTCACAAATGACAGAATTTCTTATTTTGTTTTTTTTAAAAAAAGATTCCAATATGTATGCACACCTTTATTCATTAATCAGTTGAGGGACAGTTAGGTTGATTATATAACTTGCCTATAGTGAATGGAACTTCTATGCACATTAGAGTACAGGCACCTCTTTGACATACTGATTTCAATTATTGGGAGTAAATACCTAGGAGTAGAATGGGTAGATCAATAGAAATTCTATTTTTTTAAAGGAACCTCCCTCCATACAATTTTCCACAAGATGTGCTAATTTACATTTCCACCAACAATGTGCAGTGATCCCCTTTTCTCCATAGCCTCAGCAATACTTCTTATCTTTCATGTTTTTGATAATAGCCAGTTTATAGGAATGAGATGACATCTCATTACAGTTCTAATTGCATTTCTCTAGTGATTAGGAATAGTAATCCTTTTTTATATATATATACATACATTGGCCATTTGTATGTCCCCTTTGAGAAATGTCTATTTAGTTCCTTTGTTTATTTTTAAATTATTTTTTCTTGCTCTTATATATTTTGAATATTAACCCCTTACTCAATATATAAGTTGGATATATTTTCTCTCAATCCATAGATAAACTTTGAAAACCACTGTTTTCTTTGCAGCACTTCTTGCACTTTTTATTTTGGCATAATCTCATTTGTCTATTTTTGTTTTTCTCAAATGTGCTTTTCAGGTCAAATTCAGAATATCTTTGCCCAGATGAATGGCATGTGGTTTCCCTCTGTTTTCTTCCAGTACTTTTTTAAGGTTTTTAGTCCCACATTTAAGTCTTCAGTCCATTTTGAATGGATTTTTGTGTACAGTGTGAGGTAGTATCCCTTTCTATTCTTCTGCATGTGGATATACAGTTTCTCTAAAATCATGTATTGAAGTGACTCTCCTTTCCCAAATGCATATTTCTTGAAAAATCATTTGACCATACACATGTGGGCTCATTTCTGGGCTCCCTATTCTGTTACATTGGTAGGTGTTCCTTTTCTTTCTTTCTTTCTTTCTTTCTTTCTTTCTTTCTTTCTTTCTTTCTTTCTTTCTTTTTTCTGTTCATAGCTTGCTTAAAATAATTTTTGAAAAGAAGCAATAATACTCTAAAAACCATCAAGAGAAGATCCAGGTTAAAAGGCTGCTCATTAGTGTCCTCCAAGATGGCTCTCAATTGACATTTCAGTGACATTATTATTTCTAAAAGTTAAAAAAAATACAGAACTCAAACAGCCAAAGAGATGATCTACTTTAAAAGCTTTATCTTACCAAGAGAAAACCAAAGGAAGGTAAATGGATAACAGTAAGTTACTCAGTGGCAAAACCACCACAACATATATATGTTTTCTGTGTTGTTGGCTGATGATTGTAAGTCACCCTTTAGAAACAAAATCTTTCAGTCATTCTTTCTCAACCTCTTTGGTTGCTCAACATACACTTAATGGGAAAAAAACAAAAAACAAAAACAAAAGAAAACTGAAAAGAAAAGAATGTAAAGTCATAAAGAACTGAAGTGAGGATGATAAAAATGGCAAATTTTTATCTAGGAAAATCTAGATGTCCAGCTCTTAGAACATAAAAATAAGGAGTAACATTGCTATTTTAGAAGCTTTTGCCAGACATGTGAGACTTTGAAAATGAGAGAGATGTCTAAAGATCATTTTCTTTTATAGTTTGCTTTTTTCCCCCCCTCAGGATTTTTTTTTTCCTGAAGAGACTGAGTAAAGATTTTAGTCACTTAAAATACAATTCTAAAAATTAACTTGATGGTATAGATTTTGAGAAGTCCCAAATGTATAGAGGCTACACTTAAATGTTCTCATTTCATTCCCATCTGTAAATTTCTTTGAGGTCCTTCACTACAGAATAAACAATAAACTGCTTACATTATATAATCCCAATTTTGACTTTGGTTCTTCACCCTCTACTCTTACTAATCTCATCTTCTACCATTTTATAATGCATATATTATTATGCTTCAGTTTATTAAAATATTTTCAATATTTAAAAATATCATTAATGCATCTATGTATCTGGACTTTTTTCATGAAGTATTATTTTCTACTTGGTTTAAATGCTTTGAAATTTTCAGTTAAGCCTTCCTGATTCAGTCCAGCTGTGATTTCTGCTGGGAAACTTATATAGCTCCGCACAAGTAAAATTATTTCTTCTTAATATTCTGTACTTGTGAGATATATATATCCTGCTTAATTTAATTTCAGTACCTAGCATAAGACTTGGCAGAAAGATGCTCAAAATATTTGTTGAATGTATTAGACTAGAAACCTTGGAAACTTAGCCTCTTTTTCACATCAATTTCCAGTAAGGTGATAATGAATGTAGACGAAATAATCATTAACTTTATTTCAAATATGCAAAAGTCCATTATTCCATGATTCTAATGTAAAGATTCTCCAAAGAGCCATCTAGTGGGAATAGTCAGTAACTGCTCTGGGTTTGTAAGTCATGGTGCTATATAAATATATACATTTTATAATTCAATAACATAAAGTGAGTTAAAGATTCACCAACTTCACAATTTTGTTAGGATCCTACCTAAAGTATAACATTTTTCTACATTCCTTGACTTTTTACTCCTAGTTTTTAATGGACAACCAATTGGTCATAAGCAACAGAAACTAGCCCCAGATGGTTATTATGAGGATACAGAACAATCTCATGAAATTCAAGCAGGCATGTGGCGGGACCTCCAGAAGAGGCTAAAAATTCTCAAGGAAAGCCATAAGATCCAGCTCTCTCTTTTCTTCTCTTCAAGCCTCTCCTATCTTACATAAGCATTATTTCTCCAAAACATAAATATCCTCAATGTTAGAAAATAATAAATGTTTTTCATGATGGTTTGATTTGAGTACACATATAGCACATATGCCCACATATTGAAAAAAAGAACTTATCAAAAATATAAATCCATTCCTTTCTCTCTCCAATTGGCTTCCCCTACTTCTTTATCCATATTGATTGATATTACATTGGTCCAGCCCATTCATTTTCTACTTTAAACTTAAGAAACATCAGGAGAGTTTTAAAAATTCTGATGTGAACACCAAGTACCCTTCAAACAATGATTACATTATAATTTCTTGAGTGGGACCCAGACATTCTTAACAATCTCTTCAAAGAATCACATTGTACACAGAAGGCTGAGAACCACTTCTCTGGTCATATGAATTCTCTTTCCAATTCCTAATTCTCAAGCGAGGGACACAGTCTTGGCCATGACTGTGGTAGATGTCTACCTTATTCAGCTAAGTGGCTACTAAGGGTCTGTGCAAGGGCACAAAATATCGTGGAAGCTGGGCAGATACTCTAAAAGGTACTCTTGTGGAGCCCCCATCTGCTTATCAAGAATCATAGCCAGTAAGCACAAACACATGTGTAAAAGCCAAGGCTTACTATAAAAATAGGACACTAAGTATATCCTGCAAGTCAATGAGACACTTGTCCAAGTAAGACTTTGTGCCAGAACCAGTGATTGGTATTTTCTATTTATTCCCTTTGTGAAAATTGTGACTCTTGAAAGAAGGCCTTATTCTCTTATGAACGATGAAGAAAGTGAGATTCAAGGAAAGTAAATAGCTTTTTGCTCTTTCTAAAGTAAGCAATTATTAAGTGGTACATGAAGACCTGTCTCAGATCTTAGACCTACTACAATATATCAAGCTATCTCCATCTTATATAAACATTGTTTTTCTGAAATATTAATGTCCTCAAAAGTAAAAACTAACCTAAAAGTTTTCTGTGATTTGATTGCACACACACACAGAGCACATATAAAAACACACTGAACAAATCTTTTTAGAAATAGAATGTATATACTATTCAAATATTATTACTATAATTAATCACAATAGCTTTAATTTGAGAATACAAGTAAAAATAAGTAGAGTCTTACACTATAAATACCTCACATTTGACCAGTATATTATCGTCATCATGAGATACTTTTACCTGGTTGGATCATGGAATTTTAGCAGAGACATTTGCATATAAAATGGTTATGCTGTTGGGGAAATGCAACTCACATTGCAATGATGTCTATCAATTGCATTTTTCCCTAATTTGATTTAAAAGAATGATTCTTTTCTTAAAAATGAGAAAAGAACTACTGAAATGAAGACTATTGGTAGTATTATATTTGATTAAGGGGGAATAAATCATCACTACTATGTTCCCTAAGATATAACATCATCAAACAGCTTTTGCTTACTCATTTATTTATATTCCATTGTGGTATAACTACAATGGACTCTCTCTTGGGATACAGATGTTCTAGAAGCACACATCTGAGAATACTTTAAGGAACAGAATAAATAATACATGTAGCTACTTAGATTAATTCATAGATGGATTAATGCATCAATTAACTGCAGATCACTTACTTCACCCTCATAGAAAACAACTACTGAGGAGAGAAACCTTACAGAAAGAAATTAATTTGGATTAGCTACTTCCATGATGGAAAGGCTTAGGTCCAATGTCTATAATTATAATATACAATCGGATTTTATTTCTCCATTTTGAGAAATTACTACTTATAATGAAAACTTTAGAAAAGATATGAGACTATAGAAAATTTTCTTCAAAATAATGATCCCATTTTATTAAATTCTTTAAAGAATTCTATTCACAGTATCTTTGAGCTGAATGCTTATAACTTGGGCATAGAATAAGGCTAGAAAATTAAATTACATTTAATTTAAATACAGGTTGTCTTTTTCCATCTAAATAACTCTATCACCACCCCAACCAACCAGCTATTTAGCAACTGAAGGTAGTATCATGCAAGTTTCTTCCTCTTCAACAACAAAATATGATTACCTCCTTAGTTCTTCCTGTTTATCAAAAACCAAAAGTCTATATTTTATTTTTGGTGTCTCTTCTCTCTCATTTCCCATTTCTTTTCTTCCAGAAACCTAACGATTTCTGTCATTACTTCTAGGGACTATTTCTTATTAGTTCCCCCATTTTCCTTGTCTCATACTTAAATCCACTCTTTACTTTGTACCAGAGTAGCCCTTTAAAAACAAATTTGACACACTCAAAACTTCATTAGTTTTTTTAATGGAAGTCATTAATATTCAAATGTTTTATTTTAGCCCACATGAAGTAGTCCTGTCTATCTAAACTTATCTTACGCCACTTTGTGTAAACTTACATATCAAGTAAACATATACATCAAATACACAGATCACATAGCATGTGGTTTCCACCAAGCTCTATATTTCACTGGATATTTATCTTCCTATTATATTCTTTCTTATCTTTTTATTTCCATGTCAACTCTTCTCCCCAGATTTTTTAGTAAACTAAAGTACTGCCACCAATGAAACCAGTGAACTGGTGAAATACGCTTTCTAAACCTTATGTTTCCCTTGATCTAGAATGTCTTTTTGGTTTAATCAACTTTTCTACAATATTTATCAAGTGCTTACTCTATGGCAGGCAGTGTGTCCAGATGTTAGGAACTCAATAATTAGCAAAATATATTTTGTTTGTTTAATTTTTTAAATTTATTAATCATTCAAAAACTGTTTCACTGTAACATTATTTTTTATTAATTACATATTAAAATATTGAAAATGATAATTATTGTATATGCCTTTTCCTCACAACTGTATTGAGGTATAATTGGTATATGAAAACAATTAATGCATATAATTTGGTGAGTACTATAATTTGAATATGGTTTGTCCCTACCAAAACTCATGTTAAGGTTTCAGTCACACACACAAAAATGTATACACACAAAGTTTATTTCTTTGAATTTTATGTATTCATTAACATGTTTTTGGTTATAATTATTCTTAATATTTTGTGTTTTAATTTTTGGACTAGTATTTTAATTTTTGGATCACAAATGTAGTATTATAATATTCTGTGTTTGTCTATATTTTTACTTTTCCCAATGATATGTATACGTTCTTATAGTTTTGCATTGCTATTTGTGATTATTTGTTTTAATTTGAAGAATTTTCTTCTATGTTTCTTGTAAAGCAGAATTAATAGTAACAAATTCCTTCAGTAATTGATTATCTGGAGACTATCTATATAAAATAATTTTCTCTTGATGTTTTCAAAACTGTTGTCTTTGACTTTGAACAATTTAGTTATGTCCGTATAAACTTCTTTGTATTTAACCCTATTTGGTGACTACTGATCTTAATTAACTTAAATGTCTATTTTCTTCCTCAAATTTGGGAAGTTTTCAGCCATTAATATTCTGGAAATCCATGTTCTTCCCAATCCTCCCTCTCTCTTGTTCAAGAAGCCTTTCTTTATGCTTTTTTTTTTTTTTTTTTTTTTTTTTGGCTACTGTGAATTTATGCTTTTTTTTTTTTTTGGCTACTGTGAATAAATAATTTCAAATGCCCTGTCTTGGATTTTATAATTATTTCTCTTACTTGATTAAGTCTACTCCTGAAGCTATTACATTTTTCCATTCAGTCATTATTATTTAGTTCTAAGATTTCTGCAGGTTTTTTAATTCCTTGCCTTTGTTTGTTTTTATTTTATACATATTGTTATTCTTGATATCTAGTTGTCTGTCCTCTTGATATTCAATGAGTTTTATTTAGACTATTATTCTGAATTATTTGTCAGGTAGTTTGTAGATGTCCGTTTCTTTAGAGTGTGTTACTAGAGATTTATTAGTTTCCTTTGGTGATATCATATTTCCCTGACTTTTCATCCTTATTGCTTTCATATCTGCACATTTGAGAAAGTGATCACCTACTTTTAGTCTTTACAAGTTGGCTTCCAAGGGAAAGTCTTCACGAGTCAGCTGTCATGGAATTCTAGTCTAGTCATCTTGTAACATCTGCAGGTGGGGCCAGTGTCCAGGATTTGATTTTAAGCAAATCTCAATGACATTCCATATGGTTTGGCAAGGCCATCAGGAAGGGCTTCCCATTAAGATACAATTGGCAGAAGCTGCTTTGTGTTAAGACAGGGCTGCTAGCTGGACTCTGTGGTTGGGTGGGGCTGCAAGTAGGACTCCCTGGGTGAATGAATTCCCTGCCTGGGTTCCACCTTCATGCATGGCTGTCAGGAGGGATTCTTCTGTCTGATGAAGCCTATCATGATTGCCTTGGTTCAGTGAAATCATTGGTGTGAGTTTACATGCACCACAAGATCTGTATTCTACTCACTGTGAGCTCCATCTTATTTCCCCGTTCTTTGCTGTCAACAGGGGTTTATCCTTGGCAATTTGTGAGAGAAAGCAGAAGTGGGCTCCTTAAGCAGTGCCTCAAAATGTGGACAGTTGAATATGTGCCTTGCCCACCCTCACATTGAAAAAACTATGTCTGACATGATCCTATTTTGGCATGGTGCTATACCTGCTTGGAGAATCAGTGATGTGGAAAAACTGTTCTCTTACCCCTTTTAATGTGTTTTCTCAGCTTTTGTACTCCACTGGAGGTCTATAACCTCTATGTTCTAATATTTTCACAAAGACATTCTTTCATGTTGCTCATGTTAAATCAGTATTTCTGTGAGTGGGCTAGTAGTAGGATTTCCCCTGTTCTACTATTCTATCTTTCTGAAATCACTCACAGAGTCTCCTTCCTCACAGCTTGCTGACATCATTTGTTGATATCTCTCACTAGTAAATTTTAATCTCTTGAATTATATACTACAGTGTGAAGATAAGAAAATGAGGAAGAATAACAAAGAAGCAAAGGAGGGTCTAAGTGTGCATATTTTCATGCAATTATGTATGTGCTTGAATGGCTTCTCAGAAGTAGAATACAGAGTATGTGGGTTAGGATGAAGTATGGCTGGGAACAGAGGGAGTCTATTTTTGGTGGATTCTTCAAGAAACATCTGAGTAAGTAGTGGAGTAATACATATATACATAATGAATAAAGGGGTCAATTTGTTTACCAACTGAACTACAGTAATAACATTCTTTTATATTACATTCCAGTTGTTGGATTTTAATTGTTAAGATAATGGCATGTCAACTACTACTCCCAACCTCTATTTCATACAATTCAAAGGGTCTGTTCAAAGGATAAAATAGAGAATTAATTTTATGAAATTGCTTTAACTTAAGACGTCCTCCCAAAATAAAAAAATAGCATGTTGACAAATTTTTTAAAGTGTCAATCAAGAAGGTAACGATTGCCATATTCAGAGGACTTGGGGCAAAGGTGGTGACACTGCTGACAAGATGTCAATGACTAGAGTCAGAAAAGCCTGGTGACCAGCACAGGGTGGTGCCTGACAGCAAATCCATGTAACACAAAGGAGTCTATATGATCAAAGAAAGAGTGATGAAGGTAAATAAAAGAAGCTGACATTTAAGAAAGGTGACAGCAGTGATGTTAAATATTAAGACTTGAAATAAAAAGCTCAAAATTGTAAGTCAACAACATACTAGCCAACACCTGCCTTTGTGTTAAATGATTAACTCTTGTATTTCTGGAAGAAGTCTCTGAAATAGGCTAAGGTGAGGACAGGACTCAGGGGAAAGACCTGTGCACATTAAAACAGGTTTAAAAAATCCCTGTAGTAAAGGAGGGTTGTGAAAATCAAATGAGCAAGATAACAAAGTATTAGAGTGCTCATTTCCATCCTTCCATTTTTATGTTAACTCTACCCCACCATTAAGCACCAGATCTTTTGGCAGTCCAAGTAATCTATCACCAATGGAACAAGTGATTCTATTCAGTTGGTTTCCTTAACCCTGTGTCCCCATAACCTAAAATATTTCAAAACATATCTATTTCTTCAACTGCGTCTATCAAGTGTTTAGTTATTTCAGGTGTTTTAATGGCTAAACTTCAACCATGCAGTAAGCACTATTCTAGGCATTGGGGATAGCAGAGAGAACAACAATGACAAGTAAGACTTGTACTACAGACCCTGGGCATATTATCTGGCACAGAATGACTCTGGTCTGTGGGAGATGATTTCAAATGAAACAAGGTAAATTTTGAAAACTGTGTGCATGTATTACAAAACGTCTAATACTATCTCCATTCAGAAGTAGAATTTTGTTTACTGACAGATTTATCTAAGTATTGTATTTTCCACTTACTCAGTTAGAACTCAAACAAAGATGAATTAGTATGGTATAATAAAGAAGAGTAAAGAAAAGTAGGGCTGAGAATTGAAAACCTTGGGTTTTAGCTCTGACATTACTATTACCTAGTTCCAATAACTTAAGAAAAGCAATACATCTTCATCTTTTACTGACCTTTATCACTCTTGCTTTGAACATAAGGAAATGCAATTACTCTTCCCCTACCACTCCTGCTTTGGAAGTTATTCCTGACTTTATCTCTGTGAGTACCTTTGATATCCTTCCTAAAACCCTTTCAGGTAATTATATTATGGTTCTATTCTCCTGAGTTAATCATTGTACTACTTATGCTTATTCTTTTAACATCTGCATCTCATCTTCTTAACTCATTTATTCAGTGGTTGAATCAAATAATCTCCATGGTCATATCCATCTCAACTAAATTAAGTACAGTGTTTCCAATTCATAAGATACGAAAAATGATTAATCCAAAGGCAAAATTTAATGTGAGTGCTATACACCTAAAATTAATCAGTACATAATGGTTATTGAATAAATTAAGTTCTTTATTTTTAACTTAGATTATTTGGGTTTTAGAACCATACACAATTGTAATGTTGTACCTTCCTTAGATAAAAATAGTGATACTCAAGGTATTGTATTGGTTACTTTAAAAGCTATGTCATTGAGCCGGGAATTCTACTGTGATTACATTGTTCTGTCTCAGAGCCATAGTGAGAAACCCAGAAAGGCAACACAAAGTCAGGACCCAGAGTCAGACTCTTGACTTTCAGGCTTCCATTACACTACACCTACCTGGATTTTTTTAAAAAAAATCTGGTCCTTCACAACTTAAGACTGTAATTTAATTTACTAGATCACTAAATGTAGAGGAACAAAGCTCTGGTCAAAACTATGAATTAGGATACTTTGCATCTGGATTTTTCTCAGCAAGCTAAGGGTTCTCTGTGCTTTGTTTTACTGTGATTTGTCATTAACTCCCAGCCCTAGGCATCAGGGCATGGGATCCACAGCATTTATAGTCCATTTGGACCTAGTGACATTGTGATGGCTACTTCTTCCACACACCATCAACATACACTGAAGTCCCCTGTGGCATGGATCAGATTTTTCAGATCTGATTATTATTTCTGCCCATTCTAATCTTGAGTTATCTCTGCCTGAAGTAGCAATCTACTGCTGTATTGGTAAGGAAATATTCTGCTTTTATAGAGACAATTTTATTTTAAATTACTTTTCAGGTCAAATACTGCCATTTAATAAAAGTTTGGGACCCTATACAAAGTAATAAAAGGCATTAAAATTACTTATTAGTCATGGTACTTTCTTTCCCTATCACCAACCAGATAGTTTTGTTTTGATAGCTCCATTAGGTACAGGCTCATTCCTCATTTTTTCCTTGATTTCCTTTTACAACAATATAGATGTTATTAAAAAGCAAATCCCTTCATACTCAAAAAGCTGCACATTATTACAAATAGAATTTTTAATAGAAAAGTGTCAAGTTGCTGATGCATCATAATTATTTTAAAACATTAGCTAGGGAACACACCACAAATTAACCTGAATATATTATCACAGAGGTAAATTCTATAGCCATTGCTATAGAATTTATTATATGTTTATTTATAAGCAGCTGAAATGGAATTCATTTTTCAATGACTGTAAGCAAATCCAACTTTACTACTTGCCATTGCAAGGGATAAAAATGAGATGACATGCATTTCCAATACTAGTTAAGTCTAAAGTCTCAGTTTCCAATGAGACTGGACTGAAGTCATCTTGACACTGTGATCTTGACGAAGTGGAAAACTTGGTATGGAAACAGCATTTAGCCATGACATACTTCAATATTATCTTTTGGAGGCTATTACTGTCTCAAACAGAATCCATTATGATTTAAAACTGTCTTTTTATTGATATTCTTTGTTTTTCAACCTGACAGTGGCCAATGATTTATATCAATCTTCTCTTAACATAAGAATTAAAGAGTTTGCAATATATCTTAAATTGAAGGACACTTTTTCAATAAGTCTCAAGATTTTAATACAGCTGTCATTTCAAAAGCCTTACCTCTTCTCAGTTGGAAAAGGTTTAGAGAAGAAGGCAGCTCAGTTGATAAGATTGTTTTTATCTGAAGCAGTGGAGGATTCAAAAATTAGTATGACATATCGATGATGCCTTTTTTTAAAAGACATTTTTATTCTTTAAGTGCAAAAACACTGCAGTCAGCTGTCAATCATTAACCACAAAAGGAAGTCCTTTGCCTGGCCAGGAGATTTGCAACTATACCAATGCTGGTAAACTAACCACCAAATTATAGCCTTTTCTCCTGCCTCACCCAGATTTCACAGGGGCTGCACACCCAAATAAATGCCTCTTGGCTACCCATTCATCTAACAGCTGGAAAGATGACACTTGACATTTGGAAACTTTCCTGTGAAGATTGCTGCAAGGCTTTCCCATTAGCTTCCTGGTGAGACTGTAAGGTCGAATAAGCTGCCTCAAAACCTGCAAAGGGTAACGGAAATACTCTAATATTAAGCCTGTGCAATTTAAATTTCTAATTCTCAAATCATAGTTCTTCAGATATTGTAGAAATCACTGGTATATGTCAGGGCAAAATAATGCCTTTGAAGATGTGGAATTAAAGTGATATTTTAGGCAATGAAAATGATAACAAGTGTCTTTTATTCAAGTTGGGACAGAAGGTCTTCCAAGTTACAGACACTTGGACATAGATAAGTTCTTGCAATTTCATCTTCTGAATCCCTACCATGTTTTTAGCAACTTCTCATCTTGGTCCAGAACAGAAATCTTTAATATGATGTACAATTCCTACTATTCTTTATTATTCTCTCACAAAACTAGTAAGTTAGCTTTAAAATTCTTCCAATCCAGCACTGTAGGTCCATTTTGAGAATCAGTGAGCCTGATATCAAGCTAAATTAGTAAGTATGATATTATGAAGGAAATATTGTGATCATATAAATCTTTCTTCCTTTTAAAGAGCCCAAATAAGGAAGTTTTAATAACTCGAGTATTCATTAAAGATTTTTGAGCTATAAGAGTCCTTATAGAATCTCAAACCCTAAAAATGGGAAAAAAGTAAAGATTGAGTTTTTTTATATAAATACACATAATTCAATTACCTTTCACAGCACTAAACTTTTTGCACTGTACTCAATTTTGCATTCTCTACCTTCATAGTGTCTTTATAATTGCTCTTGTCTGTTAACTAAGAATTTCTTAAGTGAAAGAATGACAAGAAAGAACAGGCCTCCCTAAATATTCACATATGTCCAAACATACAGGAAAATAATAATATAATTAAAAAGGAAAATGAAACATTAAAAGATATTTGCAGAAGATCATTGAAGAAACAGAAGACATGAATGACAGAACTCAATTTTGAATTAGTCATCATCTGAGTATGTAATCACTTTTTAAAAGTCAATTTACAAGGGCTGAATTGTACCTCATTAGCAAAAATGACAGGTAAAGATTATTATGGATACGCTTGTCATGGCCCCAAATCACAAACCAACACTAGCATAGACCTAGTTTTCCTTTACCATTCCATCAACACATCCATGAAAAGGATTAGCTCACAGGAAGAAGGTGGAATACTTAGAAATGACTGGAATCCTTTCTCTTCAAAATAAAATCACAACTACCATTTTGTACCCACTCTACTGTAGGTCTATGGCATAAATTTGTCTCTGTGTGGTACTGAAATCACAAATTCTTTTCACATAGCCTATTGAACTGCCATCAGAGGGTAATGACTTTCTGTCACTTTTGACCTGGGGCAGATTTGAACCAGTGACCAAGAGGTTAAAGGCTCTGTATCTCATTACCAATCCCCTGAGATACCTAGTTTCCTCAACAACTAGTGATTCTTTTATGTCTGAATCAAACAAGAAGAAAATACACAAAAACCTCAAGCACTAGAAAAGCAGGTTGATGGTGCATGGAAATTATGATATATTGAAGAACTTTAAACACCTATTTCAAAATATGCCCATATACTACATAGAACTGAGAAGAATCATGATAACTGATAAAGAACTTCCTTATCACCTTCATTAGCATATCATATAAGCATCACTGTTAGGCTCAAAAACATTGTAGAAAGCTAAAACTGAAGTCACCTGTGCTTGGTGAGCTGACAGGGCTAAAAATGATTCCTCAGATCTAGTAAGATGCCAGAATATTTATGTATGTTTCTTGTGTGTCCTAAGATAATTATGCTATGAAAATCAGTCATAATTAGTCATGGGGGGTTGGGGGGTTAACAAATTAGGGAGAATAATATAGATTCATAAATGAAATAATAAAAACAGTATCATACACCTTAGCATGGATACTTACTATAGAAATATAGCATATTTGAGTAAAGGATAAAATTTGTAGAAGAATAAAAAAAGTATCATTTAAGAATGTGCATAAACGCATATTTTTGTACATAATAGGAACATTAAACCTAAACTAATAATGAAAAATTAACCTATCATTTTGTTATTGAAAGCTAATGTCAAATGCTGGCTGATAATAAAGAAAATTCTATAATCATTCAACTTCACTATTCTGTAAGTAAGTAATCAATGACTCCTAAAGTCACTGTGCACATAGTTTACTAAAACTTTTTAAAAAATGCTTAAAGCCCCAGTGCCTCCATTCTTACACTTTGTATTTTTCAACAAATATTTGATTTTCATGAAATGGATTTCACCCAGAAAAAAATATGGCTTCTTTTCCTTTTCCATTCCTATCCGTCTTTTTATAAAGGCTCTATATGAATTCTTTTCTTTATTTGAATTTCTTCCTCTATGTATTGATTCTGTGTAGATTCTTCCACTAATAAGACTTGTCTTTTGTCTCTTGATATTTATATTTCTACCCCTACAGCTGCTTTCATTGCAGCAACATGTAAATTTAGTTGACCTTTCCACTGCTGGTAATAAATATTGTGGTTTCATAACATTGCTTCTAAAAGATAGGGAATTTAAACCAGCATTCTTAATAAAAAAAATACTGATATAACCAAAGGATCATCTCCTGATGCAATCAAACCAATGAGTTTGGAGATTATTATTTCCATATAGATCAAATTTACTTGACAACAATGATCCATGTTTATAAGAGCTCCTTCTCAGAACTACTGTGCCTACTCCAGAGAAAATGAGCTCCTGGTCGGGGATTAGAATTTGGAAGAATTTAGCTTGTTTTCTGTCTCCTTTTTGTTCTCTGTGGGAGGACATCACATGACGAAATATACAGTTCTTTTCTACACTTTTTTTGTAAACAAATCTTTTTATATGTTAATACCAGAAGAAAATAAGTGCCCAGACATCTGAATGATGTGTTTTTGTATATTAATAACATTTGATATTAAGTCTTCAGTTTGTCACCTTTGTTAAGAAGAACCTGAGGTCCTTTACAGATCCTTAACCAATTTGATTGTACCTAAGACTAACTATAGACTAAGTCCTTCCCTCCTTTTCCTCTGGGAATTCCAAAGGATGGCCAGTGAATGTGGAATGTTTAAAATCAGAAAAGCCCCATGTGACTACAAACATTTTACTCCCATCATTGAGTAGTGTGCTTATCATGAGTTAGTAGTAGATTCCGTACTTTATATGTGTTGAATATAAATGCAAATAAATATTACATAAATTAATGAGTCATGTGAATGTGAAAACATACAGGATTGAGGCTA
Organism: Urocitellus parryii; assembly: GCF_045843805.1. Classification (NCBI taxonomy): domain Eukaryota; kingdom Metazoa; phylum Chordata; class Mammalia; order Rodentia; family Sciuridae; genus Urocitellus; species Urocitellus parryii. The sequence goes on from NC_135541.1 coordinate 77,503,914, forward strand.
TGAAAGTTAAGTTAATTTGTTCAAAAGATAAAGAGAAGTTAACAACAACAAAAAAAAATTGCTGTCAATTTCGGTGTGCACTAAACAACTGAACTGACTGCAGAACCACCATTCAGAAATCCAGAAAATTGCTTTGTGTGTTCTTTGAAGGTCTTGATCCACTTTTCAAAACAAAAATAGAAATTGCAAACAACACATTACAGATAGGTATAGTCAAGATACACAATAGAACACCAACTATTTTATTCAAAAGACCTTGGCCCTCCATTTAAATAAAAAGGAAAATGAAGAATTATCTACATGCTTTAAATCAAAATGCTAAGCTTAACAAATATGCAGATTCTTTACAAAATCACTATCTTAACTTTTTCTTAATAACCAACTAATTATTGAGTTTGTTTCATAGGATAACAGAACTTTTATGTACTTTGGTGTTTTTAAATTTTGGATTTGTCCAATTTATATTATTAATGAATGTTCTGGATTTACCTATATAATTAAAGTGCCTTATTTTTATCCTCAATTAACAATTTGATTTAGGTCTTTAATCATACAGCTAATTTTACCTCTATTTGCTTCCTTTGGAAGTTAGAAGATGTGGTATGTTCATATTCTTAAATTTTCTTTGTCCATTTAATCATTCTAGTTAAGGTATATTATTAACCAGAGTAAGTTACATGCAGAATCAGACCATCACCAATCACAATCCTCTAATTTCTCCAGAGAAACTCTCAAAGTTCTAATGCATTATTACATTTTTAAATTTTAATACATGCACAATGTAGTGGAAGATGTCAAGGACTGCTACTAATTGGCAAGATGACTAAGAATCCAGAGCTCAATAGTCCCAGGGAAACAGTTCAGTGAAAAGGATAATAATAGACATGTGTGGGTTCAAATCCTGGTGCCTTTGCTGACAAGACCCTGACCTCACACAGGTGCAACCATTTTAGGCCTTATTTTTAAAACTGTGAAATATAAAGAAGGATATACACTCTACATAGCATTGCAATTAAAATAAAATACAATGTACAACAGAAGCTAAACAAATCATAGCTATAATTACAACTGACAAGTGAATATACAAGGTTATGTATATACAAGGTTATGTTCTGAAGAAGACAAAAATAAGGTATCACTTCTTTCATGAGCCTTCTCCAATAATTTTAGTCAATGTTGGTCTCAGCTCCTTGGCAACCTTTAACATTTTTAAAATTTATTTTTTTTAGTTGTGGAGGGATAGTATATATAGACATAGATAGATAGTATATATACGTATACATATATATACTATATAAACTATATAACTATATAAATATAACTATATATATACACTCTATATTTATTTGTTTATTTATTTATTTATTTATTTATTTGTTTATTTATTTATTTATTTATTTATATGTGGTGCTGAGGCTGGAACCCAGTGCCTCTTATGTGCTAGGCAAGTGCTCTATCACTGAGCTAAAGTCCCAGCCCCAACCTTTAACATTTATTGGTTAAGGTAAATTTAATTTTTCATTACACCATAACATGTATTTCTGTCATTTTCCAAAGGATAATCGTTGAATTCAAACATCAGTATTAATCTCCTTAAGAGGAAGAAAAGGTGATGGTTAGATGTTGCTAATTTTTTTGCTAATACAGAGCTTCTATGTATCCATCTATCTAAACAATACATTTACATATACTCACACACACAGTAGTTAAATAAATAAAACCATTAGACATACACAAGATAAATGTTCACATAAATTTTAAAATTTATGGAATTTTTTTATTTAGCTATGGTCATCTTTCAGTTACATACTTTTTCTACTGTCAAACTTATCCTTAATATTCAGAAATACTTATTCAAGTGATAGGAAAAACTCAAATATGTGTACACTATACCACTATCATATAACTAAATGTTATTAAGGCAAAATCATATGGGATCACTTATAGTACATGTAATTAAAGAAAAATAAGTAAATTTTTTAAAAATACCTTTATTTTATTTATTTATATGTGGTGCAGAGGATTGAACCCAGTACCTCATGTGTGTTAGGCAAGCACTCTACCACTGAGCTACAATCCCAGCCCTGTAAATTTGTTTTTAATAATGTATTTTATTATCTTAAAATGTTTCATTTATTGAAGAAGAAGGAAAAAGAAGGTAAGTGCCTTGATACACTATGAGCTTTGACAGATTTTAACATATGGTATATTTATGTCAGTATTTTTTCAAAATTATTCTATTTTGATTTATTATTTTAGTAATATAAAATAACAATTTGTGAAGGAAAAGTTGACAAATTGGAAAATACTTTTCCCACAATAATAGCAGATCTGACACTATCAATTCAGCATAGAAATGATTTGAACATATAACATAACTCAAAATTATGAACTAGTTATACTCATCCTGTTGTAGCCTCAGTAAAATTATACATCTTTACTGTGATTTTCCTACATATTCCCTATGTTCAGGGTCTCTTCCTGGACCATGTCTTTTGGTGAAATCAAGAGAAGCAGGTGCACAGGTGCAAGGTCTATGGAGCAAGCAAAGAGCACCTTGGTGACAATTCTTAAGGAAGGCACTCTTTCTTTGAATAGCAGCAGCACAACTGAAAGTCCCATTGTCTGTTGAGTGGAGCATGATCTGGATTTCAGCCAGCTGGGACCTTTGTCTGGGTCCTCCTTGGGCAGTGAGTATGCTATAAAATCTCATCCAGCAGCTCTCTTTAAGTTTTAGCAATTCTCTTCACTAATTACTTCTAAATTTTGTTCTTCACTTGTACTGTAGTTTTAGTGAAGCCTTTGTTGATTCCAAATCATGAGACCCACATCCAAAATGATAATTAGCTCTTCCAGGCTAACTCTGTACCTTTACCATTTTGATGATTCTGTTTATATTGTATTAGACCTATATTTGCACAACTGATTTCTTTACTAGTCTGTAACATCTTTAATGCCAAGTGTCATGTTTTAATTCACATTTACAAACCTAGTAATTTGTTCTATTGATAAAAGACAACACTTTAGATATTTTTTAAATTAAAGTTGTGAGTGAATCCATGTATGGATGACATCATGGACAGAATGATAGATGAATGATTTATGGATGAATAATTGAATGGCTAGACAACATGCTTTTATTATTACCTGAAATAGCCTGTTTCAATTTTCATCTGTTAAGATCATAAACTTCGGGTTTCTATTTCATTATTTTTTAGGGGGTGGGGGAGAGTACTAGGGATTGAACTTAGGGGCACTCAGTTCCTGAGCCACATCCCCAGCCTTATTTTGTATTTTATTTAGAGACAGGGTCTCACTGAGTTACTTAGAGCCTTGCTTTAGCTGAAGCTGGCTTTGAACTCGAAATCTTGCCACAGCCTCCAGAGCTGCTGGAATTAAAGGCATGCGCCACCACGCCTGGCTATTTCATAATTTTAAAAATAATCTTAATAATTTTTCTGATCATATTTTAAGCTAAATGAAATTATCTTTAAATAAACTACAATAATAAAACCAACAAACAAATATTTATAAAGCAGGCTCTGTATTTAAATTTTTCCATAAATTCTCTCACATAATCTTCCCCATAACCCAATAAGATAGCAACTTTAATTAACATTGCTTATTTATTAATATATCACTTATTTACTCCTGGGAAGATCATGCCCTAGAGGGACAAAGTAACTTGCCCAAGGTCACACAGTTTGACAATATTAGCAGTGGTTCTGAAATCTGGTCTTTAATTTATAGTCACTATAATATACCTCTCCTCATTAATTCATTTTGGTACCCTCACAATGTCAAGTGTTGGGCCCAACAGCTGGTACTCAATAAGTGGTAATTGAGTAAATTAACTAATGAAATTTAAGTGAAGCTCTCTTCATTCAACTATGGGAATTATTGAAATACCTACGTGGATATCTTTAAATAATCACATTTATCTAAAAAGCATATTACAAAAAAATTCTAAGCACCCAATTGCAGTGATTGCATGCATTAATTCCTGTTATAATGTGTGCATTAATTCATTCTTAAAAATATACTATCTAATGTTACATTTTCCCCAAAACATACTGATGTAAAATATAAGAGAATGATAAGCCTTCATGCACAAATGTACTTCATAAATTATAAAAGTTTTTCCTAATGAATACATTTGTAAGAAAATACTATTTGTAATGTTACTAAGCCATCATATAACAAACCCATTAGTTTTAACTCCTACTTAAATTTATTTAAAGTAAATTCTTGCTCTGCATATTTTTCCTATTTAATACATGAATACATTCTTATTTTGAGGACATAACAATAAAAACTGTGGTCACTGGCTTATGTAGAGACAGATCAGTATGCAGCCTTCATTCAAGAGTCACACTAGGAAGTTGGTGTTACACACTACTTGGAAGAGGAAGCAGAGCAAACCTAGAAGACAAGTAAGATCCAGCTAGGTATTGGGTGGAGCAGGTAAAAGGCTCAGATCCAGGGCAAATCTTGATTTGCTGGGCAAAACTGAAAGTGGCATCACAAGCTGAGGAGTTGGGGCTTTATCCTGAGTGGAAAGGGGGAGCCACTGAAGGATCTTCAATGAAGAAATTATGATCATGTTTTATTCTTAAAAGATGGCCTGGCTGAAGGGTGGGGACATTGCATTGAACAGTGGACAAAGTGGAGGTACTTTCATGGGAGACAATGGAGACCAGAACTACATAATGACATTGCAGATAGAGAAAAGTCCCACCTTGTCTCTGTGTTCCCTTCTAGCGTTACAGCTGCTTAGCACTTTGAATCTATCACCCTGGCAGGAAGGTGAAAGTGTTGATTCTATTTAACAGAGATTTTCACCTACCTTCCATCTCTACTGGATTTTAAAATGTAATCCAATGCTTAGTTTTACAAATATTAATCCTTCTGCCAAATCACAAACAGTTATTGAACATCCATTTTTTAAATTTTCTATTTCAAACATTGGCATCCCAATAGGTACCCAATAGGTACCCAAACGCTGTCAAGTCAAGTAATAAGTTCTACTAATGTATATACATCATGGTGGGGGTAGGAGTAAAGTTTACAATGATATATTTATGAGAAACTGGAGGACAGGAGTTTGAAGGCTCCAAACATTTAACGATAAGATGGAAACATCAAGTATCCCAATTTCATCAGTACATATTGTATACATGTGTTGAAATATTAACACTGTACTTCATAAATAGGCATAATTATTAAATGTTAAAAAAAATTTTGAAGTGCCTAAGAAGATAAATGTGTTAATTATCTTGATTTGATCATATATACTGTATACATGTATCAAATTATCATATTCTACCAGAAATTTGTACAAATAAAATATTAATTTAAATTTTTCCTTTAAAAAATAGAGTGTAGAGATAAAAAGAATCCATTAGAATGATAGTCATGAAACATTACAAATCTACCATCATAAAATATATTTAAGTATTATCTATGTATTTTTATTTAAAATGTATAAACAGATATAATATTTAGAAAACTAAAGCCATCATCCACTGACCCCTTATTCAATATTATCCTTTCAAATCTCCTTAGAATTTCTGCTCTTCAACCATTGTCACTCTTGTAAAGTGAATTCACACACTCACTGGGCTTCTTCTGTCCTGACATAAGACTCTTTATCTCATCCCCTGATTCTACTTTCATTCCTTCAAGGAGCTAAAAGGCTGCTTGTTGAAATATCTGGTAAACAAAAAGTGGTAATTACACACACACACACACACACACACACACACACACACAAATGAGCAAACTAAAATAAATGTATACAAGTCTTTACAGAGATAGAATTGGCAAGATATATACAAGAAAGAAAAGAATAAAACAAAACTTAAATAGCATGTTCATACAAGTGGATAGTAAGAAAAATGTATGTGCATACACACTGGTGTAAATGTTTTCAGTGTGCTTTCTTGGTAAGTACCTCTTAAGGAGACTGTCTTTTCCTACTTTCTTTCATGAAATTGTCCTATTAATATATTAATAAATGTTAAAGTTTCATTTGTTTGAAAGTTTGTTTTAATGTTAGCAAAATAAAAAGCTATTAGCCCTATGTTGATTCCCAAGTTGGTTTTGAACATTCTATTAGTTTAACAATGCAAAGTCTAAGGATTACAAAGGTAGATTTGAATTTGGGAATCAGCAAACACGCTGGAGGTAAATCAGGTTTGGGAATACATATTTGGTTCAAAATTAGTGAATCTATAGTGTACGCAAGACATCTACATGAACACACATGAACATATACAGTGAATTTTAAGTATCAGTTAAATGTGCATGTCAAGATGTCCAGATGTCCAGGTATGTGAGGATACCTGGATCATGCAAGAGAATGTTTGCTGGAGGCAGGGATCAGGAGAGATGAGATTGAGAGTCTTGAGAGCACTCTGAAAGTAACCACCATAGAATAAGAAAATAAAAACACAGATGATGGGCTGGGGTTGTGGCTCAGTGGCAGAGTGCATGACTCACACATCTGAGGTACTGGGTTCAATATTCAGAACCACATAAAAATAAATTTAAAAAAATAAAGATACCAAAAAAATTAAAAAAATAAAAACACAGATGATAAGTCTGGAGACAAAAAGATCAAAAGGAATCAAAACAAGGAGACCATCCACTCCCAGTAGCTGTCTTTAGTTGTTTCCTTTGTGTCTGAAAGGCTATGGGAATTGTAAAAGCACAGCGATGCTATTTGATCATTGCAAAAATGCAACCCAAACCAACTTGTTTCCTTCAGCCCCCATTAATCCATTTGTTAAAACTGCATTCTTTCCTCCACCCCTATTGCCTGGACTAATTTAAGTTTTAATTTAAGTTACTTTTGAGTTTTAACTGATTTTTAGGCAATTTTTAAATTTAAGATTTGATTGCTTACTAAATCATAACTTTGTCTTTTTTCCCCAAAAACTCCCTTTATGCAATACTCATTCTTAGAACCCCACATTTCTGAGACATTATGCCCCAGTCTCAGAATCTCAAGCCCCATTCTCACAGAATAAGGTGTCAGGAGGCAGGTTAATCAAACATTAACAGGATGGTGCAAATACTACTATGCCTGGCCCTACATCACAAAGTGGCCCTGCATAAATTACACAAGTAGAAGAAAAACCAGAATAGACAAAATAGTCTTGGCAAAGAGGAATAAGTTCAAGAAAACATGAAAGACAAAGTGCATTTTTACTTTAACATGTGGAAAACAAACAAAAAGACAGGAGGTGGGAAGACATGCTGTTAGTAGTCTTTCCTGAATATGAAAGAAAGATTAAGAATTTTATCAGCAGGACCTAGGGAGGGTGGTGCACACCTGCAATCTTAGCAGTTTAGGAGGTTGAGGTGGAGGATTCCAAGTTCAAGGTCAGTCTCAGCAAACTTAGCAAGACTCTGACTTAAATGAAAAATAAAAAGAACTGGGAATATAGTTCAGTGGTAATGTACCTGTGGGTTCAATACCCAGTACAAAAAAAAAAAAAAAAGTCCAAGAATTTTGTCAACAGGAGCAAATCTTTCCAGAAAAACTTCATGCAAATGAGAGAAGTATCAACATTTAATTGAGTTATAGAGTAAAATAAAATAGAGCATTTAGTCAAAAAATAAGAGTAAGATCTAATAGTTTGGGCTTTTTGCCCCAAGACCACACTTACTGTACAAGAGTTGCTCAACTTTAACATTTCATCATTCTTATAGTTTTCATTTTATCATAAAACTAAATAGTTAAAAAATTACAACTGAAATTCATAAACTGTTTTCTTTCCATTTTGGTGCACACAAATTGGGAAATGGATAGTACCTTATCTATTCCAAATGGACAACCAAATAAGTTTTCTGGACTGTGCAAATCATTATGAATATAGATTCTATTTCCTATCATATTGTTTATGATCAAATTTGATAAACATAGTATCTATGTGTTTATGACACTGAAAATACTTCAAACACAGCAAGACTAATGGCCTCGTGGCATCCACAAGTAGAAAAGCATAATGGATTTTCAATCAACTACATTTCTACTTTCTAGTCTGAATTTTTAAAGTTGTATTCAAGTAAATATGTATGAACATATTTCATATATACTTATTGTATACCTTATAAACTTTTCATATAGATGAATATTAGAAATAATGAAAAAGCAACTATCCATTGCAAAAAAAGACCTACTGAAAGCGATGACAAATGCCTACCTGTATATATTTGTGAATGTGCCAAGAAGCTTGCTTTCCATCATTCACTGACTCCACTGTAGTGTTAGCGGTACCAACAATATCACCACCTGCAAACACCCACGGTTCACTGGTTTGCATAGTTTCTGGATCTACTTCTGGGAGATCCCATCTGTTAAATTTTATAGGTCTCAAGGCTTCTTTCACTAGGAAAAAAAAAAAACAGCAAAAGACAACAGGCAATGACTAATCTATGCAGCACATATTAATAATTTGAAAATTATGAAAAATTATGATTTAATTATTATTCCAGGGATTCAAGAAACTGTTTTTAATGGACCATAAAAATAGAAAGTTAATGAAATATTGGAGTTAACACACTCAAAGTATACTGATTTAGCCTACTTGAAATATACCACATATGTAGAAATGAAAAACCACGGATTTGGGCAATGTTTCACATCTAGTAGTACTAGATCCAAAAAGAAATAAAGTACAGTCTTTCCTATTACATATTATTATATGGTTTGTATCAGAAGTGTCCCCCAAAAGCCAACAATGGACTGAAGCCATAGTCAAAATAAACCTTTCCTCCTTTAAATTTTTTTCTCAGATATTTTGTTGTATAGATATAACACTAACACACATATAAAATGAACTTTTCAAAATTTATTTATCCATAGCACATTTTCCAGAACATTTTTACTATTCAAATAATCCCATATTTGTTCCTATATATCAGTTATAAGTTATAGACTGGAGTGAGTGGCCAATTTCTTCTTTTTACAGACATTTTATACACAAACAATGCAAAGTCTTCTACATTTTTATCAAATTATCTGCCCTTACTAATAAGCAATTAACCAGACCCAGTAATATAGTCACAGTTAGCCAGAAATTTCTGTTTTGTTTTGTAAAAACCAACAAACAAACCTAACCATTCGTTTCTTATGGAAACTGCTTTATAAAATAATTTTAGAATTATTTGTCAAATATATTGTTTTTTCCAATGAATCTAAAAGTATCATGTAACAAGGAAAAGTTGAGATCCTCTAAGAAAACTACCTAAATGAAATTTTGGATATAAATATCCAGAAACTTAGAAGTGATGAAAGAATACAATTTAAAAGAAATAGGTATTCAAGAGAAGAAACAAAGAAAAGTAAACAACATCTAATGCTAGTGCAAAGTGAGTCCAGGGTTAGGAATGAAGGTTCATGTCATGGTTTTAAGTACAGCATTTCAGGACAGCAATTCTTTACTCCATCTCAAAAGAGAAAATAACAAATAAAAAAGAGAAGTACTTAGGAAGTCCTGGGATAGAAATGATAGTTATTGAATACACTAAGAATCCAGTATATAATAAAGCAAACAAATATAAATAGCAATTTCTGGCACCTAAAACACTTATATTTTTTCTCAAATAGGAAAAATATACACCATAAAAATAAATCGTTGTATATATTTGTAACTTTGTATTTAAAGATTAGGACTTACAGAGACTAGGATGGTTATTAGAACATAGAAGATACTGGATTGAATTCATAAAGGAAGGAATGAATGAATGAGAAGATTAATCCATGCTATCACATTCACACATTTTTATTTAAAAATCTTCTATTTGTATTTCTTTTGCCATTTTACCTTTCACCCAGAGTAAAATTAAATATTAATATAATTATTTTAAATGCAGAATGGCATTTTGAGATTTTTTTTCTAGTGTTTTTAAAGGTCACATTTAAAAGACCATTATCATTTTTCCCCATTGCATAACAGATCATCACTACCATCTGTTGACAGTTACTTGAGTTGCAAGAAAGTTAATAGTGAATGAACATGGCTTGTCAATCAAGCTACTTTAACAATGGCAATTAAAATACATCATCAATGAATGATATATATGCAATAAATTTTATAAATATTATGGTTAGGATATGAGGTTTCCTACCCAAAATTCGTGTGTGACAGGAATGTTCAGATGTGAAATAATTAGATTATGAGAGCTATAACCTATTCGGTGGATTAATCAGTTTGTTGGATTAATTATTAGACTGGATGACTAGGTGGTAACTGTGGCCAAGTGAGATGTATCCGGTGGAAGTAGGTCATTGGGGGCATGTTTTAAATATCTTGTCTGTAGTTTCTTGCTCTTTCTCTGTCCCCGTTTCCTGGCTGCCATGAGCTGAGCAACTTCCCTCTGTCACATCTTTCCATCTTGAGGTTCTTCATCACCTTTGTTCCAGAACAATGGAGTTAGCTGACCATGGTCTGAAACTGTGGGCCCAAAAGAAATTTTTCCTTCTCTAAGTTGCTCTTCTCAGGTATTTTGGTCACAGCCATGAAAAGCTGACTAAAACAACTGATATAAGCAAGGAATAAAAGACAATTATTTTCTATAAGAAATGACTTCACTTATCTAAACCTCTAACTTTGGCCCATGTAAAGCTCTAAAAAAAAAGGATGGTCTTTAAATGGTAACAAATTCAGAATTGTTTCCCTAGGAGATAAAAGCCCCTTTATATATTTATCTCATTTTTTATAGGAATATCCTTGAAAGTTAAGCACAGATTTCACTCTAAGATTAAGCAAGGTAGAGATTATGTTTTGGTTATCTTTGACCTCCCACAGTGTCTATTGCAGTTAAAGACACACACACTGTGGAATAATTGAAGCTTAAGTCAGGATCTCTCACTTACATGGGCTTCTTTCAAGAGCCTATTTGAATTTTAAATTTGTAAATTTTTCTTTTCTTAAAGAGGAGTAGAGGAGCCCTGAAATTACTTGAGATTCAGACCTTGCAATATTAGAATATTTGCTTGAGCACAGTGCATTATACACATAAGGTGTTTAATAAACATTTGATTAATTAAACTGAATTTTTTGGGAAATATTCTTTATGATTTCTTATAATATATACAAAGGCATATATACATAATTCAATGTAATATTCAAGCTCCATCACAAACTTGGTCAATCAGAAGGATATTACTATAAATTTATTAAGTAACTTTATATTTCTAAAATATTTAGCACTGGTACCATAGGAATATTTTACTTGTGAATTCAAAATACCCTTCTATTCATGAGCATTTCCACTGCATAAGCATTGTGTCATTATGTGTCTCTAAACATTTTCACATACTCATGTACTTTTAAAATAAGCTCACTTTCTCAATATGTGATTCATTTATCCTTTCAAGTCTTGGACTAGAATATCAACTGTTTTAATTATTTTATCATTTGTAACATCCAGCTGACCTCATTAAAAATCAAACAATTTTTTGATAACATATTCCGAAATAGAAATGAGCTTCTTTCATATTAAAAATAATCTCAGCCTCCTTTTGAAAATTATTTACTGAGTTTCCCTGTTTTTTTCTGGAGGCCTTCAAGTTGAACGCATTCTTAATTTCATTCCAGAAATAAAAAGAAAAAGTGAGAGGCCACACAGCTGGATGTGGTATCATTAATATAAATCAAAATAGAGATAATTTGTATTGATTTTAATATTTAAAATTTAACTTGTCCATATCTATAAAAGCATCATTGAAAAAAGTAGAGCATTGACTACTTTTATGAATGCAAGCAATGCTACTGTCAGTTATAAATGTTTTCTTTCCATGGCACTAAGCAGCTACTCCAAGAAGAACTGTTTGTCACAATTTGAACATCAAGTGATTAGGATCTTTTCTCTGTGGATACAGTAGAAACAATTTAAGCATACGTGTTACTTATATAGGCTTTATAAATTTATTAATACTTTGTGCAATCTGCTTATGGATCCATATACCTAATTTCAACGAATCTTGAAATATAGCCATTTTTATTGTTTAAAGATACCTTTTAAACTGCAAAGTACCTAACTTAGAACTCAAATCAAGAATTTGGTAAAGAAAGTCTACAATATTCATCATTTGCTCACTAGGAGTTTGTTTGTTTAGGTGCTTCTTATAAGGAAGACCTTCATCCTTCTCCTCCTCATCATAACCACCCTTCTATGAACTCCTCACAGCTCTCTTACATCTGTCTCTGCTGATACATTTAACTGGGAATGCAATGAGAATAAACCTCAGAAACATATCTTCTGTTCTGCCTTTATCCAGCTTGGAAGGAGTGAAAGCACAAGTGGATGAAAAATGTATATTTACATTTGCAAACCAAATAGCTGCTTGCCATTTCCTATGAAGTGTTAAATGAATATTAATAGAGGGACTGTATTTCTTCTTTCTTGTTTATAAAATAAGGAAGGGTAGGAGTTTTCTGTTATAATATACACTTTTCTTGCATATTTCTATGAGACTGCATTTTGATGGAGATTGCAGCATATGTCCCAGCAGCTCTATGGTGGAGTAGAAAAAGAACTTGAGAAAGAACCCCAGAACATGCTTATTCGCAGTCCACATTATTCTGCAAATGGGAAAGAAATATGCTAAATGAGATGATGCCTGGAATTTTATGCAGTCTTTAAAAAGAATGAAAACATCCTTAATTCATACCAAACATTCAAGATTTATGTTAATTTCCTGCCTTAATTACTACTGTGTTCAAATGAGCTTATTTAAAAAACAAAGACACTCTGAGGTGGCTTTATAACAAGAAATGGTTTTGAAATAGGAACTTTTAGTCAATTTAATGTTATGCATGAAATGATTTTTTTATATAGACTTAATTGTATTGTGACACACAAGTTCTTCAATAAGCCACAGCTTAAAATTGCAGAAACCGTCCCTCAGGGACACATCACTAGCAGATGCAGATTGCCAAGGTCAATTAAACTGATGTAGCTGTGCTGTCATATACATAGAAGAGAAACCCACAAGCAAATGACAAGTATATTTCTCAGTATTTGTAAAAAGATGGCAAGAATGCTATATATTAATGCATAAATATAAATTTATCCTAAACAATAAAACAATACAACAGAAATCATAATGAAAAAGGGTTATTAGTATTCTTTGTAGTGTTTGATGTGTTATAAAACAATGGGGGAATAAAACCTTTCAACATTTATAACAAATGATATCTTGAAAGAGTAGATGAATTAATCTATGTACTTGTTATTTAATTTTACATCACCTATTAACCAGTTGGACCAAATCACAAAGAAACAAAAAGGCAATCTCAGTAATTCAGAGCTGAAAGCAAAATCCCAGCAAAAGTAAATAGTCTGACTACAGGTTCAGGATATCACAGTCCTGTGAAATAGAACAACCTGAATAAGGAAGGGAAAGAACCAGAAAACACCTTCAACTAATCAAGTCTGAATGCCACAAGCTCTGTCCTTATATTTCCCTCCTGTCACTAAATATTTTAACCCACACATATTCCCTCAACCTAAAAGGAGACCACAATGAAGATTCATCATTTCCTTCTATAAACCCACCCCCAAATTAACCTTGATTCTATACCTTCCTGCTCCTCTAAGGTTTTAAATAGTATCTCTTATTCTCTTTAGTAGCTTGAATTTTTCATTTTCTCCCCATCTTTATTTTGGAAAAAACACCAACTTTTTGACACCATACTCTTTTTCTCACCGTCATTCTTACATCTCCTTTTACCCAATTTGTTAGAGTTAATTGATGTTGACTGCCTTGGTTTCTTACCACCCAGTTATTCCTTCCAGTTCATCCCTCTGATAAAAATGTTGCCAAATTCTGTGACCCCAGTCCTGCTCCCTTTTGCATTAGTTGGGTCACATTATTTTTTACCACCTTTCTTCTCAGATTTGTAGAATGCCACTCTATCTGGGCTTTCATTATCTTTAAGCTGTCCTTCTTGAACTCCAACTCCTGCCTACTTTTTTCTCTTTGTCTTCCTAGCTGTCAAATTCTTGGTCCATACTACACTTTCTCCATCAGAAATTATAGTCATGTGGGGCCGTGAACTTTTTACCTCAATGAAAATAACCTCAAACTCTTATCTTGACCTCTGCCTTTCACTCAGGCTGCTTGTTAAAGGTTATAAACTGGCTCTTTACTGGCCCTTCCAAATCATCACATCCAGAACTTAGTTCACAAGCTTCCTCTAGGCCTTCCTCAAATTTATGATTCATTATCAGTGAGCTGGATGTTTCAGTTTTACTCACTGTGACCACCATTCATATCTTTGCTATTCTCCTTAAAAGCTGGGCAGTTCTGGCCCTTGTTCCTTGCCCTCGATGTAAGAAGAAGTCCTGTCTCATATTTCCTAGAAAACACATAAGCTATGACCTGAAATCTCCCATGTCTTCTCACTGCCCAAAGTAGAAACCCACTGGATCTGTATCTACTCTGTCATCCTTCCTTATTAATACAATTTAAAGAATCTCCCACTATCAGATGCCAGCATCTCCACATGAACCCTAGAATCCTCCCCTCTTACCTGGTAGGGATTTTCCTCCCTAGGTTACATCTTCACTTCTCTATTATTAGCTACTGCCTCTAAATTGGGCATTTCCTATAAGGCCATACATATATGTATGGTACCTCCCATCTTTAAACAATTCCAGTATTTGCTTCCAGTTCCAATTCCCATTTCCTTCAGGGTCTTGCTTTGGAGCTAGGTATAAGATGAACTGAGTGAAGCACCAATTGACAAAATTTAAGGATTTCCTTCTCCTCAGCATAGTGCAAGAGCCCACACAGGTGCCTTACTGGCCTCACTGGTCTCACCCTAGTTGTGGCACTGCCAAGCTTGATTTCTTATCAGAATTCAACAGACAACCACTTTCTGTACATAAAATCCTCTGGGTCAGCTTCCACTACTCCATACTTTCTGCATTTCCACTTGTTTAGATGTTTCTTGAACCTTCATCACTCCTTTTTCTTATATTCTCTCTTCTCAAATGGCCTAAAAATAGAGCTTTAAAACCTGGTTTAATCTTTGAATCTGCTGTTTCCAATTATCTCAACATCCACTCAATTTACATGTTCTGTGAATCCGCCCACTGAAATCCTCTCTTAGATACTTCTTATATTCCATTCATAAGTTCCTTATCTAAGGGTAGCAAAAGCAATCAGTACACACAGATTACTTTGTGGTTGGCAGGCATAATGCTCCATATTTCCATATATTATTCCATGTAAAACACAAAACAACTCCTGAAAGTTATTATCACAATCAACAAAATAGCCAAGAGGTGGAAAAGCCAGTATTTAAATTTAATTATTTCAGACCCCAAAGCTTTCCTTGCTATAGACCACTGGTTTGGGGTCAAGAGAAAGCCAAGACAAATGGGCCAATGATAGTCTAAAACATCACCACTAAAGATCATGGAGTAACTAAAATGAAGTGGGTGGGGGTGAAGGAACAGAGAACAACTGTAGTCTTGACCAGTTTCACAGATTCAGCCCCTAGATTATCTTTTCCATTGGACTCTTTTCTTTCCCCTTTCCATTAAAATATTTGCTAACCACTTTCTGATACACTAGGCACTATGTGACTTTGTTCCAATTATTTGTTTGCCTCCTCTACTCTTTCAGTTCAGGGACCACATCTGAGTCAACCATCTAGCCTAATGATTGACTCATAAGAGAAACCTGATATATGTGTTTTGGCTTTTACCTGCCTATTTCATTTATTTAGCATTCCTATAACATATTATCATATTCTAAATGATTAAATTTTTTATTGTTCTTCTTTACACAACAGAGAGTCAGCTCATTGTGGGAAAGATACCCAAATATTCCTCTTTATATTTTTTGGGGGGGGCATGGAAATAGCTTCTATAGTGACAAACACTGTCTTGGAAAGAACAGGCACATGGTTAATTTCTTTTGATTGACTGGACTATTTGATTTCCTTGGCTGCTCTTGTTAGACAATTTTCACCTTGGCTATGCTCGTAGAATTCAGGCAGAATAAAAGTAAGGATCTGATTTTCTTCCCACCATGTTAAGGATAAACTTAGGCTCTCCATGTTAAATAGAAAGGGTGGATGTCAATAATAGCATTTACAGACTCCTTTTGTTTTACTTGTATTCTATGGAGAGTTTCATTTCCATTTCCTAAACTGACCAACTAATCAATTCAGAATTAAAAATTGTGCAAGCACTTCACCTTGATTTGCTTATTTCTCTGCAATAATTCCATCTGTTTAAGACTCTGATCTCCTTGAAGATTTGATTTCATTTTATCTGGAAGAGATCTCCTCAAGGAGGTCAGTGTTCTTGAAGTAAATATATGGGGATTGTTTTCAAATTCTCTGTTGGATTCCCCAATGCTGCACTTTGATTTGCTTATTTATATTCAATGATACCATCCACTTAAGACTACAAACTCCTTGAAGGAATAGATCATCCTTTAATCTGATTTGGACCATAATCATCATAATTCTATGCACATTTGGGTGCTTAATACTTCTTGATAATTATGAGGCAGTGAAAAAAGTAGAAAGATGACTGAAATATTTTACATATACTACTCAGTGAAAGAAATAAAATGCTGAATGATGCCATCAAGTGAGAAACATTTATAAAAAAGGGTTAAGTAAGTCTCTTTCATAAAAATACCTATTTGCTGCATTCAAAGCATAAATAAAAACACATAGAACTCCTATAGTAAATTATACTACTTGTGAAAACAATATTATTAAAATATAAGTGAATACAGAAAAATATTTTAATTAACAAAATAAATCAAATGGAAAAGATTTCCTAAATAGAGCTTTAAAAGTAAGTCTATGTGTGTTTGACTGCCATGACTAATTATGTATCCATGTAATGTGTGTTCAATTTGGGCTTATTTAAATAGCAGAAATGCTCATTAGCTGCAGTATATCTGTGAAGCTTCAGTAAACAGTTTAATGGTTTTTATGTTTAACCAATTTCATAAGTTCCTGTAATTTTAGCTTTAGCAGCTCATTAATGTTATTTTTTGATATCCATCATACAGCTTTTTTTTTCCCCTTGTCAATCGTTGGTAGGCACACTTCAGTGCAAACTTAAAGCACATAGTAGAATTGTATTTAAACAATTTTAGTACATAAGTAAATGTGTGATTCTAAATATAACTTCTTTATCTAGAGAGCTAGTTGTATTTTCATGTAGTCAAGAAATCTTTGGTATTGGAAAAGCTACACTCAACAGGGGTAACGATGATGATGATGATGATGATGATGATGGTGATTATAGCACATACATAGAAAGTTTCTACATAAGCCTGTGGCTGGTTCTTTGATAGGCACTATATATATTATTTTTTTGGAGACTCACAGAATGGACATATTCTCAATTTAATAGTTGAGGACTATGACCAGGTCACACTCTCAGGATTTGAAGCTAACTACAAATCAGTTGCACATGTCTAGACTGGAAGTGCCTGGAGATTTTCAGGGGCGCTTGGAGATATATCCCTAGACCTCAGGATATTAGATACAGTAACAAAGATGGGTAAAGTTCTGGAAGAAAGAATGCAAATACAGATGAAAGCAGAATCGACCACTGTTTTTAAAGTGGCAGCAAGCACAACCTGAACAAAAGCTCAAGAAAGATTCATCAAAGGTACATGAAAATCAAAACATTTAAGAGAAATATAAGGCAGGCTGATAACTAGATTTGGTATTCTGGAGCTCAATGTCCAGTTATAAATGGGTTAAATAGTAAGGGAAAAAAACAAGATGTTAAGGACAAGGAATCTAGAAAACATATAGGATAGGGCATTACAAGGCTATTCTTTCTAGGAGTTTAATAATGACTGCATATAAAAAATTGAAGGCATTAGCTACCATTCATTCATTCAATTATCAATTCTTTTCTAATAATTTTTGTCTTAATCATGTTGTAGGCATTGTAGTAAACACAGATCAGGGATCTGTCCTTGTGAAATGTATTCACAAGAAATATATTCAGCTGTTAAAACACAGAAAATAAAATATAAAACAAGTAAGTGAAACACATTATGGTGAAAATGGCTATGAAGAGGGTTACATGACAAAGACTATTATCAGATGAGCTGAGATACTACAGGAATGGAGGCCCCAAGGAGTCTCATCAATGAGACGATATCACGACTGAAACATGGAGGGTGAAAATGAGCTAGTCAAGTGAAGATGACCTAAAGGCAGAACACTCCGGGAAGAGGGAATAGATGCAAGGGACTTTCAAGAATGGCACTTAAATATTCATGTGGATGGAGGAAAGCAAGCAAGCTAAGAGGGGAGTCTGAGAAATGGGCAGCAGCCAGACCAATTCCTCTGTGGAGGCAGGAGAAAGACTGGGGGCTCTGGAACAAAAGAATGAAACATATAATTTCAGTTTCTAAGCTGATTCTGTAGGATCATACAAAAGTGAGAGTAGAAACAAGATGACTGTCACAAGAGGCTGTTTTCAATGCAGGTGGCAGTGTCCAGCATCTGCCCACTCCCGTACAGAGAAAGGGACTTGCTAGCCTTCAAATAATACTTCACATTAATATCACTTGCACACACTGTTGTCTTTACTGTGAATTTTCTGTAGGGGCATTTAGAATAGAAGTTATTTTCATTCTTCTCATGCAAGCATTTATTCATCTATTCATTTATTCATTCATCCATTCAGTGAATACTGAGTTAGGGTCTGGACTTAATTTGGATTAAAATACAAACTACCTTGCAGTAGTACCATCAATATATTGTAGAATACATAACATATACAGAATGAAATAGAAGAGCAGGAGTGAAAAAGGAGAAGCATATTTAAATGCATGCTCCATATGTATATGAAAAGAAGTATATTTAATCTCCATGCCTTTTAGATTTCCAGTATCCACCAACTTTGTAATAAAATCCATATACTTTAGTCTAACATTCAAGACACTTCATGAATTAGTAATTGTCTATCAATCCTCACTCTACTAACTCCAGTTGTATACTGTATTCAAGCTGTTTCTTATAACTTGGATAAGCTTTCCCTGTCCCTGTTGTCCTAAGCAGACTCCACCTCTATTACAAATGCCACTGCTTCCAAAAACCTTTTTTTGAATCTTGCAGCAGGAAGTCATCTCTCTAACCTGTGTGTAATACCAGCAGTTTATCTCTTACTTCTTGAGTCACTTACTACCTATGGCAATTTGACTTACACATTGTTTTCTCCTGTATTAGATTGTAAGTTCCTGCATACAGGTACAATATTATTGTGTACTTTGGAGAACCTTACAGAACCTTGCATACTTAATAAATACAGAATAAAAGAATAGGAAGTCAGGTCCCATAAGCAAGTGGGAGGGGAGATTAGGGAAGTGTCAAAAATAAATTGAAGCATAATACCACCATCATGAGAGAAAAAAAATTACATATTAAAGAATGAGAGTAGTGCAATGATTCTAGTGATACAGAAGTTCATTCAGAGGCAAAATACAAACAGAAGGGGAAATACTGGTTCTTATTAAACCAAGCCACTTGCCAATATACTTTGCAGAGGACTTGAAAAAACATTGTATATATGAAAAAGACATATTGTATGGTATATGTTAGACACTCTTTCATATACTTGTATAAGAAAAATGCTTATGTAATTAAATGTTCTTTTAAAACCCTTTAAAGAGTATTATAATATTTTAAGTATGGCTATCATAAAAATATAGGATGATGCTGGATAGAGCTGATCAACAGTTTTGGCATGGCCCCTGAATGTATGCTAAAGTCAATATGGGTTTCCTACTCCAACAATTCCATGTATTGTACTTACTTTGGGTAGCTTCCATAATTGGAGGCAGATATTAAATACAAGTCAGTGTAATTTTCCAAGTAATATAATAACATTTATGCAGGTAAATGTCTAATTTAATCCAAGACTGATGTAGATAACATATGTTGTCCTTTCTATATTGTCCTTTGGGCCAAGAACACAAATGCAAAATAACTAACCTAAAATCTCAATCTGCCTACAAAATACATATTATTAAGACCATTATTATGTAATCTATATCTTTATGGTTTAAATTTAACATTTTGATTTTACATATCATACCAGCTTTGTGCAGTATAACATTTCACAAGAATATTAGGTCTAACACAACCTTTTATTACACTATTAGATAACTAATATTTAAAAGACAAATATAATAAGCCAGAGTCAATAAAACTCAGGGCATCTATTGCACTCACTATATGCTGAGTACATTGGCTATGTTTTATGATTTTTGCTCTCTGAAACAATTATGTTATTTTTCCATTTTCTGCCTTCTTTCCCCAACAAAACTTGTTACATGCCACTGTTCTACTTCTTGTATGTAATCTTTGATTTGATGGAAAACTACTTTGATTTGATTTATCCACTGTCTCCCTGTAAGAATGCATATGATATCAACCACTAGTGAAACCTGGAAAATAAAGATAAGGAAAGGCTCTGAACAGAGCTATTCACTGGGGAAACAAACCTATTCCTATGCAGTTATTAAAGGGAAGTAAAATAATTACAGAAATATCATGTTGTGCTTCAAATAGATGTCTAAGGCAGTTGTAAGTGATGTGATGTTGATTCCAAATCACTTTCAACACTGTTATCAGTTTGACCTCCCTCCTCATCACTTCTACCCTTTAAAGTAATTCCAAAGAAAAACTGTACAAGGATTCCATTATTTTGGATGGTTATTCTGCAGAAATGCCGGCACTTGCATTAGATTCCACCACTTCATCTTCTCTCTGCACAGAATATTTTATAATAGAAAGACAAAGAATCTTTCAGCTAGAAAAGAAATCTTTTTCATAATAAGGGCAATTTTTAAGAAAACATGTTCAGTTTTATTTTTGGAATCCTGAAAATGCTTTTTGCTCAAAATATAATTAACAGGACAAACAATGTACATAATAGACTAAAAAGGATTTATTCTCATCACTGGGCATCCAAATCAGAGTATATATAAATATTCTATTAGTCAGGCATTATAAAAATTAAACAGCAGCATGAGGAGCCAAATGTATTAATAAAAGGGGAATAAAACTGCCCTGTATGGCAGTCTTCAAAACATTTGTCCCTAACAAACATAATATAGCAGATGAGATGTTTTTGGAATTCCAGAATATATACCATATAAATTCCTTTATCATACTTTTATAAGTTGTTATAATAACATTCATTCATTCATTCATTCAATAGCCTCTTTTCTAGACAATAGGAAATGACAGTGAAAATGATATTGACTAATTCCCACTGTCTGCTTTCAATCATTCTCTATGTGTTCTCATTCTGACTCAACTGTTGAGTAGATTAGCAAATATAAATGCAACACATCACCATTTCCCTGAGATCTGTTCTACCTGCTGCATTTGTGAGTTCTGTCAACATTATAGACATCTGTTTGCCTCCCAAATTAGATATCCTACTTCAAAACTCTATCTAGCAGATAACCAAATCCTAACTATCTGACTAAAGGAATATATTTTCATTCCGAATTTTCTTCTAAGTTCTCACTTTGTTCACTTTAGCCAGGAAAACTTCTCAAAAAATTCTCTTTAACTGGTTTCTTTGATACCATTGTCTTAACTCCAGGCCATCTTCTCTTCAACATTATTGCCACCATATAGCAGCATGCTTATTTTATCCCTGATGCTTCCTTCTATTTCAAAAAACAAAATCATTGGTTTAAATTCTGTGATGTCTCTTGGTATCTTTCTTGCCTTTTCTCAAAAGCTAAAGTTAGTGATTCTAATTAATTAATCTCAAAGAAATTAGGCATGTATAATAACCCTGCTTTGTCAAGGCTATGACTTGGGAATCACTCCTGTGGGCAAGGGTTCTCTTTCTTTACTTATAGTGAAAATGTTACTGGAGGAGCTACCTCTCAGGGGAACAACTGTTGGATCATACCCTGTGATTGAGTAACTTTACCTAATTCAAGTACTCAATATTAGAAAATGTACTTACTTACTAACATGAACATTCCTAAAAGGTAATCCCTTGGTTTCTAACCCCCATCTAATTGGAGAATATTACAAATAGTTCAAAATCCAAACACAGAGAGAGGAATATTGAGCATCTGGCAGAACTACCTCATTCAAGATAAAGTTCTCTCCAATATTTAAACCTTGTAATTTGTCATATGTCTATAAAATAAAACTGAAAGTCCTAACATAGCATATAATCCTTTCACTGAAATGGAATGTGTAGCCAAACTTCCTGTCATCTTGTCCCTGACCACTCCCCATCCTTATATAACCACACCATTTGCTCTAGCCAATCATGTTCTCCCACTTCCTGGTCATAGGAGGCCATTTTGCCATGCAGTTGAATTTGTGCTGTTCCTGTTAACAGGGAAACTTCTACTTAAGCTCTAAAGCCCAGTCCAAATGTGATCTTAAATCAGTACATTCTGTACCAACACACTTATTTGGTTCTCCCATTAGCTTATGGGTCCTTAAGGGGCAAAGACTCTCTTTACTGGTCTGCATTCCCAGCGCCTAGACAGGGTTTCTAGTATAGCTGTACTTCAAGAAGTACTTAGAGTATAGCTGTACTTCATTGCAAGAACAATGAGAGAACAGATAGTAGAAATCATAAAATGTAAACTTCTATTGTAGAGATAAAAATGGAAAATTCATACTTTTATAGGAGGATGAGAACATGCATGCAGTAAGTAGGCTCATGATAACTTTCTAAAGACATATTTTTTTTACAGCTTTTTAAAATGACTGTAAAATGACTACTTACTCTAACAGTGTAGTGTTAAGAAAATTGCATAATCTTCCTGTGTCTTCCATCCCTTCCACCCCCCTTCCACCTGGAAACTCCTACACATCACTGGGTCTTCAACTCATAACCCACCCACTCTAGGAAGCTTCCTCGAACCCTCAGACTCTGTTCTGTGCCTCCCTAGGACTCTCAGCTACTTCCAGCACAATTCACCATAACTGTGAGTCTTCTCTCTTCAACTGTGTATTCCTGGAGGAAAGACCCGCATTTTCGTTTTCACTGCTCTGTCCCAGTCCCTACTCAGGGCCTGGATTAGCAGGCCCATCCAAAGTTACTAAGTGAACACACTTGAAATGAGGGAACTAGAGAATATGATCTCCTGGGTCCTTTCCAGCATTTTTGGAAATATAAATAAGGAAACCCCCAAGGTAAATTATTGTATCATATATATCCTATATACTGTAGTGTACTGACTACTTTCTTTTCAATTCTATCTCATCCATTCTCAATTATATTAATCATTAGTCTCTTCCTCTTAGGTTTTACCTATTAGTCAAAAAGGTATTTTACCTAGCAATTAGGAGAGTAGTCCTTACTTCATCCTTTAAATTTTGTTGCCAATATTTCTACTTATATACAACATTAAAAATTTGGTCAGTTACAATAGTTTCTCAACTTGTGCTCCATCTCTTCCCCCTTCCCCTTTATTTTGCTAAGGAAGAAGAGGAATTATGTAAACTGGAGGCCAAAAAAGAGTAAATAGTTATTCAAAGAAAACTTCACTGAATCTCTAAATGTCACGGTAGCCTCTGGAAGAGATGTTTTATTGTTTGAAATATAAAACAGGCTGGTAGCAACAACAACTGATAAAAATAAATAAAGTCCCCAATTGAGTAGGCTATTAAAATGTCTTAGTGTTGTTCATTCCACTAGTGAGTTACCAAGTGACATATTATTAAGTAAACAACACAAACAAAAACAAAAATATACAAATCAAATGTACTGATTTCAGACCTCTTAAAGAGTAGGTGCCTTTTATCATTGGGTGCTTAACTTACCCTGAGCTTATATTAAAACACTTTTTCTTAAAGCTTTTCCTAAGGGTTAATAATTAAAAAAAGAAATGAACACATTTGAAAAGTCCCTGAATTTCTGCACAGCCAGGGTGTTAGGTCCTCCATTTTTTACCAAACTGGCAATTTCCATTTCTGACTTAGGACAGAACAAGGCCAATTAACCCACAGCCTGCACCTTTTCTCAGTGTGGGGGAAAGTGAATCAAAGCTATAATCGAAGTTGATATTGACAGAATGCTTGATTTACCCCATGAGGCTTTCAGAAACTTTTCTAAGAGTTTTCTAATAAGAGGGATTGATGAGTGATTTTAAAACCTTTCTCTCCCTGTGTCACCCATACACCCTTATGCAATTAATTGCAATTAATGCTATCAAAGGAGTTGATTACCAAGGGTGGCATTAAAGATCCACCATAAAAGATCAGAGTTTTGTGTTTTCTTATTCTCTCTCATTCCTAGTAAGATGAGCAGAAACACAAGATAGGCATTGGGTGAAGTGCATGAATTCTTTCCTTGGAGAGGGGCATGCCTCCTGCTGCAGTCAGAGAGCACCACCGCTCTGTCATTTTCTCCCCTGCACAGCCTCTAAGGCATTATGCAGAGGAGTCTTGTCACTGGGCTTCCTGTCTCCCAAATACAGGTTTTAACCTCACTTATATCATCTCATAATTTTCAAGTGCTTAATATCCTTGGGAATACTTCTTTCTTTCCTTCTTAAAAATGAATAATAATCTTAGGTTAAACAAAAAATCTGGCCCAGTTCACCATTTTTAAAAGGAAAAAGCAAAGTGGTTTGAAAATGCTTTATGCTTTAAATACTTGATTTGTAGAAACTCAAAAGGGGATTTCTAATAGCTAAAAATTGGTGAAGAAAAAAACTCTACTCAATAGCATGAGAAGCATCAGAATTGATAATTAAATATACGATAATTACACACAGTGCGAACTTTGTTTCTTCAAATAAAATCAACCAAATATATTAAACATTTTCTCATTTAAAATTATAAATGTAAGAGTATCTGCTTCACTTATATACACAGACAAGTTGACAGAGCCTCTAAGGCCCCTGATGAAGTCCTCACTTTTAAATGCTTTTATCTATAGATAATATTCATGGAATTATAAGGGTGTAATCTAATTCATTGAAATTATTCAAATATCATTTATTACACAATAATAACATCTTAAATGTAAGAGATTCTTACTGTGTGCTAGGCCTATATATAAACATTTCACATATATTATTAATTCACTTATTCTTAAAACAACTCCAGGAAGTAGATACTATAATCATTCCCCTTAAGCCCTGAGGAGAAGACCATGAAGTACAAAGAAACTCAGTAACTCCCTAGGAAGATAAAGTTGAGAAGGAAGAAAGCCAGGTTTCCAGCTGAGCAGCCTGGCTCCACGCTCCTGCTTTGAGCTGATACACCAGACGGATTCCAATTAGTATAATATTCACTGAATTACAAAGAATGCAACAATCTATGCCAAAACAAGGAAAAAAACAGTAGCAATAGTATAATAGAATTATTTTTCTAACTTTTACATTTTCTAAGAAAAATAAAGAGATTGTTGTAAAACTAACAATTAGCTTGAATAAAGGTAATATTCTAAACCGAATCAAGTCAGACACAAATATATTTGTGCATCTATTGTACATTAATACGTTAGTTGCCATTGTGATTCCAACACACTACAAAGGCACATTCCTTGCCTTCTTGGGGTTTACAGTTTAATTTGTAGATAAATTGTAATAGGCCCTTGAAGATTGGAAGACGTAAATCTTTTCAAAGTTGACATTTTTAAAGAATGAGAGGATGGCTGTGATGCAGCATTTGGAAAAGGTGCTGAGATTATGGCATTGGCTAAAGGGCATTCTTCAGTTGTCTGAAAATCATTCAAAGAACCATAAATTATGTCTTCTAACTTCCTGGGGGTGTGAGGACAAGGCCAACTTAATGCCTCATTGGAAAAATGAAGCATGAGATTAGTGAAGATGGGCAAGTCTACCCCTTATCAATTCAAAACTAATAAAAAAGGTATACACACTTACAGCTGGCAGTGTGGTTCCAAACAAATAAACAGGAAAGTCAACTATAAAGATAAGTAAGATGTCTCTTAAAAGTTGACATTTTTTAAACAAAAAGAGACAAAATTTAAAATTAAAAACAATTAGCATTCAGATGTAACAGGAGAAATTGCCTCTGGGGTAAAGAAAGAAGAAAAGAAAGAAGGATAGATAGGTATAATCTTCCAGTCGAGGAGGATATTTCTGGATTGAAAGTAAAAGAAGTAATCTGTGCTCAATTTTCTGATAGCCTTTAAAATTAATGTAGAACAATTTAATGTGATTTGAAATTTTACATACTTAGAGGGAATAGAGGAGAATTTTTAAAGATAGAACTACTTTCAGTTTTCCACAGAAAAGATATTAAATAAGGCTAGCATTATTATCTCAATTGAATTAGAAAACTGAAAACCATGGCCTTCATTATTTGAGACAGTAGTAAATGAAAGATTCAATTAAAGTGTGCACATAAGCACACAAGCACAGGGTGTGAAATATGTAGTATTTTGTTCCTATTTCCCACTCACTGCTACATACCCAAACAGAAAACAATAAGTAAATAAAAATACAGAATTAGGAAAAACAGTGATGATTATAATTGCTGTTAGCCCTAGTAGCAATTAAATAATTTGCTACTCTAATACAAGGATATTCTCTGATTTTATTTTATAAATTTGATATACTTAACATTTATATAAGTAGTTGAAGCACTTTTATTTTTATTATAGGAAATATTTAATACAGATTGACTTGGTGCATCATTCTAAATTAAGTCAGTATAGGTTCTCCTTTGTGAAAAGCCCAATTCAGAGTCTGGCAAATGCCCTGAAATATATCAGAGGAAAAAGTTTAGATTAAAAATTTAATTTCCCGACTTGGATTACCTTTTCAAATACACATTATTGATATAATTGATATTCTAAAAGTATTTCCAGGGGCTGTGGATGTGGCTCAAGCGGTAGCGCGCTCGCCTGGCATGCGTGCGGCCCGGGTTCGATCCTCAGCACCACATACCAACAAAGATGTTGTGTCCGCCGAGAACTAAAAAATAAATATTAAAAATTCTCTCTCTCTCTCTCTCTCTCCTCTCTCACTCTCTCTTAAAAAAAAAGTATTTCCATTTAAAATATTATTGTAATCTGATATTGCTGAGAGTAAAAATTATGACTGTACTTTATATGTGCTCTGTCATTTATTTCATTCCTTGAATTCTTCAACATATATTTATATAATGCATTCATCAAAAATTTCCAAGTTAGAACTATGGAATTCACACTGCACTGCATACTGGGAGGAAAAATTCAAAAGAGAACAGTGCAAAATAAAGATGAATATATAGTATACATAGGCCATTCACTGAGTTTCATCGATGTTAAAAAGAGCTTTATTCTATAGTTTAATGTAATATTGGTGAGTAAAAAGAAAAACTGAAAATTTAGAAATATAGGACTGTAATAACATTTTGAATTAAGACCATGGGAAGAATTAAGGCACCATGTACAGTAACAGCAAAGTTGAGAGTAGATCTGCTTTAGGGAAACCTGATAAGGATAGCATTCCTTACTTTGTGTATCTCTCTCAATGAATTCGTCTCTTCATAATGCAATTAGTAGTTTATAGGTCTGCTCCATTCCCCATCTGTGTAGTTCTCAAGTACAGGAAATGACTCATTCATCTTTGTACTCTTCAGAATACAATTTAGCTTCTGGCATTCACCAGATACTCACTGAGTATTTATTGCATACATAAACATAAATATGAGACAAAAAGAGGTTTTCAGAGACATGAAAAACTAGATTTCAGAGACAGTGTACACAGAAGTGAAATCATGACTATCGTAAGTCTAGCCACCAAACTGGTACTCAAAATAAATTTATTAATATGTTGCTTTCTTTCTTTTATTTTGGTACCAGGGTTTGAACCCAGAAGTGCTTAACCACTGAGCCATACCCCCAAACTTTCTATTTTTTTTTATTTCGAAGGAGATTATTGCTAAGTTGCTTAGGCTGGCTTTGAACTTGGGATCCTCCTTTATTACCACATCTGGATCATTAACATGTTTTGAGGAATGATTACAACAAATATCTGAATGAATGAACGACACAGTCGGCTCACTGAATGAATAGTATATTTGGAAGAAAAAAATGGCTAATGTCTGAACTTTGCAAAGAACTAAAAAGTAATATTTGGAGGAGGGACAGCACCCAGTGATGGGCTTAGAAGTGAGCAGCTAAAAGAAAAAGCTGGGAAATGGAGTGTGATAATAATAATGTGTTACAATTTGATTTTCAAAGCACTTCATATTACTTAATTTTAATCTAACAAGTCCTAAGAGGTAGGGAGAGAAGGTTTTATTATGCTTTATTTTTTTTGTTGTTGTTGTTGTTTGCTTTTTATATATGGAGAAACTGAGCTACTGAAAGGTTAAGTGATTGGAGAAGAGCATTTAAAACAGAAAGAAATATTTAACATTGTCAAATGCAGAAAAGTGAATAGGAGTGAAAAGATATCACTGTCTTTGGCCATCAATTCATTAGGGTCTGTGCAAAGTGAGGTTGGAAGAGGAAAGACAGGGAGTAGAAAAGAAGAACTGGCATTTTAAGGGAGAGTTAGAGACAAATATATTTAAATAGATATCACATATGTACTAATCACATAGGCATTATATAGAAGTCTTGCCACATGAGTATTAAGAGGGGACAGTATTTGAGGTAGAAGAGGGATAACATGAATATCATCTTATCTAAACGGATAGCTTTCTTACAGCAAACCGTTTTTTCACCATACCTTAAATATGTGTGTGTATGTAAGAGTTTTCTAACTTTGAAATTAGTATTTTAAGATTTTAAATGTCATTTAGTAAAAATTTTCCTGATCAACTTTAACAAAAACTGTTGCCCCTTCCTTTTTCATTAATGTTTTCCATCTAAAAACAGCTGAGAAGTATATGGATGGGAACAGAAAAGCATGAATGCAAGTTAACATTCGAACTCTTCCAACTCTCCTCACTTGGAAAGTTGCTCCCCGTTCATGTAAACATTCAGGGCCCTGGTAAAACAGGGGATTTTTATTTAAGAATCATTTCTCCAGGTGGTTTGTTATTTCAAATCAGGAGGTGGTGCAAAGCACAGTGAAAAACTATGTTTTCCTTGACTTCTCGAAACTTATGTGGGGTAGGAGATAGTACATGGGGAACATTGGAACATTGGGATAAAATACACAGACAAGTTCTGCAATGGCTTTATCAATAAATAGATCAAGTGTTTCTTTTACTTCATATGTTAAGTACTAAATTAAACCTCTAATTCTTCACATATATGAAGTTCTATCAATCTATTTACACATTAAAAACACAAACACATATAAGCATAAACATCAAAATCTGGGATTACAAAAGCTGTTTTCTGTGTCTGAATTAATAACTTAGGTTTGTTTAGGGAAAGACACTTTTTATTTTTATATTAGCATTGCCATTTGTGGAACATAAATTTAGATAGGGGAGCCAAATTATTCTTTGATAGTTAACCCATCAACAAAATTTCTAGTTAAACATGATTTACCATTTTACTTAATTTTTGGTGGTATGTAGAGTAGTAAGAACATTATGAGTTTTTTAGATAATTGAATGCAATTTACACGTTGTTCTTTTTTTCCTGTTTGAACTCAGTTAATGAATAAACAAACTACACTGTGACTATGTTTACATAGCATATAAACATTAGATGAAAAGTGACAAATTCAGGCCATCATCCAGCTATTTGAAAACATTTATCTTCATGACACTAAACATCTGGGTGTTTCAAAATACCAAGAAGTTTGTTATCCTACAGATAAAATATCTTAATGACTAGTTCAATTTTTACTTATCTGTTGCATAAAACTGCACATTTGCAGGAATGCATCTGTTCCTGTTTCAGACACAATACATACTTTTTGCATGGGTATAGTAGTACATCACAGGAATCCTCAGGTTTCGATATTTTGTTATCATTATTCCTAATGCATCTCTTAGCTAGAAAAACATCTTTTATTTCCCTTTCAGAAATGTTGTCATTTGAACAGTGTGAATTAAAAGGCAGATCAAAGTGCCAAATCAAAGTGCCTTGGTATTACAACTTTCATCAATGATAGGCCACAAAGGTACTAAATATAAATGTAGAGGAAGTATAACACAATGAACTATTCAACTAAAATGCTATATAAAACATTTTCTTTTCCATTGTATTTTTAAGCATTTTGTTCTTCCTCAGCTCATCTAGTTATGCCATCCAGATTAAACAAGGGACTTTGTGAACTTTATAATTTGATAAAGTTGATGTTCTGGTGATGGGTTTGGCATGATTATGGTAATAAACATGAATTTTGGTTTTGGTCATTCATTAGATCCTTATTTGTCTGCAACATTGAAGATTGGCTGTTCCAACCTCTGCTACATTTTCTTAAATTAGTCCAGTTGAAGAAACAATCATTGCTAAATAGAAAAGAAGGCAAACATCTTTATAAAGTGGAATATGTGTTTTGGCTGTCAGCTTAAAAGAAAGATTAATGTTCTTTTTTCTTTTTACCACTTTAAAAATAATTCTATATGCATGTTAATGAAAACTTTTAAGTATTTTATATCAAGATCGCTTGTACTCCTCACCAGAAGAAGAAAAATGGGTGTTTAGGTGAAAATCAATTTCCTGAAAGCTGGAAACTATTGGGGCACTAAAATAACAGGCAATTGCATAACACATTTCATCTCCCAAGCAATGTACCTTTAGGATCACTCAGAACTGAACCAAAGGCACTGATGACCACATCAGCTTTCAGTTGGACTATCTGGTCTTCATCTTCTTTCCATTTTCCAGCTTCATCTTGTTCTGTCCGAACAAATTGCATTGCAACAATTCTTCCACCTTTTACTATAACTTTCCGTGGGGAAAGGAAAGGCAAAAATTCACACTTTTCTTCTTTAGCCAGCTCCATCTAAAACAAAACAGAATGGAGAAAAAAACACTTGAAGATTTTTTAAAAAATCTATACAATATTTGACTTTATTTCAAATATAGATGCTAACACATATAATATTTAAGTCAACATGAAGCTTTTTCTTGTACCAACACTGAGTTTCCTTTATCAGCTATTCACATTTGTCAAATCCATAAGTCAAGGAGTCTTTGATTGGAACTGGAATGAAAGTTTATAGATCATGGCATCTTAAGATTTGTCACATTCTAGGTTTTGCATGCCCTATTGTAGGTGACGTATGAGTTTTCTGCCTATAGTAGCTTGGTCTTCTTATGCTTTTATTCCTATAAATTAAGCTTTCTTTTAAATTGTGCCACATTTGAAAATAAAAATTCCAATTATTAACAGGTTGTGCATATTGAAGCTGGAAAAAAGTCAATGAAGTGGGTGAGCCAATCTGTGCAAGTACAGATTAGAATAGTATGTAGAAGAAAAGAAAGCTAGAGAAACTGTGGAACTAAGAAATACTTTTAACAAATTCTTCCTTTTATAAAAGTACAAATATTTAAATGTAAATCTGAAGAAAGAGAAACAAGCCCACTCCTCCTGACGAATTTCCATTTCTTCCCTGTCTCTTCTAAAATTTGTTCTGCCATAAAATGAGGAATAAGATTCTCTGTTTTTTCATATCTATATAAAGATACTGATTTACATAGAATGTTAACATTTATTTATTTGATTATTTTCCACTTTGGGCAGGGGGATGAAGGTCTTTGTCAATGTAATCTGAACTAGTATGTTGACTGTTCTTAAAACATTTTTTTCAAAGTAGAGAAGTGCTATTGAAGATGCTTTTTCTATCCATGTGGAATCCAGGTGGATTCTCAGTAGGACCTCTGATGAGTGAAATTGAGAAGGTACGTGTGTGAGGTGTCAAATCAAGAGTTATGTGAGCTGAATAAAGATGGAAAAACGAACAAATAAAGTAACTTGTTCAATGTTGGACTCATCTTTCAGAAACCTGTCAATACCCAGAGTTACCTAGTTCAGCACACATCAGAATCACCAGGGGGCTTATTAAAAGAGACTGCATGGCGCCACCCACCTCTGGAATTTCTAATTCTGAAGATTTGGGTAAGGCCTGAGAATTTGCATGCCTAACAAATCCTAGCTGATGCCCTGTTTCTGGTCCAGGGGATGCTGTTTTGTGAGTCACTGTCTTATTAGACTATAGCTGACTGACTCAAATCTTCAGTAGTCTATACCATGCTTTCTCAATGATAGTAATGTTGCCCCAAAGAGCTATAACACATAAACAGGTACACAGCAAATCTATGGTATTAAATTTATAATGGAATTATGATTAGGAAAAAGTACTTTAAAAGACTCCCAAGGTGGGAGAGAATATAAAATAAACAGTTTGGAAATCTTAGTCTATATATTTGCATGACACTATTCAGTCTATGTCTTATTTAGGTTATTTTCAAAGCATTTCCCTTTAAAGTCTTAAAAATTGAACCATGTACATAATTTATATATGCATTTCCCTTTTCATCATTAAATTAAGAAATTCATAATAGAAAGAATAACGGATGGGGTAGAGCAATTGGATATAGGCTCAAAGATAGAGCAATTGTGGGGCCTATGCAAAGCCCTGGGTTTCATTTGCAGTACCACAAAAAAATAAAAAATAATAATAAAATAATAGATATGCCAGTAGTAACAGAAATCAATGGTTCCCAAACTGGTAAGTCCTTAAAGAGGGAGATTATAAGTAAGTGAAATTAAATCAGGTTTCCAACGTGCTTCTACTGCTTCTTTGGGATAGCTTCCTTGTATGTAAGGTGGGGCTAACAGTATCTAATTAACTAGTATGTAATGCTATTTAGAATAAGTCAGAAATGTAAAGTGCCTAAAAAAGGATTTGTCTATAGAACTCACAAATAAAAGTTATTTATACATAGTTGCTATTCTCTGAATTTACTTTTCCCACAACCATTCAAGTATTCACTGCAGCTTGGCATTGAGACTGTGTTTTCAAAAAAAAAAAAAAAAGGTAGTTCAATTAAAAAAAAAAGTCTAAATAAATGAAGGACAAAGACAAATCTGAGACCCCTCTTTAATTTCCTATAAAATAAAATTGTATGATTTCTAGAAGGCAAACCATTCTTAAATAATTTGAATTACAAAATAAAAATGGTACCGGTATGTAAGATATATGTTCTGTATCTATTCTGTCATATTTGCATAATGTAACACCTTATAACTTATCAATATAAACAAGTTTATTGTATTTCCAAAATGTCAAGTGATGCTAAATTTTAATGATAATGCCACACTTGATTGAATAACAACATCAAATGTTTACGATTTAAATAAATCAATATACCATGTGTATTTATAATGGTTCTATTTTCTGTGGAGAACATAAAATATAAAACTATGCCACACATTTTTGGAGACTGATTTAGGAACTGGTTTGTACTATTCTAACTTTCTTGTGTACTAATTCTTACTACCTATTATTATATATAGATAATCTCATACTTTTTGAGAAATTGGTACTAAATTTGGGAGACAAAAATTAGGTTCAGCTAACATCAAAAACTTTTAAGATTTTAAAATAAAATCTTAAGATATAATAACAAGTAGGAATTTACATCAGCATCTATTTAATTAATCTATCTAATGAGATAAAAATTATAATATTGATAATGGGTTTTTAAATGTGTTTTATATGTAAATTTTCATCTTCACATTGAAGATACTTTATAACACCTAGTTTTTAGTTATTAAAATATTTTATTTCAGGGGGATCCAAGATGGCAGGCCTGCATTCTGTGACACTTTGTGACCCAGGTCTCAACAAGTGGGAACACTGCTTTGCTTAGAGTTATAGAGGACCCCCTCCACTGCTAATCCTGGCCACCATGCTGCGCAGGGTCCCAATCTCAGCATTAGAGCTGGCGGACTCTCGACTGGGACTACTCGCCCACACGGGTCTCAAGGGTACCTTAGTGTGACCACTGGCATCAGCACCAGCGTGCAGAATTCCCAGACACCACTCCCACGCAGAACACTCAGTCACTGTCAACACGCAGGAACTCCAGTCAACACTACCAAGTAGACCCCCACCTACCAGTGGGACTTGCCTGGTTGCCTACATCTTGGGACTCAGCAGCTACTGCCATAGTCCCCTACTCAAGATAGCCTGCCTGCACTGGGGAATTCACAGGCTCTGAAGAAAGTCAACAGCCACAACACTGCACACTACAGACCCATCTCTGACAGGTTCGCACAATGCTATCACCTGGCTCCCCCCACCTGACCCAAAACCCCATCGCTGAAAGCAGCAGCCTTCATCTTGGGTCACCTCCATTACCATCTTTAGTTGGGACAACAAGCTGTTTGGAACACTGGATAGACAGGTACACATAGTTTCTAATACCCCCAATCTCCAGCAGCAGCTAACTCCGCAGAGTGGCTGCCCAATACAAAACAGCCCTCCACGGCAGGTGCGCAGCCACCAGAGTGCAATACACAAAAGACCTCTGGACAGAAAGGTTCCTAATTAGGAAGTAGAAAGGGAGAGGGTGAGGGAGATACACATTATAGAGTAATTTAGAGGCAAAAGAAACAATCAGTGAGGTGCACGGAGAGCCTACATTTTTGGAGCAAATTTTTACCATATGCACTAATCTCTTTGATATATAAAGAACTCAAAAATCTTAACACCAAAAAAATAATAATAACCCAATCAATAAATGGGCCAAGGAATTGAACAGACACATCTCAGTAGATGATATCCAATCAATCAACAAATACATGAAAAAATGTTCAACAGCTCTATCAATTAGAGAAATGCAAATCAAAGCTACTCTAAGATTTCATCGCACCCCAGTCAGAATGGCTGCTATGAAGAATACAAACAACAATAAATGTTGGTGAGTATGTGTGGGAAAAGGCACACTCATACTTTGCTGGTGGAACTGCAAACTGGTACAGCCAGTATGGAAAGTAATATGGAGAATACTTGGGAAACTGTGAATGGAACCACCATTTGACCCAGTTATCCCACTCCTTGATCTATACCCAAAGGACTTAAAAGTAGCATATTACAGGGACATAGCCAGATCAATGTTTATAGCAGCACAATTCACAGTAGCTGAACTGTGGAACCAAACTAGAAGCCTGTCAGCTGATGAATGGATAAAGAAAATATGGTATATATACACAATGGAATATTATTTAGAAATATAAATGAATAAAATAATGCCCTTTGCAGGTAAATGGATGAAGTTGAAGAATATAATGGTAAGTGAATTAGCAAATTCCAAAAAACCAAATGTGGAATGTTTTCTCTGATATAAGGAGGTTGATTCATGATGGGGTTGGGGGTTGGAACATTGGAGGATTAGAGGAACACTAGATAGAGCAGAGGGATAAGAGGGGAAGGGAGGGCGCATGGGAGTAGGAGAAGCCATGGAATGAAATAGACATCATTACACTAAGTACATGTATGAAGACAAGAATGGTGTAACACTACTTTGTGTACAACCAGAGATATGAAAAAATCTGCTCTATATGTGTAATATGAATCATAAATATAACAAATTAGAATAGATTAAAAACTAATTAAGTTCAAACCAACTTTGTTTCTCCATTGTAACTAAAAGGACAATACAACACATTGAATAAGTATGCCTTTAGAGATTTAGTACTCAGCCTCAGGCACTCTGTTTCTTTCTGACCTCACTCGAATACCAGTATATTGAGAAAGCATTACAGGTTGACTATTCCTTCTCTGAAAATTTAAAAACAAAATGCTGAAAAATCCAAAACTTCTGACCACTGACAAGGTGTCAGAAGTGGAAAATTCCATACCTAACCTTATGTGTTGGTCTCAAAGTTTTTTTAGACATACTAAAAAAACATTATTTGAAATTATCTTCATGCAAAAATGTTGTTTCAAATTGCATTCAGGCTACATGTATGAGTTGTATATGAAACATAAACGGATGTCATGTTCAAACCTGGGTCCCATCCTCAGGACACTTCATTATGTATATTCAAATGTTCCAGATTTTTAATAAACCCCAAATCTGAAAAGCTTCTGGTCTTAAGCATTTCAGATAAGGGATACTCAAGCCGTAAAAAGAAACAGACTCAGAGATAACAAAGACATATTAAAGAAAGGCAAAGCTTAGCTGAAACCTTAATTTGGCTGAAACTAATTGCAACTGAATTCTATTTGTTCTCCATTAGTAGGACAACTACAGAACACAGAGCATGAAAGAATGTGACTTATGATTCTAGTGGCTGTACATACAACAAGGCAAAATGGAACAGAAATGAATCTAGTCATTGATCAAGAGGTTGTCTGACTAGATAAAGGCTGTGCTCAGTGTGAAGAGATGAGTTGAGCTTAGTCTAAGTAAGTGCAGAGATACTGTCAAGTCATGAAATATAGGAATTAAGGTCTGGCGTTCTGAACCCAATGTTAATGAGTTGATGAAGACTCTGTGAATCTAGAGAAAGTGTTAAGTTTGGAACAAAATGAGTATTAATTTGCAAAATGGAGAAGAGAGACATAGAACACATCTTAGGATAAAAAGTGGAAAACTAAATATCACTTAACTAAGTTTATTTGCTAAATAGTAAACTCCCTCACAAAAAACAAAGCGTGAAAGAATATCTAATTTAACTTTCTATCCCCAGTGTCCAGAAGTGATATTCAAATAATCAATAGTTGGTAAGAATAAGCAAATGGACACTCATAGGGATGCCAAAAAATCAGAATATACACTAGTCAATATGCCCCATGGAGGGGCATCAAGATAGAACACAGCTCAATTTATGTGTGTCTATCAAAATGACTGGCATAGAGTAGATCTTAAACAAAGTCTTATTTACCAGGAAAATGACAAATTATTATGAAATCTGGAGGATATTCAAATTAATGAAAGGACACTCATCTAGCATTCAATTGAATGAAAATTCAACCCATCCTAATGCAATTAAAATGGGGAATGCAGAGTCTTCTGCATGGCCAGATCATCCTACATTGTGAGGATAAAAATATAAAAGAAAATGGTGTTCCTCAGTTATCAGTTACTCAACCATCAGAAAATGATAGAGCAGATTAATCAGTAGTTCTAACCACATGCAAAAGACTTAATGTTTTATTATTCAAGTTGCATTAGCTATCTGTGAAAAATAATTCACAGGTCTCAGTGTTAGTGCCTTTTAACACCCAATGTTTGTCAATAGTCATTAGTAATCAGCAATTTTGATTTATGACACCTAGATTTTAGTTATTAAGAAACTCTGCAAGTTTGGCATATGAGTATTTCTGTTCATGGAATGCTCATATCTCTCTCTCTCTCTCTCTCTCTCTCTATCTCTCTCTCTCTCTCTCCACACACACACATTTGTTTGATGGAGCCTTTTCTTATGAGGGACAAATGGTGTATCAAGCATACTTGAAAACCTTTCTTGTCTTTATCACTATTAGTAATCACTCAGGGAAATAAAGTAGTAAGCAACTATAAGGTTTCATTGTTTAGGTTCTATAAATCAGTTTGTCACTTGCTTTTCACATGGTATAAGGATGGTGAAAAAACATTTTTCTTAGCTTTGATTTTCTCTTCAATATGCAAGAAAGATATGTGGTTGATGCTGAGTGAAATAAAAATAGTGTGCTATAGCATGCAATAACGATCATCATTTTAATGATTAACTTTATGTAATGTGATGATTTGGTCTGATTAATATTACAGGCATCATACTGTAGAAATTATGAAACAACTTAATTTACTATAATTAAAAGCATGATGTCAACTCATTTTTAGATTGCATATAGGCAAAGTAAGCATAGGTTATAAACTATAATGAGCAGAACTGAAAGCCAGCATACATTAAATTCTGGAATAACTTCTAATATGACAAAGTTTAAGAAGCAAAATGAAGAAATACTATTATTTGAAAAAATTACTCTCTGATAGCAATGCATTTAATAGTTTACCAATTCTGTAAGAATAGAAAGACTCAAAAATGCTATATGGAATAAAAAATTTGGTAATCTTCTTTGGCCAGTGGTAATCCTAAAAAACCATTATCACATTTTATCAGTAAATTATTGTATATTCTGCAAGCATTTGTACCTATACAGTTCCATTCAGGCATAAATTTAACAAAACATTTATTAAGTACCTCTTATGTACCAAAAAACAATGTTAGGTGCTGCATTAATAAAGTAATCCCACCTTTAAAGATCTCCCAGATTAAGATAATAAGCCACTGTGTTCACTGTGATAACACGACACAGAAACAAAACTATTTGCTTGACAATATTGCCAAATAATCCCTAATTTTCCACTAAAAAATAATGCAATGATGTTACAGGTTTTTTGAAAAGTTTTAGGTTAAATCTATTGTTGTTAGGTTAATGTACGGGTTGCATCCTTTTATCTGGAATGTGGCAGTAGCTTTTTAAAACTTTCAACCCTTTTTAATCTTTATTCAGTTCAGGGACTTAAGGTTTGAGAGCTAAACAGTGGGATTGTGGGTAACAGACTGACAGTTTATTGTATTTGCATAGTTATATTTGGTATTGTATATAGAATATGGCTACCTTTGTTAAATCTGCATTTTCTAACTATTAAAAAAGAAATGTGTAGTATAAATCAACTTTTTAATTATTTGAAACAGGAGTTTTATTTGCTTATATTAGGGCTTTGCCCCTTTTCTGTCTCTGGGGATCCTATTTAGAATCTGTTTTCTTAAGCACCAGTTAAATCCATTCTCTGGTACTAGCTAAAAATTAGATTTCTCATTCTGCTTAACAATTTAAATAAACTGAAATGTTTCTTTAAGAAATTACTTGCTTGACCAAAATTTTAATTCCTAAACCTTTTCCTAGGTTCATTTGTACACTTCCAAGAGTTCTTACAAAACCTGTCAAGTCAGTTTAGGGAAAATCCTCTACTCTCAATATATGATCACACTTAGTACCTAATGTGGTTCCTCATTTCCTATGATACCTGAGATGATGTCTGATCACCTCATCCTGTCTTTAGAAAGAATCTGTTTTTTGTCCACTAGCCTCTCTGTGGCTAAATTCCTACTTGCTCATGCTGTGTTTGCAGTTAAACTCTCAACTAAGGTATATCAAGGGTAGACAGATATCAAGGATAAAGGTTTCTTGCTACACTGATTTAGCATAGGTCTTAGCTAAAACTGGATTTTACAAGGAAATGCAGAGGTGGGTCTTAGAGAATGTTCAGGGACCTTAGTAAAGTATAGTCAAGTAAGAATCTTTATCTTGAGCACACATACTGTACTGTAATGGCACATAAAAAAAAATTCACACTAGTATTACAGGTCAAGAAAGGGCAGCCTAGATAAGGTACTATATAAGCTAACTGTGAAGCTAATCTTGAAGGATACATAGGAATTAATCTCTGGGA
Organism: Urocitellus parryii; assembly: GCF_045843805.1. NCBI lineage: Eukaryota > Metazoa > Chordata > Mammalia > Rodentia > Sciuridae > Urocitellus > Urocitellus parryii. Next base: position 77,543,250 of record NC_135541.1, read on the forward strand.
AAGAATTAGTTAACAACAAAGTTCTGGTATGAAATCTAATCTTTCCTTTGGAGAAGAAAAGTATGTAGATGAGGTAAAAGAGATTAGCTCAAACATGAAAGTGACTTGGTTAACCCTTGTAAACATGCTATTGGGAAACTACTGACATTCGCAAGTGGGAGAGTCCTCTTTACTTGTGGAATGCTTTTGGTAGGGTATACCTGCTAGGTCAGGACTGCTGAGGCAAACAGAATGGAAAACAATGGGTTGAAGCTCTGTATGGAGTCACATAAGGATATAACTGAATGTAAACTGGATGCTTCATAACTGAAGCAGCTCTTTTGTGGATGAAGCTACTCACATTATTTATGAATGACACGTTAATCTGGGGTAGAACAGATCCCCATTGGTGAGCCCGCATTTCCTCTCTTCTTTTGCTTGACACCTTGCATTTATTTGTAACCTTAAAATTATTTAAAAAGCTTGATACAAATTTGTTCTCTAATTCATGAGTTTGATTTCAAAATCCAATCTTCTAGTTATCTTATTTCTCCAAAAGGAGGATGAAGGAAAGGTACCAAATTCTGTCCACCTATAAAGATCTCATCTTCCTTAATTTACTAAGCAGTTTTTTAAATATTTTATAATTTTGGCACATAGATTCACAGTGATAGGATACAGAAAAATTTGACTTATTTACTAATCTGTGGACAATACAAGCAAAATTGCAATAATTAATTTTCACTATGCAAAAAGTTTGCTAAGTGGAGGTTCCTTCTTTTAGTAACTGCTATGGACTAAGTGGCTAGATTCATGATATGTTTTCACTTCAAACTCTTCAAAATGGAAGAATCTTGAACCTAAACATTTCTCCAAATGTGAGTTCTACTACACATTGGATAAAAGTAGTCCTTACCAGTTTTATTGTGTCACTGTTTGAGTGGTAAACCCCAGAAATGCAAAGTTAGGCCTACTTGAGAGGTTTAGAATGCCTTTGCACAGCTATCATAAAATAAATCTCTTCAAAAAAAATTAAATATTTTAAAACATCATTCAGTTATAATTGATGACATTTTCTTAAACCTGACTAGCTCTTATTACTCCTCATCTTAGATTGTGCTGAAGTCAAGAATTCCTGGCTGCTATTGAAATATCTTACAGAATTATATCCTACATATCTTGGTGTTTTCAAAATATCTTTTTCACGGGTGAAACACCAGTGAGTTCTCTTCAAATCAGGATCCTATCTTCTTCTTCAATGTCTGAAACCACTCTGATTTTATACCTTTTTTAAAATTAATTCTTACTTTTTAATTTATTGCTTGGTCATATTTTCTTTTTCTTTGTTTTCCCTATCTTCAGTTATCTTTTAAGAGACTGGAACCAAGGATAATTATTTTTAATGTGCTTTTAATATTAGTTTGACATCATATCATGAGAAACTAATGATTTTCACAGTTCAATTTTAAAAATAATTATTTATGTAAAAGGAATTTATAATTTGAGATACATACATGCTATGTAGTTTCCATATTTAATATTAACTTAAAGTCTTCCAAAGAGAATTTTGATGCCCTTAATATATTGGTTTAATCAACATGTGTCACTGATCTGCTGCACTGAACTCAAGAATGTTTGATATTTTAAGTCAGATGCCAAGTGGAAAGAACCCATGCATGGATGAAGACTGCAATTTAACTTAAGGGATGAATAAAAAATAATAGTTACCTTATGAGATAAGTTCTATACTAGCAGGAAGCATAAAGAGCCACAAAGCACAAAGGAGGGAAAAACTAATTTGTGAGGGAATTAAGGAAGTATTCAAAAAGAAAATGACATTTGGGCAGACCCATAATGAATAAATCCATCACTGAAAAATAATTTTTAAATAGAATGATAAGGTCTTTTTGATAATTTATGTATGGTTTTATTTTTGTCATTTGAATGGTATATGTTAACTTATGTATAGTTAATAAGCTCTAAAAATTACATTTTAATATTTTTATTTATTAATCAGAAAAGAAGACATTAGAAAGCAGAAGAAAGAGGGATTCTCATTTTCACAAAGAAGTTAATACAATAACAAACATTATTGTTAGATAGGCTTGACATATATACACACAAATACACACACATGCATACATATATGTGTATATATGTATGTGTGTGTATATATGTGTATATATATATATATATATAGAGAGAGAGAGAGAGTATATACACATATGTGAAATGAGATTTTAAAACATTTTTAAAAGGTACAAAGTTTCCAGCTATACAGATATTCCTAGTAAGCATAAAACAATCCCACAGAATTTTGAAAATATCTTTAATAACTCTTAAAATACATAACCTTGAATGAGCACAAGATTTATCTGGCTTCTGACTTAGTTGCAGCATGCCCCATCTGAATTATCATAGATTGTCTAGAATTCTGACAACATCATCTGTCAGTTTCTTTGGTATATCCATGTCTTGAATATGATAGATTTTAACTCACCAACTAACTGGGATACGTTAATTGAAATTTGTTTCTAGTGTGATATTTATAGATACTGCAAAAACTTTCAATATAGAGTTGTCATTCCATGAAGAGAGAGAGCCTTCTTGTCCAAATTCTATATCACTCACATCTTTAAATACTAAAAATATAAAACTTGGGGAATGGAAGAAACACTGATGTATTTACAACACTAATTTTATAGATGACCATACTCAGACTAGAATACATAACCTTGAACTAAGTGCTTCAACTTTTAGTTAGTTTGTTTTTGACTATTTAACACTAATTTTTCATACCATATTAAATTGAGGGGGGGTAACTAGGATTGAACTCAAGGACACTCAACCATTGAGCCACATCCCCAGCCCTATTTTGTATTTTATTTAGCGACAGGATCTCACTGAATTGCTTAGCACCTCACTTTTGTGGAGGCTGGCTTTTAATTCTGATCCTCATTCCTCAGCCTCCTGAGCTTCTGGGATTACAGGCATGTACCATGGAGCCTAACACTACATTGAATTTTTATAATTTTCATGAAAGTAAATACACATTGTCTTGGTATGTCATTCTTCTGTCATCATAAATATGAAAGATGTACTTACTATCTTAGTACCAGGGAATTCCCAACATTATTAATAAACTTTGTTTACCTAGAGAGTTCATATGTATTTATTTGTTTGTTTTTAGTTTACTCACAGATAGCCAGCCATGCTAATATCTCTCTGATCACTTTCCATGAAGAAGAGCCACTCAAATGATGTGTAGGTGCCAAATGCTGAAGAGCTGTTGTAATCAACACCCTTACAAAGTGAAATTAAATTTTTCAGTTTTAAGAGGTCATTTTGTAAAAATAGTCCCAGTTTCATATTTCTTGTTATTGAATAAAAACTAGGAAGTATTAGTTATTTGCAGAAAAATGCATGTTTAGCTAACAAGATATTCAGAATAAAACTTATAAAGCTTTAGCATGGTCATTTGATATTAAATCTTTCTGATAGAGGCCTGCAAGTCATGCCACAAGAGTGATCCATTATGGGGCCTGCTGGAATATATCAGAAGGATTCAGTGAAAAGGCAAGTTTTCATATAGAAATGTATTATTTCAGAGTTACACTAACAGATAAAGAAAAAAAAATTGTGACAGCAAACAATCCGGTATGAGTATTCCTATTACTGTAATGATAAAGTAGCACTTGACCCTCTGAATAGTGAAAAGATGGGAAACTGGCACATCAAAGTTAAACCAGTTAACACCTTGACAAACAAACAGGGGGAATCTAAGAGATCCTAAGGAATACTATAGAGACTCCATGACAATATAGGAGACTTAAGGCTCTATTAAATGTTGCTGCTGTTTGGAAATTGAACATATGTACAATAGATTCTTACAATATTCTTTGTGCATGGGGCATGATATTAAAACTAATTTTGTACCATATCTTTCTCAGTAATAATTAACAAGTTCTACAAAGTCCTTCTCCAGCCTTAGCCTTTGAATTTATCAACTCAAGCAGGTCTGTTGAGTCCTGACCTTCATGCCTCCTTTTAGGGATTCCCAACCGCCTAAAGCATTCTTGCAGTTTTATCTGATCTGTCAACAGCTTTTAATACCAGCATTTTGGGGGATTCTGTTATCCTGTGAAATTTAATCTCACCTATTTAAGCTTGCAGAAAGTACTGGAGGGAATTATTAACAGATTTTTCCTCATCTTCTTAGAGGATAGTGCTGAGTGATTGGCTGGTTTCCCTAAGGACCCACGGCTGAGAAGCGCTAGTTTGTCAGTAGCATCCTATTTAGTATGTGTGTGAGGCCACAAGGGAGCCTGAAAGACATTTGGAATCAGAATTACATCAATATGCTGATGATGCCTCCCTCTCTTCGTTTCATCAAACCTATATCCTTTAGCATTAATGCTTTCTTAACTAAGATGGAAAGTGCATCCATACAGCGTACTGCTTATGGCTCTGATTAGACAGCTGGGAACTACTTGGATGATACATTAGAGCAGTGGACCAGCAGCATCAGCATCATCAGGAAACTAGTTAAAAATGCAAATTCTCAGGCCCACCCCAGACCCACTGAATCAGAACTCTAGAGGTAAGGTCTGGCAATCTGTGTTTAGCAAGCTCTCCAGGTAATTTTAGTGCGCACTAAATTTGAGAACTTTCGCATTAGAGAAATTGGATGTTTATCACTGCAGAATCTACTGAGTAGTGCTACCTAGTTTTGAAGATTAAAAAAATGTGTATCTAATAATATTGCTAATATATATAATCTCAAATTATTCCGTGTTCACTATAACTAGCCTCTGTAATAATTCACAATTGTCTCTAGAAGATGAAAAAATTATATTGTTCTGTATTGCCCACTCTCAATGAATGAGAAATTCAGCTTTGAATGATGAGAAATTAGTTTTGGACATATACATGATGACTTGCCTAATGGTGAGGCAATTTAATAATGGAAAAAATATTTTACTTCCAAATTTTACTCAAGAGGCCAAGATGGTTAAATCATATATATATGTGAGGAAACTCCAAATGTCCCTGCTCCTCATTAAATGTAAAATATCCTAATATGGTTGAAGTATGCATGAGTTGGAATGGAAAACAGAAGATAAATTGGAGAACTACAAAGAAATTGGGTGGGTCCAATATTACATTCTTTATGTTGGTTAAAATGTGATCTAGGATACAGTCTTTCAAAATTCATATCTTGAAGCAGATATGGTAACCTTGACTTCCATTCTTCTGACTTCTTAGATTCAGAGTGGAAGCAACTACTGCAATATCTTCATCCTTCTTTGAATGTATACAAAATCAAGAAATGGCCATGATGGATTAAACCTGGAACTTCTACAAATACCAGAAGTCTACAATCCTAAAAAATGTGTACATACTGGCAAGTGACCCAACCTTAAAATCCTGGCATACACTAAATTATTTAGTAATCTCACATTGAGAAATTTTGCATCAAATTATCAGATAAACTCTCAAGGGCCTGCCTACTGGTATGGCATTCATCCAACCTGCATGGCTGATTCTAGAAACCTTGGGTACAGATTCCCTCCAGGAAATATTCATCCACCATCATTTCTTGCACCCTTTCTATGGAGCACTACTTGTGGGAGGCAAAGAAGGAGATATGGGTGACCAAAAGAGATGATCATAAATCTTACTCTCTTGGAGATCAAGGTCAAGTAGTTTTAAAAACACGTAGAAAATGTGATTTTCTGTAAGCTAATAATAAAGACATACCCCCAGATTTGTTCTTTTGGCTTTCATTAAGCTTCAGATCAAACTGAGTTCTACAAAAGCTCTACTGCAGGCTTGTGATCTGTGATCCCAAGGACCCACTTCTACTTCAGTACTCAGCATTTTAGTACTCAGCCCACTCAGCTCTGGCCTCCACTGAGCTACATCTAAATTCTCACTCTTTCCTTCCTCAAGCTGGTCACATTGACTAATTGCCTACTTATTTATTAGCTACTGACCAGCCTCTTTGATTCTGACTGCCACCGCCTCCCCACCCCAGAGCAGAAGTGTATAGAACGGTATTTTTAAAACTTAACAGATCTTGATGTCTGCTCAAAACAATCCCATGTTTTCCTCTTTCCCAGAGGATGAAAGCTAAAAATGCCTGATGAGTGCCTACAGGACCTCACCCAATACATCACATACCACCCCTTCTTACCCTGTTGTAACCACACTGACTTTCTTCTTCCCAGATGTCCAAGAGACTTCTTCAATCTAGAGTGAATGCATTTAGCTAGGCCTGGCAAGTTTCTCTTGAATGCAACTTACCTCAATTTCCCTACTTTCTACACTCAAAAAATCTTCTCATCAGAGAGGACTTTCAGGTCACCCTGCATATGATGGTAAATCCTGCCTTCTCTTCTACTACCGCTCTCACCCTAATACACATACACAATCATTATACTCCCATATTAATAGTTCTTCCATAAAACAATTACCTTACAATATACTATTGAGGTGATAGTTCATTTATTCAGTTATTGGTTTTCTTTCCTCACCAAGAACCTATTCCATGATGGCATGAGATTCTATCTGATTTATTTACTGCTACATTCAAATTGTCTAGAATAATGCCTAGTATAAAATAGGTGGACAATCAGTATAGAATTAATAAATGAACAAATAATTAACCATATCTATACTCTTAAGTAATTATCTGATCATTTTTTTCTGTTTTTACTTTAGTTGGAAGACATAGCCACCTTTAATTTCTAGTTTCCCTTGCTCATAGATGATGATGATACATAGTGTGAAGTAAGTTTTGCCATTCAGGTTTATCTTCCACTTCAGACCCTCAAGGGTAAGCCTTTGGTAATGAGAACTTTCCTGATATAGGAATCAGATGAACAAGATTCAAAATATTTAGCTTGAAACATATTTCACAGTTATTATTTGCCAGATTCTGTGGTATGCATGCAGATGAATAAGATTAGCTCTTGTCCTCCTGTCCTCTTTTAACTGTGGAAAATTCCTTAATTTAATGGTAGCTGTTTTCTTATTTGTAAATGATAAGACTATACTATTTAATGACTAAGAGTTTACTATAAAAAAATTCCTATGATCAGGAGACCATGTTTGATTTTTTTTAAGTGTAAAGGGGTAAATTAGATGGGGGAAAAACCAAGAAGAAAAGTGACATTTAAACACATCATTATCCAAAGTATACGTATGAAGACATAAATTGGGTGTCAACATACTGTATATACAGAGATATGAAGAATTGTGGTATATATGTGTAATAAGAATTGTAATGCAAAAAAGTACATGTATAAAGAAATGAATTGGCATGAACATACTTTATAAACAAAGATATGAAAAAATTGTGCTCTATTTGTGTAATAAGAATTGTAATGCATGCCATGGTCATGTATTTAAAAAAATAAAAATAAAATAAATAAAATAAAATAAAACCCAACTATGAACCAGTGGTGACTCTGATAATTTAGTGAGATTATTTTGTAATGTGATTAATCTACATGTGACAAATCACCTATTGACTATGGTTATAATTCTTGCCTAGTATAGAAACTCCAAGCATGTTCAGGCATTCTAAAGCAAATCAAATTCATAACTGATTTGAATAAAATGAGTAATTTATCTTTCTATAAATACATTTGGTTCTTGTTCTCAGAACTAATATCCTTTACAAAGCATTATCTTTCTCTAATACCATTAAAATTTGAGAGGTGCACAGTACATGTAACAGGCTGATGCCTCACCCAAGACTAGTCACCAGTCACCTGTCAGAATGAAGTGATTTTAAATATATGTCATTTTTTGAAAGTTAACTATTAAATGAATAGTGCTCACATTAGAGCCATTTAAAAAAAATACACAGAAATCTCATTCTGTTTGCTTCACAGCAGAATGAGCTGAGGAAGGTGTGTATGTGTGTGTGTGTGTGTGCGTGTGTGTGTGTGTACATGTGCATGTATGCATGTGTGCATATTTGAATGAAGCTTGTAAATGTAGCTTTTGGAAAGTCCCAAATATTTCTAATTACTGCATACTTCTAATATCCATACATATTATGATAAAAAAATATTTTTCAGGATATAAAAGACTTAGCACATTTCACTGTTACTAGGTAAATAGAATATGTTCCAAGGATATTAACATTGATAAAAAGAAGCACTTGTATCTTGAGAAATATAAATTTCTCATTTTATCCAAATCAGTATTATGCATTTCCTTTGGAATGCCTGAATTAGAAAAAGCAGGACCAGTCTAATTATTGAGATTGGAGGAATGCATATTAACGTTTTCATTTCCAAAAATCTGCTGGATTACAACACCATATTTCCTGATGGTTCCATTTTACCTCCTCCGGGACAGCTCTTATATTAACAAAGCCTTTTCTGAAGACGATGAACACGCGGCGGGCTCCACAACGTAAAGCGGATGTTGCACAGTCAAAGGCAGTGTCTCCAGCTCCGAGTACAATCACGACTCCCTGTATCGATGGCAATGGAGAGTGACAGGCGCACATTCCTGAATGATGAAAGGAAAACCCCATTTTCAAGTAGAGAAACCATTTCTGCATGACAGCTCAAAAGATACTTGTACTCAAAGCAGTGTAAAATTGCATCTTGCAGTTTTCCACGATGGAGTGTCACTATCAAATTATTCTGCTTCATTGAAAGACAGTTTTATTCTCATTTTAAAAATATGCTCATATGTGTAATTTCATAGTCAGTACCTTTAGCTCCTTTTTTTCCTTCTAGAAGGACTGCAACAATACATTTTGAACAGTTGAGGTCATAATAAACTGTAATGGATCAATTAAAACTCTCTTTATCAGAGTCCTGATAAATATTTTTAGCTTTGCATTAAAAATTTTCTGTTTTAAGAAAAAATGATCCTTGTGATTTGGGTTAATAATTTTCAGCATTTCATTAAATTACTTTATATATTATCTTATACAATTTCTAACGTAGAGCTCTGATATAGAGTACGTTTAATATCTTTTAAGATTAACATGTTGAATAAGAGCCCTTTATGTAACTGAAGAGTTTCTGAGAAATATTTTATTGAAATAGCTAAAATAAAACTATCCCCCTTTACTACTTTTGTCTGGTTTTGTCTGTAAAACGAAAAGAAATAAGACTAAGTGTCCATTTCTCCAGGGCATGTGTATAAAGATTTGATATCCATATGAAGATACTTATAAAAAAGAAACGTGCAGGTGTTCTCAATTGGCTATCACCATATTATCAGATTAAATAAAATTGATGATAGATAAATTACTATAATTTTTGAAATGGCACTACAGATAGAATAAGCCTGTAATCTCAATAAGTACAATCATTGTGTTTGGAAGACTTTGTGTTTGGGATTAGACAATTGGCAGTAGGTAATTCTCAAGTATATGCTTGGTGCACTCTGATCCTACTATGAAAGGGTTGCAGACACACAAGCATACAGTTCTTTAGAGGAGGAAGAAAGTGGAGATGGGGCACATCTTTAGCTGTAAACTTCCCCATAATTATTTAATATAGAAGTTTCTTGCCTTTTTAAATGTTGAGAGAAAGGTACAAGTTCCTATCATTTCCACAAGTAATTAGATGAAGGAATAGCTCAGAAGTCTGTTGCTCAGACTTCTTCAAATATATGTTTAACGGACTGAGATCATTTGGTTCTGGAGAAAATGCTTCAGCTTTTTATCACCAAGACAATAAGTATAGTGGAGCCAGAGCAAAGCATGGTCTCACCTCAAGCTGTTCTTGGAATGTGTGAAGGGAAAGGGAGTCTGTTAAAATATTGAGCTTTAACTTTGTAAAATTATAAAAGTTCAAGAAGAGGCTTTGACACTTCTACTTTCATAGATGTTAAGATACATCCTATTTTTTAAAAGTCCCCCAACTAAAGCTCTCTCCATATCTTTTAATGTTTGTTAAGGCCTTTTCACTTTGAATAATTTTTGTGATGCAATTTAGATGTACACATCATACAATAAAAAGTCCTTATTTTAGTGTTTTCCTGAAAGAATGGAAAAATAGATAATTCTGGCACACAATAGTATCAGGCTTTAATTTTAAACTTTATGCAAGTACTATATATTCAAGGGTCTATCTGAGATCTAAACAATTTTCTACCAAGCTCATATTCAATATAAATTTATGATACTTAAAACAATACGGACAATGTCAAGAATAACAGACAATATGTCATACCTGGTTTACTGCCTTTGGCTACAAGAGGCAAAAAGTCTTTGGATGTGTAAAACCCCTGGTCCTGTGTAAGGCCTTCGAAGATGTGATCTTTATTGGGTTCTGGCAAACCTAATTAATAAAGTTTATAAAATATCATTAGCAGTGACTTTTGCAACTATATATTAAAAGAAATATTAAAAGAAAGAAAAAGACTATCATCATTGAAATGATGTTGTTCTTAGAGAAAAAAGTTCATAAACAAATCAACATAAAAATGTGCATAACACAATCTAATGTACTCTAGATTATAATATAAATAATATTAATATAAAACAAAGCATTAATTCAATTTACCTATGTGCATATACCAATGGATACTGTGTTGGTATACGTACACATATACATATTATCTATAGTATTGGGAAAGTCAGGTTATGATAATTTCTCATGTCATAAATCAAAATGAGTTTAAGATATATCAAAGTACTAAGTGTTTTGAAAATACATAACAAAAGCTAAATAAAACCATGCATACATATTTATATAATTCCTAAATAAATTAGATCATTCTAAGAAATAATTGGAAGAAAAAAAGCCCAAAAGAAAAATATGTATTTTAACCATAAAAATTCAGTCATTCCTACCTCATTTCAAAAATTTTATAAAAAAATTAAAAGGCAAATGATTAATAAAAAGTATGTTAACAAATAAAATATCATTGATATTCATAAAAGTTTTTCATTATTAACAACACATCAACTTTCTACCAAATATATAAAGTATGATGAAATTGAGAGGACAAATATATAAACAGATCTTAAGCAATGAAAATATTAACTCTATTAGACATTAAAGAAATATAAATTTTAAAAGCAGCTATGATTTCCTTAATAAAAAGTAAAATATTTTCAAAAATTAAACTTTACACTAAGGGTACAAAGAGATCATCTCATACTCTTTTGGTATATATATACATTTGTACTCATTTTCTAGAAAATAATTTCGAATATATTCTAAGAAAACATAATTATATATAAATATGGTTTAATATATAAAAAGAATTAAAAAAGAAAATGAGATGAGAGAATATTAGAATTAATGAGTAGATAAGTTTTATTTTTAAAAAGAAAGTCAACAAAACACAAGACCATTATTAATATGAATATTTGAAAATATGATACAAATTATAGTTCAAAATATACCACTGAAACAGAGAGGCTGGGGTTGTGGCTCAGTAGCAGAGTGATTGCCTAGCATTTGTGGGGCACTAGGTTCGATTCTCAGCACCACATATAAATAAATGAGTGAAATAAAGGCCTATCAACAACGAAAATATATATATTTAAAAAATCAGAAGAGAAAACTGTATACTCTATAATTCAAATTTTGTAAAAAACAAATGTATAAACTATGTAATCTGAATAGTGATTACTTATGATGATGGAATTATGGAATTCAATTTTTTAATTTATTTTATGAGTTTTCTACAGCATGCATTTGTCAAATACATACATTACTAAAATTTTTAAAATCAAATGATAGCAGACTCAAATTGCTTTCAAAATATAAACAATGCAAATATCACCACAATCACTCCATGTTACAGAAGTGGGAAAATCCTCACTTCAATTCCATAGACTTGGGGAAACACAGTTTAGTTTAATAAAATTGTCCAAAACTCATACCACCAATGGCTTATTTTAGAGAGGGAAAGCTCATTTTATAATTAAATGTAGTTGCTGGTGGACACAGAGTAATAAGGCCTAAGGATGACTTTGGTCATGTAAGATGAGCAGGGTGCTATAACTGATCCAAAGCTAAAGGTTCTTGTGTGTGTGTAACCAGGTATAAACCACTGCTGTCTCTTCAAATCACACCAAACATTTTTTTTCCCTATCACCTCTCCATTTCTTCCCTCAAAAGATGTTTTTCTAGATTACTTTAAGTTGTTTTGTTTTAAATATTTCTTTAATTATCTGGGAAGGTCAGATAAGTCATATGACTTGTCTTGCCTTGGTTTCTGTATATATGCAATGAAGAAAAGACTTTCTTCATTTTCCAACATAAAGAGATATTCCTTAGGTCTACTGGAAACACACACATTATTATTCAAAGGTGTAGAGATGGATATCATTATTTTTGAAAACCTGGGTCGAAGAGAGTTAAAAAATAGTGGAATATGTACTTGAAGACTCACTAATGACAAAATCATTTCTCTCGAAAGTTATTAAAACATGAATATAGCTTAAGCTATACTTGAGTAGTCAAAAGGGTACACTTGATTAGTGAAGCCAACATGTACATATGCTACGTATTAAGATGTGAGTATCTAAATCTCCCACCTCGACTTACTTCACTACAGAGATGACATACTTTCTATACACTTCATGTAAAAGTACCAAGGAAAAAGAAAAATAACCTCAAGTGCTAAACAATTTCAAGATGATGTGATAAGCAAAAACCTACAAGGAAGATCAAAAATAAGGCACAGAGAATATAAGTGGCATCTCACACACACAACTAATCACAGTTACAGCAGAGAGGGAGCATTACATCTGTAATTATTTTCTACGCCCACCTCCAAAATAACTGTTATCTGGAGAACTGCAATATGTCCTCATTAAATATATCACTGGAACCAGAAAATGACTTTTTTCTCTCACGCAGTGATTATTTCCCAAGAAAAATGCATTGATCAAATGTATTTTTTTTCACTTGTATCAAGACCCTGAGAAGTACTCCTGAGTTTCCTGTTAATTTCACTTCACTCTATCGTGCATTTGTCACTATAATGGATTTAACATTTACTGGGTCAGATTCTAACCATGAATGATTAAAAGGACACTGGTTAGATGTTTTGGACCTATGGATGTTGATTTAATGGAGGAAAAATGAGCCAGTAACTAGACAGGCTCATTATGGTTAAGTTATCCCTGCAGCCTGCTTAGCCACACACCACGTTTGTTTCTCTCACTCAAAGAGACCTAAATTCTATGGAACCCTTCCCTCCCACCTTCGTAAGAGGTCATTCTTTGTGCCCTAGGACACTACATTGGAAGCTTTCCTCATGGAAACTTTAGTGAATGACTATCTATGATACTGTGGGGTAATCAGGAGCAGTGTCTCTGTCACCAGACAAACTTTGGAATGCAACCTTCCTCTCCCACTTTCCTGCTCTCCTGTGGAGTTGGCTTTGTCAGTCTGACAAAGCTGTAGCACTCAGTTACTCAATCAAATAGTAATCTAGATGTTGCTATGGAGGCCTTTTTAGATATGTTTAAAATCTATAGTCCATCCACTTTAATGAAATATTATCTCAATAACTAGGAGGGCCTTGTCTAATCAGTCAAAAAGGCTTAAAAATAAAACTGAGTATCCAGTTTTGTGGCTTACCACAGAGTTTTGAGTTTTTAATCTCTCATAATTCCATTAGACAATTCTCTCAAAGAAGTCATATCTTTCTATCAATTCATCTATCCATCCATCCATCAATCCTACTGTCTCTGTTTTTCCAGAGAATGCTAAACTTGAGTTCCTTAATCTCTTCCCTCTCTTACTACTTCATGTACTTTCATAAATGAATTATTATCTCTAAGGAGATAATAACTTTATAATTATACTTTTAAAATTTCAAAATATAATCATTATACTTCTGTCACAGATGTGAGATTTAAGGAGAAATATATACATATATGTGTGTATAAGTACAATTCATACATATTTAATTAATGTTATATATGTGTATATACTTATAGGTATGTATATGAGTATATGTAAATATAAGTAATTGAGACCTGAACACAAGGAAGGCTAAATAATCATTAGCTAGTAAGGTAGCTTTATTTATTCTGTAGTTTATCAATTCTTTAAAATGTCACATCCCATGACAAGAAAACAATAAAGCTTAAATCAAAGTAAAGTATTAAACCTTAGTAAATTTAAATAAAGTTCTACAAAGAAAGAAAAATGAAGCAACCTGAAGTGAAATGTGAAAAATAATGAAACTTACAAATACCCATCTATCAAACATAGACTTCCCTGAGAGTAGGTGGCATATTAATAAATAAGGTATATGTCTATACTAGAATGATTTCAAAATGACACTTAAATGACTTTTTAATTCACCTTTCAGTGGGAAGAAGTGAGTTTGTGAATAAAGAAGAATTGACAACGATTTCACAAACAAAACAGCTCACACTATAAATGTGTGGTGTTCTTTGTCTTTCAAAAAGGCTAGGAAGAATTTTTATTCTCTTAAAATAGTTACTGAAGTTTTGGGTGTTTCAGCATGTACTTATACAAAGGAACCTCCTCTTAAGACTTATTAAGAATTGGTAATTGTCAAGCTCTCCAAAAAAGAAGGAAAGAAAATCCTGTATGCATTACAGAATGTTTTCTTTAACATTAGTGACCAATAAGCTCAACTTCACATGTCTGGTAGGTACAAATTCATATACACTAATTCATTTGAATTCTCAAAATACCTCTATAACACAACTAATGTCATTAGATCCCCATTTTAAATATGAGGAAATTGAGGCATATAGAAATTAAATAACCTTGCTGAGGGCCCCAGAACAATTTCTAATCTGGATGATCTAGATAGCTGTACAACTTATGTTTTAACTTCAAAATGTTACCTCTTCATGTATGGTTGTAACTAAGACTTGTTATAATGTGATTCTACAAAACTAGTGAAATCCAAATTAATCATTCCTCATCCATGTGTTCAGTTTCACTGTTAGGCACAGACTGTGTCTGCTACCAGGTTCCAATCTAGTGGTAGAAAAAAGACTGGCTTCATCTCTTGGCTGCATTTTTGTGTGCGATTATTTTCTCTAGCAAAACTCCTTTCTGAAATGTTTTCCTTCTTAAGTGCATTCCCCTTGGGTATCTGTTGGTTATTTTTCAATATTTGATATTCTTTGAAAAATGTATCCCTGCTTTGTTTCCAAAGCACCTCCCTCTGGAGCAACTACAGAATAAATAACAGCACTGCACATAGTAAACTATTTCCTTGTGCTCATATCAAGTTTTACAGAACTTCAATTAACATTAACAAGATATTAAATATTCTATTACATGCTATCATCTAGAAGGAATAAAGGAAGAATAAGCTTTTAAGGATTAGCCTTCATAGCTGTGGTAGGACATGTATAAGAATTACTCAGATTCCATAATGTCTGCTTCTATTATTTCACTGGGTCATTTATTCAGTGTTTATTGAATTAAGCAAGCGTTTATGTGGCCTCTTGTTTTTGAAGGCTTCCACTTGAATGACAGCTAAGCCGTCATGGGAAAGACAGTCATTAGAGAGACCTGTCTGTGGAGACTGCCTCACAAATCCCACAGAGGAGGAGACAGCACAGACCACTGAGAAACTGCCTCAGGATTCTGGCACAAGGCTACAGCTGACAGAGATGGCTGGTGCTCCAGTACTGAGTGCTCTCCACAGCCTCATCAGTTCTCCATACTTCACATGGGAAGAAGTTCAGTAAGATTTTAGTAGACAGACAAAACACCACAGATTACATGACTACTCTCAAGTTGACCAGATGAAAACAGCAAAATATAGCTGATAGGAAATGTCATACTTTTTCATATTTCAAAATATTCTTGGACCCAAGATCTTACTTTCTTTATTTTCTTTTTGAATAATCATACAATATTTGTATTTATTGATGGAATAAAGTATCAGAATTCAATGTGCAATGATCAAATTGGTGTAACTGGCATTTCTGTTTCTTCAAGTATTATCCTTTCTTTATTCTTTTCTTTTTTTAAATTATTAAGTACTATCCTTTCAATTAGGGATATTCAACATCATCTCATCTCCTCTACTTATTCTAAATGTATAATAAATTGTAGGCCATACATATACTACTATGATACAGAACATGAGAAACAATTCCCCTAGCTATATTTTAGGATCTGCTATTCAACTTCTCTCTGTTCCTACCCTTAAACCTTCCTAGCCTCTAATGACCTCTGTTCTACTAAGATCTTAATTGCTTCTCAAAGCAAACACAAACAATATTGCAATTAACAACAAACCATTAGGATGGCTGTATAAGATGTTCAAATATAACTGTAAAATTATAAATAAATGAACATATATTTATACATGTATTAGGAAAGATTCATATATCAAACTCAAGTTGGGATTACAACATGGAAGTAAAACAATCCTTTTAAGGGCATACATATTCCACAATTCCATGAAGGAATACAAAATTTTTCACAGTCACATATGAAACACTTATATGACTTAAAGGATTTATATTTTTCTTCCAAATGACAATGTGCCATATGGGTTATCATTCTAGGATCCATATATTGATTAGAAAGAGAACAGATCAATATTGCTGTATTGTGATTTCTTTTTTAATAAAACTTGTCTTCTCCTTGACACCCTGTTGTAAGTATGGTTCTGAGTGTTCAGACTGAATTCAAAATAATGAAGTGATTCAATATGACACATATGAAATTAGATCACCATGCATCACAATAATATTCATTTCATTGATTTTTCAAATCCCTATTAAACATCTGTTTCATGGAACTTCTGGCTAGTCTCTTTCTCTCAATGTGGCCACACACATTAATTGTGCATATCACACAATTGTTTAGAGCATAACAGGATAAAGACTTTTAGAAAAACATTATGAATGGAGTTACCACTTCAAACCATAATTTTTCCCATTACACAAGGTATTTCTGTACAGAAATATGTACCAATAATTAAGTCCAGAATCAAGTGGAGTACTGAGCTTCTTATACAATTTAAAAAATCTTATAGATGCTGAACTAAAGACTTGGTTTTGTATTATATTTTAAAAAGCAGAGAAATGTACAAAGCACTGGAGCAGAGAATAAAATAACCAAAGGTGATTATTTTTATAAAGTTAAGAACAAATGTATTTCAATTAGCTTTCATACTTCATGTAGAAAATATACAGAAATTCTATCATAACAATGTGACTTTGTACATATAGGTATAAAAAAAGATATAAACATAATAACAGCAAAGTATTTACAAGTACAGATACATATGAAATAAATTGAATATGAGTCTATTTTACTTTTCTGACAAATTATTTCTATACTCAGGATTGATCTCACTTTAGTTTTATCTATAGATCATATGAGATAATCAAATAAACTAACTCTTTGGGAAAAAATTAAAATGAAGTATTTTTTTCTTTATACATTTGTAGCATTCTAATTTTCTTATAACTAGCATAGTTATTTTAATAATTAAAATTTAATTTTAACATAAACATTAGGTCTATTAAAAAATCCCTTTCCTAGAATAGATACATTAATGTAATTTAGGTATTTGCCACAAAATTACACTTAGTCCTTTGATTTTTGGTGTTATTTATTAAAGTGTGCTTTGTCTCCTGGGCCTTTTATCTTTTATTTCCCACCCTTCTTTTTTTTCCTTCTCTCTTTCTCTCTCATTTGGCTTTTTCTACAAAACAATTTCCTTAAATTTTAACCCCCACATTGTGAAGTGAGGGTAAGCAACTACGCAAACAATAGCCTCAGGCAAAGGTTTTCTCTTAATGACTGAAGTTCTTAGATGGTGCTAGGAAATTACTATTTAGGACTGTGTAAGTATACTATATTCCAAAGTAAAGAAATCATTAATAATAAAATACTAAAAGGAACAGTTATATTACAAAATAAATCTACCAGGCTTACAAAGAAAACAAATTTGCAACAGCCACCTGCTGTGGAGATGAGGCAGTAATCTCAACAGCAGGAAATAAAAGGGAAGAGAGGAGAAAAATACAAAAGCACAGACATTAAAAAAGTAATTAAAACACTTATCTCCATCGACATACATAAGGAAAAAACCCTCAACCAACCACCTAAAAACATACTCTATTGAACCGCACAGCAGGAAGCAACATTAAAGCTGCCACCATAAACACACATTCTGCAGAAGGAAGAAGACCCCTTTAAAAATGTAATCTCAAAAGTATTACTAATGTGTTAATCACCAGTAAATGTACCACACATTTGTTCTATTGTATTAGTTACTTTCGCAAAGGTATTTTTAAAATTGTACCTCTATATTTTTTATTCAAATGAATTCTTAAATACAGGCACTGGTACCCTCTTTATTTGTAACTGTTCTAGTGAGTTCTGCAATAATATTGTGAGACTTAAGTATTCTCTATATGAAAAACTTTATGTAATAATTTTTAACATAATGTGGATTTAGATAATGTATTTAAATGGTTTCCCTTAAAGCAAAACTAATTTTTGCTATAGTGCTGCAATAAAATAAGGTGAAACCCAATGCAATAGTTGGTTCGATGTACTAAAACTGAAATGAAAGCTAAAAATCATTCTGAATTACCAAAGTATGCTCTGGCCTTCAGAACTCTGCAAAGGGAAACAATGTAAGCCTGAGGAAGGGAGCCAGTGGCAGGCTGTAAAATAAAGATCAGGTGTCAAATGAACTTGGTGATTTTCAGATGCTGGAACTTGCTTTCTGAATCTATGTGATTGTCCAGGCAATGAGACCTCTTCTAATGGACTCCGGACTCTCTTGCTTATATAGTTGTAAATCCAAACCCAACACATTAAACCTGAAACCTCAGTTTCCTCACCTTTAAAATAAAACTTCACATTCTCATAGAATTCATAGGTGGGCAAGTAAGCATATTGTAGCTTTGTACTGTTGAAACAATTTTATATGTAGAAAATAATTCATGAGTATAGATATTGGTCATGCCACCCTGCAATTCTTTTATCTTATGATGATATTCATCACTTAGTGTCATTTCAATTACCCATTTTTCTCTTATACCTTAAATAATAAATTTCTGTGCAAATTTCTTTTCTCTTACTCTAAATCATTACTGTAATTTTATAAATTTTCCAAGAAAATACTTATCTCAAGAGATTTTATGAGAAATATATATAAGAAAAATACTAAATTATTTCCATGATTAAATATATTCAAAATGCACTTCACCATATTGTTACATAAGAGACCTGAAATGAGAATACTTTGGTAGGAGTTCGTAACATTCCACAGGATAATGCTTTTCCAAAAGACATTCTTGATGGCACATGTGGGCAATAATTCCAGAAACTGTGGTTAACTTTCTTGAACTTTAGTTTGCTCATTAACAACATAGGTAAATTATCTAGAAATGGAATTCTTAATCTTGTCTGTGTTTTTCAGAGAATCTAAAAAGTATAAGTATGAATTTTCTTGTGCATGTTCATAGGAGGCCCATGATTTTTCGTTACATTCTCTGAGGGCCCATGACTCAAACATTTCCCCAACTCTAAGACTAAATCCATTAACAACAGACCAAGTGTCATTCCAAGTGCACAGAGTGTGGTTGTAAATGTCAAAATGTGAAGTATTTATAAATACCTGACAATCACAGCATACCATGAATGGAGTTTATGCAGAATTCAAAAGTATAAGAGGCCTAGTATAAGGAGAAGCAATCAGACATAAATATGTTACCATCACTATTTCACAAAATCTAGCTGTGAAACCTTTAATAGCCAGTTATTTAGCTTTAACTCTTAATTTCCTTGTCTATAAAACCTACCCTGTGGGGAGATTAATTGAGATAATGTATCTCAATAATATGGTTATTGTTTAACACAATGACTAACATATGGAAAATCCTAATAAATAAACTAATTTTATGTATGTTAAATTTTAAAATTCTATAACTTTCATATTTATGTCTTCCTTGATATTTTTTTTCTTCCTTGATACTTAAAACAACAACCTTAACAACAGGCACTTTTAAAAATTTGGCCCCAATTGAAATCTTCTTAAATCCTGGCAATGATCATATAAAACTTGGTAGATTCAATGTATTAATCATTACTTATATAGTTCCATTTTATGGAACAAAAATATAGTCTGTCACATTCAACTTTTAGATTTGGATACCTGTTGTGATTTTTTTTTTTTTTAAGAAAGAGGATTAAGATAAGTTCGAAATAGAAATCTTAGCTGTTTATTTAACCACTTGGCCATTAATACTTATTGAGTGCCTACTGTGTATGCTAGACAACATGTTAGGCTCTGGAACATAGGATAAATATGTCCATTCTAGTATAATAGAGAAAGGAATATGGAATGGAATCAATGTGTAGAATGGAGTAAGATACATGCTAGGAGAAAGGGCTGTACTGAGTGTTATAGGAGCTGTTACAAAGAGCACTAAGCCTGGACCAGATACAACCACTCAAGCTGAATCCTGAAAGATGAAAGTCTATAGTTGCAGAAAAAGGGGAAGAATGACCAGCATGTTCAAGGCATGAAGGAGTATGAGTTCAGACTGACTAGAATTAGGGTACAGACAGAGGCGATGATAGGGGGTAATGGGAAATAGAAAAATGTGAAACTTTATAGATGGGCAGAACCCTGACCATGAAGGGCTATTCCAGTCACACCAGGGTGCTTGGGTTTTACACTGAGGAGACATTTCAGGAAACAAGATATTCAGCTGTAGGTTTAGGGAGGATGAATGAGCAGCAGTGAACAGAACTGATGCGCAGTCAGTGAGAATGGAAGGAGTAGAACATGTAAAGGGATGCAAATCCAGATAAGAAAGAAATGTTGAGAGCCACAGTTTAGTCAGAATGACACCTGGCATTTTTGCCAGGGGGAATGGTTGAAAGGTGACCCTGCTCTGGGAATAGGGTGGCTCCAGGATTAGGGCGTATCCTGATGGGATTAGGGCAGATCCTGCTGCCTCCAGCACCTGCTACTTTGGAGTTCCCTTGAGTTCTTGCAGGGTTCTGGGAGAATTGGCCGGCGGAACCAGGTGGAGGCAGTGTGTTCCCGGGAAGTGTGTATAGAGTGCCGGTGAGAGTTCGGGAATAAAAGTTGCTATTTGTATCTACAAGGCTGTGTGGCGGCTCGGTTATTTTGTGCCCAACCAGACTGTGGCAAAGAAAACTGTACTTCTTGGCCTGGATTATTAGTAGTGGCAACTAGCATGGCATTGCAGGAGTGTCTACAGCCCCAGTATATACACAACTTACCTTCCTGGGGCAATAATTACACTAAAAGATGAGTCATTTAAATTTATGATGTTTATGTTAAACATGATATTAAGGTGTGAAATGCTGATTTCGAATGAAATTTTAATACTCCAGATAGCATTTGAAACTGTGTCCCCATACTGTCCAGAGGTATGTTTTCTCTGTCTCTTCTCCTATTACAGTAACTTTAATAGGGAAAAATCAGCTCATACTAAGATAGTAACAGTGGAAGTACAGAGGCATAAAAACATATTCATATGATATTTCAGAGTTAGTTTAATAGGAGTTGGCATCAGTGATTTTAGAAAGTAGAAGGGATGGCAAAGTCAAACCTGAGTCTTAGTTCTTTGTTTTGGTGAGTTTCACAAATGAGGTGCTTGACTGTGGCTCAGTATAATGGAAGAGGGGAAGATTCCAGGGGAACACTGTTGTTTTGTTTTGTATGTATGGAGCTCAAGAAACCACACCAAAGCTAAGGGAGGGGAGAGGAAGAGGAGTTAAAATGGATATTGTTTTAGTCAGATTTTTTGCTACTGTGACTAAAAGAACCATCCAGAACAACTGTAGAGGAGGAAAGGTTTATTTGAGGGCTTATGGTTTCAGAGATCTCAGTCCATAATTGGCTGGATCCTTTCTTAGAGCTCCAGGTGAGGCTGAACCTCATGGTGTAAGAATGTGGCATAGAAAAACAGCTTACATGGTGATCAGGAAGCAGAAAGAGACTCCACTCACCAGATACAAATATATAGCCCATAGCCCTGTCCCCAATGAAACCTTCCTCCAGCCACACCCCACCTGCCTCCAATTCCCACTCAGTTAATCCCATCAGGGAGCACACCACTGATTGGGTTAGGGCTATGACCCAATCATTTCTCCTTCAAACCTTCTTGCCTTGTCTTACATGTGAGCTTTTGGGGGACACCACATCTAAACCATAACAGATTTATTGAATAGGGATTAATCAGAAAGAAGTGTAGCAAAGAATGTTAAGAGGCCAAGAGAAGAAAACATCCATTCAAAATTTCATGTCTGAAGAAGAAAATTAGAAACAATTTTTAAAAGTGGCTAGTATATAAAACATATACTCTAAATCATAAAGAAAGAAATGTTTAAAGAAATACTTTTGATTTTAGATTTCATCTTTCTTGATTTTTTTTTAAGTACTGGGGATTGAACTCTGGGGCACTTTACCACTGCACTAAAGCCCCAGCCCTTTTTTTATTTTATTTTTTACTCTGAAATAGGGTCTCATTAAGTTGCTTAGGACCTCACTAAGTTGCTGAAGCTGGCCTCTAACTTGCCATACTCCTGACTCAGCCTCCCAAATCACTGGGATTACAGGCACGTCCCACCACACCTGACTCATATTTATTGATTTTTAAGTATACCACATAACTACTAACCTATAATCAATTTTAGAAATAATATAACCAAAGCAGATTTGTTGAAGGTAACTTTTAAACAGAGCAAGTCCGCCTTCTGTGTCTGTGGTTTCTGTATCTGTAGATTCAACTAATCATGAACAAAAATTATTTTTTTTCTAAATTGTTTGTATTGAACATTTAAAGACATTTTTATTATCATTCCCTCAATAATACAGCTGCTTAATGTATTTACATAATGTTCACATTTTATTAGGTATTGTGTATAATCTAGAAATGATTTAAAGAGTATGAGATGGTGTGTGCAGATTAAAATGCTATGTTTATTTGAGGGTTTTACATAAGATTATAGTCTTTAGTGTCTACAGGGTGTCCTGGACTCAATCCCCCAAGAATACCTAGGAACAACTACATTGGTAACTATGAACAACAATTTAAATGAGGCAAATTGAAGTGTACAGGGGGAATCCTATAATGATAGCCACACCAGAAAGCACACTAGTGTGAACATCAGCCAAAGTTTGGAAAAAAAGTTTTACCAGAGAGAAAAAGTCACACACCTTCCCTGGAATCTGTGTTAATGGAGAATATATTTCCAATAGTGCATTTTCATATAAATAAGAATTAGTCAATAATGATAACTCCACAATAATTAAATTCTGATGGCTAATAGGATACACACACACACACACACACACACACAACTTAGCAAGAATAACATCTGTTTGATTAAAAACAACTATCAGAACATCTTTTCTCATACCTTTAAAGAAAGCATCAAACTGAAACTTTAAAAAAGGAAAGTGTTATTTCTCCTCTAAAAATTCAAGTCTTCTAGACAGGAAAACTAGGAGGTCAAGGTGGTGACACGTAGGTTTGCTTAGTCCCTCACTTACTAGCCTTATGATGTGCAGTGTAGCAGCATACCACCCTGTGCCCTGGTTTTCTCACCTGTAACATGAAGATTTTAGCATCTACTGCCTTCAGCTGTTTTGAAGACTCTGTATAATAACACATTTATACAGAAATGAAAAAATTATTTAATGTTAATGGAAAAGTTGGAGCACATTACACAGGCAAGTAGTATATGCTTCTCTTTTCCCAGGCTTAGGAAAAGAAGCTTGTAGTGAGCAGCATGGTGGATAAATTAGGGAGATCAAATTGAGATCCTGGGTTACTCTTTGGAAACTAGTTAGATTCCTTATGAGGTACATAATATGTACTAATTCAGGAATTAAATTATACTCAAAAGTACCTGAATCACTCTAACCATAGTACATAGAGCATACATTTGACATTATCAATAAAAATCTCTCAATTTTAAGTCAGCATACAGTAATAAATTACTTCCCAAATGCCTTTGCTGAAGTAATGAACAGAGCATTCAAGTTCTCCCCTACCCCCACCTCCACCCCACCCCATCTTATGATTTCTATTCTGATCTTTCATTTTAGGAACTTGCTATTTTGTCAGTGTTTTCTACAGATTATAAAGGAAAAGAGAATCTAGAAGGTATTTTCACCAGTAAGCATCTCAAATACAAGTTTGACCTGATAAAAAGTTCAGTAATAATATATATTTTAATAATTTACATGCATATAGTGTTTGATTACATAAAAAGAAGTTCTAGTATATTTGAGCCCCACTGCAACTCTATGGATAGATATCTTTACGCCCATTTCTGGATAAGCATACTGAGGATCAAGCACCAAAATAAGTTTTCTAAAATCTCACAGCTTATGAGTGGCAAAGTCAGATTTCAACCTATTAATATGCTTAAATCTAGTGGTTCTTTCCACCATTCCACAAAATATATATCAGTGCAACATATAATCTGCATTCTTAGGGAGAAAAAGGAACATTAAACTAGTTGAAAATTTGTCATGCAATGATCTGTAGTGCCTTAAATTTTCTGAATCTTAATTCAGTATTTTTACTCACAATAAAGAAAAAAAAGGCTTTAAAGATTAGTAGGTAATTATTCACATATCATCCCACCTACACTACATTTTCAAATGATTTGGGATAAACTATGCCTACTTAAACTTAAATGATATCTTGTAAAAGTATCTTCGAAGCACTGTTCATTTGTTTAAAGCATGGATCTACAATGACAAACCTATCATCAATTCATTTTGATGAAAGAGTAATAATTAAAGCATTATTTTCCTTCTTTCACTGCAAGTCATTTGACCTATGTTAAATCACGTATCAAATTTTCATTCATTATTTCTACACGAAGGCTTTTGCCAGCTCAAAAATATATAAATCTTCATTTGTCAAACCTAAACTATACCTGTTCCAGTTGCTATTAGGGCTCATAGCTCATATCCCCTAAAAACAGCAAAATACTGTCAAGTCACGCAACCTCCCCAAGAGCCTCAGATGACCCCTGGAATCAATAATATTTGTAACTTCTAAGTGCATGGTTAAGGAGAACAGAAGGCAAGCGCTGTCCTCGTTAACCACATTGAGCTGTGATTCTACAGCTGACTCCCTCGAGTGGCCTGTGATCAATTTTAATCTCCTGACCAAGAATAAAAGAATGCAGACTCTTGATTCTGGATTCATCTTGAAAGGAGATTATGGATCTATATGTCTGTGGTAGGAATGAAAAATTTAATTCAACTGGCATTCCAAGGAAGAATGCATCTGAACTATCATTCCTCCTCATTATCATTACCGCTTCCAGGTCCTCTATTGACATAACTAAATATTGAAAAATGCATATACAATGAGTTAAAAAGGGAACATATCCGTGTGGGCTTATGATCATGGAAATACAGGAAAGACCCCTTAGTGACTTATTTTATTGCTACATGGTTCAGGATGAAATCAGTTTCTCTACCTCACATTTCTTTATAAAGAGTACAATTTTGTGCCAAATTTTTTCATGTGAAATTTTTTTCATGTGAAAATGTTTTACAGCAATTAAAGAAGGTAGCATTATTCAAATCACAATTAACTGTTTCCAAAATGCATATATACCTATACATTAGTGTATTGGGGGGTTTTAAAATGCAAATTGACTATAATGTCAGAGAAAAGATCACTAATTTAAGTATGCTTTGTATCTCTGACTAAGACCACATCTCTGTATATACACATAGACATAAATGATAATGCACATTCATGAGTACACATATAATATTATTTTTCTATAAACATTAAAATAATGTTTCATTATTACAAGGAAATTGTATTTAAATTGCCCAAGGAGTTTTCAGGGACAGTCCAGGCTACTGTCATTTGAAAATTCTGTAATTACTAAGAAATAGCTTTCTCAATCCATGGAAGTTCCCAACTCCATGTCATCCACATCATAAACACAACAAATACTTATTGAGCATTCACAACATATCATGTACTATGCCAAACAAAAACAGCACAGTGGTGACAGGCAGGGACTCTGGGGCCAGAGCTTTAGTTGGATTCCTGACTTGGCTCTTTCCAGCAGTGTAATCTTGAGCAAGTTAATTTACCACCTTTTTCCACAAGTCATTCTATAAAATAAGTATAAGATCCTTAAAAGCACTGAGCTTATTGGGGTTTTATTAATGATTAAATGAGAAAATATTGTCAAGCCTAGAAGTTTTGTGTACCAAGGCTCACTAAATAGGTGTTAGCTATAGTACAATGTAACCTGCTTCACTCATTCATTCCTTCATAAACATTCATAAAGTGATCCAGATGTTGCAAGAACTGTGTTAAAAAACATTCTGACCTTGCCGAGTTGTTTAACTTCTGGGAATCGCCATCTCATTTGCAAAATTAGAATCCTAATATTTATCTTGGAGAACTGCTATGAGGATCAAATGATATTAATTAGTTAAAGTGCCTGTCATATCACCGGATATATATGGAGGATGCCAACAAATGTTTATTAAATAATAAATAAAAAATGAGTGAGTCAATAGATGGATGGATATGGATAGTGTTAAGGCAGAAAAGAGATGAGTGAATCAATTGGCTATCAGATCAAAGCACAAACTGATGGTTAAAACTTAAATATCACTAAATTTAAAAACTAAAGTATAACAGGTAAAAAGTTTTCATATGAAATCCTGGAAAATCCTATTTCCTCCAAAATATAAATCAGCATCCAGTGAAAATGTAAAAGATATATTTCTATATTTCTTTCACAAGAGCTGGCTTATTTCTTTCGATTAATCATGTGACAGGTTCGTATAGTTCAAAAAACTCAAATTTGGCAGGAATGGTCAAAACTAATAAGGCAAGTTATGGGGCTATTTACCAGGCAGGATGATTTATTTTATGACTTCATTTGAAGACACTAGATGTAGCCCTCAAAAAAAATTGATCAGTTTGAAAGTTTTTGAAAAGAAAACAAAACAAAACATAAAAATGGAAATCATTTGGACATTTTAATTTTTTTTAAAAAAATGACTCTGCTTCAAACAACAGAAATAAATTAGTAATTGAATCTGTTTCTCTAGGCAGATTTTAGTAATCAAAATTATATTTATTCTGTCTCACAATGAATATTCATCAGATAGTTAATCAATATTGATTTGAAAGTACAGTATATTTTCACCTGTCCAGTGTGCCAATCCAGTTCAATGTACTCTCAGACAATTAGTTTTAATGAGCTGTCACAGATGAAGACAATATCATCAGCTGTTCAGTTTTTTTCAAAGGTAATACCATGCCAAATTAAGAGACAAAATGAGAAAGAAACTAGTATTATACCAGCATCTTTAGTGATAAAGAAAAAAGATAATGGTGAATATCAAACCTTGCAAACTAGTAAAGAGAAATATGTTCAAGCATAGAACACCAAAAGCCAAGCAGAGTTCAGACCAGCCCAATAGAAAAGACAGTGAGAAAGAGGGAGAGACAGTAGGATTTAGAGCACTTCTTGTACACTGACAGATTCAAAGAGGCTTTTATGGAAGTGATATCATTTGTTTAAACATTCTGTATTTCTAAATTTAAAAACTAAAGTTTCATTCTGTAGTTGTAGATGGACAGAATACCTGTATTTTATTTGTTCATTTTTATGTGGTGTTAAGGATCAAACCCAATTCCTCACACATACTAGGCAAGCGCTCTCCCTCTGAGCTACAGCCACAGCCCCAGTGATATCATTTATATTTAGATATTTTAAATACCTTTAAAGTACTACACTATGTGACAAAAAAAGCTGCTAGAAATTTATTCATGGAAATTCCAAGTTACATATGAAACTCACGTGCCTTAAGGCCAGGCTTTAGATATGTTTCTATGTGTAAATGAATATATGACATACACGTACACACACATACACAACTACAGGTACACAAGATCTAAATCAATCATCTATCTATATGAGTGTACATGTTTTAACAGTATTTCTTGATAATGCAAATAGTGTAACTTTATCAAAATATAAGTCAATTGATTGACTAATAAAAGTCAAACAGCTCAAAAGCCACTCATAACAAAAGGAAGGTATAGCTGCTTCTTGCCTTCTTAGATCCTGTTCTCTCCCAAAACCATCTGTCAGGATAGAAATCACTAAGAATCCTTGACTTCCATTATCTGAGGTAGTTTAAAACACTAAGACACATGTGGGATAAGCCAACTACCATGTCAGCCTGCTTTATATAATTGAGTAGTTCTCCACTAAGTTGTTTATAGCTGATATAAATCCTGATTGATCAGTGCTCATGTTCTGCTGATAATTTAATATTAAATATCATCCCTACATTCTATTCAAATTAAAGTGAACTCGGGGATGAGATGCAAGTAAATATTTTCTTAGCTAATTTGGCAACAGGTGGGGTGAGGTGGGGTAAGACAGAAGTAACAGAAATGGAAAAATGCAAATATTCTTCCTTTCTTCAGTTCTAAATACTTAACAAAATCTCAGAAGTACATCTATTTTTCACAGACTCCTGGAATCCCCCTCTGACAAGGAAGTAAATATTCCCATAGCTTTCTTGTTAACGTGACTTTCAAGCATTAGTTTATGACTACAAAAAGTATGAATGGCTCATCTAAAATCCAGGCCACCATGCCAGATAGTAAGGTTACATCATATTTCCATAGAACCTACTGCATTTATATTGTGTTAAGTAGAAAGGGAAAAATAGAGCAACTTAATATTGTGTTGCTTCCCTTAATTCAGCATAGAAATGCAATATGAAATTGTCTTTGTGGAGTTTCATTTCACATGATAAAAAAACAAAAAGCATCTGATCAATAAACAGAAAATCAAGTTACATGTTCCCGCTAGGTTACACTAACAAGGATTAATCTCAGGAATGTTGGTGCATGCCTAATTTTGTAGCTTTTAATCCTCTCACACCAGTGGGTCTAAAATACTTGCTATTAGCACTAATGTAAAAAGAATTAATATTTTACATATGGCTATCCACTTCACTCAAATGAAGGGGTTAATAATAAAATAAGCCTTGAAGGATGTAAATGATGCCTCCCATGTGGCTGGAAAGTAGCTCAAGTGTTATTCATTTAAAATTATTAACATATAGAAACATTATTATCTCTGCAGTTAATGTGTACCTCACTGAATATCTCATGGTCTGTGACAATTAAGGAAGGTAGCATCCTTAATGAAGTTATTAAACATATATAATTTATTAAGCAGCAAAGCAAACAGTAACTTTAATTTTGGCTTTAACACATCTTTAATTTTAACTATAATAATTATATGCAAAATGTCTTGCAAGACTACAGGACAGATTATGCCATGTTGAAGGGCTTGGTTATTCTACCCCTCACTCTCAGCCCTGCACTGAGTCTTGAACAAGAGTGGCAGTATGCCTGAAGTTTCCTTTCCATGAGCATGTGCTTATATGAAACACAGAGAAGATCAAAGTCAAGACTGTACTATTAGAGCATTTTTACATTGGGTCTTACGATTCTGACTTCAAAAATTGATTATTGGATTAAAGAATCTGGAGTCAATGTTATTAATCAGATTTTCATTGCTATCTTAAACAGTGATATGTGAAATTTTAGAGTAAAAATTTTGAAACAACTTCTTTCTCTGTTTTTTTTCTTCTCATCCATTAATTCCTTTATCCTTACAAAAATAGTTATAAAGAAGCCTTCATAAGATAGGTACTATTCTATTTTGGCAAAGAAATATTTTCTAATTTTTTAAAAATCATATACTAATTTAATGTAAAATGTATTTGCACTGTAAAAAAAACAACAACTGCAATTTCAGTTTTCCATAGTCAACAGAGTTTAAGTCTAAAAATCCTCTTTCCTAAGGAAACTATTTTATGTCTTGTTAATATGAGGAAACAAATTCTTTGTGTGCTCACAGAAATCAATTACTACCTCTATGAAAATGATTAGGGAGTGTAGGTATGTCATTAAAATCATTAACAAATTCTTTTTCATTATTTATTCTCTGTGAATACAACATTTATTGTCTGAAATACATAAATTTTGGGGTGATTTTGATCACAAAAAATTAGACAGCATGCAAATATCTTAGCATGTAAAATTCATAAAAATCAGAAATTTATTGCTCAAAGTTCTGGAGGAAAAGTCTGAGACTAAGGCAACAGCAGCTTTGCTGACTGGTGAGGACCAGTTCTTCATTGATGGCACCTGCTATGTGTCCTTAGATGGTAAAAAGGCATGCAGGCTCCCTAAGATCTCTATTATAAGGGCACTAATTGATATAGGATGGTGAGGCTCTCATGACTTAATCACCTCTCAAAGACCCTTACCTCTTAATATTGCACAGGAGATTAGGTTTCAACATATGGATATTTTTCAGGGACACAAACACTGAGAACAAGGACTATACAATTTCTCATTTTGAATAAGCTAAGGCGGATGTGGTGCACATTTTTCATTATGTAGCAGGTCAAAGTAAAGGATGAGGCACCTGGGGGAGGAGGACTCTTCTCCATGACAAAGTGGAGGAATGTGTTCTGAGGAGTGCTGATGATAATTTTCAAAATTCCTATTTCCTAATGCCTCATCTGCCAACATGTGCCTTAATCTGTTCATTTGTTTAATATGTGAGTGTTATACACTAATTAAATACAATTGCAAAGAGCTACAATATGAAAAGAACATATATTTAATAGAATGAAGTCTCCATTGTAGATTTCTATGCACAAAGGATATGGTACAGCAATATGATAAATAACATTGGGTATCATTGCACATCAGTATCAACAATTAGTAAAGGCACAAGTATAGAAAAGAGAATAAAACTAGATTCCTTGAATATGCAGAGCATATTTTCAGAGTCAGAAGCTACAGAAGTGGTTGCTACATTATATTATTTTCCTTTGGGCATACATTTAGTAGTATAATTGTGTTTGAATTTCCTATACTAGGCCATCCTTTTCTCTATCTGACTAAAGAACCAGGGAGGCCTAGATATCATCACATAATCCCAGCAGTATCCCTGATGGAAATGATAGTCAGATAACTGATAAATAGAATTTTATACAGCAGCCACTGTAGTTCCACTCCTCATATTGGAATATGGTGATTTCGAACTTAATAACTATTTAGAACTGGGGAACAAAGTTGAGCAAATTATGCTATGTGCATGCATGAATATACCACTGTTCATTCCAACTTTATATATAAATGCATGAATAAATAACCAAAAATAGCTGTTTTTAAATGTTCAAGACAGATTTTTAAAGTTTAGATAAGTTTTAAAATAAGATCTGACAAACAATATGCCCACAAGAAATGTATGTCATTGTTAAACTAGGTTAATTTCAGAAGATTTTATTTTAAAAGAAATAATTACAAACTTGTGGGCAAGGCATCAAGAAACTACAAGATATCTCTTGTAGAGACTTTGAGCTGTAAGAATTACTCAGTGCTCTGTTGGATAACCTAAACATTTTTCATTCAGGGTTTTCTATGGTCAAGTTTTCCTTAATGGATGTTTTAGCATATGACATTTAGAAGACAGTGAAGTTATTTCCCCCATATGTTCAAGAGAATAAAACTCAACATAAATACCTTTTATAAAACCAAAGATAACTGCAGTTAAAACATAGTGCAAAGATAACTAGTCCCTAGAAAGGCATCATGTTTCTGGATTTGTATAGCTAGCTACTGACTGAACTCAGATGCTGATCCAATCATTTAATTGTCAGTCTACCTTATTATCATGAATACTCATCAAAATAAATTAAGTGCACATCCCCCTGATCACTAAAATATATGTTCTTCAACATCTATATTTTAAATCATGTTTATGTGTAAAATATTCAGGATTATTTAAGATCACAGGTAGAAGAACTCTGGTATACTACTAAATCTCACTTCCTAATTTTTAGTGTTGAGAAACTGAAGGCTAAAATTTTCAAATTCTAAACTATTATAATCAAGTTAATTGCAAAGCTGATACTTCCAAATTCAAAAATCAATGTTGTTCCTATATTTCTATATTCAAAGCTGGCTGTTATTTATGCCTTAATTTTTCCTTAGGATTCAGGTTTTTAAAAACCTAGAGCCATATCTAGTTTTCAATATATGCCTAGAAGACATACTTTAGAATAATAAACTCTGCAATACTTTTTTGAATAATACTGTAGATGATGCTTCCAGTTGGGGCACCTTTAAAGATCTACATTAAAGTGCTCTTGTGGATAAAAAGACAAGTTAAGACATGATTCTTGTATAAGCAAGAAAAGCTCATAAATCTATACATCCTGAGTCTTACTGCTTATTGAACATATCCTACTAGTTGGAGATGTTCACATCAAATTCAAGATGTCCAAAAATTTGATACTTTATCTTTTTCCATAAAGTCATTATTGCTCCTCATTCCTCTACACAGGAAGATTATTTATCATTCAACATACATTTATAGAGCACCTACTTTGAGCTACACACTATGCTGATGCTGGGAATCTAGGTTGACCAATGGTGAAGTGATTCTTACCTTTTCAAAAAACATGAAAAAAATGTCTAGTGCAACATATACAACTACCCAGATCAACAAGTAGACAACTGGGAGCTAACACATCTTCCTCTGCATCAAGTCTCGTTTCTATAAAATCCTCAATTCTTACTGTTTTTGCTGAATAATCTCTCAACTTAACTTCCTCAATCTCACTGTTGTAGGTGAGGTCCCTATTATTTCTATCTTGGCTGACCAAAAAAAAAAAAAAAATTCCAAATTGATCTTCCTGTTTCTCAGTTTTCTTTGTTGGACTCATTCCCCAATCATGATGGTAGACACATTTTTTTTTTAACACAGAAAATTTCAAATATAAAAGACCAGGGGCTGACCTTTCCTTAGCATAGACCATAGGGCTTTTCATCATTTGCACACTTGCCTCATCACCTCCATCCCATTACCAATTATACTTCATGTCCAATAAGCCAGTTTGAATCCCACTGTATAGCGCCCTAACCACAGCATTCCCTCGCTATTCCTGCATTAACCTTTCTTCCTCCTTTGCCTACCTAACTCTTACATTGTCTTTTAGGAAAAAATGATAAATCACCTCTTCTGGGGAGATTTCCAGGCAAGCTTCACCCCCTACCTCAAACTAAGACAAAATACTCCTACTCTGAGTGACTCCTCTTTATTGTCCTCACATCCCATGTTTGTGCCTATTTTCTTGGTCTTTGCAAATTAACTTTAATTATCAGTTTCTTATTTTTGGTCTGTAAACTCCATAAGGACAAGTTCCTGCTTTGTTCTTCTCTATATTCTTTTGGCCTAATAAATAGTAAATATTTGAAGAATATTGTCCAATGAGGAATGGTAAATTCAATTTTATTTGTTCAGTTTTCATTTACTGTCATACTTTTCAGATTGGGTTGCATACATTGAATGAATCATCCTTTTTAACATACAAGGATACAACTGTAATTTTAGGATAATGAGATTGAAAATTATTCTAAGTCAAGAAGAAAATTCCTATTCAAAATATTATCTTTTTAAGACAGATAGGATTTCATTCAGAGACCAGAGGGACAAAAAAGAGATGCTGGGTACTTACTTATTGTTCACTTAATTATTCATACAAACTACTTGGCTGCTTTACTAAAATGAAGATTTCCAAGCAAATTGATAATATGAATCTAAGAAAGGCAAATATTAATAACCATTTCTACTCCTATATCTGCTCAAATTATTTAAATGCTTAGGTAACTGTGATTACATAAAAAATGGAGAACTAATTCTTACAAAAAAAAAAACAGAAAATATATATCCTAAATGAATAATCTGTACAATACTAACTAATAAATATTCCTTTATTGCATTGAAATTCCTAAGTGTATTAAATAAGAGATTTGTTCTAATATTAAGTAAGACTATGAAAATATTCCCTTCCTTCCTCTCTCCCTTTCTCTCTTTCTTTCAGCTTATCTCTCTTGCATCATCCAAAGACCTAAACCTCACATTTTCAGAAGGAACTTCAGAATGTGGAAAAAAGTATACATGATACACATGTTTACAACCCCCAACTCTCTTTCCCATGGAAGTAAGTTTTGAAAACTATTATACAAGAACACTAAACTAATCCATGTTGTAATAAAGTCAAGTGGTTAGGGGCTGCTGATTTTAGTCTAATATATTAGTACAGATTACTAAGAAATGATGGCTGTGCCAGAACAATCAGTTCTCTTCAACTTGTAGGGTAACGTTAAAAAACATGATTTGCCAATAAATATGCCCAAGTTTACAAAGGAGTTCTTGGATATTTTGCTCTACTGGATCTTTGACTTTGGGTGGTCTCTGGGCCAAATGAAAAATACCACTAAAGAGGATGATACCAGGCTAAGGGTGAAACATCTCCTTAAGACTTAGTATTTGCAGGGAGTCTCTCTCTCTGAATGGGGTCTGTTGCTGGGTATTAAGTAGATGGTCATATCAGAGAGAAAAAAAAAAAAAGCCTTGTTAATTCCTACCCTTATAAGCAAGGTCTGTCCATCTGCAGAATCTGCACCATGGAGGAGCTTGTGAGAAGCAAAGAAACTCAGACCCTACCACAGACCCACTAAGTGAAAGCTGGAAGCAAACTTTAGGTGATTCATACACTAAATTTTGAGAAGCATTATTGAATCATCACTGAAATAAGGAGAAAATTTTATGAAAAGGAGGAAAAAGTCTCACACTGTCTTCTCTTGTAAACCATTTTTGCCACTTGGCCCCTCAAAATTCAGGGTCAGATCTGCTGTAGGTTTGATTACTGTAAAAGGAATCAAATGGGCAAGTATATAGAGAAATAATTTTTAAATATGATAGAGAAGACCCTGGTAAGTTTTGTCATGTGAATAAAAATTGTTGCCCTGCCTTGCTTTTTGTCCCATTTTACTGATGAAAAGAAAATTAAAACATTGCCTCAATACCCTTCCAGATGAGTTTCTCAAACTCTCCAAGGCAAGGGATTCGTATTCTATAATTCCAAGCCCTTTCTGAAAACTATTTTTATAAAACAACATAAAAATAAATTACTAGACAAATGAAGTGAAAAAGAAATGGCAGGCATGAAAATACATGTCCTGTTATTTATTATTTGGCTCATTAGACATGTAATTACTGTATCAAATTTCCATAAAAGTTGCTAAACACTTTCATTGTGTAGGCTTATCTCTTTACCTACTAATAACGACCAGTTCAGAGACTGGCACCTGTCGATGGTCACTCCTAGCAGCACCACTATAGATCTCACGGAATTTGAATGCAAACAGCTACACCTCAGAAATAAATGTAGGATTTTAATTCAGGCAGTCAGGTTTCAAAGCCACAGCTTTCTGCAATGACTGGTACATCATGGACCTGTGAAAGGCACAGCTCAACCTGGAGTCCAGGGTTTCTTGCTCAGTGTCCCAAACAGAGCTTTTGTCAGCTCACCAGATCAAATCATAGGAAATGTGCAGTAAAGAAGTAATAATGGGTCAGAAACATCGCTTTTGTGTGTGTGTGTGTGTGTGTGTGTGTGTGTGTGAATTTTGAAATACTACCTAGTGATCTCAATGAAGATATTCTTAATTTATCTTCATTATTTTTCATTATTTTATTTTGATTTTATTTGTTGTGTGATATACTCCAGACTGTAACTTGGGATAATATATCCCATCACTGGTTGCCATAAGATTTATATACTTTCATAACATTTTATTATTTTATTTCACACAGATTGGTAATTTACAAAATCTAATGTTATACAGAAATGTAATCACTTGTTTGGTTTCAAACTGATTATAGTCCATAGTATATTTTCCTTTCATTTTGGATTGCTAGAGATGCCAAATGACATTATTCATACTTTAATGAATTGACACCAAATTATATTTAAGCATCATATTTATGTCAAGCTGACAACTACACTTTTATGATCAAAATGGAAATGCTGGTTGGCAGGATAAGGAACAATGTTCTGTTTGAGTCAGTTGTCTTTAACATTTGGTAGTATACAGAGATAATAAGTTAGCTACTTTCATGAAACTGGAATTAATTTGTACTTAATTGTTCAGAATGTCACATAATCCCAGCAGCTCTGGAGGCTGAGGCAGGAGGATTCTGAGTTCAAAGCCAGCCTCAGCAAAAGCGAGACATTAAGCCACTAAGTGAGATCCTGTCTCTAAATAAAATACAAAATAAGGCTGGGGATTTGGGGATGTGGCTCAGTGGCCTTTGTCCCTGAGTTCAATCCCTGGTACCACCCCCACCCAAAAAAAAGAGTTCTGAAAGAATAATTTTCTTTCAAACATATTGTATCTATTCACTCCCTGCCCATATTTCAGTCAGTGGAAGAAGAGAAACTAACCAGTGTTAATGTTACAAACATTTGTTCTATTTTTATAATACTGACAAGTATGAACAATTGAGCAGGTATACCTTTCAAAAGTTTTGGTTTTCTTCTTTATTCTTAGTATGTTTTGGTTTTTACCATCTATTCAAACTTTCTATTTTCACTTAGTTTCTAGGAAATCTGAAGGTAACTTTTTTTAAGTGGATATTTTCAATATGGCAACATTATTTTCTGGGCTTAATGCCTTAAAATATTGCCAGTGGCATTTATGTCTGTACTGTTTGACAGCTTTTTCTCATGTTGAAAAATAGATTTGGGGAAGTTAAATCAAATTCAAACATCTGTGAATGCCATGACTGATTCTAAATACAAAAAAAAAAAGCTGAAAGCTTGTAAGAACTGATTTTAGCCATTCTTTTAATTTAATTTAAAAGTTCAGCAAAATCACTGAGTATAAGTGAAAAAACTTACAAAATTTGAAATTATTATCTGGGTTATTCTCAGATGCATTCACTATTTCAAATGAAATAATAAACAGTAATCTTAAAGTTCTGCCATTTATTGGTGTTGACTTTATAATGCTATATAATATTTGGATAATTAGATAATGTTTAATTTCATTAAGAGGTTTACCATAAATTAAAAACCAATTGCAATAGTGTGGATCTGTAGTTTCCCCCAAAGGTCCCTTTGTTAAAGGTTTGGATTCAGCTGGGCACGCTGGCATACACCTGTAAATCCCAGCAGCTCAGGAGGCTGAGGCAGGAGGATCATGAGTTCAAAGCCAGCCTCTGAAAGTCAGTGGGACCTTAAATAAAATACACAAAGGGCTGGTGATGTGACTCAGTGGTTGAGTGCCCCAGAGTTCAATCTCTGGTACCACCACCAACAACAAAAAAGATTTGGATGCCAGCCTGTCATGCTATTAGGAGATGGTAAAACCTTTAAGAGGCGGGACCTATTCAGAGGAAGTTAGGTTATTGGGGTCATGTCCTTGAGGAAAATATTGTGATCCCAGTCCTTTCTCTCTGCTTCCTGACTGCCATGAGGTGTGCTCTTTTGCCATACTGTGTGTTTCCTACTGTCATATAACACCTCACTACAAGTACAAAAACAACATGCCAAGTGACCATGGATTAAAACTTCTGAAATCATGAACCAAAATAAACTTTTCCTTTATTAAGCTGATTCTCTTAGGTATTTTGTCATAGTAATGGAGCACTAACATACCAGTTGATGTAGCACTTCATTCAAACTTAGCTACCTAATAACTGGCCTATTTATATAGGCTCATACACATGCACACACATTGAAATACACAATGATGAACTTATATTAAAAGGACACAGGAGCCAAGTGAAAAAATGTCTATTAATAGCCATAATTGGAACAATTTGAGAAACTAAATAAACTAAATTATAATACAAAGTATAAAATATATATTTGCAAGTCTCTACTTGAATAAATAATTGACTAAATAAATAAGAAGACAGAATAGACAAATCCTCATTGAGAAATTCCAAATAATTTATATAAATACTCTGCTCTAAAAGCGGTAGAACATATAGATCACCAGTTCTTAAGAACCTTGAACAAAGTACAAAAGAAAAAGAGTAGAATGTTACTTTATGGTGGGAAAAAAGTGAAATGCACTACTTTATCAGGTGATTGAGGTTAAAATGAACCATTATAAGATATACTCAGAGTATGCACCCTTGATATGATGCCATGATAGTGCTGTTTACCTCTATGGTCTTTCAACCTAAAACCCTAACCCCAGTCTAATCATGAGGAAAAACATCAGATATATCCTAATTGAGGCACATTCTAAAAAATAACTTCCTGCCTAGTAATCTTTAAAAGTGTCAAGGTCATCAAAAATAAGGAAAATCTGAAAAACTATCACAACCAAGACTAGCATAAGTGTGTTAGTCAGCTTTTCTTCACTGTGACCAAAATACCTCATAAAAATAACTAAAGAAAAGAAAAAGTCTATTTTGGGCTCACAGTTTCAGAGGTTCAGTTCCTTATCAGCCATCTCCCCGTTGCTTAGAGGCTCAGGGAAGACAAAGCATCATGTTGGAAGTGGGTGGCAGGTGGGAAGCAGAACAGAGAGATTAAGTAGTTAGGGACAAGATATAGTCCCTGAGGACACGTGCCCAGTGCTCTAGTTCCTCCAGCCAGACCATACCTCCCTACAGTTACCACCCAGCAATCCATCCATTTACACTCTCAATCCATTAAATGATTTAATCCACTAATGAGGTTACAGCTTTCACAATTCAATCTTTTTACTTCTGAACACTGTTGCATTGCCTAATACAAAGGCTTTTTTTTTGGTGGTGGTGGGGGTGCATTTCATATCCAAACCAAGGCCTAAGAAAGTATGACTACTACATGTAAGATGAGATCTCAGATAGGATCCTGGGACATAAAAGAAGCACTAGGTAAAAAACTAAGGAAAT
Source organism: Urocitellus parryii (assembly GCF_045843805.1). Lineage (NCBI taxonomy): Eukaryota > Metazoa > Chordata > Mammalia > Rodentia > Sciuridae > Urocitellus > Urocitellus parryii. Next base: position 77,582,039 of record NC_135541.1, read on the forward strand.
GTGAATAAAATATGAAATTTAGTTAATAATAATATTAACAATAATACTGGATCATTAATTACATTAAAATACCATGCTGATGTAAGATGTTAATAATAGAAGATATTGGGTAAGGACCATATGGCAAATTGGTAGCACCTTTGCAATAATTTTATAAATTCAAAATTATTCTAAAATAAAAAAGTTTATTTATGAATATGGGGAAGGAAATATCAAGTTGCAAGAAGTATGAGTATACAGTACAATATCATATAATTAAATGTTAAATTGTGTATTACACAGTACAGTTAACAGTGAAAAAGAGAGACAGACAAGATTTGGAGGAATCAGAGAAAAACTTAAGGAAAGGATAGTGTTTATACAGAATCAGAAAGAGAACTAAAACTTTCATAGGTAAATTTGAGAGGAGAAGACCAACATCTAAAGAATAAAATATAATCAATGACTTCAAGGAAGAAACTTGAGCCATTTCCCATAAAAATAAATATGAGATGATATGCTGGTCATTCTAGTTTTCAATAAACTGGAATCCAGTGGAGTTAGTCCAAGGGTATCGGCAGTGACCAATGACAAGAAAGAGCTTTCTCAAGAGTCAAGATCAAAAACCCTAAAGCAGAATAAGAATTAGGCACAAACTGATGGATGTCCCAAATCATAGAAGGATGAGAAAGCAAACTTCAAGTGAACAATGAGAACCAGTAAAGAATCCTAGTGATTTTCTCCCAAAGAGGAGAAAACACAGGATCTTATTCAAAAGAATAGAATAAGCTATTAAGGGTGATATATTATGGAAAATAAACATGATGTCTACTCATTGCAGAATAACAAGAAATAAATTTGGAACCATGATATTCAGTTGTTATCAAAGACTCAAAGAGTCAGTCAGGCAACAGAAGTATTTAGATGAGAGATTTTGATAAAAAAATATCATGTAATGAAAATTATTACTGGAAGGATCAACTTTGTTTTCTGTTGCAATAGAAGAATACTGGAGACTGGGTATTTATAAAAGAAAGTTTATTTGGGTTCATCATTCTAGATGCTGGGAAATCCAAGAGCACGGCAAGAACTTCTGCTCAGCTTCTGGTGAAGGTCTCGCCATCACACAGCAGAACACAAAGGGAAGCAAATGCATGCAAGCAAATGAATAACAGACTCACTTAATACAGCTTGCTATTAAGGTGACTAACTCCATTCCATAGGAATTAAGCCCTTCCTTCCAGAGAAGCATTTTCTATTCATAAGGATACCAACATAAAGACTCCATCACCCCACTAAATACTGTTACATCAACAACTAAGATTTCAACATCTGAACTCTGAGAGTGTATGTTTAAACCACAACAAGGATGAAATAAAAGATGAAAATTCTGACAGAGATCTGTCTTTATGAAAAACACTGTTATTTATAAGTATCTCAGAGCCAAAGGAGAAGCAATAGAGAAAAAAATGGTGATAAAATAATGAGACTAATTTTGATGAAATGGGAAGGTAATTTATATGTTGAGTGTGTCCTCCAAAATTTGTATGTTGAAATATTCATACCTCAAAAGTAAACACAATAACTGTACTTAGAGATAAGATCCTTAAAAAAAGAGGTAATTAAGTTGAAATCAAGGTCCTAATCCAATATGAGCAGTGTCCTGGAAAGAAGAGGGAATAGTACACAGACAAATGCAGAGAGCAGACAGTATGAAAATACCGGAGGAGACAGCCATCTATAAGCCATGGATAAAAGTTTCATAAGAGACCAACCCTCTTAACACCTTAATGTCAGACTTCCATCTACCAGAATTATGGGAAAATATACTTTTGTTGCTTAATGCTCCAGTCTGTGGTATTTTGTTATGCAACCCTGGCAAAATAACACAGTGACAAAACAATAATGTTGTTTGACGTTGTACAATTTTGTACAATAACTGTGGCAGCACTGAAAATGGGAAAATGTAGGAGCAACTTTATGTTGGCTGTGGCAGATGATAAATCCCTAGATAAAGCCATTGCCAAGATCAACAGGAAGAAAGCTTGCCCTCGGACTCCTGTGCCTATGAAACTGAGGGACTCTCCTTTCTTACTGGTTACTCCATCTATGATACCTGAAATACAACAGGAAACACACAGTAGTTACTGAGTGAATGGATCTGTATTTCCCACAGTGCCACACCCAAAGTCTCTAATATTTTGTCAGTATTTCATTAATGTTTATTGAAATAAATGACTGGGAAAATGATTTAAACTCTAGTCAAAGTTGTACTTACTTTAAAACATCAATGATGCCAACCTCATGAATGAGAAAAAAAATACTATTAAAGTAATGGTGAAATTGATGAAAATGCCCAGTCCTTTTAAGGACTTCAATTTATAAAAAGTTTAATTTAAAGACTACAATTGGTTTCTTCAGAAAAGAAACAAGTAATAACTTCTATGCTCTTTTGAAACTTCTGCCCAACTGAAAATCAGTTCATATCCTCTCTCCTATTTCTACTTCAGTTATAGTTTCTGAATGGAATTCTTTTCCCAATATAAACATCAGTTATCTAAAATAATGTTAAACTGATATCAGTTTTTATTGGGCTGAATTTCATAAGTGGGTCAAGTTTTAACATGCCTCCATTCTGTGCTGTCTTAACAATTATCAAATTGAGATGTCACAGGAAGGGACATGACACTTTAACTCTTAAAGTGTATACTATGTGCCAGGTGTTTTCCAGGTGACTTACATTTGATTCCCTAAACATCTAAGTGAGGTATATTATTATTCATAGTTGACTTAAGGGCAAACTGAAGATTAAATAAGTTGAAATAACATCTCAAGGCATCTTAGTTCAGGCTGCTGTAAGGAAGTACCATAGACTGGGTGGCCTATAAACTGCAGAAATTCATTTCTAATGGTTCTGGAGGCTGAGAATCTGAGCTCAGGGTACTATCACAGCCAGGTTTTCATGGGGGCCTTCCTAAGGTTGCAGGCAGGTAGCCATCATCTGCTCCATTGGGCCTCTTAGGTAAGAGCACTAATCCTGAGCATGAGGGCTTCACACTTACCACCTCTTCACCTCCCCAAGGCTCCACCTCCTAATACCATCACATTGGATGTTAAGATTTCAACACATGCATTATGGGAGGATAAAATGTCCTTAGGACAAGGTAAAATATGTACTGAAGTATAGATTTGTGATTTTTCTACAAATACTTTATATTTTTACTCACAACACACTTCCAGATTAATGATAATTTTTATATGTAAATGTAATATTAATAACAAATTTTAAGAAATATAATCATTTTTGATATTTGCCTAATCTCCTTTGTTCTATTCTACACTGAGAGCCTGAGAAGCCCACTTTAACAACTCACATCATTCAGGTCTTTTCCCTAGGCCACCCTCCTGATCTCCAGCTCCCTGGGTTTTCTAAGTACCAAAAATGTATGCCTCATTTGCCTTCTTAGAGTTTATGACACTACATTAGGATACCTGAGTCTTTCCCATCAACTATCTGTCACAGAGATAACAACTTTGTAAATTCCCTAATCCCCACCCTTGCTTTTGGTAGCAAACACTGCTTTGAATAACACTGATTCCCTTCTCCTCAAGTATTGGAGCCTGGAACATTTCTCCAGCCTAGACAAGCTAAGGGGAATGAATATCATCAACAGGTCATCATATAATGTAACATCACTAGTAGTACTATATAACATAACAGTATGTATCTGGCACATTAAATATACAAATAAAATATTGGTATAGTTACAATAATGTTAAGTTCAAGAAGGTAAAATCATAAAGTGCCTTTCAAGTCGTGCTAAACATTTTAGATGCTATCCTTACAAAAGCAAGTTTGCAAGCTGTTTTAACTACGCAGTAGTGAAAACTAAAGTGTCTGGACAAAGGATCAGGACAGTAGAAACAGAAATAAAGGTTTCCATTTCAGAGACATTTAGAAGTTGATTTTCTAAGCATGAAAATTGTACAGGGAAATGTACAGGGAAAGAAAGAGGGAGAGTGGGCTGGGTCACTTTCATGGACCACATCCTAAAAGAATTTGCTTCTTAAGTTTACCCAGGCTATCTATCACCTAATTTCTCTAATATCCTCAAACTAATCTGGGGTCCAAGTAGACTTTTCTGCTTTAAGATCCTGCATCTACATTGTTCTTTAACTTTCTCTCTGTGTGTGCTCATCACCTCTACTTATTCCTTGCTTTCAAAACAACTCAAAATTTGGGTAATACATATCCCAAGCCTAGATACAACCATTTTGAACAGCTAGTCTTTTATTGCATACATGAAAGAGAAAATATTCCCAGATATTAACAGTTAAATCATCATTTGGAAATCAGTTAGTAATAAGAGAATATGCCTTTGGCATCCTATATGTTTTTCTGGCTGTTTTAGGTCCAGCAATCAACCATGTAGCAATATTCTCAAACAATTGTATCAAATAACAGTTAATTATAGGAAATTCAGTACCACTTAGAAATCTTGCCAATAATAATAATGATGATAATAATATTATCTCTTCGTAATTTTTATGAGATGAGACAGGCCATGATTTGTGAAATGATAGCTGAATCCTACTTGGACTTACAAAATGCATTATATATATGCATGTAGGAAAAAAATGGTTGGAAGAACAAAAACTCAGAATCACTACTAGGTTAAATGCAAATAGAACTAGTAAAACTAAAGCATGACTATGCTGTTTTATGGCTCATGCATTATCTGTGCAAAAGAATATAGTGGTAATGTTTGGGGCTGGGGATGTGGCTCAAGCGGTAGCACGCTCGCCTGGCATGCGTGCTGCCCGGGTTTGATCCTCAGGACCACATACCAACAAGGATGTTGTGTCCGCCGAGAACTAAAAAATAAATATTAAAAAATCTCTCTCTCTCTCCTCTCTTGCTCTCTCTAAAAAAAAAAAAGAATATAGTGGTAATGTGCTTAGGCTCTAAAACTATATGCCTAGTTCAAATCCCAGCCACTGCATGTTTGCTGAAGTGACCTAGACTCACAATGATGAGGATTTAGGAATAATTCCTTTGATTTAACATGTGTGGCAGGCTTTAGAAGGGTACCTGGCAATTGGTAAGCACACAAGTTAGATGTTATTCCAGTTCCTTTTATTAGTTATCTTTAGAGTAAATCACTTATTTCTTTGATTTTTTTATTTCTTTCCATCCATCCCTAATCCATGAGCAAACCCTGTAAGTCTCACCTCTGAATTGCATGATAAATATGACAAATTATTACCTCTTACATTGCTACCACTGTCTTAGTTTGGGTTATCCCAGGAAATCAAGTGCAAGTATTAATTTGGGAGATTATCTCAGGAGATACCTGTTGGGAAGTGGGGTGATGAGACAGGGAAGGGAAGGAATTTAGTAAAAGTATGTGTTATAGAGTCCTGCTAAGGATTTCACATGCCAAAGTAGGTCATTTTTTTTTCTCAGAACCCACCCCACCAGGGGACAGGGTGGCTGGCTCACTTAGGAGGCTTCAGTTATCACAAACACTGCTCACTGAGTCATTATTGCATTGTATCCTTCTACATTGTCCTTTCATGCCGCCTCCTTACTTGGTATGACACACTCATGTTTTATCAAACATCAAGTCCAGCATAACTGATACCTTCACATCATTCAGTCATTTCTGACAATCCTATTTAAAATATTATCCAACCTTAAAGACGAAAAAGTACACAAAATGCTAGCAATTTTTTTCCTATATCAACTTGTTTAGCAAATTCTGTGAAAGAGTTTTAGAAATTAGTAATTAGACAACATTACAATCTACACAAATCATTTCTATTTTACTATCCATCTGTAAAAGGAGGATAATACTATCTATACCCCAAGGCTATAAAATTTAATAAAATAATACAAATATGCTATAAAGCCTACAAAAATAGTAAATAAATATCACAAATGTAATAGCCTCACTTTAACATTTTAAATATTTTATTCTAAAATTTTCTGTTCAATTTATTTTACTTCATTTTCCCATTCCCTCCCCATCTATTTATTTTTGTTTTATTTGTGTTTTACTCTTTAATTCTTTTAGCTACTTTATATGCCTCACCATCTCTTACTGCCTAATTTGGTATTGCTCTATTTCTCCATGACTTCTCAGTCATGCTATTTCTAGCTCCCTTCACAACCCCTCTTGGGGGACAGTTCTTTCCTCTGAGCATTCTGCCCGTGTTGTCTCTCCTGCAGCTCAAAGCTAACAAGACCCTGAACTGCTGCTTCTCTAGGACCTCAGAGCTTAGTGCTTTGTCAGCTTCAAGCTGTTTTGGAGAAAGTGTTGGCTTATTTCTCAGCTGTAGCATTGACTTAGCAAGTCTTTCTTCTAAACTTGTAAATAATTCATTGCAGGTCAAGTTTTTGTTACCAGAAACTTTTCCCAGTAAATAACAAGTTTCTTTATCTCTAGTAAGAAAGTATGATTTAGTGGTAATAGTGGTAAGGAACTTATTAATAAAAGATAAGTTCTATAATAGGAAATGATAAGTCTTCCACTTTGGTGCAACTCTGATTTTGCTACTATTTTTGATGGGGAGTAAGTAAAGAATTATAGTAGTAATACAATTTTCTGCCTTTTACAAAGCCTGTCAATAGGAAGTATTATCAAAAGCTTCAAGAGATAAGCCAAACCTCAATGGGACACTAATACTCCTGTTGTCTCGATTTGTTTCATTCGAGGTCCTCTAATAACTTAAATAATTGAAGAAATGGAAGTAACTGAAACAACCTCAAGAATGTCAGCCTGTAACAGGCTTCTCACTCTGTTCATACTGCACCACCTGTCAGCAATGGGCCACTTGGCAGGATTTCCCATTCACTCCAAGATGTCCTTGTGTGAGTTGAGTTGCCTCAGTGAAGGGCGTGTGATCAGGAGTTTGGGGCATTTTGCTTGGATAAGCCAAACCCAGAGGAGTGATAGCTGCATGGAACAAAAGTGTACAAAACTCTCCTCTGGCTGGCAATTGAAAGCCCAGCTCACCACAATCAAGCTGGCTTGAAGCATAGTTTGTTTTGTCTTGTCAATCTTAGCAAACCTTATTTGTTGTTGGCATTTCAACAAGCAAGATTTATTAAGGGTGAAATGTCAATCTTGGGCCTTGCTCCACCTTGTACCAGGTCAGTAGGCAACCAAAGTGGTCATTCTAGCAAGTGGCATTTTGTAATAATCATAAGCGCTTCTGTGAAACCAATCTGAGATGTGATTTATGTTGACAAAGGGTAAGAGAGCAAATGCATAAAGCAATAAAGGGATGGGCAAAAAACAAAGGGTGCTTTAAAGGAATATTCCATTCTGAGCTAAATCAAAGAAGGTTCGTATCTACAGATAGACAATGATTAATACTTTTTGTATGTTTTATTTAGGAAAAGATACAAATACACAACTAAAACGCAAGAAGAATAGAAAACAGAATTTTTGAAACACAAAGCAACTAGACAAATGTATTTTCTTTAAAGTTATGGAGGTGGGAGAACTTACTGGGTGGAGTGCATAAAGGAGTCAGGATCTAAAACATTTTAAAACATGCATAATGAGAATATTAGAGTATTTTGTGGATGACATAGTTATAGTTTTTTAAAATGATTTTTAAAGACTCCTTTGAAATTGAGATTTGAATTATACATAAATATAGCCATAGGGTTGGACTTCTAAAATTCCATGCCACTGTTTGATTGTAATCTAAAAGTGATGCCAAGAATGCATAAGCCCAAGCCCATGTAACTTCTTCCACAGTAAAAATAACTAATATAACAGGGAGTTGAAATGAAAAGAGCTGGCAATGCATTTCCCCCCCAGCATATCAAGCAGGTTTTCATAAGGAAGCTGTGGTCATCAATCACTACCTCATTACCAGCCCGTCATCTGGGCTTAAGCTAAATGTATTCTGGCTGGCTGCCATACTAAATGTTCAATGAAACATCCTTAAGGCTCTCTACAAGTTCAGCTGAAGTCGCACATGCTATACATCAAAGAGGAACATTAGCGTTATCATAGCTTAATAAATAGTGCCATTCTGGCAATGTAATCCTGTGTTCTAGAGCTATCTACCATCCCCAGTATTATACTGCTTAAGTAAACAATAATTTTGTCTCCTGTGAGGTTTGTTTAATGATAAATGTATGCAGAGATAATTAGTCATACTACTATAGATATTCAGATATATATATCTCAACTTGCTCAAACTCTGGACATGAATGAGATTAGCAAAATATTTAAGACATACAACATGTTAAAAAAATCTATCTTAGAAGATTACTCATCTTTGTACATTGCTATTTATCATTGATGTTTTGACTCTCAGTGAGGACTTTTAAGTGAAGCAATGGCACCGATTTTACTTGTGACTTTTACAAGTTCAACTGACAGAGACATTGTGTGATGTGTTCCTTACTGAAATGACCTCTTGCTGCAATTAAGTAAAATGATGGTCTCTGGATTTGGAACATACTTACAGGTGTCATTACCTTAATTTATATAAACTATATCTTTGGAAATTTAGGTGGGAGGATGAGCTATTTTTTTAGGTAAAAACACAAAAAAATGTTTCAGACCATACAACATTTTTGCAATTGCTGGTTAATCTTAGATTTAAAGGCTAAGGATATAAATAACATGCACATTATTGAGAAAAATGTCCCTGGCTTCTCTCCATGTTGAAAACATACAAGTTATTCTAACATAAAATTTCAACTATAAATTATGCAAGCCACAAAGCTAACTTCTTACTAATTCCTTGCTTTTAATTTAGAAAAATAATATTAGAGACACATGAAAGTTAAACCTAAAATGTAAAGTCAAACACTTTTATAACAATTTTGGATCAAGACAGGATATGCCAACAATGAGTTAAGTATAATTAAATAAAAAACAAAAATAATGAGTCAGCCTCAAATATTAGGTAAAGATTATTTTGGACAACAAAAAATAAATGTGAAGTAGCAAGTAATAAAAGACATCTATAAAATCAAGGAGACTAAAAGTCAGATGAGAACCTAGAATCAGGTTTTCCCTGTGAGTCCTCCAGGTAAAAGTGAACAAAACTTTTTCCGACACACTTGATGGAAACTGTGACCTTATTTAAAAATGTAAGTCTAGAGAGAATGAGAGAGCCTAGACACACATCCTCCACATTATTAATCAAACCAAGATGATAGTTCAGAGTAGACATCACTGTGGGAAGAAGCCCCCAAAGACATTAGCAAGATGTCAGGGAGGAAAAGCTTATCTCCTCTTAGTTTCGGTTAATGGAAGCCTGTGGATTAAACTAACAAAAGTCTAAGAAAAGCAAAGAAACACAATTTTTGTTAATATTTACATGTGCAGGAGTTTACAGAAAAGAAGTGAAACTTAAGTAATCTTAACCAGGTTCAATAGGAACCCTAAACCCCCAAATGATTAAGAACTGTAAGGGTGACTTAATAGAACACATGGGTGGCATTACATTGGTCTTCTTATGCAAACTCATTTAGGTGTTGGCATCCCATCTCTGGTGAGGATTCCCTCTTGCTAACCTGTACAGAGAAGAGCAGAGAGCATCTCCCCTGAGGGAAATATCTGCCTTGCTTTTAGGAGGATAAGGGGAGGGCAGAGAAGTCTCCATGCATCTGTACTTCTCAACTGACTTTCAGCTCAAAATAATCTTTATGCCCAATAGTTATACATTTAGATGACATCTTTTGATTCCCTTCGAAGCCCTGAGTCTGGAATGGAGTTCTGGAAGAACAGGTGAAGAAATTGCAAAAACTAGATAGGAAGGAGGCCACATAGATGAGAAGAAGGTGCAAAGTGAAAATAATATTTGAGACACACCTTTCTTTCTCCAATTTAGAGCACTGACAACAAAAATTTTAAAAAATCTTTAACAAACACCTTGAAAAATCAAAGTTAAGTCATATAAAGGATTCTTAAGGTAAGAACAAAAGACAGAAAAATCAATTTATGAATCACAAATTCACAAAATTTAAATGCTTTTATGAACCATCAACAAACACTTCAAAATAATTATGTCCGTGCTCAAATGGAAAATGGCACATTGGGTATATTTTTTAAAAAGACAATAATTTAGGACACAAAGAGAAAGAAATTAAATGTGAAATAACAAGTTTACAAAAAACTAATATAAAACAATGGAACTAAAATAGAATAATCAAAATAAAAATAATTGAAAAGGAAAATCATTTTCTACTAATGTCAAAGCAATAATTAGTGTTGATACTAAAGAATTCATCTTTTAGAATCCTTTAGATGACTTAACTTTGTTTTTCAAGCTATTTTTTAAAGATCTTAAAATTTTTTGCTGGTTTTCACTTTACACCCTCTCCTTATCAATGTGGCCTCCTCCCTATCTAGTTTTGATACTAAAGAATTCATCTTTAATATGGGGGGAAACTCATAAACAAGGCAGGGGGAAAATTCATGAACAAGCAGGCAAAAGATATGAAAGATTCCAAAAGATGTATTAGAAATTTCAAGGAATAAAATGGAAAGATAGAAGAGTACAACATGAATAAATAAGAGGTGAGCATTTTACAGTCTCTGACACTGGTGGCCAGAGTAGGCACACATTACCACAAGGCTTATGGAATAGCTTCAGAAGGGAGTCTAGTCTGGTACAATTGACAATACCAGGATTTTTAGGGACAAAACAGAGCCCCTCAGGACCAGATCTAATCTCATCCATCTAGCTGCAATTGCTTGAAATTCCTTTAACGGAAAACAAAAGGCTTTAAATCTATAGTTAGAGATAAAGAGCTTAAAATGCAAATAACCAGGGAGAAAGAAGACTTTCAGTCCAAGTTCTGTTTACTTAAATGGAGTGTTCAGAACATTGAAGAGGTACAGAGCAGCAGGAGACACACCACCCAGGAGAGGGATGCCTCTTAGGAGAAAGGCTGGAAGGGCTGTGCCCTTAGGCCCAGGCTCTCTGGGCCACTGGCTCCAAACTTGAGAATACTCTGACTTCAGAAGGTTCCTGTTTGCTCTCTTGGCTGTGTTCTACAGGATGAGAGGTCCTATAGACAAAAAGGGATGTGCCCACCTGGAGCCCACACCTTTCTTTCTCCAATTTAGAGCACTGAGTCCTCTTCCCTAGAGACCTGAGCTTGTGGCCCTAGTGCCTCATCTAAGAGGGGTCTACATCTGCACACCAAGGGCTAGGGCTGGCCAGGGTTGTTGTTGGGATGAGAGGGGAATATGATGCTTACTTCTTCAGTTCCTCCTTCAGGGCATCATGGGTAGACATAACTGACAATGACAGTTGAAGACCACCAGTGTGGATATACTTAGGAGTTGCCTTGAAATGACTCTTTAGCTATTAAATGCATGGATGTATTTCTTAATCAGCTAGTCTGGAATTCCTTGAGGACAAGGAATGTATCTCCTAAAAGTTATTCTCAGTTCCTATATTGTACATATAAAGTATATTATAAAATGAATGTCAAATAATCTAAAAGATACTCATATTATCATTACCTCTACTCAACTATTTAAAATGGAAGAAACTGCCATCTTACCCACAAACTGGCTTCTCATGTGTCCCTCAAATTCTGTCAATAAACAGATGCCAGGCTCTCCTGGCATCATTCTGAGCTTTATTCTCACATCATCCTTTAGTAATTACTAAGTCAGTCATCAAAATAATAGTGTCAATGAGTTACACAGTACAATATAATATCAATGTCAAAGTAATAATTACAATATCAAAGTAATCATGTCAATTAGTCTGCTCTATTGATCCCTTCCATATCTTCTCTCAATTTGCCTTACCATTTCTAATGTCCCCACTTTTCTCCAGGTCATCATCTATCACTACTTGTACAAACTAGAGTCATGCAAACCTGGCTTCCATTAATCCCCACCACTTACAGTTGTGTAAATCTAGACATGTAACATGATCTTTCTCATATCATGTTCTTTATCAATAAAATATGGATAAAAACTATCAAAGTTGTGACACTTTAAGAATCACGTTAGGTTCTTGGTATCTACCAATAATAATTTTAAAATTACTTATATTATTTATTTTTATGTGAAAGTTTGACTTGGGAAAATGAAGAATGTGGTATATATAGTTTTTACAATTACTGTTAAAATCACCATAAAATAATTGTTCCTCTATTCCAACCCTTCCACTATTCTCAAATAAATAAAGTCTGCCTTGCAAATAGTATGTTTCTACTCAAAATTCTTTAATGACTCCCAGGAAAATCTGAATTCTTAAGTTTTCTGAAATTTTCTTATTCTTATTAACACCCAGAATGTGAACTCTGCTCAACAAAGTCATTGTTTGTCCTGTGAAATGCCTTGACAAACCTATGCAGGCTCATTATGAAATCCTTTGAGCGCAGAAGGCAGGCCCACCATGTTTCAAAACTCCAGGGACCACAATCCACACTGCGTGACCCACTCAGAATCCAGACTTGGTATAAAGATTATTTTAAGTTGAAGATATATGAGATCCAACTAATGCAAAAGAAACCTCCCTGGAGCTTCCTTAATTCTGCCCATATGCAGAAATTTCTGGAAATAAGGCTGTCAAAATTCTCTCTTTGGGATGGCTTCTATTCTAACACCAAGGTAAAGCTCCTCTAAGTCTCCCCTTCAGAGTAGTTTCAAGATCACAAAGGAGGAGGAAAGACCACTCAAAACAACATAGAAGAACATTATTACAGACTTTCTTATGGCTTATTTGTCTCCCAGGAAAACCATTTGTTTTTTCTAAAGAAGGCTATTTTTTTCTTCCCATAGAGGAATTCTCACCTCTCTTCCCCCACTAAATTATGTATGACTTCTAACTTTAACCACCATCCAACTAGCTACTTCTTTTGTTAGCTCCAAATACATATGAGTAACCCTTATCTTACCCTGCTAGCCTGTCTTTTGTCAATTTATTTCACATTCCCCACCACAGTATCCTAAGAGTAAGGAAAAGTTTGTCTTCCTCAGGGATACAGAATCCAAAGATTGCCAAGTGCCCAGAAAATAAGGCAGAGGGCTAAAGGACTCTGCCTGAACCAGGAGAAGGTTTTTTAAAAGGTTGAAAGAGAAAAAAAAGAAAGGAAAAAGAAGCCAACAAGGGAAGTAGATATGAGTTGATTCCAGGAAGGACACTGGAATGAGGGGCAAAAGGTATTTTTAAAAAGGTGATGCCTTGGGGCTGGGGATGTGGCTCAAGCGGTAGCGCGCTCGCCTAGCATGCATGCGGCCCGGGTTGATCCTCAGCACCACATACCAACAAAGATGTTGTGTCCGCCGAGAATTAAGAAAAAAATAATAAATAAATAAATGTTAAAAAAAAAATTCTCTCTCCCTCTCTCTCTCTCTGTCCCCCTCTCTCTCTCTCTCTCACTCTCTCTTAAAAAAAAAAAGGTGATGCCTAAAATAATAATAATAATAATAATAATAATAATAATAAAATAAAATACAAGGTGATAACTAAATAGACCTAAGCAGACAAAGACATGTGAATGACCAACAGGTAAATGAAAAATATTCAGTATCAGTAATCTTCAGGGAAATTCAAATCAAATCCACTATGAGACATCACCTCATAGTGAATAGCTGCTATCAAAAAAGAAAAGATAGCAATTGCTGTGAAATATGTGGGGAATAAGGAAATCCTCACACACTGTTACTGGGGAAGTAAATTAGCATAACTATTATGGAAAACAGTATGAAGGTTCTTCAAAAATTAAAAATAGGATTGCCATATGATCCAGCAATCCCACTACTGTATATATATCCAAAGGAAATGAAATCAGTCTGTCAGGGACATCTGTACTCCCGTGTTTCTTACAGCACTATTCACAATAGCCAAGAAATGGGAATACCTGTATGCACTATCTAATGAAGGAACAAAGAAAATGTGATACATACACACAAGGGAATACCATTAATCCATAAAGGGGATAAAATCCTGCAACTTGCAATGTGTTTGGAAGTGGAGGAAATTTTGTTAAATGAAATGAGCCAGAAACAGAAAGACAAATACTGTATGATCTGTGGATTTGGAAAGAATTGATTTTACAAAAATTGGGCATTGTACATTGGTTACCAGAGGCTAAAAAATGTGAGGAGAGGGTAGTCAATGCTACCAAGTTACAGTTAGGAGAAACAGGTCATGGTGTTTTATGGCACAGCAGGATTACTTTGAATAACAAGGTACTGTACATTTCAGAATGTAGAGGAAAAGATTTTCAGTGTTTTTCACATTAAGAAATGATAGATGTTTAAGGAGATAGATATGTTTAACTTGATTGGATCATTGCACAATGTCTACATGTATCAACACATAACATGTTACCTCATAAATACATGTAATTTTTATGTTGATTAAAATATAATATAAAAAATTAATCCAGGAAAAAGGTGATATCTGTTATGCATTTGGATTTGTTTTTCATTGATTTACTTTGCCCTTCTTCTTCATATTCTTTCCAAATATCTCAAGAAAATATCAGCCTTACTAAAGAACTTTGTGAATATCTATGATGAGGATCATTCTGGGAGGACAGGAGAGGAAACAGGGAGAACAGAAGCCTTTGCCCACAAGGTTTCTTTTATTTGGAATGTACTGGTAATGCAGTCTGATTTGGGGGCTCAGCATGACCTTTCTGAACTTGCCTCAGGAGCCCTTGGTGTTCACTCTAAGTACAAGTACCTCACCTCAGGCAGTGTTTGTATTTGGAAGGCTAGGGGTTGCAGATAACTTCTACAAAATGCACATACCTTTTCCTCACTCTCAGCCCAGGATATGAGAATGGGGGGGGAAGAGGAGCATAAATACGTGTGCTTTGGCATGTCCCTTTTTATTATGCTTTATTTTTCCTTTAATTAAATTATGTTATTATATTGTGGTGCATGTATGAATATGTAACAACAAATCCCATCACTATGTACAACTGAAGAATAAATATTATGTGCCAAAAAAGAAAAAAAAAAAGAAAAAAGAACTCCATCCTGGGAAGTGAGGCCTGACACAGCATTTGTTTTTACAAATGTGGGTATTTGCAACAGACAGTAATATCATCTGGGAGAGCCTGGTTTCCAGCAGAAGGCCACCCACAAGCTTACCAGGTCTTTAGCAACTAAGAAAATTCAAGAATTAAGTTCAAAGCTCCTGATACTGTGTGGGGAGTAACCTTCATCTTGGAAACTGTATCATAATGGATTTAGTATATACTTTTGAAGCATTAAGCATACATATTTCACCAGAGAACAGTCCTGGATTATATTATGTAATCACCAGGATAGTAAGGCAAGTCTCATCTGAAGACAATGGATGAAATGGCATTGTATTATGATGGAGCAGATCTCCTGCTTTACTAATCCTATGACCTGAAGTTCTTAAATAATTTAATCTTGGTTTCCCATTTATAAAATGGAAATAAGACTGTATTCTCATGATTGCTACAATAATTTTAAAACACATTATATATTATTGGTATATATGAACATTTAATAACTGCTATTCTTACCCCTCATTGATAATGCCATTGCTATTAAACATCTGCGTGTACTGAATTAAAATAATGTTCTATTACCTCTTGTTATTTACTGAGTAATGGCTCAGACACTGAGCAAAATTCTTATATGCACGCAATATTAAATGGTATTTTGTGTGTGTATAGTTGGTTGCTTCCTCCCATTCTGTCTTTTTTTGCTACTTACACATTTTGGAAAACAGCAATTGCAGGCATTGTGCAACTGAATAAGTATAGATAAGTGGAATTTACTGAAGGTTTAAAAAAAAAAACTCTCTTTCTAATGATCATTAAAGTGATGCTATATCAGATAATCAATGGTCTCATTAAAAACAAGATACTAGTCTTACAAATAGTCTATGAAGCTGGAATTTTAGCAGGATGTGTGTATGTGTATTTAATTTCATATAATTGGTAGGTAAACAAAGAAATAAGATTTTTAGATATGACATTGATTCCAATTATCTCACTGTTAATTTATAAAACCCACTGGAGGCTTAAGAACTATTTTCTAAAAATGTGACCAAATTAGATCTTCAAACACATGTGTGCATCAATAGACCATGCGTGACATTCCTATTCAAGACAACAGGGTTTCTGAGTGACACTGATAAGGTCAGCAGTCTTCTGAAAGCTGGCCCTTATTCTCCTCAACTTAATTGAAACACAGGGTGGACTCTGTATTTTTACCACACCACAAAAACAAAGCTAACTGGCAAAACAAAAATCCTCTATTGTCAATCAGTCATCAGAAAATCTACTTATCTAGTTGGTACACAGAACTGAAAACTCAAAAAAAATCTAAATACATATCAATAAAATCAAGTTGCTTAGTGACTTATAGAATTTGAAAAGTACAAGTTCTTGGATTTGCTTTTAAGAATAAATTCATATGCAGGAATAAGGACATTTTCAAAGTCTGCTTGCTACTGTTACATTTTTATTTTTATGTATTTCATACAGCCTCTCACTGATGCAGAAGCATTTTTATTTGCATATTTATTTTCTGTCATACAATTATCAGAGTATAATTCTAACAGCTGTGTAAGTACACTGTGGCTAACTGGCATGAAAA
This sequence comes from Urocitellus parryii, assembly GCF_045843805.1. Classification (NCBI taxonomy): domain Eukaryota; kingdom Metazoa; phylum Chordata; class Mammalia; order Rodentia; family Sciuridae; genus Urocitellus; species Urocitellus parryii. Next base: position 77,598,613 of record NC_135541.1, read on the forward strand.
ATTCCTTGTAGATGTGGAAAAGTTAGAACAGGGCCTGAGTTTGCAACAACTGCCATTGCCAGGTGGCTCCTGCCCCTTTACATGAGCCATGCATCAGGGAAACCTTCCCTGGGTGAATAAAATGCTCTCCTATGAAAAGTCCCATTCAATCCAGTGATAGAAGAAAAACATACTCATACTTGACCCTCTAACTTGAGACAGGAAGATCTAAAACTTAGTTTAAATATCCTTTTATTCTTGACTACTATGACTTGAAGGGGTGGACTTTCTGGCATAAATGTTTCTCATGAAGCCAATGCTTCACTTTTCCTTTTCAATTTGAAAAGTAAGTTTTAGTTTCCCTGTCTCTCTTGGATAAAGAGTACGAATGCTCACCAACTGGCTGGTGGATGGAACGTAAGAGACATATGGCAGTGCCTAGCCTGTTCCCCAGGCTTGCAGTAGGGCCATACCAAATAGTCACTGCTTTGAACACAGTTGATGGAATGAGTGACGCAGGACCCAACCTGTGACTAATCCATCCAGATATAGTATGTAGTCAGTAGTGGAGAATTTCATCTCCTGCAAAGCATTGAGAGTTGAGAACTCCATTTGGAGACATGTACACTAAGAACATAGAAAGACACAGAGAAAAGGAGGGAATGGAGATAGCAGAAACAAAAAGAGGCAGATCAGATAGAAAAGATTTTGGGGTAGGAAAGTGACAAAGAACTTTACTTTTACTCCTGATATTTTTCTAGTTCTCATAAACCCTGGTAACATTTTATTTCACATTTTTACTCATCATCATTATTACTTGAGCTAGTTTTAGTGACTTTTCCCAGAGAAGTTTGCTATTATACAAACAACAGAAAACATATTTACTGAGTTTTCAATAGTCCTCTTGATCCATAAATGGAGAAACTTGAACTAGAAAATCTCAAGCTCTTTCATCTCTGAGAAGTAATAAACAACAAAAAATCTGTAATTTTCTATAACCACCAAAAGATCATGTTAAAAATTGTTCCCAAGGGCTGAAGATGAAGCTCAGTGGTAAAACACTTTCGTAACATGATCAAGACCCTGATCCCCAGCACCACAAAAAAAAGTACTTCACTGAACATTAGTTTTCTGGGCCTCATTGTTCAGACAGGTAATCCCAGTACTTGGGAGGCCAAGGCAGGAGAATCATTTGAACCCAGAAATTCAAGACCAGCCTGGACAACATAGAGAGATCCCATCTCAAAAAAAAAAAGTTTTCTTTCTCATTGTTTTCTAACCCTTAGTCCCTTAGTTATCAGAGGATTATATTTTGCAAATATTTGCATGCTATATATATGTATACACACACACATATATCAGATGATAATATACTACAAAGTGAATCTTAAAACATTTTAAAAGGCAAATATATTAAAATCACTTTGTAATATGTAATACATTCACATAGTTTGAGAGTGAGATATAAAAAGATAGATTGTAAAAAGATCCCTTTGCTGTTGTCTCCTATATAAATTTGTATGCATATAAAAGTAAATATTCATATTTCTCTTATTTTTACAAATGAGAGCATATATAGTTTAATTTCAACTTTTGTCCCTTTATTAATCCATCTCAGAGATATTTTCACAACAGCACATATGAATGTTCAGTAGTTTTAAAGCTTCACAGAATTCCATTGCATGAATATAGCATAATTTATCAGGTATTAGCTTGTTTCTCTTCATGGATAATTAGGCTGATTCCTTTACCTTACTACTAAAAACAAAAGTGCAATAAAGAAGTTCATACACACATCCTTTGATACATATAAAATAATTTCTAAAAACTGGAATTGATGGTTTTATATAAATATTGTCTAATAGTGTCTATTCCCTTACAGCCTCATCAACAATTTGTCAGTATGATAGATAAATGGTACCTCAGTGGAGTATCAATTTGCACTTGTTTTACTATGTGTGAAATTAAGCAGCTTAAACTGTTTAAAGGTCATTTTTATTTCTTTTTCTATGAAATGTCCTATTTTATCTTAGTTCATAGATCCAACTCTATTAGAGAGGATATTCTAGTTATATCAATGCCACTTCCTGAATAATCTGCCTTCTCCATATTGTCTTGGAATGCCACATTTTACATATACTACCTTCCTGTATGCATTTGTGTCTATGTCTGATATCTCTAATCTGTTTTATTGATTATTTTAATTGACAGGCTAAATGATAGGGTTACTTCAATATAATTTGATTTTTCTATTCTTATAAATGTGATCTTTCCTTCTAGTAAATCTTCTAATAGATTACTGTTTGCAAATATAGAAACTATTGATCTCTGTACACTGATTTTGAGCACAAATTTAATAAATTATTTTACTGTTCATAGAGATTTATTAGTTGTTTGCTAATTTTTTAGTCTTCATATGCAAAATATGTAATTTTTCTCAAATAATACCATTTATATTTCTAATTTCTTTATTTTCCCTAAGTGCTGTTGCTACTATTTCAAGCAAATGCAAATCAAATTACGCTGTTATAGTGTATACATGTACTGGCACATACCAACAAACTCTACTACTATGTATAATTAAAATGCACTAATAAAAAGAAACACATACACATATACACACACATAAGAGTGATAACAGATACCTTTTCCTGGGTATTGATTTAATTGTGAATAAGGATACTATTTCTTCATTAAATATTATGCTTGATTTCATGCTGGAATACACATCATATGTTTTAGAAATGTATCTGATTTATAAAATTTATGCTGTGTATATATTTAAATAGTAGTCATTGAATTTCATCAAATGACTTCCCAATATCTACAGAAATTATCATATTCTTTTTAGGTTTATTAAAATGATATAACACAGGGCTGGGGTTATAGCTCATTGGTAGAAGGCTTGCCTAACATGTGTGAGGCACTGGGTTTGATTCTCAGCACCTCATATAAGCAAATCAAAAATAAAGTTTCATCAACAACTACAAAAGTATTTTAAAAAATGATATATTGCTACCTTTCCTAATGTTGAATGATCCATTTATTCTGAAATAACCTCCCTTTTTGTTGGTGAATTATTCTATAAATGTTTGTGTAGTTTACATTCTACATTGTATGTAAGTTCTTGCATTAATATTTATAGGTGATATCAATAAAATTAATACATAGTTGCTTTTTAACCCCTTGTTTCAAGAGAGTTGGGTATTTTTAGTCAGATTTCAGATGAAATTAATGAATACTTTAGTTCTCTGTGTTTTCTAAACAGTTTAAATAAACATTTAAATTGTTTGATTCCCTTTGAAAATTCCTTAACTTAATACTTCTAGCAGTGGGTGGGGAGAGGGAATTCTGTGAAAAAAAAATTTGCTTTTTTTGTAGAAATCAAACATTCTCCATCTTTTGTTGTTGTTGTTGTTGTTGTTGTTGCTGTGCCAAATATTGTACTCAGGGCCTTGTGCATGTAAGGCAAGCACTCTACCAACTGAGCTATATCTCCAGTCCCAAACATTCTCTTTTTTGAGGCAAATTTTGGTGTACTTTATTTTCCTAAAAATATATTTACTTCAGAAGCTGGAGTTGTGGCTAAATGGTAGAGCGCTTGCCTAGCACATGTGAAGCACGGGGTTCGAGTCTCAGCACAGAATATAAATAAATGAACAAAATGAAGGTCCATGAATGTGCAAAAAATATTTTTTAAAATATATTCATGGACTGCGGTTGTGGCTCAGTGATTGAGCACTTGCCTAGCACATGGGAGGCACTGGGTTCAATCTTCAGAACTGCATAAAAAATAAACACATAAAAATTAAGGTATTGTGTCCATTTAAAAAAAATTAAACTGTTAAACTGTTTATATATATATATATATTTATTATTATATTCATTTATTATATATTCATATATATATATATATATATATATATATATATTTTAGATGCATTCTTCCTAAGTTTTAAAAATTTTTTTTATGATTCTTTTAATTGTTCTATTTTTTGCTTCTTTGCCATTCAATAATTCATTTTTTGTATGGTTATACTAGTTTACTTTTTCTCCTTTCCTGATTAAGTAAACTACTTCTTTTTTCTCCCCTAATAAATAGGTATTAATTTATTAATTCTGGTTTTTGGTTTTCTAGCACATTGATTTCTGGGTTTGTCTTTATTAATTTCCATTATTTTTTCTTTATTTTGTTATTGTTTTTTACCTAAATTTTTGGGTCACAGTTTAAATTTTTGTTTTTTCTTCTTTGCTGATAAAATTATTTAAGGCTACCATGTTTCTCTGGACCCCCTTATTTAACTGTATTCCACAGGATTTATAGGTAGAATTTTGATTCTCCATTTTCATTTTAAAAATATTGTTACTGTATTTCATATTTTCTCTTTGCTTAAAGGAATTTTCCCCATATTTCTCATTTTTGTTATTGATTTAATTGGTTTTTTACGGTTCTGTAATCAGATACTTTTGAAATTTCATTGAGATTTTCCTTGTATCTTAATAAATTTCATTGAAAAATATTCTAAAGGCTGCTTGAAAAGTGGATGTATTTTTGATGTTAAGGTAGAGTTGTATCTATATATTTTAGCAAGCGACTATTAGTTGTGTTATTATAGATCTCCACTTTCTGTCAACATGTTCTACTTGGATAGAGAGCTATGAGTTAAGTTTCCCACAAGCTGTGCTTCTATGTTTATGTCTATTTTTCTTAGAAGCTCCTGAAACCATCGTCATTGTGATGTTCAGCGTTTAGCACATGAAGAAACTTCTTTGCCTTATTTGTTCTTTAACTGAATTTGACCTAATCTATTATTAACATCATGACATTTGCTTTGCTTTTGCTTTCATTTGTCAAATATAATATTCAAAATCCTGTACCTCAACCATTCTCAATCACTTTGCGATATACCTATTTAATATAGCATAGAATTGGATCTTGATTTGGGATGTAATCACAAAGTTTGTCTTTAATTTTGTTTTGTGTCTTATGATATAGTAAACACATTTATTCAATTTAATTAGCTCTTTTTACTAGTTTTATATCTTTTACTAATAATAGATTTTCTATTATTACTGATAATAGATTTTATATCTTTTACTATTTATAGATTAATACAAACCACTCAACCTACTATTTTTTGGGGGGGGCAGCATTTATAGTTCCCTATGAAAGAAAATAGAACATCTTCTTTACCCAAAACACATTTCTTCCACCAGTATTTATTAAATATCATCTTTGTAGTCATGGTTTTCATTATATTTTTAAGTGTGCTTATATTTCTAATTCACAAGTAGGCCAGCTATACGTGACTACCTAGATATTAAAAAGAAAGCAATCAGTTAAGTTGACTCCTATCCTATCAATACTTCCTCACTTCTGTAATTTTTATCATGTCAGCATTATCAGATCATGCATCATCTACATTGTTATGTCACCATATTCCCTACATTGTAGCATTTCAGACAACTTTTCAGTTATATATGTGCAATGCTCATTAACAGTCCCAGTTTACAGCATCTTCTCTGACTGATTTTGTTCTCTTATAGTTTCATCAAGAACAGTCTCCTGGAAACAATCTTTCCTTGTTCTTTGTATGTTCAAAATTTATTATCTGACTTTATATTTGAAGGATTGTTTGTCTGAATATAAAATATTTCTTTCTGTATCTGTAGATATTACTTTAGTATTTTCTGATTTAAAGTAATGCTGTGAGGAACATAAAACTTGTCTAATATTTTCTTAAATCTTTGATTTTTTTCTCCAAGGAGTAAATAACTTTTTATTCTTTTAAATTCAATAATTTTCCTAGAATATTTCACAATCTTAAGTCCTCTAGTACATTTTTTTCTTCACAAATCCACGAAAAATAAAATTGAAGATCTTCAGTTTCAAATATAGAAGGTTTCTTGAATTATAGCTTCAAATATTTATTCTATTCCATTGAAAGAATAGGCTTTCTACCTGAGAGGTGCCATTTATGTGTATTTTGGGTCAAATCTGACTCTTCCCATTGGTTATTATTTTCTCTGTAGAGCATTTACATCTTTCTTTAAACTCTCCATAAGATATGACCTTCATAGTGTTTAGAAATTTTTATCCATTGTTATATTTCTTCCATTCTGCCTTAATTTTAGCAATTATGCTCTTTTGATTTACAACTTATATTCTGTCAACTCACTTTCATCTCCTATCTTTTCTGCCTTGGTTCTGTAATCCATGCTCTGTTTCTTCAAAACAGTCATATATATAGGTGATGCTGTACATAGGCTCTATATTTGCTTTAAATTAATGGGAAAATGGTTGCTGATTATATTTGATATTTTCCACTGCCATATTTGCCAGGACAATGTGCTTTATCTACTCATAAATTTAGGTGCAATGTTCATGATTTTTTCTATAGTATTTTATTTTAATGCCATGTTAATATCATCATCTAATAAGTTCACTTTGTTTAGATTGCTTATTTATAGAATTTACCTGCAAAGGTTATTACAGTGAGGGGCAGAGAAAGAAGGTGGCCTTCTAAAGTACTAACCTGAAAGCACTCTTACCACAGAAAATGTATGGCTTGTGTATTTCTAAAGTAGTTTACCCTACTCCCTACATTGATTTTATGAACAAAATCAGACACAGAAACATTCTAATTATTATTTTCCCATGACAAGCACTGCTCATTGCAATGCTCATACTCATTCAGTCAGAGAAGAACAACATGCCATGTTCCTTGATGTACTAGCTCTGGAACTCCTAAGGCTTTATAATGATTGTTTTCACTTTCTCCTCCATAGTGTTTGTCTAATTTCAACATTTACTGGCAGCCTTTGAAGAACTTTGGGTTTTATATGACATATTTGTCTCTTGGATTTTCTAAAAAATAATTTTGAATTGTTAAATATTACTAGAGATTTTAAGGAGAAATGGGCACTAAATTACTAGAAAGCATAAATTTAAATATTTTTATCTTTACAATAATAAAAAATTCACATATATCATTTTAAATTTCAATATCAATTCATACATTTTCTTCTAAGTAATCTTAGATTTGCTGGTCCCAAATTATGTGAAGACAAATATGCCCCCCCAAAAGATAAATTCTCTGGAGCTGAGATGTAAGTAAAAGTAAGAAAGAAGGGAGAAGAAAAAAGAAAGAAAGAAAGAAGAAGAAGAAGAAGAAGAAGAAGAAGAAGACGACGACGACAAAACAAAGTACAATATATAGTTTTTATTCTAATGTAATCATATAATATGGGCATTCATAGAAAAACAGATAACTTTAAATATAAGAACACACAATTTTCAAGGGGGAAATTTACATATTATAATGTGTAAAAACAAAACTGAACTTAATTCCATCAACAATGCTACATCATTTTAAAACTGCTCAGAACTAGCTAAGGAAAGATTATCTCAAATGACTAGGCTTGTTATCAGCCCAGATCATATCTACATAGTGCTCTGTATAAATATATAACAAAGACACCCTAATAAAATATTATAATCATCAAACTGTCAAGTGTATATCACAACCAAAATCATGTCCTAAAAGGCTTTACTAAAACAATGATTTGACCTCAGATTCTCCTCCATTTTCCCAACTCATAATCTGATATTTTGCCAATTACTGATGATTCAACTCTGCCCTTTCCCTCTCATCCATCTTCTCATTTTTATTCCTGATATTATTACCAAATCAGTTTTTCATTATCTTTTACCTTGCCAGTAGCCTTACAGAAACAGGAATTTATTGTTAAAAGGAATCTTGCAGTCATATTCAGGCCACTGAATGTCAGGTGTGAATTTAAATGCAGGTGTTACTAAGTCATGGTTTGTCGCTATCAGTATTATTTTTAACTGGAAGGAAAAAAAAAAGTACATACCATGTACCAGTCCAAAAATACACAAATAGCTTCCCTATCAATGTGGTGAAGATTGTGTGATTCCATCTGGATTTAATCAAGGTGCAGCCATCACCCAAAAAACGTAACCCCAGACAGTAGGTTGTGGAAAATAAGCTGGGGCTTAGAGTGGATATCTCAGGCATTACAGCAAAAATGACATAAAACCAAAGGAAAAGTGGATCTGGTCCTATAGACTGTGTTAACAGATGAGGAAAAAGGAATTAGAGAGTGGGGACTTAGAGGTAATTTGGTTTTCTGAATCATCTCAATAAATACTGTTATGTGTTTCACAGAAAGCAATAATCTTGGTGAATAAACTTATTTTCTGTTATATGATTAAAGGTATGATCAGTATTTTGAGAAGGAGGTTTGGGTCATAATTAATAAAATACCCGTATAAATAATAATTAAAGTAATGCAAGTAGAAGTGCAGTTAGATCTAGGGATGACATGAATTTCTACCTTAAGGTCACATAGTTTTAAAATACATAGCTTTCAATAATTGCCAAACACATTAAGCATTTATCTCAGGCACTATTATAAACATTTTTTTTTTCCGAGCCAAATCATATAATTCTCTGGAAGATCCTATGAGGAAACATATATTCTTTTCTGGACTTAAAATTAAAAAGACCGAACCAGAGTGATTAAAGAACTTACAGACAGAAAAAAAAAATCTAGACATTAAGGCTCCAGCATTTACAGTCTAGAACATAGCTCAGTCATAGTCTCTGAGGTGGCCCACAGAACAATTTTCATGTAGAAAGATTGTTCTACAAGAGAAATCATCTGAAAAAAAAAATCTACATTTCCCTTAGACCCAAATATAATGCACCATTTTCAGGTAGAAGATTGCTTGGAAAGGCAACTCTAAGAATTTCTCCCATTCCCATATGTATACCCCCTGTCAGGTGACTTTGTCAGTCCTATGTTTAAAAGGCAGTTTATTATACTCCCATTGAATCTGGAATTATATTCTGAATTGCTTTGTTTAACATAATGAGGCAGGAATAACATTGTAACTTCCAAGTCTTGGCTTCAAGAGAATTTGAAGTTTAAGTGTTCTCTTGGAACAAGACAACCTTGTGAATAAGCCTGGTGTTGCCTCCTGGAGGATGAGGTTTCATGTGAAGAGAAAGACAACATGGGGGTGGGGGAAGCTGTGTGTGTAGCTCATATAACTGATGCTTGAAATATATAAGTAAGCCATTCTAGGTTAATGAACAGGTTTGAATATACGTAAGAACAATGGACAGTGGACACTATGCATTGCAGAACATATCATTTCAGGCCAGAATAAATTGCCATTCAACAGAATCATAAGCGAAAAAATTAGTGGTTGTTTCAAGCTACTGGTTTTGGGGTATTTGTTATGCAGCAGCATTTAACTGACATACTTTCAAATGCAAAGATCCCTTGGAAAACTGGTCATTCTAATTATGTTTCCTGATTGACCCTTTCAAAGACATAAGCTTTTGGGCATTGGTACTTTGTTTTACACCTTTTTTCCTCAAATCTCATTTTCTATCTTCCATCTTTCCATACCTGATCTCAAGTCCTCTGATCTTTACTCTCATTTGCAGAATGATTGGCTTATTCTCAATTTCTCCCTTTTTCTTTCTCTACAGAAAACTCAATGGATTACCCATCACTCTGACTTCTCTCTTCAAGCTCCCATATCACTAGTTCAAATTAGTGTTGTGAAGTGACAGCTTTGTTTGTGCTTATATGTGGAGAGGGATGGGAAAAGGATATTTAAATAGATAGTTAATATACTTAATATTTGCAGCCTGGAATCACTTTCTAAACTACATTTCCTAAAATCAAATAAGTATCCATTGCATGTATTAATTTCTTTCATAATTTATTATGAAATAACACAAATTATGGCTTTTTTTCTTTGCTATCTTGAATTCTTTCATATAAGACCTAATGAAAGTATAACCTGTATATTTTATCTATCATGAATGTCTCAATACTGATAGTTAGCTCATAGCTGTACAAATCACCAAATGCTACTTTCCACCCTCATAGGTAGCATAAAAATGCCCCTAGTATATTAGGTTGAAGATGCAGTACCAAGGGGAAAATAATCTAAGGTGTGATTTACTGGTATATAAGTTTTCTTACAAAATCTCTCAACAGGAATACAGAATCAACCTGCTTATGGCATACACAAATCTAAACCATGCTCAATTTTGTAGTAAATGAAAATCCCCACTTATTTTCATTATTGTATTTATTTATTCTTCCTTCATTTTCAACATCTCTCTTTAGGGTCCAGGAATATTATAACTTGTCCAAGGTTGTGAATACAGTTTAAGGAGGGAGAGAATCAAAAATTGGTGTCATATAGTTATTCTGAATTCTCATTAGAGTCCTATTAAATATATCCCAGATCTTAATTTTGTTTTACATATGTAGTATCTACATAATTAAGAAGAAGAGCAAATTTCTAGATATTCTTTGATGTTAAGGATATTAGGCTATATTAATATTTGACACCTTAGCAAGGACTTCTAGAAAACTCCTAAATCTAGATGGTGTATATTTTCTTATGTTTGCCTACATGTTTCAGTTTAATTGAGGAAGCAATTTTTAGTCTTTAATTAATTGGAACTCTAATTATTCAGCCTGGAGACGTAAATACTAAAAGTCAATTTAATGAAGATTCAGCTACATGAGGAGCTCTCAAGAAGATGATCAAGCCTATTTCCACTTAAAAACTGGATTTATCTGATAGTACAAAAGATGAAGGAAATATTTCTGACAGTGAGGTTAACAAATTTTAGAAAATAGAAAGGTTGTAGAAAATTCTTTCTGTGAATCCATTATTAAAAATCTCCTTCATATTTCTTGTTCTACTCATGAGTCTGATGGTATGTGAATAAGTTACTTAAAATATATTTCTTTTTCTATTTTCAATAATTCTGTGGCTGTAAATTACAATGAATGTACTTAAATCTGCTTGCACTGCAATTAATCATGTATTACTATTTGTTAATAAAAGATGGTATTAAAATTTTTGACATATCAGTGGAGTTAAAATTTTGAAATTATAAGAAAATCAAATTGGAACTGTCTAACTGCCAAACAAGTAGCACTATGCTTAATTTAAATGATAGTTAAGGCTTAAATAATTCTAAGTTAACATATAAAAAGGCGGAATAAAGGGATTCAAAAAGTAATTATAAAAGACCCTATTCTTTTCAGGACATGACCACTCTTGGAAAAATAGGACAGAAATTGGAAGATAGGGTGAATGTTGATATATGCATGAGAAAGAGATTTATGCTCCTGGGTAGGACAGAATCCACCCTCATCACCTCCTGTTCTTATTAACAGTCCCTTTGCTAAAGCCTCCTCAGTGTTCCCACCCCTTCTCCCTGGTAGCCTACAGAACAACTCCTCTAAAATGCAAATCTGATCATTTTACTTCACAGCCTAGATATCTTCTGCCATGTCCTTTCTTTGTTCTCTCCAAACCCAGCTTACATGATTCCTCTTCTCCAAGACTCTGGAGTGGTCCCCTTGGAATGTGTCCTTATAGCCCCTGTATTTGTGCTTTTTATCGCTTTTCAAAATGTTTCATTATATGTTGTGTGATGTGTTTTAATAACTGCCTCTCACCAGCCTAGCAGCTCCTGGAGAGCAAGGAATATGTCTATTCTCTCAATCGTTATACTTCCAGATGCAGCTCATAGCCTGGCACAGGGCAGGTTCTCCAGGACTCTCTTAGAAGAATGAGCAAAACTGTTGTGAATAACATTTCCTTTACTAATATTTCATTCCATCAATCAATAAAACATATAATGAAGATTTAGTTTATGCTTAATCCTAAGGCTAAAATGGTCAAGAGGAATGCGTACAACTTGACCTAATTAAGAATCTAATTTATTAACAATTGTGTATGTAAGTATAAAGTTGCTTAATTTTTAAAAATATGATTTCTTTACTAGAATTTAATTTAGTTATGATGATGATTTTTTTCCCTAAATTTGGTTGGTCTGAAGAGCAGTTTACTAGTAGCAGCAACATTTAACTTGGACAAGTACCTTTTAGTGGTGAGTTGAACAAGCAGATACAGCTCACAAACCACACAGAAAGCAATCAGTGCTTATGGCATAATGTCCTTAATAGAATGCTTCAGGTTCTTGTTCACACTTTTTGCACTTCCATGATGACCATTAGAATACTGCTATGTTGAAAGAATTTTAGACACTATTTTATAAAATATTATTACCTACTATGTGTTAAATACAAGGTGACTACTTTGACAGATAAGGTATGATTTTTACTTAAACAACAATGAATAATTGAAGGTATATTCACACACATACACATAAGCTTACATAATCATACTTAAATATTACCATTCCTTTCATTAAGCCCTATTATTTATCATATAATGTCACCTAAGAATTGTTCCATCACAAAATGATAAATTATTCAAATATCTAGCCATTGTAGTTTCAGTAAAAAGCCTTAACTCTGAGTAGGTGATCAGTGTTCAATTAAGACCTCAAATGTTCTATTTGGATGCTGCTGTTCTAAGTATCTACAATTTATTCATATTTATACATAAAACATATGTGCAACTTTAATAGTTGTATATGATACAAAATTTGAACATTTAAGGGATGTTACACGACATTAAGTTTAACCCTCATTTATGTCTTGGATGATAGATGCAAGAATTCCAACTGAGGCGATTTTATGAACCAGCTAAATGATTTGTATTCAGAACAGCATTAAAAATCCCCATGACAAAGTGTACTTGAACAAAAGTACCCTGCTTGTGACACATCCTTTACAAGTAATGTGTTTTCATTTTTCACATGTTGCATCTCATTTATTTTATTCAGGCACATATACTTAAATCGGCAAGATACCGCAAGCTTCCAATACCTTTGAAATAATAAATCACTTCTTGCAGATGTTTTCACCCACTGCAAGGCTGCCGTTCATTAATCAAACATTATCAGTTTCTATCAGTGCCCAGTGTTAAACAGAAAAGGCACTTCATTTTGAGTTCTGACTTTCATTCACTGGTTAGTCCCTGACCCCACAATACTTACTGCTTGCATTTTAGAAATGTGAAACCTCCTACAGTGTAATAGATTTTGCAGAAAAAAAATACTAAATACTATTCTATTTTTCTGAATTCTACATTGCTTTTTCCTGAGCTAAATCAAACAGTATTTCTAAAATGCCAAATAAATACAGTCATGATAAACATTTAAAATTAGGCCCAAAATAATAAATTCATAATGTAAGCTCTGTTTCCATGAATATATCTAACACATTGAATTTCTATAACACATATATAGGGATGCGTTTTTAAATTTAGCTTAAGCTATTAAAATCATTTCAAAAGACAACGAAGGGCAATTTATCTACCTACTTGAATTTTAAGCCCACAAAAAGAAAATGAAACAAAGTGAACTTTTAAAATCTTTCTCGATTTTTTTTCTAAGGAAATATATTATAGAAAATGGGTCATTTGATAATAGAGGAAATCACAGATGACCTTGTGAATCACAAGTCATTAGAGTCACCTTGTAAACATTCTCATAATCTAAAGAAAAGACGACTTATATAAACTTGACTTCTTTATTGTCTCACAAAAACTCAATAATACAATATTGAAAGATAATTTTAGCCATCACTTTAATTTCCTCTTCAGAAAAACAGTCGCACTTTATATCTCCCTTTAACAACTCAGAACTGAAAGGACTCAAAGCCCACATGCACTTCAAAACCTGAACTGATGATACATGAAATGGAGATTACCATGAGACCAAACACAAAAGAAATGCTTTATAAATATTTTGTTTCTTCATTATGAGTCAATGTCATTAGTGATTATTTGTAAATGCTCACTAATTAAGGTATGGTGCTAAAAGATGTAAGTATGGCTATGGCCCCCTTCCCAATAAATGTATCATAAAAATTATTTGATTTTTTTGCATGATAATTTTCCATATGAGAGATTCAGAGTCAATATGAAAAGTATGTTATCATGATTCCACTTAAGTCAAAACCAAACCTAAAAAATATTATCTGATGGCAGAGAGGAAGAAGGATAGTGTTATTCAATTGTTTGTATGGTGGCACTCCTGAGTCTGGGAGATGTAGGCAGCTCCCTGATAGTATCAAAAGGAGAAACTCAAATGCCTGTCCACAGCCTCTGGGACGAATAATAATTCTACAAATTCTTGGTATCACATATGTGAGCTATAAGAATTTCTTTCTCTCCTGCCCTCATGTCCGATCTACTGTCACTTTCAAACCAATTAGCATATGCATCTGAAGCATATGCCATCTATATTTATCAGTTTTCAAAATCACTGTTGAATTCAAGTCTCTATGTTATAGTGGATGCTATTTTATGTGCCAATAATGAATAGATTTTTGTCTAACAAACTTCCACCCATGCAGGTTAAAAGCTCAGATCACTATATGGTTATCCATGTGTTGTCTCTGTTCTCCCTGTGTACTATAGATCAATTTTCCCTCTTAAAATTTTCCCTCTTCCCTGTAAATAATATATGCCTAATTTCATTATTGAATCTCAAATGACTAGTATCATGCCTGGTCCAATACTAATGGTTAAAAATCCATAAATAAGTGAATAAAAGCATAGAAATGGGAATGCAGTTTCCAGTTAGAACTTTAATTTCTTCTTTGTACTTTGACTTTCTTGTGTTCATATGCTAATGAGACCAATGCCCCTCTTTTTGTACCTTTCTCCCCAACTTCTCCTTTGACCTAATTACAAGAAAGGACCTAAAATGCTTTGATGTTAGGTTTTAAATCAGTGATGCTACCATATTTTCTTCTAAGACATACATACATTTAATTGAAGATAAGCATAAAGTATAATCTTTGTACCACATGACAAGCATTTAATTGTAAAACAATGGATATGAGCTAAAAAGTGGTTAAGAAGAAAAATCAGAACCAGACCTCTACTGAACCCTGAACTTCACATTTAGAGGGATCAATACTAAGTGCTTTTTCATAAATGTGTAAAATAAAAAATAAAACTTGTTATCCACAGTTTACAATTCATATCTTATCTCAACTAATCAACAATCCCCAAAATTAATGGGATAAGTGAGATGCCATCACTAAGTCTGTGTAGATCCAAAGATGTTATCCATATGTGGATATAATATATGTCCTCCTGCTGCCTGAGAATCTAAAATAATAGATTGATAATTACAATGATTAAGCACTAAAATTAAAACCTGGTCTTCCTGACAATGAGATCAACACAAAATTATTATAAATAACATAGACATCAGTACCTGATGGAAAGTTTACTGACTTATCAAGAAAAACAAACTATTATCCTAGCACAAAAATATGTAAGGAATTTTAAGACAGTAATCAATAAATTCACTGACCAATAGACAATGTTCAATAGTTATATGAAAGATTAAAATATTTCTTTATGACTTTTCAATATTCAGAAAGGTATAGAGAATTACAGTAAAACAACTTAATATGTTTTCATATAATTTTCAAGATTATGTAAAATCTTATTGTATATAATTTCTAGCATATTCGTTTATATAAGCAGAAAAGGCATAACTTTAGAAAGAACTACTTGATGACTAAATTGTTTGATTCATTAGAAATATCTTTTATAAAAAAATAGAATCATACTATTAAATGGCAAGAAATAATACTAACTTGAAAATAATCAAAATCAAATATGGCCAGCCATGGTGGTGCATGCCTGAAATCTCAGCAGCTTGAGAGGCTAAGGAAGGAGGATCACCAGTTCAAACCCAGCCTCAGCAAAAGCAAGTGCTAAGCAATCCAGTGAGACCCTGTCTCTAAATAAAATATAAAATAGGGCTGGGAATGTGGCTCAGTGTTTGAGTGCCCCTGAGTTCAATCTCCAGTTCTCCCCTCCCTACAAAAAAAAGTAAACATGGACTTCCGTAGAAAAACGTATTTTTCAATCAGCTATGGCTCACTTGAATATACCCAAACATATTTTAACAGTTTGCATTTCTTAAGAAAAACATACTTGACAGTTAAATTAGTAATGAGATATTTTGAAAAGAAAATCCTAGGGGTTGGGGTTCTGGCTCAGAGGTAGAGTGCTCACCTAGCATGTGCAAGGCCCTAGGTTCAATCCTCAGCACCACTTAGAAATAAATAAATAAAATAAAGGTATTATGTCCAACTACAACTAAAAAATAAAAATATTTAAAAATTTTAAAAAAGAAAATCCTATATGATCCCACAATGAAGTGTCATGGATTTAATTTTTTTAAATTACTGCTCTGTTTTTTTCATGTACACACATAAAAGTAAGTATCTCTTTTTTCATGGCTAAGCCATGTCTTCAAGCTTAGCTTTGCTCCTCTGTTGAGCATCATGCAGAGTGAGACACACTTGAAACTGTGTGTGTTACTTCCAATGCTGCCTGCTGAAACACAGCCAGCATCCCAGGTCCAAAGTAATAGACATCATCTCTCATAGAATTTAGTAGGCTTGTTTTGTTTTTCCTCAAAAAGATGATTTCTAAAATTCAGCTTGGAAAAGGGAAATAAATCTTTGCTGACTTAATAATAGAAGTTAAAGTACTTAACATCTTTTGTAGCAGAAGCAACCAAATTAGTGTAATACACATGCACTGACATGTGCCTATCCACCCCCACCATAAGGAAACAGGAACTCTAAAGACTGTACAAATTTGATACAAATTTGAATGCACACCTGTTACCTTATATTGTAAGGCACTTAATAGAAATATTGATGTGCTGGAGGTGTAGCACAGGCCCTGGGTTTGATCCCCAGCAGAAGGAAGGAAGGAAGGAAGGAAGGAAGGAAGGAAGGAAGGAAGGGAGGAAGGAAGGAAGGAAGGAAGGGAGGGAGGGAGGGAGGGAGGATAGAAAGGAAGATAAGAAAGAGTAAGAGAAGGAGGAACAAAGGAAGGTGGAAATTCTCTAGTATGGTTCAGGATTCAGCTTTTCTAGTGTATAGTCAATCCAACCTCATATGGCCATCTGCTTTTCATCTTCCAACGTTTTGATATTCTCCTTCTTCCTATTTTTTTTCCTTTTGACATATGACATTTAACAAATTTTGTTGCTTTTATTTCATTTGCTGTGTTAAAATGGATCCCTCATTAATTGATTTCCAGGTGTGACTTTTTTTTTTTTTTTGGTCTATATTCCAAGGATGAACTTGAACTTGATTCCAAATTCAGCTGCAATTTAAACCTGCTGCATGGTTATAAACTTTAGTAACCTCATTGTTCAATTAGTATACCAGTAAGGTATATGCAAACAAAATTAGCTTTCTGTAGATATTTACTTACTAAAAATTCTAAAGAATATTAAAATTTGTATGTTAAAAATAAATTTCCAAATTTTAATATACTCAGTCTTGCCCATGATTCCCCACACTCTTGAGACTTTTAAAGTTGCCAAAACTTTACATAAGCAGATGTTACATAAAGCTAAATTGTTTTGGTAGTGTTGACTAATCTCCTGTCAATCAATGACAACATAATCTATTGCCATTACTAAGTAAACAACTAGTTTTATTTTTAAAATATTGTGTGAAAATACCATTCATCATCATCTTTTGGCGGGGGTGGGGGGGGCGGCTATTGGGGATTGAACTCAGGGTCGATCTACCACTGAGCCATATTCCTAGCCCTGTTCTGCATTTTATTTAGAGACAGGATCTCACTGAGTTGCCTCAGTCTCCCAAGCCACTGGGATTACAGGCATGCATCACCTCTCCACACCAAGTCCCATTCATCTTATAGTCACAGGTACCACTGAAAACAAAGGATCCATGGGTGTCCAGAAAAATCAGATTATGCTGCATTTTTTTGTCACAGTAAGAGTACCAAAAAACTGACAAATCAACATCAATAACACATCCCAATTAGAAATATATTTATTACATAATTAACAGGGAATATAAGACTCATTGTTTCCTAAATCCTTCTCAGAGCCCATGCTCCAAAAAATTTAGCCACAAAAAATGCTAATTAGAATTGTTCCTGAATAATCACTAAGGCAGACAGCAGCTTATGATTTTGAATGTCACATAATAACTCAAACATTTTTTATTCTGAGTGATGGTTGAAACACTTAAGGAACCATACCTACAAAAACATAAGCAACTCAGTTGCTTGCTTCTATTTATAAGATTGTATTAACTTTATTCCCAAAATAATAGCTACAGTTTGTGCCAAGTAAATCAGAAGAACAAGAAAGGAAAAAGAAAAAAAATTTGTTTGGTTATACCATAATTCAATTCTTGTTAATGCTCTATTAAGCACTTCAATTAGCTGTTATGTTTACTTTTACTTTTATAAATTAATCTTTTCTACATATCTAAATATACATATCCTAATGAGCTTTAATATTCAAGGAGATAAATAAGAGAAGATGCTTTGAAACCAATTATAGAAATAACCTTATGTAATCTGCGAATGCTATTCAAAGTTTATCATTTCAAACATACCAATACTAGGAAAATACAATCTTATTTTGTTGAAAATAATAATTTTGACTTAAACTTTTATGATATGGTTAGGTTTCACTCTCTATATGTAGAGATTAATAAAAGCATTGAGAACACTAAGCCTCAGGAATTTAAAAGATGGAATAATGCTGATAGCTACTTATTAGCTGGTCATTTATTTTCCAAACTTCTCATTAAAGTTCCTGACATGAAATTATAAGGAAAAGAGACCTAAGCATTTTGACCTAAATATTAATTAATTAATTCATCCTTTGCCCAGTTCAAGCTGTAATCATCTCTCACCTTCATTGTACAGCAGCTGCATGCTTGTCTCCACATGTCTAGTCTTATTGCTCTCATATCTCTCTCCCAGAGAGCCTGCACTGCTTAAAATGTTCTGATCACTTCTCATATTCAACAGAATGCAATCCAAGTCATTTAGTAAGCTATGCAGGCCCTCTAAGACCTACTTCTTGCCTAACTCTCCTGCCTAAAGACTCAACAACCACAGCATCACTAATTTCAGAAACACTGAACTACTCAGGTTTATTATAAAGCTAGTTCACTGAACAACTTCTCTCTCGACCCCTCTGGAAGGAATAACACTTTCTGTGGGCCTTCTCTTGCCTTGTTATTTCATAACCATAGTTTCAACTCCATAAAGACACCACTCTCCCCAGGAAGTCTTTCCTGGCTTCCTCCCCATCCACAATGCACTCTCACAGTTAAAATAATTTCAGTAATATCAAGCTTCTTCATTGTGTACCCACCAAACTCCAGGATACTCTTAATCATTAAATACATTATCACAGGGTGTTGTAATTATTACACGTTGCAACCAATGAAGTCTTGATCTCCATAAAGACAGGGAAAATGTTTTCCTTTTCACTGTGACAACCAGTACCTAGTACAAATCATGGTAAATGTTTATAGAACAAAATGTGATATAATTAGGTATGTCCAAACAGGGTGCTTGTAAATTAACACTCTAGAAACCAGGAGCACAAGGAGAGGGATTCCAATGATCATTTTATGTTATAAAGTATAGCTTGTGTATACGTATAAGAGTGGTATCTGTTACACATATTCAGTGATGGACAATTTTTGGCTATCTTTATTGGTCTGCATAGTTACAGTTTTAAAAGATCAATCAAAAAATCAATACATAATAGAAGTGTTTTCTATACCATGAATATTGAATAATTGTTATTTAACTTATGGTCAATTAAGTCTTTGGCAGAAATCAGAGCACATTTTTTTTTCTTCTACCAAAATTTTGGCCTAAAGGCTTAGCTTATTTGAATTATCCATTCCTCAAAGCAGCAAATAAGATTTTTTCAACTTTCTTTTTTATTTCCAATCATGTAATGCCACACAGTTGATCTAGAATATTTCAAAATACACATAGTGTAAGAACTCACTTACACTAGTTTGGAATAAATGCCAAATTATGCTGCCCTTCATTGAATTTTATATATATTTCTTTGCTCTATTTTTTCTCTCTCTCCACTCAATCCCATCCCTTCCATTTCTACCTCACTCTATATAAATACGGTATATTCATATGGTCAGTCAATTTTCAAATAATCTTTGGCTACAAAGCTTTGTTATCATAGCATGATATGCTTAAGGATTAATTTATCTTCAACTTTAAACTCATAATATGTCCTACAGTTTTTCCTAATAATGATATACTCTAATAGCATGGTGGTTGATTCAATCATTACACTTAAGTAAAATGTAAGTTTTAGTTGAGAATTTATTAAAGTGCTACTGTTCTTGTATTTTTACAAATAATTCAAGATACTTGTTGTATTAATTTATTAAATGGGGCTATTTAAAGACCTGATAGAATTACTCACTTTCAAAGCAACTAATTATAATGTAAGTGTAACACCTGGATAAAACTGGCTCAAACCAGTTTTGGGCATTGGTCTCATTTTATATGCTTGAAGGGATAACATTTTTTAGACTTCCTAGAAGACACATTTGAGGAATAATCACCAATATCTTCTTTTATAGAAGAACTATAAAAAATATCTTCTTTTATAGAAGAACTATAAAAAATAATACTTTTAATTATGAATTTATTTTTTTGGTTTTTGCAGTGTTGAGGATTGAAACCAGGACCCCACACAGGCTAGGCACATGCAATACTGCTAAGCTATGCCCCCAGCTTCTTGCTTTCATAATAAATAATCAATAAAACTAGGATTAATAAAAGTATCATCCTTACTTGTGCCTCTTTCATAATAAAATATTTTATTCTTGTCTCCTTCCACTCCATAAACAAAAATAGAGACTAAGACCTACTATAAATATAAAATTAGTTAAGTAAAAACTTAATGTTCTTTGTCTGTATTTCTCTACTTTGATATGCAGTTATGTTCTTTTTTTTAATTTTTTTTCACCACACCTAAGATTTTCTTTTCTGTTCTGTGTGCTCGGGGAGATAAAGCTAAGGTTTTTCTCTATCTCCCCCCCCCATTCCTCCCCTCCCTAAGAGGCTCTCCAGCTCATTCCACCAGCTTTTAACCAGCAAGTCAGGACTTCCTCCTGATAAAGCATGCAAAGCCTGGGGCTTCCCTAATGAGAGGCAAATCAAGGTGAGCTCATTTGGATGACATGGTCCACCTTAGAATGTTCTTCTATCTTCATAAAACTAGTTCCTTGTCAATGAGGAAGCATATCCTCTCATCTTTCAAAAGTGAACACCTGTGTTTGTGCTCTTCCATTTCTTTTTGTTCTTTCATCCATTAAATATCATCTTAAATCTTTGTTGGTATTCACATTTTTATCTTATCATTAACTGTGTTGGATTTCTCTACAAATATAAACAAATAGAAGAAAAACTTTCCCTTCTCCTTCTCCCTTAAGCCATTCACCACCTTTTACTTCCTACTCTATGATTATAAAGGAGATACTGAGGAAGCTGGGAAAACCACAGATTGGGGATTCTGATATCCTCTGGGAGAAACCTAACAGCATCAAGCAAGCCAAGGAACCAGTTTCCTAAGCATTGAAATCAGGGCAACTGGCACCTAGTTCCTGGGATTATGGTGAAGTTTAAATAAGATCCATCGAGAACATGCACAAATCCCCAAATACATAGTAGACATTTTAAAAACAAAGCTCTAAGTAATGCCAAATTAGATATTTATAATGTGATAGATGCTCAAACAAATGTTATATGTTTGTAAAAGAAAATAAAAACTCTAACAAGCATTAAGTATACTTGCTAGAACAACTGGGTTTTCTTACTTGTTCTCAAGTTGTTCAAGTTGCTGATAAACCTTTAGTGTTCTTCTAAACACCTCAGAAAGGAGAGCGCCTATAACTTATATTCAGGATCCTATACAAACATAGCATTTCAAAATTGTCCCTACAGAGTAATCAAAAAGTATTCACCAACCTAATTCATAGACATTTGCCATCTCCTAAATGACCTTGTTTAGGATTTTAATTCATTTCTGTATAATCAGATGAAGAGAGCTCACTTCTCTGACCCACCAGCCTGTGTTTCAATGTTCAGTATCATGCCATTCCTTAGCACCAGTGTGCAGAATGGTTAAGAACATGCTAAGAATTCTTGCAGGATCTCACAATCCCTTCAGCATCCTATCAGAAATAAAAGGGAACACTCTGAAAAGGCCAAATTGATGAGAAAAGCTTATTACTTTATAGCTGAAAGGTGTGTGACCTTAATAACAAACCTGAGCACTTTTAGGGGAATATTTAATAGAAATATTTGGGGAATATTTAATAGAATATTTAATAGAAAATATTTAATAGAAACTAAAATTGTCATGCTTTTAATAACTGAAAACATTCAATGAGTACCATTTGTTTAAAAAAATAGCATAACAACAGTATTCAAGAGTGTAAACATAAACCCTGAGATCAAAAAATTGTCTAAAATTACTCTCCCCCCTTATTTTCTGTACCAATCTACCTGCACTGGTAGAGACTATGTATTCAGTTATTCTGCATGATGAAAATTTATTTAATCTGTAAGAAGGACTGATTTTATGTTTCCATAATGCATAATGCATATTTTCTTACAAGACCTTGGGGAATACAATGTTAACTCTGAGGATGGCAAAAAAAAAAAAAAAAGTTAGAGATCCGTTTAACAGTTGTGAAAATAAAATAATTTTAAGATTTGTTAAAACAAATGCTGATACTATTTTTGTTAAAATAGAAAATATACAAACCCAGGAACAAAGCTTTATGGAAGAGCAACTTAAAAAGAAGCAAATTGCAACAAATGTTATTTTACTTATTTATTAACTTTTTGCAGAATTTTCCTTGGTTAGTGATAAAAAGGGAGTGAATTTACATCTCACTTTATATGATGAACATGTCTCTCTGAAGTAAATATCAATGAATTTTGTAAAATATGTCATATGTTAATTCTTGTAGAGGAAATTTGTTTAAGAATCCCAAGATAATATTTTTGAAGTAAAAGATTCTCTTTCCCAATTGATCTCTTTTCTAAATACACATATATTATACAGAATTTCTTCTACAAGTTATATTTTCATGAATGAGGAATATCTGAACTTTTCAAGTCAACTCATTAGCAAACACTATCATTTTGGATGGTATTAGAGAACATGGCTCTGTATATCCAACAGCTGACACTAAAACACAGTGCTAAGAAGTTCAGTCCTTAAATAGGCTAGCTTGACTTCTTCTTTCTAATCATAGAGACTCCTCAAACCACAGGGTATTCTAGCTAACATATGCCATGGTCAAAGGAAGGGTGGGCCAACAAAATAAAAAAATATGCCATCAATAAGCCATGATGAAGTAATATCCTTAGATGTGGAATTAGAGTTATGTTCAGTGCAGCATACTTCAGGATAACACTCTGTGGTGTTGACAGTCATACAATTTTGCTGGGCTGCAATTTCCTTTATTCTGTCTAGGATGGTCATGAAGACCAGTATGTAATTCTGTCAATGCCATGGTTCAACATAATACCTGTAAGTTGCTATTTATACTTTGACTTCATGCTGCTTTCTAACCCTTCTACAGAAAGAAGAATTATAAAGTGAAAATAACTTCAGGATAATGTTGCCTTTGCAAAATATAAACTTTTCATTTTATATCTCCCTCACTCTTCCATTTCACAAAAAGATGACTGTAAGTTACCTAAGTCTGGAAGCTAAGAACACACACACACACACACAAACAAACACACATACACACATACACAAACACACACACACAGGACAGGGAGCAGAAAGACAATACCAATACCTAACTATAGTAGAAGGCATTAATAGAGAAATATGAGATTTTCTTAACATGAAAAGTCCAACACTCAAGAATATACTACTATAATTGGAAACCTCACAGTTCAGACCACTCCCTAGTGACTCATAGTCAGTCTTCTCTAAGCCCAAATGGTCTTAATAGTACAGAAATTTTCTTGCAGAAATTCTTGTCAAATAGCTACCAAAAATGCACTAGAAGGGGGAAAAAAGAGAACAATATAACATTGATTTAATTTTCTCTAGAGTGCTCCATTAACTAAATATTTCTACAGTCAACAGTGGAGAAAAAAAATGCACACACAAAATTCCAATAATTCATTACTTGATTATATCAGATGGTTTCTTTAGAAAATAACTTTATATACTAAAATGGTCATTTTAGTAATTACAAATATATATTAATATAATAAATGATCACACCTCTGAAAAAAGTGAGAAGTATTTTAATCTTTACATTATTTTTTTTACTCCTTTAATTTGCATTGTTCTAAATAGCATAAAAGCAAACCTTGATACAGTTTCAGTAAAAAAGGACAAAAAATTAAACCAATCTTAAATGTATTTTATAGTAAATCAAAAAGATATTAAACTTATATACATTTTGATCTACCATTTTTCACAGAAGAATGTATCCCTGACTGAGCATATTTCATTAAACTTCAGAAAAGCCACAAATTCTATTCACTAGTTTTTTTTTTTATTTTCTTACTCTATATTCAGATGAGTATGTCTCCAATTAATGTATCAGTAATACCTTTTCTATTGTATTCAATGAACTTTATAACAAACATGCTCTTGTTTGTCTTTTATATCAAGATGATTGATATGCTTGTATAAAAGTTAAAGGCTTATTCTAAAATAATCCCCAGATTACTTCCCTAAACACTAGAAATACAAGAAACTGTGGTCTGGAGGTCTCTTTGTTACTTCCTGGCCAAAGACAAAATAGGTGATAATTATTAGAGTTCATAATGATGAATAGAGACAGAGAACCACAAAGTGGAAAAGCAAGTGAAAGAGGTTTCACAGAGAAAGGCCTAGCTTGTTATCTCCCATTAAAAATTGGTAAGAACAATAAAGCCAGGCATTAATCATAATTTCTAAGATATACCTTGAGAAATGGCAATAAAGTTATAGAAGACAAATTAATTTCAGTTCTCACTGATTCCCTCTGTGATTTAGATTTGTGGATTTTTAAAAATTATGAAATAAAGTATGTTATCATTTACTGGACGTTAGTATTTACTGAAGATTTACTTTAAAAGTGTAAAACAGTACACCTGAGAAAGGAACAAAAATAGCAGCTTTACCTAAATAATGTTTCTAAAACTTAACATAGGCATGGCATCAGGAAAAATCTGCTTTTGAATTTTTCTTTTAAATAAACTACTTGCTAAAATCATAACTAAGACATGAGGAACCGAAGTGCTTTAGTGAACACTAAAATGTAGGAAGTCACATAAATTAACTATTTTAAAGTGCTATTACCAAATAATTCGTTATGAATGTACTTTTTGCTTCCTAGCTAGGACCTGATGTTCTTAAAATATGTTCTACAAAGTGGCATATATTCTCAAAATAATTCAAGTTCTATTAGGCTTGAATAAAAAGTTAATTTGATTATACAAAAGTTAATTTGATTTTTTGAATTATAAGGCACAGGGGCTGGAGATGTGGCTCAGCGGTAGCGCGCTCGCCTGGCATGCGTGCGGCCCGGGTTCGATCCTCAGCACCATATACCAACAAAGATGTTGAGATGTTGTGTCCGCCGAGAACTAAAAAATAAATATTAAAAATTCTCTCTCTCTCTCTCCTCTCTCACTCTCTCTTTAAAAAAAAAAGGCACATAGATTTTTACTTAAAATATTTTTCTTGTCTCAAAGCTAAAGAAAATAATAAGCAATTGATATTCTTAAGTAATTCCTCGATGCATAGCCTGCTAAGCAAATCTGCCCCCACCTATTCTTGTTAAATAAAGTTTTGCTGACACATAACTATACTCATTTGCTTATATATACTCTATATCTGCTTTCACACTACAAAAGCAAAGAGGTGATAGTTGTAGAAGAGGTTATCTGGCCCACAAACATGAAATATTTGCTATCTATTCCTTTACAGAAGAACTGTGAAGCTAACTTGCTTTTTTTCAGTAGTTAGAAATTTAAATTAGAAGATATTTAAGTTCTCTCAATAATTTACCCCTGGGAATGTAACTTAATAGTAGGGTCCTTGTGTAACATAGATGAGGCCCTGGGTTGGAAACCAGAACCACAAACAAAGAAAACAAAATAAATTTAAAAATATAATTGCCTCTTCCAAACTTATATTCCTGCTCATTTTGGTCGTACCCCTTCATCTGTTTGATTTGGAGTCCATTTAAGGCCCTTATAATATCAGAAAGATAAATATCAATTTTTATGAGAGAAGTTCTTATTTAATAATTCACTTTGTTGATTAACTCTACACTTTACCAATATATAGTTCAGTTCAAATCCAGATTCTATTACTTGAGAAAGTTATCAAACATCTTATGCATAATTTACACATATGTATGTTTATCTATCTATGATGATACAATACCAATCCAAAATTATTTTGAGAATTAAAAATAATGTGCAAAATTAAAAATAATGTTGGCCAATATTCTAAGAAATGTTTAGCTATATTTACTATGTTTACAATTTTTTTAATTGCACTGAAGAAGTTTTATTATTTTTCTAAATGTACTGTAAGTTTTTTGCAATTTATTGTCCTTTGGAGACTGCCAGGTATATTGTATAAGTTTCCACATACACTTTAAAATGCAAGTAGCCAATAGTAACATCAAAGAAATAAGAACAAGGAAAGTATGAGACTATTGTATGACTTTACAAAAGACAAAAGAAAGTCTGTTTTCTTCTAACTAAAAAAAATATTTCCCAGGCAAATATTAGTTAATCTTAAATTTATTCTTTTACTGATAATTGTCTGTGAATACAGAGCCTAAGCCTCAAAAATCAAAACTACCATGTAAATTAAAAAAAAAGAAAGAAAAAATGGAAACACAAATAATGAGAACGAAAGGATCCAAGGTAGACATTTTTTAATTAAATAAATATATTTCTTTCCGTAAATTGGAAGTATTAACATAATCTTTGACAGACTAACCCAAATATCAATATCTTATTCTCCAAATTTAACTTATGAATTAAAAGTTGGATGCACAATTTATCTCAGTAACACAAGCAAAGTGAACATCTGTTAACTTTCTGCCATGTAAGCTGTGTGTGGTGGGGGTGGGTGTGAACAGAGCCTCTGATGTGTAAGTTCCTTCCATCTGCACACCAGGTGGCACTGCATGGCTAATCAGAAGAGGATAACATACATCAAGAGTCCTTACACATTTGGAGATAAGGAAGCAAATAAATCAAAACTTTGCTTCAAAAACTTTCCATAAACGTGTTAATATTTAAATTAATCATTATTTCACTACTGTTTTCCTATATAGCAATTCCAAGTTTAACTTATAATATTACTAACTAATGTGAGCATAACAAAAGGAGAAAGTTGTAAAACCAAATTACATTCTACCTGGGGAATTGAGAACTTGTTCCTTAAAAAACTCAAAGGCAAGATCTAGAGAAAAACTTATTTGACAATAATTTCAACTATACTGCTTCTAGAAAAATACTACATAAAATACTGTGTGTTAATAAAATCTTTTAGAAGACATTTTGTCTTGCTTCAAAGCACATAAATTTTAAGCATGTAAAGTCAAGTCAAAGAAGTTGTTTATACATCAGAGTATTAGTGTATTTTATCTAATCCTGCCAACCAAAGATGGTGTAGCCTAATCTGTACAAACAGGAAATAAGTAATACATAACACAAAAATTATCCTGAGAAGTTTCATATTTCTGTACTAGAATATTTCTAGAAAGAAATATAAGTATGTAGAACTATACCTAGTTTCCTCCAACTTGCACGTATCTCTGGCATTTCCATATTATTTTTCATGCCTTTCTTCCTAACCCCTCTTTCTTTCTTTCTGTGTTCTTTGTTTTACCAAATTTTAATGAGCAGTTGTTCACAAAAGGGTGAGATAAGCAGAGTTGTAGGGTTTGCAGTGTGAAAATAGCTCTCCAGTATTGTACCTCCTAGCTTTAATTGAAAATCATTATCAATTGTACATATGCGTTCAATGTCTTCTTGAATTATTCCACATTCAACATTATCAAATTGGAGGGGGGTACTATGACATCTTTAATTCTCCTATGATGATATCCAATACCTTGGGGACCTCTAGGTTTGTTA
Source organism: Urocitellus parryii (assembly GCF_045843805.1). Classification (NCBI taxonomy): domain Eukaryota; kingdom Metazoa; phylum Chordata; class Mammalia; order Rodentia; family Sciuridae; genus Urocitellus; species Urocitellus parryii. The sequence goes on from NC_135541.1 coordinate 77,626,571, forward strand.
ATTATTCCAAAATTTATACATCAACATCAAGATCCCATCTCTCAAGGACAAGCCAGAACTCTTAAGATGATTGCTACATTAAAAAAAATAACAATATGATGATGTTCATGAACTGAAAATGGGTGTACCCTTAAAAGTCCTATTTTGAAGCTCTAACACCCAATCTAATGACATTTTAAGATGTGGCCTTCAAGTTTAGATTAAGTTTAAATGAAGTCATTAGGGTAGGGTCATATCACAGGATTAGTTCATTTATTTTAAAAAAGAAAATATACCACAACCCTTTTTCTATTTGTACATGAACAAATAAAAAGCCATGTGAGGACACAGGAAGAGGATTGCCATCTGAAAACCAGGAAGAGGGCCCCATCATAGCCAATCATGCTGGCACCTACTCTCAGACTTCCAGCCTCTATGTGACATTTTATATATCATGCCAAGCTGACTGAGACTATGTCAATAATATATTTCAATAAAATATCCTTCCAGGAGTTTAATAATTTTCTCCCATAGAAAAATTTTTTCTGGTGACCATAAACAGAAGTTCAAAGACCACACTTCACTTACTTCCAATAATTTTCCAATTCTCTTCTCAACTGATTTGTAAGAGTTAACTAAGCCACTGGGAACTACTAAAAGAAAACTAATTTTGAACAATGAAAAGACCAAAAATTTTCTCCTTCTTTAATTTAGGCAACTACCTAAGTGAAATACACATTTAATCCAGGGAATGTATATATAAAATATAACAGAAATTCCTCCATGTCTTCATTGCAATAAATCCAAAGCAGATAAAAATGTTTGAAATTTTAAAATATATTTTTAAGATTTTCTAAATAAAAAAAATAAAGGCTATAGAGCATTGTAAGAGAAATCTATTTTAATTAATTAATTAAATATTTATTGATCATCAATAATGTGTAAGAATTTCTATCAACATAAAAGCCACTATTTTAAAAAGATTGTCTTATATAATTGTAAAACACTTCTTAAATGCTCTTAAGAAAATAAAATCTACCTTTAAAATTTAACCAAAAATTCTCAAAGGAAACATGTACTATTCATCATAATAGTGTAATATTTGATGTAATGATTAGGTACAAATGTAAAAATGACTCAAGAATGTCTTTAGCGGTTAATCAGAACCAATGAACATTGCTTTGAATACTGTTGAAAGAGAGAGAGAAAGATATGAATGTGGACGATGCCTGGAAAGATACAGAGAGAGAGAGAGAGATGAGAGTGGGTGATTCTTGAAGAGATCCACGAATGTTAAAAGGCAAAGTGAGCAAGCGTAGCCACAATACATATACAGAAGATATAACACAGCTTTTCATTTCTTCCATTGTTTCTCTTCTGTTTCCTCTCATTTTTTTAAACTTCAGAAATACTTTTTTGATGCTTTACTATGTGTCAATAAATGTGCTGAACTTGTGGAATACAAAGATGAAAATAAATCCCTGATCTCATAAGCTTTTAATGTACAGTATTGGTGGTGGCCAGGAGAGGAATATATATGCGCACAATGAAAAGAATAAAAAGAATATTGTATTTATTCCTATAAATGACATGAAACAGCTCATTATATATGAACACAGAATGAGCACTTATCTTAGCTGGATCATATGAGTCCCATGAAGGAATTGCCATTCGTGATGAATATTCTAAGCAGCATTGACTTCAGCATGTAGAGACAGACTGCAAGATCTCTGTCCATAAAGAAAGACTAGAGAAACAATGCTGGCAAAATACACCTTTGGAAGAATAGATAGATACTAAATGGTGGGAGAGGTTTATAAAGTGGTAGATTTAAGGTTAAAAGGATAAATTCAGACAGCTATTGTAGCCGTTGAAAGTGACAGTAAGACAATTTGACATTCTGAGCACAATAAAAAGCAACTAGAAATATCTGAGCCTTTAATAGAATATCATATTACAAGGAGAATCAGCATGGTTTAGAGGGACAAAGAATCATAGGGACAAGCTATTAGTGGTGTGATTTGCACTGTGTTCTGCTATTGAACTACTGTGGAATCAGTATCTGCTTGATGAGCGTAGGATTAGATTCAGAGGTTTTCAAATGTGCTTACCTGAATATCTAAAGATAAGGGCTCAAAGAATCCTGTGCTATTGATTTAAATGCCTTTAAAGAGATATCACCAGTGTTTCCTCACTTTCATTTCATTTTTTTTCCTTATATGCTTCTAAAGGTGACTAGCCCCTAGTACCTGCTTCTACAGATTAATATGCTCTTTCTATAGACATGTTAATACTATCAAAGAATAATTGCCCTACATCTATTTTATCTCCTTCTGGGGGCTTTGCGTGAACTCATTAAGAGATGATTTAATGAACTCTCAGCTGGAATTCTATTTCCCTCATTTTCAAATTCTTGGGAGCCATCTCACAATTATACCAGAGTACTTACAAGTGACACTAGATTAAACAATATTACAAATTAAAAAAAATCAGATTGGCAAAATATTCATGACTTTTTTTGCTTACAATTAAGTCAGGTTTATTATTTTTAAACAATCTCTTCATAAATGTGGATATCAACTAAACAACTTCAGCTTTTATGTGGGGACAGAGGTAAAAATGGTAGTCTAAAATCTTTATGGTATTTTCTTCTAAATAAATAAAAAGCTTTCATGATTATGTACAATTTAGAAATTTCTGATTAAGAAGCTAATTAAGAATAACTTCTACAGAGAAGAATTCTGCCTCTAAGAAGACACAAGAGATTTAACTAAAGGCCACACTGTAACAAATTTAATACCACAATCTCTCAATGGATTTTATTTAATTGTAATTATCTTTTCTTCAGCTGTTATAATATTTGAGAATCTTCACATTCAAAAAAAGATTCTTCCATGGTAACTGAAAAACCAATTGGTGGTAACAATGAAAATAGTGAGTCTAAATATAAAGACTAATTTTTCCAGACTATAAGGTCACCATGTTCCAGAACCTTCAATAGGATGTTACAATGTCGGCAGGTGTCATCAGGTAACATGCTGGCTTTCAGTCCTGTCTGCAGCAGCCTTTTATGTTGAAATATGAACATTTGCATTTGTTAAAATTTTCCATCCCTCACTGTAAAATTGATTTTCCACATTTAGTGGCCACTTACTAGTTTTCTTTTACTTTTCTTAACTTTAATTTTCTTATCCATAAAAATGTGTTAATAATATCCACCTCTAGGGCTATTTTAACAGTTAATAGGATAGACTATTTTAAGAATTAAGTCTGAAACAATATTAGCTATTACAGCAACTGCTATCCATAAAATCACCACTGATATCACTATTTCTACTTATTATTTCATTAATACAATAATATTGACTTCATAATAATGTAAACTATATTTTCCCCTGGATTTGGTCAATGTTGCAATGCTCCAAAATTTCCACCTATTAAAAAATAATATACATTTATTTTGACAAATCATCAAAGTGTTTTCATTAAAATCAATAATTTAAAAATATTTCAGTTAAAGAGTTCCTACTATGTTTCAGGCACTTTGCTAGGCTACTGAAGATCTGTCAATTAATAAGGCAGACAGAACATTCTGACTTTAAGAAATTAACTTCAAGTAGTGGAAACCAACATATGACTAGTCAATTATAACAAAGGGAAATAAATGATATACTAAAGTACAGACTCTGATCTGGATATCCAGAAAAGGAATAGGAACACAGTGGCGTGGGGATGCACTGAGGAAGAGTTTGCATTTATTCAGCCTAAAGTGTAAAAGTAGAAAAAGGATGTCCAATTTAAGAACATAGGTATGCAAATAAAGATGGATCTAGGTTCATGTCCAAAAAACTGAGGCAGAAAATATGTAGATGTGGTAAAACTGAAAAAAATTCCAAATGGCTAAAACACATAAATTATTGGATAAGATAACTGGAGACATAAACTGTGACAAATCATGAGAAACTTTGTCAGTTGTTTTTTTTTGTTTGTTTTGTTTTGTTTTTTAATTTTAGTGGTTCTGGAAATTGAACCCAGGGTCTTGAGCTAATAAGCACATGAGCCATCATTGAGAATTTTTTTTTAATCCAGAAGCAAGTGGGATACTATAGGAAATTTTTAATGAGAGAACAACAGGATGAGATCTGATTTAGGCAAAAACACTATTTCTGCTATATGGGTAATTGTGACCAAAGGGACTAGTTAAGGGGCTACAACAGTAGTCCAGCAGCCTTAAGAAAGGGTAGTAGTAGTGATACATCACATGAAGCAAATTCAAAAGAAATCTTTTGGCTAGACACAATTAAAGCATTTGGGTTATTCAGCTCTATAGTATCTGTTTGCACTCCCTGCTTCATGGTATGAACTGTGACAGTTACCAAGGATTTCACTATGTTCTCCCCTATAACTCCTTCTGTCTCCCACATTTTATAACAAAAATCTTGAAAACCTCATCAGAAAAATACACCAAACTTTAACAAATTATGAGAGGGTGTCTTAGTAAGTTCTTTCTGTTACTTGGCCACTTAGATTGTTTTCAGTACTACCATGTTTTGTGAACATATGAGATAGAAAATAGCATATAATGAATACTCCAAAAGAAAAAAGCAAAAACTGAGAGTTTTTGATAAAGTTGTTACCCATGTAAAACACTGAATTCAAATTTCTTTATTATTTTAATTATTAGTCGAGTGCCTGGAATACTGCAATCATTCAATACTTAATTTACGAAATAGTTGCTTATTGGTCGTCGGCATTGGGCATACTACGGGAAATAAAAGGTGACTACTACAAAGTCTAGCAGTGGATATCAAATTTTCACTATTAAGCCACATTTAGAAAAACCTTTTTATATACTATGCAGTTTGTGTGTACAAGCACTTACATTAAATACACAAAATTGGCTAGGCATGGTGAAAGATGCCTAAAATCTGCACAACTAGGGAGGATAAGGAAGACTGAAAGATCAAGATCAGCATGGGCAACATAGCAATACCTTGTCTTAAACTAAAAAAATAAAAAGGGCTGGAGATGTAGCTTAGCAATAGAGCACTCACGGACTCATGGGTTTAATCTCCAGTTCCCCACCCAAAAAAAAAGAAAAAAAAAAAAAGAAAAGAAAGAAGAAGAAAAAGTAAACCTCAAAATTGAAAAGCTAAATGTAATATACTTTGATATTTTCTCTTCTGTTGTTTTCTGCTTATTTTTGTAAAATAAAAAATGGTCATAATCTATTATATTAATTTCAATACTAACCAAGGTGAGCCAGCCACCTGGTTTAAAAAGCATTTTAAAAATGTCTTATATAGAGAATGCTCTAATATGCTACTTCTGAACAGTGACAGTAACTCCCTGTGCAGATGCTTTTATTACAGTAAAACTCCCCCAAATTAAGTGCCTATTAAAAAAGAACAATTATTGCAAAGATAACTCAATCTAATGTTGACTAAGACATCAGGCTTTATTCACTACTTATAAGAGACTAAACCTCTCAGGGTTAAAGAGATATAACTGTTTAAGACTCATGATAATATACATACAATTAGATAAGGACTTCATGGACTTCGTTTGTATTGTTAGGAGAAAATCTAAAAGTGACTTTTCCCCAGCAATATTACATGTAATATTTGAAATAAGTAGCCATCAGAACACACTTATGTTAATACAGTGTGCTTACTGAATGAACCTTGCTGTCATATTTAATATGCATATTTTAGGTAAAATAGTATAGAATAAGACAGTTGTTAAAAGCACAAGATATCTACAAGTACACAATCCCAACTATACAAAGAGAAGGCATAACCATTTTTATAAGCTAACTACGTAGCCAATATGAAAACACTAAGTCATAAGAGTACTTTTTCCTTTTGCTACTAAGTATGATACTGATCTCATATGTCAAATATCAATGATAATGTATACCTGTACCAGAAAACCTCAGGTGTCTCTATCCTCTATATCCATTATTCTCCTTCCCTGTAATACTGGATGTTTAATGAGGATTCTGTTCACCTTGCTACAAACAAACAAACAACATATCCCAGCATCATCCTTTGCTGTAAGGTATGTCATATAACCACGTTATAGACAATAAGATGAAAATGGAAGTGAAATGTACAACTTCTGCATCCTAAACCTAAGAGGAAGGAATTGCCTTTCTTCCTTTCCCACTTCTGCTAATAGGAATGTGAACATGGTTACCCACCAAAGACCAAAGATGGAAGGTAAGTATTAAAAATGGCTCCCGTTGTTACAGGAGAGACTACTGAGGACAGATTGATTGCTCATTGTTTCAGCCTCTGTTGTTTTCTTAAAGTGTCCAAACCTATATCCAAAGCAATACAAAATCCCTATGCTGCTATTTATTCCTCCAAATTCAGTGAGAAAGGGAGGATAAATAAGTGAGTGAAGTTTAATTATTATATAGAAGCAAGGTTAATGAACAAAAGCATGTAAGGTTGTGAGGCTGTCCAAAAAACAGACAGTTCTGTTCTAATAGAAAGGTCATAAATTCCCAAATCAACAATCAAGAGTGTCAAATAAACATTTCCTAGAGGATGAGGCTACTTGTCTTCTGCAGACTAAAGATTTTTTTTTGACAAGATGAAACTTTCTTGTATATATTTCATACAAAATACTGAAACAGAACATAACTGCATTCCTCACATCACTACACCAAAATGTCAAAAGATTCACTGCTCAGCATGAAAATGCACAGCAACATAACTATGAAAGGACACCACATTTTAAACACTGCATTCACACAGTGCAGAGTCAAATGGAGACCACTGTATTATGAAAGGGTGTAGCACTATCAAATAACTGAAGTAAAGGAGCTCAATGGAATAAATAAAATAAAAACAAGAAACATGATTATTTTCGATAGAACATGTATCTTAATTTTACAGTTACAATTACTAAGAGTTATAAACCATTTAATACAAATTTTTGTAACACTTTATTTCTTATGAGATTAACTTGGTGATATTTCAATATACTAATTATTTATTTGGCCCCTATTTCCTTAGTGCAAACATTCTTTGTGGAAAAAAAAGTTCATAGAAATATGTGCAATTGTATTAGTAGATACTACTCCAATAGTGGAAACTACATATTTTAGTATAACTGCTGTTGGAAAGCTCAAAGATAAACTTTAAATAGTTGATAACATCACCAATATTTGATACCTAATGCCTAGCTAAATTTTCCATTTACAATGAAACTATCATTTTGAATGTATGTTTGTTGATAGTAACAAGAACTTACAAATTGCTAGTATTGGTATAATATACTGTATGGTATATACTCGCTCTATTTCTTTAAATTAAATTCTCAAGATAAATATAATGTTGTAAAATGAAACCAAAGTCAGGTAATGTTGTAAAATAAAAACAAAGTCACCTCTGAAAATAAAATCTAGGGAAAATAACAGATCTGTTTTCCCCTTCCTATTCTTGAATTAATTACCAAATATTGTACTTAAATGAAAATAATACAGAAAATATTGATGACACTTTGACTCACAGGAAGGATGTTCAATACTGACATTTAGGAACTGGAAGCCAGTGCAAATTTATTTCCCTTCCCCAAAATTTTCATCTAAATAAAACTAGTGACAGTACTTCCCTTAGACTTGATACCAATTCTTTCATAATATGTTGCTTTCTAAAAAGAAAAATCTAGTGGGTGATGAAATATTAGTGATAATTTCAGTCTACAGATGCAACAAAAGAGGAGACCCCCCCCAAATAAATGAAACACGCAGCATGTGATCACTTAAAGAGATGTGAGAAGAAGATGTGAAATTTTACCTCTCTATGAAGAGTTATTATTATGTATGTATGCTCAGAGAGTGTAAACTGCAGAAGAGAAAAACTAAGAGATATGAGAAATAAATTCTATTAAAGTGGTAACAATTTAACATACTCAGTTTATATGTCATCATTGTCTAGAGTATAATCATATGAAATAATAAATACAAAGATTATTAGGCAAAAAATTCAAGTATTTGATCTCTATGTTTCTCAAAATAAACAATAAGTAGAAAAAAATGTTAGAAAACTCAACATCCATGGGGTATGTAGGCAAAATAAGGAGCTATAGTACAAACAAGTGTGTCTGCATCTAGCTCAACAAAGTCCCTGGGACTTTCAGAACTATGAACATCTTTAATTTCAGCTGAATACAAAAAAAAAAGAAAGAAAGAAAGAAAAAAAGAAAAAAAAGAAAGAGAAAATAAGGCAAAACTTTCTAAATGTTCTCAGAAATTTAAAAAAATAAATAGAAAAAGAGGTAATTTTTCAATTGTTTGTAAATTACATTACATTATCATAGAAAAAAGATATTGCATCTACACTTATCTGAGTTTCCATTTCATGATTTAAAAAATCTTTGCTTTCTAGAGATACCCACTGTCTTTCATTACCATGATGTGGTAAGAGAATCGGAAGACAAAAGACCATCTTGCCAAAGTCTATCCATAAAGAAGATGAAGCAGCACAACTAAGTATATATTGGAAATTTAGTTATATCACCAATCAATACTGTCTGTTATTCTGTGGACAGATACAACTTCCAATAAAAATGTCTCAATGCAGTCATTTCTGTGGATAATTTCTGGAATTTTTAAAAAACACAATAAAAATATTTATAAGTAAGCTACTCACCTATTCCAATGAATGCAGCTTTGTAGCCATTTTCTTTCAAAGTGTTGAGAGTCATTTCATTCACTGAAAGACTTTTACCACAAATTATCTACAAGAAATAACATTTTGAATAATGTAATTTTAATAAAAACCATAACACTTAACATTAAAAGAAATTTGACAAAAATCTATATATAATATTCCATAAATAATATGTAGAAATACTTTTATCTTCTACTATATAGGCTTACATAAAGAAAATATAATATAGGGGCTGGGGTCGTGGCTCAGTGGTAGAGTGCTTGCCTAGCATGCATGAGGCACTGGGTTCGATCCCCAGCACCACATTAAATAAAAAACAAACAAACCACTAAATAAACAAAATAAAGCTGTTGTGCCAATTTTTTAAATGAATCTTTAAAAAAAGGAAAATATAATATAAATATTTTATTAATAGAATATAAATATATTTTATTTAAGGGATAAGTATAATTAAAATCAAAACAGTAAACTTTCCTAGCTTGCTTAATATGTTTGGAGCATTATGCAGGGTACTTGAAGCAATAAAATGATAAATTATATGCCATACCAGCTTCCATTTAATCAACTAGGGGCAGAAAGCCTACACAAATAAATAATTACAACAAAAGACAATGTGACTGCCACGTGCATATGGGAGTTCCAAGAATGGAAAGATGAATTCTAGCAAAAGATCATAAGGATAAGAATGCAGAGGAAGTGAGAATTCAACAGATACAGAATAGACAAAATTTGCACAAACCACATTGGGTAAGATGAAGAGAGTCAGGGGGTTTAGGGTAGTCACCTCCACTAAAAGTCACAGTACTTTGTTCAATCCCCAGACATGAATCAATTGTCAGATTTGGAACCTGCAGACTGAAAAGGAAGCCAAGTTCCTAGGAAGAGGACACTACAACATCCTAGCAAGTAGATGCTTAACAATTACCCTAATGCCCAGAAGAAACCATGGCCATCTGCCCAGGCAACTGTGCACTGGGAAAAGAGAAATAATCAGACATTTTAAGAAATAATAGAGCCAGGTGTTTCGCTGATATTGATACTTGGAAACACAGACTGGCAAACTATGGAAGAGTGAAATAGGGAGGCTGAATGAAATCTGGTTAACAGTGGGCTTTCTCAGACCACCAACCCTGTGAGTATTCTCCTAGTCTCCAAGAGCATTATTGAAATTGTTTCACTTATCAGTTGACGTAATCTCCATGTCGCTTCTCTGGTTATGGAATAAGACCTCTATCAACTATCATTGTTAGGAATGTCACATGAAAACTTCTGACACTTGATCAAGGGAGTAAATCAAACACATATTACATCCAAAGTCTGGGGAGAAGGGAAGGCAGAATGCGGAGAAATGGAAGCCCCTATCAAATCTCCATTTAATTCACCAGTTTGGCCCTTGTTGAGATCAGATGATTGCAGGAGGATGAATGTAGACTACGGGAGGCTTATGTTAAAAGTAACCCTGATGCAATTTATGTGATACATGTGATATTGACAAATTTATAATGCCATGGGGGAACTGCATGTGGCCATTGATTTGGTGAATGCATATATTTTTCTATTCTGATTAGAAAATGAATCATCAACAGTTCACACTCAGGGAGTATAGATAAGAATATTCCTCTACAGTTTGTATCAGAAATATGTCAACTTCACTAATAATATATGTAACCTGTAGCAATCTGGACTTCCTAAAAAAGTCATCATGATCAATTACATTGGGAAAATCATGCATATCAGATAGCATAAGCAAGATATATTAAGTATGCTGAAGACTTTAAGACACATGACTCCAGAGGGTGGAAGACATACCCTATAATCAGGGACTAGCCACTTCAACTAAAATGGAGAGCCAGATGCCAGGGGTGAACCAGTGTATTCCTTCTAAAGGAAATTTCATATGGCTGCATCTCATATTCCCCATGACAAAGAAGAAAGCAGAATGCCTGGTCAGGTTCGTTGGGTTCTGAAGGCAACATGTTCCTAAAAGCAAATGTCTCTACTCTGCACTAGAGAGAATGAAAAGTGTTTACCAGTGAAATAATAATGATTGCAGCTCACACACAAAGTGTTTAAGCAGAGCTCTCTTCTGTGTAGTCTGACTCAGTCAATCCACATAACAGACATAAGAAGTCTTACAAGTATCCTCAGTCTTACAAATGACGATCGGAAAGGACAAAAGATGAAACAACCTTAATAAAAAACCACATACCTAGTATCCTTTCAGAGGAAACATAAAAAACAGCTATGCTGTGTCTCCTGAGGTTAAAGGAAGAATGAAGGGCAGTGCTGGCATCATCAGCAAAGAGAAAGAAGAGGGTATTGCATGTAAAGGTCTACTGAAAATGTAGCATTTCTGGAGCACAAAGTGCAAATCAAGGTTTGGAAAGAGAAGTATGGGGACAAGATGAATTAGACTAGATCACAGAGTGTCATTTTTTGTCTTCTTAAGATAGTAAATCTAACTTTTATAATATCATATAAGATAACTGTTTGGAAGTTCATAATAAGGAGATAAGCAAGATGAGCTAATAACTAAAAACTCTGAAACACATCAAATACCACACTTGTGTCTTTTCTACTTTCATGGGATCCTTTTTTTTTCTTCCCTAGAATTTGAGAGAAAACATATAGCATATGTCTTTCTGTATTTCACTTATTTTGCTTAATATTATGCTGCTCAGTCCTATCTATTTTCCTGAAAAAGACATAATAGCATTCTTCTTTATGGCTAAATAGGGTTCCATTGGATATATGTATCATTTTTAATCCATTCATCTGTTGACAGACACCTAGACAATTATATAACTAGACTATGGTGAATTGTGCTGTGGTAAACATGAGCACTCACATATTTCTAAAGTATGCTTACTTCCATCGTTTTGGATAAATACCAAGGTGTGGTACAGCTAGATCATAAGTTAGATCTATTTTCAGTTTTTGAGGAACTTCCATATGTATCACCCATAGTGACTGTACTGATTTATAATCCTACAAACACATAATAGACAACCCCACCTATTGGATGAGAAGGGAAGCAGAAAAAATACTGAACTCCAACAAAAACAATCTTTTAATTTTCCTATGAGACTTTTTCTTTCCTTTTCTTTTTTATTCTCTCTCTCTCTCTCTCTCTCTCTCTCTCTCTCTCTCTCTCCTCTCTCCCTCACATCCCCAACATTTGTGAAACCAAGTACTTTTCATGGATTAAGTTACTAAAATTGGGGTATATAATTGTATATTACAGTTGAGTTGTGTATTCTTTTATCTCCTATTTTTACAGTTTTATTTTTCTTAATTTTTATGTTTGTTTATTGTACTCTTTCTATTGTCTCCCCCAAATCACTTTCTCTCTTTCCTCCTGCCACTAGTCAAATTCTCTTGATTCCTCTTTCACACTTTTTAAGTTATATTAACTCTATATCCTTACCTCCTACCTCGTTAACACATCATCGTACACTGGACCCCTGGTTCTCTCTTTGTTCACCATCAGAAACTGTAGACCCTTTGTAAATCTGCTCTTTATATTGTAGATAATAAGTAAACTCACAATTTATGTATATTGTAACAAAACCATGAATGTCTTAATAGAAGCTATTTGGTTTAAGGCTGTACATGGTTTGTATTGGGATCTGTTAATATTGTTCTCCCCCTTAAAGGAGAGGTATTGGAACCGTGCAGGGACACAATAAACCTATGGGGTAAAAACTGTAACACCTTAAATATGCTCTGCTAGAAGGGAAGAAAGTACTCCAAACAAACCAAGGTACTACCTTATTAGAATACATGGTCAGCACAGAAGAAGAAATGTCAGAGAAGGAGTTCAGGATGTGCCTAATTAAAATGTTCTGTGAATTAAGGTGATATAAAGAGAGCAAACACAGAGAACAAAAGATCATTTTGGTAAAGTACTACATAAGCAAATACAGGAAGCAAATGATTACTTTAATAAGGAGACAGAGGTTTTGGGGAAAAAATCAGAAATCCTTGAAATGAAGGAAGCAATAAATTTAATTAAAAACTCAATTCAAAGCATCACCAACAGATTAGATCACTTGGAAGACAGACCTCAGACAATGAAGACAAAATATATAATCTTAAAAATAAAGTTGACCACACAGTGAAGATGATTAAGAAAACATGAGCAGAACATTTGAAAATTATGGGAGAAAAGAAAAAGACCAAATTTAAGAATTATTGGAATAGAGGAAGGCATAGAGTTACAAACAAAAGGAATGAACAGTCTATTCATGAAATAATTAAGAAAATTTTCCAAACGTAAAAAATAAATAGGAAAATCAAATTTTACAAGAGGCTTATAGGACACCAAATGTACAAAATCACAATAGATCTCCACCACGGCACATTATAATGAAAATGCCTAGCATACAGAATAAGGAGAGAATTTTAAAAGCAACAAGAGTAAGGAATCAGATTAGGGTAAAACCAATTAGAATCTCCTCAGATGGGGGGAATCAATTAGAATCTCCTCAGATCTCTCAACCAAGACCCTCAAAGCTAAAAGCTCCTGGAATAATATATACCAAGTTCTGAAAGAAAATGGATGCCAACCAAGAATCTCTTATCCAGCAAAATTAAGTTTTAGATTTAATGATGAAATAATAACCTTCCATGACAAACAAAGTTAAAAGAATTTACAACTAGAAAGCCTACACTACAGAACATCTTTGACAAAATATTCCATGAGGAGGAAATAAAAAACAACAATGACATGATTCTATACTTATAGGATCTGAAAACTTCTACCAGAAAACTTCTAGAACTAATAACTGAATTCATCAAAGTAGCAGTACATAAAATCAATACCCATAAATCAAACCCATTTCTGTACATCAGTAACAAATTCACTAAAAGAGAAACTAGGAAAAACTACCCCATTTACAATACCCTCAAAAAATATTTGAAATAAAATTAACAAAAGAGGAGAAAGACCACTACAATGAAAACTGCAGAATGCTAAAGAAACAAATTAAAGATGACTCTAGAAGATAGAAGAATCACCCTTGTTCTTACATAGGCAGAATTAATATTATCAAACTGACTATACTACCAAAAACACTATACAGATTTAATGCAATTCTAAGCAAAATCCCAATGAAATTCCTCACAGAAATAGAAAAAGCAGTCATGAAATTCATCTGGAAAAATAAGAGACCCAGAATAGCCAAAGCAATCCTTAGCAAGAAGAGTGAAGCAGATAACATCACAATATAAACTATACTATATAACAATAGTAACAAAAATGGCATGGTATTGGCACCAAAACAGAGCAATGGCATAGAATAGAAGACGCATAGACACACCCACATAAATATGGTTATCTCATGCTAGACAAAGATGCCAAAAACATATTGGAGAAAAGATAGCCTCTTCAACAAATGGTGCTGGGAAAACTGGGAATCCATATGCAACAACATGAAATTAAGCCCCTCTCTCACCATGCAAAAAATTCAAGGACTGAGGAATTAGACAAGAGATGCTGTGCCTAACAGAAGAAAAAGCAGGTCCAAATCTTCATCATGTCTGATTAGGCCCCTACTTTTGTAACAAGATTCCTAAAGCACAAGAAATCAATAATCAATAAATGGGATGGATTCAAACTGAAAAGCTTCTTCTCAGCAAAAGAAATAATCAGTAAGGTGATAGAGAGCCTATAGAATGGGAGCAAATTTTTTACCACAGGCACATCAGATACAGCACAAATCTCCAGGATATAAAGAACTCAAAAAACTTAACACTAAAAAACCAAATAACCCAATAAATAAATGGGCTAAGGAACTGAACAGACACTTTTCAGAAAAATATGTATAAGCAATGGACAAATATTTTTTAAAATGTTCAACATCTCCAGCAATTGGAGAAACGCAAATCAAAACTCTCAAGATTTCATCTCACTCCAGTTAGAATGGCAGTTATTAATAAGATAAGCAAGAATAAGTATTGGTGAGGATGTGGGGAAAAGACACACTCTTACATTGCCGGTGGGACTGAAAGTTGATGGAGCCAATCTGAAAAGCTATATGAAGATTCCTGAAATGGAATCTTTTGACCACCATTTGACCCAGTTATCTCACTCCGTGGTTGATATCTAAAGGACTTACTACAGTGATGCAGTCACATCAATGTTTATAGCAGCACAATATACAATAGCTAAATTATGGAACCAACCTAGATGTCCTTCAATAGATGAATGGATAAAGAAACTGTGATATATATATACACAATGCAATATTACTCAGCATCAAAAGAGAATAAAATCATTTGCATTTCTAGGAAAATATATATTGCTAAGATAGACATGAGAACAGTGAAATGAAATTAAACCAACTATCCCATGTACGTATATGAATACACCAAGTGAATTTCACCTATATGTACAGCCACAAAGCACTAATTTAAAAAAAATAAAACTCTCAATAAATAGAGGAAGGATCAGTAGAGTAAAGGAAAGGGAACAGGTGGAGGTAGGAGGAAAAAGAAAGGAAAATACTGGGGACTGAATTGGAGAAATTATGTTTGTATAATTATGTCAAGATTAACTCCAATGTTATGTATAACTATATTGACCTAAAACAGTGATAAAAGAATAAAAGTGGTGAAAGAGATTAATAACCTTGGAAATTTTTTTTAATGATCAAAGTTCTATCTCTTTCTCTAAAAAGTCTTTGAGGTTCAAAGCACAAAAAGTTTATGCTTAATAAAAAAATTTTGTTTCATGACAAAATCCTTATCAATTATAAAATAATGAAATGCTTGGAAGTTTATTTTAATTAAGGTTAGCACAACTCTATCATAAAATTCACAAAGAGAACAAATAAAAACTGTAGCAAAACAGAATAAAAATACTCCCCCTAGCTTTGAAACTCTGTAAGGACAAAAATAACTATTTACTACTATCCATAATATTTCTAGATCTAATATTCACTACACAAGTATAAATGCAAAATGACTTTGGCTTTGAACTCATGATCCTTCTGCCTTAGGCTCCAGAGCTGCTGGGACTACAGGTGTGCACCACTGGGCCCAGCTAAGAGTTGAACTCTTCTAGATATGATTACTTTATATTTTGGATGATGGATACGTTTTTAAACTACTAAGAATACAGGATTCAAGTTCAAAAAATTTATGGTTACAGATAGTTCTTTCTTTGACTCATGATTTATCAAAAGTAAATTCTGAATAATTATTTACTGAAAAAATAAAACAAACCTATTAGAAATAAAAGGAAAAGAATCCACAAGATAATGCCAGACCATGAAAACCAAATATATATATATATGCACACATACAAATATGGATTTATGAATCTGAAGCTACACAGGAGTCAAAGAGTATGGACTCAAAGAAAATATCATATTAGTGCCAGGAAATTATTGTTGAGTTTTAAATGCATGTTAGTTGAGTGGCAGATGACAAGAAGAATCTGGATGAAAATAGAAAGGGGTTGACAAGTGCCTGCAAGTGCCAACCACTATTAAAAATGTACCTGAAAGGGCTCAAGTCAATAGGCCGTAAAAGCAGGGACGGTAACTCATTGGTGGATTTGAGAAATCAAAGTGAACAAGAGCCTCTCTGCTTTCCTCTCTTCAGAAATGCATATACAATTCACTGTTCACAAAACTAGTTTGACTACTCTTCTTCACATCTTAGAACAATCTAAGATGTGGCTAAGCAAATATTTTTAACGTCTGTAGGTTCTCATTTCTTCTCAATAATGCAATAAATTCATAGGGTTTAAAATTCAAATAAACAAAATGGTGAAAATTTCTTCCTACAAATTTCTTCCTACAACTTTCCAAAGCAATCTATGCTATCAGATTCTTATATTGCCAGAGATACTCCTCATTTACATAAACAGATATATTTCTATTTTGCCCAAATGGTAGTAGAATATTTTTGAAGAGATACTAATCATGGCTCCTAAAGATATTGACTTTACCAAAGCCACCAAACCATAAAATTAAAAAGTGGCATGAGTATAACTAAAACATATTTTCTATACTCAGTATATTGTCTATTTCTATACTTTTGAGTTTTCAAATACAAAGAATGTGTATGCTCTGATTTATGTAACATATCTGGTCCTGAGAAAACTGGATGCAATTTTCAATTACTTACTAGATAAATTTTATATGCCTAAAGTAATTTATGATTCACCCATCATTGGTAGTAACACTAATACTACCAATAGTTCAATAGTATTTCTTTATTTAATGAGAATTAAGAAATTAAATTCAAACTGAACGACATTTAAAGAATTTACTTTTGTAAACAATGATCATTAAATTGTGTGTTTTGAACACTTAGTTTTCATAAATTTGTGAATATATACACTATTTTTGCTATTAAACTTTTTGTCTAGAATTACATGTGAAAATGTGCCCAACCCAACCAGTGTTGAACAAAATGTAAATGTAAGTATTAAAGTACAAAACACTGTTTTGAGTGCTCCCCATTTTATTGCTTAATTTAATGTTTTAGTAGTAAATGTAAGATCCATAAGTAATTTGTCAATTACTTTTCAAAATATTTTCTGAATATATTTATAGAATGTATTATGAAAATCATGGTACATTATTAGTCTGTTGTGTTATATGAAAAATTAAAATTTTTGAGACAAATAGTAGCATGTTGAATTAAAAGCCAGAGTAAAAACTCTTAGTTGATTAAAAGAAGAGGATTATCTACAGCTATATTCTGAAAGTACAATGTGTAAACTTTGTGACCATCTGTAAAACAACACAATATTTTCTTTCAAAACAATAGAAATATTTTGTTTTCTACCCTACTAATTTACTGCTCATGTTCAGAAAGAACTATTACATTAACAATGATGACATGATGCATATAATAAATAAACCTCTCTAAGAAATAATGTTCCAAATTGTGGAATACTGCTTCAGAGTGCATACAACTTGCATGAAAAAAAATGTGATTAAAGAATCCAAATCCTTCTATTAGCTGCACTGAAACCCTAAAGCAATTTAGGAATTTGTTTCTTACAGACAATTAATCACATGCAGGCGTGCCAGATGAGAACTATTGATTGCCCTTTTCCAGGCTAGTGGCATTCAGACAGAAGACAGACAAATGCCCTAAGCAAAGGGAAGCATCTTTCTGCTTCTGCCTGGTGTAGCTTTTAATTGTTCTTTCCTAAAATGCATGACATTTGCTGTTAATCCTTAGTGTAGAGCTTCCTTCTTGATTTTTGAGAAATAAACACATATATTTTTTTGTTCACCTTTACACCAAGATCCTTCATAAGCTCAATCTCAAAATTCACTACATCATAAGGCAGCCGGAACTGAGGAATTTCAGAAGTGCTAAAAAAAGAAAAAAAAGAAAGAAAGAAAAAAATAATCATCAGCATTAGTAGAAATTTACCAATCTAAAAAGTACAATATACCTTTATTGATCAGTATTAAGGGAATAAGCCTCTCTCCTAAGTTTATTTAAATAACACATAATGTGAGCATATGTACATGCTATGGCAAAATGATACATGAACTTAAGCTAGAATAGAAACTGATATTAAAAAACAAATTATAATCAGTTATAAACAACATAAAATTGGTCAAAAGCAATTTCAATACTTGTAATTCGATATTTATTGATTTATTTAATAACAATTCTATGAAGTCCTAAGATAATACAATTTTAAAAAGTAAAACTTAATTTAAAATATATGTAAGGTTTCATCTACACAAGCATACATATATACAAACACACTAATATACTTTGTAAAAAAATAGACATATAAATTTTTGAAATTCTAACATGAAACTATGTATTACCATGCTGTTTGTTTAGAATACAATTTAGAATACTAGTAGTATACTAGTAAGACACAAGAACTTGACTACTAAATTAATTTCCGTATTTCAAACACTCAACAAGGTACCAAGCACAATGCTACCAAACATACCAAATATTAAACAGTATGAAATGAAAGCCCTACACTAGACAATTTTTCCATCTAGCTAGTAATATAAGATTAAATCTAAGAATGAATTTGAGCCTAGAGGAGAGATGAGTCTCTCCTAGGCTGTCCTGTGAACTCCACCCTGGTTTTCTTTTTAGGTTCTTAGGAAGGCTGGGAGCGCCATAGAAAGTGCTGCCTTCAAATGCTAAGCAGAAATATTCCTAATTATTATGGGTTGTATGTGGACACAAACAACATGAGGCTCTATGGCAGATTAAAAATGGACTAAAATCAAGGTCTGATGAAAACAATGGGCCATAAATAAAAAGCTAGAGCCAAGCAAACCAAGTACAGCCAAATGAGGATCTTAAATAAGGCCAGAGCTATTGTGAGGTTGTATCTGAAATTTTTATGGGACCTAAAAGGAAGTGTAGGGATTAAAAAAAATATATCACTAGCATATGTGTGTGGTGGTGGGGGGTGCGTGGGTAGGTGGCACTAGTGCAGGCCAATGACACTGATTTTTAAAATAACTAAAATAGCAAGTTATAAGAAGCAGAAATAACTTTTCTTTTGGCCAGAAAGAAAGAAAGAAGGTCCTGTCTAACCTATGAGGAAGAAACCTCAGTAATATGGAAGGAACAGTCATGGTCTGTATCACTGTACTTTGAACACTGAGAAACCAGAGAACACGAGGATCCAGTTTGCACTGGCATTAGGAGGTTTACTTGGAACTCCATGTTGCCCTGAAACCATGGAGTCCCATGCTTGGTATATATGATAAATGAATAAGTGTGAGAGAATCACCTTCCCCGGCATGTCTTACAACAAACTAAGAGAGCAAACTAAGACAACAAAATTATAAAACTTAATAAAATGAGCCTGACTTGTATTATTTTTATGAGTTAGTCATTTAATCCAATGCAGTGATAAAATTCATAACACTCACTACAGTTTCCATAGAGTTTTACTACCATATATGAAAGTTTTAAATTGCCCTGTTTTTGTTATTCATTCTTCAGTAATATTGTGTTCCACAAGGATTTTAATTTGGAGATCTCTAGTTAACAGCTGCCACAGGTTCTTGCTGATTCATCTACAAATGCTTCTCATTCCCACTCCCTGAAGGTATCAAGTGCCTTCCCCCTTGTGATAGTGTATATTCCAATATTTGGACAATTGAGCCAAAATTCATGAAAGAGTAGCACATGCTACAATGTGAATTACTTCAATTATGCCATTTTGCATGACCACAAAAAGTTTTTAGTTGAATTAAAATTTAAAATAGCGACAGTGTGAACTGTCTTTAATATTAAAGTGTTTTAATATTAATGTTTAAAACATTTTGTTTTATTTTTAATTTTGTTGAATGGACTAGAGGATAAGCATATTTAAAATAATGTATTCTGGGCAACTCATATGCTAAATACACTACTAAAAGTGCTATTTTTCATTTTCATTTCTTTACAATAAAGATCATGTTTTATAAATTGATTTTCTGGCATACTTCCTTTTTTGAAAAAAACTGCTTTATTGAGATGTAATTCACATATCATATAATTTGTCCACTTCAGTGTACAATCCAATGATTTTTCATATGCTCATAGTTATGAAACCATCACCACAATCAATTTTAGAATATTTTCATCATCCGAATGAAAAAAAATTAAAAAGAAATCCCATAATTGTTAGAAACCATCCCCCATTTCTCTCCCGCCTCTCCTCCAATCCTCTTCTCTCAATCTCCTGCCCCCATTCAACTACTTTCTGTCTCTACAGATTTGCCTATTCTAGACACTTTTTAAAACTCCTTCTATCTGCCTGCAATTAACATCTTCCCATCTCCTACTCTCCCTAACCACCCAAGCCTGTGGAGATCACCATTCTGCTCTCTCCTATCAGATCAACATTTTTAGATTCCGTATGTAAATGACATTATGCAGCATTTGATAGTTTGTCCATAGAACATTTCAATTAATATTCTTCAGTTTCATCTATATTGTCACAAATGATAAAATATCATTTTTAATAAATTAAGAGCGTTCAATTGCATGTATTTACTACATTTTCTGTATATATTCATTTGTGGATGGACACAAGCTGGAATCATGCTTTGGCTACTGTGAACAGTCCTATAATAAACATAGGAGTGCAGATATATCTGACATATTAATTTTAATTTCTTTGGATATTTAATTAGTATACTGGTATTGCTACACTATATTTTTAGTTTTTTGAGGAAGCTCCATATTATTTCCCATAATGGCTATACTAATCAAATTTCCACAAGAGGGTGACAAGGGTTCCCTTTTGCTCACATTCTTGTTAATACTTGCTATCTTTAATCTTTTTAACAGTAATCATTCTACAAAGCATGAGGTGATACCCCATTTCAACTTTATATCACTAAAAAAAAGTTCATTAAAACTCCTGTTTGTCATCTTTATGTCTTCTTTTAAGTATGTCTATTCAGGTCTTTATTTTTTCAAAAATAAAATTATTTCATTTCTAGCTATTAAGTTCCTTATGTACAAGTTTTGGACAAAAACCCCTTGCCAAATATGTAGTTTTCATTATTTTCTCCATTAACTCTGTTATTAACTATTTCATTGGTGTGCAGAAGCTTTTAATTTTTATGTATTTTTTTGTCTTTTTTTTGGTTTTGTTCCTTTGCTTTTGAGGTCATATGTAGGAATTATTATCAGACCAGTGTCATGAAACTTTTTCCCTATGTTTTCTGGTAGTGGTGTTATGTTTTATGGATTTACATCTAAGTCTTCATCTCAAGATGGTTTTGTAACTTTTAAGAGACAGGGTCTATTTTCATTCTTCTGCCTGTGGATACCCAATTTTCCCAACACCCTTTATTAAAGACTGTCCTATTCCTATTGAGTGATCATGGCACCTTTTCTGAAGACCAGTTGGCTGTAAATATGTGGATTTATTCCTGGGCTCCCTAGTTCCACTGCCTGTGTGCTATTTTATGCTAAAACTATGTTGCTTGAATTACATTGACTTTGTACAATATTTTGAAGTTAGTGTGATGAATGCAACTTTATTATTTTTCCTCAAGTTTACTTTGAATGCACAGAATCCTTTGTGGTTCCATATAAAATTCAGGATTTTCTTTATTTTTTTTGAAGAGTAATTATTGGGATTTTGACAGGGATTGCATTGAATTTGTAGATTGTTTTTTTATATGGATATTTTAACAATACTTATTCTTCCAATTAATGAACCTGGGATGTCTTTTTATTTTTTATGTATATTCTTTTCCCTTTTTTTCAGCAATGCTTTATCATGTTACTTTTAAAGATCTTTCATATCTTTAATTAGATATATTCCTGGGTATTTATTTCATAAATATTAGAAGTGAAATCAATTTCCTGATGTTTTTCAGATAGTTGGCTGTTGAGTGTATAGAAATGAAATTGATTTTTGTATACTGATTTCATATCCTCCAATTTTACTAAATTTGTTTATTAAATCTAACAGGGTTTTGGTGTGGTCTTGGGGGTTTTCGATATATAAGATCAAGTCATTTATAGATAGGGACAATATAACTTTCTTTCCAATCTGATGTCTTTCATTTCTTCTTTGGGCTAATTACCCTCAATAGGATCAGTATATGTCTACAGTGCAACATATATCTGATTTTTGTTGATCAACTTTGGTTTGTATTATCTGTTCTTCACTGAAAGTGAGGAGTTGCAGTCATCTGTCTTGTTCTTTAGTACTATTCATATTTGTTTGTATTTGAGTGCTACTGCTTTGGGTACATGTATACTTTTATCATATCATTTTGCTGAATTAACCCCTGTATCATTATATAATGATGCATTTGTATCTATTTACAGTTTTGAAAGTTCATTTCATCTGATATCATTATAGTCACCCCTGCTCTTTTTGGTTTCCATTTGCATGTAAACTCTTTTTCCACTTTTTCACTTTTCAGTATTTGTCCTTACCAATAAGCCTCTTATAAACAGCATTGAGTCTACTTGCTGTTATTTTCATTCATTTAGCTACTGTGTATTTTAATTAGAGAATATAAAACATTTATATTCAAAGTTATCATTGATAGGTAAGCACTATCAAGAATTTTGTCATTATGTTGATTGTTTTGTTGATTTTTTTCTTCCTTTTTTTCATCTCTATATTTTTCTTTCTGGTAATGTGATTTTTCTCTATGAATATCTTTTGATTTTTTGCTTTCTATTTTATTGTACACATTATAGTTTTTGCTTTGTAGTTACCATGAGGCTTACAAATAGCATCTTATAGTTAGGTTATTTTAAGCTGTTAACAATGATCTCTCTATCTCTCTCTATCTCTCTATCTCTCTCTCTTTCTCTCTCTCTCTCTCTCTCTCTCTCTCTCTCTCTCTCTCTCACACACACACACACACACACACACACACAAAATACTCTATCTTTTAAGTATATGTCACCTCACATTTTGATTTTGAGATTCAATCATTTATATCATTTTATGTTGCATATACATTTAACAAATTACTGTAGATTTTTTTTACTATTTTGACGTTTAATCTATATACTAAAGATAGTGATTTCTATCCCATCATTACATTGTGAGAATATTCTGAATTTTATTGTATTACTTTTACCAGTAAATTTTGTAATTCTTGATATTTTCATGTTGTTCATTACCACTATTTTCTTTGAGATACAGAACTCCCTTTAGCAATTTTTGTAAGCCTGATCTGGTAATGATGAACATCTTCAGCTTTTACTTAACTGGGAACATCTTTACTTCTCTGTCACTTCAAAAAGATTGAATTGCTGGGTGCAGTGTTCTCAAGTGGAACGACTGGGTGCAGTGTTCCTAAATTTCCTCAGCACTTTGGACACTCTCCCCTGGTCTATAAGTTTTCAACTGGATAGTCTACTGTTAAGAATATTCAGATTCTTTATGACTGCACATGACAATGACCACAAAGGATTACAATGGAAATGAAAATTTCCTTTTATCTAGTAATGTCAAAGACATTGAAATTTCATAACATAACTCATTAATCATGTTTCATATAAAAATATACTACATACAATTATGTATAGTCCATAATACTTGATAACTATAAACCACTATTTTACTGGCCTATGTATTTACTATGCCATATTTCTATCTCTACTAGAATTTACTTCTACTTATTAAAAGGTTACTAGTCAGGTGTGGTGATTTATGTCCTAGTTACATAGAGGGCTGAAGCAGGAGGACCACCTGAGTTCCAGAGTTTTAGACCAACCTCAGTAACATAATGAGACACCATCTCAAAAAACAAAGTTTACTCTAAAATAGTATGCCATATTAAACTACCAATAGCCTCATATATCCCATGTTACCCTAACTCTCAATCCCACCATTTTATTTGTTCTTGGTTTAATTTTATATTGTTTCGTTCATCATAGCCCCTAAGCATACAAAATTCACTGCCAATGTTGTCTGCAAGTGGCCAAGGTGAGTAATTAACCTGGAAACAATACAAAAGTGATTAAGGACTGCAAAGGTATAAAATTCATGACTGCAACTGCATGTATTTAAAGCATGTCACATTCCACCAGCTAAGATTATGAAGAACAAAAACAAGGTGACAGAACTTGTTAAAGAATCTTCTTCATTAAAGACAATGATACTAACAAAATATTGAAAAAGGCCCAAATCAACTTAACAGAAACTTCTAATGTTTTGAATGGCAGACCATAGACCAAAGCGTATTCTTGTCACAATCAAGGCAATCATAGCCAAACAAACAAAAAAGTGTGCTTTCTTGTTAAAAGACACACCCACATAAATATGGTTATGTCATACTAGACAAAGGTGCCAAAAACATTCACTGGAGAAAAGGTAGTCTGTTCAATAAATAGTGCTGGAAAAACTGGAGATCCATATGTAGCAAAATGAAATTAAACCTCTATCTCTCACCCTGCACAAAAATCAACTCCAACTGGATCAAAGATTTTAAGCACTAGAACAGAGATCCTGTGCCTACTAGGAGAAAAAATAGGCCCAAATCTTCACCATTTCAGCCTAGGATTTGACTTCCTTAACAAGACTTCTAAAGCTCAAGAAGCAAAATCAAGAATTAATAAATTGGATGGAATCAAATTTAAAAGCTTTTTCTCAGCCAAGAAAACAATAAAGTGAGGAGACAGCCTACAGATTGAAAGAAAATCTCTACCACCGTTGCATTCTGCTACCTTTCCTATCCTCTACTATCCCCCTCCCCCGCCCCATCAACAGTTACTAGTATGGTATTATGTAAAAAGGTGAATGTGTAACCGATGTGATTCTGCAATCTGTATTTGGGGTAAAAATGGGAGTTCATAACTCACTTGAAACTAATGTTTGAAATATGATATGTCAAGAGCTTTGTAAGGTTTTGAACAACCAATAAAAAAAAAAAAGAAAATCTCTTCCACCTCCACCTCCAATAAAGCATTAATCTCTAGGATATATAAAGAACTCAAAAAATTCAAGACCAAATAAACAAATAATCCCATCAACAAATGGGCTAAGGAACTAAACAGATACTTCACAGAAGAAGAAATAAAACTGATCAACAAATATATGAAAAAGTGTTCAACATCTCTAGCAATTAGAGAAATGCAAATCAAAACTACTCTAAGATTTCATCTCACTCCTGTCAGAATGGCAAGAATACATCAATTTGTTGAAATTGATGTTTTTGCAGGGAGATTATCAGGAAAGGGTACCATTCCAACATTTCCTTCTCTCCCTCATCAAAACTATCATCTTAAAAAAGACTCCTTGCATTTAAAAATCACCTGATACAGTCAATATTTGGTTTCTTATTCATCTGTTATATATCTCTACATCACTAGAATATATACCCCACAAGACTAGGCACTTTTTCTTACTCATTTATATAATTCTAGTGCCAGAATGATCAGCATATAGTTGGTCTTCTAATATATTAAAGGAAGGAAGGAAAGAAAAAAAGGAAGGGTTAAACATGTGAATATCAGATTATGGAGGACTTTCTATAACAGGTGGATTTTGTTCTCTTTACATTAGGGGGAGTTATTGGAAGATTTCAAATAGATGACTTATAATTAAATTCAGAAACTAAAAGAATGGCTTTGAAAAGACAAACCAGGAAGCCAAAAAACCTATAGATTTATACGATGTGAGATGTAAAGGACATCATAGAGAAGAAAGTGGAAGAAGACACTTAAGAAGTATTCACAAAATATACATGCTATCATATTGAAGAGTAATCAAGATAGTTCCTATATTTTTAGTGATGGCAACCTTTGAGATGGCAATCTCACAAAGAGGAGCAACATTATTATGGTGAAGTTTATGGTGAAGACAGCCACAGAGAGAATACAGGCAAGATATAGAGTATAAGTAATTTTTCTGTAGTTAGTAACTGGAAGTGAAAAAAATAAATAATATTATGCTTGAAGACTGCATGGTTAGAAGGAGGATAAAAGGATAGAAAACAGAATTTGATAGGAATAATTACTGCCCATGTTTGTTGTTTTCATGAAAACATTTTTTCTTCTTCTGCATTATTTATTTTTTTTTTAAAGAGAGAGAGTGTGTGTGTGTGTGTGTGTGTGTGTGTGTGAGAGAGAGAGAGAGAGAGAGAGAGAGAGAGAGAGAGAATTTTTTAATCTTTATTTCTTAGTTTTCCGCGGGCACAACCTCTTTGTTGGTATGTGGTGCTGAGGATCGAACCCGGGCCGCACGCATGCCAGGCGAGCGCGCTACCACTTGAGCCACATCCCCAGCCCCCTTCTGCATTATTTTAACAATTTAAGTCTTTGAAATTTTTTCTTGTGGCAACCATAAACCCTTCAAAACAGTCAGAGAACATGAAAAAAAATTGCATTAGAATGCTCATGTTTCTGTGCATGGGGAGAGATAGGGATTTAATTTCATTTTGTTACATATGAATTTCCAGTTTTCCCAGTACCATTTGTTGAAGAGGCTATTTTTTCTTCAATGTTTGTTTTTGGTTCCTTTGTCTAATATAAGATGACGGTAATTATGTGAATTAGTCTCTGTGCTCTCTATTCTGTACTATTGGTCTACCAGTCTATTTTGGTGCCAATATCACGCTATTTTTGTTACTGTTGTTCTGTAGTATAGTTTAAGGTCTGGTACCCTAAGTACATGTATAAAGACATGAATGGTGTGAATATACTTTATATACAACCAGAGATATGAAAAATTGTGCTCTATATGTGTAATATGAGCTGTAATGCATTCTTCTGTCATATATAACTAAAATGAAAAGATGTGTAAAATAATAGAGAATTGCTCATGTTTCTTATGTGTAATAGAATTTACTTACAACTTCCTATTCTTTCTATTCTTTTTAAAGCAAAATTTTCATGTTTTTCCAGAAATTTTCTTCATATTGGATAGCTACTAGCTTTAAATTGCATTATATCATACATGTTATCAAAGTATTTCCTATTAAATAAATATTTACACTAAACCACATTTTTATTGACAAGCAATATGAAATGCAATAGATATGATGAAAACACTGAAATGTTTGAAAAAAATAAAGCAAAGGATCGCATTGGCCTGACAATTCTACCTAACACAAAAGCCATAATAAAAAATATTAATTTTAAATTAAAAAAATTAGAAAGCATGGTTGTATGTACACTATACATGCACAGTTAACAATCTCTTAACAACCTTTTATCTTGAATATCATGCTTTCAAGTCCTTTTAACCCTTTTAAATTCATGTTTAAAAAAGAATACTTGTTTGGGAAAAAGCAAGATACTGAATATTTAATTAATTTGTTGAAGTATAAAAAATACTTAATTGATTGTATTCAATACAATAGGGATTGAATGCTGGATATCTTTCACTGACTAGTGATTTTTTAAAAAAGTGGTTGTGATACTAAGTCACCAGGGATAAAAGAATCTATTTGGATGCAAAGGAGATGGAAAGATAAAACCTGACATCACCTCTTTAAGCAATCAATTTCAAATACAAATCTAATTTAATATTTTTTAGCCACTTGGAAGATACAAGAGAATGAAAGTCATCTGGAAGTAGGAAAATAAATTAACAGGAAAGTTTAATAGTTTTAATTCTGGCTAACTTCATATCAGTTCTTGTAATCCATAGCAATGACACAGAATGCTTCTACCATGGGACAATGCACATGAGACTGATTAAGCATTTCATATTGTCTTTATACTGGGAAGAATCAAAATCAAAAGAAAGAAAATAAAATTTTAAAATAACAACAACAAAATACACGTTTGGTTACTAATACTGGGCAGTCTAAAAATATACAGCAAATATAGACAACACAGTTTTAGTGCCAATTTGTACAATTTAGTAATGTCTATATGTATTTGAGTGAAAAATAAAATAGAGATATTTAAAACCATAATCATCTACTAAAATTGGCAACACATAATAATCCACAAACATGCCTTTTTTAAGCTTTTTGCAAAAATATAATTAAGGGGCAAAGAGATATTAACTAATCTACCAAGTTACACAACAATTAAGCTTACATTTTTTAAATTCACTCACATACTTCCTATTGTGTATGAGATGTGGAAAAAACTCACAATGATTATACATAGATTGTTAATATATTTTTCCCAGTTAATAAACTGTATTAAAATGACATTTTAAAAGTTGGTGTATATCCTTCACCAAAATAATTTATTATTTTATTTCCTAGAAAAATTCATAAAATATATGCAGTCTCTTAAAGTTGACAGAAAAAAAATCCACACAGAAAAATATTTTTTACTTGACAATTAGGTTATATGCTTTATAGCCTCTCTAAAATGTTTTCCTTGTATGTGATACTTTGTTTGATAGCTAGTTTTATATTAACAGCAGCTTAAATATCAATATTTATATCAATAAATATGCCAAAATATTGTATAAATAAAACAAAACATCAATAATTTCTTATTATGTTCGGTTAACTGATATTGAAATTTGTACGTTTACTACCACATATTTATGAATATCAGAAAACATAAGAAACATCACAAACTTTAGTCATAATGTAATTAAAGTTATTTTATGATAAGTAAACAGGATAAGTTATTGTCTATCAAATAATTTTGTAGCCACAAAAATGTAAAAATGCTAAGTTCATAAATAGATATTCTAAATGGTCACATAACACACTTTGAAAAAATAACATAAAAAATAATTATATATTTAAGGAATATCCACTCCTTACTCCTTACTAATAATGCATTTTATTTCTTTATGATAATAAATGTAATACATATCCAAGATTCCATTTACTTTAAACAAGAACAATAAAAACAAAAAACCCTCCATTTTTATAGCTTGACTAAAACACCGGAAAGTCACTCATACAAAGTGAACATCTTCCATTTCTATGTATGAATCCATCTGGAATTAAAATGATTATGTGAGTGAATCCTACCTTACAATAGTAATACTAGTAATATTTAATATTACAAAGCTATTACTGGTCTAGACCCTACAAATATGTACATTTAAATAGAACATTTCTAGGAGATTCTGACAAAAATTATAATCGAATGCAAGACTATGGAAATTTTACATTGAAAATATGTGAGTAGAACATGTTTATCTAGACAAAAAAATTAATGGTCCAATATGCTATGGAGCCAGGTTTCCCTCATTTCTAATATCTATGATTTTCAGATATACTTCCATTAAAGAAAAGATTTTCAGGGATAGAACAATAATTTTTCTATCATTTGTTCCTATAATAAAAAAATGTTTTCAAGAAATTTGTCTCAAACCCACAGAACTAGACAGAGAAATACTTAAATATTGCTGAAAGCCAACTGCAAATTTTAAAGTAAAGAACATAATCAAATTTTGAGCATTTGGAATAAGAACATTTACAATGCCATCTGTGAGCTCAAGTTTCTACATGACTATGCACCAACAATATTCATAATTGTTTTACTGTATCATTTTTGACATTACAAACATGAAATAAATGTAGTCATTACCTTAAACCACCAACATATTCTTGTTTTTCAAATATAGTGATGTCTGAGTAGCCTAATCTAGCCAGAAAAGAAGCACAACTTATACTGGCAGGACCAGCACCAAAAAGAGCAATTTTTGCAGAATAGGCTTCAGACATTTTTTCTGGGGGTAGCAGAGAAGGATTTCTGATCTGTGGGATATTCATCGCTTTGAACACCTGTGGAGAAATCAATTGCCATGATTAAAATTTGAAATTAAATTTTATATTCTCAAACACCTTTTTAATGCTTTGTCTCTATTAATGTTTTAATTAGCAATGAACATTACCTTTTAGCATTAAAATGATGCATAAATTGTATTATATGAAGTAGATGAGAATTTATGGCCCAACTCTCAATCTTTGAAATTTCTTTCTAGAATTTTTCCTCTAGAAAGAATTTCTGATTCACCTTCCTTCCTCCTACCTCTAGGCCAAGTTAAGATGCTCATCCTCTGAGCTCATCCTCAGTACATTTTTTATGCCTCCAAAATAAATACTTAACAACCTATGTGTGCATGTGGTAAGATTCTGAGTCAGTAGTAGAATGCCAGTTCCTTAAGAAGAAAATTTATATAAGCACATTACCAACACACTATCAGCAGTTACTACCAACCTGGCACACGGCAGATAATGAAAAAATAATCTCATAACATCTATTTCTGGTTAGAATAGATTAGTTATTGAATAATAATGTTTTAGAAATCCGAGTAAAGCGGTAGAGAGCCACTGAAGTAAGGTAGACTTGGAGCTGCCAAGATCTCAGAGAGAAGTAAGAGCAGAGAAGTTGGATGGCAGTCTTGGAGTCACTTTCCAATTAAAGGCATTTGCCACTTCTTGGCAGGAAGAGGAAAATCAAGAATTTTGAAGAGGTTCACAACTCAAACCAGCAAGATAGATTTTGGCAATGTTCCAGAACTGGAAAGAGACAATGTTTGGGAATATAGGATGCCAATAACCAGAGCAGCTCAAAGTGCAGAAAAATGACCTTAAGCTACGTCAGACAAAAAGTAAAAGATCTCAACAGAGGGATTCTGTAAAGCTGGGGGGACTTTTTGCACTCTGATGATCCAGAAAAAAAAAAAATCTGAACTGCAGCATGACTAAAGGAAAAAAAAAAAAAAAAAAACCTAGCAAACACTACACAGCTGGAACTTCCAAAGTCTCACACTGTAAGTGGGGCAAACCAGAAAGAGACAATCAACTCAGTTTTGAATCAGCTCACCCCCAGATATGAATGAAGATGATTAGTCCTCGCTGTATCTATCTTATCTATCCACTAAATAACAGTGTGGACCCACTGTGGAGAATAAGTAAGTCAACCTAGCATCTAAAATATTGCAACTTATAATGTCTGGATTTAGATCAAAATGTCCAGGCACAGCAAAGAAGAAGAAAGCTAAGAAAACAGAAATAGATGAATATTTGAACTAGTAAGTGTGTTCTCTAATACAGGCCTAAGAATAATTATGATCAATATGTTAGGAATATAAAACAAGAATATAAGCTTCCACTAAATGGGAATTTAAAAAAAATATTTAAAAATAGAAGAGAAAATGTGCAAAAATTGTATTAAAATTTTATGTATTAGTAGCAAATTTGACAAAGAGCAAGAAAGATGAGAAACTGGAAAGTAGGGCAATAAAAACAATATAGGCCAAAGTATAGAAAGAAAAGATAAAAGAAAACACAGAAAAGAACATCAGAGAGCAAAGATAAACCAAAAAGAGAGGTGATAAACGGAGATTTGAATTCCTACAAGAAGATTAAAGAGAGAATGGGAGGAGCAATATTTGAAAAGAAACCAGGATAGAATTTCCCAAAACTGAAAGGATAAGTTCAGGAAGTTCTAAAACATTAAACATGAAAAATATTTTTAAAAAATCATGCTTATTAACATGGAAGTAAAATTATTGAAAATTGAGGTAAGAAAAATAAGAAATTGAGACAACCAAAGCATAAGGACAAAATAATGTCAATAAACAACAACAAGAGTAATAATTTTCCTCTCAAAACAACAGACAGAAGTCAGAAAAATATGAATTGATACATTGAACAAACTGAAAATAACTTATACCTAGACTTTTGTTCAGGAGAATGTCTTTCAAATATGAAGGAAGAATAAAGACATTTCCTAAGGGGCTTTGTTGTTAGCAATTAAAAAAAAAACACCTCAAGAACAATAAAAGAACTTAAGCATTCTTCACAAACAAAAATTATCCTAGATGGTAAAAGAAGTACAGAAAGGAATAAAGATCATCAAAAAATTTAAATATTCGAGTAAATGTACATTAATATTGACTATAGACAATAATAGTGTCTATCATGTGGAGTTTAAGAAAAAAATAAAATGCATAATACAAGGCATGAGAGGTTAAATAGTAAACATGTACCGGACCATAGAATAGTCAATGAAGTGATAAAATGACTAATACATATATACAGCCTAAAAAGAGTTAAGGATACATCTTGTTTCTCTAATGAGAAAGAATATATAACTAGTTAAATGAATATATAACTAGTTAATGGAGGGAGAGGATAACTTAAAATAACATACTTTATTTACTCATAGGAAAAAGGAAATGAATGAAAAAAAACATAAACAGATGTAGAGAGGAAGGAAAACAAATACCAAATACTAAGATGGAAAATGTAAATATAAGCCTGAGAAATTACATTAAATGTAAATAAACTAAAATTCCAATTAAATGATAAAAGCTTTAAAAGCTATATATCTCAAATATAAGAAAATGTGTACTGTTAACGGAAGGGGAAAGTTATACCATGAAAACACTAACCAAAAGAAAGCTGGTATATGTATGCTAACATCAGATATGTTAGACTTTAAGGCAAGATGCATTACTAATCTTAAAGACAAACATTTCTTTGTAATAAAAATGTCAACCTACCCATAAGTCTTTACAATTCCAAATCTATAGGCACTCAATTACAATTTTAATTATACAAAGAGAAATTGATAGAATTAAAGGTAGAATAAATTAATCAGGACTGAAGACATAGCTCAGTGGTAGTGTGCCTGGCTAGCATGAGTGAGGCACTGGGTTCAATCCTCAGTACTGCACAATGAAAGAAAGTAAAGAAAATTAATTCAACATATCCTCACTATTCTCTTCTCCTCAAAATTTGACTATTAGTAAAAGTCACCTATGAATAAATTCATATCATGTATAATTTTTTAATATTTGTAGATTACCTCTAAGGTTAGTGGTATTCAATAGATTCTAACAGTAAAATTCTCTTCTTGTAGAAACCCAGGAAAGTATACTGAGATTGAAACACAGCTTCTTGAGTGTGAAGAATGTGAGACAGCCCTTTATGTCCTCTTGACCTCATCTGACATAGACCACTAACTACTCTGAATAAAGTATGCTATTTAAAATATGCAAAGAACATTAAAATAATCTTTAAAAACTAAAGAGAGTTTTGACAACAAGTACTAAAAGGCCCAATTTCTCATCCTGAGGCAATAATTATTCTGATGAAATTTTGTCATTTTTAACCTATCACATTTTATTGATAATATACATCTGTTTTCTCTCTCAGATCATAAGAACTTAAAGGGCCCACACCATCGTTGAGCTCATCTTTTCATTTCTGCAGTTTTAATACACAAGCATGTATGTTTTAACTAATAAAAAGTTTACATTAGTAATATAAAAATTTCTTATTTCCAGCTATAATTTAGGGTTTTATAAATTATAAATATATATTGCTATCCTTCCCTGTACTATCCAAATAGCACAGATTTTCTTTCATATTATTTGCAATTTTTATCTTTTATTTCTTCATAGGCAAACTGAACAGGATGTTAAACTCTAATACTAAATTCATAAGTTATTTTAATGAAACATTAATAAAATTTTAGTTGCAATCTATTTACTAATTTTCCTAAGGTAACATTTTACATACTTTTCTCAATAGATATTTACACACACATTTAATAATGATGAGGGAGAGATACAACTAATTTAATTAAATGCTTATTGTTTCTCATTCTGTTGTCTATTCTTAGCTTTGTGAATTAATAATTAAAACTCTAAATTTCTCATGGTAAAATTTAATATTTAGAAATGAACCTGATGTTTGAACAAACTTCAAAAGAAGAAATAAGACTTTTAAAAAAGAATCTTTTCATTGCTAACACTTTTTACAATGGAATACTTTTACATGGCTATTTATGTAATATTCTAGTCTAAAAAGCTTATTGTAATGTGAAATTAAGGCATGATAAACAAGGAGAATAGGATTTATGAAATGTCTTCACTCATTTTGCATTCACTCTGAGGCCAGGAAATAGTTTAGTTTTAAGACACCAAGTACCTATGACATGAATTCTAGCTAGTGGTATGCAAATAAATTAACAATTATCTAATAATACATTCTATGTATACATTTTCACCTAAGAATATTTTAATATTTTTGAATGAAAGTTAAGCATTTCTTTAAAAGCTATGAAGTGCAAATATTGAATTAAAATGTTTATTGAAGTTTTTGCTAGAACTCAGTACAGAGTAGGAAGCTCTCAGGGGGTTGAAGGAATGAGAGGAAGCCCACTTTCCAACACAGAGAGTACCACGGACATGCAGTGGATTTACATACTGGTTATCCCCTCCTTTATGCAACCCAAGTCACACAACTTACAGTCTGCTCAATAGATATTCAATATATAACCTTGCTCAATATACTAATCTATGAGTTATTTTTTGTCTGTTCTGCTTTAGTTTTGTTCTGCTTTTTGTAACTTTTTATTGCACTAGATTTTTTCCCCTTAGTTAAAAAAGGGGGTGTTTTAACAGTTTTGGCATTGAAATTAGACCTCTAGGAGTTGAATGTTGACTCCACCATTCTCAAGCAACATGGTATTGAACTTTAATTTTTCTAGCCTTCAATATACTCATAAATTATGGAGTTAAAAATTTCTATCTCATAAAGCTACTATGAGGATTAAATGAGCTGACACATGTAACATACCCTAGAAAAGTGCCTGGTCATAACAGCAAACAGAAGTTCTCGCTACACCTAGTGTTCAGAATGCATGAGATAGAATATATGTAAACTCACATAGTCCAACATGGAGGCTTACTAGCCACATCTGATTCAAAATTAAAGTTAATTAAAATTAAATTAAATTACTCAGGAGGCTGAAACAAGAGGAGCACACATTTGAAGCTACCCTTAGAAACTTAAGAAGACTCAGCAATTTAGTGAGAACCTGTCTCAAAATAAAAAAAACAAATAAAAAAAGAAAGAGCTGGGGATGCCATCTAGGTGGTAAAGTGCCTCTGGGTTCAATCTAAAGTACAAAAATAAATTAATTTAATATTAATTCTTATATAATTTTGTAGGAAACTACCAAACTGTTTTCCAAAGTGTCTGAACTTTTTGCATTCTCAATGGTGATGAATAAGAGTTCCTGTTGTTCCACATCTAACCAGTAGTTGGTATCATCAGTGTTCTGCATTTTTTGCCATTTGGTATACTCTGAATGTGTCTCCTCAAAATTCATATGTTGAACTAATCACCAATATCAGGAAGAGAGGTCTTTGGGAGCAGACTAGATTGTGAGGCACCTTAGAGGTGATTAGGTCATGAGAAGCCCTCTTGAATTAGATTAATTTCCTCATAAAAGAGGCTAAAGAAAGTTACCGTGACCTTTCCACACCTGTGACACAGGAGGAAGGCTCCATTGGTGGATTAAAAAAGCAGCCCTCGCTAGACACCAACTCTGCAGGCACCTTGATCTTGGATTTCCCAGCCTCCAAAACTACAATAAATATTTTTTCTGTTGTTTATTAGCTATCCAGTTTATGGTATTGTATTATAGCAATCTGAACAGACTAGGACACCATTCTAACAATATAGTGGTATCTCACTGTTGTTGTTATTTTTTATGACATATGAAGGGCAACATTATTTCACATCCTTCTTTGCCAACTGTGCATCTTCTTGGCCCATTTTTTTACTCAGATTGTTTCCTTCCTGTTGGGTTTTAAGGACTCATTGTGTACTTATTAATCAGATATGTCCTTTGCAGACCCCATTATATAGTTTGACTTTTCACTCTGTTCACATTGTCTTGAAGAGCATAAGTTTTTGATTTTGATAAAGTCCAGCTTACCAATACTTTCTTTCATAGATTGCACCCTTGACATTGTATCTAAAACATAAAGCCAAATTCTAGACATCTGAATTTTTTCTTACGTTCTCTTCCAAGAGTTTTATACTTTTGCCTTTTACATTTAGGCCCATAATTCATTTTTAAGCTTTGCAGAAGTGTGTAAGATCTGTGTCCAGTGGGTCCAACACCACTTGTTTTTCCTATATATTGTCTTTGATCTTCAAAGACAAGTTAACTACATTTATGTGAGCTTATTTCTGGTTCTCCCATTCTATTCCAATGATCTATTTGTCTATTCTTTCAACATTACTACACTATTACTAGAACTACACAGTAAGTTTGCAGTCAGAGTCAAAATTCAAACTTTGTGCTTCTCCTTCAACCTTCTGTTGGATAATATGGATCTTTTTCCTCTCACAATAAGCTTTAGAATCCGTTTGTACATACCAACAAAATAACTTACTGATTAGGGCTGTATTGAACCATAGCCCAAACTAGGAAGAACTGACATGCAAAAAATATTAAATCCTTCATTTCTTTTATCAGAGTTCTGAAGTATTCCTCATATAAATCTTTTATTTACTTAGATTTTACTTAAGCATTTATTTTTTGAGGGTGCTAGTGGAATGGAAATCCTTTTTTATTTTTTATTTCAAATTCTAAATTTTTATTGATGGTACTAAGAAAGTGACTGACTTTTGCATATTGACCTTATATCCTGTAATCTCATGATAATCAGTTATTCTCCCATCATGGCCAATATCAAGTTGTTATTGTTGACACTTTGGGATTCTCTACATGGATAATTACTTCATGTGGGAACAAAACCACAATTTTTTTCCTTCCATACCTATACATATCTTGTCTTACTGTGTAGTATTTACATTCATTTTAAGTCTTCATTTCCATACAAATTTGTAACTCTTGGACTATTTTAAGATTATTTTGCTTTTTTCATCAGTAGGGTTTAATAAACATTTATAGAACCTACAATAAAAAAGTACAGTGTTGTAGAAAAATCATAAGGAAGCCCTACAACTAGCCGAAATATCTAGTTGGAGGTTTCTTACAAGGTTTATTTCTGTGAAATTGTGCCCAGCTGCCCACAACAGACACTGATTATCTATTAGATACTCTACTAGGGACTTCACTTTTTTTTCCACTTAATGGCATCACATACAATCTGATATTTCCAATAATTTACAGACTAGTCAGTTTTTCTTTTCATACTGCAATCCCAGAGCACAATAGGGTTTTACCACAGAGTAGGCACTCAACAGGATTCTGAGAAATTTCAAAATTACTGAACCCCAGTGATATGCTTTGGCAAATCAGGAAAAGTCACGAAAGAAAACAGCAATACCTTAGTGACAAAGAAGGGCAGCTTTTATGTGTGATTATGCTTTGTGAGAGCAATTTCAACTAAATTTCCTGACATGATCATCCAGTGATTCCTGACCTTTCACTCATCTAGAAGGTACATTTTCTTCATCACTCTAAATTGACTTTATTAGCATTTTCTCTACAATTTTCATATTATTTCAAGACAGGGGAGAGATTATCTTGATTTTAAAAATGGAAAGATTGAGCTACAGAGGGGAGCCATGGGATTTTCTCCCAACTCTCTTCACATTCTGGAGACAAAATATAATTTTCTAATAGCTAGAAAGCAAAAAAAGGATGTAACATTTTAAATGCAAAGGTATTTACCAATTCTAAAGTATAATTCTTATTTTTCTTACTTCCTAAAATGGTACATAAGGAAAATACACCTGAATATTTGATAGCTATAATTCTTCCTCATTATTCAGTTTGCTCCTGGTAACCAAACAATAGCAGAATAAACTATAGTGAAATCCTGATCATACAATATTCTGGGAAATTTCAGAACATCTCCACTAGCTAAAAGATAAATTGTAAAAGGAACTGCATTCCGCATACCTCCTAAGAGGCTTATCTTTTGGCATATATTAAACTTGATTTCATTATAGAATAAAATAATTTCTGGTAATTCTTTAAAAAGGTTATTTCATCTGTGTAGGTCTAAAAGAAATCTTCATAAAAAATACCATTTCTTTTTGCTGGTTTTGGTTTTTTGGATTATTTAATTGGTAGGATGATGGTCTGGTTATCTTTTGAATGCTTGAATGAAGAAAGATTGCTATTTGTGCATCCAAAAGTAAGCTACTTTAAATTATATGCTTCTAGTAGAGGCTTCTTTGTAATTTTCCTTGTAACCTGCTTTCTTTTGGAAAAGAAGTCAAAGCAAATATTGAGCAGACACTATTCAATGCATGCACCCTTTCAAAAGAAACATACTTAGACTTCCTGACAAGCAATTCTTTACAACAATTACAAAATGGACAACAAAAGTGGGAACTGTTATTCCTATATATTAGAAATGAGGAAAAATTCATGTTGTGGCAAATATTCAGTTATCAAAATATTAATATATTACTTTAGCTTTTAGCTCTATTTTTCACTTTTATTTTAAAAATTATATTTATCCCTCTTCTCTTTCTCTGTTGGCTGTCTTTCTAGTTACCTCAGATGAACACAAATCATTTATATATAATCTTTCTTCTTTGCTGATGAACACCATAAATTTTCATGTGAAAAAATGAGTGGCTCTGAGGCTGGGGATGCAGCTCAGTGGTAAAGTAGCTGTCTAGCACCTGCAATGCCCTGGGTTTAAATTCAGTGTGTGAAAAAGAAAGAAAGGCAGTTGAGGGGAGGGGAGAAAAGGGAGAGGAAGAAACGGTAAGGTAGAGGAGGGGAAGAAAAAAGAGTAGAGTGGAGGGAAGGCAGGGCTGGCTACATCCCACAGTTGATCATTGGAAGTTGTCAGTCACATCTAGATACTTTGTATTTAGGGTTAGGGATATAGCTTCATGTATGAGCACTTTGGAATCATACCCACAAACCCCAGGTTCAATTCGTAGTACCACGAACAAAAACGGCTTATCTAAATACTGCATAATTTCTATTGTGATATACTCTTTGACACATAAGTTATTTAAAAACATTTTAAAATTTCTAAACATAATTTTGTTGCTGCTGTTTTTATTTTAATAATATTCCTATATTTGATTTCTAACTTAAGCGGGTTAACAGAAAAAAGGAGTCTGTTTCTACTGATTTGAATATAATACACATTTATCAGCAACTGTTTCTGACCCAATACGTGTTCAGTTTTGATAAGTGAATACATAAAAGGATGCATTCACCCTGTATAAATCAGGTCCAGGAAATTTTATATATTTCTTAAATCTATCAAATAAACTTTATTCAAATAAACCTTATTACTTTGGATTAAGGCTATGATATAAATTGTATATAAACTTATGAATGTTACATCTTTAAAGAGATTTTTTCTTTTATCATTACTTATTTTCCTTTTCCCAAACAAATTTCTTGTCAATATTAAAATTTTATTTCCATCTTAATTTAAAACCTCAAAGTAAGTTGTTCCTAGTTTGTAGCCAATATTCAATTATATTCACCACCACATTTTGATGGTTTCTTGGCTTATATTTCTGCTTTCTCTTCCAGGTTTGTTTCCTTCATCCTAAAGAATAACCCTTAGTAGGACTTTACAGAAGGTGAATGTTAAATTACCTTATATATAAAATGACTAAAAATATCATTACTAATGTCTTTACTGTTAAAGAAGAAATAAAATTCCTTATCTTAGACCTTTAAATATATCGTTCTTTTAGTCACTGACATCTGTTAATGCTGATGGGAAATCTAGGCTCACTAATAGTCCTTTGTTTTTAAAATAATGCCTTTTCTTTTTCTGGAAACTTTGACTCCCCTTTTATCTTAATTATTTAATAACATTACAATAAGTATGTGTTCAGATAAAACACTTAAGTCGTTCCTTCCTTTCCAAAACTCACCTACCTGAACTTCTCTAAGGCTTCTTCTCTGTCAACCTCTTTCTGCTTTAGGAAATTTTTTTTTTAATGTATATCTGAGTCTTCCAAGTATCTTAACATCTGTATTTAAGGGCTCATCTCTTTGTATCCTTAATGTGTTCGGGTTAAACTTATCAGATCTTTTCTTTTTTCTTTTTTTAAGTCCAAATTTTAACTTTTGTTCTACTCACCTGCCCCCCCCCAGCTTTTTTTCTACCTAGTATTAGTAAGAGAACCCAGGGGTATGATATACCACTGAGCTACACCCCTAGTCCTTTTTTTGTTGTTGTTTTTTGTTTGTTTTGTTTTGTTTTGAGACATGACCTTGTTAAATTGCTGAGGCTGTTCTGATCTTGTGATCCTCTTGCCTCGAATAGCTGAGAGTAGAGATATGCGACCACACTTAGCAAAATATAATTTTTCTATTGTGATTTTCCTTGCAGCCAATATTTCTAATTAACTTTTTCATAATAAACTCAATGTTGTATAGTTTCATCTTATTTCAATGAATATTTCTTGTTAATTTAAAGACTGATTATAATATTAATTATGTTTCATTAAGATAAAGTTATTTCTTATCAGTTGAGTCTTTTGATTATCGTTAATGACTGTTTAGTCCTCCAAGTTGTTCTTGTCAGATATTTTGGTCACACAGATAAAATGTTGGCTGATACTGATGTAACTTATGTCTAGTTAGCATCAATGTTTAAGAATAAAAAAAATTATTTTACAAAACAAAATAAACTAACTGTTATGGTTTAGATGTGAGTCCTCCAAAAGCTGACATGTAAGACAATGCAAGAAAGTTTGGAAGAGAAATTATTGGGTTTCATCCTTAACCTAACCAGTGAATTAATCCCTGATGGGATTAATTGAGGGGTAACTAGAGGCAGGTGGGATGAGGCTGGAGGAAGTGGTTCATTGGGGGCATGGCTATGGGTATATATTTGTATCTGGTAAGCAGAATCTCTCTCTGCTTCCTTATCATCATATAAGCTGCTTCCCTCTGCCACACTCTTCAACCATGATGTCCTGCCTTACCTTGAGCCTCAAGAAATAGAGCCTTCTATCTATGTATTGAGACCTCTGAAACTGTGAGCCCCCTAAACAAACCTTTCCTCTCTACAATTGTTCTGGTCGGGTCCTTTCATCACAGCAGTGAAAAAGCTGACTAAACCACCGACCAAACAAAAAACTACAGGAGCCAAGAAATATTGTAGTTGCTCATGAAATAGATAAACTTAACAACTTAAATTTCATGGTAAATTTAAGAAAACATATGCATTTAAATTGGTAATACTGGGCTAATAACTCA
Source organism: Urocitellus parryii (assembly GCF_045843805.1). Lineage (NCBI taxonomy): Eukaryota > Metazoa > Chordata > Mammalia > Rodentia > Sciuridae > Urocitellus > Urocitellus parryii. The sequence goes on from NC_135541.1 coordinate 77,667,571, forward strand.
ATTTTCATTAATTTTTTCACTTGGTTTTGAAGGTTATTAGATCTTATTAGTATAGATGAAACTATCAGACAAGGGGAAAATATGAAGTGAAATATAGCACCCTAATCACAGATGTGATTCATGTCCAGTTAGCATTTGTGCATAGCTGCATAGCTTTTCCACACAATTTTGTGATATCTCACTTCAAACTGTACATAAGCACCCCAAAAAGTTTGCAAACTTGATAATATTTTTTTTGTTTGGGACATAAGAAAACAAAGAATCAAACTATTTAAAAATTATAGTTGACACTAAACAAACTCTTGGTCACAATGTTAAGTGCTTTATTTAGTGCTTGACAAATCCTCAAAATCATCCTTCAAGTAAATGTTGTCATCTCCCATTTATATGAGAGTAGAAGGAGGCTCCATATAATTAATTAACTTCCAAAACTTCCATATTTTAAGAGGAAGATCTAGAATATGAACCTAGTGCTTAGGATATTTTTCTCATTATTTCACAGTCTTTGAAAATGTTACTAGTCAGTGGTAGCAGGCATAAACATAGACCCAGATTTTCCAATTCAGAGTTCCCAGTAGGACCTATCACATACCTCACAACTCCTTGATTTCCATAAATATGTACCATTAAAATAATAACAAAAATGTTAAAAATAAAAAAAAAAAAAAAAAAAGAAAGTTACTATGGAGGAAATATCTGAAACCATGAGCCAAAATAACCTTTCCCTCCTCTAAGTTGTTCTTCTTGGGTATTATGGTCACAGAAATGCAAAGTTGACTAACAGAGTTGATATTTTAAAAACCTGCTAAGAGTTACTATTAAAGAAAAATTTTAAAAATAACTTTTGTCAATGAGTCACCTGATTGAATCTGTAATTTCATTTATCCCTTCCATTATTAACTAAAATTATTATAACAACATAAATATACAATGCCAACAAGTATATATCACACTAGACAGTATATTTGGTATTAGAAAAAATCTCATAGAAACTTTATTCAAAAGATACTATATTCAGATACCAATTTCCAAATTTTATAGATTCCTAAAATGCTAAAACTGAGGTACTAATTTTAAGTACCAATTTTCTGGACATAATTCATTTTAACATTAGTTAAACATTTGAAGTTTGGAATTTTAATTTTCATTTTTATGAATGCCTCTATAAATCTCTAATATCAGTAGAAGTGAACTGGTTTGATGTGTATCTAGTTTTCTAGTTAAAATCATTTTTCCAAACTTTAGGCAATAGATAAAAAGTTCATCCTAATTTCTTTCTCCCTTTCCTACAATTCATTAATTAAATTTGAGAGGCAATGAGAATCTAGTTGGTCTACTAAATATAATGAAGATATAATTTCTTTAAAATTCTATTGAATACTAAAATGCTTTACAAAATAAAACTTTTAACAGTTGTATCTGTGCAGACAAATTAAAAAACCATCATCAGATTAAAACCACAAACCAAACTATTATTTCCATGTTATTTTACTGAAGCCGTACTGTTACAGGATTACAATACTGCTATTAGGACAAACTTACAGAATCAGAATCTGCCTCTTACAGAATCAGAATCTGTCCTTCATTGCGAAAGCAAACAAAAGCATGTAAAGCATGGTCACAGTCATCATTCTGCAAATGTGGGAATAGCAAAAAGCAATGAAAGTACAGGACAGGAGGACGGGAGGAAAGCAGCTGGCCTCTGATTCTACTGTAGGCTATCGTTTGTGCAATTTAATCTTTTCCACTACAATACCTCCCAATCACATGTTCACGTTCAAATGGAGCAGTCTAAGGTATGGATCTAACCAATAATGGCAGACTACAGAGTTGATATTTTAAAAAATAACATAAGTTATAGGAAAAACAATTTTAAAAATATTTTATATTTTAGTCTGCTTTCCTAACCTTTGCTTAATTTGGTTGAAATATAGATTCATATTTCTTTAAAGGTCAAAAATCAATCACTGTTTTATCGAACAATCACAACATAAAATTATTAGCATGTGTTATACGTCAACCTAAACTACTCATGTCAGAAGTCTGAATTATAATTATATTTTTCGCTTTATATTTTTTATGAATTTTCTGGTTGTTCATATTTTTCTTATCTTTATAACAGCTTTGGCAGTCAGGTAAATTTAAGTAAAACTCACACTGACCTAAAAAATACAGGACTTTCTAAAACAGCTACACCTTACTGGCTAGCATTTTAAAAAAATGATAATGGAAAACTTTTATATGTAGTTCCTCTAGGGATAAATTTATTTATTATCTGATATTGAAAGTAAAGTTATATCAAAAGTACAAAGTATAATTGGAATGAAATAGGACAATAAATTCTTTTTCTAAAGTTCTTGATTCAATGAACATGCATTTAGTGCCATCCTAATCTATGTTTAACTCTCTTCATTAGGTTCTACTTATGGAAAGTCCTAAGTGTGGCCACATAGTCAATCTTACTCCGTTTCTGATGAATTCTGTACAGTGGAGAGGATATCTTTGAAGCTCTTATACAAGCCTTCAAATAAACAGACTGCTTTAGGAAGGAGTAACAAAAGCTCATTAAAACCAAGTGAAAATTCTCAAAGTAATAGTGTTTCTCTTCTCTCTCTCCTTCTCTCTGTCTCTTCTCTCTCTCCTTGTCTCTGTCTTTTCTCTTTCTCATGTCCAGAGTACTGACTAATATATATCACTTTAACTTGTTTTGTTTTGAAACAAAACATGTGTTAGCTCACATACATATCATGTGGCCTTTCATTTACTGCATCCTGTGAAAGTATGCTCTGGTTTAATGAAGAGACAATAGGTCCTTAAAGGAAGATAGGGAGCAATTCAAGTGAATCTTGTCCATCAAGTAAGGATTTACTCAGGTTATAAAGATTATACTTTGCACAGGTCACGTAAGCCTAATGCAGTTTTGAATTTGGTAAGAAAATAAATTATATCCAAGAATTTATTGCAACAACTCACAACCTCAAATTATTTCTATTTTCTTATTCCCATGAGCTTTCCATAGAATTAACCTGTCAGAAAGCAGGGAGGAAATAACACTGATTTATTACTGAAAGCAAAGTGAGACTTAAGCTTCAGACATATTATAGGAAAGGGTCTAATGCAAAGAATATTTTGTGTTTAAGTTGACCAAAACAGTAAGTCATTAACTAAAACTCTAGTGTAGGCACATGTTTAATTCAGTCTTCTAGCTAACTAATCCCTTAAGATTATAAAATCTTACTGTAAAGCTATATAAGCTGATCATTTAAATGATACATGGGAATTGTTATTGACTCAAGATAGGAGACCCCAGAGAGCATAAGGAAGCACCAGACAATCAGTAATTTACAAAGGAGTCATAAAAGAGAAACCCAGGACCAAAGTTTATGGCAAAAATATCAGGGAAAAAAATCCTTAGCTTTGTTTTCTTGTAAATATTTATTTAAATAACAGGTCTGCTTCCAATCTATAAGATCAGAGAGCATTTCAGGGGAAAGAATTGATTAAGGGAGACAGCCTTTTCATAACAGGGTCTCCTTGCTACACTTCCATGAGTAAGTTCTATTTTTATATCATCTATTTTATACACTTTCAAAGCATTCTAATAACCTACTGGGATTGCAACAAATTTGACATATGGTTTTGTAAACTTTCATTATTATAACCAAATTGTTGAATAAAAACATTGCTTGTTACAAAATCATTTATCTTTAGGTTTGTGCATCACAATAAAAATTCTGAGTATCAGAAAACACCAAAGATTAAACATATGTTTGGTGGTAGGGCAGCTAGAACCACATGCACCTCTTACATACCTCAGTAGCAAACTGCTGGAGTCCACCAATATTAATTGGTCCTTCTTCAGTGGCATACAAGTTGCATCCTCCTACACAAAGATCCGAAGTAGGACATACCATTCCACAAGTAAGACCAAGTGGGTTATCAGAAAATATCATCTTGGCAGCTCCATAATAATTCTGCAAAATAAAATAAAATAAAATAAAATAAAATAAAATAAAATAAAAGTTATTATGTAACAATGTACCTTAAATATCAAACATGACAAACATCTCCTCTGTTAGGTAACTGGATTGAAGATCAAGATGTCAAGATGTAGGTAAGATGTATATTATAATATTATTTACCATCAGGAGCCATAAATGAACAACTAACAGAGTCCCTGAAACATAGGGATATCTATTACATAGACTATTGATAAAACCATAATGAATTTTAGAATAATGAAATTTAAAAAATAAACATCTGTAAAACATTTTACTCATAAGCTATTTAACTATATCTTGCCCTTAATTCTTATTTTCACTTTTAATAAATTTAAGTCAGGTAGCATTGCTTGAATAAGCTTAAAATCTAACTTTTAAAACAACAATGTATAAGAAGATCCTCATCCATGTAACTATATTAAAAACAGAGCTCTCTCTCCCTTCCCATTGCATGGCTTGTCTAGGGAAACTTACTGTATTTGATGACACTCTGTGCTGATTAACAACCTTTAGAATCTTCCCATTAATCAAAGACGCAGATGAAGCATATTTTATATGGACTCCTAGACTTCCACAAGTTCATCTTTTCATCATGCCTTTCCCCACATTTTACTATTATAGAATAGCTTAGAATACTTCTCACATATTAATAATATTTAGAACCTAATTTGTTCATAAATTCGACAATCACATTATTATATCCTGAATAAAGAACATATAATGAACTTAATATCTGGGAGTATTTTTCCTCTAATCATAAGCAAACATTGGGCCTGACCCATTCAAAAATTATGAAGTATGTTTAAAAGAAAAGGAAAAGTTTGAGAAACTATAATAGAACTATAATAGTCAAGAGGAACCTAAGGCACATAAAAAATAATGTAATGTGATATCTTAGAAATGATACTAGATCAACTAAAGAACATCAGGTTAAAAATTCAGGAAATTTGAATGAGCCAGGAATTTTAGTTAATATTTTTTCATTTACTGTAATAAATGTACCATATTAATGTAAGAGGTTAATAATGAAGATTATTGCAGGTGAAGAGGGGAACTCTCTGTACCACTGTTAAAATTTTTCTGTAAATCAAAAACTACTACAAAAAATATTTTAAGAAAACAGTGGGTAGAATGTATTTAACATGGTGGTATCAATACAAATTACTTTTCACTTGTTTTAAGATAATTTTAAAGATCTTTGAGAATATACACATTACTTCTACAAAGAAACGGAAACTCTCAAACACAAACACAAATACTTGGTAATAAACACAAACATTGATGATAATAATAAAAACATCAATATGTTCACTATTTGTTGACTTAGTACTTTCAGCATTTAGGAAGACCTTTATTTCATCTTATCCCAAACCATCTCTCATTATATAAGCTATGGAGTACTTAAATGAAACTTCATTGATGCAAAAAAAAAAACCCACAGATATTTGATAATCTAAAGATAACAATAAGGAGAAATGGGTTATAAATAAAGTTTAAAAAAGAGATTCAAACTAAATTTGATACATATTTACGAAACGATAAAATGGAAAAAATATATGAAAATATCATTGGAATGCTGGAATCTATTTAAAAAAATAGAACTGTCATTCTGAACTAAATATTCTGTTAGTGCATTTTCATGGCATTGGATTAGGCAATGGTTTCTTAGATATAACATCAAAAAACAGCAACAAAATTGAATTTTATCTAAATTAAAAACTTTTGTATATAGTCGTTTTTGTTTTTTGGTGGTGCTGGGGATAAAACCCAGGGCTTTGTGCATGATAGGCAAGTACTCTACCAACGGAGCTATTTCCCCAACCCCCCAAAACTTTTGTATTTAAAGGGGCACTATCAAGCAAGTGAAAACAGGATCTACAAAATAGGACAAAATATTAACAAATCATATATAATATAATAATGGATTTTTATATAGAACATACTAACATTCACAGCTCAATAATAAAAAGAAAAGTAATTTTGGGCTGGGGCTGTTGCTCAGTGGTAGAGTGCTTGCCTAGCACATACAAGGTGCTGGGTTCAATCCTCAGAACCACATAAAAATAAATAAATAAAATTAAGGTATTGTGTCTAACTACTAAAAAAATTATTAAAAAAAAGAAAAGTAATCTAATTGAAAATGGGCAAGGGATCAGGGAATATTTTTCTAAACTACATATCTGGCCAACAAGCACAAGAAAAGATGCTCATAATCATTAGCCATCAAAGAAATGCAAATCAAAGCCAAAATGAAATAACTCTTCTCACCCATTTGGATGGCTATTATTAAAAAGGCGAACAATGAAAACTTTGGGCAGTGATAGGAATAGAGGGAAATTGGAATCTTTATATATTGCTGATTGAAGGAAACATAATTTAGGAATGATAGATGCTTTAATGAATTAATGATATGTAACATGGATGAATCTTGAAAAGATTATGCTAAGTGAAAGGAGTCATTCATAACAGACCACATTTTATGGGATTCCATTTTTATAAATTGTCCAATAGAAAAAAGTATAGCAAAGAAAGCAGATTAGTGGTTTCCTAGGACTTGGGAGTCTAACAGAAAATGGAGAAAGACTGATAATGTATAGGGTCTCTTTTTGAAATGATAAAAAATATTCTCAGATTGACTGTAATAATTGTTATAATTCTGCAAAAATACTTGACTTCATCAAAATTAAACTAATTTACATAAACAAATATGGGATATGTGGCTTTTATGTCAATTTGTTATATTTTCTAAAGTGCATTTGAGGTAACAGGAATTATTTAGACAATTTAATACATAAATATTTGGTTAAGATTGCTAGATTATATACAAAAATGGACAATGACACATAGCTTCAGAGGAATTTTTTCTTCTGAACAAAAATAATTGCATCTGTATTGGATATAAATCTATGAGTTAACAAGTAAATTTGCAGTCTGAACTTTCAGGTAATATTACATAGCAGAGTCAGCCAATTGTTCTTTTTCCTGGAAAATTAAGTAGTACTTTGGTGTCCCTTGTATTCAAACAATTATTTAGTATGATAAAAGAAGGATAGAGTCATCTCCTTGGCCTAATTGATGATTTTGGATTATTTTACTCAATAATGGCCAAGAAGAACAATTACTAATTTTTAAAATTAATTAGTCTGCTCCTAAGCAGACAACCTAGGTGCTGCCTAAGCCAATTAATCACATCACTTAGTAACTGCAACTGTGCAGTTAATCACTGCTAGTGATAATCCTAGTCTTTGGTCAGTGTTCTTTCCTTCTCTTACTTGACATTTTAGGAATTCTGACAGGATTGATTAACATAAAAATCATATTGCCTAATTAGAAGTACCCTTGTAATATACACACAAAAAATTAAATAGATAGATATATCAGAAATAATATAATCCAATTAAACACCTAAGCATCTTTCCATAAGAACACTGATTGTTTCATGAGTCTTGATTTTAGTTTCAAAATTACACATCAAATGATAATACTAGAAGAAAAAGAGATATATATTGCATAAATGCAACAAATAAAATATTTAAAGTTATAACTTATGGTTCATGATTTGCTATAGCTGTCAAACTACTAAAGTCTAATATACCACTACATGTCATCAGCTATGAAATTGCCCAATAATTCTTCAACATTCTCATGAAGACAAATGGAGCCCTTGCACCAAAACAAAATTTGCAAGAAAATTTTATAGTTTAAAAGATAATAATGATTTATGGGATTTTCTTTTAAGTCAAATGCATAATGGACATTAAACAAGATAAAAAGCAAATATCTGCTCTCTGGTTTGGCGATGTTTCAGCATCACAGAAGGAAACATTCAGATTACGGTATTCAGCATCAGTTTAAAATGGATGACAATCAAAATCACTCTGGGTGGAATAGGGCTAAAAAGATGAGACAGAATAACATCTGAATTGGTAGGAGTAAATATTCAAGAAAATTCCAAGAAGGAATTGCTGTAATCATTTGGTGATGTGGTTAGAAACATTCATTTACACAGGCAAAAATGAATAGAAGATTAGAAAACTGTGTTTATACCAAATTATGGTGAATACTGAACACCAAGCTAAGGGTTTTTAATTGAAGATTTTTTAAAAAACAGGGTTCTAGTATTAAGGGATTAAATAGGATATTACTAAAGAGAGAATGTGAAGAGTCTCATTCTGAAAGGAACTGGAAAGAGAAAGCATGTAGGGAAGATAGCACAAGGATGTATCAGCATGAATCACAGAAAACAGAAGCCTGGGTTTGAAACTGGGTTGGGCCAACAATCAACAAGAATTCAGAGGTCACCTTGGCAATGCACTCTCTCAGATAACTGAAGATATGTAGGCAACTCCATTGTTTAGAGATCTGGGTACTCAGAGTTGAAGACATTCAGAAACCTTTTAGAAGGGAAAGGCCTCCTCAACTCTTCCCATAGAGAACAAGATCAATATCAATTCTCTCTCATAGCAAGTGGTACAATTTCATGAGTCCTCCTTCTACACAAGAGGCTTACTTCTATTCTGTGAGCTCTTCAACCTTTTTAAAAGTAAAGGCTAGAAAATTTAAATCGACAAGGGTACTTTATAGACACCCCAGTAGTCTCCTTCTAGAAAATACACAGCACTTCAACTGGTTTCTTCATGCCATTCAATCAGTCACAAGCATTTGAGTGTTCCATTGTGGGAAGAAAAATTTACAGGGCTATGTTAAGAGGGATGCAAGGTAAACATCTGATCTTTAGGGCATAAAGTCACTTTAGGTAAAAAATGTGAAACTTTCATGTCTTCTTTTAATACAAATATAAGAAAGAAAGGTGATTTTTGAAATGGTAGTTGTTTATAAATCAACACAAAAGTATAAGCATTGAATATTTACAAGCCCATTACTTTAGTCATATTTGGCAGGTATTGAATTTTTGATGGGTCCTTAATATTCGCAAAGCATGTTTTTGGCATCACACATGCAATTTAGGTGAGTTAATTTTAAAATAACTTTTATTCTTTGCTTTTTATTTCAAAATTATAGCTTGAAACTACATTAGTGTCATTCCTCTACAATTTAATGATTTTTAAAGTCATTATCAGAAATGAAAACCTCAGGAGCCAGCTCCCCTGTCATATGGTATAACCAATTTAACAAATAGTCCTATCATATTCAGGCCTTCATATCACTACAAGATTATCAATACAGCTGGTGGATTTATTTTAAAGTGTTCTTCCTTCTTCCAGGGACAGTTTTCACAGATGGAAGCACCCTTCCAAGATAAACTCCAATCTGTTGCATTTAAAAAATATACGGGCTAAACTTCAGTAAGTTTGCATGTGTGAGAAGGGAGAATTAACATTACTTATATTTCTGGCTTGAGCTATCTAATGATGAGCATACTGGTGTACATTAATGGAATATAAAAATGTCTTTAGCAGCACACACAGAAAACAGAGGCACAGAGAGCACTCTCACTCTCAAGCTGTCACCACTCGCAATGTACAACCCATGAGAATTCAGATATCTGGCAAAGGTGACTGGAGATACAACATGAAGAGAATACACAGAAATGTCTGCCCTCATAATACTCACAATCACATCGAAACAAATGAGAACAGAGGAATAGGCTTGGCTAGTTTTATTCTCAAAAAAATCCTGTTTTTATATCTTACATATACTAAATTTTAGTACATTTTAAACAATATAATTAGATTTTTAGAGCTATGAATTTAGTTTAACTGATCTCAATTAAACCAAAATGTGTAAGAAAACTACTATATAACTATGATAGAAAATAATTTTTTTCTTGTTCTGGAAAAAACCACACACACACACACACACACACACACTTACATTGTATGTACACTACACGCACAGGCTTTGGAGTTATATACTCCTATATTTGAGTCCGCATCAGGCATAATAAAACAATATGATGGGTGAAAGGAAAGGTGAGATCTATAGGCCTCAGTTTTACCAGTTGAGAAATGCAGATTCAAATGCCTTCTTCATTAGTCATAATTACATTACTTCTTTCTTTGAAACTGGTACAATGACGCTGATTTTATTATGTAGCACAGCAAATTTAATGGACATAAGTCACTACTCTAACCTCCCCCTTAGAAGTTCTCTCCCTAAAAAGGGATTTCTTCAAATGTTAATCCTATGAGTTTAAGACTTTAATATAAGGGAGCTTATGTTAGGAATTATTCAGAATAAGAAAGGCAGTAATGTAAATAATAGCAGAAAGTACAGAGAAAAATGGAATCATTAATTTACTAGGCTATAAAAAAAGAAATGATTTGAAGGTCTTAAAATTGGGATATAATACTTTATAATATATAAATATTACTTCTACTTCTATTTTCCCATTCCCCTTCTCTGTGTAATGGACTTGAGAAGTCACAATATTCCCCAAGAGTTACTCAAAACAACCTAGTGTATGTGTGTAAATATACTCAATCATTAATTATCAAATATGTTAGATATAATTTGACAAGCACTACATATGCATAAAAATTAGTATTGTCTCCAAATTCATCCTTTTCAAACTTCATTACCATTACTCAAAGAATAACAACAAAAAACATTACCAATATTTGAGCCATTTTCAAATTAGAAGAATAATGCCTGAATGTTCTTCATCTGTATGACAGCCTTCTGATCAATGTGTTTGTATATTCGTGATGGTCTTCCATTTTTCTGATGTGTATTTTATTAAAGTCTTCATTTTATTAAGGTCAGAGATCATGTATAATTTATGATGCTTGCCTGTACATAGGAAGGACAGATACTAGAAACAGTACTGATGACCATGTACTCAATAATCTACTAGTATAAGATGGAAAGAGTATAATATGTCTCATAGTTTTTGAATGACCTATTAAAGCCAATAATTTAAACCTAAGTTGTTAAAATGTAAAAGCACATTTTACCCAGAGAAAATAATAAAAATAAAATTCAATAGTTTTTATAAAAACTTTAAAGAGATTATAAGGTTTTAATTCCCAATGGGTTAAAAAGAAACATGAATATGGAAATAAGAGGTTACAAGATTAGTTTATTTAATGTATGACAGGATCTTTGTGATTTACCTTAGCTCATGATTTAATTAATTGACAACAAGGAGACAGGGTGGTTTTCTGCATCTAAAGACCAATTCAAACATATAAATGAAGATGTCAGAGTTAATGATCATTAGAACTAAGGAAAAAATTTTGTTTAGAATTCTATAAATTTCATTTATAAATGCTTCACAACTTGACAAGCAATGGAGAATGTCTTGAGAAATTATTGAAAGGTGAAGTGAGATTAACCTTGCCAATTCCTCATTCATCTTACATTAAAAATGTTGAGGCTGGGTTGGTGGCACACATCTGTAATCCTAGCAGCTCGGAAGCCAAGGCAGGAAGATGGTGAGTTCAAAGCCATTCTCAGCAATTTAGTGAGGCACTAAGCAACCCAGTAAGACCCTGTCTCTAATAAAATACAAAAGAGGGCTAGGGCTAGGGATGTGGCTCAGTGGTCAAATGTCCCTGAGTTCAATCTGCTGTACGGCCCCCCTCAAAACAAAAAGTATTGTTCTATTATATTCAAAGATTAATTTTTCACTGGGGTTATTTTTCATTTCAACCAATTAAATAGTATATCTTCATAAAGAACCAGAATTATGGCTCAAATATGATTCTTTTTGCTTGAACAGAAACACACACAAACACATACTACATATTAATAGTGCATTTGATTTCCAAGGTTTTGCAGTAGGAGTTGAGTATCCAAATATATTATTATATTTTGTGTATGTCTACCTCTTAATTGATATTATACAAAAGAATAAAGCTGCCCACAGATGCTACTAACTATTCATCAAATAACTGAGAATAATTTCATTTCTGATTTAATTTTAAATACACTGGTTGTAATGTTTGATAACAAAGAGAAAAACTGTAGTTTGGTGTCATTGTTGGTTTTCTTGGTCTGTTTAAAAATTTTTATAAAAATAAAGATTCAGATTAATTAAAACACTTTGTCCTCAATAACAAATACATGTAATAGCAAAATTATACACTAAAGGTAAAAATTGCTCAAATATTCTCACCTCAAACATTTAAAAAAGTAAACTCATTTATTGATGAATATCATACATATACAGAATACACAAATATATACATATATACATATCTATGCCATGTATACATACACACACATACATACATACACATACATACAATGATAATTAATGGATAGGAATACATTCCTCAAAAACTCTCTTATCCAAATATACATGTAAAGATTTTTTAATAATCACATATGTACTTGGTTACTTGGTTATTTATGCCATTATTGACTGTAATTTCACACCATGATTTTTTTGTGATAAAAAACAGCATATTTCTTGAGGGTTTGCTCTTTATTGCTAAGAATATGAGAATTTTCTTAATTAACAGAATGCTGTGATATATACTGCATGGTGTTATTATATTACACAGATACAAATAGATTTTGCAATAAAGTGTCTTCTCAAAGTCCATTAGTTTAAATCTATTACTACTTTCAAAAATATAATTAGTATTGATTGTAATAATTTAGTTAAAATTCTTTAATTTACCAAATTGGTTTTCAAAATACTCAAGTTTCTTAAACATGAAGTCCACTGCGTTACACTTTAGGTAATAATGTTAGACCTAACACTCCAGATGTTAGTAATATTTTTAGAGTTTTGTTGATAAAAATATATTATTTATCCCTTCATATTTTAAAATTAATTTGAAAGCATATATACTTTATTCATGTAGATAATGTAACCGACAAAAGCACACTGGATAAGAATTCTGGAATATCCACTTACACATTCAAGCAGCTATATAATCTGGGATAATTAGCCTTGCTGGATTTCAAATTTCTTTTACATACAGTGAGATGATTAGCCAGATTAAAAATCTTTTGGTCTAAATGGATTTCCAGTTTTCCCAGCACCATTTGTTGAAGATGCTATCCTTCCTCCATTGCATGCTTTTAGCCCCTTTATCAAAAATAAGATAGTTGTAGTTTTGTGGATTGGTTACTGTGTCCTCTATTCTGTACCATTGGTCCACCCGCCTGTTTTGGTACCAGTACCATGCTGTTTTAGTTACTATTGCTCTGTAGTATAGTTTGAAGTCTGGTATCGCTATACCGCCTGATTCACACTTCCTGCTTAGTATTGTTTTTGCTATTCTGGGTCTTTTATTATTCCATATGAATTTCCTGATTCTTTTATCGATTTCTACAAGATATGCTGTTGGGATTTTGATTGGCATTGCATTGAACTTATATAGGACTTTTGGTAATATCGCCATTTTGATGATGTTGGTTCTGCCTATCCATGAGCAGGGTATATTTTTCCATCTTCTAAGGTCTTCTTCTATGTCTTTCTTTAGGGTTCTGTAATTTTCATTGTATCTCTCGCCATGCACAAAAGTTAACTCAAAATGGATCAAGGAGCTTGATATTAAACCAGAGACATGGCATCTGATAGAAGAAAAAGTTGGTTATGATCTGCACGCTGTGGGATCGGGCTCCAAATTCCTCAATAGGACACCCATAGCGCTAGAGTTAACAAACAGAATCAACAAATGGGACTTACTCAAACTAAAAAGTTTTTTCTCAGCAAAAGAAACAATAAGAGAGATAAACAGGGAGCCTACATCCTGGGAACAAATCTTTACTCCACACACTTCAGATAGAGCCCTAATTACCAGAATATACAAAGAACTCAAAAAATTAGACAATAAGATAACAAATAACCCAATCAATAAATGGGCCAAGGACCTGAACAGACACTTCTCAGAGGAGGACATACAATCAATCAACAAGTACATGAAAAAATGCTCACCATCACTAGCAGTCAGAGAAATGCAAATCAAAACTACCCTAAGATACCATCTCACTCCAGTAAGACTGGCAGCCATTAGGAAGTCAAACAACAGTAAGTGCTGGAGAGGATGCGGGGAAAAGGGCACTCTTGTTCATTGCTGGTGGGACTGCAAATTGGTGCAGCCAATTTGGAAAGCAGTATGGAGATTTCTCGGAAAGCTGGGAATGGAACCGCCATTCGACCCAGCTATTCCCCTTCTCGGTCTATTCCCTAAAGCCCTAACAAGAGCATGCTACAGGGACACTGCTACATCGATGTTCATAGCAGCTCAATTCACGATAGCAAGACTGTGGAACCAGCCTAGATGCCCTTCAATAGATGAATGGATAAAAAAAATGTGGCATTTATATACTATGGAGTATTATTCTGCATTAAAAAATGACAAAATCATAGAGTTTGGAGGGAAATGGATGGCATTAGAGCAGATTATGCTAAGTGAAGCTAGTCAATCTTTAAAAAACAAATACCAAATGACTCCTTTGATATAAGGGGAGTAAACAAGGACAGGGTAGGGACGAAGAGCTTGAGAAGAAGATTTACATTAAACAGGGATAAGAGGTGGGAGGGAAAGGGAGTGAGAAGGGAAATTGCATGGAAATGGAAGGCGATCCTCAGGGTTTTACAAAATGTCATATAAGAGGAAAGGAGGGGTAAGACAAGATAATACAAATGGAAGAAAGGATGTACAGTAGAAGGGGTAGAGAGAGAAAAGGGGAGGGGAGGGGAGGGGAGGGGAGGGGAGGGGGGACAGTAGAGAATAGGACAGACAGCAGAATACATCAGACACTAGAAAGGCAATATGTCAATTAATGGAAGGGAAACTGGTGTGATACAGCAATCTGTATATGGGGTAAAAGTGGGAGTTCATAATCCACTTGAATCAAACCGTGTAATATGATGTATTAAGAACCATGTAGTGTTATGAACGACCAATAAAAAAAAATAAAAAAAAAAAAATAAAAAAAAAAAAATCTTTTGGTCTAGATTCTATTACATTGATATTTATTTATTAATATTGGAAAAATATCTAATGTGTTTATATGTATATAAAGTTGGACATATGTTTTTATACAGATTATTCTTGGTCTTGAGATACTAAAGAAAAAGTTACAATTTCAATTTAACTTACATATGTACATATTATATATCATTAGTCTATTTTCAAAATAATTTAAATAATTACAAAGGTATATCCAAAAACAATATGGTATTACTTCTTTCATATAAAATTGACTTAAGACATAAAAAGAAAATACTTTCTCACTTATGTGGACATTACTTTCCAATTCCATATTGCTTACATTTTGTAATTTACAATCAACTAAGACTTGCTAAGCCTTTTCAGGTTCAAACAACCACATATGGCAACTGAAACAAATTTGAAAAAAAGCAGTAACCATTATATCAACTATGATTAAAAGTAAAAATATAACCTTCTAAAATATCAAAGACATATATTACCAAACAAAACAAGATACATTTTGCATAAGCATGAATGATTCAATAGACAATGTTACATCCATCTATCTTGTTCAGCACATTAATTAAGACATGACATTTTGAAAATAATATCCAAGGCCATTATCTTTCACACTAGTAAATTTAGTATTGTACAATTTACCACATTCAATAATAAGAAGTTATATATTAAAATTAAAGACTGGATTCTAGAAATTCAGTTAATAATTGCATCAACTGATTAATTAGGCAAGATGCATTTACATTTGCATTAGTAATTTGAAATTAGGATTGTATTATGGTCTGAACATAGTGCTCAATAATAACTATAGAGTTTCAGTTTATAAAGTTAGTTTTATATGTAGAGAAAAGCTACACTATTATGAAAATATACATAATATTGATGATGGTTATAGCCAATAATAAAATAAATTACATAGCATAGTAATTAAAACAGCTTGGTCCTCTTTCATACAGATGGACAGAACCAGAGAACTGGAAAGATACTCAAATAATTATGTAAGTAAGTACATAAGTGGCATAAGTAGATTAGTGTGGAAATGTATTAAAAACTTTTATATATTAACAAATGTTTATAGCAACTTTTAAACTTTTAAAACTATCAGCCATTTGGAAAAAAATAACTGGATCTTTCTCTCTTCATAACATAGTAAAAACTTAATGTAGGGTCTGCCATATATTACTTTGAAACCTCTCTGCTTAATTTAATTTTACCATTTAATTTAAACATTATTTTCATTATAAAATATATATGTTCACTGTAAGAAGTAAAATAATATTGGTATTCATGAGGAAAATATAACTTCACTTCTCCCTACCCCAAAATGAATCAACCAGGAAAAAAAATGTAAATTGTGATATCATCATTAATTATACAGAGATTGTTTTTTCCCTAAAAATTGCATCATACTATTCATATTACTATGCAACTTGTCTTTTTCAACGTAATAGGAAATCCCTTCTAATAAAAAAAATACAATACAGTTTTAAGAACAGCCTCATAACATTCCTTAATATAAACATAGCCTAATATATTTACCTCATACTGGAATTATTGTCAGTTTTTTTGCTACTTCAAATGAGGCCACAATTGCTTCAGGTAACATCTTTGTACATATGCCCATTTATGTAGCAGTGTTTCTATTTCTTTAGGCAGAATACATAATAAAACCATTGTTGATAAGTCTATTTTTTTATAATTTCATAATTTTCAAGCATATATTCATTTTAAGAGAGTTTTGTTTTATTCCTGCTGAACAGCATAGGATGTAATTAAATTTTTTTATCTTAAACTATCTGATGAGAGAAAACTGATGTCTTGTTATGTTTAAATATTACGTAGTCCCAAAAACTCATGTGTGAGACAATGCAAGAAGGTTTATAGGTGGAAATTGGGTTACAAGAGCCTTAACCTAATCAGTTATTTAATACATTGGGAGGCAAGTCATTGGCAGGGGGCATGCCTTTGTTATATATTTTGTGAATTGAGCTTGGTCTCTCTTTGCCTCTGTGTTGTGATATTCTGACCACTTTCCTCTGCCACATTCTTCGGCCATGATGTTCTGCCTCACCTCAGGTCCCAAGGAGTGAAGTCAGCCACCTATAGAATAAGACCTCTGAAACTGTAAGCCCCAAATAAACTTTTCATCCTTAAATTTATTCTTCTCAGATCTTTTGGTCATAGCAGCAAAAAAGCCGACTGAAACATATTTCATCCTTTGATTTACATTTTTTGTCTAATATGGATGTAGGACAGCCTTAATATGGTTATTAAGCACTTACATTACTTCTTCTATAATCTTATAATGTTTGCTCATAGTTATCTTAAATGTATCATACAAATTTTCAGTAACTCTGATTAAAAGGGATGACAACACTTGGTCTAAAGCAAACATGGAAAATAATTCTTCAGGTGGTTTCAAGTCTGTTTTTCATTTTAAAATACTTTTTAAAATTTATCTAATAAAGCTTGCTCTCTTACATGATTAAAGCTTCTAATATTTAAAATCTTAAATACTTTATGTTTATATGTATATAGTTGGGTAGTATAGACAAACTGATGTGTACTTAGGATGATGACCTGATTATCAAGTTTTTAAAAGTCAAAATTATTAGAGTAACTTATTTAAACACAATTCATTTCCACTAAACTCACATATACATTCTCTTCATTATACATTATGTACTCATATTTACTTCATTTCATTTATAGACTTTCACCTCTCCCAGATCTGTGTACTCTGTACCAACACTACAATGTTTGTATTATATTAGCTTTATCTTGAGTATCAATATTTGATATGGAAAATCTTTATTTTTGTTTTTGTGTTTTGTTTTTTGCTTTTTAAAAAATTTCTTTCTTCCATATAGTTTTACAATCACTATTACAATATTTTGTAGAAACTTCCACATTCTATACTTGTAAAAATTGAGGTAGACTACTCAATTATTCTTTAGTAATTTTGTACTTTTCCATTGAGAACCTGTTATTTGCTAATTTTAAAATTAAAATTATAAGTACAGTATTTAAAAAAAAAATCTCAAATGAGCCCTTAAGTAGGCATGTCCATGGACTAAAGATGACAAGTATGCCAGAGAAACAACTAAAATCATCTCAATGATATTTCCCGAAAGCTGGTGAACACAAACTTCCATTCTCAGGGACTCTTAAAACCAAAAGTTGTAAAGTCACCCAAAGTTTGAGTCCAATATAAAACTTCACCATAAAGTCAGGACTGCATAAACCTCCATCACCAAAAAGATAAAATAAACATAGTGCCCTATTACCTGAATTTGTAAAGAAACCTTCCTGTCTTAAATTTGGAACTGAGCAAAGAGGGGAAAAACATCTTCACAAATTCATAATAATCCAGTCCTCTATTACATTTTTGGTTTAATTCCCAAATCTGGCTGATTAATACAACAGCAAGCAAGTAATTTAGTTTATATGGTTTCAGGAAATTTATAGTAAAGCTACTGTCTGACAGAAGCAAATACAAGTCTTGTCTAAAGAAATACACATTTGTCACAGTTCTTAAAGAATTTAATAGAGAGTTTCAAATAAGATGAGTAAACAACAACAAAACAACAAAAAATGTTAAACATACAAAGGCAAAATGATGAGTGTAGCCAGGAACAACATCGGCTGTTTAAGGAGCCTCATGGGAACTCTTGGTGGTAAAATTATAGAGTCTAAACATAAGTAATTTTATGTATTTTGAAAAGTGGTAGTTTGAAAAAACAAAAGGCCAGATTAAAAATAAATATAAGAAAGAACAATTTAAATACAAAATACAGCAGAATCTCAAAACTCAGTGGACCATTTAACAACATTGTAAACCATTGAAGAATTAGTATAGCTCAAAACAAAAATGAAGGAAGTGATCTAGATGAATGATTGACAGATAAGCTAAGTCACAAAGAAAAAAGTAATATTTAAATTTATATCTAATAAGTTTTCCATAAAGATCAAAGTGGGAAGGAATGAGAAATTTTCCCCCAAAAGATGAAAGACATCAACCCACATATTGAATAATCCATAAAACTAACTAGGATAAATAAAATGAAATTTAGATTTAGATAAATCATTGTAACACTGTTGATCACCAAAAAAAAAAAAAGATTTTTAAAATAATTTTTCTTCAAAAATACTGCCCTTAAATGAGCAGAGATTAGACTTCTGTTCACCTTCCAAGCACAGCAAAGGATGACAGAAGACACTGGAAGAATAGTTTTCTTCCATGAGATGAAAGAATAACTGCTAACTGAATTCTATAGATTAAGTTATTTTCAAATTTAAGGAAAAACAGTTTCAGCAACAAAAACTAGAGCAGTTTGGTAACAACACACCCTCTTTTAAGAAAAAAAATAAGTATTCTAATCAAATATAAATGGCTTCCACATGGAAATTCCAAGATTGAAACCAAAAAACATAAAAATTTGAAAAAATGTGAATAATAATAAAAAATAAAGCTAATCCTCCATTGATTAAATAAAACATTAATACTCTCCTCAAGTTGCAAAAGGAATAGAATTAATGTGCACAAAACATTATCCTTTGAAATGTAAAAAATAATTCCAAGTATGTGATGCCAGAGACCCACTTCCAGATTAAAACGCTAAATGACATAAATTCTTAACATACTAAATACCTGACAGCTCATCTGTAATGGAAATTGGCACACAAATTTAGAGCCACTGATTTAAACCATAGGGTTCATTAGATTCTTCAGGTTACAAGCTGTGTACCCTGGAAGAATCTAACAGTTTTTTAAAAAGTTTTGTTCTTAAGCTCCCTCTCTTAGTATATAGGTTGTTAGACTTCTGTCAGTCCTCTTGAAATGGATAGAGATGCTCTACATTTTAGAGATACATACGAGAGAACTGGCCTTGTGTACCAAAGGAAACTTGAAATCTTATAACTACTTTTTGTTTTATATGTCTAAAATATTTATATTTTAGAAGATTTCTGGGTGATAAACTATAAACATCCTAATATATTATCATCTGCTCTTAAGTTTCTGATATAAATTCAAAAAAGTCCAATCAGTTTGCACAATAGATTATGTCTTCAGACATTTATTTCCAGGCACTGAGGAGTCAACCAGTTTATTGAGCAAGGAAGTAATATAATTACAGCTATCCTTTTAGACAATTCTGGAAGTGGTCAACATTTTGTTTTGTAAGAGTATAAACCGCTTAACCACTGAAATTCAAGAGTAAATCTAAAAGAATGTACCATATCTTTCAAAATAAATTTTTTCTGCTTTCTCACACTTGTGTGATACATAGATCACATGTGCGCACACATTTTTATGAAGATCACTATTTTAGAGAAATACTTATTATTATCAGTACTGTTTCTTAATCAATTCTGCTGGTGATATTTTGTTGTCCTGGTTTCCATTTACTTTCATTAAGAATCTATTAGAACAAAGAGCTTTTTATTTTACATTGAATTAAAATCCATTTAAGTTGGATTTTCTCTAAAATTTACTAGTAAATTTAGTCTATATAAGAGTCACACAAATCTGAGTACACATTAGTGGAAAAACCAATGTTTTCTAATTTAATATAATAGTTTTTCTAAAAAAAAGAACTTATCACTAGTGTTAAATAAAGGACCATGAAAATCAAGAATGCTTAAAAACAGACATTTTTTCCCCACTACATATATAGATTGACCTCATGTATTTATATATAAAATAGTGTTTCTTAAAAGGAAAACTATCAAGAATGTAGCCCAGTATTCACAGTTTGATGAATCTGAAGCATGTACTTCCAATTGAGAGATACAATTACAAACAACAGTCTGCACAAAAGAAACAGAGAAAAACTGACTGAGGAGGCACAATAGAATTGAGTGTACCTTTCGAAACTGGAGCTGTAATCCAGTTTGTAAGAAAATAAAGAATGGAAGTATTGGCCTAAACGCCACTGAATCACAGAAGCCTAACACAATACAACACAAGTGACATCCTTTTCTCAAAGAGGAGCAAGGCTCATTGAGTCAGGCGATTCAATTACCCTCTCACCCTGAAAAGAACACCCCCTGTGCTGAGGTCCACTGGCAGAGCAGTGTGGGACAGCCTCCACTGTACACAGCCAGTAAATACCCAAAAAGCTGCAGGCTTCAAAGAACAAGAATCTTTGACCTTTTATGATTGCTCTGGTGATTCTCCAACAAAACAGTACTTACAATAGTTTCTTAAATGCCTGACAAAAGATTATATTTTCAATTAAATATCTTCAAATCTCTTATATTCATATGGAAATCTGTTTAAATAAATACCTAAGCACAATGCTTCATTAGGTAGTAAAGAATGTGGATAAATTAATGAAATGAAAAGAGGTTTTCCTAAAATAGACATGGTTCTGATCTTGTTTAAACATTTCAAAAACTCTTCAAAGAATATCATTATTCCCTCTTTGTTACTTGTCCTGTAAGTTTGTATAGATCTTGAATAAGTAAAGCAAATAATTCATCATAAGGTAACTGATTTTTCAAATATCTAGGGAAAAATTGGTTAGCACGATCTTCAAAGATCCACCATAATTCTCACATCACCAGGTCTGATATCAGGACAGTTAACTTGGAAACATTTTTAGTCAAAACATTTTAGGCCTCAAACTTTGGATATTTTTCTTCACTCCTTTTCTAATAAGATGGTTATAGAGTAAGATTTCATATATATTTCACAAAAAATGATTTGTTTCCATACATAAGATAAGTCTGTGATGATGAATATTTGGGACACCTGAAGTTTATAAAAGAGATCTCATCCCAGAATGCGTCTTCTAAATTATAAACCAAAAATAGAAAACTTATGATTTACTGCTATTTATAGGACTAAGTCTGATATGTTGAGCAGGTTGCTCAAATATTTTACAATATAATCCTATCCAATTGTCTTGTCTCTTTCCCACCATTCTTTCTCATGTAATTTAGGCCCTGTTCTACCAATGCTGATTTATTACATTTCCTCAAACCAGTTAGGAATTCATTTACAATCTAGCATTTCCACATGCTAAATACTTTTCCTGGGTTGCATGGATTGCATCACCAACCACCTTGAATTATAAGAAGTAATTTAGTGTTGTTGTTGTTGTTGTTTTTTAATGTGTGTGTCTTAACTTTTATAAACTTCTAAAAGAGTCACAGGGAGGACTCCTTGTTACCCAGAGGCCAGCACTATGCTTGGCAATTAGGAGATGTTCAATAAATAACATCAACAACAAAAAATGGAAATCACTTCTATAGTATTTACATATTGACTTAACAGGGAAATTACTGATTCTATGTCAACAAAATAATTCTTAAGTAATTACTACATTAGACACTTTTATATATAATTATTCAGTATATACACTACTTCATAATTCCATCATAATTGAAAATAAAGAAGTAAGAAATTTTCCCAGGGTTAATATTAAGGATTCATCTACAAATTCAACCCAGATGTCAAATCCTAATAAGTGTGACCCTGCAGATTAATGTCATGCCCCAACACCTAAGTAATAACTATCAATTCTTTTGAAATCCTAGCCATATAAATTTTTCTATCATTTCCCCCCTAAAATATTTGTTATAAATAATTGATATATAAAGAAATGATCTTTATATCTAAGAAGGTACCTAGTTGTTGAAGAAGGACTTTGTGGACCTTTACTGACATTTAGAATATTAGGGGTTATCCTTGTAAAAGGAATAGCTGTTAACTTTAGGGAGACTTTCTTCAGCATTTGCTCATTAGTTAAAGGATAAGACAGTTGGCCAAGAGCTCACAGTGCTCTTTTCACAAAGACAATAGGTACTATTAATTATTTAATCAATCAACCATTCACTCAGTGAGTAGAAACCAGGCTCAGCCTTCCATTGACTTAAAAAGATAGAAAGATTAAAATCTCCTTTATTCTATTACTGATTATAAAAGCCTATTTCCTTATGTTTTTTTTTCTTTTTAGTTTCAACTCTGTCTCTATTAATTATCCCAAATCTTAAACAAATTAACTGAATTTCAGTAAAAGGAAAAAGTCCATCCCTTAATGTACCTTAGTATGCCAACTTAAAACAAAAGCACATTTTAAAATAAAGATGTTTTACAAGTTTGAAATTTGTTTTGATGATCAATGACAATTCCTATCTGTAAGCATTCTGGAAGCTTAAACTAAAATCTATTCAATAAATGCCTTGCATGAAAAAAGGCTGGGGTTGTGGCTCAGCAATAGAGTACATGCCTAGCATGCGTGAGGCGCTGAGTTAGACACGCAGCACCACATATAAATAAATAAATACATACATACATACATACATACATAAAGGTATTGTATCCACCTACAACTAAAAAGAAATATATTTAAAAATATTTTTTGAAGCCCATTAATTTCAACTATTTTTAAGTCAAAAAGCAACAAATAGCATTTTCATAGCAAGTAAATCACAACTTGGAAGAGCTTAATTAATAAAGTGTGCCACATTTGCAAGTGGCTATAGGTATCATATTTTAATGTTACAACAAAATTTACTGTTTTGTGATTTGACCAATGTAATAAAAAAGATAAATATCAAATGCTGTTATTAATTTATTGTACCACAATAAATCTGAATTTACCTTGTTTGCAATACTTGTGATGAATGATTTAATATCCAGATGAGTTGGACAGCTCTTCTGACAGGGGGCATCTGCACATTTCAGGCATCTAGGGGGAAAAAAATAACTGTGTTAAGATAACTACAAAGCAACTGACAGAATCTTTAACATATTTTTTACCTATACTCATTCAGAGTTAATGCCTACTAAATATAAGTAAAATCATTCTACTTTTAGGTACAAAACTTTTTAGGCAGTAAGGTAAATCTATAGTGTCTGTATTTTACCTTTTGCACACCTCCTGAGCACCACTCTGGCTAATAACTGTTCACCTTCTCAGAGCCTTCTAGAACTAATGTGCATCATTCACTTACTCATTTCCTATGTCAATCTTATTTTGTTTCCTTACTACACTGACCATGATTAGAAGGAGTAGTTCTTTCTAATAAGGTTTGCATATCTGAACATCATAATTGTTATACAGATGCAAAGGTAAATTCCTTTTTTACCACCTACAATCTTTTCTTCCTCTTTTCTTCTCTTCCTCATTCTAGCCAGCTCACTCTCTTTCCTACATTTTTCTAACTTCTTTCAAGTTGCATCTCATTTACATAACAACTGGGTTATGCAGCACTTGCTTCCCAGACCCACCCCACCATCTTCTGATCCAAAGCATTTATTTCCCCAACTGCCTTTCCTTCAGATGAAGAAAACACTTCAAACAAGGTCATGCCCCCTTCTAGTGGCAGTCCACATCCAATTACAGGTCAATGATGGGGTTAGAGACCTAGACTCCTTCCCCCCAGATCCTGGTCTGCAGGATCTAAAGAAATCTTAGTGTCCAATCCCACTTCCTTCACTATTCTACAGATGTTGACTTTCAAATAAAGCTTCTGAATTCCAATCCTATATCAGAATATTAATTCTGGTGAAATGACCAGAGCTATGCTCAAACTTCAGAGCTCCCAAGAACCACCTCGGAAGCTTGATATACATCATGCATTCCACAGCATGGCTCTGTTGAGTCTCAGCTATTGGCCGGGGAATCTACATTTTGTCAAAAAGACCTGGAAGGTTATTCTGACAGATGTAGTTAGAACCATATTTTGAGAAGCATAACGCTATAATTACTTCTTGAGGACAACTAAAACCACTGGCTAGAACCATCCTTTATTTGTGTATTATGTGTATATTTACTCTTTCACTAACTCATTAATGAATTTTTAATGAAACCCTGTGCTTTAGTTTGAGTGTGTCCCCCAAGTGTTCATGTGTTGGGAGTTTGGTCCTCTCCACGTGATGGTGTTAGGTGATAGTGTGGAAACTTTTTAAGAAGGCTTAGGGGGAAATAATTAAGTCACTGAGAGCTCTGGTCTCAGAAAGAATTTATATAGTTCATGTGGAATCCTGATTAGTTCTTGCAAGAGTGTTATCATAAATTAGCAAGCATGGTCCCGTCCCAGTCTCCCTCTGGCTTTCTGTCTTGCCATGTGATCTCTCTTTCTCACATACATTTTCACTGTGATGCCACCCATATGAGACCTTACCAGAATTTCACTGTTTGGATGTTCAACTTCCCAAACTGTGAACTAAATAAACTTCCTTTTTTGTTATACATTACCTAATCTCAGATAGTTCTTTAGAGTAACAGAATATAGACTAATACATCCTGTATGGCAGACCCTGGGACGTAAAAATATAAAACTAATGAAAAGACCACCTTACTTCTGCTCTCATGGAACTTGAAGTTTGGAGAAAGTAGAAATAAATAAATAGATAGATAGATAGATAGATAGATAAATAAATAAATAAATTATATATATATATATATATATATATATATATAATTGCATTATATACTATAATCAACGTAAATCAGTGAAAAAGAGAATGCTAAAGGAAAACAGGAGACAAAATAATCCTAGAGGGAGTCAAGAAAAGCTTATTGAGAGTAATAATACATAAGTGAAAGCTAAAGGAATGAACAGACCTTGCAGTAACAAATGATGGCGCATCAGAGTGTAGGGTCACTCAAGAGAATGACTCAAAAATAGAAACAATATATGTCAGGGATTGAAAAGAAAAGAACACACCAGGGTAAGTGAACTAAAGGAAGTTAGTCTGACTTAAGCAAGAATGGTCTTAAAGAGAAATTAGGCTGCAGATATACAGCTTAAAAAATGGACAGCTGTCTCATGTTTCAGAAGACCACAATTCTCCAAGAACTTTCACTGAGAAAGAATCCTACATTACTCAGTGACAAAGGTGACTAGCTAGTTCATTATCTATCAACTTCCATGTGCAAAAACCTGGGTTCATTTTCTTCAAGAAAACAATACCATTCTCTGTCACTCTTTTGTGAGTAAGAGTCCTTTTCATTGTCTGAACCAATTTCTCAGTACCTAATTAATATCTTGTTTTTAAATCTGATCTCTTTCCTCTGGTTTGTGCCCTTAGCCTTCTCTCTAAATTAAATTTTACACAATGAGAACCAAAGCCTTTTCATAAGCAATTGTCCTCTCTGAAATGCAGTCATTAAACCTCTCCCCTATCATTTCTCTAAATGGCATTGTTAGATTCACATCTATCATTTAGCTGGATTCCTATCTACTCAAACTTACATTTTTTTTTTTTCCTGAAACACTGTCACTGAGCTCAAAAAAGAATTTCTCGAAAGTGTGATCCTCAGCATATATTGCAAAACAATGTAAAAAGAGGCATAGCCTATTTGGTCCATGATGTTGAATTGAAGTGATTCTTATGCGTGTTATTGTCATGTGGATAAATAGGTTAAGCATAAATCCATTGAAAGAATTTCCTATTAATGTAGTAATAACATGGCTAAAAATTTATCAAATAATGTGTTGTCTTAAGTATTTTTTTAAATTTATAAATCAGTCATTTTAACAGTTTAAAAAAATCTGCCACTACGCAAGAATAAAGATACAGACACTCACATGCACACAGACACACACATATACACACACAATGCTAGATAACATCATATAGATTCTGATTATCCCTAATGAAGTCACAAGTTTTTGCTTTTCTTTTTTCTAACACTCAACTTGAATAATAAGGCAATTAAAAAATAAACTTATAATGTCAGCAGGTATGAGTGAACTAAATTAATATGCAGCATATTTTTCTGTTCTTCAGAGAAATCTTAAATTCAACATAAACAGATTCACTTAACAGCACTGACAATGTAAGGATTTTTAGTTGTGGTTATTAAGCTTCTTTACCAAATAATTCTCCTTTTATTATTGAGCTAGTTCACAAATAACAGCTGTTGAAAATGTCAGATGTTAATGAGGCAGGGCAACGCAAACCTGAATTGTAGCATTCTTTTTTTCTTTGGTGCCATGAATATGCCAGAATGGGCAGACTCTGATAATAATACCATCTTGCAATTCTCTAAGCGCTCTGCAGACTAAAGTGCATCAGGCTGCCATTAATCCCACTTATCACTCTGACAGCTCAGTAATTACACTACTGCTATAGCCAGGTAGTCCTAATAAAATATCAACCACTGCACTGGAATGCATACTGGTGAGATGTTTTATTAAACTTGGGGGGGGTGATCATCAAGTGACATTATTGTTGACCTATTTTTCTATTTGACAATAAATTATCCTTTGACCATGCCATAATAGATATTACAGAGAGCATTTACTATACCAAATCAGAAAGGTACTGCATTACAATGATGTAGGCAAATGGTGTAAATAAAATAGCAGAAATGCATGTCAGAATGTTATTACCTAAATTGCTTTAAATGATTGATACCATGAAAAATCACAGACACAGTACTTAGGGGAATATGTCAACAATTATTGTAAACCACAGTTCTACATAAATTTTTCCTTGGAAGAATTATTTAAATTACACTTGTTTTTATCTTCAATCATTTAATTCCTCTTTTACCTTGCAAAGTTACTCTTTTATAATGCAATTTACTTTGAAATACATTGTTAGTCAAAAGTTCAGATAAACAATTATATAATATTTTAATCTCCAAGTAATTACACTTATACTAAGAGAAGTCTATTAGATTATTTTTAAAAATCAATGAAACATCTTAGATATTTTTACTACTGATAAACTTTTTCATTTCCATATTGTACAACTATAGATTTTATTAAAAGCAAAGTATATAATTCTTAATCAATGTTAATCTTTCATGATTCAACATGGCCATAAAAATATATGAAATCTTTAGCACAGCTACTTAAAGGACAAAAACTATTCAAGATATATGTATTCAAGATCTTTCTCTAGGGAGAGGGAATGATTCCTCTTCCCCAGTATCAGTGAGATTGGACAGTTTTACTCCATAGTATAACACTGAAACATATTATATTGAGTAATGAAATAAGCAACATTTCATTCTCAACACATCTGAGGACATATTCCTGCTTCTTTTATTGGCGAGCATCCACTGTATTTGGACCTGCAACCTATGCTTGTTAAAGAATTTAATACTCCATGAGTTTAAATGACTTAATTAATTTCTGAAACACCACCCACACACCCACACACCCACCCTACACACCCACATATACACACTAATCACACCTCACACACCCTCACTCATGTATCTAGATGGAAACCTTAAAAGTCATTTTGCACTGTACTGGTTTTGCTAGACATTGGTTTAATTGATTCAGCACTGTTTAATCCAAGTATGTATAATCTATATCAATCTACACATAACGGAATTGGGCAAGTTAGTGTTTAAATTTAAACAAATTTTATGGGTTCTTTTAGTTACACATAACATTAGGATTCATTCTGAAATAATTATAAAAGCTCACCACAATTGTGATGCCTTCACATTTTCGACAGCTGTTACATGATGCGCAATACACTTTGATCCTTTACAGGCCTTAGAGGGAACTGGGTGACAGTACTGACAGTTTTTATTATAGCTTTCCTACTACACAATAATCTTATTTTACCTGGACTATTTCCCCAGTAGTGTCATAAACTCTTTGATTTATATTGAGCATCCTTTCAGGCTTCATAGAAAAAGAACATTCTTTTTTGTAGTATATCCATACACTGTGTAAATTATCTTTTCAATTTTTGAAACACCTGTTGTATGCTTATCTGCATGTTAGTGAAGCCCCCTTAGGAAAGGTAACAAAAAGGTAATGTACATTAGTCAAAGATAGCTTAGAAGTAAGCTTTTCAGCTTTTTTTTTTTCCAAAACTGAAAAAAAGTCATATTTTGTGACTTATTTGCAGGCCATTTCAAAAATAATATAATTATAATAGTACTATTGATATGTAGATTTATATCTGATTCCTATTAAAGATGTAAAACAGAAAGTCAAACAGTTTAATCCATAAATAAGTTATTTACTGCTATGCAATTCTCAGTAACTATGAAAACATAACATTTATAAAAACATGTGAACTTATTAAAGGGCGTATGAATTAAGATCTGGGTTAGATTTTACTTTCTACAATGCTATAGGGTTTGTATATTTTTTCTTTTACTTTTTTTTTGTTTTTAGCAATGAGCATGGATAACACAAAATTTTTACAAATAAAATGCAAATGTTGATCATCAATTAAAATCATTTATCTTGTGTAATTTTTATCTTTTGCCTTGTTCATATGATTAATCTGGCAAAACCAAACCCATGGTGCTCCCATACACTTATTATCTCTCAAAACATTTTCCAAAGTCTTACAAAGGAGCTCATTAAGGGTTTTAGTAGAATGACCACAATGGAATCTATAGTCAGGGGCTGGTGGCTCACAAAGCAAACAGAATAAAGAGTCAGGTTCTCTCAAAGAAACAGAGTGGGTGACAGGACAGGTGCTGGAACACTCACTTAATTAAAACAACTATGAAGACAATAACTTGCCCTTAAAATTAAGGGACAGCATTCATCTATAATAAAATTTAGAAACAAGTTTTTCCATATTTTAGCATTCTGCATATAAAGGAGCAGTAGGAATAATTCAATTCAAAATTACTAAATAATAACTATATTCTAAATTGTGTACTGGTGAAGGGGAGGACTTAGTGAATCCTACTTAGATGAAGGTGATTTAAAAATATACTGAACTTCCTTCATGGAAAAGGCTTTCAATAGAGTTTTTTTTTACATAGTTTTAAAAAATCTCTGTAATTATAACAGTGATTGTGATTATTTCAGAGGCTGAAATAACACATTTGGAAAACAACAGTCAGATCTGGATTTTCTTCTTCCTTCAACTGCTGAGTTTCCTGTGTAGAGTCCTTGGAAGTTATCTAAGTTTTATTCCACAAAAGTGATGCCATTCTCCTTATTTTTTTCTTTTATTCTATTTATTTGTTTATCCTTTTTTTTTCAGGAGTTGGAAACCCTAATTTTACCACTGAGCTTCATCCCCAGTAGCTCCATGGTAAACAGGGGGTTTCAGGTTTTTCTTTTTTTTTTTTTTTTTTTTTGAGAAGGGTCTCCCTTATTTGCTGAGGCTGGCCTTGCTATTACAAACCTTCTACTTCTTTTCTGCAAGTCACTGGGATTACAGGGGTACACCACCATGCCAAGCTGTTTTTTTCTAAAGTAAAGCTCCTACACACCACACACACACACACACACACACACACACACACACACACACATCACATCACATCACATTTATCTTGACTTAAATTTAAATTTCTATTTGCTCACTTATCAAAATCTATGTGGATCACCCAAAGTAAAACGAAAATTTATTCGGCTCACTTTTTTTCAAAAAGTATTCTATACAATCCTGGTGATATTTTAGAGAGCCTGTATGATTGTGACAGTCTCCTACTTTAAGGGAGAATCTTGTCTGGGCCTTGTCTGTTTCATTCCTCCAGCTCCAGCCTTAACATCTGCCCCACACAAGAACCCTGCTTATATGTATTAGGACCCTGCAGTCACATCCAACATGTGCATATTCTAACAAGTGCTTCCCATTCTGGAAAAGCCATACTTCAAATAAGCTTCAGATTTAGCTCAGGTGTCTCTCCTGGAGCCTCCTGGCTGTCTTTGGTGGTATCATTATGATCTCTCCAAGTATCCTGTGAGTTCTTTATCAAAGTTATGATCAGACTGAACAGCAACAGCTACTTTACTTTTCTGGTATCTCTCCTACGTCTTCCTCCTGTGAGAAAATGATTGGTTCCTTTTGTCTTTGGGGTTAATCTTCTTGGGAATAGACTAATTTGAAATCAGATGAAAGAGATAGCCAGAAATTTTGCAATACTCTAGTTTCGGCTTTCAATGTTTGGAAGAATTATTCTTCTACTTGTTCTTCAAACTTATGTAAACCATATACTAGTATAATGAAAAAAGCTCTTTATTTCATTTAATAAATACACATGTAGGGTTACTCTACACTAGAACTGCTCTATGTGTTTTATAAATATTAACTCATTTAATCTTTATAATCATTCAATAGGTATAAATATTAACTCATATCTTTATCAATTATGAAAACTTCACAAATTACATACCATTGCTATTATGAGTTTTTTTAAATAAATATACTAAAGTAAAATTTTCCTTCCATGATTTAGGACTAAATATTTTATTACCAATTTTAATTCTGATGATCATTATAAAGTTAATTAAGTTCTACTAAATGTCCACGATTCCTAGTTTGCTCTACCATTTCTATTTAATTCTAAGATCCTCATAGTTTACTGTAATATCAGAGCTTGCCTCAGTTTGTGAAATCCATATGTAAGACTCTGATCCAGGTTTGACTTAATCTAAAGCCTGTAAATATAATTATTTACTTACCCAGTCATTCTCATAATTATAGACAGTGATGTCAGAGAACTTCAGAAAGTTTTCTATTATAATATACTAAAATCAGACATGTCACGCTCATAATTATAATATAGTAGAGATGGCTATTTTTAAAAATGATTTAAAAAAACTCCACATTTATTTAGGAGGAGCCAGCCAATAATACTTACATATCATGCTATTATTTGCAAAGTATTTTCTCATATGTAAATTACTTATATCAATCAATAAAATCAACATTTCCAGTAGAAATACTAGACAATACAAATCAAGGTAATTAGAAACCACGTATGCAAATCACAATATGGGCCAGTAGTCAAAATAAAAATTTATATTCAACATCTATAATCATGACTAACCTTAAACTATGTCCCTATATACAATGACTGTCCCTATACAATATATGTTGTGGCAAAACACTGATAAAACCAAACTTGTTCCCATCAAATCTGTTTTGCAAGTTACTGTCACTTCACACAAAGTTTTCTATGAAAATGATCAAGACATTATTTCTGTTCTTAGGAGTTTAATGTCTAAGAATCAATACTGACATGGCACTTAAAGAATATGGAGAAATTTCAGGAAATTAATGAATATGGGTGAAAACCAATAAGAATATAAATGTTTAATCTTCTCAATTTAATTCATATCTTAAGGTGGACCAAGGTTCCAGGCAATAGCACTGTTAGAAAATGAACTAATATGAAGATGAGCTGATCATTAACAGAAGATTCTTGAAAAAATTAGCCTAGAAGCTAAAGAACACAATGTGCAGAGATAATATCTTGAACACAGTCATTAAAACTAGCTGCCTAGAGCTTAATATGATTTAAACTATAAAAACAGAAAAATAATAAGCTACAGGCAAATAACATATATTTTTGTAAAAATGGAAAATTCCATCAACTGTGCTCCTTACGAAATGTATTAGAACACTGACAGTGCTGTCACAGAATGTCACATGCTCCATTAAATTTAAGAAAGCTGAATGAAGAATTTGAGTGAAGGTAATATGACTTAAATGTGTTTGTGATGCACAGAATCTTAACACATCATTTCTTTTGTCCCTTCTTTTCTTTCTTCCTTTCTTCAATCAAAAAATAGTCTCATAATTTTCTGGAGAATTTACTAGGAGATGGATATACTAAAATGAATAAAATGCAGATTTGTTCCTTAAGAAGCTCACAGTGGATGATTCAGAAAAACAAATGCTTATCCTCAGATGATGTGGAGGTATGATAATGGAGAGATGGAGATTCAGAATATACATACTTGCCACAAGTTTGGAATTGCACTCCTCTGTTCATTCCTCTATTTTCAGTGACTAGAATAATTTTAAAGGCAAGCTTACTTTTCAATATAACTTGTTGAGTGAATGACAAGGTATGAATTTGTTCCTTCATGGTATGTGTGTGCAGACACAGGTCTGTGTGTCTTCTGAGGGCGAGGTAGTATATGGCTTAAGGAAGATATAGCATTTGAGGAACTAGAAGCATTTGTTACAATCCTACTGAAAGTGGCACAGGACAGTTCTCTGGGTAGCCTCAGGCCAACCTACTTGTCCTCTATTTCTTAATTTGTAGCATGTGTGTGGATGCAACATCCTGAGATAAGAAGGGATTATTGGAATAACATAATCTCTGATACAGTCTTTTCTAGAAACAGGATGCCCTCAGTGCTTTAGCCCAGTGAGTCCTGCCACCCTATGGCATAAAACCCAGGGGCCTGCCTTCCAGTGAAGCCTCAGCAGTGGTGAGGAAAGCACACACGCACAGTCAAGCACCATCTGCCTCTGGCAGCCCTCCTGAGTCTTAAGGGACCAGCTGGCAATGCATTCTGGGCTTCTGTTGCCCTGTAGTGCATGTCTGCAAGTAATAAACTTGTTGCATATAAGTAAGTTCTGTCTCACTGAACTCAGGCATGCTGGTAACCAGTGCACAGGAAACCTGATTCAGAGAGCTCTCACCCAAATACTTTTAACTCACTCCCATTATCAGTGGATCATTTCTTATTCCAACTGATCTCTCTGTTTTATCCATACACCATTCATTAGATGCCTACCACAACACAATATCATATGAGGAAGTATAGTTTAATGGATTCTGGATTTAAATCCAGCATTAGCACTAGCTTTGTATTCTTGGGAAAGTTATTTATATCTTATAGGCTCTAGTTTTCCCATCTAACTTATTAATTATAGTCTAGACATTAAATTACAGGGGGATTAAATAAATAATACATGTGAAACATTTGAACAGTGCCTGCCATACAGAAACAGCTCAATAGTATAAGTCTTTGATACATATCATTTATACTATCATTATTATCTAGAAACAATGAAGAATACAATGCAGAAAATATTCTTCAATAGCAACTGGGAAGCACAGTGTCATGCTGAAAACTATAAGACAATACTACTACATAAATTACTGTGAAAAAATTAAATAATTAAATAATTATGACAACTACCAACAATGCCATGTTTACAATAGCTTCTCAATAAATGCTATCTAGAAACTATGATGAATAATATCTTAACCTTCAAAATCAATTGGAGAAGACTTGAAGAATATAGAAATTTACAAATATCATTTTGAAAAAAATGAAATATGTAACTATGAGAGATCACAAGGAATAAAAAAAATTAAGGGCTATATACATTCAAAGGTTAATAACAAAAGAGTAGCCATCCCACAAAACCAAACATGAAGTGATCCCTATAGACACTCTGCTACCCTGGACCAGTTATATTAAGCAATGACTTGGCAAACATTATCTTATTTCTCCAAGTGACCTCTTTTTTAGCTCGTTATTCATGACTATGATGCGCTGCTTAAGTAACCAATTCTATGTTTGGGTAGTGTAGGCAAACTCATATGTCAACAATGAAAAGATGTATTGAAGCCAAGGGTGCTGGGAGTGGGCAGAGCAGCAAATGAATATCCCTTTGTAAAGGAAAGCTCTCTAATGGAGATCCAAGTTTTTTTGCTTCCTTTATTCTCCACATATAAAATGGATATTTTTCAATGCATAAATACATTTCATATGAGGAGACAATATCTAAGTTTTCTATTTAATTAAATAGAAAAAGAACATGAAGTATTTAAAATAATTTAGAGAATATTTTTTATGTACTCCCTTTTTATTCAAGCTGTGAAATTTCTCACCTGCTCCCTTCTTGATATTTTCTCTAAGTGAACTTTTCAGAACAATCCCATGG
Source organism: Urocitellus parryii (assembly GCF_045843805.1). Taxonomy (NCBI): domain Eukaryota; kingdom Metazoa; phylum Chordata; class Mammalia; order Rodentia; family Sciuridae; genus Urocitellus; species Urocitellus parryii. The sequence continues at coordinate 77,702,046 of NC_135541.1, forward strand.
AGAGGAAATTGCTTTGCAAGCTAGGAAGATATTAATCTGTTCTCCCAGCATAGTGGGTGCATAAATCCTCTTTTATTGAAGAGATGTTGTTAAAGTTCTATATATAAGACGACAGTACAGTATTGATTCTGGCAATGCTAATACAAAAGCAGTATTTTTAGTTAAACATGCTATACTCTTTCAATTTTCCTGCCTTTACTCTTGCTTTTCCCCCAATATAAAATGTGCAGCTCCTCACTCACACTTCCCATCTGGCAAGTTCCTGGATATCCTTCAAGATGCAGCATTAAGTGTCATCTCCTGTAGGAGGCTTCCTCAACCACCACACATCTCTTAAAGTTTATTCATTTCCTTCTCTGTGTGCTTACATTTTTAAAAATATAATACCATCAATTTTAAGCCGTGTCCTCAATTACCCTGATAGTTCCCAGAAAGGCATTCATTCATTCATTCATTTATTCATTCATCAAACATTGTTTGAGTACCTATTGAGTTCAATGACCTGAGAAAATCATTGGAAGTAAAATAGACACACAGATACTTTCTGTAGTTTAGGGCTATACGAATGAATAAACAAAGATTTCACTGTAGACTAAGACAAAGTTGTAGCAGAGATCTATGGGATTAAAGGATCAGGGATGTCTTCTTGCCATTTCATGGATGAACAGGAGTTACCCAAAGAGAAGAGAGCAGTGGAGGAGTCAGAGAAATGTGATAATGCCATCAGGAGGCAGGAGGCTCAGAATGTTGGTGGCATAGAAAGTCAGCACTGGTGACTGAAGGAGGATTTGAGGGTTAGAGTGGCTGACCATGGCAGGGAGGTCATGGAAGCCGTCTTGGGTTGTCAGCAGCTAGCCATTCCAGGTGCTCATGAAATGCTTGTTAAATAACTGACCTAATGATAATAATAACAATAATAATAATAATAACAACAACAACTGTGTATTTGCATAGTTTTTAAGGGTCTGAATTATTCCTATCTTGGGAAAATAAAAAAATTTAGATGGCAATTTTACTTCCCATTATTACAAAAAGGAATATTTTTCTTTGTGAAGTTATTCTCATTTTCATATATTTAAAAGTAATTTTAGAGCTATCATTCAGTATTAAATATAGTAGGTAAAGTATTTATGATGCAACTAACTAGAAAAACAGGCATCTTACACACATCTTCTTTCAGAAGTATTTCTAATATTCAGAAAGTTTCACTGTGCATCCAAGGGCATACAAATTGTACAGTCTTTCTAGGAAAGATCAAATTTTTCCACATAGTGTCACCAAATGAATGTCCCAAAGGCAGCCTAGAAATAACTCTTTCTTTCGTTTGTCCTGCCAAATTTCCAACATACACACTACCATACTTCCAGAGGATGGGAATGCCTGAAGACCCACTGACTAATTTACAGACATCTCCCAACACAAAGTGATTCTCTTAATTTTCCTCTCATTGGTTACAGGTTATTTCTCCATGGTTATTACTATCTCCATCCTTTCCTTCCAATCTACCTAACACAAAACTTAAGTATGTCCTGCTTAGAATATAATTGCCTTTATTTTCCCAAAGTGATAGCAGACCTCCAATTTATTTTAGGCAGCCCTAATATTTTCTAAAAACTGTCAAATTAAGTTCAGAATCCTGAAATACAACAGCAAACATAACACTATTATGGTTTTATCTAGAATGTCCCCCAAAAGTTTATATGTTGAAGGCTTGATCCCTAGTGTAGCACCCAGAGGCAGAGTTTTAGAGACATGATTGGATCATGAAGGCTCTGACCTCGTCAGTGGATAAATACATTGACATCTGAACAAACTGCTGGGAGGTGATGAAAACTGTAGGCAGATGAGGCATGATTGGAGGACATCAGTCACTGGGGCATATCCTTGATGACTATCTTGTCCTTGTCCCCATCTTTGCTTATTCTCCCTGCCTGCTGGCTACCATGAGCTTTGCATCTTTCTTCTGCCATGCCCCTCTGCCATGATGTTTTTGCCTCACCTCAGGTCACAAGCAATGGAGCTGGCTGACCATGTGTTAAGATGCTTGAAACTGTGAGCCAAAATGAACTTTTCCTACTTGTTATATAGGATATTTTGGAAACAGTGATGAAAAGCTAACACAAATACTATATCTCAAAAGTCAGATGGAGCTGGATTCAAATTCTGATTGTTCTTCTTATTGTGATAAGTTACAACTACTGTGTACCTCTCTTTTTTAAATTGTATAAGTGAGATTTATATTTCATACAGTTATTATGAAGACCAAGGCAGATTAAATATATGTAAAGTCTGGCAAAGTATAAATTAATAAATGTTCAATAAATATTAACCCAGCCTCATAAATATTTGCAAGAAATAAATTTTCTAATATTCCTGTCTAACAAAGAAAAAATTTTTTAAAAAATATTCTATTTTGCTTAAACAATGATTCTATTTGTTTAAGTCAATTTAATTACATATGTATATCCAGCACAGTGCCCAGCTAATGGTAGGGGCTATAAATATTAGATGAAAAAATTAATGTAGCTATAGTCTGATTTATCTTCCATTTACCGCCCCTATTGTAACCAATGTTTGTTTTAAACTCACAATACAAACTTCTTAACTTGTCTTTACCTTCTCCTCTTATTTTGTTCTATTTCTATCATTTTCTTCAGCTTTCTTATTTCTGGCAAAAAATATATGTAATCTAACTTCCAAATCTCCATCAGATCTGATCTATCCCTTTCTAACCTCTCCATTAAAAAAAAGAAGGGATCTTGAGTATCATATCTGATAATATACTCTTATTCCTACCTAGTTTCTCACACACAGTAGGAATTCAAATTTGTTGAACTGACTTGAATAACCTTGCCCACTAATTAAAATTGTTTCTACAGAGCAGTAGAGAAATATAACATATCCATTAAATTTTTATGATTTAGTAATTTGGTTACTTTGATTTTTGCTAGGGAATGTAAAAGGAAGATTTAAAAATCAAACAAAGAATTAAGATTCTCAATGTTCATCCAAACACCTCTTCTGAATCTTATTTCTCACTGAAAATAAAGCTTCATACCAGCCTAATTATCATGTATTTATTGTGTGTGAAAACATCCTCAAGGATTTTCCTTTTTTTCCAGTCAGTTCATAATTGTTTGTACTAATAGCTACTACATATTTTATTAATTCAGAATGAACTTAAATAGAATATCATTACTGCATTCAAAAAATAATAATTGAACACTGATGATAGAAGGCAAGCATAAGAGAGGAAAGGAGAATAAGAAACTGGACAAAAGGAGGGGCAGGGCCTAGCAAGAAAGAAAAAGGAACAAAAAGAATTGAATAAAAGGAAAAGGAACTGATGAAGGGTTACATGTGAAACAAAGGTAAGAGTGAGAAAGTTAAGAAGAGCACAGAAAAAATAAAGGAGAGAAAAACAAAAAGAGAAAACTAAAGAACAGAGAGAAATAAAAATTGTAGATGAATGAGGTATTTATTTTACACTTAGTATATAAAATTCTAGCATTAGGAAATTAAAATATGATATAAGGTGAAGCAACTCAGTCTTTCCAAGACAGAATTTTAAAATATTTTCCCCATTTCCTATCCAGAAATTCTTGTACAATTCCAAAGCACTTAAAAGATTTTGATTTAGATTACAACAATCTATTTGGGTTCAGTGCAAAAGTGACATTACATATGCATTACATGTTCAAGTTAATAATAGTGAATACTCCTTAGCATTTGCCATTCAATTCCAAGCCAGAGAATAAATTTTAAATTTATTGCATTATACAAAGTTATCTGTCCAATTTTAAGTTTTTATATTTTATGTACAAAGAGGTATACTAGTTCTATTCATTATTCACTTATACTTCACAATAATTTTTATTCTAATAATAAGATATTTTGCTAAGTATAAATATTTATACTTTATTTTGATCTATATGGCTGTTTATAAGTAGATTTCTCTTATTTTTGTATCTTATCTACTACTTCAGATTTATTATATAGTTTTCTCCTTCTTATAGACTGAAAATACTCTGAAATCAATATTAATTTTAATATATAATATCTATCTTTAAGCAGTGCTCAATAGCTTACCCATTGAACAAATGCTTATTAAATGAATTAAATACTGCGATGTTACAACTTAAGCATACTTTGATTAATTTCTAAATGAATTAACCTTCTCACATATTTGACACATTTATATGTGCTTCTTCTGTTCTAATCCAACTCCTACTACCAAGCTAATCTTCCTTAAATATTTATTTTTTAATCATATTCTACTGTTCCAAAACACCAAGAGAACCTATATTTTTCAAAGCTCTAAAGCTAAATGTCTTAACTTCATATAGTCATAGAAAGTTTTAATGTTCTCCAACACCTTCATCCAAATGAGATTGAAATTCTTTACTTTTAGTTTCAACTACACATCACCATCATAAACTTGCTGTAGGAGTTATCCATACAGTTTGTGGGTAAGAATACCTTTATACCTATTATTTCTTTGCATAGGTATTTAACATATATCAACAAAATGTTTTCATTTCCACTTGAATACATTTCTATGTATTCTGCAGCTATGAGATAACGCTGCAGACAGGTTGTTAGACCATTGTACTTACTGGCCATGAAAATGAAGAATATTGGAACAATTCAGTTGCAAGCTCAGAGCACATAGAACCAGTGATGGAAGACAGAAACTGTGGCAGTCAAGGCTGTCTTCACTACAGAAATGGTAAATTCTATCTCTATTCAACAGTTTACAACTCCCAAGTGGGCAGGGACATCAGAAAGGAGTAGTTTCTGATGAAGTGGTACTGGCAACTCATCAGAAGACCAAAGCCAAATGAACCTACAGCACACCAGCAGGAGAATCCATCTGACCCACAGATAATAAATAAAGCATGCACATTGTTTGAGCAATAAAGCATGCACATTGTTCTAAACCAATGGGTTGAAGGTAGTTTGTTATGAAATTGTTAATTAATAGGAAAATCATATCTAGAAGTATACTATTATTATAAAAAACCTATACTACTATAAGAAAAAATATTTGGCACTATCTCTAGGATTAAGCAGTGGCCAGAGGTTAATAATTGTTACAAAATCTAAAACTACAGCAAGTAAGATAGAATAAGGCAGTAAATCTTCCCTCCTCTGTAGATTGGAATTAAAGCAGTGAGAGAAGAGCTGGTCAGAGAAGTGGGTAACAGAATGCATTAAGACATGGTACTGGACAGTCAGAAATTTGCAGCAACTTAGAATTTCTGGTTACTGGAACAAAAAACAGGACAGAAAACATTCCTTAATCTTGAGCCCCAACCAGGGTGGGTTTGGGGTAGGAGTAACAAAAGGATAAAGACGATAAAAGGATAAAATAATGTTGACAAGTTTACTTTAGAAACAGCTCCTAGAAAAGAAAGTCAGACTGAGTTAAGCCAGGGCAGGAAGTACAAAGCCACTTGCTAAGTGAGACACACACAACTTATCCCAAATTACTGACAGAAAAATGTGTCATTTTGTAGAGACCATGCTTTAGCCCGCTTTCCTAGAAAGACATAAATCTATAACTTCATCTCACCTACAGACAGCAGCAAATATTATTTTAAGGACACTTTTGAAATGGGCTGAGTAACTTATGTAGTAGGAACATTGTTCACTGATAGTCCCCACTCCCCATGTCACTGGCAAGCAATCAAATGGAGTGGAAGACAAAGTGTACACTTTCAGGGAGTGGGTCATCTGGGGTTATCTGGGGAGCAGCAAGTGCCCCAGTTGCCTTCCACATATGCTTATTCCCTGCGTATAGTTCACAGCTACCTGTAAACCAGTGGCCAGAAGAAGTTGTGCATGCTGCAGAAGAAGCCCACAGATACACACACCCCAGAAATTAGTTACCACTAAGTGGGCCTAGCAGTGACCCTCCAAAGCATGCACCCCAGCTGGAGGACATCAACCTGCAACTTTACCATAGGATGGCCAGCACCAGTGCCATGGGCCACTATGCCACTGTTGTGGACCACTACAACCAACATACCCCAATCTACATAGGTGAGCTCACACCTGTTTTGAAATCTTTGGGTGTACAAAGCATGTCTGCATGCGGGCACTCAAAACTGCAGTCCCAACAAGGGAGACACCAGTCCACTAGGCTACAGACAAACATGAAATGTTTCCTTTACCCTCCAGAAAGCTATTAGATATCTGGACACACCAAAGAACAAAGACAATCTTTTAGGTTTGGGTCAGGGGTGGATTAAACAAGGTCTGCAGGCATAAATACCATGATATCGGTTCTGTGCAGTTTTTGAAGCCAAAAACTAAACTAGATGGGGAGGTGGAGTGAATCTTGATATACAGCTTCCCAACATAGCAGGGGACAACTATGGTTGCTACTTCCATGTCCAGAAACCTGGAGGTCAAGTAGAGGAAGTGTAGGTTTTTTCTAAGCATCTAAGTGCAGAGAACAAATTGGAATTCAAGTGTGAACATTCCAGAAGAAATCTCTGCATCTTGAATAGCTCAGCAAGGAATAATGTAAGGTCAGTGTTTTGTTTCACTATTATCTTCTATGTTGATTTGACAGAATTATCCCCATTATTTGGTATTGCATTCCTTAATCCAAATGTATGTAATGTTTTAATGTATGAATTGGATTTAGTCTATCTATATTTTTCTCTTCTTGTTCATTTGTGCACTCTCTCTTCTTTTGTTTCTCTTCATCTTCTTGCACTATTTGCTTCTGTCCCTCCCATTTCCACTTATCCTTTATTTTTTTCTCTTTATCACTTACATGCAGAATATAGTTTAACAGTAATTTTACATTTTCAATACCTAATTTCTCAGTATATACTAGAGCATTACTCTTCTTTTTTTCCTTTTTGATTAGTGGACTTGTGAAGAATATTTTCTATAAGTTTTTAAAGGGTTTTTAGTATGTAGATTTGCTATGAAGTGGTTGCAGTTACTGGGAATTATTTTCTCTCAAAATGATGCTAGTAACTGAACAAAGCATCATGATTACCTTGAGTGGGAGTTTTAACAAATATACCTATGGACAAGGGCACATAATAAAGAAAAGCAGCTCATTTAAAAGTCCCTTTTACAATAGTGGAAGAGATATTCACCCAAACAGATATGCAAATATTAACAAAGAAATACAGGAAACATAATAAAACAAGGTAATAAGATGCCCCTAAAGTTTATATCACTCTAACAAATGATCCCATAGACATCAAAGTAACCAAAATTCCATATAAAGAATTTAAAATGTTGATTGTTAAAATGACCAATGACCAAAAAGAAGATCTAAGAAATGAAATTAAGGGAGAAAATACAGGATAAAAAAAGAACATTTCAATAAAGAGATAGAAATGCAGAGAAAGAAATTCTAGAAGTGAAAAAATAAGTTAATCAAATGAAAACCTGCTGAAAATCACACTAATAGAATAGATCAAGTAGAAGACATAATTTCAGGACTTTAAAACAAAGTATATGAATATGAACACTCAGGCAGCAATAAAATAAATAGCAAACTATGATCAGAATACTCAGGAACTCCTAGACAACATTAATATAACATAAGTCTCTTTGTTACTGCAGAAGGAGAAAAGATAACAGGACAATAGCACTGATAAACTATTTAGTGAAATAATAGAGTGAAATAAAATCATAAAATTTTGCAAACCTGAGGAATAAGATGTAAATTCAGATATTGGAGGCATTTAGAACCCCAAATATACAAAACCAGACAAAACGCCAAAAATCCAGAATAATGAATTTTAAAATCTGCAAGAGAGAAATGCCAGGTCATTTATAAAATCAAATCCATCAGAATAGTAGTGAATTTCTCACAAGAAACCCTAAAATCCAGGAGAGCTTGTAAATATGAACGTAAAGAATTTTAAAAAAAGATACACCAGCCATAATTGCTATATCTTGTAAAAATATCCTTCAGCCTTGAAGAATAAAAAGTTTTCAAAGTAAGCATAAACCAAAGAAATTCATGACCACTAAATCAGCATTTCCAAGGATACATAAATAAATCCTATGAGAGAAGAAGAAAGAAATAACAAAGAGCAATCGTTAGAAAAGTAGATAAGCAAATAAGAATTAAAGTCAAGTCAAATACTATAAATAAAAACAAAATGTCATGAAGCAATACATTTCTCTCTATAATAATAATGCTAAATGTAAGTAGTCTCAATTCTCCAATTAAAAGATACAGACTGGCAAATCATATTAAAAAACAAGATCCAACTGTACGTTGCCTAAAAGAAACAAAGACATCCATAGGCTGAAAGACAAAGAAAGTCACTACATATTAGGAAAGGGATCAATCCAACAAGAAGATATAATGATTCTAAATATTTATGCCTTGAATGTCAGCACACCTAATTTCACATGTCAATTACTATTTGATATAAAGGCTCAGAAAGACCCAAATACAAAAATAGTGAATTATTTCAAATACCTCTAATCTGTAATAGAAAAGTCATTCAGATAAAATCATCAAAGACTCTACAGAGATAAAACACTGTACAGATCAAGTGGACTTAGCTGATATCTACAGAATATTTCATAAAAGAGCAGCTGAATTAAAATTATTTTTCAGCTGCCTATGAATCTTGCTCCAATACAAGTTAAAGTTTAGCCACAAGGAAAGTCTTAGCAAACACAAAAAGACGAAATAATTCCTTGCATCATCATACCACTTTGGAATAAAAATCAAGAATATTTAGAAAAACTACAGAAACTACAAAAACATATGGAGATTGAATACATACTTCTGAATGTATCATCAAAGAAGGGAAGGAATCTAAAAATTTTTATAATTAAAGAATGCATATACAACCTACAAAACATACAGGATACAATGAAGGCAGAGCCATGAAGAACAACATAAAAAAATCAGAAAACTTTCAAGTAACAGAAAGATGCATGTCAATGTCTTATAAAAACATGAATAAAAACAGTGTTAAACATAGTGGAAGAAAAGGTATCCATAAAGATCAGAGCTGAAATTAATGAGAGAATACAGATATACAAATGATCAATGAGGCAGAGTTGGTTCTTTGAAAAGAACAAGACTGACAAACCCTTAGCCAAACAATCTAAAAGAGAGGATAGATGAAAATTGATTAACTTAGAGATAAAAAGAGAGATATCATAACAGACATAACTGAAACCCATAGGGTAATTTGGGATTATTTTAAAAATCTACATTACAATAAATTGGAAAGTATAGGGAAAATATGAAGTAGGTATTACATCAAAAACATCAGTAATACATTCACAAATCAACAAACAGAATATACTATATAAGTAGAATCAAGGACAAAACCCACATGAAAATTTCATTAAAAACAGAAAAACCCTTTGACAAAATCGAACACAACTTCAAGATAAAAACCCGGAAAAAACTAGGGATAGAAGGAACTTCCTTCAACTTAATAAAGGTTACTGAACCCAAAGTCAACATCATATTGAACAGGGAAAAACTGAAAATATTTTCTCTAAATCAGGAACAAGACAAGGATTTCCACTTTCACCACTCCTATTCAATACAGGGCTTGAAGTTTAAGCCAGAGCCATTAGGCAAATAAAACAAAAGATTTATAAATAGAAAAGGAAGAAGTCAAGCTATTTATACTTGCAGATGATATAAGACTCTATTTAGAAAACCCTAAATTCTCTGCCAGAAAATTTCTGGATCAGATAAAACCAAAAATTCAACTAAGTAGCAGGATACAATATCAACATAAGAAAATCAATAGTTTGTCTATATAAAATGACCCAATAGGAAAGAAATCAGGAAAACAATTCCATTCACAAAATCCTAAAAAAAGGAAAGAAAAGAAATAAATCAAACTACAGAGGTGAAAGACCTCAACTAGTGAAATTACAGAACACTGGGAAACAAAAGTGAGGAACACACTGGTAGATGAAATATCTCCCATATTCATGGATATAAATAATTCATATTATTAAAGTGACCATATTTCCAACAGCAATCTACAGATTGAATGCAATCCCCATCAAAATACCAATGGCATTCTTCACAAAACTAGAAAAGAAGTCCTAGTATTCATATGGAAAAACAAGACCAGAATAGACAAAACTATTCTGAGAAAAAAAAAAAGTCATTCTGTAGGCATCACAATATCTGATTTCAAATTATACTATAGAGATATAGCATGAAAAACAGCATGGTATTGGCATGAAATCAGACATGTTAACAAATGGAATAGAAGACTCAAGACAAATCCACATAGATACACTCATCTGACTCTTTTTTTAGAATAATTGTAAAGATTCAGAGTGTAGCCACTATTTTTTAAATTCTTTTAAATTTTAATTTGTTACGTATGACAGCAGAATGCATTACAATTCATATTACACATATATAGCACAATTTTTCATATCTCTGATTGTACAAAAGTAGAGTCACACCATTTGTGTCTTCATACATGTATTTAGGGTAATGATTTTGAACTCATTCCACCATGTTTCCTACCCTCATCCCCCCTTCCTCCCCTTTGCTCTACCTACATCTATACTAATCCTCCCATGTTCCCCTCTCCAAACCCCATTATGAATCAGCATCCTTATATCAGAGAAAACATTTGGCATTTGTTTTTTTGGGATTGGCTAACTTCCCTTACCATTATATTCTCCAACTCAATCCAGTCACCTGCAAATGTCATGATTTTTTTCTCTTTTAATGCTGAATAGTATTCCATTGTGTGTATATACCACATTTTCTTTATCCATTCATCTACTAAATGTCATTTAGGCTGGTACTACAGTTTAACTATTGTGAATTGTGCTTCTATAAACACTGATGTGGCTGTGTCCCTGTAGTATGCTGTTTTTAAGTCTTGACAAAGGTGCCAATTTCTCACATTAGAGAAAAGATAGTTATTATAACAAATGGTGTTGGAAAACTGCATATCCGTAGGTTGAAGAATGAGACTAGATCTATCTCTCATCTACACAAAACTCAACTCAAAATAGATCAAAAACCTAAGATTAAAAACTAGAAATGAGAGAAAAAACTTTTCGGTAACTGTAAGAAAAAACAAGGAATCAGACACAGTGGCGCACACCTGGAATCCCAGCAGCTCTGGAGACTGAGGCAGCAGTGAGCTTAACGCCAGTCTCAAAAATTTATCGAGGTCCTAAAGTAACTCAACAAGACCCTGTCTCTAAATAAAATATAAAAAATGGCTGGGGATGTGGCTCATTAATTAAGCATCACTGAGTTCAATCCCTAGTATAATAAAGAAAAAGAAAAAGAAAATACTATGGAAAACACTCTAACATATCAGCACAGCAATGATATCCTGGACAGCACCGCTATAGCTTAGAAAATAAAACCAAGAATCAATAAATGGGATGGCATCAAATTAAAAAGCTTTTTCTGCACAGCAAAACAATTAATTAAATGAAGAGATAACATACAAAATGCAAAAAAATCTTTGCTAGCTTTTCTTCCAACAGAGAAGTAATATCCAGAATATACAAAGAACATCAAAAAAGTAACCCAGTAATAAGTGAGCAAATAAATTTTATAGACATTTTTCAAAACAAGAAGTACAAATAGCCAATAATTACATGAAAGAATGTTCAACATCCTTAGCAATTGAGGAAATGCACATCAAAACTGCACTGAGATTTCATCTCACTCTGATATAGAATGGCAATCATCAAGAATACAAATAAGAATAAATGCCAGCATTCGTTTTTATAGAGAAAAATGAACTCTTATACACAGATAGTGGGATTGGAAATTAGAAAATTAATATAGCCACTATGGAAATCAGTATAGAGATTCATCAAAAGACTGAGAATGGAATACCATATGACTGAACTATACCACCCCTTAGTATTTATCCAAAATAATTAGTCTGTATATTATAGAGATACATGCATATCCAAGCTTATAGCAGCATAATTGACAATAAACAAGTTATGGAACCATCCTATGTATCTTTCAACAGATGAAGGTATAAGTAAAATGTGGGATTTATACACAGTGGAGTTTTATTCAGCCATAAAGTAAACGAAATTATGTCACTTACAGAAAAATGGATTGAACTGGAGAGTATCATCTTAAAAAAAAAAAGACCCATACTCAAGTGACTCAAGGTCATATATTTTCTATAATCTGTAGAAGCAAGAGATTAAAAAATATATAAAAAGTATTTCATGAAAACACAAGAGAAGCCAGTAGAGTAGAGAAAGGGGATCAGGAGAGTGAGGAGAGAAGGAAAATGTGAGTTACTGGAGAATTACATTGAACAAATTATATTACTTGCATTTAAAATTTTCAACAATAGAACACAACATTCTGAACAATTATTATGCACTGCTAAAAAAGTTTTTAAAAGATGACAAATAAGCTGTTAGTAGGGACTAGTTAAAGTGATGCAATGATGATAGACACTAGAAAAAATGTTGATACATGTGTATATCAGTAAACATGGGGCAATTTCCTATGGAAATTCAACACCAGATAATATACCTAATAGATTTACGGACCTCATCAAGATAATTTTTTAGGCATTTTATTTTTTAGGCATTATATTATTACTGCATATTATAAGGTATGAAAAGTTAAAAAAAAATAAAGTATTTATTTATATGCAAGCAGATGTGCAAATTTTAGAGGGAACATAGAGAAGCCTGAGTCAGAAAAGTGTTTCTGAGTTGGAAAATAATATTTCAGATAATTTAGAGTCTCCCTAATTTCCCAACTGGTAGAAGATTTTTCAATGTAAAATGAAGCTTTAAGACTAAGATAAAATCAAAGATATTGATATAAGAACTTTTGCTAAGATTCTGGAAAAAATTCATGTTATATACAGCAGAAAAAAGACTGGAGTGGTATTGCTGGAAATCTTAATGGAGTGGTTAAGTGTATACAGAAAAACATTTCATGAAAACAAATGCAGTATAGCTGTTAAAGAAGAATAAGGCGTACTATAATCAGAACTGGGGAAAGCCCATAAGGTTTTACAGATACAGAAAGTTTCCTTGGTTAAGAGTCACAACCTGTAACAAAAGAGACTTAAATTTCTCCAAGTACAAAATGGCCTTTCGACCTCCAATTTTCTATAGGCAAGCAAAAATCTAAGAAAACTACACAGGTGCCAAATGATTTCTTTCTTCAGAAGTAACCAAGGCAAGCAATGGACTTTCTTAGTCATCACAGCTACCCAAGTCAAGAATCCTTTGGAAAAGTGGGCTGAGAAGTTAGGGAACAGAGGCAGGAATTACTTAAGAAAGACTCATTCATTACTCTTGCCCTTGAGGAACTTGGTAACATTTTACACCATGGTTGCAGAATTATCAGGAATCAATGATGACTAGTTATCTCCTGTTTTCCCCTGTTGTAGAGTTGCACCTGAGAATCTATGTCAGAACTTCAGGTAGTTTATGAGACACTGGCATTAACATGATGCTAGACCTAGATTAAACTTTTTGGCGACTGGGTTGGGAGTGAGCATATTTTACTTTTGTGAGAGAAAAGTATAAATGAGTCCAGGAGTGGTCTTTAATAGGTTTGTGACAAAATGTGTCCATTTCTTTACCCTGTGTCCATACCTTTGTCATATGACTTTGCATCTGATGTTGTTGACTATTTTGGCCATGAGAATGTGGCAGAAATGATGGTGTGCCAGTTCGGAACCTAGGCCTCAAGAGACCCTAAATGTTTCTGCATCCCCTCTTGAAGCACTCCCATTTTTATATGAACAATTCCAAACTAGCCTGATGGAAAATGAAAGATGAAAGGAAAGATAAGGTAGCTGTTAAAGTCAAAACTACCCCCAGACCATCATATAGGCAGCCAGTCCCAAAGATGTAAGAGTTTAACCAAAAGAAAGCAGAACAATCTACAATCTCAGCTCTCACAAGATGAATAAGTAAACTCACAAGTAATAATAGATGTTCACTTATTGTTTAAGCCAATGAGTTTTAGAATTGATTGTTATGTAGCAGCAGCTATCTGATACATGAAATGATCCTCAATAAATATCAAGTTCAGATTAAATAATAACTAGATTTTAACAAGGTCTAGAATTTATTTAAATAGTCTTCTTCTTAAATAGGGCCAAAATAGGATCATCATTTTAAGGTTTTCAATGAATTTTTTTCCTGCTAATACAACAAGGAAATGATATTTTGCATATTTAAAAGAAAATCCACTGTCACAATAGAAGAGTGCTGATTTTAACTTAAATATTCTGTGAATAAGTTTACAGTGGTTCAATTTAGCAAGAAAAAGAGCAATCCATTTCTTAGAATTTTGGAAAAATGATAATTATTCTCTTAAATGTAATCTTAAATATAATCTTCCTAATAATGGAACTCTCCTAATAAAGGAATTCTCTTTAAAGTTAAATAGCTCTAGATTTTTAGATTCCAGGAGTCATATTATCTACAATTTTCTAAAAGTTGTGTGCCTGTGTATCTATATTCAATACAATAATAAAACATTTCCTAATCATGATGTCATAGGTCTAAGACTCAGAATATATGGACTTTTGTCTTGAATATGCTTAGATAAAAATTTATTTCAGTGTTAGATGATCCTAAATACTCTTTTTATACAAGCATTGTCAGACATCACTATGCAGGCAAGAATTTCACACAAATCACTGATTGACAGCAAAAGAAATTCACTCATCCTTGTTATTGTCATTTTGGAAGATACATTAAGATCTGTGATGATAATGTAAAAATTTAAAGTATTCTTTCACATTTCAAACCTAGTCTTTTACTTTGTAATTCAAATAGTTGAACAGTTATTGTCAATGTGAAAATTGGAATAATTCAATTACAAAAACTAAATTTCTGCTACAAGAAGAATGCCCCCCAAATTTTTAAAATAAGTTAAAAACTGCTTTTTATGCATTGAGGACTTCCAAAATCACAAATAGTTATTTCAAAGTATATCTTTTCCTAATAAGGAAAAACTACATCACTATACCACATAAGAAAGGTTAAATTATAGCTCTTTTAAAAATAGCCAAATAAATTCCATGAAATACAATTTTAAAGTACAATAAATATTTGTCATATTCTAGCAATAAAAGAGATGTGAAGAAAATGACATTTATAATATTAAAAATTACATAATCACATAATCCCCTCAAAGTAAAAAAGAAAAATAAAGAGTATTACATTTTAAAAGTGAAAACTCAATTCAGTTTTTCATATGATATTACAAAAAGAAAAGCATTTACTAAGGTATAACTTATTAAAGGGCTTTCTATAGCTATTCATCTTTCTATTGACAGAATGTCCCAGATTCTTACAAACTACTTAGAAATTACTGATCATACTTTGATTTCCATTCAGTAGCAGTATTCTTCGGGAAGGAAAAGGATTTTTTGGAAGGAAAGAAGTACTATCTGGTATAATAATTTTCATTCCAAAAGAATACAAGAGCTAGATACAATTATACAAATTTTTCTAAAGCAACAGAAAAGCCATTTTCGACAAAGTTGTAATGGGATTTTTTTTTTTACTTTGAAAAGACGATTTTTAACATTTTTGAAGCACAGAATAATCTCTACTGTATATTTGAGTTATAAGAGGCTTTTTAACATATTCAGGGAAACATTTGTCTTTAAGTAATGTTAAGTTCATTTTAAATAATTATGAGACCATTTGTGAGCATTAAATCATTCCATTTTTAAATTAAATTTATTTTCTTTTGTCTAAACATTTTCCAAGCACCCAATATCTCAAAACTAGCTCTCACATTATATGGTGGAAAATATCTTAAAGTAAAAAATTAAGTTGATTTAGAAATATTTCATGATTATTAAATTGTTCATAATGTTTCAAAATGGAGCATATAATCTATTTATTCCTTATGTGGCAAGAGCTTAAAATATGAAAAAGTTATTTCTGTCCATCTATTGTAAAAGACACTGTGGCTAAGGAATAAACCACAAAATAGAAGATATTAGATGGAAGTCATATATTATCCTCCTTCTACTTTGGAGCTACAGTTTGGGCAAAAGTAAAACTTGTTAGGACACTGGAAAAAATATGTAAACAAATTAATGATAAAGATAATTTTGGCTATTGACAAATGTTGAGAAATAAATGAATAAGCAAAAATCATGGTGATTGATTTCTTACAGGATTGGGGACCCTTTGAGTAGCTAGGTGGTCAGGACTTTCCATGGGAGGCAATATTTAAACTGAGCCTGAGGGTTATTCAGAAGGCATCAGCTGAAAGATCAGGGATGAAGAGCATTTCAATAGGCAGCAGTGCAAATGCAAAGTCCAATGTCACTGAAATTTCAGTGTTGTATTTCCACAAGCTGCTGAGTTCAGAGATTACATGTCCTAATTGTTTAATCTGAAGAGTATCACCAATGTGACTTTACATCCCAACACTGGATTAATAAAATCTTTATTTAATGAAAACACAAACTTTATCACTAAATAGAACTTTAAAATATGAATATACCAATTTTAATAGCTATTAGGAAAAGATAACATGATTTCAGTTATATAAACAATGAAATGGCCAATGTAACTCCATATCATGTACAAACATAAGAATGGGAAGATATATTCCACGAATGTATAATATGTCAAAATACATTCTACTTTCATGTATAACTAAAAAGAACAAATAAAAAAAATAAAAATATTTTTTAAAATTTACATGCATTTTTTATTAGTACCAAAATTTTGCAAATTAGGATCTAAAAGAAAAAGAAAGCAAAACACTTGAATGTTTAACTCTGTACATGTAAATGAGGAAACATAGCCTGGAATACAAAGATAATTATAGTGTCTAACACTTTACATGAGAACAAACTGTCCTGAGTATCTAGAAAACCCATATTTGCAAGGATGCTACTTGATATTGGCTATGTATAGGCACGTCAGATAATCTAACAATCATTATACTCTTTTTTTCAAACATACAGGAGATGCCATAAAATATGAATTTGATATCCAAAAATCTCAATAGAAAAAAATATATTTACTGCACAAATCTCATCCAAATACTCTATTTCTTACATTCAATAGTACCTTAATGTTTCTTAAATGATTTTATAATACATAAAATACTATGTATCTTTGGTTGTTTCATTGAACTCTATAACTAAAATGTAGCTTTCTAGTGCCTTCATTATCTTTAATACAAACCACTCTTACAGGCTTTATTTTTCAAATATTTGAATAAAATTAAGTTTATTACAACAGGAAAGGCAGCAGAATACAATTTATGGCAGTATATAAAAAAGTGGATGTGTAAACGATGTGATTCTGCAATCTGTATACAGGGTAAAAATGGGAGTTCATAACCCACTTGAATCAAATATATAAAATATGATATGTCAAGAGCTTTGTAATGTTTTGAACAACTAATAATAAAAAAAAAGTTTTGTAATTAGATTTTTTGTAAGTTGTTTAACCTCTATGCTACTAGCTTTTGTAACAGTAAAATGGGAATGATAATAATATCTTATCTAACAGGACACTTAAGGATAATAAATGCAGAAGGCTTAGAACAGCTCCAGGCACACAGCAAAGAAATATGGATTTATATATACAGTTATTTAAATATATACTAGATCCTACAATATGTGTATATTTTGAATATATACATACATATATATATATATATATATATATATATATATATATAAAATCATGTAACTATTTGTAAAGATATAATGATGCAAACATACACACAAACACACATATAAAACAAAATGTTGTACGACCACTAGCTTGCCACCAAAGTTCATAAATTAGTGGTGATTTACACCACACCTGTTTCTAAACATTTTGAATATCACCACTGACTACTATTATTTTTTCAATATATTGCTGAATATGATTTTCTAATTTTATTTGAAATTTTATCAAATAGGTAAGTCAATTTTAATCTTCTTTTTGTGTTATCTTTGTCAGGTTTTAATATCTAGATTGTTTAAAGTATAAAGTTTTTCATTTTTCCCATATTATAGAAAATTTGATAATTAATTGATTATTAATTATAATTGATGATTATTATTTAAGATTGGTAAAGCTCACCTATTAAATAACAAAATTTATCTGAAATTAGTTCTTTTAATTTTTTCTTTTACTTTTTTTAAATTTACTTTTTTTTTTCCTCCTTCTTAATTCTTCCATTGTTACATGTCTGGTTATACTTCTAATTCACTGAACTCATATAATCTAGGCATGGGTCTGTTTTTAAAAATTTTGAGATTTCAAAATTTTACTGGTCTGGTATTCTATAAAGCTATACTTAATTTATCTGTATCTATGGATAGATCCCTTTATCAGTCCTAATGTTCTGAATAAATGCTTTAATCATTTATTTTTATCTATTTGTTTTGTTATATGTAAATAATTTACTTGCCTTGAGAAAGAACCAGTTCTTAGATTGAGTTATAATTATTTCTATTTTGGCTATCCTAATTTGCTGACATGTCCTCTTTTTTTACAGGTTCTCAAACACTCTTTTTAATTCTACTAGTTTTCACATTATAAATATCAGTGCAGTGTTAACTGGTGCATAAAAGTTTTCTTTACTTTTTCCCCTTTATGTCTTATAATATACATATACTGCCTATTCATTTTCTATTTGTTCTCTGTGTTTTGCCTAAAGGCACAAATTAGTATATTTTTCCCCTGGTCAGATAAAGTTGCATACTTTGACTATGATGCAATGAATATTCACATGTTAACTTTGTTCATTTCCTTACTCCATAACTACTCATTCTTCATTATGATAATCTGGGGTTTTACATGCAGATTATAATTCTTATGTTGCTATGGTTACTATATTATCTATTCTTTTAAGAATTCATATGTTGCTTTTACTTATACAAAAAGATATTTTAAACCCCATTCTTCATTTCACAATATATTCAATTCAGTTACAAAATAGTTTAAGGGTTTTTTTCTAATAGGTTATACAAATGATTTATTTTCTGAAATGTTAAATGTCCAAGATTATCTTTCTGTCACCACCATACATAATCATTTTGCCTCCACATAAAATTATCAAACCACAAGAGGCTTCCCTGAAAATTCTGTTGACAAAATTTCTATGTTGTTTTCAGATACATGGTTGTGAAAATGTTTAAAGCCAACTAATTATTTTCTTCACTCTTGGTAATCTTTGTTTCTTTATCCTACATCTCAGCAGAACCTTTCTTCATTGTGGTAGAATAATAACTTGACTAGACAATAGAAAAATAAAAAGAACCATTTCAAGTTTATATTCAGCTAAAGAAAATATTATATTACATCTTTGACTATTGTTTTGGTTCCATTCATTTCAGTTTGTCTTTGGAACACAGTTATTTCTGCCTCCTGATCTATATTACCTTTATCTACTTTTCTTTAACTCAAAGTATTTACCACATCCTTACATATTAATTACTATTTTTGCATGTCTATAATCTGTCTGCTTTCACAGGGTGTCAGCTTTCTGAGAGGAGGTACAATGTTTGCTTTGTTCATTACTGTATGTCCATACAACAGAATGATAGATAGCATAACTAGAATATAAATATTTTAAGTAAATTAGTTGAATTGCATATTAGGTCATTATTCCATCAATATTACTGAGTTTGTCTCACATAATTTTTTAAGTTTATCATTCTCATTTGTAGTTAGAGATGATCAAACTTCTCCTTCTCTTTACTATTCTTATTTTCCTTCAATCACAATTAAACTCATTACTGCCTCCAAGGTGGGGTTTATTGAATTGTTTCTGGATTCTCAACAGGACCCTTATCTCTTTCACTGTTTTATCCCAATTTATACTCTCCAACTTTTCCACAGAAGTCATGCTTTTCATGAACTGTGTTGACATATAAAATTCCATTTAGGTGTGAGCATGTCCATGTACTTATCGAAAAGGTTTTTTGTTTTTGTTTTTGTTTTTGTTTTCCCCCAGCTTGCAGCAGTGTATTAGAAACTAGCAGGCAGTGGATATAGGCTTTGCTCCAAGGGTTCATCTACTTTGCACAATCTGTGATTCTTTATTCTTGGGGCAATCATCCTAGGAATGTTCTGTAAATTATTTTCCCCAGGTTTTCTCTCCAGGTCTTCTAGGATTTTCAAATCTACATGTAAAAGGAGGAAAGATGTGGTGACCTGGGACTCTCTTGTTTGACCGAGATGTTCAGAAGAGTACAGAGGAACAGATACTAGATTTCATCATTAGCAAAACTGTAAACTGTGCAGAAGTAGGTAAAGTATGGAAGCATCCACCTCCCTTGCTGTTAGGCAATCTTTGCTTTATGGTGTAAATCTAAGGCACAACAAAAATATGAAACCTGGTTACAACTGTCTTATGGGAACTCTTTTTGATGTGTACTTATTATGTATTTCATCAGGACTTCATTAAATTATCTGTTAAACTTAGTTGTCATTGTTGTTATAAGGTTTGACATTTTTGGGTACCTTTTGAGAACTCATAAAGGCTGGCAAAAGCTACAGATACATGTTTTACTTAAAATAAGATTTCAGTTTTTGACAAATATTATATGCCATGAATGAAATTATCAAAGAAACTACATAAGATGTAGATATTCTTTATCATGATTAAAGTACCAATAAATTAAATTTTTATTTACTTAATCTGCATTTTTTTTTCTTCCCTGAGTATTCATTACTTGCCACCTACCAGCTGGCAGTGAAAATTTAAAACAACTGATTTTTTTCATGTAGATTATTTAAAACATTAAAATATTTTAAAATTAATACAGCACAGGTTTTTAAATGTTATATATGTATATTTTTCACTTAACATACAGAAAAAAATATTTAGTCATTAAATTACTGAGCTTTTGCTTAGGAGCAGCTCTAAATCTGTTACAAATAGTGCCAAAGATTTTTCAAACACCGAAGCTCTAATTTCTCTTTTTTTTTGAACATCTATTGAATGTTCACCGACTAACATGCGATTTGGTGTTTAATTATGTGCAAATTCTTAGTACAAAATATTCTTAGGAAGAAAGTGCCAGAAGGGACCTTACAGATTATCAAATTCAAATTACACATGAACAAACAGAATCACAGAGACTCCTACAAGATTGCAAAGCTGAACCCAGGTCTTCCCATTTCTTTTCCAATTTTATTTTTCTAACTAAACAAGGACAGAGATCATGTTACCTGTGTCCTAGGAACTCCTCCACAAATATAACTTTGGCAGAAGGGGAAAATGTTTTAATGTTTATATATGATGGCATGCACATCTTTTTCTGTTGCTGTCTTAGTTTGCCTGTATGGTTAAGCAGTAATTATATACCAAATTATAATTATCCCACAGATGAATATCACTATCCTCAAAGTTTTTTTCCCCTCAAAATAAGATCACTTTTGAAAATAAGAAAATACCCAGAAATGAAAGTGAATATATTCTTTGGTTTTATTATAAATTAAGAAAACATCTCAAAGTTTAGTAAGCCCACCCATAAGCATTATCTCATTGAATCCTTTAACAGACTTTGCTTGGTAAGCACTCTATTTTCTCAAATTTATTAAGCAGAAAATGTATCTCAGAGATAAAATAACTGGCTAAAGTCACAAAGCTAATGAGCAGGAAGGCTAGAAATTAAAGTCTATGCTATCAGAAGCTTAAACTTTTTTCTATCACTTCTCCACAGACTAATACTGTTTAAATTAAACCATGTCCACAAATTTCTGTATCTAATGCATCCAAAATGAAACATATAACTGTTACATAACATTTTTAAAAAATATAACCTAAAGTATATTTTTTGAAATGTGTTAACTCACTTATCACTTCTCACTAAAGTGCCTCAATGACAATAGCAGGAGGTGTTTTCTTTTTACTGCTGTGTCACTGTACCCAAGCATAGACAGGGAGGGTGAAGGGAACAGTTTTCCTTTGTGTAGCAGTAGGTAATATAATAAATCAATTTCCCAACAATCTTTGAAGTTAGCAGTAGTAAAAATCAAAAGAGTAATATTTTTAATAATTTCCCACATACACACTAACAAATAGCTGCTCAATTTTCCTCAAGAAAACCTATAGTGACTTTTAATGCAATGTTCAACCCTGGCTAAGGAACCACTCAGTGCAACAAGCTCTCTCCAACTGATGGTTATCATTGCAACATACTGCCACCTTATGACAATTCTTTTTATATCTTAATTTTCAGAATACTCCATTTAAAAAAAATCCTCACCAGAAATACAAGCATAAAGTATAGAAATTATCTGATATGTATCTAAAACTAAAAAGAAAATAATAATAATTTTATTAGCTCTATTAAAAGCAGCCTAAGCAAAAATTACTAAATTTCAGAAACTATTTTTTGATTTTGAATAATGACAATTTTAATATGATATAAGCATATTTAAATCCATGAAGCCAGGATATAAATGTACCTAATTTTTTTTAATCACGTTTGGCAATATACCTAAAATTTTCAATCGTTTTTCCACTTATAGTTTTAGAATTAAATATTTTCTTATTGTTGCATATTTAATTTCACACACACACACACACACACACACACCCATGCACACACATTTGAAAATGTCAATGGCTTAGCTTGGAGGAGAGCATGGGAAAAGACACTAAATTAAACTTAAGAAAAGAATGTACACCTGAATAAATTCATTATTGTATGAAATTTAAAATAAGACAAAATAAAGTGCCACTAACAAAATACTACTACTATTACAAAATAAAGTACCTAGTTATATAAAAATCCTCTTTTTGTGTGTCATCAATAAAGATTTCTATTATACTATAAAACATGGAGCTTTTAACCAAGAGCTGGTTTATTTTTCTCCATGGATTCAGTGATTCATATTTGTAACGGGTTCTATTTATATTTTCACATGAGCTGTTAACATACTCATAGACAAATTTATGGTTCATCTTTATCAAATATATAAGAAGTCATCATATGCTTTTTGTGAACTACTACCTCTTATGGCTATATCTTATTTTTCTACCTTAATTTCACTATGGCCTGATAGTTCCAATGGCTTTCATTTTTATGTATATAGTTGGTATTGTGAAAAAGAAAATGAAGTTTGGAATTGAACAAGCAGATCCAGAAAATACGGATTTTAGAAACTGAAAAAGCAGATCCCAACTTTGTTAACATACAGTATTGATTATTTCATCTCTAAGATAAAGTATAAATTTGCCACTTATAATTTGGGAGACAAAATAATTTTAGATATATCTAGTATTTATTGGGATTATGTACCTGTTACACAAGGGCTACTTATATGAATTTCTACCATAATTGATTCAGCAAAGATTCTGAAATTATATTTTATAATTACATTTGTTGCAGTAGTGTTCTCCCTCCCCCCCCCAAAAAAAAAACAGTTCTTAGTCAATGATATCTTAAAATTATGGAAAAAAAACCCAACAAGTATTAACTTATTGTTCTGTGCTTTTATAGTCCTTTTGAATTAAGCAAAACTATTAATTACTAATGTTCAGCTGAAGTTAAATTATGACCAGGGAAAACCAAGAAACTAATGAACAAATAAAGGATATAAAAGACTTTTTTTGACATTGTAGTTTTAATGAAAAAATGTCAACAATTCACTAATGCTTGTTTAAATTTCATGAGCAAAGGAATCAAGATAAAAAAATAATTTGTTCACAAAAACATATTGCTTAGTTTAATTACTAATTTGCTGTTAGCCCAAAGTTTAATCAAGAGAGTTCTTACATGTGGGTAACAATGGTGACATCTGTAAAAGTTGGTGCCACGTTTATCTCCTCCAGGCACTGCAGCACCTGGTGACGCCACAGGGAAGAAATCGTGGATACTTCTTGAACATACTGCAACAGCTGTCGACTCAGAAGGAGGTATATTCTAAGTTCTACCAAGCAAGTAGTACTCTACAAAACCTCATTCTGTCCCTTCTTTTAACCGAAAGGAAGCCAGATGGAAACATGCAACTTGTCAAATTGCAAATGAAGAATTACTATAAATCATACTGCATGGATTGCTGGATGTTCAGCATTAAATATATGGTCTCAAAATTTTCTGAATAATTTCTCTGACATTTTAAGAACACTAAAGATGTGTGATGCTATTCCGGGGAAAGGAAATATTTTTAGGAGAATATGACACAGGTAAAGACAATGGGAATATGCTTTTATCTTAAACATAAAACCAGAGTGAAGGAACAACAGGCACCATTCTGGAAGCTTCCTAATGCCCTGGATGACTATGACTGCAACATGACTAACCATCTCTCACAACAGTTAACAGTACAATCTGCTCAGAGCACACAGCTACAGAAAACCAAGAAAACAAGCTGTATTATTCATGATATAGCAGTCCTAGCTGTGCCGCTTTGGCTAAACCTCCACCTGTATCTCCATTATAGACTTCTATTTCTATCCATTGTAGGAAATTACTATAATAACTCTAAATATATTGTGGGCAGATTTAATTGTGATTGTATACAAGGACCAAGACAGGTAATTTTGTTTTGTATTCTTGGTACAAAAATTACTTAGGGTTTTTAAGACCACCAAGAGGTTTTTCATAAAATTGGACATACATAATTATTTCATATTTAGAGTAAGCTTTACTATTTCTGAGATGTCACTGGGAATGTGTTGATTTGTTCATCCATTCTTGGGTGCCTGCATAAAAACATTTGTTGAGTGCCTATTATATAACATCTATCATACATTTTTAGTTACATGAAGCTATTCCTTCAATATCACTAAACATTTCTTTAACAGTTAAAGAATCCTGTCTGAAGCAAGAAAAATAGTCTACACATTCTAAAAGAGAATGATTGTTATCAAAAACCTGAATCACATCATAACAACACTTCTTTGATTATGTTACCCTAATGAAGTGACAGAGATCACTGAGAATGAAGAAACAACAGGTACCTTTCTGGAAGCTTCCTAACGCCCAGGATGACTATGTTATACTAGGAATATCTGTTAACATGCTTCAGAAAACTCTATAGAACAAACACACATCTCTCTTCTAAATATATATATATATATAAATGATTTTAACAAGTCAACTCTCATTTTTCTATACCAATAGCACATTCCAATACTGTTAATTAACACTAAATAATATTTTTGAATGCTTATTTATTTATATGCAGTATAGTTAAATGACTAGCACTACAGATAAGAAAGCTGGGTTACAAAGGTTGAGAAGGCTGCATAAGACTATACAGAACCCCAGCGGACCCTGGATTTCACTGCCTAACTGATGTTTGATCAGGCCTATGTCTAATTCCAATCCCTTATTCTCAGAGGAAGCTTTTAGACAGCTAAACACTGAAAGGTATACTTTTGCATATGATGTAAAGAAACTATTAAGGTAAAGAAAAATAGAATTTAAGTTAAGCTAGTAAACTCAGATACTACTTTCATCTTTTTCTCTTCTGCACATTCTTAACACTGAAAGGAACACAAACTACTGCAAATAAAGCTCCAGGTAGAATGCACTATCTGTGCTGCCTGTTTTCTGTGAGATACCTAACTGAAAGTGGGACAATTGCCACTTCTTCAATTATTACTACCCTACATCACTTCACTGCAGCTTCAAACCCACCATCTATTTCCTTTGGCAGCACCAGGGAGCTGCTGTGGTTAACAGGGTAAAGGATGGTGGTCTCTGGAACCTTGCTTGGATGTGCTCCACAGGAAGTCCTAATCCCCTGTAGCTGCCTCTCTCCCAGATAATGGAAACCCAAACCAGGGAGCCCTTCATCAGCTGTAGTAGATTATCTGCACTGGGAGCTTCCCTTGTAGAGCAAAGAGAGGCCACTCCTACCTTTCTTAGTTCTTTTCTGTGCCCCCTGGCTGAATCTAGAAACCCAATCAATACAAGAGCAGATTAACAAGAGGAAAAGATGAAAGTTTTATTAACTTTACCTGTACATGGGGATCTTTACCAAAGAATGAAGTCTGATGAAATGACCAAAGCATGATGCATTAATACTTACAGACAAAGAACAATAGACTGAAGGAATGCCAGGACAAAAGGACATTTTGGCTAGGGTTGTGAATTCTAGGGCTATAATTAAGGGATGAATGGGGAGAGGGATATAAAAGTTAGTGAAAGGTTAGAGTTATGTTAGAGAGTTTGTTTGCTTAGGTTCATTGCAGCCCCAACGACCAGCTGTGGTGATAAAGGTTATTTTCCAGTCTTGGTAAGTGAAGGACATTCGTCCAAAGATAATCTTTTATTTTCTAATGTACTCTGTATTAGTTCGCTATAAGTACAGATAATATTGGGGTTCAATCTGACAAAATTATATAGGCATGAAATATAGTTTGTTACAATTCAGTCCCCAGTACTTCCCCTTTTTACTTGTCTTCTCCCTCCCCTTGTTCCTTTTCCTCTACTCAACAGATCTTTCTTCTGTTTATTTATAGTTTTGAAAATTTCTGCATTGTGAATTTACATAAAGGTGAGATTCATTATGGTATATTCATAAATATACATAGTAAGGTTTGGTCACATTCATTCCACCATTCCTCCCTTCTCCCATCAATCCCCCTTCCTCTCCTTCACTGATCTCTGTTACACAAACAATCTTTATGGCTTGCTGCATGTAGGAAAAGACAGACCAAATGGCCTGGACTAAAGTACAGTTCCTCAAGCGGTTTCAGCTTGAAATAACCAATCTACCCGCTCAGCATACTTTGAGATATGCGTCCTTCACTCCTTCACCCACTTGACAGAGGACGCAGCTCAACACACTCACACACTTTCTTCCTGCTCTATCAAGATGCACTCAGCTTTCTCCTTTGCCTATTTACTTTTAAAATTTCCACTGAAAGCACAAAGACCAAAAGTCATGCAAACATAAGACCAGGGGAAGGGGTAAGGACAACACAGAACAGTTCACAAGGTCACTGCTCCATGATACAGATATACAGTCCATATTTAGCAAGATTAATTGAATGCTGCTTAGGTCATTCAAGGGAATAAATTATTTTCCTTTGCTACAGTTGACAGAATGCATGGCTCAATTCCTTTTTTTCAGTTGTCATATGAATCAAGGCTGAGAAAATACTCCTTGAATATCAGTTGGCACTACCATCAGGGTGTTGTTATCATTCTCTTTAACTCAAAAAATATAAAATGTGAGCCAACATAATGAAGGCACATCATAGAGAAACGTGTGATAATGTACCCAGCCCTGGAGAATTCTAAAAGTATGGGGTAGGGGTGAGGCTCAAGAAAAACAAAATGTTAGCTTTTATAATCCCCATGTTGCCACTTTTCAAATATTCTCTTCCTTGGTTCTGAAAGGACCAAGAGATTAAAGATAAAATCACCATAGAAAACTCTGATTTTTGACCAAATAATTATTTAAATTAACAAGACTACAAATGACTGCCTCTCCTAGCATAAAAAGAAACCCATGGCCTAGTTCTGCACAGATATTGATTATCATATTTAAAAATTATGTTTTTATACAAGCAGATTTAGATCATACAAAATCAGACAGGCTTTCTTGGGGGGAGGTGGAGTGCTACCTTAGGGAGGATATTTCTAAATAAGGGAAGAATCTATATTTTGTTATTTTATTTTCAAACTAGTTTTTGAAGGCATCAATTATAGGGTTCACTACAGCCAGAAAAAATAAAAAAGTAGATTTGAAGACAACTTGTTCAACAGAAGGCCACACTTCTCTTCTGATCCTAAATCTCAAGTCTAACCCAATATCATGGAAACAGAAAGCATCAGCTTTTCTCTACAATCACTCATAATTCTAATAAAATTACAGTTCCCATGACAATAGATGCTATCTCAGGAGAGGTAAGCTTAGAGCAGAAACAATAAACATACCTTGGCCTACGGGAATATCTGAAACTACCTGACAGTATCGGCTCGTGTTTTTTCTTAGTAATAGTAGTAAGAGCTTATAAGAGATAGAAATCACATCATGGTAAAACCAGTGTTCAATACTTGCCCTCATTTGAATTTCTATTCCAAATAGATTTAGAATACTCTATATAGGAGGAATATTAAATAAAAACAAAACTAGTGCCCTCTCAATTTCTGATCGTTATCACTCCAAATAATCATATGTCTTTGTGTAGCATGTGTTTCCTTTTTACTTTTTAAAATTATTATTCTCCAGTGTAAATAAAATCAATTTCTCAGCTCTTCATACCACCACATAGGAGTATAAATATCCATCTGGGAATCAAGTGTCCCTGGCAAGAAGATCTAGGGGTATATAAAGCAGCTCTTTAGAAGGACAGAACACATTCAACAAGAGAACACACTTAAGTTTCTACATGTTTTAAGAAAAAATGTAAATGTATGCAGTTTTACAAGTCCAAACTGTATTGGGAAATAGAGTAGACAAATATTCTGGGTGTTTCTCATTTAACACAATTGAACAGTAACTTGCTGAGGATCGGAAACCAGATTCTATTCCCTATAACTCCCAGGGCCTTGGGAGACTCCATTTCTCATGGATGGACAATGTCCAAATCAATACTCCCTTTCTTTCCCTTCAGAATGTCCCATGTAACCACTGTCAGAAACAAGTGAGGCTTTCAAGTTACCAGACTGCTGCATGTAATCCAAAGTGATATTTTTAGGAGAGTGTGGTTTTAATCATTTATATCAATTTCTCAATATCACCATATTTTTATTGTTAAATATATATCAACAAAATAGCCAATACATAAATGTGTATGTCCAGAAAAAAAATTCACAACAAAGAGAGACTAGGAAAACAATCTCTGTGTTAGTTACTTTTGTGTCAGAAAATAATGTAAAACTATGCTTAAAAATAAGAAAGGTAATAAGGTATTTGTAAAAGATAATGTTTTATAATTTCACGGTGTTCTGACTTTAATAAACACAAATACATTTATTAAATTTTTGTGGTTTAATGAGAATTAGATTCCCATCTTGTTGTTTGGTAAAATCATTAAATGAGGATATAGCTAACTCAGACATTAATTTGTAGAAAGAAGCACAGCAGCACAGAAAAAAAAAATACTAACATTTTCAACAAGCTTCAAACACCATACAGTCTACTGAACATTTCATTTAATAAATATGCATATTTCATTGGTCATTTTGGAAACATTTAACATACTTTAAGAGGCCTTTACTGAATAAAAGAAGTCTCTTTCTCTTTTTTTTTAATCTTGGATAATAGATGTAAAATGTAACACATTTCCTCTCTAAGTATCAGAAGCACTAGTTTGGACCATTGTTTTATGCTATGCATATTATTCAATTTGAATATATATTTAGAGTAGTATTTTACAAATGGAAGAAAATAACTGCTTGCACACACATTTGTGATTTGAAGCTTTCTTTTACACAATGACACCCATCCATCAACAGTCTTTCATGCCATATGCTTTTATAGCAGTCCTCTAAACACGAAGAGAACCTAAACATGCAGCGAGTTTCAAGCAAGTGAAACATCCATGTTTATTAATAGATTTTTATGTGGTCAAAGAGAAAGATGACCTTTCCTTTTAGATAACGGGCTCCTGACTACAATGATACATGCCCAACTTGGCCTTTAATTCGAAGGTCAACAATATGCCTCAGCCAAATTAAAAAACCAAACAAAGATTCAACTTCCCTTCCAAAATACTCAAGACAATGAAAGAAAATGAATTTCATTTAAATCCTGTTACTCTAAAAAGAATAAAATCAATTTTTAGAAAAGTATTTCTTTCTCTTTTGAATGTTTATTGGTAGCCATCACTCTCTCGATTTTAACAAACTTGATGTTTGGTGCCTGAAAAAATAATAATGTTTCTAATGAAATCTATGTATGCTTTTGAGGTACAGTGAAAAAAAAAACAGGGTGATACTTGAACAAGTGGATATTTGTGAGTTGTAATTGGCCTTCATTTCTACACAAAAGACATTGACCTACATTGTAATGATATTATTAAAGCACAAAGATAAAATGTGCCTGTCCACTCTAAATTATTGTAATGTTCTCATTTAAAACCACCATCTGTCAAAGATTATCTTATTTTATACCAAGGGAACATCCATTAAATATTCATCATCTTCATCCTAGAAATGTGCTCACATATAGGATCAGGGCTCTACCTGAGAGATATTAGTATTAGTCATTTATTTGCTCTTGTCTGAATGAGGAAGAATAGACACCTGAAGTTTACACCTAAAGAGTAGCATGCTTTTTAGGCTGAAGAGTGTGATTTCTGAGGGCTGATTTTAATTTACACATTCTGAGGCCAATAAGTTAACTTACACTATCTTGGCAACAAGCAGTTATCACTTATTTTGTTTGACCTAAAAATAGAAAAAAATTTTGCAAAAGACAGCTTGTTAAAATATAGCATATACCTGCAAGAATTTGGATGGAAGAAAAAAGCTAATGCTAGCATAACTACTGACGGGGAAAATTGTAGAAATCATTCTCTTTATGGCATGGAAGTTATAAACTTCTAGATTAGTCAATCACTACTTTATATTTTATGTTTTATTTCCTCAGATCTGAAAGAAAAATATATAGGTCACTGTGAACTAAGAACAGTCCTTAAAATATTTATGCAGTCTTCTATTCTCCATACAATAGTAATGAGAAAATTGAACATTTTGTTCAATTATAGGAAAGTCTACTACAAATTTCAAGTTATATATACACATAGAAAACATCTAAATTCAGGAAGAAAATAAAGCTTCCCCTCTTATTTTGTAAATTTCTCAGCAGGATACTTCATATAGGCAGTGAAAATACTTGATAGCATAACTTAACAAGACATAATTGCATCTATAGCTAAAGTAAAATAGAATAAGTGAGACTTTCATCCTAAACAGTAAAGTAGATTGTAATGTCAACTCTTTGGGAAAAAAGAAGTTCCAAGGTATTATATCATAACTGCTGGCTTACCCTACCACCCTGCACTGCTAGTATGCATTTATAAGAGTGGCAGTCATCCACAGCAAGGTTCCCCTGCTAGTCTGTACCACATGAAGAGGAAGAAAGAACTCTATTTACAAGATTCAACTTACCTTTAGGCAGAGAAGTAGCAAATGTTTTAAAGAACAATTCTTGGCAAAGTTTACAAATCTAAGATACAAATTCAAAATAAGGATCCTTTTGCAATTTTTATGATGTACTTTATTTGTTCAAAAAAATGCTAAATCTTTGGGGGAATTCAGAAAAATAGAAATTCAACTGAATAAACCTATGGTAATAATAGAGAACTTTTAAACACAGTTAAGAATGTTATTTTCCAAAACAAGTACTAGGCATGTATATGTTATTACTGAAATACACGTTGTATATTAACAATTATTGTTAATTTCTACACAGAGATCATTCTGCCATTGACCTTTATTAGTCAACTGCTACCAACATCTGAAAGACAATTTAACAATAAGACTTTCTCTAAAAAAATTATAATGTAGTGAGGACATTGTAATAAAATACAACTATCTTATTAGCAATCTGTGGTAGATTTTCAACAAAAGTGCCAACGGTCCATCGTGTCCTTTTTTGTATGTTGCTTCCCCCATTAAGAGATCTAGTCTGTTTCTCATCCATTTGAACCTGGACTACTTTTATAAGTTCTGGTGATGCTGTACTGGTTCTGAACCCAGTACAAGAAGGCTGGCAATGCCCATTTTGCTCCCTTAGACTCCAAGTTCTATGCCATAAAGTACTACACCATATATTAAAGTATGAGAAGCCATGGGGGAGAACAAACATACCTCTGTGAAAACCTAGCACCAACAACAGTCAGCCAAGTGAGTGAGAACCAACCCTATTAATTCTTCCAGTACAAAAACTATTATGCAAGGGCCTATGCAAGACCAGCAGAACTACCACTGAGTCGAACCAAATGACACAATTGTAAGAAAGAGTAATTGTTATTGTTTTAGGCCACTAAATTTTGGGATGGTTTGTTATACAGCAATAGATAACTAATATAAAGTGAGGAAAACTCTATCTTGGAGTGTGTAGGTTTACAAAACCAAAATGGTTTCCCTAAAAACTGTCAGCTAGTAGAGAGCAAAAACTCCAGCTCCTAGGCACTCCCATCCAGAACTGAATCACAGTGCAAAGACAAAATACAAGATGTATTCCAAAATTTAATCCAAAATCCTGTGGCTGGACACAACTCATCTTAATGAGTTAAGAGGTGAAGTGGCTCATACTCATGGTACACATCTGTACCCACATGCAGTAGTAATGTTATGGTGATCCAGAATGTGGCCAAGGTTCACTAACAGCCCCAACTTATCTATTAACTATGCAGTATTAAAATTTTTAAAGCACTCTCCTTGTAATAGTAATACATACTTCAGGAACAAACATCACTGAGACCTATAAGTGAAGTCTCTCTCAGAAGTACTTCATCTGAAATCTGATTTAATGATAAGCTTCTTACTGTCCTAGAACCATCAATCGTTGAACAGCATTTCTTTCTTTTGTAAAACTGAATGACAGCTATTATTCACATGCTTACTATTGATCAGTTAGATACAAAACGCAGTGTAGCAAATTCTAGTAGTTTAACTTCTGGGAAAATACTTTATGAATAAGAAGTTTAAGCTTTTTTCCCCAGGAAAAAAAATCATATTACTTATTATAAATGTTAAGCAAAATTTTAAATACCCCATATTTTTTTCTGCTTTTTTCCCAACTGCCATAGTGCTTTCACAGACCATGGGATCTCATGCTG
Organism: Urocitellus parryii; assembly: GCF_045843805.1. NCBI lineage: Eukaryota > Metazoa > Chordata > Mammalia > Rodentia > Sciuridae > Urocitellus > Urocitellus parryii. The sequence goes on from NC_135541.1 coordinate 77,734,747, forward strand.
GCCTGAATTCCTTTTATTATTTCAAATTTCTCAATTCTTCAGAAAATCAATATTTGAATAACAAAATAAAATACAACATAAATATGTTTTCACAGATATACCTCCCAAAAGACTCAGTGTCTGCAAATACCTTACTTTCATTCCCCAAAAATCCAGCACACTCTGAGTATAGTTACTATCAAGAAAGCTTTAACTTAAAAAGGTTATATAACTGCTTTATGTCTTTGATAGACTTAAAGATGTATAGTTAAGGAAAAAATAAAAAATAAAGACTTTGAGATTGCAAAAAAAAAATCAAGTATGAATAGAACCACACAACAGGAGGTTTGTGTGGGCAGGGCTGCTTTGGGGAAGGAACAAGACTGATGAGGATCCACATTAACAGGAACTTGGGATCTGCACTCTAAACCTTTCATCCACTTCCCTTAGGAAATCTTCAAGAATCTTGGCACTGCCTACTAACAATTTCTAAGAGTGAACTCCTTTTGGAGATGGAGAAAAAAAAAATTGTCTCCAAGGTAGTCTAGGCTCAAAAGAGGCACTACTCCTATACTCAACTGACTTAAGAATTACAATCTTTAGAAAAAGAAAAGTTGCTGCTGGAAGAGGACATTTTTCCTGCATAAGGGAAACAATGATACTAGTAGTTTAGTCTCTAAATGTTCTTTCTTAAACATATTTAAAAGGATGGTACAAAGCCCAGAGGGATTCTGTACCAGAGGACCCTGGAGAGAACTGATTTTTTTTTTCACAGTTTATTCATTCCAAACAAAAATACAATGTTTCCATGGAGGACACAGAAAATTCTGCCACAATGTGATTTATATAGTTCTCTTACTTTTTTGACATTTGTTTCAGAGAAATTGCCTGAATACATTCTATTTTTCTGCAAAATGTGAATAATAACATATGTTGGAAAAGTAAAAACCGTGCGGTTATTTTCTATGTTCTCTTATCATTTGGATATTACATTTTACTCTATACATCTTTTTTACTCCAGAATTCTTGAAAACACTAGGCTCATGTGAGGTTACATAATAGGAAAGAATAGATTACTAGAAAGACATTCCACTGAGTTTAAGGTCATCTATTAGAAAAAACAAATCAATAAATAATTTAATCAAACTTGTAGGAATGATTAAGTATTATCTATAATTATCAAATGATAATATTTCCTTTTTAAATGAAAGCTGCAATCAAAAATAAATTTCCAGATATCTATTAGGCTATAAAATAAAATTAAATATATTTTATGAATGTTACTGTACTGAATTTATAGCTTCTTTATTAATGTTTATACACTCAATCAAAAAATAGAATGTTGGTTCATTTAAGTTGGTCTAAATAAGAATTCAATATACAATGGAAATAAATATGCATTTATCTCATATGACGTCAAGATTATCCACAGTTTCTCCAGAGGCACAATTCACAGTTTGTAAGGCATAATTAATTCTTCCTTTTTGTGAAATGCTTTCTACAGCACTGTAGGATGTCATAATTCTGACCTCTCCTATAAAATGACAGAGCACACACCTATCATCGTTGACAAATGAAAATGCCTCCACACATTTCCAAATGCCCCCTGAACTCCCAAACCCTGGTTAAGAGCTACTAGATTCATTTTATGATTTAGGAGAGAAAACATCTTCACAAAACCAAACCACTGAAACATCTACTTAACTGGAAAACCAGTATGATCTGTTTTTGCAACTGTAGCATTAGAATGTTGGAACAAGTTTTATGGTCTATTTCAGTATAGCTGTGTGAAATATTTTTAAAGGAGTAAGAGATTTGCATTTGCAATAATTGCAGAAACCTTCCAGGGAAACCATGGTTTTATGTGGTTTTCTGTTTGTGAACCAGTTAGCCCCAGGTATAGTTCTTTAAACTATTTTAAAATATTCTTTCTTTTGAGAAGTAAATGATAGTGAACAGACTAAGCTAATTCATCCCAATCAGTATATGCACACAGTGAACAAAAAGAAAACTTTATACACCTGCCTAAAACTAGTCTGATCACCAAAATCTGCTCACTTAAATTTTCAACTACACCAATATTTTAATAGATATTTCTATTTTGTTAATTCAAAGAAATAGAAAAGTGCATCAGTAATTGGAAAAAAGAAACAAAATCTTCTTGATATCACTTTATGAAGCGTAGTACTCATAATATTTTGGATTTAAAAATCATTTCAGAATATTGCAAATCTAAAAAAAAGTATTTTTCCAAGGCAATGGATTCATGTTTTTTAATAGTTTTAAGCCAAAGAGAACCTTCTGTCTGCTGAAATTTATTACATAGTCATAATATAGTATATAGAATGGAGATATTTTAAATGACTATAATGCACATTGTCCTGACAGAAGCTGAGTCAAATGACATTGCCCATCTCTCAAAGAGAAAAGAGAGAGGGGAAGGGAAAGAAACATTGCAACTGACCTTTGTGATTTGCATCAAACCTTCCTTGTGCTATGTATTTTCTTACCTAGTCTTTACTGAATGTCAGCATCATTACTCCAATTTACAGATGATAAAACTGAGACACAACATCATACCTCTGGCGTGTCATCAAAATAATATAAAAAAACAGTCTTTATTAATGGAATGAAAAGAAAACTCAGTTAAAATCATACTTCTTTATGTAAAAGCTACCACTGATGGGCAACTTCAAAATGGATATTCGTAATTTCCTACAGTCTCCAGGAACATATTCAGCAATCAAAAGGTAGCTTCCTACATAGTCATCATTATTTTTTTAAGTTTGTAAGTATATCTACCTATATATTTTATTAAGTTATTTCAATTATGCTAGGATTATCTAATCAATAGTACCAGAATGATAAATAAATAATCATCTTTAAAATTCTTAGAGACAAATGTTAACTCTAAGTCATATGCCAATCCTACTAAGAGAATATTTGAAATATATCTAAGAAAAAAACTAACAGAGAATAAATCCCATAGTATAATTACAGCAAATAATCAGAACAAACATTCTTACATAATTTCAACCTTTCTTTATATATTTTTACCCTTATTTCAACAATTTTACTTTTTGACATAGTGGACAATTAAAATTTCACATTAGTTCATCGCTGTAGTTTTAGTTTTTCAAGCAATGAAAATATTATATATATATATATATATATATATATATGCCTAAACTATTACTTAGTATCAATGGTTAAATTTTATTTAATATACACATGCTCAATAAAAATATAAAATGTGAGTTTCATTCTCTGGAGAATCTCCTTATAAAAATTACTATTAAATTATAATTATCACATATCTCATTTCACTGTGCCCTAGATATAGTGAAATATTATTTTTAATTCTAATCAAATGCAATAAAACTTCCTCTTTTCCATGTTACTATTGTTATTTTGCAGTCTTCCTGTAAAATTTATTCTATTATTAGAGTAGTTTTTGATAAAGAGATACTGCCTCAAAGATACAGTAATGATGTTAATACTTTAAAAGCCTTTATTATGTTGTGCACTTTAAAATTCACTTTCACACATATCTCTTTTAAGTCACATACCAATTCTGTACATATCATTATTCCCATTTTATAGATGGAAGGATTAGAGCTGAAGGAGGTCATTTTCCCTGTCTCAATGTCCCAGAGCTAGTGATAAGGAAGTTAGGTATTCATTTTTCCCAGTGCTTTTAATCATATGAAATTTATTCTTTATTCAACATATGGATTTAATTTTAAAGTTGGAATGTATCAGTCTACTTGGAACACAAATGGAACATATCCTCTCAGTATACCAGGGATTTCTCTGTTTTAGTTCTTTATGTCTTTCACATAAATGAACATCCTAATTATACACTTGAGTTACACAATACGCCTTCACCTTACTTCACCTTAACCCTCCTTAATGCCAATGTAGAAAGTAATCTATGCCAGCATTTATGGAAAAAAGGGACAGGGAGATCCCTGAACCGACAAAGGACGGAGGTATATGAAGGGAAAGGGAAGTCACAGAAAGAGGTAGGACAGAGAAACATAAGAGAGAATAAACACTCAGAAGTAGTGATGTGAATTATTTGCTTAGTTACCACAAAAGTAATAATTACACTGTAACTCCCTGGGAACAATGGTAATTTCACAGTAGCTCACGTTACTGTTATCACCCTATATCCTGATAACTGTGAAATTAATTTGTGGCTCTACTGTATGTGTCAGCCATAAGCTGTTCCCTTGGTAACAGTATTATGCTACCATAGAGAAGAACTGTTTGGCAGTAAAATGGGCAGCAGTAACCTGATTATACATGAAAAGCTTCTATCTAAATACACCTAACATAGTAATCATCTCTGGAAAAGCTGCATGGTTTACCAAAAGAGTTCTCTCAGGGCTGGGGATGCAGCTCAACAGTATAGTTCTTGCCTACCATATGCAAGGCCCTGGGTTCCATTCTCAGCACTGGCGGGGGGAGGGGGGGAAAGAAGGGGGAAAAAAAACCTGTTTGGGGCTAGAGGTATACATTAGTGGTAAAGTGCCTTTTGAATAGGCAGGAAGCTCTGAGTCTAATACATAGCAACACCAAAAAAATTCATATATATGTATATATATTTGTAAATATATAAATATATTTATATATATTTTCACTGTCTATTATGTATTGACTGAACTAGCTCAAATAAATCACAAGTAATGGTCAAATTACTAATTTGTACTTAGCAACAGAGCTTTCTTATCTTTAAAAAAGCTGCAAAAAGGAAGTACAAAAATGTAATATTTCTCTTACTCTATTCTAGTTTCTCCCTAAAATAATTACAACGTGATTAGAGGTCCTACAAATGTGTATAATATACATATGTATGTGTATGTATATATATATATATATGCTTCAATGAAAAGCATGGAGAGAGTTGATATCTAGACAACCCTTAGGAATAAACAAAGACACCAGACATATTTTTTAAAACAACTTTGCTTAAGGAAATTCATTTAAGAACAGTTACTCTGCAGTCTACTAACTTCAAAGCACAGAAGGAAAAGTTGAACATTGGCCAAAGGGATAACCTACATTACATCTTTTCAGAACAGAATTTTGAAGAGAGATTACATTAAAATGAAAAGCATACCTGTATAACATTTTAAGAAATCTTGAATTAGAAGTGTTTAGTTAAAAGATCATGCATCCCAAGCTGCTGACAGTTTAACAAGTAGAGGTAGAGGTCAGCTTTGCTGGTTCATCCCACCCCCATCTTTCATCTTCCCAAACTGAATATAGAACAATAATGAATTGGCTGGGTATACTGTTTATATTAGCTAATACTTATTTGCCTGTGCCAAACCAAGCATCATAAGACTGACACTATCTTGCCATGTTCCAGACAGAATGTGAGAGCTCTTCAGCAAACTCTAAGCCTTTTTTAAAATCTATTTTTGCTTTTGAGATGACCAAAACATATTTACAGGTATGACTGAATCCTAAGATTTATGATAGATTTTTGACAAATACTTCCTATATTTATGCAATGCAAAGTTTACGGTTACTAAAGAGCCTTTTCTTTGGTATATCATACATTTCTGTCAAGCAAAACAACTAATGTCAAGGAATTAGGTTCTTACAATTTCAGTGTAAAGTTTACTGGGTTTATCTGGCTCCCAACCTCCAAGTGTCTGGAACATAAGTAGATTTCCAATATTTGTTAAACAGGTAAATATCTTTAAAATCCTTGTTTGGCTATTTTTCTAAAAAGGACATGGTCCTAATGTATACCTAGAGTCCTCTGCTTTGACATCTACTTCTCCAAAATTATTCTTCTCATTCAGATCTTTGAATATTCCCTCCGCAATTGTCTTAGAAAAGATAATTAAGAATGTGAATCATGGAATCTTTAAAAACATCTTACAACCAAACAGTCACACTAGAATAACTACAGAGTAGTCTAATAAACCATTTTTAACAGAATTATCTGTGATAATCAAGAAAAGAGTGAACTTGTTTTCACTACTATAAATGTGCCACTTAGTATATGATTATGAAAAAAATTGACCCATTTGAATTTCTCTTCATACATAAAATGGATATAAAAATAGTTTGTATATTGCAGGATTATTATTAGGAAGGAACAAGATAATTCATGCAAAGTTGTATTTAAATGATGAAATGCCACAATAAACACTTATGCTATAGTTACAGTTTACTTAGTAATCGTATCTAAAGTGCTTTAAAATGCATTCACTTCAATGGTTGAATTCTTTATCATCCATCTACCATAGCCCCTGTATGGTTAAAAACACTGAAATATTTTCTATTAAGAGGTAATATAGGTGGTATTAAAAAAAGAACAGGAGTCATGCAGATGGGAATACAAGTTCCAGCCCTATCACAAAGGACAGTTCCTGTATACAAACTACTTTTCTGGAATCCCATTTCCCATCCAAAAAAGAAAAGCCAGAAATTATGGCTCCATCTGCTTATCATCATTAATAATTAAAATTCATTTTCCTTTCCACAACAAAGAAACAAGTCCAGTCCAGCCTGAGAACTCATCTCTCCATGAAGCTTTACTCACACTGCCTTCTCCAGGGTCCTCACACAAGCCAAGCTTGTGCTTATGTCACACGGGCCTGGAAGTGCACATACTTTACCACAGTGGAACACCTCCACTCACTCCATGGAAACCACGTGAGGCATGTTAAATCAAGTAAGAATAGTAGGTTCCCATGAAGCTTGTGCATTTGAGAAACTTTAGTACTTCTTAGGCAATACCAGTGACTAAACTAAACTTGCAATTTAAAGTGGACCTGATTTATATGATCAATTAGAAAACTTGAAGGAATTTGCTAAGTAGATAACAATAATTTCTAAAGGTAAAGATGTACCTTCATGAATAGTTTCTCATCCTGAAAAAAATGATCACCTTCTGAAAGTCTATGCTAGTTATCTGAAATAACAAAGGTGAAGTACAAATTATGTGATCCATTGTAACCTGAAATAAACACATGTTGCTACTCTGTGATTTTGGTCTTTATCCCAGTCTGACCAATTTCTTGAGATTGTACCTCAAGATGTTCTCCCGCGGAGATTTCACTGAGAACACTTTAATCCATTTTCTTAAAAATCCATAACAAAATTACTAGGAGCTCAATGTCTTATCAAAACTCTTTTGTTTTAAAAATGGTACACGAAAAAGATAATCTTCAGTAAGTGTAACTAAGGCATTTTATACCTGCAGTGATGAATTGTTCCATTGGAGGATAGCAGCAAAAAAGTTCACATTGCCAAGAACAAAAACTTCTTGTCACCTCAATGTATTCTTCCTGAATTTTACTAATTCAAACATCCCACTCCTCCAGCACCAATCTTCAAACAATTTGACTTGTTCAGTTCCCCCATTACGACTGTACTTACATTCCCAAAGATCTCTGCTACACACTCTGTGTAACAAAGTACTTAAAGTGAAAACACAAGAACTAGATATCAAAGGGTTCAAATCCATATTTGCTATTTATTACATATATAATCTGATACTAACTTCAGTTAAGGTAAAATTAACACTTTAAGTAGTAACAATACCTATACTTCATAACTTTGTCATCAGTAGACATAACGTATATAAAACATTTCTTGGCACTTTGTAGGTAAACAACAAAGGACAGCTGCTTTTATTATTGTCGTTATTGTTGTTATTATTGCCATTATTGCTATCGACTACCCAATTTTTCCTAATCCATTTAGTTCATGTCAGTTTTTGTTGTCTAAACTGTATTTTTAATCATTTCAAATAGCTTGTATAAAGATGCCTAGCCCCTTGCTGAGAGCAGAGACAACAGCATAAAAGGGGTCCTTTTTCTCCTTAATTTTTTTTCTTGTATTTTATTTACTTACTGCCTAGCAAGATTTATTAAAAATTTTTCTGAACTCCTTCTGTTAATTGTGTACTGTGAAATAAGTGATAAATATATTATTATATTCAACAAGTACTATCTAATTTTCACACAAACTTAATAGATTCTTTAATATCTTTGAAGAAAGCAGGACACAAACGATAAATAACAAAATAAATAAAGTTAAAATACATCAATATGTCCATTGAGATTTTACTTTGTAAAGTTATTATGTCTAACAGAAGATAAGAGGCAAAGAAGTCAGATTATAGTGGGCTGAGGTATGACTGGGAGGTAAAGACATGGAGCCACACTGTTCAGGACTTCACAGTCAAAAAGCTTGGCAGTGAAACACCTTGCAGATACCTTTGTAGTTGGATATAGCACATTTCTGACAGTTGGCTCTAGTGCAATCTTTCAGGTTTTTAAAACCATTTAATTACGAACTTAGGAACATAAGTCTTAATTAAGACAAATCTTTCTTCTGCCTGAATAAAAACTGCCAAGATGTCAGAGGGTGAGACAAAAAGTTTCTCCTGAATTCATTTTACAGTCTCCATATTTGTAGACTATACAATGCCATACTTTCAGGAATCAATAAGTGCATTTCACACAGGTTCCAAGTCATCTCTCCTCCAATAAGAACTATGAACTTATACACAAAATGTTTTTGGGACTATTTGGAAGCAGCATCCACTACTCAAAGCACCATTGTCCTTCTTGTGTGTTGGATCTATCCCTCCAATTTCTGTTACCAAGGTTCCCCATATCTCTTTTCAAGACTCACTGAGTCAGGTGACTTTGAGGATCTTATTCTTTTTAGGATATACATCCCAGCTCTCCTACTTATTTTTCTTTCCTTGGTTGACCTTGCTAGACCTCTTGCCTTAAAAAAAAAACATGGTGTTGATCTCCACAAATCAATACAATGAATATATTTTCCCATATTCTATAGTCCGGTCTTAAAGAGATGTCAAGTTATTTTTTAAAAGTTCTCTTGGATCCTATATAAAGTTTTCATTATGTTTACTGTCTTAGTCTATAATATCTGTAAAATCTTTTCCCCAAACAAAGCTGAACTGGCTCATCAAGACAGATATGGACAAGTGAAAAGACACCTCAAAAAATGGATGCAGGCAAAGACTGCATTTAAATGATTCAAGGTTTAGTCTTACATGTGTTCAACATACATGTTTATTAATATTTTTCAAATGAACATATTATTTTCTCAAACTGAAGTTATAAAATTATTATAATAAAAGCAAATTAAATATATTAAATTCTATATAATTATCTCATTTGTATGACTAAGTTTATTAGCTTATATATGATGTCTTTAAAATAATTCCCATTTGCAGTTACATTTCAAACTGCAGATTTGACACACCAGCCAGGAAGAATGCCACAATTCCTGCTGTGCTAAACTTACTGAAACAAATAGAAAGAAAACACTTTATTGTGTTTTGTTCCTGTTTTACTATTTTGTAATTGGACTACCCTACAGGAAATACCCTTTTTTATAATATGTCATTGAGTTACTGTAATAATCTCATTTTTATACTCTTCCTTTATATATAGCATAAGTGTTTCTGAATTGCTACTTATGTCAAAGATAAAATAAAATAATAGGAAAGAACTTTAAAAACATTAATCACAAAGGTGTTTGGGGACTACTTATAATGGTACTTGTTCCTCATAACATGCCTGAATATGTGTTTTGAAATGGAAATACAGGCAAACACATTTCAATCCAAATATCTAGGTAGTGGGACTACCAAAAATAGAAATGAGAAAATCTCTTGGAAGACATTAAAAAATGTCGTCTCCAATTAAAAATACAGATTAATAGCACATATCTAACTATTTAAAGGTATAAAGTTGGTTTTCACCCTTCTGTTTATTAAATGCAATATGGCTAAAAATCAATGTAACCTTGTATATAAATTAATTTTGAAATTCATTTCTGGAATCTGTAATTTAATGTTATAGTCCAAGATGCTTATATTTTTCCATGTGTTCCATGGTTAGTTTTGCCAAAGTAAATAGCTTTTATGAAAGTACTAATATCCTCATCAATGAATCAAAAAAAAAATGATTTTCAGAAAATACTTGAAAAACTTCACTTCACGTTTATCTGGATCTCATATATTAAGATATTTTTTAACTGATACAAATAAACATAAAAGTTGGACATATAAATGGGAGACCAAGCAGTGGGATATATATATCCCACTGCTTGGAATATATATATATATATATTTTATATATATTACATAAAATTTAAATCAGGTTAAATACATTTTTCTCCTCAGACATTTAAGAAATTTTTTGTTTTTGGTATTGGTTATTTAACCGAGGGATACTTTACCACTGAACCACATCCCCAAATATTTTTATTAAATAAAAATTTATTAATTTATTTTAAGACACTGTCTCGAAAAGTTGCTTAGGGCTCATTAAATTGCTGAGACTGGCCTTGAACTTGTGATCCTCCTGCCTCAGCCTCCCCAGTTGCTGGGATTACAGGCATGGATGACCACACTCAGCTTAAGGATAATTTTTCAAATGAAAATAACATTAAATGGGGCTGGGGATGTGGCTCAAGCGGTAGTGCGCTCTCCTGGCATGCGTGCAGCCGGGGTTCAATCCTCAGCACCACATACAAACAAAGATGTTGTGTCCGCCGATAAAATAAAAAAAATAAATAAATATTAAAATTCTCTCTCTCTCCTCTCTCTCTCTCTCCCTCTCTCACTCTCTCTTTTAAAAAAAGAAAATAACATTAAATGAAGTTATTTTGACAGTGAAGTAATAAAATTCATTTAAAATAATTTTCAAGTAAAAGGAGCTTTTTGAATAATTTTGCTGAATAGCAAAGAAATTTCATTTCTACTGATTAATGCAAAGTCTTCTCAGTCTATTTAAGAAAAAAACACAAAATCTGTTATTATATTAAGTGGTATTTTCATAACTCTGATTCTCATTTAATGTTGATACCTTTAAGGGTCTTAAAAAACATCATATGTAAAGGGATATAATATCTATTTTGGAACTTTGTATAAACATCATCTATTTCTGAATCAGACTATACAGATACCCATCATTTTACTTCACATAAAACACATATATAATTTCCTCAGAAGTAGACACATTAGTAAATATAACAGAAGAAGAAGAGGAGGAGGAGGAAGAATAAGAGGAGGAGGAGAAGGAAGAGGGGGGAGTGAGGGGGAGAGGGAGAAAACAACTATATATAACCAGAAAAATTACATCCTATAGGATAATGTCCTTAAATTCTTCCTAAAACTCTGAGACCTCAAGATTTTAAGGTGTTATATAAATTCACCAAGAAAACAGAACGAATGCATTTATTTCATAAAACTTTAATTAGACACATCCTACAATGTAACTTTGACTTTATCCCTACAGAATCCCGTTGATATTTATCTCCCTACACTAAAGTCATTTGATTGTGTTCACCCAGGTGTAGCGTACTCAATGATACAGAACTCTCTCCAGAGAAGAGAACAGGGAATTAAAGAAATTAGAAGATAACAGGTTGCATATTCTAGCTGTAAAAACAGACACTTTAGGAAAGGTAAGTGCTTAAGTGGTCATATAAAAAGCTCAATTAAAACTAATTTAACTTTGTCTCATAGGATTTGTTAACCTACACTTTTGAGCACTGAACTGAGTAGACAGAACCAAGTTATCCTTTAGTGTTCCTTATTTAACCAGACTAATTAATAACCAATTCTCACCAAAGTAGTAAATCATTTCATTTATATATGAGTTAGTTTTAATATATACTACTACGATGTTGAAAAAAATGTTAATTGATATTTGTTGGTTAGTAAAATATCTGGTTAAAATAAGCAATGGCCTAGCCATAATGATTCATTTGAATGAAATATAAATTGAAAACTCTACCTTATACAGGATAAAGAACTTACTAAAAATTAAAATTAGTCCCAGTAACAGAATCAAAATCAGACCAGCTAGAAGATAAAGATAAAATAAACTGTGTTTTTTGATGCTGAATCTGAAGTTTCTACAGAGCAATCTAATGTCAGGTAAGCATTTAGAACTGTGTTTGGAGTTGAAGAGGGTGACTAGGGTGTATGACACAGACAGAGAGGACAATGAGGGGTAGCCTGTGGAGAGAGACAAAGAAACAGATGAGTTCACCAAAGGCAAGAATAGAGAGAAAGAAAATGCCAGAATGAAACTGCCTGGCATGTTCACATCAGAGAGAAATGAAAACCAGCAGTGGATCAAACATTATTCTTGAAATGAACAAAACAAAAATAAATTATAAATAACACAGATTTGTTTTCCTTTGAACTTATGCCATATAATTGTTTATTTTAAATTAGAGCATGCCCTTCATGACAAAACAATGTGTTAAGGTAGACAGAGAGGGCAAAATTAACTTTGAAATAGAATACATAAAGGCACAAGAGGCCAGTCAATATTACCACTGCCAAAAACTATAGAAAGCTGGGTAAACCCCACACCCATATTTTTAAAGGCATGCAAGATTGGAGAAAGGAAGGTGATTTCACAAACTAATGTTCCTAATAAGAAAGAACTTTCTCAGGATGAAATGAGGAGATAATCAGAAAACTTCTAGTGATCATTGGTAAGGGGCTGGTGTGTTTCACTTGGAAAGTTTTTCCCCATTGGAGACATGTTGAACTGTTAGTAAGGCTAATGGCAACTGAAAGGCAGACAGAAAGCAAAACATGGTAGAGAAGGTTGGAGGCACTAGAGAAAACTGTCAGAATTCCAAAGGAGAAAAGTGGCCAATCTCAAATCCTAGCTGGAAACTCAAGCAATTCTCTCAGAATGAATGCATGATGTAGATACTGAAGCTCTAGGTAAACAATTAACCACTTTCACCTAATTAATACTCATAAAACACTACTCTCAAAAATTGCTGAATAAACATTCTCATCAATTCACATAAAACATTCACCAAGAACTAGGCCATCTCTCAATTAAAAACCAAGTGTCAACATCCCATATTTGTTTTTTGGGGACTGGCTGACTTCACTTAGCATTATCTTCTCCAATGCCATCCATTTACCTGCAAATGCCATGGTTTTGTTCTTTTTTTAATGCTGAGTAAAATGCCATTGTGTATATATGCCATATTGTTTTTTATCCATTCATCCACTAAAGGACATCCAAGTTGGCTCCACAGTTTAGCTATTGTGAATTGTGCTGCTATAAACATTGATGTGGCTGTGTCCCTATAGTATGCTGTTTTTAAGTCCTTTTGGTATAGTCCAAGGACAGAAATAGCTGGATCAAATGGTGGTTCTATACCCAGTTTTCCAAGGAATCTTTGGAAAAGATTGCTTTCCAAATTGGCTGCACCAATTTGCAGTCCCACCATCAATGTATGAACGTATCTTTTTCCCCCACATCCTCGCCAACACTTATTGTTGTTTGTCTTCATAATAGCTGCCATTCTGATTTGAGTGAGATGATTTCTTAGAGTGGTTTTGATTTGCATTTCTCTGATTGCTAGAGATAATGAGCATTTTTTCATATATTTATTTATTGATTGTATATCCTCTTTTGAGAAATGTCTGTTCAGGTCCTTAGCCCATTTGTTGATTGGGTTATTTGTTTTTTCGGTGTTTAGCTTTTTGAGTTCTTTGTATACCCTAGAGATTAGTGCTCTATCTGATGTGTGAAGGGTGAAAATTTGCTCCCAGGATGTAGGCTCTCTGTTCACCTCACAGATTGTTTCTTTTGGCAGGGGATTAGCAAGGATGGTGGAATATGATGAACATCATTATACAAAGTACATGTATGAAGACTTGAATTGGGTGTCAACATACTTTATATACAAACAGAGACACAAAAATTGTGGCATATATGTGTATTAAGAATTGTAATGCAAAAAAAAAGAATAAAGAATAGTGTTACCTTAGATTAGGTAGAGGGAAGTGAAAGGAGGGAAAGGCAGGGGATGCGGGGATAAGAAAGATAGTAGAATGAGACAGACATTATTACTTTATGTATGTATGTGACTGTATGACCAATGTGATTCTACAATATATATACACTCAGGAAAATGAGAAATTATATCTCATCTATGTATGATATATCAAAGTATATAAGTGCATTCTACTGTCATGTATAACCAATTAAAACAAATAAAAAATTAAAAAAAAACAAATGTCAAAGGATTAAATTCTTAACAGATTTTGTTTGGTCCATAAATTAGAAGTCAATATCAATAAAATCTAGAACTCAATCAACATGTTAGAGAGATGTCTTTGTTTCATATCCTCACAAAAATTTGTTTTTTGTCAGTCTGCTTAATATTCATTATTCAAGTAGGTGTAAACTGGTATCTTACCATTGTTTTCAATTGTATTTTCCTAATGACTAATGTTAATCATATTCATGTGACTATTAGATTTTGTATATCATCTTTCATGACAACTCCTGTTCAAATATTTTGACTCTTTTTAAAAATTTTATACACTTTTTTTTTTAACCAGTTTTAGGTTCATAAGAAATTTAGCCAAATGTTCCCACATACCTCCTGCCTAGCCCCACATACACACACATACTCGCTCACCATTAACATCTAAAATCAGATTGCCACATTTGTTAAAATTATGAACCAATACACATCTTTATCATACAAAGTTCACAGTTTACAGTAGTGGTTGTTCTTGCTGTTGTACATTCTATGTTCTTTGGTAAACGTATAATAACATGTATCCATTATGGATGTCCTACAAAGTGTTTTTATTGTCCTAAAAAAATGCTCTGTGCTATGACTATTCACATCTTCTTCCTAAACCCCAGGCAATACCTGATCTTTTTACTATATTTATAGTTTCACCTTTTGCAGGATGCCACATAATTAGAAAAAAAAAATTTATATAAACATTTCAAATTCGCCTCCTTCATTTAGTATTTTGCATTGAAGATTTCTCTGTGCCTTTTGATAATATGGTAGTATCTCTTTTGTGCCTCATAATATTCCCGTGTCTGGATGTACCATAATTTGTTTGTCATTCACCTGTTAAAAGACAGCTATTGCTTACAAGTCTAGCAGTTATGCAATTAACATGTATGTGCAGGTTTTTTATATAGACAAATTTTCAATTCAAGCAAACGCCAACAAATGTAATTCCTGCATCGTATGGTAATGCTAGGTTTACTTTTGTAAGAAACTGCCAATTTGCCTTCCAAAGTCTCTGCATCACTTCACACCCTTGTCAGCATGTGGTATTATCAATGTTCTGAATGTTGGCCATTCCAATACTGTCGTGGTAACTCACTGTTTTATGAATGTGAATTTTTGAATATGACGTATGACACTGAGCATCATTTCACACACTGATTTGCCATCTATATATTTTGGAGAGGTATATGTTCAGATCTTTTGCCCATTTTTAAATCAAAATTTTTTTCAATTGTTGAGTGATAAGAGTTCTTTATATTTTTTTTACAACAGTCCTCTTTCAAATGGTTTTCTGGCATCATGTACAACCAGAGAAATGATAAGCTGTGCTCCACTTGTGTAAAAAGAAAAAAAAAAGGGGGGGGGAACTGCAAATATTTTTCTCCCAGTCTATCGTTTGTGTATTCATTCTCTTGATAGTGCCTTTTGTAGAGCACAAGTTTTTAATTCTAATGAACTCCAACTTATTATTCCTTCATGGATCATACCTCTAACGTGGTATTTTGAAAATCATTTCCAAATGCAAATTCTTGTATATTTTCTATTATTTTTATGGAATTTAATAGGTTTATATTTTAGACTTGGGTCCATTATTCATTTTGATTTAATTTTTGTGAAAATTATAATGTCTGTATTTAAATTATGGGTTTGTTCTTCCTTTTTCTCTCTCCCCCTCACTTTTTTACACCTGATGTCCAGTGATTCCAGCAACGTTTATTGAAAAGACCACCATTTCTCCATTGAAATGCCTTTGCATTTGCCCTTCTGTCATGGCATCTCCTTGTTCTCTGCTTTCCACCATCCTAGTCTTCTTGTTTCCTTGCCTCCATCACATTCCCACAAGGGCTTTGTACCATAATACTCCCCTTCATGCTTTATCCTCTTCTCTTCGCCTATCCCCATAGCTTTTTTTCAGATCCCATTCAGTTCAGTTTGGGGAAGGATCCTCTCAAAACTTCTGTAATTCATACTCTTAACAATACTCCCCCTCCTTTGTAACATTATCTTAATTATAACTTTATATACTTTTGTGTAGTTATTTAATCAATGCCCACCTTCCTTCCCATTACACAATAAGGGTAAAGTTCATAAAAGTCTGCTCATAATTGTATCTCTAATGTGTACTAATGCTTTACATGTATAAGTAAATATTTAAAAGTATAGACCAGATGTAAGAGTAACTATCTCCACTTTCAATGCTTTCAATGGCACTGTGTTTTCAATGGCCTTGTACTATTCCGATTATTCTAGAGTCATCTTACTTATACAAATGCTATTAACACAAATACAAAGATTGCTCAAAACACTAAATATTTAAGTGCAACTACAAAGCCCTCTTCCTTAATAAAATCCCCTGACATGTCAGAGAGGATATGAGACCCTTGCATATAAAACATAATTCTTAAAATTCAATAAACTATACTACATTCAGTATTTTTAATTTCATTCTTATACACAAACACATACACACATATTTAAAATTCTATGTGAAAATAGAAGCATGATTCAAATATATTTAACTTTTCCTCAATTACATTTTCCAAACTATGGGATAAAATTCAGTTTATGTTAAGGTGTATTATAATTCTTAGCTATAGGTAGTCCTTACAAAACCTAAAACCTTTTAATTTTCAATCATAAATAGCCTGAGGTCATTAACATAGAGATAGTAACTAAATTATAAATAAAAATTTGATACATATATATTTGAAGAATATCAAAATAAACCAGAAAATCACTAATCATAAATGGAAATTTTTTAAATGCAGCTGAATTATCACTTTCTTCTTTTTTTCCTTATCAGTTACCTTGAGTCTATTTCCATGTTTTCAATTTTACCCAATGCTTACTCCCTACTGGTTTTGTTTTAATCTTCTCTTATGATTTTAAAATGAATAAATGCATGCTGATGACTTACAACATTTTATGCACATCACTATCTTTCATCTAAACACTTTCAAAAAGCTACCTCTTTTGCCAGCATGTCCATCTCTACACACTACACTTTGGAAGTAGAGATTTCGGGCTGTTTACCTTATGGTCAGCTCTCAACCTTAGGCTTAGTAAAATTTGGCAAGGCTATCCTGAACCGAATGTAGTAATCAAGTGTAGAAAAAGCTTTGCTGAGTATTTTTTTAGTAAACATATAAGGTAACTAAGATCACTTTCTGTATCAATCGAGATATGTGGAATGTGATAAGACATTTAAAGATATTCAATTTGAATAACAATACACAGAGCATGTATGTGTGTGTGTGTGTGTGTGTGTGTGTGTGTGTGTGCATATAGGGTATATGTATGTAGGACTATAATGTTTATGTTTACAAACACTAGGAATTTTTTTCCAAGATGCATTTTTTTCAAATAAGTATAATTATAGTAAAAGTAGTAATAGTAAAAACAACCAAGAATTAGTCAAGTCAAATTAATCTGCCATGTTACATAATCATGAGGATATAAAATATAAAACTCACATTATGAAGGTGTATTCATGGTCTAAAACTATTTGTTTAAATAAATTATTTCTATTTTCATCATATTTAAATGTATTTGTGCTCCCTATGAGCAAACAAATAAATAAGTAACCAGATGCGTTCAATAATTTAGATTTGTCTAGAAATTCTTAGTTTGGTCATACAGATTTCAGAAAGTATATATTAATATTGATATAGTCCAAATATCTTTTGGGAATAGCGTATCATCTATGAAAATATGTGTGACAAAATTATGTCACATCCCTTAAAAACAGATATTTGGGTGTAAGCACTGAAGGAACATTTGAGTCTTATAAAATGTCATATGAGCAGAAAATAATCCTGCATACATAGAAATTAAAGGAAAAGTCTTATATTAAAACCAAATTATGATAGACTTTCATTTTACTGGAATGATACTGCTCAAGGAAAAACTCTCAGTCTGCAATCAATGGTAGTAACCAGCTCAAACTGGCTACCCAATGATTGTTTTCTTGAGTATTATTAATATTTTTTGTTATTGCTATAATATGTTTTAATTGATTTTTTAAATACATGACAGCATAAAGCACTACAATTCTTATTACACATATAGAGCACAAATTTTCATATCTCTATTTGTATATAAAGTATATTCACACTAATTTGTGTCTTTTTACATGTACTTTGGATAATGATGTCCTTCACATTTCACCAAATTATTTATTATATTTTATTCATGTGGAATCATTTGCTTTTACTTGTGTGTCAAACTAGTAATATTTTCTTTATAGGAAAAAATCTTATCCTTATTTCACTATTAAATATAAAAAATGTCTGATTTCTCAAACATATTTCTCATCCAAGGTGTTTAAATTTTTACCCAATTCTTACTTCTGGGTGAGAAGAATCTCAAACAATATTCCCTCACAGAATATGAAATTATAAACAACATCTAAGGGGTGAAGGAAGAAAGGAAATATGAAGGAAAAATATGACAATGACAAATACAATACCAGTAAGTAATTTAACTTTATTGTAAATCATTTTTCTTCCCCGTGAAAGGGATTCCTCTAAAGTCTTCCTAAAAGATAAAGGAAAATACTGGCAGGATAACTCGTTTGTAAACATACCACAGATATCAATGAAATGGATTACCTGTGGCCCAATGACAAACACATATTTCCACTAAAAGTTGATGTTATAAAAGATCTCTAAATAAAATTACCACTATTACTTCTTCTATTCCCCAGCCAAAGTAATGGGCTTTAAAATGGGAGAGGGCTCTAAGGCGAATATTTATAAATGTACTAAATTAAACTGAACTTGTTAGGCTCCTTGGAAAACATTAAGAAGTTTAAAATTTAAATATCATTAACTAATATATGTGTAGTTAATATGTATAGTTAAATTATATATAAATGTGTTAGATAATAAAGTACTTAACATTTTCTTTTTTATTTTTTAATGTAGCTTTTTTTGAATATGTTAGTAAAAGTATGCTGACATAGTAGTTTTATTTCATGTCCTAGGTACAAAATTAATTAGTTGAAATTTCTGAGAAGTAATGAGTCTGCAAGAGAAATCAGTTTGAGTTCCAATTCTGGCTCCTCCAATTTTGCACTATGTGCTCAAAATACTTTGCCTCTTTCATTCAGTTTTTATTCACCAGTTTAAAGGGGGGGGGGCATGAAGCTGAAAGTCAAGAAGCAATAAAGAAATGAAGAGCCAGGTAGAGTTAGAAAGACAGCATGGCGCCCAATCTCTAATTTTAGAGGAGAAAAAGTTGGCCACTTGGGCAGGAATTCTGTGAGCAAAGTTAAAAGTGGTCAGAAAAATGGTTGATGAGGTAGCCAGTGGCAGGTCACAAAGACTGCAGGAGAAGATAAAAATAAGAAATTTAAATGTTACTCTAAGTAAATAATAATCTGTTGAAGTGAAATGTCACAATTTGGCTCATCTGAATGTTGCTTGGGAAATGAATTCTGAAGGAAAGAGTGCAAAAAGGGAAACCCATCATTCAAATGAGCGCAAGGAATGTGGCAAGGCAGAAAGGAAGACTTGGACAGATTCCGGGTATTTTTCTGGAATTAGGGTTAGAGTTTTTACAGAAATTTCTTACTGATTAGATGAGGTATAAGAGAGAAAATTTTTCAATGAATTCCAGATTTGGAGGTCAAATAACTAAGTAGATGGTACTCAGTTTTACTCAAATGGAAAAAGTAGCAAATGAGCAGGTTTAGTGGAGGATTGTGGTGAGAAATTGTTATAACTCTTTTGATACCTGAAGAGGAAATGTAGATATGTAGTTTGAGTTATCTATTAAATATCCAACTGTTTGGATTTTTAAAGATAAAAATCAGGACAGTTATCAAAACTGGAGATGCAAATAGAAGAGTCCTCCACAGTAGATGGTTGTTATTTACATAACAATTATGCAGGGAAGGCAGATGCAACATGTCAATATTTAGAGGTTAGCCACTCAGGAGAGTGAAAAGGAGTAGCCAATGAAGAGGAGAAAATAAAGGAATGTAGAGTAACTGAAGTTTACATGGCAGAGAGGGTGATGTTTCAAGAAAGAAGGGAAGGTGTTTGGAGCCAATGCTCTTGAGGGGTCACGTACAAGTTAGGGATTTGAGGACCAAGCAGCCTCACAGAAATGGCAGACCAGATGCCCAGCTGGAGTGGATCCTGTGAGAATAGGATGTTAGAAAATGGAAAACTTTTATAGACAACTCTTTGATTAAGTTTAGTTTTTAACATGGGAAACAATAATGGGGTGGTATCTGAAAAGGAAAAAGTAGAAAGGTTTTGTTAGTTTATAAGATACATTATTATGTAAGCATGCATGTTTGCAGACAGAAATAATCACAAAATAAGGAAAAATTAGTAATGCAGGAGAGGGGATAATTACAAGAGGAAAGTTATTGAATGGGTTAGAGGAAACAGGACTCATGTGAGCTTGTGAGCAAAGACTGGCCTTCCACAGGAGCAAGGCCCTTCCAGATATCACAGAAAGAAACATTGAAAATTGGGTTAATTTATTCCCACATCATTGAATGTCTGAACATTTGAAAATAACTGTCACCAAATAATACCTGTACATCAAGGACACATAACAGGCAATTTTTAAAAGGAAGCCAGAGTATCCCAAATGCCACCTCATTTCATCAAAATAAAACAATAAACAAAAAAAACCAAAAACCTTTCTTTGTGGACTATAATATTTTATTCAATGTTTTATTATAGATTAAACTTTTGAAAGGACGTAATTCTTTAGATGGTTCCATGGATATGAAACTGATAAAGCAGTTAAAATAATGTACCACGTAATATATTCTAATCAATATTTTCCCAGTCAGTACCATTTAGGTATCTGGCAAAAGGATTCTTCATCTAAGATTAATGGATAAATTGAAATATCCCAATGTTTCCTTTTTGTAAGTACCACATTGTGGCAAACTGGTGTCAAACTAAAAGCAACATTATGCTGTTTCCTAATGTAGGTAGTTCTTTAATGGTTTTCTCACATTTTAAATATAAACAATAAATATCAGATATTACTGCTCATTAATTCAGTGGCATTAATACCTATTCATCATCTTGGTTGCATATTGGTGATTTTACAAGCTAGATTATCTCTTTAATTCTTAATCATGCTTATTTACTTGAATACATAATCTTTAAATGTAACATATTCAATTTTATAGAACAGCTCAGAAATTGAGAGATATGACACCTCAGCTAATGTTCTTTACTCATGTTTATTAATAAAATTGGAAGAGATTCATAGTATATTTTAATATTAATTCATCAGAAACAATCACAAATTCCTAATATATTTCTTGAACAACTCTTGGAAATTGGAAATTTATTCTAATGAATTTGTCAAAGTTTATTCCCAAGCTGGGACCAGCCAAGTTCAACCTACAGGCCAAATTCAGCTGGTGGTATGTTTTGGTAAATACAAATTTGCTGGAACACATCCACACTAACCTACTCTTAGATACTGTCTATGGAAGCTTTGGCACTTCCTTAGCACAACAGAGTAGGAGGCTACAGGAACAACACAGCTGAGAAAGGTAACAATGTTTGTTATATGGTCTTTAAATAAAAATGTTTGCTATGTCTGCATCAGACTATCAATCATGCCTTGTCAACTGAAGCAACAAACAAACAACAAAAAAAAAAAGGAAAAAACCCTTCAATTTACTAGCTACCTTCACCACTTATGAGAATAGGGGACTTTTTCCCCTAAGAGTAAACACCAAAAACACCCTCAATGAATGATAGTGCATATCAATAAATATTGTATAAGAAAACTAATTAATTGTATAACATGCTAATATATGATAAATGAGAAATATTATAGCTAAATATGAACATATATTTTCCAAATGCTGTGACAATAGAAGTAACCATTATATTTTAGTACATCGTGGAATGCACCCAAATTAATTAGAATGGTCAATAACAAAAAATGCCAATGTGTTTATAAACAATATTCTATTATCTATAAGTCTATTCTATTATTCTAAGTTGCAGAAAACACCAAATATAATTACAAAATACATATTCAAAACATGTAAACCACTAATTTTCCACTTGTAAAAGCCTGATTCAAAAAGCAATTTACTTTATGGTTTACTTAAGCTTTGCAACTACATTAAAATATGATAGTATATACACAACAGCTTGTTAACAAGATTATCATAACATTAAAATCATAATGTGGCACTTCAATTATGGATACTTAAAATTAAAGCTAATCCTCACAGTACCAATTTTTATCTCCTAAATAATTTTAGCTATTAGCTGCTCATTCAAAGTCTGTATCTAAAATGATAAGCATTCTAGAGTAACAACTTAGCTCTGCACTTTTCTTTGGTAGCACAAGAAAATCTGCATCCCTTCTTTTCCAGTCTTAATATGCAAACCTTCAATGGAAACGGTAAAAATGTGATTTTTTTTTCCTGACCTTTGCTCAGTGCTTCCTACTCAGTTGATACTGATGATGGTGTTTCAAAATAAAAAAACCCTAAATAGGAATGGAATGTGTGTTCTTTTTTTGGTTTTAGCATTCCAAATGAATCAAATTGTCATAAAATGGCATTTGCAATGATTGATTTGTTTCTACAAATACAGCTCCTCACTAAACACTGCCTATTACACACTAAACACCAGGTTGAATGTAACAATGCTTACACTAAATATGATAATGCATGTTATAAATAAATAATTAGGTTATGCCTAATTTCATTTGTACTGCTGCTAAACAAAATGTATCATTGATGATTATGTAATCAATATTTCTTATATTTGAATTCTAATTTAAATCAAAGGTTATAAACTTAGATATGCCAATTGTTATCAAACCCATAAGTCATCCAGAGGTATTATTGATGAGCATATGTTTGATTTTTAACATTACTAACAAATAATATAGCACTTTCTTCTATGCCCCATGAATGGTGGGAAAATTAAATGGGCTATCTGAAACTATTAAATCTTGCTTTCACTCATCTTTGAAGTAAGTTAATGAAAGAAACATTTTTAACATATGTGGGAGGTAGATGACAGCTAAAGTGTTTGTGTATGTGTATATGAATGTATATTATATACTCATCTTGTACAATTTACATGAAGCAAATTACATAGGTTACATAATTACATATAATCAATTACAGATATCTGCTGAGCTGCTTTTCAATCATGTTTATCTGAGAAGATACATCATAATCTAGAAAAGTGATGATGTGCTTTTGTCCTTATATTTCAAAAAATCTAAACATATTCAGCCTGAAATCCTTGTTCACAGGTTACATAGTATAAACCAAACCAAGGAACCTACTGTGGGCTTGGTACAATATGCAGTGCTCTGCTTTAGGACTGATAAAGACAAGATATTCTCTTTTCTCTAGAACAGGATACTCTGCTGGTTTAAAGAAGGTTTCAGAAGATTCCTATTGATACAATTGGTGAAAGAAAACTAAAACTTGGAGAAGCGTAATTTAGAAAGGATCAAGAAAAGGGGCTAACCCATTGTTTCTAAATCTAATTATACTTTGTCAAACTTTTGATGTAGTTAAAATACCCACATATAAATGGGCACTTTTGGTTACTGAAGTAATTTATATTTTTGATGACTTTCAAAATAAAAAAGTTAAGACTTCTATGATTCTGACATCACATTACATAGCATTTTAAAAAGAAAAATTTCTTTACTTCCCACACTGTTGAACAACCTTCTGATTTCACTAGAAATATTGTGTTGATTTTTTTCTGTATTTTATTTCATATTCTCTTCAATCCCACTTCAGTTTTTCTGGTAGCCTTTTAATTATTTTCTAAACTGTTTAATCAATTCACTAGCATCAAATATTTAGAGTGCCTGTTCTTTCTTCTACATCTTTTTAGCTTGTTATAAAATAATTTCTTGGAACCTTCTTGTATCTTTATAACCCTAATAGATTCAAGTAAAAAGTAAAGGGAGCTCTAGACTCCAAATGCTGTCATACATTCCAAGTTTTCCTTGACCAAGTGGGGGAAATTATTACATATACAAATGCACAAGTAAATACATGTACATATAGAGAATACATGTAAATATGCACACATGAACACACATGAACACAAGCTTATCTCCAGAAATAAAATTAAGTAGGACAGTGATATAATCCTTATCTTTAAATTTTATACAGATGAACAAAATTACTCATAGAGATAATCCTTTATTCAAGTTCATGTTCAAGTATCAGTTAAAGAAATACCAGTGTAATTTAACCAGTAGTCTTTTCAAGGGATGCAAGAGTAACGTAACTAAAATAATAAATAGGTAAAACAACACCTAAATTACCAGAGCATGAGTAAAGCAGCCCTGAGATTAGCTGGTAACCACCTTAGTAACACTGGATACCAACAGATGAGTGAAATTAAAAATGTACTTTAGGACAATAAATCTAGAAAGGATAGACACAAAAAAACTGAAAAATACCTGTGTAACTATCTTGGAATCTGTCCTTAAACTTTAATTTTTGTTTAAGAAGTTGAGATTACTATTTGTATTCCTTCCATCTCTAAAAGTCTCTGAGTCAAAAGTAAAGAAATGAGCACATTACAGCAATTTTAACCTTCTGATTCAAATAATATTAAGAATCATTACATCTCTTAAAAACTAGTTTCCAAATTGACATGGTCATACAAATGCTTGACTCTGTATATGTGTCTGAGTTTATGATGTACCTGCATATACTATTCCACACACCAGAAAAAAAGCCAGTAACTGTAAATTATGCAACTCAACACCACCATCTAGTGACAAAATTCTTAACACATGACAAAGCCAAGCAAAAAGGAAAACAGATTTCAAACACATTTGTCTTAGTAGGTCATATTTATAATAATATTCTAAATATAACAACTCTCAGTGAATAGACTTGGTTCTGCACATAAAATAATAACCTCTAACTGGCAATGTTATATACTACAAAAATATAATTTGTACTCTTGCTATAGCAATATATCCAAAAAAATCTAACCAATCTGTATTTTTATGTATTAATTAAGCCACTGTTAAAGGAAATTACACTTTCTTTTTCTTAATGAACTATACTACATTCTATAAGTACCTCTTCTTTTACAGAATTTAACATGTCCTTTTCTCAAGTTCAATTCAAATACTTGTAAATTCTACATACTACCTACTACCCATGTACTACTACTGCCTCTGGATCTGAAGAGGGATATCCACAATGTTAAAAATGGTCCCATCTTTACATATGATGTTTAGAAATTTATTACAGGATGCAAAATAATATCTCATAGATACCATAAGAGGATTGAATTAGCTGAGGTAAGCAGAAAACATGATGAAGTTGAGAAATTTACCTCTGATTTCATTATCATATCATAGATTTTACCTAGAGATGACCCTTTCTTATGTGTCCTTCAAATGTTTTACTTGCAGGGATCCTGCAAAAGATTTTCATATAGCCAGAGCATAATTAATTCTATATAAGTCAGGCAAGAAATATTCCCTTTAGTATTCTATATACTAAGACTACAATGAAGTTTTACAATCAGTTCTATTAATTATGTATATTATACATAAATTATTTTAAATAAAATCCAGGAGCAGTGGCTCATGCCTGAAATCCCACCTACTTGAGAAGCTGAGGCAGGAGGACTACAAGTTTGAAGATAGTCTGGGAAATTTAGTGAAGCTCTGACTCAAAATAAAAACTAAAAAAGGATTGGGATATGGTTCAGTAATAGAGTACCCCTGGGTTCAATCCCTAGTACTAAAAATTTTTCTTTAATATAAGTAATAGACACCATTAAAAGAACACAATATGTACAAACAGCAATGTTTTTATTTTATATTTATTAATTTTCATAAATCACAAAGCTTTCTTACATTTTTCTCTTTCCTGTCAATTCTATGAGGTTTTAGATCCTATTTTATAGAAGACAATTAAAACTTAATTGCCTAAAATTACTTGGAGTCTCAGATTTGATTCTTTAATAATATCTGTTTCATATCTGTTCTTTTTTATTTTTGTCACTGTTTTTCTAATTTTTTTCAAATATATTGCCTTACTTTTTTTAAAAAAAGAGAAGTATAAGCCTGAAAAAAAGTATCTATATGCCCATCACCCAGATGCAATAACTATGTTTCATTCCTATCCTTCTCTCTCTCTCTCTCTCTCTCTCTCTTCTATTTATTCAGTTAAGATCATGTTCTATACGTAATTGTATATCTTAGTATTTTCATCGAATTTTATAACACAGAAATTCTTGTGTCATTAAAAATACCATGATAAAGGTCATCTTCATGTCCAGAAAGAGAAGGAAATGTGCGAAAATTTATCATATATACGTGAGTATATGTGCACAGATCTTTGTTTCTTTAATAGTAGGCAATTAGATTTTATTCAATTTGTTCAAAATTATAGTCCCTAAGAATCAAATCCAGATTGTCCATAATTTCTATGCTTCTACATAGTGTATTTCTAGAAAATAAGATAATATGATACTCTGTGTTCATTCTAAGGAGCTTAACATTTATTGTCACACTCCTTTCTTTAAACATAACAGCAATTTCCATTCTTCATGAGTTCTGGGAATGTATGTCTGTCTTACCATTCTATCTGTAGCACTCAAAAATCACCTCCCTACCAAACTGTAGTAATAGCAAAATGCAAGAAACTGGTAGGATTTTTACAGAATTTATACATTTTATTTGCCAATAGAGTTGAGTATTTTCAAGAGTTTCTTAGGTATATTTTGCCAATTATCCATTGAGCTATTATCTGTTTTAAATCTGTCACAAACATGGTAATACAGTATACTGATGTCTTTTAATTTTGTAATTTTTTCCATTTACAGAAGTTTTTAATGTAATCAAAGCTTGTTGATTCCTTCAAATACTTTTCAGTTTATCATTTCTTTCTCTTCTGAAACTCAAAAACATACTTACTTCCATTATACACTGGATTTGAGCATTTTGTTGTTGTTGTTTTTTAATTTAGCTCTTTAATATACATGATTTGCTTTGACACAAGGGAACTGAAAAATAGAGGGATTTTTCTTCCCAAAAATAAAAACAATCTTCTAATACCATTTCCTGAGTGATTCAACATTCTCCAACTGACTTGGAGTACTTTATCATACAATAACTTCTTTGGACCTTTATAAGCTCTATTATCAATTATAGCTACTAACTAGTTATACCTCATACATATAAAAGCTCATAAATTTCCATCTTTATTTTGAATATGACCACATTAATAAATTATTCTTGCTTCTTTTATCTATCTATCTATCCATCCATCCATTTTTTAAGTTTTGTGAGACTGGGAATGAAGTCCAAGCCCCTCTTAAAATTCCATAGGGGGTTTTATTGTTGTTGTTTATTTGCTTGTTTGCTTTCTATTAACCCTCCTGGGCTTTGGAGATATAAATCACAATTTTATTTTTTTAAAAATTTTTATTGTTGGTTGCTCAAAACATTACATAGTTCTTGACATATCATATTTCACACATTTGATTCAAGTGGGTTATGAACTCCCATTTTTACCCCGTATACAGATTGCAGAATCACATCGGTTACACATCCACATTTTTACATACTGGCATACTAGTGTCTGTTGTATTCTGCTGCCTTTCCTATCCTCTACTATCCCCCCTCCCCTCCCCTCCCCTCGCATCTTCTCTGTCTACCCCATCTACTGTAATTCATTTCTCTCCCTTGTTTTTTTCCCTTTCCCCTCACTTCCTCTTGTATGTAATTTTGTATAAAAATGAGGGTCTCCTTCCATTTCCATGCAATTACCCTTCTCTCTCCCTTTCCCTCCCACCTCTCATCCCTGTTTAATGTTAACCTTCTTCTCATGCTCTTCCTCCCTACTCTGTTCTTAGTTACTCTCCTTATATCAAAGAAGACATTTGGCATTTGTCTTTTAGGGATTGGCTAGCTTCACTTAGCATAATCTGCTCTAATGCCATCCATTTCCCTGCAAATTCCATGATTTTGTCATTTTTTAATGCAGAGTAATACTCCATTGTGTATAAATGCCACATTTTTTTATCCATTCATCTATTGAAGGGCATCTAGGTTAGTTCCACATTCTAGCTATTGTGAATTGTGCTGCTATGAACATGAATATCAATGTAGCAGTGTCCCTGTAGTATGCTCTTTTTAGGTCTCTAGGGAATAGACCGAGAAGGGGAATAGCTGGGTCAAATGGTGGTTCCACTCCCACCTTTCCAAGAAATCTCCATACTGCTTTCCAAATTGGCCTCACCAATTTGCAGTCCCACCAACAATGTACAAGTGTACCCTTTCCCCCACATCCTTGCCAGCAATTGTTCTTGTTTGACTTCATAATGGCTGCCATTCTTACTGGAGTGAGATGGTATCTTAGGGTGGTTTTGATTTGCATTTCTCTGACTGCTAGAGATGGTGAGCATTTTTTCATGTACTTGTTGATTGATTGTATGTCCTCCTCTGAGAAGTGTCTGTTCAGGTCCTTGGCCCATTTGTTGATTGGGTTATTCGTTTTCTTATTGTTTAATTTTTTGAGTTCTTTGTATACTCTGGATATTAGGGCTCTATCTGAAGTGTGAGAAGTAAAAATTTGTTCCCAGGATGTAGGCTCCCTATTTACCTCTCTTATTGTTTCTCTTGCTGAGAAAAAACCTTTTAGTTTGAGTAAGTCCCATTTGTTGATTGTAGTTATTAACTCTTGTGCTATGGGTGTCCTATTGAGGAATTTGGAGCCCGACCCCACAATATGTAGATCGGAGCCAACTTTTTCTTCTATCAGACTCAGTGTCTCTGATTTGATATCAAGCTCCTTGATCCATTTTGAGTTAACTTTTGTGCATGGCGAGAGAAAGGGATTCAGTTTCATTTTGTTGCATATGGATTTCCAGTTTTCCCAGCACCATTTGTTGAAGATGCTATCCTTCCTCCATTGCATGCTTTTAGCCCCTTTATCAAATATAAGATAGTTGTAATTTTGTGGATTGGTCTCTGTGTCCTCTATTCTGTACCATTGGTTCACCGGCCTGTTTTGGTACCAGTACCATGCTGTTTTTGTTATTATTGTTCTGTAGTATAGTTTGAAATCTGGTATTGCTATACCGCCTGATTCACACTTCCTGCTTAGAATTGCTTTTGCTATTCTGGGTCTTTTATTTTTCCATATGAATTTCATGATTGCTTTATCTTTTATCTCTTTCATGTCACATTACACATGTTATTTTGGGTTATTCATTCATTACTCTGTTATTGATCTGCCTTTTATTCTAATTTTTCTAAGAAGAGAGTGTGTAAATGTGTGATGTGTGTGAATGTGGTTTAGCTCACTCTGGCCTCTCTACTGATGAGAACTCCCCTGGTGAGAGATGATGATCAGGCATCTAACCTGATGCACTATTCTTGAAATCACCTGGCTTCCCATGGCAACAAGAAGTATCAAAATACTAACAATTTCCAAAAGTAGACATCATTCCTCATCCTCTTCCTGAGTTGTAGAATTATGTTTTCTCTCTGCCTATGGAATATTTACATGTGGGTTTACCTTAGCTGTCAGAAATTCATCTGAAAACCAAAATCATCTTCATTTTTACTCTTCTTTTTGTCTCTCTCCCTATTTCGGTTAATACATTTATTTTTTATCTAGTCAGCACATTCCAGGGAAAGTTTCCTTGTGCTTTTTACATAGCAGGACTCCAGGCTCCACATATCCTCACATCTGGGATCGGGGAAGCATGGGAAGGATCCAAAATGATTCGTGCACTGGGATACTAACAAAAAAACAGGGTCAGAATGTATGGCAGACCAGCCAAAAAAGAGACTAGATGAGGTGGCAGAGAATTAAGCAAGGACAGAATCCTCTCTTTTCTTTTCTGAACTCATAGAAATAACAGAACCTTAATAGATAAAGAGGTGCTCAATTGGTGAAAGGCCCTAACACAGGAACCACAATCTGTTAATCTTCAAATTCAGTCCAGTTCTGCTCTAGTTCTTCCTGGCTAGACATTCTCAGGGCATGAGCACCACCATGGGATGCAAAGCTTTCCAAAGGTTGCTGAAGAGATCAAACTAGTGAGAGAAGGAGATGTTCCCATAGCCCACTTATGTCAACCCAATGGACCAAGACAGAAGCTGTCACCTAGGATTCAGAACCAAGAGAAAGACTCAAATTCTGGGTCCCTGGATTTCTTCCTATCTACCTCCTCCACTGGGGCTCAGCTAGGCAAGGGCTGCATCATTCACACATGTAAACTTTCTGGGGTTACAGATATCCAGTAATATTCATTAAATAAATGAATCATCATCTCCATCCCTACATTGCATCTTCTCCCTGTACTCCAACTTTACAGAGCTATAAGAGTACAGGGTCATTCCTATCCTTAAAAAAACACATTGACTCCTCAAAATAATTTAAATTATCTGTAAAGGCAAGTCGGATATGTAACTGGCCTCTAGAATACATTAACAAACACATTTTCCGTCAGCTTCCTGAGACCAGCCCCTGTGCTAAGGTTTTAGGCAAGTTATCCCTTCCTGTCTCAGCAGTCACTTCCTTACTACACTTGATGCTGAGTTAGCCCTGCCATCCCTGTCAACCTTCTACTGCTCCATTGCCACTCCATAGGTTCATGGTATATAAGGAGACATATTATTGACAGAAAAATTCCACTTAAATGAGTTTTGTGAGAAAACATAAGATTCAAAAACTTCTTGTTCTCCATCACATTAGACTACTTGCTGTTTCTGAAATACATCTTGAACTTACAGGCCTCCTCACCTTCGATCTACACTATTCCCTCACCCTGCAAAACTGTCCATCTTTTTAAATTAGGTCAAATTTTTTTACCCTGTGTTTTTTTTTCAATTCAGAAATCCTTCATAGAAGGAAAAACTGATCACTGGTAACAGAATAATTAATTTTTGTCTCTTCATGAATTTTTCCTCTTATTAATCATGTCATATTTTCTTTACTTGTTTGTTTTCAGAATCTTGAATCTCACAGGTAAAACAATGATCTCTCACTGAATTTTCAAAAAATAAGGAGTCTGACCCACAGTAAACTAAATTGTTAAATACTATTAGTTACTAAACTGTTTCAATGGTTATCCAGACATTACCAAAAATACATGAGCATGTGTGCTAAGTGCAACCTGTGCAACCTGTGTAAACGTGCAACCTGTGCAAAGAAGTATATTTCACAGCCATGTAATTAAATTCTGATTTAAATTGTCTATACTACAGCTTTCTCTCATAGTGTGGTTGGTTGAGAGGTTACTATAACTAGGTAGTTAATACTTGCTCTTCTCATCAGTTCATCTCTACTCTTTTTAAAAGTATGACATTCTGGTATGTTCTAAAATGGTATATACTGCAAAATTTGGCAGAATTTAATAATCTCTTCATATGCAGTTCTTCTATAATTTAATTTGTTTTTTTCTAGATGACAAATCTCCTGCACTGATTACATGTCCTTTCCTCATTCATTATATTTCCCTCACTCACATCCACATTCATTCACATTGCCCCTTTTCAATTCTTTTTATGTTTTTGGCCTTCAGTTCTTTTATTCAAAGCATGAGAGCTGTCATCCTCTTTGTCTTCCTGTCCTTGCATTTACTTCAAAATGAATAGATATAAAAATACAGGAAATAATTGTAGTTTTCTAAATAAATATTGTTAGGCACATTTAATGTATTCAGAATCATTACTATAAGCATTGCAAAGAATAATGTTCAATTTATAGCACTGTGGTAGTTTTAAAGAATAAAGACTATTGAAAAACAGGAAAATTCATTCATAATTTCTGCATTAGCCTTTCCACATATATATATTAGACCTTATTTTTAATTTATGACTATTTTC
Source organism: Urocitellus parryii (assembly GCF_045843805.1). Lineage (NCBI taxonomy): Eukaryota > Metazoa > Chordata > Mammalia > Rodentia > Sciuridae > Urocitellus > Urocitellus parryii. The sequence goes on from NC_135541.1 coordinate 77,766,679, forward strand.
AATAACTAAACTTTCTGAGAATGTTTTATATAGATACAAATTCTCTCTATTGTGTACTCAGTTTTATTTTTCCCCTTTTTTATTAGTAAAGACATTAACAATAAAATAGGCTTCCTTGCTCCAGCTGGTAATTTCTCAGTACTAGTAATATATTATTCCTCTTTTTGTGACATCATAATCATCTATACAGAAGTACCATGTATCTTTGTGTAGAAGCTACTGTTTCCATTAAATTTAATTACCTCCCCCTGTGGTTTTAAATAGAAGTGGCTTCAAAATGAGGGCAGCTTCTATTAAATTTAATTACTTTCTCCTGCTGCTTGCATGGTAAAAGGAAGGTTGCTAAATGAGAGCAGCTTCTAAACTAAAGTATATGGTAACTGTGTGCGAGCAATAACAAAATTGTATCAAAACCACTAGGAAGTCTCCTAGCTTTGTTCTTTCCCTTATTTTAAAAAATGTTAGACTTAAAATCATAAAAAAATGAGCAGTAGAATATCAGAAAATATATTTTAAAAATAAGTTTATTTTCATAAACAAAATAAAGATTAATATATTCAATTATTTACAAAAATACTGTAAATAATCCCAAAGGTTCAAGCTCAGAACTTTTAAAAGCAGTATCATTTGTTGTTTTCCAACTCTAAGGGTGATGGGTCTTACTACTCACACATTTTTAGTCTCTAGTTAAAAAAAAAGAAAGAAAGAAAGAAAATACTCCTTTTGGATTCTGATCAAATGGCTTGAAAGAATGCTTCACTGAAAATTATTTAAAAGGCATCCAGTTTGGGGGATTTCGGAGAAATATTCAAAAATAGTGATGTTAAGAAGTGAAAAAGAAAAAAAAATCAGGCTCATTACAGACCAGTATATTTGAAAAGAAGTTAATTATATGCTTTGTAATAGTGTGAAAATGTAAATCACTTTAAAAATACTATAATATAATCCTATAAAATCTAATAGAAGATGAAATTTTAAGTACCTCTTTTTAAATTAAATATTAATTAGAAGGAAATACTGTTAAGCCACCATTGTACAATGTTTATTTATATATATATACAGGCAGAATTTAGATGAACAATATTTTCATTCAATCACACAGTTTAGTATAAATATAAAACAAGACACCCCTTAAGCATTTTAAGTAACAAATTAAACATTTACATTTTTTACTGTGCACTGAGGCTTAACATTTATGCAGCTTCAAAACCAAAGTACAGCCTCAAGGGAAGTCTCTCCACTGACAAATTAATACCTTAGAGAACAGAGCTGAATGGTGGCAATGAACTCATTTGTTCCCCCAATAATGAAGAATGACTTTTTCTTTACCACATCTGTGACTGTTGCTATGGTGACCTAGACTTACCTCATTGCTTCTCGGAGAGCTCCTCGCTCACCAAGAGTTGTGTGCTTGATGTCATCAAAATTATTTTCCAGCTTCTCACAATTCTGAAACACATTAAAAAATTACATTAGCCTTCCAACATCCTGAGAAAAATTATATCTATACAGTTATATAAAAGTATAATTGATTATATTGACTGGTGAAAAATATGCACACCACTTTAATTAGGCAGGATTCATTAAAATCGACAGTTGATTCAAGAGCAACAAAATAAAAACATGATACAGCTGTCACAGAAGTCTTTTCCATACATTTTTTGAAATAGGTAAAAAAAATAGTATTACATAAAAGTAGGAAAATGTTTAGAGTCTGTCAAATAAAAATTATTTCTCTAAAATCATATTTTTATCAAAGTTTATTTAAATTGAAAAAAGAAATCAATAAAGTAAATTTTAAATCACAATGGTACATGATAATTATCTAGTTCTATACAAGTTAGCTTTTACTAAGATGGGCAGAGCTCACTTAAAATTTAAATAAGAGTTCCAAAAATAATTTACCAAAATGTTATAATCACACCTACATGATATTTACAATTGTATGTACACATATATGTATATATGTTTATTTAAATATAAATAAAACCAACTCTTGAAATTAACTGACATTATATCAAGTTCTTAGACTATTAAAATCAAGTAAATATGCAATAAGCAACTTACACTTCATAAATATCTCTCTTAGCAAATACAACAGCTTTGCTGGGTTGAATTTTTCTAAGAGTATATGTTAATATTTTACTGCAATCCTTAATATATCTTATTAACCAAGTTAACCTTATTAACCAAGTTAATCTTATGTGACCCAAATAAATTTTGAGAACCAAAGATGTAAAATTTAATTTTAGATTACTAAATGTATCTATTGTAGTCTTTTGGCACTTAAGATTTTTTGCAGAATTTAGTAGTATTTAGGTAATAAAATAATTGGTTGTACTGTTCTAGTTATATTACAAACAAAAATTAACAAAAGTACTAATGTGTTCTATCCTCAAATTATACATAAGTATGTGGTATTTATGAAAATTAAAGAATTTAGATTAGCAATTTCCAATATATAGGAGTTGATTCAAAATCTATAAGTATCTAACCCATTATGTTCACCTTGATAACCTCTAATGACTTAATCAAATTAAGGCAAAGATACTTTTAACTCTAACATAAGGCAGGTATATTTTTGTTTTCTTATTTTTTTGGTAATAAGGATTGAGCCTGGGGGTGTTTATCCACTAAACAGTATCATCAACCCTTTTTATTTTTCATTTTGAGAAAGAGCCTCACTGCCTTGTCAAATTTGGCCTCAAACTTGTAACCCTCCTACCTCAGCCTCCTGAATCACTGGGATTACAGGCATTCACCACTGTACCCAGCTAGTCAGAGAATTTATAAGGAAGACCTTGAAAATTATCAAAATTGATCTAAAATAGCTAGAATTCTGGATAAAACATCCTCTGCCGAATAATACACTATGAATACCCTCTCCTCCTCTACCTCTTGTTATTTCACATTTTCAGTAGTGCCTATTAATGAAGAGAATTTACTATGTTTAATTGGTCTCAACAACACTTTTTTCCAGTTTAAAATGAATGCTTTTTATGTCCTACTAAAGAACTCTGAAAATTTTTCCAATGTTATGAATATGTTTTCTATATTCTTTCAGGAAGTTTTATTTTATATTTCATATTTGGATGTATAACTCATCTGAGATGGTATCTATACATGGTGTCAGAGAGAAAATAACATCAGATAGGTAATCAAGTAAATCAATAATATTTATTCAAAGGACCATTTATAATATAGAGCCACTGTTTTTCATAAGTTAAATTGCAATGTAAGCAACATCTGTTTTATAGTACATTCTGTATAACTGGTCTATTTTTCATATTTGTGCTAGTATTATGTTATCTTAATGACTTATATCCACAATAAATAAATTACTCCTACAAATAAATATAAAAAAGACAACTAAAGAGAAAAATGGACAAAACGCTTAAAGAAATACTGTTTAAAATATAATATCCAAATTGGCAATTAAAAAATAAAATAAGTTGTACATCATTATTCATAAGTAAGATGCAAACTTAAGCAATAACAAGATAACACTACATATTCTGGAAATATCTAAAGTGAAGAAGATAGACCATATGGTGGTAGTGGTATATTTTTAGTATAAAAATAACACTGCTTGTGGAACTTTAAGTTGTTACAATTTCTTTGTAAAGTACTTTCAATAGCTGAACATTCAAAACCATATGACCTGGGAGTTCCACACCTAAGAACATACCCAGAACAAATGTATATGTTTACCAAAAGTCATGTACAATAATGTCAAAAATAACACTATTCAAAATAGCGCAAAATTGGAAATAAGTACATGATATATTAAGATAAATTACACAAACTGTAGTACATTCACGTACTAGAAAACTATATAGCAATGAGAATGACCAAACTAAAACTACATGGAGTAACATGAATCTCATATAATATCGAGTAATGGAAATGACAGTCAAAACAGAACACCAAAAATATTCCAGTTAAGTGAATTTCAACAAAAAGGTACAATTACAATAACCCAAAAAGATACAATATTTATGAATAAATTTAACAAAAAACATAAGAGTTGTGCACTGAAAAGTAGAAAGTATCTATGGAAATTCAAGGAAAACTTAAATTGACCTACTAAAGAGGCTATGCAATTCCTATCAAAATCCCAGCTGACATTTTTTTTTTAATTTTAACAATTGATCCAAAAGTTGATATTAAAATGCAAATGACATAGAATAGCTAAACATTCTTGAAAAAGAAAAGAATGAAGTCATGAAACTCTGATGTCCCAATTTTACAACTTACTACAAAACTATAGGAAACAAGATGTATGGTACTAGCTTAAAAATATAAAATAGACTTGTGGAATAGAAATGAGACTCTGGAAATACACTCTTTAGCTTAATTTGCACAAAGGAACCAAGACAATTCAATAAAGAAAAGGAGAGTCTTTTCATTAGATTGTGCTACAGCAACAGGACACCCACATGCAAAAGAACAAAGTTAGACCCCTACCAAATACAATGTACAACATCAATGTAAAACAGATTAGAGACTGGGGTAGAAGCTAAAACTTTAAAACATTTAAAAGGAAACACAGTGGTAAATTTTTGTGATTGTGGATTAAGCCAAAGTTTTCATAGATAAAATAACAATAAGCTAAAGATCATCAAAGCTTAAAAATATTTGTGCTTCAAAGGACATCATTCAGAAAATGAAACAACTCATAGAGTAAGAGAAATAATAGTAAATCATATATCTGATAAAGGACTTCTATCTAGAATATATAAAGAGCTCTTACAACTTAATAAGAAGACAACCCAATTTTTTTAATGAGTAAAGATTTTCTACAGACAGTTCCCTAAAGATGATATGAAGATGGTCAATAAACATTAAAATATTCAACATCATCAGTACTCAAAATAATGCAAATTGAAATCATAATGAGATGTTACTCCATACCCAATATAGGATGACTATAATCAAAATGAAGAAAAATAGCAAGCATTGGTGAGGATTTATTAATTGCTGGTACAAATGAAAATCAGTATAACCACTGTAGAAAACAATCTGGTACTGCCTTGCAATGTTAAATACATAATTATATGAACCAGGTAAGGATGATTAGACTATAATTAATAAAGTTACCATATGACCAGGGAGTATACAAAAATTAAAGCATCTGTCCACATAAATGTTTAAACAAATGTTTATAGCAGTATTATCAATAACAGACACAAAGTAGAAACAACCTAAAAGCCAACCAAATGATAAAGGAGTAAACAATGAGGTACACCAACACATCTAGTATCATTTGGCTACAAAAAGGGAAGTTGTAATACATTATACAATATGGACAAGCCTTAAAACATGCCAAGTGAAAAAGCCAAATATAAATAGACACATTTTATAATTCAATTTATATGCAATGTCATAGAAAAGCAAATCAAAAGAAGCTGATTCCTGCCTGCCAGGGGTCAGGAGAGTGGAGAATGGGGAGTGATTTTCTCAAGGGAATGGTGGTTCTTGGGGATGAGATGGAAATATTTTGGAATTAGTGGTGATTTGAGTACAACTTTCCGAATATACTAAGAACTACTGAACTCTGCCCTTTTAGGGATGAACTGTTTGGTATGTGAATTATATCTTAGTAAAGCTGTTATTTTATAAATAGGCAAACTAATCCATAATGTTGGAAGCGGGCAGAAAATAATCAAAAGAGGCACAAGGGGGTCTTCTGGTAGACTTTTTAATTAATTGCATAAAAAACTGTTGGACTGAATACTTAAAATTAATCTTTCCATATGAAATTTTAAAAGTTTTTAAGAGAATTCCAGATATAGATATGTTTAACCAGATTTAAATGTTTTATAATGTATATAGGTATCAAAACTCCATGTTGATCCACTAATATGCACAATTTTATGTTTTTATACATCAGTTAAAATGTCATATTTTTCAAAATGTATAAACAGATAAGTAAAAGACAGTTTGAATTCTGATGAAGAGTCATAATGGAACTACAACTCACTAGAGTTAAAATTAAAGAATGCAAATGAAATTTCTAACATGGTAAATATTAGCCACCAGCTGTTGTTTTTAATTATTATTATTTATAAAAATTCTGTGTTAAAGATTTAATTCCTGACTTTAACATCCTTATAAGATTTTGATACTTCAGTAATAAAATTATAATTTTTTCTTTTTAGATTGAATAGTTTTTTAATGGTATTTATACAAATATACTTATTTAAAAAATGAGTAATTAATTTGAATTAGAGGCTCCTTTGAGAAACATATATTCAGTCATTCTGAACCAAAAGTAAGTTCAATTAGAGTCCAGACCTCTAAAAACAAACAGATTTCCTTACTTTTTGCCTTAATACTAGCAGTCAGACAAAAAGAAAAAAGACACACATTTTACACGTTAGAGATTGTAGTACCCTTTCGAATATTTCTGCAGAAACACTCATTTTTTAAAAGAGTTTTATGCTTACAAATGTTCACTGTGACTCATGACAGTAAAAATTAGGGGAAAATATGAAACTTTCAAAATTAAAGAAAGGTTAAAGAGGACACTGTGAGAGTCATATACTCACTACCAATACTACTTTTGTGGATTTTTAACAAGCCAATGTTTATTATAGGCAGCATATAATTTTTCTAGAGAAAATATATAAAATTGAATATGCTGTATATTACAATTAAGGAAAAAAACAAGCAAAACCAATAAACACTATAAATAAAATAGGAACTTTTTACCTAAGAATGTTGAGAGTGTGTTTTTGTTTTCTATAATTTTAGCATTGTCCAAGATTTCAGCAATGAATTTATACTTTTTAATTTCAAGTTCTTTTAAGTTTTTTGAAATATTCATAGTTTCTATATCTAACTTGATACTTCTGTAAAAGATAATACCATAAAATATGTGTAAGCAATAAAAGTAATATGAAACAAGATTTGACTTTTTCAAGATTTCTTCCTTTTTTTTTCATTTAATACGTATTTCACTGGTTAAAGTTTATGCTGCCTCTGATTGGCAATATTTTTATGAAAGTTTTTTTATTTCAAATTTTCCAAAGAATGGTCAATCACCAGCTCACTTGCTTGCTTGCTTCCTTCCTTCCTTCCTTCCCACACCAAGGAGAGATATTCAAATAAATACAAAGCAATAAAATAAAATCAAGCCATGCTACAAACTAATTTATTTGCTACACTGGCTACATTATTACCTAAAGACCAAATACAACTACTAGGTTTATAATATTTGGACTATATTATTTTAACTTTTGTATATTTATACTTAGAATTATATGGCTAGTATCTTTTTGTGGTTCTAAGCAGACTTTGTGGGATAATTTTTAAGGTTACAGAATATTCCATTGAATCCACTGTTATTATTTATGTATCCAATTTCTTTCTGATTTTATTCATGTACTAATGTTACTACAAACATAGGACAGGAACAGATGAGTGAAAATTAATTAAAATATTAGAAGTCTTAAGAAGAACATGGTGAGTATTCATTCCAACTATTTTGCCATGTAACTCAAATTGTTCGTTTCATCAAAATACCTTTAAAGTATGTGAGTACAGACTTCATTGGTGCAGTCAAGAATTAAATTCAGGATTTCTAATCTTAAACGACAATGTTTTTTCTCCCCAATTTAACAATTAATGGAACACAACACATATATTCTCAGTTGTCATATATTAATTACACTTACTTTCCTTTGCATCTAGATTGCTCTGACCAATCCCATCAGCTTAGGTAGATCATTGCTAAGTCTTACATTTAAATCTTAGTGGGAGAAAGTTTAATAATCATTTTTTCCCAAACTTTAGATTATAAATTCTTGATAAGAAAAACCCTTTCATTAACTTGATTCCTCCCCAGAGATGGTTTATAAATCAGATGTGGAAATAGATATTTAATTTTCATGAATACATTTTCAATAAATCTCTAGAGGTGCATGTGTTTGTGGGTGTGGGTATGTGTGTATGTTTATGTGTTCACACAAACTTTTTTTTTTCCCCTGTCATTTAACAAAAATATATCTGTGCATCTGACAGAGATTTTTTTTTCAGTTTGATTAGTTTTTAAGAAAACTGTAGAAACTTTGAATTCACCAACAGGATTCTTAAAGTTAAACAATATTATATTTGAATATCTTATTTACAAACAATTGTCTTCCAGTAGGGTATTGTCTTTCAGATCAGCAATGCTGTAAGAAATGTGTTGTTTAATGGCTAATACCAATGGAAGGCCTGATAATTGTTCTACTATAATTAAAAGGGAATTTTAAGATCTCAGTTTAGCCATTTAAAGTTACTCTCTAGACTGGAGCAGCTCTGCCCAAGGAAAAACAAAGTCAAGGACAGCAAAGATTTAAGGAAGCCCACTTTAACAATGGGACAAGAGGACCTTGAAATTAAAAGCAAACACAGAGGACAGCACAGGACCTCTTGTCTTCCCAACACACCATGACACAAGTCCCCGGGGGGAATACTTCATAATAGAAAGAAATAAACAAAAATTGACAATAAATGTATTAATTTTCATAATTTATAAGTCCTTTTTAAAATGAATGAATCTGATCAAATTGATCAAACTTTTAGGTCATTTTACATTAATAAGATAGGCAGACAATCATTTTTTTTTTTTTTTTTGCAGGGGAGTAGGTATGGGGATTGAACTCAGGGGCACTCGACTACTCAGCCATATTCCCAGCCCTATTTTGTATTTTACTAGAGACAGTGTCTCACAGAATTGCTTAATGCCTCGCAAAATTGCTGAGGCTGGCTTTGAACTCTCAATCCTCCTGCCTCTGCCTCCTGAGCTGCTGGGACTACAGGCATGTGCCTGGCCGACAATCTTTTAAAAACAAAATCCTTTAGGAAATTTTATTTTTTAAGATTTGTAGTTTTAAAATTATACAGATGGTCTGAGGAATCCAAATGTTACTAAAAAAATGCATTTTCTTCCTTTTTAATACAATGTGGTTTATTGAGATCATAAAGAAAAATGGAGCCAGGCATGGTAGTATACATCTGTAATCCCAGCCAACCTGGGACTGAGGCAGGAGGATTGCAAGTTCAAGGCCAGACTTGGCAATTTAGAAGGCCCCAAAGAACTTAGTGAGACCCTGCCTCTAAATTCAAAAAAAAAAAAAAAGGGTTGTATCCCTATTTCAAGCCCCAGTATCAAAAGAAAAACATATATGATTTTTTGTTTGCTTGTTTCCTTTGGGCCCTGAAATTTCTCATTTTCTCCTTTCGCTTTGTCAACCTCATTAAAATTTATACTTTACTTTGGTATCCACCACTATCATGGAACAAGTTTATGAAAGATTAAAGAAAAAACAAAATTATTAGATTTTAAGTTTTTTAAGATCCATCTTCAGTGTAAACAGTAGGACTGGAAGACTAATTGACTATTTGGTTTTCCCAGGAATGAAAACAGGAGATAAAAAGATCATCTTGGATATAGAAGAGAGAAAAGAGGACACAGAAGGCCCTGAAGTAGCATCCTTGAGCTCTCTGTGGCTCCTGGAATTTGAGGAAGTCAAATTTCTGTTAGCTAAAAGAGAGCCTCTAAAGGAAATGCATCATTTTAATAAGCAAAAGCCTCCGTTTTAGCTGTGACTTTATCTGGGAGATACAAAACTGCATATTCATTCATGAGATGGCATGGAAACTCAAAATTGGTATTAGATTGAGTAACAGAAAAAGAATGTTCCATGTTTTATACTCCACGTATGCTTAAAGCTTATTGTGCCCAATAGAACAATAAAGGAAATAAGGAAGACTATAAGAATTCAAACAATCTGTTGTTACCTTGACCAAAAATGCTTCCATGTCCATAAATGAAAAACAAGTCCAAGTTACTTTTATGTTTCATGAACAAAATAGAAAGATGTCAAAGTTTGAACAGATAAATTGAATTTGTATTCTGATAATATTTAGGCTCTTGTATAAGGAATAAATTTCTCAAACAATCTTTATGAATTTAAACAAATTTAAACAAATCTCCATAAATTTAAACATCAGAGATCTGTTGGGTAATGTACAACAGCCTCATTGTCATATTCACAGTCAAAAACATTTCACTAACTTTAGGGACAACTATAGGTAAAATCAAGCAAATGGCCTCTTTTCAAAGTCTCTTCTCAGCTCAGTTCATAAGGGTATGTGTCAGAGAAAAATTATGAATGTATTTGTAAGTAAAAAATTTCATAATATGTCATTCTTTATGTTAGCAAGGCCACCCCAGAATACAATTTGAGGCATAAGATAGACATAGGATGCTTACTATCCATGGTAAAAAAGTTTCCAACAATTCTAAAAAAATTTACTTTGTCCATGGTGGTGACTTATAATCTCCACCCTTCGAGGGCCTCCTTTATTTCCTTCAACCAATATGATTGCATGAAAAAGCAACAAATATCACAGCAGAAATAAGGTGATATATCTTTTGGTGTAAGAAAGAAGAAAGAGAAAGGGAAAATAGAAATGGAAAAGAGAAAAAGAACAAATGAACAAAGTACTCCTCAGAACAGTAGGAATAAGAACAAGAAAAATTAGTGATTAGATACAAAGCCTAGAACAAGAAGCAGGCAAACCAGACTAGACACCAGGGAGCAAGCAAGTGGAACCACACAGGAAATCTGGAAGGTCATAAAAGGTATTGAATATAGTACCTGACAGACATTCCCTGTGCTGTGAAATCAATGGTTACTCCTACTGAGTGGGAATCTAGAAATTCATATCAGCAACCATGGTAATCTGGACTGGTGGTGTTGTTTTAGGTACATAAGGATGAGCTGTAAACAACTAGTTAATATTGAGGATTTACTGTCTGTTAGGAACCCTTCTGGAGACTTAACCTATCTAATCTGCACAACAACCATATGTACCCCTATTTTGTAAAATGAAGAAACAACCACAGGGAGATTAGGATAACTTGCAGAAGGTTACTTAGCTAGTAAGAGATAAAGTAAGAGATAAAGCAGGGATTTTCCCCCAAGTGGTCAGACTCAAAACACCTCTGGAGATAGATTCTAAAGAGTAAACTGCATAAAGTAACTGATCAAATTCTGAATAGGTCCTCCTTTAGGTATTGTGTAGGACAAGATGAATAATAGTCTACTAGTAGAGCCAAGTGGGGAACAAGCCCTTGCATGATTTTGTCTAATTTCTGTCTGGATGTGCCACACCTTACAATGTAAAAAAAAAAAAAGGAATCCAATATACACATTTAGGCCAAATTAATACTCATAAATATTTTGCATGCAACAGCCTTTATTTGGGTCTGTGACACCACCATGACAAATATAATGAGCAATTAAATTCCCAAGTGTTCAGATTTTGGCAGCAATTAAAGGAGAAACTGGAAACTAAAGCATCAAAAAGAACTGGTTTTGGTGGCCTCCTGCCAAATGAATCCTCATGGGTTGAGGGAAGGTCTAGAGTTTCAACTGTGATAGATTTTATAGTGTTTTATAGCTCATCTGTGTTAAGGATTACATAAAAGTATAATAAAACAAATGAGTGGAATATCAACAGCAAGTTGAGAGAAAAAAACATACAAAGAGTTTTCTCAATGCTGAGAAATTATTCTTGCTTAAGCTGTACCAAACAATAACAAAATTCATTGATCATTGCTGGATAAATCTAAAAGAAGTAAAAAACAAAAGCAAGCAGATTATATTATTAAAGAAAATTATTCCACTGATATTTCCATATTTCTTAATTTCTGTGGGACTACATTTCTTTTGTGAAATAATCATAACTAAAATTAAATAAGTTGGATCTAAAATTTATATACTAACCCAAATTTAATACATTAGGAAATTAATTTTAATAAATGAAAGGTCACAGAGAGTTAATGGCATAGCTGTAAGAACTTAAGTCTCAGAATTGCTAAGTAACCAAAGCTCAAGTTAATTAGATTTCAATTCAGGAAAAAAAAAATCTTGAAATTTTACCATGATGGACAACATACGAAGCACAGGGATATAAAGGTAAATAAGACAAAACCTCATCTTGCTCAAAATATAATGAAAACATAGAATTAATTCTGTGGTGCCCCAAAGTCTGAGTTTATTACTTCTGAATGTGTCTTTGAAATCTTTTAAAACTGTCCAGATTAGAGGAAAAGTTGGCCAAGAGATGCTAACATAACAGAATCAACTCTAACTTTGGACCTTACTATCACTGCCTACTGGCTACATCCCTAGGAAAGTTACTTAACTCAGTTTCCTGAGATTTCTTTTCACTCACAGAAGTATGATGCAAAAGTCAACCCTGCTGAAAAACTACAAATGAAAACCAGTCATTCACTTATCCATTCATTCAATATTTATTTAGAATCTAATAAGACCAGATACTACACTAGTAACTGAGGATACAGAGGCTTAAAAAAATAACAAATCTCTGCATTTAAAAAAAAAAAAAAAAAGCTCTTTTAGTTCCATTCAGTAAGGTAATTGGCATTAGGCAAGTATGTGTGATCCCACATCTAGTGGGAAAAGGAGAAGCATTATCATATATTAGTGATGATTACAAATCTTAGATGGTTGAGAGTCTGCCGCATGCTGCATTTTGAAGGATCCTCAGGAAATGGAATTTTCACCAAGGAGACTAATCAGTCTCATGGAAGAAATCATATATTTCACATTTTAAAATAAGAAGACTATTCAAGTAAAATGGCACTCTGTGAGTTATCCTACTATAACATAATGGTTTTCATTTGGTTGGAAGGTAAATTGAGGGGAAAAATAATGCAAGTACATATGTTTCTCATGTAGTTGGAATTTCCTGTGGTCTATGTTCCTCTAAAGAATGAGTCAATTAGGTGAACTTACTCGTCCAGGAAAATGTTCTATTTTAATATTGGCACTCAACAAAAGTCCTCAAAACTAGTCCCACTGAAGTTCTTTACCACATTTTGAGTAAGAAATAATTACTATATTCAGATTTTCTAAAATTCCAGATGAACATTGTAACGTCAAGATACAATTTCCAGTTCTAATCAAGAGATTCATATTTCAATAGATAATTGCTTTTCCCTTCAGTGTGTCTTAACTAGTCTAATCCTTTCAGGGAACATTAAGATGTAATCATATTTAGCTAATGTCATTTCACTAATGGTGGCCAGCTTACAATCAGGCCCTGTCTAGGAGAATCTTATATGAGTCACAGTGAAATGCAATATAAGGAGTAGGAGAGGCTGGAGCTGTGGAGAAAGGAAATCTATTTTCAAGTTCCAACTTTGCAACTAAACTGCTTATGTATTCTCAGGAAAAGGCTTAACATCACAATCTGCAAATATTCCCCCATAAAAAGAAGAAATCAATAAAGGTGTTAAAGGTAATGATACCGTCTTCAAAGTGTTATTATTATGAGGATGAAATTAAATGAGGTTATATATATGTGAAAATGTATTCTAAATAAGAAAGTACCATTTAAATATTTTACCATTTTTATTTGCTATTCCACCTTGAGTTTAAAGTTCAATTCCACTGGTCATGTAATCATGTCATGGAAGTCTGGTGCATGTATTGAATAAGTGCAATTTATGCTCTAGTTTGTACATCTGTTCTTATTAAGTTGGCTAATGGGAGAAAATACGAAAGGCAAATTCACTGTCAGTGGACTGACAAAATTAACTCTGTTAGTTTACATGACAGAAAATATAGAACATGATGTAGCCATCAAGATAAAGATACAGTGGAGAGAATAATCTTTTGTAGGTTCACAGTCTAAATCAAGAAGTGTTATAGCTACATTTGAAATATTTTAAGATTTCAAATCTTTCACCAGTAAGAATACAATAATGTTTTAGTACTTTCTAGAATTAACAAAAATAACAAATTCTGCTATAGAATCTTACCTGCTGATCATTTATTCCATATCAGTTCCAACTTTGCAACTAAACTGCCTATGTATTCTCAGGAAAAGGCTTAACATCACAATTTGCAAATATGTGGGGTGAGTGTCAAGGAAAATTAAAGATTAAGTATTTGCTTTTTAATTTTAATTTCTTATTCAAAATTACCATAAATCTTGTTCACAGAATCTATGGCTGTTTTAATTGAATATGACATAATTTACACAATCATCACATGTATAAACTCATTATAATCATTTCAACATGTACTATAGAGATCTGTGTATCAGTATGGCTAAATACAAATCACACCAAACAGTAATTATTTTTATTTTTTGGCCAGGTATGGTGGCATACACCTGTAATCCTAGCTACCACAGAGGCTGAGGCAAGAGAATTACTAGTTTGAATTACTTGACTCAAAGACAAAAATATCTTGACTCAAAGATAAAAAGCTTTATAATGCATTTTCTCCTATGATTCTAAAGATAGGCCCTCCTGTTAGAAATTTTGGTAGAAAAAAACTAAGTCAGTCTAGCTCTGCAGTTCAATATCCCAAATTCTTTAAGAGAATTTTTCCTATACATATTCATAAGTCACAACCAAATGCCATTTCTGGTGCAAAGAAATGAAAAATAAAATTATTTGTAAGTCACATACACTACAAAGAAAATAAGAACCTCAAATACAATATTAACAAATTGCTTTTTTAAAAAAAAAGGAAAAAACAAAGCTGAAAAATGCCAGAAACTGATAGTGTTAATAGAATCTTCCTAGTAAAAATAAGAAAAGTAGGGGGAAATGTCAAATACTATAAATCATAATTTACCTTTGCATTGTTTTCTTAAGACCTTGTTATCAATTCTCAGTTAATTCCCAGAAATCTTAATCTATTTCAGCCATATAATACTAAAGTATATATAGTTTTTTGATAAGCATCAAAAACCTACCAGCAGCTTCACCTTCCATGACTCAAGATCCAGGGGATGCAAGATGGAAAGCCAAATAAGAAATGGAAGATGTGGTCACCTACCTGTCTCCTACTGGGTATGTAGACACTCTTAATTTAAAATAGCTGCACTGGGTGGGAGACCAAGTTAAATCATGCCTGCTCCCCACCACCAGTTTCTTACTTTGATCATCAAATGAATAAGGGACCCTATGGCCCTCTAAACACCCTTCTGGTGCACATTTTGAACAAGCTACATTAGATGAGACTAAAAAGAAAAACTAAGGCTCTAGATGGAAGAAAATGAGAATATTCCCAAATAACAAGCCTTCATGTATCTTTATGAATTCGCTTCTTTAAAATGTGTTCTTTTTTACCAAAAAAAGTATATTAAGTTAATTTTCTTAATACTCATAAATTCTCTGTCCTGAGCACTTCATAGTACTGGCTGAGGTGTTACATAGATGGACTGATGCCAGCACTGAGAAATACACATTAAAATGACCATGGAGGACATGGTCTACCAGCCATCCATATTTGTTCTGTGAAAGTTTAAAATAATCATCTAATAAGAGTTTTTATAACATCAATATACCCCCCACTAAATTATTTCTATAGGAAACCCACAGCTACCCTGTTGTGCTCTAAAATGTTAAGATAAGAGATCTGGGCTTTACACTAAAACAAGCTCTTCAGGCTGCAGCAGGGCCCAGAGAGCCAGGCCAACTGATTCGCGTGGCCTGCCCTGCGGCTACAGAAGGCGTGGCGCCTCAGTGAAGCCATTAATTGGCAAGCAGGGAGGTTAGGGAAGGCCATCAGGTGGAATCCCACCAGCCAAGCCCACACGGACCCTTGGGCCGAGCACGGGTTCTCAGAAGGGGAAGGAAGCGGTACAGTCCCATCCCCCACAGCGGACACTCCGCCGAGCCAGTCAGCGGCCACCATCCGGGAAAGCTGAAGGATACACCGCCACTCTCCTTCAGAGTGCGACATCAAAACAGGTCGGTGTCATTCAGCTCACCCCCCAGACAGCGGGAATTCGCATAAAATCTCTCCTAGGCTTGCAGGGAGAGGGAGTATCAAGCTGAGCCTCCATACAGGCTAGGGGGAAACCAGAGACACCTGACCTCCAACCCCTCCTCCCAGTAGCAGCCAAAAGGAAACCTGGCTAGCCAGCGCTGGGGGAGGGGCAAGCAGAAAAAATCAAAGTGATAGAGTGCCAGGGATCCCAGCAGCCTGCAGCAGGGCCCGGAGAGCCAGGCCAACTGATTCGCGTGGCCTGCCCTGCGGCTACAGAAGGCGTGGCGCCTCAGTGAAGCCATTAATTGGCAAGCAGGGAGGTTAGGGAAGGCCATCAGGTGGAATCCCACCAGCCAAGCCCACACGGACCCTTGGGCCGAGCACGGGTTCTCAGAAGGGGAAGGAAGCGGTACAGTCCCATCCCCCACAGCGGACACTCCGCCGAGCCAGTCAGCGGCCACCATCCGGGAAAGCTGAAGGATACACCGCCACTCTCCTTCAGAGTGCGACATCAAAACAGGTCGGTGTCATTCAGCTCACCCCCCAGACAGCGGGAATTCGCATAAAATCTCTCCTAGGCTTGCCGGGAGAGGGAGTATCAAGCTGAGCCTCCATACAGGCTAGGGGGAAACCAGAGACACCTGACCTCCAACCCCTCCTCCCAGTAGCAGCCAAAAGGAAACCTGGCTAGCCAGCGCTGGGGGAGGGGCAAGCAGAAAAAATCAAAGTGATAGAGTGCCAGGGATCCCAGCAGCCTGCAGCAGGGCCCGGAGAGCCAGGCCAACTGATTCGCGTGGCCTGCCCTGCGGCTACAGAAGGCGTGGCGCCTCAGTGAAGCCATTAATTGGCAAGCAGGGAGGTTAGGGAAGGCCATTAGGTGGAATCCCACCAGCCAAGCCCACACGGACCCTTGGGCCGAGCACGGGTTCTCAGAAGGGGAAGGAAGCGGTACAGTCCCATCCCCCACAGGGGACTCTCCGCCGAGCCAGTCAGCGGCCACCATCCGGGAAAGCTGAAGGATACACCGCCACTCTCCTTCAGAGTGCAACATCAAAACAGCGGACACTCCATCCAGGCAGTCAGTGGCCACCATCCGGGAAAGCTGAAGAATACACCACCACTCTCCAACAGCTTGTAACATCAAAACAGCCAGCAGCAGGACCCCGGAGATCCAGGCCAACTGATTCGCGCGGCCTGCCCCGCAGCTACAGAAGGCGTGGCGCCTCAGAGAAGCCATTAATTAGCAAGCAGGGAGGTTAGGGACTGCCATAAGGTGGAATCCCGCCAGCCAATCCCACCGCCCACGCCCGGAAGAGGCCCAGCGATCTGCCAGCATTGTAGTCACGACACCCCAATTGGAATAGGGACAGAGCAGAGCCGCCTTCCACTCCCGGAACAGGCCCGGAGAGCCGCCAGCGTGATAGACACGTCACCCCAATTGGAGTAGGGGCACAGCCGCCGCCCGCACCTGCAAGGGAGACTTTTCAAGTATACAAGAGCAACATAAATAAATAGGGGGTAAATTTCAAAACACAACAGTTGCACCAAGCAGAAAGAAACGCGGGCAGTATGAAAAGACAAGGAAAGAAAGGACCACAAGCAATGCAGGTCAACTCAACTTTAGAAGAGGTAATAGCTGCAACAGATGGAATATCAGATAAAGAGTTCAGGATATATATGGTTCAGATGATCTGGAGTCTCAAGGAAGACATGAGACAGCAAAATCAGACAATGAAAGATCACATTGACAAACAAATCCAGGAAGTCAAAGATCAATTTCACAGGGAGATAGAGGTAATAAAAAACAAACAAATTGAAATTCTAGAAATGCAGGAAACAATAAACCAACTTAAAAACTCAATTGAGAATACTACCAGCAGAGTAGATCACTTAGAAGAGAGAACATCAGACAATGAAGACAAAGTATTTCAACTGGAAAAGAACATAGACAGCTCAGCAAGTCTGCTAAGAAACCATGAGCAGAACATCCAAGAATTATGGGACAATATCAAAAGACCAAATTTAAGAGTCATTGGGATACAGGAAGGCACAGAGCTCCATTCCAAAGGAATAAACAGTCTATTCAGTGAAATAATACGAGAAAACTTCCCAGAATTGAAGATTGAGACAGAATCCCAAATCCTAGAAGCCTACAGGACGCCGAATGTGCAAAATCATAAGAGATCCACACCTAGACACATTATAATGAAGATGTCCAACATACAGAATAAGGAGAGAATTTTAAAAGCTGCAAGAGAAAGAAAGCAGATTACATTTAGGGGTAAACCAATCAGGATAACAGCTGATCTCTCAACACAGACTCTGAAAGCTAGAAGATCCTGGAATAACATATTTCAAACACTGAAAGACAATGGGCTCCAACCAAGAATCGTGTATCCGGCGAAATTAAGCTTCAGGTTAGAAGATGAAATTAAAACCTTCCACGATAAACAAAAGTTAAAAGAATTCGCAGCTAGAAAACCATCTCTTCAAAAAATCCTTGGCAAAACATTACAGGAAGAGGAAATGGAAAACAACATTGAAAACCAACAATGGGAGGTAGGACAGTAAAGGGGGGAAAGTAGTCAAAGAGGATAACAAATCAGGTTTAGTAACATCAATAAACAAATATGGATAGAAGAACAAACCATATCTCAATAATAACCCTAAATGTTAATGGCTTAAACTCACCAATTAAGAGACACAGGCTAGTAGAATGGATCAAAAAACAAGACCCAACAATATGCTGTCTACAGGAGACGCATTTGATAGGAAAAGATATACATAGACTGAAGGTGAAAGGTTGGGAAAAATCATATCACTCATATGGACCGCGGAAACAAGCAGGAGTGTCCATACTCATATCTAATAAAATAGATTTCAAGCCAAAGCTAATCAAAAGGGATATAGAAGGACACTTCATACTGCTCAAGGGAACCATACACCAACAAGACATAACAATCATAAATATATATGCCCCAAATAATGGTGCAGCTGTATTCATCAAGCAAACTCTTCTCAAGTTCAAGAGTCTAATAGACCAACATACAATAATCATGGGAGACTTCAACACACCTCTCTCACCACTGGACAGATCTTCCAAACAAAAGTTAAATAAGGAAACTATAGAACTCAATAACACAATTAACAACCTAGACTTAATTGACATATATAGACTATACCACCCAACATCAAGTAGCTACACTTTTTTCTCAGCAGCACATGGAACCTTCTCAAAAATAGACCATATACTATGTCACAGGGCAACTCTTAGACAATACAAAGGGGTAGAGATAATACCATGCATCTTATCTGATCATAATGGAATGAAACTGAAAATCAATGATAAAAGAAGAAAGGAAAAAGCAAACATCACCTGGAGAATGAACAATAGGTTGCTGAGTGATCAATGGGTTTTAGAAGACATCAAGGAGGAAATTAAAAAATTCCTAGAGTTAAATGAAAACACAGACACAACATATCGGAATCTATGGGACACATTGAAAGCAGTTCTAAGAGGAAAATTCATTGCTTGGAGTTCATTCCTCAAAAAAAGAAAAAACCAACAAATAAATGATCTCATACTTCATCTCAAAATCCTAGAAAAAGAAGAGCAAAACAACAGCAAAAGAAGTAGAAGGCAAGAAATAATTAAAATCAGAGCTGAAATTAATGAAATTGAAACAAAAGAAACAATTGAAAAAATTGACAAAACTAAAAGCTGGTTCTTTGAAAAAATAAATAAAATTGACAGACCCTTAGCCATGCTAACGAAGAGAAGAAGAGAGAGAACCCAAATTACTAGCATACGGGATGAAAAAGGCAATATCACAACAGACACTTCAGAAATACAGAAGATAATCAGAAATTACTTTGAATCCTTATACTCCAATAAAATAGAAGATAGTGAAGGCATAGATAAATTCCTTGAGTCCTATGATCTGCCCAGATTGAGCCAGGAGGATATAGACAACCTAAACAGACCAATAACAATAGAGGAAATAGAAGAAACCATCAAAAGACTACCAACTAAGAAAAGCCCAGGACCGGATGGGTATACAGCAGAGTTTTACAAAACCTTTAAAGAGGAACTAACACCAATACTTTTCAAGCTATTTCAGGAAATAGAAAAAGAGGGAGAACTTCCAAATTCATTCTACGAGGCCAACATCACCCTGATTCCGAAACCAGACAAAGACACATCAAAGAAGGAAAACTACAGACCAATATCTCTAATGAACCTTGACGCAAAAATCCTCAATAAAATTCTGGCGAATCGGATTCAAATACATATCAAAAAAATTATACATCATGATCAAGTAGGATTCATCCCTGGGATGCAAGGCTGGTTTAATATACGGAAATCAATAAATGTTATTCACCACATCAATAGACTTAAAAATAAGAACCATATGATCATCTCAATAGATGCAGAAAAAGCATTCGACAAAGTACAGCATCCCTTTATGTTCAAAACGCTAGAAAAATTAGGGATAACAGGATCATACCTCAACATTGTAAAAGCAATCTATGATAAGCCACAGGCCAGCATCATTCTGAATGGAGAAAAATTGAAGGCATTCCCTCTAAGATCTGGTACAAGACAGGGATGCCCTCTCTCACCACTTCTGTTCAACATAGTCCTCGAAACACTGGCCAGAGCAATTAGACAGTCAAAAGAAATTAAAGGCATAAAAATAGGAAAAGAAGAACTTAAATTATCACTATTTGCAGATGATATGATTCTATACCTAGCAGACCCAAAAGGGTCTACAAAGAAGCTATTAGAGCTAATAAATGAATTCAGCAAAGTGGCAGGATATAAGATCAACACGCATAAATCAAAGGCGTTCCTGTATATGAGCGACAAATCCTCTGAAACGGAAATGAGGACAACTACTCCATTCACAATATCCCCACAAAAAATAAAATACTTGGGAATCAACCTAACAAAAGAGGTGAAAGATTTATACAATGAAAATTACAGAACCCTAAAGAAAGACATAGAAGAAGACCTTAGAAGATGGAAAAACATACCCTGCTCATGGATAGGCAGAACTAACATCATCAAAATGGCGATATTACCAAAAGATCTCTATAAGTTCAATGCAATGCCAATCAAAATCCCAACAGCATATCTTGTAGAAATAGATAAAAGAATCATGAAATTCATATGGAATAATAAAAGACCCAGAATAGCAAAAACAATACTAAGCAGGAAGTGTGAATCAGGCGGTATAGCGATACCAGACTTCAAGCTATACTACAGAGCAATAGTAACAAAAACAGCATGGTACTGGTACCAAAACAGGCGGGTGGACCAATGGTACAGAATAGAGGACACAGTAACCAATCCACAAAACTACAACTATCTTATTTTTGATAAAGGGGCTAAAAGCATGCAATGGAGGAAGGATAGCATCTTCAACAAATGGTGCTGGGAAAACTGGAAATCCATTTGCACCAAAATGAATCTGAATCCCTATCTCTCGCCGTGCACAAAAGTTAACTCAAAATGGATCAAGGAGCTTGATATTAAATCAGAGACACGGCATCTGATAGAAGAAAAAGTTGGTTATGATCTACACGCTGTGGGATCGGGCTCCAAATTCCTCAATAGGACACCCATAGCGCTAGAGTTAACAAATAAAATCAACAAATGGGACTTACTCAAACTAAAAAGTTTTTTCTCAGCAAAAGAAACAATAAGAGAGATAAATAGGGAGCCTACATCCTGGGAACAAATCTTTACTCCACACACTTCAGATAGAGCCCTAATAACCAGAATATACAAAGAACTCAAAAAATTAGACAATAAGATAACAAATAACCCAATCAATAAATGGGCCAAGGACCTGAACAGACACTTCTCAGAGGAGGACATACAATCAATCAACAAGTACATGAAAAAATGCTCACCATTGCTAGCAGTCAGAGAAATGCAAATCAAAACTACCCTAAGATACCATCTCACTCCAGTAAGACTGGCAGCCATTAGGAAGTCAAACAACAATAAGTGCTGGAGAGGATGCGGGGAAAAGGGCACTCTTGTTCATTGCTGGTGGGACTGCAAATTGGTGCAGCCAATTTGGAAAGCAGTATGGAGACTTCTCGGAAAGCTGGGAATGGAACCACCATTTGACCCAGCTATTCCCCTTCTCGGTCTATTCCCTAAAGCCCTAACAAGAGCATGCTACAGGGACACTGCTACATCGATGTTCATAGCAGCTCAATTCACGATAGCAAGACTGTGGAACCAGCCTAGATGCCCTTCAATAGATGAATGGATAAAAAAAATGTGGCATTTATACACTATGGAGTATTACTCTGCATTAAAAAATGACAAAATTATAGAATTTGGAGGGAAATGGATGGCATTAGAGCAGATTATGCTAAGTGAAGCTAGTCAATCTTTAAAAAACAAATACCAAATGACTCCTTTGATATAAGGGGTGTAAACAAGGACAGGGTAGGGACGAAGAGCTTGAGAAGAATATTTACAGTAAACAGGGATGAGAGGTGGGAGGGAAAGGGAGTGAGAAGGGAAATTGCATGGAAATGGAAGGCGATCCTCAGGGTTATACAAAATGTCATATAAGAGGTAAGGAGGGGTAAGTCAAGAGAATACAAATGGAAGACATGATTTACAGTAGAAGGGGTAGAGAGAGAAAAGGGGAGGGGAGGGGAGGGGAGGGGAGGGGGGATAGTAGACAATAGGACAGACAGCAGAATACATCAGACACTAGAAAGGCAATATGTCAATCAATGGAAGGGTAACTGATGTGATACAGCAATTTGTATACGGGGTAAAAGCGGGAGTTCATAATCCACTTGAATCAAACCGTGTAATATGATGTATTAAGAACTATGTAATGTTATGAACGACCAATAAAAAAAAAAATAAAAAAATAAAAAAAATAAAAAAATAAAAATAAAACAAGCTCTTGTTCTTAAAGAGTTTTCTCTGGAGCAGCAGGCAATTCTTGCCAGAATGAATGGAATCTAAACAGATAAGGAGAAATTTGGGAATGGGAGGTCAAAGTCAAATAATCTAATTGCTAGTACTCTGGCATCACTAGTTCTTCCCTAAATCTCTAAGAAAATTTTAGATGGTTAAGTTTTTTATATACAGTATTTATTGTTAGGACTACCACCCACTTAAGAATGTTAAACAAATGTCTCATTTACTGAATAAAATGTGTTTGCTCGTACATTTATTAAAGACATAGAAAACACATTATTCTTAGTATTTAGCAATTAATTTTTAATGTATGTTGAACTTGGTCAAAATCTATAAAAGTGTACTTAGATCACAAGGCTGTATGTGTAATCTAATACATGATGCATTATAATTAGAGAGTATCCAGGATGCAAAGTTGTATAACAGGTAATCTTCTTTAGTACTAAAAAGGAATTCTTATTTTAAAATTCAATTTTAAAATAATTAACAGATGGATATATGCCATTGTAAGCTATCTCAATTATCTTATTTGGAATAAACCCCTTGAGATCACAGAAGTCAATTCAAACAAAAAGAAAGAATTTAGCACATTTGATTTTGAAAGATAACAATCATGAATTTTAAATATACATTACAAATAAGACTATGGAAACAAATTAAACATAAATCTCAATAAACAATACTTAAATTGATAAACTGATTTTTGCATAAAAAGGAAAAATGTCTAACATTTCCTCTATAAAGCCACGGGAATGATAGATACTAGATAGATATCAAACATAAAACCCTAAATAGTACATCTAATAATTTATCTTTATAAACATATGTGCATTTAAATATGCAAGAAAAGATAAATAGAATCATTTAAGTTCTTCTGTTCAGTTAAAATTCAGAACAGCAATCGTTTGTAAGTCACAAAAGAGAAAGCCTTCAGATTTTTTTTTTTGGTTCTGGAGGAATAAAGGCTTTTACTTGACAGTTACTTACATGAGTTTGTGTCAAAAAGAGAATTTGGCAGAGACTTCTAAATTCATAACAATTGTCTATTAGTCTGTTTTTAATAATTTTTCTTTGGCATGTAATCCTCTTTAATTAGATTCCACTCTCTGTTGTTTCAAGACTCCATAAACCGATGTCTTATATACCAGCTGCTAAAGCAGGAGTTACTGTCTAAATGATATTCACAATGAGTATTTAGAAGGTTTACAATTATACCCTTGCTAATAAATTGTGCTATTTTCCCCAACAATTTTAAGTGCTAATCTTCAGAAGGCATTTTAAAATTAGCTAAAATTCTGTCAAGAGATTTACAAAAATTGTTAGCATGAAGATAATTATGCCACAGTCCTTGGACTCCATCTCTGATTGTGTGCATAAATCAGAAAACGTCAGCTGTGTTTCCCCTTAATAATTACGCTTGCAGCAATATATTATAGTCTAAACTCCTATTATAATTTTTGTTTCTGGTTTCTAAAACACCAGACAGTTATTTCAAAAGTTTGGAACTGATTAAATAATTCATATTTCCCAGAATAACAAGTGATTATCAGTTCCAAATTTTTAAGTATCAACAATACATTGATCATATGGAAAAATAAACTCAGTTTTAATGAACTCCACATCCTAAAGAGCAAGACACTTGAATGTGGTAATAATTTTTTAAAATATTAATTAGGTAAAAATCTAACACAGGATATAGTAATCATAAATTATAACTATGTTTTTTATTTTCTTTGTTCAAACAGATCAGACAAAAATTAGAATTTTGATTATAAGCTCATAATCATGATAAAAACAAGTTTCAGTGATCTTTATATTTCATTAGCTAAACTAACAAGTATTATACTCAGTAAGAGTTATAAGTATTCTAAAATGTGAAAAGTAGCATGTTTTCCTGGCACATTAGTCTCACAAGATATTTTAGAAAGAAGGTCTAAAATGTTGCTGGGAACTGAAATCAGTAGAGTCACATTTTCTATATTTCCCACGGTTGTATTCTTTTGATGAGACCTCTGAGGGGAAAACCTTTTGTACATTCAATAACTGGAAAATAATGACCAGGTATATTGCTACTGGTTATCATTATAAACTCTGCAGTACAATTAAATGAACAGGCCCAGTGCTAGGATGACAAGAAACACAAGAGCCAGAGTTAATAGTTTCAGTATATTCTCATGAATTAATTTTCTGAAAAATTAAGTCTATAGCCTTAGAAACAGGCCTTCTTTCCTATTCAGTCATACCAACAAACAAAACTTTCTCCTACAAAATACATCAAATTCTTCTAAAAAGTTTTAGTGATGAAAATAGTGTTAAGCTTCCTTCTTTTCATAGTACATCCTTCAATATAAAAAGTTGTTGAAATTATGTGTATTATAAACAGGTAGACATTTTTAGTTTTAATTTTACTTCAAATATTATTAATCAAATGTTCAATTATAAATGTAACATACACCCTTATAAAATAAAAAAATGTAGTTTTATGTAAGTAATTCCCTGTCTCCAAATTCAAATTTAATTATGATCCTCTGCGTTAGATATCAACTTCTTAATAAGTCCCCCAAAGTGTGAGAAATAAAACCAAGAATCAATAAGTGAGATGGTATGAAATTAAAACACTCTGTACTGCAAAGGAAACAATTAAGATCATGAAAATAGAGCCTATGGAATGGGAGAAAATATTTGCAAGTTTGACAGAGCATTATAATCCAGAATGTATAAATGATTCAAAAAATTTAATACCAAAGAATAAATAATCCAATAAATACACGGCAAATTGGTTAAACAGACATTTTGCAAAGGAAGAAATGCAACTGGCCAGAAAAATACATGAAAAATGTTCAAAATTATTAGCAATCAGGGAAATACAAATATAGCTACACTGAAATTTCATCTCATTCAAGAGAAACATGGCATCCATCAAGAATATAAATAATAACAAATTCTTGCAAGAATGGGAGAAAGGAACATTTATATATTGTTGGTGGGACTGCAAATTAGTACAACTACTTTGGAAATCAGTAGTTCCTAATTTCCAATCATTGCTCAAAAGGCTATAAGTGGAACCACCATATGACCCAGCTATCCCACTCCTTAGTATTTATCCAAAAGAACTAAAATAAATATTTTTAAGAAATTCCCAATGAAAATACATGAACATGGATGTATTTTCTCTGCTAAACTTCACTGTGGGAAAGTCTTGGTTCCAAGAAATGTTCTCCATAGGGGAAAAAAAAATGATGCGCTACTAAAGGTTAATAACTAAAACAAAATAAATCAACTTAAATTATTGCTCACCCTAACAAAGAGATTTGCAAATTTAGCCTATTAAAATGTTCCTACAAGTTGGGGCATGATTCATAAAAAATAATTGTAAGGAAACCAGTATATTTATGGTACATGACCAAAGGCTGCAATGAAAATGAAATTTGAAAATTCAGTGAAGAGAGTTGATTATGTAGATTGCAAGGCTCAGATAATTTACATGTGATGAAAATTACAGTATCAGTTTTGAAATTAATGGCATTATCAATCATCATTATTCCCTGAATCAGTCCTTTTATGAGATTATCAGGGAGAAAAGAGAAGATTGACCAAAAGATTAGTGACATTTTCCTCCCATCATAAACCACAAATGGTTTAACTTGTCATCAAAAACTACACTTATCAACATTTCCAGCAACATAGTCTGGAAATGTTGCACTGTGTTGCTTCTTTGACTTGGTTGTGGCTATCTCTCATCAGTGATTATCTTGACAGACTTTCTAAGCAACAAAATGGTAACCAATGGCATCCCTTCC
Organism: Urocitellus parryii; assembly: GCF_045843805.1. Lineage (NCBI taxonomy): Eukaryota > Metazoa > Chordata > Mammalia > Rodentia > Sciuridae > Urocitellus > Urocitellus parryii. The sequence goes on from NC_135541.1 coordinate 77,793,252, forward strand.
CAAAGAAAAGTGTGTAATCTCCAGTGTTTTGAAGACTAAAGAATGATAATAACCATGTTGCTGAAATGCAAATTTAAATAAGTGCTCCATTTAAACTAGCTTAATCCCACCAATTAGTACAAGAAGTAGCAAGAGAAAAAATAACTTGTTCCTGAGCAGAAGAATGTTGAAATATCATTTTAACATCAAAATGAACAAATCTTATACTAATTTGACATACTACATATTATACTTATTTTACTTGTCATTACTTTATCAAACTAGAATGCAATCAAAAAATTTTTCTCTGTATTTTTACTACTGTATCCCAAGGGCTTTAGAAATGCCTATGCTATTCTAGGTGTTCAATGAATGATTAAAAACCATATTATAAGGAAAATACAAAATTTGCATGAATATTAAAATTAAACAAAGAAAGACTCCATTGTGCACTCATGGCCTAGACCTTGTCTAGTAAACCAAAACTGTTTGTGAGTATTAATGGAATTTCACTTGAAAATTTGATAGGCAGTGCCATATTAATACAATTTGTAGAAGCTGACTAGATTCACAAGGGAAGATGCAAAGCTTATCTTAATTTTACTTTTCAATGACCATTAGTATTAGATAAGGTAATATTTTGTTAAACATATTAAATATATCAATTTATAATCTGAATAATTATCTTGCTAGAGTAATTAAACTTTTACTGCAATTATTAATATATAAAAACTACAATAAAATTAAATTATCAATGCATATGTTAAATTGCAAAGACAATAAAATTCTTGTAGAGCTCAATTTTCAAACCTATGTTCTTAAGGAAAAACATTGTGCTTGAATTCAAGATATTTCCTCTCTTACTAACACATCACACATTTATTTCTATTCAGAAGATATTTTCATAGCATATTTGAATAATCCAAATATCTTAATGCTTCCTAAAACTCATGTAGGATCTTACATTGCATAATTATTTCCTATTAAATACAATAATTAATACTTTTTTCCTTTTACTCTTTACTGATTCCATTAAATTACTATTATCATAATTAACAGGATGAAAGTTATCATTATCTTAAACAGCTTAAATGTTGACTAGTTCTACAAAGATCTCAACACTCCATTCATTGACAGATTGCTGAAATCACTGAACTGGAAGAGGCTTTAAGAAAGCAATCAATGTTAGTTGAAGTGAATTGACACTACTGCCTATTTATAGAGTTATGAAGGGAAAATCGATACTCTTTAAAAGACCTCCAAAAACTAAAATTCACACCCTTTCAAGGAATTAAAATCTTCACTCTCAGGATATTCTTTAGTTCTAATCTAAAATCTGTTATGCTTCCCATCCTCTTGTTCTGCAGTCACTAGAGATGTTCAATAAATATTTGTGAAATCCCATCCTCTTGCTCTATACTCACTCAGTGGAGATGGAAAACAGCTAGTAGTCATCCTTCTCTTCTAAGAACCCTTCATCCTTAAAGACTGTTATTAACTCCCCACTCTTATAGTCTCAAGCCTGAACAATCCAATCCTCTAGGCTTGTTTCATCATTCTGATCAGTTTTTAAGTCTGAATTTATATACATGCCCAACTCAGAAATCCTCTTCAGGTTCTCAATGTATCTCCTTATTAATGTAGCTTAAAACTGGACAACTTACCTCATGACTTTACTCAGTTTTGAACATAATCAACAAAATACTGCTTTATAGCTTCTCATTGTAGCAATATCTCTCCCTCCACTCCCTTATTTAGGTGTTCTTCAGAGTTATAAATGACACTTCAACTTACTGGAACATTCAGATTTAGTAGTGGAGGATATTTTACCTCATAGGAAATAATGTTTCCCTTAAGTACATTCAGCAGGATTTTATCATAATTTTCCTTAGCATAATCTGATTACATGTAAACTGAATAGGATTTTAAGACAAAACAAAACAGTTAAAAATACCCATGTGGCATTATATGATGGCTTTGAATAATTCCATTGTCTGGCTCAAATCCATTGTCTATGGAGCCTGCTGAACAATTCCCAGGGAATATTATACTATTGGCTGCATGAGAACTTTTATTTCCCTGGCCAAATTGGAAACACAATCTTGGCTTTTTTTTTTTTAACACTTATTCACAGCACACAATCAGACTGAGCTTATTTGATGTAACAGGATTAAATGATAGACATATTTTTTTCCTTAAGAAGTCATGTGTTCATTTAATTGAGTAAACAGTACTCAAAAATAGACATTCTATATTTGTATAAATCATTGTGATATATATATAAATTTAGCAGAAAAAAGTTAAACATACTTTTTAAGTATTTTACCCTTCTGCTCTCATAAAGTTTATATTTTAATGGAGGGGAGAGAGATGATACAAAATACATTTAAAGTGTCTTATTCAAAATGTGATAAGGATGAGGGTATGGCTCTGTGACACGATTGTTTGCCTATTGTATAAGGCCCTAGATTTGATCCCCAGCACTGTAATATATATGTAAATAATATGATAAACCTACATAGTTCAAATTTCCAGATTTAACACTATCTATAGATTCAGATATAAGAAAGGGGAAAAGAAACAGAAGTTATGTGATCTGTGATCCTAAGGGAAATGTTAACCTAGTACAAACAGAATGGTCAGGGCAAGCCTTTCCAAGTTGATTACATAGGAAAAGGAATTGCAAAGACATGTTGGCTATGAACTTGGAAAGTTAAAAATTCAGTATGCCTAGAGTATGGTAAATAAGGTACACAACAAGGGAAGATAAAATAAGAGTTGACAGGGTGTAGATTATATGAAATCAAGACCAAACACTGTGACAATGTGACATAATAATATATATATATAATATATTAATATGTATATTAAATTATCCTTTGTATTTCTCCCTGTTTCTTGACACACAGCTACTAAAAATCTTGGAATATCAGAAGTGATAGATGTCTTTCTGTATGCTAATGAATTAATGATGACTTGGAGGCTTCTTAGAATGAGAGTTAGTCGCCAGAGGAATAAACTATGTGATCAGAGCATTAGAACTTTCAGTCCCACTGCTCCACCTCTGAGAGGGTAGAGGGGATGAAGGTTGAATTCATCATGAATGATCACTGATGAGTCCTCCATAAAAACTCAAAAAGACCGTGTTCAGAGAGCATCTGTGTGTGTTGCTGAATATATGAAGGTGCTGGAAGGGTAAAGCATCAGAGAGGACATGGAAGTTCCTCATCCCTTCTCCCATCCCTTGCCCTGTGCATCTCTTCCACTTGTCTATTCTGAAGTTATATCTTTTTATAAACCAGGAATCTAATAATCAAATGGTTTTCTTGACTTCTATGAGCTAAGTGGAGGCAGTCTTGCAGGAATCTGTGGAATCTGATTCTAATACTACACTTAGTGTCAGAATTAAGCTGCAGTATACCCAGTTTATATCCACAGAGAATTGGAGAAAACCCCTTTATATCCAAGAGATGCACCAAGAGTGACATATGTAAAAAGAAAAAACATTATTTGCTTTTCTACTTCAACCATGATAAGAAGTTTGTAATTAATTCAAATTAACACACTAAGACTTTGCAGGGAAATAGTTATTTACTATCATCCTAAAAGAAAAAAAAATCACATATACTTCCTGTTTTATTTTATAACTATTCTTTATTTACCAGATTTTTAACTTCTTAAAATATTAGTCCTTCATGTCCCCATAACAGATATATTTATTCATCAAGAAGTGTACATTTCTATATTTCAAAACAGGTTCAAATACAAAGTCAGTGAGTGAATCCATGGTTACCATGGGATAGGAGGGTATATAGGCCAAAGGGTAAAAAATCACAAATAGGTAAGACGAACAACTTCAGAGGTCTAATGTATATCATGAGAATTGAAATTTATAAAATTGTATTGAATCATGCATTTTTCTTAAAGTAGACTTTACCTGCTCTTCTGACACCCCCCAAAATAACTATGTGACATGGTATGTTAAGCTGCTTCACTTTACTAACCAGTTTATTATCTATATGTGTCCTATAACATACCTCAAATATACACATTGACATTTATTTTTTCAAACAAGAAAAAAAAACACCTTAAAAAGATAGAGGAGAGGATACAGGAAACAATTACAAAGTATATAAAAATTATATACTCTCAAGGAATCTTGGATCTATAAGACAATAAAGAGTAAAAAGGGGAAAATGTTAATTTCTAAAAATAACAGCACAATGGAGAAAATACCTTTTAGTTTGTGGAAATATAGAAGAAGAAGGAGGAGGAGCAGACAGAGCTTCCCCAGAATAATTTTTGGCATCGTTCACCCTCAAGTCTAACTAACACTTCAGTACAAAAATCAGTCTTACCTTTCCAATTACTGGAAATTTAAAACTATATTATGTTTTTCAATATTTTATATAGAACTTTACAGTTTTCCTCAAAATGACTTTCTTTCAAGAAACTAAATACTTTTTTCAAGCAACAGAAAATACAGTGAGTGCTGAAGCCTAAGAATCCAATCCCTATTTTTTAAAATCTAAATTAAATTATTCAAACAAAAAATCTCTCTTTGTACTTCTTAAATACAAAGAAGATTTAGTATAGAAAGAGGAGATAAGTATAAAATAAAAGTGTTAAAAACTTAACCTTAAGAATATATTAATATCCTCAACATATCTATGAAGTTACATGAACATATTAAAAATTATTCTGAAATTTTATAGTAACATAAGAACAACTTAAAAGTAAATCAGATTTCAAATATAGCCTTGTTCTACAAAATAAGAAAATGAGATGTTAGGCAGGAAATAAAAGTATGCTAACTTTATCAGGTTAAATGCAGGGGCTTGATAGAGTCTGACTCTATTCATTGAGTCATTTTTTGGTAAATTTACTGATTAGAGAAGTCAATTAATTCAATTATATTAAAAAATAATATTAAACACTGATAAAATCAAAATACAGTATGACTTGGGGCTGGGGTTGTGGCTCAGCGGTAGAGCACTTGCCTCGTACATGTGAGACCCTGGGTTCGATCCTCAGCACCACATAAAAATAAACCAAAAAAATAAAGATACTGTGTCCATGTATAACTAAAAAAATTTTACAAGAAAAATACAGTATATCTTATTAGTTAAGAGAAAAACTGAATTTTTTTAAACAGGAGGAATATTATAGATGTGGTGGGAGGTGAGGTAGGGGTGAAAATAGCATTTAAATGCAAGTTAAAATATATAAATTCATATTTATGTAAAATGGTTAAATTCCCCTATTGAAAGAAAGATTTCTCAGAATAAAAAAATTACCAAATAAAAGCCCATTCCATTATGTACAACATCTCTTCACTATCAATCTATCAATCGCCAAGATTCCAAAATATAGAAATGGGTCAGGTAAGCACAAAGCACAAAATTGTTCTGTACTGATAAATGCGAGAAGCCACAAATAAGATATAATAATAGAAAACTCAGATAAAAAAAATTTAAAATACTTTAAAATATTCAATATCAATTAAAAACTTAACACACCTCAATAAATCACAGTGAAAAATACATTGCTTTTAAAAACATTTTAAAAATCTTAAATGTAATAATTGAGTAAAGTAAACTAAACCCAAGATAGTTCATCCTTTTAGAGAATATGAATAGTATCCCTTTAGAGGAGACAGGAGGTCGAACAGTAATATGCAATTATGTTTTATGTTCTTAGGATTGATTTATATACTAAAAGAAGTTTTATGTGTACATAGCATGTAAACATCAAGCATCACTAGCATATAAATGTTTAAAAACACACATACAATACACATTTAAATTGTGTTTTAAATATACTAACATAAATCTATATATATACAAAATGACTAATTTATTAAATTATGCTTAATTAGAGATGAATCAGTGCTATTGTCATAAAAGAAAAACTACACTGTATAATTTAGGGTAAGTAGAATCTCTGTACAGTGCCATTAGTCAGCATTTTGAATACTATGTTTTCTTGGAGAAGCTCAAGTAAAAATAATATGGAAAGGGTAAGAACTTCATCCTGTAAATTTTTAAAAGACTAGGAGTCATATATTGGAAATCATTTGACATGGGATCACTTTCAGTTTGAGTTATAACTAATAGTAAATGTTAGGTATTAGAAATGACTTACATATCCCTAAAGAAATAACCTAAACTTTGTGAAATGATGACCATTATGAACAATACTATATGAGACCCTTATTATGGTAGAAAAAGAAAGAGACTTTGTAAAAAAATTATTTCCTCAGCATTAGATAACCAACATTATCATATTATTGTTATCATATTATTGTTATAAGTCATTTAAATAATGTGAATTATAATATATGATTGCCTGGAAAACTGGCATGTCATTTTAAGTAAACAAAATGGAATAGCAAACTAAGGCATATGCTACAATCCCATTTTTAATAAAAATAAAGATATTATAAGATTGAAACAATGTGCTTCAAAATGTTAGTGACTCATTTCTAGGTGGTAGGATTCAAGTAAATCTTTTTTTCACAGTTCTGGCTATATGTATTTCCTAAATTTTATATAGTTTAAAATTTCTTTAATAGCTACCTCTTTCCAAGTTCTAACTCTATGTGGAATTGTTCTCAGTGCTTCATATAAAATTTTCAAAACTCTACAACAGCCATTTTTCTAGATAAGGAAGCTGAAACAGAGAGTTTAAATGCCTAAGGTTGTCTGAGTAGAAATTGGAGCACCTGGATTTGAATCTTGGTATAGTAGCTTGGTACATGGAATCACACAAATAAGAACTAAATTGGCTTTCATAATTTTCAAAGCACTGTAATACTCATATAAAAATTTAAAGAAACAAAGTTGATGGATTCAAGGATTGTCATGTTTGACATTTATAACTAAAATCAGCTCTATCTTGTTTTCCACATATTTACAGGAAAAACAAAGACAAATGTTCCTCACCAATGTTTCAACAGAGCTATTGCTAAAGACATGAGTCCCTTCCAAACTTTTAATTGTGTGACTTTTTTTAAACAAAAATATATGACGTGTTGTTGTCCTAAGCAGCACTGAGAGATTTTCTGACTGAGAAGTAAATGACTAGGGGAAAAAATTATAGAGCATTATGGCATGCTAATAATCCAAATTAGATAAACAAACACAAGCAATGGAAAGGAAGAAAGAGCAAACACATTCAGCAGAGAATGGTGATAAAGAGTAATGGACAGCTCGTTCTGCACAGCTAAAATTGCACAAGCTAAGCTGTCGAAGGGAAATGAGTCATCTGGTTCTCAAGTTATAAGGAAATCTTAGAGAATATTTTGAGTCTGAATAGCTAACACTGCAGGCAATTGAAATAGGTCTCCAAATATCTGATTAAAGTCATGCATGATTACAACTGGTATAGAATATTTTTATACCTCTTTTACAAATGGTAAATGTAGGTTAAATTTCCAGTTTTCTGTTACTTAACTTCTAAAGTACGTATTAACTGAAGAAGTAAATTAAGATATGCTTAACTAAATTCTTAGATATGGAAATGATGTCCAAAACTCTTTATCAGGACATTATTCACTTCTACAGAGCTCCTTAATGAACTATTTTGTCCTTTGATTCATTAGCCCTTTCATGTCATTTTAATTCTTTAACATAAATGGGTTTTTGGCATAGGGATCTGGTTTTAAATCTCTAAAACTTCAACACCAGAATACAGGAGTGAGTGAATAGAAGGATAAATGAGAAGATATCTATAATATGAGGGGCACTATACAATCTGACAGATAAGAAATACAGATCACATGGAAAATAAAACTACCAATAATGTCTTCTATAGAATTAAGTCTCCTGTTTTTTCAAACTTAATTTGATCATGCAAATTGCCTACTAAATGCCATCAGGCTAGGTGATTTTTTGTATTTCATTGCTTATAACTATAATTCACCATCTGTTCTTCTATAAATGATATATTGAAAATCAAATCAATGGTGATTTTTAAAATGCATGTCCTTTGTAAGAATGTGATACATTATCTCCCATGAGTCCTTACTTATTTGCTAATCAAATGGAAAAAAATGTTTTGTTTTTTTTCTTACATTGTCTATGTATTAAAATACAATACATTTTATGGAAAACAGAGTAAAACAAAACTTACTTTTGTAAATTAATTATATCATAGTATTTTATCATTTGACAGCAATGATACTCCAAGAGATATCTGACAAAGAAACAGGCATATGTGTTATAATACAAAAATATAAATATGGCAGGACACTAGCTTTCTATGCCTCTAAAAAGTTACAATGTAAAGCACACATTACCATTTATCTACTTCCTATATGTGTCCTTTCTGTTGACCTTTATTTAATTATATTTTACAAATAATGGGAAAGTGTGGGTTTCTATGAAGTCAGATTAGGATCCTCCTTATTTTAAAGCCAGTGTAATATGTAACTTCATTCATTATTCCTATCCCCACACTACAAGGAATACACTCCAGTGTATTAAGTCATATAAGTACAAATATCACATACAAAGTCTATTTAGAAAAAATACAAACACCAAAAAAAAGGCATATATACCATGAAAACTCAAGAAAGAGTATCATTTATTATTTAAAGATACAGACACATTTGGAATTTCCCTGTTTAGTATTTTTTTCAAATATTTTACAAAATATTTGAGACCAGTTAAAAATATATATTCAACCCTAGTCCAAGACCCCTACAAACACCAAACTAGATGATGCCTATTTCTGCAATCTCCACAGTGGCTGATAATGGCAGCAGCAAAGAAAATAGAAAATAAAAGTAAGCTGATCTCTTAAAAGTAACTGTTGTGAAAGTTTTCTGTAGGTTGTAAAGCACCATAAATGAGAATTTCAGCTGTGTGTATGAAAGTGTATGTTTGTATACTTTAGGTGAATAAAGACTATAAGTCAAAATTTTTTTAAAGTTTGCTTCTTTAAGTCTGTCAAAAGGACAGTTATATGATGGTTGAAGGAAACAAAATGAAGAAATGAAAAATTGAGTGGAAACTAGGCCAGTTTCAATATGCACACTCAAGGACCAGCATTAGGGAATTTCAAGTAACTACCCTCTTACTGCCTAGGTTCATAAAAGCAGAAATCTCCACATTCGAGCATAAATATTCAAATGGTTTCAATTTACTTTCTGTTTTGTCTTAGTTGCAATTACAGTCATACTCAGTAAGTGCTACTATGGTTTTCCTTATGCTTATTCTTGTTCCAGACAGAATGAGTCACATATGTCAATAATATTATATGCTAGTGTTGTATTATATGCTATTAATATATATTACTATATATATATTACCCTTCTCATTTTATACATAAAGAAATCAAGGACCAGAGGGTTGAAATAACCTCCTCAATATCAAACAGTTGGTAATTTTTTATACCTATTTTTCATCCTTCAAGTGAAGAACACAACATAATAAAATAGAATTTATTGTAATGATTATCATTTTATTAGTTATCCAAGTTGTACAAATGAAGTTATATCCAATGTTATTAGTTTATTAGATATCCAAGTTGTACAAATGAAGTTATATCCAATGAAAACTAAACACATGCATTTTTAAAATTTTTTTTCTAAGACAGAGAGAATTTTTTTAATATTTATTTTTTAGTTTTCGGCAGACATAACATCTTTATTTCTATGTGGTGCTGAGGATTGAACCCAGTGCCATGCACATGCCAGGTGAGCACGCTACTGCTTGAGCCACATTCCCAGCCCAACACATGCATTTTTAAAATAATCATTTCCATTGTTAAATTTACTTTCTATAATGCCAACTTTCTACTTATCTTACTCAAATTCAACTGTCCTGATGTTCACATAACAGTTTTCTGATTACATTTTTATTTTTGATTCAATGAAAACTTTGGACATTGTCAAACTTCAGATTCTAAAGTTGGTGAACCACTCTGATAAAGAACAATTAAGATTATCCTTAATTGTTCAAATGTGGGCATATCTGGTAGTCAGCAACCTTTGTGAAACTGCTGAACACAACTTCAAGACTAACTTTCTTCCTAGCCAGGCATGTTACAAATTATATTACATGTAGCCTAGAGTCTGAAACCAGATCATTACCCAAATAAAAAGATTTAGTCAATCTACTAAACTTGTGTAAATACATTAGCAGGATGGTTTATTTAAAATTTTTAATTTTTTCAAAATATGTTTACATATCATCTCCAATTATCTTTAGAACAACACTTTCATTAGGATATGAAGGATATTATCAGATAATTCACCAGAATTATTTGTGACTTATCTGAGTAGTTAACAAAGTGTTCTTCCATTTTCAGTATTCATTTGTTCTATAAAACTATCCTCAGAACATTTTAAGTTAAAATAAATCATTCCATGTGGAAGCAAATCTGTCTTTCATTGAAGAAAATTTTATAACAAAAAAAAATCATATACGAGAAATAAGATGAAAAGACCTTCCTAATTGCAAGGGATTTGAAACAGTGCTTTGTTTCCTCTTCCTATCTGTTGCTCACACATTTGCTGACTATATTGGTAAATCTTGAAAATAAAAGGGGAAAAACTGCTTTACCATTTGTGTTATCCGGGGTTTTTAAACATTAACAATCAAGCATTTATAATATTTAATTATTTGTCTTTTTTCTAGACTTCCCTAACTTCTATGCAAATAAATTTTGGAGCAAAGAAGAAAGATAAGCACATCTCTGAAAATGTTTAGGAATACAAAAGCCTTCTGCAGGGAAATTCATGGAAATATTTGTATCCAGACATTATTATTTTTTTTATAAATGCCTCAACTTTCATAAGTAGACTATTTATATTTAGTACCATACATCAATTTTCAAACATTTATTTAACTCACTGCATATTCTAAATCCTATCTGATAATCAATACTAACTAAAAATAATACATAATACATTAATGTTAAACACAACCCCAGTCTCAGGGCCACCCTCTGTAGTCAGAAGACCATCATGTGCACCACTCCTCCTTCCACAAGAGAAGATTCTGAACATCAGAATTCAGAAAGGATCTTTGGGTAATAAAATATTTTAGCATATTAAAAAAGAACTAGAAAACCATGAATTTCACAGTTGGAATGCACATTCTTGATAAGGGCAAACTCTGAAACCACTGATGAACGTCTCTTCAATAGTTAAAGGTGATGTTGGCAAAGAGAGAAAAAAAGACTCAATTCAGTTTTTATCCCAGGATCCCTGCTTATGGACACACAAGGCCAGGCAGACCCAGACAGAAGGTTGGGAGCTGCGAATCCAACATGGTTAAGCTTACCAATGAAGCCCTGAGTGCTTTAGGGGCATGATGAGATCTTCATCCTCTCAGTGTTCAAGACATCAGGGAAGGCCCCAGAGGAGCCAGAGGCCAAAGATACTGCCTCTGCCTTCTGCATACCCCAAAGGGTCATGTGATTTTATTAAAGTCTGTTGGTGTCTGAAAGTGAAAGAAGTAGAAAGGCTCTATTCCACTATGCTTGGTCTCACTCCCTCACCTGCATTGACTTCTTTCCTAGTTTCCAGACACTTCTTTGGTTCTGAGCAGAATGCTCATTAGTGTTCTCTGCAGTGATTGTGGTGTACAATTTTTTAGTAATATGAAATAGCTCAGCAGTGGCCTCAGAGGCCATAGAGGTCTGCAGATGGCCATAATACTCTATGTCAAGTTGGTCCTGGAACTGCTACAAGTAGTGACAGAGCTGCTAAGAGCCCTTGGACTAGAGGCACAGGTCTCTACAGATTGTTGAGGCAAATACTGGTATTGAGAATCACAGTAGGACTTTTAATTATCAGAAAGACTACTTTATGCAATCAGAGAGAAAGAACAAGTTGCTGGATTTTTCATCATTCTGCACAAATATATATTTTAAAATGTGGCATACATAAACAACAGAATATCATTCAGCCATAGAAAGGATGCAATCCCATCAAATGTATCAATAGGGATCAACCTGGAGGATAAGTAAACTAGAGAGGAAATGAAAAGTACCACAGGACCTCACTTATATATGAAACCTAAGAAAGCTGAATTTGTAGAAATAAAAATTAAAAAGGTGGTTAACAGAAGCTGGGAGAAGGGAGAGGGAATAGGAAGGAATGGATCAACAAGTACAAAGTTACAGTTAAATGGGAAAAAAAAGTTATTGTGTGCTAGTGTACCATAGCATGACTATAGCTAACAATATTGTGTTATATATTTCAAAATTACATGAAGAAAGGATTTTAAGTGTTATCACCACAAAAAATGATGAATGTTTGAGGTGATATATTTGCTAAGTACCATAATTTGATTATTTCACAATATATAATGTTTAAAAACATCATAAGATATCCCATATCTATAATTATTATATATCAATTAAAAACAAAGGAAAAAAACTAAAAATAACAATGTATATGCCTTAAATCAAGTTTATCAGAAATCATATTCAAGAACAAAGTATTAGAAATACATAAACTAGATATGTTTAATAAAGCATTGGAAAGCTACAACTCTTCATATGGGTTTATAATAAGGACTTGTAGCAAAGGATCAAAACAAAAAAAATCTATGTTAAGAACATGTTAAACTGGTGGCTTTAAGATACAAGAAAGTTTCAGTTTTTAGAAGATTCACAAAACTTAATCAAATCCAGGTAGCTGCAAGCAATCAGCCTTCAAAATACATCTTTTTTTTTTTATTGGTCGTTCATAACATTACATAGTTCTTAATACATCATATTACACGGTTTGATTCAAGTGGATTATGAACTCCCGCTTTTACCCCGTATACAAATTGCTGTATCACATCAGTTACCCTTCCATTGATTGACATATTGCCTTTCTAGTGTCTGATGTATTCTGCTGTCTGTCCTATTGTCTACTATCCCCCCTCCCCTCCCCTCCCCTCCCCTCCCCTTTTCTCTCTCTACCCCTTCTACTGTAAATCATTTCTTCCATTTGTATTATCTTGTCTTACCCCTCCTTTCCTCTTATATGACATTTTGTATAACCCTGAGGATCGCCTTCCATTTCCATGCAATTTCCCTTCTCACTCCCTTTCCCTCCCACCTCTCATCCCTGTTTACTGTAAATATTCTTCTCAAGCTCTTCGTCCCTACTTCAGACCACACCTAAAGGTGCTTTGGATAAAAGTTCTGATCTTTATAGAAGCACAAAGCTGCTTTCACAAGAAACTGAATAATGCAGACAAGAGAAAAAACAAACTTATGAAACTGAATAAAAATGTTAGAAACCTCTCAAATGCATATGAAACAAGTTATAAAAATAAAGACAGATAAAGCAACTACATGAAAACTAGTTAAAATTGTGAACCAGCCATCACTCTTAAAGAAGATAACAGATGCTAGGAACTTGGAATTGAATTATAAATTCATTAGAAAATGGGAGACATATAAGAGGGTAAGTCAAAATTAAAAATTTTGAAGAATGTGATTAATACAGCTTATTTTTTTGGTACTTTGGATTCCAGAGATAGAACCTAGGTCATTGTGTATATTAATCACATGCTTTACCAATGAGATACACCTCCAATGCTATTTAAAAACTCTTAAAGGGCTAAGGTTGTGGCTCAGTGGTAGAGTTCTTGTCTTGCACATGTGAGGCACTGGGTTCAATCCTCAGCACCACATTAAATAAATAAGTAAAACAAAGGTACTGTGTCCATGTTCAACTAAAAAAAAGCAACTAAAAACAGCAATTGTTTCCAATTCACAAATGCTTCTTGCAGTCAGAAAAAAACAAAGCCCACAAAGATAAAGGGAAGCAGAAATACTGGTGGAAAACATCAAGAATCAAAAATATGTAAAATGCATTTTCACAAAATATCCAATTTTAGAGTGAATTTACCACATAAACATAGCGGAGAATCTTTCCAAAGGAGGTGAAAATATTATTCACACATGTGAAAAGGTGAACACTTATAAAATATAAGACAAAAGTGTTTTGGAAAAAAATGAAAAAATCATTGGCTTACTATCAAAGCCAGATTATTTCTCATGAGAAAAATACTCAGGCATGCATAGTGGCACATGCCTGAAATCCCCGTGGCTTGGGAGGCTGAGACAGGAGGATCATGAGTTCAAAGCCAGCCTTAGCAATGGCGAGGCACTAAGCAACTCAGTGAGAATCTCTAAATTAAATACAAAAAAAATGGGATGAGGATGTGGCTCAGTGGCCCAGTTCAATCCCTGGTACCCACCACCAAAAAATACTCAGATCATAGAGTTCTGTTGACTGGATAAAATTTTGCTTATAGGAGAAAACAAAATGCCTCCACATTAGATACTTAATTGATAAAAATTTAAATATTTATGAAGTACTCTAACCTCCTTGATATTCCACATGGGACATGACGTTGATTCCTGAAAGGATCACCACAGAATGGTGTGCATGACCAGATCTCCAAGTAAAGAGGAGCATGAAACAGAGATGGTGCACAAAGAGGGTCTCATGCCAAATGCTATGCCCAGGGTAAGACCACATGAGCAAGGTTCTTCCATCAGGCCAGCTCCTTCCTGACATAGCAGGTCCTCCAGAAGCACAAAACCAAGATTATCCTAGGATCCCTTGCACTGACAGATACTTCAGAGCTTCTCTAGGCTCAACTTGTCCACTGATAAGGAGATAGTGGTTCCTGCTCTGGAGTTCTAGTCCATTCCATCTTTCTGTCATAAGTCAGTGTTAGGATGGCCTTAGACCTAAGCCTAAGCAATTCCATTTTAAAAACTCCAGTTTAACCTGCAGTTTCACCAGGCACATACACAGTTCCCTCCGGTATGGCCTCAAACAAGTTGTTTCCCCCCAACCTGATAAAGACGGTGAAGCCCCTGACAGGCTGTCCTTGCCTGATAAGAGGGAAAGGTGAGAAGATCAGAGTGGAGACCACCAGACCAGATGTTTCTGACCTCAGGGTAAGTGATGTCACTGCAAAATCTGGTGGTAGCTGATATGGATTAAAAGGGGGTCAAAAACCCCCAAAATTTAGTATGAATGATAGAGCAAATGAACAGGGATTCAGCCAGCTGAAATAAGGATACACTCGAGCTGGAGAGCCTGATGAGGACCTGACATCCCATCACTTGTCATTGTTTTCTGAGCCTCTGCTTGATCCTCACTGCTCTCAAACTCTACTGCCCTGTCTGGACCTTGGTGAGAACCAGAACTCCTCCCTACAACCCCCTCCTCAACTGGTCATCCACTCCATGCCTGTCTTGGTTCCAGACCTGATCACCATGGTCTGAGTGAGTGTGCATCTGCTGGACTTAAAGCCTAAGGCTTAAGACTTTTGAACTTAGTATGCAGACACATTAGATGTTATTAGCCTATCATGATTAAGTGTGTTTTGCAGTGCTTAGGATTAATCTAGAATTTTTTGCTGTGAATTAATTAATATAGAATTGTTTGCTGTGAATTGATTATATCCATTGCAGTGCCTAGCATTAAGGATTGTCATTTTCTTTATTAAGAACCTATACAGTGAAATTGTATGGAGTAATTTGAGTGAATAAAACATTGAAAGGGGCAGAAGCTTGTGGACATTCTTTATTTCTCCCCTCAACTGTATATGTCTCAATTTTGCTCCCTCATGACAGTCATATATCTGAAAGGGTTCCCAGGGGTAGGTATTGAGAAGACAATTCCTTCCTTTATGTCCTATTCTATAGTGAAGAGGAACCTCAACAAGAATCCCACCCCCACCCCCAGAAATTCCCTGATGTAAGAAACATCTCTATGGTAGGACTGGATATAGTCTCCTGACAATATGGCCTAAAAACAGCATTTAGTCAATTTACTATTTGTTCCTACCATCTAATGAGTCCACTTCTAATAATTCAGAACCATAGCAAGAAGCTTCTCTCTTTATCAGATAAATTATATTTCTTTTATTTCTTTTATTATTAAGTGATTACACAGTAGCACCAGTGGAAGCTAGATAGATTATAATCCAGAGGATAACATTTTATAATTCTAGATTATTTAAATGTGAATCTTACAAGTACATTGCTTCCATCTTACTTGATTTGTACATAGCAAATTATGGCATTTTTCTTAAGTCTGCTAAAATAATCCATAAATACAGCAAATATTTTCTATTTTCCTTCAAAAATAATGGTGACATCTTTTATTTTTTATTTTATGTCTACTATCAAAGTGATTATAGAAATGATAGGATTATAATTCTAGGATAGTATTTTGTGAATGTTGATTATTTAAAAATGAATTCCCTGATTAAAGTGCTTCCTTTCTTATATATCTACATAGTATAAAGATAGCACTTCTACTCTTGCTATTTACTTCATCTCCCTAACACTTGATGTAATAAAGAGTTTATAAGAGAAACATTACAGTTGAAATAATTGAAACAAAAGTTTATTTCTGTGTAAAGACCATAGTTATAATTTTTTGCTAAAATAAACTGTGGTTTTAAAAAATTAAACTATCTAAGTATACAGGCCTTTGATGGGGAAGGAGATATTACTGTCTAGTACTTCAACTAAGTATAATCAAATTGACACTACTGTCAAAACAATTTTAACAGTAGTCACACTTTAAACTTAATGAATATATACATGAAATCTTTAATCTAAAATGTAGTATACTTAAAAAATATTAAATAATAGTAGTTCTTAGTTATGATTCGATGTAACATACTGTGTCATAATAATTTATAATGTCTGTACATGTAATACTTATTTGTCTAATTTTTTTCCTTAATTTTTCTCCTAATTCTACTCAAAATTTTAATAATCCTTGCCCTTTCTGAATCATTTACATTTTCTTAAAATATCTAATAAATGTTTTACCTTTGTTTTATTCTTCACCTTTAAATTTATATGTGCTTATTTATTACCCAAATGACTCAAACAATACTTTCTTTAAAGCAAAAAACAGAAAAGATGATGATTCTCTCAGTCAGGCACAGTGGCCCATGTCTACAATCCCTGCAACTCAGGAAGCTGAGGAAGGAGGATCACAAGTTACAGACCATCCTGGACAATTTAGTGAGAGTCTATCTATCTATCTAAAAAAAAAAAGCGGTGGGGAACTGGGGATGTAGCAGCAATAAGGGTTCTTTCCCCTGCTGTTTCTTTAGTACACTAGTATAAAAAAAAAAAAAAAAACCTTTTCTTCATTGTGTATCTATTCATTATAAGCACAACAACATTAATGACAAATGTACTATCTACTATGGACATGAGAGAAATACTTGTAATAATTTTTGTATCTCTCTCTGATCGATGATATGAGATAGCCCTAGATTTTGCAAGTATGTAAGACAGAAATTCTGAATTTTTTTTGAAATCATGTTTCAGAATACATTATTTACTGCTAGAAAATAATTATAAAAAGATATACAAGTATTTATAGTCAAAAGTGTATAAGAGAAAAACAATATAAATATAACAAAACAAAAGATATTATCAAATTTTCTAAAACAGTAAGGGGAAACAAAGCATAAAAGGGAATAATTCACAAAATAAAAATTTAAATATATAAATACTAGTAACAAAGAGGCACCTGAATAAAAGAGACCTTTCAGTTAAAAACAAAATATACACTGACATTCTCAATGTACAATGGTCACCCATACCAAAGCAAGCCAGAAACTGAATTCAAAACTGAAATAATAAATACAAAGTTAATAA
Source organism: Urocitellus parryii (assembly GCF_045843805.1). Lineage (NCBI taxonomy): Eukaryota > Metazoa > Chordata > Mammalia > Rodentia > Sciuridae > Urocitellus > Urocitellus parryii. Next base: position 77,810,892 of record NC_135541.1, read on the forward strand.
AGAATGGGCATAGGTAGATTATAATTCCTACAAGTATATCTATCCTTACAAGAGATATATAAAAATGTAGCCACTTACATATACTAAAAGATAAAAAATGACAATATTGAAAAACAAATGCATAAAATGTATTCAACAATTGATAAAGCACTATCATTTATGATAATAAGTTCAATGATTTGTACTCATTAATAACAGACAAAGTTGTACACACTAAATATATTTAAATCCAAACATATACTTCTTAGGAGAAATAAGTCAGATACAAACTGAGAAATTGAGCCAGGCATGGTGGCAAATACCTGTAATCCCAGCAGTTCAGGAAGCTGAGACAGAAGGATCACAATTCAAAGCCAGCCTCAACAATGTAGTGAGGCCTTAAGCAACTTAATGAGAGAGCAAGACTCTATCTCAAAATAAAAATATAAAATGGGCTGGGGATGTGGCTCGGTGGTTGAAGAGCTATGGGTTCAATCCCTGGTACAAAAAACAAACTGAAAAACAGAATTAAAGATAAAATCATGGACAAAAATATATTTTAAAAAGCAAACAAAACAGTCACTATAATATACTCTAAGACAAAATAAAATACAATGCACAAAGTTTTAAATTGAAAGTTTAAACTTAGGATAAAAGAAACAGCAACTGAATTTAAATGCTACCTCCTCAGAGAACACCCAACCTGAGTTCCTTATCACTATTTCCTAATTCTCCCAACTTTATATCAACAGTATGTAAATATACCGCACATACTACCAAATAAACAGAAATAAATCTGTTTATTTCTTTGTTGTTTATTTTCTGTAACTAGATTGTGCACACCATATGATCAGATTTGTTTAAACAGAGACCTGATAGGATTGTTTAAGCAATATAACTAATGAGATCAAATTAATGTATATATGTCAAACATGATATCCCACAATTAGGAAAAGTACTTTACATTTAATTGTTCTTAGGCCATTGAAATTAATAACCTAATATTATACCAATTTTTAAATGATATATTATAGTCAATTCAATAAAACAACTATTCCACATAGTATCTCATAGCAGCACCATGAAACATAATCAGAAAAAGATAACAAATATAAGGACAGGGAAAATATGCTCATTTGGACAAAAACACTGCACCAATCTTTTGAATAACTATTAGGTAAAACTATAATAATAATAAAATTTTCAGAAAATGAATAAAATTAGAAAATTTTTATACCCAAGACCTGTCCATACTGTAATTATTGTTATTTTATGATCTCAAAAACAGATATCACTCTAAAAGTTAAAAGCAAGAAATGATAGTAAACAAGTGAAACAGTAACAATGGCATCAGTAATTAGGACAGCATGTGATACTGGATGTTGTGAAGACATCTAGTAGGCAGACAAGACCTAGGCTATAGATCCAGGGACAAATTTCTCCTCCTGTTATAAGGAAATGCCATAGGATAATCAAATGATGAAACAAAAACACATACACATTTATATATGCATGGGAAGCATCTGAAAAGGGGACAGGAAATAGTTGTCCACATATCTTAGGGAAGTATAAATTGGTAATGCCTTCCTGGAGGATAATCTGTCAGCATACATTGGTGGAACCAGCAAGTTCATGTTTGGAAAGAGCATGAAGATATGCATATAACAAGGTATATATTAGGAGGTTTACTGCACATGGCTTGCAATGACGAAGTCTGGGAAGAATTAAATGTCCTTAAAAAGGATTATTAAATATACAATTACATATGTATATTATAGAATAGTCATTAAAATTAATGGAATAGATCAATATATGCTGCTCAGGAATCTGTTAAAAGGTCTCTTACATAACTTACTGCCATCTCTTCTAAAAGTCTATAACCTATCGACATTAAGATATAATGTTACACATAATTATATGTAATATTAAGATTCTGGAGAGCCTTCAATTAAAAAACTGAACTTTCAAACTGGAGTCATCTAGATCTGTTTGGAAGGAGCATCTCTTCAAGGCCCTAACAAAACATGAAGGCAGAACTAAAGTTAATTGATATAAAATCATGGAGTATGAGAATAAAAACAGGCTAATTCGGCAAGAGCACTAAGCTCCAGATTTTAAGTACATGACACAGTGTCAGAATATACGGTATCCTTGGAAACAAAGAAAGGGAACAATGAATGTTAGTGCAACATAAGTAATTTTTCAAACAGTATAATATCATTTACTTAGTTATATGTTTTTCTTGTCTGTCCCTGATTAGAATGAGAGCTCTAAAAAGTAAAGTCTTTTTATATCTGCTTTGTTGTATTCCCAAAGCTGATAACAGTGCCAGGCACTTGATAAGTCAACAAAGACTAGTTGACTGAATTCTGTAAGAAGAAAAGAAAAACAGAAGAGAAGGGTAGGTTTTATTAGAGTAGGTTCAAGGACCTGAGAGGGGGGCAGAGGGAGGGCAAGGAAATGATCAGAAAAGGTTCTCCAGAAGGGAGGAAATTTTACCTGAGATTAAAGAACACGACTGAATTTAGTGAATGTATTTAAGTGATGAAGGACTGTTTTCTGGTCTGAGTCAAATAAAAGACTGCTTAGATGATGCTATTCTCTGAGCAATGGAATCTTCTAAAGTTAAAAAAAAAAAAAACTTTTTATTTTGCAATTAATGCCTGTGTGGTATATCATAGTGAAGAAATACAACATATATAGATTCAAAAATCAGTAGATCAATCGACAGTAAAAAGATTTGAGAATCCTCAGACAAAAACTCTTTTTCATTTTTATTGATTAAAAATAAATAAATAAATAAATGACAGTGGAATGCATTACAATTCCTATCACATGTATACAGCACAATTTTTCACATCTCTGGTTGTACACAAAGCATGTTGACACCAATTCCTGTCTTCATATGTACTTTAGATGATGATGTCTATTACATTCCACCATCCTTGCTAATCCTCTGCCCCCTCCATTCCCCTCCCACCTCTCTGCCTTATCTAGAATTCATTTATTCCTCCCATGCTCCTCCTCCCTACCTATCCCACTATGAGTCAGTCTCCTTATATCAGAGAAAACATTTGGCATCTGTTCTTTTTTTTTTTTTTTTGAATTGGCTAACTTCACTTAGCATTATCTTCTCCAACGCCATCCTTTTACCTGCAAATGCCGTGATTTTATTCTCTTTTATTGCTGAGTAAAATTCCATTGTGTATATATGCCACATTTTTTTTTATCCATTCATCCACTGAAGGGCATCTAGGTTGGATCCAAAGTTTACTATTATAAATGGTGCTGCTAAGAATGAGGGTAAGATGGACAGAGAGACTTAGTGAACACTGAGGATAGTGACTGGAAAAGACATTCTGAAAAGAAAGAACACTCAGGAAGAAAGGCACCTACCATGCAAAATTGTCTACAAAGTTCTAATAAGAAAACACTTGCAAGTACACTCACTGGATCTAGTTACACAGTGGTCTTTATAGTCTTCCTAATCGAACTTTCTGGGAACAGAGGAGGTGGAAACCAGACTGTTGTGCTTGAAGGAGGGCGGGAAATGAGAGGTTGGCATTTCTAGAGAATAGAGAGGGTTTTGAGGCCGGACCCTGGATGATGGTAAGAGATTTAGCTGATTCCATCTGTGAGTGCCTCAAGTTGTAACACAGGAACTGATTTTTTGTAGTAGTAAACCTAAGCTGTGTGTATTTATGGAGGAGGAAAGACTACTGCAGAGGCAGAGGGAAGAGACGGGAACTGCACAGTGCATGTCCACTTATTCCCATAGGCTTTTGGACATTTTAAAAAAAAAAAAAACACCAGGAACTTGAATAATCAAACACTGCAAGGTAACTTACCAACACTAGTTGGCTGGTGGGAGATTTGCATGCCTATTATTTGGATTTGAAAGGAAAAGAAAAATAAACAGCTCTAAAAAGCAGAGCAAGGTTGTTCACTGAACCACAGGAAGTGCATTTAAGTTTTCTCACCAAAGTTGTTTTCAAGTTTTCATATATTCTATGCTTTTGGTTGTTCTAAGACAATATCTGTGAAGGTATATAAATATTTATGATAATACTCAAAATTATTAATTTCAAATAATATGAACTATTGACACCTAAAATGCATGATTTATTAATTATTGCATATTTATTCATTTATGTAATGAAAAATTACCATACAATTTTTATTACTACTATTTTCTTATTCCATTTTTTCGATTCTTTTAAGTCATCTTGCAGCTGTCTACATAGATCCATTCTTCCCACAATAAAGTAGTAAATATGTACTTTAAGGAAGAGTAAATGTTATGTAATAGTAAATTATTTCAAATCAATATTATTTTTAAAACAAGATAATACAAATGGAAGAAATGATTTACAGTAGAAGGGGTAGAGAGAGAAAAGGGGAGGGGAGGGGAGGGGAGGGGGGATAATAGAAAATAGGACAGACAGCAGAATACATCAGACACTAGAAAGGCAATATGTCAATCAATGGAAGGGTAACTGATGTGATTCAGCAATCTGTATACGGGGTAAAATTGGGAGTTCATAACCCACTTGAACCAAACCGTGTAATATGATGTATTAAGAACTATGTAATATTTTGAAAGACCAATAATAAAAAAAAAAGTTTGCAAAATTTATTCAGAAATTTCACCTATACTACATAAAATATAAGTACATTGCTTTCACTTTTAAAATGAGCTTTACTTTTAATAATATTATAATTTTTTAATTGACACTTTTAAAGTTTCTTTTACAACTAAGTGCCAATTACATGTGTGAATATGTAATCTCAATAATTGTACACCAGCAAATCAAGAAGACTAAATTTGAGAATAACTATCCAAGTCAGAACATTCCATAAATGCCTCGAAGTAAAACCTAAAGGTTTATAAATAAGTATAATGCAAACAAGTGCCTAAAATTATTGAAAATATCAACACTCACACTCATTTTAAATTGGTATATACTGCACTATCTCTATTTTTTTAAATTATTTACTAAACTTCTGAGATGTTCAGTGGCTATACAGACATACATGAAGTAAAGACAACAGAGATGAAATTCTTACCCTAAAGTATCTCAAATTATCTATGATTCAGAAAGAAAGTACTATATTGGAAGTTTTCTGGGATATTATAAGAGAAGAGATGGGAAATCTTGCAGTGACATGACCACCCACAGAAAACTTCCTTACTTGAGACTGGAACAAATCCTCAAAAAGTATTTTCAAAAGTACATCTAAAATAAATCTTTATTTTCCATTTACTCTCCTAACACATTGCCATAGCCTTTGAAGTGAAAAACTTTTGGGTCAGGCAGGAGATGCCACAAGCTCAAGTATAGTAATCATTCATGTAGTGACCTTCAGTACAATTTCAAAAATGGAGCTTCCCAGTTGACCTTCTGAAAATGGATAGGGTGGGACAATAGATATTGAAGGATATAAAGTGATACATTTGTTATAGTGACACAAATCACTGAAACTTTTTAGAGTCACTCAAAATTTATCACACTTACAAATATACTGGAATATTATTTGGATAGGTTCTTCTGATAAGGTTTTGATCTTAATCATTTGAAATATATCACAGTGTAAAGTTTTTTGTAATAAATCCCTAGCTACCCATTGTCTTCTGTATGTGATACTTTCTGCATTTCAGTCAATTATTGATAAATTTGCATTTGTGTTGACTTATAATTACATGAATATGTAAATATTCACTTCCATCTTCTTGTTGATATCAATTATCCTTATATGACATAAAAATATAATTAACACATGCAGGAGGCCCCATAAAGATACCACCAAATGCTCCCTTGTATATCAGTGTGGCAGGCAAATACTGTCAAAGTCTGTATGTGTCATGATGTTCAAAAAAAGAGAGAGAGAGAGAGAGAGAGAGAGAAGAAATTAAAAAGTTTGAGAGGCACTACATGAGAGGTTTTCATGATTTGTAATACTGGGTGAACTGCAAATCATTACAGTAAAATCAGTGTACTTTCATTAGCTAGATCAATGTTTGTGAAATTTTAACCTGTAAATCATATTATAAAGTATTCCCCCAAGAATCCCACAATTTTATAAAATGTCCAGGTCTATAGTGAATTAGGATAAGAAACATTATTAATGATTTCATTTGGGAACCATGGAATATATATATATATATATATATATATATATATATATATATATATATATATTATATAATGGGCTCTTCTTATCTTCTTAACAGCTTTCATAAAAAGCAGTTCCAGATTAAATAAAAATCTCTCATTTAAAGTCCTATGTTATAAATTATCTGTTATCTTTCTTCTTGTAACCTAAAACAGTATTCTTTGTCAAAAGTTCAGAAGATGACTACATTATATCATTTTACTTATAGAACTTAAGAATCATTTTGAACAAATGGTCAGATGGTAAAAGTGAGGAATTCTCCTACAAACTTCTTGACTGACTCCACTAAAGATTAAACATTCTTTTGGTTTTTTTTTTTGTTTTTTTTTTGTATTGGGGATTGAACCAGAGGCTCTTAACTTCTGAGCCACATTCTCTGCACTTATTTGAATTTTATTTTCAGACAAGAGTCTCCTGGGTTGCTTAGGGCCTCAATAAGTTGCTGAGGCTGACCTTGAACTCATAATCCTCTGCCTCTAACTCCAGAGCTGATGGGATTACAGGTACTGCTGCCCTCAAGAAGCCCCTAGGACAGGCCAGGTCACCCTAGTTGGCATGACCACCACACACACACACACACACATGCACACACACGCACACACACTTCTTTTCCCACTCATTCACTGATGAATAATTAGGTTGATTCTATATCTTGTCTATTGTGAATAATGCTACAATGAACATAGGAATATAAATATCTCTTCTATACACTGACTTTATATCATTTGAATTTTTTAGTTAAAAGTTATTTAACATTTAGATATTAATCATAAATCATTTTTCTATTTAATTGTATAATTTTATTTTAACATTTTGATTTATTTTAGATAAAATCAATTTTAAATTAATGAAAATAATTTGTAATTTTTAAAAAATTTGATTCATTTACATTTTCAAAGAAAATACAATTTTTTTCCATTTTAAATAAATTATATTTTAATCCCTGAATAGATTTTTGTTACCAGAACAAAAGGAAAAATGAAGAATTGCATGGCAACCTCAATTACCACAAACTAATTTGTGATTCTACTGAAATGAAGGCAATAACAAATAAGTCCCTTAATATAAATATGCAATAATTTACTAACATGTTTACTATTCATCTAAGCATCAAGAGCCCATTGATAATTTAGACCTGTAAAAAGACCATATTTTTCAATTCTGTCATTATAAAATATATTTATTACAGTAGGATGATAGCATATTACTTAATACTTTTGTTTTATAAAGTTCTTAATACTTAGACATATGACTTGTGGGCCTTTATTTATACTCTTGCTTGAGCTGAACAAAATGCCCAAGCAAAGGTGATAGTTGGTGAGCCTATATATGGTCCTGAAGGTTGTACACTTCATCCTAAGAGAAGTGGCTTGATCACCATGGAAATGAACCTCCCTTGAAGCAGAGAAGGTGAGAACTTGTCCTATCCTGTGTATATTTTGAAGGGCACACTAATTATTAACAGATTTTATTTGATGTATGAGAGAAAATGAGAACTCAATGATTCAATATTTTTGGCTAGAAAAATTAAATAGATAAAATTTCCTATTTGGCTATTTACAAAAGCAAAATGAAACAAAAGAAACAAACAAAAGTTTAGGTAACAAAAAAAAAAAAAAAAAAACAGACTGAAGCTTTCTATGCATTTCTTCCTGAATGGCATAATAGAACACTAATGCCTACCCTACTTCACCAAGGTGAGAAGATGAATGTCAAATGTTTTGAGGCGGTTGGAAGAAGGCATTCTATAAATGCAAGGTAGAATTACTATCTTGATATTACATTTCTGATACTTTTCAAAGAGTTCCTTACAGCAGATATTCTAAGTACCTTTCTGAGGTCAGAACTGTGCTAACACACAGAATGGGAGACCTAATGGGAATATGACCATGGAACACTGAAATACCATAAAAACTTCAATTAAAAAAAAAAAACCTTCCACCAACCATACTATTTTCAACATATCAGCACTGTTTTCAGCATTACAGAATCTTTTGACTTACACAATTAAAACATGCTTTTCTTATTTTTTTTACATTTTAACTAATAATTTATTTCTTTTAAACTAATTCTTAGCAATAATTTTTCCACAGACATGTCAACCTGACATTATTGAGAATTAAGTTTCTCTGGAAAAGTAAAAATAAATTCTTTTGAATTTGGGGAAAATCCAGTAACACTTGATTGTATCTTGGTAATGAAAACATCAACTATAAAAACAAATGGGTAAACCTAGCAACTGTTTCTGCCTTGTTTCAGTTTAAGGTAAAAAAAAAAAAAAAAAAAAAAAAAAAAAAAAAAAAAAAAAAAAAAAAAAAAACTCAAACATTTAATTTCTTCTTGCAAAAATGAAAATACATGTTTATACATTCTGATTTGTGCTAAGACATGAAGATATCTAACTTCCCCTCCCGGTGTTAATACTTCACTTAATAGCTGCATGACTTGAACAAAGAATTTAATATTCTAATTCTCTGCCAGTTTTTTTTAAACAAGGTTAACACTAGTATAAAACTCATCGAATCATAAAAATTAAAGAAGCTTTGTTTAATTTTGTTGTTTAAATGGGTGTAGTCACCAGGCATGGTGAAACATGCCTATAATTCTAGGAAGTCTGAGGCAAGAAAATCACAAGTTTGAGGTCAGTCTGGGCAACTTGGTGAGGGCCTAAGCAACTTAGCAAGATTCTGACTCAAAATAAAAATAAATAAAACTAAAAATGGTGCTGAGGTTGTGGCTCAGTGGTAGAGCACTTGCCTAGCACATCCGAGGCACTGTGTTCAATCCTCAGTACCACATAAAAATAAATAAATAAAATAAAGATATTGTGTCTGATTATAACTAAAAAAAAAAAACTAAAAATGGATAATGTAAGGATATATGTAGCTCAGTAGTAAATCCCCAGTACAAGAAATACAGAGAGAGAGAGAGAATTCAAGTGATGCCCAAGGTTAACTAAAAAACAGGATAAAAGCTTGGCATCTCTTTGTCCTATCTCTCTTTTATTAACCTTAACTTTGGGTTCTATTCCTGCTCAACTCTGCACACAGGCATGTTAGTCATTTAAGGAATGCTCATCCACACCAGGTAATCCACACCTTCAAGGCTGACAACATGGAGATAGGTATAAACTAAGGTATTTTCAAGATTTTCAGGGACATTCAACTGCCAGTTTTTACCATGTTCTGTTCCAGAATCTTTGGAGTGGCACCTAGAAGTCTTCAGTCATTACCCTAAACCCTCCAGGAATAACAGTCTTACAGGCAGATTGCCCATGATGAGACTGTTCTCTTGCTAATCAGGATCAAGTCTCATGGGAAGCAAACTGCTCACTCCCAGGATCACAATTTGGATAGATAAACACCCTGAGAAGTAAATGAAGATTTCCCCCTCAAGTGGTAAAGACTTCTCCAGAGCCACCTTACAAAACCAGAACTGAGATCACTTGCCTTCCCAATACAGCCATATTGATTAAAGTTTCTGTCCTATTTTTCACCATTAATATTTCTATTTGGTTTTGGGGCAAGTGGCCAGATCTGATTTCATGGAACCCCATCTAGCAACATTTTGAGCTAAAGAGAGTTATGAAGCAGCAAATGCAAAAATTGGTCTTTTCCCTCCCACAATCTGCTTAGAAGTATATAAATTTCCATTTGTGAAAGTGTTCCTCTCTCCTCTCCAAAACTAAGAAAACAACCATTATCACTAGAAATGGAAAGTCAGTACCAAGCTGGATCTGCACAAACCAACCTTACTTTCCATCATCATCCCATATATTTATCTTCTGTTTATTACCCCTTTTTGTTTGTGTTATAATTCCTTACAATTTATTAGCTTTTGTTAAAATAGTATACAAGCCTCTGATTCTAACCACTTCTTTAGGTCTTCATTACTTTACTATGAAGACTTCTGTGCACCTAAATTGAAATATTAACAGCATATAAACTCCATATGCCTTTTTTATGTTAATCTCTCATCAGTTTTTCACCCTAGTCATATAACATAATATGTATATAGTTATTGATATTTGGATGAAACTATAATCTTCAAATATTAATGTTGAAATTTTAAGTATTGTTCCAAACTGCAAATGTTGAATAGACAAATGTTAATTTTTAGGATTACATGAATGTTCTGGGAAACAAGTTAGGAAACCTAAATGGATATGAGAAATTCTGAGAGAAAAGAGATTCCAATCTGACTAAAGACTATTAAATTAAAGCTTAACCATGCAAATAGGGTATAAACATGTTTTTATTATTATTAAAGCACTCAAGATAGCACTAAAAATACACTGGTTTAAAGGAAACAAAAGTATGTATGCAATGTAGTTAAGATGTACAGATTGTGATTAGGTTATATTAAAAACCCAAGTATTTCAAAATTCATAAACTTCCATAATGGAGAGTTAGGATAGCAGAGTTCATATTCAGTTGTAAGTACATGACTGCAGAAAGTCTTTTTCATACTATTTCTCTATGGTCCCTGAATTTAGAGTAGTGCATGCAACACTAGTTTAGTGCATACACAGCATACACTGCATCCCCTCTAAAAGAAAAGATTCTCAATTCCTAATCATTTCAATAGGCTCTAATGTAATATTTCCTACATTGGAAATCACGGGCACTTTATTTAAGGAAATCAGTCTGGTCAAGTAAGCTCTGTGTAGTGCAGCCTGCACAGACGTCAGTTCAAAGGATCAGATGTCAAAGTGCTCCCTCTAATGTCCCTTAATCATCACTCCGATTAGTGCTTGAATAGGACTGTGATTAAAAACGCTGCTCCATTGTCTACCTATTCAGGCGTCTAGCATCCTACATGGGTTCCACAGATTAGTGTCTGAATAGGAGACCGATTAGAAAGACAGCTGCCATTGTATGTCCATTCTGGAAAACAGCAAAACTCGCATATTTATTTGCTATGAGCACCAAATAAATGTTTTGCAAAGGTAAAATATACCATTAGGCTCTACAGACAATTTAGCTGATTTCTTTTGTTCAGAGCACTCTATTTTCCCATATGCCAAGATATTTCTTATTTGCAAATACAGTAATATGCTTCATTAATATCTTTTAAAATATACATATTCTGTTTTTGTAGACATAGTCTTAACACACATCTGCTTTATTATATAGTACTTATTGACCTACAATACATCATACAATTCCAATTTAATATTTGTGATTATGCAAAGAATTCTGTGTAAACAAATCAAATCAATTTGGTTCCAGATCTTTTGGATTCCATCTCAATATTCTTGAATGTCACACAGTCTATACGAACAACTTCTTCTCCCAAGAGAAATCTCCAGGTAGACATTGAGAGTAAATATGTCATCCAAGAGAAGCACATTTCAGGTTAGCACTTAGTAGCCCTTCAGTAAGACAGGCTCAACCACAGCAGAACTCCCTGAAACAATACAGAATTCCAGCCCATGATGACAAATGGCCAAGATCAGGGCATCACACTGAGGCTTTATGGCGAAGGCAGAAGGATAGCAAAGTATCACAAGAAAATAATTCAGTTATGCCTATGAGGCAGTGCTCAAAAAAACTAGTGGTTCTCTCTATCTCTCTCTTTCTTTCTCTATCTCTCTCTCCCTCTCTCCATCTCTGCATGTGTGTATGTGTGTGTGTATGTATGTGAGCTCACTACTCCCTGCTGGCCTCCCTCAGACTCTGCAAAGTCACCACATGGTACTAGAATCATTTCATGCCTTTTTGTTCAATATATTCCCTTATAGGTCTTCCCAATAAATATTTTCCACTCTGGTGGAAATACATGTTTTCTCTTCTTCCTTTTCCTTTCTTCATCTTTTTTTTTAAGTGCGTTGATTAAAGTTGCTGAGGCTGTCTTTGAACTTTTGATCCTCCTGCCTCAGCTTGGGAGGCATGCGCCACTGGGCCCAGCACTTCATCTGTATTTTGAACTTAAATTCTGCTTCCTTGAGGAGGCCACTCTTGAATCCTGAGATGAGGTTACATACTTCAGCCAGACTGACAAGACCTGATTATGAACTCCAGTTTAATGCCTGTGTGAGTAACTGTAATTTGTCAGGGCAACATCAGTCTTTCTCCTTTACCATTTATCACAATGGCTGGTACATATTAGGTATTAGGTATTTGGTAATTAATTGTTTTTACAATTCAGATTCAAATCAATTCTTATAGTGTGTCCACTTTTTTAAAAAGTAGAATAATTTATCTGTAGTGGTGTCAAAAAATATCAGAAAGCATGATGCAATAAATTCACTTCTGAGTTCATTGCTAGAGAAACAACTTCTTTCGAGCAATTGGGTTAATGCTGCAAAATATTCAAGAGATGCTCTTCAGAGTTCAAACTTCATATATTGACAATAGAAACCAATCAATGACTTATTTTAATTGCTGCTTCCGGGAATACTTCTTTATTCTTAAAGGAGTCTAGGTGGATGTTAGTCAATAAGACTGACTACATACACAAAAAAATTTTTCAAAAGGAAATCAAGATAAATTTTTATATATGTGTAAACTATTTGTAGAGCTAGTAGTACTAGCTCTATCAACTACATTTGACACTAGATAATTAATTTGTCTTCTCTAAAGCTTCATACAATATTCTTCATTAATAAATAGCAATAATAATCATAATTAGTAAAATATCAATAATAATTATCATTCACCAGAATGTAATTTCTTAAGAATATAGTTGTAGTCTTATCACCAAAAACAGTGTCTGGCATACACCAAAAATTTAATATCTATTCCATTCAATCAGTTATTATTTACTGAGTCCTTAAGATATGCCTAGCATTGATCCAAGTATTGAAGATACAGCTGTAAACAAAATAGGTCTCACAGAACTTACATTCTAATAGGAAGAAACTAAACATATAAGTAAAATGTGAAACTGTACATTAGATGACAATTGTTCTGTGAAGTAATTAAAGAAGAAGAAGAAGAAGAAGAAGAAGAAGAAGAAGAAGAAGAAGAGGAGGAGGAGGAGGAGGAGGAGGAGGAGGAGGAGGAGGAGGAGGAGGAGGAGGAGGAGGAGGAGGAGGAAGAAGTAGTAGTAGTAGTAGGAGTAGGAGTAATAGTAGTAGTTGTAATAAATGCATGAGGTAGAATTTGCTCCTCAGAGTTTTTGGTTAGTAAGTTTAATTATCATTGTAAAGAGGTGAGCTCAGGGTGTCACCTTCATGGTCTTCGCCATCTTCACTATGGCCATTTTCAGAGTATGGCATTGTGTCACACAGCAGGATCCTGCCTCACAAGTAGTTCCTCAATCTTAAAACATCAGAAAAAGTAAGTAAACTGTATTTATTTCTTAGAGATGGAAAAAAAAACAAGACAAAATCTAAATGAGGCATTTTTTATCAGACATACCAACACACATTGTGTATAAATATGTCATAAATTCATTAAAAAGGAGAAATGTAAGTATTTATAGATCATAAACATTTATGCCACTTATGCTTATATAATTTACTAGCAGAACTCAGTACATGTAGGGTTTGTCTCAAATCAAAATGACACAAGCAAACAGATCTGTGTATTCAAATGTTTATCATTTTTTAGTTAAATTAATTCAGAGAAAGGACTATAAAATATCTAAGGAATCTTAAAAATAATGCTATTCATACTCTCAGAAAAATTCCTTATTTATTTTGGAAGTAGGAAGAGGAAATTATTCTGTCTAAATTGAACTGTAATTTGTAATTAGTATGATCATTGTTCACAGATGTCCTTTTGTTTTTAATAGATTGCCTTTTCAGTATTTCTAGTTCTATAACACAGACTCACATCTACCTATAACATCAACAACAATTGAAAAATACTTACTTTAATCAAAATATTTTCTGCACTCTCTTAATATATGCTTTATTTTGTAGAGCCAAAACCAACACAGATTGTAAGAAATATCATTTTTATATACTACCCCAAAAACAGCAAAAAAAAAAAAGTTTTTTGAATTAAACTGATAAAATGCCTTCCTATCACATCAACTGTAAAATGAATCTTAATTCTTAACACAAGAAATGTTTAACTGGGATAAAATGTGCGTCCTAAAATTGATGTGACAAATATGACAAGTTCCATAATACTGTACTAACTTGTGTCCATGCAAAAAAATCAAATGAAATACATATAGGAAATGCATGTATCTCACAATTTTAAACTTCAGTCTTCTTTTTCACTATATTAGATAAAATACAGCACTGTTGATAATTTTAGGATCAAGAATATTCCCAATGTTTCTTGCCTAGGTGACAATGTAATTAGTGAACTACCAACACAGCAGAAACAAAGACAGGTAGGAGTAGGCTTGAATAATTCAGCTTCAGACATAGTGATACTGAAGAGACCAGAACAACATCTAGGTGGAACTATCTTAATAAGAATCTTGACAAAAACAGGATCTTAGAGGGAGATACTAGTTTAGCTGTCCACAGGTACAGGATGGTCACTAAAACTATGGCAGTACATGAAATTTTCAAAAGAGGCATAACTGAGATTACTTAATGTTACCCTTTTGAAATCAGTAGACTTTAAAACTTCTACCAAAAGTGTACTCTCAGATGAGGTTTACTCCTATTTGAAAATAAATACTATTTATGTTTCAGAATTTATACAGTGAAGACCACACCTCAACTTCAAAATGGCAAGTTCTACATAGGTCTAAATGACTACAGGCAAGGTTTTAGACTTGGTATTCCTGTTTTTATTCTGATGGCAGGTTATGGAGATAGTAACACGTAACTTTTTTCTTATGCTGAAATTTTAAACTTGCATTTTCTTTAAATGTCAATTCTAATATACACAAAAAACTTAATTATCAAATTTATAAGTAGTAACTTCTATCATTTGTTCGAGGTAAGGAAGACACTGCCAATCAATGATCACTTAACATGTACTTATTCAAAACAAATATTCATTTTTCAAATTAACTGCAATGGTCTCAAAAAATGCAATGGAATAATAAATTTTTAAATGTAAGCAGTAAAACCATTCCAGGTCAGTGGCTCCAAAACCTTTACTAATGCATACCGTGTGGTAAGGTTAATGGAAAGTTAATGTGATGGCAAGGGAGGCCCAAGCAGCCAGCCTATATAGTTCTGCAGCCACCAGTGCCACTCAAACTCATCTGGGTTCCTAGTTGCTTCTCAAGATTAAATATTCATGGACACATTCCTGGGTCCTCAAGCTTTATGGTACCCCCCAAATTCTTTGGTTCAAAGTCATTTTTAGAGTCAGTAATAAAGTGAGGAGAGATCCTATGGCACAAAACTTAAATTGGCACTGCATGTCAGGGTCATGCAAAGACTGATGGAGCTTCCCAATATGGGGTTCCCAAGGTCTTCCCTACCAGGATCATTCTCTCTATAATAAATACCTCCTACTCCAAATAGGAACTTACACTGCCGTCTCTCCATACCACAACAGCCCCCATCAGAGAACTTGCTCAAAGGAGGACAGCAGATTATCATCAGTCCTGTAAAATTCAAACTCAAAATCAGACTTTATTGATTAGAGGTAGTTTTACTATAATCCCTCTCATTCCTCTCAGAAATTTACTCCTATTAGGCAATGAGATCATTGGGTTTTCTTTTTTAAATAAAGGATCCAACTACAAAAAAAGGTATTTCTCCTGGGATTAGGATTTCATGTCAAGGTTTCAGAGAGTGAAAATGTGACAATGGGTGATTGACAGTGAATTCAGAAGGAAATATGTAATGAGATTTAAAGCAATTTTTCCACTTTTAATCTTCCCACTTAGAATATATCATACAGTACTAACTAGACAATATATGACATGAAAAAATATTTAAGGATAGAGAGACAAGAAAGGATCAAAATGTGACAGAAGGACACAGAGACAATGGTGAATCCTGGAGAATCAGATCAGTGCCAGCTTCTTAATGTGTTCACAGAAGCAAATAAGCCAGGTGTGCAGAAAGCACACAATGGAGAATCTGTGACTCACTAAGTAGTTGAAGCCCTGAGGGAGACGACTAAACCACGAAGTTTCTTGAGATTCCGTGTTGAGCAGAACATCAGAATGATCATCATATGCTCAAAGTGTCTTCAAAGTGACAGAGAGGTGGAGGCCAGAAAAGATTCTACTAAATGGGAATGAAGAACAACTCCAATGCCCCTATAATGGTTATTAGTGGAAAGAAAACATGAAGAATTAACTGGACCCATTACACCTATCACATTTGCCACAAAAGCTCTTGATCTCAAATATCAACCCAGAGAAATGACAGATGGGTGGGGGTGAAAGGGAAGCAGAGAAAAAAAACTCTACAAGTGACAAGAGATGAGGTGTTCATTCCCAGAGACTGCTCAAAACAGAAATTAAGTTCAGTTAATGGGAAATATAAGAGATTGTATTACGTGTGTGCCTGAGTTTCTAATCAGATAGTTGTATCTCTACAAAAAGACTGTATTTTTACCTATTGAAGAAAGTATTAAGTTGCAAAGAACCTTGGTTATTTGGGTCTTTTTTTTTTTTTCCTCCAGAAACTCAGGCACTGAATCTATTTTTGGAAAAATACTATTGTCAACAATCCAGAAAGCAAACTCAAGCTTGAGAAACTGTTTTAAAATATGATGTAAGAACAGGAAATGTTAGAATAATGAATGCTTTCTTTCTGTGAACCTGGCTAAAAGTTCATTTAGTTTTGGAGCTTAAACATAGGAATCCATAATGTAGATTTGAGATACCAATTTTAGGACCTTTATGTATTAAATTTAACAGAACCATGTAGCTGGCTCACTAAGAAGAGTGAATGAAACTAAATAGTCACCTTATTAACTATATGGACTGTGGGAGAACCACCCCTCAGCTATTATAGATAGCATCTTGAACTGGACCTAGAACCAAGAAGGTTTTGATCTGGCATTGCACTGTGGCTCCTCCTACTCTGTGCAACACACATGATCACTGCCTTCCATCTGCTAGGAAGTCTTCTTTTTCACAGCCCCAGACTTGGGCATAACCCACTGGGCTTGGACAGCCCACCCCTGCCTTATTTGGTGAAGAATAGTCTATGGAAAAGCTTTTGTCTACCCCCACCCCATATAAAAATAAACCAAACACAGGCTCATGCTCTCTCTCTCTTTCCAGTGTAGAAGCAGGACCATTAAGGTCTCAGAGCCCTCCCAACCTCGTTTTTCAAATTTATTTCTGTATCGTGTGATTTTTCACTGTATTTCTCAGCCAGCACATTTCACGCAAGGGAAACCCAAAATTCATAGCCTACACGGGACACAGGAGCAATGTATAGGAATTGAGAAGAATAAGAATCGAGGGTGGACTTCATCTCACATTAGCCATGTAAACTTGAGAAGGAAAAATGGACTCACAACACAAGGTAAACCTTAAGGACAGTTTCCAAAAGCATAAAAATTAACTGCATTAGCCAGGCACTGTGGTACCTGCCTGTAGTCCCAGCAACTTGGGACTGGTAACTTATCAAGACCCTAAGCAGCTTAGTGAGACCATGTCACAAAATTAAAAATTAAAAAGCCGGGGATGTAGTTCAGTGGCAAAATGCCCTTGGGTTTAATCCCTAGTACTAAAATATTTTAAAAAACAACTGCATTAGGAATACAGAAAATTATATGTTAGGAAAAACTAATATTAACCTTTTCTTTCTTGTGGGAACTCTCCCGCTGTGCTCTGATCATTCTCATCTGACTTTTCCTGGTGCATATTAGCCAAATTCTCATCTCAACTGCCCTTTCTATACTTGGTTCAACGCCATGTTGAGCTGCATCAGAACTATGTCCTTATCGACCCATTAAATTTTCATTTATTTTTAATATTATTTATCTTGGTTACTGAGTCTTTTCATAGCCCCTTACATTTTAGACCTGAGGCTGGTGTCAGATGCTATACCCTAATCCCAGCCCTAGCCCCCAAGTCTTGACCTCTGCCCTCTTCCCACTCTATATACTTGGAAATTCTACCCATAGGCATTTCATCATCCACATATATCCTGATGTTTCAAAACTCTGAATGTGTCTCTGCTGCATCACTGAGTTATGACTTTTGCCAAACAGGATGACCCAAAAGCACAAGAAGCTCAAAAGACCCAAAACTAAATTATTTCTTCCTCATAAGTAAATAAATGCAAATGTAAAGTCCAAAGTCATACTTATTATACCTCTTAAAAAAATAAATTGCTACTTATTGTCTCTGATACATGCATACCTCCCCTAGTCTTTGTTATTTGTCTCCTAACTTGCTACAACAGTCTCAGAGTGCTGACTACCCATCTTTCTTGTTAATCATCTTCCACCCTGAAAGCCAAACTGATGCAGCCAAAGACAAATTTGGCTGACACATTAATAATTAAATTTCCTACATTACTCTTCCTTTCAAAGAACTCTATTATTATTTGTTGATATTTCTATTTTCTTCAGAAGAATGTGAGAACTTCTTGGTGAAGCCTATATGAGATTCACATTTATCCCAATGCAATAAATGCCACAACACAAGGCCATA
Organism: Urocitellus parryii; assembly: GCF_045843805.1. NCBI lineage: Eukaryota > Metazoa > Chordata > Mammalia > Rodentia > Sciuridae > Urocitellus > Urocitellus parryii. Next base: position 77,829,537 of record NC_135541.1, read on the forward strand.
GAAAACAGGTGACAAATGAAGAAACAAACTAGTGACCAAGAATGTGATACATACACACAAAAAAGATGTACCCAAACCTATACTTCACTTAGTTATTTTCACTGTCTTCAAGAAGAAGACCAATGATTTATTTTTATTTCATTATTTAAAGCATTCTCCTTAAACAGCTTTCATGCTTTATCACATGGACTTAATCTATACTTAATCTATACTTTCACCACTTGTCTGTGAAAAATTGGACAGGTTTCCTAAGCTTTCCTGAGCCCAGTTCCCTCACCTGTGAGTTTGAGATAAAATACTTCATAGGAAGCATTTAGAAATAAAACAAAATACTGCAAAATTTTAACATACACTATGTTTTATTTTTTTACCATGAGTACCCACTGTGTGTCATATATTTACAATAAACTTGTCAAAATTATTAAAAATATGTCTAATTTGATGAATTTAGCTGTCTTTCCTTTATATTTCACCCAGGAAACTTTTTCTAATTCATCACGTTTACCGGTCTTCAAAAATTGCTCATTGAAAATGAATGCAAAATATTTATGTAATTAGGATGGTTCAACATTTTCAAAAATGGCAAAAATAAACAGCAGTTATGAAACACCTGCTTAAAAGATACTGGAAGTAAATGCTTCGTGCTTCATTAACCAGTATAAACACATTTGCCAGTTTAAATCCCCTAATGAATTCAGAATTTCCAATTAGTACTAGAATGGTAGAAAACTGCCAAATAAAGAAATTTCTGGGCAATAATTTCAAAATTATTATTCTTGGGGCACTTCTGCTGGTCAAAAAGACATTACCTGCTAAGAAGTCAATAATTTGTTTATTAAAATCAAATTTGCATCTATTTTAATAAACAATTGTTATTACCAATTTTATAGACCACTATAATATTTGAATAGTGTTCAATATAGTGCCTGAAATATGGATTTTTCAAGCACCAAAGAAATAAAAAGAAGGAAAGTAGGCAGGAAGAGACAGAGAACTATACAGGCCTCAAGAAAATCTTCTCTAGGACTTCAGAGAAACCCACTTACAACCCTGATCCTGCTACGCAGAGTGATAAATCAGTTACTACCTGAATCAAATAGGCAGAACATAATAAAGACAAAGCAAAATTTTCTTTAAAAATCAAGCAAACAAAAGTAACTAAAGCTTTGCATTCAAACATCCAGAAAATGGGTAAAAATGTAACTCAATCTTCAGAAATGATGTAAGATTACTTATTACAAATGTAACAACCATTATAACCTGCATTTTCCTTATCAATCTCATAATCTTAATTTGTCTTTTCTAAGAAGGAAAAGTGATACACTGAAAAGGACATACTAGTCCAGATGACCAGAATTCCAGATCTGCCTGCAACTAACTAATTAATTTTAGAGTTGAAGTAAATCATTTAGCATTTTCAGCTTGGTCTTTGTCATCAGTAAAATGAGAAAACAAATCTGAGTCATCCAAGTGACTCATGGTTAAAATCAAATGCAACACACACAGGTCTCTGGGAAATGTAAAGCACTATTCAAGTAAGAAAATATGTGATCCTTATATGTAATATATAAAAATAGGTAAAATAAGAGCTCTATTCATCTGTTGATTTGCTCAAGAGACACATAGTAAGCACCAGGCACTGTTGAGAAGCTGGGAACACAATTAAGGAATTGAATATCAAATGAATAAAACAAACAAAAAAATGCTTGCCCTACCAGACTTCATGTTCTAGTGGAAAAATACAATAAAAACACTGTGAATAAAAAGTGGTAATTAATGCTGAGAAGAAAAATTAAGCAAAGAAATCTAAGAAGAGCTATATAAAAAGGCACGTTAGAGTTTTAAATAGTGCAGCCAAAGAAGGCCTTGCTGAGATTGTGCAAAGAAAATTGTGCAAAGGAAGCTATGCAAACCCTGAGTTGGCTGGAAAATCCTGGAAGGTTGTAAGCATATAATTTTTAAAAGTATTCCTCATCTGGGTGAAGAATATTCTCCACTACAAAAGGTAGTTAAGTACAAAGATCATTTCAAGGCTACTGCAATAAAACCAGGTGAGAAATGGTGGTGGTGGCTTAAAAATGTTGGTGTTGGTGGAGGTGGTGAGAACAGGTCAAATCCTGGATATATTTGAAGACACATCTGATTAGTTCATTAGTTATGGATAGTGAAAGAAATAAAAAAAAATCAAATGCTTTAACATTTTGGTCTAAGTGAAAGAATGGATAGGAAAATTTCCAAGAAACAGGTTTTGGAGGCAAGATACTAATTTGGGATTTTCAACATGTTAAATGTTTGAGATACTTCTTACACATCTAAGAGGAGGTATTGAACAGGCATTTGGTTATAAAGCCCGAGATGGAAATGCAAGTTAAAGATAGAAATGAAGGAGTCATTTGTCTAAAGATGGTATTAAACTTTAACAGACAAAATAAGATCGCCAATTAGTATTTCAAAAGAAGAAAGGGAAGAAAGATCAATTGAGATTTAAGCCATAGTTAGGAGTAAGATGAGGACTTATAAAAGAGTCAAGAAGGAGCAAGAAGAGGTGCCAATGAAGTAAGAAGAAAACCAATGAGTCTAGTATACTACAGGTGAAGAAAAGACTTCAGGGTAAAGAGAGTGCTGCTGGTGAGGACGGTTGTGGTGTGAAATGATAAATACAATCAATAAGAGTGTAAGCTATAGGTTATAAATTAGTAAAAATATAGATTATAATTATAAGTTTTTGATAAGTGAGATAAGACAATTATAAAGCAAGAACTGTCATAGACAGGCCTAAGATTCCATTTTGCTGCCTTCTATAAAAATTATGTTACAAGAGCTGTTTCTGAGAAACTGAAATGAAAGCTGTTTTCTTATAATATATTGTTTTCTGTACTTTATACCCCACAAAATGTACTCAACCCAGGATATAGTGGTCTTGGTGATCCAAGACTTTGAAGTATATTCTAGCTTCCACTACCCACCTGCTGGAACTCAGGATAAGGTTGTCTTAACACCTGCTCAAACCCAAGATGCAATTGTCTTGAGTTGCTGTGCTAATTGCTCTCTTAGCTTCTATGATTGGCTTGCTTGAATGATACTAAGGAAAGTCCCTGAACTTTAGTTTCTGTCCTTAAATTCCCAAGACACAGGCCAGGAAATTGCTCTTCTCCCACAGAGACTGAAGCACTGTGGGTGGGTGAAAGTCCCTGGCCAGATAAATAAAGCTCTCTTTGATCTGAATTCAGACTTAGGTGTTTTCTGAAGCAGCTCCCCATAACAAGGACCAGAATGACAATTTTAGGAATCTGAAGTTTATTTTGCATAGAACCAAACTTCAAGAGAGATTTGGGTATACATATTTACTGAGCAAGTGTTAGAAAATCTTCTGGAAAATCCATAAAGGAAGGGTAAAGCAAGTTAAAAGGGAGGGAAGGCTGAGCCAAGTTCAGTGTCAATGCCAGATCCACAGAGCTGGGGCACAGCTACACACAACAGTGTTCTCTTCCTTGAGGAAAGAGTGGTGGTCACTTTCAAGATAGTTTCTGGTCCTCAGTTTTCATTTTAACTATGTGTGCCTCCTATAGATTTCTTTGGGCTTCACCCAGGTTTTTAAATCTGTAACTTTATATCTTGTCAAATTTGGGAGGCTTCTAGCCATTATTTCTTTTTTCATCCCTGCCCTCCTCTCCTCCAGGTGGTGGAGGAAACTAGTGACTGGTGCTCAGCTAACCAGTGGAGATGAAAGTCTTGTTCCCTATTCTTCTTGTGACATCACTACAGTAGGGGTGTGGGGCATCCCATTATCTCATTAATAGAAGTCTGGGTTCCCAACTCACCTTCATTAACGCATCAGGGAAGGACCAGATTTTTGTTGTTGTTGTTGTTGTTGTTGTTAGGATTTGGCTGGAGCAGAGCAGTTCCTCAGTTCCTACCTAAGAGTTTTCTGTTTTACTCAGCTGATCCTTTCCTGGTTCTTTGAGTAGAAAGAGCAGTTTTTTATTGGGGCTACTACATGTGTATACCTGTTAGCATTTCCAGGCTTCCAAATTCTTTGCTCTGAATATATGTGGAAAATAGAAAATTCAAGGACTTGATTTCTTCAGTTCCTGTACCCCTGGCTCATCTGCCTTCTACCTTTCAAAATCATTTTATGATTTACCTACAAAGCATTTTCAGTTTAGATTATTGTAAGACACAAGAACAAAAACTCCTAAATTAAAAAACAAGTATCTTTTGGTGATAATTTCATTCAATTCTTAATGCAAGCATAAGGAGGATAATAATAAAAGTGAAAGGAAGAACATTCATTAAGTGCACTGAGGTTAACTTCGAACCTTAGCTCCATATTTTCCCTTTGGGAATGAACCTCACTACTTTGTCAATAGACTTTATCTGTCCACAGTAATTAATATGATGTTACCAAATGAGATTATTATTTTACCATATATTTAAACCTTTCATTTTATTTTTTCACTAACAGTTACTCATTGTAGAAAATATGAAATGTACAGAAATGCCAAAATAGCAGAGATCATCACTGTTAATATTCTGGTATATTTTCTTTATTCTGTGTGGATTCATGCCAAAACATGGGTGTGTAGAAGTGCACACAATCACTACTGACTACAGTGATGCCCCTGCCTTTACCATGTAATGTGTATTTGAGCTTTCATCCAGATTATTAACCATTTAAAAAATAATTGGAATGGTTGCACAATTTACCAGCAAATGGATCTGCTCAAATTTACCAAGACCCAGTGGATGGAATTCAGTATATTTTCCCCTACAATTTTCTCTACTGAATAAAAAATGGCTCAGATAATCCTCTTTCAACTCAAATTAATTTTCACCTACATTCCTAGTTCTTTCCTTCAGATTTATTACTAGAAGATGAATTACTAGGTGTGTTTGATAACTTAAAGATATTTTTATTGGCTCAAATGTATCCCTCCAAAATGCATATGTTGAAATCCAAACCCCTCAGTACCTTGAAATGTGGCTGTATTTGGAGACAGTCTTTAAAGAATTAATTTAAGTAAACTGAGGTCATTTGGGTATATACTAATCAAATATAACTAGTATCATTATAAGCAGAGGAAATTTAGACACAGGTACACTCAGAGGGAAGACTGTGAAAATACAGGGAGAAGATGCCACCACACGTCCAGGAAAGAGCCTCTGGAACAAATCAACACTTTGATCTCAGACTCCTAGTCTCCAAAATAGTAAAACTAAATTTGCATTCTTTAAACCACCTAAACTGTGGTACTTTGTTAGCATCCCTAGCAACTAACAAAGGTATTAATGAACGTTATCAAAAATACTGTCATACACTTAACTAAAAATATGTGTCAATACATGTTTAATGGAGAAGACCTATCTCATTGTACTTTCACCAATATTTTTTAAATATAAGAGAGTTAATTTGTAGGATCATATTATAGAATAAAAATAATCTCCATGAAATAATCTAACAACTGTAACCATCAGAATAGAGGAAACTTTTTTTCTGAATAGAACTCTTAACATAGTTTGATAGCCTATGAAAGAGAGGCCTCAAGAAAGTTATCTAATTTCTCTGGATCAAGGTCTCACACATTTGAAAATGAGACTGAAACTTGGTGCTCTTCAAGAAATATTTCAAAATTACATGGTTCTTTTCTGAATGCAGTTCAATCATTCAGATCTTTTTGCAAGGACGTGGTACATAGTCAGCCTATCACCTGATCTACTTCAGACCATATCAGTGTCCTTCCAAAGACCTGTACTAGAAATTTGAAGGCAAAACTCATAGAAGTAGAACAAGGAAAACTGAATTCCAAATCCAGGTCTGCTATTAAGTGGCTATAAGGTTTTCTTATGCCATATGCAATATTGTCTCTTTGTGTTTTTATTTCTTTGTTGCTTTCAAAAACTTTGCTGGGTTGCCAGTGATAGAAAAATTTAAAAGTAGTTAAATACACACACACACACACACACACACACACACACACATACACACGAGCACACATCCTCAATTCCCATCCTTAGAATGTAGAGAGAGAAAACAACACTATAATCATGAATATTACAGGACATTATACACAAAGTACCAAAAGAGTCAATGTCAAGTAAGCTCATAATATTAATGGTTTCCCTAATTATTTTGGAAAAATCAATTGTGCGGAAATAGAGTAAAAAGGAAACTTCTTTCCAAATTTAAACACTTACATATCCCTCAGATAGTATTTTAAATGTTGCCTTCAAGGTTGTCCTTATAACACTTATGACCTCACAGTCCCAGCTCTGTGGATAACTTCATAGGCTCAGTCAAATAAAGTTCTAGCCATCAAAAACCTCAGAGTAATTCTTTTTTGCTCCTACACCTCACCTGAGAATATTATTTGTTTATACTGAACATTTTAAAGCTCAGAAATTTCACAAGAGCGCATTTTCAAACAGTTTGTAGATGCCTACAACCACCATCAGTTAGACTATATCTAAAAGAGAAACTCTCATATCATTGTTTTATTGCACAAAATAATTTTTAAACAAATTTTAAGGATTTTCAGGAAAAGAAAATTCTGCATCAAACTAAATTCATATAATCTAAGTGTTTCATAAGATTTTTAAAAACAGAATTAAAGTTTTTATAATATTCAAATATAAAATATGTAATATATGAAAAAAATCACAGCTGTACTTTACACATATTTAACTGTATTTCTAAGTATATGTAAAATCTTGTCTTAGAAGGTGTAGAACGAGAAAATTTTCATCAGGAAATCATGTTATCAGTTGTACTTACAAAACAGTTCTTATCGGGGTTTCTCTTCCAATGTTTCTTGTCTAATTTCTTGGCCGAAGTGGAACGCAGAGTTGCATGATTTTGCATGCGAGGATTTAAAGCCAGGATACTCTGAAGACAGAATAAATAATAAATAACAATATGTAAATATGTTGGCACTAAAAAATCAAAATTTTATTTAGGAATCATCCATTCCCCTCCTAAAGAAAGGTTCAACTAGGATATAAAATTTATGATATGAGAGAGAGAGAGAGAGAGAGAGAGAGAGAGAGAGAGAAGAGAAGAGAGAGAGAGAGAGAGAGAGAGAGAGAGAGAAAGAAAACAGATTACATGAGGTCTAAACAAATTAGATCCAAAATTAGCAAGAGGGTTTAAAAAATAAATAAAACTGATAACTCTTGTATTTTGCTTAACAAGAAAGCAACTACATGGGGAAATCCCAATAAAACAGAAATTATTTGGAAAAAGTGAAAAGGAGAAAATTGTTTTTTGGAGAAAAACTAACAAAGAAAATAACATTACTGGCATGAATTGATCCAAAGCTCAAAATACACCCAAAACATGACATGTCACCTCAAATAGTTGTCTTACCTAAAATGTTAAAATGGTAACATTAAATGTCAGTGTTACCTAATCTGGACAAAATACAAGTGGAGTGATTCCTACTATATTTTCTAATAATTCTCCAAAAGGAACTCTTGGAAAAATAATAATAATTATTATTATTATTCAGGAAAAATAAACCAATAAATATTAACAACTACTACAAAATTATAATTCCGCCACAGGAAAAGAACTATTGATGACAATTAACATTTCCCCAACAACTTTCAGCATTTTTACATGTTAAACACCAATATGAAATACCTGAAGAAAATCCTGCAGAAAAGATACAGAAGAGACATAGAGGTTTTCAGTAGCTGAAAAGTTTTCATATGGAAAAGGAATTTAATTATTTTGAATTAGTGGAGAATGCAGAATCAAGTTTGTAGATATTTAAGGAGGGAAATTTAGATTCAGATATTCAAAAAAAAAATATCAGCTAAGATTGCATTAGAAGTCACACTAACTTTATTGCAGTCATTTAAAACAATGCACATCTCAAAAGTCTTGTTCTTCCCAGGAAAATTCCCCTGACTAATCCAAATCTGATTCCGGGGCTAGGGATGTGGCTCAGTGTTAGAGCACTTGCCTAGTATGTGCAAGGCCCTGATTCAATCCCAGTTCTGGGAGGAAAAAAAAAGTAGTAGAGCACTTGCATAGATCTGATTGTCCTAGAACATACAAATATCTCTACCAGGGACCACCAACCTAAATAGAAGTGTTGCTTTATGAATTTTCCTTCCTCCTAAACAGTGAATGCTTTGAATTGAAGAAGTAGAGAATTTGCTGAATTTCTGACATATTACACCAAGTGAGTAGCATATGCCCATGCCTGTGAAATAAGATATTCAAAATTGTGAATTTGGTTCTTAATATCTATTGGTCATATAACTTTCAGCAAACTGCTTATCCTTTTGATCTTTCATTTCCTCACATGCAAAATGGGCCATAACCTAAACCAAAATACTATAGTAAAAAATAAATAAAATACATGATACAACATGCTTTCTAAACTATAAACACCCTAAAATCTAAAGTAGAGTGAAAATGGAATCCAGAGGCTATGTGCAACAGCAATTCTCTGTCCATAATTTCTTCATGTGGAGGCTTAGTAAGAATTTTAGATAAGTCCTAAAAATGAAATTCCTGTTAGATTTGACCAACCCCCAAATCATCTTCCAAATCGAGATTTTATGATTCTTTGAAAATTAGTATATAATGTTCATCTTTTTTGCATATGAAAATGAACCCATATTTGGATCTCAAAATACTGTCACAAATGCCAAAGTAACTTAACAGATAAAGGAAAAAATTATACTATAATACATATGCTAAAAATGTTGTTTCCCCTTCTATTATTGTAATTCCAAAATAAATTGATCTAAAGGAATCATTTTCTAGGTAATATCTTAGCTGATTTTATAAGAACATTTATTACATGATAATATGAAGGATTTAGAAATGATATAAACTATATTTTTCTAACATAAATTTTATACTTAGTATTGAATTTATTATTTATTTTATTTATAAATTTATTTATCAGTATGGAAAGAATAAAATGAGAAAAGCAACAATTCAACTTATTGTGTATTTGATTTAAAATGATAATTACATACTCTCAATTTTAAGATTTTAGAGGTCAAATGGTTTCAGAAACATCATATTGTTTAACTTATAAACAGCTACTATTTGCTCAATATTTTTGATGATCAAATAAGTTAATGGCAGATAAGTACCCTGCTTAAAATCCATAGTTAATCTAGAGAAGAGATTGAATTACAACTCAGTTATTCTGAGTATGGGATTTAGATTCAAATTTATCCAAAGATGAAGTGTACATTTAAATGTATTTTTTTAACACAGAAGGTAGAAGACACTTATAACTACATGTATAAGTAATATTAAATGGAACTGAGTAACTCAATGAAGAATTATTGTCAAACTATTGCTCTGCCCAACAAAACCCTCTCTACTGTAGTGTTCTGCCTTATCACAGCCCCATAGCATTGTAAATATCTGATGATGGACTGAAACCATGCACCAAAGTAAATCTTTCCTCCTTTAAGTTGATTTTGTCAGGTATTTTGTCATAGCAACAAAAAGATGACTAACACACCCAACTCAAGCAAGTCTTTAAAACATAACCACTAGGAAATCATTCCCAGAATGGTTGCATAAAGACCTCTTCTGAACAACAACCAGCAAAACAAACTGACAAAAACTAGTGACAAAAAATAACCATTTAAAATCTCTGGAACAGCTTCCTCAATGTTTATAGCAGCACAGTTCACAATAGCTAAATTATGTAATCAACCCAGATGCCTATCAACAGATGAATAGGTTAAGAAATTGTGGTGTATGTGTATGTATATATATATATATATATATATATATATATATATATATATATATATACAATGGAGTTCTGTTCAGCCATAAAGAAGAATGAAATTATGGCCTTTGCTGGTAAATGGATGGAAACAGAGAATATTATGCTAAGTGAAATAAGCCAAATGTCCAATGTTTTCTCTGATATTCAGAAGCTAGAGTAAAATAAAGGAAAGGAGAAGAGAAGAAAAGAATAGAATATGCAAAGATATAGGGAAGATCAAAAGTGTAGAAAGAGATAAAGAGGCAGAGTGGAGCGATGGAAAAGGGGAGGCAATGTGAAAGATATTCTTTAAAACTCATGTTATGTGCATATACAAATATACCACAGGGAATTCCTCTTTTCTGTGTAAGTAAAAAAGAATCAATCAAATATAAACAGAAGAGTGAAAAACGAAGTCTAGCAGAGTAGAGGAAGGAGAATGGGGGAAGAGAGGGGGTTAGGGAGAAAAAGGGGATATTGTGAACTGAAATTGATTTCCATGTGTGTATGATTATTTGGGGATGAACCCATTACTGTGTATATTTATAAAGCTCTAATAAAATATAAATAAAATCTCAGGAAATTGTCCTAAAGGCAAACAACAAATGAAGGCATATTAATTGAAGAAAATCTACTAAAACTTGTAAAGAGTAGTAAGTAAGGATCTATAGCATTTGAAAAATAAACTACCCCTCCCTTTCCCCACTTCAGTTCAGTGTCAAAGTCATTCCACTTCAGATAAGTTCAACCAAGAAAACATGTTTCCTTTTATCACCAGCCCTACTTGAAGGCCATGTTATCTCCCATGGAGGGGCAAATGCCACTATTTCTCATACTGCCACTCCTTGCTATTCAGGGACTAAACTCCAGGAAACTGCAGCCCAGAGTTCAGGGTCTTTCTTGGTACAATCAGACATACTCAGGGAGCAAAGTCTCTGCCTGAGGGGCAGCATATCATTTACACTGGGGACCTTCACCCTCACCTCATCTCACTCATGGGGTGCAGTTTGCATATGAGCAAACCTGCTTATTAAGGAGTAGTGTCATTCAAGGTGAGCCACTGTCACTATCCTAAGTTCTGGAGCCATGGTCCAGAGAATTTTCCCAAAAGAAAAGGCAGTCATATGAATGGACAATTTCTCCTAAAGAAACTTATCTTATCTGAACCCCTATGTGGGGGATGTTCAAGTCTAAGAGTCCTTTTAAGAACAATTAAGATTTTGATAACAAAAATTACGAAGAACCAAGTAACTCTATGAGAGCAATAAACTAAACCATGAAGGTAGACAGTTCATCAGGAGAAAAGACAGTTCAGACAAGCCCTCCTGGGGTGGGAAAAAAAAACTGCAAAAACTCACCTCAAAATCTACCAATGAAGAGAAATACAAATTTAACTGAATCACGTTGTACAACTATTTATATCCCAGGGCTTTTTCAAAAACAATAAAGCAATCAATCAGAACTCAGTGGAACTAAGAGCTAGGTATGATACAAATAGAGGCAGACAGTTCAACAGAGATCAGTGGAAAGAGGAAGGAGAGCTCTGCTAAATCCAGTTATGACAGAACAACTGCACATGTCCATGGATGCACCCTCTGAGGCTATTGGAGGGTCACACAAAAGGAGAAATGTACTTCTCTAAAATAACCCATCAGTCATTCAACAAATACCCAAAAAACGACATGTGCACCATCCCTCCAGAGTGGGGATCAGTATAGAGAATTGTTGTAATACATTTTCTAAATTTTATGCTTAAAAAGATTAGAAGCCATGCGCTATGGTCTGGATATGGTTTAGGTGTTCCCCATCCCACCTCAATGATTCATATGTCAGAAGTTGGCCACTACCTACTATGGTAATTTTAAGAGATTGTAGGTAGAAATTATTGAGAGATTCCAAGATCTATCAAGCCCCTATCCATGCTCTGGTTTCATGTCTCACCATGAGCTCCCTCTTGCATGTACTCGCACCAAGATATTGTCTGCCATAACATCATGACAACAGAAGGGCTCTCTCTAGAGCTGATGCCATATGGTTTGGACTTTGAACCCCTAAAAGTGTGCTAAATAAATCTCTTTTCTTTATAAAATATATGCCATCCAGTATTTCATTATAGTAACAGAAAACAGAGTAATATATCAGGCAAAGAAACAGGATTGTATAAGATGTGCATCCACACAAAAAACAAGCAACAAAAACCAACTTTGAGAAAGTCCAAGTATCAGATTTAACAAAGGTTTCAAAATAGCTATCATAAGGAAAGTATAATTATAATGTTCTATCAAATATACATCCATCCATAGAAATTATTAAAAAGGACTAACTAGAATTACAAGTTGAAAAATACAATGCCTGAAATGAAAATTTCATAGTAGTATATAATAGTAGATTTAAACTGGCAAAATCAAAAAACTTTAAAAAATATTACATAATAATAGAAGAATAAAGAAAAAATTAACAAAGCCCTAAAGTCTGTGGTAAATCGTTAATAAACAAAATACAAACATGTAAATACCATAACAAGAGGAAAAAAGAGAAGAGAAAAAATACAAGACATACAATTTGAAATTTTCTCCACTTTGTTTGTTTAAATAAAACATATTATTAAATTACATATCTAAGAAGTTCAACAAATGTATAGTAGAATAAATAGAAAGATATTATACAAAGAATATTAACAAATATACTGAGTCAATATCAAAGAAAAACTATTGAAAGCAGCAAAAAAAATGATGCATAATATAGAAAAAACTAACTTTTAACAGTTCATTTCTCATCAAAATCAATGGACACCAGAAAGTAGTGAGATAATACACACAAATATACAAAGCACTAAAAACATTGTCAAGCAAGAATCTTATGACCAGCAAAACTATCTTTCAAAAAGAATAGTGATCATGAAGAATACAGATGAGAATAAATGCTAATGTGTATGCGGGGGGAAAGGTACACTCATATATTGTTGATGGGACTGCAAATTAGCACAGCCACTTTGTAAAGAAGTATGGAGATTCCTCAAAAGAGTAGGAATGCAACCACCATATGACCTAGTTAGGCTACTCCTTGGGATTTACCTCACAGATCTAAAAGCATACCATATTTATACAGGCACATCAGTGTTTATAGCAGTACAATTCACAATATCCAAGTTATGGAACCACCCCATATGCCTGTGAACAGATGAATGGATAAAGAAAATATAGCATATCTATACAATGGAGTTTTACTCAGCTATAGAGAACAATGAAATTATGACATTTACTAGTAAATGGAACTTGGAAGTATCATAATAAGAGAAATAAGTCAGACTCAGAAAGTCAAAAGGTCAAATTATTTTTGTGATACGTAGAAGATCAAAATAAGGGGAAGATGGTAGGGATACCATGAAAATGGAAGGAGGATCAAAGAAATGGAGAAGGGGTGTTGGGCAAGGGGGAACGGCAGAAAAGGGGAGGAGCAGTAGAATGAAACTGATCAAATTTTGCTATGTAAATGTACCATGGTGAATTCCACTTTTATGTATTCCTAACAAGTATCAATTTATAAAAACAATAAATAGATAGGGGGAACGGCAAGGAAGTAGAGTAAGGGGACCAGGGGTAAGGGAAGAAGGCAAGGGAGGGAGGAGGTACTGGGAACTGAAATGGAACAAATTATATTCCATGCATGAGTGATTCTGTCAAATGAATCCCACTGTTTTATATATATATGTGTATGTATAATAAAAAATTATAAAGCATAATAATTTTTAAATACTTCAAAAATTAAATAATGGTGAAATATAACACTCCCATCCCCAAAAAAGACAATTAGAGAATTTGTACAAGTAGAAATTCTTCAGGCAAAAAGTAAATGACTATAAATAGTATTCAAGTTCACAGGAAAAAAAACCAATGGTCAATAATAGAGTATAAGTAATTCTGCAATTATAAAAAATAATATAAAATATATACTGTCAGTATAAAATATATTGATAATAAAATAAGATCTAACTATGTGCTGTCCATAAGGAGCAACCATCAGATTCAATGTCACATATAGAATGAAAGTAAATGGACTGAGAAAGATACACCATTTAAGTAGTGACCTTATGAAAGCTTGAGTGACCTATAGTAGTATTAGAGCAGACTTTAAGTAAACCAAGCAAAAAAGTACTACTAGACACAAACGCATGTTTTATGATGATAAAGAAACATACATCAGGAAGCTCTAACAATTCTAAACATATGTGTGCACAACAAGGCAAAATACATGATGCAAAAAAGAGCAAAACTAAAAGGAAAACAGACATTTAGAGAATACTAGTTGAAGACTTCATTTTCCCACTTTAAATACTGGACAGAACATAGGCAGAAGAATAACAAGGAAACAGAAGATTTGAGCAACACTATACATCATCAAGATGTGATAATTTATTAATCTCAAGTATGCATGAAACATTTTCTAGGATATGTTAGCTGAAAAACAAGCTCAATGAACCTGAGGACTAAATAATACACAGTAGTTCTCCAATCACAATGCAATAGAATTAGATATCAATACAGAAATAAACTTTTAAAATTGTGCAGTGTGGGTGAGCATTATAATCATCATAATATAAAGATACAGTTACTAAATACCACATATGCTTTCATTTATATAAAATCTCCACACAAGGCAAATGTATGGAGACAGCAAGTAGATTAGTGTTTGCCTAGGACTAGGGGGTAGGGAACAGAAAGCAAATACAAAAGGGTTTGTAGTTTCTTTTTTGTAGTGATGAAAACTGATTGTGGTGGTAAACTTTATTAATACACCAGAAGAGTCTAGGAATTCTACCCTTTATATGGGTGATATGTGAATTAATACACCATGAAACTTTTTAAAAAGCCAAAAATTGTTATATTCAATTGATTTAGCTATATAATATACCCACTTTAGTAAACGTCATTGGGACTTGCTTTAGTTGACAAATAAAAATCTGATAAAGATTATTTTTAGTAATTCCTACATGTGAAAGAATAATTCTTTACTCTATCTGATGAGATGTAGGTATCTTCCAAACAACAAATGCACAAAACAGTTGTAGTTTCAAATGGTTATTCTTCATAATGACATAAGACCAAAGCAACTCATCAACAAAAGTCAGTATTAGAAAACCCAAGTCATCTCATTTTAAAGGAAAATTAAAGACATTGTCTTATTTAAAAAATTTTTTTTGCTTGTTTATTTCAGCTCGAACCATACTAATCTCAGACTGTAATCCAAATTAATAAATAACATGATGACACTTTTTAAAGGTATACTGGCCAACATCAAAGCAAACAAAGTGGGTAATACACAAGAAAGATGGCTGCATTTATTTTAGGTTTTATTTCCACAATCCATACTGTGATAAATGATTATGTTTATCTATGTCGGCATAGTAATGTAACTTTTGAGAATAAACATTCCAAATGTAATTTATTGGCTGCTTATCACAGTAACTTTTCTTTCACATGGTAAGTAGAAAGTATAACATGAAATATTGGGTTAACCTTTTGCAAAAATGGCACTGAGTTGAATTCAATGGATCTTGGGTAAAAATAAATTGGATTGTGGAGAATGGTTACCAAGGATTTGACTTAATAATATTCCAAATGAAAGTGATATAAAATAAAAATACAGGACATGAGAGTGGTTGAGAGCTGTTAAAAACAATTTTCCAAAGCAAGACTTTTTAAAACTAAAAGTCAATATCATCGATAACTAAATAGCTGGCAGAATAATATAGGAGAGTTCTAAATTACATTCTTCCTAAGAAATGACCAAAGCCAGGTCCTAACAGGGTCACAGAGCCCCCTCTCTAGATAAATCGAGTGCTTTAAGAGGGCCATTAACCCTTCAGATATAGGGTTATTACCTACGGAGGGAGAATTTTCTCTCATCAAAGAATTTCGTCTTTGAGTTTGCCAATCATTTTGAGATAGTGCTGATTCTGGAAGCAGAAAAACAGTATTTGAGAAAATTTAACTGTGCTAATTTTATTTAGTTGAAGAAATGATAGAATACGATTTGGGGCCAGTACACAGGAAGTCAAGTGAGTTACATATTGTTCCTGCTTTGTTCACTCTGTTCTGGGAAGCAGCTGGAGTCTGCAACACACAGTGGAATTCTGCAACCAGTTTTGTGCATTTCCTCAGAGAGCAGAAAGAGGGCCCATACTGACTACAATCAACAATCACACATCCTTGCTTAACAAAAAAGACACTAAACCATAGCCCTAAAATACTGCAACTTAAGTATTTTTTGAGAGCTCATTTTCAGTTGTGGGAAGCCACTTGACCAACATGTTCCCTTTCTAAAAATGTGGCTTTGTTTTGTAGTGCAATATTGATTGACCAAATATAATGCACCATTAAGCTCTCTTCACCCTGTGCATCTGAAATTATAAACAAATGTTTTCTGTTCAATCCCAGTTAGTACTTACAATAATTCTGAGTAATTAAAAAGATACATATATATTAATATTTGTGCTTACAGAATTAAATTGATGAATAAAATACTGTCTTATTCGAATTATGTTTCAATTTTGTCTTTGATGACATATCATTTTCTTTAGTTCATCAACTTGAATAAAGTAAATACAAATGATGGCCGGGAGGTGGTGGCACACACCTATAATCCCAGCAACTCAGGAGTCTGAGGCAGGAGGATCACGAGTTGAAAGCCAGCCTTAGCCATTTAGCAAGGCCCTAAATTAATTAGCAAGACCTTGTCTCAAAATAAAATATAAAAGGGGCTGGGGATGTGGCTCAATGATTAAGTTCTCATAGGTTTAATCTCTTGTACCAAATAAAAAAAGTACTGACAATAAAAATCACACTGTTCTCATTTTTTTCATAATTGGACAAAAGTAACTTGATTTCAAGATAACATTATATTGCCATCCACTTATTTCCTTCACAAATATTCTCAACTAATAGGAGCATAGAATACCAATCTATTAATGCTTTTGATCAATACTTATTGCCTCTCCCGGGTACCAATCAACATATGCTGACTAATGGAGAACTGCACTTTTTAATACTTACTTGCTTAACATTCCCTTGCTTATAAAGCCTCCATCTCTGTCTCACCCACTTCCAAGTCTGTCAGTAGTCTTAGTATAGAACTAGTATAATATTTTTTTTTAGTGTTTGATTATTTTCTTATTTTTTTCATTGGTTGTTCAAAATATTACAAAGCTCTTGACATATCATATTTCATATATTAGATTCAAGTGGGTTATGAACTCCCATTTTTACCCCATATACAGATTGCAGAATCACATGGGTTACACATCCACATTTTTACATAATGCCATATTAAAAAAAAAATAGAACTAGTTTAAACAGTATCTTACAAATGTACAAGGTGCTTTTGGATAATGGGCAAGTTCAGAACTCCTATAGTCAGTCTCCTGGATAATGGGGAGCAAAACAGGGAAAAATGCACCTCCACATTGGGACAGACAACTTTGGAGTCTGAAAACCTTGGAAATCTGCAATAACCGGTCCTAAGCAAGAATGATCACATTTTCAGACTCTCTTTTTTTTTTTCTTTTAATGTACTTCTATTTTCTGTCAAGACACAGCTTCCCCTCCCCCCCCCCCGTTAGGCTGGACTACTTTGGACTACTTTTCCAAGTAATGACAGCAAATGAAAGTCATCTTCAATTTTTTTTTTCATTTTATACCTCTATACAAAGACCAATTTTTCCTATATGCAAGGAACTAACTCATTCAGTAAATGAACAATTGATGAAGGAAATCACTGACAGTTTTAAATCCTACAACTTTCATTTTATTGATTATTTTCAGAATAATATGCATATTGTTTGAGTTTAAATTTGGGCTTAGATCTTAACTCTTCTATTTTTCTGGTTGTTTAAATCCTCAATCTCTTTTTCATCAACTGCTAAATGTAGACCAATAGTAGTACTTATCCCATGGTATTGTTTTGAGAATTAAATAATGAATAAAACTAGAATGATTTACACAGTAAGTACTTATTATATTTCATCTATTTGTATGAAAACTAGGTTATAGTTGTCATTCAACCAATATATATTCAAGTTCCTGTACTGTCAATTCTAAATAACACAGGGGGATTATTTTTAAAAGTTTTGGAATATATAAAAAAAAGAAAGCAACAGGTAAAAAGATAACTATAAATAAGATAGTATGAAAAATAGAGATATATCTCAGATGAAACCAAATCACCAGCTGAGTCATGGGTCCCTGAATTTATCATTGGTCTCTGCACTGCGATTTAAAAAGCAGACTGCCTAAAAAATGCCAATATGCACTTCACAAATTAATACAGCAGTGTAGAAGGGTCATGAAATTCAAATACAGATTTTAACATCCATTACACATATATAGAAATGAAGATAACATTTTGTAACACATACAACTGTATATAACTCATGGACCTTTTGGCCCAACATGTTTAAGTGATTTACATTACATTTTCTTTCCAGGAAAGACAGGTCAGATAAAATATAAGGAATTTATAAAGCATCAAAAAACTCATCAAGTGGAAAGGAATAAACCCTTTCAAAATGCTAGTCATGTTGTCCAAGAAATATGATTCATTTCTATTGAACAAATAGTTAACACAAAACAAATAGTTTACACATCTTAACACCTCACATCTATCGTGTCACTCACCAACTCAGCAAGCTGAAGTCTGCTACATGAACCTTTTGTTTGGCTTTGCAGGGTCTAGTACATGACTCTCTTTCATTATAAAATACACACCCATAAAAGGTACCCACGTTCTCTCTAATTTAAAAAAGTCATTTTATTTTCCTTAAAAAATATGAAGAATTGAAACAAAGAAACCATAATGTACACATTTGATATTCACCATATAATTCTTAATATAGAGTAGAGCAAAGGTGGTTACTGTTCTGATTTAGACACTGTATTAATCTTATTGGGCTACTATTTCAGAATACCATAGTCTGAGTAGCTTAGATATTTGTTTCTCATTTTGTAGGCTAGGAAGTCCAAGATCCAGATGCTGAGTAATTTGGTTCTTGTTAAGAACATTTTTCCTGGCTTGCAGATGACTTCTCACTATGACTTCATGTGCAGAGACAGAGGCAGAGATTGAGAGCAAGCTCTAGACTGTCAGTTCTTATAAGGGCACTAATTCCATTATGAGGTTCTCACCCTCATAACTTCAACTACCCTTAACTCCCAAAAGCTCCATCTACAAATATCACACATTGGGCAATAGGATTTAATATGTTAATTCTAAGGGGATAAAAACAGTCTTACAACAGACATGGAAAGTATTCTTCTACCTCTGGAAGGCAAACACTGTTAAGACTAGGCTTCAATTTATAAGATACTTTATCTTAAGACTGCAAATGTTATCCTATTGATTCTATACGTTGCTTTTTTTCAAGGAGAAAATTCATAATATCCAAAGGAGATATAACATAGTATTGCTTAAATTCAACAAAATAAAATAAAAACAATTTTGCCAAATAATTTAATACTATCTACTAATTATACATGTTCCTTTACTCTTTAAACAATTTGAAAAATGAAACATTAATAACATTGAAAAATGTACTATTTTCATATTTTCATTATAGGAATTGAAAATAAAATATGTGCAAAATGATATGAAAATACATAAAAAGATGAGACATTATTTTATTTGAAAATTTCACTGCATGAATTATAAGCTTCTTAATATTGTAAAACACTTGTGTATTATATATTTAAATTAAAACAAATATTTAGAAAAGATAAAACTATGAAATTCCATGCTAGATTACTGTCTCATATTTGCAAGAGTTGGGTTCGATCCTCAGCACCACATAAAAAAATATAGATGTTCTGTCCACCGAAAACTAAAAATAAATATAAAAAAAGAGTTGAATGTATGCATGAATTTATACAGAACCCAAAACAAAATTCAAAAGGAGAAGAATTGATGGGCCATTATTACATGATCAAAAAAATAATAAGTCCACTAGGTAACTAAGAAAATCCATATTCTAAAACCTATAATTTTTTCATACATTCATCAAATCTATGTAAAATCCTGTTTCCATCCCTTTTCTTACATAGTTTACTGTATCTACGATGTGGCAGCTTTACATTAGTCTAAAATGCTAACTTTCCTTAAGTTCTAACTAGAACCATTCCTCCAAAAACTCAGAATGGACCCTCTCTATATATTAAATTATACCCATGAACTGCTACAGAAACTTGCCATTGTCCCTCATTTGACATGTAGGAAATTATTTCAAGTAATTGTTAACATGTGTTCTTTCCCATCAAACTAGTCATTAAAACTTTCAAAAGCAAAAATAGTTTTTATGTATCCACAGGACTTCAAAGCAAAGCACAGTACTTCATTGGAAAAGATATTAACAGTGCCCCCCCCCCCAAAAAAAAGTTGTTAATGGAAAAATTTCTTAAGAAAACAGTAAAAAACAAAATTAAAAAATTTAGAAAAAGCAACAAACTTCCACTAGCAACAAACTTTCTAATGGAAGCTTGTTGCTCCTGGCAGAACAATCAGCAGAATTCTGTTTTCTTCTTAGTGTTCTATTCCAGGGGACAAAGGGAACCCCATTCACTCCTTGTCAGCAGTTACAAAGATTTTAAGTCATATAATCATTAACCACTCTGTAATAGGAGCTCAGCCTTTGCCTCTGTTTCCTTCAGAGGTTTCAAAGGTTTAATCATGCAACTCACTTGCTGAAGCAGTGCAACACTTTGAACTGAACCTTGCAATCTCTGGTAATATAACACCAGCAACAAGTTCTGAAAGGAAAATCAAATTAATTGCTTGTTGTTATTTTCTTTTAAAACTTTCTAGGGTCAAAATTTTGGATTCTGTAGGACAGCACAGACAACGCTAATACATAAAAGACTGTTCCCTGCAACAACAGAAGCTGCAGACCAAGGGAGGAAGAAGACATAATGATGAAATAAAGGGGTATTAATATGTTCACAGAGGAAAGCTCAGGTTCTGTGTGAGCCCAGAAGGTTAAGTCAGGAAAGGACTGAAGGATGTATATTTCCTAGAATGATTTTATTGTGCTCTTTAAAATTAAAAAAACTGTATCCTTTAAGAAATCTCCTTCAAGAAAAAAAAATGTTTATGACATAGCAATGAAAAATAGAAGACTTTGATTTCCTGGCAGAAAAGAATTACTGTATACATATGCCACATATACACCATAATTTATGCCTATATATTCAAATCATGTTTTAAAATGTATTAATTAATATTAATTGATATTCTTGATGTTTTAGAAAGTTTTTAAAGGAAAAAGATCAATTTTATACTTCATTTAAAACTAGTTCCATTAGAAATATATAATTTAACATACTATTTTAAATAACATAGAATTCATGTATATAATTAGTACTTTCCTCACTTTTATTCTCTTAATTAAGAAGTAATATTTTGTCTTCTTTATTGACTAATTTTGTTTGAAAAAAAATAGAATAGTCTCCTTTTAAAAAGTGTTATTACCTAGTGAAAAATATGTAATATGAAGTCACATTGAGACTTCCTAATTCTTTAACAAAACCCACTAGCAATTCTAATTTAGGGGCCTAAAAATCTCACTTAAAATAATTTAAATTTAAACCTAAAGTAGAAAGAAATAATGTCTTCTATTTTTACTATTGTTACAATTAAAAACTAATTGACCTGAACTGTTCCTACCACATCCCCACTCTACATCTTCTTTGGGTCCCTAAGATTTAGTATATAAGAGTTGCAATGGACTCTAGAGATAAATGTTTTATTTTGCATCCTAATTCCGGGACATTGTTCCAAACAATCACTGAACTTTAATAAGATGCACCCAAAAATATGACAACTCAGTGAGACCCTGTCTCTAAATAAAATATAAAAATAGGGTTGGGGATGTGGCTCAGTGACTTAGTACCCCTGAGTCAATCCCTGGTACTGCTCCCCACAAAAAAAAAAATATATGACAAACAGTTATACACACATGCATGCATGCATACACACACACACACACACACACACACACTGCTCACATAGTGTACACACTAGTATGAAAACATTACACAAATAGGAAAGATCATGAATAGTTCCCAGAAGAATGCCTGCATCCTTCCAATTGAGGGGGGAAATAAGAGAAATGTTCAGCCACCAATTGAGTCTTCACTGAAAATCAGTTTCTGCTCCAGTACAGTAGAAATGCTCTTGTCGATCTTTGATGATGAAAGTATTGCCCAATGCTGTTTGTGTTATGCATACATATTTTCCCTCATATACAGCATCTTTACTTTTTTCTTTTGTAAATAAATACATTTTTATAACCACTGTTTTTTTAATTTTTTGCAGTGCTGGGGTTTCAACCAGGACTTCATGCATGCTAGGCAAGTAGGCAAGCACTCCACCACTGAGCTACAGGCTCAGCCCTTTAACAGCCTCACTGAAATATGTATAATTTGCTTGCCACACAATTCACCTTAAAGACAAAATTCAATGATTTTAGCTAGTGATTCACAATCATTAACATGCTCAAATTTAGAACATTTCACCGATGCCTCTCTTAGGGAAAAAAAAGTTCCAATTATTAGTCACTTCCAATTTCCCTAAAGCCCCCTGCTTTAAACAACCATTAATTTACTTTTCTTATTCAATGGAGTTGTCTATTCTGGACATATCATATAAATGGAATCATATAAAGTAAAGTCCTTCGTAACAGGTTTCTTTCACATAGCATAAAGTTTTCAATGTTTCTCCATGTTGTACTTTTTACTTTTATGTTATAAATCTCCTAATATGCTTTCTGTTTATATTTCAGCAATTATCCTTTAATGAGACTTAAATAAATTAAAGATCATATTTACTGTGTAGTTATCATTTCTACGTTTCTAAGTTCTTGGAGTACATCCATGTTTCCAATTTGCATCATTTCCTTCCTCCTGAAGGATATGACTTCCTTTAACATCTATTAGAATGCAAGAGACCCTGCTGGTAAATTCTTTCATCTTTTGTATTCCTGAAAAAGTTTGTATTCTTCTTGGTGGTTGAATGCTAATTTCACTGAGTATAGAATTCTAGGTCGAGAGCTTTTTTCAGCCAGTTCTTTAAATATATTGCTTCACTATTGCCTCTTACTTGCATTGTTTCCAATAAGAAATCTGCTGTTAGCCTGGAGTGGTGGTTCATGCTTGTAATCTCAGCCACTCTGGAGCAAGGCAGGAGGATCATCCGCAACTTAGAGAGACCCTGTCTTAAAAATAAAATAAAAAGGGCTGGGGATATAGCTCATAGGTACAGCACACCTGTATCCGGTCTCAATATTCAGGAGAAGAAGAATAAGCAGGAGTAGAAGAGAGAAGAAGAAATATGTTGTTGTCTTATCTTCCTTTTATACTATATAACTTTTTATTTTCCTCTGATTGACCTGAATTGTCTTTTTCACTAGTTTGAGTAATTTGATTATGTTGTGCCTTAGCATACTTTCTTCCTATTTTTTTAACTTCATTGGGCTTTTGAACATATGGATTTGGTTTTTTTCAAATATTGTTTCTGTTCCCCAATCTCTCTCACTCTTTTGCTTGGGAGATTCATTTATGTAAGGATAGTCAAAGTTGTCCTATAGCTCACTGATATTCTTTTATTTTCTTTTTCTCTTTTTTCCTTTCTGCACTTCATGTGGAATTGTTACTATTTCTGTGCCTTCAAACTTAATGTCTTTCCTCTATAATTTCTAATTTCCCTTTAATCTCATTCAGTGTACTTTTCATCTCAGACATTATAGTTGCCAGCTCTAGAAGTTCATCTTTAATCTCCCACTATCTTCCATGCCTCTAACTTTTTGAACATGTAGGTCACAGTTGTACTCAAGTTTTAATGAACTTCTATAATTCAAACATCTGTGTCACTTTTGCATTCATTTTTATTTACTTATTTTTATACACCTTATGGGTCGTTATTTTCCTACATCTTTACATGCCTGGTTATTTTTAATTTGATGACAGACATTGTGAATTTCAACTAATTGGGTATGTAATGTTTTATATTCACATTTTTTTAAAGTTTCGTCTTGATTCACAGGTGAATTACTTGGAAACAACTGATCCTTTTAGGTCTTGATTTTATGATTTGTGAAATGAGACTTGAACAGCATTCTGCTTTGGGTCTAATTATTTCTCACTACTGAGAAAAGAAACTTCTGGTGCTTTTCATTCATAGAACCCAATGTCCTGTGACTCATGGTGTTCTTTAGGCTGGGTGGTGGGATCAGGCACTATTCTTATACCCCGTGTCAGGTACTGTTCTTTCTAGCTCTCTTAGATGTTTCTTTATGCAGTCGTTCACTGATCATCAATCTATGGAGTACTGAGGAGTAGGAGTATGTCCACAGATTTCCAGGTTTCTCGGAATCACTCTGTGTTATTCTATCAAAAAGTCCAGCTGGTTTAGTCTCCCTGAACTCTCATCTCTGTCTCTTCAATTGAGGAACTCCACCAGACTTTATGAACTGCAGCTTATAAACTCCCTTAAGTAAGCTAGGGAAAATCCAGGCTACACTCATTTGTTCTCCACAAAGATCACTGTCTTTTTGCCAGAGAGCCAGTGTCTCAAAAACAATTGCTTTAGATACATCGCTTCCTTTTTATAGTTTCAGGTAGAAATGTGTGTAGAAAAGGGTACACCTGGGTGCTTATGTTGGCCAGGAGCATCCAGGAGCACTGTGATGGTGCTCCTGGAGAGCAAGCAATTCCTGACAGAGCTGACCAGGCTCTTCCAGAAGTGTCAGTTCTGGGGCAGAGTGTACATCACCTTGAAGAAGTATGATGGTTGAACTAAACCCACACGGAGGAAGGGTTCTGTGGAAGGCGTTAAGCCCTCAGACAACAAGTGTCTATTGAGAGCAATGGATGGGAAAAAAAAGATCAGCACAGTGGTGAGCTCCAAAGAAGTGAATAAGTTTTTGTGGTGCTGGGGATTGAATCCAGAGCCTCACACATGCTATGTAAGCAAACTATTATTGAGTTACAACCCCTCATTCCCTGCCTTCATTTTAATAGTTTGGAATGATGTGATTGCTGAATGTTTTAGCCCTGTTTTCTAGATTATTCTAATTGAAACTTGACAATTATAAAAGTTGTGTTATATCATGGACATTCTTTCCACCAGATTGTATAAGTTTATCATCATAATTTCTTGAGTTTGGAAGAGTTCTCATAGCCAAATGAAATGCACACAGCATGTCATGCTTACATGACAACAAGGCTTGGCTGAGCTCCCCTGCTTAGTAACACTTCACACCATGTCATTACAAGTTATTTCTCAGGAGGTTCAGTATTTCCTGGAAACTTGTGGCAGGTTTTCATTGGCCTTTGACCTATGTGCCTTACCCCTTTTTTATTTTAATCTATCCTTTTATCATAATGAATTGTATTCATGATATAAAAAACTCTAAGTACACAGAGTATATACAGTGAATTGGTGAACCTGAGGGTGGCCTTGGACTCATAACACAAAATGTAAACACATCCCCTACTCTCCCACCTAGAGCACTGAGAAGTAGAGTAAAGGTATCACAATTCAGTGGGTACTCCCTTCCACGTGGCTTAATTTTGTAGAGTCCCATGCCAAATATACAGAAAAGTGTTTGGAATGCTATATTTCTCCATTCACTTTTTATTATTATTTTTAATACCTTGTTTTATTTATTTTTATATGGTGCTGAGGATTGAACCCAGGGCCTTGCATGTGCTAGGCAAGCCACAACCCCAGCCCCATCCATTCACTTTTATTTATGAATCTTATATGAAGGTATTAAAGATTTGCATTTGATTTTGGAATCATGAGCCTTCAAATAGAAAAGATTAACACAGATACTCTTTTTTGAAACAGTGATATCAGAACATTGTACCTGAGATCCCTCCACACACCTGGTAATTCTCTGTGGATGGTTACTGGGAGTCAGTTTAACAAATATATTTGACATATTTTGTGAATCTCTGCCTAAGCATCCTTTCCACCCTTCTTCCCTATTAGCAAGCCCCTATAATTTTTGAGAGGACCATCATTCTAAGCTGGAGACTATAAATCAGCCAATAAGATATATTTGGAAGTGATGGTATTTTAAGAAGTCTCATTAAAGGAAGGGACACACTATTTTTTTGCTCTCCCTCCCTCCTCCTGGCATTCTAGCTTCAAACTTGAACAAGTGAACCTGAACTTAAAGATATCAAGTGCAAAAAGAGAAACCTATTGACAAAAATATTTTACATGCCCTAAAGAATTTATTTAACTGGTAAAAAATAAATTATCTTATTAAAGCCACTTTTTTTTTTAATTTGTAGTACTGGGGATTGAATCCAGGGCCTCCTGCATGTTAAGCAAGTGCTCTACCACTAAGCTACATTCCCAGGCCATTTTTAAGTTTTATTTTAAGAGAGATTCTCACTAAGTTGCCCAGGCTGGTCTTAAACTTGCCATCATCCAAACTCAGAATTCTGAGTAACTTATTTAAATTACTTCTATTAATTTTTCTATATTATGCCTCATAACTTGGTTCTTAGTGTGCTTCGCTGGTAGCTAACTAGGTGTAGGAAGCACTAACAGTTCAAACAACAAGTTAAAATATCCAGAAAAAGGGTGCATATGAACTTCAAAATAAAATCATTTGGCTTATGTATTAAAAGACAAATGGGAAATCACAT
Source organism: Urocitellus parryii (assembly GCF_045843805.1). Taxonomy (NCBI): domain Eukaryota; kingdom Metazoa; phylum Chordata; class Mammalia; order Rodentia; family Sciuridae; genus Urocitellus; species Urocitellus parryii. The sequence goes on from NC_135541.1 coordinate 77,855,989, forward strand.
CAGCATAAGGTAGTATTTTCTTGAAATTCATCAAGATGTCAAAAATCCTAAACCAAAAATTACTCATTTCAAAAAAATGATAAATGGAAATTTTGTTTTGCTAGCATGGGGTTAGGGGGATGATTCATTTAAATCTCCATGATTGACTAATAATAGTTTTCTCCATTTGGTCTGACACAAATTTTTTACAAATAACACAATGATAAAAATAAAAATTTATCAATGCTCCCTTGCAAACATTTTTTGGAAACCTTTCATAACCATCCTCTGCACACAACTCCTTCCCCACCCATCTTTATTCTTTACTCAGTCCTCCTTATTGGGCTGTGGTAGATAAGACAATTCTGGGCTCCCAAGATATGCCATGCAAAACACTCAGTCTCTATCAATATTATCTTGACTTAATTTTAGGACTTGTTCTCAATCTAATATATAATTCAAAAAGAAAACAGTTAAACTCTTTTTCTCAAAATATTGTATCTCTTACTTGGAAAAAAAAATTTTTTTCTAACATTCTTGCGTTAGTCCACTGTTTGTAATATGATACTGAATGAGGTTTTACAGTAAGCCAGGCACTTCACTAAATCATTTTCAAGTGAGAACTGTTATCATCCTCACAAAAATCCCTTGATAGCACTGTATTATTATTATTGCCAGTTTGCAGATGAGGAACAAAATCACAATGAAACTGACTTTAGTGGCTATAGTATTAATTACTACTCTCCCGCCTTTATGGGCAGCAATAATGTTAGCTTTTTCGTATTTTTAGCATGAAATTCAAGGATTGCTGTACATGCATTGTAAATATTGAAATCTGTTTTCCAATGGTGCAGATAACTATGTCAATAAAACCTGAAAGAAATCTGACTTACAGAAAATTCTACCATCTGTCTATTAGCCACAGTATCTACAAAAAGTTCCTGGTATACATTAGTCATCTGTTGTTGGATGAAATAAAGAGTAAGAAGCAAATCTCAAAAAATATTGTTAACGAAGCTCTAGTAGCACTTGAAAACAATATAGGTTGTGAAAAGACAGAAATGTAAATGTACCTCTCATGTCAACCATTTATGATTATATGGGGAATGGTAATCACAGAAAGTACAAGCTGGGATAGGAACTGCCTCAGGAACAAATGTTCAGATTTTTGGCACATCACTTAAATATTGCTGTCATCTTACAAATGACATATAGGCTAAAAAAAATTGACAGTGAAATATAGCTTGTTTCCCATGCCTTTTAATTGTTGGATTTGAATTAAGTCCAGGCATCTTATCTAAAAAGCCAACAGTTATTCTTAATGGTGAAAAAAAAAATCACAGATGCTCTGGTACCAAAAATATAGTTTACAACTCAGAAATGTCAAGTAATACTACTTCCATTATAAAATAACTTCCATGTTTAACATTTACCAACTTATGAAAACTTTTATGTATATTATTAGACTCTCAATTTCTTGCATTTCAATTGAAATCTACACTGTCTAAAATATTATGTATATGTGCCTATGTACCCCACTAAATTTAAGCTTATTGAATCTAATGACTGGCTATTACTCATCTCAGTATCTCTAGTAACTTGTATAGGGCATAATATAAATGAGGCTTACAATAAATTGAACTGTATTTTCTTAAAGTATAGAAGCCATAGGGATTTCCATTTACAGATGGAATTACTAAGGTCAAAAACACAACCCAGTTAAAGGCAGAAGTCAAGATTAGAACCAAGCCTCCTGACTTCATCACAACACACAAACTTAAAAATATATTACTACAAAGAAGTTCCCTAAATATTTTTAACTAGCCACTATTTAATATTGCCTACTACCTTATTTTTTGATAGGAAGTTACATAAAAAAGTAGAATAAGAGCTAGAATCAGAAGTATATTAATAATAAAGACAAGTGAGCCAAACCCAAAAGAATACATCTGTAATCTCTGGAGTTTGGGAGGCTAAGGCAGGAGATCACAAGTTCAAGGCCAGCCTCAGAAATTTAGGGAAGCCCTAAGAAATTTAGTGACACCCTGTCTCAAAATAAAAAAAATTAAAAAGGGCTGGGGATATGGCTTAATAATTAAGCACCCCTGGTGCCAAAATGTGAGAGGCAGAATACAGTATAAGTTCAGAGTTTCAGATTTGTTGAGTAAAACTAGATTTCTTTCATTTCCACAGGAAAGATCAGATGATCCCTATATTTAAAATAATTGTTTAAGCATTCAAAGTTTGCCATTACCACTGAAATACTCTTCATCTCAAAGATGAGTAAATTAACACCATTACCTTCAATATGAAGCTTCTTATATTTTAACTGTCATTTTAGATTCATACTGAACATAAATTTAAGCAGAATTACGTTGTTGTGTAACAAGTAGTATTTTCATATTAGTAGCATTTAACTTCTAGTAAGATTTATTACTTTATTCATTGAATATTTTGTTTACATGCATACTAAGAGAACTGTTTTACCCTTTGTGACACTTGTTAAATGGGGCACACCACTAGGAAACAATCACCTATTATTCTCCATTTCAATCTGTAACTATAATAACTTCCTGGTGTTTAAAAAAAGGTACTTCCCATGACTACATAGATCCATGTATTCTATAAGCCTTCAGAGAACTTACATTATTCAAATTTATAAATTTTTTTTTCAAAGGATAATCAATATCACTACCAATATCAGTATCAGGACTACTCCACAGGACCCACTGGGCATCAAGGTAATCATAACATTTCAGTGACAACACTTTAGGGTTAATGGGAGTGTGGAAGATCATAATAAGCCTTCCCAAAATATGAAGAACTGCTGAGCTGAAGACAACTAAGAAGAAATGGATACAGAAGAGCTGGCTGCCCTCCATTTGCCAAAAAGCAGGACATAGATTTACAGAGACAACAGATATCCAGCCTCCCTCTACCAGGGAGAACAAAATTAACCACTGAAGAGAGGTGTGGTCCTCATCATCGTGACAATGATATTAAAGGAATTTACATTAACAAGATCTACTAGCCTTTAACTGCCATTCATTTTCCTTTCCTTGAAGATGCCACCCAAAGAGACTCAAAGTCCTCTTCCTTTGTCTTAACACTTTTCTAAAAATGTACTGTTCATTGTTGAAGATGCTATGTAAGCTAGAATTAAAAGCCACCTCCTGAAAATCTACTCCTCCTCTGGGCATCTCCCATGTATGTCTGAAATGTGCATATTAATAAACTTCTGTTTTTCTCTTGTTAATCTTTCATAACAGGGGTCCAATCCAACTAAGAACCTATTAGGGCTTATTACTACTCCCCTACAGTTCAAACTCAAAGCTCATATCAATCCAAAGTGGTTGCCATGGGTATTCAAAGACACTGCTGATCTTGAGATATGGCTTGATAATTTATGTTATCATAGGCAACATCATTTAATTTCCCCAGGAATGTTGACACAAAGGATAAAACTTATCAAACCCAAGTGCATGTATTTTTAAGACATAGGTTTTATGGAAATATATTATATTTTAAAATTGACTAAACAATTGCATAGGTTCTGGATTTATTTCATTTTCAGGGTAAGTGAGAATTACACAAAGTGTTCTTTTTTGAAAACTATAGTGCAAATTATAATTACCCAATATGCATACCTAAAAATCCAGCATAGCATAATTAGTTCAAAATTATACAGGCCTAAAGATGCAAAAGGGGCAAGGGTTAGGCTAATATAAATTAATCTTCGATTACATCCTTGTAATTACATTTTTTTAGTCCTCAAATATGAATTGGCTTTCTGGACAGGTGACATCATTGTTGTCATAAAGTAGGAGGAAAAGAAAAATTCACTTCATTCTAAGTCCCCAGTGAATCAAAGTTTTATTACACATATCCAACTGTATACAGACATTAAAGAAGAAAAAGAAAAGTAGAATTCAAAAACAAATTCAAGTCCTGCAGCCCATTTTGCCTATTTCTTTCTCTTAATCTCTCCAACAAATACAGATTTTGTCCTGTCAGAAGTCAAAGTAGCCTGGTAGAGGGTGAAGCGGTCAGCTGACATCATGTTGAGAAGTGATTGATGGTGTCACTTCAGCTCCCTCCACTGCAACCATCTGGCCTCGATTAAAAGCCATTCATACCTTGCTTCATTTACACATGTGAAGGGCTCCTTGAAGAACCGAATATTAAACATCCTATTGAGAAATTCTGTGAATGCATACAGTCAGAAAAAAATGAGGTAGCTTTTGAAGGACTTCCCACTTATATACTTCTGATTCCTAATTTTCATATCATGTATTTTAATGTCTGAATAAACAGCAACATAACATAATATTGAGCTCATATTCATAGATTTTAGTTTTCAATTCACTACTGACTTTAATCAAACCATTTAACCTTTCTATGTCCTTGGTTTCACAATTTCTGAAACAGATACATCTTCCTAAGAATGGAAACATGTTCCTAAGCAGGATATGAGGGGGAAAAAAACATGCCTTGAATGTATATCCACAGTCAACCCTGTGAAGTCCAACTCTGCCAGCTGCTGTATAGCACTGTCTTATAACTGGTCCATTTCAGCCAGGACAGCACTCCTCTACCCACCCCTGGACAAGGATGCCCTAACTCATGTTTTGGCCCCTGAATTACTGCATACTGAAGCAAAGGTGGAGTGAGGTTGTAACAAAACTTACATGAATTCCTTAACTATAACTTATCAAATATAACCAAAATAACCATGCAAAACTAAATCATTAAGGTGTGTGAACGTAAATTTAAAACATGTCTACTTTAATCCTAGTAACACAATTCTGTGCCATCACCCCAAGCACTTATTTTGTCTTGATTTATAGTTTTTTGCTAATTTTCCTCATCTGCTGTTCTGCATCATAAGCTCCTTTAGGAAAGTTGCATTTATCTTTCCAGTCAGACCCCCCACACACACACATTATCTAATGTAGTGGCTATCATGTAGCAAGTACTTAGCAATTACATATGAGATTCAAGGAAGGTATAACATATGTTGTTGGTAACTTAAGCTTTACAAAAATATATAGGGTTGAGTATCCCTCACTTGAAATGCTTAGGATGAGAAGCATTTCAGATTTCAGAGGTTTTGGCACTCAAGATTTTCATAAATTTTACCAGGTAAGCATCCTAAAGCCAAAAGTCCAAAATTCAAAATGCTTCAATATTCAAAACTTAAGTCTTTGCAGACTCCTTATTATCTTTCAATTTCAGTTTAAATGTCAATTTCTCAGGGAGGCCTTCTCTAACATATATGAAGGAGGCTCACTTGCTATGGTGGCCTACACCTATAATTCCATACCTATAATACCACCAACATGAGAGTCTGAGGCAGGAAGATCAAAAGTTGGAGGCCAGCCTCAACAATTTAGCAAGACCCTGTCTCAAAATAAAAAACAAAAAGACATGGGAATATAGTTCAGTGGTAAAATGTCCATGAGTTCAATCCCCAGTCAAAATATATATGTGTGGGTGTATTTATGTAATTAAAAACATTCTTAAAATTCTACTGTCTATTGTTCCTCTACTGTAATACAATTTTCTTACAAACAGAAATAAATTAATAAATATTTTTGAATAAACAAAATAAAAAGGAGACAGTAAATCCCTATACTTGGAACGGGGTTGTAGCTCAGTGGTACAGAGCTTGCTTAGCATGCGTGAGGCACTGTGTTCGATCCCTGGCACCACATAAAAATAAACAAATAAAATAAAGATATGTGTCCATCTAAAATTTAAAAAATATTTTTAAAAAAAGATTAAAAATTTTCCAAAGAGATAAAAAGAACCCTGAAATCTAAACAATGATAGTCATTATTAAAATTTTAATATCTAGCACTAACAACATATTTGCCATGTGTTAGAACTACTGAAAATTATGAATGTATAGTATTTCCTTCAACCATATAACAATACTTATATAGGTACTATTATTAATCCCCACTTTACAGATGAGTAAACAAACATTTATTTGCCAAAATTAGAATTTCTAAGAGGCAAAGGTAGGACATAAACTCCTTGGTTCCAGAACCTGCATACTTAACCATTAATCTATGCTGCCCTTCATTCCAATTAAAGTAAATTAGAATGAGCCACTACTCAGCATCAATAAATATTAACAATAGATCAAGTCCACTAGTCTACTGTTAGTTCTGAATTTATATACAGTTAGTTTGAATAAACTGCATGTTTCTATAATAGCATTAATTTTGTTGTGATTTTATTATTCATTAATATTTAATTAAAGTCTGGGAATATTTCTATTTAAGAATATGGAAAAAAAAATGTTCAAATTTCCCAAAACTCAATCACTCAAATTAAGCAGACAGGAAACTTTCACCTAATTAAAAATAAAAACAATTACTAACACTAGAAAGGATATAATTTTATATACATTCACCCATGCTAGCTGCCACATACATGGGTTGTATTATTATCTGGAAAACTTGAAAATATTTCAGATCCTTAAGATACTCATGCCTACCATTGATAAATTACCTCCTAGATGTCTATTATAACAATATGGTCTTAAAAAGAATATAAAGAATATTTTAAAGCAGTCTAGTTTTGAAATAGAGGAAATGATGGACAGTAATGTTCATAAACCATATAAGAATTTTCCTCTGCAAATTTTTTTTAATCTTTTTCAAAAGAGAGGCTTAAGCATGGCAATGTTTCGGAGTTCAGGTTACATTTAAACTTAGCTTTAAAATGTAGCATAAATTCAGAATTATTTTGGTTAACATATCCAAGACATAAACTCCTTGGTTCCAGGAATGTTTGGGCTTCTTATATTTCTCATTGTGATAAAAATGTTAGTAAAAAGCATTTAAACTCACAGATTCTTTATTCTTCCTGAGTACTAAGAAGAAAAAAACTATACATGCACAAGCTGGTATGTGAGCACTCATCACTCATACTGCTAAGGCAGGCAGCCTAAAACATGGTCTGCCAGAGTAGTTTAGTCCTGGAGCTGGAGAGGCTGGGACAAAATGAAAGTCTCTTTCTTTGGTCACATGACCCAGCTGCAGTTAGTGTTACAGTTATCCATTCAAGATAACATGAAAATTACCTATTCAAGAACAACCTGAGGCCCAATCATACTTTCCTATTCTTTCAGGGCAGAAAAAAAATAAGGAATTATACAAGTAGTGAAACTATAATCTAGAAAGAAGGGTTGTTTTAGCCAGCTTTTTCACCACAGTGACTAACAGATCTGATCAGACAATTTTAGAGGAGGAAAGTTTATTTGAGGGCTCATGGTTTCAGAGGTTTTAGTCCATATAAGGCCAGCTCCATTCCTTGGAGAACATCATGGCAGAAGAGTGTGACAGAGGGAAACAGCTTACATGGTGATCAAGGAGAGAAGTCTCCACTTGCCACATATATATACCCCAAAACCAACCTGCAAAGAGCCACTTCTTCCAGCCACAACCCAAGTGCCTCTAGTCACCAGTTAATCCCATCAGGGAAAATTTTCTGATAGTTTAAGGCTATAACCCAAAAATATTTTTCCTCCAAACCTTCTTGCATTGTCTCACACGTGAGCTTTTCAGGGACACCTCAGATCCAAACCCTAACAAGTATTAAGTCAGCACTGATTCAAAGTTAAGTCACACCCACATAACAGAAAACTACATCCAAATGCCCCGGTGTTCTGAAACACAGAATCAGTGGGGGACAATGAAGTAAATGGGTAACTGATTCCATTTCCTCTCTCTTTCTTTGCACCCAAGAATGACCCCATTTCCTTTTTAAAAATCATCTTTTATAAAATGCTTAAATCAGTTGAAGTGTAAGTGACAAGTGAAGAACCTAAATGCAGTATATGCAGTTGAAGCCAACCATCTCAAGTGTACTTCCAACACAGTGCTTTATGATCTTGGAAAGTAATTTAAAAATTAAATCATAAAAATGCAAAACAAATTTAATAAAAGTTGATGCACAGAAAAGAGCATTTTGCTTTTAAAGTTGTCACCATTTCTTAGTGCTAGGGATCTGTGAAGAGAACTAAATGCTTTCATCTTTGAATTATGGTGGATTTCAAATTTTTTATCCCAGCACTAACCAATACTTGGCATGGAAGAATATCTGTAAGAAGGCCCCCAAAGTGTTCAGGTCACTGTGGTACAAGGAGTCAAAGAAAGGTAATGTCTTCCCCCCTGGGGCCAGGATTCCCACTGCTTATCCTCTGGTTTCCAAAGGAGATCATCAACCAAGGAAAACACCAGAGAAACTAGCTAAGAGTTCTACCTCCATTTTTTAATTTCCTCTTTTAAGTTCTAGTTAAAGACAGCATTATAATTTCAGATCATTCTCACAAAGAACTCCAGTCATATAAGGTAGGATTGGATTTTCTCTGTGTACTCAGATTTGGCTCACTTATTTCATTAAAAATAAAAAGAGGGGGCTGGGGATGTGGCTCAAGCCTGGCATGCGTGCGGCCCGGGTTCAATCCTCAGCACCGCATACCAACAAAGACGTTGTGTCCGCCGAGAACTAAAAAAAAAATATTAAAAATTCTCTCTCTCTCTCTCTCTCTCTCTCTCTCTCCTCTCTCACTCTCTCTTTTAAAAAAAATAAAAATAAAAAAAATAAAAAGAGGGGCTGGGGATGTGGCTCAAGCGGTAGCATGCCCTCCTGACATACACGGGGTGCTGGTTGGATCCTCAGGACCACATAAAAATAAAATAAAGATGTTATGTCCACCGAAAACTAAAAAATAAATATTAAAAAAATATCTCTCTTTAAATAATAAATAAAATAAAGATGTTGTGTCCACCGAAAACTAAAAGATAAATATTTAAAAATTCTCTAAAAAAATAAATAAAAAGAGGTAGACAGTCATGAAGAAAGTTTAAAAAATCAAATGAATAAGTATATTAAATTCTATAATGGTATAAATAGTAGATAAAATCCTACCTAGCATGTAAATGGAATAGCTAAATGGCAGGACTATCTCTACATTTCCTGGATATGATCACACAGCAGGACACATTTCCAAACAATTTCACTATTGCCACATTTTATTAAGAAACTATCTTTAAAAGACTGATCAATAGCAAATTCACTGAAGGATCAGCAAACTCCTTACAAGTGGCTGAATGATTTCCACAGGGTCAGAGAGCAACAGATCTCATTTGGAGAGTGAAACCATCCCCAAGCTGCCACCTGTCTTAGAATACTTGTTCTAATTAACAACTAGTAAATGCATATTCTTTTGTACTATTCGGCTTAAAATTTTTCACATAAACTCTTTCATCAGACATACTAATATTTTTAAAGTTTTATCATGCTACTATACCCAATTTTTCATAACACCTTTAAAGAATTTCACAAAGATAAAAATATACTTAGATAAATTAATCCTGGGTAGGTAACAGGAGTTGAAAACTGGGGGATGAAGTTTTCTAAGAAAAGAAAAAGCAGTGGGGGTGGGTACAGGGGATCAGCAGAGTGGCCAGATTGAATTATGGGGGAGGGGAGGGTGCAGTTAGGGCTTCATCCATGATCACCATCTGTATAAATCAGGCCTGGAGTTGACATGTAATTTTGTGTGGGTCCCCTGAGAAGTGGCCCTCAGGGCTTAATTATTGATGAAGAGATTTTTCTTCAAAGTGGCCCAGTCAAGAGCGCCTCAAGGGGACATTCATAAGCACTCATAATATCAATTTCCAAGCACCTGGGAGGTAGAGACACAGATTGTCTCTTTAATTATTATGAGAGAGGTAGAGGATAGCAAGAATGCTATTATACAACCAAACTGAAATTTTCCAAAAAAAAATAGTTATAATTAATATAAAAAGTTTACTACCTGAGTCCTTTTTCAAAGAGGGCACCCTTTACCTTTTCCTGATACAAAATAGGCTGACCTCTAACCCACTCTGTCCTAGGAATTTAAAAATTATTCATAAACAAATGCAGTGTGTTCAGAGATGCTTAAAAGTCTAGGAAAAAACTTTTCCTTGAAGCTCATAAATTTCCTCAGAGACAAGATAATATTCATACAGTTAGTTTAAAACTATCTCAGTTTGTTTAAATTGTGTAGGAATTTCTTTACAGGAAAGAGTAATATCAAATCCCTTCAAAATTTCAATGAGAAGACCAAAAATAATTTTTTTTTACCCATGCAGTAAGCCTGATTTAGTCTCAGAAACACTGAAGAATCAATCCATATGCATGCTAAAGTAAAAACCTTAGGGATGGGGATTGGAATCTGATTCCCCTATTTAGCAGATATGGGGAGTCTTGTGTGGACAGAGGCTAAGCTTCTTCCTTTGTATTCCCTGAGGCTTATGCTAGAAGCCTGGAAATACAATAGGTATTAAAATTATATTTGGAAATAGAAATAAAATGGGACTCTAATTTAACCTGAGTTTTAGAAACTCTTTCATCCCACCTGTAATGTTAAAAAATAGAATTCAATAACACTTTCATAATATGTATCTGCAACATTTATGAATCTATAATAAGTTTTCCTCATAATTCTTTTAAATTCATTAATTCTCCCCCCACATCTCACAGATTCTACATTCTATTGGTAAGCTTTAATACTGCTAATTAATTCTTAGAATTGAACGAATTTCAGCCATTTGATGTTTATATAATACATATGATATATGTAGTAATATTTGAAGTAAATACTACCACTTTAAAAGCATTATTTTATGTGACAGATGCTATCTGGGGCATTTTATGTATATGACTCCAATTAATCCTATTATGTGTGAACTAATAAGATTAAGTCCAACTTACAGAGGAAGAAATGACCAAAAAAAAAAAAAAAAGCTGCCCAGAATTACATAGATAAACAAATAAAAGGATTTGAACCCAGGTCTGTTTTAATATGATGCTTTTTAAAACACCATGAAATAAAGCTTGATTTTATGAAATACAAAATAAACAACTTCATACAAAAGTTTTTAGCTTCTAACACCAATAAATGGATAATTGTGTTGAACCGCCTAAAAAAGAAGTTATATGCAAATGTTTCATATCTACTAATGTAACATTTTAATTAAGAGCAATGAAAGCAGCAATAATTCTAAACCCTGGGAAATACATAATCCTATTAAGAGTTATCTCTATAGTATAATTGGCTCCAGGATATCTGTGAACACCCACACTATTGATGTTTGAGGCCAAAAAAACACCTCTGTCCTGATATGGAGGACTGAGAGCAAATGACATCCAGAAGGTAAACATATGTCACATTTGAAAATCAAAACCCTGATTATAAATAAATTTAAAATCAATGAATGCCTTATTAAACATTTTTTAAATTAATTTTTAATTAAGGTAGAATATAAATAAAATAAAAATTCTCTACAGTTTTTGGGACACAAGGCCTCTGTGACATATTTATCATTGTATCATATAGCTAAGAGGCAGAAAAATAAACTGGCCAATCCTACTTTTCAACCTCTTCAGCAATCCTGAAGCCTGGATTCAACCTCTCATCAAATCTTCTGTTATGATTTTTATGACAATCTTTTCTCAGTCTCATTGTCTCTTCATCTTAGTGTTCCAAATCTTGCAACTTAACTTGTGCTTTAGAATTCTCTCACAGTGATCAGGCATCTCCCCTTACTGGAGGGTTCCAGTCCTAGTGTTGTTTCCTGCATATAAAGTTTGGCAAAATGCTTAATTCAAATAGTTACAAAGAAAGATATGATTGCTTAAAGATCATCCAATTATCTCAGCATTGTGATTCTAGATTTTCTTAGCATTTTTATTAATTCCTTATCATTAATATTCAGCTTTCAAAATGTGGATTTATCTGTCAAATATTAAGAAAGGTGGTTATTGAATTCCAGTACATTTTACAATTAGGCAATCAGTCAACACTATCTGCTATCATTGAGATTAAGCAGAGCCAATCTAAAAAAAATCTCCCTCTTGTCATTAATCTCATAGTTTTTAATTAAACTACTAAAACTCATCCTCTGAATTCTTGTGAAATAGAGAGAATTTTTTTAAAAAATCATACTGAAATACACATAAACGTGTTCAACTATAGAAATGTGTTGTGGGAGACCAACCTTGCACATGACTAAGTCACACTCCCCAGCTGGGTGCTGAGGCGCTCATTCACAGAAATGTGGCAGAGCTTTCCCCACCTTTCTTGGGTTCCAGGGTTGGTGTCTCGTGCATGGGTGTGTCTTGCTACCGCCACATGCTCACCTATTCCTTTGTAATATAATCCCTTGCCCTGTTTAGGATAGAATCTTCTATGGAAGTGCCTTATATGTGTGTCCCCTTCTCTTACAGAGCCCCTGGGTGTGGCCTACCCAGGTGTTGGTCAACCTGCTGACACTGGACATCATGAAGATAGACTCAGTCCCCTGAAACCTGACCCCTTGCCTCATTTGTATAGCTTCTCCTCAATAAAAGGGGTCAGCTCGTGCTCTCTCTCTTCCTGGGGACCCTTAAGGTCAGAGGAGCCATCATAGTGACCCCAAAGAAAAAGGTATTTGTGTCTCTTGTGTGGTTATTTCGTGCAGCCCAATCAGCCCAGTTTACCTGGAGTTACTCCTGAGCCTTTTAGTCGCGAGAACAGAAACCCGGCAATGTGTAATTCCTTAAAATGTAAGGGGCTATCAGTGGAATCAGTGACTTCAAATCAGACACTCAGACACATATTTTACTGCCCCATAAACTCCTCACAAAGGGGAAAACAATTCTAAAGTAAAATCAAGTACGGTCTGGAGGTCAAGTGCATGTTCCACAATTAAAACTCACAAAACAAGTTTTAAAGAAATAAAAAGCCTTAAAGCCATAACATGGTAAGACTGCAGTGCCACAAGATCTGTAGTACTCAGCTGATAAAAGGAAGGAGAGGAGAAAGGACTGTTACTTACATACTCAGTTTTTAAAATGTGTAAATTTAGATCAATAAATAAATAACCCATGGATACTAAAAAACTGAACTCTCATGTTCTCCTTTGGATCCATGACCCTTCTCCATCCTCATGGTCAAAAGCATTATGATAAAGGGTGTTCTGAAATATTTTTTGCTATCTCTGCCAATTTATAACCCATGCCTTTCCTTTTTTTCAAATGGTCCTTAAAATTCACTCTCTTCAAGTCAATTCCCTTATGTTCCCATTTTCCAAATCCACTATTTTTAAACCTCATTTTATTAACTATTAAATATAGAAAATTCTAAGTTACCTTCTCAAATAAATAGAAGTCAAAGGATAAGTAACTCAGAGGCCATGTCTATTTGGTTCAACATATATTTGATTCTATGGACAATGACTAGAATCCCTGACTCGGGGAAAAAACTGAACCATGTTTATAACCTTTTAACATTAATTATTTGGGAATTCAAAAAATTAACTTTGATTTATGATTGTGGGAACAGTAGTGTGGTAGGCAGAAACTTAAGTTTGGCTATAAATACCAGAATTACTAGTATTAATAGAGTTAAAAGCTTGTTGCAGATACAGACATGTTACACACTTTTATAGTCTATTCTCAATTATCTTTGTCAGTGGAAGTGAACAAGATATGGAATAAAAGTAGAGTCTTGAAAAGCATTTTTATTTGATTTTAAGTGTACAGATATTGACATTATATTGCCCAGCAATTCAATCCAAATAAAGAAGTACAGTGAAGTTACTGCTGAGGTCAGGGAAAGTGACCAATGTCCAATACTCACCTTCTCTGAAACCTGCCCAGGAAAGTTTGTAGTCAAAAGTCATCCTTGACAAAATTTAGATAATATCCAAAGTTACTCAACAAAGCAAAATAACTTTGAAAAGCATATGCTATTTTTGTTAACGAACTTTAAAGTACTAATCTTTTCATTAGCAGTGACTTCCCAGAAAATATATTTTAATTTTTTTTATCATTTTCCCTTTTTGCTGACATAAAGCTACCAACTTGTGACATATTTATTATCCTTCATATTATTATTTTCCTTACTTAGCATATTGTGCAAGGGCAGTTTAGAGAAGCTAGTAACTTGCCCAGGGTCACATGGCTAAAGGCGGTGGCTCTAGACCTCAATTCCAGGCAGTTAGTTCTGGAGGCCAAGCTCATTGGCAGTGACTTTCTGGAAAATACTTTTTATCATTTTCCCTTTTTGCTGACATAAAGCTGCCAACTTGTGACATGTTTATTATCCTTCCTATTATTATTTTCCTTACTTAGCAGATTGTGCATGTGCAGTTTAGAGATAGCTAGTAACTTACCCAGGGTCCCATGGTTAAAGGGGGCGGCTCTAGACCTCAATTCCCCACAGTTAGCTCCAGAGGCCAAGCTCTATACTACATTAATGTGTCTGAAAGACTTGACTTCTCATGCAATTTCTAGGATTACTACAAGGACAATAACTTTTGGTTCTATGAGCTAGGTCTTATTACCATGTAACACACCCTTTCCTTACCTATTCTAGCCAGGGATATTCAGGTCTATAGTTTAGTGACCTGATTGCCCTCCTGTTTCCTAACCCTTCAATGCTGATGGGATACTAGATTGAGGCTTAGAAGATTAAGAATAAGCACACAAAGTGACTTTGTGTACTTCAATAATTTCTGTCCTCAGAAACAAAGATACCTCTTGGCTGCTTCAATGCAACCTGAAATTCTGTAAGTAGCTCAGAGGGAAAATTAAACCAACATTAGAGTGTACTGTCACCATCACTTTCTGTTCTTTCTTCATTTATCAAGTACTTTATCAATGTAATGTTATCACATTTACTATCTATGTCATACCAACAATTTTTAAAAAGATTACTTGCTTTTCCTTGAATTTAAAGCTAAAACAATGATCACGGTCAGATAAATTTCTATGATGTCAATCAATTTGTTCAAGGAAAGATTTGATTTAAAAAACAGCCTTATGATTCATTCTGATTCAACACAAAAATGAACTTTGGCAAACCAGTAGGATTAACTGAGACATCCATGCTTCAGTGTATTCCCCTAGGTTTAATGTATTTTTCCTCACTGCATTATATTTTAACGATTAATTTCATGCTCTTTCATGGTATTTTAGCTCATGAATCATAGGTATTACTTTGAGGGGAAAGTAAGGAATTGTACATGATAAAAGATGTTACTGATTAACACAAAAGCTGAAAGAGTTTGAATAGCATCATTCCAGATTGTAAGTACCACCAGGCCAACTGGCCACAGACTAAGATTAGACTAGGCTGAGTGCAGTGGGATGGCTTAGACTTCTTAAATATTCTTGCATAAAACAACATATGAAATTAAAATGGACATTTACTATTTCAGTAGCATATTTTTATTATGAAGAATGTGGGTAAGAATTAAATTCAAAGGCAATTTGAAGAGATATTGAGAAAGAAATCAAACACATAACACTGTGAAATCAGTACTGCCTGAAAGCTGTTGTAAATTTGCTATTTGGCTTGCTTTTTTTAAAAAAAAAAAAGAATTAAATAAAAGTCACAAGGACCAAAAAGGACTATAACCTAAATCAAATATGGTATCTTTTCTCCTGTACAAACATGTACATTTCAGTAAATAAATCATATTGATTCTTAAAAAAAAAACAACCCACAAGGGAAATCACAAGAAAACTAACTAAAGATGTTAACATAATATACTTTGGCTTTTGTTATCAAAATGGATTTTTCAAATCAAGGTATGGAATTAGGAGTAAATGCTGCTATCTTCCTTCTAAAAGAGGACAAAGTTTCTCTCATCAATGACAGAGGCAAAATGAGGCAAAAACAGCTACTCTGCAAACAGGTGGTTTAAAACTTTTATGTAAGCCACCAAAAGAATAGAGGAAACGAAAACTGTATTTCTAAACACACACAGAGAGAGAGAGAGAGTGCAAATATTATACCAGAGTAAGAAACTCAAGGAAAAACCCCAAAACAAAGCAAAACAGGAAAAAGGAGTTTGCCTTAGATCAGAAATGCTGGCCTTGGCTTAGTATGTCTAAAATCACTATTTATAATTAAATTCTTCTCATGGCATAAATTAAGGTACTAGAAAGAATTCAATTGAAAAGGCCATGTCATTTCAGATAGGACCTTATTTACAGAAAGAAAGGTGACATTTTTACAGAAATGAAGTGCAAAAGGAAATCAAAAACTGTTGAGAGTAAAGTACAGTTTATTTATGTTCTTCTGAGGGCTCTGCATTTTTTATGTTCTCAATACTTTGTTCCATTCTCCGCTATGTTAAATTATTTCATAAACAGGGATACGAAAGCTAAGGGAGGCTGCCAAAGCTGACAAGAGTTTTTACTTTCATACTCCATCTTTGCAAAGAGCAGCATTCAGCTACTGGAGTTGGAGGCTGTGGGCAGGTGTCCCAAAAGGACTTACAGGGGCAAATGGTAGGTACCCGGCAGAAAGCATGGGAAAGAGGTACTTCTGTCCCCTATAGCCCACCCCTCTGAACTCCAGAGCTTCTTCAACCTCTGCTGCTCAGGACAGGTCCACACAGGCTTTCTGAAATCGCCTGCGAAGTAAACAGGAAGATCCCACCAAAAGGCACACCCTGCGGTCGCGGAAAGTCCTCCACTTGTCCCGCCTGCCCACGCGGGGCCCTGGCTCCGCGATCCTCCGCCTCCCCCGCAGATCTCCAGCCGAGGCAAAGTTTCCCGCGTATCCCACTCGCGGGCGCGGCGCCCCACGGAGGCCTGGGTTGAGACCAGCCGGCCCCCCACCCGCCCCGGGCGAGCCGGCGCCTGGTCGGTACCTCGATGTCCGGCGCGTCCTTGCTAAGCACAGGGGCCATGGCAGCGCCTACAGTCTGGAGTCTCCTACACACAGACCCTCCCTGCGTCCTCCAGCGCCAGCCAGAAACCGAAACGACAGCTTGCGGGAACCCGAGTGGAAAAGCTGTCGGAAGCCAGGGCCTGCGGCGCGGGGGCGGGGCGGGGCCGGCGCGGGCGGCGACGCCCCCAGGGCGGGGCTGCGCGCTCGGTCCCGCGGCTCCGGCTTCCTGTGGAGCCCACGAGCCCCCTCGCTCCCAGAGCCCCGCCGGCCCGCGCTCCGCCAGGCCGCTGGATTTCTTCGGGCCGCAGACCGGAGCCTTGCTCTGGGAGCTAGTGAAGGCTGAGCTGGGTAGGCGGGGGCCGGAGTGAGGGATCCCCAGGATTAACGGTAAAAGCTGTAGGGACACAAGTAACAAATTGTTCCTTTCGTTTCCTCCCGCGTGAACCCCGCGAGCGAGAGAAACGTAGTCTTAGAAGCAACTGGATCTTCAGGAACTTCCTAGGGATGAGAGAGTAGATGTAATTCAGCAAGTAGATAGGCTGGCAGGACTCTGGGCCCCATCGAGGACCAGAAAGCACTGTCTTCCAAGAGTGCACAGTCCCTGGGGTTGGGGAAGAGAAGCAAGCACCAGTAGCTACAGCCAACAGCAACTTGCAGTTAAGTGCTGTTAGTGTACATGATCAAGGCTGAGAGTTTTATTTTTGTTTTGTTTTGTTTTTGTTGTGTCTTATTGTAGAATAATCTATTCATGTTTGTTTTAAAAAACCATTATTCTAAAATATAAAGCTCTTTTTAAGAGTTTTTATGTTTTGTCATAGAGGTGGATAGGAAGAGGGGAATGATTTCACTTAGAAATCGTCCCAAATCAGAAAACATTCACTGCTTCTTTGAGGATGTCTGCGCTCCAAACTTCTGTCATTTTCTCTCTGAGCTGAATGCATCCTCTTCTCTCATCACATTTTGTACTTACCTCTATTTAGGTGTTTATGACACTCCATCTTCCAGGTAGATTGTGACTCCATGGAGTCAGGTATTTCCCCTTTGTTATTATTTTTTCATTAGTTAATGCATCCTTCCATACACTCAATACATATGTATTGAGCAGCTTCAATGTGCCAACACTGTTAGGTTCTCAGATACAGTCTTCAAGTAAAGATATCACTGTTATTGAGATGAGACTCAGTGTAAGCACTAGAGTCAAATGTGATGCTGCTTGGCAGATAAAACAGAAATAGAGAAATTACTTAATATAAATTTTTTAGTGACTGGAGAAGGTTTCTCTAAACAAGCCCTCTTAATGCCTTCAAGAACCAGCAACTTACTAGGGGTCCAATACCTTGTCCTTGAATCAAAATTGTCATTATGAGAAAGTAGACAAAGTTAAATAGAAACCTTGGGGTCTCCTTGACTCCATTACCTCACATCCTCATGAAATTCCTACCCAAGTTCTAAAGAGTCAACATCTTGAGTACATCTTGAATCACTCTTCATTTCTCCATCTTCAATCATCCATCATGGTCATAGCCACCTGTATTCCAGTCTTATCTCTTACCTGCTCTCTACTCCAGAGTAAAGCATTAATAGGCTCTTCCCTCTTTCTTCCTCCCCCATCTCCCCCCCACACAGGATATAAATCTTTCAATGCTGCATTATAGTCAGAATATAATTCAAACTTCCTAATGACCTCTAGACAACCTGTCCTTACCTCCTCTCCAACCTCCCCTAAGGCCACTCTTGCCCTGACTCATGTTCCAACCACAGAATAATCTTCTCATCTTCCATCCACTTCCCTCCCTTTGTCATTGTCCTCCACTTGAAATTCTTCTGGTCCACTCATGTTTTAGATGTCAAAGAAAGCTTCTCTGACTCACCCTTACCACCAGCAAAAATTAGACCCACCCTCTCTGTATTGTTTAATACCATATTTTTATGATAGACCTGTTTTACATTTATTTGAATGTGACTTATTTAATATATGTCTTCTATTTAGGGTATACACTTCAGGAAAAGAGGGCCCATGTTGATTTGGGTACTCAGTTCTTAGCCTGGGACTGAAACAAAAGACCAAGAACACTTGAACACTTAGTGATTGAATAAATGGAATAGACCCTGAAGTTTGTTATGCACTAAGCAGTTCATTTGAGAAACCTTAGTTTCACTTCATCATGTATTCTTCTTAGTGTTCCACTTATTGCTGAGAAGTCATAATATCTGTCAATGAATTTCTGGTTAAAATATGTCAAACTAACTGCTTTCCTTTTCAGGCAGTAATGTTTCAAAGTCAGATGTTCTTGCATCTCCCTATAATCATACCTTACTTACCTCCAAAGTTATCTGTATATTTTAGAGATACACACACACATGCAGATAAACATATACATATGCACATAATTATATATCCAGAGATAAAGGAATATTTATGTCCTTTATATATGTATACATAGTAAATGTATTGGAGAAACATATAATAGATGTATGATGTATATGATTATATTATATACTATTCCTTCTCCAGTTTAATGGGTAAAATTCCATGTTGAGTTTCTAACTCTCAGGCATATGAACTTCTGTACTCTTTCAGGGTAATAAACAATAATTGATTTATGAGTATAGGAATCCAGGATATCCCATGAGTTAGACACTGTCTTCATATTTTCTTTCTGTGGTAATTATTTCCCTAAAGTACCACAGAATGGTAAGGGTAAGTCCAAAATATACTCTTTACCAAGGTAAGAGCTTCAGGAATGACAGCCAATAACTAAATATAAAATTTAAATGCTATTTTATGATACCCTAACTTTACCAAACAGATGTGTCTTGTTCTAAGATATTTAATTAAGGCATCTAATCACATTACTCACATGCCACACCTATACTCTGTGATCAGTGATTGAATTTAATAATATTTAAATCCATTGAAATTTCACATTGAATGCAGTTGTACCTGTAAATAATCCAAGCTGTTTAACGCTTACTGCAAATGCATTCACACCACACTTTTAAAAAGTTGTAAATTATGATGGCATTTGTCAAGCTGTCCCTCCATCTGGAAGCACAGTCAAATATCAGGTGTTCCACATTAATTTTTTGTAGGCTTCGGTGAGACAGCTCATCTCTCAACTTAATAGTTTACAGTACATGAATGAATATTATTATTATCACCATAGTCAGAAGTAAGGCTGATGAGTCATCTTTAATTTCACATCTGAAAAGTTATTCAATATCCCAAATTTAGAAACACAATAAAAATTCAGTTTTCCATATGCCTTAATTTTCTCTTTGTAGCCTAGCTTTAGACACCTATTTTTGAACACTTTTTGGAAGTTGATTTTCTCCAGAAAAATTCAGAGATTTCAATTGATTATGAGATGCATTTTTCCCTCCATCTGATTTTATAGGGCCAAGTAATCATGATCTGGGCCATAAAGACTAAAGATCAGTTAGATGCAAATATTTCCAGTATTCCTACTCCAAAAGACCATAAGGCACATATTAGTTTGTATTTTATTGAATAAACAGGGAATAATTACTTGATTGCCTATAAGCGTATATTATGTAAGTATCAAAAATCATAGATAGCACAGAACTACAAATACCTCATAGAAATGTACTCAACAATTATTTTTGAGTGCTATTGTTTCAGGCGCAGTGATAGGCATTAGTGATACCTCAGTGGACAATAAAGACATTTGTCTCTGTTACCTTTAGCTGCTACTGGTTCAAAAATACATATTGCCACTTAGTGATTTTGAGTAAGTGGTTTAACTGAATGGGGTTATTGTGAGAGTCAAGTGTCAAAATGTATGTGATAGTAGTCTGCAAATTGCAATGGGCCATATAATGTAAGTCAAATATTAAAAATTTAAAGATTCAATTCTCCAGTGCTCACATTCTAGAAAAACACAATTGGAACATGATTGCCTATGAGCAATTGGGGTAAAATGCAGTGTGAGTGAGAGTTTTATAGCATTATCTAACTTTATTAAAGTGGAGGGAGAACATCCTCTGGAATGAGAAATCTCTGAATTTCCCTCACATCTTATAAACCTTTTCCTCAACCTTGCTATTTCTTTCATTTAGAAGTTGCCATAATTACAGCTGCTGGCATTGAATGCAGTTTCTTTGTTTTCTTGCTGGAATTTTACTTTTTCATAATTTCAAGTTCATTTGTATCTGGAGTTGAGACAGAACCTTGCTGTAAACTATCCATTGTTCCTTTTGGTTGTCTGTAGTGAATGTGATGATGTACCTCACAGACCTGCAACTCCACCCACCCACTCTTACCTGTTCAAGACCCAGGCACTCATTCCCTGAACTCCTGCAGGTGTTGGAGATTTACAGCTCTCTGCTGAGTCCCTCTTGGGAAATTGCCTCTAGCTTAAAAGGAGCCATTTATCCAAGGTTCATGCCTCTTCCTACAGTAACATATATCCAATAACTAGTTCCCATGAAGATATAAAGGCCTGACTCGTGCCTTAACTCAAGACTTCTTGGAGCAGCCATCCCAACTTCAGAGGTCCCTGAAGAGATCAATTAAGACATTTGTTGAGTAGTAGAGTTGGATTTCTCCCTCTGTGCATCTTCCTTCATTTCTCTGCCCCACTTGTCCTCATCCAAACAATGCTTCCCAATAAAACTTCTTGCATGCACCTATCTCTTAGAGTCTGTTTCCTAGGGAAACTAAGCTACGTTATTACCATTGTAAGTTATTTAGTGAGTGGTATACTGTGCTAAATTACCATCACGCCTAGATACAAAAATTTACATAACAAAAATCTGTTTATTACTATGTTCTGAGATTTTTCTGTATTTGTTTATTCTTATCACAAATAACAGTGTACCTAATACAGGATAGGTACAGTGAAAACCACTACAGGTAACAACATGATGAGCAAATTAGAAGTGAACTATATGTTCATTCAGCTAGCGGATGAGTTAAGAAAATGAACATTTGTCATATAATCACACAAAAATATAATAGTTACTGCAGATGACAATATCAAGGAAAAACAGAGGGCTGTTATAGCAGAAGGACCTAGAAAATCACAGGAGGAGTCCTTGAGGAAATGACCCTGTTGCTCATCTAAAGGACAGCAGGAGTTTAAAAGGTACAAGGAGGCAATCAAAGTATCTGGGTGAGGGAAGGAAATTTCAAAGGCTCCAAGGCCATCCATGTCCTGACAGATAGGTCTGGAGGCCCCAAGGTTCAGAGTTCAGGCAACTAGTAGTAGAGGGACACACTGAATATGTCTATAGAGACTTAAGTCTATAGGGACTTAAGCTTTGTGTAAGATTTTGAACTTTATCCTTTAAGAACCAGGAAGTCATTTTTAAATCAGAGGAATTTCAGGATCAAAGTGTGTTTGAAGTATCACTCTGATTGCAAGTTATGTGTAATTGTACATTCACATACTCATTTGAGTGAATGTGTGAAAATCAACCCAGGTAAGAAATTGCTGGGCATGGGCTCAGTCATTTCCTCCATGTGCTAGTCCACATGCTACCAAAAGAGTAAATTCTTATATTATGAATACCATTGTTATTTAGCATGTTATAACACTTAAAAAATGAACTCTGTTTTTATTTAGAGACTGGAAAGTGAAACCCATACCCCATAAAGGTTAAAAAGGAGATCTCTGTCTCTAAATCAATGGCTGTTTTCTATTTTCCAACACAAAGCAATAATCATTCATTTTTACTCACCTGAATAGTGAATGGCATGCTATTCTTCCTCCCTCTGCAACTTGTTTCATAATGTTTTTTTAGTGGGTCTGATCTTGTAATTCTCCACACATAACATAGTACCTAATACATAATGGGTACGTAAATATTTAGTAATAATTTTTATATTCTAGTCTTAAAAACTCATTGCAAACAAGTATTCATTATTTCTCTAAATATGACAATGAGTGTAGAAAAGCTAAGGGAAAAAGATTTAATGGACAATTAACATAAAAGAATTAAAAACAGTTTATAAAAATGTAAAAACTGAACCAAATAATCAAAGCAATTCCAAAAAAAATTATGACAAATGATCTTTTCCCACCTAAGACTCATAAATTCTTTTTTAGGGATTGATCAAAGTGTAGAAAAAGTAAGAAGTTCATAAGATTTATAGTGGGTGAAAACTTGGTGCAGTATATAGGTAGGCAATTCAGGTATGCATAACTGTCTTAGTCTATTCTAGCTGCTATAACAAAATACAATAAACTGGATAGCTTATAAACAATAAAAAAAAATATTCCTTACAATTCTGGAGGCTGGGAAGTCCCAGATCAAGACATTGGCAGGTACTGTCATTGAAGGCTTGATCTCTAGTTCATTGATGGTACCTTCTCTTATTTCCTGGCCTCTTTTATATGGGCACTAATCTCATTCATGAGGATGCTTATGTTCATAATTTAATCACCTTTCAAAGGTCCCCACCACAAAATGTTACATTGGTGGCTAGGGTTTAAGTTATATTCGGGATTGGACATTCAGATCATATCAGTAGCCAAATTTTAAATATTTGCATTCTCTTTGATTCAGCAACTTCATCTCTCGTGTTTTTATTTTTCAAAAGGAATCATTCTTGTATGTTAAGTTTATCCAAAAACATGGTTCATTCCATAGATGTTTATAGAAAAATAAAAAGATAATAACATGTATGTCATGACAGGTGATTGATTAATAACTGTAGTGAATCCATATAATTCGACTTTAAGCAGTCATTAGTAATGAGGCTGTGGCAAAATATTAAAAATATAGAAAGACATAAATCTTTATATATCAATAGATCAAATAACATTATATTGTAGGGTTTAAACATACATGGAAAAGAAACTAATAGATATCAGCTAATTGTAGAAAAAGTAAAAGTTATTTTAAAAACTCCATTACATGAGAGAAAACATACCAATGCACATACTTTTCATAAAATTGTATGTGTATTCATATATGTAAAAACCTCAACAATTCTACTCTGGTGCTTCATACATATTAGTGTAGTTTTTATATTAGGTATTATATATGAAATAAAACTGAATACCAAAATTGTCTATAATGTTCTGCAGTTTATTCTATCTAAAGTAACTACTAATGTCATCATAGTCTTGGCAAAAAAAGTTTTAAGAGTTATATAAGCTGGCAAATAGAATTTTTAATATTATTCTAGTGATTGGTACAAATTTTTTAAGAGTTACAGAAACTGGAAAATAAAACTATTTTCTTGTTACTTTAACTAGACAAAATAATCTGAATGTTCAAATAATGTTCTATTACCAAAAAAGGGTTTGAACATTTTGGTTTATTTAATCTATAAAATAATAATCATGTCAGTCTTTTGTTCCAAACTAAAAAAATCCATCTCACTCAGTAGGAAAAAGTCCTTTCAGTGGTTCACAGGCAGTGTGATCTAGCCACTGTCTTTTCTCTCTCCTGTTTCTTCTGTTGTTCACTCCAGTCCCATCCAGACAGGGTCCCCCACTTGCTGTTTATTCTGCATGCAATAGTATTCACCACACATTCCAACAGCTACCTACCTGTCTGCTATAAGCATTGGCTTCAAGGCTACTTTCTGCACAAGGTCTTCTCTGACCACCATATTTAAAATTGCAGCTCCCATTTCTTACATTCATTATCCTCTGTTTTCCTGCTTTATTTTTCTCCATGGCCCACACATACACACAAAAAAATTGACAATTTTAGTTGTCCTCATCATGTTTTTTTTTTATTGTCTGCCTTTCCTACTACAATATAAATTTCTTAAAATTCTTTTGTTAGTACCTGGAATCATATAGATGTCGTTCAAATATGTGTTGATTGAATGAACAAATGGATTTAAAATTGACATATTTGTGTACTTTTCCAATAGCACCCACTCTAGTGCATCTTTTGATGTTTAAAAATGGAAACTTATCATTTATGACAATCAATAAGACTCTAAGCTAAAGGTTTTCTCTGAAACACATTTCCTCTCCTTATCTTAAGAAATCTTTTGACAATATTTTATAAATATAACCTTCCATGCAAAGTACCTATTTTTGGTAAATGTGAAAACATTTCCCATTTCCCTATTACTCATCTTCAACACATTTAGAGTTTTATTAGTTTTGTTTTTTTTTAATTCTCTGAGTAGTCTATTCTCCGTTTATTGAAAATGTTATTAAATTATTTCCTTTTAATATTTGCATTCAATATACAGAGTTCAAGTGAAAGATTATTTTTAGTTTATCTTAGGCAGAATAACAACTCATAAAATATTTTAACATTTTAAAATAACTGATATATTACAAGTTTATATCATTGTATGTGTGTATACATACCTATAAAAGATGGTGATTATGTGTGTAGACATATAGACAGACAGATCTAAGACCTCAGCATCCTTTTCCACCAATTGCTCAAAATGACTCATCACTGAACTCATAAATTCAACTATATAGTTTTAGATGTCACTTGAAAGAACTTAAAGTTTAGGTGTTGATGCTGTTTTTCTCTTTTCTTGAGGTGGGGAGGGTTGGGGATTGCTGATCACTGTTGCTCTTCCAAGTAGCACAAATACATTACACAATGTGATCTTTGATAAATGTCCAAATGGATTTGAAAACTAAGTAAACAGAACTGCTTTTTGAGTTCCATAATTTATTCCAGCCATCTGTGTCTCTCTCTCACACACAGACACAGACACACACACACACACACACACACACACACACACTCATACACATTTATTTCTTAAGAGCTTTATGATTTTCATTTGCCCACCAGTAACCCAATAGCACCTTTAGGATAGAACAACATTAATAGATTTCAGGTTTGACTATGGTTCCTTGAAGAATATAATACATCCTTCCATAGAGAAAGATTTTGCAACAAAACCATGTGCAATTTGCAGGTTTAAAAAATGTGGAACCAAAAACATTCTCTTGGCATCATGCTTTCTATTTAAAGGCCACCAAATGTTTCTTTCTGAGAGATTGTATTGAACGGTTAGGATCTTGGCATCCGCTATTGTTCTAGGGAAAGATTTTCTGGCCCACACTTGTTGTTCCTGGATAATGAATGACTAGAGTATATGGACAGAGCCACCTTCCCATCTGTACAAGTCTTAACTACCATTGATTGCTGCCTTGCATCCTCTGTTGGATCACGCATGCTTAATCATTAATTTTACTTAGCGCTAATAAAAATAGCAAACTTTATTGATCATGTACTGTATGCTAGGACATTACACATAATCTTTGATTTGATTATCACAATAATCTGACATTAAAGATAGGTAACTGATACTTATGTGTTATATTACAGATTCTGACATTTAATTTTTATTTTTGGTGGGTGTTATTAAAATAACAATAGGAATTTGTAGATTTTATTTGTTCCAAATGCAGTATAGTATATAAAGTGTATTTTCAGTCCTCATGGATAATTACACTTTTAATTAGCATTCATATTTTGTTAAACGGTGCATTATATTGTTCATATTAATTGTCATATAGTTTTTTAAAATGAGGTTTAACAATACTATATACTCACAAGACTGAAAAGGGTGGTGGGTGCTGGAATCTTGCCTAGGATTCCTTAACTCAGTACACCTTCAATTTAACTGTTCTTTCTTAAAGTAGAGTAACATATTCCCTTATAGAATTTATTTTTCTGTTCAACTCTAACCTATTCCTTTTTAGTCTAGCCTGTGAACTATACTAATTCTGATGTTTGGAGAATTATAATATATATTTCATATTTTTTATGCTACAATAAGAAGCAAACACACATATTATATGACTAGATATGTTACATTTATGACCATATGTTATCAGTCACATCCTAAGTAAATGTATGTATATTTACATATTTGCAGTTGATATATATAGTAATGCCTATGGGATGAGCTCTATGACACATTTTGACACAAATATAATGTGCTAAATACTATATCATTTTCTCCCATCATTGAACTAAGATAAATTGCTAAGCATAAAACGCAAATTTCTGAGTAGCTCATATGATACAGTGATTCAAGAAACAACTCTTTAAGGCAGTTTACTCTTATAATAAGGAAAACATAACTAATGTGATAAAAATAGAGAATGATTAAATAATTTGAAATAACTTAGCCTACAGAAGACAAACCTAGGTAACCTTGAATAAATTATTGTGTTTAAGTCAATTTTTAAACTAAGAATCATAAGAAATTTTTTCTATTATGTTAATGGGCCAAGAAATAGGTTCAGTAAATTAAGAGACAGTTCAACTGAATGCAAGCAAAAAAAAAAAAAAAAACTAATCTATGTCAAAGACAAAACATTAATACAGACCACTAAGAAAGATGTGAATTCTTTATACTTATAAAGATGCACAAATAGCAAGCAACTATTTACCCCAGCCCTCTCAACATCCACCAAAATAAGCTGTTGAACTACAAGATCTCAAGAAACTTTTTCTAATTTTTTGTTGGTATAGGCGTTATTAACTCTTTCTTTTCTTTTACCTTTCTCTACCATTATGATCATGATGCCTTAAGGCAATACTAATTTGTGGCCTTTATTTTTAAATATATTTGAATATAAGACTATTAACTGCATTTCCCTTAAAACTTATAGTCAGACTAAACCTGATTGATAATTTTCACTGATTAATGTGTTATTTCATATCAGGAAAAATGAAAGTTTATACAACAAATGTTTCCAGGAAAATCGGTTGACTGTAGCTTCTTTTTGTAATACTGGGATTCAAACCCAGGGCCTTATGCATGCAGCATAAATAATCTTGGAGTTACACCACAGCCTTTTTATTTCATAATTAGATGGGGTCTTGCTAAGTTACCTGGGCAGGCCTTGAAGTTCTGACCTTCTGCGTTCTCCTACTAAGTAGCTGGAATTACAGGTGTGACATTGGTTTAAAGAATTAACTATTGCCTTTTGCATCACAAAAGAGCTAAAATAAAATAGAAATAATTATGTGTCTAAATTGGACATAGGCACAACCTAAGCAAATAAAGAAATACTAAATTTTTAAAAAGAAGTCAAAATGGTAGTATATAAGCCAGTTTTCAAGAAAAACATGCAGATTCCAAAATACACCACATTTATAACACATGAATGATGAATGAGAAACTTTTAAATTATACCACTCCTCTGTTCAAAACCTATCAGTACCTCTTCATTAAAATTAAAGTAAAACCCACATTCCTTAGAACAATTTGCAAGTTTGAGATGATCTGAACCTTGTTGTATTTCTGATGTCATGTCCTCTTCATTCTTCCACTCACACCATGTCAGTCACTGAGATATTACTCTTCATCCAGCATGCCAACTTCTTAGGTTTTTCTGTTCTTTGTCTTTGGATTAATATAAAAATGGTACAGAGCAGGCAACCATTCAAGGATGTCCAATCAAAATATTCCATAGGTAGGAAACAACAAGTGCAACGTCTTTGACTTCTCTCTTTCCATCATCTACTCCTGAATATACATAGGCAAAAGTGCACATCCATGTGCAACTCTTTCTCCCAACTGCTTTCTTCACCTTATAAACTGATATTATATCTATATTGGTATACTTTATTTTATCTGCTTTTTATATATCAATAGTACTTCATATTCTTTACACCTGGAATAGGACATAACATGATAGACAGTTAATAAATAAACCCTTCACTTTACTCTCAATTTAAAGTAGATTTTATTTCTGCAATGTCAAAATCTGGTGAAAATATTTGTTTATGGTTGTGACTATAGCCAAAGTCAATACATTTATGATGGAATATTATGCTTGTCATGGAAAGTGCTATAGTCTAAGGTGAACTGGAAAGTAAAATTTGCAAAACTCATACCATTTATTCTTTCTAAAACTGAATCAAGGCTATGGTCTTTAGGGAAAGATGCATTATTAAAAAAACTTATCCTGAACTTCTTTGCTGCATATAAGAAAGCATATCATGTTTTAAAAATGTGATTCTCTGTCTGATGTGAGAAGAATTTATTCCATCCCTTATCTGAGAATTTCATTGCCATTTGCATGTTGCCTGGAATACAAATTGTACTTAGTAATCAATCAGTGTTTAATTGCAGCTCAAGTAAACCCTTGTAATCAGACTTGATGTAAAAATGTTAAGGTGTTCAAAAAGCATAAGGTGGCATTTTCCCCTCCTTCTTATTATGCCTGTGTAACTTCCATTAATACTAATAGGAGGCACAGCTGGTCGTCAACAGGAGATTACAGGTTGCTGTTTAAATCATATTTTATTTTTATACCTTGGCAAGATTTATGTATTGAAATCAGGTGGCCAGATTTTTGCTGCTGTTAAAAATCTTTTACTCTGAAAGAATGAGATGGAGGGGGGCAAAAATTGAGTCTCATATTTTTTTATTTTAGGAATAAAAAGACTCGAAATCCAAGCAGCAGCTTGTCCTTATACAGCAAGTCTGTCTTATTCTTTAGCACCAGCTGGAGTCCCATTTCTAATTTGCTGTGAAGAATTAAGTGATTTGAGACCCATACCCTGGAGTATTTGACCTCCAATGTCAACCAGCTAGCTTGCAATTCCCTTGGCTGGAAAGTTTCTCCAGAATTGATTTGAACTAACATCAGTTAAAATACTTTGCAATATAGTAGTAAATATCATTGCAAATCTGAGTATGACTTTATAACCATGAAAATAAGTACACAGTAGAATATTAAAGAAAAGCGTTTAGGCCCTCCAAGGGCCTTAGTGATAGAAAATGTTGTGATACTGGAACCTTTCACCTCAAGGTCATCCATCTGACTCTGGCACAACTGGGTGGCTTTTTTGGCTGAAGATGGTTGTTTGTAGCTCATGTGAACTGGGTCGGTGCTCTGGAGCTCATTTCTTTGCCATCAGGTCCATTTGTCATAAAATAGCTATTTCTGGTGTTCTCAATTGCCACAACGTTGATAACCCTAGAGGAGAATAGAAGCACTAAAAGTGTACAGTTAATGCAGTATCATTGTTACACATGCACAAACTACATTATGCCACATACTGCCTTGAGTGTATTATGTACATTATCTCATTCAATGCTAAATCAGTCTCAGAAGATATTATTAAGCTTGTTTTACAAAAAATAGAGTAAATTGTGTCTTCAGGAGTTGAATCAAATATCAAAGTTTCAAGCTGATATTTCCAACTCCACAGCCTATTTTCTTAACCAGGATTGAACACAATAGCTTTAAATCCTAATATTCTATGACTTGATTATCCTACTTAAGCATCTGAAGATCTAGCCTGAGATTTTACCACAATATGTCAGCTTTCCCACATGAAAGTACTATGCTTGTGCATTCAGCTTAGTATTTTAACACAGATTAGAATGAAGGAGAACTGGGTTTGTATGCTATTATATGCCAATTCTTGCTTAAGTTGTTGTCACTATTAGATTGAGTGCTAATATTCTAATAATTACATATTTTTTTTCTTTGACATCATATAACATATTATTGGGCACTGAATAACTAATCAGTAAGTTCCTGCAGTTAAGAGTTGATGCACTAATACAATTAAAAGCATGAAGTCATAAGTACTCAGAATTTTGTACCTTTGCAAATCTGATGGGAATGTGACAGGGATAGTATACTGATGATAAAGTATAAAGAAGCAGGGCTTGAGTTCCTTCCTCAGCGATTCACAAGTGACTAGTTTTTCCATCCTTGTTTGGAAGGATGAGGAATATAGAAAATGACTGATCAAATATTCTCCCAAATCTTATGATGTCATATAACCTGAGCTTTGAAATGAAAAAGCTAAGATTTTATTCTTCTTTCCTTTCTTTCTCTTTCTTTCTTTCTTTTTTAATCAGTTGCTACAATTTGGGTCTGGACCTTAAAGGACCACTTGTTAAACAAAGACCTGGTCCCCAGTTTTGTGCTATAGGAAAGTGATAGAAATCCCATAAGGTAGGGCCTAGAGGGAGGTCTTCTTGTTATTGATGGATTCCCTTGAAGGGGTTTATAGGACCCTAGCCTCTTTCTATCTTTAGTTTCATGACATGGGGTAACAGCATTTCTCTGCCAAGATGTGCCGCCTCATCCAAAAGCAATAGATCTAGCCAATGTATCATGTATTGAAACCTCTAAATCTGTAAGCCAAAGTAAACTTTTTCCCTTTATAAACTGATTTATATCAGGAATTTGTTACAGTGTGGAAAGGTGACTAACACACTGATATTCTCATTTAACAGCCTCTAGCTAAAGCTAGAATCCTACTGAGTAAAAACATAGAGGAGGAAAATAGGCAAAAATTTCATACCCATTTATCAAAATATTACTTGGTAACAGATTTTTCTTTGTGTATGTTGCTGATGTTGTGTTAATGTTGTTGTTCACTTTGGAAGAAATGGTGTTATTTTCCAAAGTAGTAATTCCCTTTCTGGAGAAATTACCAAACTCAGAAATCCTGCATACTAGGTACTCACAGCTGATTTCCCAAATGTAACTGGTTATATTCTGCACTATGATACAGTATCATCTAATAAAACCTTACTGTCCAGTGTTTATTTGGGACCCTAGAGCCCAAATTCTCCTCTAAGTATATATATATTTCAATCATATTTTCTAACTTAGAGGCTACTTGGAGATGTAGGTGTTTCCAATAACATTTTTTTAAATGTACTTTTAGAAGTTGTGGTGGTGTGAGAGTGGATGTGGTTATTTGTTTGTTCATTTGTATGCTAGTTGCTGCTTGAGAAGAAGCATTTTTTTTCTTGTAAATGTAATTCCCTCCCTCTTTCCATCTGGTTCCTGGGAAGGAAGCCCTGCTATTTTATTCCTAAGACTCATTTTCCAATCATCCTGCTCATCAAACAAGCATAGATAAATAGATTATTTTGTCATTCTGGTAGAGGGTTTCTCAAACCAATAAGCTGTATGTCTTGAGATAAGAATCCATATTATGAAAGAGAATGGGAGAGGATAATGAAAAGTTTATGTTTTGGGACATGTGCAGTGTGTTAGGTTTTTGTTGCTATAACCAAAATATATTACAAAAACAACAGAGGAATAAATCTGTATTCACAGATTTAGAGGTTCAGTTCATGGACAATCAAGTCCATTCCTCTGGGCACAAGGTAAAGTGGAATACCATAGTGGAATACCATAGTGTAAGGATGTGATAGAAAAACATTGCTTTGCTCAAGTAGCCAGAAAACAGGGAAAGCAAGGTGAAGCAGCCACAGGGAAGATGAACCCTTCCGTGACCCAACTCATCTAGCTGTGCCCCACCTGCCTAAAGTTACCCTCAGTGAGTCCATTCAAACTAGAATGGAGTAATTAGGTTATAATTCTCACAATCCAATCATTTAATCTCTCAATATTCCTGCATCAGCACAGGAACTTTGGGGAGCCACCATGATGTGGCTAAACCATAATATTGGGTAATGCATTTGGTCCTCCATCTTGAGAGGAAACAAGAAGGAGTAGAAAAAAGTAAAAGAATACAGTTTCCACAGAGTAGAGCCCCCCCCCCCCCGCCCAATATGTAGAGTCTTAACAGAAGGCTCCATGGATATCTGAAAAGACTGGGCCCAGTATTTTTACCATTCTGAGGATCCTGAAAAATATCTCTCACAGCTAAGTTAGGCAGTGAAGAAGTTGGCCTTATACTGGAACCACAACCATCAAAGATACTATGTTGTCTAGGCAGAAGTCCTGACAAAAATAATAAAGCATGTAGTTGGAAATCAATTTCTAATGCTGACACTGTGTTTTTCTTAGATGGTCCCTTTAGTTTTTCAATAAACTTAGTTTTAGAAAAATTTTGAAGATAGCACGTTATAATAACATCTTACATTAGTATAGTACATATATTAAATTAATGAAAAAAACAACATTGGTCTATTATCATTAACTAAAATTGATACTCTTCTCAGGTTTCCTTAGTTTTTATTTAATGTTTTTACTATTGCAAGACCCCACTGGTGTACCATAGTATACTTAGCATGTCTCGTTTGGTTCTTCCTGACTATGTCAGTTCCTCAGATAATTCCTGTTTTATATGATCTTTTTAAGGAGTGCTGGAGGAATACTTAATTGAATGTCCGTTAATTAGGATTTATTTGATGTTCTTCCCAAGAGTAGACTGCTTTAAGGATTTTGAGAAGGAAGAGCACAGAAGTAAAGTTCTCTTCTCATTGCATCATGTCAAGAGTCTATGCCATTGACCTTACTTAACATGGTTGATATTAAACTTGATAATTGGCAACTCCACTCTAAACCTACTCCTTTTTCCTTTTTTTTTTTGTCCATACCATATTTTGGGGGAATAGAATAACTTCAGAAAGCCCAGACTTTAATATTTAGGAAGCATAAATATCAATGATGATGGGTTGGAGATGTCTATAAAAGATGAGGTTTGAGCTATACCTTGAAAAGAGGGTAGGTCTTCCATATGCGGAAGCATAAGGAGTTATACATAGGGAGTTATGCTTTGCTTTCTGAAGACCTGAGTACCCACATAAATTATTTGGAATTTTTCTTCTCAGAAGCTTGGTTTATTGTTTGCCCATTTATTTACTTATTCAATCATTTATTTGTATCAATATGGGTTGGTGAATTCTTATTTTTATACTTTGAGTTATAATCCATACTATTGTATTTTCTGCAAAAAAAAATTCCATCATTGGCATTGGGAGCTCTTTCAATTTGCTCCCATGTCCTTTTGACATATCCCATCATTTATGTGTATACATATGTCTATGTGTGTGTGTTAGCACTTGCTTACTTTTTTTAATACCTTTATTCTATTTACTTATTTTTATGTGGTGCTGAGGATGGAACCCAGGGCCTCGCACTTGCTAGGCAAGCACCCTACTGCTGAGCCACAACCCCAGCCCAGCACTTGCTTACTTTTTGCCATTACAAAATGTTCCGAGCTCATCTAGCATATTCCTTGCCTAAATTCTAGAGGCAAATCATTTCTTCAAGATACTTTGCTTCCTTTTGTTGAAAAATAGTATTAGAAACCAAGAACTAGGCCCCTGAGCAGTGCTTATTGCTCTTAGAGTATGGTTCTTATGTGCCTCCTGAACTGACAGAACAGTTTAGTATAAGTGTGTGTACTAAACTTTGCTCACACCCACACACACACACACACACACATGCACACACACATATATATAGATATTTATGAATTTCTATGATCCCATCTGTAATATGTTTATTGAGTTAAATAACATACATGTTAAATTAAACATGAGTTCATTTTGATGCCTTCAACTCTATTCAGTTGCCACATGATTATTGTAAATTTCTCCAGTTGCTTTTCTGTAACTCTCCACATCAACAGTGTGAAACCCAATTTCCATTATTCATCATCCTTTTCCTTAATTGTTCAATTTCAGTGTACATATGTAGCAGTATCAAAATTGGGAATCCCTGCCCCATGAGAAGAAACAGTAACAACTGCTCTACAAAGCTTATATACAATGCCTCTTGTCTTTAGTTTTACAAATTACTAACTTCTGAAGTTGCTTCAGTCAACATTTTTCCCCACTGCCCTAAATGAAGTTAATTCACTCTTTTGTAATATAGTTAAAATCTTTTGTCACAGTTTGCATTCTATCCTGGGATTTGTTGATCTCCTAAATGATTTTATTTTAATTTGCATATGCTAAGGTTTATTTTTGTACTATAAAGTTCTATGAGTTTTGACAAATGCATTATATCATGTATCTACCAATACACTAGCATACAAAATAGTTTCATTGCCCTGAAATATTCCTTGAATGTTATGTATTCAATTCTGCTCTCTCACGGAATGTCACCAACCACTGGCCTATTTACCAACTCCAGAGGTTTATTTTTCAAGAATGTCATATAAATAAAATCATAGAGCAGACAGCCTTCCAGACTGATTTCTTTCACTTAGTAATATGTAGATGAAATTGTGCATTATTGTTGCATAGCTTGATTGCTTATTCCTTATTACTGAATAGAAATCCATTGAATGGATACAAAACAGTTTGTTTAACATTGAACCTACTGAAGACAACTTCCAGTTTTAGGCCACTACATATAAAGCTTCTTTCTATAAACATGTCTAAATGATTTTAACTTTATCAATTTAAAATGGTTTATTGTACTATAATTTATATACCATAAAAATACATTCTTTCAAAGTGAATATTTCAGTGGTTTTTTGCTTACAATATTGTGCAACTATACTACTATCAAATTTCAGAATATTTTCAGCACCCCAAATGTAAACTCAATACCCATTAGCAATTACTCCCCATTCCCTCTTTTCTCCAGTCCGAATCTACTTTATCTTTCTCTTCATAGCTTTGCTTATCTGTATATTTCATATAAATGGAATCATACAATAAACTATCTTTGGTGTCTGGCTCCTTTAACTTAACATAATGTTTTGAAAGGCCATGCATGTTGTAGCATGTATCAATTAACACTCATTTTTTATATCTCAGTATTATTTCATTGTATGGATATACCACACTTCCTTTAACCTTTTATTAGTTGTCATTCCTTCGGGTTGTATCCACTTGAGGCTATTGAGAATAATGCTGTTATAAACATTCAAGTACAAATTTTTATATGAAGATATGACTTAATTTCTATTGGGTATTTTTGCTGGCACTGGAATTGTTGGGTCATATGGTATCATTATCCTTAACTCTTTGAAAAAGTTCCAAACTGTTTTCCAAAGCAACTATACCATATTATATTCCTACCAGCAATGTGTGAGAGTTTCAGATTCTCCACATCCTCAGTAAAACTTTTTATTATCATTTTTAATTGTAGGCATCTAATGGATATGAAGGGATATCTCATTTGGTTTTGATCAGCATTTTCTGTAATGACTAATAATGTTGAACATATTTTCTTGTGCTCAATTTGCAGGTGTTTTTATGGACATAAGATTTCAAATTGGTTTGGAAAATACCTACAAGCAAAATTGTTAGATTTTATGTTAAAATTACGGTCTTTTTAATTGTATTGCATCAAATAAATATGGTATGAATTTTAACCAATTTCTGTTAACTCCTATTTTTTAGTTTGCTGGTATTCATCTCTTGTCCTATTGTTATATACCATGACAACTAGCTATTTGTTAGCCAGAAAATAAACAAAACTCTGATATTGCCCTATGCTATTCTTCCCCGAGTATGGACAGAAGTCACCCCCTATGGGAATTGGCAAGGTGTCATGGTATTTTCAATTGTGACAATGACCATGTGCGCTGCAGGCATTTAGTGTCTGAGGACCAATCAATAATGTACAATGTGTGGAAGAGTCTTACACAGTTAAGAAATGTCTTATGCCAACTGTCCACTGAATATCCCAGATGAGTATAATAGCCAGACACAGATTAAATAGAAACTAAAAACTAGAAAAGGAAAGAGTAGAGCTCAATAATTTATGATTCATAAAAGCAAATATTGAAAGTGAGTAGTGGTTAGTGACAACTTTCTAAGATGCATGAGTGATAAGATCTCCTTTCCACAGCTATATTTAGTCTTTTATCTCTGGAAACTATATATGCAATAGTAACTTTATAATGAGCTCTTCGTCCCTTGAGAATCTCGTTTTCCTTATTTATATTTTATACCTTCATCTTGACTACTTAACATTATTTAGATTACCCAAGTGTCTGATCTTTGCAATCAAATGATGTTAACCAACACATTTTTTTTTTCCTGTAATGATATGGAGAGACTGGAATTTGAAGAGGGTGTTCAAATTTCCACATTACTCTGAAGTTATTCATTATAAGTTACTAGAACTAATATTTGTATTGTGGTGAAAATATGACAAGTAATGCACCTTTAAATATTAACCTGGAAAGTTCATTATATGTGATGGTTCGATTAATTACTTTTTATATGTGATACTAATAAATTGTTTTCTGAAGTCACAGAAAGTTATGAAATAGACACCTTTTTTTCAAATCAATTATTTGTGTAGGGGAAAGAAATGAGTGCTTTGCATGTTAATTTGGAGTATGTGGGACATTATTTTAAAGTACTATTCAACATAAAAACCAAAAATGATCACAGAAAAAAATGAAAACTTCTAAATTTAGTTGTTAGGAATTATAGCTTAACTTGCAGTGAAATGGAAATTTGTCAAAAGAATAATCAACTCATACTCTGTACATACCTAAAGATTTGCTTCCCATTTACTTGAATTTTTCATATTGCCAAAATTCATTTCCCTCCCAGCAATTAGAGATTAGCATACCGTATTCTGTATTACTGGCAGTCAACTCAATAAGTAGTAATTAAGCCCTGTGGCAGTCTTTTCCACTGGTAGCCCCCAGTGAATGAGTTTGCTGGTATTCATCTCTTGTGCAATCTTCTCCCTTTGAATCAGGGTGGACCAATGATGTGCATAATCAAAAGAATATGTCAAAGTAATATTTTACCAGTCTTGGCCTAAGCCTTAAAAGTTTGTATATTTCCACTTCTGAAATCACAGGAGCCCTGAACCTCCAACAGCTATATGTCTAGAAACATAATGCAAGAAGCATCAAGGGGAAAGAGAGGCCCTGGGACTCCATGGGGAGTGAGAGATGCCTATCTCTCTTAATCTCTCTGCTGCCTTACCAACTGAGTTCACCCATAAAAGTGTCCAGTAGCAAGAAAAACAGAAGAATCAGCAGCTGAGCTCAGCCTGGACTGCAAAATTATAAGCAAACTAAGTAGTTATTACTTCAAGCTAGTAAGTTTTAGGGAGTTTATTTTGAAGCAATGAATAACCAGATAAAGCATCTATTGCATGTCCAGTACTACATATTTACCAGGGAGCAACAAAGAATAGAAAATAAAGGAGTGATGAATTCTTAACTTCCAATTTTTGAGTTGGTTTGTAGTATGCATCTTTTCTTTGTAAGTTTAGAAATTTTATTTTATCAGTACTATATTTCAGCTATAGTTTGAATTATCCAAAGTATTGCATGAGGATTCTTTCGGGTCCCCTTCTTCCTCCAGGGAGAAGTCTTTTCTGCTATCCTTTAATAAAGCCTTCCAATTTCCACTCTACACCAGCTTCTCTGGTGTTATACTTCAGCATTCAGGGAAGCAAGAACTCATCACTGGTAAACAGTGGTAACATGGACTGTTTCTGTCAGAAAGGAGGTTCTTTGAAAGAACATCCCTGGAGTGGTTTGTGGCCAAAGTATTTAGGGAAGAAAACCATAACGCTGGAGACTTTCCTATGGAATTTTGTAAGATTTTGCAAATTGCAAGCAAGCAGAATACAGGGGCTGAAAGTGCAGTTAGCAGAGCAAAAACAGAAAACCATATCCTCATTTATGGGGTCTACATCCTCATTTGTATGGGTCTTACATAAAAACAATTTGAAAATAACATTTTGAAAATAGCCTATGTAACAAGTTTCATCCGGGAACTGAGAAGATGGAGTCGCTATAGCTATACTTACTATGTTTGTCTATAGTTATTTCTTATACTTAACTATTGTTCTAGTAACCTATTTCCATCTCTTTATTTACCTGTAGCTATCTATATTAGACCTATGAGCTTACACTTATCTCCTTACATTATCTTTATCTTATTGCTAGCAACTTAAATTCTATATCTTACAGTGATTATATTGTTGTATTGTTACTTTTTTTTAACTTGTAACTATGGCATACTTGAGTACCTTATCATTATTAATTTCATAACAATTATCTTATAATCCTATTATTCTTACTAATTAATATTTCATTAACCAATGATTTCTAATCTATAATTTATAACCTATAACCTGTATTGATTAAATTCAGACTATAAAATATATTGCATGACATATTAATTATAATTGGCATTTTATGTGTAAATGCATTATCAAATTATAAATTGACTTTTGGAACACATTAATTTACTGGTTTTTACCTGTATCACCACATGTAGTCCTTTAAGGTATAATTTTCAATTATTGCAATAATTCAGAAACAAAAATTTGGATCTATCTGCATGATTCAAGAAAATGCAGGACATGTTGGTATGAGGCAAGGACTGGACTATACCAAGCAAAAAATAATTAGATACAATTTTGTCTCAAGGTATGTCAGCAGGAGCAATGTTTCCATCATAGAAGGGTACACAAAGGATGCTGAGACTGTAGCTCAGTGGTAGAGTGCTCACCTAGCATGTGTGAGGCACTGGATTTGATCCTCAGCACCACATATAAATGAATAAAATAAAGGTATTGTGTCCATATACAACTACAATTTTTTTTTTAAAAAAAAAGAAGGGTACAGGGCTGGGGATGTGACTCAAGTGGTAGCGTGCTCTCCTGGCATGCGTGCGACCCGGGTTCGATCCTCGGCACCACATACAAAGATGTTGTGTCCGCCGATAACTAAAAAATAAATATTAAAATTTTCTCTCTCTCTCTCTCTCTCTCTCTCTCTCTCTCTCTCTCTCTCTCCCTCTCTCACTCTTTCTTTAAAAAAAAGGCGGGTACATAAGGATTTGGTTTATAAGAACATGAATGGGTGAAAAGATTATTAAGAATTACCCAAAGATAACTTAGCAAGGAAATTACATTGTAGATCATGTGTTAGAATTATTAATTTGGCAGAAATTCATACTAGAAGAGGGAGAGATTTAACAAAATCATAAAAATTTACTGACATCCAGTATTTTAGCAGCTTTTTCTAGTTTTAAAAAAATATTTTTAAATTCAAATTTCACATTTTTAAATATAAAATACTTACAATAAACAGCAGTACTTCTCTTTTGCAGCTTGGTTTAACGTTTTCATGTGATTCTCAATATCAAGATTTCTTAACCACAAATTCAAATCTTTTGATTATGAAACTTTGATGATCAGACTGGGCTCTTCCATGATACATTAAATAAAAAGATATACAGCTTTGAAAAATTAGCCTTTGATATACTGGAATGTTTTTGTTTATAATGATTTTCTTTAGTGATTTTTTTGGTGCATATATATGGATGTATGTGTTTTACTCTGTTCAGTTTCTTATTCTGGACATGATTTTTTAATATTTTGACTGGATATTAAAAAAGAGTATTTTGTCTATTTAAATGTGTGTCTTTGTCTTGAGAAAAAAATGTTTCAGTAAACATATTCATCTAGGAACTGAAGGAATGATTTAGTTAGCATTAAAAAATAAAATGAAAAAAATCTGCCCTAATTCTTATTTTAGTCCCAAATTTATCTTAGAGTACCATATATCAATTTATTACATATTATTGTTTGTAATTGCATTGAGAATATCACAGGGACTAAGAGACAAATGTCCTTTGGGAATTTATTATCTTTATAAGATTTGAAAGCTAACAATATTCAATGGACAGACTCTGTGCCTAGTAAATAGTTATGGCCAGACTTAATAATAAAAAAGCAGACCTGTAGTTTATATTCCTAGAATATAAATTGCAGTGAGCTGGGTTGGGTTTCTTCAAGTCCACAACCTGGATATTCTATTCTATAAAATTGTAGATAAAATTCATAATTTTAAACTGTATACACATTCATTATAACATGAGTTTAAAAACAACTTTTCATTTGAGAAAAGATTTAATACATTTTTATATGAGAAAACAAATTCTGAATCCTAAAGTGATTCGCCAAATATCATGTAAAGGCAGAGAAAAGATTTAAACTGAGACATTGGGACAAAAGCTATTTTTCACTCTCCAATTTCGCTATTTTTATGTAAAATAAATATATTGATTTTCTTGGGATAGTCTTCATTTAAAAAAAAACTGTAGAAATTTGCAGAAGTCTTTCCAAATTAGGAGAAGTTTTTT
The DNA here is from genome assembly GCF_045843805.1 of Urocitellus parryii. Taxonomy (NCBI): domain Eukaryota; kingdom Metazoa; phylum Chordata; class Mammalia; order Rodentia; family Sciuridae; genus Urocitellus; species Urocitellus parryii. Next base: position 77,896,437 of record NC_135541.1, read on the forward strand.
GGAAGGCTTAATATTTAAACATCCTGGATTGATCTCTGTCCAATTGAGGCTTTCATGACATAGATTATTAACAAGAGGCATCTCCTATGGTCAGAACATACATGATATATGCTTTTGTGATTTATACTGGTATAACGTATCATAGATTGTGGGCAATCTCTGTTTCCTAGTGAAATATGCAGTCATAAACTTTAATTAAATAAAAATTAACCAAATAATAATCATAGTAAGCATTTCTACAATGCAAAAACTGCATCTAGTTTTAGGTTTGTATACTTTATATTATAAAATATGGAAATTCTTTTAAAATCCCAAAATGCTTCCTGTTTTTGGAAAGCATTTCTCTAAATGGATATAATTTAGATTTTAAATATTGTTTGTGATAAAATATTAAAAGTAGTTTTTGATTTGAAATATTTAAACTAGAGATGCCTGTAGATTAATTTCAAAATTAAAACTCATAATCAGATGTTAATTCTAATTCTTTTAACTGTCATATAAGTGTAAAATTGTATTTTTATCTCTAAGGTAACATAATGAACCATGAATCTAAGATTTGAAAAACTGTATACTAATGAACTTATAATTCCCTTGTGAATATGTTGGGAGGGCTTTTTTTCAAAGCATATCTGAAAGTATAAAGAATCTCTTTTAAGTGTTTGATTAGCAGCAAAATTAGTGAGCTAGAAACATTATTCATAATACAATAGAGACATAGGAAAGTTGGAAACTCTCCAATTGGGTATTTGAAAACAGGGACAACTTAATTGTTTCGAGGTTGAGAGACAAATTATTGATTACATTTTCTCAGTAAAATATTTCTTTAAAATTAAAACTGAATTTGTTGTTGTATTTTGCTCATCTTCTAGTGCATAATGCTTTGTCCATAGAAGGTACCTAAAGCACATTGTTAAAATTAATTCTAAATGATGTATGCTTATTAATTATAACCTATTACACATGTTGTTTATTTGACTTAACAAACAATGAAAATTATGGTTTTATTTTTTACCTTTAGGATTAGATGTAGTCAAAAATTTTGATGCTATTTTTGGTGATTTTTTTAAACAAATTTGTGACTTTTGCATCAATGGTTCTATTTCTAGTATATAAAGAACATCCGATTCCTAGGAAACATTAAAGGAAATTTATTGTGTATCAAAGTTTTGAACTTTTTATAAGGTTTCTTAAGCTTGTTTTTTTAAAATTAACTGAATAATAAAAGATAGTAATAGATAGTAAATGAAATCTTTAGAGAAGTATTTCTTAATCTTTATCCATTTAAAGTGAAGGTAAGAAATTTTGGGGCAGCATAAGAAATTATGCTAAAGTGAGTTTTTCTTCTGTACATGAGTATGTCATATATATCTACATTAGTGTTTTGTATGTTTTACCAAAAAAAATGGGAAAATAAATAATATTTTCCATGGCTGGGTACAAACTTCAGTGTCCTGAGTTATATATGTATTAGATTAGATAATTTTTTAAATATTCAAAATTAGTTTTATGATTACATAAATCAAGTAAGTTCTGCCACTGTATAGAAAAAGCAAGGTACCAGCAAACCTGATGTTGGGAGGGAGAAAGAAGACCAAAGATGAATAACGATGTAAATAAGGACAGCCACAAACTAATCAAAACTGTGGAAATATTTCTGTTATTCATTGGGCAAGAAAATTACAGAATCAGGAATATAGAAAATCCACACATCTTAACATGTGTGATTTAGTTTTAGTATAACAGATGTTCTATCTAGAGATTGACAAACAAATTCAGATATTTCCAAATGAAGCCTACATCTGGAGGAAATGGCTTTATTTCAATGTACCAGTAAATATACATAATCCTATCATGAACAGTTATTTTTTTAATAATATAACATTTATGTGTACAAAAATACCATATCACATGATGAAAAGACAGACTCATTAAAGTTCTTGAGTAGTCTTAACAGAAAGACAGGAAACAAATTTCTATAGAAGGAACATAAAACTTGGTGTTCCTGCTGTATTCCAAATGTGTGTAATTAGCAAAATGCTATATCAAGCTTTGCTATTAAGTGAAATATGATGTGTTCAACCCTAATCACATTGGGACTGGGATTGTGGCTCAGTGGTAGAGTGCTCACCTAGCATGTGTGAGTCCCTGGGTTCAATCCTCAGTACCACATATAAATAAATAAATTAAATAAAGGTATTGTGCCCAACTACAACTAAAAAATAAATATTTTTAAAAAACGCAAATCACATGGAATCATAAGGGTGGAGAAACTAAAATCAGAGGAAAAGTAGAACATTATCAAACTAATATTTCATGTAGCAGGGACAACATGGTCAAGGCCTTAGTGTTAGAAAGATAGAGCCAGAGTTGCCCTGAGTGTATAAGACATGTGACTGGAAAGTTTCCACAAGTTGATTGGTTATTCTAGTGGGAAGCTTCTCATATTGTGTTAGGAGTACTAATTTTATTAAATAAACCTGGAACATAGCCAAGAGTCTTCCAACACTCAAAACCTGGAGTGACAAGACATAGGTTTTAGGAAGGAGGCTTTGATGGAGGGCATAGAAAAGAATGGAGGGGAGATGTGAAGACAAGTTATAAGACTGTCAAAATAACCCAGATCATGAGTATTAAGGGTCTGAAATAGGAAACAAACAGAATGAATGGAAAATAAGAGGTAGATGATGTTGCAGAGATTTAAATAAAAGTACTGTGATATCAAATAAATATTAGAACAGATAAAAATAAGTAAAGATATTAGCTACCACTGTTACAATTTTTTACTTCCATATTCATGACTAATAATATCTGAAATGTTTTTTTCTTTGCATGCATTTTTGGGAATACATGTCAGGGTAATCCAACCTAAGAAAGAGGGTTAAAATGTCTCTCTACTCCCTCTATGTTCTGGAAGAGTTTGTACAGAGATGGTGTTTTCTCCTTGAATATTAGGTAGAATTTAAAAGTGAAGTGATGAATTCAATACTATAACAAATAGAGAACTATTTGGATTATCTTTATCTTCTCAGGTAAGCTTTGAGGGTTTGTATCTTTGAATTTGTCAAAATTATTGACCAGAATTGTTGCTAAAGTTCTCATATTATTCCTTTATTTTTTTGTATCTGTGGTGATATTTTCTCATTTCAGAATTATTAATTTGTGTGTCTTCCTTTTTTTGCTGTTTTGCTTTTATAGGTGTTGGTACTTTTCTATTTACCCGATTTAGGGTTCAGTCAAGGTTCAGGGTTTTTTTAAATTTTAATTTGTCATATATGACAGCAGAATGCAGTACAGTTCATGTTACACATATAGAGCACAATTTTTCATATCTCTGGTTGTATACAAATTATATTCACAGCATTCGTGTCTTCTTACATGTACTTAGGGTAATGATGTCCATCTCATAGGAGGAGAAGGGGGGGGCATTGGAGCAGGAAAGATGGTGGAATGTCTTCCTTTTTTGTGGTTGTTGTTGATTTATTTGACAAGAGGCCTGTCAATTTTATTGATCTAACAAAGGATCAGCTTTTGGTTTCATTTTTTTTCACTCTATTTGTTTTATGTTTTCTATTTCATTGACTTCTACTCTTATCTTTGTTATTTCCTTTCTTTTACTTGCTCTTAGTTTAAATTCTCTCTCATTTTCTTTGGTATGTGTAAGGTGGAAACTTGTAACACTGATTCGAGACTTTTCATTTTTAGGAAAAACATCCAATGCTTTAATTTCCCTTTAGCCACTGCTTTAGTTATACTCTAACAATGTTGGTGTTTGTGTTTTCTAAGGTGAATGATTTCAAAATATTTTATTTTCCTATTTAATAGTCATGAAAATTATTTTGTATTTGTAAAGAAGATATGATTACAGTATGCTAGAAGTGAAAAAATGAAGACCCAGGAAATTTGAATACTCAGATCTGGTTTTGAAAATATAAAGTCTGCTTGTAAACATCTTGCTCTTCACACTATGCCTTTTGGGTTCTTGGGTATTTTACAAGTATTGAGTTGTGGAAGACTTTAATAAACTTGATTATATCTGGCAACACTAGGAATACAAGAAGATAATATAATCTGTTTGAGAGGTATGGGAGTTTTATCCTATAGTAAATTGGAAACATTGATGTGAGAAATAAGATGATGTCTTGCTGAAGTTTCGTGCCTTAAAACACTCTGAAATCTGACCCTAACAACCATTTCTTCCAGAAAAAAGTCATTTGCCACAATGTACTCCTCAGCTATTGTTTATTGAATTGAGCTAAATACTTTTTATTTACTTTCCATTTATACTTTTCTATATTCAGGTAGAGATATAAGATCTAAGAAAACATCTGGAACAAATGAGAGAAGGAGCCTTGAGATAGATCAGTGGTTCTCAGATATATAAAACCTATAAGCAAATTCTGGAGGACTGTGGTGGAATCCAGAAAAACTCTAGCAACTTTGCATTGATCAATCATGTTTTATCAAAGGTATTTATTTGCATTCTCTTAGAGTACCAGAGTGTCAATAAGGGACATACAATGATGTTCTCATAAGTAAAGAGAGAACTAGCAAAACCTAATAGAAATTGTGGAATGTATAGGATATACATGCATCATCCTCCCCATCAAATTTGCATTGAAAGTTTATTCAAAATCACTGTAGAAAATGTGCTGGAACACGAAGTTTGTTCAACATCTAAACAAACTCTCTTCAAGTATGGTTATACACTGTCTTGTTAAGGAATGAGAAAAATAAATAAAATGAAGGCCAAAACGGAAATAACACACAAAACAACATGAAATAACAACAAAAACAATGGAAAGGAAGCAGCTGCTGGCTAACCTAGGAAAGGATTTTGCTTCTGAAACTATGTGCTGTGGGAACTAGAAGGAAATATTAGAAAATAGCTAACATTCACAAAAAAAGCGTTGGTTTCTATAAAGTAGATGAAGAAAGCCATGTAGAGAAACAATGTTCAGATGGAATAGTAACAGAATGAATTAAAATTAAAAAGTATTATAAATAAATTAAAAAATACATTAAAAGAATGAACATCCACTAACACTCCAAAATGCTTAAATCTCTAATATTTCAGTTAAGCATAAAATATATGTGCACAAATTTGAAAATCAAATCAATTCCATGAATCTTACCCCCAACAATATGTACACATGCATATACAGGGTATGTGTTAATTTGGAGTAGTTTCAAAGATCTTTTTCATGGTGTTCTTTCCCATGTTAAGATGAGTATTCCCAATATGCAGTGGATCTGAGTGGAAATCTATTCAACATTTCTAAAATCATTATCCCATGGAACACACACACACAAATTTTTCTTCAGCTATGACCAACATATACCCATTCAAATAAATTTGGGAAATGCTAGGAAAAGCAAAAGCAGCTTATATTACTTCATTACTACTAAGAATCTCTGATATGCAAGGGAAGAATATGTAGTTGTTTTAAGAATGCTTACTCTCTACCAAGAACTGTTTCAATGTTGAACATGTATCCATTTTATAATCCTCCTAACAATCTTATTAGGTAGATACTATTAATTTTCCTATTTTTCTGATACAGAAACTAAGGAATAGTAAGATTAAATAATGTGTTCTAATTCACATAGTTGATATATTAGTGAAAGTAGAATTCAAATGTCCTGGTCTAGAGTCTGTGTTATTAACCACAATGATAAAAACAACAAAGAATATAGGGACCATTAAATTTTTAATTTTGAAATGTATCCATTAATATTCCATAGAAGTTGTGTTTTATAGAGCATAATATGAAAAGTGGCAATGTGGTTTTAAAGGTAAATTTTGAATAATACACAAATATATTCAAAGCTTATACACACACAATTATATAACTGAAAACACAATACAGGAAATATTTGTAAAACTTGATTATTTATTATATGACTAAAAATATCTCAGAATATTATGAAAAAAATAAAATATACACTCTGTATATTTTGATAACAATGAAATGAAAATAATAATTATTAACAATGTTTGTTATGACACAATTGTGGCTGCTGATGCAGGGTCTCAAAACAATGACCATTGAATGAGATAGAAGTTCATTTTCCTCTCAGAGATAATTCCGTGGCATCAGGGACCTGGACTTCTCTTCGCTCTTTCCACACTTCCACCTGTCATTTCCATCCTTGGGTCCCAAGGAGCCCAGCCCTTCTCTCCTTCAGTTCTGCATTCAGACACTGAGAGGACACACAGCCTGGTCCTTTCAGAGAAAGTGCTGTCATCACTGTTTCATTTCACACCATCACTCACCTCCTCCTACAATTGACTGACATGGTAACATCAGGCTTTAAGAGAGGCAAAGTGATCTTTTTTACATTGGTGGTTATGTACTCAGCTGAAAAATACATCACCATATCAAAAGACAATGACGGATAGCTGGACTTCATGAGAAATCAGTACTTTGGGACTACTCTGAAAGAAAAAATTCTCCTAATTCAGATAAAGGATAAAGTCAAAATTATAATTACAGATGATTTAAAAATGGTAGGATGCTGCCAAACCTATACTCAGAAGAAAATTTAATGCTTTAATGATTTTATATTAAACAAGAAGGAATGAAAATAAATGAATTAATCATTCAAGTCCAGAAGCCTGAAATAATTCTTTTAAATGACTATAGGAAAAGCAGGGAAGAATTAATAAAAACACAATTGTAAATTAATAATTTAGAAGTGAAAAACAGTTGAACAATAAATGAATTTGAATGCTAGCTCTTTCAAAGATTATTAAAAGAGATAAACTGCCGAAAATGCAAGTCAATAAAAAAGATGTCAGTCCTTAACTTTATGAAAGAATATAACCACACATACATAAATGAATATTAATAATCATCCATGTGTACCAGCACCTACTACAGTGCCTGTCGGAGCACCTTACACACACTCAAACCTTCATTTTTATTCAGTTCACAAGAACACTTATTTAAAAAGTAATTAATTATTTTAGTAACAAAATAAACTTAAGAAGATTATGGAAACAAATCACCAAGCAGAGAAGGAGGAAGGAAATTGATATTTTTCTATACTTCAGTATTTCTCATAGGTAAATGATTGAACTAATGTCTGTGCTAGTCTGCCTGACTTGGAAGCTCATATTCTTCCTACTGTTCTGCACTTCTTCATTCTTTCTAAAACTTTATTTTTCCAAGAAAACAGTACCAAGTTCCTCACAACGGAGCAGGTCCATTTTATCTATTATATTGGTTTAACTTTTAGGGATTTGTTTATGATTTCTTTTGGAAAAGGACAGATATGCTCCTCAGGTTTCTGGACAAGCCATGTTGTTCTTTATCAACTGATTTGCTTTAACTTTTGGACACTCCTGGGTATTATCATTGACTACTTCCTCTTGACTGGTAGGAAGATAAAAAAGCAGATTCCATTTTATCTACAAAACACTCTATCAAAATATCCCCTAGGTTTTTATATTAACTTTATATCTGATTTTTATTTTCCCTAAACTTTTTTTCTTTTCATTCCATTTTTATGCCTTTATTTTATTCATGACATTCTAAATTTTTTATTTCATATGAAATTATATGTATACTAGGAGTTGTATATATAAAAATAAAGAAAATATAAAGAATGTCTCTACCCAGTAGCTTATTTTTAAATATCTATTGCTTTCATTATATTTTTCTGTATTCCTAACATGGTTCACTAGTTTTATTTGGCACTAACCAGGTTTGAAATTATCCATGTTACCACTATGTATATGGAGATCTATCTGATGGGGAAAGAGAGAGAGAGAGAGAGAAAGACAGAGAGAGAGAGAGAGAGAGAGAGAGAGAGAGAGAGAGAGAGAGAGAGATCCTCTCTGCTCTGTAGGATGATATTTTCATAGAAAGATTCGACAATAACCAAAATTTATGAAATGACAGGCATTCAATTGTAAATTACTAGGCATGCAAAAAGACAAGAGTGCATGCATTTAAAAAACAAGATTAAAAACTAACAAAAAGCGGGGCAGAGATATCATTCAATGGTAGAACACTAGCTGAGTATGCACAAGGCCCTGGATTTGATTCCTAGTGCATGAGCATGAATACACACACACACACACACACACACACACACACACATTTGATAAATATTTCAGAAATTAATAGGCAAAAACTTGTAAGTGAATATGATTAATATATTTAAGTAAGTAAAGGGAAAGATGGAATAAATAAATAAAAATGTTGAGAATGTCATCAACAAGTTAGAATATATAAAAATAAATGAAAACTTTATAACTGAAAATAAAATAACTGAAATTAGGAACTCTGAAGATGGATATATATCCTCAACACAGTTGAAGAGTAGATAATAAACTGTAAAATGAATTAATGAAATCTTGAAAACTGAAGCACGAGAAGAAATGACAATAAGAAAAAGCTTAAGAGAAATGAAAGACATAATGGAACATCTAGCATGTATGTTTTTGGAGCCCATAAGAAGAGCAGCAATAGAACAGGTAGCATTGGTAGGTGAATTATATAGTTAGCCACACGTTTTCAAAAAGTGAGTTAAAATAGCAACCTGAGAAAGCAAACACAGCCAAAATTAAATGTGGCCACACAATGGTAAAACTACTCACATATGAGAATAAAAATAAAATTACAAAACAGTCAAAATAATAGAAACAGTTTCTTTAAAAAGCATCAAGATTGACAGTACGTTCCTAGAGAAAAAATTAAAACCAAAAGACAATGCAATGATATCCTAATTGCTCTTAAGAATACTATTCCCAGAGAAAACATTCTCCAAAAATTAAGAAGAAATACAACTTTTCAGGTAAATAGGTACTTAAGTAATTAATTGCTATCAGAGTTAAAATACTAAAAAAATATTAAAGAGAAATCTCCAGACAGATGGAAAAAAATCTGGGAGGAAAAAATATGAGGAAAGGAATGAATAAGGATTAAGTAAACAAAGTGAATATTAAATAAGGATTAAGTAAACAAAGTGAATATTAAAGTTAAGTAACAATCATAGTAATAATTTAGAGGTTTATAATGTATACAGAATTAAAATGAATCTTAATAAAAGAGTGGAGTGCGTAAATTGAGTCCAGCTATAGTCAAGAATATATATTTTACTATGGTGATCAAAAAAAGACAAAGGAGTTAGATGCAGTAGTGCATGCCTATAATCCCAGCAGCTCAAGAGGCTGAGGCTGGAGGATCGAGTTCAAAGTTATCTCAGCTATCAGTGAGGCCCTAAGCAACTCATGGAGACCATGTCTCTAAATAAAACATAAAAAGGGCTGGGGATTTGGCTCAAGAGTTCAATGTGCCTGGTTTCAATCCCCACTATCAAAAAAAGGCAAAGGGAAAAGAATGTATGACTGAGGGAAAATAAAATGATAAAAAGATAAGTAATCTAAAAGAAGATGAAATGATATAAAAATATAAAACAGGTGCTTAACATGGAAAACAATAGCATAAACATACCTACAACTCCCAATCAGCAATTAAAGTGAATATAAATGGGTTAAATATTCTGACTAGAAGATAAAAAAAACTATCTATGCTATTACTTAAAAATACACCTTATGTATAAGAACTCAAAAAAAGAGCGACCATAAAGAGATGAGAGGGAAAAACACAAAAACATTATTTGAAAGGAAGCTGGATAATCATTTTTCAGATTTCCAGAGAAAAAGAAATATTTCACACAGATAAAATGCCCAACCAACAACAGCATGTACAATTACAGCTTTTATACACTCAATAACATAACATATGTTACTAAAGATAGATGGCTGATAGATTGATTGATGAGAAAAAGTTGACAGAAGAAAAAGAGAAATAATTCCAAAGGGGTAGGAGAGATTTTTAACTCACTGCTTTCACACCTAATAGAACAAACAAGCAAAAAATTATAAGAGTATATTGAAATTTGAACAATACAACAAAGGACTTACTGGCATAAATTCTTATAATAAAATACATATTACTTTTAAGTACACACTAAATAGATTTCAACTAATCAATAATACATAGAGAATAGGCTCTGGCCACTATTGAATTAACCGAAAACAATGAAAGAAAAGATAACTAGAATATCTCTGACTTTTGAAATTTAATCAACTTACTTTTCAATAATGCAAGAAGAAAAGAAATTCAAAAAGGAAGCTAGACCTTATATGCTAAAACAATGCAGCATATCAGAATTTTTGGAATGCAGAAACATACTTATGGCCTTAAATTCTTATATTAGAGAATTCAAACTGTCTTGTAACCAACATCTAAATTTCCATCTCAAGAAACTTGCAAGATGAATGGAACATTAAACACAAAACAGTCGATTGAATAAAATAATAAAATTGAAAGTAGAAACCAATAAAAATGCAAAGAAATTCAACAAAGCACAAAGTTATTTTGTTGTTGTTGTTTTGAATAACAGAATTACTAACCACTTACAGGGCTGATCACATCAACAGAAAACTCACCAATATCAATAACAAATATAAGGAAATCACTATAGGTTCTACTGATGTTAAGAATATAAAGAAAAATATTTTGAAATACTTGACTTTGTACAAATATTTGACATTATGCAACTAAGTTTGATAGTTAAGGTGATATGACAAATTCCTTGGGAAAATAAAACAAAATTTACCAAAGTTTTCAGAAGAACATGTAGATATTTGAATGACACTATATCTATATTAAAAATTGATTCAAAAATCTCCACAAAGAAACATCCTCTCAAGTTGAATTCACCAGGCAATTCTTTAAAATATTTAGAAATAAATGACAGCAATCCTATATAATTCCTCTATGGAACAAAAAAGAAAAACATTTTTTATGAGGTTCTCAGAAGCTTGCTACTAAAATCTGGGCAATAATATTGCAAAAAAAAAATCAAAATTTCAAATCAACCTCTTTCATAAAAATAAGTGACAAAAAGTCCAGAATAAAATATCAGCAAACCAAATGGAGCAGTATATTAAAATGAGTCTATTTCATTCTATGCATTGCAATGGGTTTTTTTAGAGTTCAAAAATAAAATGTCATTAATAGTAAAAAGAGAAAATACATAGAATCATATCAATAAATTTAAAAAATAAAAACTATTCATTAAAAATATTTTAGCAAGCTAGGTACAGATGAGATCTTCTGGTGGAAATTGAAATTTTAAAATGAGAACAGAATTGCAAAGATTTTAATAGAGAAGTCTTGGAGAAGTAAAAAGCATAATGACTTTTATTACTAGTTGTCATATCTTATTGTCAAGCTGTGGTGATTACCACTGCATAGTATTGTTGAAACAATAGGCAAATGGACCAAAGGAACAGATGAGAATCCAAAAACTGCCCCACATTCATGTGACCATAAGACAAATGTGACATCACTGGGCCTTGGGGAATAAATATTACTAGTCCATTGAATATCCATATGGACTAGTGCTCATTTTTGACAGTGGCATCATGCTATACAGAAAATAAGATTTGGAAGACATGTACATCAAGATTTTAAAATTAAAACAGTAAAGATTAAGAAGGAAATCAAATTATTTTGTATGAAGAGATTAAAAGTCAGGATATAGCATTAATTTGACATAAGGGGAAAATGATAATTTGATAATATTACTAAATAAAAAGTTTTAAGGATGCCTAATGATTCAAACCCCATAAATAAAATCAAAACCAAGACATAATGGTAAAACTCCAGAAGAAAAATTGTCAAAGGACTTGACAATTCAAAAAAGAAAATGTGCAAACAACCAATAGATAAAAGGCACTTTCAATTTCACTGGTCATCAAGTTAATTCAAATTCCAACCTAATTGAAATATCTACTCACCAATTAGAATGGACATAATGAAAAACAGAAGAGGATTCTAGAAGTGATGAGGATGTAGAGCAACTGGACTTGTGAGTGCTTGTAAGAGTATGAACTGGTACAAGCAGTTGGGCGATGGCTGGGTGGTATCTGCCATAGCTGCACCTGTGCCTTGCTGGCAATTGAACTCCTCAGTATATACTCAACAGAAGTTAGTACCTATATTCACCAAATGTATATATATATATTTTTTTTCTTTTAGTTACCACAGCATCAGTATACATTGTAGTGAAAAGCTGGGAGGAAAACAAATATTCATCAACAGTAGAATGACAATTTCAGTAACTTATTGATATAATTTGGTACTATAAATATTTGAAAATAAGCTATTATTGTCTGCACTAAGAGGGATAATCCCCAAAGAAGCCAGGCAAAAATCATAAATGCTGCACTATTATATTACATAAAGTTCAAAAAAAGAAAAATATATCTATGCTTCTAGAAGTTAGGATAGTAGCTTTGAGGTTTTAATTCCTTGGGGAGGTCGTGAAGAGTGCTTCTGGGGTACCAATAATGTTCCAGTCCTCAGTCTGGGAGCTAGGCACATAGGAACAAAGACTGTAAAAAAGTTTCAAGAGGGATTTATGACTTTGTGCTTTCATTTTATGTTATATACATCAATAAAAAGCTTACTTAAATTGCAAAAAAATTAAAAAGAATTCCTTAGAAAATTATTCCACCAAAGACTTGATAGCCTGCTGTATTCCATAAATGTTAAATAATTAACTGCTTTATTCTTACAGAATTTCCTTTGTGCATTATGTGAATTTAAAGTGATGTTATATAATTACTAAGTAGTGGTCATTACAGTACTTCATACTTCTTCCCTGCTGTTTGAATATGTACTTTAATAAATTTTAATCATTTTCCATATAAAGGCTTTTATTACATTATATAGTTTCATATTTTCAGTTTTGTTCAGTATCTCATTTTTTATTACAGGTTAATTTTAAAATAGATTTTACATCGAGCAGGGCACTACTCCATCACTCTTATTTTCATAGGATTTGATATAGTCTCATGGGTTTATTTTAATGTGCAATTTTATCCATGCTATTTAAGTGACCCTTTACCCTCAGTTATCTTCCATAAAGAAAATGATACACATCCGAACTTTGCAGGCAGACTTTGTCCCAACCATATTAGTATCATAGAAAGAAGACACTTGATATGGAGAATGGACTGGATTGAGAACGACTAAGTATGGAAACAAATTTTAACATTAAAGACAACATGTGCCTGGAATATGAGGTCAGCAGGAATGACAGGAATAAAGACATGGTGAAATGAACTGAGAGGTGGTCATGAAGCATCTCTGATGGGTGAGCTAAATGCAGGGGCATGAAGGAGGGAGTTCTCAACATAATTCTGCCTTGGAATTCTTGGTAATGGTGATGTAGAATCCTCTGGATTTAAAATGGAAGAGAAGAAGACATTTTTTGGGCTATCAGATAATGGCTGTAACTTTCCCTCTAAACTGCTCCTAAGATGACAAAATGGGAATATGACCTAGAATTCAGAAGAGATGAGGCTACAGTTAAAAACTCTAGTTGTCAGCATGTAAGGATAAGAAAAATCACTGGAATTACTTTTTTTTTCAGTAAAAGAAGAAAAGAAAAAATCCTTTAAATTTTTTGAAGAATTGGGTATTGCCAGGCCTGGCTGCTACCTGCAGGATGGAGATGAATCCTCCAGGGCTGTGACTGACTGCAGGGTCCAGCTTCCTGGTCTTGTCCCCTCAGGTGCACTTGCTGGCAAATTGCTTGGCTTGATTCCAGGCTTCCCTTGGGTCCTGATTTTTTTTTTAATATTTATTTTTTTAGTTGTAGTTGGCCAATACCTTTATTTTATTTATTTATTTTTATGTGGTGCTGAGGATGGAAACCAGGGCCTCGCACATGCTAAGCGAGTGCCCTAGCTCTGAGCCCCAGCCCCAGTCCCGGGTCCTGACTTTTTACTATTTTTCTACTTTATATTCCACACTCTGAATGACTTCCTTCCACCCCTGTGACAAGGCTTATCATCCAAACACCTGCCTAGAAACTGCACTCAGAGCCCCTCCTTAAGCATGGAAGCAAACCCTAAGGCACGAAGGAACTGGGCAGAAAACAGCAGAGAAGAACCATATCGATTACATGGCCACTATTTTTCAAATTGTACTAGCACTTTTATATTACCTACCAATTATGCTTAAAATTAATTTTAGACATACCAATTCTTATTGCTTTCCTGATATCCTTCGGGGCACACATCTATTATCAGTATAATTAGCGTGTTTTCAGATAACTGGGCTCTGGGAGAAAGTTCAGGTAGCTGACGTTCCTCTCTACCATGCCTTGACCTTATGGTAGTGAGGATGTTCATCAGGAGAGTGCCAGCAGTACTCTTCACAAAATTCTCTACTGGCTTTGTTTCTTTTGTCCCTTTCCCCTGTTTCCATATTTTCTCTGTTCCTTCCCAAAGTTTCAGAATTTCCACATGTGTGTGTATCTTAAAATACAATGCAATCCCAAATCCCTTTCACTTGTTTTAAGTTTCATTTACCTGCCTTTTCTTCTTTGAATATCGACTTCCATCCTATCAAGTTGTACCTAGAAAATATTTCTTGATTAACAGATCAAAGTATTTTTTCTATTAAATAGACACTCTATACAGAGTTTTGAACATCAACTTTCTGGCTTTCTCTTTACTTTTTACATTTGTAAAGTAGCCTAACTTATAGCCCCATGGAATTTCACATAGAACTGTGAGAAACTTCATTATCTAATTGCTGCATGATTTGCCTCCCATAAGTAAGAATCAATTTTAAAAACTATATCACAAATTCATTCTCAGTGTATTTGGGAGAGGTTAAAAATATATTTTTTTTATTCTAAAAGTGTTCACAAAGGGTAAATGTTCAAAAGATCAATCCCATAGGAGGAAAATGTCTGACATCTGGTTAGTGGGAGTGGGATGGAAATAAGAAAAACCTAGAGATGGTATGATTTCTGAATCTTTATTCAAACCTAGCTCCTAATACAATGCCATCTTTTCCTTGCTCTGAATTTCTGTCTCTCCTTCTCCTTTCTTCTTCTTTCTCTCTACTTCATTTTTTAAAAAGTGTTTATTTGCTTTTTAGTTATATATAACAGTAGACTGTATTTTGACATATCATACAGAAGTGGAGTGTCACTTCCCATTCTTATGGTTGTAGATGATGTGGCATTACACTGGTCATGTAGTCATACATGAACATAGGTACGTTATGTCCAATTCATTCTACTGTCTCTCTCTATGTCTACTCAAATCTTTTAATTAGAGCCCTAGACCAGCTTCAGCAGTAAGGACTATGACTACGTTTTGCAGACATTTTGAAGTTTTTTGCTTTGCTGCCACTGGTGACCTCCTGAAAAAGAGTGGACTCACACTCCAACTCTCAGAGAAAAGCGAGGGTGCTTGTAGTAAAATGAGGTGGAGGGCAAGCAGATCTGTCATGGATCTAGGATGGATTGCTGGGCTCAGATGACCTGAGTTCTACTCATAACCATCTACAATGTCAGGTATTAGCCCTTTGCCTCTTTGGTGATGAAGGAATGTGGAGAAGAAAATCTCCAGCAAAGACTTCAGCCTTCCACAGTTATGAAGCCTGGGACATTGCCCTGGTACTGCCACCTCCATCACCACAAACTTCAAAACCTCCACGCTGCACCTACTGACATTAAGATGGAACACACAGAGGCTCTGGCCTGCCTGGCATACACCTGGAGTGGCCAGCAAACCCACCAAACCAAAGATTCTGATACTTCATGGATAGTCTATGATCCCTGATATGGTATAAATATGGAGTGTTTCCCCAAAAGCTCATGCAAGAAAGCCCAGAAGTGAATGATTAGATTAGGAGAGCCTTAACATAATCACTGTATGATCACTAGGTGATACTGGAGGAGGTCAGCCAGGGGTCATTCCTTTGGGGTTTCTGTTTTCTGGCTATCATATCCTGGCTGCCTTCCTCTGCCACACCTTTTCTTTTGCCTCACCTCGGGCCCAGAGCAGTGGGGTCAGCTGACTGCAAACTGAAAGCCAAAATAAACTTTTCCTCCTCTAAGTTGATCTTGTCAGGTGGTTTGTTCACAGCAATGAAAGGCTGCCTAAACTACTAAAAGACAGGAAACAGAAATGACCAGCAAGTACATGGCTGACCTTTCCTTCATTTTGACTATTCTTAATCACCATAGTTTCATTGATCCTCTCTGAAGACTTCCTGAAACTATCAAGCCATCCATGGTGCAAATCAGTGGAAAGCTCAGGAACATAATCCTCAGCTGTTTTTCCATGACTTTTAGTTCTCTGAGATTGTATTCCAAGAAGATAGGGCACTGAATTCACCTATATATTTGTTTTCTAGGGAGGCTCATGCAAGACAAGGCACAAGACCAGCAAATAAGAGATTGAAGACTGGCTGCTCTAAATGGCTGCAACTAAAACCTAAGGGCATGGAACACTGAAAGAAGTATGGAAACTACTAAAATATCTAATATTTTAAAATGTGTGCACTCCTATTAATAGACAGAGTAGACTGATAAAAATATATCTAATAAGATGGGCAAACATAATTATACAAAACAACTTACTAGAAAGCCTTAATAATTCTTACTTATTCTTAAGTTATTTGCAACTAATAAAACATCTTCAAAATACAAACCACAAGTTGACTGAAACAGCAACACCCAAGAGACCAGTCCCCAATCATAGTGATAGACTTTCATTAACCTTTTTTCAATGTTTTTATATATGAATCAGAGAAAGATTTGGAAACAAGCATAATTTCTACTAGAAATATGTTAAATATGTATAATGTATTTCTGGTAGCAATTTTTAAATACTTAGAAAGAAACCAAAACATCTTTTAATAGATGACTGAAAAAAAGGTTGTTGTACAGCTACTCTGAGGAACATTATGTAGCCATGAAAATGAACACATTACAGTTATGTGTAACACGATGAATATAAGAAACACTGGCTTGACTGACAAATACACTTTCAGATTACAGACTATGATGCAATATTATGAAGTTCAAAATCCAGAAACAGATACATTTGTTTTCATTTTTATTAATTTTTTTGGAGTACTGGAGATTAGACTCAGGGACAGTCTAACACTGAGGTATATCCATAGCTCTTCCTTTCCTTATTTTCAATTTTGAGAGTAGGGTCTCATTAAGTTGCTGAGGCTATTTGGATTTGTGATCCTCCTGCCTCAGCCTCCTGAATCACTTGGCATGTGCTATCACACCTGGATGAGATAGATACATTTATGAGAAAAACTATTTTAAAGAACAAATAAATCCAACATTCAGAATACTGGTTGCCTTTTGGGAACAGCGGGAGGATGAGATTTTTGGAAGGGCATCGACACAGCCTCAGTGGTATTGGTTATTTTCTACTTTTTTGGCTGGTTTCTTTTCATGCTTCATTATTCTTATGAAAATTACATGTATTATTTTATTCATCAAAATTATATAACAAAACAATATGTGAAATTTTAGAACCAGTTTTAAAGAACATATCCACTAAGTGGAGAAGGAAAGCATCATGGGTTCCTGATAAAATGGTTTAGGAAAAGTAACTTTAAACAATTTCATTACATTTTATTTACTATAGACCTCTATATTTGGTCTAGAGATCATACTTAACCATTCCATCTTTAGATTCTCAGTCTAAACAATAATAATTTTGAAAATGACAAATTTTGATTCAACTTAATTGTCTGTTTTTCCATTTTTCTTCTCTCTCTCTCTCTCTATATATATATATAGATATAAATCTATCTATCTCTCTATATATAGCATGTTTTGTTTAATTTTGTTTAGTGTTTTTGATGGTATTATGAAAGTAATAGTGAATATGTGGTAAAATTTTCTCAGTGAAGAGGAATGATATACATATATATAAATATATATAATGATATATATATAATGATATATATAATGATATATATATAATGATATATATATCCTACATATATAGGTATGTATTTACATATATATATATATATATATATATATATATGTCCTACACATATTTTTATCCCACATACATATACATATATGTATACTTGTATATCCCACTCCATCATACAAACTACTATTATAGTCAGTACACAGAGCTACAGTATGAATGGAAATCTTAGGGAGCATGAATATGATATGTTGCTCTGTTCACTTTAATCCTACATGCAGCTAAATAAAGGTCCATATATAACCTATATCTCAAATATACACTTGAATTAAACAATAACATCATTATTGCTAGCTGGTTCTAAAGAGACATTGAATGTACCCACTTATTAATTGTGGGACCTCCACAGGTTTACTTATTATCTCTCTGCCACATTTTTTTTTGCATTTTAAAAAGTGTTAATATGACTCCAGTCTCGAGATATTTAGTGTAGATTAAACAAAATATATAAAGTCCACAGCATAATGTTCTTTTCATACATTGTAAGTACTTACTAATTGTAAACTGTAGCCATTATTATTATTACGTGATTGGGGTAGTGCTGAGATCTGTGACCTTCTATTTCAGATGGAAAAGGGTTGCTTTGTTAGTTTATTCTTATCTAACATTTAGGCTAAGCAGGATCCACAAGAAGATAGTGTTAATATGTATGCACAGCATAATGATGAGAGTACTGGTTTCAACTAGAAGAAACAGAAGACAGAAATAAAGGTGGCTTAAACAATAAAGGAAATGTACTATGTCACATGCCAAGAATTCTTCTATAGAGTCAAGATTGTAAGAAATTGGTTAATTCATAAGCTCATGAAATTTCACCAAAATCCCAGGTTTTTCCCATCTTCTTTTTCTGCTCTCCTCAGTGTGTCAGTTACTTTCCCAGCCTTGGAAGATGGCTATGGTACCTTCAGGTAGCTTCACAGAGGTTGCTCAAAAGTTGGATGAAAAGGCAGCTCTTCCTTTGGTCTGCAGAGTATGGACAAATGCTCCAAGAAGATGTTGTCTCACATCTTGGTGAACACAATTGCATCATACATCCTCTGCACAAGAAGAGGAGGTGGAAATGCTTCTTGTGTGTAAGTTACAGAAGGGATCTTCTCATTGGGAAGCAGGTGTTGGGAGCAGCATTGAAAGGGATAATCAGTCAGCAACTTTTTACTGTGAAACATGTACAGAGAACCATTCAAGGAATATTTGGATAAACTACAAATAATGAAGATGGCAATATGTGAGTAAATAAATAAATAAATGATGACATTTTATGAAAAAAAAAAGAGAAAGTAGTAGAGGGAACATAGAATTCAGTAAAATAAGAAAAATGCACAGAATTATAAAACAGTATTATCACATTACTTATGTATAAACAAATATCATTATTCTCTATATCTCTCCCCTTTATCTTTAATTACATTTCCCTCAAGGGGAACAGCACTTATTTTATTTTCAGTATTAGCATACCACATGGATGAAGAAGTACTTTTTTTCTCAGTTGTTTCTGGACATTAACATCCTAAAAATAAACAGGGGAATCCTAGAAAAGTTAAATGATGTACATTACACAATTTGCAATTCAAGAGGAAAATTATAATGATAAACTAAGCACTTAGCATGCATATATAATATTGTACTTAGAGTCCTGGGCTTACTGATAAATGATAAGCACAAAAACACTTACACAAACAAGGAGGTAAATCACAGTTTACTTCAAAGCCATCACAGAAGCTATAAAATTCCTTCCTGTGCATTTTTGAATTTGAAAATATTGATGATTTATATATACTATGTATTGAATCAAAATGGTCATCAAGAGAGTGACCAGTAAATATTTAATGGATCTGTGAACATTAGGCCTATTATTTTTAACTTGCTTCCATTATAGGTAAAAGGAATATTGAGAAAAAAAAATTCACAGTGGTGTTTTCTGCTGAAGACACAATCTTTTTAAAGGCTCTGAACTCATAAAAGTTTTAAAGCTAATAGCAACCTTATAAATTATTTCATCCTAATTTTACTAATGAGATCCAGGTAAAGAGAGAGTAAGTTGCTTTCCCCATTTCATGCAGCTGTCTGGATGCTGGCTAGGACTGACTGACCTTTTGTGGCCTACCTTGGAAACTGTTTCATAAGATCTTTTTAGTTTCTCCTCTAAAGTCTTTGACTTTTTTTTATATCCTCTCTCACTTTTGAAATATACAAAACCCCCAAGCCCACATTTGAAAGCAGGCAAATAACATATTTTACATGCATTTCAAACATAATCATGGAGCTCTGGATTCTATTTTAATTCAACTGTGATTTTATTTGCTGAAGTTTGGACTCTAATACCTGGGAAGATTACTTCCCTGGTAATTGGAAAATCTAAACACCAGCTCTGTTCCCCACGAGTACTCTATTCTTAATGTTACCTAAAAGAATATTTAATAGCATAGAAAAATAACCACAGCAATTATATTCCAGAACAGAAAATCAAAGTGGTTCAAATCCCTTCCCCAAAGCTGTGTATGTTTTTGCAAGGGAATCAGTCTGAATAAGGGCTTTTATCTCTAGTCCTTGGCCCTGCACTAAAATCTACCATTTTTCTCATCTTTCCTCCAAATTAACATACTGTAAGGGGACATGGCCCATCTTCGGAATGCACCTCTGGGTCTGTGCTGCTTACACCGTTAACTGCTTGATGGAAGAACATCCTGCAGGCAGTTTCACCTGGTCTCATTACTGTTCATGCCCATTCCCTATGTTGGGAAAATCAACTGGCTATTTTCCTTTCAGAGTTTCATTTCTTCGACAAATGTTTCTTAAGCATCTGGTGTATTCCTGGCATCCTAATAAGCTCTGGGAATATTTTGGTGAGCAAGAAAGAGACAATTTCTTTCCTTACGGAGCATTTATTGCAGCAGGGAAGACAGGCAATTAGATAACTAAACTCACCGTGCTGCTTGCTCTGATGCAGAAATTATGGAGGAAGAGTACAGAACAGGGACACCTAGTATCACTTCCAAAGGAGTTACTTTTAAACTAGTCACTGAAGGCTGAGCAGGACGCTCACAGGTAAAGCAAGCCAACTTCATTTTTATAGTTTTGTTTAGGAATAATTCCTTATTCATCAACAAATTGGTCATAAAATACTATTTTAAAACCTGAAAGATTTCCATTTGGAAACTGTAAATCTTTTGTTCCCAGATTTATTTTCCTTATCTCTAGATAAGGAAAATGTCTACATTTCCTGGAACTGAGACTTTTGTACCTGAATTTGATTTCTGCTGTTGCTGTGATTTCCCAAAGAAAGATCACTGTCTTAGAATCGGCTATGGTGATATTATCTATGAGGTTATAGGGATCTACCCTAGTCCCTCAAAACCTCAGGATGAGTGGGGAGAGTACTCAAATTTGAATGCTTAACAGGTTCCTTCTATTGGCACTTAAATAGGCTGCCATCATTGAGTAGGTATCCAGAATAAAAATAAAACTCTCTTTCCTAATATTTTCCTAATTACCTTAAAAGGGAGGTGATATGTGTCTTTTCAAGGGAAAACTATCCCTACCTGTCCAAGTGCCAAAGATTTACCTTGATTATTTCCCCCATTACATTACCTAAGGCACTATGTTGGTATATAAGTGTTTCTTGGGACTAAAATGACACATGCCTAGGGCAAGCACCAGTTATTGCAACCCTCTTACTTGGGAGAAGTAGGAATTAGAAAGGTCAGTGTTCAAACTTCCTGCTTTGCCTATCTGGAGTTATATATTTTTATCTAGGAAAAGCTAATCACAGTAACTGTAAGTGACTAGCCTCTGGCCAACTCAGCAAAATTGGGACAAAGTTTATCAAAGTACTTTAGAGTTTTGACCCCACATCCAATGTTTTACCAACTAAATAATTTTTGTGCCAAGACATATTGCATAAAATCATTGCATTAGATAGGGTATCCTAACTAATGACTATTTTTCTATGTTATTAAATTTTGGGGGGTAACATTAATAGTGGAGTACTCTTGAAGGAAAAAACCTCATGTTTAGATTTCCCAGTTACCAGAGAGTTAATCATCTCAAGTATTAGAGTCCAATCTTGAGCAAATAAAAGACTACCTACTGTACAAAGATACCCAGTGATAAATCTATGCCTCTGTTTTCTTTTTCATATTAATAGTCCAAGATGGATATTCCAAGTTTGGGGGAGTCTTTGCTTCCTATTGTTTTTTTTTTCTTTTTTTGTTTGTTTATTTGGTTTTGTTTTTAATGTATTTTTAGTTGTAGATGAACACAATAGCTTTATTTTATTTCTTTATTTTTACATGGTATTGAGGATCGAACCCAGTGCCTCACACATGCTGAGCAAATGCTCTACCACTGAGCTACAACTCCAGCCTTCCCTATTGTTTTTAAGTTACAAGGTTCCAGTAAGTTACTTAGATGAGTTTCATGTGCTCCTTCTTTCTATAGGAACTTCCACTTATCTGAATGGAAAGTCAGGTTGCCATAGGATTCAGTTAATGGGGAGGAAGGAGAACATGGAGAAAGACCAATGAATGCACACATCACTTCCCTTAATATTTCAGAAGTGAAAACATAGCCTTATGGTCACACAGATGTAACACAGCAGTTCAGAAATCACTTCCTGAAAGGAGGGTTATATACCCAGCACCAGTTGTATTACTATGGAAAAAGGGAAGGATGGATAAATTGGTGTAGGATCAGCAGTCTACATAACTGTACTTTATAAATGCAAATTGAATAGTAATGCTTTTGTCATGGGAATGATTATTGACTTTGAAAAAAATTCATATTTTTTCATGAGCATAGTAATTTTTTTGGTTTAATAAGAAATGAGACATATTCCCCTTTGGTAAACAAGCTTGTGTAATTTATTTATTGCTGCTTAATAAATCATTCCAAATCTTAGAGGCCTAATGTAAGAGTTAGCAAAACTTTTACTGTAAAGAGGAAAACAGTACCTATTTTAGTCTTCTCAAACAGGGTCTCTGTTGTAACTATTCAACTCTGCCACTGCAGTTGAAAGTTGCCTTAGACAATAAATTAAATAATGAATGTGGCTGTGTTCCAATAAAATTTTATTTCCATAAACATCCCATAGTCTGGATTTGGCCCTTGGACACTGCTGACCCCTGGTTTAAAACAATTATTGCATTTTTTTTTCTCATGGGAATGTGGGTGATAAATTGGTTATCCAGTCAGCCCACAGGTCATCTAAGGCTGAATGGTCCAGAATGACTTCAGACATGCATCTGGTGTTTGGTACAGGGTGCCACAACCAACCTGACTCATCTCCATCCAACATTCTCTCTCTGTAACTAGCTCATGCTTCTTTACACAGTGACCCCAGGGCAACAAAGACAGCAAGTTCTACTGTGCTTGTGTTTGTCAAACCAGTGTTTTCATCAGGTTTGCTAATGTCATACTGGGCAATGCAAGTTGATTGGCAAATTTCAGACTGAAGGGGAAGTGAAATAAACTTTAGTTCTTGATGAAAGGAACAGCAAAGTCATGTTGCAAAGGTGTTTGCATACAAGGAAAGGAAGAGTTGTTTTTATCTTTGCAACAATCTATCATAAAGTTTTTGAAGTAAAAAAAAAATGATTTAGAATTCAATTTAACTTCAATAATTTCTTTCAATACCCCAAAATTATTTAAATAGACTTTATAATATTTTTGACAATAAAATGATCTTCGCCTTTTATAAATGGTAGTGGAAAAAGTGTATGTACAACTTATTTTTAAATATTGTAAAAAAAATATATTCCGAGACCAGAAATGAAGAAGGATCTTAAGAACAAATAATCCATATTGAAGACTACCTAGATGAAAGAGTTTTTAACTAGGCAACTAAGCAGGGTGGTTTATAGACTGTTTAATCTTTGCTTAAATTCCTTATTTCCTGCAGTGCCTACCTTCAAAGTTTCAAGTTATACATACCGCCTGTCATCATGATAGACACAGTGGCCTCTGGCTTAGAATATTCTATTAGAGCTTTCTGAACAGCAGGGCATATAGCCAGCATCAGACCTCATATTAACTTATCAAGAAGTTTTGAAGAACTGAAGCCATGGACTTAATCTAATTTGGGGAGTGGGTTAAAACCCTCCAAGAGGTGCCTTTAAGCTTCTATATATATATGTGAGTCACTGTAGGAAACTGAAAAGTTTTTCTAACCCAATAATACAGAAGAAATTCACTATGTAAATATTAGTAAGTGTTTATCTTCTTTTAAAAATGCTAATAATATTTAGGAGAAACCATTTCATTTGTAAAGTTAGTAAAATAATTTTACAAATCCTACTCTCCTAGAATTTCAATGAACTAATTGAAATGCTTTCTAGTGTGTTCAAAATGCAAAATTGTTTGATGTTCTGTATAATAGGCTAAATTAAATTACTAGAGTGCTACCATTATTGATATTTACTATGTAGCAGGAATCGTGAAATATGTCATCGATTGAAAGGTCTGTAGAATCTTATACTGATCTATTGTATCTATTTTTCTTTTCAGATGAAAATAACTAAAGCTCATAAAGGCTAGACAATTTGCCCAGGGTCTATCGGTGGGCTGGTGAGCTAGCACATGAGGAATATAGCCCTGATTTGTCTGATTTAGGTTTTGCCAATTGTGATGGTATAAATAATGTCATCTTTTCTGATTTCAATCTATCAGTGTGACATAACTGAATGTGGTTTTGGAAATAGATGCAGTAGTCAGCTACTGTGATTCAGTGGGAGGAGCTCTGACATGCCCTTGCCAACAAAACAGGAGGAGGAGAGCCAGGAGTGGAACTCCTAGCTGTCTACAAGTCCACCCCCTAACCATCATTCAACAATGCCCTCCTGATATACTGAGCTATTCACTTGACAAATCACAAAAATCACGAATGCCAGTAACATCTTTTTTTTTTTTTTTTTTTTTTTTGGTACCGGAGAATGAACTCAGAGGCACTCGACCACTGAGCCACATCCCAGCCCTATTTTGTATTTTATTTAGAGACAGGGTCTCACTGAGTTGCTTAGCGCCTCCCATTGCTAAGGCTGTCTTTGAACTTGCAATCCTCCCCAGCTGCTGGGATTTCAGGTGTGTGCCACCATGCCCGGCTGTAACATTTTTACTTCTAAAAACATAAGTGCTTCTGCATTCTGTATCAAAAATTAATACAGGAAATATTATCTCAAAATTGTGCAAATTTTCATGCTAAGGATCCAAAAAGCCTTTTATGCTTATTTCAACACGTCTCCATCATTTTTCCTTTTCTTTCTACCTTGAGATGCTGCATAGTTCCCTAGTCATGCTTCTTGTTTGTGTTTCATTGCCACATTCGTCTTAAAACCCTTATGCTAGGCCCTTGACAAATTTCTTTGTGATTTCAGACTGTTTGCTTTTTGCTCTTATTTATTTATTTTTCTTACCTTTCAGAACACTTTTCACACTTTCAACGTGGTTTTTCCGCATTCTGGCTTGAGCAATGTGTACATAGAAATTCTGTTACAAAAATGAGAGAGGTTCACATTTTAAGAATTATTTACCCTCTCTGTGCCAACCATCCTCATCTGGAAATGGTAATAATATAGTACTTACCTTGTATTGTATGAGTGGTTGATCAATTCAAAACATAAAAACTTGGTACACTATAGAAGAAACAAATACAAAGTGCTTGACAGGATGATGCCTCGGGAATGAAGGAAATTCAAAATTATTTGATGCTGATGAAAAATATCATTTGATGATTGGTGGAAGCACATTCCAACCATTTGAAAACAATAGAACTTTTGAAAGTAACTGCATTTTTTCACAAGAAGAAATAAAATTGCACCTGTATCCTTTATACAACATATCTTACAAATGATTTTTATCATTTGTTAAAATGATTAAGTTACTCACGTCGTTTACTATTATTATGGTTTGCAAAAAAATGACGAATGAGAGATTACTTTTCCAAAATAATCTTATATATGTAAAGCCTGAAAATAAAGTATTTTGTGTGAATCTAATTGGTTAAGGGAGACATGATAGCATACCTGTGATGATAGATCAAGGCAAGTTTGCACAATGCCAGAGCAAAAGAAGAGTTTTAAAATGCATCAGAATTTTCAAAATTTCTTCAAATGGCTGAACTGAAGTGAGTGGATGCCCAGCAAAAATTTTCTCATATGCTTCTGGAAAAAATTAAATTAGAATTTAAATTGATGCTACTTTTTATAAACTGAATCCTATTGCATGTTTTCTTCCCAAATAAAGATACAATATATGCTATGAAATAACTAATTTTTAATGGGTAATTCTCCATGTCAAGAAGTTAAAAAAAAAACTTACCTTTTGTTTGATGTGTCATTTTTACAGCTCCATGGCAAAATGAGTGGCACCTTGATTTTCTGTTGAAATTATTACTTTTATTATCTAGCATGTCCTATGTTTGTAAAGAGTCATACAGAACAGTGAGTAAGGAAATTTTAAATTTTGCCTCATGAATTTTCAAGTACATCCAGACAAATGAAAATAAACAGGGAGGAAACAGAGCTAATTTAGAAGATTGAAGTTCAAATGAAATTAAACCAGCAATAGGAACAATATGCAACTTTGAATCAGGAAATGAAGGAAAGAGTGAATTTAATTTTAAATAGTGGCTAATTCTAATTAAACCTCGGGTACAGATTGTAAATCATGTATCAAACTACTAATTAGAACATATAACAAAGTTTGTGCTTTGTGTGTTTTCAGTGACTTTCCCTTCATCGACTCCCCCTCTAACGTTGTCCCAGGGAAAGCTTCATGTGACTAATGGAAGGTAAGTTAAGACTAATATGTTTCAGACTGGAAGGGAACCCTGGGGAGAAAAGCCATTGACTCAAAGTTTAACTAAAGTCCTTTTAACAAATGGAAAGTGGTGATGATGGCACAAATGCTACCTCAACATAAAGAAAATGAATCTACTGAACATAAGACCTCTTCTCCTTCCAAAGCCAGATGAACCCCCCTTTCCTGCAATGACTTCATTTGTTAAATTTCATCACTGTGCAGCCAGAACATGCAACTTGGTGATAACATAGTCATGCTGGCTTTTATCCTACAATTAAAAACTTGACTTTTCCTATGTTCGGTACAATGTACTTGATGTTCAAGTTATTCCTCTTCAAATGTTGGTGTTGGTATAAGATGTACGCTTCACTTACTGAATCATAGCAATTAAGAGCTTTTGTGTTTATTCAGTGTACAGTATGGGCAGGATCTGTTGTTGCATAAGACTTTGGACTGCAGTAAACCACATTTATTTCACAATTCAGGGTTAAATTTTTATGAACCTGTATTAAATTTTTATTAACATGATATTTTGAAGCTTATAAGAGTTTATTTTATTTGAAAAAATTAGATCACTAATGAATATTAAATCCAAACATTCTAGTTTAAACAGACTGTAAAGCAGAAGTAGTAAAAAAAAAGAGCTAAATAAATCATAAATATGTTAAAGAAGAGTCAGGATCAGTCACAAAGTGAAAATGAGAGCTCTAATGATGACAAGTTTGTGAACAAAACATTTAAAGAAAAGGTACATAGATCCTGAGTGTCTAAATTTATTTTCTCATAATTTTTGCCTTGATTTTATTATTAAATTATGAAATCTAGCTTAATAAATATAAAGCATGTTGAATTAATGAGGAGTGCAGCCAAAATTATCTTGCAACATAAACATCAATTTTGTATGTATGTCTTAATTCAAACTCCATATTGTCAAGATGTTTTATTTCATTGTTTTAATTCTTCCATGCAAACTACTATAATTTTCCAAAGTTAACTCTATTTGGCTATACAAACAACCAATTTTATTATTAGATCTGGCGTTTTATCTTGAGCATTTTATTTTTATATTAATTCTAATTTCAAAAGAACAGTTAAGAATGTTTAAATTGATCATTTTTATGGAATACACGGTTTGTCATGAGCAACATAAATAAATACATTAATTGCCTTATCATACTTCTATCTGACAGATGGGTCCCCAGGCACAGAGCCTAACCTTTTATTTTGACACCTGCCACATTTTGCCAGCCCTGACCCTTTTTCTTTGCCAGAATGTCACTGTGCTGTTCACCATGGTTGCACTAATCTCCAGCTTTTAAAAGGCATAATGTTGGAACCCTTCTGAGAATCACTGCTATCAATCAGCTGATACTACAACAGAAAGTGTTTTACAGATCCATCCAACATCCCTTCTCTCCTGTGATTCAAACACATTTTCTCCTATTTCTATGACCTACTGGCTCAATAAGATTACATGGAGCTTGTTTTAATCTAAGACCCCATATTGTTAACATCTGACACAAACCATTTAATTTAGCAGTAATTTAAAATTTAGAATATACTAGAAAATAAAGGAAAAGAAGCTATGTTTCCATTTGTTTTAATAAAAGACACTTTTTTTACAACAAAACAAATATGTTCTTTTAATACAGCCAAGGAGTTAAAAATCATAAAACACTTAACATTTAAAAGAAAAACAAATCAAAGCAATAAAAAGTGTTTTGAAATCACAGTGCACCCAATCTCATACCTGCACCTTTAACTTCTGGGGTGATTCCAGCAGCCACTATTACATGAAGTGTGTCTGGGTTAGTTCAGCTTAAAACACGTATCTGGTCCATTAAATAGTGGGGTTTGGGTCTAAAGAGTTCTGCAAATCAGGGAACACACAGAGGACAGTTGAATTATGGAAGCTCTTCTATTATTGTGATAATATGGTATAAAATTTAAGGGATTCTCTCCTTGAGCAAAATCAGACTGTAATTAATTATGTAAAATGTTGAAATCAATATTTGGGGGGAGTTGGAAATAAAGAAATAAAAATACTAGGTAGGTAGATAGGAGATAGATTTTTAGTAGCAAACAGTAGTTCCACCAGACCAAACCAGTTAGCTTTGCAATTTCATTACAGAGATGTGGAAGACATAGATGCTACTGTGAAATTTGTATTTCACAATGGCATCAATTGGTTCTGAAATAAGTTTATTTGATACACTGGGAAAAGCCTGGGACTAAGTCTTAGTTAA
The DNA here is from genome assembly GCF_045843805.1 of Urocitellus parryii. Taxonomy (NCBI): domain Eukaryota; kingdom Metazoa; phylum Chordata; class Mammalia; order Rodentia; family Sciuridae; genus Urocitellus; species Urocitellus parryii. Next base: position 77,925,333 of record NC_135541.1, read on the forward strand.
GCTAAGTTTCTTGAATAATTCAGAGGCTCATTTGTGCCAGCTAGGATATATATGTACATGGCAAGAAGTACAGGATCTACATCTTAGGACATTCAAAGAAAATGCTGTTTCATGCCTGGGGCTTAGGGCTACTGGAATTGGAGGTAATTATAAAGTGGTGGCAGCTTTATGTACTTCAGTATCAGCAGTTCTTTAATCTTTTGTGATCCACTGTTAATATGACTCAGCTACATTGCACATACTCCTCTTTCTGCCCTGACACATCCAGCTTTCACGGATTACTTTTCTGCTAGCTCTTATTTTAAACATGTGCAAAATCTTGGAGTGCTATAGAAAAATCTTTCTTCACATAATCACATCAAAATCCAGAGATGGGCTCAGTTCATGTTTTCCAGCCAGGCTACAAAGTTCATAGATTGCTGGCCAGAGTATTCTTTGGTCCTCGTCCATTAGCTGTAAATGTTGAAGGACTGAGATTCTGTGAGTGAACAGTAGAATTTGGATGTCAGACATTCTGGATGAGGATGATTCTCTTAGAAAGAGCTATGCTGTGATTGACACAGACAATACTCCAAGTGTGACCCAGGTACTGGAGCTGGTCCATGTGCTATTTATTACCCATCCAAAATGATTAGCACATTGAGGATAACAATTTAGGAACTCTTATAACAATGTACTAAAGAAATTTGATAGCTGCTGAATCTAATAATAACAAATTTGGACTTGTGCTTTGCTTAACCTATTTAAATTTGTTCTACTAATTTAGTTTTATTATTAAAAAATAATGATTGGCAACATATTGGGGTGGGTAGGAAACAAATATTTTGGGACACAATGGATTAGACAACTCTAGATTTTATTTGTACTGTGCCCCTAACCAATTAAGTAATAATGGCCAAATCATTATGGTCAAATTATATTTCTCTAAATGTCAGTTTCTCTGTAGATGAACAAGGATTCCAATGGCAGTCACATATTCTCCCAAGTTATCACATTCATAAGAAAATACAGTCGCATGAACTTGAAAAGTTTTAACTGCCTAATCAAAATTAAGTTATTAAATTTCACTACCATTAAAGTCTTTCTTTATGTATAAATACAAACACAAGTTATCTGGAAAAATCCAGTATATATTCAACATTATCATAAGTACATTTATTTTAAATCTTATCACTTTCCCATATAAAATGTAAGAACTTTAGATTGGGAAAAGGGGAGGGAGGGGAAAGGAGGGAGCAAAGGGGTAGGAATGATGGTGGAATGAGTTAGACATCATTACCTTAAGTACATGTATAAAGACACAAATGGTGTAAAAATACTTTGTGTACAATCAGTGACTTGAAAAATTGTGCTCTATATGTGTAATATGAAATGTATTGCATTCTGCCATCATGTATAACAAATTAGGATAAATGAATAATTTAAGTTTAAAAATGTTTTAAAAATAAATAAAATGTAAGAGATGTAGTATGATTTTTTTTGCTTATTTCCATTTCATTTACTACTTCTTGCAAAAGGTGATTAGAAATCAAATAAATGAAGATTGATTCAAAAAACACCCAGTTCTCAATAACTTTACAATTTAGTTGATTGTTGACATAAAAATTAAATGAAAATATTTACACAATATATAATTCAAAAACTAACAGGAGGAAGTACATATTTAATAAATTAATAATATAAGTATTAAAGAGTGAAGATATCCCCCAAAAAAGAAGAGAAAATAATAAATTAAAGAGATGTCAGGATTAGTTACAAAGTGAAAATGAAAGCTCTAATGACGGCAAGGTTTTAAATAAAACACTTGAAGAAAATATGGAATGTATAGCTTAGGGTATCTAAATTTCTATTTCCTCATAAGAATTTTTGGCTTAATTTTATCATTAAATGAAGAAATATAGCTTAATATATATAAAGCATGCTGAATTTATGAGGAGACCTCTACAATTATCTTTCAAAATATACACAATCCTAGCCATAGTAGTCAGAGAAAATGGAGAGCACAGGTAGGCTTTAGACAGTATTTTGAAGAATGGAAGATATTTGGAAAGAGACAAAGGGAAACTATGTTATTTTTGCAGAATAAAACTTAAAAAGTATAGAGTCAGACCACCTGCATTTATGTGTGTGTGTTGGTTGATACATGAATAGATAAATGTCAAAAAAATGAAAATAGAAGCATAATAAATAAAATTTAAAACTCTGCAAATGAAATTACAGAATGCAAACTTTTTATGTAGTTTTCTGTACCAAAAGCATCATATTAAATTATTAAAAGTGGGGTCTCTTGAAATAGAATTGATTTTACATATATGTAATTTACTGTCACATATATTAAATGCAAATGTTTCAAAGGCAAAGTAATTAAACAAATAATTTTCTCCAAATAAAACATAATGCAGCATGTTAATTGATCATTTTTTTAAATCTCAGAAATGATTCAAAGAATAAAAACACAATTAGACAATATTAATATGCTTTCCTGTGACCATCTGGCAACTCAATTTAATGCAAAAGAAAAAAAACTAAATGGCAAGCAAACTGCTTCTCTTTTATACAACTTTGTAACCTTAATAAAATTATTACTTTACAATAGGGTCATTTTAACTAAATCATTAGTATAAAATAGTATGTAAAATTTGGACCACCTTACGTGGAGTGCCTCATGTACTAAGAATGTCAACCATTATTGTAAAAAACAAGTACTTTAATATTTTTAATAATGCAACTTAGTGATTTCAATACGGGTTTTGGTCTTTCAACATTCAACCATGTGATACAAATTTGGACTACAAATTTGTGGTAATTTTGTTTATGTAATACTGTTTTATTTTATATTCTGAAATTATACCATAAGATTAAAATCAATGATTTAATTATTCAGTTTAATATATAAAAGATAAGTGACACAGCATCCAATCCTAAAGAAGTCATAGCCTGACATAATAAACAAACAATATAGCTCTGCAAAATGATATCTTAAGAATAATTCCACTCTGGTGTCATCTGAATAATAATCATTGAAATTGAGGGAGGTAACTTTGCGTAGATATCCTCAAGAACACAAAATAAAATTGAAAATTATAAATACAAAATGCAAGCATTTAAACAAAATTGAAATTTATACTACAGCTATAATTTAAAAGACTGCAGTTCCTGTAAAAAAAGGTAATAAAATATCTGAAAAATATCAAACAAGAAGTAGAATTATTTGAAGATGAATGAATAAGAGAAAAATACATAGAAATAGTTTCCAGCTTCCTCAGTATCATTTCCTTGACCAGTGCAGAAGTGACAGAGTGTTTTGAGCAGTAATAAAAATTACAACAAAATGGATTAAATGAAATTTTCTTCGTTGACTCACAAATTTATAAAATCTAAAACTATGATTTTTCTTTCAATTTTCTTAGATAACTAAATTTCCTCAATTTTTATCTGGCATTTTGTTTGTTATTTTAATACCTGAATTTCATTAAATATATTTATGAATAATTTATACCAGAATGATGTTTAATGTTTTTATAACACACACACACACACACACACACACACATATATATATATGCATATACATATATATTTTTTCCTTTTGCATTCTGCTTTGTAATGTGTTTATAAATGTCTGTATTGAAATATGGAATATTTAGTTTTACTTCTTTTTCCTTACTTCTTAACAGTATTTGAATAAACTTCCTTTAGCATCGGCTTCGTCATTTTATTTTACTGTGAATTGGAATTGCCTGTCCAACTGAAATTCAATATTAAGCAAGCCACACTAGTCAACCTCATCTAAGGACTCTTTTAAGGAAAAGATGTGTTGAGAAGATCATGGTTTCCAAATGAGTTTTAGTCAGTTAGCTAACTTCTTTTATCTTTTAAGAAAAACCTACTGCCCTCCTTTCCACAAGCTTCTTGCAAAGAAGCAATTCATTTTATTCCTACTATTAAAAAGCACATTATAGCCCTACTGATCTATCACTGTCTAGTCATTTCTTTTCTTTTAAAGGTTATGTTTCTTTAAAGAATAGCCCATTTTCACTGCCTGATGTTCACCCCTCAACTACTTTCAGTTTGGCTCCCTATGTCCAAACTTTTCTGTTGAAAGTCTCTTTAGTTATCAAACTCTTGGCCTTTCCTTGGGATTAATTCTGAACTCCTTCTGATTTTTGACACTATTGATCACCTCCATCTTAAACTCAGCTTTCTCAGCTTCCTTGACTTCTCTTATCTCTGACAGTCTTTCTACAGTCTTTTCCTTTTTGTCTCAGAATGCACACAATTCCTAAGGATCAGCTCTCTTTCCTTTAATTTTCTAACCTTCTCTAAGATGCTTCTCTGTCACTCCCTGCTTTTGTTCCTGCGGGGCTTTTCCTAAGCATTACCTCAAAAGGAAAACAAGGAATCCGGAGCCGGACAATCGAGAAATGAAAGACTGAGACCAGGCAGAGATCCACATGACAGTTTATTTGTCAAAGCTGACAAATAAAAGCCATCTCTCCATTGACAGAGGGAGGCAACATAGGCTTGGGGTTGGAGACTTTTATGGGGGAGACTTAGGGATTAGAGCAGAGTGGGTCCCAATGTGGGCAGTTAAGGGTGGGTTTGGTGTGAGGGAGTGGTGAGCCTTTCTCAGAAAGGCCCTTGGATAGAAAGTGAAACTTTTTTCTTAAAAATGGTGGCTGTCACTTAAGATGGCTGTCCAGATGCTAAGCAAAGACCTTACAACCTCACCCCATGTGGCCTGCCACCTGATATCCCACCAACATCCCAAAACCAACACATTCAAATACCTGTCTCTCTTCTCTCCACAGATTTCCTAATCCTTGGATATTCAGGGGGTGCTCTGATTGAGTGCGTTTAGGTGGATCTCACAGGTCCTGCATTGGAGGTGTGGCGAAACAAGGTGGACCTTTAAGAGGCGGGGCCTAGTAGGAGGTTCTTGGGTCATTGGTACCTGCTCTTAGAAGGGACTGAGGTATTTCTACCAGGGTGTTATTAGTTCTTAGAAGGTTATGGTAACAGCCCACCAGAGCCTGGCTCCACCTAGCCTCTCATTTCCTATTTGATGCTAGGATTTCTTCTTCCACACAAACTCCCCTATTGCCATTCGCCTTGAGGTGATTAAGAGCCAAGGAGCCTCTAACCAGAGCCAACTTCATGAATTTTGGATTTTCATCCTTCTAAACCATGAGCTAAGTAAACCTTGTTCTTCAAAAGCTTAGCTTCCTTTGGGTATTTCATTATAGTGATGAAAACCAGACTAATACAAACCATAATCCCAGAAAGCCAGGCTTGGGTATCAGACAGAGATTTCAATCCTCACCACTGGTCTTGAATTTAAAATCCTCTGGATTTTGCTTCAGTGGTATTCTCAACATCTACTGCCTCTGGATTATCATTTTTTGTCAGTAATCTCTCATTTAACTTCGTATAAAAATATCAAAACAATTATATAACTTGATTCTCTGTATCCCCCTTTTTTTTGCAAAACATAACAGATCATGTTCAAAAATCTCCAATGATTTCTGCAAGAATTCTCAATTATCTATATAATTAACTATCAATAACTATCAATAACCTCCACAATGTAGGCAGTTTTATTTTATTTAGGAAATTTTATTTTTTTAAATTTCAATATTTTTTAAGATGACATTTCCCTGTATTTTCTCCCTGAACTAGACTCAGTTTCTGTAGAAAGAGAGCTTTGTGTTACTTTCCTGTCTATTTTAGGCCTTCTCAAAATACTTTATGATCTTTATATACCCATTATCATAGTGAATGAAGAAATGAATGAAGTAGCATTTAGTCACCATCTCACCACCTCTGAATTCTCACACCCCAGAGTGGTGGTTCTCAGCCCTGGATGCTCACTGGAACCACTGGGAAGATTCTGAGAAACACTAATCCTACACCTACAGAGACTGATTTAATTGCCCTGGGTGGGATTCAGTAAATGGTATTTTTAAACGTTCCCCAGACAATTTGAAGTACGCCCAAAGTTAAAAAACTTTTAGCTAGAGAGTAAGTGTAGGTTGGGGAAACTTGAATTTTGAATTTAGTTTTAAGATTAATTTTCACATACTATATTTACCTCAACAATCAGATCCACCCAAACGAATCCTTTCATTGTCTTCATGAAACAGAATTTGATACTTAATAGATCTACACTTAATGGAAAATATACATAGAAAAAAGAATTTATTTTAATACAAAATTAGACTTTCTAAATCTATACGTTATTATCTTAGACTAGAATATTCAAAAAGTATATTATAGGACCAGAAAGCAAACCATAATTTATGCCTGGGCCTTTTATTCTTTTCATACAGTTATCTGTTCATTTAACCAACATAAATATTCAATTACATCTTGGTTGTTTATAATTGCATTTTTAATTACAACTGAAATGATTTCAAGTCAGGCTATTTTAATTTTAGAGTTTATTGATCCTTAATACATCTTATGTGATCATTAACACTATTGATTATCTTTGGAGTCACCAGGATGCTGGTGAAACCTTTGAGCTCATTATGGTTTTTTGAACCCTTTCAGCTTTAAAGAGCATTACACTGCATTTACTGTGGGAAAAGTTTTAAATGAAGCAAAATTCTAGTTTTTGATGTTCCAATTATTTTGTCTTGCTCTTTCTTTAGCACAGATATAACATATTTAAAAATACCTTTTATGGAACGAGATGGACATCATTATCCAAAGAACATGTATGAAGATACAAATGGTATGAATATACTTTGTATGCAACCAGAGATATGAAAAATGTGCTCTATATATGTAATATGAATTGTAATGCAAAATTCTGCGGTCATAGATAACAAATTAGAGTAAAAAATTGTTTTTAAAAATACCGTTTACACCTTAAATCAACCAATCATTATTGTTTAGCCAATAAACAATGAGCCCTAACTGTTTTAGAAAGCAATTAACTATTTCCAAAACTGCCACTGTTGACTCAGCAGTCGGTTAAGTAGTTTTGAAATATTAAGCAATACTTTTTATGGTAAGTTCCTCCTTTGCCCCGCCCTTCCTCTTTCACTCAGAGTTTCACAGATTGCTCTGAAACTGTTAATATTTCAGACTAACTTAGAAGTGAACAAACAAGAAATATACATATTTTTGTTGTTTTTCTCTTTTTTTTCTAAGTGGCTAGTAAAAAACCTGAAGCCTTAGGAGGATGGAGAGGACTCAAGAGTATAGATGAATATTTGGGAGAGGAAACCCTTGAAAACTAAAAATGTCCCACTCCTCTACCCTCACCCAGGCTTGTTAAGTGTGGAGGATGTAGAGAGAAAAGAACAGAACGGGTTACCTTCCTTCAGAAACAGAAAACACAGTAACGTGAGCTACCAGGGAGAGCAAAGCAGAGAGAACAAACCATGTGTAACAGCTGGCCACATGGATGAACTCTGGGGCCATGGTGCCTGGTTCCTATCGCAGGCTCTGCTGTTCAGGATCTGTGTGATTCGGTGAGAGTTTGTATTGTTGCCTAATTTTTCTAATCTATAAAAAAAAATGAGGATAAATAGACTTCCTGTCTTAAAATAGAGTTACAGGCATTAACTCAATAGGGTGTACTGGACAGAATGGGATCTGGCCCAAATCTCCCATCTTCCCAGGGCCCTCTCCATAGCTTTCTGTTCCTGAAGCTTCACAGATGTTGTTTCATCCTTGCTCCCTGCTACCATTTTGATATTTTCCTCAAATTCAGCTCTTGTAAGACTCAGTGTTTAAGAGCTGTTTTCTGCCTGCTCTCAAGGTCACGGGCATCCTCAACAGTCTCTGTGATTTGTTTAAGAAACCTCTCCAATATTTACCTCTCGCTGTCCAAGTTGAATCCATTTTTATTTGTCCAAGCTTTGAATTGGCATCTTCCCTTCCATTTGGTCACTATAGCACCAAGTAAGTTTCCTAGGGACAGGTGGAAGCCCCCTGCCCTGCACAAGGCTTCCGGATTCTGTCCAGCCCCCAGGGCAGAAACCTCACTTTATTCCTTTGGATGATCACATAGCCCCCTAGTAGATCCCTGTGTATCTATCTATTCCATTAAGGATCAAGCATCCTCTGGTTTTCTTATTCCCCACATTTACCCCAGGACATATTTTGCTTCATGGTTTCCATATTCATTGATAGACTAATGAAAGCATGACTTTGATTGACTGCTACTCTAGACTAGCAGAGAGATACTGAGATAGGTAGCACTACTGTTCTCATTTTTCATATGAGGAAACTGAGGCACAGAACAGGTAGGTAACGTCACCAAAGTCATAGAATTCATAGGTGGCAAAGCAAAGATTGAAAGTCCAGGTCTCTTTACTGAGTTTATCTTGAATATAGACTGTAATCAATTACCCCCAACAATGAGTTCCCCATATTTTCCCAGCCTTATATTTTATTCCATCTGCCTGCTTCTCAACCCCACCTAGAGCAGACGAATTTTTAGGAATATTGAAATACTTAAGGTTGATCATTACATTTTTTTGTAAAAATGAATTCTAAAGGAACCCCAACTGCACACTGAGCAAGGCATTATGACACAAAGTTGAACAGGATTGAATCGCCACCTCAAGGACTCACAGTCTAATTCAGAAGATGAAAAAAAATAATTAACAGAAGGTGGTGAGTACTTTATGAGATGTACATAGTAAGGAAAACAGAAGAGGGTTTGTGGATGACGTGGTAAAAGAGGCAACAGCCCAGTTCAGTCTATGACAACAAACTCCAATGATGCCTGATCTATGTTAGGTGCTGAGGGTATTGTTTCTGACCCAAAGAATACAACAGTCTATGGGAGACACAAACAGAATACACCTCAATATAAAGTAGTCAATGCTGAGACACAGAGGCACAGTCCATTCTGAGAACACAATCCAGGTGTTTTTAGTTCAGAATAAGAAATTTGGGGATTAATGTGGGATGTTTAGAGGTGGTTCACACAACTTCCCCTACTTAATGTGACTGTTTTCATCTTGGCTTACCAGAAAAATCATTTTTAAAGCCTCCTTTCATTTTTGTCTTCAGTTTGGAGCTAATCCCAGGCAGATTTGCTTCACAGTGCCCACCTTACCCACCTCAACCTCTGCCATTCTTTGACTATTGCTCAATGAGGGCAAATCTGATTTATTTTCTCAACTAGATTATTTACAGAGTCATCTTCCTTTCAGTGAGTTGAGCAGGGTTTGCCCTGAGAGTCTTGCTTTTCGTATAGTAATCAAATGAATTATTAAATGTTCTGCACAGTTCATGGGAAATTGTACTTGACGACTTCAGAAAATTAATAGAATTGAAAACTAGAATTAAGGATGAAATTTACATTTAAACAAGTTATTCATTAATACAGATAGTACAAATGGGGATAAAATATATTCAAAGCATCAGTTTACTGAATTATTCAAACAGATTACACTTCACTGGGACTTATATTTCCATGCATTGGATCAATTTATTAGTTATGTAATTATTAGTCAAAGTGAATTAACTATGTATCACTGAGGGCCCTACCCTGATGAATCCAAGTAAGCCCAATTATCTTCTAAAGGCTGTATACCCAAATAGCACCACATTGGAGGTTAGGGCTTCAATTAGGAATTTAGGGGGAAGAGGTATTGGAGCAAGTGGAGACCTTCCCAGGATGTCTCCCATCCTAGTCTTTAGGCTCTGTGGGCTTTCTGCCCCCGTGACTGTAGGCTGTGCCTGAAAGTTTGGCTTCCACAGCTCTGCAAAACTTGAGTCTGCCCAGTAGCTGCTCCCAGGGCTCTAGGTAGAGACTGGCCAGCCTGTTGAAATTCTGGTAGGTCTAATGGTCTCTGAGTAGCCTTCGGGAACAGTATTCTTCTTTCTTAAATAAATGGCACATGCTCATAATCAAGTAGCTCTTCCATCTCATTCAAACCAAAGATGTTCAGCCACCTTCCTTCATTTTGTTGCATCTCCATCCTGTCAGTTCCAACTGGCAGAACATCTGCTCCCATGATTCACCAACTCTCAATCAAATGACACACTTAGTGTTATTTTCAGATAAACCTTTCTCATTGTGCATAATATGGGATAAGCTGAGAATTTCCCGAATCTTCAAGTTCTGGTTCTTTTTTTTTTTTCCTTAAAAATTCCTGCTTTGATTCATCTTTATCCTTTTGAGTTTTACCATAAGCATCAGGAAGAACCAAGCTGCTCCTTCAACATATCGCTTAGAAATTTCCTTGGCTAAATATCCCGTTTTGTGGCTAACAAGTTCTATCCTTAAAAAACGAAACAAAACAAAACAAAAAGCTAGAACACAGGTCAGTTCAGCCAAGTTCTTTGCCGCTTTATAACTAGGATCCTCTTTCCTTCTGCTTCCTCAGTTCCATCCGAGGACTCACCAGAATCACACTTCACATCCCTGTTTCCAGCAGGTATTTGGAAATTCCTCCAGCTGTCACCCATTACCCAACACCAAAGCTGTTTCCATGTGTTCAGGTGCTGGCTACAGCAGCCCTCTACTTCTCAGGACCTACATCTGTTTCAGTCAATGTGGGCTGCTGTAGACAAATGCCATGGATATATGGCGTCAGTACCAGACATTTATTTCCTTCTCGTTTTAGAGAGGCTCAAAGTCCAAGACTTATGCTCCAGCAAGTACACAACTTCTTTGTGCACTTATGGGATTCAGGTTCTGTAGTATCATTTTTTTTTCTTAAGAAAACTAATCCCATCATGAGGGTTCCACTGTCATCATCTCCTCTAGATCCACTGATCTCCCCCAAACCCCAACTCCTATTACCATCATATCAGAGGTTAGGGAATTAATATATGAATTTTAGAGGGAAAAAGTTTCCTTTTTCAGGAAACTTTAAGTCCACCTATTTGCAATTTGTCACAAAAAACTAATTTTATTAGAACAAGGCACTCTACTGCCATCTATCAGAAACTTGTTGTAATAAATATGTAAATCTGCAGTCTGCAATGTGAATGTTCCTTAGGGTTGTGCAGTGAACAACCTGCACAACCATTCACTATAATTCAGCTTAGTCTGAACTAGATTCTTAAATATAGTGCAAAATATTGCTTCAAAAATATATTATATCAGAAATTATATATTTATATAAGTGAAATATTTACCCCAAAAGTATTAGAATGAATGACAAACTTAATAAGTAATGAGCATAGCATATGGTTTCAAACAATATACTGACGGTGAAACTAAGATATTGGCTATGAACAGTGGGTTTTGTTTTTGCTAAGTCCGATGTAATTGTCATGAAAATTTGTTATTTAATAAAAACATCTGAGGTCTTTTCTAAAGCAGAATTACAGGATTGATGTTGACCTAACTTAGTTGATTGTTCAAAACTGTGTTTCCAAAAGGATCCATCTTTAAGTCGCCCAAAGTAAATTAACAATCCATGTTATTTTAAAATGTTCCTTATGTTTCATTAAATTCATGCTGCTTAAAAATCTAACCTCTTTTCCTTTGTTTTCTCAATGTTATAATAGATGTTACGGTAAATATAAACGTGCCTCGTTAAATATAAAGTACAGGTGATAAAACCTTCCTCTTTTTAATTCATATAGAATCCATCTTATAATTGCATTTAGAATACTCTTCAGACTTCCTGTTTATCTGCATGTTATACGGTTAACTTTTTGCCAGCAAATATCTGTGCCACCTAGTTCATATAGTATCTGAAATTTTATTTTTTAATTGTGAGCATGGCAGACCATGATCTTGGGCTCCTATTAGAACTCAAAGTGCAGAGATGCAGGGTTTAACAAGGAAGTAATAAAACTGGACACAGTGCTGTTTTCAAATCTAAAGGAAATGGCTTTTCAAGGTTTGTGCCAATCATTACTTTTAACAGTAAGGGATACAGAGGTTTGATGAATGGAAACAATTAAAAACAAAAACAAAAGGTTTGTTCAGTGCCTTCTTCACCACCACAAGCTCCCTCACTTCTTTTTCTTAACTATTTTATCTTTTCTTATTTCTCAGTAATTATCTTTCCATTCGTTTCTTAGCTCCACTTAAAACCCTAACACATTCAAATTTCCCCAAATCATTATCTATTTCTCCTTTGCTAGCGCACTTGTTCTCTCTCTCTCTCTCTCTCTCTCTCTCTCTCTCTCTCTCTCTCTCTCTCTCTCTCTCCTCCCCTCCTTTTTTGAAGATTCTTTTTCTTTATCATGCATTATCTAAGACAGAGTACTTGATGTGTTTGGATTACTGCAAGAGGATTGTCTACCACCCTAGTATCTATAGTAGCCCTTTTTCTTCAGAGTTGGGTAAAGAAGACTATTTGTTTTTGTTTCTGAACATTTTCTGTGTACAATGTTTGTACTTTTCCACAGCATTTTTTTCTTTTAATTGTGTTGGTACATTTAGAGCATTCATTTTCATTGTACAGAAAAAAAGATACTCAAATACCATAGCATGAGAAGTGAAGAGACTCTCCAATTTTCCCGTTCTTAATCATAACTTGCCCTTAGGAATGGAAATTGTGTTGTCATACCTGCTTATCATGCACACCAGGTTAGGGAGTCTAAGAGAAGAAAGAATGGACCAATGAATTGTAGAGAAGAAAATTAGGGATCATTTTCTTAATTACATGGAAATGTAGTAAGAAAATAAATCTAGGGGAAAAAGACCAAGAGCTGTATTTATGTAACTATTAGCAAGAAGAAAACTTTAATCAATCAAGTGGTTAATTTTCCCACCCCACATATGTAACGATTCAAAGAGCCTTATCTATACCAAAATGGTTTGATTAATTGATTTTATTTTGTTTTGTTTTGCTTTGTTTAGTGACCTGAATAGCTATTTTTCCTGATTGCACGAACCAACCAAATTTTGATTACTGTTAGGGAATGTTCACCATGTAAGGAGGTGAGTAATGCAATGGTATTTTTGACATACAGACTAACACTGAGCTGAGATTGTTATGAACTTATCCTTTGAATTTCTCATTAAATATGAAATGTCATAATTATTTCCTTGTTGTTTCATTGAAAATACTCTTGCAAAGCAGTCTAAATATGTCTTAGAAAAAAAGTTTACCTCCTGAATTTTAGCAGGCATTGGGTTACTCCAAAGTTGTTTTTATTTTTCTCTTCAGGGAAAACCCAATACTACTATAAAGTGGAAAAATTGAAAGTATAGCTACAATATAAATGAAAGTTATTGATCTGCTGTACACCAATCCAACTCCACAGGAAATCTGCTAAATTATATAATAAACAGGTTGCTCTTTTCCTGCCACATATGCTTGCTTCTCTTTGTCAATACCACTGTAATAGTTGCTAATATCCATACCTTGAAAAAGCAGGATCTCTTTAATAACTAAAGTTGTTTCTAAGATAAAGACCTTCATTCTTTGTGAAGAGCTAATCATTTAGCAATTACATGCTTTACCTGTTCAAAACTATATAACAAATTTGCTGTTTAAAAAGAACAATCCTTTTAAGGGAAACTAGGAAATGTTCTAGAGGAAATAAAATATGTTTTTATTTCAAGAGCATTTAAATTGGTATTAAATTGATGATATAGAGTGAAAATACACTGACTTTGATTACAAGTTTAATGTTAATCCAAGTGCTTCTTGATATCTCCCCCAAATAATTTTAACTATAAAATAGATTGCTTGTTGACAATGCATTTTTATAAATCTCTTGTCAAGAAAAATTCTCATTATCTATATCTCAGTTGTAGTTTTATTTAAACAATAGAGAATAGTGTTTGTAATACAATTGTCATTTATACTCAAAACTCAGGTTATATTTAACAGTATATTTTATTAATTTATTTGCTCACTTCTTGAATCACTGTCCTCTTTCTTGATTTATTTATTTCTTAACAAAATATGTGCTTCAGTATTTCTTTCAAGTGAAGATAGGGAACTGTGACATTGTACATGTTTGAACTTCTTTGTTACACCCTTTCTCTTAAATGTTTAACTCCGATATATTTATCCTGTACATTGAAATTATTTTTTCACTCTCCTCTGGTCTTTCTTAATGGTGATGAGAATTGTTATCAGCCTCATTGTGCCTTTAGAGACAAGCTTTTATCTCTCTTTGATTCTGAAAATTTCCCCTTTCCCTTGATGATTCATAATTTCACTACAAAGCCAAGTATAATTGGTTTCATTTTATTTATCTAACTTTTTCAATATGAGGACTCATTGTTTTCTTTGGTTAAGGAAAATTTTTAACCATTATTTCAGATTTCCTCTTCCTCCGACATTATTGTTTCTTACTAGAATTCTTACTAGGTTAGATCAGAGTTTCTTGATTTTTTTCCCCCTCTCTGCCTTTGAAATTCCCTTTAAAGTTTTACTTTCTTTTATTCTCTGTGCTTCATTTTTCATGGTTCAGTTTTCCAATGCATTCATTTTCTCTTCATCTATGTCTAATTTATACACTTTCTATTGTTACTTTATTTCAGTGACTATATTTTATTTCACTATTGAAAAAAATTTTTTTTTGCTTTGTGCTTTGGAAATAGGGAACATCAAATTATATATTATTTTGAATAAATAGTGTTATAATACTGGGACAGTAATTACAGAGAAGAAACCCCAGTAACCAGATTATAAAATGCATGAGAGAAAGGACATTTTATTATCTTCTTAGCTCTACTATGTAGAAAACAGCCTGGCACATGATATATTTCCAATAAATGTTTTCAGTGATTAATTAAATTTAAAGCAGGTAAATGTTAAACTTAGCAATAGTAGACCTTACCATTAGTAGTTATCTTTACAAACTACTAATAGTTCGAGTACAGTGATTCTGAAACCAGAGATACAAAAACACACCTCTGAGGAACATTAAAACACAACATAGAGCTTCTGATTCAATAGGTCTAGGGAAAGATCTACACATCTGTATTTTCAAAACATGGAAATCACATAAAGTAGATGATATTGATTCTAAAGTGATTTTGATTCTAGGACTCTGAAAAGCACCCTTGAGAGAAATCCTAAGAGCAATCAGACATAGAAGTGGCAGTTAGACAGATAAACAAAAGATTCCTCGAGGTGACTTAGCGCAGGGATCAGTGGAGGTTGGCAAGAAGGGAGAGCTTTGCAACAAGGAAGCAAAACCTGAATAATAGGAGAAAAGTTCCTGGAAGCCTGATCCCGGCTTATTATTATTAATTATCATATCAAAGTTACAATATTTCAAAAAACATGTAAATAATCTGGTCATTTGCTCTAGTGAAAGACAGCATTTGGCAGCATACTTTTTTTTTCTTCTTCACATGCTTTTCTTTTAATTAAAGCTATTTAGAAATAGGTAGGAAAGGTTAATACTGGTCTGTTTTCATGTGGATTTATTTTTGAAAGCTTTGCTTTGAATTTTGTAGCATGATAGAATGATAATGCAATGTAATTTAGCTTAATATCTATTTTGTGTTAGATGACAGTTTTATTAAGCAGAACCAATAATGATAGTTATTCAGAGTCATAATGGCCCATTATAAATGGTCTCATTTCCCCTAATTTTAATTTTACCTCTTAGAGTATGCCTTTTTAGAACTATTACACTTGGCTTCTTTTATAAATATAATTTTAACAATCACTATGGAAACGTAAGTCATCTAGTAGTTAAGTCCAAAATATTCTATACATTTAATATGAAACTATTTTAGTGTCTTGGTTCCTCTTAATTAAACTTTCAGACTAGCAAATTTAAGGAGATTAAGATACCATCCTTTCTGTCTTAGAGTCTTAGAATTGAGAAAGATGGCTCCTTTCTGGGATACTACCTTTCTGAGCCCTTGTTTCTTAGACTGGAAATTAGCAGTCTATTTAGAGAAAAGAAGGACTCGACTTGTCCAAACCAGCCTCCAGAATTAGTGGATTCATAATTCTCTCTTTAGAAAAGTAAACATACTAAGGTGGTTTTATGCATATCAGACTTTTTTTTTCCCTAAAGTGAATAATTTACGTAGTAATTGAATTTTTCTGTCCCAGTGGTAACAAGGAGAGGTGGGAATCTGGTTAAGAGAGGACAAGGTTGCTTGGTTCAGAGATACTTCAGGACAGGAAGGGCCTTGGAAGTTCCCTAATTTTAAGGCTCTTTTAAGCAATGTCAATTATCTGTTTAATGTGTATAGTTTATTGAGTCTACATTATTCCTCTCAGAGAAGAATCACTATTATTCCAAATTTACACTAAAAGGAATTAAGTAGAGAGAAATCAGTTCAGACCTACGCTAGTTACCTGTTACTTGGCTTGAGTGAAGGCAAAGCTTAAACTTTCCCCCAAACATCAGTTTTTACAGTCAGAGCACATACCAAAGGCTCTAGATGCCTGGGAACAGAGATAACAGGTCAAAAACATAAAAATAAATAAATAAATAAATAAATAAAATGGAGTTTGAGGGTCATCTCAAAATACAAACTTTATCAGCTTTGTGTGATTGTCCAAGGACCCACATACAACAATAGCTTAGAATTCAAGGAAGTCAATTCCTTCCATCTGCTGTCATGAGCACTATAGGTGGTGCCTGTTGCTTTTGAGTAATAATTCTTTTTCATCTATACATGATTAAATATAACTTTCTTCTATAAAATTTGTGCCTAGAAGAACTAAAGATGTATTTTCAAGCCTTCAGGGGTATATAGGAAGAAACCAGATCTACCCAGGACACAGACAGGATCATAACCTATGATACCATTATGTAATTCCATCTTTTATTTATTCAACAAATAGATATTTATTCCAGTGAATGACAACTGTGATAAGCACTGAGGTAGTCCTAGAGAGTAGGGTGGAATCTCTGTCCTTACAAAGCTCTTAACTCTTGTTGGGGGAAAAGACCATCACAAAACAACATGGAAAATAATAAGATTGGATTCCTAGAAAGTAATGGGAAGATTAAGGAGGTGTCTTGAAGCTAACCTTCCAATAGTCTTTTGAAATTATTGTTTCGCTGTGATTCATTTACATACATGCATGTAAATGATTGAAAGTATGTATATAGCTTTACTCTTTCCAGTTTGCAGCCAATTTTTAAATAAAACAACTTTCCCCAAACTGTTCAAACAGAGAAACCATATACAGTATTGAAAATTAGGAGTGCTCTAATTGGTCTTGGAGTATAGTTTAACCCAGTGAAAACTGGACTATTGATATTTATAGGGATCTTCATAGGCCACATTGAGAGTGAAATTTTAAAATATTTTGACTAAATTAATGAAAGAAATGATGTTAGTTTTGGCCTAGTAGCTATTTACTTTGTGGGTTATAACTATCTCTTACAATATTATTAGCTGGGCATGGTGGCACAGGGCTGTAACTCAGGAACTCAGGAAGTCTAAAGCAGAAAGATCTCAAGTCTGAGGCCAGCCTCAGTTACTCAGGGTGGCCCTAAACAATTTGGTGAAAACCCTGCCTTGAAATAAAAATCAAAAAGAAAATAAAATGGCTGAGGATTAAGGATGTGGCTCAGTGGTAAAACACCCCTGAGTTTAATACCCAGTACCAAAAAAAAAAAAAAAAAAAAAAGAAAGAAAGAAATAGAATCACTGGAAAGTTGCAACTAACCATGAAATCTGCCCATTTAGTAAAGTCTTTAAGATTAAGCTAAAGTAATTGAAGAAATAGAATATTTTATTAGTATGTCCTGTGTTTTTAAAACTCAAAGTGTGGCCAGATGCAAATCCATGTTCTTCCAACTGAGTTTTCAGGTCAAGTAGTTGTACCTATTGATTAATATAAATAATGCAAAGTATATGAATTCTATCTAAGTTATTTGTTTATATTTTCATTACTTTTATTTTAAATAAAAATATTATAAACTTCAGTCTTTGTAGCCAAATTCTAAAGCTTTTGCTATCTTTGACCCTGAAAAAAAGTGTTTTCCCCCTATATTTAGTTTGTTGTTTAGAAAATGAAGACAAGAACTACCATATAATCCTATTGCTAGGATGGAGTCCAGTATGTTACTGGAGAAACTGGTACACCACCTGACACAGGTGGCTTCTATGTCAATGATACTTGCTGTTCAAACCCTGGCCAAAGCCTGTCTTTACGATTTAAACACACTTTCCTACAATATACCAGCAAAGCTATTCAGTCAAAAAATTTAATGATTCCTTCATAATTTATTTATTTTGTGCAGATATCATACTCACCTGTCAGCCACAAAGCTGGCCCACGTGAGCTGACTTCTCAGAATATTATGTGAGCTGACTTTTTCTACCAGTAAACATTGATACTTATCAAGCATTCTTTCCTTTATTTTCTTAATTATAGTATTGAGTGATGTCTCATATTCTATTCATAATGCACATGGCAGAAGCAGCATGTTAAGCAGGAATTGGGGACATTTTCTGAAATCCATCAAGGTATTTTAAAATGGAAAAATGAGATTAAATATAGATGTGTTATATGTCATTGTAGGAATGGTTTATCTTAGTTGGTCCAAGCTCAGTGCTAACGTCAGGTTTAAGCATTCAGCCCCCCCCCCCCCCCCCGTGCACTAATTACAATCTGATTGATCTTACACTCACTGGATTTTGGTTTTGTTTTATTTTAGGCTCACCGACTGACTGCAGCTGTAACTTCAACTTGCCAATGTACACTATTGCTCACAAGGGGATCGGTTGAGAGAGTGTGAACAAATTTATTGCCAACCCTTTCCTACTCCTAAAACAAAGCAATTTTGTAGATCTGTTACTGATGAGTCACAGCACTGTCTTCAAACACAAATGACAACATTTCATGTGACTTTATTTTCAGTGTAAATAACAGATTATGAAGAGACAGTCCAAATCATCTTGGCCATTTGGTCTTATTTATAGGTTAAAGTACAGTTAGTTTTTTCACCCATTTATATACTGACATATTATTTAATTATATCATTTGCTTTCTTTTATGCTCATTCTCCCTTTAGATCTGGTGTGACTGTTCTTTTATTTATTCTTTCCCTTATTAGATTGTTTATTTTCTCTGAGGGGAAAATACTTTTTTATTATTATTTTGAGGATGCCAAGTACTTACCTAATTATCCTTCAGAGAACATCAGGGACAATACAGTTGAACAAATGGTTGAACAGTGGAAAAGGATTTCTGGATAATTATATTGTTTCTGGAGACTTAGTTACTGATCCATTTTCTTCTTGCTGTCACATATTTTTCTCTAGGTTATTATTTTTTTATTACATATTTTCAAGCTTATAATTGGCAACCTTTTTCTTCCTGTTTGAAACAATATTACAGGAATTTGCAGGTGTCCAGGTTAACTAATATCCTTTTAAACAACTCATTAATTTGGGCTGGGGTTATAGCTCAGTGGCAGAGCACTTGCCTAGAATCTGCAAGGCACTGGGTTCAATCCTTAGGACCATATTAAACAAACAAACAAACAAACAAAAGTTCTCAAACATGCAAAAAAACCTCATTAATTTAAGAACATACCAACATATTGTTCATTTATTTAGAATGAAAAGATCTAATAAGTATTTATTTTTTATATTTTTAACTTTCAATTAAAATGTAACATTAAAAAAGACTATCAGGGGCTGGAGATGTGGCTCAAGCGGTATCGTGCTGGCCAGGCAAGCACGGGGCGCTGGGTTCAATCCTCAGCACCACATAAAGATGTTGTGTACGCTGAAAACTAAAAAATAAATATTAAAAAAGTTCTCTCTCGATTTCTCTCTCTCTCTCTAAAAAAATACTATCAAATTGTGTTTTATGCTAATCCAAAAATTGAATAACAAATATAAATAAAAGAACATCGTCCCAACACAAAATAATAAGATAGAAAATAATTCGTTAATTCTTTTGGGCAATCAATCAGTCATCCCTCATACAATTACTGAAAGCCTACTCTGTACCAGGGATTTCTCTAGATATAAAGGTGAAACATGTTCCAAAACATATACTCTAGCAAGAAAGACCTCCATGTGGACATGGAAACAACACCAAAACAATGTGGTCAAATCTTGAATGGACAAATGTAGATTAAATAAGAGATTGTCTAACCCAATGGCTATTTCATTCTGGCAGACAATGAGTGTTATTTCTCTTTCAATTTGGATTGTATTGCGATTGTTTTGGGGCAAATTTTTTTTTTATTAACTTGTGTGTTGAGTTGGTTAATCTTTAAATCTTTATATATGTTTAATATAGGAAGAATTATCGGCTCTCATTATGAATGATAGACAAAAGACAGTGTGAGATTAACATTTATAAAAAGTTAGTGTGAGATTAACATTTATAAAAAGTTAATTTCAAACATAGACATCAATCTTAAAATGGAAAAGTGACTGCAAAATAAGGGACAAATTGGTGGGAACTTAGTAGCAAAAGTGGCATTGACAATCTGATTCAAGACTCTCTTATTGTCTATTCTCACTGTTCCTTTAAGGGATATCTGACAACAATGTCTTGCAAATGTTTTGCCATTTCAAAGATTCTTGCTAATGTTTTATCAAAGTGAAATGTAGTTTTGGCATTTGGAATAAAGTTCCCCAAATCTCCTTTGCTGGTCATCTCATTAAGTAGGAATACTCTATACAATAATAGGAGAAAGCAATTTAAAGAGACATTTGATTCAAGACATAGTGATTTTTGCAAATAATATTCTGGGAAGTCTTCTGTGCTTCTGTGGATTTAATTTCACTATTGGTGTTGTATGCCTCTCTCTGTCCATTATGACCAATAATATCTTCCTGCCCATCACTCCTCTTCTAAGAGAATGGACTGTAAAGAAATGCATGAAAACATTCCATAATTTATAGAAAACTGTGAAAGAAATAACTACCATTTCCAAATGGATTGTTTATTCCTTATGTTTCTATATAAATGTTCTCTAAAACATTAAGTGCACTCTTATTCTGTGATGGCACTTGTTAATTGCAACATTATAAACCTTTTAATAATCATCTCTGCCTAATTCTGAATCTCCTGCTAAAAATGGACCTCTAAGAGTAGGTTTGCATCTTATTTATTGTGTATATCTTTGTGTCTCTAGCGTGCATCAAACTATATATAAGTGTTTGGTCAGTATTTTTTGAAGGAGTAAACGAGATGACTTATGAATGTTTGATACTGACTGTAATCTGTATTTTTTGTAGATGTCTTTCAACCTGATTGTCTTAATCTAATGTCCTCATTTATTTAGGCTAGATTTAAAAAAAAATCCTTTTCAATCCTCATTTCTATGCTGTTTGCCTTTCTCCAGATGCACAGCTTCACTCCCTGTTGGTGGGACCACAAAAACAGCCTTCTTACTAGTTACTTGACATAAGTCACTGTCACTACCCCACATGCCTGACATCACTCTGAGAGTGATCTTCCCAATATTCAAATCAGAGTTGATTACATTCAAGCTCAGAATTCTTCCGTGCCTGCCATCATTCCATCAAGGGTCCACATTCCAATGTTATCTACACAGAGTTCTGAGATACACATGACAAGTGTTTCTTTTCATTTTTGTCCCCTAAGGCCTTCACATAAGGTGTTAATTAAATATCATTGAATAAATGCTGAAACACTGAATAAATGGAGATAGCTATTGTGTTCCACTTGTACCAATGTTTGGGTGGGCGAGTTAATTTATAGAAGTTTCTACAGGAGCTGTCTGAAAATAGACATGTGTAAGTTAGAAAAGTATTTTGCATCTTGCTGTTCATAAAAATGACCTGAGGTTTGTTTTTACAGTTAAAGATTTGTAGAGTCAGAATTTCCAAAAAAGACTTGAGAATCTTTATTTTCTAAAATAATTGGTGTAATTAATTCTCTTATTTAGTAGGTTTAGTTAAAAATCTGGGAGAATGGTAGTACATGTTTGGATTCTGGATGGTTCTTCAGTGTAGGGGCTGGACTATGTGACTCTACATTCGCTCCATGAAGTTTAGGGGCTGGGGTCTAGTGGAGGTCACAGTTTGTGGATGTGTCAAAGCAGGTAAGTGACTTGAGATTTACCTAAGTGAAGACAGGAGGGGCTTGGTATAAATGACTGAATCCAAGTATCCCAGATTTAAATTTATGATCAATTTTCAAAAATGCTGAAGGAAGTCCTGCTCTAATCTTCAAGTTCATGTATTTGTTGAACATCTATGGTGTGCCAGCTAGAATTCTTCATGTGGAGGAAGTAGCAATAGCAAAACACTCATTATCTCTGCCTTTGTGCAACTTGCTTGTCACAACTCACTCTGCAGCAGTTGACTCCACCCCACAGCCATTGTTTCTTAAGCAAACTGAAAACTATCATCCTCAAAGAGTTATCCTTGTCCTTGCTGCTCTGGTGTAGATATGAGGCGAACTCAAAAGCTCTTGAATGAGACAATGCAAGAAAGTGTACAGGTGAAATGGTTAGGTTATGAGAGTGTTAACCCAATCAGTGCATCAATCCACTTGAATGGAGTAACTGGGTGGTAACCAGGTAGGATGTGGCTGGAGGAGGTAGGTAATTTGGGGCGTGCCTTTGAGGTTTATATTTTGTCCCTGGTGAGAAGAGCAGTCTCTCTCTCTCTCTCTCTCTCTCTCTCTCTCTCTCTCATCATATTCTGAGTTGCCTTCCTCCTCCATACCCTTTTGCCATGATCTTCTGCCTCCTCTTGGACTGGAAGCTATGGAGTGAGTTTTCTATGGACGGAGACCTCTGAAACTGTGAGCCCCAAATAAACTTTTCCTCCTCTAAAATTGTTCTTGTCAGGTCTTTTAGTTGCGGCAATGAAAAAGCTGACTAAAATTCGGAAAAATTCCCATGCCCTCTGAAGATTCAACCAACAGGTAAGCTCCGATTATGTCATGCTATTTCTCAGACTCAAAGGAGATACTTATCTCCTTGACTAGACCTATCCCTTGGTCCCTTACCATGGAATGCCCATCATTTTGAGTGAAAATATATTGTTTGTTCTTTTTTATCTTTTTAAAAAAAATTTTAAAATTTGTTTTGATTAGTTATACATCCCAGTAGAATGCATTTATGCACTTTGATATATCATACATAGATGAGATATAATTTCTTATTTTTCTTAGTGTACATGTTGCAGAATCATATTGGTCATGTAGTCACATATATACATACAGTAATAATGTCTGTTTCATTCTACTATCTTTTCTATCCCCCCATCCTCTCTTTTTCCCCATCACTTCTCTCTACCTAACATAAGGTAATGCTGTTCCCTAGTGCTCCCTGCCTTATTGTGAATTATCATCCACATATTAGAGAAAACATTCAGCCTTTGGGTTTTGTGGAATTGGCTTATTTTGCTTAGCATGATATTCTCCAACTCCAACCATTTACTGGCAAATGCCATAATTTTACTCTTCTTTAAAGCTTAGTAATATTTCATTTAGTATATATACCACATTTTCTTTATCTATTCATCTATTGAGGGACACCTAGGTTGGTTCATAGTCTAGCTATTGTGAATTGAGCTGCTATAAACACTGATGTGGCTGCGTCACTATAGTATGCTGATTTTAACTCCTTTGGGTATAAACCAAGGAGTGGGATAGCTGGGTCAAATGGTGGTTCCATTCCTAATTTTATGAAGAATCTCCATATTGCTTTCCATAGTGGTTACACCAATTTGCAGTCCCACCAGCAATGTATAAGTGTACATTTTCCCCCATATCCTCACCAACATTTATTGTTTCCTGTATTCTTGATGTATTTTTGCCATTCTGACAGGAGTGAGATGAAATCTTAGAGTAGTTTTGATTTGCATTTCTCTAATAGCTAGAGATGTTGAACACTTTTTCATATATTTATTGATCAATTGTATTTCTTCTTCTGTGAAGCATCTTTCAGTTCCTTAGTCCTTTTATTGATTAGGTTATTTGAGGGGTTTTTTGGTGTTAAGTTTTTTATCATTTGAACAGGATATTTTTCTGCTTACTTTGTTTATGTTGCACATATTTCAAGGTGTGGAGGCAGGATGGTCAAGTGGAAAAAAATTGTAGGCTTTGTGTATCAGATGAGCTGAGTTTGGAATCTACCAACTTACAATCTTACCAACTGTTAAAGGATCATCAAATTACCTAACCTATCTGAGATTGAGTTTTCTAAACAGCAAAAATAGGGTAATAGTTTCTACCTCATAATACTTAAAATTAAATAAGACATAAAAACGTTACAATGTTTAGAGGTTAATATCTATATCTTAAAATTATGGTGCAATTTGGGCTGTTGTTATGGCTCAGTGGTAGAGCATTTGCAGGGCATGTTTGAGGTGCTGGGTTCAATCCTCAGCACCACAAAAAAATAAATAAATAAAAGTATTGTGTTCAACTATAAATAATTTTTTAAAAATTATGGTGCCGTTTATGTGAATTTTATGAAACTAACAAGTTTGAGGTGCCTAAGATAACTTATAAAAATGTATTAAGGCAACTTGGAAGTGCTTTAAGCACTCAAACCTAATTTAGAACACCTAATGTTTCTATGAAATGGCAACCCTGAAATAGGCAATGTTTTCTTATTAATATTTTGTTTTGTAATCCTGTGTGATATCAAGGCTTAGAATGCTTGGTATTTCATTTCTATATAGTATATTCCCATTTTAAAGAACATATCATGGTACATGTATAAAATCAAATTGCTATATTTTTCCAAGGAAATTATTTTAAAAACAAAGTCTGCGAAATTAAAATAAAAGGCAGTAAAAGATCATATTCAAATAAGCTCCATTTCTAAATAAAACTTCACACCTATAAAAACTGATACCAAAATAATAAGCATGAGTTTCAGTGTTGGCTTACTTTTGCTTATTTGTTTTTAGTCAAACATTGTATAACTATAGATGCTTAGGAAAATTGAATAATTTTTAAGAGTCAAGAATGCCGATCAAGGGGTTGGGGATATAGATTCATTGGTAGAGATCTTGCCTCACATGCACAAGGCCCTGGGTTCAATCCCCAACACCACCACCACCAAA
This sequence comes from Urocitellus parryii, assembly GCF_045843805.1. NCBI lineage: Eukaryota > Metazoa > Chordata > Mammalia > Rodentia > Sciuridae > Urocitellus > Urocitellus parryii. The sequence continues at coordinate 77,950,225 of NC_135541.1, forward strand.
AAAAAAAAAAAAAAAAAGAATGCCAATCAGGTCATTGTGAGAACTAAATGACTCAACGAAATAAAGCAAACTTCAGCCCCCCTAAAAAAGAATGCCAGGGGTTTGGCTTGTGGCTCAGTGGAACAGCACTTGCCTGGCATGTGTGAGGCCCTGGGTTGGATCCTCAGCACTGCATATAAATAAATACATAAATACATTAAAAAATAAAGGTCCACGATGAGAAGGAATATATTGCTCACTGGATGTAAAAAAATATAGTGATCATTGGATGTGAAATAAGAAACAAGAACTCTTACAGATATTTTGATAAAAAAGTAAATAAACCACCTTACTTATTGGTCTCAAATTCCACCTATACCTATAGTTGCAACAATCAAATATGGAGGACAATGATTTTTATTATCAGTAGTTTAAATGTCTGTGGAGTGGTGCAATTAACCTTTGAAAATAGAAAGTAAATACCATCCCCCCATTTATCAGAGTGAGGAAGATTTTATTAATTACATGTTGTAAATGCAAGAGATTTAAAAACTATATAATAGTTTTCCCTGGGATCTGTAGGAGTCGATTGCATCAAACACAAACATGTTTTTAAAAGTGGTAGAAGTTATTGCAGTTCCTTCTAGGGGTGTTATGTACCCCCCCATTTATGTATTTATCAATTTAATTTGGATATTTCCCAACTCTACCAATACCACAACCTACTGTATATATTGTACAGTAGGGCTTCTTAAATTTTTATACATGATGGCATGCATTGAAAATAGTATCTCTATACCACATTGGGGAGCAAAGAAAAAGCCTCTTCTATATGAGGCTGAAAGCTAGAAAAAGTCTGGTCTGAGGCCTTTCCCCAAAACCTGAGGACTGCGAGGAATCTCTGTGGCTACTACACCTGCAGCCTGTTTACACACACTGAAGTAGACTGGCATTCCAGTTGTGAAGTTCTGATTTCACTTGAATGAAGTAATGACATTAAAAATACTAAAGGTTTTTGTTTTGTTTTGTTTCCTTGAGCCTAAATTTTAGCGTGAAGAATTACATATTTTGTATTAGAGCTTTCTATTGAAATAGACTATTCCCAATGTTCCCTATGATGAGAGGCAAGTATTTGAGCTTCAAAGCATATGGTCATTATTAAATGTGAACCTGTTCATAATGACTTGGGTTTTTCCCTTTCCTGAAATTCTCAATAAAAAATAAAAATTGGGGGTTCAAGTAGCAAATTGAATGCCTATTTAGAATTTACCTAAGTAAGATAATTATTAATAATTCTGGGGAAAGAAGTAAAGTAGCATACCTATGTACCTTTGATATTAAATGTGCTTTCTTTTTTAGTTTAAACTATGTTTAATATTTCTCTTCTAATATGGGCATAATGATGACAATCTTGAAAACAGACTACACCATACTAATCAGTTTACCTTTGGAAAGAAATGTCTTTAAATGGATTAGAAATGTCAGAAAGAGAAACAGAAAAAGAGAGAAAGAAAAAAATTGGTTTATCAATTTCTCTTATTATGTTCAAATTTCAACATTTTTTCCTGTCTAGAAATTGTTATATGTAGCTTTAATCTCTTCTGCTACAGTGCAACTTCATTTTCTCTTTTTATGTTTTGGAGAGCAGAGGGTCCCAGGAGTGTATGGGAAGTTGAAGAATAACTAGTTCTACAACCACAACTGGGTAGTGTTGACAACTATAGAAGGAAAACTATTCTACTTGTTCTGTTGCCCTTAAATTTTGGAAATAGTGCTCAATAGTGGAAATTAAAACAAAACCAAACAACAACCCTCTTCTTTGTGTTCCAGAAAAGAAAAAAAAAGGTGTGGGGCTGGGGGCGGGGGGGGGGGGGATAAGTCTGTCTCTCCAAGGAAGATTTAGTCAATTAAATTTATTTCAAAAGCTTTTTAAAAAAAAAAGCAAAAATGAAGTCTAGAAGTTGTGTGTCATCACAGTGATGTCAGTATCTGTGACCCTTAGTAATTGATTCCTATGTTCCTGTTCCTTTATTAATAATCCTTTGTATATTTCCTGGCACATTATCCTGCCCATACTTCCATAATCATCACTTCAGTTATTACTGAACACAGTCTCATTGCAACATGACAAGGGCTTGTCTCATCTGCTGGAGATTGAGATGGTGAATCAGGAATACCCTTTGAGCTTCTGAAATCTTCACACCAGTGTGAAATTGGATGACAATTACACAAAAATACCCAGACTGTATCCATTTGTTTCAGACTTCTTAATGGCAGCTCTTGTACTTGAAATGACAGAGACGACTATAACATCTAATTCTTCCAAGGAACTTACTGAAGTACATTTGAAGTTTGCCTTTCTCTTGAAAGTCACAGGAAGTTTTGTAGAAACTTTTTCAGTAAATCCGTATACAGGTCCCTTGATTCTATGTTTTGTCTCTTGTTTCAAATTGACAAGCAATGAGAATTTTTTTTATCCATATAAGATATAACCGATCCATTTCCTAGTCATTTTGAAATGCTGAGATGAAATTATTTACTGATAAATCCTAACATATTTATAACATGATCTGATGTTCTTCAACAATTATGCTCTATTGACAGGTGCAGTGGCAGATGCCTTTAATCACAACTACGTAGGAGGCTGAGGCATGAGGATTATAAATTCAAGGCCTGCTTGGGCAACTGAGTGAGACCTTGTCCAAAAATAAAATAAAAAGAGCTGAGGAGATAGCTCAGTGCTAGAGCACTTGCCTACTGGAAGACCCTAGGACTGGGTCCAAGCCATAGTACTGCATATATCTTATATTTGCCTTAAATTTGCCCCCAAAATTCATTATTTAGTAAAAATAAACATAATAAAATGTCTACAGTTTATTCAATGTAAGAAATAGGCACTATTATCATCCTATAGCATAAGAGAGTGAATTTTTGCTATTATCTAGAAATCAGTAAGCTTCTAGGATTTTTCCAAACTTATAATTAAATAACTTTTGAATGCTAGTAGACTTGAGAGGAAGGTCTTTCTATTTATGTGTGACCTCTGAAGGTCTGTCCACAGAAAAGATTTTCAGATACAATGTACACAAAGAAAATTTCACTCATGAATAAGTTTATATGAGAGCTAAATTCATTTTCAGAATACTCCTGCTTCCTATTAAGCAATTTTGTGATTTCAAGTTGATAAAAATTATAGCCTGAGTTCTGATACTTCCAGTAAGTCTCTTACCAAGTACTAATTGAATGTGTGTTCTGTGTCATACAGAGTTGACTCATTTTTCCTGTATTCTTGATTTGAACTACCAGTTAATTTCTCTACTGCTTTTTCTATGAATTTGGTAAGTCCAAAGTTTTGTCTACAATGTGATATGCAATTTTAATAAACTTATTTTGGCATCATATGGAATTAATCTACATGATCTTTCTTTAACATGAAGTCAATTAAAATAACAAATTAATTTCAAGAATTTAACCCCAAAAGGGTTCATTTGTTTTGGAAGTCAAGTCTAAAGCATGTAGTATAAAAATTCCAAGAGCTGTGTGTACCTGAAATCTACCTGGAGGTCTAATTATACACTTACTAGGATGAAATTCCAGCCAGGACAAGTCACTTGCAGGACCTCACCATGGACTGCAGCCTGTATCTTTAATGCTGTTCAGGTTTCCTCCTTCGCTGACAGGTGTTATGCATCTAAACAACATGTGTCCTGGCTCATCAGCTACTAAATTAGTAACACTTTACTGAAATGGGAATCCACAACTGATAAAGTGCAGAGGGGTCAACATTTTAAAACATGAAAAGTGGGAATTCATTTATAAACCCTCTAAAAATCAACTTAACAAATTGCAGCAAGAATCTTAAAAATGTTTGTATCATTCGGGGCAGCAAATTCCATTTCTGGAAATACGTCATAAGGAGAAAAGAGAATGCCAATGAAAAATTGTATTGAAGGGTATTTATGAGAGTAACATTTATAATATTGAAACAAGAAAACAACAAACAATAAAATTAAACTGGGAAAATAAATTAAACCCATTGAAAGAAAAGATATCACAAATAATTAGAAATAATGATAGCTGTTCATAGTATGAAAAAAAATTTAAATGAATGAAAAGCAACAACTGGAAAATAGCCTTTAAAAATTAAATACGTTTATAAGGAATCATATCTGTATGTACATAAAGATATGTGTATCCATTTCTACCAACTATATTTAAAATACATAGCAACCATCAAGGAGATAAAGTGATCAAGGAGACAAGGTGACCCATTTGTTTTTTAAATTTCTTTATATATTTTTACATGTTTTCAAAATTTAAATTATGTGTATAATTACAAAAATCTTATTTTAAAACAGACTCAGCTTCTGTTAGTGAGAAAAAGGAGTGTCTTTCACAGTCATAAGCTGATGTATCCCTATCTGACAGTCTCAAAAAGCACTATTGGATTATCCTATATACTAGAAAATTTCATCATTTACTCCTGAGTGACATACTACATTATATCTGATAACTTGATTCATAATTATTATGAGTAATTGAGGCATAAACTTAGTATGCAATTTCCATATTTCCTTTTTGTTAAGTTTAAAATAATAATGGTAAGTTGCTAATTTAAAAAATTCCCAACCATGTAAAATTAGCAATTAAGAAATAATTACAAGGGGCTGAGGTTGTGGCTCAGTGGTAGAGTGCTTATCTAGCATGCATGAGGCACTGGGTTTGATCCTCAGCACCACATCAAAATAAAATAAAGAAATAGTGTCCACCTAAAAGTAAAAAAAAAAAATTAAAAAGAAATAATAACAAAATCATACAAAACAGTACCTTCATAATTCACCAAACATGCTATAAACTTAATGTTTTTCCTGTGAAGGAATTTTTCAATGTATACTTTAAGTACCTGTTTACAAGTAACGTTGTCTTTGGAAAACCTGAATCTAAATATTTGGAAACTAATAGAAGTTTATGTTTCATTTATATTTTAAAGCTAAGTCTTAGAGTCCTTAAAAGATCTTTGCCTTCATATTAACATTGATTATGTTTTGTTATATTATTGCCAAGCTGGTAAATTCAGAGATGAAAGAATGATCTTTGGACAAAAAATAAACTTGGAAGTTGGCATAACTGCTAGATTTCATCCCCATGACAAAGGTCTGTGGAGAGAAAATAGTTCTATGAGACAATTTTGCTCATGGTAAATACCACACCGAAGACCTTTACTTCAGTGCTATTTAATTTAATAAATAAAAGTGTGGAAGATATTTATGAATGAATTGCATTAATTTAATGTGTATGAAGTTTGTTCAGCATCACAGTAGTGCAGTGTTCTGAACATAATAGGAACAGGCTGAAAAGATTGTGGAATGAATGACTAAAGGAACCCCAATTTTCTCGCTCTTCATCCTTGTGCTCATTGATAGTTAAGACAAAAATTCAAGTCTGTTGTGAGGCCTGAGAGATGTCATATTAAAAGCAATATAAAACAAATAAAAATGTTGAGTTTTAATGCAATTTAAAAATTTCCAGAATAAAACATATTCTGTTAGTTGGAAAAAATGCTATAGTTTTAGTTAAATTCAAATTTCAGGGAAGTAGGATTCTTATATATGCCTAAATAATAACCCTAAAATAAATGTTTACATGATTATAATAAAATTACTTATAGCCCCCTATAGTGACACTACTGAGAGCTATAATCATGATGAATTTGCGTGAAGAATGTGAATTTCATTTTTGCCATTGTGATGTGCCTTTCATCACATGGGGCTGTTGCATTTTTAATGGACGCTTAGCAACTCAATCTATAGCTTTGTTCAATAATATCCATTTTAGGAAAAGAATCACATTCAACAGGATTTAGGGGAAAAAAAACTCTTTTGTCTATTGCTTGATGCAAATTAATTGTTTACCATGATAGTTAGCCATTGCCTAAGGCCATCTTCTGAATAAATCATTTGTAAAATCATAAGAAAGTAAAGCATATTTTATGGGATGGACATTCAATAAACACTTATAATTGAAATTTTATGTGTACTTTATATAATTATATAACAGACACTGAATAATAAAGTTATCTTTGGGTAGAAGTTTTACGAGTAAGCTTAGTAAGAAATTAGAACTTGAAATCTTTGTTTGCTGGCGCTAATTAGAAGATGGTACTGTATTCATTTGAAAATACCTTTTAGAGTGTTGAACTACCCACTGATACTTAAATATCAGTTTTAATAAAAACTACCTATGCAAAGTAATTGTGATAATGATCAGTTTTTTAAGTTAACAAAAAAAAAAAGAAATGAGAAATGGTTTTATTTCTCAGTCAATATGCCATTGTTGATTAAAGAAAAATCTGAGATTTCATCATATGCTACAAAGGAGGATGACATCAAAATGCCCTCTTGGTAGCCAGCTAGCTGTATAAACCACAAAAGAGCAGCATTAAAAACACAATACACTAAAACAGTCATTTTTCAGTGCTATGTAAATACTATGGCATTTTAAATTCAACAATAAGCAGAATCAGCAGATAGTGACCGTTTTAAATTTGCTAAAAATCAATAGAAGAGCAGTAAAATGCAATTTTCCTAAACCAGGCTGTAACTTCAAGTGAGCTGAACCATTCCTGATGCTACAGAGAGATTTTTTAATAGGACTTAAGAAAATGGATTTAACATTGTTTCACTTTATTAGTGGTTGAGGAATATAAATGTGAAATGCTTTGAAGTAATCTACATTATATTTTTATTAGCTTCAGAGCTCCTATATACATATTTTATGTTCTTTTCAAAGGCTTAAATAGTATTATATTCTAATTATTATTTGCAGATGGTATTTGTTTTTCTCATAATGACCAGTCAGAAATCTGCACTCTGAGTTCCATGAAAAAGAATCATTTCACATTGAGTAGCAGTTACTCAGTATGCATTCTATCCCTTGCTCTCTCCGAGGGAAAGTTTTAAATAATGTATGGTGGGTTCCTTTGTAACGAGGTGCTCTTTTTTTTTTATGTTTTGTTGTGATTTTGAGACTTTGGAGGAAATGTCATTAGTTAGAGGGTCACTAATCATATCGAGGATTTTTATCAATGCCATAGAATTCATCTATGTATCTTTTAATGGCTGGGTAAATGTCATTCAAGGCTCTTGAGCATTTAATTCAAATACTAACTTTAAGAATCATGAACATATTGATGAGTTAGGAGAAGACAGAATAGTGTGCGTAAAACAAGATCTGAATGAACATCTTTTTTTTTTTTCTCATTAAAGATTGATCTAAAGATTTTTTTTTAAGGAGACTTATTTGATGGCTCTAGTGACTTTTTTTTCCCAGTTCCCAGGGTAGTAATAAAGAAATACCTCAATAAAACACAATTCCCCTCTTCTCTTGTGTCCGGTATTCCCTTCCTTTTCAAATGCAGCTATTCTTAAACCTTCTTTCAAATATGAAGACCATGAAAAATAAAATAAAATATAGTTTCTGGAGAGCAAGTAGCTTTTTAAGCATTGAATTGAGGTCCTACTTCTAAGTGCGATTTCTAAAATAGGCTACCTCAAAATAATATAAAAATAACAAATCTAAGCAAATTTTATCTTAACAAAAGAATAGCTTCCAGAAAAGTGTCCTTCATTATTCTGCCATTTCTCTCCTTAAAGGCTACCTGCAGTTGAAATCTCTTGTATCCTCTAGCACACTTGACTTGTTCGGGTATTGATATTTATTTTGTGCATTTCTTTTTATTGCATACACGTTTTGCTATTATGCCATGTTAGGCCCTTTGTCAACTGAAAGTATGTATAGCCTTGCATTTGGGATACATGTCTAGGAGGCATAATAAGTAACAGCAATACATAAAACAAATCAGTAGCCTTGTATGCTGGAGAAAATGATTTAACAAAGTTCTGTGATGTTCTCTCAACTTAAAACATTAGCATGTTAATTTTACCTGTTTTCCAAAGAGCATGCCATTATTATTGACTTGCTTCTGGGTTTATGGTCTCAGGATGCATGAATTATTAGTGTAGCTTGACATTTTAAAATCCCTAACTCTATAGCTTATCGTCATACTTCCTGGTAGCTATTCGGGGCTTTGAGAAGCAAAGCTAATTGTTGATCAATGATTGCTCAGTAATTCCAAGATGTCAAATTTTCATGTGGGTTTAAAAAAAAATCTTGGTGATTTCTGGGTTTATAAGACATTATCAAAGAAAACTGTAAAGCACTGTTACATATCTAATGCTTAGAAGATAATCATTCTGATTTTTGTGATAAACGTATACTTACTTTCCTACTTTTATTTTTTTAACAATCAAATGATGTCATTCAAATGCAATTATTTATTAGATTGATTTTAGTGTCTTTCTCTCAAAGCATGACAATGAAATATTACAATGGCACTATATCACATGTAATTGAATGCCTGAATATTTCATATTCAAAAAGTCCACCTGATTAGGGAAACTGATGAAGATCTTTGAGCTGCAGAAAGGTATAGCATATTTATGAGATTTTAATTTTCCAGGAACAACAGGCTGGTTCTTATTAGAATGCATTTTAAAAAATGGCCATTTTCTTGTCATGGAGAGATATAAGCACTTAAGCAAGGAAATATAAAAAAAAATATGAAAGACTTCTGATTTTTGTCAAAGAATTGTAATCCTCCAATTTATATTTTCTGTGTCGTTTTCAGTGTGAGAAGATATTAACTGAAAATTTTGAAATCTTTAAGTAATCAGTGCATTCCCAGATATGTCTGTTTGGGTTTTTAATTGTTAGAGAATCACAGTGGAAATGTCGTATGTTTCATTTTTTTTCCCTTTAATATACACTAAGCTTACCCTATCAGCAGGAAGCACTTTCAATTAGGAAACCTGTAATGAAACTCAGCACAATTAATTGCCTGTTAGTGTGTCTTATACTAGATCTATACTACCAGTTATGTTGCTAAATTGTGAGTTTGGAAACTTGCCTTATACAGATTGACTTCCAACTTGTCAAAGGATATATTCCAAAATCCCAGTGATTAGTTCCAGTGATTAATTTAAAATATGAACCACATTTTCCGACATTCTCCTATTGTCAGCCCCAGCAGCTGATTTTAAACCCTTGTTCCAACTGAGCTCTCTGAAGCATTTCAATCTATAGGACCATTCTCGGTGTCTTAAAATACTCTTCTCTTTTGGCTTCCATTCTTCTTGTTCTCATCCCATCTGTTAAATAATCCTTCTTAACTTCCTTTCTGGGCCCCATCCTTTTCCCATTCCTTAGATTCTATTATTGGTGCTATTCTCATTTGTTCACCCCAGAAACATTTACAAAGTATTTACTATATGTACTGGAGTGAAAAAAAAAAAAAAAAACACTGGGAGATACAAAAGTGTGCATAACGCAGGCACGGTGCCGAGGACCTTGATCTTCAATGTAAATAAAGCACACCAATGTGTCCTTCAAATGGGTGACAACAGCATGTCTCTTCTCTGCACTTCCACCTGGGTCATCTCACTGACCCTCAAGACTTCAACCACAGTGGACAGTATCCACCCCAACACTTCTATCTACAGCTATTTCCAAGTCCTTACTCGACCTTTTATGTTTCTAGGTACTTAAAATTCAATGTGTTACATGCTAAATTCTCCTTTGTCTGTGCTTTTTCACCCCCAGTCTCCAACTATGTAGTTCTCTTGATGAATTCTATCTTTAGTGTTGAAAACTGTGTTAGTATTTTCCTGACCCCATAACTTAGGATTCAGCCTTGATCAATGATTTATATTTACTTTTTTATGGAATCTGTTATGAATGCTTGCCAATTCTCCCCAACAATGACTTCTTAATATCAAACCCCATTGCCACGTTTTATCTGTTGCATATAATCATACATCATTGATCACACATCATATGCTGGATCATGAACTCCACTGTAAATATGACAAAAGTACTAGAAAAGTGCCATTTTTCATATCCATACAGAATTGAGCACATGTCAGGTGGCTAATAGATTCTCCAAAACACTTCTATGGATGTGGAGGGATTCATCTGATCTGAAGATAAGACACCTTTAGTTACAGGCCAATTTTTAAATTCTATAATCTGATAAACAAATATTCTCCAACTTTTTAAGTAAAATCTACATTCCGAAGGATAACTTTCAATTATCCCATGATATGGCCTCTTCTGAACTTCAAGCCTTTTAGGTTCCAAGGAACAAAGTTTGAAGAACACCATATGAAGGGAGTGACATGTTCAGTCTCTCAGGGAGGTTTATTGTCTTTCATGTTACAGACCAAGCATTTTATGAGCTGTGCCTGAGATTGTATTCTGGCATCTGATTTTTAAAGGGTCATTTACTTAGACAATCTTTTATCCAAATATTTAAATGAAGTGAAGAATTAAAGGAAAGTGTAAGATATGTCTCCACAATGGACATTGATGGGGCAAATTACTTTCCATCATGAAAACTTAGCAGCACAGGCAAATAGCTGACTTGAATGGAAATATCTAGATTATTGAGATCATCCCTGGACATATTTGAAACAATGCTCAAACATGTGAGTTATGAATTAATCAGTGGATAAAATGAACAAAGTTGTGATTATATGTGGGTAGCAGAGGTTGCAAAGTGGCTGCCAGTGGACTAAATTTGGACCACAAAGGAATTGTTTGGGTAGCATAATTTAAAAAAAAATTAAACCAGTATTTAAACATCAAGATATTTGTCTTTTATATGAATCTCTGTGTTTCCAGCTTCTCTTGAAAAATTGGAAGCTCTGATATTACTGGGCTCACGTTCTCATGTGGCAACTATTGGCTAGAACTGAAAGCAGCTGTTCCCTCAACACAGGACATGTACTTTCTGGTTTAGCACAGCTCCCTGCAGACCCACTTCACACATTTACTGTACCTGCCTGTTCCCTGTTGGCAGTTGCAGTCCTAGAAGACTGGCCTGGAAATTTGAAGCATTTATAGAAAACTGCTATTTTGAATAATGCATCATGTGTCGCAATGCAAGAGAAAAATCACCCTTTCGACAGTGAAGTTTGGAATATACATTCTGAAGTCAGCACTGAGGCTGCTGTGGCTCCCAAGAAATGGTGTGAACAGAAAATTCTTATCTCTATATTTGAATTCATATGAGTTTGATTAAGGAGAAAGAGAAGACTAAAATGATAGCCACCTGTCATAGGAAAATCAGTTCTTCAGAGGGTATTGAGACAGCATGGAAAGAAGCCAACCTTGTGCTCCATGAGACATGCAAAATCAAACTGAGGACCAGTGTTCTTTCAATGAATACAGTACCCACAATTAACTTTCAATATTCATCACCTATAAGAAAGATAGGAGGATGAAGATGGGCTTGATTTTCCTCTTATTCTTTCTATATTAGTGTTTAAGTTTGTGCATCACCTTGGAAAATATAATATAAACAAACAAAAGAGAAATTAGCAAGCACTTGACAATGTGTTCTTTTCTGGCCTTTTCTATCTGGTAATGAAGATCATGATGATGTTAAAAATAATATAGTAGTTATAATGTTCCTAGTTATTCTAAAGCCTTCCAGTTTTAGAGGGACTTGAAAATAGTTTCTTTGTGAGAAAAAAAACACAAGTATTTTACAGTTTAATTGGTTATATTAGCTAATAAACAAAAACAAACAAAAAACTAGATGTCTCTTCCTAGTGCTTTCTTGAATCCTAGACCAGAGTTTATATTAGAGAACTGATCTGATTTAAGAGGACTTTGAGTTCCTTAAATTATCATGGAAAAACAGCTCAAATTTCCTTGATGTGTCAGTCATCTTTCAGCAGCTCTGCTAATATTAGAGCACTTCAGTTTTTTCCCCAGATCACTTCCTTTTCCTTTTTCTTCTCCCTTTTTTTTTTACCCTTGAGATACAGTCTTAATAATTTGCCCAGCCTGACTTCGAATTTGCCATCCTTCTGCCTCAGCCTCCCAAGATTACAGGTGTGGGCCACCATGCCCAGTTTTCCAAAGCACTTCCATGTACTGCAAACTTGCTTTTAGGTATTGCACTACAATTTTAGGATATTTAATATAAAGGATATATGAACAGGGTAACTCAAAAAGAAGAGCAACTGACTCAAGACTTTCCCTTCTGGTTCAGCAGTCCTTAAGGCTGAGAGATTTAATAACTCTGATAAGTAAGTAAATGGAGAAACATCTGGGAAATCTCCAGAAATATGAGTGTTATCATAGATCCTTGCCACATATGAATTTATCATTTGAAATTGGACTCCTTGTGAGCTCCAAAAAACTCCAAAAGTTTATGATGTTTAAAATGATAGTCAGGTTTTGAAACTCTGGATTATTTCCTTTTCTGGTAATATGGAGTCACTTAGCTGGTGAGTCTAGGCAGACAACTGAGAATCATGCTTAATGCTGTTTGCTGTCCTCTAATCATCTCTGTGTACAAAACATCTGTCTCCAGATTTTTTAACTGCTTTTTTTCCCTTTTCTCTTATCCTTCTCCTTCTCATTCTTCTTCTTTTAAGAAAATTACTTTCAACAGAGTGACATTTCAAGTCAAAAGCAAAAGTGATTAACCTTTGGTGGAAGAATCTCTCAATTTAACTAAGCCAATGTATTTGTCTAAAAACTTGAAAATTTAAGATTTCAAAAGCAGAAAATATCAAGAATCTACTATCCTTTAATACTATTCTTTGATGCTTTTAATACTATTCTTTTTTTACTTTAACCGTGATTAGTATTGAGTTCTCTAAGAGACAAATTTAACCTTCACCTAATCAAACAAAAAATATTCACGGAGTGCCCATTTATGCAGATTGTGGCATTAACAGAGACTTAAACAAAGCATTGCCACAAAATGAGGTTCCTTCCAGAGATGCCTCTCTCTCTCTGGATAGAAAGACCTCCATATATGGTCATATTTTTGGTTATCTGACCGTTTACACTGTCTTCACTCTGCTATGTCTTTGTATAAGATCTAGCGGAGTCTTTACCCTTAAATGATCTTCAATATCTAAGAGTTATTTTATTTATTTATTTATTTATTTATTTATTTATTTATTTATTTATTTATTTATTTTGCTCCAGCAGCAGCTCAAGTGGTACTTTCCCTAGGAAACCTGTCAAGGGGAACTGAGGGTCTTTCCTCATGGTTTGCTGTGGCACTCCATTCACTCCTCATGGTGTTTTCTATTGTACTGAGATGATCTATTCATGTATTTATCTCCTCTCCACTCCTTCATCTTTAGAATTTAAGCTTACTCAGCGCTTGGGTCGTGTGTGTGTGTGTGTGTGTGTGTGTGTGTGTGTGTGTGTGTGTTTTGGTCATCTCAATGCATATGAAATGCCTAGAAGAGTAAACATTCATTCTAATTTCTCATTAAGAGAACCATATGGAGGAAAACCCACATGTGGGAGAACAGTGAGGTGGACACTACATTGGTCCTGGAAGGAAGAAACAGCTGAGAAGTGGCAATGCTTATTATGTACAGAGCATCAATGTGCTGTTAATTGAGAGCTGACAGTATACTGGCAAATGGGAAAAGAGCAATTACTCAAGAATATACTTTCATCAAAGCCAAGAAATACAGTGGCAATTTGTTAAATGACCATATGATTTGGTTTGAATATGGGCATATTAGATAGTACTTTGTCACAATGATCTAATACTTAAGGTAAACTAATAATATTTCAAAATTTTAAAAATGCAAATAAAACCTCTTTTGAGAAATGAACAAATTACAAAATTCAAACACATAATTAATTTTAGTTGTTTATTCAATCAAAACCAAATTGTACCTGTATGCCACTGGTCTATCTTTATATTCATCTTAAGGCTTCTATAGACCTTCTTTTACAATATTAAACAATATAGATGTCAGATTCAGAAAAAAAATAGTTCTTGGTTTTATGATTGCTCTAGTTAAGAAAATCTGATGAAACAAAAATGTAATCTGGAATAGTTCTCTTGATTTTCTTGTAAACATTAACATTTTGACTTACAGTGTCATTTGTGGTGTGAAACAAACCATTTCAAGCAAGTGGAGTCTTTAATATATTGTTTTGTTTACAAAGATAAACAAATTTTACCCAATTTTGTCTAGGCGCCTTTCAGAATTTTTAAAAACAAGCTTCCCAGAAAAATGCTGATTTTAAGAATGGGAATCTGTCATGATGACATAATCTCCAAAATAAGTGCATCACTTTCTAAGGATGTGTCTGAAGACAAATCTTTACAATCCGTAGCCTGAAGAAATGAAAATAGGGTGTATAAAACAATTTCATAATCAACAATGTCTTTCTTCATGGAGACTCTAAAGACCTGAACACTGTACTAGATCCTGGGAAAACCAAAACTCATTAGAGAAAGTTCCTGCTTTTCTTCCTCTAGGTTTTAATCATCAAATGGGGAAATTAAAGAATGAAAAATGCTAACATCTATACAAGTGCTCTGGGAAGAGGGAGAGAAAGCATTGGTCCAGTTCCAGGGCTTAAGCCACATGTGCTAGAGATGGTGATGGGTCTTAGAGAGGTAAAATAGGAGATTAAGAAGTGGGGAAGGGAATTCCGGGCCAGGGCACGGCCGTTACCAAAACTCAAATTTGAAAAGTGAAGTACCCAATAAGTCCTCCACTGCACACACAGGTCCTGTTGCAAGGGCGCTGCCATTGCTAATTTCCCGTCTGCAATGTTTGTTCTCTATAAAGTCAAACATTTTTTTTTCTGTCATTTGAAGCAGTTTTCTGATCAAATGTCATGTCTATCTCTATCTCCTAAAGCTGCTTTGTTTATAAGAGTAATTATTATTTTGTGCTCTATTACCTGTTAAAGTCTGCATAAAGGCATGAACTAAGTTTGGATGTAAAGTTCCTACTGTAGGGAATGGATCCCTGTGAGTACTTGCTGGCAAGTGAAAGAATGGACCCGAAGGTGCTAATAACAAGTGAGATGAAATTTGCTTCTATGACTATTTCAAAACATAAATGCTCACAGCAGCAGACAGAAGACGTGTGAATCCTAAACTTGAGGGGCAGAAGCATGGACCAGGAAGGTGAATAATTCTCGCCACATTCCATTCTGGACCTAAGACCACTCCATCTATTTCTTAAAGCTTTTACTTATATATTTGTGGGAATAAGAATTAATCTCACATGTTAAAATTTAACTCTTAACCCCAAACTGAAACTAATGTTACACATGTAAATCTTTTTCAAGGCAGTTACGTCAAAAATTGTTCTTGCGATGTAGCCCTGATTATAGCCATCATAAAATACTCTGAACTGGAAGCCCTCCAGCCATAGAACGTTTCATTTTTGCCAAGCTTTCTCAATTGTGTAAAAAATAAAAATACAAATCTCACTGTAAAAAAGTAGACTACATTCATAAATGTTCATAACTTGGTGAAATTCCACTTGAAAAATCTCTAGAAATAAGTTTCTTTTCCAATGTAATATTATGTAATTTGTATTTAAAAAGCCTACATGTTTTATATATGCTGAGCTTATTGTGGGGGGAGAATATTTGCATTATCTTAACAGGAAAGGTGACCTAATTATTACAAACAGTGTTCTAATTATTAATGGCACACAGTATACATTTTATGTTTGAAGCTATTTTTTTTTCCAAAATTATAAAAGGCAACTATTTTCTTTGATTATAGGGTAAGTTACTCTTTCATGTCCTTTTAAGTTTATGACTAAGTATTTTATGTAACTGGATTCAATTAAAAATGGAACGTTTTTCCCCTAAATTCCATTTCAGATATTTTAACTGACTTTTGTATGTTGATTTTGTATCTTGCAAATCTATGAAATGTGTTTATTAGTTCTGACAATGTGTGTGTATGTGTGTGCGTGCATGCATGGGTGTAGTCTTTAGAGAAAAATCAACAGAATGCAAAGGCAATCTAGAAAAAAAGGAGAAAGATTACTAAAGCATAGCTGAAAGGGAGTTAAGTTTTAAAAGAAATAAGAATATTTTATAATTCAATAGCAGAAAAAATTAAAGAACTAATTTGAAAATGGACTAAGGGCTTGAATAGACATTTCACTAAAGAATGTATGCAAATGCCAATAAGTATTTCAAAAGATGCTCAGGGCCACTAATCATCAGAGAAGTGCAAATCAAATGAGATATCATCTCACACCTGTTAGGATAACTATTTTTTTTTTGAAAGATAGTGTTGTAAAGGGTGTGGAAAAAATAGAACCCATGTACGCTGTTGTCGAGAATGCAAAGTGGAAGTGCCTCCATGGAAAACAGTATGGAGGTTCCTCCAAAACTTTAAAAATGGAACTACCATGTGATTCAGCAAAATCACTGCTGTGTATTTATATACAAAATAATTGAAATCAGTATCTTGAAGAGATATTATCAAACTACAGTTAACTGTAGCATTGTTTACAATGCCAAGATGTGGAAACAAACAATTCAATGGAATATTATTCATCCATAAAAAAAGAAAATTTGGAAATACGTAACAAATTGGATTAACCTTTAGAACATTAAGCTAAGTGGAATAATCCTGTCAGAGCACAAATTCTGTGTGATTCCATTAATATGAGGTATCTAAAACCAAACACATGGAAGCAGAGTGGAACTGTGGTTGCCAGGGACTAGGAAGAGGGGAAGTGGGAAATTTCTAATCAACAAGTATAAAATTTCAGTTATGCAAGATTAATAAATTCTGGAGTTCTGTTGTACAACATTTTGTAATCTTTAACATGTAGTTGTAATTAATAGTGTTTCATTGTACACTTAAAAATTTGTTCAGAGGGTAGATCCCCTGTCAAGTTTTCTTAATACAATACAATAAAAGAATAATATGTGCATTATGATAGGAAAGGCAGCAGAATACAACAGACACTAGTATGGCAGTATGTAAAAAGTAGATGTGTAACCGATGTGAATCTGCAATATGTATATGGGGTAAAAATGGGAGTTCATTATCTGCTTGAATCAAATGTATGAAATATGATATGTCCAGAGCTTTGTAATGTTTTGAACAACTAATAATAATAATAAAAATATATGCATTATGTATGTGTGTATGTATGCATGTGTATATATACATATCCATATAAATAAATAAAATCTGAATTGTTTTAAAATAGACAATTCCCATTTTCTTTTGTTTTAAAAAGTTAAATAATTGGTCACTTATTTTAAATAACACTATAGGGGAAGGGCGAAATTTTTTTAAATAGAAGTATTAAATCATTATTTTCCTTGGATTAATCTGGGAAAATATGTAATAATGACTATTTGAGAAATTCTACAAAATTTGAATATATATTTTGAAGCTTATCAAAGTTTGTCTACATTAAGCCAGCAGGTGTTGTTGTTGTTATTGTTGTTGTTGTTGGTGGTGGTGGAGTGTGTGTGTGTGTGTATTCATATTGTTTACAAGTAGTGCAAATAGAAAATATTTAGCAATTATATGCCACCATACAAAGCAGGCAGGCTCATAAAGACATTTATTTGTTAATCATTAAAGAAAATAGGTGTCGAAAGTAATTTAGAGTGAATTATGTAGGTTGCCAGTAGCCCAATTCTACAATATTGCAGTAGAAGAGTGAAAGAACAAAGCTACTCAGGGAGGCAGACTTGAGGGTTTCACAGGTGAGGGAAATTGGACTGCTTCTTAAATAGAGAACATGCAATATTTTTTTCACCTTTTTGGTCTTAGAGAATAACAAAAGCTAAAGAGAGAGAGATAAAGGCCCTAAACATAACCCTTCTATAAATACATGCTGACAACAAATGGCTGTGAGATAAAGAGGCAGAGAATTGGTTACAAAATCTCTGCCTTAACTGTGTTAGTGAATGACAAGAGCCAAGACCTTCACAGTCACAAAGTTGAGCAATGGAGTATATCAGACCTCTGACATCTCTATGCAAAATATTTGGATGTGATACAAAAGTAATTTCTCATTTTTTTGACTTGTAAAAGTAAATTCAACAGTCCATAGTTTCAGGTTATAAGTTGAAAATATTAACTTTATTAAGTCCAATCCACTTATATCTCAGATGCAGCTCTAGAAATGAAGGAAGAGTTGACTGATCCCAACCATTGAAACTTAGAGGAGGTAAGTCTTAATTTTTACATATTCATGATTGGCAACACTTTGATTAATTTTTATGACTTCCACTGACTAATACTTGATTAGGTTCTCTAGATCTGTAACCAAAATTATTCAGATAGGTCTAGGAATTATCAATGTTTCTCCTAGAAAAAAGACGTCATGTGAAGGGTACAATACACGGAGAATGAAATCTACCAGTTAATAAGTAAAAAATGAAAAACAAAAAACACTGAAGTTAATCTTCATAGAATTAAAAATGATTAAAATCATACGTCAACAACTCTTGGTACACTACACACAGATTTTGACCAAACCTTTTAGAAACTAATCAGCTGTACCCAAGTTGCATCCAGAAGTTACAAAATATTAATGGTGTTATCAAAAAGAGATATGGGCTTTTAAAAATGCTGTGCTTTCTTCATGTCTAAAAGTAATTAGTTCCAGAATATTTGGGGTAGATTATTCTAAGGGAAGCAGTATAGCATGGTGATAAAGATCAAAAAAGAGCTCTTCAGTCAGATTGATTTTTCTGAAAGCCATGAGCTGACAATGCTAATGTTTTCTTCTCACAGGGTGGTTGTGAGAATTAAATAATCCATTTAAACTAAGCACTGTGCCTGACATACAGAGAATGTTTCATACACTTTGTTCTTATAATAACTTCATTTAAATTGAGGTCATCTTCGTTTATAATGAAATTGTCCAACAGATTTTTAAGACTGTGTGATTTAAAATTTTTACTTACAATTGCGCTGGGGTGTTGGTTTTCAAAAATACTGACAGTCTGTTTGTGGGAAAACATATTTCTGACTTCTTCCATGTAAACTTAAATGTGGAATTTTAGTTGTCCACATAGCATTCAAGCCATCATTTCTAAATGTTCCTATGATACTACCTCTGAAAATTACCTCTAGAAACCTCCTGTTTCCTGTAGCTTTCATTCTACGCCAAAGTAGGGGACATAAGAAGAGTAGTGCATGCTAAAATATTCTGTAAAAGTTAGTGTGGATTTAAACTGTTCCTTTGGGTTAGTTACCACTCGAGCTTTATCTATGTATTCATTTTAGTAAGCATTCCAAGAAGCTTTATGACAAAATTCATTGGAGGAGAAAGTAACTACCATAAACTCCAAAAAAATCAAAATATCTTCCTTTGTTTTCTCTTGATGGATACATTCATTTTATTTCTACTTTAGAGTTCCGTTGTTCTGGCTGAACTTTCCAATATTTGTATGGGGTGCACAATTAGCAAAGATGGTGCTGGTGTTTCAGAGGTCAAACTAAGAGAAAATATATCTTTATAAAGTTCTTTGCTTTATCTGGGGTTGTCTAAAACTTTTGTGATAAATAAGAAATAAGTAATTTACTATATTTACACAGATCCCCCTACACACACACACACACACACACACACACACACACACAGAGAGCCTGGCTATTAGATTAGATTTTTTTCCTTCATGATAAGAACAAGTATGTGTGTAACCTAATATCATAATTCAAATAATTCAAAGTATTAGTCCTTTTCATAAATTTCTTTGTCTTAAGTTGTTTTATTTGATGGAAAAATTAAAAAGCAATTGTGATCTGAAATAGTATAAAGTTTACCATACATATTTACACAGTAAATAAATTAGATAATATCTAAAGGGTAGAATATTCATGTTTTTATCAACTTTTAAATAAAAAAATGAATTAACTCATGTATTTCAATATATTTTCTAAGCTAATGTATTTTCCAAACAATTTTACTCTATTATTTTATGAGTGGTTTTTTTTAATTTCTAGAACATTGTCATTATAATAATATTCCATGGTAAATTATTTTCAATTATAGATTATTTAGCAAAATCTAGGTTTGCAACTTTTTGCCAATTAACACAGTACTTCTTTGCACTCTAACTTAGGCCCTATTCCTTCTTTTAAAATATAGGTGTCCCTCAATAACCGCATGTCTCTATGTCCATATGGTTTTGAGCAAGTGGTGAAAGTGCTCAGTACTGCTGTGTACCCACACTTGTGGAGTTCAGCTGGAGTACCATCTGGTGTGGTCCTCTTCCCATTTTCCTCGTTTGATTGCTTTCTCAATCTGGAAAATGGTAGCTGGATCGTCCAATGGGTCTCCAGATGGCTGCTGGATCATCTCATGTAGTACCCATCTACAATATTTGATGGGTTATTTAACGTTCATCCAAGGTGTTTGCAAGTCAATTATTTGTCCATAAAAATATGAGAAATTTTATTTGGGGAAATAACATAATGTAGGATTTTAGAAATGAAATCTTTTGGATTAGTTTGAAGAAAGAAATAAGAAAACACATTTATATCTTTCTGAGAAGCAGATGGCTACTCTTACAGTGCTAGCTATCCAAAATTGTTTCTATTTTTACCCTTCTATATTGACTAAGATGACATTTTAGCGGAAACAGCATCCTCACATACAGACTATCTTTGTTCCTTGAAGGACAACTGTTGAAATTTAAAGAATATATAAGATTAAATTTCTGCAAAACAATGAGGCAGACCAAAATGGTTATGAGGATCAACTAATGAAAATTTAATTGGATCATAATGATATCATTAGATATTGAGTATGAAGAAAGATGGTAAAGTCTGAGACAGTTGTGATCTAAATGGTTTCATGAATATAAACATGCCTAAAGGAGATCATAGTTTATTACCCTCCTTTTCTGCCTCTCTACCAAAGCATGGGAACACTTGTATGAAATTTGGAATACCAAAAATTTATAGTTTCTTAATTATCTTTCAACATTCTCCACATTTTAGTAAATAAGATATTTTAAAAAGGGTTAATTTCCCTTCTCTCTAACAATTCCTGTTTTATGTAATATGATTTTATCTTGGTTATACTCTTCTTTCTCTATTCTCATTCATTTACTTGTCCTGTCAGTTCATAGCTAATGAGTACATACCAGAGATTTGGAAGAGATGATAGAGAGACCCACTGTGTGCTTAGGGAGCTTTTAGTGAGGAAGAAGACAAATGAATTAATAATCATGATAAAACATGATGGATACCATAAGGTATTCAGGAGGAAATATGAAATCACAGAAAGACCTTTATTCTGCCAAGAGGGTTTTGTATTAATGACATCTTCATATCGTTTCCTGAATCACTATCTGCACAGAAGAAGCTACTTTATCTCTCACTCAAGATTTCCTGAAGCATGTTCAATGATATAATTTGTTTTATAAGTAGAAATACTTTTAACTGTGTCAAAACCTTAACCAGAAAACCCTAACTAAAACTGGTACATCATTTTCAATTTGTCTCATTAGTGTATTACCTGTGTAAATTGAATTAATTATTTCCTCCTTTTTAATACTACATAAAAATGGAAAAGATATTTGTGATTTTTATCTGGTGACTCTTCATTCTTTGGGTAAAGCTTTGCTTTATAAGCTCTATAACCTGATCAGACTTTAACCTTGACTTTCCAGCTTTAGCTTCCAGATTAGATTATTGCATGTCTTATTTTATATCTTTAACTTTCACAACTGTTTAATCTAAAACTTAACTTCTTAAAAGTGGATTTGGATTCAGTTAGTTTTATGTCAGAAAAGATGTTTTTTTTTCCCTATTAAGCTCTAAATGTATTTAAAAACTTGGTTGAAAATTATGTTTAACTAATATTTGTATTTTAGAGTTGTACATAATTAAAAATTAGAGTTGTCAGAATAATTTGAGGACTGAGTAGTGCCTACTAAAAATACTAGGCTACAGTTTCATAAAGTCTACTAGTTTTAGTCTGGTAACTTATCACTTGAAAGAAAATGCAGTAGTAAACTAATTAGATTCTGTATTTAATTCTTGACCGTCTGTACCAGCCAATTAAAAACATCTGGGCCAAAGAAAATTTCAGACTAGCCATTTAAAAAAAGAAAATTCCTTATGTTATGTACACCAGACCAATTTGATGTTTTCCTTAACTTTTCACTTATTTGTTGTTCACTTATTTGTATTATAGATATGTTATTTCATTTTTGTCATTAATTTTATGTCAAGTTCATTTTCATAAAAGCATACAAATTTTGGAAAATATCATATAATTTATTTTTGCAATATAAATATTTTAAAACAAAGCACTCTAACTAGTATCCATGTATAATAGGATGCTTTAGTAAATCAATCTTTGAGCTAGTCTGTGTATTTTTTTTCCTAAAATGAAGAGTTCATGTAAATGTTTTCAAATGTTCTTGATAAACAATTCTTAATTTTTCTGTCTTCTTTAAATATGGTGTATATTTTGAGAATCAAATGCAGTAATTATGATAAGGAAAATTAAGTAAGAGGAACTTATTATTCTAAGGACAGAAAATTATCAGAATAAGTCTTATATGCTATTAAAACACCTTAATCTTCTTCATGGACAAACAGGAAATCTAAGCAGAGATCGTTGCCTTAAGAAAAAACAGTTTCTTAAAAATACAATAACCAGTGAAGAATAATATTTTAAGAATTAAATATTCCACCCATCCTCACCCTTAAGTCTGTTCCTTGGGAGTAGTTTTCTTAAAATTTTTTTTTTCAGATTATAGCTTCTCAGAAATGACTTATACCTCTTCAGCAAATCTTTATTCAAAGAAGTAGAATTTTCCTGAGAACCATGCTAACTGATGAAATTGAAAAAAAAAAGCATAGAATGTAGTTTTTAAATGTTTTAATATTTTTTTAATGTCTCTGCACTTGTTTTGCCTTGACTTTGAAAGTCTTCATCAATCTTAAGTTTCACTCTTGCCTTTCAGGATCTCAGAAAGACTCAGTTCATCTTGGTCTCCCCACTTTACCTATTTGAGGAAAGTTTTCACAATTTGTAATTATATTTTTCTCTTTATTGGTTTAATTGCTTAGTTTTTCTTACCATTCTGTAAACTTCATGTAGTCATTAGCCTTGTTTGTAATTTTTGGCAACAGAGACTCAGTGGCTTGTATAATGCCTGGCACCTAGTAGTAATCAATGAATACTTGCTGAATAAATAAACCCTTTTTGCCACAATTCTTAAGTAGTTCATGGTGGCCTCAGGTTATATTTTTTGTGCATAAAAAAATCATATATCCCAAGAATGTTTTCTATCTACTTACAAATTACTTGGGAACAGTTATTTATTATTATTTCTTATACAAAAACTGTGGAATTACATCAATATTTACACAATAGCAAAAGGAGAATATGGAGTAAAAACTAAAGAAAGAAGTGGAAAATCCTTTTCACTTTGCCATCATTTACATTTTTTGTCAACTTTAGGAAAGGAGAAAATGTTGAGAAAAATCTGTAAGGAGTTTACACACAAAAGAATATTTCAATGAAGGAAAATATGTCAGCTTACTATACCATATTTTGTTCTTTCAAAATATTACAAAATTGACATGGGACATAATGGTGTTTGATGTTCTAAGACAAATACAATATGTTTAGGAGACTATATATGATATGGATGCATCACCATGAGAACCACATAAGGAACTGCTAAAATTTCAAAAGTACAGCTTTTCAAAATGGTATGTATTTGTGGCTAAAATTGCTGGTGTGTTATAATTAATTTTTTATTCTATTTAAAAGGTCATTCACTTATCTTTTTTGGTCAATTTTCACAGCTTATCATAGGTCTCTAGAGTTTCTACTATTGAGTCAGTATATGTACATGAATAGTATGTAAATGTACATATTTAAGTGCAGTGTTCTTGATATAGCCTAAGGTATTTTATATGAATATATCCAATATTTTGCTTTTTGAGTGAGAAAAGTGTATTTTTATGCTTCATCACACATACTGTAAATATCCTTTATGCTTGTACTATATTCCCACCTTGCTTCACATCATCTGTTTAATTTTTCATATATTCAGCATAATAATGCATGCTGCTAAATTCAAACTCTGAAAGAGTCTGACCCACGATAAGTGAATTTCATATCTTTCTCTGTGCTTCACTGAACTGGTCAGAATATAGACTTCTTTTTATATCAGTGAGGATTTTGTACTATGATCGAAGTCATGAAATGGGAAGAGAACACGGGAAAAATAATGTTACTGTGAATGATTTAATTTTTTTTCTTTCTTAAAAAACAACAACAACAAAACCTAAAAATACTCTGAGATTATTTAAAATTACAGAAGGTTAAAGCTAATTTTATCACCTGAAGATGAGAGAAATGAGACCGAATGTGCTGGCTGATGGTCACATTTCAGCTATTAGAAATGAGAATAGAACTCAATTCTGCTAATTCCCAAATTGATGCTCTTCTTAGGCATTGCTCATCTCTGCTCGTTGTTTTAAGAAGACACAGAAATGGCAGTGTCGTGGGAAGAGGCAAACAAGGGCTTTAATATAAAACAGCCTTAGGCCTTTGCATTTATTAGTTCTGTAAATTGCATATGTGACAAGCCCTGTAAACAGTTTTCTTATTCATAATACCTGGCATAAGATCATTTTGAGTAAAATGGAATGAGTGTAAATGAAATGAGATAATAGATACTATATACAATGCAGGCTACATGGTAGGCATTCAATAAATTGTTGCTATTACTATTATGGTTATTTATGATTAGCATTATTTTGATGGTTAATAATCACTATAAACATGAATAACTTTACAGCCCTACTGTATGAGACCATCTCCTGGTGGGCAAAGCTCACCTGACTTTGGAAGACTTCAGCCCTGTTTTGGCAGACCCTGGCTGCACCCAGTTTAGAAGTAATTAGTCCTAGTCAACCAAGGTAATCTGGAAATTGGCTCTCAGACCATATTTGCAATTTTAGACACATGATTCAGTATTCAGTAATAAGTACTTTCAATGTTCAACCCTAATGTCCTCGTGTAAATGAGATTGTTGTCAAAATGGAATGGAAGTTTTGTGTGCAAAATGACAGTAGGAACAGCCCCTTCATCAGATTTACATGGAAAAGGAGGAGATTATGCCATTTGGTGAATGCCAACGAGTAGATGTGCTGAATGTGAAATTAGTTATTTTTAATTTAATGTTAATATGAATAATAGTAATGACAACTGGATATAGAGTTGTCTTTCCAGCCTCTTGGTTCAGAAAGGAGAAAATAATTTAATGTTTGTAAATGTTATGTTTAAACAATATTGGTACTTCAAATAGAGGCATTAAATTGTTTATAAATTAAATAAGTCTCATAAGATTATCTAGTGATTGAGTAAAGAATGGCAAAACTAGGAATAAACTGTATGTGAGGAAAAAATATTTTTACAGTAATTATCGTATAATAATAATAAAGACAGTAATGACAAATGCTGGATAGATTAAACCACATGTGTGCTGAACTAGATCCATGATCCATGACTTTGGAGTTATTACTATCAGCAGGACTTTTACTGAGAAAATATTGTTATATTAAAAGTGGAAACTGTACTGCTCCTTAAGCTTAGTTTTTAATTTTCAAAATTAGAAGGATGGTACCAAATAACCATGTGTGTCTCATCAAGCACTTAACTCTGAAAACAGATCTATTGTCCATTTAAAGATGTTAATTCAAAGGTAGTCCTTCCTACATGTGTACCCAGATTGCATCAGGGCTGAGGAAAGAAATGTTAGTCTACCTTGGGAGCTTCTATCACAAATCAAACCAAAGCTCAAGACTATGGTTGAATTTTGAAGTCCAGATATCTTGTTTCCATAACAACAAATTGCTTAATTCTTGACTCTTTAGGACAATATACACCTAGTTTGACTTCAATTCAGAACTAAAACTGCATTATTCTGCAGAAATGGGGAATCAGTTACAGTGTGCTAAGCCACTTCTTAGGTGGAGGTGGTATAAAGGACATCACAAAATTACTTGCTCACTTTTTTTTTTTGAATGAGCATATACCTTGATATTTATAGTTTTTTTTTTACCCTGAAAATGATCAGGGTAAAAAACAATTATATGAAGATGACTGGAGATATTCCATTGGCTTCAAGCCTTGTGATTTTAATCTTGCAAAATTTTAAAGAGACACAGATCCCAAATTTCCTTTGTTTAACCTATTCCAGAAACTGATGTGCCTCTAACTACAAATGACAGGATAATGGAACGCTGAGTCTTCTTTTCAGTGAATATTATACTTTCATTTTGCAGAGTAGAGCTCAAATGCCTCACTTTATGCTGTTAGTGGGTACTTTTAGAGTTTTTCATCCTTCTACAGCTAAAATATGATGAAATGGCCACTTGCAAGAAGAAATGAAGGGGATAAGTGAGCATGAAATTTACAGAAATTGAGACCATATTAAACACTAAGTGCACTTCCATCTACATCTATGTGTAGGTAAAATTTTAAATTTGTTCTACCAAGAAACTCACATAGATTACTGCTTTGGTTAAAATTTGAAACCTTGAAGAAAACATAATGAACATAATAAAGGCTGATTAAAAATATAATAACCCTTATAATACAGTGTAAACATATGTATTATAATATTTGGTAATATACAAATAGTTCTGAAAAAATACACTACTAAAGGAACAAAAGATTAATATGTTTTTCTAAAATAATTTCTGTAACCATTTTGGTCTGGCAACAGAAAGCAAATTATTATGTACATAGCAAAATAAAAATAAAAGAAATGCCTTTTCTGAATAGGAACACTAATACTTAAATTAGTATAATTTTACATAAAAAGCATAAAATCATAAGAATATCCCTCCTACTAAAAAATGGACAAAATTTATAAAGAATTTTGTCCTTTTATAACAAATTTCTATAAAGAAAATGATAGAAATTTTTTTGCCAAAAATATCTATCTTAAATATGTATCTTTCTATTGATATACAACATGTAAAATTAAAGAGAAAAAGTTGAAAACAGTAATCACTGTGTACTAAACATCATTTGGGGAAATTATATCAGAATTATTTAAGTCAGATTTTTTACTGAAAGTAAATAGTGGTGTTCTGGACATAATAGGCCTAATTTTTAATAAATGAAGAGAGACTTCCTAAAAATATTATTGTACACTTTTAAATATATTTAAATAAATTTAATTAAAGTATATGACATCCCTGTAAGATTCTATCTTAAAAATTGATAAATTAAGATCAACCAGGGCTAAAGATATAAATCAGAACAGAATTTTAAATTTCTTATAAAGTTGCTCTTAAGAGAAACAGAACATAGCATAAAAAGATGGATGAGAACACTTTATATTTTATAATTGTTTCTAAATCAGGCTTACATACTGAATAACTATGAATACTGGACATTTTGCAAGTGGTGGTTTTTCTAAAAAAATAGAAAAGACTATCCTGTGATGGTCTTTTGTTACAGTACAGCTTTGATTTCTACCGTTTAGTTCTCATTTATTTAGTTATTAAAATATTTTGGATTGCATTTATAGATTTTTTAAAGCATTGTAAATAGCATTAGTAGTAGAAAAGGATTAGAATTATTTGAATATATTGCTTTATTATCATATAGAATTGCTTTGTGATTAGTTTTCCTGCTTTATTAGAATTTCATGGAATTCCTTGCACTAAAATGCCAGCCCCACAGTTTTATGAATCATTGTACAAGCATCAGGGAGTATCGTTTATAATGTACAGCCTTTCATTTTGATTCAAGAAAATAAACCTTGTTGCAGTATGCCATTTTTGGTTTCTATTTTCATGTAATTTGAGGTGAATACTAACATTGTGATCTTGCCTTAAATTTATTAGTGAGCCAGTTGGGGCATTAAATATGAGATGCATAAAAGAGGAAAAAAAAGAAAAGGTAAAAGAAATATTTCAATGTCATAAACAAATTATAACAAAAATATCCTAATTTAGTATGCTAATTTTAATACCCAGACTTTATAACTGATCAAAGTGTGGTTTAACATGTATTTTCTATATGATCAAATGACCGTATAGAAGTAACCTTTTTCTATATGGTCAAACATTTCCAGTTTTCTTTTTTTGACAGATGATTTCTATATAAATATTTTTGAGAGTTTTAGGAGATTAATAAATCAGAATTCAAGAAGACTCAGTTGCTATTAGATACTAGTATCTGAAAATCAAAATTATTTATATTAAGTCAATTATTTTATATCTATTTGCCATATAATTATAATCATAGCAGTTCTTTATTATAAATAAAAATCCTAGCAATACTTTC
Source organism: Urocitellus parryii (assembly GCF_045843805.1). Classification (NCBI taxonomy): domain Eukaryota; kingdom Metazoa; phylum Chordata; class Mammalia; order Rodentia; family Sciuridae; genus Urocitellus; species Urocitellus parryii. The sequence goes on from NC_135541.1 coordinate 77,978,388, forward strand.
TAATGTGATATGTCCTGCATGTTAATGGTAATGTATAAAAAAATAGATTACATATTCAATTCTTTATAAATATCAAATCTTATTACAAAATTGAAAATTTAGTCTATTTAAAAATTACTGTTTAACAAGTATAAAATAATGTTTAGATGAATAATTATTTAATATTTTTCAGCATCAATCTACATTTAGAGGCACATGGACATGTTCTAAGTAATAAAATAGGTAGTAGTATAAATTAAATGGGTAAGAGCTATAACAATCAAATGTGTAAAACACTTTGAGCTCTCACAAGAGATGCTATAGCATTTAAGCTTCATTGTCGATAAACATTAAAATTTATATCTGATATCTCATGACTGACAACTTTTCCAGCAATCAACACTGTAATTTATATTAATTATAAACTCACGATTATAGGATTATCAGCAATATAGGCTCACCAAAAGCCAAGAAAAGATGTTGTTAAAAAACAAATGTGTATACTTATTTGAGATAGATCTAAATGAACTTTGTAATATTAACCATACGTTTTCAAGCTAACTTTTCCTTTTTAAAATTTTAAAATAATATTTTAACATAAAAAGAATTTATGAAACATCACCAAAATGCAATTGAATATCTGTGAAGCTGTCATTCAACTTATGATAAACTGCAAATAAATAAACCAAAATTATAATGAAAAAGCAAGAGAATAATCCATTTGTGATACTTCTGTATCATAAGTGTCTTCTCTGACTACATGTAAGCTACTTGGTATTTAATTTGCACTCTCTTTACAGTCAAAACTCCCTTTGTTTAAGGACTAAAGTAGTAACCTTTAAATTAGCGCCTATTTAATTAACAACCAAGTCCATCAAACTATAGACCAACTAAAATAATTTCATTTTCCTTTCTGGTTAATCTGAAGTGCTTAATCTTAAGATATTAACTGTCAAAATAATGGACCTCTTTTTCTCCGTAAGAATAACCTGGTTTTCATACACATGTCTTGTCAATCATTCTATCTAAACTGGGTGTGCATAAATTCTTCCATCACTGTGACTCTCTGAACTTCAGTGTTCAGAGAGTTGAAGTTTGGACAGTGTTCCTCATCTCTACCCTGAAAAGGAAATAAGATCATATTCTAAAATGGATTTATATTCCAATATTTATATTTTGAATATATTTTTAGATGTAAGATCTAATATACAGTCAAGTAATAAATAACTCTAAAAAGATGATGTTTGTGACAATAGGATATTATAAAATATATCAATGTATTAAGATTATAAATTCAAATATTACATAACTTATTAAATATTACACATAATTCTTTGGGTAATTCTTTGGTACTTAGGATGTTACTTTCTATTCTTACATATTAGTAAAAGCTACATTTTCACCTAGAAATATTATCATTAATTCTTTGTTACATACTCTGGCATTCTATAATCTATGTGATCAAGTTGATACCTTGATATAAACAAGCATAGTCTCTTAATAGTTAAAGATTTTAGACTGAGAAAATCCCACTAACATTGTCAATCAGTTGCTACAATGTTACATTGAAAGAGGCTGAAGATTATATTTTGTGTTAAACACAAAAGCCAACAATTATGAATTAGAGGTCCAGTCTAGGTCTTACATTAGAGTTATGCAGTCCTAATAGTCGTTCTTTTCGATTCTAAAAGTACTAAATAAGAAGCAATCCACTCCACTTCATTTTAGAGCTGCATCTTAAACAGTCTAGCCTTTGCATTTCTAGCATTTCCATCAAAGGTTGAATAAAATACTGTGATCTGAAGAACATCATATAGGTCTCTGAAACATTCTCCAATTGGCATAATGAGAACCTACATAATCTAATTGTTTTTGAAATAATATTCTTTTTACCACTAGAATCATCTATATTTTAAATAAATTTTTATTAAATTCCATGCCAATAAATATATTTAGTGAGTTTATTTTATACTGCTGTAATACTGGAACATTTTGTAAATGCTTGAAGAATTTTGTCAGAGCAATTCCCTTATACCAGAATTTTAAAATCCTTTGTGTCTTAGGTGAATGAGTAATGATCCAAAGGATAATCTCTTTCTTCTTCCCTGCCTCCCTACCCCCACCTACCCCACCACTATTTTCTCTCTCTCTCTCTCTCTCTCTCTCTCTCTCTCTCTCTCTCTCTATCTCTCACACACACACACACACACACTCACATACACACACACACATACATACACACGCGATCTAAAATTCTTATTCAATATTGTATACCTTGTATCCTTTGTATAAAATGAAGTTGATATCCTAGTTTTTAAAATAGGATACAATGAAATACCAGAGTAAAATCCAAGCAGCTATTAGAATTACTAAAACAATTATAAATTAAATCCAAAGATGAGTTTAAGTCCTGGAAAAATACAATGCAATGCTTATTATTAAAATTATTACAGTATTAAAAATTAGAGTACTCAATAATCATGAGTATTATGTAAGTTCCATATGAATAGAAATCAAAGTGGAATATTTGGGAACTTATCAAATTTCTCAAGTGTAGAATTTGCTAAATCAGGTAAAGTCATGATTTTTTTTTTAAAGAGAGAGAATCTTTAATTTTTTTTTTTTTTTAGTTTTCGGTGGACACAAGATCTTTATTTTATTTTTATGTGGTGCTGAGGATCAAACCCAGAGCCCTGCACATGCCAGGCAAGCGCGCTACCGCTTGAGCCACATCCCCAGCCCCAATGATTTTAAATATAAAATACCTATTAACAATAATTCATAATAACTTATAACTATAAATTTTCACAGAGCCTAACCTATTTGCATCAGTATAAAATGTGATTTTGTGATTCTTTAAAAACAAAAACAGTGTTTCTTTAATTTCTGTCGATGTTATGACAACAGAATTGGTAAAAGAGTAACTACTGCATTTTATGTGAAAACTGTATACTTTATCCTTTTCCTATTGGGTGTTTTTTGGTCTATGCAGTTCTTAAACTCTGTGTGTGTTCAAAGGAGAAAAAGAAAAAAAATCCTTTCTAGAAAGGACTTTTATTATTATTGTATCTGTGACATGGGTCTCTCAGTGAATAGAGACCACAGGAATGGCTTATAGTAATAATCACTTTCATACAATTTAATATTTGATATTAATCACAAACCAGTGAGTTCCCTGAAAGGGACACTGTACCTTTACATTCTTTTGAATCCCCATAGCTCTTATACCAGCTTGGATTTTAAGATGTCCTACAGGCCATGAAAGCTTCAAGGGCAAGATCTGTTCATTATTCCCCAGTGACCCGGGAGTCGAAAGAATGCCAGGTACATAGTAGGCACTTAACAAATGTTGATAGATCTAAACACATGCTTCATGAATAGAACATGCATAATAGATATTTACTGGCATATTCTGAAAGAAGTCCTAGCTCTTTTGAATACACAAGCTGCTTTATCTCAGCATGTTCATTGGTTGCTATAAAATGAAAGGTGGGACAGTTGCATTAAAGCAGATGATTTGTTAAATATGGAATGGGCCTTAGTCTACATCATTTTGTCCCTTCTGTGCTACAAGAATTGCAATAAAATCTCTTTTTTGCATTAAAAAAGTGATTTCTGATTGCTTTCTAATAATGTAGCATGACTTTGGACACTTTGAGTACTTTTTAAAAACATGTATCATTCTTACTTGCAACGTAAGCTACAGGTTTAATAAGACCAGGGGGTGGGAGACAGGTTGTGTTCCATTTATGGCTGTGCAAAGAAGCTTTATTAGCCAGGAACTGGACTTCTAAGGCTTAAATAGACCTATGTATAATACATTAACTCAGATATTATCTTTGACTTTTTATCAGTTCTAATTGAGAGCTGTACCTTGAAATATATGGTGGTGATTAACTACATCCATTCAGTGACAAGTGCTTCGTTAAAAAGAAAGGATAAGCATCAAATTCAGTGCCCAAAAAGTTAAGAAGGGGGTTTCCTCTTCTCCCATTTATAGGAAACCTAAATACCCAAGAAAAGCGATTTAACATACGGGATGCGTGGTGAGCGAAAAACTGCAAAGACACCATCAATCCAATTGTCTTCATAAAGATCAACTAATTTTTTTTCTAACACAATAAGAAAAACTACTAAAGACAAAAAAAAGTTAATAACAAAGTTATTTAAGGGTTCTAGATGAGAAAAAAAAACAAATAGAAAAAGAAAAATGATCTTCCATGTATCCTTTTAAAATATTGACAACTCGTAATTATATAAACCCCTGAGACAGGACAGATGCCCAGTGGCAGTGAGTACCCATCTGACTCCACAGGGAGATGCTGTCCATCCTGACACACAGTGACCTGCTCTTTTCTGCTAAATATCCCTTCCTAACTCCAAAGAAAGAAGGGGAGAACTGTAATGAGGCTTCACATGAAATATTGCTTTTCTGCTTCCTTCTCCCTTTCCTCATAAACTTTGTTGTAAGACAACATACTGCTGAGTTAATGTAACTTAAAAATTTACAGCAGGTTCTATTCCTGGAGGCACATTACAGGGCCACCTGTAGGCATCTAATTCCACTGAAAATAATAAATGGTGAAGAATTCCTCAGAGTCTAGAAGACAGAGGATAAGAATCATGTTGCTGGTTCACTCCAACACTGATTCTGTTGTGGAGGAGGATTAGAGAACAGTACCGTCTCCAACAAATATGAGTAATCTCTCTCCCACAAAAGAGTCCGCTAAATGCTACGCCAGACACCTGGTTGCCAGATCTACACAGTCATTTTTTGTGCACTTTTGATAATCCACCTGCAGAAATTACCACCTGGCAATGCTTAATATAGCACATTGATCCTCACTTGAGAATCTTTTTTTTCTTTTTTTTTACAGTAAAGAAAGCTATTTTGTCTATCTTCCTCCATCCTGTTTATCTCTCTGAAGCTTCCTCCTCATATTTTGGCAAAGAATAAGAGTTACAGTAAGAATATCCTGGTATGATCTCAAGCATTTGGTTGGGAAGAAATTAATCTGTATTTTAGCAATGTTCAGCAACCTTGACCTTTTTTGGACTGGAACTTACAATTAATTTACTACATAGATGCCTTAAAAAAATAAATAAGTAAGTAAAAGGGTTGGCTACTATGCTTCCACCACAAGGGGGTGGTCACTTCTTAGAGTCAATATGGTATTTATTTCAACTCATTTTCAATGGTAAGAGAAATACAATTTTACTTTAATACATAAATATGTATGTTTGTATGTATATTTGAATTTTCATTGAGTAGGTTTCAAAACTTAATCTGATTTTTATTCAATTGGGTTATAAACTATCTATAAATTTCATTAATGTAATTCAAGTCCTATAAGCACTGCAAATACTGTTTGGATTTTAAATCCAGACAACCTTTCTCCACAATGATCACATGGCATTGATTAAGAAAACTACATTTAAATTATCACTGAAGTACTGAAGATTGGATTCTCAGTGGTATTAAGGTTGACATTTCCTTTTTATTTGTATTACACAAAGGGTTAATAAGGTTTATATAACCTTATTCTTTGATGGCTTTTCAGCAGAGTATCTCAGGATTGCTGCCAAAGTGGATTTTAACCCTTTTAATCATACTGCTAATGACCACATTGTGCACAGTGCAGAGCATACAGCACATAAGGCAATATAGCTCTGAACACAGTTTGACCTGATATCCAATCAAGGAAATGTTCCTAGAGACGCTTGCCATTTGGGTTGCTATGGTGAGTTTCATATTTTGTGGAAACCACTGCTAGATGTCTTAAAATAGACCTTTGCCAAGAAAAACATTGGTCCAGTGGCATATGCTGGCAGAGCATAGCAAGGTTGCTCAAATTCCCTTCCTTTGTTTTTCCCTCTCCCCCCTGGGGCAACTGCTCCAAGCATCAGCCCACTAGTCTGGCAGGCTGAGAATCCAGAAACTTGCTGCTAATTACAATGTTGACAATTCCCAACCTGTTTACCTGCGCCAGCAATCAAACCGCATCCTCTCAAGTGAACCAAAAAGCACTTGCTGGCTTTAGCTTCCTGAGGTTCCAAGCTGGCTATATTAATTACTGTTAACTTAAAACTGTATGTTGTACAGAAGCAGCTTAATTAGATGGTTTGAGGATTAAAATCTATCCTTTACAAAATTTTAGAGCATTCTATTCTACAGCAAATGATGTGAATCCATAAAACATTTTTCCTTGGACAAAATGATGAGTATTTTAGGTGTGGCTTCTCAGAGCCATTTTGGCCATTAGATTACCTTCAGCTAAGCACCCAAACAGATCATAAGAAAATAATGTCAGTCTGTCTATCTGCTTACTTACCTACCATCCTATCTTAGTTATTATTTGTTTTCAAAGTTTAAGGAAAATAATGAGCGTAAATTATTATAATTATCATTTGCAGTTAATGAAAAAGAAAAATCTTTTGGTGGGGACAAAATAATCAAAATTTCAGAATAAAAGTTACATTTTTTTTCTAGTTACTTTTCATTACTATTCCAGAAGTCTGTTTTGGGAGTAATAGTCTTTCAAGTACTACGAAGAAGCGAAGAAGCGTGCTTCTTTGATTGGTGAGTTGGGTTACCACATAGTGAGAAATCATCCACTTAGCCCCCAAAGTGGTTAGCATCACAGTTAACCCAAATGTGTCAGGGGTAGATTACCAGGCAATTTTCATAGATAGCACAACAGAAGTGAATAGGGTTTTGTAAAATTGAGAATTTTATTTTTATTTTGTCTATTCCAATCTTCCTTTATTCAACAAAATAGCTCTGAATATATAAAACTGAAATGAAGAAAGTAAATACAATTTTATATTATATATTAAAATATAACTTTATTTCTGTTCTTTGGTGTGAGAACACCATTGGATTAGTGTTATTTAGGCAATGTTATTTTAAAATTTCTATTAAATATTCTGCGTGGACAATGTTGGTCAATCCAACTTTTAGCCAGCATTTTTATTTGGAAGTTTCTTAAATTGAGTTTATATAATTGCATTTGAAATCTTCTTGTTTCACTGAAACATTTGCAACTAGGGTCAAAGATCAAGTAACTACTTGAACTATGGTTATATTTGTTTATACATTAAATATTAGTTTAGGCTATAAAAATTTCCTAGATTTTGAAGATCTGTAAGTACACTATGGACTTTTGGAATCTTTTGGCATGTTCATATCTGTATATACAATATACAAATTTTAAAAAACCAGTAAAATTGCATGAATTTGGTAAAAATAATCACTAAAAATTATGAAAAATATGGAAATTACTTTTAGACACTAGAAAGAGCAAAGTTGTAGGAAAAACAACACTGATACAGTGTGATATATTAGAAAAAAACATCCAATGAGGACTTTGAAAGTGAGTTCCAAATATTACCTAGGGATGCATGGAGAAGTCACTTAGATGCTCTGTGTTTTGAGAACTTCATATTAAAGCATGGGAGTTTTTTTAATATACAAAAGAACTGGATCTTATAGAAACTTATCATAGCAACTAAATATCACATGAATTTACTATGTGCTTATTTAAGTTTTGTGAAATACCATGTTGTGTATGGATAATGGACTGAAAAATAATTATATCGGAAGAAAACAAATAATCAAGTAGAAATCCTATGACATTGGACATACAAGCCAAGCCAGAAGAGGATAAGCATGTTAATTTTCTCTATCTTTATCATGGTTAATTAACAAACAGCCCTCCACAAAATTTAAATTGCACTGAATAGGAAAAACACAATTTTTAATAATAACTATTGTGCTATATATCAGGAAATATTGATGATGCAGTATTAAACAAATTCTCCTAGGCTACTTTATTTCTAAAGCATGGATTCAAATATAACATATCTTTTCCAATAGAAAAAAAAAATGAATAAAAAAGACTCTCTTTAAAGACATGTCACCCCTAGGCTAAATTTTCACAAGTCTGTCTTTTTATACTAATGTTCCTTCCTTTGACTTGAGAAATATTCTGATTTTCTGCCTTTTACAATTTTCTATATGTAAGGTAGGCCCATTTTATTAAGATTATTTATATTTTAAGATTCTCAGTTTTATACCAGAGCTTTAGCTTTGAAAATAGATCAACAATAGTAACTATTGAACTGCACAAAGTTCATTACTCTCGTATTTATTCTACCTAAGTAAAAGCAAGAACTTTTGAATACAGTCTTAATTCATACTATGAAGTAATTCCTTCTGTATAGATAATATACACAAAAATCAACATTGTCAGCTTCCCATCACAACCGGGAAAGGGGCACTGCATAAAGAAAAAGATCTTTTTGAAAGTTTCCTGAAACTGATATTTATACATGGTATTTTGGTACCAGCTGTTAGATCTACCAGTAAAATAACTGCCAGGAATTTCATTATTGTTTTTAATACACTACCCCAATTGCAGATATTCCTCTCTACAGTCCATATCCTTGATATTGTTACTTGCTATTATACTTCTTGTCTCTTGTTAAATTCAACTGTCACCTACACAAACTGTCACATCTAAATGTAAATCTGTCTCAAAATATTAATGCTAGTCTCTATTTTTAATAAATAAAGCATCCACAACTAAAAAAAACCTGTTTGTATGCGATAAAGATTTTTCTTATTTTGACTCTATTCTAATATGCAGCATTAAGCCATCTCAAAGCTGTTTTTTGAACAACTAAATCCAACAAAGAAAGGAATGTGAAATATTTTAATAAAAGTGTAAGTAGATGGCTTTCAAATCTCACACTCCCAGGTAGCTATTTGAAATCAATTTCTTTTGAAAGCTTTATTGAACTTTTATTAAATCTACTCTCAAAGTTTTAAATGGACAGATTTTATAACATCATTGAACCTTCAATTAAAAATGTGTAAGTTATATGAATAAAGCAATAGCAGATAAAGCATATTACTTTAATTTTTGAGAATTGGTGTATTCTTTTGTGATTACAAGGTCAACTTACATAATCATACCTAGAATATCCAGGAAAGTCACAGATTTCAAACAAAATTATAATTGAATCTTGTTTCCTAGTAAGTAATAATAAAAAATTTTTAAAAATCACATAGATCCTTAGATTTGCGAGTACATCACAGTGATTATTACATTGCTTAAAGTGCATTTCTCAAACTCCTTGTTAAAAATGTGTAAATTCTTACAAGTATTTACTTAATATTAATTAAAATATATTAGATAACATTGACATGATTCTGTCTCAATAGCACATTAAATAGTTACTTGGAGTTTCAAGAATACCACTTTGAAAGAGAGGGTCTCATAGTTTTTCAACTATTTAATAGTTACATTTGACATCAGAAAAAATGAATATTCCCTCTTAGCAAAGAATAATTGCAATATTGGTAAGCACCTTTGAGAATTAGAATTTATGTTTACATTAAATTAAACTTTAAGTAGTTATTTTAATTATAACTAAAAAGTATATCAGTTATGGGTAAAATGTGAAAACCTATATTAACATATGTCCTTAAAGTATATAATTGCTTTCATTAAATTAATAAACATTTTGGGGTACCTACCATATGCCAGATACTAGATTAGTTATTTTTAAAGGGTACTCTATTATACTAGAATTAAATACCCTAGACAAATATTGGTCTTTTTTAACAGAATGGAAAAAAAAAACATAGTAATTTCCTAACTTCTCCAAATAGTGTAATTAAATTTAATAGCATAAACATTTGTACACAGAGTAAACACTTTAAAAGGCTAAGTGTTTATCCACTGCAATCATATATATTTGACTTTGAATAGTTTGTGATTTGGTCTCATTAGGCTGAAATAATATTGAAGATAGATTTATGGTTTAAGGAGTTTCAAATTTATTATACAGATATACACATATGTGAACTCCCAAGATATCACATTAGAATAAATCTGTAAATAGCTCTTTTGGGACTTTTCTTCCCTACATAAAGCTTCAAATAAAAATTGAAGGATGAAAGTTGACAGAAATGTTTCTATATGTTTCATATTGAAGAATTTAAGTAAAAATCCTGAAGACCAATTTCTTGTTTGATATCAAGATGAAATACATCGGTGAATACCTTTGAAAGATTTGTTTCCTTGGGCTAGGAATGTAGCTCAGTGACAGAACTTGCCTAGCATGCGTGAGGCCCTGGGTTTATTCTTTGGCACCAATACAAACAAAAACAAGCTCCTCTTTTAGCTACTTTATTTGCATACTATCTATACATAAAATGAAGAGTAGAACTCAGAAATAAAAGGCCCCTTTACCTAATGGTATTTTAAAGAGGTAGACAAGGGTTCATGAGAATCTGAATCCAGCCCTGCTTATAGATCAGGCCTATGAGAACTAAGCAAGTTGTGTGACTGGTCCATTGCTATAGTTTACGGTGCTACCTATATTCATTATCGTATTCTTTAGTTTTTACTCCCAAATTGTCCACAAGACATAATCTCTCTTCTTAAGAAATATATGGTTGAGGGAAAAAATTAAATTTGAAGTTTTTCCATGTAACTGCCTCAATACCCTAATTTGTTGTGTCTTGGTAAACATCTTAAAATTCTGTTTAAATAATAGTTATGAAAATAAATTGCGCATGGAAATGGACCCTATCATGTTATAACTTGAATTCCTCTACAGTTATGCATAAAACAATTTAGTGAATTTGTAAAATCTTTTCAAAATACATCTCCATTACAAATTTTTTTTTCATGTCTGCTTCTGACATGAAATTTTAGGCATCACTAAATTTCCCCTTTCCTTTGTTCTTGAAATCCAAAATTTTAAGGAATAGTTGGTGTGTGTAGAGATAAACTACTTCAAATAAGTAATTTTTAGCTTATTTTGTGACTTGTTTCAATCCATTCTTGAAATTGACCACAGTTGCTTAGCAGGAAAAAAAAAAGACTTCAAACAATTAATTAGTACTTATTCATGTATTGGATACAATTTTTAAAAATAAAATCACAATATTCTACTTATATATTATTTTTACAAAACTAATCTTTATAAGAACAGCACTGAGAGCATAATTTTACTGATTTATAAATAGGCATGCTTTCAAATTGTGCAATTATGTCATTATGATACTTTGTCAACTTCCAAAAAAGATTACTATGATATAAATTATATGTGAATCAAGAACATAGTGTCAGCTGTCAGCAAATACATTATAGAAATGTTTGTATTTTGAAATTTAATTGGATGAGATGCAGTATTGATTTTAAGCTAATAAAACAAATGTGATAAGTCTTATTTAAAATCCTTCCAACTAAATTCACAGAAGATTTTGGTTTTAGTTTTTTTTTTTTTAATGTGGTATGGAATCTTTAAAGGTATTACCACAAACCAAGCAAATGACAAGAGTTGTCTTTACACTTGTTTATATGTTCTACTACTGGCTACTGGTTTTAAAGATCAGTTTGTCTTTCTTAGTTCACATTATTGTTAGCCAGGATGTAACAGAGCCCAAAAGATTTAGGTAGTCACAAGTTTGTAATCTGGCCAATACAAACATTAGAAATACATTGATTCTATTAGTGTATATTAAACAAACTCAACCAAACATATTTCAATAAATTTAAAATTTCATAATATCTCTTTTTTAGCTTATTCTTTTGTGGATGAACTTCGATGTTTTCTTAATTTAAAGGCCTATTTTATACACTCATGCAAAATGTTTTGTAGAATGAAATTCTAGACTTATAAGTAATGATTTAAAAGTGTAAGTGCAAGGAGAAAGCTCTTGAAATGTTTTAAAAACAAATTATATGACAAAAGTATTTCTTAAAACCTATTTAGCCTTAGGTGTATAGTTGTATTGCTCTCAATAACTAAATGTAATAGCTAAATGACAATTTTAAAAAGCTTCAAGCATTCTGATATTGTAAATATTATTTTTTCTTCTAACTGAAAAAAAATTCAAAGGAAATTTATTTTTAAGCACTAAATCTCTAACATTGTAAGAATATCACTGTCATTTTTGTGATACAATGATAACTGCACCTGTATGGTTTTGAGAAGATGGTGGGTAATTGTGATGGTGTTTCACTGCCATCTTTTCTATGTCTTTAGTCCTTCTGTTCTACATAATACACAAAAATATTTTCTGATATCCTCATCATCTCCTATTTTCCTATTTTTATACTAGGAAATTTACCACTACTAATGTGGAACATAAGAAAGAATGATAACAAGGTTTGTGGAATTTTCCATCAATCAAATGCTATTTTATCATTTTTCTCCTTTGCCTAGACTTTCAATGGGAGCTCTTTTGGTTCTAGACTGTTACAGCCGGGACACCAAGAACCACATCATCCTAGTACTAGTGATGGCTTTAGCAAAAATAAATAAATAAATAAATAAAATTTTTTTAAAAAATTTAAAAAATCCTCACTCTAGATTATGATTATTTATTAAAAAGCATACTTGGTCAAAGTCATCAATCCAATATTTTTTTTATTCACACTGTGATTATGATGGACCTGTATGAATCTTTAATCCTGAATACTACTATTCCTGTAATTTTATTCAAGTGAAATCATCAGTACTCGATTCATAAACACAAAGAATAAAATAAGCAAATTCTTTGTTTAATGCAGTTTCTAGCAATCTCCTTACCCTTGCCATCTACTGAGATTATGTATCGTGCATCTATTAATGAATACTAGTAATGTATAAAATTGAGTGCTCATAGACATTATATTAATAAATTTTGATGTAAAACCTAAAATCTTCCATCTGTAAGCCATAAGTTGTGCTCATAAAAGCTTGAGAATTTTAGCATGTTGATTTAAGTAAAACTAATGAACAAAAATAATTTTCAGTGGCTTTCTCTATTCCCCTCCACTATGCCATAATATTATTAAATGAATAGATAAAGATATACCCATATTCATTTTCAGATAGGTGATGTTCTATTACCTTTTTAAGGCAAGACAGTTTTAGGAAAAGGATGCCTACTCTTCAAGTACATGGGCATCAATTGACATCAACTGAAAACCAATTATTACTACCAAATGTCACCTGGGTCTAATATGGAAACTCCAGACAAGCACTAGGCACTTCTGTCATCTTGGTTATGGGGTACAGACAGGGCAAAAGCAATAATTGGCTAGTGATGATGTAATTTAAAATCTTATTTTCTGTAGGGAAAAACTGTATTATAACAAAAACAATTAACTACAGTAATTTCAATTTAATAAAGCACCCCACCACCACCTCATTTTAAAAGACCTGGACTGGTGAAACACCCTGCCCACCCCCACCCCCAGACCCTAAATAGGAATGAGTTCAGTCAGACTGACACCTAATGGAAACTTTTATAACAAAATTATTATGTGAAGAATAGAAAGCAATAAATATTTAAACTACTATATTAAAAAATCAAAATACTTTGTTTACCATGAGTAGAGATACCCAGATTTCATTACTAGCATTTAAATTATTCCATTCTAAAACTTATTATTTACAAAGCAATTGAAATCATAAGCTTAAGTGCCACAGCCAAACAACTGAAAAAAAATAGCTTATTTTTCAAAAGTTCGTCCTCATTCCCACAACAAACGGTGGACTAGTACAACTTCATTTTTCACAAATCCTAACGCAAGCCCTCATCTCTGTCCGCCTTTAAACCCTACACACATTATTTAGCCAACCAGGATGAGTCCAACTTTTCAGAGATCACCTTGGAACTAGATTATGCCACTTCTCTCTACTTTTCTAGTTTTCAGTGAAACAATGCCATCAGTAGACATATTGTATTTTGTTAAAAACTTAACAAAAACAACATTTAAAGGCCCATAACCACCAATCAGTGGATCTCTACATATAAAGAGGGTAATCATGAAACAATGAAGGAAAGAACAGAAGTTTCATATTTTCTTGCTAGTGATAGAATGCTGAGTGCAAAGATAGCAACTATGTATTCTTTCCTACTTCATCTCATTCTTAAAATGGACTAGCCTCTGGGAGCATCTGAAAAAGGGTTCCCCTTCATCCGCCCCCGCCCCCTCCCCCTCCCCCGCCCCAGACAATGTTGCCAATGCGCAAGAGTTGTGAGTGCAGATACCCCAAGAGTCACTGTGGGATCAGACAAGGCCAGGTAGGAATGAGGGTGAGAGTAGGGAGAAGAAGGGCGTGGAGTACCCTTCACTAGGAATCCTAACTACTGGAATAAAGGCGAGACACTGGAAGGCATGCATGCCAGGATGTCTGCTTCCTCCAAAAGACCTCTCTGCCTCTCCAGGGTTCTGATTGCTCTTGTGGGCAAGAACTCAGTGGAAAAGATGCAAATCGTCCCTGGGAAAGGCACAACCTCCAGAGGGAGAAGGTGGCAAGGGCGCCTCTCAGTTTAGAGTGGGTCCAGGGGCTCCGCAAGGAAGAGCTTCGAATTTTATCTTTATTTCTCCAGCATCTTCGTTCGACTTCTCAGGAACTGGGTCTTCGAAGTCCCATACACAACCAAAGAACATCACGGAGGGAGGAAACTCGTTCTTAGTATCTTGCCAGGCTTGGTGGAACCTTCTGGGCGCCTGGTACATTTTTGTACCCAGCATGTCTCCTCCCACCTTTGAAGTGTTACACCGGAGTGGCCCTGGCGCCTCGCAAAAGGGAAAGGCGAGTTGCAGAGCTATGTGGTCCTCCGCCAGCGAGAGCTGAGAGCTTGAGAGCCTCCGCCCGTGCCTTCCACTGTGGATCCTTTCCAGCTCCATCTTGGGCATCTCAAATCCTGCCATGTCCGGATGTCCCCGGGAGTGCCAGGGGATGCTGGAAGGAGTCGATGGGAGGTTGCTTGCTCTTCGCTAAGAGGGGACAAATCCGATTTGTTTTGTCGTCCATTAGTATTTGAAAAAAAAAAATAAATAAATAAAAACTGGAAGTAGAAGGAAGGAAACGCTTTCTCTTCCTCCCGTCCCCTCGTAGCAAACCCAAGAGGGAGATCGTGCCTTGGGTTTGTTGGTGTTTGAGACTCATCCTAAAGGCAGAGACAGGGAAGGCAGCGCTGAGGTGGTGTCCCAAAGATACCGGACGTTTGAACAGTCACTGCCTGCCCCAACCTCTTTCAGGAAGGTTCCAATTCCGTGCCACAGTGCAACCAATCCGGTTCCCATCCTGTTTCTCCACCTCTTCGCGGAGAATCCGAAAAGAAAACCTGGGTTTCTGGGAGACCCAACACACTTCCAATCTGAAAGTTCCGCGGGGACCCAGCCCCCAGTCCCCCGCCCCTCTCCAGCCTGGCCGCCACGTCTGGTTGCGGAGTGGCTCGGCCGGCCGGGGGTGGGGCTCCGACACCGCCCCGGCCCGGGATTCGCGAAGTCACGAGCTTCGGCAAGCACGCGGGGGCACCTTCGCCCACGGACACGCCCTTTCTGCGGAGGCAGCCCCCAGCGACCCTCTGCTGAGCTCCAGCTACTTGCTCCCGACGCTGCCAAACTGCTCAAGGCCTTTCAGTCATTCCCAACTTTAGAGAATCTCCCAGTCCGCGTCTCTACCCCCTGGCCGCATCCCACAAGAGAGGGGATGCTAGCCTGCGGGGGAAACGCCAAATCGCCCCACAGGCTCGGCTGAACGGACCACCTTCCTTTTTCGCCCCTCCCCTCCCCTCCCCTCCGCCACGTCCCCCGCCTCCCTCCGCGCACCCATTTTACAGTCTGGGGCATCAGGGATACTGTCTGTGCGCAGCCTTTCTGGCGGACCCAGAGCAAAAAAAAAAAAAAAAAAAAAAAAAAAAAAAAAAAAAAAAAAAAAAAAAAAAAAAAAAAAAAAAAAACCGAGAAAAGGGAAAGATAAAAAAAAAGTGCTACCTTGGCAACCACGGGCGTTTAGTGGCCAGCTGGTGGGCTGGGAGGGGCGGCCGCTGCCCGCCTGCCGCTGGTACTCTCCTCGACTACGCGTATTCTTAAGCAATAACAACGTAATCCGTATTATCCACCCAAGAATACCCGTCACCGAAGAGAGTCAGAGGACCAAGCTGCCGCTGCCGCTGCCGCTGCTGCCGCTGCTACTGCCGCTGCTGCCACCAGAACTCTTGCTGCTGAGCCCGCCCCTGGCTGGGGCTGGGCTGAGCTTGACCGGGACCATAAATCCATAACTCGATTTCCCTAAAGAAGGATCCAAAGCCGAGCTCGGCTGCTTCTTGTTCAAATCCAAATGGCTGCTCTATTTCCAATTCTGAAAGACAAATCACAAAACCAAGCACTTAACCCAGAAGAAGAGTGCTCTCTACCCAAGTAGGAGGGACAATGTGGCAAGGCTGTATGGGCACAGGGTGGAAGTGATAGTAACCTTCAGTTTACCTGGTGATTTCCCAGTGTTTTCCTCTGTACTTGCTCTACTTCGTGCCCACTCTGGTCTCCAGCCAGCCCACTCTAGGTGCTTTGATGGAGTGTCATGGCAGCGAGAGAACCCTGTAAGAAACATGCACAGTTAAGCACACAAATATTACAAATGTATTTGCCTAGACGGCTTTAGGAAGAAGTGAGGCTCAAATAAAGATAGTGTCATGCATGGGTGAAATTTTCAGCAGTGTGTTTTGGAAATGCATTTTCTCAAGCCCAAGATCACAGATTATAAACACTCATTCAATTTACTACTTGAAATCAAATACTTATAGATCTACAAAAATAGGCATCTCTCCTTTGAAGGCCTTAGAGCTATATACAACATGATTTTTAGAGGAAAAATAAAGCTTCAAGGCACAAAATAATTAAACCCATTTTCCATGTATCTGAACTCACTAAGTTGACAAGTTGGTAGAGTTTCTATCATTTAGGCATCGTTTTGTACCAGCACAATGTTTAATTTCACAGCCCATCCTTGTAATATACAGTATAAATGCAATGCTGTGCAGCTGTTGTGAACACCTTTACAGAAAAACCTTTGAAGCTCTGTCTTCATAAAAAATAATTTTCAGAAGAAAGCCAATGAAACTTATTTGCAAAGTAACTAATTTTGGCATTCAGAGAGAGAATCTCTGTGATTCTTTGATGATCAATATGGCTTTTACTTGAAAGCTTTGTCTTAAGACCCTGCAGTGGATATTCTGATAATAGGGGTTTATTGTTCACTAAGTAGAATGGACAAGTGCAACGTCACTACCCAAGACATGTTGTAGCACCATTAGAAAGTTCTCAATTTGCTTTCCTCTTTACTCTCAAATACATGGAAGTACATCCATGTGAGTGGAATAGGGAGGGAATATGGAAACATGGCAATAGACATTATGATTTCTCAAATTATGTAAGTGCAAATAGCTCTTCATCAAGAAGTAATTATATAACTGAATCTCTCCCACTACCACAACTCATCTCTAACTGACCTGGTTGTAATTCAAGGCACTTAGGTTGTATTTGCTCTTATCATTTTAAAAAATATAACACTTCTCCAGGCACACCAACTCATCATTTTCCTGACATGTTACTTACAAATAGAAAATCAACATGAATTCTAGGTTTTATGAGCAGATGTTTAGTATATAATGTCTGATGCTTAAAATAACTCAAAGAAAAAATAGCATTGATCAATTACTAGCCTATTTTATGTTATTTTTCAGATAACTCTTAAGTACACCATTTACAACAAAACTGATGCCAATTAAATAAATTAATAAGCCACTATTTTCTGCCATTACCTAACATAGGTACAGAGTGGAGCTTTTCTTTAATGCTACAAAAAAGAAAAAAAAATCCAGAAAGCTGACAGGTTCTCTTCAGCTTGAACTCCTAGAAACAAAAGCCCTTAGGGAAAGTAATGCAATAGTCTATGAGCAAAGTGTACATTTGCTTCTGAACTCTTCCATTTAAATCTCAACTACCATTAAAAGGAAAACAAGACACATTATAAAGATAGGATTTGATTTACTAAATGGAATGTTTTTAATTCAAAAAATGGTTAAAGCATGCACACACACACACACACACACACACACACACACCACAGAAACACACAGTGCATCAGAATTACAGCACAAATACCCACACAGCTTTTCACCTTTTCAGTGCTTCCTAAGTAGTCTGCTTTAGTTTAGCTTCTTCACAATTAAAATAAATCTCTCTCTCTCTCTCTCTCTCTCTCTCTCTCTCTCTCTCACACACACACACACACACACACACACACACACACACACACACACGCACTTTGACCCACAGACTCACAGGTTTTTAAAAAACTAGAACAACGCAGTTGATAGGTTTTTTTCCTACCCAAGTAGCAGTGCCAGCTTTTTCCCTACCTACCCAAATGTTCCACCAGCTTCAGCACCTGGACGAGTGGACAGCTCAGCCCGGGCTGACTGCCGGCAGCACTTGCAGCAGAACTGACGCTCTGAGCTCTAACCAAAGCGCTCTCGTGCTTCGGCGGGGCAGCCTGACTTACGAGAACACCATTTCCTATGAGACCACTGCCGCTGGGTGCATATTCAATTCAAACCTCCTTAAGCTGTCGGATTTCCCCCACCCATCTACCCTCCCCCCTTCTCCACCCTCTACACAAAAACAGAAAAGGGAAAAAGCCCAATACTATCAGGGCGTTTGTTGATCAACTTACACTTTGCTTTTGAATATTTAGATACTGCTAGCGGAGCAATATCAGCGGAGGCTTAGGTCCGCATTAAGTACCTTTGTTCATCGACTCCTGCAAGCCATGTTTATTAGAATCTACATTTCTCTCGCGCCCCAATAAGTAGAAGTGTGTTTGGCGGCCAGGGGGGTTTTCAGCACCTTTTGATAGCTCAAGGCCACCGCGACTGACTGCTGGTCCCCACTACTTTCCCACCCTATCCCCCCACACTCCAACACCCATCCCAGTTAAAGGCTTGGTAATTAGAAACCAAATATACATAAAGAAACGCGACAAAGCAATCGGTTTGAGGAAATAAGCCAATTAAGCTAAAGCAGAAATATCTCTCCCTCCCTCCCTCTCTCCTCTCTCTCTCTCTCTCTCTCTCTCTCTCTCTCTCTCTCTCTCTCTCCCCCTTGGCTCCCTCCCTCTTTCCCTCTCTCCTTCCCTCTCAAGTAGAAAGGGGGGAAACACCAAGGAGAGGGAAAAAAATCGGGAGGAGGGTGGTAGTTGACTCTTACAATCAATGGAAAAACACTATACACATCTTTACTGAATAATACTCTCGTTCTCAGACAAAAAGAAACACATTTATCGATGTAAACATAGTCTCCCTCTCCCACACATCCTACATCCTTTACGTTTGCTGAGATTTGTCTTGCGGTATAGCAAAGTAACTGTCCACAAATCCATCTCGATTGAAGTGCTTACCCTCTAAATCCAGGTTTCAAGCGGAACTCCAACTGTGTGTAGAAGCCAGGGAGTCATCTGATGTGCGGTGAGGTAGGCTTTGGGCAGCGGGAGCTGCTTCCCTCCGAGTGCCGGGTTACAGTGTTAACAAGCCCTGGGAAGGGACCTTGGCGCCTCGCGCTGGCTGTGCCCCAGTGCCTTCGCGTGGTGGCGGCTTGCTCACGCTTCCCAGGAGTCCCAGGCGATAGCCTTCAGCTGATGCGAGCTTCCAGAAAGGAGTGGAGAAGGGGGGAAAAATCATCTAATGCAATCAAATCGATCTGATCTACACCATCTGTCGCCTGCCACTATACACAAACGTTAAAATAGGAAAACGGAAAACACTGACAGCCTGAGAGGGTTGGTCTGCAAAGAGTTCATTTTTAGCAGAGCATAACTGGGTATGGTCGGCATACAGTTACAAAAGCTGCTGTTAACCATCCAGTAGTGGATCCCAAACATGCTAATGGTGGATTAATTGAGGAAGATCTGACGTGCGAGCTTCATAGTCTCTTATTCATGACTTCCCAATGGGAAAGGACCAATGCCTTGTGGGACTATGGTAACATACAGTCAAAAAGCTGCTAAGAAAATGGCTGTGTGTTCACAGCACCTCTCTCTGATAACAAACATATGTCGACTAAAACGATTTAGTAGAACGGGAGGGGGGGTGTTGGAGAATAAAATTTTCTTTCCTAGTGTAAGCAACCCCCATATTCTTTCCTTAAAGAAAGCTAAAATAGATACCATATCTTTACCATGGTGGGGGGAAAGGATGTTTAAAAAAGGTTTTTATCAAGATCAAACTCTGCCATATAAAAGAAACGGAACACTCCTGTGCAGCAATTCTTTTATAAAAAAATCTATTATCATTTTTTTCCTTACTGTGATCAAAGTAGATCCATAGCATGTGCTGTATATAGAAACTCAGCCCAGTTAATCCCACTAGGATTGACTCATGGTTGTTTAATGCCAGGTATCCTTTTGACTTCTTGAAATCAGGATGCCTTTTGGGCAAGTCATTTTGTATCATTTAAAACTGACATAATGAACCATTAAATGTGATTGCAGTTTGGAGATGGGGAGAGGATTTTTTTTTTTTTTTTTTTTTTTTACAATTACTCCCTCCATCCAAAACCTCTTTGGTCTCTTTCCAGTTTTTCCTGATCAGTTGGTGGAGGAGATACAGAAATGGGGAAGGGAGTGGAGATCCCCAGGGGGAGGGAGAGAGAGGGTAGATTATCAATAACCAATAAATTCTATTCTATCTGTAATAAAAATAAGAATAAAAGAGAGATCATTTTATTATTAGTTCATCATGATATTTAAATATAGACCAGTTTTCAAAACTGATGTTTTATATATGAAAGAAAACATATTGTAAACAGTAGGGTGACTGTCCCCCCCATCAATTTGCAATTATAAGATTTTTAAATGAGGAATATGGAGTTTATAATCTAGACATGTGACATTCTTTTATTATCCCTTCTAAATATTCCACATTTATTCTCGTTTTGTCATCCATGTGAACACTCAAAACTTTAATTCCGCTGCCTTTTAAAAATAGAACATACATTTCATAAATTCTGTAGTAAATAATTAGTGTTTAGGATAATTCTTGAGATAACTGAATGTGTCTCCTGAAACTTTGATAATCTCTTTAAGAAAAAAAAAAACTAGCAGTTATGAATTAGATTAGTCTAAAATATAGCTTGAAGACAAATCAAACAATTTACCTGATCTTTTGTTTCAATATACATTAATTAAGCACTCTTTCCAACCTACACAACATTCCAGGGTCATAGTCTGAAATCCAAGTCTAATGTAATAGCTCAGCAATCTTTGTTGTCATTCGTGTCAAGCTATTGCCCCCTGCAGGTTAGGCTGAAAGTGCAGGCAGAATTTAGCCAAGCACTCAGGAAATTTATGGTAGTCATGTTATTTAGTCTATTCCAACATTTAAATAGAGTCAATTTTTAAACTTTGTTTTCATGCATTAAGCTTTTTTCATTACAGGTATATAAAATTTTTGGGGAAAATGAACATGAAAGAAAATCTGATTATATTTTATCTTGAGAATTTAGGTGGATTTAGCAGACCATGCACTTTGTTGTGATCCACAAAACACCTTGATGCACTTACTATAATTTTCTCTATCTTCCCTCACTCTTTTCCCACAAGAACCAGAAGAATTCAAAAACAAGTGTGACAGAACTGAAATTATGATTTCCCAATGATAAAGAGGTAGTCCTGGGCAATTTACTACTTGATGTCAATGTGCTCTTGGTAGACTCAATAAAGTGCATTCAAATCAAACTCTTTCATGTTCTTCCCACTGCTGACATGATGGGGGACAATTACAGTGTTTTTTTTTTCTTGATTACGAAACGAAACATTATTTCATGCTTCTGCTATATAACAATCCTTAGCCACAATCAACTTTTCCAAATAAAGCACCTTGCCCAGATGAAATAAACTTATAATTGGCAGAATAGAAATTAAATCGCATCAACTTTTCCATATTATTAGAAAGAGGAGCATGTTTATGAGAATGATTTCAGAAGGTTTAAGGAAAAAATCTTTCATATTTGGAAGTCAAAGATGTGGTTATTCACATTGCATTGTAAAGAATCCAGCAATTAAACTCCCTGTTATTTACATACATATCACATTGAAAAACTGAATATTGTATACAAAATTTGTATATCCTAATATCAAATTAACAATCAATAAGAATTTTGTCTAGTCTATTTAAATACATTATTTCAACAATGTGTAGAAATAGCTAGAAAAACAAACTGCATTTTGCCATCTTAAAGCTATTCTGAAATGCTCATAAAAGATCTAAACCAAAGTTAGTGGTAAGACTTAGGGCTTTCTTGAATGATGTTTTATTCTAACCACTGATGCTTTTCCAGATCCTCCAGAATGGAGATATGGGGATAACTGTATCATAATTTTAGTAAAGCTAAAAACAAAACCACCATCAACAAACAACCCCTGAACACTTATTTCTATTTCATTACATTTTAGAGTGTTTTATTGCATTTTCAAGAAAACACTATCTATACATTGAGACCTATACGTTTACCTCTACAATTAATTAAAATTACTCCTCCAAGCAAAGAGGACCTGTGGACTAGGCTATTGGACTACTAAATGCACAAACATGTTGTAGCCAGAATAGCAACTGGTTGCCTGCAGCTGACATTTCTAGTTGTCATTGAGTGAATATTTTTAAAGAAAAATTTCATCTCCCCTTCAAAATCATATATCACATATATGATATGATTATACATGATTGTACATACAGAAACACATTGCTATTGAGCTTGAAATTTCATTTGTCTTGATTCAAATGCCTGTCAAATACCTATCAATATAGTTGTTTTAAATTAGAATCCAAAAGAGAGAGAGGGGTGTGTGTGGGGGTGGGGGGTGGGGGAAGTGTTTCAATTTACCTTTGAGTATGAATCAAAGGAAACATTGTTTTTATTTGTTTGTTTGTTTATTTATTCATTTTTATGTGGTGCTGAGGGTCCAACCCAGTGCCTCACATGTGTGAGGCAAGCACTCTGCCAGAAACATTGTTTTTAAAGTTCTCCTACTGGGCATAGCAGGATGCCAGCAAGTGCCCTAAAAGACATAATCACCACTCTGCTTCTAAAAGATCAGAAAAAAATCCTAGAAACCTTGTAGTTGTGTTATATCCGGAATTTTGGATTATTAGGCATTCCTAAGAAGTCAAAGACCATCCAATCCTATTCATATGCTTCCTGTGACTCAACTCAGTTTCCACAGTGGTGTGTGTGTGTGTGTGTGTGTGTGTGTGTGTGAGAGAGAGAGAGAGAGAGAGAGAGAGAGAGGGAGAGAGGGAGGGAGAGAGAGAGACCATCTCCCCTGTGCTTAAGTTTCCAGAGGTTTTCAAATGGAAATAGAGTGGGCGTGGTGGTGGTGCAGAAGTGAGGTGTGTGGGTGTGGGGGGATTTGGGAGAGGGCATCCAGGGCAGAAACTTTACACAAATTCCAAGCTATCACTACCATTGCAGATCAAAAAACTTAGATGTGAGAGACCCTCTTAGATACATTGCCTTCTTGATCGAGGTTAGCTAATGACAGGTCCCAGTTCTGGGGCAGTTTTGAGAGGGTTTTAAGACCGCTAGAGGCCAGGTCTCCTAGTTTGGCCTGGGGGCTAAACCAGGCTCGACTCCCGCAGCTCTGAAGCCTGGAAGCAAGGCAAAGATTGTTTTAATCTTATCTACTCTTTTAAGTTTCAGCAGCCACAGCCCATCAACGCTGGCTCGGACCCGTGCCTCCTCCAGGACAGTTCAGGGAGCCAAAATTCAACCTTCACCCTGAATCTCAGATCAAGGAGAGGAAGCAAAAGGGGGTTCGGTTGCTTCTTCTGGCCAAATGGGCCTGCGCTTTGCAGTCCCAAAAGTGCGAGGCGTAGTCTGCACCCAGGCGCTAGCAGGGCTCCGGGAGTGGAGGCTTTCCGCGCACCCCCGGGCCCGCGCTCCCTTTCTGGTCCTCCAAGGTCAGGGCCAGCAACCTCCGCCGGCCTCTCCACGCTATCAAAGGGAATGCTGCGAGCCCGGCCCAACGTAACCTGGCCAGGAAAGAAGACGGCGCTACTGGATTCGGGAGAGGGGGCGAAGCGAAGGTCCGACCCTGTTCTGGAAAACGCCAGCTCCTCCTGGATTCGTCAAAGTCTAAAGAAGCCCAGGGAAAGCTCTGCGGGTTTTCGGGGGAACTCCACTGTGGGACTTGTCCCGTAGATCTTTCTCAGTCCTTGGCCTTCCTCCCGCGGTCCTCCCCTCCCCAGATCCCCCGCTCCGCCCAAGTCCCGGGCCGCTGGGGCTGAGCCCACGGAGCCTGGAGAAGAGCGAAGGAGCCCCCTGCCGGCCAGAGGCGGCCGGCGCGGCGACCCGCTCTCGCTTCCCTCCGCCCAGCCGGCGCGGCCCCGCCCGGACTCTGCTCGACCCTCCAGGGTCCCCAGGACTGGGGACTTGTTAAAAGAAACAGAAAACAAAACAAAACAAACAAAGCGCCAAAATCCACTCTCACCTCGTTCACTGCTCAAAGGTAAGTGTGAGTTCAGCCTCTCCCACGCTTCTGCCTGACCCTCCTCCAGTCCTCTCTTTAAGGTGTGGGGGAGTCAAGGGTTCCCCACAAAAGAAATCACGCCTGTTCTTGAAAACACGTTTTACAAGCATCGAGATCACACAACAAAACACAACACAACACATACACACATACACCCCCACCCACCCACCACCACCACCACCACCACCACCATTCAACCAAAGCCACATTTAACAGTTGGGAACACGGCTACTAATGTGAATGTTTGTGGAAGCATTTCATTAACTGTTGGGGAAAATGTTTACTGATCTTTCAGGTTGTGGGCAAGGACTGTAATCATTCTGCAAAGTGGGGAGGGAAGCCAAGAGGAAGAATGATTCTCCTTAACTTTCCTTTTCCTTCCTGTGCGTGAGACCTACTTTTAAGTCTTGGCCTGGGTGGAAAAGTTCAGCCTCATAACTGAGGAGATTCATCCATTTCTGAGAGGTTTCTTGTGTTCCCTGCTACCCCTATTCCTCCGCCTGCCTCCTCACTAAGGAACTGGGGAAAAGATTGTTTTGTTTATAGAGGTAATTCAAGACTTAGTTTGGTATGGCGTTTTAAAATCAGTTTAGCCTTGAAATGGGCTATACTCATCCAGTGGCAGGTTTTCCTGTTTTTAGGAAAAGGTGGTTAGAAATCACAATTTTTTTTTTTTTCCTATGCAGGCAACCTTGAGTTAGATGTGGACACAGTATCTTCCTAGTGTGACATTCACAAAAGCCCACTGCTTCAAATGTTTACTGTCTTCAAATGTTTACTCCCCTTACCCTCCCCACACCCCATAAATTTAGGCAAACAATAAGCATAGAAAGGTTCACTGAGGGACTGGGACTTTTCTATTTTCTCCAGATATTTTCAGGGAAAAGAAACTATAGGATTTTGATTGTCTTTAAAATTAGTTTATAGCAGGCAAGATCTAGGAGACTCTTTTAGAATGGCATGCTTCTTCTTGTTGGTATTTTCAGGTGGATGCCAGGATCTTTGACTTGCTAATAAGGAAGCAAATGAGGCTGATGCAAGGCGGGGTCTGATCTCTCTTACATTCAACCATCAGTCCAGGAGATCTGAACAGCTCATGGAGTGCTGCAGCTCCAAAGGAGGATAAAACAACAATTATTAGAATTAAAAACTAACACCACATTGAGTGCTTACTCATTGCTATGCTGTATCCTTTGCTTTCATTAGCCCATTTAATTCCCACCACAGTCCCATGGATTAGACCCTGTTATTGTTTCCCATTTTACAGAGAAGGAAAGTAATACCTAGAAAGGTTGACTTACTCGATGACAGTTATAATATTTGTTAAACAGAAGAGCAAGGATCTGAAATCAGGTATAGAAGAAATATCTTGAGAAATTGGGTTTGTTATATTGAATTCAGACTGGTAATAAATTAAACTAATACTTTAGCTCTGAGTCTTGGTCTTTCATAGAAAAAAAGAAAAGATAATTTCTTTTTCTAGAAAGAAAACGTAATAAAAAGGAAATATTTTCTTCTTAAGATAGTATAAATTCTCTATCACCATTTCACAGATGAGAAAACTAAGAATAACTCAACTTAGCTACCATAATAAAGTGCATAGTCAGACCTTAAAAGTCAGATTTTCTGATTTCAGCTTCTGTATCCATTCCACTTAACCACACTGCAGAAACATAGATTCTTGGTTTTTCTTAAAATGCCAAACAGTGGATCACGAACAGCTCGGAGCCTGTATTTCTCAGTGAGTAAGCTTTCTTTCACCTTAATTGTGAATACGTTCTTACACTGAAAGGATGCAAATGTAGAAATAGTGCTATTCTCGGTTGGTTGGTGAGTTAAATGACATAAAATGGCAAAAGACTAAAATAACTACATTGGCTTTGCTCAAAAAGCGGTTAAAGCAGTTACAAAGATATCTGGAAGTCCTGTTTCAGTACAATTTTAGTCTTCTCTACCTGCCAAGACCCTTCCTAGACTATTCCAGGAATGTTATTCCACACTTAATTTCACAAAGTAGTTTAATACTATAAGGTTTTGGTACTTTTAATATCCATTCAGTATTGCTTTGTTTTTAGCTATAGATGATTATGGTAAAAAGTTCAAATAAACCTTTGAAGTGACCACTTTAATAGCAAATAATATATACAATATTAATTGTTCAATGAATTTCGACTAGCATCCACCTTTTAATGTATGTTTCTGATGTGCTGAAGTATGTTATGAAATCTGATTTGCCAGATATCCAGTTAGCTCAAGTCCAGAAAGTGCTTCATAAAATGGCTTCAAGATTCCTCCATTCAAAGTATCAGAAACAAAACAAAACAAAAACAAAACAAAACGGATGAACTAGCTTAAGTCACTGACTGGACTGTACCCTATGTCTCAGCTTTGTCAGTTATTTATGTGCAAACTATTTAGCTACATGGCCTCCTGTCATGTTGGGGATCTGTGATTTTTCCAATGCTTTAATTTAGTTAAATGTGATTATTAGTGTCAAGTTGGGAATTTCTTCTCTCCCACCTCTCATTAAAACGTTTAGTATCAATATCATTTTGGAACTCTTAGGTTATATAATGAAGCCTGCTTGTCTGTGTGAATTTGTACCATAAACATGTTCACTGATGTTTAGAACTTATCTAGTGTAATCCTTTTTATTTTACTGATGAGTAAATTGATGTCCTGAGAGGTAATACAGAATGCTCAAGGTTACCCACCTAGTTATGAGGTCAAGAGAAGCGGAACCCAGATTTTCTGTATTCACATTCTAAGGTCAGTGAACTCCCACAGCTGCAGGTCCCTTCTTATTTGATTGTCAGGGATTCAGTCCCTCATTCAAAAACTGTTATTGCCATGTACTTGGCAACAGAGGGAAAAGTATAAGAACCCCGAAAACAGCCTTCATTTGTTCAAACCTACATTCTAGTTGTGGACCAGGATAAAATCAAATGCCAGGGTTAACAATGGCTATAAAAACATTTTTATAAAGACATTTTCTTTAATAAACTCTAATGTGTTATAGTATGCAAGGCAGCCATGCATACAAATGTGCTGATATTCAGGTGCATTTTCTGTTAAAGAAATTTGGGGGAGCCTTGGTGCCAAACAATGAACCACGGAGTGGAAATTAGTAAATGGACATAGCAAACCTTAACCAAATAGACAGAACTGTCAAGAGGATCCTTTCATGGATCCAGGATGACTCTTTCCCAGAGTCTTTCTGTGGACTGGGAATTAAATGCCGGTGAGAAAACAGACTTATGCAGGAGCTGGAAAAATGAAGTAATGACGAGATCAAAGAGGAAATTATTCAACAAGATGATTTTTTAAATAACACATTTCAAATGAATATAAACAAGATTATCCTAGCAGGTGAACCAGAGGGCCAAGAGAGCACGAGCTTGAGTTTATGGGCAGAAGCTTCAGGCTCTGTTGTCACTGCCTTTTGTGAGTAACCAGCTTTCCCCCTGGGAGCACAATACATGGTGTTATTCTTGCCCATCAGTAACTGGAAAGGGATGGTGTAGGAAATTTAATCCTGTAAAATCCTGGGTTTCATTATTGTTAGAGTCATCAAAAACAATAGTTTCCAGAAATGTAACTAGTCATCACAGACAGAACATACAATCTTGGAATCATGTAATAGGCAGAACTGGTTGAAATGAACTGTTGAACGACTGCCCCACTATGGGGCCACCATACCCACTTCAGGTACTGTGAACTATTGAGGAACTCTAGCAGGATTTCTCTGCCATGTTGTTTGGATGTCCTGTGGTGGTGTCAACCAAGGAAATGATTAGGTTGGGCCCTCCAGAGCTGCTCATCTTATTTCCTGCCTCCAAGAGTAGCGGAAGCCAAACTACAACTACACTAAGTGTTGAATCGCAGAAAAACTGGTTGAGTTGTTTTCTTTACTGCCTGTATTATTGAGATTAGAAGTTATAAGTAAAGAAATTTGAGTCTACTTCCACTTATTCTGCCCTTAGGCCAGCTGAGGAAGCATGTTCCCCCTCCATGATCACTGCAAAAAAGTAGTAAATCTTCAATAAAGGAAAACATGAGATCTGAGATCTTTTTGATCTGCCTCGAGACTGGAGTGAGCTTATGGAACAGTTATGTTGGAGCTCCCAAGTGATATGACTGAGGTTATCTTTCTGGAGGGGTGAAAAGGTCTTTTTGACCCACATTGCTTTTGGAATAACCTTCTTTAGAAAGACAGACAAACAGACAGGGAAAAAATATCTCATGTGAGATGGGGACTGAGTTACAAGAAAAGCTTTTCATCTTCAGATTTATTTGCTCTGCGCTAGGTATATAATAATATAGTTTTTGTATCTTTAAATACATACTTAGCTAGGCATTAAGCTCTAGGAATAATCTGTTTATAGAAAATAAAGCCATTTCTATTTGAAAACAAATGGAAAAAATAATTATTTCTCCCCAAATGTGTACCCTTTTAATTGATCAAATGCATCCAAGAAATTCTGCCGGCAATTTGAACACTCTGTAGGTGTTGTTGCTGCTCTAAATTTGTCTGCAAGAGGAATTGTAAATGGTATTTACCTTTTAATTAAACAAAGCATCTTGCAAATTAAACACATGTTCTTGCACATCAAAATTTAGTTAACATCCTTTTCATTGTTCATCCTGCTGACACTCTGACAGCATCATGAGTCCACATACAATATAGAATCCTGCTGCTCCCCCCCTCCCCTGCACTTTGCATTCCTCAGAGTAGATGATATCACATGCTACAGTACACTCTGTAACTGACTTCTAATAACTGAGCAGCTTTTCTCATTTAATATACTTAATATTGTGCAAAGTATGGGACTGCATTGGTGTGTCCAGAACCTGGAAAGCTTTGGACACTGATCTGACATATGTCTTATAATCTTACACTGGAAATTTGACAGTGAATGACAGAACACCTTAGAGGAATATAAGAAGCTGATAAAGGCAGAAGCACTGCACATGAATGCAGAGTCTGGTTTCTAATAGCTACATACTTTTTTACATGCATACCAGTAATTTGACATTTATAATTCACCGTGGAGCTGAAATTCTGTCATTTTCTAACTGTCAAGTCCTCCACATTTTGAAATAAATGTCCCTTCTAATTATTATATGAATTTGAACTTCAACATTCAATTTTTCCCCCTGTCCCTTATAATGGAGTACTACATTTGGCTGAAGTCTGATTTGCAAGACCATTTAGGAAATGTGATCATTTCAAAAATATTCTCACAAACTATATGTGGGGACCCCTTTCTTGATTTTACCCTGTCTTACTTGTGAGAGTACAGTTTAAAACTCATCCATCAGGATTGTTTCCAAGAAAATAAGGATATTAATGGCAGAATGAAACGGAGATAATTAGGATATGGTCTTAATGGAACAAAAGTCAGAGAGAGGTTTTCCAATAAAGCAAAATTGTAGTTAATGACTGTCACTCAATTGTACTGGTACTCATTAATCTCTTTTATTTCTGTTTATTTATCGTTTATATAATTGAAATAGTCATTTGCTTAGAACATTGCCAAAGGAGAAATACTCCCTGCTTTGGAAAGAGACATCTCAAAATAATATTTAAATAAAATCTAGGGTGAGATGATTTCTTTCCTTAGCATTGTAGCACTTCTCAGAGTTTTTCCTTTAAAAATGATTATTTTCACTGTTAGTGTTCTGTTTGAAGGTTTGGGCAACTAGCATACTACGCATGGAAAAAAAAAATGCCTTGAGGCACAGAAACAATTGGCCTGGATTTGGGTAGAGGACAGGAAGAGGAACCCCTTAATGTCATCAGGAAAAAAACAAACCCCAAACCAGCACAGCACAAAGGAATAAAATATTGTGCCCTAACTAAGCGTTAAAAAACAAAAGTAAATTATAAAATTAAACATTCTTTGAAAATATGGATTCTGTGTTTCAAATTGGTAATTTTTAATATTTGTGTAGAAGAACTTTTGTTGTTGTTGTTGTTGATTAAAATAAGCCTCCAGACATAAAAATGTAATGTCCTTTCTTGATTTCAAGGAAATGAAGTGAATGTGAATGAGAATACACTCAAGTAAAACACTCAATAATCAAACTCATTTCCTCAGATTTAGGGTAAGACCAAAGATTAGGAACTTCTACTCATCACAGGGTATTACAATATTATTTGCTTTTATACAAATAAAAACTCCTGTCGCCTTGTTTAAACATTTCACAATTTAACTAGATACGATTTCCCAAGTACAAAGAAAATCTATGCCAGTCAACAAGTTTCAGAAATATTGATTGGAACTTTCACTCATGTGTAAAATGTGCCTGAACTATAGACATAAGATTTTCCATGTGAAAAAAAAATTTAAGTTTGGTATTGATCCAGTGCCACTTGGTTTTCACTAGGCTTATGCGAGATAAAACATTGATTTAACTCTTCATAGAAGCATCCAAAGTGTAATAATTTTTATGAGTGTTATATAAGATTTTCTTCTTTTAATTCTATAGTATACTTAATAATGTGATGATATAAAGTATTTTATGTCAGTTTCCAAATATAAGCTATGCCTTCATGAATACTGACCCAATGGCCAATTTTTTTTTTTTAATTCTTGCTACATAATTGTGCTGAATATGTGACACTTCCTATCCCATTGTATCTTACAGCAACTCTACATGGAGGGGACTGAGACTTATGGTGACTGAGTGCCTTGTTCAAAGTCACTCATCTATCAAAGAGTGGGGCCTTGTTTCAAATCAAGTTCTGATTTATGAAGCAAGGCTTTTGTATACAATGCTATGTGACTTCTTCATAATTCTCATTAATCGAACACTTACCATGTGCCAGACTCTGTACTTAATAATTTACAGGCTAAAAATGTATCTTCTTTGGCATAAAATCTAAATCATAGCTCTGAGACAAGGATTTTGATGAAAAATGCACTTCTGGGTTTAGGCTAAGTGTGGAAGTAGAAGGGTACGTAGGAGGTTCAGCCTAAAGCAAAACTGCTCAGAGGCTCATTTGTCTTCAGTGCCTCTTCCTGTCTATCTTACTTTATTTCTCCATTCTGTCTGCTTCCCATTCCTAGAGAAGTGACTCTGCCAAAATTTGAATTTGAATAGGAGTGTCTTAACAACTTAACAGAGCATAGCTCTTAAGAACTAGATTCATTTGTGAATTCACTCATTCAATTCAACCTTTCATTCATTCATTTTAAAGATTGAAAAGGATATGAGGAAATCACATAATTCAAGGATGGAAAATGGAAGCCCTCTCATCAGGGTCCACATTTGGAGTTTTCCCTTAATGCATTATCCAAAACAATGGAATTTGAATGTCTTTGCCAGGGGCATAGATTATCTAGTAACATAGTCCCTCACCATCTTTTCCATGTTGTCATCATTGTTTTACACATTTCCCTCTGGGTTCTGCAGATCATTTGGGTTTATGAGTATGTTAGAGACAGTCCAACATAGGAAGTTTTGAGAAGGTTAGATTCCTATTCCAAGATCAATATCACCTTTTCCTTTCCAATACCTGGGATGGTGTAAAGGAAGTTCAATAAATAAAATTGAATAAATGAATGAATGTGACAGAATTGAGACTAGAGCCCAAGTGTCCCTGATTGCCACTCGGTGTTTACTCTACATTGTCACTTAAGCCTCAGGAGGAATGGGGCAACATTTCTACTTTTTTTTTCTGGAGGAAATTTGACTCTTTCCTTTTTTTTTTTTTTTTTCTTTCTGCCTAAATCAAATGAGGCCTAAACTAAAAGCAATTCAGGCAAACAAGATTCATTCAAAGGTTAGTTTCAAATTGAAATCATGTAAACACAACAACTAAATGTACAATACTTTCCAGAAGACTTAGAAAATCACATTTAATTCCAATAAAGTCATGATTATTGATGGAGTACACTATCTTCATCTCTGGGAGTGAAAAACACATCAAAATGGATATCTTGGCCAGGCATCTTGAGAATGTTTCAGGAACTTTAGAAACCTTTAGACTGTTCTGATTTTATATCTAAACAGAAGGAAAAAAAAAAAAGAATAACTGTGCCACCAATCTGTCTCTGGGATTAATTTATACTATACCAATATCTGATATTGGGTTATTTAGGAAACAAGGGATTCCTTTATTCAGCATTGATTTGTATATATAATGTGATATAGCTTAGAATTGATTCTTCTATCATCTGTAGGGTGTTAGCCATCTCACTTCTGTATGGAACTTTGGGGTGCTCATTCCTGATAATTGTGTAATATAAGAAAAATTGTTAATTTTGATCAGGAATGACAGAGTTTTTAAGGGCAGAAACCATGTTTCCACAGGTATGAGGGATACAGTATTCAGGATTATCAAGTGAACAAAGTCAAGGCTCTGGACATCTTGTCCATCAGGTCCTAGGCTACATAATCATGGGCATGGTCATCACATTCCACAGGACTTCAAAGCCCTTTACACTGTGTTTTCTAAGGACAGATATTAAACTCTGGAACATATCAGTCAAGGCTCACCATGGTGGGTGCTTGAAGTATTTTAAAAAATGAGCTCATGGATATTTGTGCTGTACATGTGTGCTGCAGTCATGGAACAATGATCAAAGACCTCTGAACCTTAGCTTCTTTTTTTTTCCTCCTGACTATAGACCTCTCTCCAAAATACATTAGGAAAGTCCCTTTCTCACCTTACACATGCCCCAAGCCTTACTTCATCTGTGAAACTATTTCTGTTAATGTTCTTGAGCATCTTCTGAAAAATTTGAGCTGTATACTCTCTCCTCTCCATAGTGTTGCTCCAGTTTCTCTGCTGCTGTTACAGCATATGGCGTACTTTACCTATTTTTGTACCTATTATGCACACACCTGCATCATCTGCAGCATGGACCTTGGGTGCAGGCCTATGTTGCTGATAGCTATTATATACGAATTTTCAAATTGTCAGCTATTTGAAGAAGGGGCTTCTATTTTTAAGTCATTGCTTTCCATGATAGGTTTTAATATGTGTGGGCTCAATCAGTCAACTAACCACCTTGGACAGTTTGTATAACTAGAAAAGATGAAGAAGGAGGAGAAAGGAGGAGAAGGAGAAGGTACTGAAAGGAAGTGGTGATATAGAGATGTATCCAAAGCCCTACCATTTTTCTTTCTTTCTTTTTCGTATTACTATAGAATAATACATTTTATTTTTCTTTCTCCTTTCCTCTTTGTTTTGTTCTTTGACATTAAATGTTTTTTTGACAAGCTTGTGATTTACACAACCAATATAATTTAACTTTTCAAGATAATCATCTTGATACTGCTCATATAGACATTGTTAAAACATTTTTTTAAGGTAGTCTCCTCTGAAATTGTCTATAAAAAGTCAGACTCATTACCTTATTGCCATCATTTACCTTTCATATTCTTTGGCTTCATTTAGAATATTCAACTCATGTTCAAAATTTGAAGATGCAGAACAACTGAAAAAAGAATCCAACTGACAAATAAAGGTACAAAGGCTATTAGCTAGGGGGAAAAAGGCATATTAATTCTTCCAAAAAAATTCAACCATTAAAATAATAGGAAATTAGGAAATAACTTACATAAGAATTTTTCATTTTCATTTTTTGTTGCTAGTAATGATTTTTATGTTTTTAAAAATTGAGCCAACAAGGAATTTAAAAGAACAACTCAAGGAGCTCTTGTATGCTGTTCACCTTGGCTCATTGATGTTACATTTTTATGAACATTTGCCTGCTTTTCTATTTCTGTGTGTGTGTAATGTGTTTGTGTGTGTGTGTGTGTGTGTTATGTCTGTGTGTTTTCACTAGGACCAGAGGATTTTTCTTCAACCTTTATAATCTAAAGTCTAAAAACAGTACTAGTTCTATTAGACTTTGTTTGGGTTAGTTTTCCCAGATACACAAGGGCCATTTTAATATGGGAGTCAGGTTTCTTTTTCTGTCTGCAGAATTGTTTTCTCTCTTTGTAATTTTATGTATTAATTCTATTTCATTGTTTTTCTTTTATTTTTCAGAGTATCAATTTATTCCTATTTTTGATGCTCTATGTCTGTTTTCTATATCAACCACAGTTGCCTGATTTTGTCCTCTTTGTTTTCGTCAACATAGGGCTTTGCCTGCATTTCTTGGATATTCTGTGTCCTCTATTTTTGTTGTTGTTGAATCTTTTCTCCCTTAAATATCTTCCAGGTTTGTCTTCTTTTCCTATGTTGATTTTTGTCTTTTTAAAAGTACCATTTCTGAGTTTGTCATTTCTCAGATCTTTGTAATTTTTTGTTCATTTCTACTTTAAAGTCCATACATTAAGATTTAAGAAATCAATAAATTCTTGTTTAGAGATATTTCATTTAATTTTATTAAGGAGAATATGAACTGATACATATCAATTTGCATTTTCTCTTTTTCTTATGAAGTAGTTTTGTATGAATGTTGACATCTTGAAAATTTTCCAAATGTTTAATTTTCTTAGATTAGAAATAAGTTTTATGTAGATAAAGATGTGTTTGAGTGACTAAGATTCTTAGAGCACTGACTTTTCCTTCTTTTCATATGGTACCCTGAATTTGCCTTAAATGATTGCATTTGTTTTTCTCTTGCACAAGTAGTGGAGGGTTGTGTCTTTGGGTTTTGTGATGCCCATTTGTTTGTACTGGCCTTTTAACTCCCAACTCTTGCTTCCTTCTTTTTCCTCATCGCCCTACCGCAAATGCACCCTTTGCCTTGTACTTCTGGACCTGGTGCTTTTGCAAGAGATCTGCTCCTGGTCTCCTGCACTTTCCTCCTTCCTGTTGATTTTCCAGGTCTGATTGACTAAATCTCAGACTTATTTCTGTATTTCCTCATCTCAAGGTTGGACAGTCCCTTTCTTGGGGTTGGCAGAGTTCTGCATCTGACAGCTCATGCTCCTCTTTTCTTTTTATGAGTAGAGTCACTGCTTGACATGGGGCTCAGGCCTGGCCTGTGTTGGATTTGTGCTTATTTCTTAGGTGGAATTTGAAACATGTAGCTTTCCTTTATCTTAATTATTCTCCAGGCCTAGGTGATGAATGTCTTACTAATTCTTTTGTTCATCTATAGAGTCTTTTAGATATAATGTGGAGATTTTTAAGACTCACATAGCTGCTTTATCCTGTAGGAAAGTAAAGTGCCTCTTGTAACACATTAGTTTTGTTTTTAAAGGGGATGTTACTGGAAATTTTCTTGAAGAAATGAAGAAAGATAACACTGATACATAGAGTAAAACTGTGCAAATCCTCTGCCCTAAATTACACCTGTGATGTATTGTCAAAGAAAGCAACAGAACTGTATGAAGAGCACAATCTTATCTTTATTAACCCTGCATATTTGCATAGAAAATTCTCCAGATACCAGTGTACACAAATTTATTCATTTTGATTATGACTAGATGGTGGGATTTTACATGATTTTTTTTGTATAATAAATTCTAGATTACTCAAATACAAAAAAGGCCTTTCTATTTTAGAAAATAAAAAAATGTTGTCAATTCGATTGTATTCAACAAAGGTTTTACATTTTTATCATAAGAAAAATATACTTGATACTGCATTATTTTCTAAATGAATTTAGAATATATTGAGTGAATTATAATTAAATGAACTATTCATGCATGCATGTACACACTTTGGTATACACATTCAGAAATCTTTGAGTAAAATTGTTGTCAAATTACTGTTAAGCAAGTGGACAAAAAGTGGTGGGAGATACAGAGAGTTTGTCTCAGCCAAGGCTGTTGAACTGGGGGTGGCCTGTGGGACTGTATTGCCTAGCAGAACATGACATGACCACCAGGGCTGCATGCTGGCAAATAGTAATATGTTGCAAAATATTTATGCAGGAAGATGTTCAATATATTTGGATAATTAGTCACTACAAATATGTCACAAGCTTTATGACATTGTTCTTTGGAAAGAGCACAACAGAAGTTGTTGGAAAGCAAATGAGAAAGGCAATCCAGGTGAGGACAACCTTTATTTGTTCTCAGAAGTTATAGAGTTCTGGAAGAATAAGTTAATATGAAACAAAAGTTGGTAGTTCAAAATAAGAATATCTACCAAAAGAGATTTTATAGATGTAAAGTCATAACTTTGTTTTTATTTTTTAAGGATTTCTATTCATTTTATTTCAGAATCACATATTTCTCCTTAAATGGAGAAAATCCAGCATTTTATTCTGAAGTGTGCTTTTTCTGATGACATGATTGGAATCAATCTTTGTCCTTCTTCATTTCTTCTTCCATTCCTACCTCCCTCCATCCTATAAGCATGTAGACAAAGAAGAAGTCTAATTACATTATTTATACCAGTATGTGAGCATTTTGTAGTTGGGAAAATTTTACACCATGGGTCAATTTTATTATAACTTAGTATGTATTTCATATTATATTTATATATGGATATATAATATATATATTTTCACATGAAAATATCATTTAATAACAATATTTCATTTTCTTAAATGATCCAGCTAAGTTTTTCTTACCTTAGATCTTCTCAGGGTCAACTTCCTTTGCCAAGAAGGCTCTGCATGTTTAGCTCCTACTCATCATGTATAAATTCTATTTCATTGTTTTGCTTTTATTTTTCAGGGTATCAATTTATTTCTAATTTAGATGCTTTTTAAGAATAGTATTTCTCTGAAAATCTCTCCTAACCACCCTGTCCAATTTTACCCAGATCTAAGCCATATTTGTTAGCACAGCACCTTTTCTGCATTTTTTGAACTTGTAATAACTTACTTGCCTGTTATATGTTCATTGTTTATCTCATACTTTAGCCTATAGGCTCTTGAGAATATAACCACCCACTTTTACCAATGTGTGAACTGTACCAAGAAAAATAATTGGTAGAAAATGGGTATTCAGTGATTGAACAAATGAAAAATAATTTTAATAAATTTACATGAAACAAATTAAGTCTATTCACACAATATTTTATATACTATCATTGAGTAGCATTCCCCTAATATATTGATTATTTTAATCCCATGGATGAAAGCATGGAAAAGGAAGAATTCAGAGATTTTGTTTTTCTTTTTTTATCCAAGTGAAGTTAATAACAATTATTTTTATTTTACATTATTGAGGACCTATCAGTTTCCAATAAGAATAGGTAGTCATGTGTTTCTCATTTAAAAATAGTAATGGGTGTATTGCAAACATGTAAATGTTAATTAAGAATTCTACTTTTGATTATGCTTGGATAGACAGTACATTTTTTTTTATTGTTGGTCATTCAAAACATTACATAGTTCTTAATACATCATATTTCACAGTTTGATTCAAGTGGGTTATGAACTCCCAATTTTACCCCGTATACAAATTGCTGTATCACATCAGTTACCCTTCCATTGATTGACATATTGCCTTTCTAGTGTCTGATGTATTCTGCTGTCTGTCCTATTCTCTACTATCCCCCCACCCCTCCCCTCCCCTCTCCTCCCCTTTTCTCTCTCTACCCCTTCTACTGTAAATCATTTCTTCCATTTGTATTATCTTGTCTTACCCCTCCTTTCCTCTTATATGTCATTTTGTGTAACCCTGAGGATCGCCTTCCATTACCATGCGATTTCCCTTCTCACTTCCTTTCCCTCCCACCTCTCAACCCTGTTAATGTAAATCTTCGTCTCAAGCTCTTCGTCCCTACCCTGTCCTTGTTTCCTCCCCTTATATCAAAGGAGTCATTTGGTATTTGTTTTTTAAAGATTGACTAGCTTCACTTAGCATAATCTGCTCTAATGCCATCCATTTCCCTCCAAATTCTATGATTTTGTCATTTTTTAATGCAGAGTAATACTCCATTGTGTATAAATGCCACATTTTTTTTATCCATTCATCTATTGAAGGGCATCTAGGCTGATTCCACAATCTTGCTATCGTGAATTGTGCTGCTA
Source organism: Urocitellus parryii (assembly GCF_045843805.1). Taxonomy (NCBI): domain Eukaryota; kingdom Metazoa; phylum Chordata; class Mammalia; order Rodentia; family Sciuridae; genus Urocitellus; species Urocitellus parryii. Next base: position 78,016,649 of record NC_135541.1, read on the forward strand.
TGAACATCGATGTAGCAGTGTCCCTGTAGCATGCTCTTATTAGGTCTTTGGGGAATAGACCGAGAAGGGGAATAGCTGGGTCAAATGGTGGTTCCATTCCCAGCTTTCCAAGAAATCTCCATACTGCTTTCCAAATTGGCTGCACCAATTTGCAGTCCCACCAGCAATGAACAAGAGTGCCCTTTTCCCCGCATCCTCTCCAGCACTTAGACAGTACATTTTTAATTCAAATTGACATTGCTCATCTGGGAAAATGAATGTCTGTTTTATAATAATAAAGTTTATTTATTTATAGGACACTATGTACATAAAATATCTAAATATATGGGTTGAAAAGTTTCTGAATTATTTGATTTTACAGAAAAGTCTTTAAAATTATTTAGAATGTTCAACCATTTGGCTGCACTGGGTCCAAGGCTAGCACTGATCTTCAGAGTTTACAGAGTTTTCTTATTAAGGGCCATAAATGTGTTTAGTCACATGTTTTTGGATTGTAGTCAATGTAGTAAATATTTGATGTAACCCCACTTTCAGAGAAGGTACAATTTCAGTGACTCTGTATTATCAAAATAGTGACATAAGAAGAGAATATGGTGAGGGAACAATTTTAGAAACAACTGTAACATTAAATTTGGAGTTAAAATATTAAGGGATAAACATACTTTGTATACAATCAAAATAATAACACCTGGCAATGATTTATGTATTAGACTAATAAATTGTTTCAAGAAATTTTTTATCTAAGAATTTAGAAATGACAGCATACACACATGCACATAGACACCATTTTAAGTTGATTAAACACAAAATATATTACTACACAAGACAGCTAGATCTCAAAATTTTTAGAAGGCTAAAAGAAGCCTTAGTCTGAGCTTTCAGAAATGACTCCACATCACAGCAGAACCAAAAGGCCACTATCAGGAAACTTCAAAATTTAAAAACGTTTCCTCACGACTGCTGATCCTTAAACCTCACTGCTGCTACCCTTGGCCATGTTGGATAGGTGCTTGGATAGGTGCTTTCATCCATGCTCTGGCTCCCTGTATAATTCCCTTCCAAATCAAAGGGGACTCCAAGCCACATCTGGAGTACCAGGTTCAGTGGATATAGGACAGGTCATTTTAGTTATTTTTAGTTTTTGAGGTACTGGAGACTTAACTTCATGGCACTCTACCTTTGAGATACAATCTCCTCCTTTATTTCATTTCTAAAAATATTGAGATAGGGTCTTGCTAGATTGCTTAGGGCCTTAGCCTCCTGGGTCTCAGGGATGGCCTGGCTTAAGTTGCCTTCCAACCCTTACAATATCAAATAAAATTAGAGGTAAGTTTTTATAGCTTGCTTTATTTCAGTTTTCAATAACATCGTGATCATTCCTTAAAACTTTAAATATGTTGTGAAATCACACTTTTGAATGGCATGATTCCAGGTATTGAAATAATATTTTAATCAAAATTTAGTTTTATAAATTATTAGAACTACTTCACATCTACCAACTCATGGGCTAATCAATATATACTTGCAGGATGAATGAATATCATTTAAAGACCCAAGTTGACCACAATTGTACCACTCAAGTACATGGTAGGTAATAGATACCATTTTTCCACCCTACCTTTGGGAAGGAAGGAAGAACCAGAGGGATATTTGGGAGAGCTTCATGGGCCCGGCTCAGAAATAACATAACTTAAGCATTATAATAGTTTCTATTCACTCTCTGTTAAAGTGAAAATCATGAGGCTACATCTGCAGGCAAGGGAGAGAGGAGTTTAGGAAATAGAGTGCAGCTGAGCTTAGCTACAATTCTGTTATGAAGGAGAACAGGCTTCATCACACCATGAGAAGGAATTAAATCCTATTTTTCTACTTGTCTATAAGGCCCTTGGATTTTTCATTGGTTAATATTATTTTTGGACCTAGTATTTGTTTACAATGTATTCTTTTTTTGTTTTTAAATTTAACCTTAACCATATATTTTCCCTAGGAGAAATGAATACGTATTGCCAGGATGTGATGCATTTGGAATATTTTCATTAGAAAAGATAACTATATGCCTTAAATATCCTTTTCAGTAACCATGGTATGTGCTTTTCCGTCAACTGAAATAAATGGGGCATCTAGTTTTTCCCTTTCTGTCTCACATAGAGCTGGAGTAGAAATGTTTTCCCCCCAAATTTCCAATAACTCCTTTCTGAAATACACCAGTGCGTTTATGGTCTTCTTATCTCAGTTACCTTATAATCTAATCCAGATTGCACCACCAACTGCCAGGACGCATTTTACCAAGCCATTACTTTTCCAGTTCCTCATAAGAAGCAACCCTGCTTCCCTATTGTTTTCACAGTTTGCATCTTCTGTCACTAGGAGGATTGGAAGTCCTTCTTAGTACAATACTAAGTCCATTATTGCTCTGCAAATGACTCCTATTTCTATGCTTCTGAAATACACAAAATAAGACAAGGTAGATCAGCTTGACAAATGTTGACTTTGACTAGAGAGAATTTATGTCTACTGCATCGACTGAGATAAATTAGACTTAATCACACTTACCATCATCATTAATTTTCTCCCTAAATTTCTAAATGATAACAAATCAGTTAAAATGTGAATCTACTGTGGAACAAGCAACTCATTCTAGGGGCTATTCAATTGCTGAAGAGATAGACTTTTCAAATTATTTTTTTATGAATAAAGAAGAGAGCTTAAAGAGATAAAGGTATGCGTGGAATCCACAGAAATAGACAAAAATGAGACTCAGAAAATTATTTCCTGACTTGGATAATTGAGTATTTGTTCAATTTCACACCTAAATTGATGAACCAAATAATCTAATGGATTAATATATAGTTGTTTATAGTCTCCTGGGAGACTGGGGAAATATTCATGCTTAAATTTTTTTTTTTGATTGATTGATTGAAACTAACTTAAATTCTTTTCCCAAAAAACAATAGAGAGATTTTCATTATTTCCATTGTCAGTAGCTTCAGGAAGACCTTAAATTTAGATTATCTGAACAAAGTAAAAATTACAATATTACTAACAAGTAACCTCCACTGTGTGCTTATTAGGTTCCAAGCTCCATTCTAAATCTTTATTCTTTGAGGAATAGTTCCCCAGGATCTGACAGTGCTGAAGTCTCTGGAGTTTCCAGGGAGGTGAACACTTAAATAGGGTGAAAAAGGAATTATGTGGTATATGCTCAATGTGAAAAATGCCATGAAGAAAGTGGAACAGAGTAAGGGGCAGCAGGGGATGTAATGTTTTAATTGAATGATCAGGACAGCCTTGCGCCTATCAGTAGTCCAGGACCATCATAGATTCAGTGCTCCTGTCTCTGGGTCTCCTTCCTTTTGCCAGCTGCAGTGTTCAGTATCCCTTGGTTTGCTTTCTACTGTTCACCATCTGGTTTGACTTTAAGCTCATTTCTTTGCCTCAGGATGATCAAGGCCTCTCTGTCTGAAATAAAGTTGTACCCTTTTCAGCTCAATGCCACCTGAGTCCTGGCTCAACCACTATCTCTTACATTCTCATCAGAGAAATCTCCTTCTAGTCTGTGTTCATAGCACCTAGCTAAGATAGCAAGCTCATTTGTACATCTTAATTTCTCTTTAGCCCTCTACTTGCTCAGGCCGGTGAATGAGGTTCAAGTAAACTACAGGTATTATGTTCGAGAGTATGATGACTGCTCTATAGTTCTTCATGTAAAAATCCATGTTGTCCCATATACAGTTGAGAAAAAATGATGATCTGTAGGATACTGAGTGGAGCACTTAAGCCCAGGCCAGAATTCTTTTAAAACAGAAAAGAATTCTTTTTACCTAACCCCTCTCCCAATCTCCTCATCCCAATGCCCAGATACCCATTTTATTTCTGTCACTTTTGGAGAAAATATAGAAATCACATATTCAAAGAGTCTGCAAATCTCATTTCAGGGTAAGATTTGATATTTGTAGCAAAACACACCTGAATGTAGATTTATAATTTTTAACGCATAGGGAAGTTTTCATCATATTAATATTTTTCGATTTTACCTTCTCTACAGTATTTCAAACAGTGGTACCATTAGCTCCGTTAAGAAGGCGGGAGAGTTAGGCTCACAGATGTTTCATGTAACACCCAGACTTCTAGAGGAGGCAGTACTGTGTTGATGAACAAGTAATAGTTCAATTAATTCTTTTAACAAAATATTAATATTAACATAGTTTCCATAAACTGAGAAAAAAATGTTATTTTGATTTTGATAGAACATGGTGATTGAGATTAAAGAAGAAATTTAAATAAAAATTAAACGAGAAACCATATTTGACTTTCATTTTCACTTTAAAAATTTGGAAAACTCATGTTTGTACTGTTTCAGATGAAATGGACTCTGTGATAGTCAATAGTCTTATAACCACATCAGTTAGTATAATGTAATTCTAATATTTGATGTTTTTTCCCTTTAAACTTAAATATTATTTTTGGCAAACACACACAGAGAAGCAGCACACATCAATAGATAGCTTTTAGTTGAAAATAAGCTCAAAATATAAAATGTGCCTTTATAAAGTGAAAAATTAAATGATATGTTTAAAAATACTTCTTTTCATATTTTAAAAATGTAGGATTTGAGCAGGAATGTTGCTTTAAGAAAAGTACTCATGCTATTACAAAAATAGAACTTGTGCCTGTGATGTTGCAGTTACCATGGTTACTACAAATTTGTTACTTAATAGCAAAGCAAATAGATTCATAAACATGCTAATTATATCTGATACATTTTTCAAACTGTTTTGTATGAATATGCATATAGTTTACATAAAAATGAATATCCCCATCCAATAATTTTTCAAGTTTGGAAAGGTTTTGCTATATTCTCTATGATGTAGTATATGACCATCTTGACATAGGGAAAAATAGAAAATATAAAATTTTCAGGAAAATGGTTTTGTGATTCACAGGTAGGCAACTGTTCTTAATATAAATAATGTAGCAATTCCCAAATGCTAAATACTTTATAGTCCAGTGAATACTTGGAAAGGTTAAAATGTGGAATTTATAATAAAACTCTTCTTATTCTGTTATTCCACTTAAAGAAGTAATAAGAAAGAAGCAAATTTGACAAAGGATTGAATAAGATGTTGAGTTTTTGACATGAATCAGCATGCTAAAATTTGCATATGAAAACGAACAAATGATTTTTCCAACTAAAATGTTTTCCTCTGTGTAGCTTAAGTATTCGAAAAACTTGGATGCACACTGAACATTGCAAACACTCAAGGACCCTGCTCTGTCTTCTCCTGCAAAGCAAAGCCACCAATATAAGAAAGCAGGAAAGGTCTTGTGCAGTTACAAAACCACAGGAGAGGGAAAGTTGGCCCCGTTTACCCACTGAGTGAATCTAAGATATAACTCAAAATAGACCCAGGAAAGAGGCTGTGACCCCTCTGGAGAAAGAGGATTTTCTCAGGAGATTTGTGACTTCAGTTAGGGCCTTGTACAGTTTTCCGATGACAGGGTGGAAATACATGTGTCTCTGGAGAGTTATGCCAGGAAGGGTCTTTGCCCTAATCTCATGATGGAGAATGTCACTATTTTCCCTTAAGATAATGCCCATTTTCTCTTTTATTGATGCTTACTTCTCTCTCTTTTGATGAAGGTTTAGGTAAGAATACATGCTAGGTCCTCAGGAACCAAGTAGTCTTTGGTAATGTGTATGATATTAGCATTCAGCTACCTATTTGCTCATGCCATGTTTTTCACTTTCACAACCAAAGCACATAGAAGTTGGTGGCTGTATTTCAGATATTTGAGCACGTCAGGGACACTGACTGAAAAATCTGCTCTGCAGCTCGCTGTCACCTAGTGATTGATATCAGCTGTAACAAGATAAAATGTTATGGCATCATAATTCTGTTTGATGCAAGGTAATCTTTGATCTTTTACTATCAACAGAAGATTATAATATATACTTAGTGTGATAAATAATACCCTTTCACTGGTGTCAGAGAAAGAGCAAGTTAAATTGTTAACTGTTCCAATAGCTAGCATTTTATTTGCTATTTTTTCAGATCGAGCACCTTATAAATAGGAAGATTAGACTCTTAAAATGTATTATTGCTAAATTATTACAATTTGTATGTGTTAATTATTAATCATTAATTCTGTCTTCAAAATTGAACCAAAAGGTGCATTTTAGAAACTGCTAAATGCATTGCCTTGAGGTAAGTTTTCAGTGGATGGAACCATGGCACTGAGGTACCAATTAGAGGCATTAACTTGCCAAAAGATTATGTAAATAAAAAAATCAGGAATTGAAAATTTGGGATGTTAAATACCTAATATAGTGTGAAAAATATCTTCCTTCAACTTTAAAATATGGAATCTAAACTCTTATCACATAGCAAATGCATGACAGACTTTAGCTCCTATTATCATTTTATTATTATTAAAGTTCTTAGCATGTCCTGTGAGTTCCTTTTCTGTCTAGAATTTTTTTTTTTTTATCCTTTAAGATAGAGCACAAATGTCACCACTTCCTTTGCAAGGCCATTCTAGTACATTTTTTTTTCCTGTCCCTCAGAAAAGACAGTGTTCCTCCTTTTGATCCTGTGGCAACTAGTCATGGCTTCGTTATTGCTGCTTCCCCTTACCTTGAGAAGACTTACTGCTTGGTGACTTCAGCTGGCTGTGAGCTTCTAGACCAGGAACCAGGTCTTGATCATCTGTGTCCTGCATATTCACCAGGTGGTCAGTGAATGTTTGGTTAAATTACTGAATCCCATGAATGAGCAGGCCATATGATAGAATAAGTACAAGGGCTAAAAAAAGAACACAGGAAAAAAATCACCTGGCAAAATAAACAACCATAAATAAGAAAACACACAGTCTAGATCTTGTGTTCGTTAGGTTTTTGTTTCTGTGAACCAGACATGAACAACTTAGAGGAGGAAAAGTTTATTTTAGACTCAAGGCATGAGAGGTTTAGTCCATGGTTAGGTGACTCCATTGCTCTGGATCTGAGGGGAGGCAGATCATTATGGTGGTATGTCGTGGAGAAGGAAAGCTGCCTGGCTCATGGCAGAGGGGGGGGGGAGGGGCAGGGCAGGGAGGGAGGCCAAGGACAATATGCAATCCCCAAGAGCACACTCTCAGAGACTAACTTCCTTCAGCCACGCCCTACTATCCTAGGGTCACCACCCAGTTGTCCATTCAAATTCTTAATCCTTCAAATGGATTAATCCAGTGATGAAGTTCAACTCTCATAATCTAGTCATTTCATTTCTGAACATTCCTGCATTGCCTAACACGTGAGCTTTTGTGTGGAGGTGATACCTTATATCCAAATCATATCATGGTGTTAATCATTTAATCATAATCTCAGACTTTACTGCTTTATGGATTTACAGTGACTTTCAGCCGTTGCATTCATTTTGAAAATTGTTTAAACCTCTCGCTTTTCTTTCCTGTGGATGCTGGCCATCAAGTGTTTATAAAAAACCTCTCAATTCAATCCTCTGATTTGATGTTCACAATATCCTTGTGAAATCATCAGGGAAGGTATCATCATACCTTTTTCTTTGTTGTTTTTATTATTTTTGTTCTTGTTTCCAGAGCTGGGGATTGAATCCAGGCCCTCATGAATGCTAGACAAGTGCTCTACCACCGAGCTATGCCACAGCACTCACCATACCTTTTGTATAGAACAGAAAAAGTCAGCTCAGAGAGGATAATGTCTTATCCAGGGTCACACAGGTAAGAAGCAGATTATAAACACTTGGATATCTGACTCACAGATACATTCACTGATACACTCACAGATACATTCACAGCCTTTAACTGAGTCCAGTTACAAAATTTTGATTATTCAGGAAATGTTCACATTAAAAAATTTTGGATTACCATTGAAAGGCTACAAAATAAGCATATACAATGATGTCCGTGGTGGAATTGGTGGATAGTACATGCCATTTTTAGTTCTTACTACTAAAATTATATGAGAAATTAGGAAATGGGAACTCTGAAAATTAGGCACAAAGCTTTGAGTCCATAATTCTGCAGATTTCTCTCGTTAGGCTTTATTGTCATGGCTGAGGATTTTTGGAAGTAATGTTCTCTCAAATAAGGAAATGTTTTGAAGATTCTCTAAGTTCATCATTAGAATTAGGTTTTCACAGGCAAACCAGTTCTGTGCATCTGACCATATTGTTCTTTGCAGCTTGTAAAAGGAAAGAACCTCCCAAAGCTGCTATATTTTGGAGAACTATTGTTCTGAGAAAGCTAAGAATTGTCATCTTTCTTTAGCAGATGAGAATCTGTTTTTTTCTAAATAATTAATAACAGTATTCCAAAATTGAAGCTTCAATTAACTTGGATATACAATTGCTGTCAACAGTAGGAAACTCTATAGCTAGAGTGACTTTAAAGAATGTCCAATGAAGCTGCTTGTTTGTCTGAAAAAAGACTGTGTGGTTTGGAGAGGTTAAGGGGTTCATCCAGTTTCATAAGGAAAGCTTATGGTACCACCTGGGCTTGAACCCAAGTTACCCGATTTTCAGTATTATTTTCACTAAATTTTGCTGACTTAGTGAATATGTTATCTATTGCTTTGCAGCAAATCTTATTTCTTACAATAATGATTAAGGCCACCATTGTGGCATTGTGTTAGTGTTTGGGTCATATAAATGTGCCTTTGTATCTCTCTAAAAAACAGCCTCTTAATATGTATAAAGACCACTTCTTCAACTACCTGCCTGGTCACTAAGTCACCAAAACACACACACACACACACATTCTCTCTCTCTCTCTCTCTCTCTCTCTCTCTCTCTCTCTCACACACACACACACACACACACACACACACATACACACACACACATAAACACACACACACACACACACCATTGTCATACAGGACAATTTCGTACATGGTAATGATTAAAAATTAGATGTATAGTTATTTAGTTTCAATTTGTTTCACCAAAAAAAAAATGGATTCAACATTAAGAGGCTATAACTGCATGTGAAATAAATCGATTCAAACACAAAATACCCCAAATCCCAACAGTTTGAAGTGTACTAGAGAAAAGTAAATCTTGAGGTCAAGGACCATGGATTTCTCACACCTGTTGTAGCTTGTCACTCCTGTCCTGATGAAGCAATTATCTAGGACTGAATGGAATCAGCTTTGCCCAGATTCCATTCTTTCACATATGTGAGTGAAGATGTGGACTGACATTTACGAAGCTAGATATTCATAAAATGATGTTGAAACCTCTTTGCATCTGGTTTATCCCTAGTTTCTGAAGAAGAATCTTCAGAAGTAGAATCTGAAAATGAAAAACAAACGAACAAACCAAAATCAATGAAGTTCTGGCAACAGTCAGAAATTGTTAAAATATAGAGTGTGGCCAACTCCATGAGAAAATGAAGGAGAAATGGTTTGGAGAGTATCTGAGGATGGAATTGGGTAGCTGAAATGCCAAGGTTCTTTAGTAACTATGCTGCCTCATCAGTCCAGAGGAAATTCAAAAAAGTCCAGCAGAAGCAGAACGTTCAGAGCATGGATAATCAGAAGAAAGAAGTTAACTCATCTTCGTGTAACATGGATTCTCTGGGCCCAGCTTGTGCAATTTGTAATATATAAGAAGCTTTCATTGTTAACCTTCTGAAAAACAAATTAAATTGAAATAGGCCTCCTTCTCTCTTTGTCTCAACTCTGGCTCTCACACACGCCAAATTTTTGTGGTTTAAAATATTTGTTTTATTTTATGTTCCCCTGACTCCCTTACTTAGTAGTATTTTTCCTAACTCTACTCCAGCTGGTATTAACTGAGTGGCTTTTCTGGCATCTCACTTGAGGTCACTCATGTGAATGAAATAATGTAGAAGTTTAATGGATGAAATGATGGCCTCTCTCACATTCTGGCTTTGGGCAGGACTTCCTCAGGCCCTCGTTGTCAAGCAGGATAGCCAGACAATCTTATATGATGCTATTTGGTTGCCAAGGAGCAATAATGAAAACTGCAAGTCTGTGTGAGCAGTGCCTTGGAACTCTGATACCCTAACACCCATCACCTGCTATTGATATAGGTTCCATAAGGCTATACCCTATAAGTGCTATACCCTAACACCCATCACCCCAACATAAGCATAAGGAAGAGTTGACTCTGCCTGTTGGTGGAGAGAATAACAGCATCACATTGCAAAGAGGTATTCACAAAGAGAAGGCAGGTGTTCACGCCCCCTGTCACTCCACTGCTTTGCAAACCATATTTGTGGTTATGCCCAAATTTCTTATCATTCTCTTGCATCTATCTGCATTTACACAAAATAATATTTTGTTTAGGTGTTTGCTACTTGCTAACTGTTTGCTGCAGGTAACTCATATAGTTACATACCACAGAGACAACCCTTTTCTAACTCAAATCAATGGCATTATTGATATTTAAAGTTATATATTTCTTAATACAAGCCGATGCAATATGTTGATGATTTTATAAATCTGTATATTTCTTAGTTCTCCCAGGAAGAGGTTGAGGGAAAAAATTGCTTCTCTAGTGAAAGTCTGTTTTTGGTTTCTGTTAAATGATGATCTATAATTGATTTGTGTGCCAACTACAACTGCCTCAGTCTGTTTTCAGCTATTTTGTTCACAATTCAATATGTAGCATTATTCACAAAGAGCAAACCAGCCCTTTCTGAGATAATCAATTATAAACTAAAGAGAAAAAGACTGTTTTTAATGGAATATTGAAAAAAGTGGAAGTGGCTAAATAACTTGGGTGGAGGGAGTAGTCTTAGTAACTGTAGAGCTATTTTGTAAGAGGTCACACTTTGTCAGTGCTATCTTGTTATTTAACATTATTCTGTTAGGGATGCTAGAGCTGCAAGCAAGGTTGTGGCTAGGGAGAGTCAAGCCTACTGTACTTAGGTACTTTATAGACACCTGATATTTAATCTTTACAATTCTCTTTAATTGTAGTATCCTACCCTCTTTGCATATTAGAAAATTGAAATTTGGAGAGCCAGGGACAGCGATGCTTGGTAGATACCAGCTACTTGGGAGACTGGGGCAGGAGTTTCACAAATTTGAGGCCAACCTGGATAACTGAGGTAGACCCTGTCTCAAAATACAAAAATAAGGGGGATGGGGATATAGCTCAGTGGTAAAAGAAAAGAAAGAGCACACTGAGGCTCATGAAAGTAATCTATGCAAATTCATACAGACAGTAGTGTAAGTGGAGTAAGTATACAGGTAACCTTGAATTTAAACCCATATTCTTTTTGTATGTTACACATATTCTTTAAATTTGGAGACATTAGCGCCATAATCCCCATTTTTTTTTCTGATGAATACTCATAAATACACAGGCATAGTAAACTGCAATTGTAAGAAGATAGGGCATATTGTGGGAATTGTTCTAGAAATAATTATCTGTCACCATTGTTTAAATAACAATATTTCACTCCTCCTTTCTGGGAGAATACAATTTGGACCCATTTACTTCACTGTTATACTGTAACTCCTGGAAGGAATGTGAATTTGTCATGAACATTAATAGTAGACTATAATTTCATTATAGTAAATCTTAATCTGGCCTTAAAGTATTAATATGGAAGGCTCAGGTTCCATTTTGGAGGAAGAAGAAGCTAATTCCATACGTTTCAAAGTTAGGATGCATTTTTTTTCCCACATTAAATCTTTGAAATCAGAATTTGTCTTATAACCATTATGAAAAATTTGGTCATATTTTAATTGTTTGATGGTGCTCTTGATTTAAAATAATAAAAAGGTCAAGCCCGAGTAGGGCATCACCAGTTTCTCCTACTCATAGGTGAGGTGACTGAAGCTCCTAGGTGAAGCAGCTCATCCATTGCTGATGGAAATAAGAGCTAGAACCAGGGTCTGAGCTAAGGGAATCTGAGCAGTGAATGGAAAACTCAATATGACATGCCATTGAGGAAAACTTTCCACACCCTTTGCTTTCCAGTTTATCCACTTGATGATATCATTGTCCCTCTGCTGTCTCCTTCACTCTTCTTTCCTTTGATCTTCCCTGACACCCTCCCCTCCCCGCCCCCGCCATTTAGGGAATTTACCATATTCCCTGATCCAAAACATCACCCAGTCTCTAACTGAATCCTATACTTCTTACCTCTATTATAAGTACTCTATAATTCCTTTTTCTCTGTTTAGCAAGTCTAACAATGGATGGATTCATTTATTCAACAAGAAGACAAAAAAAAAAATCACACAACTGGGCAAATTCACAATCACCATCCTTAGTTGGACCCTCAACATTTTAGAGAAATCTGTTCTTTTCCCTTTTCAGTTCTCTTTGTTTGCATCAACTCTTTCAAGTAACCTCAACCTGCTTCAAAGTCTTCCTTCTCATTGTTTCTCTAATTCAAATTTACTCTAAAATACTAATTCTATCTCAAGTTATAATTTATCGAAATGTTAAAACATCATTATAATAACAATGAAAGACTTATCATTCATTTATTTTAATGGCATCCAGAATGAAAGTAAGAGGCAATGTAAGGTAGCTAATTGCAGAAGAGCCAGGCTTGGAACAAGTTTCCCGATTGCCAAAAATGATCTCCATTTCTTGTTATCTCAAAAGATGCTCCACACACAAATACTCACAACTCATGTATTTCACATTTTGTTTATCTCTTTGTGAACTGGTAATATATTCACATGGTTTGAAATCAAAATCGCAACCTTTCCTCTTTATCCACCCAATTTTCTCCTCCTACTCAAGGCAGGCTTCCTTCCAGTGTTTCTTTATGTAAAGATATGTGAATAAAAGCAGATTTTTAAAATCACTCCTTTTTATTTCCTGTGCTGAGGATCAAACCCAGAGCCATGCACATGTTAAGCACATGTTCTGTTGCCAACCTACACCCTTAGCAACATCTTTTCCTTATTAAAAAAAAATAGCATGAGAGAAAGAGAGAGCCATGTGTGTGTTTTCCACATTGAGGCTCTTTCACTGAAAACATGGCATGGAGTTCTTTCCACATCAGTGTGCAGAATATCATCTTGTTTGTTTGCTCTCTTAGTAGTTGTATAGTGTGCTTCTGTATGTTCCGTTGTTTAACAGTTCTCTATTGAAAGGCTATGGGTCTGCATTCAAATTTTTTCCTATTCTAAGAAATCCTGCTGTGATAGCTTAGTATATTTGTCACTTGAGTCATGTGAAAGTGTAACTGAGTTAGTCTCAGAAGTGGGATAACATTAATAATTTTGATGGATATTGCCAAAATACCCTCCACAGGACATGTGCCTATTATATTTCCATCAGCAGTTTATGAGAATGCCTATTTTCCCACAGCTTTCACAACAGAGTATTTTACCACATTTTTGTATTTTTACCCTTATGAGAGGGGGAATATGGGAGGCAAGACATTTCTGTATGTTTAAGAACTGTTTGTATTTGGGTTACTGAGAACTATTCACATCCTTTGCCTAATTTCTTATTGTCTTACTGGTTTTTGTTTTGTTTGTTCTCTGTACCTTGAAGCTCTTTATTTATTAAGGGGATTAGTTGTTTATTTCTGATATCAGTTGACATTCCCCCCCCCCCCCGCCGATTTTATCCTTTGCATTTGGCATTTCATTTTGATCTTGTAGAGGTTTAAAGATTGCTTGGTAAGGATCCAAATTTATCTTTTGATGCTTATCCATTTGTTGTAGCACTATTTATTAAAAATTTCATCCTTGTCTCACTGATTTTAGATGCTACTTTATGACATAATAATTGATATTCTATTTGTATCTATCATCTGTTCTGTTTAATTCATGTCTTTCATTCATGTAGCACCTTACCATTTTAGTTTTGAAGGTGTGATACCTAATATGATAGGTACTGAGAACTTGATATGCAGCTAGTATGAAATCAGATATGCCATAGTTGAAAATATACACTGGATTTTAAAGATTTATGTTACATGAAGAACTTTCAATATCCTATTAATAACTTTTATATTGATTACATGTTGATAATATTTTGAATATATTGAGTTAAATAATATACATTTCAAAATTAATTTTAGCTTTATAAAAATTGTATGGATTCTAACTAGTAAATATTTTAAAATTATACATGTGGCTTTCATTATACTTTTATTAGACAACTTTGCTTTCTCGGATGTTAATACCTAGTATAATTAGTCTACTTCATTGCTCTTTTGGAAGTTTTAATGGTTGTTTACCCTTATGAATTTTTTTCAATATAAACTTAGAATTAGCTTGTATAGTTCTAAAACATATCTGTTATTTTTATTGAACATGTATTCATAAATTAGCTTAAAGAGAGTTTATATTTTAATAATGTTGAGCCTTCCTATTCAGTAAGATGATGAGTCAATTTACTCAGTCTTGTTCAGGTGTACTTTAAAATTTTTAAGCTTTACCTATAGGGGTTTGCAACATTTTTGTTAAGTTTATTCACAATATTTTATCTTTCTGTGGCTATTGCATATACTTTTTCTCTTCTATTTATCTTCAGAGTTATTATCTCTACATTTGAATGGTCCTAGTTTCTATAATCATATTTTTTTTGCTATCTTAATCACTTTTCTTGCTTTTATAAAGTTGCTTTCCTCTATTTTATTCTTTTGTGTTTTCCAAGGATAAATTTAATTGTCTATGAATAGGGAGAGTTTCACCATTGTCTTTTAAGCATTATATCTTTATTATCTTGTTTGTATAAAATTAAATAATAATGCTAGGTGTGACTATTCTTTTTCTCACTTGAACTTCAGCAGGCATGCTTTTATTACATTGCTGCTAGTTGGAAGCTGATGGTCTTCCACACTGTCTCTCTCTCTCTCTCTCTCTCACACACACACACACACACACACACACATACACACACACACACGCACTCACACACACACCCCCCACATTAAATGTTAAGACAGTATTCATATATTATTTCTAATTTATTTATTTTTTTAGTTGTTGATGGACCTTTATTTTATTTATGTATATGTGGAGCTGAGAATTGAACTCAGTGCCTCACACGTGCTAGGCAAGTGCTGTACCACTTAGCCATAACCCAGCCCCAGTATTCATATATTCTTATTTTAGTGACTGTTCTTAAATGAATGTTTAATGTTGTCATATGTCTTTTCAGACCTCTGGAATAGCTATATAATTTTCTCCTGGAGGGAAGAATCAACTAGATGATGTAGATTAATAATGTTTCCTTTGTGATATCCTTCAAATTTAAGGAACTTCTTCTTTATTCTGATTTAAAGATTTTACTCTGGATATTTGCATTGATATTTATATGTGAGATTTGTCTGTAGATATTTTTGAATGTGTTTTTTTCATATCTTGGCACAAGTGCTTTCATTACTACATAATTTTTTTAAAATAAAAATTTCTTATCTTTACTGTATTGTGGAACAGTAAAGATTGCATTGGAATAAGGTATCCTTTAAATCAACTATTTCTGTCTTACCAATTTTGGGAAGGGACTTCTGTTTGAAGGCAATTGGCTCTAGCTCTGTTCTAGATCTTAACCTCTCTTAATTATCATTGGCTTAGGGCCATTAGTTAGACCCTCTCTCTTCAGGGTCTTCAACTCCCCAATCTATTCTGGCCCTATCCTTCAGAATTTAAACATAAGTCCACTTTTCAAATTTAAAAGTCAAGATAGAACTCCTAAAAAGATTAATGATGCAAGAAAAGCAAATCTTCTTTTGAGCCTAAGTTTTCTGCCAATAGTTTCAATATCTTCCCTTTACTGACCAAATTTTTGGGAGAGTTTTCTATAATCATACTCATTCTCCATTTTCTCTCTTCAGAATCTCTATTGAATACACTGTAATCTGCTTCTCCCTTAGGTTAGCAACAGCTGGTGGGACTGCAAATCTAACAAAACAAACCCCCTCCTTCAGCATTCAGTGCCTTTCCTTTCTTCTTAAAAATTCTCCCCTTCTTTGGCATTTGTGGCCACTCCTGATTGTTATCTGCCCCAACTCTCTTTCCCAGTGTGTTTATTCAGAACCACCTCGTTTTATGAAATCTAAAATTACCATACATAAATATGAATTAATCATACCTCCCTAATAACAACATAGAGAATGCTGTTTCTCTTGCAGCATTCCCTGACTCAGTAAATTATGCTCCCATTCACCAACTTTTTCCAAATCAAAAATATGTCATTCCTAACATCACCCCATTTCTCATATTCCTTGTGTTCTCAAGTACTCTTGACTCTTCATCTGAACTACTTCTCAAATCACGTTTCTTTTCCTTAATCCAATGCATCAAACCTACCATATTTTTCTTTATTACTGCAACAGTCTCTCAGATGTCCCTTACAACTCAAATTTTGCTTCCTCTTCATCTATATTATGGCCAAAATGATCTTTCAAATATGTAAATCTTCAAATGACTCCTCACATGGAATCCTTTAGTGACTTTCCATTTCCTTTAGTAGAAAGTCTAAACTTATTAGAATGTGTAGTAAAGGCCTGAGTGGATTGTCTTTCACATCTAATGATTCCCCTTATATAATATCCTCCTTACAAAATATAAGTATTTTCATATTTCAAAAGTGACAGTATTTCTTTCATTTAACCATGTATGCTGTTTATTCGGGCCTAAAAGTCTTTACTTTTCCTCTCCATTTTAGCTAATCAACTTTTAGTAGTGGTTTAATTTAGAGTAACATTCTTTGGAAGACCATCTTGGACAAGTAAATTTAGCTTAATTTTTGTATTATGGATTTCTTTAGGGACTAGTACTCTAATCACATATAATTACATGCTTACATAGTATTTGACTTTTATAGTTGCAAAGAAAACTATGAGCAGTGAAGGACTATAATTCCCTTAGCCTAACAGGTAGATAAAGAATATTTGCTAATTACATGATTGAATGGAGAAAGAAAGAAAGCAGACTTGTTAGAAGACAAAATTTAGGGGCATTTTGAATTGCAGAAAACAAGTACTAGAATTCCAATTGTATTTGATCAGAGAGGCTGGAGGAAAGCATTCAAAATTCTCAATTTAAGAAACATGATTAGGGCTGGGGATGTGGCTCAAGCGGTAGCACGCTCGCCTGGCATGCGTGCGGCCCAGGTTCGATCCTCAGCACCACATACAAACAAAGATGTTGTGTCCGCCGAGAACTAAAAAATAAAAATGTTAAAAATTCTCTCTCTCTCCACTCTCTCTTAAAAAAAAAAAGAAATATGATTAAAGCAGTGTTTTTGAAAGAACAATTTGATATTTTTCCGTTGGAGAAGATTAGGAATAAATTATATGAGATTTTGTAATGAAGAGAACATAGATTACATAGTCAGCTTTATGTTGCTGTGACCAAAATACCTGACAAGAACAACTTAGAGGAGGATAAGTTTATTTTGGCTCATGGTTTCAGAGATTCACTACATAGTCTGCTGAAGCCATTGGTCTCAGACCTAAGGTAAGGTAGGGCTGCAAGGTAGAAGGGTGGGGCAGAGGAAAGCAGCTCAGGATTTGACAAATAAGATGTGGGGAGGGGGTGTGGAGGTGGGTGACTTCAGGAAGATGAATCCTTTCAGGGCATGCCCCCAATGACCCACCTCCTCCAGCCACATCCTACCCACCTACAGCTGTCAACTAGGATGAACTGATTAGGTTCCAGCTCTCATAATCTAATAATTTTGGGGAAAACTTCAGACCATAATAATAGACAAGTGGTGGCACATTAGAATCACCTGGCAATAGTGGGAAAAAAAAAATCCAGTTCTTGAGCTTTTCCCCACACTGGTTAAACTCACTGATTGGGAGGAATCCTAGGATTTGCATTTTTACACAAAGCTCTCACATCCACTCAGGACTTTCTAAAGTTAAAATGATAATAATATAATTGGCATCACCAAAATATATTCTTCTAAGAATGGTTGAATATGAATAGGGGCTTTTCAAGTCTAGTCAACTGAAGAACAACACTGTAGTGTTAAAGAAATGGTGAAGCGGAGAGGAGCTGGTTTAAGGAAAGATAAGGATAAAATTTTAGTCATACTGATTTTAATGTTGCAAAAATATAGTTGAATGGAATTTTAGGTAATACTTAAAATGCTTAAGTTTGTGTAAAAAATCTACTTTGCTCAGAGATCTAAGGAATTTTCCTGTAATGCTCTCATTTCCCTTCAAATGTTTGGCTTGTTGCCTCTGCTTTCTAGAATAGAATGTCCTTCCCACTTTCTCTCTCTCTCTCTCTCTCTCTCTCTCTCTCTCTCTCTCACACACACACACACACACACACACACACACACACACACACACACCACCGCTGACACACACATGTGTCTATACATATATAATAGTATATAATCATATATCAAATAATATATAAGTATATGCATGCTTAAGTGTCTGATCATCTACTCAATTATGACTCATTTGTCCCTTGTTCCCTTATCAAGGAGGATCATCTCTCTACTGGCCTTATTATCCTACCAATACTTAAGTAATTTTTTTTTTAATTTCCTGAGTGCAGTTAAGCACTTTGAAGACAACAACATTGCCTTATTTATACTTGTGAACTCAGTGCACAGGACAACAGTGTACATACAATATATACTCT
Organism: Urocitellus parryii; assembly: GCF_045843805.1. NCBI lineage: Eukaryota > Metazoa > Chordata > Mammalia > Rodentia > Sciuridae > Urocitellus > Urocitellus parryii. The sequence continues at coordinate 78,035,229 of NC_135541.1, forward strand.
GTAGAATGAATCAGTGATGAGAGGATGAGACTGGATTAATCCTCCAGAGTAAATGCTATGGGGAAAAGAATAAATTGTAGGAGGCATTTGTAGGCATTTGAAGCTAGAGAAAGAGGAGCAGTGATAGCAACCTTAAGTGAGAATGCCAAAAGGCTGAAGATATTCAGGAGTTTTAGTGTTCTAATAGAAGGTGAACTATGTTCAGTTGAAGAGGTGAAGCATGAGCAAAAGTATTCAGTTTGAATGGAAGCCTAGGGATGAGAAGGTGTGAAAATGGTTGAGTTCTTTAAAAAGAAAGTAAAAAAGGGGGTTCTACACTCATCTGATGAATGCAACAGCACCCAACTGTGCCTGCTAAATATATTGATGAATTAATGACAGGCTGCTCATTCTTATTAACCTTCATCATGCAGAATAAAATGGAAGTGATTCTTGTAAAAATTTGTGGGAAGAAAAATATTAGTAGGTTAGGAGAATTAGAGAGGTCAAGTGAAGTGATTTTTTTTCTTTTTATTAAATTTTTTAAAATATTTAGTTTTTAATTTTAGGTGGACACAATATCTTTATTTTATTTTTATGTGGTGCTGAGGACTTAACTCAGTGCCTCATGCATGCTAGGTGAGCACTCTACCACTGAGCCACCACCCCAGCCTTGTGATTTTTTTTTTTTGAATGAAGAAAACTCATGCACATTTTGAGACTCAGGGGAAGAAATCCAGGAAAAAGAATTGAAGATGTTAAGACAAAGGGTGAGTGAATACACTCTCAGTTCTTCAGCAGGTCTGAAGAGAGAGAATTTAGTGAGCTCATATAAAGGGAGTGATTTTTGAGATGTGGAAAAACATCTTTTTGTCTAGGACACTATTTATATTGGATGATTCATTAAGCAATGGTTACCATAACTATGACTTAAGCCCTTTATACATTTCATTATCACTATTCTTTTCCACTACTGTTTAAGACACAGAATAAGGAAAATGGAGAGATTGGTAGTGTTTGACCATAATCAATTCTTGTCTAGGGTTTTTATGTTTGTTAGATGTGTATATGTATTCTGGGAAAGTAACACTATATTCAGTTTTTTGGAATTCTTTTGGAAGATGCAAGTATATTGATTTCAAACTCGTTTAGATATTTAAATTATTTGATTCTCTACCAGAGGTTAATAAGTCTAAAAAAATCTACTGATTGAATTAAAAATCCCTGTAGTTTATCCCTTCATTTCATAAAGTACAGAGCAAGATAGCATATTGGTCTGACAAATATATATTTATGTCAGATAATATCAGTTTTGTTATCACCATCTGTACTCTGCTATATTTTCACAACAATATGAGAAGAGATATACATATAAAATGTGGTTTTCTAAGAGATATCATCATTAATTTCCACATTGCTAATTTTTTTTTTAGAAATTTTAGAGTATTAAGTTAATAGAAACTGCAGCTATAGTTTGTGTTCTTGGGAGTACCACAATCTGCAGAGGATATTGTTAAAGGATGAAGAAAGTTATGCTGAATTAAACATAGCTTAAATGATAATTCAAAGGCAAATGTAATCTGCTTTTGATTATAAAATGAAATTATTACCTAGTATTGTGGTTATTCACTGAAGATTTATATAGAGTATGACCTATTATTTAATATTGTTAGTTGTCAAGGACATCAAGCCAGGGTCTAGGACATATTTTCTATAATGACATATGCAATGAAACTGTGATTTATTTTATGATATCAACATTTATGTTTTTGTTCAGAAATTAACAAGTATCATAGATTATGATTAGTCAGTAGAATATGTTATCTGAATAAAAGTATATTTATACAGGGTTTAAAACAAAGATTTTCCTATTTTTCTTAATATGTGTCTAGAAGTTTATAATCATAGAAATCAGGAGAAAAAGATAAATTCATCGATCATCTTCTAGACTAAAAATTGTAAATCTTTGAATTCTTTATTATTTTTAACCATAACCAACCTAGATGCAATTTAAATAGCATGCCAGAATTTTCAATATTGCCACATAGTCTCTATATAGTCACTATTCATTATCTTGCAAGGTTTTGTGAGAATTGAATAATACATTCATTCTACATGTATTTACTGGACATATATACTCGGGCAGACACTGCATTGAAGGAAGCAAAGTATCCTACTGTATGTGCTTATTTGGGGAGAAATATAGAATACTACTGGCCTATCTGAGAAAAAATGTAGTATAAAAAGGACAGAGATTCTTGGAAGTGGGGGTAATTGTCTTGGAGTCTCCGAAAAGATTTGGAGAGATAAGCGCAGAAAGTAATGGAGCAAGCCATCTGACCATCTGGTGGGTGGAGTGTAAGTGAAAGAGAATAGTGAAGGTTAAACAAAACAAAACAAAAATTATAAAATTGGCAAGTTAAAAGGCATTTGTGGAGCAGGAAAAGGCCAGTGAGACAGAAACAAACTAAAGTTAAGGTAAAGGCAAGGAAAGCCCAGTAAGTCAGAAGCAAAGTAAACGAGAATAATAGGAGACATGATCAGAGATGAATAAGGAGGGTGTTAATGTCCTATCATTGAAAACCTTGTAGACCGTTGAATGAATTTAGCTTTTTCTCTGAGTAGAACGGGAATTATAGCAAGTATTGGAGCTGACAAGAGACTCAACTTGATTTAAATTTTAAAAGTTTTGTTTTTGTTGCAGTGCTGAGATTGTCAGTGGTGGAAGCAGGGAGACAATAAAATCAGGCCAGAAATGGTGGTAACTTAAGAGTAAGATCATTCAAAAAAGTGAAGTGGTCACATTCTGGATTTATTTAGGAAATAGGGCCAACAGAATTTGGTATAGGTATAGTAGGTAGAGTAGGTATAGGTATAGTATTTGAGAGAAAAGATAGTTGAAGATAATTCCTTTAACTTTGGACTAAGCAACTGAAAAGAACAGCATTTTTAACTGAGATATATAGAAAGCTCCCATATAGTACAAGTAGCAGACTGTGATTTGGGACATAGTATATTTGAACTATGTATTAGACATGATTCTGCGTTATCCAGTAGAAAACTGAATACATGAATCTAGAATTCAGAGGGAGGTCCTTCCTATCTAGATAAATTAAATCTGAAGATTTCAAATTTAATTTCAAATCCATGAACCTGAATGCTCAGCTGTGGACTGGTGAAGTTAGGGGAGAAAGGAATTCTAAAGGCTGAGCTGGGGGTGTGCCAATAATAATTATTTCATTATTAAATGAAATAATCTGTGTTTGAGGGGACAGATACGTTTACTCTGATTTGAACATTACATAACATATACATGTATTAAAGCATCACATGGTAGCCCATAAATATGCACAATTACAGGTACAAGTTAAATAAAAATTTAAACTACTATTTCTCTTGTGTTATGTTAGCAACTTTATAATATCTATAAAAATAAAAATGCATTTAACTTTGAAACTGTTAATTCCACTTTAAGGAACTTATATTACATATATAATGCACTATTATAAAGTTATTTATGAATAACATTTTATGAGACATTTTATGTATAGCAAAATATTGGAAATATACTGGTATTCTTATATTGGAGGCTGTTAATGTAAACTATAGTGCCTTTATATGATGGAATATTAGTCAGTTCTAGAAAAGAAAAGGAAGCTCTTTATAGAACTAATACTTAGTGATCTTCATGTTGTGTATGTGTGTGTGTGTGTGTGTGCATGTACAGCATGCCACCTGATCTATAATAAAAGGACAAATAATTTTACATATTCATAGTTATATATATGTGTGTGTGTATATATATATATATATATGTATATATATATTATATGAAGTAGGCATAGTTTCCATATAAAGCATATATATATTTATATACATTTAAAAAATCATTTTTAAATTTTTTAAAAATTTTTTTTAATTGGTTGTGCACAACATTACAAAGCTCTTGACATATCATATTTCATACATTAGATTGAAATGGGTTATGAACTCCCAATTTTTACCCCAAATGCAGATTGAAGAATCACGTTGGTTACACATCCACAATTTTACATATTTGAATTATATTTTTTTTTAAAAAAAGGGAAGAGGAGAGGGACAGATATCTTTTTTGAATGCTGCTCATAGGTTTTTAAGATGAACTCTCATATTGAGCTTCAGATTTAGCAAAGAAGATATTTAAATAAAGACAATGCCTTCTAGACAGTGTGTTAAAGAGGGAGGAAATATATGGAATGAGAGCTAGGAAATGTGAGGTCAGTGGGAAAATATTATTAAGTTTGAAAACTCATGTAATCAATTAGTGAAGGACATAGTGATGATGTGGGGAGAGAATTGCTGGTGTGGGTGAAAGAGCTAGTAACCATGGCATACCCAGTCCTCTTCTCCCCTTGGATTCCCATTTTTATGCTTAAAACAATGCCAGGCTACCCTCAGCAGAAATGTCTAACCTCTTATAATCCTACATCTTTTCTCCTCTAAACAATTTTTCTACTCTGTGGCTCCAGATAAGATAAATCAGATTTTTTAGAGTTCCAAGGAGCCCCTTCATTGTAGATATCTAACTTAATTCTCAAAAGTATCAAGTGGACTTAATATGATTATTTCCCTTTGGAATATAAGGAAACTGATCTCCAGATGAACCTGCCCATGCCTTTACCCTGGATAATGGCACACTGCAGGTTCAAATGCCAGCTCTATCTGAACTTAAAGCTTGTATTCTTCCTGTTTCCATGTTACACTACAGTTCATTGGTATTCTGAGAAGTCTTCAAAGAATATTTTCTTCTACTGATTCATTCACCAAATATTTGCTGAGCACTTTTATTAGTCACTGATCTGGACATGGAAATGAAGGGCTGACAAGGTGGGTATAACCTCTGGCTTCACAATGCCTATAATCTTTTTTGAGTGTGAGAGAGTCAGCAAATTGTCACAGTTATGAGAAATGTTACAACAGGCAAAGAGATGTCTATGACTCAAAATCATTATAACTTATAATAAACTATTATTGCAAAACACTGTTCAGGATCACGGAATAAAATATCCTTTGGATATCAGAACTAAAAAAACTCTCAGTATTTCATGATACTAAGTATGTAATAAGAACACAGTTTACTTTATTTCTCAATTTAACTTTCAACAACCTTAAACATGGACTGGGGATATAGCTCAGTTGGTAGAGTGCTTGCCTTGCATGCACAAGGCCATGGGTGCAGTCCTCAGCACCAAAAAAAAAAAAACAAAAACAAAAACAAAAACAAAACAAAACAACAACAACAACAAAACAAAAATACCCTCAATAATTGTTTGAGAAAAATTTGAAAATAAAATTTAAACATGTGTAAGTTTTTGCTTTGTGATGTCTCAAAAGTTTTATGAAAGAATTATAAATAGTATCTCTAACCTTTAAAATCATGTTCTTTGATCCACTGGAGAAAATGGTGTGGGAGTAAATGGTAAATCTGTAAACCCAGCATAGAATATGATCTTTACTTTATTGACAAAAGTTGACATAAAATAAGCAAACAACAAATCACACTACCAGAATGTAAGAGGTATGGAGAGAGACAAAACTGAAGGAGACATAATAAAAAAGAAGGGTATGACACAGTTCTCTTTTATAGTTTTGATTCTCCCAGTACCATGAGAACTATAAAGAATAACAGTGTCTTCCTTTTAAGAACTTATTCTTGGGCTGGGGATGTGGCTCAAGCAGTGCAGTAGCATGCTCGTCTGGCATGCGTGCTGCCCGGGTTCGATCCTCAGCACCACATACAAACAAAGATGTTGTGTCCGCCAAATAATAAAAAATAAATATTAAAATTCTCTCTGTCTCTCACTCTCTCTTTAAAAAAAAAAAAAGAACTTATTCTTCTAAAGGTATGGTGCACCTATTTTCTTCTTTTGCATTTTAGTCAGAAACTGGAAAAACCTTCTTGTAAGCTGAAGTGGAGGTAGATGCAACAATGCAGTTTCACTCATGTGCCCAGATGCTTTGATATCTCGTGCTTCTCTGTTCATTCAGGAAAAGTAAGGGAATGAGTTGGGTTTTGTCCAGGGATGGAAACTAGTCAAAACTTCCTTCATTCAATCTCAACATTCTTTTAATCAGGGATCTAGTAGCTTGCAGAATTTCTCAATGCTTCTCTTTCATTTACAGGACAGAGAATCCACTCAATAATACAGACAGCGCGCTTCATCTCATTCTGATCCTTGCCATCTCCAAGATGTATCTCCTCCTCTTATCATTTTCTAAATTCTAACCACCACCTAGAATATCTATGCTCTTTTCCAGGGTCCCCTATTCACACAGTGCCTGAAATGCCACTCTGCCTGATTTTTGCCTGATGAACCTTTACTTACTTGTCAAGACTCAGATCAAACTGTCACCTCTTCTGGGATGACTTCCTTGACCCCTCCAAGTGGAGTTAATCATCTCTGTGTCTCGGCTCCCGCAGTGTATTTCTTTCATCTCTGTGAGTTTCTGGTTTAAATATGTAGCTGCATTGCTATACTGGCAGTCCTGGTTAAGGCTCTTTCTAGTCATATCAGCATCACTGTCCAGAACCTTGCCTATGCTTGATGTTTAAAAAATACAGGGGTGGCGGGGAGTGTGGTGGGGATGAATGTCTGAGAGTAAAAAGTGATTTATAGGGTCATTAGTTTTGAGTCTATATTATGATTTGTTGCTACCGGTGAGAGGGAAACAAAGGCAGATGATGAGTATGAACTGGAAAAAAAGGGCACCCAGAGCTGGGCAAATTCTGAAGGAACTGCATTCTGTGTTTGCAGCATTCATTTCTAAAGGGCAGTGCTTCAAGAGTGTTTTATTGGAGTGTGTTTTAATAATGTCTAGAGCCATTTGCTTCTCCTCAAGATGTTCCTTGTAACTGCAAGGCTATATCTAAATTAAAGCTAATGACCAAACAGAGATTTTTTTCTTTCTCTATTAACATCTAGCAGGAAAGGACTATTAGGAAATTTATAAATTAGAGTCTGATTATAAATTATAAAAAAAAATCATTGTGTATTCCCTTAAGCAATTCCCTCTATCTTAAAATGTAATAGAACTTTATGTTCACTGAACAAGAGGCCTGGGATGTAATCAAAAGCAACTTTATTTTGTTTCCCACTATTCTAATAATATTTATTCAGTGGGTATGGTAGTCAGTTTTGTGTTGCTGCAACCAAAATACCTGACAAAGAACAACTTAGAGGGGAAAAGTTTATTTTGGCCTATGGCTCTAGAGCTTTAGTTCATGCTTGGATGAGTCCATTTGCTCTGGGCCCAAGTGAGGCAGAACATCATGTCAGAAGTGTGTAGTGGAGGATCCCTGTTCCTTTAATGGCAGTTTGGAAACAGAGAGAGGGAGAAAAATCCTTAGGTCAGGTGCACCCTCTTAGAAAATGATCCCAGTGACACGTCTCCTCTAGCCACACCGCCTCAGTCTACTGTTTCCACCCAGCCAATCTGTTCAAACTAAGATGGACTCATTAGGTTACAGCTTTCACAGTCCAATCATCTCACCTCTGAACATTCTTGTATTAACACAGGAGCTTTCGAGGGACATTTTATATGCAAACCATAATAGAGGGAAGAAGTACTTTCAGTGACCCTAGATCCAAATTTATGCAATCCAAAATCCTATCCATTCTTAAAAAGCCCTACAGCCATTGTAAGTCACAGCCACCGTCCCCACTGAGTAATTAGAAATGCCTAGGGCCCCAGGTACTAATCATGTTTCCAACTTGCAAGATAAGATGTCCTCCTTGTCCTCACTGAGGGATGGATGCACACCAGCACTTTAACTTCCCTGATATTTCTTCCGCTCTTCCTTCCTGGCTAGATGTTATATTGGGTAGGGCTTAGGCTGAAGTCCTAGAAGAAAAGGTGGGAAAGAGAGAAGATCTTACTTGGTTGACTCTACTGTAAGGTGGCTTTTGTAAATCTGTCTTTTCCTCTTATGGGCTTAAACTCAATTTATTTATTTGTAATGCACAAATAATTACGTGTATTTGTGAGGAATAATGTGATGTTTTCATCTTTGTATACATTATAGAAAGATTCAGTTACACTGCCAGTTATTGTATCACCTCACCAATTTATCATCTTTTTGTGTGTGGTGAGAACGATAAAAATTATTTTAAGAGGTTTGAAATACGTGATATATTATCATTAACTGTGGTCACCATGCAGTGGAACAGATCACTACTATATTTTTCTTCAGTCTAACTGAAACTTTATCCGCTTTGATCAATATCTTCCTTTTCTCCATTCCCTCCCCTTTCTCCGGTAACTACCTTTCTACTCCCTGTTTTTATGACTTTGACGTTTTTAGATTCCACATAAAAGTGAGATCATATGGCATTTGTCTTTCTACACCTGGCTTATTTCACAGTTTCCAACTGTTCCATCCATGTTTCTTGCCAGTGGCAGGATTTCCTTCTCTGTGGAGCTTTTGGTCATGTTCTTTAGAAACCTTCAGCCTGAGGATGAGGGACTTCAAGAGTGCTATAAGCACTTTTTAACCATCCCTTTAAAAATTCTGAGCATGGTCGGTCAGCTCCTTTGAAATGCATCCTTTGTGGGATCTCAGTGTCAGAGGTGAAACTTGAAATTTAAGGTGCTGTTATTGAAGTAAATATTCATAAACAGTAATAATTGATATTTAAATGTATTTTCCTTCACTGACAGATATTATTGGCTCTTATATATAAATTTGGAGTTAAGAATCTGTACAGAGGTCCCTAAGTAACAAATGAATTAATTGTTCCTTATGCTTTTAATATTGATCTCCTCTCTATACACTCACAGGTGTAATGAGTGAAGCCTTGAACGTGTGAATCTTAACTTTTCTAGCTAATAAGTGAATTGGATTCTAACATATATACATATGTGTTTGGAACAGGGATAAGTAGTTCACAATAAATGTCTGGTGAATGGATTAAATTGTAATCAAATACCTGTTAGAAGAACTTAATTATATCCCTCAAAAAAGCCTATGATATGAGTCCTAAGAGCAGAGAGACATATAGAATTTATAGGAGAAGAGAGGGATTTCCTTGTTCTTTCTTTCTTAGATTGACTTAGAGAAAATGCTTAAGTAGCCATTTTAATTCAGAAGACACACACGTAGCAGATCTATAGGATGAAGAGGTCCAGAGATCTATGTACAGTGTGGGAACCATGGGTAATAAAATTGTTCTGCTTTTACCACAAGAACAAAAAAATTGAATAAATATTTGAGATGATGGATATGTTAATTCCCTTCACTCTAATCATCTTTCTAACTACAGATACCCATAATGCCATTTGATATAGATTAAATTCACATGAAAAAGTTAATTAATTAATTTTTGGTAGCAGGGATTGAACCTAGGTGCACTTTACCACTGAGCCTTATCCATAGCCCTTTTAAATTTTTTTATTTTGAGATAGGGCCTTGCTAAGCTGCTGAGGCTGGCTTTGAACTTGTGGTCCACGGAGCATTTTAAAACCTAAAAATTTTCACAGCTCCATACCTAGATGTAGAAAAAACAGGCAGAAGAAGATTGGGGCGTTGGGGAGTGGGACTGGGAATGTAATGGCTGACGCACTTGTAAGTCAAGATCTGTAAACTAGGGGTCTGAACTGAAATACAATATGGGTCGAATGTGCAAATAAATTTTACCTCAGCTTTATTTAGCTTTTTGGTCTAAATTATTTTGATCCTTTTACTATGTCCAAATAACATGAATTGTGTTTATTTTTTTTACCCCACATCCATTTTGCTTCTCTAAATAGACCAAACTGTGCCAAAGGCTAGGCCCCAAAAGGAAAGGAATGCAACAAGGAAGTTGCATTGTGTCTACCAGTAGTGACGGTTGGTGTCTGCAGAGAGGGCTAATGAACCTGCTTCAGCTACACCTTAGATCATGAGTCACGGCTGGTGCTTTTCAACTTTTTTCTCAGCCCAAGCCATAGGTAATTGGGTCCGCAAAACAATGAGGAAGGCAATATTGAATAATGCATGCACACAAAGTACCTGAAATTACTAGATAATGAACTCTAGATAAAACAACCTTTCTCTACCATAAGTGTGTACTGCTAAACCAGAGCCTTTTCCAAATAAATACTGATGTGGAACATTAGGAGGAAAAATGGCTTGGCAAATTCAATATATGTTTCACATTAGTAGCATGTGGCTGTGGGATTTTAAAAAAAAAAAAAACGAGGTGGGAGAAGGGAGAAAAGAAAACACCAATACACAAATAATCAGAGGCTAACTGGACTTTCTAAAAGAGTAGAGTTTTGGAACCTTCTCATTATTTAAGAGCAATGAATACTGAACCTTTGCAACTGCACATTGAAGAAGATCCTCCATGCACTTAAAGAGGTCATGGTAGCTTTTAATGCAGCTACAAGAATACTGCTGTAAACACGGCACAGAATACTCTTCAAGTCTCAGATAGGCTTTGCAGTGCTGCCTGCAGAAAGAAAGATCTCATTTGTGAAAATAACCACTATGTTTTCATATTGCCAGACATCTGCTCTTGGCTAAGAACAACATGAAAGGGATTTGTTTTCTGGTAGGGCTTTGTCCTTCTGCAAAATATCTTCTTTTGAATTAATCGAGCATCTCAACAGAATGACCTACATTCATATCTGCAAATCAATCTAATTAGGGCCTCCATGTTGGGATAAAATTGCCATTTAACTCTTGTAGATGCCTAATAGCATTCTTGTTCTTTCACTGCACACCAGGTTCAGCAAGTACAGATGCAAGGTGCAAGGCATTTGGAGAGACAAAAAATATGTGATATATGGATATATATGGAGATAGAGAAATTAACACTCAGTGGGATCTAAGGTTTATATACATCAGGCAACAAACACACACTCACACACACATTTTTAAAGTCGAGGAACCTAAATACAGAGAGATTAAAGAAATTGTTCAAAGTTCATCAGACTGTAAAGTGGAAAAAACAGGTTGTCAAATTTAGAGCTGTCTAACCCTAAACCCCAATATCTTCTGGTTCTGCTTCCTTGAAGAGACTTCTCAGCTTTAGGAAAGACAAGACTCAGTTACAAAAGATACTGAAATACTAAACACCTAGGCAGGTTGCACTGGGAGCATGGGAGAACAAAGCAGACTTCTAGACATTTCGTCAGATGGACACTCTACAACATCTGGTGAATGCACCTTTTGCTTTAGGGGTTTTTACCTAGGAATGTTATTGTTACCTCCAGGTTGAGACATTTACCCTCAGTCTTGTTTCCTCCTACGGTTCCTAGAAAATATTGGTAGCAAGAGGGAGGATTGTGTTAATAAATGCTGTTCAATTTTGAAAGGAATCCAGAGGTCCCAATAGAACCCCACTTTGACATGAAGGTGAGCCACTCACCACACTTCTAAGCCATTGCATTTTTAAAAAATTTTTATTGATGGTTGTTCAAAACATTACATAGTTCTTGACATATCATATTTCACACTTTGATTCAAGTGGGTTATGAACTCCCATTTTTACCCCGTATACAGATTGCAGAATCACATCGGTTACACATCCACTGATTTACATATTGCCATACATAGTGTCTGTGGTATTCTGCTGCTTTCCTATCCTATACTATCCCCCCTCCCCTCCCCTTCCCTCCCCTCTTCTCTCTCTACCCCATCTACTGTAATTCATTTCTCCCCCTTGTTTTTTTTCCCTTTCCCCTCACTTCCTCTTGTATGTAATTTTGTATAACCCTGAGGGTCTCCTTCCATTTCCATGCAATTTCCCTTCTCTCTCCCTTTCCCTCCCACCTTTCATCCCTGTTTAATGTTAACCTTCTTCTCATGCTCTTCCTCCCTACTCTGTTCTTAGTTACTCTCCTTATATCAAAGAAGACATTAGGCATTTGTTTTTTAGGGATTGGCTAGCTTCACTTAGCATAATCTGCTCTAATGCCATCCATTTCCCTCCAAATTCTATGATTTTGTCATTTTTTAATGCAGAGTAATACTCCATTGTGTATAAATGCCACATTTTTTTTTATCCATTCGTCTATTGAAGGGCATCTAGGTTGGTTCCACAGTCTTGCTATTGTGAATTGTGCTGCTATGAACATCGATGTAGCAGTGTCCCTGTAGTATGCTCTTTTTAGGTCTTTAGGGAATAGACCGAGAAGGGGAATAGCTGGGTCAACTGGTGGTTCCATTCCCAGCTTTCCAAGAAATCTCCATACTGCTTTCCAAATTGGCTGCACCAATTTGCAGTCCCACCAGCAATGTACAAGTGTACCCTTTTCCCCACATCCTCACCAGCACTTGTTGTTGTTTGACTTCATAATGGCTGCCAATCTTACTGGAGTGAGATGGTATCTTAGGGTGGTTTTGATTTGCATTTCTCTGATTGCTAGAGATGGTGAGCATTTTCTCATGTACTTGTTGATTGATTGTATGTCCTCCTCTGAGAAGTGTCTGTTCAGGTCCTTGGCCCATTTGTTGATTGGGTTATTTGTTTTCTTATTGTTTAATTTTTTGAGTTCTTTGTACATTCCGGATATTAGGGCTCTATCTGAGGTGTGAGGGGTAAAAATTTGTTCCCAGGATGTAGGCTCCCTATTTACCTCTCTTATTGTTTCTTTTGCTGAGAAAAAAACTTTTTAGTTTGAGTAAGTCCCATTTGTTGATTGTAGTTATTAACTCTTGTGCTATGGGTGTCCTATTGAGGAATTTGGAGCCCGACCCCACAGTATGTAGATTGTAGCCAGCTTTTTCTTCTATCAGACGCTGTGTCTCTGATTTGATATCAAGCTCCTTGATCCATTTTGAGTTAACTTTTGTGCATGGAAAGATAAAGGGATTCAGTTTCACTTTGTTGCATATGGATTTCCAGTTTTCCCAGCACCATTTGTTGAAGATGCTATCCTTCCTCCATTGCATGCTTTTAGCCTCTTTATCAAATATAAGATAGTGGTAATATTGTGGATTGGTTTCTGTGTCCTCTATTCTGTACCATTGGTCCACTCGCCTGTTTTGGTACCAGTACCAAGCTGTTTTTGTTACTATTGCTCTGTAATATAGTTTGAAATCTGGTATCCCTATACCACCTGATTCACACTTCCTGCTTAGAATTATTTTTGCTATTCTGGGTCTTTTATTTTTCCATATGAATTTCATGATTGCTTTATCTATTTCTACAAGAAATGCTGTTGGGATTTTGATTGGCATTGCATTAAATCTATAGAGAACTTTTGGTAATATTGCCATTTTGATGATGTTAGTTCTGCCTATCCATGAACAGGGTATATTTTTCCATCTTCTAAGATCTTCTTCTATTTCTCTCTTTAGGGTTCTGTAGTTTTCATTGTATAAGTCTTTCACCTCTTTTGTTAGGTTGATTCCCAAGTATTTTATTTTATTTTATTTTATTGAGGATATTGTGAATGGAGTGGTTGTCCTCATTTCCATTTCAGAGGATTTGTCACTGATATACAGAAATGCCTTTGATTTATGCATGTTGATTTTATATCCTGCTACTTGCTGAATTTATTTATTAGCTCTAATAGTTTCTTTGTAGACCCTTTTGGGCCTGCTAGGTATAGAATCATGTCACCTGCAAATAGTGATAATTTAAGTTCTTCTTTTCCTATTTTTATTCCTTTAATTTCTTTCGTCTGTCTAATTGCTCTGGCCAGTTTTTCGAGGACTATGTTGAACAGAACTGGTGAGAGAGGGCATCCTTGTCTTGTTCCAGATTTTAGAGGGAATGCCTTCAATTTTTCTCCATTCAGAATGATGCTAGCCTGAGGCTTAGCATAGATAGCTTTTACAATATTGAGGTATGTTCCTGTTATCCCTAGTTTTTCTAGGAATATCCCATTGCATTTTGATGTTTTAAAATTCACAGGCAAATTAGTTGTCTTTTTGACTATGACTTTTATCTAAGGAGCTTGATTCTCTATTTAAGTAGAAAAAGAACAGAAAACTCTTTTCTTCAGAATGATTTTATATGGTGTGGTCAATGTCAAAATGCTGCAGTTGCCTAATAAATAGCAGGTCATACTAATCAGTCACCCATGGGCTCATTGTGATTTCACAACAGACCCCACACACATCAGCAGCCTGAGTGGTATTGACACTGTGACTTTGAACAAGGTAAATACAGTTAAGTCAGGGTTATGAAATCAGTGAAAGTGTTCATTTGGGGATAATAATCAGATTTGGAAACTGACCCTCAACTATTCTTAGTATGGTGTTTTCTTTTTTAAAAAAAAAATCTGTAGAATTTTATTAAAAGTGAGAAAAAAGTTGGAACTCTCAAATAAACACAGGAAGGATATTAAGTAGCTTGTTTACTGATATTAACTTGGAACTTATTGCCAGAAAAAAAAGTTAGTACAAAATCAGCATTGTGTCCAATTTCTGTCTTTCTGATGAACAGTACACATAGAACATATATGAACTGCTTAGGAAATAAGTAAAAAATGTCAGTGTGGCTATGAAATATATTTGCATACACTTGGGTGAGTAAAGAAGGAGACCTGGTTAGTGAGCCCAGAGGCAAGCTCAGTCATAGCCTGTGTGAACTTATAGAAATCTCTTAGCTTTGTCTGTTTCAGTGACCTCATCTGGAAAATGAGGGAATTGATGCTTTTCTCTGCTCACCTGAGAGTACCATGAATATCACACAAGATATTTGATGTACACTAACAGTGAGAGTTGAACCTAAGCATTACAAAATATGTATTCTTATTATCATCCTGAGATAAAAGTGTTAAAATGAAGATCTAATTGATATATAAAAAAAGACCAAAGCAATAAAATATCATCTCAGCCAGAGCTAGGCAATATCTTATGTAGATACAGGAAAATATACGAGCATAAATTGGGCTTTCTACCAATGGTTCCCTACTGTTTCCTAAGGAACATTCCCTTTAACTCCCCCAACAAAAATTAAGCTGCACAATTGTGTTATTTTGACATTTAACCACCAGATGATTACTTTGCCATTTCACTACTTTCTTCTTCAGTGGCCGTGGTAGTAAATTCACTGGAGGTAGAAGTGCTGGTCCCATGCAGGTTGGGTCTTTGGATTTCCAGTGGCAGTAATTGCCTAACTGCTTGAATGTCAGTGGTCGGTGTTCAAAAGGACTCCACTAACTGAGGTTTACAAGTTGCCCTCTTTGATATCCTGTTAAGAAGATTGTACAGGGAAAGTGTGCTTTGAAAAACTGTTAGTAAAACATGTGAATTAGGATTCTGGAGCCCTACCACATGTGGCTCTAGGCTCAGCAAGGCAGCCAGGCACAGAGAAAAGGGTGGAGCTCTGACAATGAGGGCCACTGTTTAGATGTTAGCTCCTCCTTTTACTAGTTGAAATGCCATTGATTTTAGGGAATTTGCTGAATTATTCAACCATAGCTTCCTCCTCTGTGTAAGAAACATGATGAAGTATTCAGATCTTTCCAAGGGTGTGGTGACCACTTGCCCTGTGACAGATGTGTTCTGGGTTGGAGGAGGCCATGATGATAAAGACATGCCCAAGGAGGTTCTACATGTAGTGGGAAGACAGAAGATAAAGACCCAACCATGTAAAGATAATATTCCCTTCATCACAAGGTTAGTGATGAATCAGTGTGGAAGGGTTATAGATTGTGGAGTGTACAGTCATTCTTGGGTATCCATAGCAGATTGTTTTGGGGACTTCCAAGGACACTCAAAATCTGTAGACACTGGAGTTCCATATATAAAATGGCATAACATTTGTATATAGTACATGTATATCCTCCTGTATATTTTGAATCGTCTACATATCACTTATAATACCTAATATAACAAATGCAATGTAATTAGTTCTTATACCATATTGTTTAGAGAACTACAAAAATGAAAAAAAAATCTGTCTATGTTCAGTACAGTTGCAACTATTATGGGCCTAACAGTATCGTCAGTGAACAATGGTTAAACAGCGAGAGCTGGAGAGAGACCCAGGAGCTGTGGAATGACAGGAGGTCTCAGCAGGGTATGCCTGCACATCATTTCATTCACATTGACTTTGTCCTTGGCAAAAATTCAAACTTTGCTTTTCAACATTTTATAAATTTCTTAAAAATACTTTCAATTTGCTTTGGTTTAATATACAGATATGGAACCCTGGGTTTAGGGGGTTGATTGTATTATGTAATTATGAAATAAAAATAACAAAGTGGGAGAAACCGAAAAAAGACTTGAAGGAATATGTTTAGAGTTTTATATTTGAAAACTATTATAGGTACCAGTACATTCAATAATAGTAACAACAATAACATTAGCTATCATTGAACAATCTCTTTGTATTCCCTATGCTATACAGGGATTTACATATGGTATCTCACTTTATCTGCTTTTTATACCAATGAGGTATTTATTATCGAGTTCTTTTACAAAGGAGAAAATTGAAGCTCATGTAAGATAAGTGACTATCTCAGGTCACACAGCTAGTGAATGATGGACTTGGAAGCAGATCCCAGTATTTTAATGCATTCCTGTATTTATTTACATGCGTTTGTGTACTTAACCACCATTCTATACACCACCATGATAAAAATATATTGAAACATTATGAAAATAACTTGGCCTAAATATCTTTTCTCCTCTGTGTCCAATCCCACACATACAGAAGCAACCTCTGCAATTCAAGAATTGTGACCAATGAAGAAATTTCATATTCTAATTTAAAAATCTGCTCCTCTCTTGGGGTTTCCAACTTTTACAGCAGAAAGTTCCTAACTAATATATTTCCTTGACAAATAAAATAAAGCAAGTGTGTTGTTCTACCTGGAAATCTTTAAATTATCTCTTTAGACTTTCAGCACACAATTTACAAGTGACAGGTAACATATTTCATTATCTTTATGTTTGAAATAACTTTCAAAGAGAGAGGAAAGGGGCGTTTGACATTATTGTAATCAATTCTGTCAGAAATATTATTGGATTTACTTGATTTTGTGAACACAATCATTTTTCATTGTTATTCTGAGTTTCCTCAGATGTTTTACAGGAGGCTAACATAAATAGTAAAATATGTTTCACTAAGACATCTGTTGAAAAAATAATGAGGAGGTGCTCTGCTGAGCAAAGACACTGTGCAAGATGTGATGGTCTCTTTCTATACCAAAGAGGCAAATTCCCAATGTTCTTGGGTTAACACAAACATCATCCTGCACCCCAGGAAGGGCTCTCTGTTTTTCCAGAGCCCGGAAACTAGTTGGACATGGTTAGGTTCAGGAGGAAATCATAGTATAGAGGGAGGGGCACTGAAAAGACAGAACCCACACAGATGAGGAGGCCCAAATCTAACCAGTGTATGAATCAGTCTTCATTGGCACTTAGCCATAGAGTCTGGTCCAAATTTGGTGCTTTAATTGGGCTGAAAATCTTTGCATGAAAGTTAACTTTTCTGCCTGGTTATCACTTATAAACTGGGTCTTTCTCATTGAGAATTAAGTTGAGGAAGGGACAGGGCAGGCATCCATGTGCCTGGCAACCCTGTAAGACCCATGTTCAATAATGGTGAGGAATATTCCAAGAAAAACTGTACCTGTCTCCCATTATGCAGATGAGGGGACCTACTTTTATCTTTGGGCACAATTTAAGACTGGAACAGAACTATGCATTTTAAGTAAAAAACCTAAAATTTAAAAATTATCATCACATGTCCTTAGTTAACTTTTCACTACTTATAACTTGTTGTCTTATTTGATTTCTTAAATAAAGAGATCCATTATTCTTATATGATGAAAGAAATCTTTCAGGGACCTTTGGCATGAATCAAGGAAGGCCTGTTATAACTTCATTTTATAAGCAAGGTATATGAACATCTGAGAACCTAATGAAATTATCTAATGACTCAGCTATGAAGTAGTAAAGTGCAAAGTTCTTAGAATCTACATATTTTACCCATGATATCAAAATCTTGCCTTGGAGATATAATTTGCCATAGATATATAGTTGAGAATGTTGATTCTACTTGTTTTAAATATTCTACCTGCCTCAACCAGCTCCAAGTCTTTGGGTTTGTAGTACTGTGCATAGCTTAGTTGCATAGTTGTGTGTATTTGTTTAAAATGGGAAATGTCCTTAAAATTATTTAGGGGAGATCTTCAATGAATATTTGTTTCAATAAACAAGAAGGGGAAAAGGTGAGTTATTTGTTTCTATCCCTCAGTCTATATTGAGTTATTTTTTTGTTATTTAAATAATGTTTTGACTTTGTCAAGCATGTAGAGGGGAGAGGAGCTGTGCATTTCCTATTTTTGTATCCCAAGGAGCTAGCAAAGCACCTGTAGTTCATACTCAGTAAGAAATTACTGAATGTTCAAAAGTTTAAACCACAGAATTATTCTGAAGAAAATCAGTTTGTTTCCTTTTAAATATAATTGGCTACTCAAATTTAGCTAACATGAACTAAAATTACCTGGGAAAGCATCTAAGAAGATCTATTTTGATGAATAACTCGGCATACTTTGGAGTTAGCATATTAGTTATCAGGATGTAAATGAGTGTTTCCAAACAACATGAATTGAATTTATTCTCTGGCTTGTACTACCTAAGTCTACCCATCAAGCTATTAAGTAGACAATTTTATAAAACTTTATGTTAGAGATTTGGGGAGAGTTAAGCAGTCAGATCCTGCCCTCAGTGGTTTTTTAGACTGATGGGGTAAAGTGAGAATTAAGATACTGAGCTGCCTGGGGAACCATGATTGTTAACAAGGACTAGCATCAAGTGCCCAATAAGACTTCAGCCAATGAAGATTTAAAACAAAAGTAATGTAAGAAAGCAGAAAGAAAGCAATGTGAAGGAGGCATAGAGAAGACTTTCCAAATGGGGTGGAATTTGAGCTAGACCTCTAAAGATCTGGCTTACCAGAGACATTGAGTGTAGACCTAGACTGCTCAAGAGCAAAAAGAAAAAGGGATCAAATGGCACAAGAAGGATGCCTTCAAGGGAATAGCAGGAAGCAATCCAAGGACCAGTATGGTAGACAAATGACTTGTCCATCAAAAGTAATTCAGCCTTGGTTTTGCTGCCTGATCTTTCACAAATTTGTATCCCAACTGGTGAAGCTATAATCATGTGGTCTTGGCCTGTTATAAATTTCCATCTCCATGTTTATCAGGCTTCTTTCTCTTGTAAGCTCCCTTAGAATCAAGGGAGAGACTACACTGTGCATAGGAAAGAGAATCTGGTCCTTGTGCATCCCTGCTGTGGTGCAGCATGGTCTGATGACCAAGGGCACAGGATCCTATTTCGAGGATTAGTCAGAAAGGATTGAGCACATGTCTGTAGACTTTTGCCTCAATATTATATTTTAGATGGTTCAGTCAGAGCTGTTACATTTGGCAGCATTCCTTGTTAGCATTTGATAAACAATTATTGCCAAATGTTAGCAAGGAAACCTGCCAAATGTTACAGCTCAGATTTAACTGCTGAAAAAAAAAAGCAGTTCAAAAAAGGCTTTTGCTACAGAGCTGTTGCCTGGTGTGCCAGTTCTGAAGCTGCAGGGGACCCCGGTTGGGACAAATTGTGAGTCTAAAGGTATAGGGCCTTATGCCAGCAGTTCTGGGTTCCCCTCTGAAGTTATGAATTAGTTGACACCTGTTGGTTTTCAAGCAATAAATTTGGGACAGATCATTTCTGATGAATATTTTGCTTCAGGGCTTCTAGCCACATTCCATATTTGACACACCCTCGTGGCACTTTGTACCCACAGGTAAGTCATCAGGTCTTCCGGTCTCTTCTTGCTTATCCATTGGGCCTGATATTCTCTACTAAGTACTGTGGGTTTTTTTTTTTTAACCCAGGAGACATTTTCTTATGTTTCTATTCTTGTTTTCTGTCCTTGACTTACCACTAATAAAATATTGAGAGAACATTATCTCTCCTCTCCCTTTTTGTTAATTCTACCATTCTGTTAAATCAAAAGAATACTGTAAATGGATAGTACACCTGGATTTTAATTGAATACTTAAAGGTGTTCTAATTACTTGATAAGGAATTGGTTTAAAATCAAGGAAGTCTTTTAATGGACAGTAACATATCTTCTTAGTCTGTGGAATGGTTCTCTCAGTGGGGGTTAAGATTAACTTTAAACTTGGGGGTCCTTATCTTGGTGTTGCACAAAATTTTATTCTTTCCCTGTTCAGTTTTGCCAGAAGTTGTGTCAGGATGGACCTTTTTATTTAATTTGTGAGTGGCTTAAAGCTTGATGGGATAATAAAAATATTGGGACATGATATTCAAGGCGAAGAAAGAAAAATTAGAACAAGGTGAAGGACTGAAAAATACACTCAATAGGAATTCATAGATTAATTTGATCTGAGTGTTTAGAAATCCTTAGCCTGAGTATAAGTCACCTTTGTAATTTTCCCTCCAGTGCATAATCCTTCTTCCAATGGTGAGGTAGTTTTCTTCTAATCAGATGTTCAAAATGTTAAATACTTGCTTACCTGGGGCAATGTTCCCAAGAAGCCCAAAAGTACATGACCTCTACTTGGCCCGTCAGATGTGCCAGTACAAGACACTGAATCTGAAGTTGGTGACTCAGGAAGCAGACAATGAAGCATCCATCTGCAGTGTGTGGTGGTACCTGTAACAGGTGGCAACATTGGTTCTAGTAGGGCCATTCAGGGCTGGTGGGATTGATAGGATGTGCTTCTTGTAATGAGTAATAATATTAGTCACTATCCTGAGTTTATCTCTTAATTATTTATTGAAATTAAAAAAATTCCCTTTCACTCTTACCATTTTAATAGTTCATAACCTTATGATCACCTTCCTGAACAGGTATAAAGGGCCCTTAACTGTCTCCTTATGTCCTCAAACCTGTTCCCTTCATAACAAATGTCTTATTAAGTTATTTGTATAAAAATGGGGAAAAATCACTGGAACATTTGTCATTTTCATGGGAATGAAAAAGTATAATCAGGAGATGTTAGTTAATGATAAAAGATCCATAATAGGAGGGGACTAAGAGCATAATTTAAAGTAATACCCTTGGAAAAAATACAAAAAGGCAAATATGAAGAAAAATTCATTTATCATCAAATCAGTTATTATTTTCAAGTAGTTTTGAAAATTGTGGTAAGAGAGAGAAGGATCCTCTTTGCTCTCATATTTGCCTATGAAGTGCAAGACAAGATTGTCCAGTAAGATTTTGAGTGGTCTTGGAGAGATAGAAGGGTTGGAATATCTACTAAGCTGAGCTGGCCACAGGAAATTCGATGATTCCCATCATGGGACTCAGCTAACATAGACAACTACAAAAAATGATGCACGATCAGCTGATCTACTTGTGAAAATTTTTTTTCCTGACATTCAGGATACAAGAGTACAGAATGTAAAACTGAGGACTAATTTAGGTTTGGGAGTTTATCAGATACATTCATTTGACCTTTTTGGTTCAATACCCAAAAGTTGAAGATGGGGATGAACAAGAACTCCAGTTCTGAAAAATGTGGGATAGATTTGTCTGGAGACAAAGCAAGTCAAAATAACCTGGATAGAAATTGATGGGAGTAAAGGAAATTGCTTTGAGTTGAAAGATCAGCGATTGTAAGAAATTAATATATGGATTTTATTCTCTCAAAGCTGGAGTAATTATGGAAGATGTCCAGATAGAAAGGAATTGATTATTAAGATATGATGAAGGTAAAAATCACAGGAATAGAATTTGATCTAAAAGGTTAATTGGAAGTCTGTATTCTTTTCTGAAAATCTAAAAAAAAATTCCTTTAAAGGGAACAGGAATGGTAGGTTTCACTGGCTATTGCTATCGACCCAACCCCATAGGAAAAGTGGCACATGTATGACGGTTTTCCACTGAGAAGCAGGCTGTCTAAGAACACAAATGTGTCAGCAGCCAAACAAATGCAGAGAAACAGTAGAAATATTAATATTAGTGTCAATCTTGAATTCCATGTAACATAGATTCTTTTGAGCTTCCAGACCAGTTTGAAGGATGCTGTAACTGACAGAGATCTTACTTCCTTTATAATATGTTCTATTCTCTAGTGAAGCCAATCCAATTATTAGTATTTTATTTCTGAATTGTGTAAGCTTGTAGGTAAAAAGCTTGCATACTTGTACTTCCTAAGAATAGCTCTTCATTTGTGTGATGGCATTTTGTGTGTCTTGGACTTTGTTTTTATGATAAAACAAGTCCATTCTCTTTGTCCCGCAGAAGATGGTTTTTGGGCCTTTGGATATCCAAATTGAGAAGGCTTGGAGTTTGACTTAGAGACTGGTCCTTCTCCATAATCATCCTGGGGTACCCTTGTCTTATCTACTTATGTGCTTGACCATCTATATGTCTTTTCTGTCTCCTCGGAGTGCTTAGAATCTGCCTAGAAACACATTTTTCTGGTGAATTCTAATTTATCACTTAATGTCTTGGACAAATGTTACCCTTCTAGTTTCTCAAGACAGTTATAGATATGTCTCTTTTTGGCTACCAGCACTTTCATACTTGTGGCATTGAAATATATGGTTCTCACCAGAGATCATGTCAGAAGGTCAGGAATCTTATTCAACTTTGTATTTCTGCTACTCAGTATGATTCTTCATGTAGAATCTTATAAACATTTTTTTTGGAATGCATATTTGCTAGTTTTTGAAGTATGGTGCCCCAAATTGGACACAGCCCTCCAATAAAATGAGAATCACATTAGTTGATCTGAATGTCCATTGTCTGCTGAGATGCTTATTCATTTGCTTTATTGTTTGCTTGTTTGTATGGTGGCTCTGGTTTATTTATATTGTCCTCATACACAACTGCCTTCTCTGTTCTGTATCACCAGAATTGCACTTAAGCCAAATATCCTCCATCCTCAGTTCCTAGCAACAGAAACTGAGTTTGGCTAATTTAGTCAGAAAATAAAAGTAGTTGTTGAAAGGTGTTGTATAGCTCACAGATGCAACTGGAAATCTGGAATTTAGAAAACAGTCAGGAGTAGGGGGAGGCTAGGCAGCTAGAAGCACAGCCAAAACCCTGGGGAACATTGACATTTAAATGGCAGATGGAAGAAAAGAGCCCAGGAAGAAAAACTGAGAAGGAGCCATGAAAGAGGTGCAAGGGGGAGCATAGTACTTTCAAAGCCACAGACACTAGGATACTGAAGAAGACAGCTCAAAGGAAAGGATTCTGAGCGGTGGCAGCTGCAGCAGAGGCTTCAGGAGACAGTGGTTGTAAAATGTCCACTGCATTTGGAGGTCAGGATGTCCGTTTGGAAGAGCATTTTCTGCAAAGCAATGAAGATGGATGGTAGTTTCTAGAGAGGAGCTAAGAGAGTAGGCAGGGTAGACTGAACTTTTGAGTATTCTGAGTGAAAAATCTGTGAAAGAAGGAGTGTGTGATTCCAAGGTAGAACTTTTATTAGATGAGTCACATGAGCATTTTTAAAGCTATGGAAAATGCTAAGAAAGAGGTTGGGAAGGATTGCTTTAAATGTGTTTCTGAGAAGTGGGAGTGGCGGGGGCAGAAGTCAGTACTACCTCATAATGGAGGAAGGGATGTGCACCTTTGGAGTCAGGGGAAGGTGTGTGTGTGAACCCAACAGTAGGTTTGTTGTGTGAGATGCAAAGTTGATGGAAGTCAGTTTTGATTGTGTAGATTCTCATTGTACTAAAAGAAAAAGTAGTCCATGGAGAACTAAGTAGGATCCCAAGGAGTTACTTCATTCAAGGTTTTGTTGGTCTTTCTTCTAGTTCTCACCCCATGAACTGTGATATTGGTCCAAGTTCACACTCACCCCAAGGAACTCAGCCCAGTGCTGCTGGCCACTGCCTTCATCAGAGCAGCAGCCTCTCCTCCTCTTCTGCCAGGAGACAGTAAACTTAAAGAAAACACATACGTTTATATATTCATTTCCGTTTGTGATTTATAGATGGTTCTTGATCTAGAAAACTTCTGTGATATTTACCTTACACTGGAATTTTTACCTGAATTTAAAATTATATACCTTCAGTTCTTAATATTTCATTTACAGGGCTCTGTGTTCTGGGAGGACAGCTAGCATGGATATGCTGGCTGATGTGTCCATCTTGGTACTTGAGAGCTGAAAAAAAGGTATATAGTGAAATAGACATAGAGCTTAAACCTTCCAATGGCTCAGCAGCTAGGCCTATGTGAAGCTGCTTTAAGAAAAAAGTTAGACCCTCCGTCTCCCAGGTCCTCAGCGTGGACTTGAGAGGCTCAGTTCTCTAAATGGTCTCTCTGTGACTCACCAAACAGGAGAGGGCAGGGCACTGCTTTGACTGTTGTTCAAGTACAGGTGACGATCACTAACTCCCTGCTTTACCATTTCTACTCTCATTTATCAGAGAAATGTTGTGGCCAGCAGGTCTGTGTGGGCTGTCCACTGTGACTCAGAAGTCCCAGTTTAGAACTGAACATAATTCATGGGTGCATTTGAAGGACACATGCTTGGCTGTGATGTTGTAGCAGGTCATTAACACCCACTGTGGGCTTGGAAAGGGGCTGCAGGACTGAAAATTTTATTTATCATTACTGTATTTGTTTTAGGTCCTCAACAAAAGGAACTTCACCTTGACTGAGAAAGGAGTGGAAGAATACTGGGGAGTGGCAGTAGACTCTTCATTGACTCTGATACATTGGTTTTGTATCACCTTCCTGGCTTTCTTTTCTATCAGTTTGGAAGACCAATTTGTCACTATTGGGCAAGTGGCTCAAAATGAGAATCCTGAGGTTTGGCACCTAAGCTCATTTATTGGTTCCCATAAAGTCTCTAATGAAACTATCAGTTCTGGATTAAAATAATATCTAGGAAGAAGGATGCTTCACCTCACTCTCATAAAAGTATAAATAGTGATTTTAAAGAGTAGTCATTATGTGCCAGGCACTGTGGTGGGCATTTTATGTACACTTCACTTTTGAAATAACTGTAAAATGTAGGCGCTATTGCTCTAATTTAGCGCATATATATATATATATATATATAGCCTCAGAATATTTCAGTGAAGTGCCTAAATAAACAATATTAGTAAGTACAGAGGTCAGTGACTCAAATCAGATTTGGCCAACATGACATATACTTCTCTTGTACTTACCAAGTCTCATAACAGCTTTGGAGAGCAACATTGGCCTGAGTAGCATTGGGAATGCCAGAGGTTGGGCAGATGGAGAAAAGGGGGCCACTTTCTTTGAAAACCATCTCCCACCCTCCTAACATGTACATTAGTGAATATTTGGGGCATGGTAGAAAAGAAAGGAGGGGTCACAGGTTGATATGCATATGCTTTTCTCAAGGACTCATTGGTCAAGCTGTGTAGGGGATTTCATTCATTTTTTTCTCCATTTATTCTCTAGTCCAATTTGCCAGGATATTTTGACCAAGGATATCTGTCAGATCAGGTAATAAAAAAAATTAAAAAAAAACTGAAGTAGAAAAGGAACAAAAGGCTTTTCACCTCAGTGAATTATTTTTTTCTTTACAGAATTGTCCACTAGCTCCCAAGTGTCTTCTGAATATAACAGCTGTGTTCTTGAATATATGCAGAGAAATTTGGGAGCCTATGTTTTTTTTTTTTAAACCAGAAGAGTTGTTTATAAATGTGCTAATGGAGTGAGGTTCTGGGGTTTTATTTTAGTTGATATTCATACTCAGAGCTGATGAAGACCCCCAAGATTCCCAGGTTGATGGGTTTCAGGACATCTGGACTTCATTCTAGAGCCACGCACATTGTTGCTTTTTTTGTAGCTGTCACAGCCACTAATAGAGAGGTTAGGCATGTGACTAAGGCACTGAGGCAATGGGACTATAGTTAAGAGCTTAACTACCTGGGTTCAGTTTTCCCATCTATCTCTCACTAATTATGGGACCTTGGGAAATTTACTGGAACTCACTATATGTTAGTTTTTGTCTGAAAATTGGCATAAAAATAATATTTTAAGAGTGCTAATACCTACAGTGCACATGTAGTAGTACCTGGTATGTAAGTAGTCCTAAGTAAATTTACATAGATACATTTCATTTGATATAATATTACATTTCACTTGGCAATATTACACCAAATGGAATATCACTATGAAGAAATGTAGCTTGTTTAACCAAAAGAAAACTCAGACTTCTTCTTCTCATTGGTATGAGAGTTACAGAGCAAGATTCTTCTAATGGGAATGAGTTGTGGGGTCCTTGGATGTAACCTTCTACTTTGAGCTTCACCTTCCCTTTGGGGCTTTGAGTTTCTCCCTGATGAAGTTTCTGCATCCCACTGGTCCCAGGGGACACTGCTCCCTTGATAATACTGTTCTGAGAAGTGGAGCAGAGGAAACAGGTTGAGAGTACTGTTTCCTTGTAATCTAAGCTGAGATGAGGCTTGCATTGAAACTAGGCTTTGTTAGAGGAGACTGACAAGAGGAAATAAATGAGCATATATTATCTATTTTCACTCTGCCCAATCTGAAAGTCACCAGCCACATGTGACTAATGTGCACTGGAAATGTGCCTAGTCTCAGAATTTAACATAAGTGTAACATGCACTGAATTTCAAAGACATAGTACACAAAATGTAAAATGTATCATTAATAATTTTATATCTTGATGACATGTAGAGAGGATAATATTTTGGATTTTAATATGTTAAAATATATTGTTGAAATCAATTTCACCTCTTTTTTAATGTGACTACCAGAAAAATTTTATACGTGGTTCACATTACCTTTCTATTACTGGACAACAATAATAGAGATAACCTGGTTTAAAAATATATAAATTGTTCTCCTGATTTCCTGGTCTCTGTATTTTTATGTTACTTCTTTCCTTTTTTCCTTCCAACCTTGTCCTCTCCCACCAGGTGATGGCCAACAGAAAACCCATGGCCCAGACTCCTATTACCTGATTACTAGCTGCCTCAAGGCCAAGAGAATGTCCAAATTAATGCTCTGTTGCACAGTCCAAAGGTTAAGCCCTTTGCTTGTCCATAAAACTGCTTCATCAGTTTTGTAACTCTCACTAGAATCACGACATTATAATACAACAAAAATTCTGATATCTGTAGAACAGAAAGTGATCATAAAGAATAGTCCTCTGATAATTCTCTTCCCATTTATACAATTAAATGACCTCCATGCTTCAGGCATGCAAGAAATGCATAAGTTACTTTATACAGTTTATAATATGTGATATTAATGAAACTATTATGAAGTAGGTAATGTTGACATATGGGGAAATACAAATTTGGAAATATTAATTAATATTCCTAAAGCCTAGTAGCCAGTGTTTGTTAAAGTTTGTTTAAATTAAGGTATATCTGTCTTAAAGCCCATCTCTGAATCTGTTCTGCTTGGGCAAAGCACTGAATTTCTCTTCTTAATCTCCTTGAAACAACCAGAACTCTCAGTACAGACTTTGGCCCCACCACCTAGATTTTGCTTCTCTAACCTAAATGTTCTACATTTTCTAAGTCAGAGTACCCATCCTTTACCTGAAATCACCTAAAAAGATGTCACAGATTTTTTTTTGTGTGTGTGAAGCCAAGAGATGGCTTCTTCAAAAAACCAAGTACTTTGGGAACTTAGAATATGATAAAATATAATGTCATAGTATGACTTTTTATTTCATTCACATGTGAGGGAGGAAATTGCCAAGTAGGACTATGAAAGTGCTCAGCCGCCTTCTCCTGGTATAAATCCTCACTCTGGGAAAGTACAGAAAGCACTATTCCTTAGATGGTTTATGTGGCTGTGGTTGTATGCAGGGGTTCTGAGTCAGCCTGCCTTAGAAAACTGGACTCTGATGCTTATAGATGTTGGAATCCTAGTCTTGGTATTTGACTATTGCAAGCAGTATGTTCCTCTTTCAGCAAATGGTCTTAATAATAGTGCCTACTCATAGGGTCGGTCATAGGATTAAGTCAGATGATGCATGTGAAGCACTTAGGCTAGTGAGTGAGATAATACACATTCAGTAACTATGAGCTGTTATTTCCATGATTTTTCCATGCATTAACCACACTATGACCAACCCTAAAAAGTGACATGTTGTTATTTCCCAATTCTTGCTAATGTAGCTAATGATTTAATTTTGGTTCAATAAAACTGTCTCAGATTTTGATGTGAAAAGTGTTAATGTGTCTATGGTCTCCAGAAGTGTGCAAGCCCCTCCCTGGCATCATAGTGAACACAAAGAGACAAAGCATTCTTCTGGATGTTCTCTCCATGCTGCACACAGAACTGTGAACTTCAGACCCCTTTAGATTCCTAACCTGGGACAAGAGTTCCTCTTCTCTTCATTTGGGTAGTATGCATTTTTTTTTCCTTTTTGTTTCTGGATTTCCTGATTCTTTGATGGACAGAAATGGGAAGGAATTTGAGGCTCCAAAGAAAGGTGTGATAATGTTCTTTATAAGGTGATGATTGATTATTTCATTGCCCAATTTCACTTTAATTGTGTTCATTTTCTATACCTGACTAATATAAAACACATATGGTAGTATATAATGCACCCCCAATGTATATAAAACCAGAGCTTTTTATTCCATTCTGGGTTCTGGTGCTAATAAATGAGCTATTCAAGCTTTGCTTAGGTAGCTTGCAGCCTTGCTGGAATGACTTGATGGAATTACAGCATTATCCATGTACAGTTGGGGGCATATGATTCCTTTTGTGCAATATAATACCCTATAACATAATGAGTATCATTAATAAAGTGACAAAATAAAACTTGAATTACCACTTCAGGATGTGCTTTATTCAATCCATAATACACTTTTTGGTTCTTTGTAGTTTCTCTCCTTTGAATTCATGGCTTACTGCATTCAAACTGTGATATTAACACACCAACCAAGCGTACCCTGTTGTGTCATAAAGCCACAGTACTGTGGTGTCAAAGGGGAAAAAACAAACATTATTCTAAAACAGAAACTGAAGAATGTTACCATGATGCTTTAAAAGAAGATATGGCTCTCATGAATAAACAAATTTATTTGTTGCCCAAAAGCAACATTTCTGTTTTTATTTTTTGGGAAGGTAGGTGTTCTTAGGAAAACTTTTAAAATAATTTCTGTGTTTCAAAAGTGGAGCTAAAAGATAAAGTCATAAATTAGTGTTAAGCAAGTTTATATATTAAGAGGCTGCACAAATTCCTCTTAGAGTATTTTACAATGCAGTTGGGAAAAATAATTTTTTGATTTTCTTTTCTCTGGTTCCACTTGATGCTATTATTTGATTAATCCATGGTTTCTTGTAAAGACAACATCTGGGTTATTCCTTGAATGCTTCAGTCATCCCCAAAGTATGGAGGATTTAGACATTTGATTGTGGGGTCAAGTATGTCAGTTACAGGGAAGTTTTCCTGCAGGGACAGTTAAGCTGAGCAAGGGTTTTCACAAAATGACATATTCAAAGTGACATATTCAGAAGGTACTCAGAAGGTTGTTTCTAATTCTAGGTAGCAGGAAGCTCTTATGTTAATGCAAGGACGTGAGGAAAAGTATGAGGATCTTGAGGAAATATTGTACAAAGTAAAGGTATCACAATCACTATATTTAAGAAGAGCTTTTCTACATAGGGACCAGAAATGAGTGAAAAGCCTGTGGAGTTATAGTAGAAAGCCTGAGTCTCTATTTCCAAAGTTTTATTTTACTAAACTTTCTGGTTGATATATCCAATGTAAAAATAGAGTCTCACTCTTCCTGATTCCCTCTGGCATTCTTTCCGGCTCAGTGCAGGACAACTTCTAATAGCTATATGATTAGGCATGGCTTTGAGCAATAATAGGAATGAGATAATTGAAAAGGGTGAAGAAGTAAATGAATTATCACAATTCATCTGAGAAACTTTGATTAACGTTAGGTCAAGAATCAGTGACAGTTTCTGTTTCCAGATTTTATGGCATTAATTTTGCACAATTAGAGAGATTTTTTTAATCTGTAATATTGTTAGAATGAAGCATAGGTTTTCTAGAAACACACAAAATTCCATGTTAGAAAGAAGCTATCAATCATGATGCGTCTTTGGAATTCTGATACTCCTTCATTGAGAAAAAAAGAGCTAGTGTGAATGTAGTGCTGTCCTTATCAATCATGGAATGTGAAATTCACGGAATAGAAATCTCCAAGTGTTTAAATACACATAAGGATATTATTCCAAAGTGATCAGTAAACTTCTAGAAAAAACAAGAGGACTTGCAAAAGAACTGTTAGTATGAAATTGACAATTAGAAGTTGATCTTCTCCCCTGAGTCAACAGAATTCATCACCTAAATTCCTTTGTGGTTACATATCTTTAAATTGGCTGACTGCAGTTGTCATGAAGTTCTGGAAAACATCTTTTCCTAAATTACATCAACTGGCCCAAACAAGAAATAAAACCTTATATTCGTTCTCAGTAGCACCATATATTGACAATTCCAAAATAAGTCTTGTGTTTATTACTATGTAATTCTTATGCTAGCAGGTAAGGAAGGGCCTAGTACTAAAATATAATTAAAAAATTTGTACCACTAATGCACCCTGTGAATATTTACTCATAAGTTCTCACTTTAGAAAACCTGCATATAATCAAACTTAAGTTCTATAATTGACCACAGTCTCATGAGTTTCAGAACACAGAAAAGATCACATGTGAGTTAATGCATACAATACAGATCTCTCCTACATTTGAGTTCAAATTACTCCTCTGATGCTTTAACCAGTTAATTGTCAATACACTGGACCTCATTTGTGCACAGCTATTTGTATTGGAAAAAATATTCTCAAAGCTGTCCTCTCTGGTTGTTATCATCAAATAGAAAAACTAAAAATCTTTATACAAGGCACAGAGAATCAGATAAAAGTTATGGCTATCAAGATCTCAATAGAACATAGAAGGATAAAATTTTCATTTAGGAAACCTGAATTTTTATTTTCCTGCTTTAATCTATCATTCTTCTCTGACATAACAGAAATTCTTATGTTATAATACATTTAATCAGTTCCCATTTGCAAAATAGGAAAGTATAAAGGTGACACAAAATCACAGGTTTATCTCTGGGTCATGTGGCATGACTGAAGGAAAAAGGCTTACTTTCACTTAAATTAGGAGATTTTGGATTTAACTCCCTGGATTTGAAGTTGAGTTTAAACCTCTAGAATTTTTAGAAAATTCCTGTTTCTAAAAAAAAATAGAAGGTCCCTTTGGATGGAGAACAACCACCAGTTTAAGTCTTTATTACAAAAGAGGCAAATTTCAAGATGAGTTATAATTAAAGCTGGTACTGAAAACTGGCTTATCCATTCAAAGGTGTCTGGGGATTTTCAGACTCATATTGAACAGGAGAGTGCTATTAAAGACATCCTCGGAAGGGGACTGTCCAATTTACCCTTGTTCTACTGTGTTCCTTAGAGTAGAGTGGGTACCTCTAAATATTCTAGGACTAGCCTGGGGGCAAAGGACTAATATAATGATAGGATGCCTGATTTAAAGCTACATTAAAAAGCTTGAAGAGAAGCCTCACCTTTCTCAGTGTCTTCCACTCACAAATTTCCATAAATGGGCTGGTATACCCATAAAGAGCTAACTTATACAATGAAAAGAACTTATATTATTTTTTAGTCTAAAAAGAAGAGGATAACTTTGTTTAAAATTTTTATTAGCAGGAATAAATACATACCTGGTGCTGTTAGACTAAAATAGTATATTTCTTTGAGTTAACCAAAGAAAGCCTTTGTTGTAACAACTTTCATACAGCAAAGGATTTTAAGACAGTAATTTTTTTTTGTTTACAAAGCTCATATGCAGTGACTTTATATTTTTCTGGCATAGCTAGACATGTGGAGATAAAGGACATATTGACTGAAATAAGAGTCCTATTGTGATTGAAGTTGTATGTTTAGAGGGTCATTCATATCCTGTATTTGTTACTTAAATATATAAGGCATTCTTTTTTTTAAAATAGAAAACAGCATGTCTGTGAGCCTGTCTTTAGTTACTGAATTTTGCACAAGATTTATGGGTGTTGCCTGAAATTGATGAAATGTCCTATTCTTCACAAGGTTCAAGCTCTGTCATGAATGCAATCTGTACCAACACCACCAGAACCAGCTGGCAAACTGAAATGGTTTCTCAGGAGTTCCTGCAAGGGTGGTGTAGGATTTTCTGTTAAAGTCTGTATTGTGTGGTTTAAACAAATGGATATTTTCACCTTACAATTAAGTGTTTGATGTTGTTTGTTCTGAAATGATTTTTTTTTTTGCAAAGTCATTGTACAGTGGATATAAACATAAGAAACATATTATTTCAAGTAAGAGCTGCCACCAATCTCTTTTTTTTCTTTAGTCTATCATACCAAATATTATGAAGATGAAATAAGATATGTAGATATATATATTTTCAGATGATTAAAAATCTCACTTTTCAGAATGTCTCCAAAGTTAACACACATTTGGCAGTTGGTATCCTTTCTCTTGGGGTCACTAAAACACCATCTATCACAATACCAATGGACTGTAAACTGATAAGTATTGTTTAGCCATGAGAACCACATTTTGGGGTCCAGAGAGGAAGGGTTCAGTAGTGGCAGTAAGAAGTAGGCAACTGTCCCAGGTTCTGAGCCATCTCCCTACTTGAAGGCATTTCTTTTCCCTCTTGAATTTGGGAACTGGGTGACAACTGTCCAGCTATTCCAAAGCTTGTTATCTCTCTCCTGGATCTGTATGTTTTTAAATTGCTTATATTGCAAAATATATTTTTTATCCAAAAGTAGCAGTTGGAATTTGTTACCCAATTGACATATCCAATTTATTTTATTTATAAAATTACATTGTGCTTGGAATATTTGCATATTCTTATCTGAAGTGGAAAGGTAAAAAGGGTCACATACTTACAGCAATAAAGTTTTTTTGAAATATAATTAAAGGTCCATTTCAATCTTGGTAACTTTAAAGGCTAAGCAATATTTTTCTAATGATCTGCTTCCTATCTAATCTCTTTGAGATGTGCTGATGATAACATCCAAACTGATAATTCTTTCTGAGGTTTTCTAGAAACACAAACCCAAATTTACCTAGGCAACACTTAGTGAACATTGGGGAAATGTCATTAGTGTTTTTGATGTTTCTTGTTCTAGTAACCACAATTCTAAAGATATATGAACTCAATCTCAGGAATAACTGTAAGAATGCCGAGAATCCAAATATCATTCCTCCTAGGCTGACACACTCATAAGGGATGATACCATTAATCTTATGCTAAAGGAATCCAGCAGAATCTGAGTATCTCTATAATTTATAATGAAATATTATCACCTTTGTCATGTTCTGTGAACTCTATGGGTCTCATTTTTTCCCATCCATAAATGAGGAATTTAAATTTGATGGTATGAATGGTAACTGCAAATTCTAAGGTTCCATACTTAGTAATCTAGGCAGTGAGATATCATAAAACCCCAGTCTTTGTACTGCACTGGGGTTCCATGACTATTATATATCTAAAGGTATAAGCAACCATTATCTTTGCTCTTCAGTATGGTGAGCCATACAGGAAAGTAGTAGCTCTTTGTTCATAGAACAAGATATCAAACTCAATCAACCTCCCCCCCCGTGTGTGTGTGTGTGTGTGTGTGTGTGTGTGTGTGTAAGACCAAGATACTGTTCAGTGGTAGGACAAAGGCATTAGCTGGTTTGGCAAAATAAGCAAGATTCAAGAAGCTAAATATGAAGAATTGTTTTTCTGGAGTTTTACAGTGTTCCAGATTCAGGCATATTCTTCCCCAAGCCCATAGATTTCATGCTGAACTTCTCTCTATGCAGTTTTAAGACTAAGAATCTTACTTTATTTATGCAATAAGTGAAGTCCCAATGCTATTTTAGAGATGCAGTGATGGGATCTTCATTATATTTTTTGTTGTGGTGCATGTGCTTATGGAATTACTGTTGTATTAATACCAGTGCCTATAGGCATTTACAACTTTTTAAAAGTTCAAGAATTCATTTTTTTATGCAATTTGAAATAAACTATTTTTCTTTAGAAAACATAACATTATTTAAGAAACCAAGTCAAATTTTTGCTTTCTAAGTCTGCTTTTATATAAATGTAAGGATACTTGCAAGATAATGACTGATCCAGAAAATTAAAGAATGGAAAAAAATGTAACATTCTGTAATGGGAATTTAGATTTCATGAAAAATTTTATCCAAAAATATCCAAAGAACCATGTGAATTCTTGACTGTAGAATCAGCTACAGTTGGACAGGAATTATAGGATCAGCTTCACACTGGCCATTTGCAATATTCTTGTATTTTATGGGCACCCTAAGCACATGGAAGTAAGACAAGATCACTATGAGCATTCTTGGCATTTTGCCTTTTCTTTCATGGCCATTTATGTTTATTGTTCACATGTGTGAAATGAATGAAATACTTCCAGGATAAATAAATTAGATGTTTGTGTTTCTCTTCTTTCCCACACTCTCCATCATCTCTTTCATTTGTGTGCTACTTAAACTCCAGTGTCTCTTTGTTCTTCATTCCTCTGAAAAATCCCTTTCCTTTGAAATCCATGTGTCTGGTATAAGAGGTCCAACAATTTAGGCCCTGCTTTAGGACATTCATAAGGTGTATCTATGCAAAAATGATTGAATGGCTCCTAAGAGATTAATTAGGTAAGACAATCAGTACAAAATTTTGCTATGATATTTTATGCCCATATCTCCTTAGCAATTTTTTCAAAGATCTTCAGTTACTTGGCAAAATAAGTATGGTAGTTTTTGCTTTTGCTGTTGTTTTTGTTTGAATGCACAAAGATGCAAGACCTAATAGCTGAAAAATAGGTATCAAAGTTTCATTAATTGCACAGAGCTATGGTAGATTGCAGTGCATTCTGGGAAATATTCTGGTAAGGATACAGAGAGAGATCCCTTGGCTCCAGAAGAAATTGCAGTTATTTTTGTTTGGGGTGATTAGTGAGGTTTTTAGAAGAGATGGCCTTTTGGCTTCACTTTATAGAAAGAGAAAGATTGTACCATTTTCTTAGTGTGTGTGTGTGCCTTGTAATATACCTATGTGTTATAGAGCTTGGCATGAAAAAGGCAATCAATACATGCTAACTGAATGAGTGGATAAATATGTGGGAGAGGTTATGGCATGTAGATTTTCTGCATTAATTATATTTGTATATTATTGAATTAAACTAAAAATTTTAATAACTTTTTAAAAATGTTCCATCTCCACTGCCCATCACTCCATACCAAGCTTTAGAAACTGTAGATTCTCTATAGGCTATGATCAAATTTGATATTTTATTTGCAAGGATGCATTTTTATTAGTACCAATAACATTTTAGGGAGGGGGCACATATTTTATCTTCCCTTGGACCAGATAATCCACTATCAAGAGCATTGTTAAAATGAACAAATAAACACAAAAGCAATAGCAGAGAGTATGGATATGTGCCTAGGAAACCCCAATTTTCCTTTTTCAAAAAGATTTTAGTATGTCTGTGGCATCTGTCTCTTGCTGTTTCACATAGCTAGAAACTAACCTCATCTTAAACAGGCTCTTGTAAAATATACAAATTAGGTGTTCATTTCTTTCTTAAATGTAAAAGACAATTTTACTGATGCATTTAAATGTTGCTCCTGCCTGCTGGTGCCTCCCAGCCCCAAGTGAATCCCACAGTTTTGCCAAGACATAAAGGACCTAATTCTGATTTCAACCTTGGGATTATGGAGTCCTCCTAGAACTTTCACAGTTGTGTTCCTTTGCAAGGAGTCACATGGTATAGGTCCTATGTTGAATCTATTCTGTTTGAATTTTAGCAGAACACAGAGTACACACAGGTATAAGTATATTATCATTTAGGTTTTTTGTTTGTTCATTTGTGATGATCATAGAAGCAGAGGCAGAGGTAGAAATCAAGCCATATTGGATTTCCCTTCTTGCAAGCTGTTATTATACTGTATCTTATGCCCTGATTCACAGCTGGTATGATTTTCTAAGGAGTTTCCTTTCCCTGAAAAACTTTCATTTTAGTAAAGTACTCTTAAAAATAAGAAGCTTTCAAGATCCATAAGAATGAATTTATAATGACAGATTTCAGCTAGCATGAGGGACTGATGGTGAGTGCTGAGTATGTTGAAAATTAATCACAGGGAAAATGATAAGGAATGGGATCCACAGATTAATTAAAGAGAAGTCAACTGAAGAAGAAGGTGGAAGTGATGCTGTGATTATTGGTAAAGGGGCAAAATGGATGACACCTGAGAAAAAAAGAGGACAGGAATGTGTTTCAAAGTGCCAGGAAACGATTTTTGTTACCTGGGGTGGCCAGAGGTTCAAACAATGACCTAAAGATTCTTGGAATTGACAGGATGATATAAAAAACATTGTTGAATGGAAGGCAAGTTCCTCACCTTATAATTGTATCATTAAACTATATATGTATTTATCATATTTACCTATTTATCTACTATCTTATATATCTGTAACTAAATAGTTGAACTGTAAAACTCTTTAAGTGTCTGCCACAGGTTTGATCTTACATGTTGCTAAAAAATAATATTAGAGATTCCCTAATTTTTTTTCTCAATGTATAAACAATTTTTTGGCTTAGACACCAATTGGGATCACATCAAATAATAAGAACAGAAAATATATGTGTCATATAATGGCCAGTAGACAGAGGCAAGGAACACTCAGGGTAGGAGAACTTCTAAGGCCAGAAGAATAGAATGAAAAGTTATTCAATAGTAAATAGAAAATAATTATAGAATACATTTGAGAGACAGATTCTCCCAAAAATGTGGTCAAAGAGAGATCGACGTTTATCCTCAAAAAGATGAACACCCATGAAAGCAGGTACCCAATATTTAAAGGGCCAGGGAGTTTTCAATAAATTATGTTATCTTTTCCTGTGCTTTTGACAAGTGCAGAGTCTAGATAAAAGGCTCGGCTAAGAATTTTTAATGCTAACACCTAAAATATGTTATTTACCTAGTAGAGTAGAACTAAAATTAATGAGAAGCAATAAATTAGAGATTTTATTTTTTATAATAAAGCAAGAAACTTCCAGAAGTTCCTACTGCCCAAAGATGGCATATGCTGTATCCAAAGTTGGAGATTTCCTCATCTGGACAAAGCTTTAGCTCTGGGTTGAATAATCAGAGCCAGAGGATGTTGTAAATCCATGAAACCCTTCAATCTTATTAGAGACTGATTACTTAACTTGTTGATTTCTTACTTTCTTCATCTGCAAAATGGAATAGTACTAGCATCAGCCCAGATTGCAGTATTTGTGAGAGATGGAGCTGGTATTTGAATCAAGGCATCCCACATCTGAGAAAGCCTTTATAAATCATTAAATGACATCTTAGGATGGTTCAAGTCATGTAGAAAATGTTTAGTTTTGTCTATTATTATTAAAAAAATTTAGAACATAATGAGTGCAATCAGGCTTACTGATTAGGAGTGAAAGTCCTGGAGACAAACTTCTAAATCTTGACTCTACCATTTACTAACTGCAAGGATTATAATGTTAATGCCTTTTCATCTTTAGCTTCAAAGCGACAACAATATGGTCTCTACCTCAAAAGTTGTTTGGAAGTGATCAGTGAAATAATGATAATATAAAATCCCAAGACCAGTTCCTAACAGGTACTTATTTCATGTCATCCTATTATGGTTACTGCTATGAACAAAAGACCATGTTAGGTAGAGAGGGTAGAAGAAAAGCATAAAAGATGAATATGGCATCGAGAATTCTTATGGATTCATGAGGAGAATACGCACATGCACAAATAATGTGGAAAGTTAATCTACCTAGTTCAGTGTTTGAAGGTGATTCTCAGAGCAGAAGTGGAGTTAAGTGCTAAATATGAAGATAGGCACAGTAAGGTTCCAAATGGAGACTTGTGTTAAGATGAAGACAAGCTGTATCTCAGAGACCCACTGTCTTAGCAAGCAGGAGGAGAGAAGAGCAGGCCAGATGGAAGAAGGAGTGTCTTTGAAATCTGTTCCAACAACATGATTGATGGTCAAGCATTCTGGATATAAGATGATTTATTTTTAAGTCTTTGCTTTAGGTTCTCATTTGTGAATACACATAGTTCTCCCTGTGAAAAACCAATTCAATAAATCCAATAGCCTCTTTTCATGCATTTTCATTATGGAAGAATCAAATAAAAAGTTTCAGAAGACACTAACCTCAAAGACTGAGAGGTGATCAATATGTTAAACAATAAATATCCAATATTCAGCAAAAGATGCATAATTTCACCAGTGGAAAATGTTAGATATAAATAGTCAGTAGACTGTTGCCAGAAAAATGCTCCTTTGGCATGTGAAATAATCAAGTAAAATTCTTGAAAGATGAATTACATTCTTGATTTGCATAACTTGGATTCAATACATTTACACAATATTTGCATTGGAAACATATCCGAAGCCAACCAATGGAAAGAATACATGATTTTACCAACATGCTTATACATTAATAACATTACTTGGCAATCTGATGTTTCAAGACCCAGGGTGAATTACTTATTAAAAACCCATATACAGCTATCTGTCTTTATCTTTCTTTCTGTATGAGCCATAATGGCTCTGATTGTTTTCAAAATTATATTTGGACAGGATATGACTGTTACATGAGACCTCTCAAACCAATATCATTTCCCTCCCTCATAAAATACATTATACTGCTGTGTGCATTGAGCCAAATCATTAATGAAGGAAGCATAACCTAACCTTTGTGCCTCTGATTTGACCAGCAGTTACACTGTAGCAAGCTAACATCTTGGAAATTGTTTAAAAAGTGAAGCTAACACGATTATGAATATTTATGGTAGATTCACTTATTTCTTGAAAATTCATCCTGCCATCTGAACCATTTCATTATTCTTAACCATTTTCTAAGAGGCTTAACTTTAAGAAAGAAAGACAGTATGTGAATCTTACATTATTTGTGAAACCAAATAACTGTATTCCTGGAGTACATCCCTTCTCAGTATCTATTTAGAAATGCAATAGCTACAATAACTAGCTAAGATCTGTGAAATGTGCATATTAGGAAGTACATTAACAGTCTTCACCCTTTTCAGCTTTAAATAAATAATTTGGAAGGCAACCATTGACTTGCTATTACTATCTTAAAGGACTGCTGAAGTTTCAATTTTAGCCCTAAAGCCAACCATCACTATCTCAATTTGGTTCTCTAGATAGCAAATTGATTTATGAGTCATTTTACTTGCATTTTCTGGTTAAGAAAAATGTAGGCATCTGATCTTATCAATGACTAGAATTTTTACATGGACATAGAATGAACAAGTTCATATTTGAGGTTAAAAGTAATAAATGACATGGAGTTAAAGACTAATTAGATGTTGTTCTCTATAATTATTATTTTTACCATTTTCCAAAAGCAATCTTACAAAAATAGGGATTAAAATGTGTATTCTGCCTCCCAGATACTCAAAGAACAAATGTAACCTTTTATTTTAAAAAAATATCTTTGGTTTAGAAGAAAAAAAATCTGAATGCATTTAGAAATCAGAAGACATGTGACAGGGCTTGGCACAAAAGTCTCTAATTGCAAAGCAGAAGGCACCAAGTAGACTAGAGGAAGACCTAAGGTGCACCTGTAGATGTATTGAGTTGGGCTTCTAATGTCATGTTTTTTTACAGCACCTTGAAAAGGTAGGTATGGATGGGACTCGATTTCAGTTTCCCAGGTTGTCTTTCTGTCCTGTGTTTTAACTCATTTACAATATCTCTTGCTTGCCATTTGACTTGACTATCCTGATTTAAACAGTGATCCGGACAACAAAGGAATCCTTGAGAAAAACAAGTGTCAAAAGATCCCAGAACATATGATTGTCAGCTTTCACTCAGAAAACAATGGCTTCCTGGGGCCAGGGTCCTGGCTCAGTGGTAGAGTGCTTCAATAGCATGTGCGAGGCCCTGGGCTTGATCCTCAGCACCACATAAAAATAAATAAGTAAAAAAATAAAAGTGTTGTGTCCAACTACAACTAAAATAAATAGATAGATAGATAAATAAAACAATGGCATTAGTGCCAGCAGATGTTTTGATGGTGACAAAATTACTTTGCTTTAATAAGGTGTATTTCATAGGAATTTCTATAATCCTATTCTAGAAAATTTATTATTTTACATATTTGATATAATAATCAAGAATGATTTAAGCCTTGGTGTTTGTCATTTTTCCAGTTATCACTTTGTCCTACATATATTATTCTTTGTGGTTGAGATTTCTCTGAAGTACACAAATGTGTGCTTAGTAACACAACAGTCATTTGCAGGGTCCTTACCAATGTTTCCAAATGGAATCCTGATTTTCAGAGCCCACTCACAAAACACTAAAGCATCCATCATACAAAATTATGGAATTTAGACTCTATCGGAGGTGATTCACTCATGGGCAAATGACACATGAGTGCAGTCCTCTCTTCTGCTAGATGAATCCTGCAATTCTACAGCCAGGATTCATTAGGAGTAAGGACACAGACCTGCACTAAGCAGTGATTCAATCGTAAGAGATGTCTGTTTAAGAGTTCCTGCTGTGACCTCTATCTTTGGAGTAGACACAAGCATCACTATCACTTAACTATTTTTGGAAGTAAACTCTTGGATGGAAAAGAAAAAAAGTAAGAATAAGTAGATTGATTTCCCTTTTGCCACCTTTTGAGTTGTTTCATTTTGCTAAAAACTACTCTCTATCCATTTAAGGAGGATGTCCAGGCAGAACATGAAATGAGGTAGTGTCTAATGATGCTTAGGGCTGGTTTCATACCCTCAGTTATATTGATAAGCATGAGAGCAATAAAAATGCTTGAAAAAGTTTCTTGTGTTAAAAATTTTCAGAGGTAAGAGACTGGAGAGATGTATAAGTCAGGGTGGTAACTTCTCATTCTGGTCTCAGAGTCTGAGATGAGGCTTTAGTGATCAGTAAAATCTGAGGCATCTCTTAGCCCCATTAGAATGAGCAATAAAGATAACTTGGTGCTGTTCAGTTCCATTAGAGTTTTGCAGATTTGGGGGGAAATATTGGACATCTCTTGGTAAAACTATTGAAGAAAAATAATTTCTCACAGAGAATACCACAGACTGCTACTGGCAAGGTGTCTCCTTGAAACAAGAGTATCTATAGAGAATACACATCAAGAGGATTGATGACATTAATTCATGACCTGTCACCAGATTCATAGAAATAACTGTGATGGTGGCTAAATTTGGGATTCTGAATGAAGCCATTTGGCACTGTTAGTTTAATCTCCTGTGAATCTACCCAGATTCTGGTGAAGTCCCAGAACCTTTGCATTATGCGTATGGCTTATAATAATGCAAAAAACTTCCATTATTCACTTTGTTTAGTTGTGACACAAAATCACATGGCACTGCATAATGATAAAGTAAACTGCAAAAAGTGCATTCGAGTGATGCTGAGAGACGGCCTTAAATTCTGGAATTGTTGAGTGGAAAGCTGAAAACCTGCCAGTGCCCATCTATGGTTTATAGTAGATAAGCCATTAGTCTTGGCTAGGTATATCACTTCCTACATTATCGTGCATGCAGAATGTGAACTCCCAAGACCTGTGGGGTGCTTATCATCCAGCAGAGATATGCCCTTAAGAAACAGTCTGGATAAGGTCACTGTCTTAGAAACAGATATGATTTCTGGAGGTTGCTAATCATTTGAGAAACAATAGTTTGGAGGCATAGAATATATTGGCTTAGTTAATTAAATGCCAGTTAGTGCTCTCCCCCATATAAACCAGCAAATAGCCTACAACCGATCTATTACATTCTTTTGCAAATGATTGGGATTCTAAAAGCTCAGAATGGAGAATTCTGATAACTAAGATAATTTCAGTAGAAATTTAATTGGGCCATATCACACAAAATATATCCACTGACATGGAAACTGACATGGAAAACCAGCTTCTATACAAAATGAGAAAATGGGCTAACTGTATTGATTATTTCAGGGAAAATAGACAAAAGAAAAGCTTTAAATCAAATCAAGGAGAGCCTGTCTTATGTCAAGATTAAGCTAGAAACTGAAAACTCGGATTAAAATTAAATCTATGCTTTGTGAGCCCTTAGGAAAAATAAGAACACTAAAACCCAGTTTGGGGTTTTAAAGAACAATTCAGCTAACCACTTTCTTTTCGTAAAGTATTGTTAAAACAATAAGTTTGGACATCACCTGCATTGACTTCAGTCAAACATCTGTCAAATTTTCTTACGCTATCATTGCAGATAGGATGCAGAATTATAGATGTGGACATTTTTATGGATTTGTAATTGCTTGAAAAACAATATTCCCAAAGACAGTGAATCAAACAACAAGGTTAATGTAGAGGGAGATCACAGCGAGGCATTGTCAAGCTCTCTTCCCAAGGTCCCAAGATAGGGCACTGTCTAAGGAGTACACTTGTTACCATGGTGATAAAAGAATTTACTGATCACACTTCATCAGGGCTCATTGACCAGTGCAACTTACTGATTGTCTGGTCCACAGGGGCATGGATAAACAACCGTTTCCTAATCCACAAGCAAATGGAAACAGTATTGCCTGAAGAAAATGACTCACATCATAGCCAACACACCCAACACAGGAGTATTCTTAAAAACTAAAACAAACAAACAAAAATAAAAACAAAAACAAGTTATAGTAGAGGGAAAGGGACAATTGCTAATTCAAGAAGAAGTTTGAGATTCTACAACAGAGAGAGAAATACATGTGTAACTTCCGTTATTTCAGAAAAAGGGACTCTTGATTGTTAAATATTAGGTCAAAAAATCAATTCAGTAATTGGAAGTAGGTTGAGAGAGCCCCAATTAGAGCAAATAATTTCACTATGAATCTTTCAGGAAATTAGAAATGCTGTAACTGAACATAGTGGATCTGGGAAAGATAAAGGTGACTCCAAAATTTTATCTATTTGGAAATCAATTAAGGAAATGGAGTTCTGGACAAAGAAACTTCAAAGAAAGATAACCAAAGAAAAGATGTGAGCCTCTGTAAGAACCTGAGAGTCAGAAGTGCTTAGACAGATTTTTTTTTTCAATTTCTCAGAGAGGCAAGACTATTTTAGCTAACAATAATCAAAAGATACACACTCAAGTGATAGAAGTTTTCAAAGAGTGAGAAATTTTTCCAATTAGGTTCAATTTTCAGTTATCAATCAGGTTAAAAAAATGAGCTAAGATTCACTTGTCTTTGTATAAAAACAGGAGTTGATTTTTTTTTTTCAAGTTGGTTGACCCTTCTAGGGTAGAGCTGCTCTAGGAGCACAGAGAAATCATTGTGGACACCATATGAAAGTAGTCAAGGGTCCCTGAGGATGTTCCTCAGAGTTCCATTGCTCTGAAAGCACCTTCGAAAAGTAGGTCAAGACCATCTTAGAAAGTAGATTGACAACTAGATAAAAAAATAGAGTTTTATGAAGGCAGGAGCTGAGTGACGATCATACTCTCCAGTATATCCCCATCACTTCCACAATGCCTGGCAAATAAATACACAATCAATAAATCCACATTCAATAAATTCAATACATGTCAAATCCCAGTAAGTGAAAGAGAGTGAGAAGTAGGAAAGGTTGATGGTTTAATGATTGATTAACTTGGGGATGGTAGAAAATATTGCATGGAAGGATAGCTAGCACATTGTACCAATGTGCCCACCACTGTGCTGTTTTGTTTTCTACACACACACACACATACACACACACACACACACACACACACACACACACCGTTTTAAGGTTATGGTAGTCCTTGGTTTGTTATTATTCTCATTTTTTACAGTCAAAATTAAGGATCAGAAAAATTGCAAGTTATCCCAAGGTCACATTGCTACCAAGTGTTGGTGTTGCAATTTAAAACCATATCTTTTGGGATCCAAATGTATGTACTCTTCCCACTATACCAACTTTAGAAGAGTTGGGTGATTTCAAACAAGAGCAGACTTTCTCACAAGGCAGCCAACTCCCTGTCTCTTGCAATAATAACATATAGTGCTGGAATGGTCCTGAGAAGTGGACTTCAGATTCTTCATGTCATGAATGAGATGAAGCCCTGAGAATCAGGAGGTATGCTCAAATGCACAACATGTGTGGGACAGGAGAAAAGTGTACCTCCTCTTGCATAACCCCCCAAACACTTTTGAATTATTTACCATTTTTTTCACATCAAATAGAAAATTCTATCATGAATTCAGGGGCCTTAGCTTTCTTATTTATGTCATATCTTAGGCCTAGCCAGCATAATAGGCTATCATTCAATATTTATATTGAATGATTGAATGGGAACCAAACTTAGACCCAGGTTTCCAAACCCAGAATATTTAAATAAAAGTTTTATTGTACTCTATCAGTGGTATTCTGCATTAGTAAGTGAGTCGCAAGACACTAACCATAGTCCTTTTCTATTACTAACATATAGAAAACCAAAACTCAGGAGTTCCGGATCTATACCTGCTGGACTCATTTCAGACTTCTGTTTTAACATTTAATAAATTGTACTGAAATTTATATCTCTATATTTTCCACCAGATTAAAATTGCTAAGTTTCCAGTACTTAACATAGTGCCCTTGGACTTATAAGTACTCAACAAACATACATTGGCCAGACTTGCACCAAATTCAACTGTGGTTCTTAAAAGTACTTAGATATCTATCACATCTTCCTGTGTTAGGTACTTCTGGTTGGAGAATTCTCTGTGGGAAAGGGTTTACAGAATTGATTGGTTTTTCTAACTTGCTTTTTATTTAAACAGAATTAGAAAGAATGTGAGACAGGGCATTACAAAGAAATCTGGGATCCCCTTGGCCTGCCTAACAAAGGCTCTT
This sequence comes from Urocitellus parryii, assembly GCF_045843805.1. Lineage (NCBI taxonomy): Eukaryota > Metazoa > Chordata > Mammalia > Rodentia > Sciuridae > Urocitellus > Urocitellus parryii. The sequence goes on from NC_135541.1 coordinate 78,080,031, forward strand.
CACAGAATCATGTCTCCCCTTGACTTTGGTGTGAATTCTTCATTTATAGAAAGATCTAGTGCTCAGGATTAGCTTCATTACCCAGTTGGACTTGGAGGAGGCAGGCAATCAGGAAGGACTCTTTTAGGAATGGGCACAGAAAGACATGGTGTGCAGAGATGAATTCGCCTTTAAATAAAAACTAAGTCAGATTTTAGAATGAAATTCTGTAGTGCTGTCAAACTGTTTGAAACTGGAGTTGGCAGTTGTCCTTTCAAACTGTTATTTCAGAGCACGTGTCCCAGAAGGGACAGCTAAGAATGTTTGTCATATTTGAACTCTTTCCAGAGCCATTCAGCAGGATACTGGCAGTCCACTTTCTTGTGTTAATTATTTCTGCCCTGATTGCCTGGCAACACATAACATGGGAAGTATTATATTTTGCTATTTGTGAATGCTTCCAGCTGAATGCAGGAAGAAAATGGAATACAAAGTCAGCTGGAGATGCAACTTAATAAGTTAGGTGTGTTTTTTGATTGAAAATTTGTTATAGATGAAGAGGTTTGTAATCCCATGATTGTGTGTGTTAACCACAATTTCAGAGAGCTTGAGAGTATCACAGTGGGTCTTGGTGGGAAAAAAATACTGATCGATCTTAACAGTCACCAGACTAGAATCTATGAACATGAATGTTCAAATGGGTTTGCTGCAAGCCCATATTATTTCATCCTTTGAGAATTTCCCCCCTCTCTCCTTCCTTTCCTTTTCTCCTTCTCCATTTCCTTCCTTCCTTTCTTTCTCCCTCCCTCCCTTCTTCTCTCCCTCTCTTTCTTTCTTTCTTTCCTCCCTCCCCCCCTCTTTTGCTCCCTTCCTTCATCTCTTATTTCCTCTTTTTTATTTTTTATTACATTCTTGGAACCTAGAAATTTGAATTCAGGTAGAGATACCTAAGAACCAAGTGCAATGGGCAAAGCTATCAGTGCAACAATAGCAATAATGGGGGAAATTGGGGCTGGGGATGTGGCTCAAGCATGCGTGCGGCCTGGGTTGGATCCTCAGCACCACATACAAACAAAGATGTTGTGTCCGCGGAAAACTAACTAACTAAATAAATATTTAAAAAATTCTCTCTCTCTCATCTCTCTCTCTCTCTCTTTAAAAAAAAATAATAATGGGGGAAATTCCTGTAAACTCTTGTAGAGCAGTGAAGGTTTTGATCATGACCCAGGCATGATAGGAACTTATCACCACACCACTTATCACCACACCACTGCTAGAAAGTTCTGCCTGTGGCTGTGGTTCAGTGAGAAACTGCTATGCAGAACCAAGAACAGTGCATTAAACTTTCAGCATTGGAAGACAAAGAGGTGTTTCTGAATTATTTCCATGACTTCAATAGATTTTTAAAAATGAATCTCTGAAACTTGTTTTCTTGCTGTGTTCATGAAAGCCACCCTGAGTGACAGCTTCAAAGATGGCAACATTGCACTCTGTGCTGCTAGGTAATGTGAGATGATAATTCAATGGAAATCAATTCTAAGAATGAATTGTAAAATACAGTTATTAATGTGCTTAGAGGTACTTGCCTTTTAATTCATTAGGATAAGTACTGAGCTGTAAGTGCTTAGTTACTGGCCCATATTAAAAATATATATATATATATATCAATTAAGGTTCTTCTTAAAATGTTTTTTTTCTTTAATAATTGTGTCTTTAAACATCTACTTAGAGTTTTAGATTGTTACTTTCTCAACAAAATTTTATAACAACAAAGTAAGACTAAAATGAAATCTCCAATCACTAATGTATTCTTCGGTCAGATACACTCAGTTCCACACATGAAAATACCTATAAAAAAAAAAAGAAAAGAAAAATGCCCAGGTGAAGTTTAAGATTTGCAGGAAAAAAAAAGATGGGCAGAATGAATCTCCTTTAGTCCTGGTACCATTTCCATTAAACCTACTTTCTAGGAGAATTAGCTGAAGGCTGAAGAGAAATTGGATCATTGTTCAATCACGATTGAAAAAAATCATGTGAGGAACCACAAGTGTCCTTGGGTAAGCTTGGGCTTAAAGTTAATTGTTTTAATAGTAATAACTGCTGCCAGTAATTGTAGTGATTCACCTGCTGCCACTCAGGGCCTCCTTCTTTCCTCACCTAACAAGGAAGTTCAGCTGTTTAAAGGATCCTCATATACATCTGTCAGCCAGCACAGTCATCTCTGTGCTATAGTTCCTCATTTGTTACCTCCTTCCTGTTCTGCATCCTACTGACTGCATCCTACTGTCTTTATTGGGCCACAACAAGGCCATGGCTGTCTTAGACCCTAAAAGTGCCACAGCTTAGAGGTGTGTGGTGGCAAGTGAGAGAGAATTGCTGATTTTACCTGGTTGTGTGATAGCTGTGGACAGTGGAACAGTGCTGCTTCTATTTTGAAGTAGGGAAATGAAGGCTCTTTGGAACATTAGACAAAATTTCATATGACAAAAGTTGCCCAGTGAGGTAAAGCTATGTGAAAAAATATACTGAATTCACAATTCCCCATCTGCTTTTAAATGAAGTTTTTTACATCTCCCTCCCTCCCTCTCTCTCTTTTTCTCTCTCTCTCTCTCTCTTTTACTTTGAAAGAAATTCTTTCTGATAAGGTTCCTCAATACCTCATGCAAATAAACTTCTGGAAGGCTAGCCTGGTGCCATCTGAGGACAATTTAGAAATATGTTAATCCCAACAGTAAATAGAAAATAGAAAAGAGGTGGTAATTGTGATCTGGAGGCCAAATCTGTTCCAATGCCTGCTTTTGGAAGGTTAGTCAGCTGAGATTGGATTTACATTATTAAACAGTTAAAAAAATTTCAAAAAACTGGAAAATTTCACGATGTGAGAAATTAAAATTTCAATTTCCATTAATAAAGTTTTATTGTAACACAGCCATGCCTGTTTGTTATATAAGTTGTTTTCAGCTGCTTTTGCTCTATATGGCAAACTTGAGCGGTTGGGCCACCACATACTATGTCAACCTAAAATATTTAACATTTGGTCCATTACAGAAAATGTTTGTGTACCCTTGATATAGAGTACAGATGGAAACACACACTGCCTTACGTGATAGTTTTTTTGCAGAGATTGGCTTTTAGAAAGTGTCAATGAGCATTAGATTCAGATAGTCTATCCTCATACAGCACAGTGTAGGAATTTACAAATCTCTTCCTATGTTTTCTTTTAACCTCCCTTCTTTCTTCTTTCTTCTTTCTTCCCTTCCTCTTTCTGCTTTTTTGTTTTTACTTCTTTTGCCTGCAGTATCAAATTACTTATGAATTTTTAAACCATATTTTGACTTTTTCAATGTATGACAAAGAGCTGACTGTAAAAGATTTAAGTAAAATAATATCTTTTAAAAATTCCATTGTGAAGTACATTTTAATACACTTTAATAACAGTCAAAACATATAAAGACATTTTTATTTTTTTTTCAATTAAATGTCAAGCATGATTGTTTCATCTGCTTTAGATAAATTGTGGTTGGAAAACTATGACTTGTTGACAAATACATCTTAAAATATTGGTTTGAGGACTGAGAATATATTAAAATGTATATTGAAATTTAACTGTATATTTGTAATATTATATATGGCAATGTTTGCCTTTATGAATTGATGTTTGGTGTTTTTGTACTACATGTTACAAATGCATTTATAAAAATTCATTGTTTTATATATTTTATGTAAATTTAAGTGCTTTACATGAACTTAAATATTTTATGTAATATTTGTATAATTTAAATTTATGTAATTTCAATTTTTGCTTTCTGAATAATGAAGTAAGAAAATATTTCAGGTTTCTATTTGCAAGCACTTTCAGAAAAATAGCACATGCTTTGTGCATATATTTTTTATTCATGCAAAGGAAAAGACAAATTGAATGATCATCATAAATTTTCATTATTTATGGTTTTAAAGTAATAGACATATCTTGGCATTATAAAATATTTTTTTTCAGAAGAATGAACTTTTTTGACCATGAAGATCTAGAAGATCATCTTTGTTCTCACATTTTAGAGCATGGCAAAATGCATACTTCCGGGGTAAGTTGATTAAGGAATGGGTGGAGGAAACAATTATCACTAACAAAATGCCATAAGAATAGTCACTGAGCACAAACATCATCATCATCTCACGCATGAAATGCCTCACTAGTCTTGACCTCTATTTGGCATGCAGTTTCTATTCCAGAGATATTTTAACATTTTTGATTGTGTGACTCGTTTATACATTTTTTAAAAGATAATGTTTTCTAGATGGACCTATCAAGCTGTTGATTGGTTGATTAATAGATAGATAACATGGATAGATGGGTAGAAATTGACTCATGAAGATACATATGTGTGAATAAATACATGTAGATAAATATGTCAATAAACATCCTTTGATTTTGGACAACTCCTCAAAATACTTTGTCTCACGATAAGTAGTGCACACATACCCTCATCTTATTTCAAATAATTGTGATCATTGATTTCAAAAGACAGTACAACCATGAATCACTTTAAAATGTAGAATATCACAACAAACTAAAAGTTACCCTGGATTGTCCTGCTCATCCCCTGGGTGAAAGCTGCTCATTTCTGGCAAGTTGTATTTTGTTGTACATGTTAGGGTGTGGCTTTTTCAGCTCATTATATTTCTTCCTTCCTGTGAGGTGGGGAGTTGTAATAATCCCTGATGATTTGTGTCAGGGACCAATTTGAGTAAACCTAGTGTGCTACCTCTAACATTCTACAACTGTTGGATGTATCACCAGTCCTGGATACTTTGACTCTCTCTTTCGAGTAAATTCATCTCTCATTTAGAACGTGGCTTGGAAGATTAAAGAAAGGCAATCGTTCCTCAACAACTTAGCAGACTGTGTTTCAGTGGGTGTATTCTCTGTTACTTCTTTGAGGTATCAGATCCTCCTGCAAATAAAATAGACTTAAGCATCACTCTCAACCCACTCAAGCACTGCCTAAACTCTCATTAGTTTTGAGGGTAAGAACTTATTCTAGGACCCTGAATACACTAGTAATATTGCTGGAGCTTCATTCTTAGAAACTAGCCAGAAGGTTGTAAATAGGGTTCAGAAGTGGTTAAGGTTCATCCACATGCTAACTTCAGCTGCCTTGTCAGTGTGTAGTCATAGATGGGCAATGTAGAAAGAATTGGAAAATGGTGGGCTGTATGTCTGCAGCAGCATTATGATGTCCAAGTTGTTACTAAATTCATTTAAAAACACTTCTCTTTGTAAAGGTAGAAATAGCAACTACCAGTTCTCAGTAACCAGCCCAAAATACTTAGATTTCAATAGAAACAGAAATAGAATAGAATCATTTTCTTGAGCTAAGGCAGGTAGTTATACAAGTTCTAAGATAGGAAGATTGGCCTTGGAAAAAAAAGCATATTCATTTATTTATTCAAAGGTGTTTCTTTGGTATCTACTTACTTGTTATGCACTTACTGCTTGGCCTTGGAAATAAAAAGAGGGCAATGATAGAGAAGCAAATACTAGAGCTTTTTAATTCATAAATAGTCCTCATTATGTATTCAGTGCTGTGCAGAAACAAAGACATAGAAGGGGGTCACAAGACCTATTTTAGTTGGTTGAGCAGGTACTGACAGAGAATACTCACTTTCTTATAGAAATATTGCTATTCCTTTTACATTTTGGGGCATCCATGTGGAAACGTGGAATAATGGCTGAATTTTAGGTATAAAGATTTAGTTCATTTATGCTAATAAGATCTCTAGATAAGAGGCCTTCTTGGGCAAGGGGACAATTTAACTGTCATAAGTAGGGAGCATAATTGTGTTCATGTTCATATATTGAATAAATTCTACCCAGTAAACACTGACTGATTCTCATTAAGACAAAGTAATAAGATTCTGTGCTAACAAATACCATTTTCTCAAGTATGTTTCTACAAGAACAAAATCTTGCTTCTGAGATAGTTGCCAGTGACATCTTTAAAAGACCCATCTTAACAGGAAAAGTTATAAAGCCAAGTAAGTTTAATTGCATGTCACCTCTTGATTTTGACAAAATATAATGGCACAAGTTGCTAGTAAACTTAATTATGTAGATTTATTTTAGCTTAACAAAATATATGCTATATGGAGTACGTAGTTAACTATGAGCCAAGTTTTAACATGATTTTTTTTGCAATGAAAATGCTTATGAAAGAATGTTTTAAATTAATGAAATTTATCAGTATAATTACTGCCAAAAGCAATCTTTACTGAAAAATATGTCTTCCCATTGTTCAAGGAAAAATGTAAGAACCTCTTTTCGACCTATAAACAGAAATTTGCTAAAGATATTACAATTCCTTCCTTGGTCTTAAACCTCTGCCAAGACTCCTCAGAATTTCCATAATTACCCCCAAACCAATATAGCTCAAGTTTTTTCTAAGCCACTTCTTAGAATAATACATGGTACAGGGATCTGTCCTGTATTGCTAGATAAATGAAGGGTTATGATCTCTTGAAGACCATTCCCTACCAATTCCATACCAATTCTCCATACCAATTCTTCCTATTTTCTCAGTACTACAAACATTCTTTCACACTCTTACAATAAAAGAAAAAAAAACTTGGATATAGTTCCTGGCTCTTCCTTCTCTTTTATCACTTCCCAGTCACTGGAACTTGTCTATTCTTCATTAAAAATTTTTTAATGTCAGTGCTTCATATCTGTTTCACTTCTATAATCCTAGTGCAAATCTTTTTGCCCAAAGACAGTTGTCCATGCATTTACCTACTGGTCTTCCACCCCTTTAACGAAACCGTTATATATGATGAATATTCCTAAGACTTTATCACTGCCTTGGTCAAAAATCTCCAATATTTCTGTGCAGCCTACAGAAAAAGTTCAAACCCTCAGTATGCCCTTCAACATCTTCAATATTTGATTCTTTCTCTTTCAATCTACTTCTTTCACCCCAGCCAAGGTTGTCACTGTTTCCTGGCCATGGCATTTCTTGCTTTGATATTCAGATTTTGTGGATAGTGTTTCCATTTCCTGTTATTCCTTCTCCATAATCAAAAATTTCCCAATTTTCATGACCTAGCTGATAGCCTAACTCCTTTAAACAACTTCTCCAAATCTCCCCCACTCCCAATTGGTCTACCTTTTCCAAGGTCCAAATGTACCCCCCAAACTCTCCACATGCACCTCAGAATTATACAAGAAGAAACTGAATTACAGAAGGTTAAACTAGCTAGAGGCAAAACCATGATTTGAGTTCTTGCTCTTTCCTTCTTTTGTACCTTGGCGACTTTCTAGCCTGTTTAAAGAAACTGTAGTAGGTAAAATTGTCTCTTTTTGGAGATTAAGAACATAGCTATGTGCATTATTGTTGAAATATGTCATCCATATATGTTTGTTCTTACTTTCTATTCTGTAAGTTCTGAGAAATAAGAGATTGCACATCACAGTGCTGAGGACATGCAAGCATTTGTTGGTCCAAAGGCTTGAATGGGCCCTTTGAAGTTATGTAAAATTCTAATAAAGTTCTTATTTTAGATAACTTGTTCAGGTCAAAAATAAAATCAGATCTTATTCTTGACAAGTGAAACCTTTTTTTAACTGCTCAGCACATAACTATGTAATATAGCAAATAGAGATTGGAATAGGGTTAGGTAGTGGGATTCAGACATGTAGATTAAGAAATAAAGTCTAATAATATACTGAAGCCTGAAAATTAAAGGATTTTTTGAAATAATATTAAAATTAGATATTTTGCCAAATCATTGCATTTTCTCAAATCAGTTTTACTATATTTGATTTTTTAATTGTTGAATTACAAGGACATGCTGGTATATGAATAATTATACCATTATTATCTCAGTAAATTAGAGATTTGGCTATTTGTTTATTATTTATTTTTAGGAGTCTAGTGCAGAAACTGGAATATCTGAAGAATGGCCAACATTGGACTCTATAGGCAACATTTTTTTTTTTTATGGTAGTTCAATTTCTAGACTTTTTTTTTTTTAGAGAGAGAGAGAATTTTAATATTTATTTATTTTTTAGTTTTCGGCGGACACAACATCTTTGTTGGTATGTGGTGTTGAGGATCGAACCGGGGCTGCACGCATGCCAGGCGAGTGCGCTACCGCTTGAGCCACATCCCCAGCCCACTATAGGCAACATTTTATATCATAGAGAGACATACATGGATTCCAGTTTCTCCTCAAATCAAGGAAACTTTCTTCATATTTTAAATACAAACTTCTTTTGTGCTCTCTTTATTGGGGGAAACTACATTTTATAAAGTCTAGAAAATCAGAAAAATCTAAATATAATAACAAAACCACTCTGACTTGAGGGTAGATAAATATATGTGCCATTATGCTGATGAGCAACATGTGGTGATGACCTAGAAGAGTTAATGCCAAGGAAATGAGACAAAGGTTGAGTTTTTAAAAATGACATTTACCATTCTGAAAGAGTCTGTATGCAACATTACATTTCTCACGTTTTGTAAGTCTTGGAAAGACATGCTATTTTTCTGGTTCCGTCAGCAGGGAAAGTGCCTTCACGCAGGCCTGTAGCTGATGACATCGCAGTGAAAGCTCTCCAAACACTAATTGGAAATTAAAAACAACCTTGACAACACCTCACTGCATCATGGTTAGGTTTCATCGACTAAGACGTTCATTATCACTCACCACATACATGTATGCTAATGAAAAATTTGTTTAGAATTGTCATTTATTGCCATTTTTCTCTCCTTTTAATCTCGTTGGATTATATTTGGATGGCTAACAATTGTGATATCAAATTGTAACTTTATACATAACTTATTGTGCAAAGTGGAATCCCCAAGTTTTAGAAGAAATCTCTTCAGGAAATGTTTTTTCTGAAGAGGGAATAATGTATTGGTTTTCACACAACATTATGAGGAAGAAAAAGTGGATGCTCTTTATGTTTACATAAGTTATTAAAACATCAATACTAGACAAGTGTCTTTATCTTTCTTACTATTTGAAAAATAGAAACAATTCACATTTGGGTTATAAGACAATTAGTGAGAAACCATTAAAGGAGATTCAATATTTTCGTACAAAAGAATGTGAAGAAAAAATAGTGTTCCATTTGCACAAGGAGCCAAAAGAATTTAGAATATGATGAGATTTAGTCAATTCCACTGTGCCTAATTCTACATTTTGTATTTCACATGATTATATTAAGTGTTCTTGACAATGAAAAAGAGAGACTGAATTTGTGTTTCATTCATGAAATGAAGCTAACATATCTAGATACAGTCTGTAAATACCTTAGGCCATATTATCTGTTCGGAACTTCAGTTTAGGTTCTTAGCTTCATAGAGCCTGTTTGTTTGGAAGGGACTGGAATTACCACATACATATGGAAATTCTCTAGAGGACACCACTTGCCAGCTCTTCATATAAAATGCATGTAGAGGATACTGTATAAACATAACACATGCCTCCTAATCCATGATATTGCTTACTTATGCCAATTTTTCCACCTTTCCTCCTACCCTTTGATTTATATAGCCATACTCTTCAAAACAGTAGCCATATTAATGCATAGGGCTACTGCACTTATTACAATGATAGAAGATTCTGTAAGTCAGACTCTTAAATTATTAGCACTCTACCTCATGGAATTAAAATTGTTGATTTATAAATAAAAGTATGCTAAGGATATATTATTCCCAGTTATGATTGTTAATCAAATCAAGTTCAAATTATTACATGATATTTTAGGAATTGCTCACTGAGTGCTTACTATGTGTATGGCATCTTATTTAAAAGAACAAATCACTGGGATTTCTCAAGCTCAAGCTCATAGGAAAGAAACTGACAATTTAACCATGGGAATAAATAAATATGAAAATTGGTTATAAACTTATTTAATCAACAAACAATAATATATTTTGCTTAACATGTCTCTGAAAGCCAACCAACCAATAACAGTCTCCTGACCCCCAAATCTGGTGAATCATGTGGAATTATTCCATAAGTTTTAAAATGTATTAGTGTATCATACTTATACATAATAGTAGAATTTATTTTGACATATTCATACATGCATGTAATAAAATTTGCTCCATTTCAATTCCTTGTACATCCTCTTTCTCTCTTATCCTCTCTTCCCCTGATCCCCTTTCTCTACTCTATTGGTCTTCCATTTATATATCTATTTATTTATTTATTTTTAAATTGGTGAATTATATGCATATGTACATAAAAGTAGAATTTATTGTGAGACATTCATATATGCACATAGCATACTTTGGTCAATTTCATTCCACTGTTCCTCCCTTATTCCCATTCTACCTCTTGCCCCCTCAATCCTCTTCCTCTACTCCACTGATTTCTATTCTCATGAGATCTTGCCCTGCTTTTTTCCTCTTATTTTGATCTAAATTCTACATATGAGAGAAAACATTCAGCCTTTGACTTTCTGAGTCTGGGTTATTTCACTTAGTATGACATTCTCCGGTTCTATCCACTTACCAACAAGGCCAAAATTTCATTCTTCTTTATGGCTAAGGAAAACTCAATTGTGTATGTATACCACATTTTCTTTATCCATTCATCTGTTGACGGGCACTGGGCTGTTTCCATAACTTGGCTGTTGTGAATTGTGCAGCTGTAAACATTAACGTGCCTGTATCACTATATAGTATGCTGGTTTGAGTTCTGTTGGATAAATACCAAGGAGGGATGGCTAGGTCATATAGTTCCATTCCCAGTCTTCCAATGAATTTCCATAATGCTTTCCAAAGTGGTTGTATTAATTTGCAGTCCCAACATGTATACTCACCTTTCCCCAACACTCTTACCAACATTATTATTTGTATTGTTGATGATTGGCATTCTAACTGCAGTGAGAAGAAATTTAAGTGTAGTTTTGATTTTTATTTTCCTGATTGCTAAGGATGCTAAACATTTTTATAAGTATAATTTTTGGCCATTCGTATTTCTTCTTTTGAGAAATATCTGTTCATTTGCCCATATATTGATTGGGTTATTAGTCTTTGGTGTCAAGTTTTTCAAATTCTTGATATATTCTGGATATTAATTCCCTGTTGGAAGAGCACATAGCAACTATTTTTCCAATTCTGTAGTATTTTGTTTCACTCTCCTATTTCATTCGCTGTGCAAAAGCTCTTTGATTTGAAGTTGTCCCATTTATTGATTCTTGGCTTTATTTCTTGAACTTTTGGAATCTTATTCACACCACTAGAAAAAAAAAGAGTACTAAAATTAATATGGAAGGATTAGAGACCCAGAATAGTCAAGGGAATACTGAACAATAAATAAGAGTAATGCTAGAGGCCTCGCAATTCCTGATTTCAAAGTATACTACAGAGCTATAGTTAAAAAATAAAAAAGTATGCTATTGGCATAAAAGCAAACATTAAGACCTAGGAATAGAATAGAAGACTTAGAGACAAATCCACATCTATACATTCATCCAATCCTTGACAAAGGTGACAAAAACATATGGGAGAAAAGGTATCCTTTTAGTAAATGGTGCTGGGAAAACTGGATATTCACCTGTAAAAGAGTGAACTAGATCCCTGTCACCCTGCAAAATCATCAATTCAGTGTGGATCAAAGACCTAGGAATTAAACCAGAAACTCTGCAACTACTAGAAGACAACAGAGGGTCCAACATGTTGGGACAGGCACTGGGTTCCTTATGAGGACAGTGAATGTACTTTTATTTATTTATTTTTTTTATTGGTCGTTCATAACATTACATAGTTCTTAATACATCATATTACACGGTTTGATTCACGTGGATTATGAACTCCCCCTTTTACCCCGTATACAAATCGCTGTATCACATCAGTTTCCCTTCCATTGATTGACATATTGCCTTTCTAGTGTCTGATGTATTCTGCTGTCTGTCCTATTCTCTACTTTTAAAAGTGACACTGACAACCCATTCCTACAGCTGAAAGCACACTTCCCAGGTGGATGTCCATAACAACTGCCTCTGTGACCAAGACATCTGTCAAGGGTCCTATGAAAGTTCAATGGTCCTTCCTACTTCAGGAGAACATGCATTCCTTTTTTCCATTTCAGATATTGAGTGGAATTCTCTTTATCTGACAAAGTGTTAACTAATTTAATTCTTATACCAACTCTGTGAAGCTGATATCATTATCTCCATTTTAGAAATGGGAGAAATGAGGGATGAGGAAGCTAAGGAATTTTCTCCAGGCTACTCCTGCTTCCATGAAGCTGACGAAAGCTCCACCTATCATCTGCCCCAGAGCTGGAATCATAACCCCTTTAATATACTGTCCCTTATGCTTTTGTAAAGCTGTTCAGGAAATGTTCCCTGGCCTCTCACAGGCTTGAAAAATAAGCAAAGTTTTAGAAAATGGACTGTTGTCCTGTGTTTGTTTTTCCCTTTTGTTTTTAACAGTTTGATTTATAAGGATGTGGATAAAAAGTGAAGTGCTTTGGGGTATTATTTGGGGACTTGTAAAATATGAAATCATCAAAATATGGATTATGTGTAGCTGAAGAGCTACATGGTGAATAACCTTCTACTCCATTTGTGAACCTTTCTCTTTCTTGATTTTCTTTCCTATAAGGAAAAAGGAAAAGCAGGGGAAAAAATCTCTCCTGTGATTGTTACTGCCAGACACAAACCATAATTCTGCTCTGATTTTCTTTCAGAGATGTTTGACTAGAAGTATGAAATATTCAGGTATTGGGTCTGCCTAAATTTTATAGTCAGAAGAGTATTTACCTAGTGGAACTGAAAAGCTATTACAAAGCCTGGGATCATGGGGTTTCATGATTGGGTAATTAATCAACTGATTATTAGTACATAAAAATGTACTACTAAATGTTACTAGATGGTAGGTTCATGGTATTAAATAGTTAATGAACAAAACACAACCATATAATTACAAAATTGATATCTTTGTTCACTGTGATTCCTCTAACAGGCACTAAGATATTATTAAAAATTAAAGCAGAAACTTTAAAACTACAAAATAAGAAACAAACAACTCAATGATAAAGTGTGCAAAAGTCAAAACAGAAAACACTAAAATGAAAATAAGTCATATGACAAAATGCCCAACGTAATTTGTCATTAGGAAACTGAAAATTAAATGGGCTTTGAAAAATACTATTCCCATGACTGTACTATTACAATATCATAAAAAAGATTCACCACCCTAAAACTCATCTATTAAATGACTAAGATTAAAAACAAGAAGCAAAATCCAAAAACCTGACAATAACATGTGCTGGTGAGAATTTAGAGGATTGAGAACTCTTGTCCATCGCTAGTGGAAATGCAAATTAGAACATCAAGGAGCAGAATGTTATGGTTTGGATGTGAGGTGTCCCCCAAAACTCACCTGTGAGACAAAGCAGGTAGTATAGAGGGAAATGATTGGGTCATAGCCTTAACCTAATCAGTAAATTAACCCCTGATGGGATTAACTGGGTAGTAACTGGAGGCGGGTGGGATGTGGCTGGAGGAAGTGGTCCATTGGGGGTGTGACTATGGGATATGTATTTCATATCTGTACAGTGGAGACCTCTCTGTCTGTTTGTTGATCTGCAATCATGTGAGCTGCTTCCCTCTGCCACACTCTTCTGCCATGATGTCCTGCCTCACCTCCAGACCCTAGGAATAGAGCAGTCCTTCTAGGGACTAAGACCTCTGAAACTATGAGCCCTCAAATAAACTTTATCTCCTACAGTTGTTATGGTTGGGTCTTTTAGTCACAGCAGAAAAAATACTGACTTAAATGACTGTTCAGCTGTTTCCCAAAAATCCATGCATAAGTTTAACATGTGATCCAGAAATCCTACTCAGTGATTTTATAACTTATATTGATCTGCCATAACAAGAAATAAGCTATAAACCACAAAATTATAGGAATGGATATTAAATGCACATTTCTTAATAAAAGAAGCCTGTCTGAAATGGGTATCTACAGTATGATTTCAATTGTATAACGTTCAAGAAAAGAGGAAACTATAGATAATAAAAAGATCATGGTTGCCAGGAGTTCTGGGAAAGGGAGAGAAGATTTATAAAATAAAGCTAAGAAAAGATTCTTTTTAGGGTGGTGAAACATTTCTACATAATATTGTAATGATACATTCATTGGAATAGAATTTTTCAAACCTGTAGATCTTATAGCACAGATTCTTGGTTTTATTTCTTGAGCTTTAGGAGTCTCATTCACAGGACTATTATTTCAAAAATAGTATGAAAAAATGTAACAGTCAGTAAGTTGGAGGAACTTGGGATGTATGTAGACTACAACAAAAATAAAAACCTAACAATATTACAAAAGTATACAAGAAACAAGATTGGGAGAAAAGGGGATGACTATGTAATCTAGGAAATGAATCTCATAAGATTAATGGCAAAAGGAATTGTATATAATCACTATATTCTGATTGGTAGAGTATTTCCTGTGAGGAAAGAGGTTTATAATTCTGTTGCTGCATTCATGTAAAGGAGAGTTGAATGATTATGCTCATGGATTGTGTATAGCAAGATTCAGGTATCTCACTTTTGGAGTGAGTGTTTACAAAAAGTAAGAGGAAGAAGCTCTAATGATTCATGTGATAATAAATTAGAGTTGGCTATATAAATATATACTCATATTTACCTTAATACAGACCCAGATGGTTACATACAGAAATATATTGATCTGAGATGATACATGGGTTAGAATATGTATAACCCATGTTCTCTCCACTGAGAAGGTCTAGAAGCAATAAGATCTCAGTAACAAAACACAGGTCCAGTACCAAGGCCTTGGTTTCTAGTACTGTTCTCCACTAAACTGAAACTGGCTAGGGCTTTTTAGAGAAACGTCTTCTTCTCTGTCTATGGCAGGAACTATACAAGATAAGTCTGAGCATCTTGGGCTAAAAAGTAAAGAATTTTTTTTTAAAAAATGAAGGAAAGACATACCTTTATGTCAAAGAGACACAGGAGCAAACAGTTTCTGGTGACCAAAAAAATTGGGCAACAAAATAAATTAAGTGATATTCAAAGTAAAAAAAAAATATCTTCAAACTCATAGTAATAAAAATATATGATTAAATCAATCAATAAAAAGAGAAGAGTTCAGCCTCCAAAACAGGATAATTCCAAATAAATTACATAGATATAGCACATTCAAGGATGTTATGATAGTTACATATAAACATATATGTATATACACTTTTATATGTAAACATATACAAACACAATTCTCAAACATGTAGTAAAATTAATATACATTAAAACATAGATATAACTGTTTATTTATGTATAACTATCAACACATATATACATGCCCTATTGGTTCTGTTTCTCCAGAGAATCTCTTTAAAATGTTTATTGATGCATTATACCAATGCATAATAATTATAATAAATAACAATGAATCCTAGTATTATGTAAAATCATTATTACATATTTATATGTGCTCACAAAATAACAATATAATGAATCTTTCCTACAGAAGTGTGGGTCATGCATAGTGACTGTCTTTCAGAGTGTTGTTCAGAAGGGGAGGAAATGGGTAACAACTTTAGGAAAACCTTAGAGACACCACCTCATCCTCACGATCAAGGTCAACATCAACAGCCATACATGTTGATAGCATGCATGTGCTCTGGATGCAATACTGTGAAAAAATGGTATTTTACCTCTGTGGTTCTTTATCTCCCAAACTAATGGCTCAAGTCTAAAAATTGTATAAAAAAAAGTCTTACAAACTCCATTTGGAAGATATATTCTACAAAACCCCTGACTAATATTCCTCAAAACTTCCCAGGTCATTAAAAACAAGGAAAAAAAATGAAAAACTGTTACAATCAAAGGGAGCCATAGGGGGTATGTATAGCTGTGTAATGTGGTCTCCTGGATGAGATCCTAGGGGAAAACTAGGGAAAATGTGAAGGAAGCATGGACATTAATGATACATTGATATTGGTAATTAATTGTAACAATGAACCAAACTTAAGAAGTTAATAAGAAAGGAAAGTGGGTAAAAGGCATTATGGGAACTCTCTGTACTAGATTATCATTTCTTTTTCTATAAATCTAAAACTTCCAAAAATTAAAATGTATTCAAAAGGGAAATTCTTATGAGTACCATTTAAATACACGTAAGGCACTAGAAAATATCCTTTAAATTATATGTTGTAAAATTATAGCCATAAACAACTATTAGTCACAGTGTAAACAGTTAATAATAAAGTTTAAAATGAATTAGTTTTTCACTAGAAGAAAATGGTCAAAGAGCCCAAAGAATAAAGATGAAATCAGCAATTTTTGCTAGAAATGTGTCATTTTATCCCCACAACCAGAGAAAGACAGGGGAACCATGTGCACAGCACCAGCCTGCTCTGTGTCTTGAATCAGGAAAAAATCCAACGGGTGTGCCTTACTCACGTGTTTGTGAACAGTAGCTCACAAACTCTACCTCTGAACTGGATTTGAAGTTCACTAAGTGGGAAAGTTACTACACCTTTCTTTGAGGTATAAATGCATTACAGACTACTACACATAGGTATATGAAAAATGTTGGTTTAAAGATTATCTAATAGGAAACATGTACTTCTTTTTTATCTTGTCTGAAAATCTCTGATTTTATCTTATTTAGTTAATTTACAGTGAATATAATTAATAATAATATGGCTGGATGTCAGTCTTTTGCGATTTGTTTCCTTTTCATCCCTTATTTTTTCTGCATTTTTTACTGTTCCATTCAAAATATTCATATTTTGCATTTCATTTTATTTCCATCTTTTACTTTTCACCCAATTTAGTTGCCCCAATAATTACTATTTGCATCCTTAACTTATTGCATGTATTTAGGATGAATGTTATACCAGTTACTATAAAATATGAATATACAACAATATATTCCATTAGTCCTCATTTATTAGGTTACAATTCTCCTGTATTTTTCTTCTACCATATATTATAAACTCCACAATAAAAATTTATTTTTTCTTAAAGAGTAACTTTTCTTTTTCAGAGATTAAGAGAAGAAATAAAAAGGCTTGAAACATATTTACCTATACATTTATCACTTTTTATTTGATTCATTTTTTAATGGATGCAGAGTTCCATATTTTATCAATTCACTTCAGTCTTAAGAACTTTCTTCAGCTTCTTGTAGCACAGATCTCTAGAGACAACTTCTCTCAGCTTTTATTTATCTGCAAATGTCTTTATTCCTCCTGCATATTTGAAGAGTATTTTTTACTGTAGATAAAAATATGATTTGCTTGCAATATTTTAAAAATATCACTTTACTATCTTTTGGGCTTCATCATTTCTGGTGAGAAATAACCTATTAGGCATTATTATTCTCAGACATGTTTTTCTTCTCTGGTTGCTTTTATGATTTTCTCTTCATCTGGGCTTTTCATCAGTTAACAATGATATATCATCTAGATATGATTTTCTTTTAAATTCTCCAATTTTAGGTTCACTAAGTTTCTTGTATTTATAAATTGATATCCTTCACCATTTTGGGCAGATTTTTTGATAATTGTTTCTTAAAATATTTTCAATGCCCAATTATTTCTTTTATTTTTTGTCCTTTTTGAACTGTAATTACACATATTTAGACTAGTTAGTATTTCCTACAGGTTATCGATGCTCTTTTCATTTTGTTTTTCATTTTATCTCACTAAGAATTTCAGTCTGAGTAATGTCTTTTAATCTGTCTTAAAAAATTAGTGATCATTTCTGTGATGTCCATTCAGCCATAAATCCTGTGAAGTGATTTTTTTCAGTTTAGATATTGTGCTAGCATTTTCTATTTATTTTCCATATCCATTTCTCTGCTTATATTATTGAACTGTTTACTCATATGTTCATCTTTTCTTTTAGAACCTTGCACAAATTTATAATAGTAGGTCTAAAGTCCTAGTTTATGAATTTCAATGTCTGAATAATTTGGGGGGTCTATTTTTATTCACTGTGTCCCCCCACACACACTTGGGATTGGGGACACTTTGCGCTTCTTTTTGTGTCTAGTAGCTTTCAAGCGTATGTTGTTCACTGTAAATGATACATTGGAAATAGTTTGTGTTATGTCATGCTCCTTTAAATTGTGCTTCTCAATTTTGTCTTGGTAGGCAGATAAATTTCTGTTTTGGACTTTTAATTTTGTAAGACTTAGTTTTATGCTTTTTAGAGTGGGTCTATATTTTTTTCTTGGTACTCATCATAGCCTTCACTCTAGGAGGTAGTTTGGTCCTAAGGCTTAGTCTTATAATGTCTCACTGAATTCCTGAGGTTATCAGTGTTATTACTTTGAATGAGTAGAACCTATATTTTTCTTAGCCCTTCATAATTTATGTACTCTATTTAGATCTAAGTTTCATAGTAGTCACTTTGTTAGGTCTTGCATTTTTCCATCTTAAATCTTGCTAACGTTCCACCTAATTCTTAGTCAATGTCTTATGGCAAACCCTCAGACTTCTGAGGTCCACCTTTGTACAGCTTCTCCTTCTCTAATATCCTGTCCTGAAAATTCCAGTCACGTCAGTAGCCCTTACATATATTATCTGTCTACTCATCTTAGGAAGACTGTTCTCTATATATGGGCTTCCTTTCCTGCACTGTGGTTTGAAAAATGCTCCCAGGTAGAAAGCTAGACCACCACGCAGATGGGTGGGAAAATCTCAAAAGTCGTTTTAAACGAGTCTGTACTTTAATGGCAAAAGGCCAGGGAAATGCAAACTTCTGATTAAAGTGCCCATGTATAATGACCTTTTTCATTGTGAAATAGGTTAAGTTTTAGATTTTATAGATCATTTTTGTTCTGTTGGTGTTGGCATGGCAACATAAATCACAGGTAGATGAAATTCAATGCAGATGATAAAGCCCTATGCCTGTAGTAAAGTAAACACAGTAGAGAAATTTTTTTAAAACATTAAAATGGAACGAGAAAACAGAGTCCTACTCAAAGAAATGTAGAAAATAAGTTAGAGTTACTAGAAAGATAATGAACTTTACATTTAATTTCCTATCAAACTACCCAACTCATTTCCTGATCAGCTGTGATTCTCTTAGGACATAAGTGAAAATCAATTAAAAGGTAACAAAAATTAATACTTACTTTAAAATGTGTTTATTATCTTAGAATGATGGGAAACACTATGGGAATCTGTAGGTTTTATACAGAGATAAAAAACAATTAGTTTTATAGAATGAGTTTGAGATGGGAATAATGGGAGAAAAAATGATTTGTAATTGTACCTTATGAGTTCTATTTGTTCAGTGTAAAAGTTACATAAGAAATAAAAAGATGGTTGTTGCAATTTTATTAGATGTAATAATGGTAGTAGTGATGGCATAATTTGGAGTATTCCATGAACCTTCATGATATTACCAAAGAGAAAAATGATAGATGAACACATTTTAAAAATAAAGTGATTGTTTTCTTGATTTCCCACCTATTCTCACTGATTCTAGTATTTTAGAAATACTATGCATTTCCCTGATATTAGCATGAGTGATGGAACCTGTTGTAGGTTGGGCTGCTTATTTCACCTTTCGGAGTACTGTGTATGCAGATAGATTCTAAATCCTTACCCGACTCCACAGTTTATCCCTTAACTATCTACATTGGTAGTTTCTCTTCCTGAGATTCCTGCCCCTTAAGCCCACAATAGACCACAATGCTCTTTCTAATGGAAACCAGTGGCCATTCACAACTGACCAATGCTCATGTTGAAGATGGAGCCCTTCTCCTGGTAAAGCCTAGTGACTGTTATAATTAAAGTCATATTTATCAATTAGTAAAAATTCTGTGTTTTAAAATAATTATATAAATTCATAAATATGGCAAATTCTATTAAGTAGAGTCATACTCTTCAAGTTTTAACAATATTTTATTTTTACCGGAGAAACCACACCAAAAATGGCATGAGGAAATATGCTTTTAAATTTAAAAATGAAATTAAGATATCAAAGGAGGTGGATAAAGGAGAATTCTCATGTAAGCCAATGTCACAAATGGTTAAAAGCACAGAAGAATGCTTTTTTATTTTTTTTAAAAATGATGGAAAACATTACAACTACAGGGTGTATACTCATTAGAATTTAAAAATACAGGAAACTGTAGACACTAATGCCTTCTTTATTTCTTCTTCCTCTGGTTATTCTTTTCAATAGTTGGTCCCTGCAAAGTACATCAAATAGGGAAAAAAACACACCTAGAAGAACATGTAAGTATTCATTAGATATCTGGAGGAGTAAATACAAAGGAATATTTTCAATGAATACAAATTAGGAAATGTCACTTTTGTTTTCTTTGCTTCAGTGTAAGAAACCCACACCACTGAACAAAATTTAAATGCTATTTATCTTCATGTATCAGCCCCAAACTAAAAATTAAAAAAATATATATCCAATCTGACTGGCAGGTATTATCAGTAATAATAGGTTTACTTTGATTTTAACTTCACATAAAAAGATCCATCCTTTACTTGATGCCTTCCGGTACTTAGTGCTCCATTTAAAAACAGGAACTGTGCAAGTAATTTCAGTGGATACAGAGATATTCTGTGCTTTTATTATACTTGGTATGGTTTCTGCATTCATAACCAAAACTTTTGTTAGTATTTCCATGCATGATATTATCTAAAGTGCTCAGTCTTCTGTTTCATTACTCATATTTTGCTGCATTTTCTAATTATTTCAAAACAAATGAATCATCTACTGTCTTTGCCTAGGAAGTTTAAGAACACAACTCTTGGAGTCAAATCCCTAATCTCCTATTTGGCATTGGGCTTTTCATGTTACATCTTTGAATCTCAATTTCATATCTATAAATTGGTAGATAATAATTATTATCTCTGAGGACTGTGCAAAGATTCCACAGATAAAGGACACATGAAACATTTGGTACTGTGTAACATTATTTTTTAAGAAATTATATCTACTTTATCATGAACATCTAAAAAGGTCTTTGAGACTCTTCGCTGTTCTGCATGGTCAATATTTAAAATCAAATTGAAGAATAGGTAGTTTTTATTTACATGGAAGTGTATCTGTAAAAGACTCCAACTCTGATAAATCTTAAATATAAGTTGGTCACATAATGTAAACCAATACAGTCATCAATATATAAGAATTTATCCTTTTGAGTTTGTTGTGGTAGAAGCAAGATTTTTTGCTTTCCAACTTGCAACTCAACTATTTAATGTTTTAGTTTTTTAAAAAATAAACATTTACATAGACAAAAGTGTCATCAACTCCATAGCATTTAATAACACTATTTTGAATGAAAAAACTCAGGATATTCAAATCTTTACAGGCCCAAAGCAGCCAAACTGTAACTTTCAAATGGAAATTTTTACTGCCTTCAATTTGCATGGTGATAAAGCCAGAAAGTAAAAATGATGTTTGGCTCACCAAAGTAAACCAAAATTATGACTGCAAATGTCTTCAAGAACATTGACTGGATATTAAATTTGAATTTATTTTCTATACCATAAATGTAGATTCTACAATAATAATTGATCTTCTGGGTTCATTTTAGACAGGTCTTTAAGTATAAAAATTCCATCTCATTTGCTTTTATTTAATAAATTTAAACATTTCCATTTAACAAACAACACACTTCAAAAACTTTGGAAAACATCATTCTCCTAGGTGTTATGTAGGTATCCAGGTAAATATGATGTGGTGTGGTCTCTACATGCAAAGAAGCATGCAAATCAAAAGAAGAGACAGACATACCCCATTATGCACAGAAATCCTTGAATGGGGCAGGAAGGCATGTGTACTTCCTGTCCCCAAGATTGGTCTCTTTTCACCATACCCAACAGTCAAGTCCCTGTATTACTGAGGTAATCTTTGTACAAAACACCTTTCTGTTTTGGTCTTTTTTTTTTTTTTAATCTGCTACTCCATTCTCAATGAACAATCAGTATCATTCTTCTGTTGAAAGATGTGCATAGTAGAATCCACGTACTTATCAAACAAAGTGTATGGGTGTGCTTTCTCTCAGGTACAATGTTTCTACTTTTCCTGCTATCTTTGCTTTCTTTTCTGGCACGTAGGATGCATATTTTATCAAATCAATTCATTTTTCTTCAGAAAGAGCTCGTATTTAAAACTAAGTTTAAACAAAGCATAATGACCCAGCTCTAAAATACTATATTTCCTTGCCAGTAGAAACTTCTTTCCCAATGATCAAATCCAAAACAGCCTGTGATAAGATCATGAAATTTAGCAAAAGGGACTAAGAAGAACTTATGCTTTAAAAAAAGAATATTATGTGTTTTATCATATATATTACATTTGAAAAAAATGCATATGTTCTTGATGGTGAAGATTAGATTCTCTCTCTTCAAAGACCAAGAATTTTTGTAGCCACACTTTTTCCTCTATGCAGACAGCTCTCCACTTGTTTGATTAAGGACAATGTTACACACAAATTCTATAGCTTCATTCCTTAGCTTTAAGATTAAATGATGATAATTTTTTTTAACCTTTATTTTATTTTTATGTGGTAATGATGATCAAACCTAGTGCATTCCACATGCAAGGCGAGTGCTCTACTACTGAGCTAGAACCCAGCCCTCAAATGATGATAAATTTAAATTGTGAACTCTATTTTTCCTCCCAGAGTACTTTCATTTAGTTCAATTCTTTAGCATTTGCTTCAATGGACTTCTTCTGTACTGAGCCATCATTTTAAAAAATATTATTATCAGGGCAAATCTCACTGACTTATTCAAAGCATTCATTTCACATTGGTCCTAAGATGATTATATTTATATTCATGTATTTTCTACATATGAATAAGAAAAAACAATGACTTAGTCTATAACTTAGGTCCAGGGGCAAAGCCCTATGAGAGGAAGAGCTTTGTCTCTTATGTAGCTCTGTGTGTACATGTGTATATATATGCATATCTACATGTATACACACAGAGAGATATATATACCTATATACACACACATACACACACACACACACACATATATATATATATATATATGTATATGCATATGTATGTATACACACACATTTTTGACATACCTTGAATCAGATATAAGGTCCATGTTAGTCAAGTTTACCATTATTATATTTTTTTAAAATACTAAAGCAAATTCATCATAATTGGTTTCATTTGTTTGTCCCCCTGCAAACTGTTTGCTTAAGTAAAAAACGTAGTAGCAGAATTTAAGGATCCTTGATTCTCAGTGAATATCACCAGTAATCTCAAAGAAACTCTTGAAAGTCAAAGATTGTTTGTCATGGTGCCTTCAGCACTTAGCAAACAACTCTGGCTAGCAGGGCAATTATAAATACTTTGAAACCTGGTGAGAGTCCCAGAAGCCCTACAGGTGATAATAGGTGCATAATCGTAGCTCTGATCCTCTTCAGAGACCCCATGGTGAAAACTAAAAAGTGCAGGACTGGCTTGCCAGAGTGCAGGCTGAACCCTAAGCAAACCAGCTGACGCGGGGCAGGCTGACATTATGATACAAAGAAAGATTGTGTCTGCCCAATCTTCACACTCAGTTCCCAATAAACCTTATTTTTATTTGGGATTCAGAAGGTGCTGTATCTAACCCTGCCCAAGAATTTTAAAGTTAAACACTGGCAAAATGAAATCGTGCATATCCATGCCCTCTATGGTGGAATTTTAAATGTCTCTAGAATTTTCACACTGCCTGGACTTCCTCAGAAATAATAAGCAGCCGTGGTCCCGGTTAGGCCCAGCCATGGAAAGTTCCTTGGGGAGCATGTTCAGGGTTAGGCATGTTCAGGGTTGGCTCAGTTGTGGATTCCATTGTTAACTCTTTTGTAATTTGTCACTCTCTTTTTGCACCTGTGAAATGTCATGAGGCTGTGTGTCTCTTGTGTGTGAGGATCAATGGAGATAACTTCCCCATGATTTGCAAGTGCAGAAGGAGTAAGGATCACATCAATTATGCCTCTCATTATCACAGGACATGAAGTGTAGTTGAAAATAACATACAAAGGAGGAAGTTCTTACTCAAAAAATTTTTAAAAACTTTTTTTTTTCCTCTATGGATAAAAAAGAAAGGAAAACCCCTTTGTCTGAAAATTATCTTAAAAGCCATATCCTTTTCTTTTGCTGTCAGTAGAAATAGAAAGTAGGTGACCTTCTGTGACATTCTGTCACTGAAATCATATAGTACACATAAGGTTTGCTCTATGGCAGAAATTTAAAGAAATTAAGCTGCCACTTCCTTCTTTGTGATACTTGTTTATGAGAATATTGTTCCAGAGCAATTGATTTCCATATACGGTCCTTTCAAGCTTTCCTCAGTATCATCTTAGATGTTTGTTAAAAATGCAGATCTAACTCCAGACCAACTGAACTGACACAGCTGGTGTAGGGCCCAAGGATCCCCATTTTAAAAATGCCCCTGGGACATGTGTATGGACTTCAAAACAGAAGAGTCACAACCTAGGGCACCAATCTCCAAATATTTGACAGACCACCAATCAGTGACATTTATGGCATCTAGTACCTATGCAGTAACTGTTCCACTTAAAGATTGTGGATGTTGCCAAACTTAATGCAAATTTCTAAAAATCTGTTGAAGGTTAAAAATATAAATATGGGGCTGGGGCTCAATGGTAGAGTGCTCGCCTGGCATGCTTGAGGCATGGGTTCGATCCTGAGCACCACATAAAAATAAAATAAAGGTATTGTGTCTACCTACAACTAAAAAATACATATTAAAATATAAATATGATTAAAAATTAACTTTTCTTTTTGTGGCTATTGGTCTTAAACTACCTGGAATGCAAGAATTTGTATCTCTGACTCACATGATAAATTTACGTCAATTGTAGAGAATAACAAGTAGAACAGATAGGATGTATAAATTCATCTCTGTATTATTTCTTTTTTGAACAATATTTAATATAAAATATTATGTAATCCTTGCATCCCATTCAGCCTAACAAAACTTAGCATCTTTCCAAATTCACTTCAGAATTTTTAAATAATAAAAAAAACTACAGAAACATTTAAAATTCTCTCCATAAACCTTCCTGCCCCTTGTCCCTTCCTTTTAACTCCAGAGTAACAATTATTCTGAAAGGTAAGTGAATGACTCTCATTAATGATTTTATACTGTATCTTCCTAGGATATCTACAATCAATTCTTCCTCCCTCTTTCTCTAAGGAATTGTTATATGTGATTTAATCTTGCAACTGCTTGCTTATTTCATTTGGTGTTACAGTCTTCAGATTTATCCATATTGATAATACGACACTAGTTTAATCATTTTAACATCTATACTATTTCATTGTATGAAGACATGTCTTTGTACATATGTGAGAAAGCTTTTCTTCAGCTATACAAAAACTGAAATTTCAGGTTTGCACATTTAATAGAGCTACATTTTTTTTATTTCAAGAGTCTTAATTTATGTCACTTATAAAGCTATGAAATGTATGTTGCTTAAATTTTGTTCAACTCATGATTGGTGGCATTGAACATATTTGTAGGTTTATTGCTATTTTCATATTCTGGGAACTCTTGTGCCTTTCCTTTGTTTATTTGTTTCCTGTTGTGTTCTTTGATGTTTCCTTATCAATTTGTAGATGTACTTGTGAAATTTGAATATGAACTTTTGCTTGTTGGCAGGCATTGCAAATACCTTCTTCCCAAATGTAGCTTGTCTCTTAGCTTTTTCTTTTGCTGTATATAAGTTGTCAGTTTTAATATAATTGAATTTATAACTTTTTCTTTTACGGTTTAGACTTTTTGAATCATTGAAAATATAATCATAAATATATTCTTCCTATACTTTCTTCTTCTGAAACTTTAGCTTTGATTTCTCTGTGTACTTTCTGGTTCACCTGCAATTTTTGTAAAATGTATTTTTTAGATTGCATGGGATAAAATTCTTAATTCTTCCTTTCTATTTTGAACAATTTTGTGAGCTTTGACAGATGCAGAGAATTGTGCAGAGTTCAAGATACAGAACAGTTCACTCACCCCAAGAATTCCCTTAGGTTGCCACAGGGAAAACTCTCCACTCACTCTTCAATGCTGATGACCAATTATTTGTTCTCTATACCTACAGCTTTTGCCTTTTCTTTAGAAAGTCAAAGAAATAGAAGCAAAATGTGTAACTTTGAGTCTGGTTTCTTTTACTTAGCATAAGAGTCAACTGTGTTGTCAGATGTATCAAAAATTAAGATATTTTTTCTTGCAGAATATTATTTTATTTTCATGGGTGTACCACAATTTGTTTATCCACTGACATATTGCAAGATTATTAAGTGGTTTCCAGTTTGGGGCATCTATAAATATGCTACTGAAAACAGTTTTGAACAGGTTCCTGTGAACATATGTTTCCGTTTCACTAAGGCAGTTGCCAAAGATAGGTATTTATTTTACTTCAGAAGAATCTGCCAAAGTATTTTACAGAGTGACTCGTAACATTTTGAGCTATATGAGAATTCCAGTATCACTGTGCTATATGAATCCTTGTCAGCATTAGACATTTGCTTTTGTTTATTTTTTAATTATAGTTTTTTTTAATCATTCAGGATAGACTATCTTGGTATCTGGTTTTTGTTTTAATTTACATTTTCCAAATAATTAATGATTTCAGACTTCTTTCCAGGTGCTTGTTGGCTGACCTTCAATTACTTTGAGAAAGCATATATTCATATCATTTAGCCATTTGCAGGGAATGGGGTAGGAATTGTTTTCTTATCATTGAGTTTCAAAAATTCTTTATATATTGTGCACGTAAGTTGTTTTTTGTTGAATACAAAATTTTAAAATATTTTCTCTGACTCTAGAGTTTGTTACTTGAATGAATCCCTGGTCAGTTATCTTGTAAAGTGACTTTCATTTAAGGATGTATATTTCTATAATTCAGTTCAGGTCATGTATTTTGATTAAGAACCCAACAACAATGGTTTTGATTAAGTACTTGTCTCTGTGCTTCATATCAGGTAGCACTTGATGTAGATTTATCTCATTATGGAGTTGTCATGTTTTTAAAATCTGCTTGCTTTATCAGATTCTGATATTCATACAAGAAAATCTGTCACTATGACAGTAGTCTTGTCAACTTCTTCTTGCTATGCTCTCTCTCGGTTATTGGCATAGACATTTTTAGACTGTATTTTTATGAACCAATAATTACATCATCTTGGTGGATTCTTTTTTCTTGTCTGTTATATTTTTCTTTATTGCTATCTAGTTTGTCTTTTTTTTGCTTTAAATTCTGTTTTGTCTAATATAAATATGGCTAATAGGAGTTATAATTCAATTTTCCCCACATAACCAATTTAACTTTCTAAGTGGTTTTCAGTTTAACTAAGATGTTTCACTAATATTTAAGGCTTTCTCTTTCATAAATACATTCATATATTCTCCACATATTTAGACTTATTTATAAAATTTTCTTTTGAAATTTTTTCTGATCTTTGTTTTCCTTCCTTTGTTGAATTGAATTTATATTTTTTAAAACTCCTTTTAATTTCTCCTGCTGTTTTGCAGGAGTTGTGGTGAATTTCTGGGTTTTTAAAAGAAATTTTTTAAGGAGGAAGTCTCCCTGGATTGTTTTAACATGCATTAATAAATGTAAATGTCTCAAATGAAGCCTAAATTTATTCAGTATTTCTCTCTTCTTCCTAAAAACACCACAAAGATCTTAACAATACTTCCCTACTGATATCTCATCCTATTATATGTATATACACACATAAAACTGTATTCTAATTGTGTAGAGCAGTGATTTTATAACTTCAAAAATATTTCATAAACTTTTTCATTTTAAAATCAATAGTTAATTATAGTTTGAAGCATGCTTTTATTAATTTATTTGTTCGTTATTTTTACTATGTCATCCTTTCTTCAGGGCACAAATTTCTCTGATTATGTATAACCTTTAATAGTTCTGAATTGGTGTGCCTCAGCACACTGGGTGGTTAAGTATTGATCTCCTAGTTCTAAAAGTATCTCAGTGGGTCTGGGGTGAACAGGGGCTCTGGCTCACCTTATTTTTTTGCTCTTATGTACCACAGAGTTAGGATTTTCTAAGTCAGCCATAATGTGAAAAAGTTTGAGAATCGTCACCACCCCAGCAGCCAATGTTAGTGTGCAGCTTAAATCCTTGTTTAACGTCTGAAAAACTTTTAATTTCCTGGATATAAAACTTGAGGTTGAGAGTTGTTTCACTTCCGTACTTTAATAATAATAATACTTTATTGTTTATTGCTGCTGATGAGATATAATCTATCAGATTAATTCTTGTTCTTTTACTCATAATCTCTTTTCTCCCTGTGATAACTTTTGAGAAGACTTGTTTACCTTTGATGTTTGAACATTTCAGAAGAATGCCTTTAAGTATAGGTTATTTTCATTTATCTTGCAAGAACACTTTGAATTTGAGAACATTTTTTTCTACTATAAATTTGGAGAAATTCTCACCTATTTAATCATTAAAAAATTTTGTGACTCTATCAGTTAAAAACCTATGCTGGGAACTCTCATGTTGAAGTCTTTCTCCTTAGCTGCTCCTTCATTTTGTTTTCTGTTGAATCTCTTCATGTATCTGTGCTGCATTCTTAGTAAAGACTTCAGTACTATCATCCACTTCAGTGATTCTCCATTCCTCTATCTGCAACACATCCAGGTTAGATTTTCTTTCATTGTCTTAGATTTTTTTTTCTTATGGTTTTATACCTAAAATTTCTATTTGTCTACAGTAATCCCCCCTTATCCATAGTTTTGATTAGCATAATTCCGGTTACTAAGATCACCATGGTCCCAAAATATCAAATATAAAATTCTGAAAATATACCATTCCTAAGTTTTAAATTGCATGTTGTTCTGAGTAGCATGGTGGAATCTCACATCTTACTGCTGATGACAGGAATCATCTGTTTGTCTCATGTATCCACACTGTATACCCTGCCTGCCCATTAGTAGTTACTCCATTTTCAGATTGACCGTTTCACCGTTTCAGTGCTTATACTCAACTAACCCTTATTTTTACTTAATAATGACACCACAGTATGAGAGTGGTGATACTGGCAATTTTCTTATGGTATATTGTTATAATTGTTTTATTTTATTATTAGTTTATTGATGTTAATTTCTTACTGTGTCCAATTTATAAATTAAACTTTATCATAAGTATGCATATGTAGAAAAAAAAGCATAGTGTGGTTTCAGGCATGCATTGAGGGTCGTCAAACATATCCTTTTTGCATAGGAGGGGACTATTGTATCTATTTTGTGTTATA
Source organism: Urocitellus parryii (assembly GCF_045843805.1). NCBI lineage: Eukaryota > Metazoa > Chordata > Mammalia > Rodentia > Sciuridae > Urocitellus > Urocitellus parryii. Next base: position 78,109,301 of record NC_135541.1, read on the forward strand.
ATAGAATTCTAAGTAGACCTCAATGAACTATCCTCTTCTGTAAGCCCCTTCCCTTGTGAACACATAGGGTCTCTAACTTGCTTCTAACCAATCAGTATGACAAAGATGATAAACTATTATTCCCAAGATTATGTTTCCTTATATGGTGATAATGAAAGGAATTTTTAAATATAATTAATGTCTACAATTCATTGCCTTTTGGGTAATGCAAAGGGAAATAATCTTATGTGGGCCTAAGATTTAATCTATTGAGTCAAACCGTTTTTAAGGAAGTCCAGGAGTCAGAAAGGAAAGCAGTAGGGAATGCTGTCTTCTGGACCTTGAAGAAACAAATTGTCGTTATAGAGATAATATGCTGGATATGAATTTTGTCCACAACCAAGTGAAATTTGAAAAGGTCCCCAGACTTCATTATAATTACAACCTGGGAGACTGAGCAGAAGATATAGATAAGCTGCAACTGGCTTCCTGGCCATAAAAACTTCAAAATAATAAATTCACATTGTATTTAGCCATTTAATTTGTAGCAATCTGTAACTTTGAAAATTAATACATGTGTTATCAATTCTTGTTTTTTATCAATTGTTTTGTGTTTTGATTTCAGAATTCCTTACTCCCTTAAAAATATTTTTCTCGCATTGATTTCTTTTATTTTTATTAATTTTTAAAACTTTATACCTATCATATTATTTATATTTCATTTTATCTGCATTGAATTTTGAGTTAATTTTTTATCTGTCTTTCTAAGAACTTTATTTGTTGATCATGGAATTTTGTAGTGCAGGCTCATTTAAATAAGAGACTATCCTTTTCATCACCCTCTCCCACTACCCTTTTTATCTAAATATCTGCCCCTTACCTGCCTTGCAAAGGTCCACAAATTCAGAAACAGGCCTTGAATTAACCTACACCATGGCAGTCAATACTTGAGCCACCTTGGGTATTTCTTTAGGTTTTATCAGGGGATATTTCTGGTTGCCTTCGACCTTGTTAGATAACTTTTTCATGAATATCTAACCTACAAAGTAGATGTTTTAAAATTTATTTCTAGAATAGGGGAGTTCCATATCAGCCACTGTTTCAAGCAATTAACTAGCTACCTCTCTCTTTTCTGCTCCTTCTTTCAAAGCACATAGTCCCTCATCTCTCCATTTTTGAATTTTCTAAATAAGACTCAGATACCAGTTGATACTATCTCCAAACTTCAAGGACTCCTTGCTCCTCACTGACCAAAGCAGTCTTTCTAGCTTTGTCTTGTGTCATCAAATATTCCACCTGCTACCACCAGTTTTCAGTCTAACACACACCTGAGCTATTCTCTTACTCCATGAAGCAGTACAGAATATTTAAGAACATAATTAGATCCAGACAGCTTGAGATCAAATATGAGTTCAGCTTGGTAACTGTGCAACTTTGAATGAATTTCTGAAGTTGTTTGCACTCAAATTACTCAGTTTAAAAAATTATGATAATAATACTATCTCATAAGATTGTATGAGGTTTTCAAGAGTCAGTATATGAATAGGTTATCATCTGGCTCACTGTAAGCACTCAATAGCTATTGCCTATCATTCCCCAAAAGTTTTGAGGTTAGATTATTGTTTCTCTTTCTAATTCTCTCTAGAACAACAGGGTTTTTAGTAACCTTGTCTTCAATGGAATTACCTCAAACTTTGCCTCAGAAATTCAGTCCCATATGTCCTAGACTTGTCATTGTAACAGCTGTAATCCCTCCATAATCTCAATTTTAATGATTTAGTTCTCTGATTATAGCCTCCCATTTTCCATCCAATATTTCAACTTCAATAATCCTCCAACCAATAAATGGGTAAAGGAACTAACAGACTCTTCACAGAAGAAGAAACATGAATGGTCAACAAATATATGAAAAAATGTTCAACATCACTAGCAATTAGAGAAATGTAAATTAAAACTACACTGAGATTTCATCTTACTCCAGGCAGAATGGCAATTATCAAGAATTCAAGAAACAATAAGTGTTGGTGAGGATGTGGGGAAAAAGGAACACTTGTACATTGCTGGTGGGACTGAAAATTGGTGCAACCACTCTGGAAAGCAGTATGGAGATTCTCAGAAAACTTGGAATGGAACCACCATTTGACCCAATTATCTCACTCCTTGGCATGTACCCAAAGGACTTAAAATCAGAATACTATAGTGATGCAGCCACATCAGTGTTCATAGTAGCTCCATTCACAAAATCTAGGTGCCCTTCAACAGATGAATGGATAAAGGAAATGTAGTACATATACACAATGGAATGTTACTGATCCATAAAGAAGAATTAAATTCTGGCATTTGCAGGTAAATAAATGGAACTGGAGAATTATCATTCTAAGTGAATTAAGCCAATCCCCCCAAATCAAAGGCTGAATGTTCTCTCTGATGTGCAGATGCTGATTCATGATGGGGGTGGGAAGTGGAAGTTCGGTGGATTGGACAGGGGGCAATGGGGAGGAGGGAGAGAGGATGGGAAAGACAAGAGAATGAATTGGACATAACTTTCCTGTGTTCATATGTGAATACATGACCATTGTACAACCACAAGAATGGAAAGTTATACTCCATGTATGTATGATATATCAAAATTCATCCTACTGTCAGGTATAACTAAAAAAAAACAAATAAACAAAAAATAATCCTCCAACCCCAGACATCACCCATTTATAATCAATTGATCTTATCACATTTACAATATTTTTCTACCCCTCCTGTTCTCAATTGACCTCCTGTATATTCAAAATTTCCTAATGGATCAGTAAAGTCAATTCTTTGCCCATAAATCTTATCATTAATTATTTTCTTGGTTAAATACTCTTAGCAATACCACAGTCATGACCAAATGTTCCTTCACTACCCAACTTTTGCATATATGAAGCTGATTGTGACTAGACAAACACATTTTACCTTGCTGACTGGTCTCAAATCAAATTCATGAAAACTAACCTCAAATGGACCATAAGTAGTTCAATCCAATTCTATAACATTTCCCAAATTATTTACTTTCCAGTCTCTGGAGGACAAGTTTATACCTTCTCAACCATCCTCATTCCTTTGCCTGCATCTAAATTGATAATTTTCAATCAGAAAATGGAAGCAATCAGAAGAGATTAAAACTAAACTTCTTTAGTTTATATTACTTCTTTAGTCTATATTACCCTCCTACAAGTATGTGTACCTAATACTCTTTCTTTACTTCTCTTATTGAGGATGAACATTATAACCCTGCTCCTATGAAGGGCTGCACTCACCTTCCAGCCTTGTGCATTACCCCATTTCCTCTCATTGGTTCAATTTTCCTGTCTGACTTCTGCAACATTAGTACTTCCTTGTCTACTGAATCATATTCGTCAGCATCTTCCACACTTAATTTTAAAAGATTTCTCTTGACCTTAAAATTTCCTCCATCTATTCCCTTCTTTGTAGAAAAACTCTCTGACAGAATTATAATTGTTGATTGATTGTATGTCCTCCTCTGAGAAGTGTCTGTTCAGGTCCTTGGCCCATTTATTGATTGGGTTATTTGTTATCTTATTGTCTAATTTTTTGAGTTCTTTGTATATTCTGGTTATTAGGGCTCTATCTGAAGTGTGTGGAGTAAAGATTTGTTCCCAGGATGTAGGCTCCCTATTTATCTCTCTTATTGTTTCTTTTGCTGAGAAAAAACTTTTTAGTTTGAGTAAGTCCCATTTGTTGATTCTATTTGTTAACTCTAGCGCTATGGGTGTCCTATTGAGGAATTTGGAGCCCGATCCCACAGCGTGTAGATCATAACCAACTTTTTCTTCTATCAGATGCCGTGTCTCTGATTTAATATCAAGCTCCTTGATCCATTTTGAGTTAACTTTTGTGCACGGCGAGAGATAGGGATTCAGATTCATTTTGGTGCCAATGGATTTCCAGTTTTCCCAGCACCATTTGTTGAAGATGCTATCCTTCCTCCATTGCATGCTTTTAGCCCCTTTATCAAAAATAAGATAGTTGTAGTTTTGTGGATTGGTTACTGTGTCCTCTATTCTGTACCATTGGTCCACCTGCCTGTTTTGGTACCAGTACCATGCTGTTTTTGTTCAATCAACAAGTACATGAAAAAATGCTCACCATCGCTAGCAGTCAGAGAAATGCAAATCAAAACTACCCTAAGATACCATCTCACTCCAGTAAGACTGGCAGCCATTAGGAAGTCAAACAACAATAAGTGCTGGAGAGGATGTGGGGAAAAGGGCACTCTTGTTCATTGCTGGTGGGACTGCAAATTGGTGCAGCCAATTTGGAAAGCAGTATGGAGATTTCTCGGAAAGCTGGGAATGGAACCACCATTTGACCCAGCTATTCCCCTTCTCGGTCTATTCCCTAAAGCCCTAACAAGAGCATGCTACAGGGACACTGCTACATCGATGTTCATAGCAGCTCAATTCACGATAGCAAGACTGTGGAACCAGCCTAGATGCCCTTCAATAGATGAATGGATAAAAAAAATGTGGCATTTATACACTATGGAGTATTACTCTGCATTAAAAAATGACAAAATCATAGAATTTGGAGGGAAATGGATGGCATTAGAGCAGATTATGCTAAGTGAAGCTAGTCAATCTTTAAAAAACAAATACCAAATGACTCCTTTGATATAAGGGGTGTAAACAAGGACAGGGTAGGGACGAAGAGCTTGAGAAGAATATTTACAGTAAACAGGGATGAGAGGTGGGAGGGAAAGGGAGTGAGAAGGGAAATTGCATGGAAATGGAAGGCGATCCTCAGGGTTATACAAAATGTCATATAAGAGGTAAGGAGGGGTAAGTCAAGAGAATACAAATGGAAGACATGATTTATAGTAGAAGGGGTAGAGAGAGAAAAGGGGAGGGGAGGGGAGGGGAGGGGAGGGGGGATAGTAGACAATAGGACAGACAGCAGAATACATCAGACACTAGAAAGGCAATATGTCAATCAATGGAAGGGTAACTGATGTGATACAGCAATTTGTATACGGGGTAAAAGCGGGAGTTCATAATCCACTTGAATCAAACCGTGTAATATGATGTATTAAGAACTATGTAATGTTATGAACGACCAATAAAAAAAAAAAAGAATTATAATTGTTGTCTCAAATTAAGTTCACTAGTTTGTTTACTGCAGTGATTTTTGCTTCATCATTAATGGTATCTGTATTTCTGGCTTTAAATTCCACCTATACATTGGAAGCTCCAAAGACTAAATTTCCATGTCTAGTTAGACATTGACCGAGAGCATCATAAAATTAGAATATTTCTAGTCACTCTTTACCCCTCTTTAATTCTCTACCAATATCTTCCTCAGTCTTTCCTGATTTTCTAACACCGTCTGTACCATTACTTAGGACAAAAATGTTCTAGCAATCCTGCTTGACTTATTTCTCACACACTGTATATCTGATTAGTGAAAGCTATTTGTTGTACCTTTCAAATATTAAATTTAAATTTGACAACAAAATTTAATAAATTTAATATTTGAAAGGTACAACAAATAGCTTTCACTAATCAGATATACAGTGTATAAGAAATAACTCAAGCAGGATTGCTAGGACATTTGAGACAGCAATTATAACCCTATCAGAGTTAAGTCCATGCTAACATTAGCTCTGACCTGGAATTTTTCAGTAGTTTCTAACTTCAGCCCACTCGACTTCTCCCTAGATGCATTACCATCAAGTATATGGCAGCCTGAGCAATGCTGATAAACCCCTATGGCATGAGGCTAAAAGTGGGAGAAATTTTTAAACAAAACAGAACTAAAATATTAGACATCAGTAACATAGAAGATGGAGAGAAATGATAGTAATTAAAGCATTCTAAGTTTCTTCTATTAGATAACAACTAATTAAATCCATGTACTGCATTTGGGGAGTTCCTGGGGGAGGGGTTTTCTATGCCACGAAGCAATGTTCAGTGAAGCTAATTCCCTGGTATATTTTCAATAAACCTGATGAAAGTGCTATATGCTAATTAGTCTTAAAATGGAAAGAGCATTTTTAAACTTAATTAACACTATGTTGTTTTCTCTGCACTGTTGACAGAGACCAAGTTGTGTAGGAAACTTCCTTTGTGAATAATAGTACACTTACTATATATGATAAGTATGGTCTTTCACGATGTGAACCCATATTTTCCACTTGAAGGATCTATTAGAAATATATTTTGTTCTAACAAAAAAAGATTAGTGAGGATTGAAGGGAATTTTAATTTAGATTGGCAAGGCTCAGAGGAAAAGGGTAGACATTCTTTATAGTACATGAGGAATCTTTTCATGAAGTTCTAATTGTCTTTTTGGTCACTTGTGATACCTAGTGGTATCTACTTTACCTATGTTGGAGATATAAAAATCAGATAAGTTATGTAAAAGCAACATGAAAAGTGTTTTACTATGGTAGTCATTCCCTGTGGAGAACAGTGTTTCTGTTCTGTCAATAGTGGGGCACTTGGGGTCTCCTGAATTATTCACCTCACTTTCATGTGCTATAGTTCAACAGTTCTGGAAATCCCATTGCTGCTTTATGCATTCAAACTTCAGGAAGAGGCATATGGGGTATAAAAAAAATGTAGGCACCAGCCATGCTACTTAAGAAGAGGGACTTTAGGTGATTCCTATCTCTTCTAAGTCACCTTAATTTCTCTGCTTCCTCCTTGAGGCCTAGTTTTCTTTGGTAGGATATGTAGAAATCCATACGTGAAACATCCATAAAATGAAAGGTTATAGGTCTTGACTACCCTCAACTATAATATAAGGAATCTTCATATTTATAGTCAAATTTTCCAGTGTTCAATCATTGCATCATTCAACGGACTTTTGATTTGCATTCCTTAGCTCTTGTAGCAGCCAATGCTTATGTAGAGATTTCATTTTTTTAAAAACACTATGCAACTATAAGACAATAAGACTGCTGATATGTTGTGTGTTCACAGAACTTTTTTTTTTTGGTGGGGTGGGAGGGCAGTACTGGGGATTGAACTCAGGGGCACTCGACCACTGAGCTACACCCTCAGGCCTATTTTGTATTTTATGTAGAGACAGACTCTCACTGACTTGCTTAGTGCCTCACTTTTGCTGAGGCTGGCTTTGAACTTGAAATCCTCCTGTCTCAGCTCCCAAGCAGCTGGGACTACAAGTGTGCATCACTGCGTCTGGGATAGAACCCTTATCCTTCTATGGCAGACCTTAAATTGGGGCTCCTATTAATGAAATATTCCCAATTCAAGATCCCCCTACCAGGAAAGGGGTTACATCTCTTTTTTTCTTTTCATTTTTCAGTTATTAAAAATGGTGTAGTAATAACTTGCCCCCCCAAAATCTTTCAGGTTGGGCTAAGTGCTTGATCTTCCTAAATTTTGACAGGTTGCAAATTGATTAATTCAGGTTCTTCAATTGCTTGTTAGTTGGATTGATGTAAGAGCAGAAGCCAGTTTCTTTTCTCTTCACTCACATGGCCACATAGATGATTGGGCTTAATACACACTGTTCAACTCTCTCGATAATATCATAATTTACAATTTTATGAGCTGACCATATCAACATTTCTTTTCCTTACTACTACATTAACTGTGCAAAGAAATATATTAATAGAAGTAATGGCACATTGGAAGGCAATTATTATCTTAGAAATAATTATTGGAATAGAGAGAGATGCTTGGAAGAGTTGGGAGATATGCCTTCATGCCAGTCCTTACTCACACCATCATATTTTTGCCATGTATGTGTAAATGTCACCTTCAATCTCTTAAAAAAAAAAGTACAGAGGTTAGGAAATGGCATTCTTCCAAATTTCCCTTGACCAACTTTAAGTGAAGAGGCCTGTAAATATTTTGTTTTCTTGAAGAACAAGAGAAAATGCCCTTTTGCATAATCTCGATTTCTTTGTTATATACTGCGCTGAAATATCTCTATATTTTTTTTCATGATTTGCTACATAAAGTGAAATCACTAGGAGAAGCAAAGTATATATTGTAATAGAATGAACAAATATAGCCGTGAACACTGGGCAAGGACTCTTGGCAGCTCTTCCCTGAAAGCTGTGGAGGACCTGCTGTGCGGAGCCCTAAGGCATTCTGACAGTGAAAAAGCACACTGATAAATAATGTTTTAAAACATTTAATTAATAACTAAGGCCACAGTATGGATCCCTTCTAGCTCAGACATGAGAGAGGTTTTTTTTTTTTTTTTCTTTACAGTATTAGCTACTTACCCAAGAGATAATATACAAAAGATATTGGGAAAGGCCAGTGTCTTTTTAATTAGTGTTTTTGACTATAAAAACTTTATAAGCTTTCCAAAATGAATTGTGGGGAAATAAAATGGCAACTCACCTCATAATAATGATGATAATGATAGTAACAAGATTGTCCTGTGGCACAGAAAGACAATAATAGAGTGTTTAAAAACTCAGGCTCAAGTGTCTAACAACAGATGTGGGTTGAAATTTAACTCTGCCAATGAGTGACCTTGAAAAAGCTATGTAACCTCCCCACACCCTCTGTATGAAATAGGGACAACAACAAGATCCTTGCAGAGTGTTCTTATAGTTAAAATATATAACATATGCCCAATGCTTAGTGCCTGGCAGATATCAAAAATTCAGTATACATTAGCTATTAATTTTAAGTCTTGGTATTTTATGCAGCTCTCTCTCATGGGAAAGAATAGTTGAGTGTGTTGTACAGTAATGGAAGGATTGTTTGAGGTTGTGAACCATTAGATATACTTTGGCCAAAAAGTTAAGAGCAGATTAATGTGCATAGAGGAAAAGACAGAAGGCTCATAGTTTCCATGTCTCTTTAATGTTTCTTTGCTGATCCCTTTGAGATTGTTAAAAAAAAAAAAAAAGAAGAAGGGGTATGGGAAGGGAAAAGAAGATGGGAAGGAGAAGAATAGGAAAATATCTATGAACTACACAGCAAACTAGAAATCCAGACATTTTTAAGTTACACTCATTGTAAACATGTATGTGCCTTCCACACTAGGGCTGCTCTCATTGTTGTTCTTTTGGACAAGTTATTTCACCCATCCATCCCCTTATTCTTTCCAGTATAGGTTAGTGTGAACTTAAATAAGTCTAGTTATCCTTTTCAAAGAATTCTTTGCTGACAGATACAGTCTAGGCTTGGTGTCCCATCTATGTTCTCCTAAAGTACACTGTAATTCTATCTCAACTCCACATGCTGTGAAAATTGCTGTTTCTTGTTTTGTTTTACCTTCCATCCATATGCTCTGAATGACAGGCAGCATGTGTGTTCAATGCCTACTACAAAGCCTGGCATGTTGTAGTTGCTTAATAATTTTTATGTGATAGTTGTTCAACATTGAGTGGACTAGCTGTGCAATAAGGTTTATTAAAATGTCTGGGTTCTTAAGAATATATGTTCTCTTCCCATAGTAATACTGGCTTAAAAGATATGAAGTAGAAGATTATATCAGAGAACAATAGCAAGATAAATAAATTGAATGGGGTGCAGCCTGTATCCACTGTTGCCTCTTTTTTCCTTTGCATTAAAACAAATTTTTGTCATTTATTTAGGGAAGAAATAGGTATGGAAGTAGGAGCCTTGCACACTTATTTGTAACTTATAAATTGGCTTAACTGTATTGTGTACTTGGAAAATGATTGTTATCTCTTTAGCAAAATATGGTCATCAAAGGATTAGAATGTTCAGATGGTAAAATAACTAGAAGAAAAACTGTCCATGGTTTCATACTTTACAGGACACTTTCAAACTACTATTTCATCATAACTAAACTCATAATATGCACTCAATCTCAATTTCCCCTTAGGTTGCCAACTGTTAGCCCAATGAATTTCAATAAATAACTTTGGTACCCAAAGATTTACCTAACTTTCCCCTCCAACCTTTACTGTAAGGCCTTGAATGAAATTATTTTGTTTCCAACCAAAGAACAACGCAAATGATTTGTGATATTTTGTATCCATTCTACTCCAGCTCTTTTCCAACCAGTGGCAACAAGTTTTTGTTGTTTTTGTTGTTGTTTTGTTTTGTTTTTGAAATCCAGGTTCAGTTACATATCTGAACATATATCACATCTTTTCTATCTTACTAATTATCGGTCTTCAAAATGATTTTCTCTTCCTCTTTAATCTTCTACTAATTTGGCAAGAGCTGCCTGGTACCATCTAGGTTTTTCACCCTATTTCAATATCCTTGCATTGTGATTGGAAGGCTAATTTGTTCAGGACTTGTACAATGATGAGCTTTTCTCAAAACAGAAGCAGCAAGCTGCTTCACACCAACGTATACTTGGCCCCTCTCCTGTCAATCCATATGTAGCAGATGCAGATAGAATCTGTTGGTTGGCACAAGACGCTCTGTGCACATGGCTCCTATTTTTAACCCTCTGTTGGTATCCATGTGCAGAGAATGCGGCTTGTTACTGATGGACTCTGAATCCCTCCAAAAGAAACTAGACTTAAAAATCCATGCAAACAGCTTAAAAAACAAGGACTACTCTGTGTGTGTGTGTGTGTGTGCGCGCAAGCGTGCACACGTGCATATGTGTGTATGTGCGTGCGTGTGCCTATTGACCAGGAAAATATGAATAATTCAACCCTCTCATAACTAGCCACTAAGATCACAACACTTTGAATTGAATTGCAATGATTCCATATAAATCATATCAATCTTAAAAGGTCCAATGATTTTATTGACAGATTTTCTCTCACTCTCCACCTTTTCAAACAATACTATTAGAGATGCACAGATATATGAATTAATGGCTCTTTGATTTTAAATAATTGATGCAAAAGGCCATAAGGGCAGCTTGCAATAATATGTCATTTTATGGAGAATAAAGACCCAAATATAATTTCAAAAACATGTTGTGTCCTGTCATTAATGATAAAAGTGCATTAATTGATCGGGCTGTCATCAAAATAAGAGATGTTAGGTCTGTGCTTTTTCAAATTGCTTCTTAGACATTGAAAACCAAGTGATTACTCAATTCAATTGTTATAATAATTTTTTACTATAAATTATTATTATTATTATTGCATAAAATACATTTCAAAATACCCTAAAGTACCTACCAAGAATTTCTGGTTGAGGAAAGGATTGTTATCCAAAACATGCTTCTTCTTTTATATTTCCCTTTTTCTATCTAAACTGACACTTGGTTCTTTTATCTTTATCTCATTCTTATCTTTTCCAATAGTACACACACTGTATATTTTCTACCTCCTACTATCTGATAATACCTGAATATATTAAAGAAGAACTAAGATAATTCTGGCCTTGTGAGGGATCTGATGCAATAGAATGATACCTTGGGATAAGGGACTCAAGAGAGGTCAGAGAGAGGCAAATATCATAAAGGAGGGCTTTTGAAGATGGTATTTCCTATTCACAAAAGATGCATTCTGGTGTCCCAGAAACCTGTTGTTAAGTATTATCGTAAATCTCTGACACCATCTTGTCTCAGACTTTGATTTACAGTTTATATCTCAGTTTGGGAAGATATTGCCCAATACCCTTCACTGATGCATCCATCTGTCAACTTCCAGTCCCTCCCTAAGACCCATGGTGTCCAGATGGATTTTATCATCTGGGGAGTAGAGCAATGTTCCTCAAATTATGAGTTGCTCATAAAATTGAATTAGTATTTTTGACCAATATTTTTTAATGAAATGGAATAAAGTAAAATTGTCAGCAAGAATATACCAAACAAGGGAACAAGGGACATTACTACTTTATTAAATATATTTCTTTTGCTTATAGTTTGTGTGTGTGTGTGTGTGTGTGTGTGTGTGTGTGTGTGTGTTTGGATCCTGATTCAAATATATTAACTACTATAGACTGTTGTCAAAACATTTAAAAGGTGCTTTACTGGCTTCTTACATTTGTGAAGTCAACATTGCTTGTCCATTCATAAAGCTATTTGAGACTTGACTAATAACAATCAGTTTAACTTCCTGTCCAAGAACCTGTATCATAACCATGCTACTTCTCTGACTTCCCAATAACACACATATCCTGGGTTTGACCAACTGAGGAAAAATGACTATTTAAGCGGAGTCAAGTGGAATCTTATGAAAATTTCTCCTACATTGTGCTAGGAAGTGATTTTTTAAATAGAAGAATATTCATACCTTAGGCAGGGGGGGAGTGAAGGTGGTGGGGGGGAGAGGAAGAGGGAGAGGGGGAGGGGAGAGGGAGAGAGGGAGAGAGGGAGGGGAGAGGGAGAGGGAGAGAGGGAGAGAGGGAGAGTGAGTGAGTGAGTGAGTGAGAGAGAGAGAGAGAGAGAATATGAATTAGAAATCATTCCCTGCTCCTTTATTTTTGTCCATACATATCTTCCTGACAGCAAGAACCACCCGTAGAAGGTAACCTATGATCAATCCTGTCTCCCCATGAAGCCACCATCACACCTTTCATATGCAGTTGAGAAGTTCAGTCACTTCATATTCTACCTCAGGAACACACTAGAGTTTGCTAGAGTATTAGGCTAAGTGACCATAATAATAAAACACTTTTAACTGCCACTCTGAGAATATGTCCCTTACAAGCACTTCAGGTGCTGTAACAACCAAATTATTGTTACTTACTTCCATTATCCTTGGCTGTGTGACTCACCTTGGCTCTGATCTCTGGCTTTCAGTTCTTGTCTCAGATCCCATCATTAAGCATCATATTTTGACATATTTCTCTGCCCTCTCTGTAGGACAGAACTTTGTATTTAAGCTTGGTCTCTGACTACTTCCTAACTTAATGCAGCATCACTCGAGCCAGCTAGATCAGCCGCATATAGTTTTCCAAATGTGGAAAGGAGACTGGAAACACTTTTCTGTCACTGAATTACCAATGCATAGTCTGACTTAACTTAGCCTCTTCAACTCACTACCTGCACACTGGTGGAAAAACTTTTGGAAGCAAATCAAAAGTGACTCTGTGAAATAAGAATGGAAGACAGAATTGAATTCACTTATGACTCTGTAATCTTTACTTCTCTTCTCTGCTCAGCTGCATCTGTCATTTTCTCTCAAAATAATTTCAAACTAAGGCTGTCCTAGATCACATTCTTCTAGAAGCAGATTCTGAGCTAAAGATTGAGGAGCAGGAGATTTCATTAAGGAAGTACTCTGTAGAGAGATCACTAAAGGAGTGACCGCAACAGGGGGGGCAATGGGAAAAGCCAGGCTTAGCCTGGGTGCAGTGCACTCTGCCCAATCATGGAGGACCAGCCATACATCACATTTGGAGAGTCTGTTCTCTACTAGCCAAAAAGTGGTGTTTTTGTACTCTCACACCAGTTGGTCCATTGGGAAATTCACTGGGGAGAGAAAAGCCTGGAAGCAGTAGTGGTGATACCCTCAGGGAACTTTGCTTCTCCATACCCAAGCCTAATCCTCTGGAACAAAGCAGGCCAGCAGTGTGTCAGGGAGCCCAAGAACATGTCAAATGACTCCTCTTCTGGGAAATCTGGGCCAGGCAGCTGGAGCCTCCTGAATAAAGGTATGTGCTTATTTTGCCAGTCTGAAAGATTGAAGCTGTTTTCTAAGATCATGGAAGAATTTTTACTACAGCTCTATTTCCAACCAAAAGAAACCATATTTTGTAATTCTTAGGGTCAGAATGGTGTTGTCTAGAGTCCTTACTTAGCCACAGTGATATGAGGTGACCAAAGACTAATTCTATTTATTGAATACTTATTATGGCCCAGGCCCCATTTTAAAATAAGAATGTGTTTTATCTCTTTTAATCCTTTTTTCAACCCAATATGATCACATTAGCATGCAGCAGTCGGGTGGTCTGACTTCAGAGCCTGTGCTTCCCTGCAAAGATACTAACGTAGTAGTTTCTCCAAAATAGAAGAAACCATGGCTTCCAGGCCTAATTTCTGCAAATAAAACTTCTACCACCACCCCCCTACCCCAAAAGGGAAAATAATTAAAATCTCCAACTCGGTGGAAGAAGAAACCCAAGCTGGTCCTCATTAAGCTAGATTCTAAGATGGGCAAGGCATGACAACATACACAAGGTTTCTGAACTGGGGGTGGCATCAAAAAAAAAAAAAAAAATCCTAGTATTCTGATTCCTTTCCCTCCTAAGAGAAAGTTTATTTTCTGACCAGGCTTTAGAATGCAGATATTCGATGCAGACATTCAGAGTTCCCAAGCCTTACAAAGATTAGGGTGCATTTGTGATGTCAAATTCAAAATAAAAATAATATTGAACTATAAATCAGTATAATGAGGCCTAATAGTCTTCAGAATTTACCCATCGTGGTTACTTCTTTCCTTATATCGAATATATCCCTTACTTTAAGAATTCTGTGTTCTCCTTTGTTTGGGGCAAGGTGAGGGGCCCTAGCTGTTTTGGTGCCTTAGGTACCAGCTGACTCTGATGGTTGAGTGAATACTCAGCATTGTCACCTCCCTTTTCCTTCTTCCCAATGCCACCCTTCAGTGTGACACACACACACACACACACACACACACACACACACACATACACACATACATAGCTTCACACCAAAAGTTAGCTTTTTCAGCATGTAGTTCATGGTGTTTATTAATCTCACCTATAAAAATATTTTCTCTCAGGGATAAAGGAATTTTATCTCTTAGAAATAAGATTTAAAAGCACATAGGATTCTCTTTTACCGAGCTGCCTTTCTTTACAAACAGTGGGAGGCTTGCTCTTTCCCCCCCTCGCTCTGCAGTTGTGTCTATTGTATGGTGCTCTTTGGTATTGCTACACTTTCTACTAGAAACTGAGTTTCCCCCCATCACTGCCGCTTTCTATTGTTCTCCCCTGCAGAGTTCCTCACCTGGTTTCCTTCCACCAACAGCAGTCTGGGAGTCTCGGATGCTTTGCTGTTTATATTAAACTGTGAGTTTGTGTCAAAGAAGCTGTGAATTCATTACCAGAAGGCTGTGATTCCTTCCTAAAATTCAGTCTTCATTACCTGGTTTGTCCTTCATTATTAGTTGCTATTTCATTTAGAGTTGTATTATGTTTTGTACGGAGTTGTTTTCCTAAGTGCCTTTTTAGAACAAAATGGAATAAAATGCTTTACCCTAAAGTATGCATGGATGTATTTCTTTATCTTTCTGCTTTAAAAATTATTTTTCCAGTTGTTTCCCATATATGATTCTTGCCAGCTCTTTGTTTTAGATATGTTTGCTTCTGAAAAAAAAATGAATTAAAGTTTTAGATAATTATTGACAATATATTTATATAGCACTTGTACTAACATCAAATCAATTTTGGATCAATACCAGCTAGTCATATTAGGATGTAACATAAGATCTCATCTTTTTCTCTGAGATTTCTAACTCTGACATCTTCCCACATTAGGGGCAAATCTATTAACGTCATACCATCTTTATCTTATCTTTGTCTTTCTAAGCCTTAGTTTCCCCAAGTGTTCAGTGAGATAGAATGTAAAAGGCCCCCTTGTGCTGTGTAGACTAATGACCAAAATTATTGGATTAATGTTTGGAAAGTGTTTCAGAATTCTCTTAAGAAAGCTATTATATAAGTAGCAAGTACTATTATTATTTTGCTATTTCAGCTTCCTTATTTTTCATCTCTCAAAGTCATTTCGGTCATTTACTATGAAATTTTCTGATTCCTTGACAATTTTTAATGGCTCTTTGGAGAGCCTTTTGAGGGCTGTTCAATCCCCTTGTTGATGATCCATCTGCTTATGGAGTTCATGCTTTTTTCACAACACATTAATATTCAGGATTTAAAAAATAGTTGTAGCTATTTTGTGTCTTTATAAAAATTGCTTATCTTTTGGAGAAAAATTTATGATCTTGCTTTCTGAATTGGATTTTTTATTTATTTTTTGTAGACTTTCTTGGTGGGGAAGTGGAAACAGAGCTTAGGAGTACCAATTATTAATGATATTGTTTGGAGGAAATATAGTTGAGCATTGTCCTTAAAGTATTCTCTGAAACCACCTTAATGCTTATTCCTATTGAACAGCAATCTTTATGCTGCCCAGATGAGAATCAAAAATTAACAATGCCATTGTTCTTAATTAAACTGGTTTTGATTGCAACTTTTGTGGTTGACAAAGAAGCATTTTTGTTTTATTTAACAAATGGTACCTCCTATAGGCCAGGCTCCTTATGACATGAGAGAATGAATACAAGGGAGGAACTGGGGAATGAAACTGACCAAATTATTTTATATGCATGTATAAATATATTACAATGTACCCCATTATTATGTGTAAATATAATGCACCAATATATATTTTTTAAAAGAGGGAATATAAAAAATTTAACAATGACAGTTCTTTGACCAGAGCAAATGCTATGAATTTCTGTGCTTCTTTTTATCAAAATTTACATTTCTCACAAATTGAGAAATAGAAAGGGACAGCATATTTTTTGGCTCTATTGTGGTTTAAGCTCCTGTGAAAACAAAGTGGAGCCATAGAAAGGTTTCTTCCACAGGCATATATAATAAAAATTCTAGAGTGGGAAAGAATGAGTAAAACTAGTCATTAAAAGTATGTCATTGGTTAGTAGCAAAATGATATCTATAAAAAGGTTGAGAATTTTTATTAAGTTTTATTTCCACATATAACTCAACTAAAAATGGTCCAGAGTAAGTTTAGCAGATATAAAGTTACCCTTAGGAGTGTCAAATAAAGAACATGTACAGAGTCAAACTCAAGTTTCCTTGTCTTGGTAGTTTCCCCCAAATAGATTTTTTTTCCTTGATTCGACAATAGTAAATAGTTCTATTTTTAAAAAATGAGTAGTACTCACTTCTTATTTTGATAATCAGCAATTAAGAGGAAATAATTAAACACTATCCCACCATTATTATTTTACTAAATTTTAGGGTAAGTAAATAGCTTCAGTTGATGAGAGTTATACATAGATTGTTTCTCCTAAAGGAGAATGTCATTGATTAAGTATGGAAGGGATTAGAAAAGTTTTGCAGTTGCAACCTCTGTCTCAAGCAATTGTTTGAATGATGTCTCCAATGGAAGAGAGAATTAGTGAAAGCCTTTAGGGAACTTTTCAGGAGGGAATGAGCTGTCCCCACCTGAACCCCTGATTACTGGGCCTCACTAGTATAGTAGGACCAGTCATTGTGAGCCCCTGAGAAAGGAGAATTCTTGTCACAAAATACGTTGACTATATACTTAATCCAGAGCTAAAATTCATTTATATAAATAAATAAAAATATAAAATTAATATCATATAGAGTATAGATAAATGCAAACGAGCCATTCTCTGGGACAAATAACCCAGTTTCTCTTGTAAAACAGTCATATAGGTGTTTTTGTCAGCTTTCTTGCTGCTGTGATTAAAGGATCTGACCAGAACAACTGTAGAGGAGGAAAAGTTTGAGGACTCACGGTTTCAATCTTAGCCGATAGAAGGGTAGTTCCATTCCTCAGGGCTGGAGGTGAGTCTGAATATCATGGCAGGAGATTGTGGCAGAGGGAAGCGGCTCACATTGAAGTGATCAGAAAACAGACAGTCTCCACTCTAGAGGTACAAAATGTATACTCCATAGCCACGCCCCCAATGAACCACTTCCTCCAGCTACACCCACCTGCCTCCAGTCACCACTCAGTTAATCCCACCAGGGATTAATTTACTGATTAGGCTAAGGCTATAAGACAAACATTTCTCCTGGCAACCTCCTTGCATTCTCACTTGTGAGCTTTTAGGGGGACCACATCTAAATCATAACAGTAGGGAAAACAAATAAGAGGAGTGGTCTTACTTCAGAAGAACCACATTTCATGGGTAGATCTCATTTGAACCCAGATTGGGATAAACCAATAGTAAAAAAGGACATTATTTAGAGACACACAAGAAAATTTGATTGTGGGGTATACACTGAGAAATCAGTGTTATTAATTTTTAGGTGTGATAGTGGCATATTAATTGTTTCATCAAATGTTGTATTTCCAAACAGATATGTACTGAAATATTTGAGTGAAATAAAAGGAAGTCTGAGACTTAGAATATTTCAGCAGAGATTAAAAAAAATAGCTGCATCAAATGCAGCAAAATCTTGATAGTTATATGGAGAATCATTATTCTTTATCCTTTTATTTATTTCTGAAATTTTTTAAAAAGTATTTTTGTAGTTGTAGATGGACAGAATGCCTTTATTTTATTTGTTTATTTTTATGGGGTGCTGAGGATTGAACCCAGTGCCTCATGCATGCTAGGCAAGCGCTCTACCCACTGACCTACAGCCCCAGCCCTATTTCTGAAATTTTTAGAATAAAATAATTTCTAAGCAAGGAAAATGATGTGTTTTTAGAAAGTACTTCAAATTTCCTCTTTCTTCACTGCTAAAACAACAATGCCACTGGAATCCTGTGCATTGTCCTGCCAAAGTAGTTTCATGAAAAATTGATAGGTTGGGATAATCTTTTTTCACTTATTATGGCTCTGAGTGGGATAATCTTTATTCAAGTTCTTCAGATCTGAATCTTCCCTAGAGTAACATCTATGCTGTTCTTCTTACCCTATGAAGGGAAAGGCACCCCTCAAAGCTGTAGAATTCTTAGAAACATCAATTGAGATAGAGTCATTATCAGACTTCTCAAAATTTATGAACATTCTGAATTTTCCATTAACCCATGTGAATGGAATTGTGCTTCATCGACTAGGTCTTCATTAATTTATTCACTCCTACCACAGGTTTTAAAACTTTTAAGGAGTACAAAGAAGCATTCACTCACCAGTTAAGATAAGAAACTGAGAGTTCCTTCACATCGTCACACACTTCTAATAGCTTTGAATCTTGTTCTGAGACTGGTCAGGCATCCTTGTTCTTCTGCAGTATGGTCCATGTTAGTCCTTTTGGCTAACATTCAATCTCACTTCTGAATATTAAGCAAATCTGTAATCATATTTGAAGACTCTGTGCAAGTCTACTCTGTAATGTGTGAAAGTCGTGCATGCTCCTTGCATCTAATATCCCTAGTTCCAGCACTCCTTAGAACAGCTGCCTTTTCTTATTTTTTGGATGTTGGTCTCCCTAACTGAATAATCAGATTCTCCAGAACAACAAAGATATCCTATCTTTGTGACTTTGTGTCTTCAGTTAGCACAGGGCTCCACGTATGTTTGAAACTCTCCAGATGTTTATTATATGAGCAAGTGAAGAAAAATCTGTACAGTTAGTGTAACTGCGTTTGTGGGAAGTCTTCCCATTGAGATGTCCTTATTGAGAGAAATACTTCTCAGTTTCTCTCTTTCCAGTCCCTGAGGACTGTGCTTTTGGCATCCTAGGCAGGAGAAAGACAATCTGGCCAACCCAGATGTCTGGGGACTGGTTTTGCATGTTTTTAAATCCAAGACTCTTTTTCTCTTAAAGCTCAGCAACTTTGTCTTAGGACATACTCTCCATGGTTTCCATTCTATTGCAGCCAACTTCTCTTATTTTTTCCAGCTTTACCACCAGCCAGAGCATCATCACTTCCTGATAGACTTTCTATCCTGTGGACTTCCCCAAACTCATTTTCTGTTTACTGTTCATTGAAGCCCTCTGTTAGTATGGAATAAAGTCTGAACTTGACATTGTCTCTTACTATTCTATGTTATATTGCATATCAAAGACAACTTTCCCTAAACCTGAGTCTGACATCTGGGGACCACTCTTTGCAGAGTCCTTCTTTGCAGAGCCAAAGATCTGAGACCTTCACCTATTCCACAGACTAATTTCTGCTACTGCTGAATTCTAATGGGGAGAATAGTGGTTAGGTCTTCAAACCTATGGGAGGGTTTCCCAACCCTCCTTCCTTGAGCTCATTCCCCCAAAACGCACTGTATCTTTCTGAAATGCAAGTAGGAGGCTGGCTTTCCGTTGGGCAGAAGCAGGAACTTCTGTGATTTTTCTGTTCACTTACAGCAGCAGAAGTCCTCTGTTTACGCAAGAAACACAATTGGTGTGAGTTAATTGAAAGCCCAGAATGCCCATAAACCTTGAGAAGTGTGATAATGACTCCCTTCCTCAAAGGATGTTTCAAAGAATTCTATGACTTTGAGGGGCTCCTCTCTCTTCACAGGGTAAGAAGAGTAGCATACATATTACTCTTTGAAAGGTCCAGAAGATTAAGAGTTAGAGCATTTAAACAAAAAGTTATAGAAACTATTTAAGAAGCTACTGGAAGTAGGTCTTGCCTCCTCAAGGTCTTCTTGAAACAACTTATGCTTATGTTCAATTAGAAAGCAAGAGCGATGTTATGGGGATTATGTAGAAAATATGGAAAAGTATATAAGGGAAAACAAAAACAAAAAGCAAAATCAATGAGAATAAGTGAAGGATGTTAGAAAGGAAAATAATTATACCCAGTGTCCTTTATGTAGTGAGGCCAAATGGGGCATCATCAACTTGTCCCTGGTACACATGCTAAGAAATTAGTCCAATAGGTTAAGCACTGAACACCCAATTTTTGTCTATGTCCTATTTGGATCTTTGCAGATGACCATGGAAATGCTTAGAACAATATTATTTTCTCAGAACTCCTAAAGGAGAGTGAAATAATGTCAGGAACAAAAAGCAATAGGTCTGGCATAAAGACAAAAAAAAAGAAGAAAGGTATACTCCTGGTACTTTTCTGGCAACTAACAAGGGGCCTTTCTTGTATCATCCTACCATTTCTGAATTTACTCTGATATGTATCCAACTATGAAAATAGAGAAAGTAAAATTTGAATTAGTTTTACATCCTCCACATGTGAATTCTCAAGCTCATCTTCTCTGGAGAGAAAAAAGAAGATATTTTATGTAACCCTCATTAAGTGGCTCTTGAGATAGCACACTCAGGGAATGTGGAATAGATGCAGCCCAAGATATTGTCCACTGGGTTTCTTCTTGGTGTATATGCCAAGAACAAACCACCAAAGCAAGTCTCCACAGTGATAGTGACTACAACTTCATTGCTTTTTCCCCTGCAGAAATCTAGCTTTGGGAGATCTCATCAATCGCTTTTTCAATGCTGTAGGACATCTTCACTTCTCATGAGATAAAGAGCAACAAGGAGTAAAACAGAGTGTGAGATAAAGTATGACCAAATGAAAGGAACTGTTATGTAGAACTTTTTGGCAAAGGCTATGGAAGCCTCTGTGAATCTTGGATTAGTTTTACGACAGAGAAGCCATAAAGCACTGTGTCTCTTGAAGTCAATAATTCTCAGGAGAAAGAATAAGGTAGTAGTGGCAATACTACCTGGACTGAAATTTTTGTGGCATCACTTACTAAGTCTGATGTTCAGTACATTATTTAACATTCTACGTGGCAATTTCCTTATATGTAAAATAGAAATAATAGCAGTACCTCTCAGGGGAGTTATGAGGATTGAGTTAACATATGAAAAGCATTTACAGTAGTGCTTTGCACATATCAAATACAATATGGATTGTTAATCAAATAAATGCCTAAAATGCTGACTAAAAAAAGTGTTCTTGGATCATGAATATGTAGGAAAAATAAATTTCAATTTATATCAATATTTTATTTAATCCTTTTAAAATTCATATTTTCTGTTTGTATGAAAATTTGCTCTTTAAGATAACACATTACTCTTCAATAGGGTATAAATTGTAAGGGGTGTCTTGCAGTTATCTTTTTGTGCTGGATCACAAAAATTTGACAATTACTGGGTCAGATTCAGAATCAAGTTGCGAAACTACAACAGATACTATATGGAAATATTTTGTGGAAGCATTGCTGTTGCTTTACATGATCAGTATTCTGGAGATATGAGTTTAACTCATCTGGTTCATTTCTAAGAATATGTTCTTCTAAAGAACCCAAACTTCATGAAAAGGGAAAACCTAATATACACGTGATTACTGTCAATTATTTCTAGTTGGATAATAAAAGCATTGATCATCTTATCAGCAAAAACTCAGATTCTTTCTCAAGAGAAGTGGAATTATGGGACAATAAATTTTGTAACTCATTGTTTAGTCCTTAGCTCAAGGCTGACATAATTTCAGGAGTAGCTTCAGTACCACAGTTGTACAAAATCATGTGTAAGTTCAAGTAGAGAGGAACCTATTAGAGATTTTTCAATATGGCAATTCTCTTTCTTTATCTTCCCAAATTAACTTTCACTGGTGTCTGAGTAGAATTTGCTGTGGATTTGATGTGGTAACGCAAAGAAAAAGATTAATAGAAACTATTGTGATTTGGGTTTAATAACAGAATAATTAGTCCATCAAGGTAGTAGGAAAACTGCAGATGACATATTGTTATGTTTTGTGTTAATATAAGTTAGAATTATCCATTATAGTAATTCATCATTTTTTACTTAAATTAGATATCTCCATATCTCCAGTCTTCTTAAACCTAATTAATGGAATACAATCTTTTCAATTATTTTAATAGGATAACAGGACACTCATAAAATCATGTAAACAATTTTTAAGAGGCTATTTTTTTACTTAGTTGAATTTCCAAAATTTTAATGTATTCTACTCAAATACAAAGAAAGAAGATTTATGGGGCTTCGGAAAGATTTCTACAAAATTGGGCAGATGCTCACATGTATTTGCGTGCATTTTTAAATGAATGCACCTTGTTGTACTCCATCTGTTTGGTACTTTAAACTCTTTCTGGAAATGGCATCTCAAAGACTCCAGGAGCCTGACATACACACATACACAATAATAAGATTTCAGACTTGTTTCACAATGAAATAAAAACATAGTTGTGGACATAGTATGGTTTAAAATGTTTCTTTTATTAAGATTAAAACATTTTACAGAATAACATTATAATATATTTAGGATCATTTTTCTTGTTTACTTGTGTTGTTCTGTCTTTCTGAATGTCTTTGGTTATAAAAACGTCCTATTATGTTTTAAATACTGCAGGCATCAGAGGAGGAAATGTTAATGATTTGTGCTTACCACAGCACAAATTCCAATAAAGGTTAATGAACTTCTACTACTAGAGGAATTAAATATTCAATTTAAACCCAGGCCAGATGAAGAATATAATGATTCTCTTAAAATCTGCTATAATTATACCTAAGCATTTCAACCCCAGTCTTATATTTTTGTGTCTAAATAAAACATGCTAGATAAACAAGGTGGTCTCATTTGAACTATAATCATTTAGTATCGATGTAGTAAATTTCCTTCAGCCTCAATCACAGAGAATGAACATGCACCATAAAGAAGAACAAATAGTTTTGTGAAATTATTAGATGAAGATAACAAGATCCCTAAAAGTAAAACAATTTTCAATTCTGAAACTGAGATGAAGAGTAGAAGATTTTCCTTTAGTAATATACAATATACCAGAAGTTCAGAGGACTAAGAAATGGAAAAATAACATTGTCTCATGAAAATTACTAACTCATATAACACAAAACTTTGAATTTGTAAGAAATTCTTTACATGTAGACATAACAATTTACCTACTTAAAAGATGGGCATATATTGGGTTAGCATTTTAAATGGGATTCTAATTTAGGATGTCTCAGTCAAATTCCTTTAGGTTAGAATAAAGTTGACAGCTTTATTTTGTGTAAAGACTGCCAGTTTGTGTTTCCTAGGAAAGATCTTCCTTATTGAATTTCTTCCATAGAAAGTGTGGACACCTGGAGATGGAAGGATGCTCTTTGGGGAAAAATTCAAAGATCTTTCTGCACAATTCTATTTTAAATAGAACAGACAGCAAACCAGCCTGCTTATTCATTGACGTATTCATTCATTTAAGAAATTATTTTTACTAAGTGTCTCTTATGTGTTTAATGCTTCAAGAATCTTATCATATAGCTGTGAGAAAATCAGATAAGGTACTTTTCCTCTCCTGGAGCTTACATTTCCACAGAAAGAAATGGAGAATGAACATGGAATCTCAGCATATTAATGAAAGAGTCCCTTGTAGTCTCAAAATGTTCCATTGAGAGTAATAAATGATAAGAAATTACAAGGTCTCCCTGTTATGGTTTGAATTACTATCCCCCTAAAGCCAATATTTAGACACTTGGTCCTCAGTGTATTACTATTGGGAGGCACTATGGACCTTTAAGAGGAAGGGCTTGGTGGGATGTTCTAAGGTCATTGAGTGTGCACTCTCCTTTAAGGGATTGTGGGAACTCGGTTTCAATCTCTTTCTCTGCTTCCTAGATCACTCTGACACATAGTTCCGAAATCATGTGCAACCATCACTGGAGTCCTAAACCACGATATTTGATATTTGACTTGAACCTCCAGAACTATGAGCCGAAATAAACCTCTCTTCATTTCATAAGTAGCCTATGTCAGATATTCCACTTCAGTAATGCAAACTGACTAATATACACCATATATATGTATATATATGTATGTATGTGTATGAATATATATATATATATATATATATATATATATATATATATATATATCATGTGACAATAGTATTGTCAAGATCAATAAGCACAGTAAAGGAAAATGGAGCATGGGGGAATGAATGCGATCACTATTAATACAGAATGCTAAGGAATGCCTTTGAAGGATAAACAAGGGAGGAAGAAATGTAGATGATACAGGGAAGGATGCTCCAGGCATGTGCAAAAACTCTGAAGAACAAGTATCTGGACCAATCAAAGACTAGCAGAGGCCATTGTGAGTTCTATAAAGTGGGGAGGGATAAAAAAGAAGGAAAGAAGTCAGTGTTGTTTAAAGACTAAGTAAATGGATTTTTTTTGCAGAATTTTGACAGAGGAGGGACATGCTTTGACTTATGTTTTAAAAGCATCACTTGATCTGCTGTGTTGATGATGTGCTGAAGCAATCAAGAGTATCGGTAAGGAGGGTAAGGAGGACAGCTGCAGGGAAACCCCGATAGTCCAGGAAGAGGAGATGGGTTTGGAAAAGGTTGATAGTGGTGTTATGTGGAAAAAATGGTTAGATTTTGAATACACAGGCATTTTCTACTTAAAATATCCCTAATAAATATTTTTTATTAGAATATCTTTTGGTTTTTTAGTTGTCACATTTTATGGTATGCACCTGTTGCCCCATAAGTTTTAAAGATTATCCTAATATAGAAAAAAGTCAGTATTTTTGTCCCTTAATCTCAATAAAATATTTTAATAGATATAATAGGCATGATAAATCTCAACTGGAACTCAACAATAATTGCTAGATCATCAGAATTATATGTAGATATTTGACTGACAACAAATTGTTAAAAAAGAGTATGAACATCTTAGATGATGCTATTTGGAGGGGTCTAACAATCCTCTGTAGAATATTGATAGGCATTATTCTGAAACATGAAATGATAAGGTGAGGAGCTTTGCATTTTCGAATGGCTCATACTTTATAAAGCTGTTCAAAAAACAATGGGCATGTAAGTAAATCTTCATTTTATAATTTTTAAGCAAACATGTCAAGTCTTTTTTAAATTTGGAATCTTCCAATGTCTGTGAATATTCAATGACAGAGAGTCTTGACCAAGCATTCTGAGTCTGAAACTTGCCTAAAATTGCCCATTGGTCAACCAGATAGTCATGACATCACCTTCTAGAACAAACACAGTTTTAATTATCTTCCCTTCTTCCTTTTCAATTCTTGCCAAATTACAAGAGTCTACCTTTCTTGGTAAATAAATATAAGGAACTAATTTTTATTTTAAGTGTTTGCCTGAATTTTTTCTTTGACATATATTATTCATGAACATTTTTGAGGCATTTTACAACCTAACAGCTTCTACTGTGTAATAGATGCACTAGAAATGTAGTGGGTGGATTTGGTTTGACATCACTCATTGTATCCCCCCACCCTCAAGATGTGAACTAGTTTTCTTATAATTCTTCCTACAGAATACCTAATGCTCAGGCACACTCATATTAAGTGGGAGTTACCTATCTTTTAAAGATAGGGCCTACTGGAAAGAGGTGGGCCAAGGATTCCAGGGGTCTTGGCCTGAGCCAACTAGAACGATAGTGTCCTATTTGCCAAAATTGGAATTATTATAGAATAATCAGCTCTTAGAAGAAAATCAGAAATTCTGTTTGGGGCATACTTCATTTCAGATGCCCTTTAGATATCTTTGTTGACATGTAAAGTAGGTAGCTGAATATGAGTCTGTTGTTCCGAAGAGAAATCTAGACTGGAAAGGGGATATTGGTTTACCAGTATGAGCTGATAGCCCTGAGATTTATTGTGATCACATAGTAAGTGAGTCTAGTTAGTAAACCGGGTTTAAGAAGGATCCCAGGGATCGTTCATCAATTAATATGAAGGTGATTAAAAAAAAAAAAAAAGAACTAGTGAGAAAGGTGAGTAGGCGCAGCCAGGGAGCAGCCAGAGAGATAAGAAGGGAGCAAAGGTGGAGGAGGGGCCTGAGTAGTCCAAGGTAGAAAGTTCCCTATCTCTTTATCCCTTCAAGAAAAGGAAGTGATCAATTTTGTCAAATGCTGCAGACGCATATTTAACCAATGAACTTGGCAACCTGGAGGTCATTGGTGATGTGCTAAGGGCTATTTCTTTGGAAGAGAGGGGTCAAAAAGCTGTAATCCTGACAGAATGGGAGAAAATGGTCAACAAAGAGAACAGATGACTTTTTGAAGAATTCCACGGTAAAGAGAGCAAAGAGGTGTAATTGTAGCTGGAAAGACATTTGGGATCAGAAAAGGTTTTTGTTAGTGATTTTTTTGTTGTTGTTGTTGTTATTTTGTTTAAGATGACAGATTCAATACTATATCTGTAATGTTAGAAGGAATTTAGAAAAATGGTTGATATGAGAACATATTTATTAGCTGTAGGGAGAATTTGGAGTGGGTGAGGGACTGAATCTGGAGCACCAGCGTGAGTGAGTGAGTGTGATGGGTGCTGGTGGTGGTGGTCTTCATAGCACATTAGCAACTCGTCTTTAGGATGGAGGGAAAAGCAGAACATGTGGGCATGGATGAAGGTAAGTAGCCAGATGTAGTGGTGGGAGCTTAGGCAGTGTCTCTTCCAATTGTTGGAATTTTTCTTGGTGTACAAACTAGGCAAGTTCGTAAGCTGAGTGCCCAAGATGGGTCTGAAGTTCTTATTAAAAATATGATAACTGTAGGTCAGGAACTCTTAGTAATGCCAAGAGCAAGGAAAGGTGGGGGTGGCATGAAAATAGAAGTCACTGGGAACAAAGAGTTAAATAAATGTGAGGCAAAGGTGTTGCAAAAAGGCATCAAGATGAAATGGAGGCTTCCACAGAGACTTTCCATAGTAGGTAGAATAGTTATTATTCAAACAGGAGACTGCAAGTCTGCCAAAGTGGGCTATCAAATTGTTATCAATGTTATAATACTTTAATATCTGACAGGGAACCTAAGACTCTTTCTGCCTCTATTCTGGGGCTTCAAAGATTATAAACAATTCAAAGATACCTAGTTACTCTATGTCTTAATTCAAGGAGTTAGTCTACCTAACCAGGATGTGCTAAAATATTGGGAGACTAGATAAACAGTTTACTTATCTCCTACTTCTATTATCTCTATGTGGAAGAGGTTGTGGAAAGAGTTTTTGGATAGAGTTACTTTCACCTCCTTCCTCAGGTGAACTAGGCCTAGGGGAACCTCCTTGGGAGGTGGAAACGTGCCCCTAGAATTGTGGCCTGGAATGAAAGATCAAAGAGCACTGGGAATAGGCTGCAAGAGAATTGAGGTACACTTCCACTCCAAAAGAACAAGAATGCATGAATTTCTCAGAGGAAGTGTGGTTCATGGAAGAAAGCTGATCCCATATAATTTTAAGAGATTCCCAATTTTTCCTCCCAGATCCAGATGATCTGAACAGGGAAAACACAAAACAAAACACTACAGGAGAACTGTGTGATGCAGCAACTCATGAGGGCACAAGTGGGTGGCAGGATGGCTAATGTCTAGTTAGAGAACCAGCTTTGCCTGCATCCAGGGAACTCTGGCTTTCCTCTACAGAGCCTTCTGAAGAAAACAGAGTTTGCATCTGGAGAGTCCTGATACCTTTATGCCAAGTAAGACTATCTACTGTTGTCCTCATCCTTTCTGTCTCTGTGCTGGATCTAGAGGAGTCTTGAAACTTCTACTATTAGAGTTAAGAGAGGCAGTGGAAGAAAGAATAAGATACCACATTCCCCTCCCCACCACAAGCTTTCAGGCCTGAAACAGGGCCTAGTGAAGGTGGAGTGGGACCTGGTGGAGAAGACTTAGCTTAGATATGTTTCAATTTAGGGTATTGCATTAAAAGGCACTGCTATGTTATTGCCCCAAGTGAGACTGTTACTAAAATGATTATGGGAGTTATGGGACCTGCACAAGATGTTGTTGTTTTATATATGAGGTGTCCCCACAAAGCTCCTGTCAATGCAGAAATGTTTTTGGTCAGATGAACAGATTATGAGAGCTGTAATCTAATCGATGGATTAATCCATTTGATGGATTAATAATTTGAAAGGACTACTATACTAGGTAGTTCCTATTGGCAGGTAGCCTGATGGAAGTAGGTGACTGGGGATTTGCCTTTCAGGTAGACATTTTGTCCTTAGTGAGTGGAATGCTTTCTGCTTCCTATTTGCCATGTCCTGATTTGCTTTCCTCCACCATGCCCTTCTGCCATGCTGTTCTGCCTCATCCTGGGTCCAGTCATGGAGTCAGCTGACCAAGGACTGAATTTCTGAAACAATGAGCCAACATGTACTTTTCATTTTCTTGGTTGTTTTTGTTAGTTTTTTTTTTTTTTTTGTTACAGCAATTAAAATTTGACTAATAGATATCTTCCAGGAATGAGGAAGGAACTGGTCCTGGGGCAGTTTTGAAGGATAATGGGGAGAAATGAAACTGAGTCATAATTCACCTGTCTGTTTTTTTGATATATCAGGTAATAATTCTTACTATGACTGTGGGTATCCTGTGTATTATTAAGGCTACACTGTCAGATGAAATACTGAGTCCAGCAGGTCTTCCCATATTGGTTGGATGGGTAGTACTGGGTGCCTTTCTAAAAATTAATGGAACATCAAGTTGATCCCAAAGAAGGACAAATATTTACTAGAACATGAGAGAATATTCAGTTTTGAATATATAAAGAAACATGAATTTTCCTACTGTTTTAAAAATTAATTGGCATTGAATAATTATACATATTTACAGGGTACAATGTGATAACATAATACATACACAACAGGTAATGATTAAATTAGTTAATTAACATTTTCATTTTCTTAAGTATTTATCTTTAAATTTTTTTTTTTTTTTTGGTACTAGGGATTGAAACCAGCTGGGCTTTACCACTGAGCCATTTCCATAGTCCTTCTTGTTTTTATTTTGAGACAAGTTCTTGCTAAGTTGCTAAAGATTTCACAAAGTTACTGACACTGGCCTCGACCTTGTGATCATATTGTCCCTCAACTTCTCAAGTTGCTGGGATTCTAGGCATTATCACTTCTTTATTTGAGAAACCTTTAAACTCCTCTTCTAATGGTGGCCCAGTGATGAAGAGCAATTGAATGAAATGAACATGATACAATTTATTTTATGATTTCCAATACCTTCAAAAATATTAATTCTAAACTGTTCTTAAATATGTCACCAGAGATTTCAGTTTTAAATCTCTGTGCCATAAAAATTTGAAAGCAATGCAATATAGCCTATCAGTCATGGTTGAGCAGCTAAACCATACCCTGAGAACATCACTTATTTTTAAAGGCCTTGAAATGGTCATTGATACATCGTAAGAATCAGTTTTGGCCTCTAATAGGTCAGTATTTATATTCCAGATCTGTCCTTCATTTGAATAGAGTAGCTATCTCCAAGGAGCCTACTTCGTGTGTGTGTATGTGTGTGTGTGTGTGTGTGTGTGTGTGTGTGTGTGTGTGTTGCCCAGGCTCAATGATATAATGAACATTACTCCTTCTCTTTCTTAAGGCCAAGGCCAATACCTTTTCAAGTTTGCTGTCCCAGGATATTACACAGTGTAGGCTCTCAGTAAATGATGTGCTCACTGTTCTCATTTCAAATTCATGACCACTCACGTCAAGAAGGCCATCCTCAGACATTATCCTGGCCCATTTACTCTCCCACTCTCCTAAAAGCCATTCATATCCTTTTATTTCTCCTGAAATATCCAACTCCTCCCCTTTATCTGTTTTCAAATGTTCCCACAACCTTTATGACTCCTTTCTCATCACGGGGAAAAATTTCTCTTGAAACGATTCCTTCCTCAAACATTGATGAACTTCAGACCATTTTTAACAGCAGATTCCTATTTTCTTCTTTCCTAATGAGATCTTATATAGAACATGAAAGTAATACTGCTCTAGCATAGGGCCAGACTGGAATGCTGAAGGTTGAGAGCCCTGGATGCTCAGCCAGACCCTATTTGTCACCTCCTTCACCCATCCCAACTGCATGCAGACCAGGAAGTAGTTCTAGAAATATTCCTCTCTTCTTGCTACTCCATTTTTTTTCTACTTTCCAAGTCACTCCATTATTCACAGAAATATGTAAAACACTGAGACTCCCCTGACATAGTAAATGCTGGCTAAGTGTCAGCCATTGTTACCATCTTTCAGCCTGGAGAACAGTTTCTCTTCTTTCTCTTTCCTAAACATTGGCTTTTCACTTGAGTTTCTCAAGTTGGTACTCCTTAAGATTTGATTTCACTTTCCTGCTTCAGTGATCTGATCTCATCTGGTACCATCTCTCACTTCTTCAGTGAAGAGGTTCTTCAGGGCACCCATAGTTCTGTCCCGCTAGTCCCACCTCACAGGACATTGCCCAACATCTTTCTCCTCCAGAGAGGGACTGCCACATACTTTACCCCAAGTTTCTCCTCTTGTCCTCAAACCAGGTCCTTTTCCCTGTTCTGTTCATGGTCAGATTATTCTGTATCCAGGCCTAACACCTCACAGTCATCTTTGAATTCTTCATCTCCCTGGTTCCACTCACCTCTTACCTCTTCTCCTATCTCTAAAGCCACTGCCCCAGTTTAATATCTCCATGTAGCTTGTTAAAGCTAAAGCATTATACACTGAGGTAGTTGCACTACCTCTAGCCTTCTGCACAAATCTGTCACACTTGTTGACAAACTGACCTTCCCAAAGCACAGCTCCATTTTTTTCCACTAGTCCAGACCCTGGAATGGCTTCCCTTTACCAATTGAATTAAAAACTCACTCTTCTCCATAGGATTCCTGGCTTTCTGCAAAGAGTCCCCAAACTAATTTTTTTAGCTGTATCTTGTTTAATTATTCCATATAAATTCCACATTAAAGCTGAATTACAACTTTTGCTGCTCTTTGAACACATTTCATGTTAGAAATATATTCCTTTGTTCTTTGTCTTTCTGCATCTAGAAATCATGCCTGTATCTTTTAAATTTCTAGGTAACTTCTGAGGCAGTCTAATAAAACCAGTTAGAACATGGGCTTTGGAGTCAGAGCTGGGTCCAAGTGCTGCCTGTAAAGACAATGCAACCTTGGGTTAGCTGCTTAGCTTCTCTGGATCTAAATTCTACATTTGCAAAATCATGATGAATATAAACATCATACAATTGCTGGGAGAATTAAATGAGATAATATGTAACCTTGAAATTTAAAGCTCTTCAGGAGTGACAAAAATAGTAAGCACCAGTAAATTTTCTGTGACACATCAGGCACAGTCTTCAAGTCCTTTGTACCTGCTGTCCTGTCTGAAATGCTCTTCCCCCAGATACATGTTTAATTTAGTCCCCTAGGTCCTAGTTAAAGTATCATTTTTTCAAAGATGTCCTCCCTACCCAACCTAAGAGAACTCACCATTTCTTCTGTTCTCTGTTCCTATATTTTGCTTCTTTTTCTTTAAATAGATGAGCATTATATTATGCAGTTATTTATTTTGCTGTATATTGTCTGCCCCACTAGAATGGAAACCCCATAAGTCAGGTCTCAATCAGTTTTGTTTATTGCCCAAATCCCAGGCACCTAGAACAATGCCTGGCATATGGGAGAGTATTTATGGACATTTACTGAATGAGTACTTGGCAAAATAAATTTCTCTAATACATCTTAACTTTAATAAGAGCCAGTTCCAAATACTATTACTATCATAAATCCTTTTGATTAGCCTCCTGGATTAGTTACCTCCTTCTATGAAATCTGTATGTATTGCTCTAAAGAAGTGCATATTGGACTTAGATATCTTAGATATTTATACGTCCTCTCAGTACCATTTGCCAGATCAAATGCTTCTCAAGGACAAGGGGTACTCTAATTCAGGGGTCAGCACACATATTCTGTAAAGGATAATATAATGAATGCTTTAGGTTCTGCAGCCCAGACAGTTTGTCAGAGCTGCTCAACTCTGATGTAGAACAACAATGAAAAACCTCACAGACCCTATATAATAAAGAACAGGTGAGGTTGGTGTTCACCAACAACTGCCCTAATTCATTAGTGTATGCCTGCTGTCCTTTAGTACAGTGGCTTTTCGATAGAAGTCATTCAGTAATATGAAATTATTGTTTAATAAACATTTATTGATATATACAATATCATTATATATCAAGTGCCATGGATAGTAGAGACATAATGATAGTGAAGACATTGGAAATAGCCATAATTTTGTTGAGTAACTAGGGAGGCTCAATGTTATCTCACTGAATTTAGATAATAACCTGAAGAAATGGATGCATGAACCTCCAGGAAGTCACCAAGAGGGAATAATAATCACTGTAATTATAGCAAGTAGCTCTTACTGAATGTGTATTAGGCATTGGGTTCTGAACTTTATATATATATATATATCATAAAATTATTTAATTTGATTTTTACAACATGTTTTTGAAATAGGTAACAGAATCCCAATTTTTAATAGATAAAGGAAATGAGTTCAGCAAGTTTAAATAGTTTTCATGATATCATATAGTTTGTAAGTAATAAGACATGGAGCAGGGTCTGCCCGACACCGAACCCTAGAGAGTGGCTGCTGTTCCACTCTGGAACTTTCAGAATTGAAGCACTTCCAACAGTAGCACTTGGGTGGAAGGACAAATTATTTATGATGAGTGATGTTTTGACTAAATCTGAACATAAGTCCACATTTGAAGCCTTGTAACCCCCACCCTACCTACCAACCCATTTGCCACTGCTCATTCCCAAACCTCCCAGGTCACTGAGGCTAGAGGGGACCTTGCAGGCTTCAGAGCAGGCTATACATATTTCCTTTGATTTGTATTTATTTTCCACCTCTTCCCGACTGTATCTCTCTGATCTTCCACTTGCTTTCTCCTCTTACCCAGTGTTCTCTTAATTCAAGTGCCAGGACATCCATGAATTCTACTGGCTTTCATTGGCTTATGATGAATTATACTGGCTTTCATTGGCTCATGATGAAATCTATATTTTTTTATAATCTTGGTGGAAAAGTAATTTTGATGCTTTTACAAACAGCACTTGATATTGATGTTTAGCTTATTTTGTGTATCTATGGATGTCTCCTCCCTGAAATTTTAAGGACTTGAATCTCTTATGTCTTCTGTTTCTCTATCATAAAAACAAAACGCTGACACATAGTAGGTACTAAATAAATATCTACTTAATTTCATTGAAGATACCAATAATAAATGCTTTTAAGTACCTAATTTTTTGAAACAGTATAAATGTCTTAAATAAAATTAATGAAATTAAATTAATGCATGTCTATTATCTCCTAGAGGCATAAATTTAATGAGATAGAAGGGCTCAGAAACTACAATGGAACAGGAACACTTTTTACAAGGGTCAACTAAATATGAAGAAAGGCATGATTTCAGGGTCAGGATTCATTTTCTGCTTTTTTGTATAAATGAAAAGTTCAGGGCTGAAATAAGTACCAGAGTTATATTACTGTTGTAGAGATCCAAATAGCAATGCACAAAGCATGCTTCCATTGTTCAATCAAAAAACTGTTATTTAGCAGTCATCGCAGCCAGAACTGAACAACAATTAATATTAAGATCTCACTGTGCACATAGCACTGTGCTAGGCATTAGAAGGGGGTGGAAGGCATTTATTTTATTTAATCTCTGCTCTTAAGAAGCTTAGAGTTAAGATAAATGCCTTGAAAGAAGCATACACATCCATACATGTATTAATGAGAAATCTAAATGATAGGATGCAGAATGTGGGGGAAGAGAAGTACAAAACATTTTAGTGTTCTCTTGCTATTCTGTATTTTGATGCCACTTTGAATTGATTTGTAGAAAGGAGAGAAGATGAGTGGTACTGGAAATGCTGAGAAGAGAATAAAAATGTAAACGTGGTTAGTGGGAGGCTTGTATCGTGAGCTGGCTTTTATATTGCCTTTATTACCAGCACATAACTGGGGTGATCAATAGGTGTTTCATAATCCTCTGTTAATTTTCCTGAAAGTAAACTTAAAATAAATTTTCTTTATGAAATAGACACAGTGTTCAGCAAATGCTAGTCCTCCTGTCTCCCTGACCCTGCTATCTCTTCTGATTTGCTTTTCTCTCCCCGTTTTAGAAAGACTTAATCATCTACATCTTTTCTCATTTCTCCCTTTGCAAGTGCTTAGGGTTTTTTTTTTTTTTTTTTTTTTTTTGCCTCTGACTGTTTTGTTTTGTCCCTGGAAAGCCCCACTGCACTTCCCCAACCTGCAGAAAGATACATAAAACCCAGGGAAGAGTCAACAAGCCCAAACTTTCAAGCCATTCTCCTGCCTGGCCCAGGCTGCCTTCTCCAGAATGCCAAAGTCTTACTCATGAGCTACAAAATTTCTCCAACAGTGACAATTCCCAGACCTACCCCAAAATACCAATTACAATGGGAAATGGGCTTTAAGACCCAAAGGATTTCTCTTTTCAACATAAAATACTGCTGCTTTTTCTTTCTTTTTTTTTTTTCTTTAGGCTTGAAGGCAGAAGGCTAAGCAAAAGCTGCAGAATTGGTGGTTAAATCTAAATAGTTCCATTAAGATATGGACAACTAAATGCTCTGGTGAAGCAGTGTAAGTGGTTCTAAAAGAACAGCCAAAGCTCCAGGGCAAGCTACACAGTCACCTGCCTTCAACATTGGGCCCATGCCATGAAGTAAAGCCTGTCATAGTGAAATTCTCCTCTTTTTTTTCATTCTTCCTGTCAAATGAAATAAAACATATTGCTTCTATCTCAGAAATATCAGTCCAATTAATCTCCTTTTCATCCACATTGACAAGATCTTGGTTTGCCTTGCTTAACTATTCACTTATAAATAAATACTTTCCCCAATTGATTTTTCCAGCATGCACCACTATATTCAAGTCCACACACCACATTCTTGGGGGAGTTGCTACTGGACTGTGTTCTTCCTCCCTGCTAAATTCAGATGTTGAACCACTCATACACAGTGAGAAAGATCTTTGAGAGATAATGAATGTTAGATGAGGGTTTGGGTGGGACTCTCACAATGGGGATACTGTCCTTAGCAGAAATGACCTTAGTATGCTCCCCCCCACCACCTCATTCTCTCTCTGCCATGTGAGGGACACCTGCAAGAAGGTGGCAGTCTGCAAGCCAGGAAGAGAGTCCTCACCAGAACCCAACTATGCTAGAACTCTGATTTTTGATGTCCAGCCTCCAGAACTATGAAAAAATAAATTTCTATAGTGTAAGCCATCCAGTTAATGGCATTTGGTTAGGGCAACCTAAGCAGGTTAATACAGTTACCTGATTAAAAAACAATTTTATTATGTTACTTCCTTGTTTATTAGTCTATTTTTTTTTTACTTTTTTGTTCAGTATGGAACCCATATTCCTCAACATGGAATACAGAACTCATTCTGCTGTGTGCCTGACATGATCATCTGTGCCACTGATCCAGCCATGATCTCAGGGATCCACTCACACTGATCTCTTCACCCCTCTGCAAACCCCTCTAATAACTGTTCTGGCCTTTCCTTATGCCCTATCTGAAAAACATCTGAAAGATCAGATACTACCTTCTTGATGAAATATAACAGATGATCATGGTGTTCTGCCTGCACTTTTTCATATCTCCATTAGCATAGTTATTGGGTTGCCGGGGCTGCACAGTAAGTGTCTCTAATCAGACCTATCTGCCCTGGTGGACTGAAACCTAAAAAGCCTTGTCCTTTCTAACTCATTTTAATGTTTCCAACCCCTGTTCCTGGTATATATGGGGCACTCAGTAGGTATTTATAAAGGGATAGAAAAGAAGGAAGGAAGGGACTGAGGAAGGAACGAAGGAAGGAAGGAAGGAAGGGATGAACTTGCATTGGGTGACTCAAGTCAATGAGCTATTTGAATTGATGTGGTCCTTTTTCTCCTGGGAGGGCCTAAGCAATTTTGTTTCCTAAATCAAAAGAGGAAAATACTTTATTTCCTTAGTAAATGATTAAGCTATTTATTCTCAACCACTCATAATCCTCGGTCTCCTTCACCGACTCCCATAAGTTTGAATATCTGTTGACAAGTGATTTTTCATTCCTACTGTTTACAGCAAAGCAAAACAAGATACCTGCAAAAGAATAAAAATTAAACTTATTCATAACACGAACATACCAGGGCAATGCAACAATGATTCCAAAGTTCTGAAGAAAAAAAATTGGAAACAGTTCTATATTTAGTCAAAAAGGTCAGTTCAGTTAGAGAGCAAATATGCAACATTCTATGTGCAGAGACTCAAAAACCTTTACAATTTATTCATTCAGTATAAAAAGATTCTCAAATATATACTAAAGCTAATAAAATAGGAATATGAGAATACCAAAAGATTTTAAAATAATGGCAGTTGATCTATAAAATAAATATAAGCTCTTTAAATTTGTTTTATGCATGAACCAATATATACAACAATCATCTGGAAAACAGGCTCCCTAATACATTAGATTGGGGGTAGAGCCTCTGAATTGCACTCATTGCAAATCTTCCCATGTGGTTTAAATAAACATTTACATTGAGAAACTACTGCCTCAGGGATCATATATCGTAATTTCTAAACTGCACTGTTATCTTAAATAGTAGAAGTCTTCCTTTGTATGATCCAAAATCTGTATCCTTGAATGGTCATTCTCAACATCAAGCAGATTTTACTGTTAATAGCTGAATTGTTAGCATCAATACTAAAAAATCAAATGCAATTTTTTAAAAAAGTTACTATCATCTATTTGCTTATAACTATTTTTTCTAGATTTTTCTTTTTGAGTAAAAAATTAATAAAATTTTTCCACTTTCTGCCATTTTTTTTTGCTTTGTGTTCCATAGAGGAAAGTAGCAGTTATAATAAAATTATTTGAAGAAGTTCATAGAATCAAAATTAGGATCTAATTTATAAAATAGCTTAACTATTATGGACACTTTACCATTGTTTTCTAGAAGATGGGTATGTAAGAATCATTTACTGATGTCACCAAAATTCCCAATTACAGATGCAAAGCAAACATAATAGCAGAATAAGTCAGCTTTAATCTAGTTGAAGGGACTTTTTTTTTTCCTTTTCTTGACTCACCACGGCCTTGATATCCAATAATAAATGGCATCAGGCTTTCAGATAATGATAATGTCATTGTCATCTGAGCTCTCAATGACAAAATGTTCCAACTCTTAGGATCAATAATATGTGATTTCTAAAAATCCTATAGCCATCACATTCTTTTCATTCAGAGAAATAATGACTGCCAGAATGAAAAAAAAATTAAAAATTAGTCAAAACTTGTCAAAGTGAAACAGACTGGCATTGAGGGCTTCCTCTGAAGTAAGAGCAGCATCCTCCTATTAAGAATAGAGACTGAAGAGCAGTAACTCCTGCATCCTAACTGGTACTAAAGTAGCTGAGAGAGAGATTACCCCTTCCTGGGCCCTGTCTAGCACAGGTTAATCTGCGCATGTACATTTCCTGCCTTTTTTTTTTTTTTTGGTTTTATTCCATCTCGTTTATTTATTTATTTTTTTTATTGGTCGTTCATAACATTACATAGTTCTTAATACATCATATTACACGGTTTGATTCAAGTGGATTATGAACTCCCGCTTTTACCCCGTATACAAATTGCTGTATCACATCAGTTACCATTCCATTGATTGACATATTGCCTTTCTAGTGTCTGATGTATTCTGCTGTCTGTCCTATTGTCTACTATCCCCCCTCCCCTCCCCTCCCCTCCCCTCCCCTTTTCTCTCTCTACCCCTTCTACTGTAAATCATGTCTTCCATTTGTATTCTCTTGACTTACCCCTCCTTACCTCTTATATGACATTTTGTATAACCCTGAGGATCGCCTTCCATTTCCATGCAATTTCCCTTCTCACTCCCTTTCCCTCCCACCTCTCATCCCTGTTTACTGTAAATATTCTTCTCAAACTCTTCTTCCCTACCCTGTCCTTGTTTACACCCCTTATATCAAAGGAGTCATTTGGTATTTGTTTTTTAAAGATTGACTAGCTTCACTTAGCATAATCTGCTCTAATGCCATCCATTTCCCTCCAAATTCTATGATTTTGTCATTTTTTAATGCAGAGTAATACTCCATAGTGTATAACTGCCACATTTTTTTTATCCATTCATCAATTGAAGGGCATCTAGGCTGGTTCCACAGTCTTGCTATAGTGAATTGAGCTGCTATGAACATCGATGTAGCAGTGTCCCTGTAGCATGCTCTTGTTAGGGCTTTAGGGAATAGACCGAGAAGGGGAATAGCTGGGTCAAATGGTGGTTCCATTCCCAGCTTTCCGAGAAATCTCCATACTGCTTTCCAAATTGGCTGCACCAATTTGCAGTCCCACCAGCAATGAACAAGAGTGCCCTTTTCCCCACATCCTCTCCAGCACTTATTGTTGTTTGACTTCCTAATGGCTGCCAGTCTTACTGGAGTGAGATGGTATCTTAGGGTAGTTTTGATTTGCATTTCTCTGACTGCTAGCGATGGTGAGCATTTTTTCATGTACTTGTTGATTGATTGTATGTCCTCCTCTGAGAAGTGTCTGTTCAGGTCCTTGGCCCATTTATTGATTGGGTTATTTGTTATCTTATTGTCTAATTTTTTGAGTTCTTTGTATATTCTGGTTATTAGGGCTCTATCTGAAGTGTGTGGAGTAAAGATTTGTTCCCAGGATGTAGGCTCCCTGTTTATCTCTCTTATTGTTTCTTTTGCTGAGAAAAAACTTTTTAGTTTGAGTAAGTCCCATTTGTTGATTCTATTTGTTAACTCTAGCGCTATGGGTGTCCTATTGAGGAATTTGGAGCCCGATCCCACAGCGTGTAGATCATAACCAACTTTTTCTTCTATCAGATGCCATGTCTCTGATTTAATATCAAGCTCCTTGATCCATTTTGAGTTAACTTTTGTGCACGGCGAGAGATAGGGATTCAGATTCATTTTGGTGCCAATGGATTTCCAGTTTTCCCAGCACCATTTGTTGAAGATGCTATCCTTCCTCCATTGCATGCTTTTAGCCCCTTTATCAAAAATAAGATAGTTGTAGTTTTGTGGATTGGTTACTGTGTCCTCTATTCTGTACCATTGGTCCACCCGCCTGTTTTGGTACCAGTACCATGCTGTTTTTGTTACTATTGCTCTGTAGTATAGTTTGAAGTCTGGTATCGCTATACCACCTGATTCACACTTCCTGCTTAGTATTGTTTTTGCTATTCTGGGTCTTTTATTATTCCATATGAATTTCATGATTCTTTTATTAATTTCTACAAGATATGCTGTTGGGATTTTGATTGGCATTGCATTGAACTTATATAGGACTTTTGGTAATATCGCCATTTTGATGATGTTAGTTCTGCCTATCCATGAGCAGGGTATATTTTTCCATCTTCTAAGGTCTTCTTCTATGTCTTTCTTTAGGGTTCTGTAATTTTCATTGTATAAATCTTTCACCTCTTTTGTTAGGTTGATTCCCAAGTATTTTATTTTTTGGGGGGATATTGTGAATGGAGTAGTTGTCCTCATTTCCGTTTCAGAGGATTTGTCGCTGATATACAGGAATGCCTTTGATTTATGCGTGTTGATCTTATATCCTGCCACTTTGCTGAATTCATTTATTATCTCTAATAGTTTCTTTGTAGACCCTTTTGGGTCTGCTAGGTATAGAATCATATCATCTGCAAATAGTGATAATTTAAGTTCTTCTTTTCCTATTTTTATGCCTTTAATTTTTTTTCGTCTGCCTAATTGCTCTGGCCGGTGTTTCGAGGACTATGTTGAACAGAAGTGGTGAGAGAGGGCATCCCTGTCTTGTACCAGATCTTAGAGGGAATGCCTTCAATTTTTCTCCATTCAGAATGATGCTGGCCTGTGGCTTATCATAGATTGCTTTTACAATGTTGAGGTATGATCCAGTTATCCCTAATTTTTCTAGAGTTTTGAACATAAAGGGATGCTGTACTTTGTCGAAAGCTTTTTCTGCATCTATCGAGATGATCATATGGTTCTTATTTTTAAGTCTATTGATGTGGTGGATAACATTTATTGATTTCCGTATATTGAACCAACCTTGCATACCAGGGATGAATCCTACTTGATCATGGTGTATAATTTTTTTGATTTGTATTTGAATCCGATTCGCCAGAATTTTATTGAGGATTTTTGCATCAAGGTTCATTAGAGATATTGGTCTGTAGTTTTCTTTCTTTGAAGTGTCTTTGTCTGGTTTCGGAATCAGGGTGATGTTGGCCTCGTAGAACGAATTTGGAAGTTCTCCCTCTTTTTCTATTTCCTGAAATAGCTTGAAAAGTATTGGTGTTAGTTCCTCTTTAAAGGTTTTATAAAACTCTGCTGTATACCCATCCGG
The DNA here is from genome assembly GCF_045843805.1 of Urocitellus parryii. Lineage (NCBI taxonomy): Eukaryota > Metazoa > Chordata > Mammalia > Rodentia > Sciuridae > Urocitellus > Urocitellus parryii. The sequence goes on from NC_135541.1 coordinate 78,150,027, forward strand.
TCCTGGGCTTTTCTTAGTTGGTAGTCTTTTGATGGTTTCTTCTATTTCCTCTATTGTTATTGGTCTGTTTAGGTTGTCTATATCCTCCTGGCTCAATCTGGGCAGATCATAAGACTCAAGGAATTTATCTATGCCTTCACTATCTTCTATTTTATTGGAGTATAAGGATTCAAAGTACTTTCTGATTATCTTCTGTATTTCTGAAGTGTCTGTTGTGATATTGCCTTTTTCATCCCGTATGCTAGTAATTTGGGTTCTCTCTCTTCTTCTCTTCGTTAGCATGGCTAAGGGTCTGTCAATTTTATTTATTTTTTCAAAGAACCAGCTTTTAGTTTTGTCAATTTTTTCAATTGTTTCTTTTGTTTCAATTTCATTAATTTCAGCTCTGATTTTAATTATTTCTTGCCTTCTACTTCTTTTTTTTTTTTTTTTTTTTTTTTTTTTTTTTTTTTTTTTTTTTTTTATTGTTGGTCATTCAAAACATTACATAGTTCCTCATACATCATATTTCACAGTTTGATTCAAATGAGTTATGAACTCCCAATTTTATCCCGTATACAGATTGCTGTATCACATCAGTTACCCTTCCATTGATTGACATATTGCCTTTCTAGTGTCTGATGTATTCTGCTGTCTGTATTATTCTCTACTATCCCCCCTCCCCTCCCCTCCCCTCCCCTTTTCTCTCTCTACCCCTTCTACTGTAAATCACTTCTTCCATTTGAATTATCTTGTCTTACCCCTCCTTTCCTCTTATATGTCATTTTGTATAACCCTGAGGATCGCCTTCCATTTCCATGCGATTCCCCTTCTCGTTTCCTTTCCCTCCCACCTCTCAACCCTGTTAATGAAAATCTTCGTCTCAAGCTCTTCGTCCCTACCCTGTCCTTGTTTCCTCCCCTTATATCAGAGGAGTCATTTGGTATTTGTTTTTTAAAGATTGACTAGCTTCACTTAGCATAATCTGCTCTAATGCCATCCATTTCCCTCCAAATTCTATGATTTTATCATTTTTAAATGCAGAGTAATACTCCATTGTGTATAAATGCCACATTTTTTTAATCCATTCATCTATTGAAGGGCATCTAGGCTGATTCCACAATCTTGCTATCGTGAATTGTGCTGCTATGAACATCGATGTAGCAGTGTCCCTGTAGCATGCTCTTATTAGGTCTTTAGGGAATAGACCGAGAAGGGGAATAGCTGGATCAAATGGTGGTTCCATTCCCAGCTTTCCAAGAAATCTCCATACTGCTTTCCAAATTGGCTGCACCAATTTGCAGTCCCACCAGCAATGAACAAGAGTGCCCTTTTCCCCACATCCTCTCCAGCACTTATTGTTGTTTGACTTCCTAATGGCTGCCAATCTTACTGGAGTGAGATGGTATCTTAGGGTAGTTTTGATTTGCATTTCTCTGACTGCTAGCGATGGTGAGCATTTTTTCATGTACTTATTGATTGATTGTATGTCCTCTTCTGAGAAGTGTCTGTTCAAGTCCTTTGCCCATTTATTGATTGGGTTACTTGTTGTCTTATTGTCTAATTTTTTGAGTTCTTTGTATATTCTGGTTATTAGGGCTCTATCTGAAGTGTGTGGAGTAAAGATTTGTTCCCAGGATGTAGGCTCCCTGTTTATCTCTCTTATTGTTTCTTTTGCTGAGAAAAAACTTTTTAGTTTGAGTAAGTCCCATTTGTTGATTCTAGTTGTTAACTCTTGCGCTATGGGTGTCCTATTGAGGAATTTGGAGCCTGCTCCCACAGTATGTAGATCATAACCAACTTTTTCTTCTATCAGATGCCGTGTCTCTGATTTAATATCAAGCTCCTTGATCCATTTTGAGTTAACTTTTGTGCAAGGCGAGAGATAGGGATTCAGATTCATTTTGATGCAAATGGATTTCCAGTTTTCCCAGCACCATTTGTTGAAGATGCTATCCTTCCTCCATTGCATGCTTTTAGCCCCTTTATCAAATATAAGATAGGTGTAGTTTTGTGGATTGGTTACTGTGTCCTCTATTCTATACCATTGGTCCACCCGCCTGTTTTGGTACCAGTACCATGCTGTTTTCGTTACTATTGCTCTGTAGTATAGTTTGAAGTCTGGTATCGCTATACCGCCTGATTCACACTTCCTGCTTAGTATTGTTTTTGCTATTCTGGGTCTTTTATTATTCCATATGAATTTCATGATTCTTTTATCTATTTCTACAAGAAATGCAGCTGGGATTTTGATTGGCATTGCATTGAACTTATAGAGAACTTTTGGTAATATCGCCATTTTGATGATGTTGGATCTGCCTATCCATGAGCAGGGTATATTTTTCCATCTTCTAAGGTCTTCTTCTATGTCTTTCTTTAGGGTTTTGTAATTTTCATTGTATAAATCTTTCACCTCTTTTGTTAGGTTGATTCCCAAGTATTTTATTTTTTGGGGGGATATTGTGAATGGAGTAGTTGTCCTCATTTCCGTTTCAGAGGATTTGTCGCTGATATACAGGAATGCCTTTGATTTATGCGTGTTGATTTTATATCCTGCCACTTTGCTGAATTCATTTATTAGCTCTAATAGCTTCTCTGTAGACCCTTTTGGGTCTGCTAGGTATAGAATCATATCATCTGCAAATAGTGATAATTTAAGTTCTTCTTTTCCAATTTTTATCCCTTTAATTTCTTTCGTCTGTCTAATTGCTCTTGCCAGTGTTTCGAGGACTATGTTGAACAGAAGTGGTGAGAGAGGGCATCCCTGTCTTGTACCAGATCTTAGAGGGAATGCCTTCAATTTTTCTCCATTCAGAATGATGCTGGCCTGTGGCTTATCATATATTGCTTTTACAATGTTGAGGTATGATCCTGTTATCCCTAATTTTTCTAGAGTTTTGAACATAAAGGGATGCTGTACTTTGTCGAATGCTTTTTCTGCGTCTATCGAGACTATCATATGGTTCTTATTTTTTAGTCTATTGATGTGGTGGATAACATTTATTGATTTCCGTATATTGAACCAGCCTTGCATCCCATGGATGAATCCTACTTGATCATGGTGTATAATTTTTTTGATATGTATCTGAATCCGGTTCGCCAGAATTTTATTGAGAATTTTTGCGTCAAGGTTCATTAGAGATATTGGTCTGTAGTTTTCTTTCTTTGAAGTGTCTTTGTCTGGTTTCGGAATCAGGGTGATGTTGGCCTCGTAGAATGAATTTGGAAGTTCTCCCTCTTTTTCTATTTCCTGAAATAGCTTGAAAAGTATTGGTGTTAGTTCCTCTTTAAAGGTTTTGTAAAACTCTGCTGTATACCCATCCGGTCCTGGGCTTTTCTTAGTTGGTAGTCTTTTGATGGTTTCTTCTATTTCTTCTATTGTTATTGGTCTGTTTAGGTTGTCTATATCCTCCTGGTTCAATCTGGGCAGATCGTAAGACTTAAGGAATTTATCTATGCCTTCACTATCTTCTATTTTATTGGAGTATAAGGCTTCAAAATAGTCTCTGATTATCTTCTGTATTTCTGAAGTGTCTGTTGTGATATTGCCTTTTTCATCCCGTATGCTAGTAATCTGGGTTCTCTCTCTTCTTCTCTTCGTTAGCATGGCTAAGGGTCTGTCAATTTTATTTATTTTTTCAAAGAACCAGCTTTTAGTTTTGTCAATTTTTTCAATTGTTTCTTTTGTTTCAATTTCATTAATTTCAGCTCTGATTTTGATTATTTCTTGCCTTCTACTTCTTTTGCTGTTGTTTTGCTCCTCTTTTTCTAGGATTTTGAGATGAAGTATGAGATCATTTATTTGTTGGTTTTTTCTTTTTTTGAGGAATGAACTCCAAGCAATGAATTTTCCTCTTAGGACTGCTTTCAATGTGTCCCATAGATTCCGATATGTTGTGTCCGTGTTTTCATTTAACTCTAGGAATTTTTTAATTTCCTCCTTGATGTCTTCTAAAACCCATTGATCACTCAGCAACCTATTGTTCATTCTCCAGGTGATGTTTGATTTTTCCTTTCTTCTTTTATCATTGATTTTCAGTTTCATTCCATTATGATCAGACAAGATGCATGGTATTATCTCTACCTCTTTGTATTGTCTAAGAGTTGCCCTGTGACATAGTATATGGTCTATTTTTGAGAAGGTTCCATGTGCTGCTGAGAAAAAAGTGTAGCTACTTGATGTTGGGTGGTATAGTCTATATATGTCAATTAAGTCTAGGTTGTTAATTGTGTTATTGAGTTCTATAGTTTCCTTATTTAACTTTTGTTTGGAAGATCTGTCCAGTGGTGAGAGAGGTGTGTTGAAGTCTCCCATGGTTATTGTATGGTGGTCTATTAGACTCTTGAACTTGAGAAGAGTTTGCTTGATGAACACAGCTGCACCATTATTTGGGGCATATATATTTATGATTGTTATGTCTTGTTGGTGTATGGTTCCCTTGAGCAGTATGAAGTGTCCTTCTTTGTCCCTTTTGATTAGCTTTGGCTTGAAATCTATTTTATTAGATATGAGTATGGACACTCCTGCTTGTTTCCGCGGTCCATATGAGTGATATGATTTTTCCCAACCTTTCACCTTCAGTCTATGTATATCTTTTCCTATCAAATGCGTCTCCTGTAGACAGCATATTGTTGGGTCTTGTTTTTTGATCCATTCTAGTAGCCTGTGTCTCTTAATTGGTGAGTTTAAGCCATTAACATTTAGGGTTATTATTGAGATATGGTTTGTTCTTCTATCCATGTTTGTTTATTGATGTTACTAAACCTGATTTGTTATCCTCTTTGACTACTTTCTCCCCTTTACTGTCCTACCTCCCATTGTTGGTTTTCAATGTTATTTTCCATTTCCTCTTCCTGTAATGTTTTGCCAAGGATTTTTTGAAGAGATGGTTTTCTAGCTGCGAATTCTTTTAACTTTTGTTTATCGTGGAAGGTTTTAATTTCATCTTCTAACCTGAAGCTTAATTTCGCCTGATACAAGATTCTTGGTTGGAATCCATTTTCTTTAAGCGTTTGAAATATGTTATTCCAGGATCTTCTAGCTTTTAGAGTCTGTGTTGAGAGATCAGCTGTTATTCTGATTGGTTTACCCCTAAATGTAATCTGCTTCCTTTCCCTTGTAGCTTTTAAAATTCTCTCCTTATTCTGTATGTTGGAAATCTTCATTATAATGTGTCTAGTTGTGGATCTCTTATGATTTTGCACATTCGGCTTCCTGTAGGCTTCTAGGATTTGGGATTCTGTCTCATTCTTCAAGTCTGGTAAGTTTTCTTGTATTATTTCACTGAATAGATTGCTTAATCCTTTGGTTTGGAGCTCTGTGCCTTCCTATATCCCAATGACTCTTAAGTTTGGTCTTTTGATATTATCCCATAGCTCTTGAATGTTCTGCTCATGGTTTCTTAGTAGACTTGCTGAGCTATCTATGTTCTTTTCAAGTTGAAATACTCTGTCTTCATTGTCTGATGTTCTATCTTCTAAGTGATCCACTCTTCTGGTAGTATTCTCAATTGAGTTTTTAAGTTGGTTTATTGTTTCCTGCATTTCTAGTATTTCTATTTGTTTGGTTTTTATTACCTCTATCTCCCTGTGAAATTGATCTTTTACTTCCTGGATTTGTTTGTCAATGTGATCTTTCATTGTCTGATTTTGCTGTCTCATGTCTTCCTTGAGACTCCAGATCATCTGAAGCATGTATGTCCTGAGCTCTCTATCTGACATTCCATCTGTTGCAGCTATTACCTCTTCTAAAGTTGAGTTGACCTGCATTGCCTGTGGTCCTTTCTTTCCTTGTCGTTTCATACTGCTGGCGTTTCTTTCTGCTTGGTGAAATTGTTGTGTCTTTGATATTTTCCCTCTCTATTTATTTATATTGCTCTTGTATAGTTGAAAAATCACCCTTGCAGGGCAGGTAGTGGCTGTGATCCTCCTCCAATTAGTGTGATCCGTCTACCATGCTGGCAGGCCCTAGGTCTGCTTTGCTGGTTGGTCAAAGGTCCACCTACCCAGCAGGCACCAGGGGCACCTGTGTCACTCCATAGGTTGCTGGGCCTAACCTCCCGATGGGTTGCAGGTTGGCCTCACTTGCAGGCACTGGGGGAGGGGCCGGTTCCGCCCCTCAGCAGGCTTTGGGCCCGCTCTGCTGGTGTTCACAGTCCCCCGCCTACCTGCAGACACTGGGGGAGGGGACCGGCCTAGCCCTCAGCCGTCCGCCGGACCTGTCCTTGTGGGTACGGTCTGCGTTCCCCGCCGGCGCGTGTAGCTGCTGTCACTTGGCTGGTTGCTGGTCCTGACCCCATTTCCTGCCTTTTGTCTCATTTCACTAGTCTTCTCTATTGCTACTTCTTTAAAAGCTCAACTCACCTTCAGAGTTGGAAGATGGCACTTTTGAAACAATAAGTTTCATCTTTCTTCCAAGGTTGTTTTGAATAAAACCATTTTTCCCTATCAATTTGACTCTGAATAATTCTAGAGCACCAAGTATTGTTAGCCTAGCCTTTTTCTGTATTGGTGGTACTGGTGCTGCCTGGTTAAAAAAAAAAATGTATATAGTGTATAATAAATAAGTGGCTTAGGGATCACCTAATTCAGATTCTATCTACAATTTAAAGTTCAAATTAGGATAAAGACTAGTTCCTATAATTCTTTTGACTCTCTTTGATGCATAATACATCTCCAAGAGGGTTAAGGGTATCTCATTTCAGATACATATAAGTTTATAGGATACTGTAAATTTGTCTTATTGTCTATAAAAGACAAATAGCAAATTTTGAATTAATTTAATTTTATCGTCTTGTTTGTAAATTGGAACAATTATGCTGTGGAAAGTATTAAGCTAGATGATGTAGATAAAAGTACTTAGTAGAAGACAAAAGCTATAGACACATACATGTTTCAAGTTGTTGAGTCTTCTGTGTGTACACGCCTTTGATGGCCTTCATGTATAAGGATAACAAAATGGGATGACTTCCTTACATTTGTTCACCGCTGTCTGAGCACTGTGCTAGAGGACATACAGTATACAACAGGAACTGTTGGATCCCAGTGGGTGAAGACCTAACTGCCTATTGAGGTCTGTGATAGCCTTCTTTCTTGAACTTCATTTTGAAAAGAACCCAAACAAATCCGGAGGCAAGTGGAAGCATCCAAGTCTGGAATCTAGAAATGGTTGCTTCTGCATAAGGGAGTTTTTGGGGGGCACCAAAGAAGTGTGCAGGTTTCAGCCCCTAAGTGATCTCCTCACCCAAGGGTAGGAGTTTGTAATTTTTGTTTGTTTGTTTGTTTTGCCTGAACGCAACAGGTAATGATCAAAATGTTTCAGACTAGTACATGTGTGTAAAGGGGCAGAGATGGTGCTGGCTAGATGATCAGACTTACGGATGGGAGATTAAATGTGAGGCTAAATAAAACTAGAATCAGGGATTGAGGCTTGGCATGATATAATTTAATTTTCATAACAAAGTGAAGGAGATGCCATCATCTCCATTATACAAGTGCACACAGAAGCTAGAGAAGCTCAATAATATGCCGTGCTCATCATCAGATCTGTCTGAAGTGAATGCTCATGCTTTTTGAACTGTCAAAAAAATTGTACCAAATGGAGTTCGACAGTTACAGAAGACCTTATTCAAGAGTACTGAAATAGGAGTCAAGATTACTGAAGTAGGAAACAGACTGAACTCAGCTCCACTGAAGGTGGGAGACAGGGTTGTAAGCACTGCTTAAACTCTGGAGGACATTAGTGGGGAGGTTAGTCCACATGATTGGGCCATCTCTGCATTCCTTATTTTGGGCTCATGGAAGTTAGGCTCCTACCCTCCCACAGACATTGGAAGACAGTGATGCTGTCTCTTTTGATGGTTATACTTCAAAGGAAAGGCTCTGAGGGCTTTGAGAAAGACATTCTTGGACTGTAAACGGTCAAGAAGTCAGGAGAAGTTATACATCTCAAAGAGGTAGAGAAAGAATGTACAATTGCTAACTCCCTAAGTAAATATTCTATGAGGGAAGAGGAAAGTCAGGGGCCTTTAGGTGGAAAGAAACCTATGGAAACTGTAGCCAAACAGAATATTAAGACCATCTTGGTGTCTGGTATGCGCAGCAAGTGGGCACTGTGTAAATGCTTCTTGATAGAATGCAAGCTGCCTCTCCTTAAATTTCTGTATAATGCCTGCATTAACTTTCTGTTGCTGTTGTAACCAAGTAAACAGTGCTGAGGGTCTGATGTTTCACTGGTGAGAAAATCAAGGTGTTGACAGGGTGGATTCCTTCTGGAGCCTCTAAGAGAGAAACAGTTTGTTGCCTTCTCCATATTCTACATTTATCCATACATTCCTTGGCTTGTGGTTCCTTCTTCCATTTTAAAAGCTGACAGCATAGCATCTTCTCTTCTATCTGATTCTATCTATCATGACTTCGAAGTGTGCTACTGGGTTTGCTGCTGTCAATTCAGGACTATCAATCTCACCATGCATCTGCTCTCCATATCCATAGGCCTAGGAAACAGCCCTGAGAAAAGTGACTTACACAAAGGTAAGCACACACTGTAACCAATCGCAATGAATCACATGTTGGTGAGTGCAAAACCAAAAAGCACAACCAGGAGGTAAATGATTGGAGAAAGATTACCTGTAGCAGGTAAGGAGAGCACTGGGATTATTTCCAAAGCTGTGCTCTCCCGGAGGAGAGGAAGTATAAGGATTTTATTCTGGGAACCTATACATATTCATACAGGAAAGCACATTCAGGGCAGGCACATTTCTTAGCACATTCAGTTTAAAGTGCACATTTCTAATCATTCTCAGATTGAGGTTATAGTTCAAAGAGAAAAGATGGTGGACACATTCTCAGATCAAGGGCATAGAGTACATGTTCTAAAAAGGAAAGATAGTGGAGGTGAGCACTTCTGGGCATGCTCAGTTCAGTAATATAATGAACTAAGTTTACTCTGGGTTACCTGAAAGAATGAGTCAGAGTAACTTAGTGACCTTAGTTGGTTTCTCATAAGTAACTCCAAAGAGTTTTTTTTTTTTTTAAGAATTTTTTCTTTCTTTTTTTTAAGAGAGAGAGAGAAATTTCAATATTTATTTTTTAGTTTTCGGTGGACATAACATCTCCATTTTTATGTGGTGCTGAGGATCGAACCCAGTGCCCCGCGCATGCCAGGCGAGCGCGCCACCTCTTGAGCCACATCCCCAGCCCTCAGAAGAGTTTTAACTGAAACAAGAAGCATGCCTGTAATCCAGGGTCTCAGAAGGCTGAGGCAAGAGGATTATGAGTTCAGACAACCTCAGCAACTTAGCTAGACCCTATCTCTAAATAAAATATAGAGAAGGCCTGGGGTTGTGGCTTAGTGGTTTAGCATTCCTGGGTTCAATCCTCAGTACCAATGAAGAAGAAGAAGAACACCCACCACCCAGCACCACTACCATCACCACCAACAACATCTTGAAGATGCATTAATAGTCTTTTAAAGAGGCAGCAGCTTTCTCCCCATAAGTATAAGACTTTGCCCCTCAAGGTGCCTTCCTTAGAGGATAATACCACTGATTCATTAACACTGACACTTTCTCTTGCACTGAGAGGTCTCACAGTGTTCCCTGAGTCTGTGCCTGTGGTCACAGGAAGAAAATCATCCCTCAGCCTGGGGACTGCTTTCCTACTCTTCTTTCCCTGCAATGGCCCAGTGGATCTCATAGTTTTACCTATCCAGATGTGTTCCTGATGATGGGGCTGGTTTCATTTGCAAATTCCCATGGAGTGCTCAGCCCTGGTTTAGGGATTTTAATTTTACTGGGTAATGATCTTGGTGATTTTAAACATTTCCTGTTGCTTGTTAAACTGCCTGCTCGATTCAGCTCCAAATAACAGCTTTAAGCATACAAGTGAAAATTTAGTTCCTAGTATTTAACAACTACTATAATTTTAAAATCTACTTTCAATTAAGAAAACCTTGTAATTCTAAAACGTGGTTGTGTTCCAAAGAAGTGCTGAAATGTCGACTGAATAAAAAGTCCACTTCATGTCTGGCAGAAACCGTTTGGCTGTCATGTGGCTTAGCATTGAAAAGCTCATTCAGCAGTGCTACTGACATTACTGGTCTAGCGTAGCATTTAATATTTGTCTTTATACATCTCCCCATGATGTCAGAACAATCTCCAGTAATCAAAAAGGGATGAAAAGAGCTAGAATAAAGTATTTGTTAAATCTAAATCTATATATATATATATATATATATATATATATATATTTGACATTTTCAAGAAAATGTGGATAAGGGATGTATCAATTTAGGAAATGAAGATCATTTATGATTCTAGAAACAAGATAGCTTTTGAGACTATGACAATAATTTCTTTTTCGTTACCAACACTGTATAGATGGAATCAGGCTTCCAAAGAGAAGAAATAATTTTTAAACCAGCACCCCTTTTTGATATTTGACCTTGGAGTTAGTTTGAGAACTTACATAGAATACTTGGAGATGCTCTTTGCTATGTAACAGGCTTGGAACCCATCAGTTGATCACTTACTGAACACTGGGTGACTCTAGCTGTTTACAGGAATAAGGCAAGGTAAGATTGCTTCAGCAAGAATAGACTCTGTGGTAGTCAAATATATAAAAGGTAAGGCCATGGAGGTGGGTTAAAATGAAAGAACAAGTTTGTGGTGAAGGCTGTACTTTTGTATCCCTGGCCCTGTACGCCTTACAATTGGGTGTTTCTTTTATTTTTTTAAGCGAACATAATTGAAAACATCTTATCCAAACTTCATGTTTTTGTTCGTTTATTTGTATGATATTGTATTTCAATAGATTTAGGTTAGGCAATGTACTAGTTAGAGTTTATTCTCTTTTGTTATTTTATCTTCCTTTTTTGTTGTTGTTAATTTTCAGATCAACACTCAGCCTTGGAGAATTGTTTTGATTAGAGAGCGAGGTCTTTGAGATGGTTTGCAGGGAGCAATTTCGTGGCTTGTGCAGGCAGGCGGGCGGGCAGGCAGGGTTTTCATTTCTTTCTTTCTTTTCTTTTTTTTGTTTTTTTGTTTTTATCTGGCCAAGGACATCTACATATTATGTCAATAGGCGCACGGAAATTTATAGATGGGGGATGAGCACAAGTTTTTTTTTTTTTTTTTTTTTTTTCCCTCTCCATAGACACGGAACTAAAAATATCACATTGAACACATTTCTACTTGGGAAGGCTCAGGATTTGTCCTTAGCCTGGGCTGTGCACATTCTTCCTTTTAATATGTGCTTTTAAAAATGCCAGGGGAAATTTAAAATGTTTATTTTAGAAATGCACTGATGACGTGTGCTGAAGGTTTTATTTCAATGCCCTGAGTTCTGCAATGGGCAGAGCTATGATTTACACCTACCCAGGCAGTCTGATTTGCCTACTGACCCTTCTTTTGTTTATCTGGTCATCCTTTTTTTTCATCAGTGATATGGTTCTGTTGTCCTTATTAAGAGACACATGTTTAAGTCAAATATTTAAAGAAACCAGGAGAAGATGTTGTTTAAAGGAGTTTATCATGCATTAGAAAGAAAATTTTTGACAAAGATTACAAGAAAAAAATAAAAAATAAAAACCTTTTTTAAAAAAACTGTTTGTAATCATGCTCAATGATATTGATTTGATATAGAATAGTGGGATCAAACCTGTCTGCTGACTTTCTGTGATCTATCAATTTCAATTTATTTGTCAAATAATTAACTCAATTCTAAGCAAAAGCAATCTTCCAAATTCCAGCATAAAGTTGTAGTGGGTATTCAAACTCATGGCAGCAAACAGGTTTCTGAGTGTAGTTTTTTTTTTTTTCTTTCGTGCAGAGAGAATGGACTGATTAGTTTCCCAAACAATAAACTTTTTTTTTTTTTCGTTTTGTGGTTCCTGAAACTGATTACTTTGTTGTCTCTATTACTCATAGATCAGCTTGCCATATTCACCAACAAAGGCAGGGGCTAAACTCATCTTAGCTGTTCCCCAGGATTTATGAAGAGATAATCCAGTTCATAGGAAGTGAGGCACTTCAAGTATTCAAAGAATGGAAAGGATCTCTCTGTCAGCATGGATTCAGCTTCAAATATGTCTCATACTGATCTCTGGACTGCTGCTGTATGCCATGTTGATCCATGTAGGAATAATTGTAAAGAGTGTCCAGGATTTCTTTTACTATCAGAAAAAACACCCTGGAATCACTTTGCCTTGGTTTATAGTGAAAACACTGGTTTGAGCCTTTTGAGCTTATAGCTATGGATAAGGTGTGTAATTGCTTGGTGCTGAGTCCTGTGACATGAAAAGTAAATTATTATTGGGGATTTAGTGGGAAGAGGGATACTATTATGTAAAAAAGAAAGAAAAAAAGAAAAAGGAAACATTTTTAGCAGCAAGGATTTTAAAGATTTATTTATTTTTTCTTAATTTACTGAGTTGAGCCTATTCATCAGCCTTTCCTAGTCACTCTCTAAAAGCACATGGTCTTTTAAACTGATGAAACAGGTGAACAAAAGTTATGCCTTTTCACGTGTCCATGTTATGAAAATTTCCTTTGTTAGAAGAATTGCTAATAGGTTAAAATGGATGGAATGACATAAATTTTATTCTAATAGATGTAATGCAAGTAAAAAACTCCTAAAACTGTGCATATCCTTTGACCCAGAGACTCACTTTAAAGAATATGAAAATAATCATGTTTCTAAGCCAAGATTTTGCCTCAAAACCATGGCAGATTAAAGTAGGGAAAATTAGGAACAATTTGTATGTTTAATTATTGTCTGAAACATATTGACATAAGGTAAACTGACACTTTACAGCAATGGTATACTCTCAAATTTATCAAAAAATGTATTGAGATGTTACTGTATCTATTTACCTGAAAATGCCATGATTTTATTCTCCTTTATTGCTGAGTAATATGAAGTTGGCCAATCCCAAATAACCAAATACTGAATGTTTTCTTTGATATAAGGAGGATGATTCACAGTGGGATAGGAAGAGGGAGCATGGGAGGAATAGATGAACTCCAGATAGGGCAGAGGGGTTGGAGGGAAAGGGAGGGGGCAGGGGGTTCAAAATGATGTTGGAACGTGGTGATCATTATTATCTAAAGTACATCTATGAAGACACGAATTGGTGTAAATATACTTTGTATACAACCAGAGATATGAAAACTTGTGCTCTATATGTTAAAAGAATTATAATGCATTCCACTGTCATACATAAATAAAAATAAATAAATAAGAAAGATTGCAACACGTTGAAAAACAGTATAATTAGAAGCTAACGTAAGGCAAGAATAAAGGGATTTCTGAAAGACTTTTAAAAAGATGTTACTCTAGGAAGTAAGCATAAGATCATAATGAAAAAAAGTTCATGATCTCATCAAATTTACACTATGTATGGAAAAATTGACTGTGATACAAATGGATGTTTAATATGTATTTTTAAGGAACCAGGAAATGTCAAACTGGGGTTCCCAGGAAGTAAATCCAACAGCAGATGGCATACATGGTTTTGTATTACTAGGAAGAGCAATTTTGGAAACCGAAGTGGGGCAGGGGCAGGAAGCAGAGGGAGAAGGGAAAGCCAAGGTGAAGACACTGCTGTCTTGACATTGCTAAGTGAAACAGATTCAGTGAGAATGAACCCACCTCGAAGCCATCTGAGTCATCAATGGAGACCCTGTAGGAGGAGAATGGGGGAAAGGTGTTCTGCTGGTTTCTGTCTTTCACAGGTCAGTTTTTCACTCTGGGGTGTTAATTCTAGGCTGCTCACAAGTGGGTGGGCATGGAGTGGATTCTTCTGCATGCATCCCAGAGTCATTCAGCAGCACCTGCATGAAGTAGGCGCTAGCCCACCTGGGAGAAGCCGGGACCTCTGCAGCATACGCAACACTGATTGATTATAGAGTAGCATGAACACTTTGATCCTCCTTTTGGCATAGAAATTATGAAAATATTAACAATAATTAGAGCAGGGTTTTGAGATTATGGCTTGCATTTGTTTTCTTCTTTACGTTTTTTTTCTTATTCTATTTTTTTTTTCCCTACAATGATCAGGTACTGGTTTGGTAATAAAAAACGAAGGGTTATTTTTGAAATGGAAATGTGTTTTTCTCTATTGAGCAAATTCTGATTTTCTCAAAAGGTTGGTTGTTTACTCAATTTCAGTCTAATTTATATGAATTTCTCTTGGTTAATATTAGAAAAAGATTATGAACCCCAGCAAGGAGTCCAGCTGCCAAATCAATGACCAATTCCCAGTAATCTGTACTTATAAAAATAGTGCTAATGACCTCCTCATTGTCCCTGGACTCTTTAAGAGATTTTAATTGTTAAGGAAGGTAGAGAAGAAATGCAAATGAATATGTCAAATATATTTATTATTCTATGGTAAAGAAATCTTTTCTATGGAGATGCCTGAAATACCGAAGGGAGATGGAGAATGTGAGCACTGTGGTGCAATTTTAGATAGGATGGTCACACAAGTGTCTCACTGGTTGACACTGGAGAACTAAGAGGGAAGTCAGGGAGTGATTCTATCGATAAGTTAAGGAGTATTCAAGGAACAGCTAGGAGACTGCACTGGTGAAGCTGAGTGAGGTAAAGAAGAGTAGAGCCCTAATGCTTTACATAGTAGTTACTCAATAAACAATAAACATTAGTTGAATTTTAATAAATCTACCTTTGAAATTGTGAAACACACAGCTTGTATGTTATATTTCTTCTTCTCAGTTTAAGTCTTAGTACAGTGACTGACAGAATAGATTTGCAGAATTAATCAGCTTTCTCATTCTTGCCTTCTGCAGGATGTTAATTTAGACTTTCAAAGTATTTTATAATTCCATCGCTTTATACGCAGTTGTTTGTTTTGCTTTATTTGACTTTCTTGACCAATAATAAACTTTGTGAGGCCAGGATTATCTACATCTTCTTCATTATGTAGTTCCAGGATGGCATGTACATCTTTTGGAATAGAATAGCTTTCTACGTTTCTAATGGAAATTTCCAAAATGGAATAATTTTAAGGTGTAAATAAATAAAGTAATTAGTTAGAAATTAAATTTTCTTTTTAAAATTAATCCAGTGATTGGTATCCTAAATAGAAATGTTCTGAGATAAATTGGGGGCAGAGGAGATGAAAAACCACGGCAAATAGACCAGACCACAGCAGAGCAGAAGGCAGAAGCATCCTGCCTTAAGTTATGCAGATACACTGAACTGGCAACAGTGGCCAATTGAGAGGCAGGTGGACGATGCTCTTTCTCCACTGCTTTCTTTGCTTGGGTGTATTTTACTCAAAAGATGTAGAATAAAAACAAACACATTTTTTAAAGGAACACAGCATGTCAGCCTCATCTCCTTCCATGTTCATACTCTGTGCTTGAGGCTTTCGGACAAATCATTCCTTTTGCTCTCAATATTTTCCTTGTCTCCTCTTCTTGTGCCCACTAACCTACTCAGTTTACGGGTTTCAGAACAAATGCCATTTCCTCTGAAAAGCCTTGCCTGTCTCCAGATCAGCTGTGCCTTTTTAGAGGATCTCTTAGCACACTGAGTTCTCCAAGACAGCTTTCAACTGTCCCGTAATTAAATAATAATTAGGAAATTACCTGCTCAGCCTCCACCCGCCCAGTAGAAATGTGACATCTTCAGGAGAGAAGCTGTGGGAGGGCTCTCTGAACCATCTCTTGTTGCTAGAGCTTGGCAGGTGTTTCAAACACAGGAAGTTTGCAGAGATTAAAGTTTTTGTTTACATAAGTATAATTTTAACTGGAGTCATAAAAAGACAGTTCCAGCCATGTTTTTAAAAAGTCTTAATTGAAAGATAGAAACTGAATCAAGTAATCAAGAAATAAAGAGTTCACAAACGGGGAAAACAACTTGAACCTCTGACTACGGCCGAAGGTACTTCTAGTTAGACTAAAAATATCACCTAGCATCCTATTAATACTGTCATGCAGATATGATTGAGTTAACATACCTCACAGAAATAATGAAAATCTGTCATGTATCAGCTTCTGCTTCAAGTTGCACTCCGATGCCAACTATATGTCTCTTTTTAAAGATTGTAATTCTTTATTTTTTATATTGGTTCAGCACAAAGTTAAAGCAAACTACAGAATTCTGCTACAATTACTAAACACTGCATAATTTCTGTCTAATTATACAGAACTAATGTGCAACCTCTCTGTATTAATAATAAAGCAATTAACCTAAAATACCAAATTGGTGTGAGTTTCTTGACTATTTCCTCATTACCACAGTCTGTTCCCAGTTTTGAACAATCGAACATTGTACATTATAAATGTTAGCTCCAGATAAAGTTTATTTTTGCATCCATCACAAAAGCCTTAACACTCATCACCCTCAATTTTCTCACCTTTCCCCTTCCCCAAACTTGTGTGTGTGAAAGGTGTTCTCTTCAACAGGGCTTCTTTAAAAATCAGATGAATTTGTGGACAATTAAGAAAGTTAAGAGACATAATATTATATTAGCATAGGCCTCTGAATTTGCTTTTCCTCCTTTTATGAAACCAATAGATTTTGTAAGAGACACCTCCATTGTGTCTGACACTTCTGATGCTATGGTGTCAATGGAAATATGCGTGAAAACCATTACCTTGTCAATTCTGTGATGTCAATGGCAACTCCATGTCAATGAAAATGTATAAGGTTCTTCCATTATCATTGTAACAGCTTCTCTAGTCTTTTCAATGTATCAAAAGACACTAGTCTGCAAAAAGACTAACTATCTGAAATTGCTGCCTGCATTTCTTGAAATTAAAGCTGGATATTGCATTACTGTTTCTTTTTTGCAGGTTACCATTAGCAAAAATATACAGAAAGGCAAATTATAGCAAGCAGTTGTTTTTGTTACGAAGAATGTAAGAGGTTTATGATTTTGAATTTTTACAATTCACACGGCTGATGCACAGAAGAAAAATTCTCATTTATAAATGGAAATAATGAAGAGAAATTTGTAGACAATCTCTTAAGTCAAACATACACTACAAGACACAAAAAAGAAGAAAGGTCAATGGAAGAAATTATGTTAGCTAAAATTATGCCCATTAAAAGCAGCAATATACTTTTTCTGATATTGAACTGTTTTAAATAGTGATTTCCTAGGAAAAGAGTAATCATGGTGTATCACTAGTCATGGGTAAATAATACTTAGGTATGGATTGCACTGTACTTTCACACAGTTAATATTCCATTTTCATATGTATGGTGTGATTTAACAAAGCTGAATCTGTTTGTGACTATGAATTTTGCCTCAATTTACTTTTGCAGATATTGTGTACTTCTAAATGGGTACTTTTGTGATGCCAACTCTCTCTACTCCAAGCATAGTGATATAATTTGCTTTAAGTTCTAATAATTGAAGATAATAAGATTTGTAAATATACTTATAAAATATTAGATGCTTATTTTCAGTGGTTTGCTAATTAATTCTTTGACACTTGGAATTCTTAAGAGAAAAAAATTTGAAAAGAAGAACAGGTGTATTACAAATCCAAGAGGTGTGTTTTTATTTTTATTTTATATTTCTGCATGCTGAAGTCTTATGATATGTTACAGAAGAGAGCTTTATCATTTGGACTGTCTTTAAAGAAATACAGTAATTTCCAAGTAGAGAGTATATGGAATGCCATTCTTGATTTATATGGATAAAATAATTGATAAATAATAAAAGTGCTATCAACATATGTATAAGTGTAAGTGTATATGTGCTTGTGTGTATATCTGCATACACACATATGTGTATATAGAGAGATATAACATCATATAACCATGTTTTATTTGACTCATAGCCATAAAATACACATCTCACTTTTAATTCAGGGTCTATATATGTTATGATAGCTAAATCAAAATATCATTTTCTCCTAATCCTTTGAAGATCATTGTTTCTTGAATTTCATCATTTACAAGATGGACCAAAAGTAATCAAAATCATTTTAGGGTGAATTCATTTGCTACTTATGAGCAATTGCCATGAAAATTTGAGAAGAAAGAGAGCTGAATTGAATTAGACAAAATTTAAAAATATATTCCTGTGGATTTCAATGAATTGTGCACAATTTCTGGTATCCTGTTTCTACAATAGTTAAGTGCTGGTAAAACAGATTCTCCTCTCTCTCACCCTCTATTTCAGTGTGTGTGTGTGAGTGTGTGTGTGTGTGTGTGTGTGTGAGTGTGTGTGTGAGTGTGTGTGTATGAGTGTGTGTGTGTGTGAGTGTGTGTGTGTGAGTGTGTGTGTGTGAGTGTGTGTGTGTGTGTAAGAGCATTAGGAATTATGGAAACTTTCTTGAAAATGCTATTTTCTTTCAAAAAACATGAACCCAAAGAAGATACCATTAATAGTCTCTTTCAAAGATGGGATGGATCCCTGTCGATTAATACTAATGGATATGCAATGTACTTCTTTATCCTCACCCATCACAGAATAGAGAGGTGGGAAGAGAGTAGATGAGAATGGGTATTGGGAGACAGAGATGGGGAGGGAGAAATTAAGAAGATAATAGAAAAGAGAGAGAAGCACAAGAGGGTTTGATTGGGGGGAAAGCAGGTTGACAATGTGGGTGAAAACTTTGCTCTCCCTTATGGCTCTGGTGTCTTTCCACCTGGAGAAGACCCTCTTAGAAAATATAGTCTCCCCACTATGGTGTTCTATTTGCCCTTTTTTTGAACAAGAAGAAAGAAAGCACCAGTAAGGAGAATGGTCCCCAAACTTATTTAACAACGTTCCTTCTCTGAATCTGGATCGGGTACATCCTTACACAACTTGAATCACATGCTGGCAACACATTTTCATGCCCACGTCTAAGATGTTACAGGAGAGTCAGATGGTATTTTCATTATGAAGACAATAGTGACATTGAAAAGAAAACAGAGTTGCTCAAGACAAAATGTGAATCAAACTGTGCAGGAGATGGGGGTTAAAAATATCCCTAAGTCTTAGCTTGAGTTTTCTTAGGAAGAGAGGTTGTCATCCTTTCCCTGGAGTGAACAGTTTGGGTAAAGCTGGGTGACTTTTCTTGCCTTAACTCATCCTATGCTTTCCTAATCTTTCTGCTTTGTTGTTGTCAAGAGGCAGAGATGCTGAAAGACAATACCTTCCAGACTAAAAGCTGGCTTCCTCAGCTAAGGCAGGTGTTACCCCTGAGGTCAAGGACTGTCTGAATCAATAGCATACCATTCTATATAGCCGAATTTAAATGGTGAGTCAGTTCACATAATCCAAATTCATGTCAGCTGCAAAAGAACTGTTTAAAAATACCTTGCTGTCATCCATTTCTTAAAACTGATTAGCAGCAAATTACTAGCGACCATTCTATCAATGCATCAATATACTTTGATGCACTAGTGATTTGGGTGGGGGTGTTTTTCTTCATATTTAGCTGCTTATCAAGTACTTTTTGATACATACATATTTATTTTCAAGCACCATTTAGAAAATATTAACTAGAGTTGCTGCATCCACAGAAATTTTAAGCCACTTATTTTGTTTCCAATTAACAAATGTATTTCAGAGGCGGTGAAAGCTGATTAAAAAATCTGCCACACAGCCACTTTATAATATGAAATAATTTATCTCGAATGAAATTCAAAATTTAAAAATAGACTCTGTTTGCCAAGCATATAATACTTAATAATTCCTTTTTTTCTTTTTTAAAAAAAGCATTTGCTTAAACTTTGACATATTGAGCACACTAAATTCTGACTTAAAATAATTTATAAAATGTTGAATAATTTCATTGAACTGAGTGAATCTAATCACTATTTCCCAACATTTATCAAGAATTGTATAAAAATTATTTCACTTGAGCTTCACAGAAAACCTAGGAAGTAGACATTATTATATTATTATATCCATTTTATGGATGGGAAGACTGACGTAAATATTGAGTATCTTGTCCTAAAATTGCCTGGCTATTAAAATCTATAACTGGAATTTATGCCCACTTTTATATAATTACATAGCAATGTATGTTCAATCATACTCCTCTAAGAATTAGAGAAATTGTAGAACAAAAGAAATATTCATTGGGTAGTATTTTTTTTGTATTCTATATAATGATGCTTCATTCTGGGTTGAATTATGATTTTAAATTATTACATTATGATTTTTAAATTATTTATGTGAGCAGGGTATAAAAAGGTAGGAATCTAGGAAAAATGGAGACCAGAGGAGAGGCAGGTCAGACAGTGGCACCATGGAGGATATATTTTGTAGTGTAGTCCACAGTGCTGGCCTTGTTATTCAGTGGGGTTCACAGCCAGTAGTGTCAGATTCAACCAGAAGAAGGTGAGAAAGGTAGCATCTCATGACTACCCTCTCCGTACTTCATTAGAAGTTGCATTTTAAAGACAACACCAGGTGACTTCTGGGCACATTAAATTTTGAGAAGCACTGCTCTCGATGGCTGATTTTACCAACTGGATCTGAGTTGGTGTATTCACTTTGTTGGGAGAGTTTGAGTTAACCTGCGGTGTCTATGAACCAGGGGTTCAGTACTCTAAAGTAGAGGGATACTGCTCAGCAGGAGTTGCTATGGGATTTAGACTGGCTAAGGCACCAGAATCTTTCCATCCAGATTCAGGGAAAAATCACATAAAAATATGAGAGACTTGAAAATCTGCCAGCATTATCACAATAGATTTTTCCCTCTTTCTTTTTCTCTTTCTGTCCAAATCTGTGTTTTATAGCCATATATATTTTTACTTCTGCTCCTGTTTGGGCATGAAGAGGACACAGGTGGATGAGTAAATGCAGAGAGACAAAATAACTGGTGAAAGAAATTTTAAAAAATTAGCACCCTCAGTGAAATAGTAAGCAAGTGTTTCAGAGAAAAAAAAGGCACAATGTAGTTGGGGGGGGGGAGAGAGAGAGAGAGAGAGAGAGAGAGAGAGAGAGAGAACAAATGCATTGGTGAAAATCTATGGGAATTATCCAAGACATCTGAGAATTAATATATGTCTGGAATCTAAATTCTATTCCTAATTTGTCACTCAGGCCATGAGGCAATCTTTTCATATAAGCATATGATTTTCATACCATCAAGGGAAAGAAAGCTTTTGGCTAGATGTAAACCTTTGGTAGTAAAAGATTTCTAATATATTAATAACTCTTATTGAATTTAAAGGGTGTGACATTAAATTATAACCCTAACTGTCATAATAATATGGCATAATAGCATAATTATGATTAAATTATTATCACTATTACATCTGTCACAAATGAGTCTCCTAGATAGATTTTTTTTTAAATGAACTTGTTCATTATTTTAGCTTCCCAGCAAGTGTCCTATCGTCATGTCACAAATTCACATAATGTCCTTGAGAGCTGGAATTTCTGTTAGAAATTTCAGAGTAATAATGAAGTATGTGAAAACCCACAGATGGAAGAGAGGAATTCCTACTGAATATACATTTGATGAGATTATCTGTCTCATTTATTCCAGCCACAAATGAAATATTTTGCAGTTATGAACTGTGCTGCAGTTAAACTTGTTTTGATGGCAGCATGTGAATAGTGATGAACTGGGCTGAGAACTTTAAAGGCTTGCCTTTTTCCCTCTGTGAACACAGATGCTTTACTGCCCCTCAAAGAACACTGCTCCTGATGAGGTGCTGTCTCTTTTTCCCTTTTAAGTTTAGACAGAACATGCTATGATCAAATTATGCCAAGATCGTCTGTAATGATTTAAGAGAAAGAATGATTGCATTTATATAACATATACACAGAGGAAAAAGTTGCTTTTATAGGTATTACTTTTTATATAATCCTTAAAATTTTTGGAACTTTGTAGTAGGATGACTTACGGATGAGGAAATCAAGCTTAGACTGAATAAGTGATTTGCTCAATGTCACATAGCTAGTAAGTGAAAAAATTGCTAGTATTTCTAGATTCTTAGATACTTAGGCTATTTTTAATTCACTCATTCATAAAATATTTATTGACTATCTGTTCTGTTCCAAGCATTATACTACATACTGATATATAATGACAAGCCAAGAGAGATGGTATTTATTATTTCTTAACACTTATGATGTAATAAGGTGAGAATGAGATGTGGAGGCAGGAAGTCAATTAAGTATTCACTCTGGAATGTAGATGGAAACTGAGTAAATGCTCTTAAAGAGAGCTCAGGCCAGAAGATCCTCATGTAGTGTTGGAGTCATCAGTACGTCCTCTCAAAAGAATCCATTTAACTGGGATAAAATAAATAAATAAAATAAAAAGAAAATAATTATTTTCATGAAATGGAAGGTGGTATACAGAAGTTACAGGAATGTGGTTGGAGGATGTTCTGAGACAATAGGAGAACCATAGTATGTATGAATACCCTGGTTTAGCAAGGAGCTGGACATTTTTAAAGAAATAAAATGTAGTTGGGTCTGTAAAACATAAGTGTCAAGAGACCAATAGGGTAATGAGAGGAGAGGAGGAGACAGGGACTTGGGTATACTTTGACTTTACACTCTGAAAGATTTTTGTCAATGGCCATGGGAGTCCTCTGAAAAGCTACATATGGAGTTAAAGATTTCAATGAAAATGACACAATTTGCATTTGAAAACTCATTGGAACTGACATAGAGATAATGGATAGTAGGTAGCCAGCAATGAAGATCAAGACAAAATGAGATTTGAGACAGAATTGGATTATGACTTCTAGGTGCCCAAACCTCATTTTTAATCTTTATTTTAAAATTTTAATCAAAAATAAAAAATTATTCAGTGTTAACATGATTGTTGTATTTATAAACAGTGTTTACATCCCAGTAGTTCTTGTTTTGTTAATTTCTGGCACTGAGTTTCTATTATGGTTTTTGAACACTTTATACTTTTCATTTTATTTCTCACTATTTTTCCATTTTAATGTTATGACCTCAGTTAAAGTCAGTGACTGTATTATTACATTATTATGCAAACATTTCCCTGATGATTCATGTAAAATTATGATTATGTTTATTTTATGTATCTTTATGTTTTCTGGTGATAAATAATTGTCCTAAATTTTCATTTGTTTAAGATTTCTGTAGATCTAATTTTATAATTCTCCAAATATTTTAATGCATATCTTTAATTTTTTCCCAAATTCTCAAATAAGCAAAATGACCCATTGGTTCCATTTCTGCCTAGAAATCTTCCTTGGACAGATCCTCTTCCCACCTGCCCAGGGATCTTCCTTTACCATCATTCTGAAATTGCTTTCTTCTTTGGCAAGGCCCATGTCATTCAAATGCATAAATTGTCTTCCTCTTTGGAGTCTTTTAGTATCCTTTCTGGAGTCTTTTAGTATCCTTTCTGATCTTTGGTATTTTGAAACAATGATTATGGGACTATACGCTTTAAAAGTATCATTACATTGTTTTGAATAAATTGAGGGTGGTTTCAATAAATATAGTTTCAAATTTCCCCATACTATTTTTTTTTAATAATTTACCCTCTCTTTTCCTCTGATCTCTCCTTTACATTGCTTTCACTTGGATACTTGTCCTGATGGGATCAATGTTAAGCCTCCATTTTTCTTATCTATATGTCTGAATTTTTGTTATTTTGTGAGAGTGCTTGATTTTTAAAATTCCCTCTTTTATATTAATTTGAGCACTGTTCTTGAA
Source organism: Urocitellus parryii (assembly GCF_045843805.1). Classification (NCBI taxonomy): domain Eukaryota; kingdom Metazoa; phylum Chordata; class Mammalia; order Rodentia; family Sciuridae; genus Urocitellus; species Urocitellus parryii. The sequence goes on from NC_135541.1 coordinate 78,173,638, forward strand.
TTCAAGAATATTTTTCTTTTTATTTTCTTTTGTTTAATTTTATGTACTGTGCTATTTGATTTGGACATAATATCTTATCTTTTTATGTTACAGAAAAAATTGTGAAAGTACCCATTTTCTCTGTACACACCCCATCCCCACTTGTGTTTTTTTTTTAAATTTTGTTTGCTTCTATATTTCAGACAAGGTTTTCTCAAATATCTTCTAATTTATACATATCCATTCCCAGTTAGAGTGCGGTACTCTACGCGGTAGTTTATTACATATCTAAAATAGTATACCTGTAATAATGCTATTACATACCAGTTATAGCAGCCTATGTGATTTGGATCAGCTCTTCAATTGAGACCAATTGTGAAAGGGGATATTTCAAAATAATAAAAGTTTAAACTATGAGTAATTAGAATAATTCTGAACTTACATTCCCATAATTATGCTATGTGAAATATATAAAGAAAAATTAAAATGATTTCAAGAAAAATTAAAATTATAGTGAACAAGTGTCTCATCTATTTTAATCATTGATAGAAAAGGAAGACAATCAAGTATTGACTTTCAGAAGAAAAAAGACTTTTTGAAAGTATATAGAATAAAAATTTAAAGACAAGAAAAGTAAATTCTCTTTATATAAATACTAAAAATAATCACATGATATTGTTTTTAAGAACACAAAGGATATTTACAGAAACTAATGTCACACTAGGTCATTATTATTGCACTTGCAACAAAATACAAATTATAAAGAGTACATAAACTTATCAAAATGAAAATAAGCTAGAAATTAATAGGATAATAACTGGGGAAACATTCTTTATTAGCAGATTGATAAAAACAAAAATAGTTTGACCTGGATGATAATGAAAATAAAAATATCAAAATGAGGGAAATTCATCTGAAGTCATAGTTACATAAACATATACACATTAAATACATAAAGTGGATGAGAAATTAAAACAAATGATAAAGACTAAAGTGTCATGTTTAAGAAATTGGCAACTTAAACATGAAGAAAATTTAAGAAAGAAAAATTGAGAAAAAGCAGAGATAATAAAAATAAGAAATATATATACAATAAAGCATCAATAAATTCAAAACTGAGTTTCTGTTTTGTTTTATAGATAGGCAGAATTAATAAATCTCTTCAACTTTGTATACTTTATATACAAACATATGAAAAGACTCAAGACTGTTGAGTAATAACCAGAGGACATCACTACATCTCATACAGACACATATAAGATCATTAGGGAGAATTTATTTTATAACAACTGAACATAAAATACCAGGTAAAGTGAAGGAACATTTGCTTTCTGTTAAAAGTTCAGGACTTATTACCCTCTTACCTCAAAAAAGTAGAGAAGCAGATAAAATGAAATAAACAATAGTTTGGAGATACTGGAAGAAAACTGACCATGCCAGACCATGACTTCCCAGAGAAGAGAAAGATGAATTGAGCCCTGTAGCAGATTACTGCCAGTAAGCAGTCTCCAGGATGAACTGCAGTGAGGAAATCAGAGATTGAATTTGACATGGTCAAGGTGACTAGAATCTATGAGGTTGAATACAGTGAGTAGGAGTTTATAGGAATAGAGACATCAAGAGAGATGCTATGGCATTCTCTTGTCTTTGGATGAGCATTGATTGGCACACATGTGAGTCAAAAGCATCCATCTTAAAAGATTAACCAGAGAAGAGGAGGGAGAATGATTTCCAGAGTGAGAAAAAACAAACAAAACAAAATAAAAACACTCATATGAGTAGACACATAGGAATTTGTGTAGCTCCTTAGAATGGTATTTCCTTAATAACACTAACCCTATTGGCTGCACCAATTTGCAGTCCCACTAGCAAAGTATGAGTGTACCTTTTTCCCCACATCCTCACCAACACTTTTTGTTGTTTGTCTTCATAATAGCTGCCATTCCGACTGGAGCGAGATGGTATCTTAGAGTAGTTTCGATTTGCATTTCTCTGATTGCTAGAGATGATGAGCATTTTTTCATATGTTTGTTGATGGATTGTATATCCTCTTCTGAGAAGTGTCTGTTTAGGTCGTTGGCCCATTTGTTGATTGGGTTACTTGTTTTTTCAGTGCTTAGCTTTTTGAGTTCTTTATTTACCATAGAGATTTGTGCTCTATATGATATGTGAGGGGTAAAAATTTGCTCCCAGGATGTAGGCTCTCTGTTCACCTCAGTTTGTTTCTTTTGCTGAGAAGAAACTTTTTAGTTTGATTCCATCCCATTTATTGATTCTTGGTTTTAATTCTTGCACTATAGGTATCTTTGCTAAGTGAAGTTAGCCAATCCCAAAAGAACAAATGCCGAATGTTTTCTCTGATATAAGAAGGTTGACTCATAGTGGGGTAGGTAGGGGGAAAATGGGAAGAATAGATGAAATTTAGATAGGGAAGAGGGGAGGGAGGGAAAAGGAAGAAACAGGGGAGTAGCAAGGATGGTGGAATGTGATGGACATCATTATTCAAAATACATATATGAAGACATGAATTGGGTGTCAACCTACTTTATATACAAACAGAGATATGAAAAATTGTGGTATATATGTGTAATAAGAATTTAAAAAAATTTTTTTAGTTGTAGTTGGGCACAATACCTTTATTTTTATTTGTTTCTATTTTTATGTGGTGCTGAGGATCGAATCCAGTGCCTTGCACATGCTAGGTGAGCGCTCTACCGCTGAGCCATAACCTCAGCCCCATGTAATAAGAATTTTAATGCAAAAAAACAAAGTACATGTATAAATACATGAATTGGCGTGAACATACTTTATATACAAAGATATGAAAAATCGTGCTCTATATGTGTAATAATAATTGTAATGCATGTCGTGTATTTAAAAAAATAAAATCAATTAAAAAGAAAAAAATTTAAATGTGAAAATATTATAAATTCATATGCAAAAATATTATTTAAAAAATGCAATTAAAGAGAATAAAATTATTAAAACATCTTTAAAAAATGCTGGCTACTATGACCTTTAAATTAATCAGCTGATTCTAAGTAACTAACTGGATTTAAAAAAAAAAGGGAATCTGATATTATTTAAAGAAATGCAACATAATCTAGAAATGAAGAAGGAAAATTGGTAACATTTGCAATCCAATAAAAAATTTCCAGGCATGCAATAAAATTTGAAAACATGAACTATAAGCAAGAAAAGAAAACAACCAATAGAAACAGACCCAGATATTACAGATTATGGAATTAGTCAAAAAAGATATTAATAAAGATATAAATATGACCCATCTGTTCAGGAAGTAGAGAAAAATATAAACACATTATGGTGAGAATTAGAAACTCAAGAAAGACTGAAATTAAACATATTGAATTGAAAAGCAGTATGTAAACCAAAAATACATGGAATGGAAGCAAAGCATTATTAAATGCTGAAAAAGAGAAGATCTATAAGTATGGAGACATACTAATAGAAACTAATCAATATGAAGCCCAAAGGAAAAAGAGACTTAAAAAAATGAACAGCAACTTTTTATAATATCAGGTGACATGACATACATTTAATTAGAGTTCCAAGAAGAAAAGCTAGGAGTGGAAGAAAAATAATTGAAAAAATAATGCTCCTGGATTTTCTCCAATTGAGTAAAGCTATAAACTTACAAGGATTACATCCTATGTCTGTTCTAACAAATTACTACAAACTTAGTAGTTTAAAGTAACAAAAATGTATCATAATTTTGAAGCTCAAAATGAAGGTATAAGGAAGTCAGGAGTCCAATATGGGTCTCATTGGACCAAAATGAGGGTGTTGGCTCAGCGGGGTTCCTTTCTGAAGAATCTTTCAAGTAGAATCTATTTTCTTGTCTTTACCAGATCCTATAGGATTCCTGCATTGGAATAGCTGGACTAGGCTCTCCCCATGACATCACTGTGACACCAACTCGGTCATTCCTCTTTTTCACTTATTAAGACCCATGTGTTTACATTAGGTACTCTTGAACAATCTCAGTAACCTCATTGCCAATTCATCTGATTAGCAAAGTTAACTGGAAAATCAACAATATTTAATTTCCCCTTGGTATGTCACATAACATAACCAGATATTTATTTTCTTCCCCTTTTGAAATTTTTTGTTCTTTTTAGTTATACATGAAATAGAATGTATTTTGACATATCATACATACCTGAACGCTTGCGTGTGTTTTGACATAGCATACACACTTAAATGGGAAGTACAAAACTTCCCTTTCTTGTGGAGTGACACTGATCATGTATTCATGTTATGTTCTATCCATTCTATTGTTTTTCCCTTTCCCATCTTCCCTCCCTTCCCCTCATTCCTCCCTTTCCAATCCAGTGAACCTCCACTCCCCAACCCTCCACCTACTGTAAGTCAACGTCTGTATATCAGGGAGAACATTCAGCCTTAGTTTATTGGGGATTGGCTTATTTAACTTAGAATGATAATCTCCAGTTCCATCCATTTACCAGCAAATGTCATAATTTCATTCTCCTTTATGGATCAGTAATATTACATTGTTTGTATATAACACATTTTCTTTATCCACTCATCTGTTGAAGGGCACCTAGTTTGTTCCATACCTTAGCTATTGTGAATTGAACTGCTATGAACATTGATGTGGCTGCATCACTATAGTATGATGATTTTAAGTCCTTTGGGTATATGCCAAGGGGTGAGATAACTGGGTCAAATGGTGGTTCCATTACAAGTTTTCTAAGAATCTCCACAGTGCTTTCCAGAGTGGTTGCACCAATTTGCAGTCCCACAAGCAATGTATGAGTGTACCTCTTCCCTCACATCCTTGCCAACACTTATTGTTACTTATATTCTTGATAACTCTCATTCTGACTAGAGTGAAATCTCAGTGTAATTTTAATTTGATTTTCTCTAATTGCTAGTGATGTTGAACATATTTTTCATATATTTGCTGACGATTTGTATTTTATTTCTGTGAAAAGTCTGTTCATTTCCTAAGCCCATTTATTGATTGGGTTATTTGTTTTCTTTGGTGTTAAATTTTTTGAGTTATTTATATATCCTGAAAGTTAATGCTTTTTTTCTGATGTGCATTTGGTAAAGGTTTTCTCCTATTCTGTATGCTTTCTCTTCATGTTTCTTTTTGCTTTTTAGAATAATACAATCCCATTCATTTATTCTTGATTTTACTTCTTGAACTTTTGGAGTCTTGGTGAAGAATTTGTTTCCAACATGATGGATATTTGGGCCTATTTTTTTTCTTCTAGTATATATTTTTTCTTCTAGTAGGCTCAGGGTCTTTGGTCTAATGCCTATATCCTTGATCCCCTTAGTATTAAGTTTTGTGCAGAGTGAAAGATAAGGGTTTAATTTCATTTTGTTACATATGGATTTCCACTTTTCCCAGCACTATTTGTTGAAGAGACTATGTTTTATCCAATGTTATTTCTGTCATCTTTGTCTAGTATGAGATAACTGTATTTATGTGGGTTTGTCTCTGTGTCTTCTGTTCCATGCTCTTCATGTCTGTTTTGGTGCCAACCCATGTCGTTTTTATAACCACAGATTTCTAAAGATGGACATAGACTCATTAGGCAACTACTCTTCTGGCTACAAATTTTATATCCAACAAGTTAAATGAACCCTAGTAAGAATAAACATAAAACAAACATAAGACAATCACTGAAAATCCTTTGTGAAAAAAAGGAATCCTAAAAGCAGCTTGAGTAAAAAAAAGGACACATAATGTGTAGAAGAACAAAGAGGTACATGAGAGCACACTTATTTTCACAAGTTCTGCAACCCGATACTCATGGAGAGACATCTTTAAAGATAATGAAAGAAAAACTGTCATCTTAAAAATTCTATACCCAGGTTAAAATAACCTTTAAAATGAAGGCAAAATAAGTCTCTTTCAGAAAAAAATGAAAGTTCAGAGAATTTGTCGAGAGCAGATATTCACTAAAAACATGTTCTAAGAAAAAGACAAAAAAGTCCAAGAAGGAAAATGGTACAAGGTAGAAATCTGAATCTACACAAAAGTATGAAGAGCACCAGACATTGCCCATATAAAATATATTTTCCCCATCTTAAAAAGCTTCTTAAATAATAATTTATTTTTAGCAGAAAACAATAACATTATCGTTTTGAGGTTCAAACATAGTGGAATAAAATACACCAAGATAAGAGCAAAGGAAAAAGACTACGTGGGGGGTGTACTGTTACATGTGAATTGCCTTCAGCACTATTTTGAAAGTAAACTGGGGTAGATGAAAGACGCACTGTGTATACCTCAGAGGAGCCACACAGCATAAGCGAGGCATAGCACACAAGACAATACCGGAGATAAAATGAAATTATAATTAATACCAAAAAAATGTAGAGTAAAAGGAAATATAAGCAAAGAGCCCAGGGGACATAGAAAACAAATAATAAGAGGTAGGCTTGAATACGATCAAAGTCAAGGTTTGTAATTTGAACTAAAAGCAATAACCAACTCAATTCTGTCCACAAAACATACTTTATATATAAAAATAGAGATAGGTTAAAAAAATAAGGGAAGAAGGTGTATACTGCAAACTAAAATGCCAAAAGTTGGAGTGGTTGTGTTAATATCAGCCAAAGTACACTTCAGAACAGAGAATATTATCAGGGTTAACAAGAGACACTTCAGGATGATAAAGGGGTACATTCATCAAGAGGACATAAAAGTTCTAAAAGTGCATTAGCATAGCAGAGCTTTAGCATACATGGAGAAAATACAGATCACAGTGACATACACAATTAGAGCTGAAGATCTCAACACTTCTAATAATTAGAAAACTTCTAATAATTAGGTGAAAAATTGTTTCAGAAAACATGCAATAACTAAATAGCACTATTAACCATCTTGACCTAAGTGAAATCCACAGAGCACTCCATCACCTATAGAAGAACGCACATTCCTTCAAGTGCTCTGAGAACATTCTTCAAGCCCATAATGTAAGTCTGAGCAATTTTAACAGAGTTGAAATCCTAAGAAGGTTGAATTTTAATAAGAGTTTTTGGTTTTCTGATTACCACAGATTTAGAGTATGTAAGTATATGAAAGTATTAATATGTTAAAAATTATGAAATATACAGTAATATCAAAGGGAATGTTATAGAATTATGCTCATATTAGAAAAACAGCTCTCAAGTTATTAAATTGTTTTTGACATTAATAAATTAGTAAAACAAGAGTAACTTCAAATAAGTAGATGAAATGGAAAATTTCCTTATAATACATATCATGTAACCAGGTATAAATGAATTTGTATATATCTGTATATATTTTACTACCACTGACAGAATAACCTGGTGGTCCCATCATGTTTATAGAAATTGACTTTGTAATTTGAAACTTTTTGTGAAGAAATTGCAGGCTTCACAATACATTCTGGGGTGTGTTCCCATAACCTCTTCTGGGGAGGAGGAAGGAAGAGGCATTTCCTAATTCATTCCCAAAGCCATGTTCAGTCTTGATTTGAAAGCCTGGCAAAGGTATTAAGAAAAGTTAAAAAAAATATAGGCTAATCTCATTTACAAATACAGATGCAAAATAGCAAACACAATTATTCCAATATACTCAGCAATGGGTAAAATAGGTAATATTATACAACCAAGTTATATACCACTTGACAATATCCATACATATACCTCATGTCTAGCACAGTACACTAAAAGATATGTGTAAAGAATGTTTATAATACAGTCCACATAATAGCCCTGAATACAAATCCCAATCAATGGTGCAATCGATAAATGAAGTGAATATAATTGGAATGTGAATAAAGGAACTGCTGCTATGCACAGTTCCCGCTGTGCTGTACCTTGGATGTATCTCACAAGTACATTGAGGGAACAAAGCCAGACACAAAGTAATATATAATACATAATCTCTTTTACAAAACAGTTGAAAACAGGCAAAATGAATCCGCAGCATTTCTAATCAGAATAACAGTGAAGAAGAGTGGTTAGGGATGGGAAGGGTACAGTAGGGCTTTGGGGTACATGCAGTGATGCATTTCTTAATTTGATGATGGTTACATTCACTTGCTCAGGTTGGCATAGTTCAGTGAGCTGTACACTTCAGTATGTGTTGTTTCTGTAAGTACATCATGGCTTAATTGTTTTTAAAAGTGCTAAGAAGCTTATTGGAAACCCTGTATATCAAGATAGGGCTTGTCAATCAGTAAGCTCTACTGTGGATGCTAGACTATGGGCAGCTCTCTTTTTTAATTGGGGAAACATCAAATGTCAATAATAATAATAATAATAATAATAATAATAAAAAACTTGTTTTAGGAGGAAATCCAAGGACAGGAATTTACAACTATTGCTGAAAGCCACGGGCAGGGAAGGTGGAGTCTAGAACTGGCATGTGGGAGAGTGGAGGATGATCCAGTCCAAACATTCACCTTGCTCTATTTACCATAACTGAAGGGGTCTGGATACAGACAATGCCACCAGAGGAAGTGAATTACTAAAAATATTCATGGATTTCTAAAAAAGAAAATAATTATAGAGTGTATATTAGTGTGACCCTTATCCACTCTTAATTGAAATAAATATACATAACATTTAAATCCATAAACACATAGAAAATATATTATTTTAAGATGTTTTTTGCTTAAAAATGCATTTTATTTCCTTTTCCCACATAAATACATGTGTCCACACTTTGTGATAGCGCATAGTTTTCATTTGTATAAGGGGATTCCAATTAAAAGATATTTTATTCACTCAATCATTTACTTATTTCCTTACTTTTTCTTTTTGGAAAATACACTCACTATTTAGGAATATATCTGAGTGATTGGAAAAGTTTGGATAATTACTATCACTTAATAGATGTAGACAGCTACTGTAATATAAGTCATCTCCAGGAATGTTTAAAATGTGAAATCAAGCAAGGGCTTAGAATTGAGATAAATAAGATATTGAAAGAGGAGACACTCCAGGAACTCTCTATGGTTGGACTTGTCTATTGAAATGAAATTTCCCTTAATCATGGTATGGTGGGGTATGGGAAGGAGGAGTCACGGGGGCCTTTTACATTTTTACCTTTTTATACACACTTGGTGGTAATTGTCAGCAGAATTTCTCCAAAAGGTTGACTGTCCCCATTCAATATGAAAGGCACAAAATAAAGACATAGCACCTGTATTAAGATCAAGAATATGATCAAAAGTATTGCCTCTTCCTGTTTGGTCTCTTTTCCGTCTTTTGGGACCCTTAGAATTTTTTACCAACCTGATTTTTATTATATTATTTTCTTATCTTTAACAACAATTTTATAATATATGTATTTACTTAAGTAGAGTATTGCATAGATTTTCCTGTTCAAAAGCTTTACAAATATTGTATGAAATGACATCATTCTATATGGAATTTTCTGTAATTTGCTTTTTAAAATACAACTTGTTTTTCTGAGATTTATTCATGTTGTTTCATGTAGGCATAGTTGATTATTGTGTAAAGTTACATTGTGTGAATCTCTTAGTCTATTTATCCCTTCTGCCAATGAATACTCGAGTTGCTTCCTTTGCATCATAAATGGTGTTGCTGTGAACATATGCACACATGTGTCTTGAGGAACATGCCTGTGAGTTTCTCTAAGGTATACACTTACATTAGGGAAGGCAGCTGCCAGCAGTGAAATGAACTGTCAGTCACAGTAGGAGGTTCATACAATACAAAGAGGGAACTGTCTGGTAAAATGTTCAAGGACAGAGAGAATATTTTACACTTTCCCAAAGGCTTTAAATACAGTGATACCTGAAGGGGCAAGGAGATAATATGGTGGGTTGTGCCCTTGTGGAAAACAGAAGGTCTGGGGATAGTGGAGGAGTGCTTGTCTAACATGTGTGGGGCTCTGGTCTTCATCATCATGAACAGACACGAGTCAAACTTAGAATTAGTAACTGATGTGGCAATTCCAACACTGGGTATGTACCTAAAAGAACCCAAAGGAGGAACTCAAACAAATATTTACACACCAACGTTCACTGTAGCATTATTCATAGTAATCAAAGATGGAAACAACCCAAATGTCTATCAATAGATTAATGAACAAAATGTGATATATTCATATTGGAATATTTTTACAAGTCTTTGTAAAAAGGATGAAAATACTGATGTATGATACAACACAGAAGAATTTCAAAGACATACTAAGTGCAATAGATGAACACAATCTATTTGATTTCACTAATATGATATAACTAGTATATAGTCAAATTCATTGAGATAGATAATAGAATGGTGGTGGTTAGAGAAGGTGTCAGGTTGTTGGGGAGAAGATAGAATGGGGGGTTGTTTAATAGGTTCAGATTTCAGCCTGGGAAGATGAAAACCTTATATTTCAAAGTTTGTAAAAACCATAATCGTGTGTGTGTATGTATATATATAAATACATATACATATGTGTGTATACATATCTAAATGTACATATACTCATATATATGCATGTATATATCTAAATTTATATATATTCATATATATGCATGTATATATTCTTAACACATGTCAGAGTTCCTTATATGGAGTTGTACTAGAATAGTCAATATTTCTAGTTACATTTGCCTTTTTTGTGTTTGTTTCCCTACGTATATAACCAAATACATAACCTGAAAATCAATTCAGTAGAAGAAAAAAATCAAATTTACTTTACCTTACTACTTTAGCTTAGCCAGGTATAGCCCAAAAAGACAGTGCCATAGTAAAAAACAAAAACAAAAACAAATAAACAAACAAACAAAAAAAAACATTTTCTCTGTATCAGATAATACAACTTTAATCAAAGAGAAAAGAACCCACTTTTACTTTGTAAGCATATTATTGAGTTTAATACTGCAAAATTTAGAAGTTCTTCTCCTTACTCCTGTGTTGAACACTTTTATTTTGAATTAAATATCCTTATTTCTAAGCATTAATTTTCACCAAGTAGAATATAATTTAGGGTGCTTTTGTTAATAGTTCGATGCTGCCATCTGCACCTCATCAGATAATTTCTAAGTCATCAGTGCATTAGTAATACTTCCCAATCTCTTCAATGAGTTTCATGAAGAACTTGTTTAATCCCTTTTCCAAATCATTAATAAAATTATCAAATAGAACCAAACTGAACAAAAAACTCCTTGGCGGACTATTGGACACCAAACCTAAACTAAAAATGGAGACATTTTTCCTTTCTCTACTTAGAGATTTTTATCCATGTATATTCAATTCACTTGATACTACTTTTACAAAGGACCATTGGAATTAACTCTGTTAACTGCCTTTCATGATATTATAAACTCTCATCTCATTCCCAGACAAATGATCCATTTCAGAAAGGCCATGATGTTTCAATGTTACCTAATTCCATCTGGATAGGGAAAACCTTGAAGAAGTAGAGATATTGCACACTGACAATTAACTTCATCAGGACAAATATGATGATGTTATAGTTGCACAAAACTACTAATATTTTAATTATATTTAAAAATTATTAAGCCTTCCTTTTAGGTTGCATTCATTCATTCACATTTACTGAAGAAATTGCTATATGATAGACATTAAATTGGTTGCAATATTACTTTTAAAAAGTGTTTTTTTATAATGAGGTTGAAGTTTCTTCCACTTATTTTCTAGTAATTTAAGTTACATTCCTGTTTTCTTTTTCTTGGCCTATTCTTTTCTTGATCAACATGTCCCTATGGTGCTATAATATCATCTTCAGCTTCTCAAAACCTGGGTCCTCTGGGACTGAAGTGAGTGTGATAAGCATGAATTATGAAAGCCTTTATACACAAATGAAAATTTTATAGAGGAACATGAAGAAAATGATTATGGAGAATCAGTTTCCACAATGGATAATCCCAGGCCCAATATTAATCAGTACTTTTATCTCTAGCTAGAATAGTAGAATTTGCAAGACATTGATTTAGTGACAATAAACAGTAAATTGGATTTATATATGATCATTTCTGTTATCTAGAGTTTTTGACTAGGATTCTTTAAACATTCACATGTTGATTTTCATGGTCATTCAATCTCTTTTCTTTTGAATAAATATCGAGGGAAACATTCCTTGGTCATCCTATAAATGTATAAATAAGTATTACACAGTCTCTCTCAGATATGAAAACTAAAAAGAAAAAATAAATAAATAAGTGGATAAATAAGTCAGCCTTCAAGTAGAAGGATTACTAAGGACTGGGAGGGTGGAGGGTGGAAAGGTGGGGGAGGGGAGGTAGAAAAAGAGTGGATGTACATGATCCACACGATGTGTGCATATATGGAAAATCACCGTAAATTCCATTAATCTATATAGCAAATAAATAAATAAAAACTACAAAGCTGATTTTTAGAGTGACTGTGTCATTTTTTATTACTATCCGTATATCATGAAAATTCTGGTTGTTCTGCATTCTTGGCAGTACTTGGTGTTGGCAGCCTTTGATTTTAGTCTCTAAATATATTATGATACCTGACTCCCCGTTGAAATATGACTAATAATGTTGAGCACCTTTTCATGTGACTGGATGCCACCAATATCTCTATGGTGAAGTGTCTGCACAAATCTTTTGTCAATTTTTTTTAAAGTAGGCTGCTTGTTATTACTAGATTTTGATGGAGCTTATGTATTATGGATGTAAGTTCTTTTTAAATATGTTTTGCAAATATTTTGTTTGAGATAGTGCTTTGCATGTTCATTTTCTTAATAATGTCTTTTGAAGAGCAGAAGTTTTAATTTTGAACATGTTCAATTTAAAATTTTAATGGATTGTGGGGATTTTTTTTTTGTTGTTGTTGTTCTATTTTAAATATTTTTGTTTCACCCAGGACAACAGCCTTCAAAAAAAAAAGTTTTGGATTTTACATGAAGGTTTATGATCCATTTTGAATAAATTTGTAAATATGATTTGAAGATGTGAATTTATTTTTTTGATGTATGGCCAACTGTTTCAGGACTATATTTTGGAAAGAATATTCTTTATCCATCAAATTGCCTTGACAACTTTGTGCAAAAGTCAGTGGATAAGTTTGAGTCTATTTCTGGACACTCCATTCTGTTCCCTTGTTTTGTAGTACAGAATTTTACAACTTTATAGTAAATCTAGAAATCCAGAGGAATAGGTCTTCCAACTTTAGTCCTTTAAAAAATCATCTGGGTTTTCATCTAAATTTTAGAATCAGCCTATTGGCTTCCACATATACACACAAAAAAAACAACAATGTAATATTCAAATTTGATTTGGCTTGCACTGAATCCACAGACAAATTCAAAAACTTGAAATCTTAAGTATACTAAGTTTCCTGACTCATGAACATGGTATATCTCTCCATTTATATCTACGATTTCTTTAATCAATATTTTACAGTTTTCAGTATACAAATATTTCACCACTTGTTAGATTCATCCCAAAATTATTTCATTAAGTAGCTAGTTCATTGAAGTTTTGTTGACGTGATATTTATGATATTGATTAATACATAAGAATACCATTGTCTATTTTAGGAATGGTTTGCCTTCTTGGTGAAGTTATTTGTTTATCTTTACAAAATGTCCTTTGTATCCTTAGTGATATACTTTATTCTGAAGTTTAATCTGTCTGATGTTAATACCACTCTGTCTTTTGAAATTAGTGTTTGCACATTTTTATTATTTTTATTTTTAACTTATCCTTCTCTTTATATCCCAAGTAAGTGTCTTGGAGAAAGTGATTTTCCTTATTATCTAGTCTTGAAAACCTTTGTCTTTTGATCTGCTTGCTAAAACAAATTACATTAGTTTAGATTCAGGTGATTTATTTGTAACCACTTGGCCATTGCCTTTCCTGCCTATATTCTGCCACAGGTGAGACAGTTTTTGACTCTGATCTCCCTGGGGAGGCCTATCTCTTTAGGGAATTCAAGGTTTTCTGATTGCTTTGGGCACCCCAACTCTGATGAACCAAAAAAGTTTTGATTTTGTTGTTTCTGCCTTTTACTGATTGCTAATGTAAGAGTAATATTCTCTGCAGATTTCTACATCCTAAGCAGAAGTCTCCAAATACAAATGGCTGTTTTGAGTTAAAATTGGTCAAGGCATATAAGAGTTAAAAGCTTGTGAAGATAATAACCATGACTATAATGAAGGCGATAACAGTAATATTGATAAATCAGACAAACATACTGCAGCCAAAAACTTTAAAATATTTAAAAATGTTCTGGGCTGGTGATGTGGCTCAAGCAGTAACGCACTAGCCTGGCATGCACTGGGCGCTGGGTTTGATCCTCAGCACCACATAAAAATAAAGTTGTTGTGTCCACTGAAAACTAAAAAATAAATATTAAAAAAATTCTCTCTCTCTTAAAAAAAACAAACCAAAATGTTCTACTGTTCACCTATTAATAGAAAGTACTTAGAAAATATCTTCCCATTTTGAACTTTATATAGGGAAACTTGATCTCAACCATCAATGTAGCCTAGGATCTTTTAGTTGCAACTTTCCTTTTTAAGAAATTGGTGACTCAGTGAAATTGAATTCCTTACAACACTCCCACTCCCCTACCCCACCCCAGGATAGTACCTTTCCACACGAAAATTTCCTCTTGGAGGAGGCCATGTCTGGCTTTTGGCCACTCTCTTGTGTTTCCTGTGACTGTCATATGCTTTGCTTCTGTTGGCTGTTGTGGCCTTACGCAGACAGTGTGCTGAGTTTCTCAGGACGCCCATGGCCTTCAGCCATTGGGTCATTGTATTCTGATTCCTTCTCTTTCTTCCCAGCCAGGCCACTGCAGGCCTAAGGTCCCTAGGGTGGTCCTGTTTCCCTACCTGCTGGTTTCCCTGAAGGAAACTGTGGTGTGGCTCCAGCCCCTACTGAAGGCCCCTAATTCAATCCATGCCACTCAGCTGCTCTGGTACCACAGAGGAGGCAGGGCTCTTCTAGAAGTGAATTGATAGGCCTCCTCCGGATATTGCAAAGGATGGGAGGCACATGTTCTCTTTGTTCTTAGGTAATGAAAGTAAACTGAGCATTCTATTTCCCTCTCACTATCACATTATAACAAGGATAAGAAAGCCAGAGCTTGGAACCTGGAAAGGATGCCCCCTAGGATGCTTTATATAATGGTTTTCCCCCCTAATTCTCTTCTTTGTCCACTTATTGACTTTATGCATTTTTTTTTAAAGAAAAGCAGTTTTACATTATCATGCATTCTTATTCGAAAGGATGTATGTTGGCACAATAATTCTGTGCTTTGTCTCTTGATATTTCAGGTCCAAATAACTCAAGCATCTTTTTTTTTCAAGATTATATGTTTCAAAAACCTCCAGCTACATAATTGATTTAATTGTTTAGACTATATCTACTTTCCTTAGCTATAAATAAGGAGAGTAGGATGGTAGTGGGCTCATGACAGCAGAAGGAATGTAGTTAGAACAAAGCTTTAGTTTATATCCTAAATATTGAGTATCAATCCTACTAATATCTTATATGCATCAAACACCGTGTTGTGTATCTTCTAGGAAATAGTCCACTTCAATTTTACAAAAGACTCAGGATGCAATTTATGTAACTTTAGAAGTAGAATTAAATAGTTTACCTAAGGAAGAATGATACCAACACTTTTGTTTATAGACAAAAACGCTGAAAGTTGGAATATGAGCTTCACTTCAGTAAGAATATACTCCTTGTCAATGACAAAATCAGGACTAGAACCCAGGATTCCTGATGCCTTCTCTGCTCCTTATTGATCAGATAGGTGTCAGGGAGGTCTACTTTAATTTGAATGAAGTTGTTAGCCTCTTTGGAAATAGGCATATAATTCAAGGCAATTTTCACAAATTAGTTATGTGATCCCTGGAAAGACAGAAATAAATGCCAGGTACTGAATAATGTGATAAAAATGAATTATACATATGGGAAATAAATTGCTAGGCATTATTGCTTTGACTGAGTGCTTCAAATGAGTCAGTGAGAGTATTCCTCTTCAAATATCTCACTTGGCTCTAGGATATAGTAACAGTAAAGTAACAAGAAATATTTAGAAAGTAATCCTCCCCAAACACTTAGCATTTACTGGAATGCAACTTTCATCTTGTATGGCTTATGTTATAAGGAAAATAATAAGAGAACAAGGTTGCTTCAAGGCAGAACTGAAAAAAAAAGTTACTAGGAAAGCACAGCATTAATTGGTTTGACTATAGACAATGATGCGGAGGGTAAACTTAGCCCTGTTGAAACTGTCATTCTAAAAGAAGAAAAATAGAATTTTATTTTATTTTACAATATTTGATATATGCAAAGAATACAAGTTAATACAGTTATAATTCAGAATGTTGACATGAATGTATGCAAGCACAACTTAGGAGACAAAACATGACCAGGAAGTTCATCTGCCTGTGTGCTGTTTACATATGTTAGCCTTTCCCCTGGTGAAATTTCTTTCCCAGGTTTTATGTTGATCATTCTTTTGTTCTATTAAATATCTTTATCACACATGTAAATTTACTGAATAATGAAGTTTTGTTTGCTTTTTAACTTTATAAAAATAATATTATATTGTATATAACTTTGAGATGTATTTTTTAAAACATAAGAATTTTTTTCATGTGCCCATGATTTTCTATTTGTTATTGTCCAAAATTTTTCATGATTGTATGATATTCCAATATAGGAATAGAGCACAAAATCTTCATTCCTTGTTCTTTGGATCCACACTTGTTCTATTTCATCAATGGGAACTCCTTTGTACATATATGCAAGTTCAAACTTGCAAAAATTCCTAGGATGGAATTGCTGTGTTGTAGCATATATGGATGTTGAATGGTGTGAGGTAAAGCCAAATTGTTTGTTTTATAGTGAATGTTTGTTTTATAGTATATGTTTTATAGTGAATATACTAAATTAAAATCCCACCATTAGAAATCTCATTATCCATATCCTTTCTTTTTAAAGCCTTTTGTTATCAATTTACTATTTTACTCTTCAAGTTTGTTAATACTTTCTTTTATTTAATGCTTGTTTTATCTTGTTTAAGAAATACTTTGCTAAGACATGCAAGTTGTCATACTATAGTTTCTGCTCTAATTTTAAAATTTTTTACTATTTATTTTTAAGTTTTTAACACATTGTGAATTTATTTTCATGTATAAGGTCAATAGCAATTCTGTTTTACTTTTTTTCTCACGGAGAGCCTATTGTTGGGTTCATGCTTTTCTCTATGATGCACAGTGACCTTTGACATGCCTCCACTTCACTCATTTTGTGAACCTATTTATGAAGCCTATAAACTGTATCAGCCAGTGGAATTTCATGTTACTCCCTCTTCAATCCTGGATAATCCCAGTGCTTTTGGTTGCATAATAAGCCTTGATCTCTGAAAAGACAAGGCATGCTCTATTTGTTCTTCTTCATCCTGGTCTCCACATTTTCTTTTGCCTTTTATCTTCGTAGGTAAATTTTGAATCTGCTTGCTCAGATCCTTGAAAAATTCCATTTGAGTTATAATGAAAATTGATTTAAAGCCATATTATTGGGGAAAATATTGAATTGTCCTCTCCATGTATTTCTTATCTCTTGAGGCATTCAGAAATGATTTTCATGAATATCATATTTTTTTTCTGGAGAACTTGTGCCTGGTTTTTGCTGTTTATTCATTTATTTTTAGTCCTGTTTCTTATTATAAATAGTATATTTAAAAATTGTATTTTCAAAGTGTATTATATGCTACATAAGCATAGTTTTTCTATGTTGATCGTATGTCTTGACAACTTTTTCTGAACTTTCAAATTATTTCTTGATAGATTTTTCCTGTGTCGGTTAAAAAAGATATTTTGGTGATGAAAATGTCGGTGCATTTTCCATCTCTTCTCTGTTTTTTCAAATTTGTTGCAAAAGGTCATATGAAATTGCAACAGAAATATGTATTCTAAAATAAACTTCCATTTACCTGAAAAATAAAAAATAAATAAGTAAGTAAATAAATAAATAAAACAAATAAGTAAAGGAAGGTTTTGTGTGTTTCCATTATTGGGTGGAATGCTATGTAAATATGAATGAGGTCAAGTGGATTGGTAATACTGTTCAAATATACATCTTTCTTATTTTTTGTCAATTTGTTCTCTCAGTTGTTGAGAGAAGTGTAATAGCATCCCTAACATTAATGATGGACTTACCTATTTCTCCTTGTAGTTGCACACATTTTATTTTAGGTATCATGAAGGCTTGTTATTAGATATATACATTCAGCTCCTGGTGGACCAGTTTTACTGAAGTATTTTTTTCATTTTTTTATTTTTTATCTATTTTGTACTTAACTGTTTATGCTTAGAGTGTGTTTCTTATAGGCAGCATAAGTTTGGTTATTTTTTTGAAATCCAATCTAATTATTTTTAAATAGTAATTAATATTTAAATCACTTGCATTCAATGTTATTATTAATAAGTTCAGTTTCAAATCTGATAGCTTGTTTTTTTTCACGTTTGTTATTTTTTCCTTTTCTGCCTTCTTGTGCATTTAATAGCTTTTATTTTATTTTTAAATTTCATGTGATCTCTCACATTTGCTTATTCATTCCAAATCTTTATTTAGTAATCTTTATTAAACAGTATATGGTGTGCATCTTTAATTGTATAGTCTACCTCCAAGTAGCATCTTTCAATATACTGCTGTTAAACAACCTACATGGTTTAACATGTACTTTTCTTTTTTTTAATATTTATTTTTTTAGTTGGAGTTGGACACAATACCTTAATTTTATTTATTTATTTTTATGTGGTGCTGCAGATTGAACCCAGGGCTTCGTACATGCTAGGCGAGTGCTCTACTGCCACAATCTCAGCCCTAACCCATACTTTTCAATAATGTACTTTTTCAACAATGTACTTTAATTTCTTCATTCCCACTTTTTGTGCTGTTGATATCATGCACATTTGATTTCACATACATTATAAACTCCATGATTGTTTTTAATTAAAAGATTTAATTATATTAAGGTGAATCTAAATTTATTAAAATCTTTACCCTCTTATTTACCATTGCTCATGTTCTTCAAATCTTTGTGTACATTCACATTCCATTCTGACACCATTTTCCCTCTGCTTATAGAATTTTTTCTTAATATGTTTTATTGTATAGTTTTGTTGTTGATAAATATATATTTTTGTATATTTCAAAAGGTTTTTAATTTCACTTTAGTATTTGAAGCACACTTTGCTAGATTGAATTTTTTGTTTTTCCTTTCATTTAAAGATATTCATCCACAGTCTTTTTGGTTTGGCCTTGTTTCCCATAAGAAGTCTGCTTCAGCTAGGCACAGTGACTCACGCCTCTAATTCCAACTGCAAGGAATGTTGGGGAAAGAGGATTACAAGGTTGAGGCCACCTTCAGCAATTTAGGGAGCCTCTGTCTTAAAATAAAATAAGAAGGACTTGGAATATAGCTCAGAAAAAGAGCACCCCTGATTTTAATCCCCAGCTGGAAATTGCAAGAAAGAAAGAGAGAGAGAAAAAGAAAGTCCACCGCCATTCCTGCTAGGAATGCTTCTGCCACAAGGTGTTTACCCTTGTCCTAGGTGAGCAGGCACATCAAGAACACCACACTATGCAAGAGCATGAGAAGACTCAACAGACCAAAGAAACATGCAAACTCTTGTTGTAGATCATCAACTACAGATGAAAATGACAGAGAATGGAAAGAAACCCAAATTTGAAAATTATAGCAGAAAGTTAAAACTGCACAGACTAAAATGTCAGATTTGAAAAAGAACCAACCAAATGAAAGTTCCAGAAGTAAAAATGCACTAAATCCACATGGAAAACTTATTGAATAGTTTAAACAGCAGCATTGACACAAAGTGAGCTTTAGAAAACTGCACAATAGGAGAAAATAATGATGAATGCAGCTAGTGAGACAAAAAGCACCGCCCCCCCCAACAAAGTGAAATTTTAGAATGCACAAAAAAAGTAAAGAGAATAAGAAAAAACAAAACTAATGCAAAAACACAAATGTTGAATATCTTTGCTTTAGTTAATTATACTAGCAGAGAGGAATTAACTGTGAGCTCTCAATCTTTCTTTCTGCAAGATTCATTTCTCAGGCACAAGGAAAAAAAAATGATGCAACTCTTGGTCATTTGTAAGGGCAATAGGGAGTGTCACTAACACTAGGAGCTCATGATAAAGGAAAGGTAAAGTTAGCTTATGTTATTAGAGTATGAAATGTAGTGAAATGAGAAAAGGCCAAACAAAGCTGTGTAATACTTTCAGAGTAAGAGGATAGTAAAAACATAAAATATTTTCAGGGACATTGCAGTGGTCTCTGAGGAATGCTCAGAGCATGCCCCTCTTTTTTTGGGTGCATTTAGCACATGGGTAGGTCAGGTGACTTATTGACCAGAGAGGCCATCTTCCAGGGAAATTCACCAGTAACACTGCATAAATTGATAAATGATAACAAAGTTCTAAGCCAAGTTCAAAAATAGTGTGTGAAATATATGCAAAAAAAATAAACATAATACAGAGTCAGACTTTAAGAAAAGTTTGCTCTGAGCAAAGGAAGCTTAACTATAATGATGAAAGCATAGTGGGGCATGTTTATAATAATATCCAAATTACTTGGGCTTTATAGATTGGAGATATTTAATGATAATGGGTGAACCCATGACACAGTGTAAAGTATATGACAATTTATAATTAAAAATAATGGTTTGGTATTAACTTTTACATCTGCATTAGAAAATGATGAAATCTTTACCCAGCTAAAGGAATTGATTTTCTTGCACAAACCTGATTTTTCTTCCTTTTAGATTGTACCTAAATTTTTCTCTGAATCTCTCAAAGATCTTTGCTCTGATGGTTGTTTCCTTATACTGGATTACTATTAATAATACTTATTTAATTAAAAATTATTTATGGATCCTTTGTGATTGACCAAATTCTATTTTCTATTTTCCTTATCACGCCTGTCTTTATAATCTGAACAGTCTCCATGTCTTTCATGTTTTCTGTATTATGAAGATCAAGAATGGAAAATTATACTGAAATAATTCATAAAAGCTATTATTGCCTGCTCCACACAAATTAGACCTTGTAGTAATTAGATTATCATTAAAATGTAAAATATATGGCACATATTTCCTAGATTAAAACTTTTTTTTCCTGCAATGCTGGTATCAAACCCTGGGCTTCACACACCCTAGGCAATCACTTCATCAGTGAGCCATGTTCCTTGCAGATTAAAACTCTGAAGGCATGAATCATCTCTATTTCATTTTTTGGTTTTCTCATCTAAGCTCAGTATGATAAGGAGGAGGTACTCAACTGATGTTGAAAAAGCAAGAATGAATACATGAAATGTTTATCACCTTTAAAATTTAGAGTTTATATACTTACACATGCTGTTTTTCAACTATCTATATAGAAGATGAAGGCTTGTTTACTATACCTAAAAGTTATATTATGTCCTATATAAACGCTTAGAAATTAAAATTTATACTATATAAGCACATTTGGTGTCAAAGGCATTTTATCAAGTCACATCAGCTCATTTTGATGTCTCACAATATTTTACATGGCAAGGGATACAATTTCCAGAAATCTCATCTCTATTTTCATAGTCTAGGGCATGGATATGAAGTCGATGGTATCAACCTTATTGAGTGCTGTTTTAAAATTTAAGTAATTCTTTTTCTGGATTTAGCTCAAAAAGGGTTTCAACAAAACAGAATGAGTTTACATTTTGATTTAAATTAAAACTACTTCAATGCAGACTTCCCTTCTGGGTTTGATTCAATTCCCGGCTCAAGGATAAGTATTAATTTTAGGTGGTAATTTTGAATTGAATCTCAGAGAGAAGGCAATTTCTAAGTATTTGTCTGAGGATTTTTGGTATGAAAATTCTTTTTCTTTTCTCTTTTCTTTTTTTCCCCAAATAGGCATAAGTAAAGATTCTTTATAATCTTCAACATGCCTGGGTACTTCTATGAGTTATATTTTGCTTAGAATATGTATTACTTCCTTTGGAACACAATTCTCAGCTTTTATGTGAGCAATAAAGGAGAATCAAGATTATATTTAATAAAGGATTTCTGGGACCTGTTAGAAGGCCATACATTGAATATATGTTCTTGCACTGTGATCTGTAAGGAATTGAATATAGAACTTTGTGGATGTTCCTCTTATACAGCACTTCCTCTGACATTTCTAAAAAGTATTTTCTAGAAGTGGAATGAAGTGGCCATCTGCATTGCTGAACAGTTTCTATAGTTCCATAATAGATTGCTCCTGAGAAATTTTATATAATGTTTTGTTGTTTATTCTGTGACTGTGTTATTTTATTTTAATTTAGTACTGTCATGTGAATGATAAGCTGTCAAGGCTGAAAATTTCCTGCTCTGCAATTCTCAGAAGGTTAATAATTATACTAATTAGCAATTCACAACAAACAGGACTCAGTTATGTTGACTCATTTCTGCCACATTCGCCACATTTCAAGATCATGAGTAAATTTCAAGTTAGTGGTGTTGTTTTAGAAATTCTCCTCTTTGGGGAAAAAAACCCCCACAAAACAAAAACGACAATAAAAAACACCTCCCTAAATCCATTCAGGTCTAAAAGAAAGCATAGATCAGCCAGGAAGTTAAAAAAAGACCAAAAATATCTTCTTTGAAGAAATGGATCTCTGTCCTCAAATCTTGTCCTTTAATCATGTACCAAGTGAGGCCTCCTGTGTTTGGTTTTAATGTGCATTCAGAAATCTGTAGAGTATAAAATAAATTTGTCTGAAATTTAAATAGCACATATCATTTGGGGGCAAAACTGCCCATGGGACCAGAAGACTGAACAGCCAAGGAATGTAGTCTTTATCATTGTGGCTAAACTTTTAAATAGCTGGAAATAATGCTCTTGGTGCATGGGTCTTGGTAAAGCTTTAATGGTCTAAGCAGCATAGCAACCATCACCACTTCTTGAAAAATCTGTTAACCACCTGGACTTAGCTAACTGTTTTGTCTGCTTTTCTCCCCATTCACAACACACATAATAAGTTACAGCTGTATCTTTTCAGTACTTACCTCACTACATCTGTATCTTGATTTTTAATTCTCTTTTGAGTAATGGCAGTCTTTGAGAACTATCTGTGTATTTTTAGTACCCAGAAAAACTCCAGGTATATAGTAATCACTTAACATATATTATTGAATAAATAAATTGGTATAATTGAACATAGCTATAACACATTCTTGATTAATTAATTCATTATCATCAATTGCCAAATATTTGAGTGCCTACTATAAGCTAGAAGGAGAGTGTGCTACACAGTGATAACAACGCAAATGTCAGTTTTTTGTTAAATGAAATGATATGTCAATTTAGAATGAGTAAATATTTAGACCTTTTGATTTTCTTCAGTATAATGCTCATCATCTCCCCGGGCATGCATACTTTAGTCTATTATTTTTAACGGACAGGGTGAAGCCAATTATATTGCCCTTATTTGAGCAGAGCTTCAGTATGGACTAAAAGTAACAATGTATCACCTCTGTTCCCAATGTCCCCAGCTCATCCATGCTGTCTACATTCATTAGCAACCTTTGCCAGTATCCTGCATGAGTCAGGCTCTCACTGTGCTCAGTGCTTGAGAAAGAGCAAAAAACAAGGTAGATAGCAGGGTTGCATTCCAGTGGAAGAGACAGTTCTTTTACAAATAATTATTTAATCTCTATTGTGATTAATGTTACAAAGGAGAATAGAAAGCTGTAGGAACAGAAAAGGTGGGCGTGATCTTAGAAGGAAGATCAAGTCTTGGTGCTGTTTCCTGTACCTAGGAAGCTCTTCCTATGCTCATTTACCTAGCTAAATTTTCAGATTTCAGTGTAACTGCCACTTTTCAGAGACATTCCTTAACCTCTTCCCCCACTCACCCCCAGGCTCATCTAAATTAGATTCTTGTATTTCTCTCTTACATCATTCTGCTGTGTACCTTCAAACCAGTTGTTGTAACTATGTTATGTTTGAATTTATGTGATTATCCATTGTTTGTATTTCCCATTAGATTTTAAGTTTGTGAAAGTTAGGGTTGCATTTCTTTTGCTCACAAACTCAGCATTAACAGTTCCTGAATTGTAGCATGTGTTCAATAAATGAAATTGCTTGAATCAATGAATCCATGAATAAGTGAATGTATGAATGAATGAACTGATATTTAAGAAAATAAATGAATTGGAAGTAGGCAGGGAGAGGATAGACTGGGTGTGTTTTCCAGACAGATGGAGCAGAATGTGCGAAAGTCCTTGAAATGTCAGAAAGATAAATGCCCATTTTTGAAGCAATTCCTGAAGATTGGTTGGCTGGAAGACAAGAAATGAAAAGAAAGGGGTACCAGATGAGGATGAGGCTGGAGGAATTGGAACATGTCACATTCTCCAGGGTATTTTGAACCCTGGCAGGGGGCCCCAGTTATATAATATTAGTATATTATATTAAAGTTATATATATATATAGTTATATATATATATATATGTATATATATATACATATATATATAATATTGTGTGTATGTATCAGTCCTGTAGACAAAGAAAGCTTTATATATTTGTATCCTGAAATAATTGAGGTATACACTTCTGAATTTAGCTGTTTGAAACAGTGTGCTAAAGGCAGATCACTACTGAAGATTACAGAGCAGGCAAAATGCCTTAATAAAGAATAAGCATGGTGCACGGCACATTCAAATTGAGTGAGACCCTCTGTGTGCCTGAAAAACCTCTGGGAAGCAGCCCTCCAGTCAGAGGCTGGCTGCTCTCCGCCCTTCCGTGAGCTTGTTTGAGAACTATGGCTTAGTGGGATTTTTGCATGGTGTTTGTTTATGTTTTTTCTCCTATGATTATCCCAAATTAGGAATGCTGTTAACAAGTAGTAATGACACCCTGGAAATAGGCTTCGCCACCTTAGGCTCTACCTAAGCAGTCAGTCTCTTTTTCAGAAGGCTTGAGCATACATACAATCACATTCATAGCCTGTACAATTACTTTCAAATACAAATGAGAGTTTTGAGATTACATTTTACTGTGTCTAGACCTTAATATTCAAACTCAGAAAATTATCCTTTGGAGTGGAAGTGACTCACTGAGTCAGTGATGTTTACAAACACCCGCACATTTGGAGCTTGGCCTCAGGCAGGAATATGCTGCATTTACACCACCAGCTGCAACTGTGAATGGAGAAATAAACAAAAGAAAGGTGATATAAATAAAAGGACTGGCATTTCAGGTTTCCTCTTCTCATAAGTCAGCTTAGGAGTTCTCCCAGGTCATTTTGTTAAGCTGTAAACTCTTTGTTTTCTTCTTTTTAAATCAGTAAGAGAACAAGAAGCTTTCTATCTGGAGACCTCTTGCAAACTCTGAACACCTGAAGCATCTCTCATTTCATTATTTACAGTCAGACAAAGGTGTGGTTAGTCGTGGTGACCTCTGTAGCCTCCTGGAATGCTGCTTGCAGGTATTCCTTTCTGGGTTAGGGGTCTTTGGGATGGCAGGCTCTCCACACATCCATTGAATATTTCAGAGAACCCAGATCTTTTGTGGGCATCACATTCTTGGTTGTAAATAGAAAATACCTTTAAAGGAGGGTGTACATTGTTTCTAGTTCCTAGAATACTTTGAATTTGTGGTGTAAAGATAGCCAATACCAGCTAGCGTTTATACAAAAGCTGTATTGTCATAAATATTTTCATATATGAAATCATTTATTTCTCAGAACAAACCTAGAAAGTATATACAGACATGGAAAAACTGAGGCACAAAAAAAGTTACCAAAAGTCATGGAACTATAGTTTGGATACAAGTAGCCAGACTCTGAGATTCTCTATCTTTATGTTTCTACCGTATTCCTCCCAATAGTGTGTGACATGACTTTTTTTGATGACACACTGATGAACATATTTTTAATTTTAATAGTGTGTTTATCTTAATTGTACTAGAAAATGCAATTTGCACATCAAAGTTATGATTTCATGGGTATTTCTCTGGATAGAGCTTAAAGAAAAGTGATTTGGGCTGGGGATCTGGCTTCATGGTAGAGTGTGTGCTTAGCATGCATTAGACCCTGGGTTCAATCCCCAGCACCATACACACACACATAAAAGGTGATTTTAAATTAAATCAATTTATTCAAGAAAATTAAATGAAAGTTTAGCATAGCATAAGTGTCTCATAGACATGACAAAAATCCGTGGCAAAATATAACTAAACATTACATATACACCGAACTACAGAAATCCAGAAAGAGTTTGTTTGGTTTGGAACAGTACCTGATGCATGGGGAAATCCATGTCTGTCTACAGTTGAGGATGCTGATATTTAAAGCATAACCTTGCTATTAAGCTTCATGTTCTGTTATCCTGTAGCATAATGACAATCACAGAGGCGGGTGTGGGTTTCACTACATGCTAAATATGTAAAAAAAATTTGCAGGTGGTAGGCTGCTTTCCAATTCTCCAGGAGAAGACCATTCAACATTAAGTTCTAATGTTTTTAGTAACTTACTATATATTACACTACAAATTGTGATGACTGGATGCTCCTTGGGGACAAGGCTTGTAGCTTACAAATTTTGTGCCCGTTTTCAAAGGGACAGGACACAGAGAATTATGAATTATTTCTCAATCAGAGATCACCCCTCCCTCCATGTAAGATATTAGGTGTCCTCAAATTTCTATTTCTCCTCCTTTGATGCTTTCTCCCAAGCTCTTGTCAACCAGCAGTTTATAAAAATGTCCTAAATCATGGCAACACTTTCCCCAGGCATAGAACTGAAGTTAACTGGTGAAATTACACACACACACACACACACACACACACACACATACACACATATTTTCTATCCAACTATACTTATGGTCTAATGAGTAAATTAAAGGATTGTAAAATTATGAAATTGAAATCACTGTACTAAAAAGCAGGGGTCAGAACAAAATCTTAATGTGAGTCTATAATATTTTCTAACTGAAAACAGACTCCAACTGCACAACCCACTTCTGTCTGGCAGATGCATGTGGCTGTCATACTCCTAAAGTTTGCTTCCCATTTCCTTCTTCATGAAGCTTGAATGTGGATGTAGTTCAAATATGGGAGACTCAGTTCTTAGTTGGTTTTGTATTGCTACAACAAAACTCTGAGTACTTTATAGGTAATGAGGTTTACTTGGCTCACAATTCTGGTGGTCCAAAAGCATGTGCTACTGTCCTAGCCAGTGCCTTGTTGGTTAGGCCACATCATGATGGGGAAGTGGGGAAAGGAAATGGCTTCTACAGAATAGGCCAAGCATGCAGGGTGGCCTTTCAGTGTAGCAAAAATCATTCTCTCATGAGAATGCACCCACCACGGTGAGACTCTACCCACTTTGGGAGATGGTTGGTAAATGACTCCACAAGGGTAGAGCCACCATGATCCAGGTATCTTCCATTAGGCACCACCCCTTAGAGTTTCTACCATTTCAACAGGACCACTCCAGGGGAAAAGCCTCAAATAAATGTGTGAACTAACTGCATCTAAGCCATGGCACTCAAACCAAGCATAGGAACAATGTCTGGAGAGATTCCTGAAAGCTCCTGCTGAAGGTTCTCAACAAATGATGGCCAAGGAGTCAGGAGTCAGAAATGTCTTTATCAGAGAGTCCATAAGGAAACTATAAACTTACTCTTTGACAGTGTTACCAAAGAATTCCTTATCTGTTAGAGAGGGATGTGCACAGTTGAAATTTACTTGCTTTGCTATCTACTGCTTTCCTTCTAGTGCTCTTTTGACTCTTCCATAAGCAACTGTCTACTTTCTCCCACTAGACTGTAAGCAACTCGATGGCTAGGGGCTATCATTACCAAATAAAGGTGGTATTTTCAAAAAATAATGGACTTATCAAAGCCAAATGTTAGGACGTTACACTTACTAGTACTCTCAATCAGAAGCTTCTGTTTAAGTTGAAGTTGCTTTTTTTAAATAAAAATAATTTTTGCCTTTTATTGATCCTGCACTTGGTTGGTTTCTTAATAATCGTTAGTATTTTTAAAGAAAGGATAATTGCTGGGATGGAAAAACACATACAGAAATAAGCAAAGTGGGGCTTATGTTTTTTCAGAAGGACTTCTGCTTTAATAAATATTTTCATGAAGAGTTGTCTTCAAGGTTTAGAATATTTATGCAAAAAAATCCTATGAAATCAACAAGGGACCCAAGTTGATGAATTTATAAGTAGCCCTTATCAACACTAATTCAATAGACACCTCTAACCATGATGCCGACCTTATTTGGAATCAAATTAATAAAATACTCTTTGTACAATAGATTTTCAGACACTTGAAGATTTCCTCACAACTATATTGATGGGTCAGTTTCTACTTAAGATGGTCCTGAAGGGAAGGAGCATCTTAACTGGTTCTGAGACATTGACTAAAAATCTGCAGATGCATGCCACATTCTTGAATTCAACCTGTTGGCATTGCCTATCTTTATTTGTGAGAGGAAATGCTGGGAAGCCATGCTTTGCAATACAATCTCACAGTAGAGGTTCAGTTCAATAATTCAAATCTGTGAACAAAAAGCAGAACTCTTTCTTAGTACATTAATTATACTTTCACTCGACTTTAAAATGGAGGAGTTATGTAGACTTCTCTCCTTAATTCAACAATTTTCTGAGAGGTCACTGAGAGCTTTGTCTTTCCTACAGTTTTTTGAGGGGAAATGTGTTTTAATAAGTAAAATTATTTCTCAAGAGCTTGAGGACCTGACACTGATAGACCAGACCTGAAGATGCTCAGCTCTGCCGGAACCTTTTGCATTAGTTCATATCCTCAGGAGCTTTGGACTGTCAGTGCTGAAGGGTTTGAAATTGGGAAATATATTACTCAAGTTTGCCCATTAAAATATTGGAGGAAAAAAGTACCGAAGTTGCAGCTGGTGTGACATGCAGTATGTGACATTGGAAAAATGCTATGAATTTCAGGGGTTGTCTGAGCATAGAATCATGTGATGTGACAAGCACAGACAATACTTTTTTTTTTTTTTTTTTGGTGAACAGCTGATTTAACGGAAGAGAAAACTCCATAGAAAAGCATCAGTGCATAAATTGTTCCTTCCTTGAAGTCGATGCTATTAATTCTTTGATGCCAAGAGTGAAATTTTGTCAAAAATGGAATATGCTCTGACGTTCTTTGCCAAATGGACAGACACCAAAAAAAAAAAAAAAAAGACATTAAATGATATTCATGTTCTGACTAACTTCCTAAAGCAAGGCTATTCAGAATTATTGTGGCATGGGACTTTGCTGTTTAAAGTTCAGCAAACTCCATTGTCACAACCACATATTTTGCTATTTTGATTATTCACAATCATTCATATTGAACTAATCGTTTTAACATACTGTCTTATTTAATATTATGAAAAAAATGGCAAAGCTTCCAGAGAAAACAGTGGTGACAGTAATGATTTTGCTTGATGAGAATGAATGTAGAATTAGTAAGAACAACAATCCTGTCCAAACAGATATGTTGAGCAGTTGTAGTGATTTTCAAAATGTGCTCCACATAAAAAGGAATTTTTAAATAATACCAAGTACAGCATTTATTGCCAGGAATCTTCAGGTGTTTTGTGAAAACTAAGCTCCGTGCTCCCTTATGTTTCAGAAGAGAATAAACAGTCACTTCTTGCCTCTGTTCTATTTTCTTTAATATACAGTTGCTTCCGGGTTTTCTGGGATAAACACCCATCTCAGACCCAGCAAGAAGCCTATACAATGAACATGTGTTAACATTTCTTTAAATATTTCCTGAAAGATCACCCAAGAAGGGACACAAGAGATCACAGATCATACAATTCCATCCCTCTGAGAATTCTCCAGGGAGAATTTAGCATTCATTAAAGAATTTAGCATTCTTTAGCATTTCTTTCACTTATGGTCAAGACAAATGTCTCTTCTTTCTGGTATATTCTTATGAGAAGGCCCTTGTTGGAGTAGCAGACCTCTATGTTTGCAGAGTTTAATGACATATATGAAGAATTTTCACATTATTACCTCACTTGATCTCACAAGATCATTTAATTGGGTATAACAGATAATAATACCACAATCAGAATCCACTTCCTCTGATTCCTAAGGCAGGCTTCCATCTCCCCAAACTGGAGGTTAGAGAATGGGGAAGATTGTTTCAAATTCTCTGGTAGTACTTCATGGTGGTTCTCATCAGAGAGCATAATTCAAATTATCTTCTATCCAGGACCTGTCAAAATCCTGGATGAGATGGTGAGAGAATAAATTTCTAGAGATCAATTTGGCAGTATGTGACAAAAGGTTTAAAAATGCTCCAACACTTTGACACAGCAATTCCACTTTTAATTTATCAGAAATGTGTGCAAAGATACATGTACAAAGATGTACTTTACTCCTTACAAGGGGGGGGAATTTTAAGCCTAAATATCTAAATTAAGAAATTGGCTGCAACACTGTGCTATATGCCCACAGTGCAATATAAAACTGAAATTAAAAATCATGTTGCATGATGCTATTAATTGATTAAGGGCAGTGCTTCTGATGCATTCATAAATGAAAATAAGTCAGACAAAAATAGTGTATGCAGTATCATTGCATATTTGAAATTAAAATATTCATTTTATGCTTGAGAAATCATTGGCTAGATATACAGAAATATGTGTAAAATGTTATCTCTTGGTGGTAGGATTAGAGGTGGTTTATTTCACTTTTTGTCCTGTGTGTGCATGTTATGTTCCCATAGGGCATGTATTACTTCTGTGATTAAGGTTAAAATATTTATGCAAAAAGAAAATGTGGCAGAGAGAACCAAAGCCAAAGGAAGATGTCATAAGAAATATGCTGTCCAGTCATTTCTCATGTCCATACAGAGCACATAAAGATAGCATCAAATAGCTGGGCATGGTGGTGCACACCTGTAATCCCAGTGGCTCAGGAAGCTGAGGCAGGAGGATCATGAGTTCAAAGCCAGCCTCAGCAATGGCTAAGCAACTCAGTGAGACCCTGTCTTTAAATAAAATACAAAATAGGGCTGGTGATGTGGCTCAGTTTTCAAATGCCCCTGAATTCACTCTAATTCCAATAAAGAAAAAAATAGCATCAAAAAATGTTAGCTTGACCACTCTAAATATCGCCTTCTCATTTAGTTTTTTTTTAAAATAAAATTAATATTAGAGTTATTATACACTATGTTCTAAAATGTCTTTTTAATATATTCACGAGTAATAGTTTCAGAATTTGGTGTGGTTCAACGCATGCTGCATGCATGTGTGGAGATATCACAGAGAATCAGATTGTATCTACAGTTTATATGTATTAATAAAAAATAGATAAAATTTAAATGTATTTCAACTTTTTAATAAGTTCTAGAAGGGAAAATTATGTAAACTCACTTTGACTCTTCAATATGCAAAATTTAAAATAAAGATACAAAATTATGACAATGTTGATTTTGCTTGATGATAAAGTATATAGAATTAGTAAGAATAACAATCCCATCAGATCAGAAAAATTGAGTAGTTTCAGTGATTTTTAAAATGCACTCCATATATTAAGGAAATTAAAAATGGTACATGCACAAAAGTTAAAATTAATCTCAGTAAGTTTACATAAGCCTTGGATTAGCATATTTTATTTCTCCTTTTCATTACACTATTTTGTTTTATATTTCTGTTGTATAACATCATTAGAAAAATAGCTTTTTATTTTAATTCTCATTGGTTTTTGAAAAAAATATGGTGTAAATTATGAGATAAATTATACCTTCAAAAATGAATTGAAGGATCATTATCCTTACTGTGTATGTGAAAAATTGAAAAATTCAGAAACAGTATTTCATTATGTAGCTATTGTGGTAGGTGGAAATTTTAGATGATAAGATCAAAAACCTTCATTTAAGACCTGAGACACTGTATATTACCTTTGAGACAATGGATAAGTCACAATTTTCTGGATCTGAAATCCAATCTGAATTTCTTATTGCACTATTAGGATTGGAAGAACCAGTTATTTGACCTTTAACTATTCCTAACCTCCTTTGTTCTTGTCCCATCACCCAGTAGAGAGACTATCAAAATCCAACTGCTCACCTTCCCAGTGTCCTTTGTGGTTAGGTGTGGTTAGGTATGGCCATGCAATTGACATCTCTTGGTAAGATTTTGGGAAAGATTTTTTTTCCTCTTGATAAAGAAGCAACTGCTGTTTGTCTCACTCCTTTGCTTGCACCTGTCCTAACTATCTGCTTCTTGCCTTGTATTTCTTGGAGCTGTAAGAAACATTTTTCAAATGCAAAATGAATAGCAGAGGAACAAGAACTCAGCATGCATCAAATATTAGAGGGAAATTATGGAGCCTGGGTTCTTGATGACTTTGCTGAGCCACTGGTGCAATGCCCAGGAAACAAACAGGCATTAATTAAGTCTATACTTATTATGATGTGCAGGCAATTAAAACCCTGTATGATTCAACAACTGCCTCCCAAGCTCTCTGTTACCTGAAGGTAAATTCGCCTATTTGATCATCAATAGCACAGAGTATTCTGATAATTAAATAAAACAATGTAGGTGCTTTGACTTTATAAGCAGTAAATAACTCCACAGATTTACTATTTAAGTAGGCAAGGCAAAGTTTTGGAAAAGAATTGGACTTGGACTCCCACAGATTTAGTTTTGGATTCTAGTCAGTTACTATTAGAATTTGTTCACAGAAAAATGCGAATGACCTCTCTATGTCAGTAGTATCCTCTATAAAATGGAATCTGGTGTTTTAGAAGGTTGTTGTGAAGTTAAAGTAGTGTTAAGACATGGGAAAGCTGTTGGCACAGGGTTTGAAGATCCATCTTGCTCAACAAATGAATGTGTGAGAAGAAAATTAGCAAGTAGCCAGCAATGTGTGGTCTGTTTCAAATAAAGCCTTTTCCTTTTTCTGGGTTACATTATGCTGTTCCTTGAAACTTTACTTCACTCTGAAAAGTTTAGGGCAGCAAGAGATATGTAGGATATCCTATTGGTAAAAGAGGCAAAAGAAATTGTACTCACTCCCTGAGTGTGGTAGAGCTTCTCTCCATGATAAGGACTTCATGTATGCTGATCAATTTAACCCTCACAACAGTTTCCATGATATTATTCACTTCATTATAATGATGAGGAAAAGGTGGTGCAGAGAGGTCCAGACACTAACCCAGATCATACACCCAGCACATGGAGCAGATGGGATTCACACACTGATGCTGCAGCCTAGCCTTTGCTTCTGATTGTGTTTATTCTTGGATATAATTATTGACACCTTGCTCTGAACCCTCTAAGTGAACATGGAGAAATATGAACCCAGGCGATCTCTGCTTGCAAGATTCATAAAAGAAAGAGTAGGCCTTCTTTCCATAGTCAGATTTTGAGGAAAAAAATAAATAAAATCAGGGTCATTCTATGTAGGAAATACAAGGGCATTTCAGCTTCTGGGGAGTTGAAGTGGCAGAAGGCTCAAATTTCCTTGGGTTTGGTCACATTAGGCCTTGCTGGGCAAAAATCCAAGTCCGGGCTTTATTATTATGCTTTTAAATAAAGGGATAAACCACTCCTTAAATAGATAAAGGAGCACTAGAGGGAACCACAAGAAGAAGACCTGAAATTTGACTAGACAATTCATTCTTCTTTAGTATATACTTACAAATACCTTAATAAGAAAGACTTCTTGGCATTTTGGTCCACTTTACTAAGGAAGTAAAACATTTATTAGTATTTTTTTGTTCCTATAAAAATGAAAATTTCTTTATAGAGGTATCAGTGATATGAGAAAATTTCCCATTAGGATGCCCAGAAAATTCCCCAGAGTAAGTAAATTTTTTTTAGCTAGGCATAAATTTATGTAAGGTTATAAGAGATAGAGAAATTATGAGCTTATTTGAAATGAATATGGTGGTTTCACTCCCCTAGTTTTTCTTCCTGTATTTCAAAAGCTAGAAAGTTAAAATATATCATTCCAAGACAAATTTGCAGCTAAATTTCTGGATGTAAATTAGTTTCTGCCAATTAGAAGAACTTGCATGTCTTGAGAATGTGGAAAGATGGGTGGGGTCGGGATGTTCATGTAACTTGACTGTTTCCGTTTTCTATTGGCCAGCCCAAAGATGTACCTGGAAATCTTGGAACATCTGAGTCCCAAGTGACCTGTTTTGAGATTTTTCTCTGGGAAGGGTTGGCCTCTTATATTTTCCTGAAATGATCTAGAGGAGAGTAAAGTCAGACTAAATGGCTGGCAACATGACTAGGCAGAGGGAGAGTCAGATTTAGTCCTTGCTTCTTGTGCCGGTTTAACAAATCTGCACAATTTGTATGGGAAGAAACAGAACGTGCCATTGAGGGCCTGGGGATTTATTATTGAAGTGTAGGAAGGCAAGTGGCAGGTATCTCAGCCACAGAACACTTGATGTGAGAAGTATCAGTAAGGAGATGGATAAAGGATCTAACAGCTTTACCAAAAGTCTACAGAGTCTTCGGGGAACAAGGGACCAAATGAAGGGGGAAAACAACTTAATCCTAATCAACCGAGAGTAAAAGATGGACCACAGATAGTAACTCAGCAGATGACAGCAGCAGAAGTCAGCAGAAGTTCTGAGGCTTCTCAGAAGGCATCTGGTCCCTGGGGGCAGTCCAGAAAGGCCTGAATGAGTGAAGTTATAAGACTCCCCGAGAGGCCCTGGCTTCCAGATCACATCGCTTACCCCTTCTTTAAGCTGTGAACCTTGCGGGCATCCCAGAAGATCAGAGGAAGGCACTAAAAGCTAGGAGACTGTACCTTTCAACCTAAAAATGTGGAGTAGCCTCCAAATAATTCTTAAATTATTGTATCAGACAAAGTTTACCGATAAGTGTAACATTAAGACCCCTGTATCCTTTTCTACTAGAATGATCAGATCGGATGAAGAACATAAAGCATCTGTACATTTTTCTGGGTGAAAAAGAGAATATTGGTATCTTTTAGACTCTACTACATAGTCTAGTTTACTCTGAGTTCTTACAAACTTAATTACTTACCCTTAATTCAAGAAAGATGTTCCCTAAAAATGAAAGTTTTTTATAGGTTAAATATGATGCTTTTTTTGTCAGAATAGAGTAGAAAGATTTTGAACAGGGAAACGTTTCTTTTAGCTTCCTCTGTTAAGATATAACAATGTTTTTGTTGTTGTTTTTCTGCTGTTTTAACTTCATCAAATATTCAGAACCTCATACTAAAGCATATATGTAAATTTATGTACAAAGACAATAAGTTTAAATCTGCATGGATTTTTTTTTAAATAAATCTGTGACACGACTCATCTAGGTCACAATGGATAATCAATGGTTCGCTGAATATTACTTGGGTGCCCTCTTCCCTCTTCCACACCATCTCCATTACAAGAGCTGCAAGTGAAGTATTCTTTGAAAGGCCATCCATGATCCACAGACGGGCCTGGGGAGGGTAAACACTAAATGCACACTTTCTCAGCTGATGTAACACTCATTGACTCAGTTTAGCTTCCTTTCCAGATTCCCAGGTTGGCAGAACTAATCTTTCTTTCCTCATAAGAATTTCCTCTACTTCACATACATATATTCTTTTCTTCACAGACCACCCCCATCAAATGGTTTTCCTTACTGATGACAGTAAAACTCACTGTTTTGCATGGTGTGTGTTTTTAAATATATCTTTGTCCCACTTTTAGTATTTCTGCTCTTAATCAGATTAATGCCCTTAAAAAGTGACTGTTGTTTTTGATTTTGAGATGCAAATATTGTTGGTGGCTTTCTCTTTGCTCCTGTTAGTGAACCCCATAAGAAGATCATCATGCAAAGGCACCTGTACCATGTTGAGATGCATTCAGCAATTAATCAATTAGCCCAGAGTATAGGCAGTATTTGCAGTACTCTTAACAACAGTGAAATCATTTGTAGTTAGAGTGAGTGTGAACTTAACCTTGACCCTCATTTTGAAATCCTCTTCCCTGGGACTCACTGTTCTGGAACAGCATCTTTAGTAGAATGGTTATATGAAAATAAGCACACTTCCAAATGCTGATTATTTAAGACAAATATCCACGTTCCAGACTTATTTCCCTATGGTCCTAGTAATAATGAGATTTTGTTAGAAATGTCAAGACAATGTTGGTACATATATCCTATTCTCTCCTATTATGTGAGACCAACCATTACAAACATGCTGTAAGTTCTGGGTACTCAGAATTTGCTACATGATTAATTGATGCCTTCATTCATTCATTCAGTCAGTCAGTCTGCAAGCAGTAATGACCTCCTGGGTTCTATCCAGACCACATGTTGAGCAACTCAAAATACTGGTAGCCTAATGAATCACATAGTTTTCGATCTCAAAGGCTCTTCAATCTATAGGAATAAGCAAGAACACAAAGGGTCTCCAGAGTGGGTTGTATATACTTATAGTTTCTAAATTATCTATTCAGAAAAAATTCTACTTGTATTTTTGCCCCTGAATTAATTTAAATATTAATTTATTGAAGGTCAGTATATTAAGTAGTATTTAACCATCACTTGGATTTAAAAAAAAAATTGGTAGGATGGTCACATGTCACCAAGGCTCAACTTTTCCTTAAAGAAGGGTGGTACTTCTACAATATAGAAAGATTGGAGTGATGCATTTTCCTGTTTTTATTCCTCTTCCGTTTTTTATTGTGCCTGTAGATAAAAAAGGCATAAAGTGAATTGCACCATTGAACCTATGTTGATGATTTTAAGCAATTCTCAAAGAAATTTAAATAATAGATAATGTTTGTGTCCAGAAGTTTCTCTGATGGTTTTGAGGTGTGTTGGAGTACTGGAATTAAGATAATCCATAAGAAAGCTATTGGATTTTGTTTCTTAAATGCTATAGCACTTAGAGCAATTTATGTTTATTTTTATTTACTTGATTTTTTTCCCCTCTGCTTTTTCTATTGGATTTCAAACTCCACAAATACAGGAGCAAACTATACTTATCTTGTGCTCATTTATATCCTAGCACATAGTAGGGTCTAACACCAAGAAGGGGTTCAATCAATAGAAGAAAGATATGTGAGAGACATGGAGAAATCACTTGAAGACCCTGAACACAGCCATTGGTTTCACCTCACCACGATTTCCTCTAAAACACATTTAAGGAAGCTCTAAATGTTCTTTCTATAGGCAGGGTGGTTATGTCCATTTATTTTCTAAATTGTTGATGTTTTTGAACACATAAACTGCTAACTAGAAAAGACACTGAAATGAGAACAATGCTTGGAACTGTTTGTTCAGAATATATGGTCATCCGGTGGACAAAGGATAATCAATTCAAAGAACTTCTGCTCATTCAAATTAAGGATATGCTGAGTCATCATTTTGATTAGAAAGAAAATAACAAACATCTTTTTATGGGTGAATCTTATTGAAAGTATAATCTAAAAGTGCCAAGTAAATTTGAAACAAAGAGATGTGCTGTTGATGCTGCAATCAGTGTAATATTCTGTACTTTGTTTTTCATAGCGATTATTACAATTTTCTATTCATTTTTCATTTA
This sequence comes from Urocitellus parryii, assembly GCF_045843805.1. NCBI lineage: Eukaryota > Metazoa > Chordata > Mammalia > Rodentia > Sciuridae > Urocitellus > Urocitellus parryii. The sequence goes on from NC_135541.1 coordinate 78,211,185, forward strand.
CTTGTGTTGAGTTTTGCTCCAATTGAGCTGGAAGCTCCACAGACACGGGCATTGTATCCACAGGCCTGTTTACCACTTCTGCCATGGTCCTGGCACCCGTACATGATGTCACAATCCAAATAAAATAAAGGTTAATTCAATAGAAAGATTCACTTCGAGGCTTTTCAAAACAGTGCTTCTACCACCTATTGGCTTTGAGATTCCGGAACATTCCTTAGTCTCTATCTCATTTCCCTTAATTGCAAAGTAGAGATAAATAGAGCATTATGTTGTTGTAAGGATTAAATTAAAAATAATGTTTAAAACTTGTATCTTGGTGCAGCCATACAGTATGGGCTCAATAAATGTTGCCTGTTGGTAGGACCTGTTTGGGTAAACCAAATGGAAATTCAGGGAAGGGGTCTTGAAAAACATTCATATTTTCAGGGACTTTTCGGAAACATCTAGACCACACTTGACAATTGCTCCACTGAAAGTCTGGATTTTGACATGCTGCTTTTGTACTGGTGACTTTTCTGTGGACTATTCATCAGAGATAAATTACTTCAGACTTTAGTCGGACAGAGTAGGGGGTTCCATAGTGATAGGGATCAATACATGGGGGTGGCCAGAGGCTTTAGTGCTGGGCCGGTTTAATGGGTCTTGGAAAGAGTTGTATTAAAAGCTTTTAGGGGAAAGCTCCCTGTTGTTGCTTTTTTGTACTCTGTCTAGTACTTTAATGAATGCTGCTATAAAGAGTGTTTTATCTCTGCATTATGAGTCCAGGTTTGACTGTTTGTGCTCTCAGAAGGATTTTAGCTGTCTCGGGATAAGATTTTATGAAGGGAAGAAAAACTCATATGGAAATATGATTTTTATAATGAGTACTAATCTGAAGAAATTAACAGCAATCACTGGTATTAAATCCCCAAATCAGAGATTTTTGGACTGATTAAAAATCTGTACCATTCAGACAACAGAATTTCATACCAGATTCTGATAGCATAATGATCTTTATATTATTGTAACATTGTGGGCTGAATTATGGATTTGTTCTCTAGGATACTTAAGAGAGCTTTGGGATATCTTAATGCAAAACTATAGTAAAATTCTTTTCTTTCTTCAAGGTCACTCCTCCCCTTGAAATCCCAAAGCTTCCCTTTTAGAGTTACATAAGTACTATATTGTTGAATACTGATTTAATTTTTAAAATGCAAAGGTAATCTTGTACCAATCATATATCAACATACCTTGCCTGACTTGTAGAGAAAGTGGACATTCTAATACAGCAGACCAAAAGGCATTCCTCACCATGTATGTAAACATTCCAAGGTCACACATCACTATACCATTTGCTTCTTAGAAATGTTTTTTTTTTATCTTGTTTTAGGCTTTTTCTGGATTGCTTTATGGCTGTATTCATGCATGGAATCAGCACTTGAGCAGACATCATTTAGAACCACTTTTGATACTGCCTTATGATGGACCTCAGTAAGGCCAGAGAAGGAAGTGTGGCATTGAGTGCAATGAAAGTGTTTCTCATTTTTCCTCTCTGAGGAAGTGTTACAAAAAGCATAAACTCAAGAGCCATTAGCAGAAGCAATCCAGCTAAATTCTTTGGTTGAAATGGAATATAAGGAGATGGTTTATGAGGATGTTGCTGATGAATTCAGATTCTTTTTCAACTATGTCAACATATATCATTTCAATCTGACTTTTTAAATAGCCTATACAAATAGAAACCTTAAGTATACAATTAACCATTGCACCCCAAACTAGTATTTCTTTGAAAAGACATATCTCTGAAATATTTAAATCTTTTTTTAGAATGTTATTTTAGTAGTGCATTTTTATAGTGGAGTTTTTCATCTTGCTTTTACAACTGTCACCATCCTGGAGGATTGACATCATTTTACACATTTACTTACTCATTACTTCAATTTAGTTCTTCATTGTAAATTGAAAATTTATTAGGAGCTTTGATTGAGATCATCAAACTGAGTAAAGCTAGGGCTGCTTTCCTAACTCATAATCTGGGTTGAGGAGAGAGTTGGGGACATACATGGATAATACTAGAGAGCGACAAGAAGTTTGTGAAGCTTCACAAGATTTGACTGGAATAACTGAACTTGTGCTTTTAAAAAATAGCATTTTCCATTTCTGTTTTCTCATTATAAAGCTAACATATACATTTTAGGAAATTCATCTTTGTGTATAAACTTCTAGATTTTTTTCCACATAAAATTGTACCCATAAATGTTTTAACGTATCTAAGACATACTGCTTAGATCCTGAATTTTTTTCCCCTACTTAAGCCTCTAACACATATATTTTTCTATGCCAATACTTAGTCTATAATTTCATTTTTAATAGTTAGTTGCTCATTGCTCCATTATTCAGACGTACCATAATTTATATATTTAACCAATTCTTCATAATTGGATATTGAAGAATTTTTGAATTCTATCATAAATAAGTTTTCAGTGAAAATTTTGTATACCAATCTGATTATTTCTTTAGAAAATTATAGACCTGAAATATCTGTTTATTAATATAGTCATATTTTAAGCATCATATGCATAACAAAATGTTATATGTATATGTATTTATATATAACATATATATATATAAATTTTTGTGTTTATATATACATATATAAGGTTCTCCAGAAATCATGCATTATATAAATGTTCCCAAGATCCTTATACTTTAATATCCTTTTCAATCTTTTCTATTTTTGATGAGTGAACAATCACATTTTAAGTTGTCTGTATTTGGTTAATTAATGAGATTGATTTTTTGAAACTTTTATCAGTCATGTGTACTGTTCATTAGTGAGTTACTATTAATACCCATGACCCGGTTTCTTATTTATATGATTCCAGACTTTCAATTTTGTATGAGGTTTCACTATAGTAAGTTGAAAACCTTACACCATTGTATCAAGACTAAATAAATGAGTAAATAATGAGAACGGTTGAAGCTGTCAAGCATGTGAAAAGGGAAAACCTCATCATGCAGCAGAAACAAAGAGAAGCAGAGCAGTGATCCCACTAGCTGAAGCCAGGCAGGCCCGATGTGATGGAGATGATGTGCAGGATGCAGTATTGCCTCCCAGCTCAACATCTAATTGCCATGAAAAGGCTGGTTGTGAAAGGCTATCCTTACACTAGGCTTTGTGTTGACACTGGGTCAAACAACACCTCCTCTGAGAATTCAAACTCCAAGGTCTGTGACTCCAATTAATTTGGTGTCCACTGGTATACTATTCATGGATTTCAAGAAAAGCATGCTAAGAAATAAACGTAGAAATTGGTCTTTGGTCATTGATACAGCTCTGCCGTCTCTTAGAATCAAATGCAAAGCTCTCTGGGAGAAACTTCAAAAACCAAGACGCATGAAATTCCCATCATAGCAATGTAAGTTTGCTAATATAAACAAGATAATATAAAATATTATTTTATAATAAGCTATTTTATAATAAGCTAATATATAAATACTGACAGAACACAAGATGAAACAATTTTTCATGAATATATTTAGACAAATGAAAATTAATACCTGCAAAACTTGAGATAATAGAACAACACTATTAAACAGACTTTAAAGTAAGGCATTTAAAATTATTAATATGATAAAATAAGTTATAAAATAGAAGATGAAAGACTGATTTAAAAACAAAAATACAGACTGAAAAGTTACCCATATATATTCAAAAAATAGAAAACAGTTATGGAAATAAGAACTTTATGGATGATTTAAAAAGTGGATCAGATGTCCTTAAAGAATGAGAAAACAAGTGAACTTCATGAAAAATTGGTTAGGGACAAAAACCATAATTCTGCACAGATGGATAGGGCTTGCTCTCAACATACATTTATAAGAATTTCAAAATAAAGTGAAAAGGATGATTAAGAATTTTCTACTTTTTTTTTTGTACCAGGGGTTGAACTCAGTGGAACTGAACCATTGAGCCAAATTCCCAACCCTATTTTGTATTTTATTTTGAGACAGGGTCTCACTGAGTTGCTTAGCTTCTCATTTTTGCTGAGGCTGGCTTTGTACTTGAGCTCCTCCTGCTTCAGCCTCCCAAGCTGCTGGGATTATAGGCATGTGCAACCACAACGACTTGTATTTTTATTTATTTATGTGTGGTGCTGAGAATTGAACCTGTATCACCAAACCTAAGATGCATAATTTCCAGAAATAATAATAATAATTAAAATGGTAAGCCATGCCTAGACATATCAGAGTAAGATAAATAATGCAAAAGAAAAAGAAAGAAAAACAAAATTAGTTACAATCAGAAAAATTCAAATTAATGATAAAGGCTCAACAATTAGAATAAAAATAGGCTTTCACAGAAACTGAAAATTAGTGGAGTTATACCCTCAAAATATTAATGTGGAAAAAAGCTGTTAGCATAGAGGCCTAAAGCTATATATACATGCTATATATACTATCTTTTAAGAATGAATTAAAAATGATGTTTTATGGAAAGAAAAAGTGCCTTAGGACCAACTGGGAGAATAATAAACTGTGTTCTTCATTAAGAAAGAAGTTGAACCTAGAAAGAAGGATACTCAAGAAGCATTGTTGAAAAGGAAACCAACAGATAGGTATAAATAAATAGGTATAACTATGAAACTCAATTAAAATAATGGTGACTAATTTCAGTGGCTCAAATCCAGTTGCATTAAGTCATGAATGACGGTGGAATGAGGGATGGGAGTGAGGAAGATTTGTATTATAGGGAAGTACAAAGAGGAAAAGCTTTATTTTTAGCCATAGAAAATTAATGTTAAAAATTTAAGAATAATGACTCCAAAGAAAATAGAAATACCATGTGGAATTTCATACCCATAAAATAGGGAAAAGGGATTCTTTAAGAAATGTCATGGATTCAAGAAAAATTGGAAAACTAAATGATAAAACATAGGAAAATTATTAGAAATAATCAAAACATAATTTGATAGACATGAATATAGTTGTTAGCAACCACATTAGTATAAAAAGAAAAAAATATGTGCATATATGTAACTCTCCATTATTAATAAAATACAAAATTAAAAATATAATGACTGGAAAGTTCTAAAGGAAAGTAAAAGGATAGGAAATATGTATAAGGCAAACACTGACTAAAAGCAGCTTGTGGTTTTATACACAAAAGAAAATATGTGCAACAAAATTCTTAAAGGCAATAAAGAAGTAGGTCATTGGGAATAGATTAATTCATCAGAAAGATTTAAAAATACTGAGCTTACATGCAGTTCACAGTATAGCTTGAAACATAGAAAATCAAAGTTGGCTTATTTACAAGGAAGAACTGAAAAATACCACATCAGAGATTTTAACCCACCTCTCTCAAAAATTGATAAAAATTTCAAGGTAATAACCCTGAACAGAATTTGCATAGCACAGTTAACAAACCTAATCTAATAGACATACATGAAATTCCTTGGAACAATTAGGGAACACCCAGTTTGTTTAAGCACACAGGAAATAATCCCAGAAAAATTGATCACCTTATAGGCTCAAAGCATTATTATTTATAACATTTCATTTTGTGAATATAAATAGATAAGTGAATATCATATATGCCATGTTCTTAGACCATGATGCAATAAAGTTGAAATTAATTGTTAAAAATTTATATGAATGTGCAGAAGTAGGTCCTTTTACATTGCTGATGGGGTAAAAATTTTTATGAACATTTTGGAAAACAAGTTGTCACTCCCCAAGGGAGCTTAAATTTCACATCTTTTGTCACTAATTTCACTTCCTTGAAATGACCAATGTTATTCATGGCACCTCTATGCATAATGGCAAAAAAGTCCACAAAACCTAATTGTTTCCTGGTGGAAAGATCAGTAAACATGTTTTATTAACCACAGTTTACTATTGTACAGTCAAATGAATGAAGTATAGTTACATATCTCAATATCAAATTTCAAAAAACAGCATTATTGAAAAGAACAACATTACAAATTCTGAGTATTTTAATGTTTACATTAATTGAAACATTATATGGATTTGTTCAGGAAAGAATATATACATATTTAGAAAATTACACAGGTGTTTATGGGATTGGTAACACAATAGCCAGGATAGTGGCTGCTCTGGGGAAGAGGAGGTACCAAGGGCCCTGTGAACTGGACTATTCCTTGAGACACTAACACTGTTTTCCCACACTACCAACAAAAAAAATAAATCTGAAACAAATAGGACAAAATTTAAAGATATTTTAAAAGTGAGTAATAAGTACATGGGTGACATCAACTTCACTTTCCTGGAAAATTAAAAATATATAACATATAAAAATTTCAAGTAATTAATTTAAAGCATTTATTTTTAAGCACTTATTGTATCAGATTTTTATGTGTCAAATATATTACAAATAGTTTCTCATCTTGTCTAATTTTGTTTTTGATGTCTTTAAACATTGAGAAGTTTTAACGTTTTCATGGAGTCAAATCTATCATTTTGTTTTTTATTTGTTCTGCACTTTTATATTTATTCCAATCCACAAAAATCAACAAGCATTCCAATTTATTGCCTTGCAGTTCATTTTTTTCTTTTTACATTCATTTTAGTAAGTTATCTAGAGTTTATATTCCTCTAATCTATGAGTGAGGTATCTATATGAATCAAGTTTTATTTTGATTTTCAATATTCAGCAGCTCTGAATCATAGTCTAAACAATCCATTCATTCTCACTGATTGGGATTGAACATTTTTTCATATATGAATTGTATTGTATCATCTACTAGATTTTATTTTTAAGATCAGTAGCTGTTGATCTTGATTCTGGTAGCTTTAACTATGTCTTAGTTTCTAATACCACAGCTTATTCCTGTTCTCTTTCCTCAGCTCCTTGTGCATGTTTATAGTTTTTTTTTTTTTTGTCTTGGCTAGTCTCAAACATTTTCTTCCTTGTGAACTCTAAAATCATTTTCATAGGTTCCAAATCAAACATTCAGATTGTGACTGGAAGTGCATTGAATCTGTAAGTTAATTTTAGGGAGAACTGACATTTATCTGAGTAACTGGAATTATTCAGTTTTATTTTTGAGACTTAATACTTTTTCAATACTTAATTTTTTTCTAAACTTCTTTAATCTTAACATTTTTCTTTACCACTTATCTTTTGTGTTGCTCTGTTAATTTTTTATGTTTTAATGGTTGATTATTTGTGGCATATATGAAAACTACTATTTATTCATTGTTATTGTATATGTTTACTCTGTATCTGGCCCTTGTATTATTGCATTCTTGCACTCTTAGTTTTTCTAGTTAGGCTATAACATCATTTGTAAACAGAACTAATTTATCTTACTTTTTCCTATTGTTTTACTTCAACTACAATTATCTTTACTTATGCATTGTTAAGCAATTTTAGAACAATAGTATTTGTACTAATAGTGGGCTTTCTTATTGTATTACTAACTTCTTTTATGCATATGATGTCAACTATTGGCCTGAAGTATATTCTATTGTTATATTGAAAAATTAATGCTCAATTCAAATTTTATAAAATATTTTGGATCAGGCAGGAATAAATAAATTTCTGATAGTCATTCAGATTCCTGGTTTTAATTTTTAAATTATAGCCCATCAAATTGTTTTACTCTTCAAATTCCAACCTAAATCATAAATGTGTTCATTTTTCTTTTCTCTAGGAAATCAGATATTATCACATGTGTTTTCTCAATATTAAAATCATCTGTTTGAGGAAAAATATTTGGCATGCTATTGGTGAACATTCTCACTAACTACCTTGATTGTCAGGTACAAACAAACAGTATAATCATTATGTATTTAATGGAAAACAGTGGTTTGGGGAAATCATTACTTAAGCAACTTTTAATTAATATTTATTATGTGTTATACATTATGGTAGGTGTCTAAGGAACATAAACTTAAATACTAAATAATGAAATGGTAATGAACATTCTTAGACTTACTTTGACATTAAATAGAAGAAAGAAAGATCAATAGAACTGATTTTCCCAGACTGAGAACATCTTAATTTTCTTAAAAGAAAAAAATTTGTTTCTTTTCTATACTACACTTTGGTTGTGAATGTTCTGTTTTTTTATGCACAGCAAACATCAGAGAAGATAATTTCCAAATTTGGCATTAAATCTCTAATACTTCAGAGAGAATACATGGAAATTTTATCCAGTGAATTATGAGTCTCCTGCTATTGAGCCAGTTTGCTGATTTATAAATGTGTCATTGCTACTTTTCTCTATAATAAGGCATATCTGACTTTTCTTTATTCAATTGGTTGATTCATTATTTAAGAGAGGGCTGCGGTTTTGACTCAGTGCTAGAGCACTTGCCAAGCATAGGTGAGGGACTAGGTTGGATCCTCAGCACCACATAAAAATAAATAAATAAAATAAAGTTATTGTGTCCATCTACAACTAAAAAATAAAAAAAAAAAATTGTTTCAGAGAGACTGAGCTGTGTAGATAATCCAGAGTTTGGTCACTCTCTGTGTAATATCATCTAGTACCGTAACTAGGATAATGGGATATCCTCTCTCTCTCTCTCTCTCTCTCTCTCTCTCTCTCTCTCTCTCTGTGTGTGTGTGTGTGTGTTTCTCTCTCACACACATACACCACATGTCACAGGTACATCAATTGTTTCTTACTAAATATATGTTTTCAAGGAAGATATTGAATTAGAATAGACTTATAAAGTTATAAGCCATCATAGTAATCGTCATACTCAACTCCTTAATTTTGAAGAGTCAGACTCTGTGGTTGAAGGAGGTTAAGCACTATACCTACAGTGACACAGCTATCTAGAATCTTACATAGAACTGAAATATCTCTCTCTTGGACTGCTTGTCCAGTACTTTTTCTATCACACCATACTGTGGAACTGTGGAGACAAGCTGTCAGCTTTTAAAATTTAAATTATGATTCATAGAAAAGGGAAATAGTTTATTTTTTGTTTTCGGAATCTCCTCTAACAAATTCCATTCTAGTGAAAGCTATATAAAGGAAAGTTAGGTAAATTTCTAAAGAAAGCCTTGAAGACACTCTGAATTGGTGAACTGAGAATTTAATTTCAGACTTGAATCTACAGAAAGCTCCATATTTGACAAATGCTTTAAATTTGTACAGAAAGTTGAGAGAAGGAGAAATGAAGGAAGGAGGAAGGAAAAAAATCAGAAAACAGGAGGAAACAAATCTAGTACTGGAAACATTTTCAGAAAACATATGTTAGACACAATATATCACTTTGGAAACAACCAGAAATTCATCTAATGCATAAGGGAAGTATATTTATGATCAAACTAAATTTACTTTAAAACTCAAATTTTAATAATTTTTAATTATTTACTTTCAAATTTTTATTTGTAATTTACTTTAGTATAATATCTTTTTTTTAGACAACTTCTATTTATCTTAATTCTCCTAATATTCAACCAACTAAAGATGTTGAACAAAGGATACAAATAGGATGCTAGGTAAAGGATACAAAATTTCAGTTAGGAGAAATTAATTAAAGAGATCAACTGTACAACATGCGATATTTGGAACAGAGTTAATAACAATGTATTACATACTTGAGAATTCCTAAATGAGTAGACTTTAAGTGTTCTCACCACAAATAAATAAGTATATGAGACAAGGCATATATGTGTGTGTGTGTGTGTGTGTGTGTGTGTGTGTGTGTATATATATATATATATATATATACTGTAAGTATGTATAATTTTCTTTGACCATTTAAAATATAAATAACAATAAGAAAATTTGAAAATGATAAAAACGTCTTAAGGACTTGTACCTCAATTTTTTCTTTTTTCTTTTTCAGCCAAGCATGTTTAGCTTTTTGGTGATAATGGTGTTCACATATTTGACATTGGTTTGTGTTTGCTATGGTCATATTTCAAAAGTATTGTCATTTTAACACAAAACTACAATAAAATGTATTATTTAGTAAAAGTATACATTAACTTTTTGGTTGATTTAGGGTGACTTTTTTCTGTTTTTCTTTTATTTTGAATAAATTTATTTTTTTCTGAACTTGACTGCTAATTTCCAAAGTATAAATGCATTATTATTGTATTGTAAATTTGAAAAAATACATACCAATATTTATTTTTGTAAGTAAATATTGAGTATTTTAGTTGGGTGCATTGTCTAGTTGTGAATTCCAGCAATGTGCATTGTTCAAGCATAGGTTTGTGGGGTTTTTTTAAGAATAGCTTTCAAAGGTGATTTTTTTTAAAAAAATTGCTTTCCTTTTGCTGTTATTCTCTTTATTTTCCCCTTCATTCTTTCATTCATTTATTCATTCATCTCTCTCTCTCTCTCTCTTTCTCTCTCTCTCTCTCTCTCTCTCTCTCTCTCTCTCTCTCTCTCTCCCTCTCTCTCTTTCTGGCTCTCTCTCTCTCTCTTTCATTGCTGCAGCTGGAACCCAGGTCTTGTACCTGCTAGGCAAGCACTCCACCACTGAGCTATGCCCACAGCTCTCATTTCAATTTTCTGTGGAATCTTAACTGGAGGAGTATCAAATGGAAGCTTCTAAACATTTTTGTTTTTTTTAATGTAGGGTAATTCTGTAAGGAAGTCAAATGAAGGCAGAAATATTTGTTTTCTTTACTGTTGTCATCAGAGCCTAGTATAAGGTCTAGCACATGTAGACCTTAATAAGTATTTAATGAATTAACGAAAGAGAGTGTTTACCTGCATATTTGCCCCTTCTCCTATTCTGTCCTAGGAACAGGGAGTTGACACAAGAGCCCATTCTTTTTGGCATGGTTATAGGGATACCTGGAAGAAGCATGAATTTCACTCAGAGATACAGAATGGCTCTGCATGGACTCCTGACTTTGGATGAAAAGATATCAAATTTTCTTTTTAGAAGTCATTATTACTTAGAGATTTCTGTTACTCACATGTAAACATAATCTAAACCAATGAAACTTTTTTTTTTTGCTTTTTTAACAAAAAAGCCATCAGTCAACTTTAATGGCAGTCTGAAAAATTTGAGGTAATAGACATATTTTACATATTTTTTCTCAAGATTTTGAAAACACTGGATGAACCTTATCAATTTTATATTTCCATGTCACAGTGATAGATGGAAACCATAATGAAGCCTTAGTCTTTTACAAACAATGAAGAAGTATGTATTGAAATAAAAGTGAGAAAAACTTTGGGAAGAATGAAGTAGAAGGAAAAGTAGTTCTCTCCCTTCCTTCCTCTCTCCCTTCTTTTTTTTTTTCTCTCTTTTACCAGAGGTTGAACCCAGGAGCACTTAACCACTGAGCCACATTCCCAGCCCTTTTTTTGTTTATTTTAAATTTAGAGACAGGGTCTCACTGAGTTGCTTAGGGCCTCTCTAAGTGGCTGAGGCTGGCTCTGAACTTGTGATCCTCCTGCCTCAGTCTCCCGAGTTGCTAGGATTACAGGAGTGTGCCACTGAGGCCAGGCTGACATGTAGTATTCAAAATTATATTTTGATATAAAAGAAAAAGTTCATGTTGAGCTGTGCAGGATGGTGCATACCTGTAATCCAAGCCACTCCAAAGGCTGAGACAGGAGGATCATAAATCCAAGGACAGTCATAGCAATTTAGCAAGATTTTGTCTCAAAATAAAAAAAATAACAATAAAAAGGGCTGGGCATGTAACTCCGTGGTATAGAGCTTGCCTAGCATGCACAAGGCCCTGGGTTCAATCCCCAATATTGAAAAAAAAAAATTGTGAGTCGTCTATCTATATGTCTAGCCTAAATAATTCCCAAGATATGCACTGCAGATCTGTTTGAAAAAAATTAAGAAAGTAATACTCATAGCATTCAAATAATAAGCTTACTTAAAGCATTCAGGTTGTAAGAGGCAAATTCAAATCCTGACCCTTGAATCCAAAATCATGAGCTTTCCATTCGTTCATGGAAAGTATGTGACAACTTCTGAAAGGAAGACACATTTTAGCTCATTCAACCCATCTCCACTTTAAAAACAGAACTTGCTCAAATTAAAAAATTCATCCCCCAGTGTTGATGAAATTTATTTTGAATCATATTGCTTTTATTCCCAGAAGATTATGAATTATTATTTAACTTGTACATAAAATAAAAAGAATGCATATTAATGAGATAGCATGATGTTTAGATATATATATATATACACATTGTATAATGTTTAAATAATATTAAACATATCTATCTTCTTGTTTTAGTCAGTTTTTCTGCTCTGACTATAAGACCCAACAAGAACAATTTGAGAATAAGAAAAGTTTATTAGGAGCCTCATATCAGAGGTCTCAGTCCACAGATGGCTGGCTCCATTCCCTGGCGTGTAATGGCTCAGAATATGGATCCCTGGAAAAAGGGAGAGAGAAAGTTCTACTCTTACCAAGACCAAATATAAACCCAAAGACATGCCCCAATGACCCAACTTCTTCAGATACACCGCCCTATCTGCCTACCATCTAGTTAATCCCCACACAGCAGATTAATGCACTGATTAGGTTAAGATTCTCATAACCCAATCATTTCACCTTTGAGCCTTCTTGTATTGTCTCACACATGAGCTTTTGGAGGATACCTAATATCTAAATCATAACACTCCTCAAACATATGTCATTTATTTATGGAAAAAATAAACTTCAAAAATCCTTTTTTTCTGTCTTTCTGAAATGTCTGTTATTGTGATCTGTGCAACAGCACACCAGATCTTGCCCCTGTCTAAACATAACATAGTACCTATTGATCAACTGTTCCCCTAGCCACCCCATTCTCCCCATTGTCTGGTAACCACTTTTACGAATTCTCAACCTGTATTATATCAGCCTTCATATTCCACGAATAAGTGAGATCATGTGACACTTGTCTTTCTATGCCTGGAGTGGATGTATTATTTTAATATTGGAACATTTCATGAAGAAATGAGGGCCATTCCCATTGTCAGGCTCTAAATACATTTAATCAAAGGCCATTAGATCCCATGAATAAACTCACAAACAAATGCTCAGCATCAGCGTGTCCTAACTGAAGCACTGGAAAAACCCAAATTAGATTCAATGGATGGCCATTGGCTAGAATGACTAAATTTCTAGATTGAAAATTCTATGGACATAGTGTTGGATTCTAGCAAGTCACTGGTCAAAACAGGCAGAAAATTATGGAATAGTACAAAAGAATAGTGGGATGGAATTCATGGGCCCAAAAGTGGTAGAAGGACTATACTCACACAATTGATTAACAGAGCAATATAAACAATAATCAATTCCTCTGCTTTGCAAACACACCCCATGTGTACTTCCGCATGGTTACATGAATACAGTACTTAACTTGGACAAGAAGTTTACAAGATTCATACTATGAATCCAACTTATAGTTTGAGATGATTTTACTACTTAAAAATATTTTATACTCTAAAACTTAGCATGACAAATAAACTGTCTTTTATAATAAGTGTCTTTTGAGAGAAAAACTTGTACCAGGAGGAAATAAAAAACACTGTCTTAAAAATTATATGGCTAAATTGTTAAAAAGATTAAAATTCTTTCTTGCAGATTTCATTATTTCCAAGGTGCAGATGGTATGATCTCTGACATTAAAAACTGGTGACCTGACTCTACACACAATTTGCCTCTTGAATATCTAGCTAAGGAAACATATGTGGAGCAGGTGTAAAGGTTTGAAATGGCAGGAGCTTTTCCTAATTGCTAAGGCTGCTGAATAGCATGTTTCTGGAGGTGCTGAAAGTGGGCTGGGCCATTGCAGACTGATCACGCTTGCTTAGTCTTTTGTTGTTTTAGGGACAATCCCTGCAACACCAAAGACCTTGAACATTACACCAGCATTGTATAGTGCAGGGCAGACAATTGTTGTAATATTTCCAACTGTCACAGAGACACTAAGCTAGATTTAAGGATAAATGATCTATAATCATTATAGTTTTATATTTATTCCAGCCCCTTCATTATTAGTTCTGGATATGGCATATTTATCTCTTAAATTAAGAATGATTTGTTCCCATGTAGTGCCTATCACTTGAGAATTTCAACGTGCTTTATGAGCACTAGGCTGAGTTTACATCTATCCCGGAACTTCTGCCAGAGCTCTTCGGAATCCCCCTGGAGCTCTTCTGAGTGTGCTACTATTTCCTTAATGGCACTTCTCACGCAGATCATCTCTGTTGGGATGACAAAGAATTCTGCTGAGGTTTGGAAGAAAATGTGAATTTGAATTTGGAGCGCTGGCTCTTTAATCCTCCCAGCCCTCTTTGAAGTAGAGAAGTGATGAGCATTATTGCATACATTCTCTAGACTGAGCTTCAATGTGTTACCATTGCAACCATCTCTGCAGAGGTGACTGGCAGGCCTTCGGCTGTCCTCCACCATATGCTGCCTCCCTGATATAAATTGAAGTGGGAAGAGAATGGAGAGATTTGGATCCCAGAGCTTGTTTCTTTGAAATTAAGTCACATTTTGTTTTGTAGGCATTTAAAATGGATGACTTAGTTTCTTTATCTCGAGGTGTAAGCACACACACACAAGGCAGATTAAAAATAATTGTTTGAATTACTTCCATCTAACTTTTTACTATAGGGTGTGTTTCTTAAAATATATCTCAATTTGACTCAGTTTTACTTTTAAGTGAATTCGTATGTGTAACCTTCATCTCACACTCAGCTGATTATTAAATTATTATTATTTCATAGCCATCTATTTCTGAACAAACATCACTGGAAGAGCCACATGTACACATGTACGATTCTATACTAGAAGCTGCCTGAGGTTGGTAAGACGAAATAAAAGTGATTATTTATTTCGGAAGCAAAACTATAAATGATGCTTCATATGCCATCTCAAAAATGCATCATAAATAAGTTGAAGTTTATATTTCACACACTTTTCATCTTTGAAAAGATTTCAAATATATTCTCCCAACATAAATATACACGTATGCGTGAGCACACGTTCTCACATGGGCGCTCGCGTACACACACACAGGGTTAAAAAAAAAAAAGTATTCTTGGAACTCTATAGATAATCAGCACCAAAATCCTGACATTTTTTCCCACTCTTGTGTTAAAAACATACCACTTCTGTCAGTTATTGCTGGATTTTTTTTTAAATGCAGACTTATCCTGCTACCAAAAATGGAAATGCCATTAAAAAAAACAACTTTAAAGTAGTTTTTCAAAAATCAACAGGATGGATTTTTAAATGCCTATTCATCAATAATATCCCATCACTGAGACAGCAGTGAAAAAGCATAAAATTCTATTTGTTTGAGCCTGCTGGATACTATAATGGCCCGATGGCTAATTGCTTTATAAAAACCAGAGGCAGTGTTCCTTACACACCTCATTCTCAGGATGAAGAATTTGATTAATTGATGCTGGATGATTGGCCATCGTAAGGCATGACATTTAGACCAGACAAATGAAAACTGGTGGGAAAAAAAAATGCAAGCAAAAGCATTGAAAAATAAGAACTAGAAGGGTCAAAGGCCAACAGGAAAAAGCTATTTGACAGCTAGCTCATATTTACCTTATAAATTTTTTAATAATGGTTGATGCATTTTAATCTCTGACCATTTTACGGTACAAAGTGTAAGTCAATGTAAAGGCTAATTGCAGTAAGCAAAAGTGGTATTTAATGCACTGGACACTTTCACTATCAAAGTATTGTATCTCTAATTAGTGTTTGTAACTGATGTGACAGCAGTTTATAGAGCACCAAAATAGTTCCTAATTTGTCAAGTGGGTCTGAAGCTTATGGCAGCTTTCTGATCATCTCCCTTGCCGCAGGACCTGAAAGCACCTTCAAAAAGCTTTCTCTCATTGATCTTTAGTCAGATGCTGACTGAAAAGCAGACAGCCCTGCCAGAAAGAAGATAGATAGGTGCTGCACTGGCATGAAAAACACCGCGCCCTTAATGAAAAAGGTTCCTGCATATAACTCATGTTTGTGTACAAACACATCCACACAGGGGGTTTCGACAGGGATAGCAGTCCCTGGAAATTAAGAGGGAATGAATTTGCTATTTATTTTTTCATTCTTCTCACATACAATTGCCCACTATGAATGTCTGAAATGTACTAAGCAGGCTATTTGTTAGTTCCTGCATAGTTTACTTTTTTTTTTTTTTTGGTCTCGTGGTAAGGTGGGATGCTTTAATGTTTAGTTTATAATATTCAGACCATCAGAGAGCTAAGGCAGTCATGCAAGATAAATACCAAGCTATGGAATCTTTCCCAGGAAAACAAAGAATTGGCTGATATTAATTTTGAACTTGTCAGAAGAAAGTGTACATTACAGATTCAAATCTCATTGATGTTTCGAGACAATCCTCTATGATACTTCTAGTGCAAGCTGATGCTACTGATCATAATGATATAGCTATACACTGTTCTAATTATATTTTGAAATATTTTATATAATATGAAAAACACCCAAATAAAGTTACTAGCAGTGTACATTTTTAATTTATCATGTAACAGAATGTAATACTAAAGATAAAATAATTATCCCACCCACATTGCATCTCAGGCTCCCAGTCGGAAAAGAGCACACTCTCAGCAGTCATGAGGAACAGTTCATTGAAAAATGCAATCATACCATAATGAAGTAGAGAATATGTTGTGGTTAGCAAGTGCAACCAGCAAAGTTTGCCACTAGTAGCCTCAACGATCACACAGTTTTGTCTTTTATAAATGGATCTTCAGAATTACAAGTGGCATTGCTGTATCTGTTAACGCAAGAGTCTTTCCAACTAAATTGCAGTTTGAGATCAATAATGGGGAAAAATGCAATTTAGCTGACCATAACAGGGGAAATTCAAATTCAAAATGACAAAAAAATCATAGTCTCCCTTCCATTTTCCATGTGTTTTCTCTTCTTGTTTTATAGATTGGAAGATGGGCTCATTTTTTTTTTATAAATATAAACCTCGGAATATTTTCCTAACTCTGATTCTTCTTCAGCCATGCTCCCCTTATTCATCCATATCCAGTCTGATAATTTTAGATTTATCATTTAATAGATCACAACTCTGTCTACCTCTCTCTCTGATCTAATTTATCATTATTTGTTGACTGGATACTATAAGAGCCTCAGTAATTATTCCTTCATCCCATGATAGTCCCCATAAATTATTTCAGAGTAAATTCCAACATGAGATTCTTTTTCCAAAAACAAGTTTCATGCAGGAGTTGGGATTAACTGGGTGCTAACTGTAGGCATAGGGTGTGGCCTGAAGAGGTGTGCTTTGGGGATTTATATTTTGCACCTAGTCTGAAGTGTCTGTCTTTATGCTTCTTGATGGCCATGTTCTTTCCTCTACCACACCCTTCTGCCTTGATGCTCTGCCTCACCTTGAGCCCTAAACAATGGAATTGGCCTTCTATGAACTAAGACTAAAACTATGAGCCCTCCATAAACTTTTCCTCCTTTAATTGTTCTTGTCAGGACTTTTTATACCCAGCAGTGAAAAAGCTAAGGTATCTGTGTAGCACTTTGAATGGATCTTTTACCCATGAGTGATCTTCTAACATCATGCACTTAATTGGAAAATATTAGCTCACTGACTTACGCAGATTTTCCAAATGTTGACACATTTTATCATGCAATATCAAAATATCACACTTGTTAATATCACTACCATACATTTGAGAAGTCTTTAAGTATTAGACAGCTGTCAAGCTCATGCTAGTGGATATAAGTTTTCCAAAATTTGCTTAGAAACCTCTAATTTTATCACTTATAACAATCAGTAGTTGGCTTGAAGTGACAGGATCACTCAATTCATTTTCATTAAAATGCCTGCTATATATTAAGTCTGAATATAGTTTGTCTGTAAACCTTTCTTTCAAGTTAAAATGATGTTTTGTGAAAAGATCAGCTATGTTAGATCACAACCTAATAATCACACAAGTGTTTTCCCCTATGAGAATAATATAATTTGGTATTTTTTACCTCTCAGTTTATATACCATATAATACAAAGATATGTGCTCAAAGGGTACTATTTAAAGTGATTGCTTTAATTTCTTCAGCAAGACATTCTTAAGTGAAACTGTCTCTCTATCCCTTTGCAAAGGCCTGGGAAGAATATAGTAACTACTAGTGCAGTTTGATGTCACAGTTTTGATTCATTCCTGCTAATATGTTGGCAGTTTTTCCCACCATAACTTTTGCAAAATCAATGTAAAGGGCAATATAGCTTGTTCCAAAATGAACCACAAGACAAGGTGTATTCAACTCTGAATATCTGAGTATCATAAAGTGGCCATTTACACACAAAATAAATTTTCTTGATTATCAGTTGATGCTACTACCAGACACACACAAGAAAACAACAGTCCACATACGTCTGTAAAATACTGCACTCAAAAGACAAAAGCATAATTCTGCAGAAGAGATGTAAACTCAGTCCTCATGTTTGCAGTTAAGTCTTTAATTCAACAAATTACTGTATTGTTGGAATCTGACAGTACTATCATTTCTTTTACTGACTTTTCATCTAGCAGGCACTCAGCCATGTCAACTCCAGAAGGGTGTGTTAGTCTTTCAACTATTCTATGCATGTCTCCTTTCAATGCAAAATATAACTTAATGTGTACAGTTCTTTTGTGGGTTTTCTTTTTCTGGTACAAAAAGTGATGAACAAGTTTTGGCTTATGAGACTTCTTCTTGCCCACATATGAAATATTCAGTTTTCTTTCTTTTAAACTAAACAGTTGGTCACAAAATGATGCCACAATTTTACTAGCACAAAATATTTTCCCCAAATTTCTGTTGCATAAGATGCTGCAACATAAAAATTAAGCATATATAAAGAAAAGGGAAATACTTTGTTTTTATTATATTATTATTATTATTTACAGTTTTGCTCAGTTTGTTTGGAAATAATCCTGGCTTCCATGAGTTAGAGAATTCTGTGCTAGATCAGTTTTCATCTTTCTTAGTATCTTTAGAGATAGATGTGGAACCTTGGGTTAGGGAAAGGAAGTCTTCTGACTTCCTGTTAAAGCCATTGATCTATCCTAAACTATAAGGAAAATATATTATAAATGCATTTATTTTACTTTATAATGAATGTTATTGCACTACAAATAGTAACTTTAAAAAAAATTTGTACCAGGGATTGAACCCAGGGGCACTTAACCACTGAGTCATATCCCTAGCCCTTTATTTTATTTTTTTTGTTTGTTTTTTTAAATTCTGAAACAGGATCTCACTAATTCTGAGGCTGGCTTTGAACTTGCCATTCTTCTGCCTCAGCCTCCTGAGCTGCTGGGATTATAGGTGTGTCACACAATGCCCGGTAATAGTAATATTTTTGAAAAAATAATTTAGAATAAATTTCAAAATAAAAAAATGTAAAACAAAAAATGAAAGTATTCTTAGTTCTTTGTGTATTTCTGCCTAGGTGCTCAGAAATTTTCAGGATCTCAAATAATTTGTTGAAAGATGAGGTTATGAAAATTATATGAAACATAATTTTAAAAACTAGTAGGAACACAATAGAAGTATTGATAACAAACTGAGTTAATCCCTGAAAAAGATTATGACCTTAGGAAATTTTAGAAAATACAAATACACACACAGATATCATAGAAATGACATCATCATAGTTTTATATAGCCTCTGGAATACACCACTATATACTGTGAGAGAAAGGATGTGAAGAAGTCAAAATCTTTTCCATCTTTTTATGAAAATGGTTTTCATATCTGGGGCTTTCTCAAAGTGCTAGAAAGACCTAGAGGGATCCTCAGACAACATTTTGTGCACCACTGATTTTATGGATGTTCACTGAATTCTCTTAGAATCAATACTAAAATCATTGATATGTTTGACACAACCCACCAAGCTTTTAACTGTCCCGCACAGCTCTACTCTCAATTCCAATCTACCAGGATGCCTGGACTCCATAATCAAGCTCTCCTACTGGATATTGTTATGAGGCTGGCTTCACCTGAAAAGTTTTCTGGGTTCCACATTCCTGATCCCGTCAAGGTGACTGCTTAGCTTCCTTGGGTATTTGGATTCATATGTTTAAAGTGCACAGGGCACAGTGTTTGTGCTCACAGTTCTACCTAGCATATTATTTTCGGATACCATCTGTGTTTTTGTTGTCATGGTGGATGATGATTCAGCCCTCCACACACTCCCACTTCTCCCACCAACCTCTCGAGTTTGTACTCTAACAATTTTTAGATAAAACAATAGTGTTTACATTGTTTTGATTATGTAAATATTGCTCACTGCAGAGAAGTAATATGTTAAGAATCTATTTCAGTTCTATGACAATTTTTTTTCTTATTGGTTTGAAAGACTATATGATTATAGTTTTCACCGGATTATTTTTCTTCCAAATGCTAAAAACATAAAAAAGCTATCCATTCTGTTTTTCCCTTTTAAAAAACTTACACTTTTACTCAAATTTGTATCATTTACAGATTTAATTCTTTTATTTATATCTGTGTTAATTAGAGGTTAATTGGTCATCCAGCTACACTGCTGTCATCTTAACTTCCCCTCACCTTTGCCTTAACATTGAACTACTGATTTCTGGATCCCATATTTTCCATTTTTTGGGGGAAAGAAAAATTTGGCTGACACATTCCTGTACCTTTCTAAGAAAGAATACATGGGAGATAAATATACTGTATGCTTCCATGTCAAAAACATATCTTTATTCTAGTCTGATTTTTGATTGATAGACGTCTGCTGTTTTTCTGGAATTAGAGGAGGAAGTGATACTAAGGCTGTCTCCTTTTGATACACAGATTTTCACTTGTTGTCATCCTGAAATTCTACCCCTACTGTCCACCATGCCTGGTGTCCCTGAGTTTCAAACATCTGTGATTCAATCTGTTTTGGAAATCTACCTTCTCCTTTCCGTGGATGTGTTGGTGGGAGATAAGGGATGCTTATCACTTAGTCTGTTGTGGAGAAGCCAGCGTGCTATCTGACTCTCTGGTATATAACTGTTCATGTCCACATTCTAAGGTCTGTACCTCCATCCCCCTCTGTTTCACCTGGTCCCTAAAGTCCTGAAGATTTCAGGGATTCATAGCTCACATCTCCTCAGGTGCACTACCTTGTAGCTTTTATGCCCTGCTAAAGTGGTAATTATTTCTTCATCTGCTTTCTGTCTTGTAAAACATCTTTTGGAATATTTTGCCTGTCATTGGTGATGTTCTTTGATTTTGTAAGATGATGGCTTAAATTTTCTTTTTAATATCCTTCTTTTCATTTTGAGTCTTGCAAGAAAGAAAAGATGAATTCATCTGGCTGAACTAGAAAAGATTCTTTACCCTGAGAAAAATAATTTGAGAGATTTATCTAATATGTGGGTCAAACATAGGATGACCAATTGTCTTGGTTTGCCTAGTACTAAAGAGGTTTCCTAGGATGTGAGACTTCAAGTATGAAAACTGATAAAATCCCAGGCAAAACAGAATTATTAGTCACCCTAGAAGTAGTTTTCTATTACTGCATGCTTAGAAAGAGCCTATCATTCTCTACTTCTAAATGAGAAGTAATTTTGTTATTAAAGAACTTCTAATGGATTCAAGTATTGCCCATAAATATTTTGGGGTACTATTATAATGAACTCTGTCAAGCACTTCAGAAGGAATATGTCAGACATCAAACCTATTAGTGATTCTGAAGTGTTTTTGTTTTTGTTTTTGTTTTTGTCTTTTAACAGATGTAAAGGCATATCAGTTGGGTAAAGGTACACATTCTAGAAAAAGATTCGTCCATCTATCCCACTATGGTAGGTGTTCTTGAAATTTTTATTATATGTTCATATATATGTGTTTTCCCTAAATCTACTCACATTTTATTTTAAAAATTAAACTCTACTAATCTTTGTCTTAGATGATTATAAATTTTACAATCACATTATGAGAGGGTAGGATGTTAAAAATGTAACCAGAAGGCATTGTCAAACTCGGAAAGGATGTCAGTGTCATGGTTCAAGGTTAACTACGTTCTACTGTGAGAAACAAGGCAGGCACTAGAATAACAAGAAACAGAACGGAAACTCTGGCACTGGAATTTGAAAGCTTGTCAGAGCCTTAAAAGGGGATAGGAAAACAATTAGCTCCAATTCTTTGTGGTGAGTGAGCAGTAAAAAGAAAAATGGGAGGGAAAAACTGCTATTTGGACCAAGTCAACATAGGGTTGAGTGTTGGGTCATGGGCACAGAAAGATCCTCATTCAGTGATCGTGTTTCTTACGGAGTGTCACAAGACAGCAGGATTGGTCAAGTATGCCTGATTCTCAAGATGCTGGCAGAAAATGTGATAAATATTTACTGTCTTGAACAAGGCAGTCCGTGATGACAATGATATCAATAACATCAAGAACAAACACTTACCTGGGTCTAGGTACATTTTTTTAGTGCTTCAAATATATTAATTAATGTAATCCTCACAATAACTCTATGAGGTAGTTATTACTATTGCCATTTCTCAAATAAGGCAAATGAAACAGATTTGAAAGATTGAAGGTCTCAGAGACATTGAGTAGGGGAGCAGGGATTTAAACCTGGCCAGATGGACTCTAGAGTTCCCACACTCAACTGCTGCCACATCAGGAAATGAAAGTAGCTGAACAGCTTCAGGGTAGGCAGGGGCCAACATTACTGATCAAAATTCTTGACCTAAGGAAAAGGTGTGGGGCTTGGTCCTCTCTCACTTGAGGTCTCTTATCTCAGCATATAAATACATTTTAACATAACCCATCAAAATAATCTATTTTTGCCTCTGCATCCCTCTCCATACACTATTCTACTTGTTTTTCCCAGAAGAACCACACATTGGCCCATGTTATCTCTTCTTGTACCTCTCATTCTTTCTAAGATTGACTTAACTCTTGAATTTGTAACTACTGTTCAGTGGAAAATTCTCTCCTGCTGCTGTTACAAAGGCCTCAGTAGTTGTCAAATTCCATGAACACTTTAAAAATGTCTTATGGAGAATCTTAAAAATATTCACAAGTAAAGAGAAAAATATAATACACTCATGTTATCAACTTATCGCCAATCCTCTTTCACCTATGACCTTATTCACTTCCTGAAGCAGAGTATTGTAAAGCAAATTCCCACACACTGTAATATAAATAATGGTTTTTGTTCTTAAATGATAATGATGCTTTAGTATCAATCCCTAAAAATGATGACTTTTTCATAATGATAATACAATTATCATACCTTTAAAAAGTAACAGTAATTCCTTAATATTATCAAATGCTCATTTAGCTAAAGAATACTTTTCAACCCATGTCTTTTGCTTGATACCTCTGTAGCTATTTGTATTCATGTCTTAAAATTTTACTACTTAAAGACTGTAAAAATTTCCTGTTTTGCCCTGATTATTTTATCCATCGCCACCCTTATATCAGGCTACTTGAAGCAGTTTGCCCTTGCCTCTGAGCATGGCAGGCCCCTCTTGTTGATCTCTTTTGATGTATCCCTGTTAACAAGGTAAAGAGTCTCAGGATCAAAGGTGCATGCGTTCCATCTGTAGGTTTTTCTTCGGACCTTCAGAACATGCCCTAGGTACCTGGACCACCACATTTCTTGTCCCAGGGGCTCTGAGCTTACTTTCAGACTATCCTGGCTTCTCCTATGAGTTGGATCTCTCCATGGCAGTATGCTGCCAGAACACACAGTCCATAGGCCCAAACAGTATGAAGAGGCATTTGCACAGGGGCAGACTTGGATTTGCAGAGGTTGCCCACTATGCAACACATGCACACAAATCTCAGGAAGAGGCCAGGGATGGAAAGAGGAGGAGGCATGGTCTTGTGCAGACCCATTTTGTACTTTCCCCCTGGGCTCTGCAATGGTTAGAGGTGTGACTTCTCTTTAATTACCACTTTTTCTCCAACAAACAGGTATCTTCCTATTCCTAAAGCTATGTATATGGCTCCTTTCTCACATGTATATTTATATTTTCTAAAAAATATAGATTATATACATATATTCTATATGTATAGATTCTAATATATACATATATATATATATTTCTCACTTATATACGTATACATATTTATTCTTATAACTCTACCTATATATATCAATAACTTTTAGAACTATATTTGTACCAGTCTATAGCATTCAAAGGCCTTAAATATATTTGTTTGTTATGCCAATAGAGATTTGGATCTCTTGCAGGTCTCAGGAATACCTCAAAATTGACTTGTTCACAATGGAACATGCTACTACCACTTCCAAATCTATTTGTCTTTCCTAATTCAATAAAAGAAAGCATGAATACCAAAATTACAGGCTGGTTGTGAATTAAGACTTTGGATAAGGTAGACTTCCATCAGAATCAAAATCTGCCTTTTGTAACTGTGTGATTTTGGAACAAATTTCTTAACCTATCAGAAACTCAGTTACCTCATTGCTAAATGACAGATGATATGAAGATTAAATGTGTTATTGAAGCTTAGCTGAAAGATATGCCTTCTCTATTGAAATGAAGAAAAGAAAGAGAAAGTTAAAATAATTTCAGCATTTTTGTGGTTTATGAAAATGGAAGAATTCTTGCTAATTCTATGACAGCTATGAACTGAGCACTTCAATTTTGATAATTTTCCAAATTACTCCAAAAACCTTACATGGTGCTTTGTTCAGTGGTATCTGTGAATCTGGTATATTTCAAGCAATTGTCTTATTTATATAGGCTTAAACCTTTGGTCTGCGTAAAATTATTGATGATCAAAATCAAGACAGGTGAATACTCGTGGTGATAATGCTATTAATAATAAGATTATTGCAAAGCTTCTAATAAAAAATGTATTTTAAAATCATTTTGGGGCATGTTGAGTAAGTATTTCCAATCTTGTGTTAGCTCTGTGTAGTTACAAATAATAATTTCAGACAGATTTACTTGATGGTTGGTAATAGGAGGGAACCGGAGTTCACACTGTTAGCAAAAGTTGCCTTTTGTGATAAGTTCTGCGAGTGAGGTTACCCTTTCTGTGTGTTTTTAAAGTGCTTTCTAGTGCATTTAGATGTTTCTGTCTTCCTATCTAGGGACATAGCAATCACTGTCAGTAGCATTGTCTTCACATATAAAGGACAGTGATGTCTGTAATCATGTTTCTAAAAATTTCAGGTCATTCTTGGGTTTATTTGGCTGCACGCACTTAAAAGAAACCTCCTTTGGTGTTTCTTTCACCTGTAAAGAACAACTACCTATCTAAACCTTTTTCT
This sequence comes from Urocitellus parryii, assembly GCF_045843805.1. Classification (NCBI taxonomy): domain Eukaryota; kingdom Metazoa; phylum Chordata; class Mammalia; order Rodentia; family Sciuridae; genus Urocitellus; species Urocitellus parryii. The sequence goes on from NC_135541.1 coordinate 78,236,389, forward strand.
GACAGTGTGGTTCTCATGACTATTCTTAACCTTTGCTATGTAATCACAAAAATCAAAGAACTTTGGAAATGGGGAGGAACCTCGTTGGGAATTTAGTGCTTATGTGGATGAGGAAATTGAAGACCAAGAATTTTATAGAACTTGCTGTAGGTTGCACAGTTGGTAGCAGGGTCAGGATTAAAACCCAGAACTACTTATTTTCAATTTGGTATCGCTGGGCTGACTCTGACTGCAAAATGTTTTGGGAGTTTTAAGGGAATAGATAGAGAAAGCTGGCGCTTGTCTAGAAGGAATTCAAAAACTATGATGAAGAAATGAACTGACATTTCCAGAGACCAGTAGCCTAACCCATCGGGGCCGAAGCCAATAGCAAACTTTTGTCAATTCCAGGCTAGAGGGCACCATAACTGGGCCTCTGGTAGATGGAACACTTCAGCATTACATTGGTACCTCAACAGGCAAGAGGATATCAGCAGTGATTACCACACTTACCAAAATGATTTAGGGTCAGGTTTCTATTCAGTATGGACTAGAGGTCTAGGACTAAAGAAATGTGATAGGTATGTCTGATGGCTGTAGACAAATAACTCAGATCCATTGAGGCTCTCTGCAAACCTAGGCACAAAAGGCATGGGGTCAGCAGGCAATTTGTGGATCCTGATAATATCACAGCTACAAAGTGCGGTCAACATACCATTGGGCAGGGTCTCTCAGAACTGAGTTGAGCTAAACTTTCAGGTACTATCCTAGACTCCAGGTCCTAGCCTGGGCCAATCTGTGCAGGGAAAGAGCAGGAAGCAGTGACAAAATCCCAAAGCCTTCCTTTCCTCCATATTGTCATAATCCATTGAAAAGAATGTGCCTACTGCTAAAAATTCTTGTCTCCTATATATGAACATGTGACCTTCTTTTAGAAATGCATAAAATGCCTTTTTCAGAGAAAGGGACAAGGTTGAGAAGGAGGGCACACTGTTTCCCCCCTGAACTTAAACTGAATCACAGGAGCTGGGGCTATATGTAAATATCACATTAAATAATTTGTTTTACAACACTATTCACTATTATCATTTTCAAAAATAAATTGACCATCTTTGAATGTGGCTTGATACCCTGAAACTGGCATGATATGAAGCTTGAAGCCCATGATGCATCCCCTTCACATATTCATGTGGACGCAGAGTTAAGACAAGTTCTCTGGGGAGTAAAGTCCACAGTGTGCCACTTGCTTGTGAACTCCAGTCCCAAGTATAATTTCACATTCACAGGCTGGTTACTTGGCCTCATGGCTTTGAGTGAAGGTTTATTAAGCCATCTCCGACATGTTTATGATCAGTTTTTGCCAGTGCAGGCAATAAAGGTACCTTTCCCTTGACCCAGTCAGTTAATTTTAAAATGCCTTGGGCCAAAACTCTCTGTGGGAAGCAAGCTACTGGAATCACTAGGTAGTTCTGGCTTACGTATCTTCTGTATTGTGCTATTTCTCTCCATAAACGTTAAGTGTGGCTGACTGTTTCTTAGAAATAGCTCTTTCCATTTCCCAATCTTTAAAGAATTTGGTACTTTCGAAAGAAACCAAAACATGCTGCTTAACCTTTGGTCTGACATCAACATGAACTTACTCTTTACTTCAGGATTCTTTGTGGGGGGGGGGGAACTGTGCTTCTCAGAGGTCATTACGCTGTGACCATTTTTCTCAGTGATAGATACAGAGAACAAGAGCTTTATAATTGCTTACCATCTGGTGACAAGTTCTTCCTGAAATGCCTTCCACCCCTCCATATTTTAATGTCTTTTTCTTTCAATCATGTGTAATACCTCAGCCAAATATATTGGTTTATCAGTTATTTTCCCAGCTTCTCTGGGCGGCATTTGTTGTATGAATATTCATTCTTTTTCCTTTTAGGCCTCCCTCTCTTGCTGATGACAGCTCCACAGTTGCTGAAACACTAGGTCTGTATTTTAGAGGGAGCGCTCTCAAGGTTCCTGGACTTAGGGTTTCTGAGTGGGAGACCCCCATGTGAGAATCTGAAAGCTCCTCATTCTATGGCTGTTTCTAAACTGAAATAACACCAGACACAAGCGTGACCTGGCTTTAGAAACCACACTGACAGCAATAATCTAAAGAGTAATAATGTGTAAAACCTTTTCCTAAGTTTAAATATATGTATATCAAAATAAACCTTGCGCTACTCATGCTTATAAAGGCATAAACCACAACCATCACCAATGTGAATTGAAACCCCCAGAAATGCTTTCTTGCAACCCACATTCACAATTACTGCCTCTCATATTTGTAGGCACAGGGTCAAGGCACAATTGTACAGATAATTTTGGCTTTTGGTTTCAGCTAACAGCCACCTGCTTCCATTTCAGAACTAAGCAGTGAGCCTGTGCCGTGGCCAGGTTGTGGTGCTTTGGGTACATAATGAGACATGCGTAGAAGTCTCAGCTTTCCAGTTTACTGTAGAGCTGCCAGTCACTCATCAATCCCCAGGGTCTCATTTTAGGGACAAGTAGATGAATAAAAGGAAACATTTTAAAAGATTTTTTTTTCTTTAAAGAAATACAGTTGCTAACACAGAGAAGTGAATTTGGCAGCACATTGGACTTGGCATCAAACAAAAAAAAATTTTCATTTTAAGGTTTACACCTGACAAAGCCTTCATTTTAATTTTTTGAGTTTCATGTCTTTAAAAAAGGAAACCTCAATCTGTATGTTTCCACTTTTAAAAATGCAATATACATTGATTCTCTTCTCTCTTTCTTTTATTCTACAAATATTTATCGAACACCTATTATATATTTACAATTCCATCAAGAATAAATGGAAATGCATTTAGAGCACTTCTCTGAGCTAGAGCTTGTTCAGTGTGAGGCGAGTTTCAGACCCAACACTCCTTCCATTGTCTAAGAGAAAAGCAAGGTGACTCCACTCTGTCCCTTGTGACATTATCAGCGGTCATGTTTTTCTTTCTACTGTATTTTAATATTTTTAAAAAATATTAAAAGTATGATATTAGGATTGGCAATGTTTCTAGTAAAGTGTTTCTAAATTCAGCTGTACAAATGTGATTCATCAGAAAGGGAAAAATGCCAATTACCAAACAGAAGTTGTTGCTCATGTACAAAACACACTCCTGAATGTTTGTGTTTATTAAAAAGAAATCCAAACATCTAATTTTAGTTTCCAGGGAAAAAATAAAATAAGAATTTAACTTAAAGTGGGTCAAATTTTCTAAGTTGGAAAAAAAAACCCTCCAAAAATACTTTTAAAACTCAAGAGGAATAAAACAAAATTAAAACAAATCCTGGCATAAAATAACATGTAGATGAACAAATATGATTCCCAAAGAAGTCTAGACCAGTATAGGAACATATTTTCTTTGTTCTGTTTTGTCTTCATATGTATTGATCTGCATTACAGTAGAATTTTATGGTAAATTCAATGTTGTGAAATAGACATCTAGATTTAAGGAAGGAAATAGAAGACTTATCACCTGCATGATCACTGGGGAAAGTAAAGAGAAAGAAGGAAGGGTCTCCAATGTCAAGGTCCTGTCTTCCCCCAGCCCATGTGTGAGGGTGCAGTTCTATCTCACATCGCCTCCAAGAGATGCAAACCTGTAAATCAGTTTTTCCTCCTCATTCCAAAACTTTCACCCTGGAAACAGCTCTGCAAGTCTTTCTCCTTCTCCCTGCCAACTCCTTCCCCACACTTTTGGATCAAAATGCAATCAAGGGTTTATGTCCTTTCACATAAATAGGGACTCAAAAACTCCTTTTCCTCTTTCAGATTGTGACTACTGCTCTAGTGAACTTACTGTAAAGAAAAATTCTGTGAGCCTGATGGAATACTATACGCTTTTACATATGTTTCTACTGTGATATAAATTGCCATTTGCCCAAGTACTTTTTATATAAATGCCCTCAAATTTCTAAGATGGTACAGTATGTTCCACCCACTTTTGTGACAGATGGAGGAGACATTTGGAATTATAAAATGTCTGTATGAGGAGCAGAGCCTTCTAATGTTGTAGTTTTACCTCAAGATAATATAGTTTTCTCTACCCCAGTAAGGTGCTGAAAAATAAATCAATTTTTATTGAGCTCCCAAATGTTTATGGCACTCGTCCTTTTTTATTTAGAAGCCTCTGTGTACTTTCAATGTCCTTTTGTCCCAAGGCATTTTCTGTGGTCTACTAATAATGTCTTTCTAGATTTTGCTTTAGAGACCTCATTCTGTCTCAAATCTATCTTCAACCTGGTTATGCTTTTAAGATAGCCAACATTTTTTACTGTCTGAGTATTTACTCAAATGTTTGTACTTGAGTGTAACAGATTCACTCCAAACAGAACATGTCAAAACAAATTCACCATTTGCCTGATATTCTTATGAAATAGGCCCCTTTCTGTTTTTGTCCATTTATTATGATATAGAGATATGTGTATGTGATTTATATATACACTATATAAATATACTTAATTTCAAATCACTAATATAATGCACCTTGACCATTACTATTCATTCAGATAGATAAAGATTTAAATATATAGATATATATGTAAGTTTATAACCTAATTAGAATTCGAATTCCCATTTCTTCTGACTTCTAATCTCCAACCAGTTACCTAGTCCTATAGGTGTAGTCCTCAGTTTCCTCCATGTTCACAGTTACCACTCTAGTTAAGGCCCTTACTCTTTCAGAACTGGACATCTGCAAAATCTCCAAGGTGCTCTCCCTGATATTTCATACTTAGTACACCACTTTCAGATTACTCTAATCTGAAATAATGTAAAATTTCTATCATATCATTGTGATACTCTAAAATACTCAATGATTCTCCCTTAAAGAAAAATCACAGAGGCCTGATCTGTTTTCAGCAGATCAAATACCTGGGTATAAATCTAACAAAATATCTACAAAATGTATATGAGAAAAAGTGAAAAAGCACTGATAGTTGAAATCAAAGAAGTTTTACATAAATGAAGAGAGACTCCCATGTTCGTGTTAAAAATGATTCAATATTGTCAAGATGTCAGTTCTTTTTAACTTGATCTATAGATTCAATGGAATTTCAATCAAAATCTTAAGTTATTTTGTAGATATTATTATTAACTGATGCTAAAGTTTATATGGCAAGAGAAAGGATCTAGATAAAATATTGAAGAAGAACAAATTGGAAGATTGATACTCCTGATTTCAAATTCCACTTTAAAGCTACAGTAATCAAAACATTGTAGTACTAATGAAAAATGGAATAGGAGACCAGAAATAGACTCATGTAAGTTTGTATCAAAGAGCAAAGCTAGTCTTTTTAACAAATAGAGTTGAAAAATTGGACATCCATATGCAAAAAAGGGGGAATTTAGATAGAGATTGTATATCTTTTACCAAAATTAACTCAAAATGGATCATAGGTCTAAATGTAAAATGCTATACTATGGAACACCTACATGATAACATAGAAGAAAACCTAGATAACATTGGATTTGTGATGAATTTTCAGAAACAACTCCAAGTCATGTGTTTTATTAATCTAAGAAATAATTGATATATAAAAAAGACTTTAATAAAAGTAAAACATTCTGCTCTCTGAAAGATAATTCCAGGAGAAGGAGAAGATAATCCACCAATTGGGAAAAAATAATTGCAAAAGATAAAGAGTTTATATCTAAAATATAGGAGGAACTCAAACTCTGCTATAAGTAAACAAACAATCCAATTTAAAAATAGTTCACAGATGTTAACAGTCTGTTCACCAAAGGGGATGTATAGATGGCAATAAGCATATAAAAATATGTTCCACACATACATGTTATCAGGAAAATGCATATCAACACAACAAACAGATACCACTGTGTGCCTATTAGAATGACCAAAATTTTGCACACTGACATTACCAAATGCTTATGAGGATATAAAACAGATATTCTCATTTATTGCCAAAACGGTATAACTCCTTGAAATATATATATATATATATATATATATATATATATATATATATATTTTTTTTTTTTTTTGATATGGGGAATTGAACTCAGAGGCACTCAACCACAGAGCCACATCCCCAGCCCTATTTTGTATTTTATTTAGAGACAGGGTCTCATTGAGTTGCTTAGTGCCTTGCTTTTGCTGACGCTGACTTTGAACTTGAGATCCTCCTGCCTCAGCCTCCCAAGATGCTGGGATTACAGGTGTATACAGCCTTACCCAGCTCCTTAGAATATAATTTGGTGGTTCTTTTTTTTTTATAAAATTAAACATACTCTTACCATACAGCCTACCATTACACTCCTTGGTATTCACCCTAAGAAGTTGAAAACATATCCACAAAATATCCTGCACATTGCTATTTATAGCAATTATATTCATAGTTGCCAAAACATGGAAGCAATTGTGATGTCTTTCAACAGATGAATGGATAGATAATTTGTGATACATAGAGACAAATGAATATTATCCAGACCTAAGGAAAAATGACCTAATCATGAAAAGGCATGGGGGAAACTTCAATGCATGTTACTGAGAGAAAAAAAAAATCTGAAATGGCTACACACAGTATAATTCCAATTTACCCCATGCTGGAAAAAGTAAAATTATATTGAAGATAGGAAAAAATGGTGGTTACTGGGAGTTGGGTGGGGAGATGAATAGTTGGAGCATAATTTTTAGGTTAGTAAAAATATAGTGTGTGTATGCTACTATGATTCTTATGCAATTGTCCAAAGGTGTAGAACATAAAGCAACAAGAATTATCTCTAACATAAACTAGGAGTGTTAAGTTATTATGATGTGTCAATGTAGTTTCATCAATTGTTGCAAATATGGGGAAACATGAGGGATGTTGGTAATGGGGCAGCCTGGGCGTGTGTGCGGGTAGGGGGTATTGCAACTCTCTGCTCTTTGCTCTTAATTGTACTATGAACCTAATACTGCTTTTAAATATATATGGAAAAAAATATTCAGGCATTTCTATGTTGCCCTTTATTGTCATAGAAAAATTTAGAAAACATTGGAAATAACAGTCATAATTTGTCATCCCAGTAAAGAAATACTAACATATTGATGTATTTCCTTCCCCTTGCTTTCCTATATATTTCTTTACAAACTGGTAATAATCATATTAAATATATTTTCCCTGGTTTTTAATTTAATATTACATCATAAATAGTTTCTCTATTTTCATATTTTTTTAAAAAAAGAAGACCTATTATTTTAATATAACAATAACTTAGTGGATGTGCCATAAATCTCTGAAATAGTCCCTGCTGTTCCTATTACAATTGTAAATATCTCTTCTTGCTTGTGAAATTAAGCTGATTATTTAGTATAAATTCACTCAACCCAAGAATGCCATGTTCATTCATGCAATCCCTATACCTTATTTTGTACTTGCTGCCAGGTCCTGAGTTATACTCCAGATATATGGTGATTGAAAGCTATTGCCCTTGGCCTTATAAAATTGTACAGTCTGGTGGGAGAAGACAGAAAGAGATATTTTAAAAGTACATAAAACAAGTATATAATTACACATTATAAAAAGGTATGAATGAAAAAGCAGAGTGGTATGGAAAGAAACCTTGGTAAAATGAAAGGATATCCATTGGGGAAATACCCATTTTAAATTGGATATTCAGGAAACACTTTTTTTTTGAGACTCTGACACTTCTTAACTATTAAAAGAAGCCAGAACAACCTGGGGAGGTAGCTTAGTGGGAGAGGTTTTGCCTAGCCCTGGTTTCCATCTTCAGCATCACAAAACAAACAAACAAAATACCGGAAAGACAGGAGGAGTAGAAAGGAAAACAAAACAAAATGAAAAAAAAAAAACATTTCAGAAGCAGAATTGGCAGAACTTGTATGAGATTGAACATAGGGGTCAAGTAAGGTTGATTCAAGAATGATACATACTGACCATGGTGGGTTTTGTAATGTGTCAATTTGCCTAGGCTGAATTACACTTCCAGAATTCCCTTTTATGGGTGTTTCTGCCAAGGTAGGCCACAGAGAGATTCTTGAGAGCTCTGGAAGGCAGAAAGAAGCCTTTGTAGTTCACATCCATTGTTGCTCAACTGCTAATTTATATCCTGGGGATGAGGCAGCCCTGGGGCTGCTCAAAGGTCTCCAACTCCAGAACCAAGTCAACAGCACTATGATGTGTGGCTCTGACATCTAAAGGTCACCTAAATTGCCAAAGTCACAGCAATATGTTTTCACTCTATTTGAGGAGCTCCTGCTCATGCCTGGGGCTTTTTGCTTTCTCTAATATGATATCCTCATATCAAGTCCCTCTTCTCTTCCTGATTGTCTACCTGTGGACTTCACATCCAGTCATCAGACACACAAAAAACCAGCAGCTTCACAGAGAAAGCTTCCCCACACCCCACAGCTATAGAAAGCCAAATCCCTACAGTGAATCCCTTCGTACATAAACTCATATAGATCTAAACATCCTAGTGGTTCTGCTTCTCTGATAAAACTCTGGTACATATAACAGCATCCTCAGTTTCATTTTTCAAAGCAAATTTCTTTGTTTCTGAACAATTACCGTGAGTTGAAGAGAAAACCCCTTTAATAGTAATGTTCTAAGGATTTTAAGATCAAAGTGGGCTCTAGAGGAGCAGGAAGAACAAGGTCAGGATCTTAGCCTTGCAGGACTCGTAGATGCTGTGGTATGCTAACAAAATCTGGGCAAAATGCTAGGAATAAAAGTAAGAGAAATGAGGGAAAGAAGAGAGAAGAAGAAGGGAGGGAGATAACTTGTTTTGAAAAGATCATAATTATTAATTCCCTATTGTAAAATATACCAAGAAGAATATTATTTTTAGAAAGCAGACTTTTCTCTTTTATGTATTTATATTTTTCCCCTGGAGTCAGAACATCTTAGAGATTCCTAACAGAAAATACTATCAATTAACTAACTGCTACAATTTAAGCCCTGTTGACTCTACAGGCAGAAACAGTTACATCAAGGCCAGAAAAAGAAGATTAAAGAAAAGCACAGCATTTCCCCAAAATGTCATTGGAGTACATCAGTATCAAAGTTCAAATCCTGTAACAAGTAGCACTGATAGGAAAAAATCCACAGAATTTAAACAAATGGTCTAGTCGCCAACCTATGACAATTTTAGTCAATATGTTAGGAAAACGAATGTAGCTCAGGTTAGAAGCAGACCAAAGTTATGTCTGATTCCATTGTTGTTTCAGCAAATACATGTGTGTACCATGTCTGTGCTGAAAGCAGATAGTAAGTAGTCTTTATATTTTACAATCACAGGAGGGCAGGAAGCACATCCAGCCATTCGAACTGTAATATCTGAGAGTGACCATGATGAACCTTTGTACTGTCCTAATCAAAAGAGTCAAAGAATTTGCACCTTTATTCCCAAGTAGTTATGGCATCTACTGTTTTGGAGTCTTAGTGTATCAGTATAATGGTATTTTAGTGTTTTATTACATATAGAACTGATGGATGAAATAAGAATCTAAAGTCACATATACTGCAAACTTCAGTTCATTCATAAAAATATCACTGAGGATACACACAGGCAGGCTCTGCACCAGAGGCTGGTTCAAAAATGAATACTCTTGCATGGAATCTTCCATTCAGTTATATTTTAGCTAAATGAGACATCCACTGTATACTCCTAAACTATCTAATGTTGAAGTCTAATTAACCTGTTTTTGGTTTTTCCACTAGAATTTTTGAAAAATAAATATTATTTAAAATCAGTTGTTATGATTCCCATGGAAACTGAAGTGGTCATTGTACCCCCAGGATATAATCATATTCCCTATCTCTTTATGATAGGAGGTAACCATATTTAGTGTCTTCTCTCATGAAGAAGGACCAATACTGTCATAAAGCTGGCTTGCCCTGACTCTTCCCAGCATAATTTCGGTGAGCAAGCTGCTAAAAATAGTCACTATTAACAAGTCAATTATATAAACTAAGAAATGGATTAAATTTCAAACAAAGACAACAAATACTCAAATATCACATCCTAATTATTTCATTACATTTTACAATCATACATATTCTTTGTATTGAAAATACAAAAGAATGGGTATATGAAATATGATATGTCAAGACCATTGTAATTTTTTGAACAACCAATAAAAAAAAGAAGGGGTATATTTCTTCCTACTTCCACATTGCTCATGCTGGTAACTTGCAATCAGATGTGGGAATATTTACACCACAGATAATGGCAGACAATACAAATCAGTGTTTTTTTTCTCTCAAACATCTGGTAATAAAATTCTCTAGCCTATGTCTGACTGGGAGTGATATTTGTCATTTCCAGAAATAATTGTTGAGATCCAAGTGCTTCCTACTCCCTGCTGAGGTGAACATGGGAGTGTGTTTTGAAAGAGCTTCCTTTAACCCGATCCCTGAGTCACTTTGAGGAGTACAATAGCCACTACCTCATTAGATCTGTGGCACAAAAAAAAGTCGTATCTTTTTGATTATCGTAGCCTGTTTTGAATGATCCAAAACAATAATAATCAATTTCAAAAGTTTTGCAGAGAAACAACACCATTATAATAGTATAACACTTATTGCTAAGACCACAGAGGGCTTGTGTTCCATATACGCATCTTCATTATTATTGATTAATGTCATGTGTGAGGGGGAATATAATGCTAAAATAGAAACTTAAGAAAAAAAAAAGAAAAAGAAAACTTTATTTAACTAAGTTGTTCCTTCAAGTTGTTTATCTTCATCTATTGGTCTGACTTTATGGGACTTGTTTTTTTAAATCTAACTCATACAGATTGGGTGTACTTACTTGACGTGGAAATCTATCTGCTCATTGCAAGGTCATTGATTAAAATAAATACAGCAGTCACCATTACAAAAAAATTTTCAGCGCTCCACATGTTCATAGCACCTAGTGTTAAAGTCTTGAGCCACAAAATTAGGACCAGTAAGAAATAAAAAGAAAGAGGGACAGAAAAAAAAACCAAAAAAAATATGAAAGAAGGAGAGAGCAAGAGAGCAAGCAAGAGAGAGAGAGAGAGAGAGACAGAGAGAGAGAGAGAAACGTGCTTTTAAAGAATTGAAATTAATAGAAACTCTGAATTGCTTCAGAGAAAAGTAATATAAAAACTTTCTATGCTAGAGAGATTTTCTGCTTTAAAAAAAAAGTCTTGATTTTAGCTTGCTAGAGATAGAGAATCAACCTATTTTAGTCAATATACTTGAATTAAGGCGTTCAAGTCCTGAAAGCTATCTAAATACACTTAATATAATTCCAAGTGAAAATACAAGAGTCCCACAGCCCTGACCTCAGAGGCTCCAGAAGAGGAGCTGGAGGTCTGGTTAAACGTCTCTTGTGCACTGGGTATAGAAAATGGCTAGGCCTGGCTACAAGTCTCAAGAAAATTAGAATGCTTCCAATGATGTTATTCATTGGTGGGGCAGGTCTGCCATATCTTTCAAAACAAAATGGAGAATGAAGACAACTATCTATTTTTTTTTTCTGGAAAAGTTATACCGAAATTACCTAGATAACCAGAATGATGATCAGATACATATAAGACAAAAATTGAATTCTCTGAATTATTACTTGAATTATCTGAAGTACTTGGGAAAAGAAATTGAATCGGACTTGGCACCAATTGAACCCAATTCCTTAAATATGGCCTTATAGCCCTTCTGAGTTGTTCAAATGCAATGACTTGTGGCTCAATCTGACTTCTCTTTCCATAGTTCTTCCTCAACTGCTTAAATCTCCTGTAACCCAAGTCAGTCTTCTGTAGACACTGGGTCCCTCAAAGAAATATTCCCTCATTGCTGAGGAATATTTTACTAAAAAGAATCCAACACTTGTGTGTTTTCTATATCCTAACTGGATTCAAGCAGATAATCATAATCATTAACTCCCTAACAGACTGAAGGAATAGTCTGGAGCTGTGGTTCCCAAATACCATGGTTCCTGAATCACTGCAAGAAGGCTGAACCTGTATGTAGTATCAAGCAGGAACTGCATATTGAAAAACAGGACCCCTCATACAAATAGTCTAAGTTTCACATGTATGCAGGCAGTTTTGAATAAGTATACATTTATTTAAAATTATTCCTTAATTCAAACTAACCTTTTAAGCATTTAGTTACGCAAAAATTAAAATGTAATATCCATTATATAGGATTGAGCAATTGAAAAATACTGCCATTGACTTGTAATGTAGTTTTTATTTTCATCATACAAAACAGATTATTGCCTAGAAGGCCTAAAAATAAATTATATATATATATATATATATATATATATATATATATATATATATTGATCTTGGCCTGCATATAAAATCAACTCATTTTAGTAAATATACTTGAACTAAGACTTTCTCAAGTTCTGATAGCTATGAAGACACACTTAGGATAATTACTAGGAGAGTACAAATGCAAAAATCCCAAAGCCTGTGCTCAGAGGAGTCAGTTTATATAAATGTATATACATGTGTGTGTATATATATGTATGCACACATATATTGAACATATTATATATTTAATACATATTAAATATTATGTATTTGTATATTAAAATACCTTCAGAGATAGTACAAAAGAGTTTATTTAAAATATTCTTATGAATATGGCTCATTAAAAAACAGCAACAGAGGGAGTTGTATCTCAGCAGTAGAGTGCTCACCTTGCACATGGAAGGCACTGGGTTTAATCCTCAGCACCACAAAAAAATAAAATAAAGGTATTGTGTCCATCTATTACAACAACAACAACAACAAAAACAAACAAACAAACAAACAAAAAACCCAGCAACAACCACCACCACAACAAAAACACAAAATACTCTAATTGTTTTCTAGAACTATGAAGTTCTCCACCCTCTTATGGCTTCTCTCACTCTCTCTTCTTGAGCTGTTATGGATTTATATCATTTTATTCTTTAAAATAATTTTAATTGTTTAAGGAAAAGGAATAATAAATGCTTTCAAGCTACCATTTTTAACCAGAAGTCTCTTCAAAAATTTTCACTTCAAGAAGGGATCCTCATGCTTAGAGATGTGGGGGATAGGAGGCATCTGGTGAAGAGCAAAAGTCCTGGGAGAGAATTCAGATTCCACCAGCATCTGCAGTATGACAGTAAAAAAGCCACCTGAACTTCCTGCACTTGGTTTTCTCCTGTGTAACATGATCACTCACACTGGCTGGTCACTAGGTCTCCTAGGTGCAGGCACTGTGCTTGCCTTGACACACAGAATACAGATGGACAAACCTCCTATTTGCAGAAGACAATGTCACTTGAAGGGGAGAGAAGAGAATGGGCACTTGCAGTTTTTTTTTCTGCAATGAGAAAACAAGGTGCTGGCGAAGGCAAGGCAGTTTGCAGGTGACAGAGTCAGAGTTGAAGCATAAATATTAGAGAAGCTGTGTCAAGATCCAAGAAATACATGGACATGGTGCCTAGCGTGAAGGGAAAATTGACTTGGCAGTCATAATCTAAACAGCCCAGAGGGGAGAAAATATGGGAAACAAAGGCCAAGGAGTAGGAGCTGTGGTAATTAAAACAGGAACTCTCTGAAGCCTGGATATGTACCACCCTGGCAGGGATAGAGCAGAGAGGGATTATGTGTTTCACTAGGAATGATAGGAATGAATCCACTGCATCACTGAATTATTTGTCTCTACCATAAACTGTCAGGTTTCTGGTAAAGAGAAATCTGAATGTTTCTAATAAAAAGAAATCCTAGAAAAAGAGCTAGTGGGGCTAAAGCTAACAGGTTGAAAAATGAATGACTTCTGAATGAATGCAGATAAATCTAAAAAAAAAAAAAAATCCAAGAGATAGGAAGAGAGAAAGAAAAGGAAACTCTGAGATGGCCAAGCAAAATAAACAGTGATTTTAAATGGCTGGCTTACCTTCTTGTGTTTGTAAGTCTAGATAAGGAGCTTTGTGGTGGTGAGAGAGCAATGAAGCTTTAATTGCCTATTAACTGGCTTCTGTTTATATCCCTTCTCCACTGCGATCCCCTGACTTGGCCACTGCCATCTATGCTAAATGGGTTCTGATCAGCTGAAAATCACACAGTAATTTAAGCTGGAAATTTTAGTTAAATCCAGACAACTCCCCAACATCTTTTCAAAAGAATGAAGGTTTTTAATCAGTACAATACAAGCCATGGGGAATAGGGGAGAGATCAGGTCAGAATGTGGGTCAGAAAAACTATAGAGGAAGTGCTAATGGGATAAGGAGGCCGAGCTTTTTATCTTATTAGCGCTTCCCATGTCAAATTAGCAAAATGGTTCAGGCGCTGAAGTGTTAGATAAAATGTTCACATGGTATTTGTTCCCCACAAGGATTTTCCAGGAGTCTCTGCTCAGGGGAGTCAACTTCTCTCTTCTTTTCTACTGCTGAGGCAAGGCATGATTACACAAGCAAGACTTGTGCTGCATCCCAGTGACCCTGATGGAAACCTGTTGGGGTCAGCTGGACTGCCACATCACCAAATTCCACGGCACTACTCACCAAGAATGTGACATGCACGATGCCCATAGAACTGGGCAAGACATTGGCCTCTAATCAGTACAAATTTCCTTGTGCAAATAAGGAGCAAAAACAATGTATTTTAGGAGTTATACCTTAAAAAAATGCTCATAATTTTTTAAATAGCAGGGGAGTTGATAAGTGTCTTTTTAATATTCAGGGCCCTTTCCCATTCTACCTTTTGCATCACACAGATAAAAAAAAAAATAGAGTTCCATGGGATGTAGGCAGTTATTTAAAGTCCATTTATCTAAATAAATGTATTTCTGAACTTTCTCTGTGTCAGTCACACTGGTCTTAGTTGGATAATAGAAAAGCACTTAGAACAGTGTGAGCAATTAATATTATAATTGTTGTTATTTTTAAAATGTATCCAAGATTCTTTTGCCACCAGAACTTTCTTTACCTTTCCCCCTTCTTTTGCAAGTTTTTCTTCTTCTCTGCATTCTATCCATTCAGTAAATTCTTCTTACCTTCAGGGCTCAGTTTCAATATCACTCCCTAACAATTCTACCTAAAGCCATTTACTTCCCCTTCCTTTCTCTGTATTTACCAATCTCAACCCCAGGTAGGTTTCCTCAATAGTATGTGTCCCCATTTATCAGCCTCCTGATTTGCTTATTTACTTGTACATTCTCTGATTTACCCCAGGACAGGTAGGTGGTCTTTAAGGAGCAAAAGTGGTGCACATTGCAGGACCTCAAATAATTTTTACTAAAGAATACATGAATAGTTCAGTATTTCAATGTCCCTAAGAAAAACCTCAGTATTTAGTTCACCCAAATAAATATTTGGTTCACTGATTATTTTTTTGAGGGGGGAGGGTAATAAACTTTTTATTTTTTTAATTTGTTGTTTTTAAATATACATGACAGTAGAATGTATTTTTACATACATACATGTAATACAATCCATTTCAATTTTGATCCCTTTCTTGTGATTGTACATGATGTGGAGTTATACTGGTCATGTATTCATATATAAATATAAGAAAGTTATGTCTAATTCATCCCATTGTCTTTCCTATTCCCAAGCTCCCTCCCTTCCCTTCATTCCCCTTTACTAATCCAATGAACTTCTATAATTCCCCTCCCTACCTTCCCTTGTTATGGGTTAGCATACATATATCAGAGAGAATATTTGGTTTTGTTTTTTGGGGGGACAGGCTTATTTTTTTATTCAAATTGTGAAACTGATTTTGGTGGATTACAGTTATTAATATGCATAGTGATTTTAAATTTGGGAGAGGTCTGAATTCAAGAGAAACATTGCAACATGTAAGTGGCAGCTCCTTAACACAGCACTGTAGCTGTAATCTCATAAGATTCGGATGCAGGAGGCCCTCACACTATATCTGTAAACACTCCGAAGCCTAAAATAAAAATGTGGGACTCTCAATTATCATATACAAACATATTCCTCCTAATTCAATCACACAATACAATTTGTCTAAACTCCACCATATAAATATATGTATTTTAATTTTTTTAGGAATAAATGGTTTCTAGGGTGGTTTCTAAGGTGTTTCATCTTCAAAATTCATTGAACTACAATATAAAATGCAGAAAATAAAGCCTCTTATGTCCTTCGTGATATGCAAGATGCATACAGCACAGCTTTGTGGCCACAGAGATCCCTGCCATCTATACTTGTTTGAAATTTTATCAACCACCAAAGTTTAGAATAACAGGGCCACCAAGGAATGAAGCTAATTATGTTCAAGAAATGCACTGATAATGTCTGGGGTATGCAGGCTCCAGGTGTTTTGTTGCTGTTTTGTTTTCTTATGTTAGTTACTAGAACTCTGCCACACCTTGGCAGTGGATGATACAGCTTTTTACAAGTAAAGGTGAATTAACCATTGTTGGAAATGACAAGATAAGATTTTGCAGCTTAATGAAAGCTTTATGGTTGCAGAGGAAAGAAACTTAATTAGCCCAAATTAGTATTTTATTGAATAGGCAGAAGTTCCCCAGAGAAATAAGTTGAAGCTAAGCCTCTTGGGAGGAAGAGCCACCACGGGCTTAGGCACCTACTCACTGAAATTCTCCTCAGTTTTTGAGGGGCTTACAAGGTCTGTCTTTCCTGGGTTCTTTTGCCCCATCCTTTCTTGCTAAATAACAGCATTAATGCACCATTGCTGATAATCTCTGTCCCAAACCTCCCTGGAAGTGACCGTGTGTTTTCTACCTTTTCCTTTGCAACATATCCTGTCTGGATACTTCATTAAAAGAAATGAATTAGTTGCTGCCAAGTAATGGGTTGGTTCTCCTAGGTCAGTTGTTCAACTCTGACTTAATCTGCCATGGCTGTGATGGTGGGGTTGCATGCAGAACACATAGTTGTCTAATCCAGATTCTGAGCAAGAACTAGAAGAGCAGATGATTCCAAGAGACGATTATGTATGCAGTTATCGTCTACATTTATCAGAGCATGCACACACACACACACACACACACACACACATTCACACAATATTTGAAATGAAAATAAAAGCAAAAACTTGGAGTAGATTTTGCAAAATATAAAATAGTGATTTGGGGATAATGCATCTTCCTTCATATGTGTTTTTCACCTAATTCTTACAATTTTACTACGTTTAAGACTGTTTTTGCTATGTAGCGTTTTGTCCTTTGAATTTATGAAGAGTAACAATTTTATTTTAAAATGTCTCTTAGTTTCATTTCTCCTCTCATGTAAACATGTGTTTACATTCTGGGCTAATACAAAGAGTATCATTTGGATTCTGCTCTCTCTTTTCTTGATTTTAGAAAGTCTGAGCTCCCTCTGGCATGATTTCCCTGACTGAAGTTTCACTAGATAACTAAGGGCCATTCCCTCCCTGATTATCCTTGGTCCATAGTAAATATCTTTCTTTCTTTCTCTCTTTTTTTTTCTCTTCCACCTTTTCCTTTTATCTTCCAAAACCCATTATTATTTTCTCTAAACAACAATTCTCAGTCTCTTTTGTAGTTACACAACTGTTGTGAATATTAATGGTATTCTTCAAGGGGCATTATTTATAGCAGGAAATATGGGTCTTTGATCAGTGGTTTTTTTCTTAAATAAAAACCTCATGCATTGTGGGTAGATTGTGTTTCTCTTATCTTATGTTGAGCATTTCGTTACTCATTTCCATCTTTCCTTATATTACAGAGTTGGAGGCCATTGGAGACTTTTAAGTTGTTCTTTTTAAAAAAGCCTTTTTCCCCTTTATTATGTGATCTCTCTAATGCTCACTCTGTGTATGGTGATGTCTGCGCTGGTTGGAAATCCTTTTGCTACACTCCCTAAAGGCAGTGAGTGATTCAGGGGGGAGTGTGTAATTTGTTTTGTACCGTGGAATTCCTGCCATGCCTATATGTATTTAGACCACAGGCAAACCAATAAAGTTGTCATAGAAACAAAGCATTTCATGAATAAATCAATCCATAACAAACTTGTAAACTTCAAACAACCCACTGTGCTTTAACAACACATCCGTTACATACACAAAATAATCATGTTTGTAATGAGCAATGCACAATATTATTCTTTCCCATACATTTGGTCCTGTTTGCCATCTTATAAATATTCCTTAATGTATTTTTATGCAGCCTGTGGTTTCCTACAGAGCTGGAATGAAATAAGTAACTCCAGCTGGCTTGATAATGCTGGAAAAGCAGACTTTTAAAACCCTCATAGTGAACCCCAGTTCAAACACTATGTTTGGAAGGCCTACTCAGAAGACCAAAGAGGGCTGAGATGATAGTTAAGGAAAGTTCCTCATTTCCATCAACTCCAGTATTCCTTTTCCACTTTTAGGTCTTGTTGATTCTCAGTACCCTGCTTGGCATATTGTGAGTATCTTCAGGGATAGCGGTTGACTGGCCGTGGGGAGGTGGGAGCTATTTGAAAAGTGACCCTAGGTATTGTAAAAAGGATGAACTGTCTCTGCCAGAAACAATCAAGATTGCATTGGAGAAAGAGAATACTTTGAAGAGGAAAAGAGAATATCATTGTGTAAAACTTAAATTTCTTTGTAGATGGTAAAAAGACAAGGAAAAATCAGGCCCAGGGAAGGAGGTCAGTGTAAAACAAGTCTTCTGGGCTTGCTTGGGCTTCCAGAACATGAGAATTTTTCTTGTTTTTATTCTGTGTGAAATACTCTCTGTGACTACTTTTAACTGTGGCTCTGCCTAACAGAAATAGTGGTCTAGGTGTTGCTGAAGTATCTACTTTCAGCCCCATGGGATCTGTTAATGTCTTTGGCTATACTTTCAATCTGACATCTGGGCCTAATTAGATATCTCCCAAATGTTATAAACAGGTGATCGAGCGTTTCTTATCCATATATTGGATATAGAGATGAATTTTGTTTGCCAGTAATTGTCTTCTGCATTTTTATGTTGAATATCATTTTTTTT
Organism: Urocitellus parryii; assembly: GCF_045843805.1. Classification (NCBI taxonomy): domain Eukaryota; kingdom Metazoa; phylum Chordata; class Mammalia; order Rodentia; family Sciuridae; genus Urocitellus; species Urocitellus parryii. The sequence goes on from NC_135541.1 coordinate 78,255,313, forward strand.
GTCTTCTTATGACATCTGGAAAGAGTCCATTACTTTTGAGCCATGTCAGTTGCCAAAATTGAGCTCCATCTAGTTTGTCACTTAATCCCATGTTAAAAATTCTCCCCTCCACCATTTAAGTGGAGAGGATGGTTTTAGTCAGACCTATGGGTTTTTCCTTATTCTTTAATGTAGATTCCTGGGATATCTCTTTATCTAAGTCTACCAGATCTGAGGATAAGATGAACATAGAAGGCTGAGCTTTTCTTAAGCAACTGGGAAGAATTTTTCTTGGTAGTCCCCATGTTTCTGATGGCCTCCACCAATTAGAGGTTTCCCACAGGTGATGTGTATGGTTCCCTTGGGTTTGTGTTGGGCTTCCCCAAAGCACATCAATCACCAAGGTTACCTTTATAAATGGGATGCTCTCTATTTTTTACCTTTTAAAAATTTAATTTTAACTGATGCAAAAAAATACAAAAATTATATATAAAAATGGGGCACCATATGTCGTCAATGTATGTTTACACTAGGTAAAATTTATGGTTAAACATGTGTACCTCCTTAATCATTTATGCGTATTTCACTGTGAAAGCACTCAATATGTTCCTCTAGCTTTTTGAGATTTATACTACATACTTGTTATCTGTAGTCCCCCTACTGTGCAACAGCATACCAGAACTTCTTACTCTTATCGAACTATAACTTAGTATCCAATGACCAGACTTTCTCCATCTATTCTTCCCCACTACTCTTCTCGGATGACCACCATCTAGTTGATCTCAACTTCTAAAAGATCAGCTTGTTTCAATTTCACATATGAGTGACATCATGTGGTACTTATCATTCTTCCCAGTTGCTTAAGATAAAATGATCTCCAGTTCCATCACATATTCACAAATGTCAGGATTTTATTTTATTTTATTTTATTTACGATTGAATAGTATTGTTATGGCTCTACAGGGCAGAATAGTGTCCTCTCCAACTACACATCCACCAGAACCTGTGAATGTGAACGTATATAGTCTCCTGGTAGATGGAATACAGTTAAGATAAAGTCGCCCTAGATTAGGGTGGGCCCTAATGCAATGTCTGGTGTCTTTGTAAGAAGAAGGAAATTTGGACACCAAAAGACATGCAGGAGAAAGCCGTGTGAAAAGGCAGAGATTAGAACAAGGCCTTTACAAGCCTTGAAATTCCAAGGCCTTTTCCTAGATTGTGTTTTTCCAACAGCAGCTAGGAAAAGGTAAGGGAAGACTGTCCCTTTGAGATTTCAGAAGGAACACGGTCCTCCAAAACTGATTTCAGACTTCTACTGAAATTGTGAGAATAAATCTCTGTTGCTTTGAGTCACCCAGTCTGTGGTCCTTCGTTACAGGAGCCCTGGGAAATTAGCAAAGTGGTCCATACCCCAAATTCCCTGTATAGGTGGGGGAAAAAAGCGAGTACCACTCAACATCCTACAAACATCCAACCCAATGTGTTTCTGATGGAAGTTATTTCTCCCAATCTGCTTCCCCATGTGTATTATCAGTTCAGGGACTGGCATTTGCTTCCTCTGTGACTCTGGTCTCAGAGTTGACTTTTACTCTTCTCTCTCCTTCACATTATCTTCATCTCCATATCATTAATTCTTCATTTCTTTCAGGGGAAACCCAAATTCTTAATGGTTGGTATGCCTTCATCACTCCCTTCAGGTGATTCACTACCTTCACCTGCTACCACTTCTACCCATGATGCTTTGCTTCTCATGTCAAACTCCCTGTCCTTCAACCACCCCAGCTAAGGTAACTGACTCTTCTTTGTTCCTTATCTGAGGACCCTGTAGCATCTTGGGTCAGGTATTCCCTCTGCTCTATCTCAGTAAACATTGAAGTCATCAGGAGAGGCTCTTTGTCTTATTCACTTCTGTTTCTCCCAATGCTGAGAAGCAAGCCTGCTCTGTTTGTAAAAAAAATTAAAAAAAATGCATGGTATGAGTGGAAGCAGAGAAAAAGAATAAAACTCAAATAACAGGAGAAAAAACAAAATCCAGAACCACAGGACTGCAGTAAAGGTTCATTTTAACTTTCTTGAAATTTCACTTTTTCATAAATAGTAGAGACTCATAAAAGGTATGTAATAAATTCATGATAAATGACAGAACAAATGATAACATGCACAGATGGTTTATGATGTGCCAGACCGAAGCTAAGCACTTAACCTGAATCTCTCATTTAATCTACACAATTGCCTATAACAATGTGTTTCCCTTTTATTAATGAGGCAAATGGAGCTCTGAGATATTAAGTAAATTGTCCAAGGTCACACTCGCTGTAAGTGGTGGAGATGAGATTTGAACCCAGGTGTGTGTGAATCTGACTGTGGCTTTAACAATTGAGATTTGTCCCACCGTTTTGCATGCATTCTGAGCAGTGTGAGGTTTCTCTCACTGCTGAGAAAGTGCAGCTGCTGAATGCAGGTTTTTCGTTTTTGGCACAATCAAGTAAGGAATATCTTCATTAAGAAATTGCCTGCCCAAATTTCATAATCCAGCAATTTATGTAAGCATTGCATCATGGAGAAGTGAGGTAAATAGCTTTCGGCTATTAGGGAGAAACTTTTTCTTTAACACTTATAATGTGTATTTCCTTAAGTATATATAAAACAGAATTATTATTGAGCTCTACTCTAAGGATTGCATTAAATAATATAAAACATTATTTTTCCCCATGTTCTTGCATATAGTTTACAAAAATGCCTTCATATATATTTAATCTCATGGGAATAACATTTAGTATAATATAATTATTTATAAATTAATATATCATATATATATGATATTTTAATAGTAGCAGTTCATCTGACCAGAATGGGTAGAGGACTGAAAGATAAAACTTCTAAGAACTCCTCACCATTAATCTGGGCCAGATGTCCCAGGGTGGTCAGTGTGATTCACCAATTTTGAGTCCACATTGTGCTCTAGGTATCCAGCTACCCAGTGACCCCTCAGCAGCTAGCTGTGGCCCACTGTGAACCTCAGGGCCAACTCCAATTCTCAGGGAAGCCTCACAGGTTCAGGAGATTGCAGATGCTCAGGATTGCAGCTCTCTTGATGTTGGTTTCAAATAATTTCAGTTAGATAGATATTGAACTCTAAAAAATTGCTGGGTCAAATGCAAAATTCACATGTGATTCTTTTTTCTAATTTTTTAAAAAAATTCATTGGTGCATAACAATTGTGCTTACTGGTTCATTGTGATATATTCCTATGTACACATAATATAATTGGGTCAATTTCATTCCCCAGTACCTTTCCTTGTGCTCCCCTCCTCCCACCCCTTGATTCTCTTCCTCTGTCCTGTCAGTACCCTTTCTATTTTTGTGAGATCCCTTTTCCCCACTTTTCTCTCTAGTTTCCATTTGTGAGAGAAGACACACAACCCCTGAGTTTCTGAGCCTGGCTTATTTCAGTTACCATGACACTCTATAGTTCCATCTATTTTCCTGAAAATGACACAATTTTTTATGGCTGACTAGAAATCCATTGTGTGTGTGTGGGGGGGGGTGTGGGTGTGTGTATATTATATCACATTTTCTTTATCCATTAAAATATTGATAAATACCTAGGCTAGTTCCATAGTTCAGCTATTGTGAATTGTGCTACTATAAAAATGGGCATGCATGTATCACTTTTGTATGCTGATTTTAATTTTTCTGGATAAATATTGGGGAATAGTATAGCTGGGTCATATGGTGGTTCCATGCCCAGTCTTTTGAAAAAATTCCATACTGACTTCCATAGTGGATATACTAATTTACAATCCTGACATTATATAAGAGTTTCTTTCCCCATACATCTTCCCTAGCATTTAGTATAATTTGTATTCTTGATGACTGCCATTTTGGCTGGTGTGAGATGACATCTCAGAATAGTTTTGACTTGTATTTCCCTGATTGCTAAGGCTGTTGAACAGTTCCACCTAAGTATTTGCTAGCCATCTTCACTTCTTTTGAGAAACCTCTATCTAGTTAATTTGCCCATTTATTGACTGATTTGGGGGAAGAAGGATGTTTAAGGTTTTGAGTTCTTCATATATTATGGATATTAATACTCCATTAGAGTGACAACACTTTTCTTCCATTCTGTAGGCTCTCTTTTTTCTTTTTTGGGTGGGTACTAGGGAGTGAATTCAGAGGTACTCAACCACTGAGCCACACATCCCCAGTCCTATTTTGTATTTTATTTAGAGACAGGGTCTCACTGAGTTGCTTAGCACCTCAAGTTTGCTGAGACTGGCTTTGAACTTGTGATCCTCCTGCCTCAGCCTCCAGAGCTGCTGAGATTACACCTGTGCACCAATACACCTGGCTTCTCTTCACACGCCTCAATTGTTTTCTTTGCTATGCAGAAGCTTTTCAATTTGATATGATCCCATTCATTAATTCTTGGCATTATTTCTTGAGCTTCAGGAGTCCTTCTCATTGCCTGCACATATAGGTTGGAGTACTTCCTTTTGTTTTCTTCTAGCAGTAGCAAAGTTTCTGGTCTAATTCCTGGTTCTTTAATTCATTTTGAGTTGACTTTTGTGCAGGGTAAGACACTGGGATCTAGCTTCATTTTTTTTAACATATGGATAATCAGTTTTCCCAGCACCATTTGTTTAAAAGGCTGCATTTTATCCAGCTTATTTTTGGCACCTTTGTCAAGGATCAGGCGTTTGTATCTGTGTGGGTTTATCTCTGTGTTTTCTATTCTATTTCACTGGTCTACATGCCTATTTTTATGCTCCAGGTCATGATTTGTTCTTTAACCTCAGGGGGGCCAGTTCTGCCATCATCACCTTTGCTAAAGAAGCTGGGCAGTGAACTACCACAGGCAACCCCTATGGACTCTCTACTGCGGACACCTGCAGTAATAGCAGCACTAGCTGCAGCCAGGCTTGTATGCCCTGGGGGGTCCCCAGGCTCTGGTGATAACCACCCCCTCCAGCTTCGTGCACTTCCCTGAAGCCAGTCTACACTTTGGGGAACAAGGCCTGTGGCCAGCCATAGCAGACATCAACATCCCACCCAGGGACCACATAAGGCTTCATATGATTCTTTTTTTTTTTTTTTGATTTTTTTTTTTTATTGTTGGTCGTTCAGAATACATCAGACACTAGAAAGGCAATATGTCAATCAATGATTCTTAACTTAAGTACTTATGTGCACATTTTTCTCCATAGATTAGCTATGGATTCAACAGATTCCTGACATGGCTTATGAACCAATAAAGGTAGGAATATTTTTTTTTACCTATTTTAGACTATTCTGAGGATACTTTGCAATTCCCATATCCTAAGCATCTGACTGCATTAGATACCCTCCTTCTCAGAAGTGACATGAAGCCTAGTTTCAGTGGGGTCACCGGGATACCCAGAGCATCTTGTGGACTCAAAATCTGTGAATCAGGCAAAAACCTTTCAAAGCATTTTCAAGGTTTGTACAAATGTCTTTAAACAGTCTTGCTGCCATAGGTTAATTTTTAGGGTTTTAATGGTGCATTGTGACTCCTGACTGATTCTAGTAATACCATGCAGTATTCACAGACTCAATGTAGACATTCAGGCATGTTGAGGGCTAATCATTGAGGCTCTTCTTCCTCAAAATTGCAGTACAGCCATCTTTTCCACTTGAGTTTCCATAAACATTCATTTGGAAACAAAATTTAGCTACTCAAGAAAGGCTTAAATCCTTATTCATTTATTGTTCTCTGTTCTTTTTTTTTTTTTTTGAGGGGTGACACTTTTTGCACATCTAAAACATAATCTCAGATCAGTTCTTGTAACCAGAGAGCTCCTTTCTGTCTTGCACACACTAGCTCTTTGAACTAAGATATAATGATGGTGGAAATAATATATCTAATTCTCAGGATGGTAGTAGCAATTAAATGACTACAATTGTCCTTTGGTATCTGAAGGATTGTTTCCAGGACTTCTGCTGATACCAGACTCTAGATAAAATGCTCCAGTTCCTTATATAAAATGGTGTGGAATTTGCATAGAACCTAGACATTTACTCCCGTATATGAGCCATCTCCTGATTATTTCTAATACCTAATACAGCATAAATGATATGTAAATAGTTTTTATTCTGTGTTATTCAGATCTATACAGATTCATACAGACATGCACAGTCACATGTTTGCTCTGCACAATTGGTTGAATCTGAAGATACAGAGCCCACAGATATGGAGGGGCTACTGTATTTTGTAATATTCAGAGAGTGATCTTTACTTTTTTAAAGTTGTAAGCATTGCACTAAGGCCTTTAAATAAAGCAGGTGAAGATAATCTTTTAAATAAGCCATGTTGAGGGTGAGAAAATTAGGGTTGGGACAGGTGAACTGATGACTCAGCCCAATACATTGCTCTAAGTATAGCACTTTCTTTACAGACATCCGCCTTTCATCTTTTCGTGGTTTTCCAGCAGAAACAAACCTATGCAATATAAGCTTCCTTCTGTTTCTTGGGCTCCACCCAACCTGCAGCTCAGCAAGGCTGCTTCTTAGGGCCCCACCCCATTGCTTCTCCTCTTTCCAGCTCTCTGTCAGAAGAGTGGATAACTTACTGAAAGGCAAATGCACACATTATCTGGTAATTAGGCTCATTAATTTTATAGGAAATTCTTTAATTTTCTTTGGGGCCATGTTCTTGAAATGCATTATCTCCCTTTTATGACTTCACTTGCCTCGGTGTCAGTGGAGATTAAAGGTACCATGCCCTGCTGAGAACAAACACAATTTTCCAGCAGCTGCATTTTGTTTTCCTTAATAATTAACAATTGCTGCTGACTAACCCTGGCCACATAAAATGCCCACCTTATCACAAAGGAGTGGGCATTGGTTTGAGGAACTCACAAGGGATATCAGAAAAAGAAGTGTGATTAAAACATTAAAGATTTAAAGGTTGACATTAGATGAAAGGTGGAATTACAGTAAATATAATGCTGTTTAACATTAAATGGAATGTGTTGTACTTGAAACAGTTGTTCATTTCGACATTAATTATTAAGGGAACCTGACAACTCATTTTTAATTCGCAACTAAAGACAATTTCTTAAGATATAAATACAACAAAGGAGCTCTGAGAGTTGATGCTTCCTTTTTCTTTCATGATTACATGTGTTTTTTCTTTGTATAATCTCTAAGTGAATTAGAATGAAATGTGCCTAAACTGTATAAACCAGGCCTACATTGAGATGAACTAATATTAGGCCATTGGACAGAGTGATTAAGAAATAGGTTATGTTGAAAATTGCTTTACATCTTGTAATTACTTTGATTCGAGGGGTTTTAAAAATTTGTTTAGAGGCACACAATTTAAAAGGCACTGGAAGAAAACTTTGTACTGTATCTTTTAAATCATTTTTCTTCTGGGGGATGGCAAGTATGTTCATTCGTTGTCTTTTAATAAGAGACAAACAACAGATGATAGTATGATCAAATATGCATTGCCTGATTTCTATGTGAATCGGTAAATATTCAAATTAGATTGTAAATCTCTGCCCAGTAAAGTCTGCATGTTGCTTGGAGAGTAAAATTTGGAGGAAATTCTTGATGGACAAGTGCTTGGTGTCAAGCAAAAAGAGAGTAAAGATGGTGCCCTGAAGGAGTTTATAGAGTTTATGAAAGGGCAATTTCGGGTATTTAGTCTGGCAAAATACAATAAAGGTCAATAGAATGTCTGCTAATCAATATTTGGGTTCTCAATTTAGCAAGATTCAGATATATTTATTCCATCACCAGAAGTTGTTAAATATTTAAAAACATCATTAAAAATCTTTGGATTTTTCTTTTAAAAAAATCACCATAGAATGAAAAGGGCCAGGGGCTGGGTTGTAGCTCAGTGGTAGAGCACTTGCCTTGCATGCGTGAGGCACTGGGTTTGATCCTCAGCACCACATAAAAATAAATAAATAAAATAAAGATTTTTTTTTTAAAAAAAAAGAAAAGAAAAAAGGGAGTGCTAAATTACTGACAAAAGTTTAATTTCTTTAATGCATGGTCTTCTACTTTCATTTTGGGTAGATTTCTTTCTCATATCTTGATTTCTCCATTGATATTAAAAAGGAAATGCCATTACCAATGTATGGTGGATCAGTGTATTTAATATGTCATAACTGACTGAAGAATCATCCCCAGTCCAGGGTGTTATCAGTATCATAGTGGAGAGAAAACAGCAAAGCACAGAATCACCTAATGGTTCTCAAAGCGTCTGCTGAAAACTGGTATGTGACATATCTGCTCTAATTTCATTGATCAAAGAAATCAAAAGGTCAATTCTGATATTAGTGGAGTGGGAATAAATAACCAACCCACTCCATGGCAACTGATTTTGAAAATAGAAAAATTTACTTCCCTGCCATACACACAGATCCTGAAATTTTTCTGTAATTTTATCTTTTGAAATGTATAAAAACAAGTTTTTGAGGAGGTTTAGGCTGATGGCTTGCATCCATCCTTCTGATAATATCATAAAGAGAATTACCATGCTGATTTCATAGTAGTATTGTATTCAATAAAAATGATTTTCATATAAAAAATCAAGTCTCAATCAGTGTGTTAGGCTGCTGAAAAAAACAGAATTCTGTCAATTGACCCTGCCCTTGGAATACAGATCAGAAAAATTAGATTGGTCCTATTAATAGTAGCATGTATTTATACTGCCAGCCTGGAATGTATATCCAGAACTACATATGCCCTGTGGATATTAGGCCAGCTAGCTACTATTTCTCAGTTTGAGAATAAGATGAAACAGTTTACTGTAAAATATAAGGTTATTTTCATATATGATTAAAGGGGAACTGCTCCTGAAGTGAATTATAAAATCTTCCGTTTACAAAATAAGAAAATAAAGCATACTTACAATGACAAAAATAATGTTTCAGAATATCTCTTGAAGAAAAATTGTTGAAGAGTTTGCCAAGTGCTTTTGTAGAAACCATCACTTGATGTGTGCAGCACATATATTAGTAGCCTCACTTTCTACATAGATGAACTCAGGTCCCATAAGGTTAAGTAAGTCATCTAAGGAAATGGCAGAACTGGAATTCAATCCCAGATTTAATACTGTAAATCCAATATTCTATCCACTGAGATAAAATATATCCCAACACACAGGAACATATCCCACTACTTTTCTTCATTCTGGGGAAACAAACAAACAAACAAACAAACCCGAGAGCGACATGTTATAATAGAAAAGAACATGAACTTCATTTATTCCTGCTTGTGGTACATTTTTAGGCAAGTTGCTTTAGCTTTTGGTGCATTTGTTTCTACACCTCCAAAACCAGGGAGTTGGGTTATATCTTTTCTCAAAGTTCTTGTCTAACCAGCAGTACTTCACAAATCTAAAAACTTACAGTCTCTTGTCACTCACAGTGACCCTCGGTACCCAGGTACCTAGCAAATCAGTAAAAGAATGTATTTTCCCTGACACAATAGCTAAACCAACCTGACATTGTAGTGACTAGCTTTTTTTTTTTTTTTTAGCTCTAGAAACTCAGCTTGAACTAATTAAGGATAAAAAATGATATGTTGCCTCACATAATTGCAAAGTCTAATATGACACATCCTTCAGACTCCACCAAAAGCAAGGATTCAGAAAATGTTGATTCTTTCTTCGCTCTCCCTGCTCCCCTCCATGCAAAGGCATGGAGATGAGGAAACCTGGGTATCTTCAAGGGACTGTAAGTAGACTAATATTATTATATGATTTGAACAGCACCATAGAGGGTATAAAGGAGTGTAGATTGAGGCCAGGGACACAATGCCTTGAATGCCAGACAGAAGCATGCATGCTTTATCTCATTAAGTAAATGGAATATATTAGAGATTTTTAAAATTATTATAAAATAATTAGTATTTCTGGTCAAATAATGTCACCAAACATTCTAGGAGTTGGTTGGCTTGGAAAGTAAATATTATCATTAAAATATCCTGGCTAATGAACTTCGAAAAGTATTCTGAGGAATATATATCTAACAGAAACCCAGCTTGTCCCCAGACATCCACATTGTCCACTTACTTGGCCCAGAGGTGCTGGTCTTCACTGACCTTGTCAGAATAGTAACTGTCCTCACCCCACAGGGATAACCAGTGGTTTCCCTGTCTATCTCCTGCACCACAGTTTGTTCTTCCTTCCTGCAATATGATCAAGTCTACATTTCTTCAATAAAGGAAATGTTCTGTTTGACATTGTCAGAGAAAATTCTTCAGTTTACTTAGTGAAACAGCAAACCCTTTGAGACAGTGCTCATTTTGGAGCACAAACCAACCAATGCTACGCCTAGCAACTAATTCTGAAAGTTGGGGGAGACGAAGGTCACACCCCCCCTTCACCCCATGTTACCCCTCCTGCTTGAAGGGATTCTCATTGCACTGCCAACACAGGCAAGTAGTGCAACGACTCCCGGGTAGCCACACATGATCAGAGGCTGTGAGGCTTTCACTAAGCCTATGAGGTTTCAATGAAGAAAATAATTAGATTTAAAATAAAGACACATCTACTCGCCTTCCTTTCCAAGTTCCAGAGATGGCTAAGAGCTTCGAAAAAACACCCCATGGTGTTCTAGGCCAGTCCCGAGAGTGTCCTGATGACGGTTATTTTTGAGCTAGTGGTGCATGTAAGGAAGGATCTGTTTTGAATGTGGACGAGTAAACAACTCAGTCCTTCAAAATATGAATTCCTAAAACAGTCCAATTTCTACTTATTTCACCTTTCCTCATCTATTCTCATTGCATTCTCACGGTTGAGGAAGTAATCTTAATCCGAGTAGAGTTAAGCTAAATACTCTAAAGCACTCCTCTCCCAAAAGGTATTTTAATTAGGTCTTTTTTTTTTTTTTTCATAAGATTTGTTTCTTTTTCACATTTTGTTGTTTGTTTTTCTTATCTGTTGGAAATTCCCTGTTTGGAAGATAACTATTAAAATGTAGTATAAGGCAACCACTCCTGGCTCTAGCCACCTGCTTTTTTTTTTGGGGGGGGAGGGCGGTTTAAATGTTTTTCACATAATCTGAAGCAACCAGCCCACCACTACATGAAGCCCTGGGCCATCTCCCTGTCATTGGATCTGTACAGGGAGAGATCATGGGATCCCTTTGCCACAATTGATATAAAGTGTAATATATAGGGAAATCACAGACTTGGTAGGTATGTATATCTAAATGTAAAGCCCAGCTCTGATTTTTGTCAACCATATAAACTTTAGAAAATTAATTTTCCTTGTCTTAGACCATTTTCTGTTGCTATAACAGAATATTTGAGACTAGGCAAATGACAAAGAAAAGATATTTATTTCTTAAAATTCTGGAATCTGGAAAGTCCAAGATTGAGGAGCTGAATCTTAGGAGGGCCTCCTTGTTGGTGGGAACTCTGCAGAATCTTAAGGTAACAAAGGACATCACATTGAGAAAGGGTGCATGAGAGATAGACAAACTGATTTATAATAGACCCATTCCTGTGATAACTAACCTGATTCTGCAATCTGTATACGGGGTAAAAATGGGAGTTTATAACCCACTTGAATCTAAAGTATGAAATATGTCAAGAACTTTGTAATGTTTTGAACAACCAATTTAAAAAAGGTAAATAAAAATAAATAGATAAATATGTTCAATCATTTAATCTATGAATGGGTTAATCCATTCATAAAGATAGAACCCTCACGATGCAGTCACCTCCCAAAAGATCTCACCTCCAAATACTATTAACATATTACATTGGGGATTAGATCCTAACACTTGGGTTATGGGAAACCAACATTCAAACCTTTGTATACCAAACCTCAATTTGACATGTACAAAATGTGACTCAAGTGCAGTTTTGAGAGTTAATGATTATGTATATTAAATATGTGTAGCTAAGATTTCACCTTTATTACTGCCCTCAAAATAGGACACATTTGTTTTTGTGGGGTTTTTGTTGTTGGCATTTCCAATTATGAACATTCATCCAGCCAGCCAGCCAGTGATCCTGAAACTCAGAGAAACATATAATATTAATGCTAAATATTTATGCTGATGCATGTCTCCTAATCACAATGTTTTCTGTATATGGATCATTGGAATTAAGCACGTTTTTCTGGAAGAAAAATACAGTATAAGCTTGTTGAAGCTTGGAAATAAGCCTTAGGACCTGAACTTAAATTGACTAAATGTTCGAGGTATGTTAATAAATAATAGAAAAGAAACACACATGCATTTACACTAGGTAAAATGTGCTTAAAATTGAATTTTTCAAACTTCCAATTTCTATTAAGTTTCTTTCTTGTACTGCTACACTGTGTTTTATATAACATCATTTGCCCACACAATATGTCCCTATTAACTTTAATTGACAACTGAGAGAAAAAAATGTGAGTTGCCAATTTGAGCAACCTGCTCCCTGACCCTGTCCCCACTCCCCGAAAAGAATCCCCAAACAACCTCAGTCAAAACAAGATTATTAAAGTACATGTACTTTGTTTTTTTTTTTATTTTGACAATGCATTGTTTGAGTTTAATTATTTATGATAATAATATCCTTATAAATGTACAGTAGGAGATTTTCCACAGTAATAAAGTTTCAGTAATGTGAGCAGCCAATGCATTACTCTGCTTGCAAATCTTTACTGAGAAGCTAGATGTCATATCTATTTTTTCTAAGTTGATAATTGTATTTGAGCCTTAGTAAGGTTTGAGTATGCACTAGTTGGCCGTTTTCATATCTCAGTATGCTATATTTATTTTATGCTGCCATATGTGTGCGTGTGAGTTATGCATAACTAAACTTGAATAGGATAAAATCTATCTCAAGATGTATACAGACTCTTGCGATAAACAGCCTTACTAGTCCCTAGATTCATGATGGTCCTCATGTTTCCTGCTACCAAGGAACATAGTTTATTATTTCTATGTATCACTCTGTAACCTGGGGAGGAGGTAGGGGAGAGGACAGAGTGATCACTCTTTGCTCCCAGGCTCCATTAGTACCTTGTCATTGTTGGATAAAGTACTGAGTATCTGCAGGTATGCATTAAATCATATTCATAATGCCTTTAGGAAAACACAACTTCATCTTGATAATGTAATAGTTTATAATCATTAAATTATCATTAGATAAACTTTATTGATGCTACTATTACCTATGTTCCATTGCTTCTTCATGAACAAATGGTACATTAAGGTTGCATGGTTTTTGTTTCTTCTCTCTAATGGAGTTCTCACCTCACATACCCTCTGCACCTCTTACTTTCATCCTCATCAATCCATCCGTACGTAACCCAGTTCTGAGATCTTTTTGGGTTTCTGCCAAGTTTAATACTCTAGCTGCGATAGAGGGACTTGAAGCATTCCCTGAAAATGTGTATGCAGAAGGGATAAAGGGAAGCAGCTGAGCAGAAGCCATATTGCTGACCTTTATCCACCACTGGGAGATAATACCATAAAGAAAAAAATAAATAAATAAGCTGGGGAGTTTTAGTGTGTAACTTTATTGAGGAATTCTATGATTTACTGTCCAATATAGCAAGGCTTATCATGTAACTTAGCTGTGGAACTCCCTGATTTACTGTGAAGCACAGTGGGGCTTATCATGTAACTATTATATGAGAGTCTTGGCGAAGACATGGTTAGGGTTTTGCAGAGACTATTAAGAATGACTGACATGCTTTTCTCAAATGGACCAAAGCAGACTGTGACTAGCAAACACAATTGTTATTCTCAGCATCTCAAATTCTAGTATTTTAAATTTATTCGGCACAGATGTTGAGGGTAACTTATATGCCTACTTTATCTTTCGCTCATCATTTTATATCTAAGCTTCTGCTTTAAATTGCTATGGGGTTTACTGTTTTATGATTCTGATACCCATTTTTCAGGATTTAAACTCTTTTTAACGGAGACTTTATCACTGAAGAAGCAGCACATTAAAACTCATAAAACAGGGGGCATTCCTATCACACGTCAGTCCCAGATTTAAGTCCTTTGAAGTCCCCCTTGTCGTTAGAATGGGATCAGAGTTCCTTAGCCAAGGACACAGGGCATTGAAAGTTAAGTTCCTATCTCCTTCTCTTAATGGAAAGACCACTAAGTGGAACTGGAAATAGCCTCTCTACAAGGACTTACAACCCCCAAGTATTATGATGTACTGATTTTTGGTGCTCATGAGAAGCTTGAGTTAAATAAAGATGATCAATCAGAACAGTCCTAAGCAATTTATTCTAAAAACATTTTTAGCCTTAAAAAAAAAAATCCTCATGACCATATTGTGAATTTCTCGAGGATGGTGACTGTGTCTTATGTTCTTTGAGTGCCCAGTGTTTGGCATAGTGTGTGATACCTATTAGATACTTACACGTTTGAAATATAAATAGAAGTTGAACTTGGGATTTCTCCAATTTACTGTGCTCACTTAGGCCTCTCTATTTTTCCTCACACCATTGCATTTACTACCCTTGCTCAAAGCCTGGGATTGGAGTAATTTATTCCTATTCCTCTTCTCTTCCACCATAGCATCTGGAGCAGACCTGTATCACTCATAAAACTGAATGCTAAACAATTTTGCATGCCCAACACCCTCTTTCATGCCTTCTATTTACACAGCCTAGTAGCTAACATAATTTCTGACATGCATTGGCTATTCAGTATTTCTTTTTTAAAAAATTTTTAAATTAATTAATTAATCAATTTTAATGAGATATATATGACAGCAGAATGCATTTAGATCATTGTTCACATTTGCAGCACAACTTTTCATTTCTTTGGTTGTACATGCTGCAGTGTTGCACCCTATGTGCAGTCATACATGTACCTACGGTAATGATGTCCATCTCATTCCACCATTTGTTTTTTTTTTTAACATTTTTTTAGTTGTAGATGGACACAATATCTTTGTTTTATTTATTTACTTTTTTATCATGGTACTGAGGATTGAATCCAGTGCCTCACACTGGTTAGGCGATCACTCTATCTTTGAGCCACAACCCCAGCCTTCATTCCACCATCTTTTAATCAAATCAGTGAATGAAATTATCTGTTCATAATGAGCAGACCTACATGTTGTGACTGAGTGACAAAAAATGTCTTCCAAGGAAATCCTTAGTTTAAACAACTGATAGAAAGACATAAGCCAAAGAATAGCATAATATTTAAGTAATAAATGAAATGGTGGAAATCTTAATAAGAATGAAATGATAACATGGTGGATAGAAGCTGGGATTTGACAGGAATATTGCCTAGATCTGGATTCTGACTTTTTTTATTTTTTTAACTAGCTGTGATATCTTGGGCAGGCTGCCTCACTGGCCTGGGTTTTTTAATCTGTAAAACAAAGATTAAAATCATACCTACGTTGCCAGATTATTTGACAATTATTTTAAATGCATATAAAGCACTACAAAAAGTGTCTCACACATAGAAAGGATTATGTAAATACTGCTTTTATTATTATTATTATTATTATTATTTTCTTCCAAATAACTTTTTAAATTTTTCTTTAGTGATCCTGAAAATCCTAGTTCATGAATTAATTTCTACAGAATTTCCCATGTAGTCCTTACTGGCTTAAAATCCCATTAATAGGGGTTATAATGGAAACTAGGGCAAATCCAATGGTGAGAAAGAAAAAAATGGAAATTGGTAGGCCATAGAATTAGAATTTAAGCTTAAAATTATTAAAATAAAATCCACTAATTTTTACAGTGATTTATGCTTGTGTTTCTGCCTGGAAAATCTATTCTCCTATTCTTTTCTTTATCCAGATTATGGGCATCCCAGAGAATACCTGTGAGGTAGCCCCCACATTGTGCAAATTTATCAATGTTATGGTGGAGAGCTTATGCTGGGAAACTCTCTATTTCCTGTTATAAGAATGAATCAGCATTTAAGTCCATTAAAAATCATAATTTGTGAGTACTTTAAATTCCTTAAGTGAAATAGAGTCTAAGAAAATATGTATCTATAATTAACTGTACACATTCTACCACTCACAGAGTTGTTGAAATAATGCATACACTCCATTTATTTTTCTTAATTATGATTGTTATTTTTAAGGAGAGATCTAACCACTTTGATATAGAAAATCTCAGTTGACTCTTAGTCCACTATCCCATATGTGAACAATGAGATAAGGAAAGTATCTCTTCATCTGCCCTTCCCCCATCCATTAACATGGGTGATTTCCACTGCTTAGCCCTGGGACCTCCTTCTTCAATGTGCATTCCTTTAATGATATCATCCAGTTTCATGGCTTTAAATATAAATACTTAGGCTGGAAATTACCAACTTTATATTTCCAGCTATTTCTCCCTGAAACCTAAATTTCATTGTGTATTAAATTTCATATCCTGAGTCTCCACTTTGATGATTAATGAGTATCTTCAACTTAATATGCACAAAATGGAATTTTTTTTATATCTGTACCATTTGATGGAAACTGTCTTTTGGCAATACCAATTGTTAGGTTTTGGATATGATGTGTCTTCTGCACCCCACTGCCCATCTGATGTGATAGAAAATGTAGTAATGTTCAGAGGTTAAATGATTAGTTCATGAGAGCTATAACCTCGTATGTGGATTAATCCATTTGATGGATTAATAATTTGAATGAATTCCTGGGTGACAAGTGTAGGCAGGTGGGGCATGGCAGGAGGAAGTAGGTCACTGGGAGTGTACCCTTGGGTATTGATTATATTTTGTCCCTTATACCTCACTATCTTTCTCTCTGCTCTCTTGCTGCCATGATCTGAGCAGCTTTCGTCTACCATGACCTCCTGCCATAATGTTCTGCTTCACCATAGGCCCAAAGTAATGGAGTACACTGACCATAGATTGAACTCCTGAGATAGTGAGCTCCAAATACATGTTTTCTTATTTAAGTTGTTTTGTCCAAGTATTTTGATCAGTGACAAAAAGCTAATGCACCAAACTTTTACTTGTTATGACCATATATGTTAGTGTTATTTTGAACCTTTTATTTCTTTTTTTTAATTTTTATTATTGTTTGTTCAAAACATTACATAGTTCTTGACATATCATATTTTATACATTTGATTCAAGTGGGTTATGAACTCCCATTTTTACCCCGTATACAGCAGATTGCAGAATTACATCAGTTACACATCCACTGTTTTACATATTGCCATACTAGTGTCTGATGTGTTCTGCTGCCTTTCCTATCCTCTACTATCTTATTTATACCCATATTTAATCTCTCAACAAACTTTTCTGATTCTGTTTTCAAAAATGTATCATATGATAACCATGTCTTACCACCACCTTTGATAGCAACATGATCTAAATGTGATGGTTAATTTTGGTGGTCAGGTTAACTAGATGGAGGCATGCCTACAAAATTGGTACTGAGAAGTGGAGCAGTAATTGTTACACTTGAGATAATATGGAGAAGACTTTGGAATTGTTTTTCAGGAAGAGATTGGGAAGGTTTGTGGAGCAGTCTAAAGGAAATCTAGAATATTGTAAGCAAAATTTAACTGGTGATTCTGATGGAACTAGAGGACAAGATTCCTATAGAAATACAGACAGCAAAAGCTGTGCTTATGAGGCTTCAGATGGAAGGAGGACTGTCTTGCTACCTGGACCAGAGGTCTCTCATGTTGCACAGTGTTAAAAAACTTTGGATATATTTTGTTCATGTCCTGAGACTTTGTAGAAGTCTGAGCTTAAAGATAATGGACTAGTTTATCTGGTAAAAGAAATTTCAAGGCAGCACAGAATTCAGGCAAAGGCATAAATATTACTAGCTAGTTCCAGCCACATCCAGAGTAAGAATCAAGAGCACAGAGGATCAGAGTGGAAAATCAGGAAAACCTATAGTTTGGCCAGAAAAGGAGAATCGTTAAAGTTGTTAGCAAGGAGGGTGAAGTTCCTAAAGAGGCTACTGCCAATAAAAACAAGCCAAGTACTGTGTACTACAACAAAAAGAAAGATTCCAACAGGTCACTTCTGGAATGGGCAAGACCCCGCCCATCAGAGGCTCAAAGTTGTAAAAGTGCAAATTTGTTTCAAAGAGGTTCCAGGACATAGATTTATTTATTTATTTATAAGAGAATACTGGGATGCCCTCTGTCCAGGGCTACCTTAAGTACTTAAGTATTATTTCCCATTAATGTAGCATTCTGGCTACTACAGCCACGATTCAAGTAGGTCTGAATAAAGTCTGAGCGGATGGCGGCCCTTGGCAATGTCTACATAAAGCTGGTTTTGTACTTGAAGAATCTGTTATGGGCCCATAGAGGCTTTCTCCAAGATTTCAAAGAAAAACCCGGGAGATGAGTTAGTATGTGATACTATTAGTGTCCTTAAAAGCAGCCCCCTGACAGGGTAAAGTGTACTGCAGTGGTGACAGTAAAGCCAAAGCAGCAGTGGAGACCCCAGGAAGTTAGAGATGCCAGGAACATGGAATTTCTGTCAAGGGAAGCTTCAGACACTGAGCAGACCCTGCCCAAGGGAGTAGTCATTGAACTGCAATAAGCCAAGCTGCAGGGTTGAGGCTGCCCAAGCTCTTGGGAGCCCACATTTTGCAACACTGTGCCCTAGACGCTGGACATGAAGACCTAGGAATTATTTAACCTGCTGGATTTGGGTCTTGTTTGTGTCCCATCCTTCCTTTCTATGCCCTTATTTCTCCTTTTAGGGATGGGAATGTTTACTTTGTGCCACTGTATCTTGAACGACAGTAGCTTGTTATAGGGGCTCACAGCTAAGTCTCAGAAGAGACTGACTTGCATTCTTGAGAAATACAGGAACAGTAAAGACTTTGAGACACTTAGAGATGGGCAGAATGCATTTTGCATTGTGGAATGAACTATGTACATGCCTTTGGGGGCAGGAGCAGCATGTTTTAGTTTGGATCTGGAGTGTTCCCAAATGTCTATGTGTTAAAGCCTTGGTTCCCAGCATGCTACTCTGGGGCAGTGGTAGAAACCTTTAAAAGGGCCTAGTGGGAGTTTTAAGGTCATTGGGAGCTTTCCCTAAGTGTTTGGGAGGCCGGTCCCTTTTCTGTCTCTTTGCTTTCTAGCTGCCATGAGGTGATCAGATTTCTTTGCCAAAAACTCCAACTATGATGTGAATCCTTGCCACTGTGCACCCCTCCCCCGCTCACAAATGGGGCCAATTGACCATAAACTAAACCCTCCAAAAATATGAATCAAAAATTAACTTTTACTCTTTTTAAAGGTGATTATTTTAGGCATTTTATTACAGTAACGGAAGCTGAGTAACCAATACATTACCATTATCCAATCCTTTGCCTTCTTAGATTATTTTAATGGTGGCCTCCTCACTGGCTTTGATCCTTGCCTTGCTTTAGTCTATTTTCAGTGATGGTAACTTTCTGCTCAAAATCTTCAAATGCAGTTTTTACTCTAGAGGGAAATCCAAAGCCTTTATATAGGCTCTTAGTATGATTTACCCTCTTTTACCTTCATGAGCTTATCTCCTATCACCCTCCTTCTTATTTCCTCTAGCCCACACAAATTTCTGCTCCTCATACCTCTACCTGCTCTTGTGTGGCTCTCTTCCTAATTGCCTTCAGGTCTATCCAAATATCACCTTCTCCATAGTCCTGTCTCTCCACCCCATTGAAATCTCACTCCCACATTTCCTATTCTGTTTCCCCCACTTTATTTTTCTCCATACCTTGCTTTTTTTGTTGTTGTTGTTGTTGTTGTTGTTGAAACTTTGAATTTAGTATAGATTTTTCTTAGACTCTGACTTATCCTTCCTAAGATACTAGCTTCATGAGGGATGAAACTTTTCTCTATTTTATTCACCATTATATCTCAAACACCTAGAATAGTGTGTGGACATATCATACACATATGATCAATAAACTCTTGATTTCATCAACCAAGAGAAGTAAATCAGCAAATAGAAGCATAACATCATAAATTTTATTGCACATTTATTATAGTATATGGGTGCAAAAATTTTAATTTTGTATGGAAAGCTGATTATCCATCAATATTTTCTTCTTCTGTTCATGGTATAGAATCTGTATTGTAGATCTACCGTATGCAATTGCTGCTGAAATGCAACAACTGAGATTATAATCTCCAATGGCCCCTCGTGTCTGGGTATGGCCAAGTGATAAGTTATCCATGGAATTTATATGTACCATTTTGATATTAAGGCAAGTATGCCTTCTCTCCATTCATTTTCCCCTCTTCCTCCTTTCTGTGTGAGACTACTATTCAGTAAGAAATACACTTTGCCACTGCATTGTTGTAATATTTTCAGTTTCAGTTAATTTTTGTTTGTGTAGGTAAGGGTGACTCTGTATAGAGTGAAGAGGTTTCAGTTTGAAGCTTAGAAGCATTCATCTTCTTGATGGGGTAATGGAAAAGAAATAAGGCAAGAAGAGAAATTTTAGGCCCAATAATGAAGTAATGGGTGTACAGGATATGAGGGCCAAAAGCTGCACCTCTTTCTGGTTATGAATTTTACTCATCTCATATCTGTCTTGAAGTACAAAGAAGGAAGGGAGATAGCAAATGTCTGATCTGCAAAGGGTTGTCTGTGTGCTAGGTAACCATTGCTGAAAGATAAAACCAAGAAAACCAATTAGATCTGAAAGCTTTGGAGAAAAAGGCCTTGTCCAAAGATTTAATATTTCTAACTTTAGCCCCTAGTGCCTTCCTGTTCTTATTGATCTCTGATAGTCTGAGGCTCACTTTCTTTAACAGTCACCCTAGCAACCCTATATCCCAGCAGATCTAAGAATTCTCTTTATGTTTTACACATAACTTAGTTGGGGAAAACAAGGCAGCTGGGATTCCTAACATGAAGAGATTTTCTTTTATAAGGGCTAGTTCCACTCTTTAGAACAAAGATATTGGACTCAGGATAGAGGTCAATAAAAACTGTAACCTACTTGTAGAATCCCTTTTCCTCTTTGGGGTTTCCAAACATCTTGCTCTACACTGACAACAAAGCTTCTGCCATCTTCATCAGACTTTTTTCACTGCATATGTAATTATTTTTGTCAAGATTATTATGAAATTTGAAGTTCAAGCAAGGAGAGGGGAAAGGAAAGATTTGGGGTTCAAACAGTGAGGAAAAATGTTTAAGTGCCGCTGAACGTGAGCAATAGAAATTAAGAAGTAACATCCAGGAGAATACAAACAGAAGTTTATCAGACAGTTGAAATGCTCTGGGAAATATGGATTCTCATAATAATAAGCAAAATTTGAAATGGAATGGTGTTCTATGAAGCTGAATTTTATGAGATGAAAACTTAAAAGAAAAGTCAAATGTCTGAAAATATGAAAGCCTGGACAAGACCAGAAAATCAGAATAAGTACAATGTGATTTGTCCAGAATCACAATACTCAGACGATCTGTTACGTTTCATTTCCCATAATTGATAACATGTAAAGACTGTGCAGACCCCATCACTTTCTTTTCATTGAGATGTTGCCCCTTTTGCTTTCTGACTGTTGAATAATTGTGAAAACACAGTTTGATGTCTAAATTAGACACGAAGGTCTTTGTGTCATCTATTCATTCTTCATTTCATTTCTGTAATAAGCCCCAGGAGCCTTCTGGTAGGATTTGGAAATATTAAGACCTGAGAATTTTATTCCCTAAATAGTCCAGTTTTCTTCCTCAAGTTTCATTTTAAAAATATATCCTACTTTTTTTTTTTGAAGGGAGAACTTTACGAGGGCACGTGTAGATGGGGAAAGTTGGGAAAAAAAAGAAATGAGAAAGAAAGAAAAATAGAAAAAACCAAGAGGTCGAGAGGGAGCATTTCACCCATAATCTAATTTCAGACAAGTGAGAACTCAAGTCCCATTTATTAGTTGACTGATCTTGGTAAGTTACTTGTGATCTGTAATCCATAATTTGTCATAATGAACTGGATCCTAATATGTTGTAAATATAAAATTATATAACTTATGTCATGTTCTTGTTACACAGGTTTGCAATTAAATGACAGCCACTTCCACTATTAGTGTGGCAAATGGTAAACTAGAAAGAAAATATTTTGGGGCCCATTCAAATATAATGCATGTTATCAAGTTTCAAAGGAGAAAATCAGAGCAAAACAAAATAAAATACACTCTTTGTTCAATTTTGTTGAACATATTCATCACTCGGTCTCTCTCCTTTAAACTCCCCCAACATTATAACAGAGCTTCAAGGTTCAAGATAGTTCATTCCTCCTCTTTGAATTACAAACATATATACTGAGTTCCCCAAATCATATTTTCAGCTTTTTAAAATGCACCTTCTTTATTCTCAAGACCTTAACAAATTTCCAGATGATTACATCTTCTTGATACTATCTTGATTTTACTCAGTTTAAAACACCACAGTTGGAATTGCCTTGGGTTCCCTGCAGATATATCATTCCTTTATTTAAAATTATCCAGTGATTCAACATGCAAAGTCAAAACTCCTCATGAGGACACTAAGGCTCTTAAGATGTTATATTTAGTTTTCATTTTTTCTTTATTCTTTCAAGGTCATTTTGGTTAATTAGTTTATTTAGCTTGTTTCCATGGGTGTGGGATCTGAGAGTGTTATTCTTTTTTATTCCTTTAACTACTTCATTTTCTTCTACTCCTTTACATCAATCTTCTGTAATAACCATGCTCATTGCGCCCCCTCTCCAGCTCAGACAGAATCTCTTCTTAATGCAGAATCTGCATAACGCTCCTCTTACAAAATCATGCTCAAATTCTTTTTTAGAAGAATTTCAATCAAAGTTTGCCATCTGGTCAATCTTATATTGTACAGAGCTGACTAATGTAGTGTAACAAATACAGTAGTGCTTACTAAATATTCCATGTGCTCCTCTACTTTCCCAGTATCCCTTGTAATTAGGTTGAAATTGGATAACGAGTTCTGGCTGGGAGTGGGAGTGGAAATGACTTGGGTCTCAGGAATTAGAAGCAGGCCCTAGAATCCACAGTGACACAAGACATGGCAATATCATGAGATCATTGTACCAATGTCAGCCTGAGTCCCTTTGTGTTCACCTGCCCACCTTCTTCCAACTGGAACTGTACATATTGCATGAGAGATAAACATGCTTGTGGTGGAAAGCACCTGAGATCTATGAGTCAATATATTTCCCCAGCCTACCCCAGCTTATCTTAAAGTCCTTGGTCATTGAGACCCAGTTATAAATAACTCAATAGGACTAAGCTGGCAATACAGGTGGCAGCACTGGAGAATGGGCCATAGATCTCTACTTCTCAAATGGAAGAAATTGTTTCTAGAAGTGTTGGCCACTTCTCGATCAACAGAATCAGAGGAAGCATTAATTAAATGGATAATAATTATACACAACTTTGGGGCATTATGTTGCCATGCACAGCATGTTATTTCTAATAATGAAATGATGCTTTTAATCACTTTTAGGGTATATGCAATTTTAAGGTAAATAAAATCTGCACTGGCAAATATTTTAACATTCCCTTATTGATACATTAATATCTTTGTATTGGTTTTATTTATTTTTTTCATGCCATGGTTTGGAGTTTTTCACCAAGTTTTAAATTAAAAACATGAGATTTGCAGATGCCATCGCACTATTTCCATCTTTTAGTGTGCTGCCTACTTTTCACTTCAGGGGAAAAAAACAAAAAAACAAAATCAACTCCTTTGATTCTTCAAGCTTAATTGGCATGGAGCACTCATGCTCAAATTAAGGGGCTTTCACTTAAGTATTCTGCTTCATTTAAGAAAAAAAGCCTTGTTAGCTAAGATAAGACATAGTATTTGTAAATCCACAACTAGGAAAGTGTCCATCACGCAGCTGCAAAGCACAATAGGTATTTTGGTAAAGTTATATCTGTCTTAGGAATTTGCAATGTGAGAAAAGAAGATGCGAAAATAGGATCCACTAAATAAAAACCAGCCTTTGGCTAACTATACCTTTCCTTTGCTTCTTACCTTTTATAGCAGGATTTACAGGGAGTAATCAGAAAAGCATCTTTAATTTTCCCTCCCAGTAACCCTTTAAATATGTTCAGTGTGGGTTGTCCTCTCAAGATGGAATCTTGGGCACTCTCACAAGTTTTTCAATAATATCCAGGTAATAAAATGTCCTATTGTGTCTTTAAGCACAATCTCAGTTCAGTAATTAGGAAATGTTAATCCATACTTCGTCTGAATGTGCCCTCCCACATGCACTTGGGATGGCTCAGGTAGGTTGCCAGCCTCCTGGGAAGAGGGTATGAATGGTCTTCTCCATAGTACCCACTCAATTGGCCCCTTCTTACTAGTTGTTCTCTCTTCCAACCTGGATTTGGTGTGAGGATCAGAACAAATACTTTCATACTGAGAGGTGGCAAAGATGCTTTACTTAACCAAACTTTAGTCAGGCTCCTGACTGAACCTTCTCCTACGCCCATCAACACACTTCCTTGAAATACCAGTTTCAGGAAGGTTTCTGCTAAGTCAGTTCAGCCAGAAGCCCCATCCTCTGGATCTGATCACCCTCTAGTCAGCTCCCTTGTTCTCCACCATCCTCTAGCTCTAGCCTTTGTTCAGCAAGAGTCCCGTTAGGAGACTGAGCCAGAAACCTCTCCTACCCCTGAGATTTCACCTTGGAACTTTTCATCCTGAAGACCCTCACCGTGCTGGCTGGCTATTAATTCCCAATGGCCCATGCTCTTTTTGGAACTGAGGCCAGTTCTATACTGAAGTTTCCTCTCTCCTACTGCAATACTCCTGAATAAAATCTGTTTTTACCACTTTACTTCTCAGCTTATTTGCCTTTTTTTTTTTTTTTGGTAGAAAGATCTTCCCTAAGATTACCTTGTATTCCCTGGACTTGGTTGATGTTCAATATTAGCTTTCTATGGAAACATTAGTGATTTCATTAAAGGCTGTCACAGAGCGCTTTCCTGTAACCTTATTGAGATGGCTTGTGACTCTCCTATAGCTAGTTGTCTCCAGCCCTCCTGGAATGATTACCTCTGATAATGTACATCGTAATTCTTACTTTTAGGGTCACCTAGTCCTGGGTCATTTTTTCTTTGTCTATTTTTTATCTATTTTTGCAAATGAATCAATTACATTTACTGTAAGAGACAAGAGAATATTCTTATTTCTTTAGAAAACAACGGTTTACATAATATTTGTTCCTCTAATTTCTGTTCAAGTATTTCCAAGTAATGTTTCCTGTTAATATTTTGGAAAACAGAGATGCAATGAGAGTTTGTTCCTGAACCTACAGAAATTCCCATAGAATTCCAATACTTTTGAAGGCAGAAGCCCTTTTCATACAACCACTGCAAGTTTCCAGGACTAAACCTAATACAGATAGAAAATGTTTCTTCATCAGTATCTTAATTTAGTATCAAATGTGTTAAATGAAATGTACTAACTTTAGTAGCTCCTTTTTGAATGAATGAATGAATGAAGAGCTATTTCTCCTTAATTTCAATCTTCCTGAAATCTGATCTTCTGGAATGTAATTTATTTTTATTTTAGTTTTTTTAAAAAATTTAAATCTTTAATAATAATTTATTTTTAAATCCATCACTCCTGGATTCATTGATAGGACAATCAACCATCAAGTATATGTTTATCATGTGCTATTTTTTACCAATTTTCTAGATTTTTAAAAGCATATAAGATACTTAAGTGGTAGTTTACTGATGCAATTAATTTACAATTTAACCTGGCAACCAAGACAACCCAGAAAAGACAATTTAAGAACAATGCTGCATATATAAGATTGTGGAATTCACTGCATACCAAATAATCTTTACAAAATACATGGGAGGGGGCTGCAGTTTTTCTCCAAGCAATGTAAGTTTTAACTTTTTTTAAGATATACATGATATTAAGGTGTATTTTGACATAGTATACATACACAAAGTACAACCCATTCCAATTAGTATCTTATTTTTGAGGTTGTACATGATGTGGAGTTACACTGGTCATGTATATATGTATGAGTACAGGAAAGTTATGTCTGATTCATTCTACTGTCTTTCCTATTCCTATCCTCCCTCCCTTCCCTTCAGTCCCCTTTGTCTAACCCAATGAGCTTCTATACTTCCCCTCTCTACTGTCACTTGGTATGTGTTAACATCCACATATCAGAGAGAACATTTGATCTTTGGTTTTTTGGTACTGGTTTATTTCATTTAACATAAAATTCTCCAAATCCATCCATTTACCAGCAAATGCCATAATTTCATTATTCTTCATAGCTAAGCAATATTCCATTGTGTACATGTACCACATTTTCTTTACCCATTCATCTAGAATGGTTCTATAGCTCGGTTATTGTGAATTGAGCTGCTATAAACACTGATGTGGTTATGTCACTATAGTATGCTGATTTTATCTTGCACTTTTTTTCATATCTCCAACTGTACAATTATTGGTTAATTACATGGCATTCAGACATTAAAGATGAGACAGAAAGTAAAAGAAAGAAGAAAGAGAAGGACATCAAAAGGAAAGGGGGGAGGACAGAAATGGGGAGAAGGAAGGAGAGCATGAGAGAGGAATATTCATTGCTTATCAGAACCCAGGTGCAGTGTGTGAGTATGTGTGTGTGTGTAAATTTAAAATCTCCCAAATAAGAACCAAGTGTTGTTCCGTTTTAGCTCCCACCATCTGTAAACATGGTGAGATTCATTTTCAAGAATTTTCAAATGGAAATGGCTAAGAGAATAATTAATTCCCAAAATACACTCTCTGATAACCA
This sequence comes from Urocitellus parryii, assembly GCF_045843805.1. NCBI lineage: Eukaryota > Metazoa > Chordata > Mammalia > Rodentia > Sciuridae > Urocitellus > Urocitellus parryii. The sequence goes on from NC_135541.1 coordinate 78,281,998, forward strand.
TTATGAGAACTTCATAGAAAACATTTTGCCCATGTAATTTTCATTTCTTCCCCTTAGAAACAGTAATCACTGGGGACAATGGGGCTGCTGTAAGCACCATGAGCTTTTGTCTTTGCTCACATTACACAGCAGCTCCCTTCCATAGCAGGGAAGAGCAAAGGTGGGCTGCAGGGTGCTCATCTTTCTATCCAGGCTCAGTTTCTTGCCCCTCATCGTTCCTTGGGCTTGTCACCACATCTCACATAGGTTAAAGTTTAGGGCTCCCCTAGAATTTGGGTATTCATAAAATCTCCAAACAAACAAAAAGACTTCTCAATATTTTGTTTGAAGAAAAATATCATTTGTGTATACCGCATGTTCTTACACACTTATGGTCGTTATTTCTGAATTATTATATTCAATATATAAACATAATACATCTGCATGCTCCATGTTAAAGAATTCAGAATGAAACTAAAATAACTCGTGTCAAATGCTAAAGCAAGGATTCATTTAGGGATGTGTTTAGTGCAGTGAGGGGTCTATTACTCTTTCCTCCTCAAAATAGCTTCAGAAAGCTTTGAAAATGGGGCGCAGTGCAAAGAACCAATATTTCATAAGTAATTTCCTTAGGAATAAGGCGTTTATTATATGCTTCTACAAGCTATATTAAGGTGATTTTACAAGCTATTCTTTTAATTCTCACTGAGCAGAGATTTGTTCAATTTTTATGTAAAAAAATTTTCATAGCTAACTCCTCCCCACCTCTTATTTTTCATTCTAAATCAAAGATGAGCAAGAGTTTTTCAAGTATTCTTTGAATTGCAAACCTATGCTCCGTTAGGGAAATTTCATTTATCTTTAATATTTTCACTTCTATTTTCTAGAATTATTGAGTCACGCAGAGTAACACAGCAATTAGTGGTAAAGTAAAAAGAAGTCTAGAGCTCCTGAATATTTTTCCTCCTTAAGCAATTTCTGTTTCCAGAAAAAGAATACCACTTAAAGTAGAAAACTTCTCTAATGTTGAAGAAAAAGAGATAGAGAAAGCATTTGAAAGAAAGGACTTAAATTTGGGATTTCATTTTCTTTTGAACCTCAAGCTTGAGGTTTTGAAGAGTCAGTGTGGCCTATAAAGGTGCAGGTTTATTGAAAACTCACCCCTCTGTGGAGCTCCAACACTCCAACCCTGGGGAGAGGCTTGGAAGACAGATAAGGAAGCACGGTGTTGAATGCAGGTGAATCTTCATAGGACAGCAACCACTAATGAGCTTTCACCTTCCTTGGCCTTGGTAGCAAGCAGCAAGCCCCTATTTTCTTTCATGTTACTATTACACTAGCCCCCTTTACCTGTGGATTCACTTTCTCACTTTCAGTTACCTGCAGTCAAGTGCAGTCCAAAAATATTACTGAACCATAAGATATTTTTTGAGAGAGAGAGGAGAGAGCACATTCACAAAAATGTTATCATAGTATATTGCTATAATTGTTCTATTTTGCTATTAGTTATTATTAATCTCTTACTGATCTGAATTTATAAATTAACCTTTTTATCATTGGTATGTACATATAGGAAAACAACAACAACACAGTATACCATGGTTCAGTTCTATCCTGGGTTTCAGGCTTCCACGGGAGGTCTTGGAATATATCCCCTGTGGATGGAGGGGACCACTGAACTTGGTGCCATGTTAAGAATAAAGAACACTCTGCTAATAGGTTCTGGTGGTGTTTCAAAGGGAGCAGAAGTGACATTACACGATGGAGCACATCGCCCATGAATTTTGGCTTCTAATTGGCTGGGCAAGTCTAAAAGTATGTAGGAGTAGCTACACTCTTGTGTTAAGCATAGGATGAAAAAAATCACCTCTGTATGCCAGTTTCTGTAACTTCTAGGTGAAGTTCATTTTTTCTTCTTCACACACACACTCACACACTTGCTCTGAGAGCTCAGGGAACACTTCTCAGCAATTTCTTACCATCCACTTGGACTTGCCAGTTGGTTTCTTCGGTTATGGCAGGAGAAATCGATTCTGGAAGCTCACCAAATGTACAGAAAGGCTAGAAACCAGGCTTGGGAGTGGACTGGAGGCAGTGTGCTGTTTCCAGGGTGTGCAGCTGAGATGGTGGGGATGGTCTTTTAGCAAAACAGTGTGACCAAGACTTGGTGCCAGATTGTGAGATGGATGGACTCCCCCACCATTTTTATTCCAGTCATGTACTCATGTTTTACATTCTAAGCCAGAACCATTGATTGGCCTACTTGTGCTCAAAAGGCTGCCTCTAGAGAAAGACATGACTGGACAGGGCACAGCATTTCAAACACACTGGAGTCTAAGGTTATTCCACACCAAAGAAAAAAATGGAAGTGCTGATAGAAAGGGAAAAGGGATACCAGGAAACCAGTCAATGAAGTTCTAGCATACTGGACTGAGAAAGAAAAGGAGTCACAGGGATCAGGGACTGAATCACCACTAGAAACAACACACCTCCAACGCTGCCAGTCCTGTTGCTAGAGCACGCGCTGCCATCTCAGTGGTGCCAGTGACTTGGACCACTGGAAACAATTAAGCTTCTTGTTCCATTGCTCCAAGCCCTTCTGTGCAGCAATCTCATGATCTGTAGAAGCTTCCTCAGCATCACCTTACAGAAAAAGACCTTAGGGTGCAGAGCGGAACCTGATTATATGATCACTTCTTGCTTCCTAACCATACTATTGTAGACAATTGGACTCCTCACTGCTTAAGTATTCCGAGACCCTAGTATTAAAAAGCATAGATAATTGCAAAATGCTGTAAAGATTTCATTAGGGTATGTTTATGAGAAAGACTAATGTGCTTTTCAGGTGAGAGTACAGCCATTTAAAGAAAGAGAAGGAATATAACTGACAGCTTTAAAACCAAAACGAAGACTCTCAGCAATATTTGTATAATTTATGTTGCAGATATTTTGAGCTGCCTCATCGAACCATTACAAAAATGTCATGTAATCAATGATTTCTGAGTGGTATAGAGATAAAGAACATTCACACATATGTGGCAAAACCTGTCAAATTCTTAACCTATATTTCTGGAGGAAAAAAAATAGGATTTCTGTATTGGAAGTTTGAACTTTACTCCACAGTCCACTTTGTGAAATTTACTGTCTGATGAGGAGGATTACAGATTAATGTTTTCAATCCTTGTCTCACTTGAAGCTTCAGGAACTATATGTCTTTTGCTCTTTGTGATGATTTTCCCCTCAGCCTCATCTTCTCTTTAAGATACATTGTCCTTCTTCCAAGCTGGCCCAAAATTACCTTTGTATTTGAGCCTCTATCTCCCTGCTCTTTCTTTTTCCCCATCCCCAGAATCTATCTGAAGTCGACTTCTTAAGTGGAATCTTCACTGCCAATTTAGAAGCAGCTTATCTTAGAAATTGTACAGGTAATATACACTTTCTTACTTAAGTCCCGCATTTAAACTTCCAGAGACTGGAAATGTCATAAAATGCTTACAGTGTGACAGAGGAGAAGGAGTTAATTATTGGTCAGGGCTGGACCTAGCCACATCTCATTAAAATGTCTGGTAAAACATCCAGGGCATCAAGGAGGAAATGAAAAGAAAACATCAGAAGGCTAAAGATGAAAGGAGAGCAATACAATAATAAAAGAGAGCTTCTAATTTCTCAACTGTTGCAAATTTTTCTTTAAAGAACCCAACTCTCTCCTGGTTTGAAGGCTGCTTTGTCGCAGAGCCATTAGTGTGCTGAACCACAATCACTCAATAACAACAGCAATCAGACTGGTATGGAGAAGCACGATGCCAAATTGGACCTTGGGCACCTTGATATCCTATTTCCTAAGCACTGGACAAAAAAGTGATATGACTTCAAAGCGGATAAAGAGAAAGATGCAAACAAGTTAGAAAAAGAGAAAGGTACAAAGTACACAAACACACATATACATATATTCACATACACTCACACACTCCGCTGTGAAATAAGAAAGATACACACAACCTCTAGGATTTTATTTTAGAAAATTGGTCTTTCTAAGTACCTACCAATTTTATGAATATACAGTATATCGACAAGGAAAGATGGGATATAAGGCACATTGTGATACTGGAAGAACATGTAGACACTCATAAACATGCAAGGCAAAGGAACACTCAAGGAATAGCAAATTTACCTAGGTATATTTCAACGTAGGAAACTTGCAGGGAACCATGAGAGATAATGCATAGAACAAATTGAAATCTGTAAAAGAAAACAATCAAGGAATATTGGAAAAAAATATATACTTACCTGCACCATGATACTATTGTGAAGATTGAGATGTACATTGGTATACACATTCTGATGTCATTAGAATCATTAGACTATGTGTCTTCATAGGTCTTCATATTAAGCACTTTAAAAAATGAGACTCAGTGGCTCTCACCTGTAATCTCAGTGACTCCGGAGGCTAAGGCAGGAAGCTATCAAGTTCAAAACCAGCCTCAGCAACTTTGCAAGGCCCTCCGCAACTTAGGGATACCCGGTCTCAAAATAAAAAATGAAAAATGAAAAAAGGGCTCAGAATGTGGCTCAGTGGTAAAGCACATCTGGGTTCAACTAATGGTATCAAAAAACAAATGGTGTCAACAAAAAAATGAATTAAAATTAAATATTTTATAAAAATATTAGTTTTAGAATTATTAAATAGCTAGGCACCATGATCCATCAAAAATTTCTTTTAAATAGTAAATGTTACAATGAAAGGAGATGATGCAATTATAATAAATATTTTAATAAAAGAAATAGTAGATTACTATAGGGATTTAGTTTAGATCAGGGAAAAATACAGTTCAGCAGTGAAGTCTAGCCCACTGCCTATTTTTTAAATAAATATTTAGTAGAACACAATCATGCCTATTTGTTCAGGTTTTGTCTAAGGATGCTTTTGCATTAGAGTGTCAAACAAGTGGTTGTAACAAAGACCATATGGCCTACAGAGTCCAAAATATTTACTATCTTGCTCCTTGCAGAAAGAGTGTTAGCAGATCCCTTCTCTGGATAGTCAGAGTAATAAAATTAGCTAACACTTATTAAGTAGTTACTATGGGCCAAACATTCTAAGATGTCTCCTAATTATGAACCTTAGGAAGGCACTGGTATTATACCCATTTAACAGAAAGGCTAAGAAAATGGCCAAGGTTAGATAATTACAGGCAGAAGTTAGAACTGCCAAATTTAACAAATAGAAATTCCGGACACCAAGTTAAAGGTGAATTTCAACAATGAGTGCCTTCTTAATATAAGGGGTCCTTTGCAATTTTTAGTACAGAGAATTAATTATTCTTTCAAATGTAATATGTCATCTTGTATTTTATCTGGTATCTTCATCCAGTCCCACTGATTCCACTGTAAGTAAATATCAAACTGCCTCACTCTCCCATTTGGACAGGAATGGGGAGTCTCACAAGGAATAAGATGAACACACGAGGTGTTTTCTGTCTGGTGAGTGACAGAGTTAGTCTCTACTTTGAGAGTCAGAGCTGGCTTTTTCCCAGGAACATCTTAAAGTTGTAGCTTGGCTTTGGGCAGAGAAGATGAAATCGGCTCTGGATTGGTTTCTTTATGGTATTATCCACATTTAGGGTCTGGTGCTCAGAGAGCAATTAGGACTAGAGACATACGTAGATTCAGAGTCTCCTGAATGTAAGTGGTAGACAAAACAGAAATAAACCCCATTTTCAAGGAGTTCAGAGGTGGTTGTTAGCTTCAGTCAGACCTGAAAGATCCTTCCAGATCCTAACAGTGCTAAACTGCTAGCACTCAGCAAAGCTTTCAAAATCCACTCCATTTCCATAATGAAGGCCCAGCCAGTACAGCCCTAGCATTTCTCATCAGTACTTAAGAAAAAGCTTATAGGAAAGAGAAGCTCAACTCTTGCTCACAGACTCAAGTGTCCTGAGATTTGTAGGTCCGACTGTGCTAAAAAATAACATTCCTGACTCGGAAAGTAAATCCTGCTTGTCTTTTCAGTTCTTAGAGACAGGGCCACAGACATGGGAAGCAGTATGCTGAAAAGTACAGTCCATCAAGTGCAATAAGATTCAGCACAGGGAAGAACTCACAATTGATGGAGGGGCGTGGTATGCTGCTGTTGGAACTAGAAGCCTGCTCTAATGGATTATTTTGCATAAAGCAGCTTGAACAAGACAAGTGCTAGATATGGTTATTGCAGTTGTTACAGGCAATAGTCCATGAGTCCAATTATATACAGGCAGTGCCCCAGACACTGATTTTGCTAATTGCTATCTCTCAGACTTGGAATTCCTTTTTATTCCAGTTGCATATTTTTTCAATAAGAGGATGTGATTTCTATCCTAATGGAAGAGACTGAAATGCTAGCTGCTTCATGACATAATTGGTTTACATTATAAACAATTTGGTGAATTTTCAAATATAGCAAATACAAAAGAAAAAACGTAACACCTACTTGAAATTATAGATTCATGTTTTAGAACCCACCTGTCTTGTCCATCGCCCACCAGGGCAGTGAGGAAGGTTGCAAACAGGCCAAAGAAAGTGCCCAGGGTTGGCATGGGAGACATGGTGTATTGGGGGAAGCGTACAAGAGATCAGAAGAGTTCAGTGACGACAGGCTGACAGATAGCAAACCACAGCTTGCAAACCAATTTGTCCCTCATGGTGTTTTTCTAAGCAGTGCCCCCTCACCCTCTTGGTGTTTTGTTTTTTTTTTTTTGGTGGCAGACGGCTGGATGGAAGACACATATCCTTTCCACAACGGCCTCAGTTCTGTGCCCATACCCACTCAGAGAAGGGTTTCAATATTTCCAGCTTTGGAAACAGTGACATTGCCAACATTAACTTGCTTAGTTAGCATCTCTGACCAGCATCCCAAGGAGGAAGTGTCCTTGGGCAAATGCAAGAAAGTAGCTTTCTACAGATACACCAACTTGCCCTAGCTCTCATTGGGTGTCAGACAAAGCCAGTGTCCTCCAAGGTAACGTATCCTGGACTTTCCAATCCAGGTTTGCTCTTACTGTCCCCTTAATCTGGTGATGTATTCTGGGAACAGAAAAGGGGGCATTCAGGGACATGGTGTTTTACTGTCCCCTTTTTGCTTTAGGTAGGATACACTGTCTCTTAGTGCTCTGTCTGTATCCCAGATACTAATCAATGATTTCTGGCAAATTATTGGCCAATTTGCCAGAAATCAAAACATTTTATTGAATGAATATTATGTGCTAGGCATGTGCTAGTTGATGGGGATGTCCAGATGAATAGCACATTTCTTACTACCAGGCAGTCCTGGTCTAAAACCTGAGGCAGAAATTCACACAAACGAATATGAGAGGAGAGCTATTCTACAATGGAATCACAATGAGATTCTACAGAGAGAACTGTCACTGTTTGAAATGGGCCATAATATATTTCAAAACAGGAGGTTCTTACCAAGCCGAGTCTTAATATTTAAGAAGGAATTTATCATATGAAAAAGGGAGGAGGAGGACAGGAACTCATTGTGGCATTGGGGAAAAAAGAAAAATGAGGGCCAAAGAATAAAAAAAAAAAAAAAAAAAAAAGGATAGGCTAGAGCAAGGACCAACATAGTATAGCTTACAAACCAAATCCAGCCCCTTGCCTGTTTTTGTAAATAAAGTTTTATTGGCCAAAAGCCAAACTCATTCATTTAGGCATTGCTTGTTGCTGCCATTGTGATATAATGGCAGAGTTGTATAATTGAAACAGAGAGTATGTGGCTCATGAATGTTAAAATATTTACTATCTGGCCTTTTACAGAAAAAGTTTACTGATCCCTGGAATCTTTGTATATGCATCAGTCCATATACAAGAAAATTAAATTTGATTTTTTTTGGCAGTTGTGAGCATGCTATGTCATTAACATAGACCAACCACATTTGTGTCTTTCCACAATGTCAGAATTTACTGAATAACAATAAATCCACAGGCTACACCACTTCCATCAGTTGCAGTTCAATGAATACATGTGGCTCACCTGATAAACCAGGCAATCTTGAGTTCTTTTATTCCAATCTTAATTTCTAATATCTACAACACTCAGGTCACATATCACCTATTGCACAATTATATAAGCTAAGAAATGGTTAAGGCAGATAAGGGGTTCAGAAGGCTAAACTGAGAACAAAGGCAAAGAGCAGATATGAATGCAAAGATTCACAAAGAGTCACTGTAGGAGGTCAGATAAGATTAAAAACCAAGCAAATAATTTGCTCAGGGTCTTATTCTAGGCCAAGGTCTAGATAGATAGCAGTTTCAATGTCAGCTTGGAGGAGTGTCAGCTTGAGATGTCAGCTTGGAGTAGGACTTGTGTGGTTGTCATGGGCAGGAGAAATCACACTGTTAAAGTCTGATGACAGCGATTTGAGGGTTTGTCACTGGGGCAATTTTCCTGGGTAAAGCTCGTGAAGAGTGACCAGGTGTTGGGATTGGGTACTGTGTCCAGTCTTGGGGTGCTTCTCTGTTTTAGTCAGCTTTTTCATTGCCATGACCTGATGAGAAAAAATAGCAGAGGAAAATTTATTTGGTGCTCACAGTTTCAGAGGTCCTAGTCCATAGATGCCAGATGCCATTCCTTGAGGCTTGGGGTGATCATTGCAGAAATGTGTGGCAGAGAAAATCAGCTCAGGACATGGGCACCAGGAAGCAGAAACTCTCCTCACCACTGACAAAATGTATACCCTAAAGGCATGCCTTCTGTGACCCATCTCCAGCCACACCCTACTGTGCACAATTCCTACCCAGTTAATCCATTCTAGTGGATTAATGCACTGATTAAGATCCTCATAACCCAATCATTTCACCTCTAAACTTTCTTGAATTGTCTCACACATGAGCTTCTGGGGGACACCTCATACCTAAGCCATAACATCCTCCTTTTATGAGTCTCCAGTGAGGGAGTTGTTTCATTCAGTGGTCTGGTGTGTACATAAGAGGCCTGGTTTTTCTGATATAGTTTGAGACACCCATGCATCCCTGTGTTTCTGATTAATTTGATAAATTTACAGTTGGTCATTTTCTTAGCACAGTTAATTTATTTATCAGTTTATGTCTTATGGTTATAACTGGCAGAGGGTGGCTGTTTACTTATACAAACAAGGTATGAAATCATTCCACCTCAGCACTTAAATTTAAAATGGAGTACTTATGGAAAACTAATGCTTTACAAAATGAAGTAACTCAAGTTTAAGGGAGTCTGAAAGTTGTTTCTTTATATATCATGGAATGACTCAGAGCAGAGCACAGCCTGTTCTCCACAGCAGGGCTGGGGATCGAACTCAGGGCCTTGAGCATGTTAGGCAAAATTTTATTCTGAGGGTGAAACTTAAATTGTGGCATATTCAATGAGTTGTCAAATTGATTTGATTGTCTCCTATGTGACAGGCAAGGTGTTAGCATGAATGATAATCCCAAACCTCAAGTAGCAGTGTACAAGGATGGAAAGACATTAACTAAATAGCTGCATAATGGCCATAATCAGGGAAAATTAAAACTATCAAATCATCACAAAAGAGGAAGTGATCATCTCTTCATGGGACCTTGGCTTTAGCAAATAGGCCTGGGGTAATACCTGGGACCTTGAAGATAAGTAGGAGTTCTTAACAGAGGGAAATAGCAATTGCTCATACAGTGTAGGAAAATACATATGCTCATCATTTACTCACATAATGTAAATATATATAAATGGTTTTTAACATTGCACTAATCTCCTTCTTTTAAAACAGGTTTTGCATGATTTGGAATGCCCTGAAACATGTGGTACAGAATTGGTTTGTTCTGATTATTTTGGCTATGACCTTTCTCCAACATATATTTGTCTAGAAAAAAATCAAGCGTCTGAACTTAGAGGCTTCAATGTTGTAACTGGCCTCCTTTGCTCCCACTTAAAAACAAAACTGATAATAATTTGACATATTTGAAAGAGTTGGCAGGACATACTTAGTCTTAAAGCTTTAGAAAATTTTTTGTGGTTACAGCAAGAACTATTCATGCTGATTCAAACCTGAATCTTCTAACTGAACTCCTGAGTTGACTCCTGGAATTCCTTAGTAGAAAGATTCTTCAAATATAGGCACTAAGGAAAAATTGCAGAGGGGCTCCTGAGACTACATAAAATGCTAAAAGTAGAGACTAAAGCAATATGTAGGATTCTTGTTTATGAATCATTGCTCAATTTCCTTAAGCACTAGTGTTTGGTCTATACATATATATGTATAATTTTATATTTATATAAAATATAATATATATTATTTATATAATATATATGAACATATATAACATACATATATATGATATATAAATCATACATGTATATGTTTTAAATTTTGGCTTCAATTACTATAACAAAACAGAATGAAGTATCTACAGAGATATATTCAATATATCAGACTATCAGACATTTCACACAGGCTAAAGAGTCTGTGGTAAACACAGGTACTGTACGAAAAAGAGTTTCAATAAAATATACATACTTTAGCGACATATGTCTTTTCTTTTATTGAGTGTTTGGATGTTTGAATATACAGCTGGAATACAAATTTTCATTAAGAGACTCTACTGTGTATTTTTTAGAATGCTATTATATAGTTCAATTGGTAAATACATTGTTTTTCCAGTGAGATAAATATCGATATCACCTATCACTCACTTTTCAGTCTCAAAATAATGACCTGATTAGTGGCTTACTTCTAATTCCTTTTGCAATTTCAATAATTCACTCTTTTGTTGTTGTTGTTGTTGCTTTCTCAGGAACACTTTGAAAGTCACTTGGTCAAAAAAATAAGACATGATCTTGTTCCTTAGATTTTTTCTTTATCCCATATAATACTCACAGGATATAACTCTTTGTGTTGCCATTCCTTAGAAATTAATGAGACATGCCCAATTAATGAGAGCAACATATAGGATTGAGGAGGAGGCCAAGAACTGGTGCTTGATCCACACTTTTGGGAACATGATACTTTACCACAATTCTACTTCCAGCTTCCTTCTGTAACAGGATTCATCAAATGGAATTAATCTCTGCTTGGTCTGCACCCACTTTACCATGGTGCAGACCACATACATGGGTGGGGAACATTCCTGGGTTGGCCTTGGAAAGACTAATGATCCACTGATCCTGAGAGTGATAATTCTTTCAGAAATAATTTTGACTGTCTGCTCTGTGCCAGACATTGCTCCAAGCACTGAGGATGCAGGGAGGATGTTGGAAAAGTAGGGACAAAGTCACTGCTTCCATGAAGTATATAGGTGCTAGTTAAGTCAAAGTTGTAATCTCAGTGTCTATTTTTAGTCATGGTGGAGATGTGAAGGTGCAAACTACAACATGAATAAGGAAAGGATAGTAATCAACTGAGAGAGGATTTTTACAAAAATGAAAAATGAAAAAAAAATTGATTTGTAACATTCATTCAGAATAGCAACTGAACCAGAAAACATGAGCTTAAAAAAATAAGGCTTAGTAAACTGAGTTTGGCTTAAATATCACACAGTATCAACAACAAAATAAAGCTCAAGCTTCTTTCATAAAAATAAACAGTAAAGAAAAGGTACAAACGTTGCTTATAAGACAGTAGACAAAGAGCACTTAAACATTTACATGAGAAAATTCATTTGATAAGAAGTCATACATAAATAAAAAAACAATGCTGCAATAGTATTATATATAAGTATTATTCTAAAGTTTATTTCACGGTGTGTCATATTTTGTTACACGTGAAATTTGTTGCACATCATATATTTTTACTTCACAGATTCTGTCTTAAGTGTGCAAACATAGCAAAGCAGAGATATAGCAAATCCAATCCAATCCATAGAATAAAGCACATTAACATGACTGACTGTTAACGAGGATTATTTCATCCCCATAGATTACTGAACCTTCTAAGTGTTTCTGTTGTTTTTGTCATCATATTTGTTCTTCTATTTTGCATTCCAAAAACATTTCCCCAGAGTAGACTTTCAAGAAGCCTTCCCCTACAGGATTCATTTTTGCTAAATTTCCAAGGCATATTAGTGGATATTTCTACTGAAATGGCCAAACATCTTCCATTTTCTCAGTAGTGTTGTTCAAAATAAAACTTCAAGTTACTTCATTTCTTTCCAAACTCTTGGCTTCATGTCAGATCCCTTGGTTCAGCCAAATGTTCCATACCCCCAGAAGGGAGCACTGGGCATGTTATTGGTTCCTAAATTTGCATTGCCATCTTTACTTCCTGTGAGATAAGTAAACCCTTTTGTTGAGTTGGGGAAAACTGCACACCTGTACTTTCAATTTACAATTTGATTTTTACTGCTTTTCACCAAGACACCTTCAACCTTCATAAAATTTTGAAGGAGGACACCCCCAGGGCCACAGGTTTAACTAGATACAAAATATATGGATACGATGCTCACAGATTATTACAGGTTAAAGAAATTTGAATTCTGGCTTGCTGATTAGCAATATCCAAGTTGGTTTTTGTTGTTGTTGTTTTTGTTGTTGTTGTTGTTTGCTTTTGGTACTCTGAGAGTACCTGATTATCTCTGGGGTCCTCTGACCTGGAGATAACAAGAGAGGAGGGCAAGCTTGGAGAGAATTCACGTCCTCATCCTTCAGCCAGAATGGGAGCATTTAGGGGACGGAGAGTAGCGTTTGTCACACAGTATGCTTCATCAGAATCACCTTAGGAAACTGCTTCTCAGAACTCCAATGTTTGTCATTGGAGTAGCTCCCAGAGGTTTTGATATATTGATATTAGGAGCTTTAGATGGATTTGTGCAAATATTTTTGTAATGTCCAAGTATCATGATTTGGAAAAAAACCTCATTTGAATGCAATCATCTTAAGACCACTGTGTGTGCAAGCTGTACCCTAGTTCAATGGAATAATTTTTCTCTGTTTATTCCCTTAAAGGTTCACAGAAATAGAAAAGCCATGTGAGATTTCTTGGTACAATTTCTTCAAATATTGAAGTCTCAAATTTAGGAGACAATATAAAAGAAAGAAAAGGAGGAATATATTGTGCTGATTAGGTAACAAATTGAAAAACCATGGGGCATTTCTGCTTTGGAGAATGAAGCTATCGCAGTGGGAAATAAAGCCCTATGTAAATCACTAGTGAAATTAATACATTTTAAAGGTTATCGGAGCAAAACTGCTGAATCCTATAGTTTGTCATCAGTAAATTAAATGCAAAAATCTCTAATTTAATTTGTATGAATTACCAGTTGATTTCTAATGTATGGAATAATAAGAACTAATGCTATTTTATGAACTGGAAATGAGATTTTTTATTTTCAAAAGAGCAAAAAGCAAGAAATAAAGTTGATTCAGAGCCCAACAACCTTTTAGTTAGAGCAATTTGTTGACTTCTAAAAGGAGAAAAAAATCTCTTTCTGCAATATATTTGCAATTTTTTTCATTCAAACATATCGCAGATGAAATGTCGGGTGGCAGTGCCTTTCTCTCAAGCCAGTCTGGTTTCAACCCAGGAGAAGGGTATCTAAGGGAGGGCAGTGTGGGCACATTGCAGTTTACCCAAGACAACCATCTGTGGTCTGGTTTCTCATCCTTAAACTTGATGAGAGGAACACGAGGTTTGTTGTTCTTTCTCTTCCATATGGTTTTTACTGAGCATGAAATTCTGAGCTTCTGAAATTGACTTAACAAAAGGGATGTTTGTGGCAATATCTGGGATAGTAGAATAAATTCAAAAATCTGAGGCTTTCGCAAAAATGAGAATTAAGGAATGTTAGAGCAGTGAGGAAATTAAAGGGTTCATCTTGGTCCAACTACCCTATTTATAAATAACGAAGCAGAGACTCAGGGAAATGAGATTTCTTGAAGCCTGTATAGCTACCTGGAACTGAGCTAAAAACTAGGGTCAGAGGTAAGGTGCTAATCTCTCAATAGGAAAAATAAAGAAACCTCTGTGGATCCATGAGGAATGGACAGCTTTTTTACAGATAGTTGAGTCTTCTCACACACACCTTCTTGGGTTGCTTGGGTAATAACTGCAACCATTAACTCATAGCCAAAGTGACTGGAAGAAGCATATGGTGTGACAAAGACTGTTTTCTTTGGAATCACATTTTCCTGAATGTATTCCTGGAAATACATGGTGTTTAGTATCTTCCTTAGTTGAGAGGTCCTCACTTTGGAGATATTAACTACAAAGTCGCTGCCTTAGCTTGTTCAGATCCCTGAAGGATGAGCCTGAATATTTCTGGAAAGTAACTTTGTTTATCTAACTGGCAAAAGAAGTAAAGGATAAAAACCCAAGGTGGCTGAATGCAGGAACAGAAATTTCATAAACTGTTTCCATAATGGACTAGTTTAAAAAGAGACAGTCTTATTTTCTTAATAGATGATACCAAGCCCCATTAGGATTGTTGGTAGGTAGTGTGAGACCTCTACCTCCCCAGTCATTTCCCTAGTGGATGCTGCCTTTAGCTGTTTTTCACATGGATCTCTGGCTGTCAAAAATAAGCAATGATTCCCTTTCCCATGGAGCTTGTCAAACTCAGTTGGACACTTGATATAGAATCTTCAAAATATGAGTCAGAAGAAATCATAGTGATTATCAGAACTACACACTAACCCTTTGATAGGTGGAGAAACTGACTTCAATGATCAAGGTAGCTTTTCCAGCTTAATAAACACAAGCAGGGGTCAGAACTCAGATTCTTGAGGCCAACATATCCTGGTACAATGTCTTCTGGCTGCAGAAATGGGATGCTGAGTGGTGCATAGCCTCTGAGTCTGAGCCTCTAGTGAAATCCCAGCTCTGGTACTGGCTATAAATAATGTGCTGGTAAAGTTGCTTAATTTCTCTGCTCTATGGTTTCATCATCTGCATCATAGGAATCAAATAGTCTCTATCGTATTGGGTTGGTGCAAGAGCACTGGCTTAGCTCAGTGCCTAGCACATGATAAATGTGAGCTCTTATTAGAATAGCAGCAGGAAATGCTGGAAAAGAAATTTGACCCTGGTCACAGGGACACCTTACTTGTGCTACATACCAGGTCTGAAAAAAGGATGCCCACAAAATAATAAAATTTTGGTAATTAAGCAAGATTATGCATGTAAAATACTTGGCACTTTGTCTGACACCAGTCTAACACTGGATAAACATACACTGTCTCTCTGATTGCTAGCATAGTCTAATTTATCCATGGGCACTGGTTTGATCAACTCTGCCAGGCATTTCTGCCATAGGCAGTGCATGTGGAGAGAATAGCTTCAGGACTTATTATTATATTGTCAGTATTCTCTGGAGAAATATAACCAATAAGAGATATACCCATATGAGACTTATTACAGAAATTGTCTCATGAAATTATGAAGGCTGAGAAGTCCCACTATCTTCCATATGCAAGCTGCAGAATCAGGAAAGTAGGGGGTATAATTCAATCATAGACTGAAAGTCTGACAACCAGAAACTCTGGTGTCTGAGGGCGGGAGAAAATGAGAGCAAAAATTCCCTCTCCCTCCCCTTTTGTTATTTGATTCAGACCCTCAGAAGTTTGAATGATGCTCAACCACATTGGTTAGGGCAGAACTTCTTTATCCAGTCTATTAATGAAGCAGCTATTTTCTTCCAAGACACCTTCATGGACACACCTAGGAAAAAATGGCTTATCAGATATCTGGGCAGACTTTAGTCCAATCAACTGATTTGTTAAATTAAACATCATACCTATTTCTTAAAGTCGTGTTTTCTTAATATTTTTCCCAATGAAAACTAGGCAGCCTCTCATTTATTCATTTTATTAAAAAATATTAATATCTGCTAATCTAATGGTGGATCATATACCTCACTTTCCTAGTCCTTCTCTCCTTCCATGTTAGTGCCCAACAGTTTCACATAAGCATTTTTGCATTGGGCTCAAAATTATGTATTAGAGAATAAAGATATTGTGAATAGTGAAATAATACACTCAGTACATTCATCCCCTGGATAATTTGGTTCTGAACCTCCTTAATTATTGTGGTTCATTATGGTTCATCATTCTGTGGGTTTATTCAGAGCCACCATTTCATTGACCACAGGGATACCACTTTTCTTATCCCCTGCATTCTAGACAACAGAGAAGAAACATCTTCTGAAATGTGAATAGAGGTTTTCATGTTCCAGTTTTTACAGTGGTTTCCTTGCCTGTAAGCTTCTGTAAAATGAACAAATGCTTCTGAAATAAATCATATTTAGGCAATAGGTGTTCCTCTTTGCACATCCTTGGCCACATGTTATGGCTCTAGTCCAAAGTCATTTACTTATAAAAGTACCATGCTTACACTTCTAATAATAATAAAAAACAACAATGTGGTAAGTAACTTCACCTCTCTGACACTGAAATTCATTACATTAAATAGTATTGTATACTGTAATCCCCCAGATTATTATTTTTTAAACCGTACACATTTTTTTAATGTGGTGTTAAGAATTGAACCCATTGCCTCACACATGCTAGGCAAGCACTCTACCACTGAGCTACAGCCCCAACCCCCCAACATCATTTATTCATTTAGCAAATATTCAGGAAAGTCATTATATTAGGTATTAAACTATCAAAGGTACATAATATACAATATCTCTAATGTCAAAATTATTCACAATCTAGCAGAAAAAAATAGTTTCAAAGAAATAAAACATAATAGTGTACTGCAAGTGCAGCTACAGATGTAAAGCAAGCAAATGGTAAGGGTGCTGAGTCCAGATTGCAGGAAGGGGACTAGGTGAGGTTATGTGTCTTGGTTTTACGTCTTACAGGATGAGAAGAAATAATCCAGGATAATGAATTGGGAAAGGGGACATTTCAAGCAATTAAAAGAGCATGTGGAAAGGAAAAATGCCATAATAGAACACAACACATTGGAGAAAGTACAGGTAGTTTAATGTGGCTGAAGGTCAATTTTTTTTTCTTTGTATGAGGGATTGAATCCAGTTGTGCTTAACAACACTGAGCAACATAGCATCCCTTTTTATATTTTATTTTGAGACAGGGTCTCATTAAGTTGCTGAGGGTTGCTAAGTTGCTGAGGCTGGTCTTGAAATTGTGATCCTCCTGTTTCAGCTTCCCAAGTCACTGGGATCACAGGAGAGTGCCATTACACCTGGCAAGGTCAAGGTTTAATAGGAGGAATGAAACAGAGTGCAGAAGTGGAGGGCAAGTGCAGATCATGAAGCCAATTGAATGCTAGGCTAGGAGCTTTCATTCTTATCCTGGAGGTCATTGAAATATTGTATGTAAACAAATTACATGGTCAGAAATTCATTTAAGAAAGATAATTCTGAATGTTGAGTAAAGCACAGACTAGAAATGATGACTGGAAGAATGGGGATGAATTCTGAGAAAATCAAAACTAAATGAAGGCAAGAATGATGAGCATAGAGGAGGGACTGAAATCAGGTGACCCCAGGATGTCAGGATCAGGAGGCAGAAGGACACAAGGATATGAGCATTTATTTTCTGATGTGTGGTCCTTAGGTTGATGCAACTGCCACTCAAAGAAAAATGAAACCCTAGCAGAGGAGCAGATATTGGGAGGGGCATGGTAGAGAAAAAGATGGTGAATTTAATATCATAGATGTTCTGTTTGGAGACACATAGAACTCTGTTCTGGAACAAAGCTATACCATTCCCTTTGTTCTTACTCTTTCCCTTTCTCATTTCCCATTTCAGCCTTGGATGCTTCTTTGAGATTGTACTTCCTATGAAAGCAGTAGCACATGAAGATTTGTCCCACCGAAATGGCTTTCTAGGATCCTCGGATGACAGAGACTGCTGCTATGCAGTGGCTGAGCCCATCCAGAAAGTGAATAGAGTAATCAGGAGAATCAAGGGATGGGGTCCAGAAAGCCAGCATATAGAATCAAATGACTCTAAGGGGCCTGAGAAAGCCAAGGACAGGGCGGAGAGGGAGAAGAAAAGCTGAGAGAGATGAATGTTTGAACCCACAGGAGGAGAAAATCTGAGATAAGGGGAGCAGTCAATGGAATTAGAGAAGAAATGATAGTCCAATTGAAAAGGAAAAGGTCAAATAAAAACAGAACTTGTGTTTTAAAATTAATACCTTATGAAGTCCTTGCCAACCTCAGCCATGAGTAGAGACAAAGTCAGGTTACAGAGAATTTCAGAGTGGATGAGAAGAGATGAAATCTAGGTAGCAGACTTCTAAGTACTATGAGAAAACAATAAGAGGGGGTAAAAACACTTGACTATCTTACATGAGGCCTGAGTTTGATTCCCAGCAATTCAAACAGACAAGAAGAGAGGTAGCTAGAAAATAATATTGGCTTGAAGGGAAAATTTGTAATTTTATTTTCATTTTGATTTTATTTCAAGATTGAAGAAATCTGAGCATATGTATATTCTGAAGTAAATGAGCCCAAAGATAAGAAAGACAATTATAAAGATTCACACAATAGATTGGGAAGCACACAGGTACATACCTACAGAGAGAATGCAGCATTTTCTAGTTATTTCTCTTGAATGCTGTCACAAATGCAGAAATGCGTTTACCTCCCAAAATCTTCTATCACAAATTTGGCCACAGGATCTGTTTGAGGAGCCTGGGAACTCTGTTTTCAAAGTGAAACAGATAGGACAGCAATGCAAGTTGTCTTCTGTGGACAGTTACTGGGCTGGCTTCTTTAGTATTCTGGCTTGGAACCAAGTTGGATCTCAGAAACCAGCCCAGTGAGTTCACCCACAGAAGTCAAGGTGGGCCTGCACCTCTAGAACTGAAAGCCATCTTATTAGTGAACTCATGACAATTGTCCTGTGTGTTCACCCAGAGGAAAGAATGCAGGCACAGAATGTGACAAATTCTAGGCTAAGACATCTTACACACCTTCCTTCCATTAATGATGCCTGGATCTCTGTCTCTCCTCTCTCTCTCTCTCTCTCTCTCTCTCTCTCTCTCTCTCTCTCTCTCTCACACACACACACACACACACACAGAGAGAGAGAGAGAGAGAGAGAGAGAGAGAACCATAAGCGAATTCACAGTTGTCCAATTCTCATTTTCTAAGAATCACAGATCTTTAATGCTTGGGAGACCTACTTAGATTTAGTTCAGTACTCTCATTTTGCAGTTGAATAAATGGAGGCATAATGAAAACTTACAATAATAACAACAAGCATAATGATCATAAATTATAGTTATAATGTTCTCTCCATACATTTACTCATTTGATCCCCAGAGAGATCTAGGAGTATGGGGAAAAAAAAAAAAACTAAAATGGACTAAAATTATACCTTGAAATTTTTTTCTTTTCATTTTCACACTTCTATTAAATAGGAATATTTATCTCCATCTTCTGCCAGCTACAGGATAAAGATGCTAAGGTTAATAGGTAAAAGAATATACTTGATATCAGACAAATATCCTATGTTGAAAAATCTTGTCAGAATAAATAACAGACCTCAAGATTCTTTGATTTTAGAGATTTCTCTCATTTCTTATAGCATTTTATGCTTATCAAAGTAGCTTCACTTTCAAAGCTTTTAATTAATAATTATGCCGAAACTGTATGTTAGATGAAACCAGGAAGTCAGTGAAAGATGAAGGACTCACTGAAAGTCTCCCAAGTCGTTAAGGATCACACTAGTAGTAAAACAACAATTGTGCTCTGAGGTTTTCTCCATCAGACCAGTTGCTCTCAATCCTGCTGCAAACTGGAATTATCAGAGGACCTGTTAAAAAATGCAAGTGCCTGGGCACCATCCTAGACTAATTGAATCAGCCTCTCCAGTGGACGGGCTCTGGGTGTCTGTATTTTTTAAGGCTTTTCAGTTGATTTTCCGAGCCCCTGTTGAGAATCACTTTATACAACATAGCATACATTTGAAGTTCTTAATTTTTGTTCCACAGGGTCTGAATCTTTCTTTGGCAATAATAGCTAACATTTTTGTAGCATTCTGGCAGGGACGTGGGATTCATTTTATTTTAGCCCTCCACTGAACAGCAACTGTGTGTATACAAGCATCTTGTAATACAGGTTACCAAAGTCCTATTAAATTGCCCACGCTCACTGAAAGAAAATGAAAATAAAAATAATCCCATCAACCTTATGCTACTCTAAGGCAACCAGTCAAACACTCTCTGTATCCATAAGGCACTGGATGGCTGACATCACATTGCATGAGTCAAGTTTTTAGAGGAATAAAATACTAGAAACATAATACCTTTGTTTTAATTGCTGACGATGGTGGTTAAAGCAGGAGCAGAAACTCCCTGTCGCAGATGAGACTCAGATCGCAGATGAGCACGGAGCTGGCTGTCTCTCACACCAGAGCCCCCCGTGTGCTATTGCTGGTATCCATGTGTAACAGATAGTATTGTGCACTGAGCTGGAAGATAATAAATAGATGTGAGATGATGATTTACAGAAGGGTGCTTAGAACTCCTTGAACAGGCAGGAGAAGAAAACGGTGCTGGTACAAGGTTGTACTGTCAAACTCAAAATCCTTTCTTTCCTTTCTCTCCGGAGGGCAATTTCTCCAAGGTATATCTTGCTTTCTACCTTATCTAGAAATTTGGTGGATAATGACTCAAATGCCTGATCCACTAATTTCTAACCCTTATGGTCTATTTTTTCCTTCTTTGGTTGAGATATCAAAGTCTCATTAAAATTGCCATGATTTTAGAACTCTCTGTACAACTATTTATACTCCCTTTTTTCAAAAAAAAAAAAATCTTCCCTTATTTAAGCTATCATGGCTAAAGAAAATGTGAGACTAAATAAACCTACATGATTTGCAATATTAACAGAAGAAAAAAAAATGAGAATGGAACTGAAAATATCAGTGAATTCTTTGCATGATTTCTTATGACACAATTGCTCTATTTCACATGTGTCTCACTGACAGAGAAAGAAAAAAGTCTAGGGAAAGTGATGGTGATAGATATATTAAGGTGATTAATGATATTGTTTGGTTGATGGCTCATCTGTATCAAATGAAAAATAGATTATTTATTCAAGACTATGTTTTCTTATCATTTTAATATTAAAAATAATCACAAGAGTAGAGCACGAACTAACATTGCCAAAAATGGAAAGTGATTTATTTAAGGATCCATCTTAGACCAGATGTTCCATGGAAAAATGAGTTGCGTTGAAGGATGAGTTTTACATAGAGGACAAGTACACTGGCCCTCGCTTTTCTCTTGGGGGCCCATCATCCAACATAGTGATTAACCACCCTGCCTTTGTAGTCACACTACTGTGTGTTAAGTCCCAGCTCCACCTCTTGATAGCTGTGTAACATAGAGCAAGTTATTAAATCCTATAGCTCTCGGGTTCCTCATTTGTAAAATAGGGTTAAATATAAAACATATCTCATAGAGTTGTCATAAAGCTTCAAATTCCTAACATTTAGTGTTTGCTTCATGAATAAGTTATCCTACTATCAGTTCAGAGTGTCTCCTTGTTGCCATTTTGTAGTTAGAGAGCTCTTGATAATACACACACACGCACACACACACACACACACGTATATATCTTAAATGGGAAAATATGATCATGATTGACCCAATTCATTTATCTGATAATGTAGTTAACTCATCACCCAGGATAGAAGCTACTGGGATAGAGACAAAGTTAGTCACACTGTGTTTCAGCTAGAGTATGAATCCTCCTCTACAAAGGCTTTGTGAAGCAGAAAGTAGTGCAGAGCTGGAGAGAGCATGCATATTGGACCAGCATAGGTTTGAGGACAAACTCTGCCTCTTGTCATGAAGCTTTTCATAAATTACCTAATCTCTCCAATCCTCCGTTCACTCAAAAGTAAAATGTTCTATGGGTTTAAATGAGATCATGTATGTATCAAATGAAAAACAGATTATTTATTCAAGACTATGTTAGCTATGTGTTGGAGCTCAATGATTGTTACTGTTATGATTATTACAATTTTTGTCTTGAGACAGAATATGGAGACACAGGCAGTTCCAGCAGAGAGAGATCAAGGACTGTAGTATGACAGCACAGGACACCCTGATGAGGAACACCAGTGGGGCCTTTGGCCACTTGTCTCTCCCATGAGCAGCCAACTGTGGCATTCAGTCAGTCAGTCAAGAAGTATTACTGAGTCCCTTTTCTAGGTGTCATCCTTAAAATAACAACCAGGACAGGCAAGAGTCCTAATCCTTAGGAGCTTGCATTCTGCAAGGACCCTATAATAAACAGATAAGGGAAAGGGCAAGGAGGATAATTTGAGAGTGTGAGTGGACAATGAATTATTTGGGGTGCTGTGGAAGAGGATATCTTAGCTAGAAGCTAGGAAAAGCTAGTATATAAGGTAAAATTCACCTGGATTGGAAGGAAAAGGAACAAGCCACATAAGTATCTAGGAATTTGAAGGGTCTTGCTCACAAAAGGCCTTGAAATAAAGATGATCCTGGTCTATTTACAGGCCAGTGTGGCTGTTGCTATTATTGGACCATGCTGGAATGAGTCCCAGAGCCCAGGTTGTATAGGGCCTTGCAACCCCTGCAAGAAGCCTAGACACTGAGGGGCACCCAAGCCACAAGAGTTCTGGAAGTCGGGGAGCAAGGTGAGGAATGACCCCACAGACTCTTGATATGAACTCAAAATCATCAGCATATAGCCATGCAGAGTTAACAAGACTTGCCTCCTTTCATTTGTTCTTTACAGCAAATTAGTGACTTATCTAATCAGGGATTTTTCTCTCCTAATCTTACAACTATGAAAACTAAGGTTCTGAACATCCAAGTTCCCCCGGCTAGATGCTTTATCCTGGCACAGTAGAATCCATGAGTGGCAACATTATAGGGTCCAGTCTAGATTTTGGAATTCCTATCCTGATCTGTGTTTCTTACAAGGGAGTCACATCACACTGGTTTAGCAATTAGATTTATTGCATTAAATATTTTGTTTAAGTTTTGTTTATTTTTCTCCTGCTTATTTTTCACACCTTGTGATTTCTATCTGATTTCCCATTAGGTCCTGCCAACTAAGGGTAAACTCCTTGGAAGTATGTGTTGGGCTTCCGTGGGTGGTAATAACCACAGTGTTATAAGAATCACTAAATGCATAAATATGACATGAATCCCTTCTCACCATTCCCTCTGTGGATGTGTAGGCTGAGCGTAACGAGAAGCCTGATGAGGGGTTCAGACTGGCAATGTAGACAGAAACATGTCATCAACATCTATAAAGATTTCATGGGTTCTTTCAGACCTTCTTGCAAACTTGCCTCTCATTAAAATAGCAGGCACAATAATTTGTATTCTCTGCTAATTCCAACATTTGTGATTCACTATTTGAGATATTTACAGCTTTCCACATTACTGGACCAAAAAAAATAATAATAATACACAAGACCCAAAATGACAGCAGTCCAAGATAGACGAGGAAAATAAAAGGAATTTCCTAGAATTTAATGAGAGATAGAAAGAAATATTACTTCTCTTCAAAATTGTAGGATTGCAGTTCCAGCAATCGTACTTGTAGCAATTTGGCAACAGAAGGTGGATGTACTTGGGCATAATGGTAAAGAGTTAGGAAAATTGAGCCGCATTAATCAAACAATAAAGAAAATGTTCATTAACTGTGTGGTTTGTAAGCACTGCATCTTTTTATTTTTTACTGTTTTTTAGGAAGATGGAGGCATGCACTGAAACACTAATTCTAATTATTACTGTAAGTGGGAGTTTTTGGCACAAGGTCAAGAAATAATAGGAGAATGTGTGAATCTCACTGTTGAGCTGCAGTATGCCTAATCATTTGAATAAAGCCAGGGGTTTTTCTTGGACCGTCTCTGGGCTGTTCAGTGTTCTGGATGAATCTAACACAGACTGTTCTCTGGTGTATAACCACTTCCTGCTGACTCAGGGCAACTTGCTTCCTCTGCCGTTTATTAAAATGAAACATTCATATTAAAACCCCATTTTTTAGCGATGACCAAATATACATTAGTAATGACATTATTAAAACTATTTTGTTTAAAATGAACTTTCACACTAGCATGTTACAAAGCGGCACAAACAAATCTATCTAATTTCGATGGAGATGGTTTTTAAAAGCTTACAGATCTTTCTGGCACTATTACAGAAGGGGATTTGATGTGTGTTTCAGGAGACAATCTAAGTTTTTATGGCCATAAAAAATGAATACTGTTTCCACTACTCCACATAGCAAATAATGTATAATTCATGATTTTTCATTAACATGCAAATGTGAAATAGTGTCTTCTATGTTTGCATCTACTAATAATCTATTAAATATTTAGAAGCATAGTAAAGAATACTAAAAATATTTGGTCTGGGTACTGTTTAAGTAGATTGTTCCCTCATTTTTTATTGGTCCATATATTTACTCATGTAAAAATGTGGAAGAAACAGACAAGAGAAATAATCAATTCAGCAACTGGCATTTGTGAAATAAGATAATAACTTTGTTTATATAGTTCTTGATACTTTTTACAGCATTTCACATAGAGTGCATCTGCCAACCATGACAACAACCACATAAGGCTGATGTCCCCATTTCATGGATTACAAAACCAAGACACGGGTATGCTAGGCAACACCCCAGGTGTTATGTTTTATAATTAATTGCACCTCAGATCTACAATAGAATCTTAATCGTAAGATCACAGAGTACCAACTGTTTAGTAAAGATATTTAGCTAAGACCATCATATATACATAGCTTGTGTTGGCTAGAGGAGCTGAAATTTTCAGTACTATTTCTAGAGTGCCAAGACTCTTCATTGGTTCATTCTACAAATGTTCTCTGAGTACAACATGATGTTCCTATGTGATTGAAATTCTTCCAGGAGCCTGATGGGAACCAAATATGAATTAGACACAGACATACCTTCAACAGTAGAACAGTATAATCCAGAAAACCATTTATGAAAGGAAATTACTGTCTTGAAAGGAATATTACATCAAATGTCATTAAGAAGGGACAGAACATTATTTTTATGTAAATTTTTAAAATTTACATATGAAAACAGAATGCATTACAATACTTATTACATATATAGAGCACAATTTTTCATATCTCTGGTTGTAAGACGAAGGTGGAAGAATTTCCAGTGTTGCTGAGAACCAGAAGAGACTTCGGATCAAGCCAGCTGCCTGCAGAACTTACCTGGACTGTGATTTACCTGGACTGTGAGTTAGTCTATTGAGACACTACTTTACCTGGACTGAGACAACAAACTGTAATCTACAACAAATTTTAACTTGGTATCTTTGCTAACGGTGTCATTGCTGGTATAATTTTTCCAAGGGCTTCTTGCATGGAGCCATCAAGTGGCTTGGTATTGTTACATTTTGTATCCTCCCCTTCTGCTTGTAGCAGATTATTTATGGTGTTTGTGTAAAAACCACTATGATTGTTATTTAAATTAAACAAAAGGAGGAAATATTAGAGTCTGTAAACAAGTCAGGATGGCGCCTGGCATTTTGCCAGAGAAATGTTAGAGTCTATAAACAAGTCTGGATGGTGCCTGGCAAAATGCCAGAGGGAGTGGTTTGTGAAGTGTCGCCAGCGAGCCATTAAGTGTGGAGATTCCTTATTGGTTGACTGCTGTATGGAGTTTATGTTAATTAGATAAGCTGTGTGGAATGTATAAATACTTCTGTTGTCCTACAATAAACGGCTCCCACACCTGCTGTATTAATCTACACAAGTTGCTTGTCACCCCCCAGTTATTTTGCTGCAGCTGGACTGTGGCAGTTGTATACATAGTATATTCACACCAATTCGTGTCTTCATACATGTATTTGAATAGTAATGATCATCATATTAAGGAGAGAAAGAATGCTTTCAGATGGAAGGGATCCGGTGAACTTTATTGAGGAGTTACAGATGCAGGCTTCAGTGACTGAAAGAAGCCATTGCAAGTCTAGAGCCAAATCAGGTGATGTTTTAAGTATAATTTCAGAGACCATGTGGGAAACTAGAGGGAGGGAGGATGGCTTTTCTGTCCATGAAAACCTTGCAGAATAAGAGAATAAAATTTCAAATAGAAGAATAATGGAAATAAAGAGAACTAGAAACTCAACATTCTGGGAAAATTCTTAGAACCAAATACTGAATATTTTCAATAAACATCAATGACCTAGCAAGAAGGAGTTCAGTGAGTTTTATGGCAGCCTATTGATTCTGTCTTTCCTGTCTTAGTAAGTTCTGGGTTCTAAAATTCCTCTACAATCATAATTTTGTTATTTTTGTGTTCAGTATAAATTTTATGAAATCATCCTGGTTGCATCAGACAGTTGGAAAAATAAATCTAGTTAGAAACAAAATTACCCCAAGAAGTCATTTCAGTGGCTTGACACAGTCCACAGCTTCCAGGAATTTGTAGTTAAAAAAAGATGTCTTCAGTCACTGTACTAAGGTCTGCATTTAACGGAACAAGAACTAAAGACAGGGTTTATCTTCCTGTGGTAGCACTCCTCTGCCTGCATATGTGGGCATTGTCTCTTTGATAATCCTGGAGACTGCCTTCCATTATGAATTTTCAGCAGTTGGAAATATCTATCACATTGAAGTTCCAGGAAATGAATAGAAAAAGCAGCTCTAAATAAATATTACACAAATAAAAAGCAATTATACTGGTGTAGAGTGTCCCTAGACTGCATTATGAATATGGTCCAAAGACACAGTACTTGGGTAAGGTTTGAAGGACACAGGCTTGCTCCTGCAGTGTAATTCTTACTGCCAAGATATGGTTGTTATTCAAACAGGTCTCCTAGTGTAACATTATTGAGATCCTCTTGTAGAACTATGACTCCAAAAATTATCCACCCTACTGGTGAATAATTCTGTACCCCGGTGTATTTTTTACTGAGTATAGTTTTAAGAGTGACTACCTAAGATTCAGGGAAGACTTCCAGCTCTATGGCTCCCTCCAGATGCATCATTCTGTATTTTGCATTCAGGTTTAGAACAACTTCTCAGGCTGGCGAGTATTTGCTGTGGCCAGTGATCTGAGTATAGACAGGCAAGTTCTTGATATCTATGTAAAAGTTATCATTTTCTTTTCCCTTTAGGGTCACATCCTGAAAGAGTGACAGTGACTGATTCCTTTTTTTGGGGTTATTATTGTTGTGTTTCCCTGTTGAAGTGGTCTCCCAGTCTCTTTGGGATTCTCTACAGAAACACATTCCATCCTTCTAGGGTCAGACATGAAACTCAACTATAATAGACACTATCAAAGTGAAGGGCTTATTGTAAGAGGTCACTTTCATGCTTTATAAAATGGATTTTTTGCTTTACTGATCTGATTAGAATATAAAGAACTTTTACACAACACTTCGTTCTAATATTCCAATGATTTTTGCTTTGGGATTTATGTGTATCACTAATTCTCAATTATACATGAAATGAGAAACTAATTCAAAGAAGCAGAACACCTTTATGGTGCCTGGTATATAGTGGACTCCCAGAAAATAATCATTTGTAATGATTTAAAGGTCCTCTGATACTTAACAAACAAAACGGATTGCTAGTTTCTGTGTCTAGAGTAGGGAAATCATCTCAAAATGATTTTTAAAATGTAATTACCATCTGGTATATTGATGTCAAACATATCAAATCTTTTGTGACAGGGTGCAGTCCTGCAAAATGAAAAGGAAGCATAGAGATAAGCTACCCTGACTTTACCAAAGGACTGAAAACTTCTCCTGCATAATTTCTTTGACACTCCCAGAAAATAAGGATGGTTTAAACCATAACTCTCAAATGCAAATCAGTAGACTAGAGTTCAGCTGACAAAACAAATTCCTAGAGAAGAAATTTGTTTCATAAAATGTAAGCACCAATAATTTCCTGATCTGAGAACTGTGCTCCTTACCTCTACCATTAAGATTCAGCAGGCATTGGGTAGGATATGAGGTACAAGAATCATTTTTCCCCTGATAATTGCATCACACTGTCAGGTTTAGAAATCAGAGCCTTTCAGCACACAAGACTGACATCAGGATCATTCGTGGTTGGCACTGGATCAGTAGTAGTCCAAGGAAGAGGAGGAAGAGCCTGGGTTCCCAACATTCTTAAAACTAATTAAATGTATAAGAAATGCCTTTTTTTTTTGGTATTGCAATAAGAGTTGGGCAGAAGAAACTTGCTACTAAAGTCACAATAACAAAGAACTATTTTACAAAACTACTTATAGCTCTGGAGAAAAACCTGTTATATGGATGCCTTGACCATTGTTGTGAAGGCATTTGTTAGACCAGGAGGGCAGTGTGTAGTCTCACAGAGAAGCTGGTGGAGAATCTTCCTTTGATGAGGAGAGTCTGCAAATATTTTAAAATAATGCTTACTGGAGGGCGATAAAATTTCCGAGTAGTTTAAGTGAGAAAGCACTGAAGTGATGACTAGAGCTTCCAAGGACAGCTAAGAGAATACCCACAGGTAAAAAGAGGAAATGGACAAGTCAGTGATGACTGGTAATTAGAATAAATCTAGATGTCTGCTGATTGTTTTAAAGAGACTCCCCAGAGCCCACACATCATTCTCTGCCTAGACAAAATGAAACCAGAGTGGGAGTTCAGTTGGTGGAGACCCAGTTTCAGGAATCCATGTGTCTCCTTTCTCTTTGTGAATATATATTTTGTGTAAGATCCAGGTTCAATAGAGCAGACAGTGGGCACAGCTACTGTTGTTCCAAAACAGCTTTAAGATCCCAGGAGGCTGAGAGAGGCAGTATGCACAGCCAAGATGAGCTCCCAGAGCCAGACAGTGAAAGTAGGAATATCACAGAGCACTACATGAAGAGTCTTGGGAAGCATCCCCAAACCAGACCTCATGTTCAGGAAATGTGAGTGACATGAAGGACATCTTCACTTTTAGCAGTCAGATGCAGTGGGACAAGACAGTCCTTTTTCTGATAGCTTTGATCTGTCTCACTATATTGTTTTCTCTATTTTACTGCATTATAGAACATTGCCAAGTACACTTCCTAGAGAGTGTAAAAGGGACACTGCCCAGCTCTGCGTATAACTCTTCCTAATTATACACAAAGTGGGGCGATGGCCATAAGAACACAATTACAGCCCTTCATGGCAATGTGAGAATACAGCAACTGTATGGGAATTATTAATGACCATTATTAAACACATGGGTATACCAAGACTATTTAGTTGGGAGGACTTTCTCAGATGAGTTGATCAATCTAGTAGATACGTTTAAAATACCTCTCCATTTTCCCTCTAGGTTTTCTTGTCCTGCATGTGTTGATTAACTGTCAGATAAGTGTCAATAGTTCAACATTGATGCTTGGAGTCACAATGTTGTTTCAATTCTTGCATTCAAAGAGTGGACGCCTACATTCCCAGTGATTTGGAAGACTGAGGCAGGAGGATCTCAAGTTCTAGGCCAGCCTTGGCAACTTAGTGTTTTAGTCAGCTTTTTCTTTGTTGCAACCAAGAGACATAATAAGAACAATTTTAGCAGAGGAAAAATTTATATGCAGTTGATGGTATCAGAGGTCTCTGTCCATACACTGCCAGCTCCATTGCTCTAGGCCTGAGGTGAGGCTGAATATCATGGTGGAAAAGTATAATAGAGGAAAGCAGGTCAGGACATGGACACCAGGAAGCAGAGAGAGTGAGTGAGAGAGAGAAACTCTCCTTACCTGAGACAAAAATCTAAACCCCTAAAGGCACCTCCTCCACCAATGACCAACTTTAGCCACATGCCAGCCTACAGTTCCCACCTGGTTAATCTCTATTGGGGAATTAATGTACTGCTTAGGTTAAAACTAATAACCCAATCATTTTATCTCTAAACTTTCTTTCATAGTTTCACACATGAGTCTTTGGGTGACAGCTCATATCTAAAACATAGCAGTAAGAATCTGACTCGAAATAATTTTTAAAAATGTGCTGAAGTTGTAGCTCAATGGTAGAGTGTCCCTGGGTTCAATCTCTTGTACTATACACATAAAAGCATAATTTCCATAAGTCTTGTTTTTTTGAAAGTCTCAGCCCATGAGTTTGTGTTGATTTACATATCTCTACTAGCCGAAAATCACATCTGTTCCTTAGGTCCAATTTTCAAATTCCAAGCATTAGCAGTGTGACCACAAAGATCTATGATTTGATATTGTATTTGATTTTTGTGTGTTTGTTTTAATGGAAAAGTAGAAAGGGAGGGAAAAAAAGGGAGGGGAATATTTGATTTGCTGTCTAGCCAACACAATTCTAAAAAGCATTAGGCTGAAACTGCTACAAGTGTTTATTTTCTAACTCTCTCTTGTATAATGGGAACAGTCAAGATCTGAACATGAGTCGATATAAGGTTTGTGGTTTTATGATAAGCATATCAGCCAGTGGATAGAATAAACCCCAGTGACAGCTGTGATGGTTCTTGGAATCAGACATCCTTCAATAACATGTTCTCCCACAGCTTATAGACACTGTGGTAGAATAGGGTCACGGCTTATGGCAGATGTTGAATGTCTCTGAGCTATGTGAAATTTCTCTCTGTGGATCCGTGCCTAACAACCATTACATCAAACCACAGGTACGACGAAGCCCATTTTCCTCTTTGACATGATACTGTTGTTCCTCTAGAGGCAAAGCCTTATGCCACTGCTAGCTGAAAAAAGACACCTTGCTAAAAGCTGAGAGTGAATACATGGAACTGGGAATAGTCGGGCCATCACAGCCATCAGAATATAAAGCAACGATTTTATCTAGTATAATCCACCCAACTCATTATACTAGGGTGTCTCACAATGAGGAAACCTGAAGTGGCAAAAGCCATAGCTTGAAAAAAATAATTTGTTTTGTGAAAATTCTTGTATTTCATAAATAGTATTTTACTCCACTCTAACCCTTGTTGTAACAGTGAATTCTCATTCTTTTCATGGGGAAAAAAACTGATTAATTCATTGAATGAAATGTTGTCATTAAGCAATCAGGTCAGATTTACAATAAGCATCTGATAAAACAAAGTCAGAAGGTCTATAAATAGCACAAGTCAGGTGGCTTCCAAATACCAGTGAACATCCATAAAACCTAGTGAACAAATAATAATTAGCCCAGAAATGTCAGATGAATAGAAATCTTCTAGGTACTGTGGAGAAAGTTAAAGGGAGAAAAAGGAAGATTTCACTACTCATTAGGTCTTATTGGGAAAAGTAAATATATTTTAAGGATAGTAATAAGAATAATACAAGAAAACACTAAGAAACAAAAATTACAGGAGTGACCCTCTTTACTGATAATTTCAATACGTAAAGCTATCACCTTAACAAGTGACAAAGACTATGATACTTCATCTCATTTTGTACTCATAAGAACACAGTGATTTCCCTATAATCCCTATAATCAATAACATTACTCCTATCGCCTCACCACCAGAGTACCCTCTTCTTTCCAAGCTGAAGAGGAAGTCAAGAAAAGGATTCTGTTCACTCTTCAACAATGTGGCCCCAGGTGGGAAACCTACCAGACCTTGGGAAGAACCATGAGAACTGAGAACGTACAAGGCACCACCTGGTTGCTTGATTCTCCTGTTTCATTAAGGACTACTTCAAAGAGGAAAAAGAACTTTCCTGAAAAGTTGGCCAGAGGCTCCAACTCATAAGAGTTCTCCCTGCAGCTTGGCCTCCTTGTCCCCTCTAAGGAAGAAGACTATCATCGTGTCGCCCAAACCCCTGCAATCGTGTCACCTTACGAGATATATCTTAACAGTTATCAAGAGAAAATAAGTGGCTGTTCCAAGAACTGCATGAGAACAGATGTCCTGAAAATGCAGAAATTACTTCAGTGATCTGTATCCCTACTGACCAGAAACATTCTCTAAGAAGAAAAAAATAGTTCTTTCTGAACAAAAAGAAATATTCAGTTTCTTTGTTTTTAAATTTTTTTAATTGCCAATAGACCTTTACTTATTTATATGTGGTGCTGAGAATCGAACCTAGTGCCTGACACAGGCTAGGCAAGTACTCTACCACTAGGTTATAACCTCAACCCTTCAGTTTCTTTATCAATCTGCAATATATTATTCCTCACAAAAATACTTATAGTGTACATTGTTATTTTAAGTTTTTATTCTCTTTGATACCAGATATTGAATCTAGGGGTGCTTAACCACTGAGTCACATCCCCAGCTTCCCTCCCCCAATTTTTATTTTTTATTTTGAAACAGAGTCTCCCTGAGTTGCTGAGGCTGGCCTTCAACTTGCAATCCTCTTGCCTCAGCCTTCAGAGTTGCTGGGCTTACAGGCATGCACCAGCATGCCTGATCATTTTTACATTGTTGGTAATTCCTTTTGTAAGCATTTGTTATTCTGTATATGAGAATGCATTATCAAAAATTGTAATATTTTAATAGTTTAGCAACATTAACAAGTTATTTCAAAATATTATAACTGGAATTTTTGTGCCCATTTTTTAAAAAAATAACTTTATGGTCTACTATATTCTCATTAACAAAGTTTCCTAATTCTAGAAATTAGTACTTAGAAAATAGCCCCAAATTTTACTTTCTTTTTAAAAACATGATATTGCAAATACAAAATATTCATCATAATCCATCTGGTAAGCTAAACAGAACATTTTAATACTGTTTATGGTTTTATGACTTGTAATATGATAATTTGGGTGATAACTTGGAATAAATCCAATTTTAAATTCAATTTTTTTTTCTTGTCCCCTCCCCACAGTATCATAACAGAATGCCTTTCATCTAAAAAGTATTTTATACCTTTTCCCAGTGATGATATTTTTTGGGGGGGGCGGGGGACTCTTATCATTTAAACAATGAGTACACAAAATGTGAAGTCGAATCTCAACATACATCTAATTAATTTGACCTATATAAACATCCTAAAAAGTGAACTCAATCTGGAATATCCACACAATCAAATTTTATGTTTCTTAACAAAATATAAACTTGAACTACAATGCCAGACAAACTCACTTACCTCTTTTTCTGCAGGAATTAAATTATTTGGGTTGGTTATCTCCATTGATCCAATTAATGGTCAGACTGCCAAATCCCTACTTCACTCTGTGATGCATAGATCTAGTCTTTGTTATGTGCCGCTGGGAATTATAGTTGAAAATGAAAGCAATTAAAGAGTTTCTGGGAATTATTTTACTATTAGGAATCACATGCTCATCTGCCAGAATAAGAAATGATAATAGAAAGCTGGAAAAATGTCTGACGAGTCATCATAGTGTAAGTATGGAGATGGCAATGAAGATAAAGGGGGAGGTGAAAATGAGATTGCCAATAAACACATGTCTATCAACATTCATTCTTCCAATAAACACACTTTATGTCTTACTAGAGTCAGATACTAAATCAGGCACTGAGAACAAAGAAATGAATGAGTTAAGGTCTCTAGGACCAAAGTACTCATAGTGTTAGAGAATTCCAGAAAAATCTATGATTATAATGAAATATGATGGGAGATGTAGCAGAGGTGCACATGATATTCAGTGTAAGGGAAGCACAGAGAAGGGTATCTAAATGATCTGGAGAGGCTTCAAGTGTGCTTTGCTCACAAATGACGGAGTTGCTAGCTGTTTGCCTCTGACTAAATAGAAGTCCAGGCAGAAGAATAAATAACATTTCTAAGGAGGCAAATATGTGCTGCAAGTTGGCATATTTAACAAATGCAAATACAGACAACTGTCAAGTATTCTCAATACAGGAATGTAGTAAGCCAAGAGATAGACCTGAAGAAACCTAAGTACCAGGGTTTGAACTTTATGCTGTAGGTAATGGTAGTTTATTAAATTATTTAAAGGTGAAGTCATGATTAGAGTTCTGAACTGAAGTCTGGAACGTGCACTGGGCATTAGTCTCCACTGACAGGCCTTTGTTTGGATGATGAGTGTGGTAACACAGCTCATGGGAAAGAGACTGCACTCTATATCAGCCCTGCCTCGAAGTCCCTCTGGGACACCAGACAATCATCTCAAACTCTCCAGACTAATTTCCTTCATTGAAAATGAAGAGGTTGGACTGAATGATCTTTAAAGTCCCTTTGGTTTAAAACTTCAGCGCATCTTTTCTTTATTTTGAGCTCTACCACATTATAAATGCAAATAATGAGATTGGCTTCGCTCTACCCCAATATGAAGAGACAGTGAGTTACGTGTCAAAAAAGGAGCCCATCTCCAAGTGAGACGGTGCTATGGTCCAGTCAACGCAGCATTCTCAGAGGCAGGATAGTGCTCATAAAACCACACAGCGTGTTAGTTCGTGACAGAAGCCACAAGAGGATGGTACACATGGAAGGAAAATAATTAATTTCCACACCTCCTACTTAAGCAGCAGTCCAGCTATGTAGAATAAGAATAAAAGTGAAATATTATAAGTCCATCTGTAGAATTTTTATTTTTTTACTGAAGTGGGCCAATACATTTCAACATCACTGCCAACTCAACTTTTACTTTAAAAAAATTCAAGTAAAAAAACCTCACAATTTCAACTTTAGGATGGTTTCAATTAAAAAAAAAATAGAAAAGGGATGGGGGAGTAAAAGACTTTCAGCTTTGTGAGGCTGAGGTTTATTTAAGTAGAACTGACAGTTTATCTGATTTGAAATTAAGATATATCAATGAAACAATGCAGGGCATCTTGAATTCCACATTCACAGGAGTGTCTGCAGCTCTTCTAACTTCTGGTTTGGCACTCTGACAGGATGCATTTCGAGGCTCCGACACCGGCAGCACAGCCATCTCACATTAATCTTAAAAGGCTTTCTGGAAAGTTAGGATCTTTGCTTTTTAAAGGACAATTTCGAAAGAATTACGTACCACACATACTTAGACTATGAAGTGATCTAATAAATTCAAGTGGAAGAAGGGCTCTTGTCTATGGGAGAGGCAAGCATTTTTTAAAACAAAAGAAAATAAAGTAAGATATCTTTGAATTTACGTAAGGACTGAGAACTCTCAAATGCAGGGAGATCATCATACCAGTTACACACAGATCCCTTGTGAGTGGTAAAAAGTAAACTGGTTCAGAGGAGGGTGGACGAATTAATTTTCTAAACTATACGTTCCTCTTCAATCTAGAATGTTCTTAAGGTTAAATTTAAATGTAGACAGTAGTTTTTCAGGTCACAAAAGTCAATGTAGGGATACAAGTAAAAATGAATCATATTATCTGTTCATATTAAAAGGACATAAAATTAGAACTATAAAATAGCTAGAAAAAATATTCTTGAAGTGACCACAACTCAATAAGTTCTGGCTGATTGCTTACTTTTAGAAAATTTGCATACAGTAAAGCCTTCTGTCCGGTCTTTCATATCATCTCAAGGACCCTTGATTTTAAACATTTATCTGGGTGCAGGGGCAAGCTTCTCGGTTTCCATTCTCAACATGATGAAGTCCAGAGAGTAAAAAGTAATTTTTACCAGGAAGTTGGGGGAATAAAAAAACAAAACTTGGGAGTTTTTAGGTTTAATGGAGCCCTGCTACAATATTATGTAAAGTATTCACAGTGGTGTAGTTATGGCATAGAAAATATAGCCTACAGGAACCCAAATATTTCCTATCTGAATAGCAATTTAGAAAAAAAGTTGCCAGCCCCTGATCACATACCTAACTCACTTTACTTAGACCCTGATTTTTGTATAACACAAGCCATCTTTTCTCTTGTGCTATTCCCGGGATTAGATCTACTTTCTCCTTGTTGTTCATTTATTGCCAAATTTTTCTTCAGTGTTTCCCTCATCTTTCTTGCCAGTATCTGTGTTTCAGTCTACAGACCTTGACCTTTTGAACGATGGATATCCACATTCAAACTCTGCTCCATGATTCCTGTGACCTATTCTAATTCAGTTTGCCAATGAAAACTATATATTGAATTAATGTACAAACAATGGGATTTCATTCTGCCATTTAACTTCATGGACTTTCAATATTTTTTAAGTTCACCATGCAAATAAATTCCTTTTCTTCCTCTTCATTTTTCTACTACAAAGAGTTCCTTTCATGTACACAGGTGGAGGATGAAGAAATCACATAGCTCACAGGCATGTAAATGCAAGCAGAGATCTCTTATTGGCAGCCATAGCACAATAGGGTCTCAAGAAGAATATCGGTTAGCTCCTCCCTTCACAAATATTTCCTACAACTCCTCCTCACACCCCTTGTTTTCAACAATCCACATTATGATTCTCCTTTGTTTTGTTACAACCTTTCTGCTACATGGCTAGGGAACAACAAATATGTTACTTAATTTCTCTGGACCTGGTTTCCATGCCACAAAATGAGGAGTAAAATCAGATTGTCTCTAAAACTCCTTTCGACTCACACATTCTCAAACGTATCTTGAAGTCCTTCTGAAATTATGCTTTTCACAAAAGATGATCCTTGAGCAAATACACAGTGAATATTAAATTAGTTTACTTCTTCTGCCAGCTCCTGTGCAAGATAAAATGCCTGCACCCCCCAGCTCATGCCAGTGACTCAAAGCTGCTGCTTTTCCTTGCTGAATGCAGATTCAGTGTCTTGATCGCTTTGGTGTAGTTCTGTGACGCACACGTGCTCAGAAACTAGCTGAAATCACATCTCCTATTTGTGATTCTTTCAGAAATGAAAAATGTTCACACCCTGACACAGCTCCTTTTTCTTCCTGACAGAACAGCTAGGTCTCTGTAAACTCAGGAAGTTATCGAGTGAGCCTGCCAGGAAGGAAAGGGGATTTTGAAAATATTTTAAGGCAGATAATATTTCCTCCCAAATATGGAAAATAAAATTCTTAGTTTACAACACATTGTCTGGAATGACAAAGGAAAAACAGATCCGAATGAAAAAGAGGTCCTAAGAAAAGCAGCCTGTAAGGAAGCCCTGGATTCATCTCTACTTCGCCATGGCTTTCTTTAATCAGATGAATGTAACAAGTTGATTAGGCTTTACAAGCTTCAAGAAAAGTCAGGCCACTTATACTGAAAAATAGGACTCGGGATGTAAATTATTCACAGTTCATTAGACTAAGACAAGCATTTCTCAAACATTTCTCTATGCTTGAGAAAAGCGACATATTGAACCCTATTTTACTGTGAGGCTCAAAATGGCAATTAACAGTCTTAAGCTGCATATAAAACCCAATATGAACTGCATTTACAAGAAAATTGTGTGAGAATCAAATTATGTTATCTTTGGTTTGAAGAACTAAGAAATAATTGCCAATAAGTATTCATGTATAGGACCAATTTTTTTGAAACAAGTTATTTTAATTACTACTAGTGTCAGGAGTACGTGAGGGTGATTTTATTAGATTTAATGTGTTTAGTGGAGCTGCCTGACTGTAGCTGCTGTTCTTGACAAGATATTAGAATTTATTTTATACTTTCATTGTTTGGTACAGACCCATGTTTTATAAAACTATATTTTTATTTTAAGTTAATTTCTCACTTTGAAGTACTTTTTAAAACTTCGGCTTAAAAAAAAACTAGAGAAGAATAATGAATTTCACAGTTGAATTTTTTAAAAGCGACAGAATGTGCACTGATACTGGTAAGAGGCAGATAATGGATTTAAAGGCTGTGAACTCCTCCCTTTATTTGCTTTAGATAATGCTTGTTTGTGTTAGATCATTGGCCAAAACTTTACCTGTTGTTCTTGTCCAAATTCTCTGCTTTGACACAGCTTTCAGTAATTTGAAACTTCCTGATCCTTGAAGCCCACTCACTAGTCACCATAAAAGCCCTTCCCTCTACATTACAAATAAACAAACAAACAAATGTTTCTGAGAGAAATGAGACAAAAACTAAAGTGTATGTCAGGCCACTAAAAGCAAACAGAATATCCTGGAAACTCTCTTTCACCATATGCAGTAATAAGTTCTCTGAAAATTCACCCAGGCAGAGACTATCATTCTTTGTGGTGAGCAGATTGAAAATTCAGTATATCTGAGGTTGGCATCATGGACTTCCTCTCACCCCATCTAAAAGTTAACTGCTTTCTCACTCAGGGCTATTTTCTTTTCTCAGTCCTTGTAAATTTTCTTCACTCCCAACACCTAAAGGCTTGGCAAACAAATATCTAGATTAACGTATTTATGTGCAGCTCTGAATAGGGCAAAACTCAGAGGAGAATATATCTCAATGTTTATATTAACATTATGTGATATAAATTAACACTTTGAAAGGCTTCCATTGACTATTAATTTGCAGTTATTCTACAGTGAAAGAGCTTTCGGAGGGTCTGGGGAAAAAGTCAGAATGTGAAATAGAAGTGAACTGCAGTTATAAAAATAAATCTCTAGAAAGAAGAGAAGAGAAAGGAGAGGAATGTTCTAATCTTACCTTCATCATAATCTTATTAGCATTTCTCAGTGAGTAGTTCAAGTATCAGTCTATAGTCTTATGACTCTGTCTCATAAATATGTCAAGTGCAAAGTATAGTTATTTTAATAGTCTGTGTTGGTGGACCATCATGGATTTAATTAAGAGACAACTAGTGTATGAAATATGACACAAAAGCACAAGACTTAATGGAGAAATGTTTTACTGCAGATTTAAATCAGGGCCACAGACTTAATGATGATCCAGCTCAGAAATCCTACTTAAATTTAATTAATGCAGACTAGTGCAGACCTGTTCATATAGGAGAAAAAACACAGACATAAAAAACATTAGTGATTTAAGATTCTCAAAGTACACTGCCTTATTTATAAGGTTATGTGAGCACGGGTTATTAATAGCTTATTGTTTTGAATTTTATTATATGAGATATTTAGAATGTAAGCTGTAGAAGTCTTTTAAAACATTATTTCTAGCCTCCTCATTTTCTGTGATAAAGCGCCACCTCTATTTCTGAGCAAAAACAGAAAAAAAAAAAAAAAAAAAAAAAAAAAAAAACCACAGAATGCAGGGTAAGCCATTTTAATCAGACAATGACAGAGAAATGTGACTTTGTTCTATCTTTTCAAAAGGAGCTTAAGCGTTATTTCTCTAGCCTAGCTTCACGTGGGGGCATGAACAGAGGATGAACTAAATAGCAGATGACCTTCATATTTCATGATGTATTCTGTTTTGTTGTTTTTCCATTAGAAACACAGAGTTTGGAAGTCTGGCATCTGTTCTATTCGTACCTTTGCTAACATCCCGGGGAGGAATCATCAACAAGAACTTTATATACATATTGAAGAGATATAACTCTTATTGCTTTTATGGAATTTGAACAGTATATGTGGTGTAGCCTGATAACATTTATTTGTTCTTAAGGGAGTTGCAAAAGCCATAACCAAGATCAATTGTCTTTGTTATTAAGAGTTAGGCTCATATTTTCCGTTTTGTTTGTTGACCCATTTTGCAGGGTCTGTATTATTTTCAGTTAATTAATCAAATTATTAATCAAGTTATTTTTCTCTTAATTCAGAGCATCAGCCATTAACAGCAATTACGATTCATACCTTTGTTCATTAACTAGTGATACACATAGTCCACTTTTTGCTACTCTCACTGATATATTTTAGAAAATGCTTCATTCACTTCATTGTTTTGTTTGTTTGTTTTTTACAAAAAATCTATTATGCTTTCTTTGATTATACCATTTTGTATATCTTATTTGAAGCAATCTTATGCTCAGTTGAATTTCTTTATTTTATTATTTTCAGTATATCTTTTTTTGGAGCACCAGTTTTTGTGGAAAAACTATGAGTTTTTTTTTCTTTTATACAAGTCTATTACTATTGGCATTTTTAAGAATGTGCTTTACAATTTACACACATGGACATCTATATGATTTTCAAAAATAAAAAGATGATCATATGTGATTACATGAATAAATGTATCTTTAATCATTTAACATTTATTTATCTGATCTTCAGCACTTTTTAGACCCAAATGCCACTAGATGTGTCAAGATTTCACTGATGATTTGAGCAGCTTTTTGAAATTTTGATTAGTATAACCTTTAAGAGGTGGTTGTTTTAAAAGATGTTAAACAAAACATAATTTTTTATTAAACTTTTATTACTTAAAAATAATCATTGCAACATGGCTGTAATAATTAAAGAGCAAGTTCTCAACAGAACTCACCTTTCTGGCATGAAACCACCAGAAACTAATTATTCTGCATCATCAAGTATCTAAACAGGGCTGGGGATGTGGCTCAAGCAGTAGCGCGCTCTCCTGGCATGTGTGCGGCCCAGGTTCGATCCTCAGCTCCACATACAAAGATGTGTCCGCCGATAACTAAAAAATAAAATATTTTAAAAAAATATCTAAACAAAGCTATAAAGTAACACAAAGTGAATTTGGATGAGTATTTTCAGTCATCTAAACATTCAGAAAACAAATATCAATTTAAAAATTACAAAGACAAAAATGCAATTCTGATTTTTTGAAATCCATAAAAGGATTTTTAAAATGTTTTAAAATCCATTGATCAAAAGCAAAATTAAGTATCCTTTAAAATAACCATGTTTCAGAAAAGACATAGGTTCCTAAAAAGTTTGTTTGAGATCTATTTTTCAGATGTAACATGCATAACTTATGTAAAATTTCACTATATTTTTATACCCTTTCTTCATTTTCCTTTTGCTGCATCTTTCATTAAGGATGATTCAAAAGTCATTTAAAATGACCAAAATCAGTCTACAAAAATATCTAAAATTTTTATTCCATGAGAGTGTCTCAGTAAATCTCTGTAAGTACAACTTATTTTGTGGTACAGAAATAAAACTTAACAGGATCAATTTAAGCATGAATACCAAAGATTATAAAAATCTTTCCGTGGATTTGGAGAATTCTGTCTCCTACAACATAGTAGATTAAAACTTGCATACTATCAAAATGCTAAAGTCTGTTAAACAAAATATGAGATTGTTTCAAATGAACATGTGAAGTTGTAAGACTTGAAGCAAAACTTGTGGTCAGCACCCAACTGGGAGGAGAAATTACTGGAGGTTAGTCAGTGTTGAAGCTCTGAATACTCATGAGGTCTGCCATCCCTGGTGTTCTTTCTACTCAATGTCGATTCTCAAAGAGCAGCATAGACAATCACCTGAGAGCTTGCAGGAAGTGCAAAATCCTGGGAAATTCCCCAGACCTGCTCACCTGGAATCTGTCTTTTAATAACATGCCCAGGTACTTGTGTACATACTGAGAAAACTGATCCATAGCTTCAATTGCTGTGCATGAAGCAATCACAGAAG
This sequence comes from Urocitellus parryii, assembly GCF_045843805.1. Taxonomy (NCBI): domain Eukaryota; kingdom Metazoa; phylum Chordata; class Mammalia; order Rodentia; family Sciuridae; genus Urocitellus; species Urocitellus parryii. The sequence goes on from NC_135541.1 coordinate 78,323,118, forward strand.
ACAAAGCCTTGGCCCTTCACAGGACTAGAGGTCATATCAGAGACATCCCACCAGTCAAGTCCTTCCTTCAGAAAGGCCATACCTTCAGGAAAAGGATAAACTGGGGTAGTGCAGGAGCATTTCTCTCAGCATTCAACACAAAGAAAACTTATACCTCTCAGATTATGTCTTGAAAGGAAAAGGGAAATCATGGCCTTCAGTAGCTCCATTTGTCATTTAAATCTTAAATCCAAATGAATTTTACAATTTTAACAATTATAATTAAAAATTTTATTAAAATCAACAAATGTTTATTGAGTGTCTTCATGTATCAGGCAAAGATAAAAACAAAAAATTATAATTTGTTTAAGGACACAAATAATGAATTAACAAATGAATGTTATAAGAGACTATCAAAATGACTTCACAAATATGAGGGGAAAAAAGGAACAGGACTTCTGAAAATGGAAAATGCCATAAATGAAATGAAAACTCAAAGCACTGAGGAACAGACTGGGGTTTTCCGGAAAGGTAAATTAGTGAACTAGAAGATAGAAATGAAGAAATTAGACAAAATTGTGGCCAGAGAGATAAAAGGGTAAATAAGGTGAAACCAAACATAAGAAACATAAAGAATGGCATGAGACAGGGCATCAGATTTCCAGAGGAGATAACAAAATAAATAAGGGAGAGGTATAGCTGGGAAAAAGAATACATTGAATACAGCAATATCAAATTTATGAAACAAAGAAACCCCAAACAACAATTTTTAAGCCATACACATCCGAGTTAAAAATAGATTAACCAACAGAATATAATCAGAGAAACAGACGTAATGTAAAAAGGAACAATAGTAATGTTTAGTGGCTGGTGGAAACAAAAGTAGTGAACAAGGAATAATATCTTCAAAGTGCAAGAGAAAATAACACTCAGCTTACAATGATGTACCCAGGGTGAAATAAAGACTTTTCCAGATAGATTTTCTCATCTTCACCAACAGACTGCAAGTATAAAGACTGTTCTTCAATAGGAAGAAAAATGATCCCAACAAGAAGGTCAGAATTGTGGAAAGACAAGTTGAAGAAATGATAAATTAGTGAGAAATAAGAATAAAAATATGATATTCAAAGAATAAAAATAGAATTTGGGGGCTTCAACACACACACACACACACACACACACAACCTAAAACACTGAACAATAGGCAGAGGCTATACAGTCTAATGGTTATGAGTTTGATCTCTGGCCCTCAACTATCTAAGCTCAAAGCCTGTCTTTCCCATTTTCTAATTATGTCACTGGTGGACTTCTTCACATGGGCTATAGTTTCCTCACTTATAAAACAAAGTTAACAGTAACACTTATAGAGTGTTTGTGAGGAATAAAGGAGATAATTAGAACAGTCCCTGACATCCAGTGTCTAAGAAGAGTGTGAACACTCTCTGTGTTGTAACCATATCTGAGTTAACTCACTGGAAGGAGTAAACATATCGATTGGATTAGAATTTTATAGAGTAACCAATAAAGATCAGAAACAGAGTATACAACTTCTCTATTTTTATAGGACTAGATAAAATAGAATAGGGAAAAAGCTCTCAAACAATTAAAAGAAGACAATAAATGAAAAAGAAAATATGACAAAAGCTGGTAAAAGTGAATTCATGTAGAGTGCTGATAAAAATAAACATTCAAATTTAGAGTCATGTTTTAAAAACCAATCAGAAAACTGGAAGTTACAATATTCACACCTAAAACATAAAGAAAAAGAGCCATTTAAATGGAGAAAAGATACTAGAAAAATAATAATTTGAAGTTGCATAGTTATTTTAACAGTACAAAATTTTCTGTAGGGCTAAAAGCATTTCTAGGTATAATTGGCAAGCTTTTAGGTTACTAGATGCATATAATAATTCTAATAATATGTACCTATAAACATAACTTAAAAATTTATAAAGCACAATTGATATTGGATAAATTCACAGAAATATGTAAATGTATACATGATTTAAGCAATGCAATGAACTTAATCTAATATCTGTTCATCAACAAATATTTCTTGAATACTTATTTAATTACTAACCAGTTTAATATACATGCATCAAAGAAAACAAAATTTTAAAAATCCTGGTGCTCGTGAAAATTATTTATATAAACATATTAGACACTGAAATCAACACACGGAGAAGACATATTCTTCCCAAACATGAAACATTTATAAAAATGGAGTATGTGTTAAACAATAAATGTCTCCGAAATTCACAAAGAATTCATATCAAATGCAGGAAGTTCTTTTTACTAAAATGCAATTATGTTAGAATTCAATAACAAAAAGAAAACTAACAAAATTATATGTTGGAAATTGAAAACACATGTTCAAAAATATTATAATGAAGTACAACAAAACGAAAGCAAAAATAATTTATTTCAAAGGCGAAAGGCCAAGAAGAAAACTAAAACTTTAAATGCTGTTATTAGAAAAAAGGAAAGGCTCAAAGTTAATAAGCTATGCACTTGCTTTAAAACTTTGGGTAAAAATAAAATGCACATAAAGTAGAAAGAAGAAATTCATAAATATCAGAAATTGATGTGATAAACAAAACACAGATGAGTGACAATAGAGTAAAAAATGCCAAGATTTAGTAACAATTGAGATGAGTAACAATACCAAAATTTGATAGTATGTCCAAAGCCTAATGAAACTAAAATTTCTGTCAAAAATGGTTAAAATTTAAGAAGCTAAAGAAATAAATAAAATAGGTAATAAGATAGTAGAGCTATAACTGGGGTAAGGCATTGAGAAGAAAATGATTTATCTATAAATAACTTTATAAGAAAAATAATGTAACAACTTCTGAAAAAATAAAATTTGCCAAAAATGACTCAAAAAGAAGTTAAAAATCTGCTAATGTTGTGAACTTGAAAAGAAGAATGCTGAAGTGGTAATTTAAAATTTAACTGAAAGCTAGGTACCAGGCAAAAAGCTTGTAAGTTCGGCCACACATTTAAAAGAATATATATTTTTCCAATGTATACACATTTTTTTTTTAGAACAGGAAGGAAAGGAGGGAGACAAAAGAAAGATATCCTCAAACTCATTCTATAAAGTTAGTATAAATTTATAAATTGATTGTAGAAGTATACATTAGATTCTATATAAACAATATAAAATCATTCCTTGTTTATTTAAATATTTCATAACCTAGTACCTAGCAAATTCCTCTGTTGTTTACATTCCACAAGAAATTTTTGGAAATAGGTGTCAGAAAACACATCTGAAATAGCATGGTGTGCTTATACTAACAAAGCAAAATAAAGAAAAGCAAATGGAAACAAAAAAAAACGCCTTTTGACATAAGAAGGGAAAGATAAGCCATGGCATGTATAAAATGTGGCACATATGGTTGATTTTACCACAAAAGAAAGAAAGGAGCCTCAGCTGCTCTAAGGAAAGAGTTCAGGGCTTTTGTGGATTCCCAAAGTAGCACTTGACCTGCTTCTAAAACAAAACTAGATTGAGACCTCCTACCAGATAGCAAACTGAAGTACCAATCCTTTTGTGAAGACCTCCAAAGCCATCCCTTCACCTGTGAGGAGCTGGAGCTCTGTGTCACATCAAAGCCTTCTCGGGAATCCTGGTTCTATCAATGGCTGGACATGTAATATCAAGCAGATTTTAAATCATTCTGCTATGTCTTTCCCTTCCCAAAGTGAAAAAGTAATTACATTTCAAAGTGAAATAGAAACGATTTTAATTATAGTGATAATTTCAACATGTAGGTCTGTGGAACTTTCTAGATTACAAAGGGTATCTACATATCTTATTTTAGCAACATAAGAAGCATTGGGATATGTTTCTATATTCCTGTCTCTAAACTTTTCTTGGATCATTTTTCTTGCCCATATAATAATGATTAATTGTCTGTATATTTGATTCTTTTTATGTGCTATCTCTTTACTCTCTTTATCTCATTTGGGCCTTAACATAACTCAGGGCCAGTCAAGGTAAGAGAGGAGCAGCCATGCTGGGCACAGCACTTATAATGATAACAAAGTCTGGAAATAGTGTTGAATCTTCAACTAGAGGTGGAAGAATCATCTTTTTAGTCTGTCAGAAGTACTGAGAAATTAATAATTCCATCCAGCCAAAAAGATACAAAAGGCGTTTTGCAATAAAATAAATATGAGTAATAAACTGAGTCATAAATAATTTGGCTTCTTTGTAATCAAGTTAAAATATTTTGTTATCATCAAAGTGACCAAAGTTTTAAAAGTCATGAGATCCAGTGTTGACAAGATCCTGAGAATAGACATTTTCATACTCCAGAGATTTCCATGTGAGTCTTAGGATCCTTTCTTTAGATGCTACTTACGTATACCAATATTTAAGAATTACTGAGATTTCTCATGTATACTAATATTTGAAATTATTCCAGTTGAGGAAAAAACCATAAGATTTAAATCAAACAGATATAGATTTGAATCTCATCTATTTCCTTATGCATGAAGTTTTATAATACAATTTAGATTCTGCCACCGGAATCTAAACACCAGACTGAAACTATACAGTGTTAATTATTGCTCTTTTAGCTATCATTTTTTTTTTGCCTTGATTTCTTGGCTAGCCTTTTCTCCTTGGAATTCTCTTTTCATTTTTATGAGGCCAAACACCATTTATGGTTTCCCTCTTGTTGCTCTAATCATATCTCCTGTCTTTGCTACTTATTAACTAACTCACTGTGAGTAAACTAATTAGCTTTCTGAGTCTCAGTATCTTCATTTGTTAGACAAACAACAAAACACCACCATCACCACCAAAATTGTCTCATAGATTTGTTGAAGATTAAGTCAGATAATGTATGTCAAGAGCTGTGCCTGTCACACAGCCGAGACTCAATAAGTGCTAATTCTTGTCATTACAGGGGCTATAGTAAAGATGAAACAAGATGCTATTGGAACTGCTGGGAAACTGAGAGTGAAGTCATAAGAGGGTCAGTTCCAAGGTCTCCTGAATTATGTCATCCTTTATTTTGTTGAGTCTAGATGAATAAGTAAAGGTTAAGCAAAAGAAAGATTTCTATAAAATAATCAGGATAGATAAAAATTGACTAATCAGTTACATCAAATAATGAGTTTGTATGCAGAAACAATTAGTTGATCCAGTTAAATCATTTATCTGATGTGTTAGTCCACATTTTTTATGTAAGAATACTGCATTTGTTTTCTCCAGATTTAAATTTTTGGATTCAGATTTGTAGAGTCACTTTTCTATGGAAAGAAAATGATATGAACTGTAACACTGCATTTAACTGAGTATAAAAACAGCTGTTTTAAACAACTGAATACATTAAATTGGTATAGATGGAAAATAGTGGAAATTGCTTTACAAAGAACATTTTATCTTAAACCATTATCAGCTACTGGGAGATTTCTTGCATTGCATTTTAAATAATAATCATACAAAGAATTGCAATAAAATGTTTGTACTGTATTCTCTATTCCTACATATAGTGGAGCAAAATATCCATCACTTCTTAAAATTCTGGTGCAATAACTTCCTTACTTGATTTTCCAGAACAACTGTGTTTTGCTCTCCCAAAGTTTCATGAGCTTTCCTTCACAGTTACACTTATATCTTGGCAGTCAACTGGCTAGAGGTCACTTTTTTTCTACTACTTGGACATATTTGGGAATTTGGGATGTGTTGGACTTCAAATGAAGTTCAAAATACTTCAAATGAAGTTTATGTTATGTAGGTCATAGCAACCAATGCAGACAATTTGGGAAGAGTTTTCATTAAAATCTTAACCGACTATGAACTTTGTATCATGTAGCACTAATTAAGATTTCCAAAACTGTAAGTAACATATCCCATCTCAGACTGACTCAATCAACACAGGAAATTTGCTAATACCCATAACTAAGGAAGTATCAAAATCACTCATTTTGGGTGAGGCTCAATCTAGCAGTTTTATCACTAAATTTATGATAAAAGCTAAAAAATAGAGCTCTAGATAATTTTGATTTCCAAATAATCCATAGTAAACAACTACATGAACGATTTTTAAGAAAAGTCATCAAAAGGGACCCACAATATCTTCAATTCAACTATGTGATGATATTTTTCCTTCTAGAAAAGATGATGCTATCATTATCATTCTTGTTCTTGACTGGAGCCTTCCCTGTGAGAGATTTAAAAGCAATCCCTGAGAAGAGTGAATGTACATCCTTATTAGAATTCTGTTCAGATGCAGAGCTATTCTAACTTAAAACTACTTTCTTTGCTATCCAATTGTAATAAAATGTAGTAATGGAATGAGGTTTAAGTATATTAAGACTAAGAAATTATATGAATAGATTTTGTCATCCAGTTGTCCAGTAAAAATTGTAGAAAAAAAATAAAATCAGAAATTTTCTCGTTTGCCACATTAATTCTTAGGACTTTAATGGCATACTTGATTATCAGTTTCAGCCACTCATTCTGATGTCTGTATTCATGTTGGGTTAAGGGCTACTAACCCTTAGAAAGTGAGTGGGTTCTGGGCTGGGGATGTGGCTCAAGCGGTAGCGCGCGCCTGGCATGCGTGCAGCCCGGGTTCGATCCTCAGCACCACATACCAACAAAGATGTTGCGTCTGCCAAAAACTGAAAAATAAATATTAAAAATTAAAAAAAAAAGAAAGTGAGTGGGTTCTGACTATCAGTAGAGAGCTGAAGGTACTATTAGTAATAGCTAAATAGTGTTCAGAATAGTAATAGCTAAATAGTATTAGAAAATAAGGATATGATGCTTAGTAATACATTTTACTATTAGTAATAGAATGATATTTGTATTTTTTAAAACCCCATTTTAACCTGGTATTAAAGAGCAGTCAAAAAATTTATTCTAAAATAAATTTGAAATAGAATCTGCATACCTTCAGGTTAATGTTGAAGAAAGACCTTGGCTTTTGTTTTATTATATTTTATGACATGACAGGAAAACATGGTAATATGAAAAGAATCTTTCTGATATAGGTATGCCACAAGACCATACAAAATAGCACACTATTATTTCTGCCATATTCTATTCATTAGAAATCTAGTCCACACTCAAGAAGATAATTGGGTTCCACCTCTTGAAGGAAACAGCACATCAGTTTTCAGAGATATTTTAAAAACTACAAAATGGAAACACAAAGAAAGTAGGCATAGGAAATTAAGAGTGCACACAGGCAACGTTGATGAGAACTATAAGATGGTGTTAGTAATAGGACATGCATGTACCAGAGCTGAAAATACACAGAAACCAGTGGAACACATCTAAACAGAGCTGACATCTGACACCCAAGGAAGTATGCACACACACATACACATGAAAACAAAACAATTTAAAGAACTATAATAGGACAGTGTGCTGAATTAAAAAAAAACTCTTCATAATGAACATTATGCATCCATTAGAATGATGTTTATACATAATCTGTCAGTATTTTTTATGATGATAAGTTTAAAAAGTTAAGAAACTAAATAAACATAAAAGGAAATTCATGTAAAATATGCAGATGAATAAATAGTACAATTTATACAAATCTTAACAGTAGAAATTACTAAGGAATCTAAATTTGGTTATATTGTTGTCATATTTAATCCTTTTTGTTTTCTAATCTTTTGTTATAAACACAATACACTTGTAGTAAAAACATATTCCTTTGAGGTCAAATATCTCTTTCAAAAAATAATTCATCAAAACTTCTGGTCTCAGTTCCAACAGAAAAAAGCATAGGAGTCATCACTCTTCCCCTTATAACAATATCAACAACAACAAAATCTGAACAAAACAGAACAAGGCACTGTGGGGCAAACTGAAAAGGAGTAACATGAGTAATTAGAATACTAGAAGCAGAATAAAGGAAATGGAGCAGAAGTACTAATGGCACTTCAAGATTAATGAAAGAAATGAAATCACAGATCCAGGAAGCTAAGGGAAAAAATATCAAGACAAAAAAATCAAAATATATAATTTTTTTTATAAAAAAGTCATTTACATTCAAATTACAGAAAACAAAAGATGCAACCTTGAGAGAAGATAAAGCAAAAAGAAACACCAAAAAGTGAAAAATTATAAATATTATAGCAGATCTATAGTTTGGAATCATTTTAAAAGAAAATGGAGTAAAACATTTAAAGTATTGAAGGAGAAAATAAAACACTACAACTCTAAAATTCTGTATCTCACAAATTTGTCCTTAAGAAATGAAAGAGAAATAAACACTCTTAGACAAACAAAAACTGAGAGAATTCTTTGCTTATAGGTCTCTGTGTAAGAAATGTTCTTACATTTTCTTCAAGCAGAAAGAAAATTCTGTAGGTCATAAAGTTAGATCTAAATTTAAAAAGGAAAATTACAAAGAAAGGAAAACACCAAGGTAAATACAGTATTATATTTTTCTTATCTTAGTTGATCTAAAAATAATTGCTTAATAATATTTATCATGTGTTGAGTGAATATGGTGTATGCATAAGTTGAATGAATAACAGCAATGTCAAAAGGGATGGAGGGAAAATTGCAAATACTATGTTCAGAGATATCTGCTGCTATGGTTATGTTATCTAACCCTCTAAGACTCATGTGTTGAAGTTTGCCCCTGGGTATGGTGATGTGGACAGTAGTGGAATCTTTAATAGATAGGGTCTAGTGGGAATTCCTTAGGTCACTGAGGGCATGATCTCAGAAGGGATTGTGGGACCTCAGACTCTCTGGCTTCTTATCTGGTGGTATAATATCTTGCTTATATATGTATTCCCACGATATGATGCTATTTGCTACCTGCCATGAATCCTATACCAGAGCCAAGCCAGTGCTGATCCTTGCCCTTGAATCTCCAAAACTATGAGCTAAATAAACCTCTTTTCATTGGGGATAGGGGAGGGGGAGGCATGCCTATAATCCCAGCAGCTGGGGAAGCTGAGGCAGGAGGATTGTGAGTTCAAAGCCAATCTCAGCAACTTATTGAAATCCTAAGAAACTCAGCAAGACCATGTCTCTAAGTAAAATCCAAAAAAGTACTGGGGATGTGGCTTAGTGGTTAAGTTCCCCTGAGTTCAATCCTCAGTACCAAAAAAATATGTATAATAAATAAGTAATAAATAAACTTCTTTTCTTCATAAAGTTAGCCCATCTCAGCTTTTTTTCATTATATTAATGAAAAATAGACTAAAACACTTATACTGCATGTGGAACAGTGGTATATGAAGGTAGATGATCCATGTGGTACTGGATTAGAGCTATTGACATCAGTATGAGTTCATGCTTATCTTACTGTAAGATACAGATGGTTACATACAGAAATATTTATAAATACATGTATACATGTGCTTTAGTATATCCAAAAGTATTTCCACACTTTGTCAACTAAGAGGGCATAGAAGTAATGACACCCCAGGAGCAAAAAACACAACTAATACCCAAATATTGGTTTGTAGTCCAACTTTCCAAGAAAAGGAATGAGAATATCTTTGACAAATGTCTGATTCTAGGGCTAGAGAAGGAAATGTACAAAATTTTTCTGGAGCATCCTGTGATGCCCCAAAGCAAGAAAAGTACTCATAACAAACACAGACCCTCAAAACCATGAGGGTACATCAAAGGGATATGAAAGATTTCCCAATGACCAAAGCAGGCACAGTTTGGACACTAGAGTAAATAAATAGTATTAGATTATATTGGGAAGTATAAAGTAAACACCCATGAGTCCTTACTGACATGCATAAATTAATAAATAAATGGAAGATAAACAAATTTCCCACGCACAGGAATCTCAAACAATTGATGCAGTTATTTTGACCTGAGGGGAGGTAGAGCATAACTCCCCACTAAGTGTGAGCTTCTTTTTTCAAAAGAAGCCAGTATGGAAATAGAGAGGGGAGGGGGAAAACTAACTTTTCAGTGGAGAACATTGTTAAACACTTCCTCAAGCTAAGGTTAATATCAGCAGAGATAAGTAAAACTGAAAGCATGTGACCTTGATATGACGTGAGGAGAATGTCACCTACCTCTGAGGGCTTCCTCTCCAAATCACACCCCTCATTTTAATCATCATAAGGAAAACATCAGACTAATTCCAGTACTGAAGTATTCTATACCTCACCAAAAATTCTCAAAATGCCTGATCAGAAATCTCCAAAACTTTCAAGGTCATCAAAAAGAAGGGAAAGTCTAAAACATTTTCACACTGAGGGGGGAAATAAGGAGACATGACCATTAGATATAATGTGATGTCCTGGATGGAACTTTGAAACAGGAAAAGGACTTCATGGTAAAACTGGAGAATCCTGACAAAAAGTATTGACTTTAGTTAATAATGATGCACTGTTATAGTTAGCCTTTTTTTGTTGTTGTTATGACCAAAAAACCCCAAAAGAACAATTTTGAGGAAGAAAATAAAAATCATTTCACTCATGGTTTAGAAGTTTAGTCCATGATTGGTTGACTCCATAGTTGGGCCCTAATGAGGTAGAACACAATGAAGAAGGACATGGTGAAGGAAAGAAGCTCAGGACATGGAAACAGGAAGTAGAGAGACTTCTTCTCACCATGGGCAAAATATGAACCCTGAAGGCACACCCCCAGTGACCTACTTCCTTCCTCCAGCTACACCCTACCTACATACAGTTACCTCCTAGTTAATCGATGTCTGTGGATTAATCCACTGATCAGGTTACACCTCTCATAATTATGTCACCTCTGAAAATTCTTGCATTACCTCATATATAAATTTTTTGGAGTACCTCATATCTAAACCATAATATGCACCCATTTTGGTTCATTAATTGTAACAAGGTATCTTAGAAATATAAGAGGTTGATCTGAGGTATTGGAAACTTTCCATACTGTTTTTGTAAAACATTTTTTTAAATCAAGAATTGTTCTCAAAATAAAAGTTTAATTTAAAAATTAGCCAATACTTCTGGAACTTTCAAATGACTCAATTTTAACAGCTTTATTGAGATATAAAACCTGCATATATTTAACATGTGCAATTTGATGAGTTTGGACATATTCAAACACCTGTGATACCATCACCATAATCAAGTTAATGTAAATATCTGACTTCTCCCAATGTTTCTTTATTGTCCCTTCAGTTTTGTTTTGTTGGGCTTGGTTTGGTAAGAACACCTAATGTGACATCTACTCTCATCAAATTTTGAAGTGCACTATACATTTCCTGTTAACTATAGACCATATTGTACAGCAGAATTCATCTAGCATTACCTGAACATTATCCACATTGAACAATATCCACTCTCCATGTCTCCCAACACTAGACCCTGGAAACTGCATTAGACTTTTCTGCTTTTATGAGTCTTCCTATTAGAGCTCCCTCATCTAAGTGGAATCATGCAGTTTTTGTCCTTGTGTGTCTGGTTTATTTCACTTAGCATTGCACCCTCCCGGTTCAATCATTTGTTGCAAATGAGAGGAATTTTTAAGGCTGAGTAATTTTCCACGGTGAGTACATACCTACCACACTTTCTTTACCCAGTCATCTGTCAGTGGACACTGGGGTTGCTTCCTTATCTGGTTTGTGAATCATACTGCAATGAACACTAGAGTATATATATATATGTCTTTGAGGTCTTGATTTCAATTTTTTGGATAAATACCCCAAAGTTGGAATTCTGGATCATATAGTACTTGTATTTTAAAATTTTAAGGACACTCTATACTTTTTTATATAGGAAATGCATTATTTTAAATTCTCACCAACAGATTGCAAGAGTTTCAATTTCTTCACATCTTCTCCAAAGCACCCAAATGCCCTCTTTTTTTGTACTAGCCACATATCAGGTATGAGGTTATTGGCTTTTTGCTGAAACAACCAACTTTACATTTCAAGGAACTAGAAAAAAGAAAATTAACAAATCCCAATGTTAGCAGAAGAAAGGGAATAATAAACAATAGAGCAGACATAAACAGAACAGAGGCTAGGAAAAAAAATAGAAAAATCACAAAACCAATAATTGATTTTTCAAATAAACAAATAAAATTGACAAAACTTTAGCTAGACTAAGAAAAAAGAGAGAAGACTCAAATTAATAATATCACAAATGAAAGAAGATATATAACATTTGAAGCCACAGAAATAAGACAGATTATAAGGCACTAGCAATTATGCACCAACAAATTGAATAATGTAGAGAAATGGATGAATTCCAAGATACATGCAACTTGTCAAGAATGAATCAATATTATTATTAAATAAAGAAAGATCAAAATACTAAAAATCAAAATTTCAATTCATTTAAGGGTTTTGTTAAAAAAACAGGAGGATAAAAAGAAAAATTGTTTCATGATTTGTTTCTTGTCTGTAAGAAAAAGTCTATACTGGGCAGCAGAATTCCAGTTATTCTCAGGTACATATATGCAAAGAAGGGAAGAAAGAGTGGCTGCAGGAATGAGATGAGCAGATAAAGTAAGAACAAATGAAGAAGTAATCTTAAAGAAAATAAGAACTACTAGAGCAACTAAAGTTTGGAGTTTGTGATCTTGCTGTAACAAAGGTTACTTCTATGACTTTGCCCAAGAAATATAATTTCATGGGCTGGAGGTTTCTTGGAACAATAATCTTTGTGTCAAAGAAACTGATGTGTGGGTCAAATAAAATACTACTAATGACAAGCTGAAGCAAACAGTAATGATTATAATAACATCAACAGTAACCACAACTCTCACATGAGTACATATTATACGCTGGCATTTTACACATATCTCTTCCTTTTATTCTGATATGTATCCTGGTGAGAATGGTAGGCATTATTGTTCCCACTTTTTGCTGGGAAAATGGACATTTAGAAAATGCTAAATTCTCACATTTGCAAATGCAAGGCCAAATGCAATTCATCTGGTTTCCAAACTCTAGCACTTTAATAATACTGAAACATCCATTTTAAAAAAAGGTAAAGTATTAAGGCAACAAGAGTGAGTCAGTTACATGCTACAAGTGAGTAATAGTGAGTAATCCAATCTGGTGGGCCACCTACAATACACTGGTTCTTGACCCTAGTATTGCAATGTTTTTAGAGGTATCCATATTTGTGACATCTTTATCTAATTTACAGTTTGCACAGATATATGTTAAATTTTGTGTGCATTGTTTGAACATTTGCCAACTAATGATGCTAAATTGGGGAAGGCAACTCAGAAGTGTACTCACTTGCTTACAGCATAAAGATTTATACTTTATCATTTATTTATTTGCAAGTAGATAATTGAGAGGCTCTCAGTGTTAAATTGTTTGCACTCTGTTAAATGATTTGATGCTGATGGGCCCCAGATGTCCTGAAAATGTTCCCATACCCTTGATGGCTCCCTCCATACACTCATTACTGCCTTAGGATGGCTGAACATATTTACGAATTCTAGGTCACCATCTGCAAAGATGTTATGCTGTGACTATTTCAAATAAAAATTGTGTGCTTATATATTATGAATAAGATGATGCCCTTTGAAAATATGATAACATGGGAATATAGTAATCACCAGTGTATCTTTGTAATTAGGAATCTCAGCATAGAATTTCAACAGATCTGAATACCAATTAATTGAACATATCATATGCATTTTGGAAGTCTCAGTTTTCTCATCTGGAAAGTAGTAAGAATAATACCTTCCCAGGTTATTATATAATTTGGTAAGAATTATGTAAAGGGCTCAGTGCTGGGCAAATAGTATCTGATTTGATAGAGGATTGATTTTGTTAGGAAACTAGCATATTAATTTTGCAAATGTTAAGCAAGTGCACTTTAATTTCTTTGGAAACCATATTTTACTTAAACTCCCTACTTCAGGTCAATCTTATTTCCCCAAGAAAAAGGCAGATATAAAAGTAAAAAATTATGCAGAATTCTATTTCTCAGCTCTCATTGAACATGGCATACTGAACTCTCCAGAGTGCTGAATTTGGGATAAAGGAGACCCAGATATTAAGAAAACAGACACAAACTACTCATTTGGGGCATGAAAGAAAACGGGGAGAAGAAATGATGAGAATGTGGGTGGGGTGATATTTTCATCCACTCCCTCTTGAGACCCAGTGAGAAGCTAGTCAACCAGGTGTGTTGACTCACCTCAACAAACTTGGTACAGAGTGGTTAGTACCTTCTGAGGAAGGACTTTGAGCCTAGCTTTCAGACTGATCTGGAATTAAGGTTTTGGACAAGACTCAAGATCCCACTGCCTCTTTCTGAGGTGAATGTTATTGGCCTCTCCATCGGAAGAGGGGAGGTGATACTGAAGCAGAGATGGGGTTATTGTGCCTGGTGAGGGGGCTGACTGAAGATGAGACAAGGAAAAGATTCAGATGAACTGAAAACTGAAGTGTAGCTGAGCTAGGACCCCAGAAAATAGGAGATACCAGAGCACTGGAAATGACAAACTTCTGTAATTAACCCCCACAAGACAGTCAGCAACCAGGTAGAAAAGAAACATCATGTAAAAGAGCCAGGGATTCTACTCTGAAGGTCTTCATGTCTCTTTGCTTCAGAGTTGGCCAAACCTCAGCATCCTCCTTGGGTACCTGGTGCCTTCTTGAAAAGGAGCTGGGAGAAGGGCAAAAGACCTAGGACTGGGAAGAGCAAAGACTGTTTTTGAGGGTGGACTGAGTACTATCTAAAGCAATAGCTAAATTTTCTGGGTCAGACTAAACTTACAGAACCAAAGATTATTTCCCCCATCAGTATCCAGTGCTAAGAAAGAAGTCTGAATTAGAGATTAAACAAAGGTTAAGTTTTATTTCCTCTGGGTTGTAGGTTGTAGGGTGAATAAATAAGGGGGCCTGATTTCACTGTCATTTCTACTGGGAGAGTTAACATCCTCAACACCCTTTAACCCCAGCCACTACTGAGTGCAGCTTTTCTAGGGGTAGAGATCGGTGTGTGTTAAGAACAGGCTCTCTCACCTCGCTCTGGCCTCCACTAGTTATTTAAAATTTTGCCTTTCATTGCCTTTGTCACTATAATAGGGTTTTTAAGCTCTCAACAATGCTTTCTAGTTCAAAATGGATCAAAGCCACAAATTTGATCTCCTTAGCTCCAGGTACTAACCAACTGAGCTAACAATAACTGCAGGGAATGTAGACAAATCCCTTGCCAATCCAAAGGACTTTCAAGTGTCAGTAATGAGGACATCATTATTGATGCTGGTGACAACTCACCTAGACAGGGGTTTTGAGAAATGCTTGTCCCTTTTGTGTATTTTTTTTCTAGATTGTCAAAGAGTAGGTGAGAAATATTTAAAAGACAAACAAGTATTAAAAGGGCTTCCAAACATGAGTAATAAATGTTGAGCATAGCATGAGAATCCTTGTTCATAACTATCACTCTGTTTGGAGGCACTGACGCAATAAAAAGTGAGAGAGAATCTATCAACTTTAAAAAAAAAAACATGTAAGAGGATTCTTCATTAAAGGAAGTAGGCATACTTAAAAGCCTAGATTTGCACATACCAGCTGGGCCACTACAAGTCTGATTATGCAATTTGTGCATTAAATTATCCAACACCCTCTATATTTCATTCATGCTTTGCAGGTGTGTCTATGAAGAATTCTGAATTTGACATCAAGAATCTTATAGGCTTGTTTAATGTCTAAAGATTTCATAAATCATTTGACCAATAAGAAATATTTTAGTGGGTTAAATTTGCATTAGTTCCCATCTAAAAGGATAGTATTTAATTCAGTTAAGAAAGCTAACAAAATTGAATGTTGACTCTAGATCACTTCTAGTTGTAAATATAATATATATAACAAAGTATATGCTGGGTGTGGTGGTGAATGCATATATTTTCAGTGATTCAGGAGGCTGAGGCAGGAGGATCAAGAGTTTAAAGCCACCCTCAGCAAGTTAGTGAGGCCCTAAGCAACTCAGTGAAACCTTGTCTCTAAATAAAATATAAAAAAGAGTTGGTGATATGGTTCATCAGTTAAGCACCCCTGGGTTAAATCCCCATTTTAAAAAAAAGTATTTAACATATGTACTATATAATAATTACATTAATATTGATTATGGTTTAGATGTGAGGGTCTCTCAAAAGCTCATGTGTGAGACAATGCAAGATGGCTTAGAGGTAACATGATTGAGTTATGAGAGCCTTAACCCAATCAGTGTATTAATCACCTGATAGGGGTTAGCTGAATGGTAACTTAAGGTGGTAGGTAGGGTATGGCTGCAGGAGGGACATTGGGGATGTACCTTGGATATATATTTGGTGAGATGAGCTTAGTTTTTTTTTCCTTCTTTCTGATCATCATCATCTGCTTCCCTCCACTACACTCTTTATTAATGATGTTCAGTCACACCTTGAGCCCTGAGAAATGGAACCCGCCATTTATGTACTGAGACCTCTGAAACCATGAACCCCCAAATAAAGTTTTTCTCCTCTAAAATTGTTCTTTCCGGGTCTTTTAGTCACAGTAGTTAAAAAAAAAAGCTGATTAATACAAATACCTATTCTGAAAGATACAAGGCTCTATTTGGGGGGCACCTAGTTAAATAAAGCCTATACCCTGCTAAAGAGAATCTTGTAGGAGAACAGCTTACTAGGGGAAGTTGGAAACAAGGTGGACCTATCAAGCAGGAGTTTGAGACCTGAAGGAGATTCCACCATGGGCAGCATAGAGAGCTGAGCAAGAAATGTCCTGGCACTCAGAACTAAATATCTCTTCTGTTGAACAACAACAATTCTATATAGTTCCAACATCAGGCTATTCTGTGAGTGTGATAAGTCAAGACAAAAACAGGACAACTGCATAATTGTGTCTGAAAACAGACAAAACAAAAATATCATCCCCACCACATAAATAGACAAAACATTTTTTCCCCTGGCCAATATGAGTGGTTGCCTCCATATCAATCCAACTTTTAGCTTCAATCTCTTCCTTTCACCTTCAATGTAAGAATTATTAAAATGCCTAATTATGGAATTACCTTTTTTTTTTCCCTGAGCATCTAATCCAGAATAAAGTCTGTTCCTTAAAGCCCCCAATCACCTATCCTTGAAAAATCCTAAACTTGGTTTCTAGAACTTTTTCATTGAGATGTTCCACGAGTCAATTATGCAACAAATCAATAAACCCAAACTGGGTCAAATACAGCTGTGTTCCCTGGTAGTTTGTGACTGAGAACATGATACCACTTTGCCTATTCTTTTGAGATTCATGGACTTTTAGACCCACAGATCTTTAAATGCTTAAGACCATCCAGTCTGAGTTCAATTTTGTTTATAAAATTCCATGATAATACCATGTAATATCCATAATGTATGCATCTGTTAGTGAGTAGCCTGGTACTACAAAATATATTTACCCAATAAGAGGCCCCATTAATTAATTATTCCAGAGGTAACTATAATTATTAGGGAATTATTACTTACATTGAGTCCAAAATGTATTATTCATTCACTTAATTAAATCTCTCTTCTCTCGACCCATGCACAATAGTTAAATCTCTTTTCTATGTGAACATAGATTCAAATCTTTTAAGATAGCTATTATATCTGTTTATATTTTCTGATTTTCAGGTTTAATATGAGGAGTATGGTATCATTTCTTTTGTATATTGATCTTTTCTATGGATTATCTACTCTGTATGATCCTAGACCTTTTCCAAACAACTCCCAATTGTTCCTATCTCTAGAACAAATGTATTTCAGGCAAAAGCTAACAATTGTGATGCCTTTTCTTTAGTTTGGATCCATACTATTTATTTATTGTCTTGACTCAAAAACAAAGTAAATGGTTTAGTAGTTCTGCCGAATTGTTTAATCCAACAGAAGCACAGAACAAATTTTGGAGTGAGACAGCTTAGCTCTTCTTCCTGCTGTGGTGTTTATCAGCTTTGTGACTTCAGGCAGGCATTTAATATTTTCATGCCTCAGTTTTCCCATCAGAAATTGGGAATAAGAATGGTACTGTGTCACAAAATTGTTGTGACAAGGAAATACTTGTAACATCATTACAAAAGTATTTTTCATGCAGTGCTCAAGGAGGATTTTCTCTATTTTTAATTGTCTTTGAAACATGGGTGTTTCTATGTTTCAACAATGTTGTCTATTCTCAGTTCATGTGCCATTAATATCCAAGTATTTAAGTTTATATTTGTCTTAATTAAATTATAATTTTTACGTTGTACTCAGAATTCTACCCTTTTGAAGGCATTCTTAACTTTGAGTTTCTATCATACTTTATTCAATTTCCATTTTATGTCACCCAAATATGAGTGAAGACATTGGGGGTGTATTTGAATAGGAAAGATATGAGGGCAGAACTCTTAAACACATCCTTAGGCCTCTCCCTCCAAATAAATGGATTCATTAACAACACCCTTTGAAGATGGTCATTACAGAAATCAACTAAATTGTAAATAACTCAGCTAATGTTTTTTTTCATTATAAGAAATTCTGTCAAATGATTTTCTGAAATCTTTATATAGTCTTTAACGTAGGTATAAACCAATATCTAGGAATACTATTAAAAACAATGTATTCAGGCTAAGATAGTAGTTCAGTGGTAGAGCACTTGCCTAGCATGTGTGAGGCACTGGTTTCGATTTTCAGTACTGCATATAAATAAAGTAAAGGTCCACTGAAAACTAAAAAAATACCTTAAAAAAGATTTAGAGGAAAATAATGTATTTATCTGACATAACAATGACAAAATCTCATACCTACCCTTTTTAAGTCTTCATAGACTTAAAAAGGGTAGGTATGATTTTATAATATTTATAATATTTTCTGTGACAACATCAAATTCACTGGCTTATAGGTGACAACTAACTTTGTCCTGTTTTTAAAAATCAGGGGCTGGGGTTGTGGCTCATTGGTAGAGTGCTTGCCTTGTACATGTGAGGCACTGGGTTCGATCCTCAGCCCTGCATAAAAAATATATCAACAAAATAAAGATATTATGTCCATGTATAACTAAAAATATTTTTTAAAAAATTGGGACAGTGTATGCTATTTTTTTTCATTCTCTGTACCTTTTCATACATTACCAACACTGGTTTATCAGTTTCATCTTAACTCAATAAAAAAATGATAAGCTCTTCATTGAACTCTAAGAAAATGTTAGAACAGGAAAATATTGAGAACGTAGCCCTATGACACTCCCAGACTACAAAACCCTTTGAGGATGGCTATTCACATCAAAATTCAGTCAATGAAATGTTCCAATTAACTAGGTTTTAAGTTGATGATTTTCAAAATTCTTGACAGTGAGTCACACTAAAAAGTACACTTTACTTTAACCATTTTGCCATTTCCTGCCCGTCCCTCATACACACACACACACACACACACACACACACACACACCATACTTAATCTTACTATATTTTATAACCTGATCTAGGGGGAAAAAAACTGATCTCAAACCATCAAACTGATTTTGTGGGCCACTAATAAGCAAATCACTATTCATGGTTAGAAGAACACTGCTCCAACACATCAGTTTTTACCTTTTTTCTCTGACTTAACCTGATTTATTTTTGTAAAACTGACTTGAATTTCTATAACAGTCAGATTGGCTAAATTATGCTACAGTAAGAACTTCAAAATCCTACTGGCTTAAAACTACAATGGTTAATTTCTCTGTACTCATGCACATGGAAAGCTTCTAAGCCATCCTCATTTGAGAGTCAAAGCTGAGTGAGGTTCCATCTTTGTGTTACCTTGTGGTAGGCAGAAAAATGAAAAGTGGGGGATGGGCTGTTAACAAGTCAAGATGGCGCCTGGCATTTTGCAGAGTGAGTGATTTGTGAAGTAACGCCAGCGAGCCATTAAGTGTGGAGATTCCTTATTGGTTGACTGCTGTATCTAGTTTATGACTTGTTTATAGACTCTAACAATGAGCCAGCTCAGTCAGCTCTACTCCCATTTTATTTGTCAAAGCAAGTCACAGGAACACTCTCAAGTCAAAGATCTCACAGATATTTTATTTAAGCATTCATCCAAATAGGAGAAATAGGATATTTATCAACAATCTTGATGGCTACCACAATCCAACCTGTGATCACCCAATACTCAAGTTATGTGTATACCTCCCATTCAAGACAGCAGGTTCAAAGGCCAGATTGGTTAGCATTTTCTGTAGTCAGCATTCTCTGTAGTTTCTGGTTCTGCCTTCTGGGGTGTTTTGCCTCATCTATTAGCTTTACTGGTCATCTTTGAAGTAAGTGCTGATAACTATGTCTTGGCAGTTAGGAAGTCAGTGGTCTTTGTATATCAAACAAATTTTCTAAGCTGGTAGTGTTTCTGATACTGTGAATTTCTCTATAATTTTTTCTCATCTATTCATTATATTCAGATGTATGTGCAAATAGTCAAACCCATGTTTTTAACATAATTTTCACTATTTCTGTATATTTTTCTTGCATTTCCTATGTTCCTCCAACCTATGTCTCATGCTCACCAAGCCATAATGATTTCCAATCTCTTTTTCCTAATCAATATTGTTCTATTGAGAAGATTTATGGTTTGCCACTACTATAATTGGGTCTTTGCTCTTATATTAACTTAATTCATGGGGTTGAGTACAATATCCTTGATTTGATCCTCCTCTTAAAGCTTATTTTTAATAGGACTCTCTTGCTCAAAAGGCTTCACATTTTGTCTTTTATCTACCCTTGGGTTTGAGAAGTAGTTACCTTCTCTTACCCTATAAACATGTTGAACTTTGGACCCTATTCTTCTTCATTTCTGCTTACAAAGAAGCCAATGCTTTGTCATGCTTATCTCATTTCCCTAATGCCTTGTCAAATGAAAAATAGATTGCCTCTAACATAAAGTAACATTTTGTTTTCCAGTCTCTGCTCCTAGAAGTCCAAGTTCATTATAAACTTGGTACTGACTTCTTTGCCTTCCAAATTATTGCAGGCAATAGGTTTACGAAATACTTTGCAACTTCATAAAATACGCCACCATCTTTTCATTTCAAATCAATTGTTTCTGACTGTTATATAAATATAAGCTCATGCTATGTATTTTCATGCAGTTTAGGTTCATGTTGGGGCAGAACTCCAATTGTGGTATCCAGTTTCTTAATCATTCAATATAGGCTACACCAGAGTACAGTGGCTTAAAACCACAGTGGGTTCATGCTCTGACTCAAACGAAGGTCAGAGAGACTCTGATTCAGTTATCCTCTCTCAAGGACAAGGCCAAAGTAGTTTCATTTTCATTTTTTCATTCTTTCTGAGGAAAGCAAAGAGGAACTTGGAAATTGCCTAATGTTGAAGTTGAAGGAATGAAATCATTTCTATGTACCTAGAAGAAGGGCACATAAAATATTTGTAACTAAGCACTATATAAATCTCATTTAATTCTCACTCCAGTTAGAATGGCAGCTATTATGCAAACAAACAACAATAAGTGTTGGAGAGGATGAGGGGGAAAAGGTACACTCATACACTGCTGGTGGGACTGCAAATTGGTGCAGACAATATGGAAAGCAGTATGGAGATTTCTTGGAAAATTGGGAGTGGAACAACCATTTGACCCAGCTATCCCTCTCCTTGGTCTATACCCAAAGGACTTAAAAACAACATACTGCAAGGACACAGCCACATCAATGTTTATAGCAGCACAATTCACAATAGCTAAACTGTGGAACCAACCTAGATGCCCTTCAATAGATGAATGGATTAAAAAATGTGGCATATATACACAATGGAATATTAGTCAGCAATAAAAGAGAATAAAATCATGGCATTTGCAGGTAAATGGATGGAGTTAGAGAAGATAATGCTGATGAAGTTAGCCAATCACACACACACACAAAAAATGCCAAATGTTTTCTCTGATATAAGGAGCTGATTCATAGTGGGGTAGGGAGGGGGAGCATGGGAGGAATAGACAAACTCTAGATGAGGCAGAGGTGTGGGAGGGGAAGGGTGGGAGCATGGGCTTAGAAATGATGGTGGAATGTGATGGACATTATTATCCAAAGTACAGGTATGAAAACACGAATTGGTGTGAATATATTGTGTATACAACCAGAGATATGAAAAATTGTGCTCTATATAAGTAAGAATTGTAATGCATTCCACTGCCATATATAAATAAAAAATTAATTTAAAAATTAAAAAAAATAAATCTCATTTAATTCTCAAGATAATTGTACAAATTGAAAACTATTAATTATTTTTATTATGTGGAAACTATGACTTGGTAAAGGGGAAAGACACACAACTGATATCTGGCACAAAGTTAAAACCAGGCTCGTCTACCTCCTACTGGTATACTTGGTCATTTAGGTTCAGTGGCCATAAAAAGCAAAATTGAAGGTAGGACTATCACTCCATGGCTCTCCTTCTGGAGATACTGCTTACCTCTTTTAGGCACATGATGGTTTCAATAAATTCTCCTCATGTTTTTTCAAATGTCTCCTAAATGTATGACTTTCCATCCTCTCACAGAGATATTAATTGTATTAGGCTAGAGTATTGTAATAAACAGATCCTACAATAAATCTTGACACAATAGAAGTTTATTTCTCATTCACATAACAGTAAAAGTTTTTGATCATGTTTCTCAAACAGCTGTCCTCCAGATGTAATTTAGAACCTATACTGCTTCCATATTGCTGCCCCCTAAAGTCTTGTTGTCTGTAGAAAAAAACTCAGATCAATTCATTTATTATCAATTCTGTTCATGTTCTATTGGAAATATTAATGATATGGCTATATGCAGCTATAGAAGAAGTGGGGAAGTGTAGCCCTTAGCTTAGCAGCTGTTCCTAACTACATGTCTATGATTATAGAAGAGGACAGTGGATTTTTTGGACAAGTGATTCTTCCTAACATCTACACCTATGCAGGAACACACACGTATCCTCACCTAACCTACTCCCAGTAAAGATATGATACTAATCATTTATACCTTATTGTATATTTAATTCAATACTTCTAAAAAGTTTAGCATGGAAAAGTCCTATAGCTAAATCCTAGACATATTTCAGAAAACCTCTGCAAAATGTAGCTCCATAGTCAAGGAATTTGGGAAATTCTGTTTTAAAGAAAACTGTTTTGTTTTCATCCTTTTTCCAGAAGATTTTTTGTAGATTGTAAGAGTTATATACATTTTTAAATGTGCAAGAAGTGAATATTTTGTGCAATTTCCCTAAACTATTTAACGCCAGAAATCCATTTTGAGGAATGGCTATTATCATTTGGAAATACTAGTCTGTCTAGGCTACTCAGTTCTAGAAACACAGCTTATGAATTAAAGGAATTTAAAACTAATAATCTTGCATGGAAATGGAAGGAGACCCTCATTGTTATACAAAATTACATATAAGAGGATGTGAGGGAAAGGGAAAAAAAAAAAAAACAAGGGAGAGAACTGAATTACAGTAGATTGTTTAGAGAGAGAAGATGGGAGGGGAGGGGAGGGAGGATAGTAGAGGATAGGAAAGGTACCAGAATACAACAGTCACTAGTATGTAAAAACATGGATGTGTAACTGATGTGATTCTGCAATCTGTATATGGGGTAAAAATGGGGAGTTCATAACCCACTTGAATCAAATGTATGAAATATGATATGCCAAGAGCTT
Organism: Urocitellus parryii; assembly: GCF_045843805.1. Lineage (NCBI taxonomy): Eukaryota > Metazoa > Chordata > Mammalia > Rodentia > Sciuridae > Urocitellus > Urocitellus parryii. The sequence goes on from NC_135541.1 coordinate 78,346,680, forward strand.
TGTAATGTTTTGAACAACCAATAAAAAAATGAAGAAAAAACTAATAATCTTGAATAAATTAAGAACTGGGTACCCAGCTCTAAAAGGTTAACACATACGGAGAGTTTTCTCTACTTCCATGTAAAACTAGGTTTCTATAAACTGTCTGCTCTTTTGCAGTACATCACCGTGGAAAGGGGTACCCGGAGCCCTGACTCTCTGCACTGCAGAATACCTTCTGCTCTGACAGATGGGGGCCTGACAAGCTGTTGTTGCTATCAATGCGATGCAATGTGAATTCTCTTTACAGCTTTGAACAGTGTTCTTTTATAGCACCAGAGAACTGGTCCTGGGCCCTCAGGAGCCCTACTAGAGAAGTGGATGTCCTCATTTCTGTGAAGTCTCCACCCCATTCTGTGCTCCCTGTCTGGAGCCAGATAATAAAAATAATCCCAAAAACAAACAAAAGATTTTGCTTGCTGGCCAAATTTCAGATCAATAGAGCAGTTGGGAGGGAGCCAAGATTCAGAAGCTTGCATGTTGAGAGAGGCTGCAGATCATTAAAGATGAACAGAGCCATAAAACACCAACACAATTGGCACAACCAATTGCAGTGTTTTGGCAGGCTTTGCACTGAGCCCATGTGAACATTCCTGGAAACTAGCACAGTCCTCTTCACAAAAAGAATGGGTGAGTCTGTCTTAAGTCATCCACAAGGTACACTGAGGGACCAGGCAGGGAAGTGCACTTTGACTGATGCAGGCACTGGAGGAATGAGCCTACATGGTGCATGTAGGGTTGGGGGCAGTGCACTTGTCCAAACATTTCCAACAGTTAAACACCAAAGGCTAGAGTCCTGTACACATTCTCCACACCTAGAAAAAGTTAACAAATAGCAGTCTCATAAATAACAGTTTCATGTCTTAAAGCAGTTATTAGAAAATATAGCTTATCTCTGGGTGTGGTGGTGCATACCTGTAATCCCAAAGGCTCAGGAGGCTGAGGCAGGAGGATCACAAGTTCAAAGCCAGCCTCAGCAATTTAGTGAGGCCCTAAGCAACTTAGTGAGAAAGAGAAATTTCCTACAAATGGGCTGTCTTCTTTCAAAGGTATTTACCACAGATTACATTTTTAAAAGTTGAATGACAACTTATGTAGAATGGAATGCACAAATTGATGGATATTTGAGTTATTTCCTAGATTAGCTAATTAAAAACAATATTGTTAAAGAATTATTATGCAAATCATTTTGTGAACATAGTTTTGTCTTTTTCTTCGGTAACAACTTGAAAGTAGAATTCTTGCCTCAGATGGTAGGTGCATGTTTGGCTTTCAAAGAAAGTAGTTTTTTGAAGTGTTTGGTTGTATAAGTGTTTATACTGATGCGTACTTTCACCAATATTTTCAATAGTTAGGAAATTCCAGCAAGTGAGAATTGTATCTCATTATAGTTTTAATTAGCATTTTCCTCACAACTGATCATATGGAGTACATTTGTATGCACTTATCGGCCACTCATATATCTTCTTTGTCTGCAGGATTATTTTTAAATAGCCTTCTTTCGGAAATACTGATTAATATGTCTATATAAACATGTATGCTACATATATATTCATCTTAATAACTCTAGTACATATATGTGATTAATAAATGTCCAGTGAATTAAATATAAATCTCACCTAGAATTTTCAAAACATAATATGATTTTGAAAATGTATTTGCATAAATATTTTTCAACACATAAGCTGAATTACATTTATAGGGAGGTTGGCAGTAGTTATGCTTTCTGCCATTCATGTCCCATCAAAATGGATTCACTCAATGTCTTCATTGGTTTGAGACAGCTGTAATATATACAAGCCTTTATATACAACTCATAACAGACCCTCCTGGGTGGGTAAACAGAGAAGTTAATGCTAGCTGTTCAACATGGAATAGAAGAAAAGGAAAATGAACTTTGCCATGAAAGATCTGAATCCAAGCTAAACTTCTGCAATTTGCTAGCTGGGTGATTCACTCAACCTGAGTCCCAGATAATCAACTATAAAAGGCATGAACTATCAACTCTTTCTGAAATTTACTGATTAAAGAAATCAATTGTATAAATGTAAAGAAAACTCATCCAAAATATTTTTTTTTAAAAAAGGGAAATGATGTTTTCAAGTCACAAGAACCAATAAAACGTAAATTAGTCAAGCCAAGAAAAAAAAAAAAAAGAAACATAATCCTAAGCTTTCTTAGGAGAATAGTTTTCCAGAGACCCAAAATATATAAATAATATTCATGCTTATCTGACTACATGTTCCTAAAAAGCAAAGGGACCACAGGACTCCAAAATGACCTAGAGTGCCTAACACAGTGTCATGTTTTTTAAAACAGCCTGTGATCACTTGCTATCAAAGGCAAGATTATAATGGGTCTCAGGTACACCTTTTTACAGGGCTATTTAATTAAAAACAAACATTTCTAAAACCAACAAAGTCTATAGAAAACATGCCATCATTAGTGCACAAAACCTTCCTACAATGAAGTACATTCAAACAAACATAAATAATGTAAAACACACTTAGTGTAATTATAGTCACTGATTCAAATCTTGTTTTTGCATGTATAGTTACACCCTGAATCAACATTTAGATGCCAAAAAAAAAAATCTTTTCATGAAAGTGACACAAACCTGCTTCAAGGACTGGGAAAAGATGTTGATCCTAATTAATTTCTGCATCTATGCAAAGCATAAATCTGCATTTCAGTATTCACTATAACACTTCTTATAATTCCTGTCCAAAGACTTCTATGTTTATGCAATAAAACAAGAATATAATAAGTACAATAAGAAGACAAGGTTTTTATTTACTAAAGGCAATTCTTACAACCATCACAAACTTGATTTTGCTTTTTGGCCGTGAATGCTCTTCTTTAGATGATAACCATTCCTTCATTTAATAAGTGCTTTAGGATATGACTATGAACTTCACATTGTTTTTTTTCCTGTGAGTGCAATTTGTTTTCAGAATTTTAAGATGTGTAATAACAAAAAGCAAAGCAAAAGTGATTCAATTAGGTTGAAGTCAGATCATTATATGTATATATGTATTTAAAGCTAGTTTGTGTCACTTTCCTGAAAAGAGTTTTTTGACATCTAAATACTGATTCAGGAGAATTCTCTCTATATAAAATTTATATCCATTATCGTACCAAATACATATCTATTTATATATAATACACATAATACATAATATAGGTAAAGTTAACATTTATTATATCATAAATTTTGTTTCTGTAAATGAATGTCTCTCTATGGTTTTACTTGCTTACTGCTTTTTCTGCTTTTAAAAAGGTATCTTCTAGCAAAATTTTAGCTATGAGGCTGAATATGAGGCTAAATAAAATAAAACATTTAGAATGTTTCAAAATACATGAGAAAGAGAATTTGAAAACTTAGACCGGCTCTTCAACTTCCAAATGTAGGCTAGAATTAAAGAATTAAAATCAGAATGTAGAAAGACTTCCATAAAACATGTGTGTATATGTTTTTTCACCTATTATGAAGAAGCAAAGGATAATCTGGAAGGGGAATATATCAAGTAATAGTCTCTCTTCTGAATGTAAATAATGTAATATGACTGGGAAGTTGACATAATTGACTAGTACAGTTGAATTTTTGCTGGTATCTGATAATCGAGGAGATCTACTTGTGATTTAATAACTTAGGTAAATTATGTTCTTTATACCATTGTTGTATTGGATACATATTGACATCTGGAAATCAAAACCATATTTTACCTTCACTTAGGTAGTTTGCTGTTTTAAAGAACTCTAGTGAATCCTATTCTCAATGAAGTGATCTTTAGTAATCCAAATTATTTCTCTTTGTTTTATCTTAAATTTGGAAACTCTTGAATTCTGAGAAGGTGAGTGATAACTCTATAACTCCCATCCTCTAAGTTGTCCATTTAGTTAGTATTTGTAAGATATTATAAAACCCTATAATTTTCTATATAACCCAAGTAATAAGTAGTATGTACCTATTATATGCATTTGTTCCTTTTCCTCTAAAATTGGATTTATTTCTCATATTTCAGAAAGAAAGGGTCAGAGTATTATCACTGGCATAAATCTGGAAAGAAATCATATTTATTTAAGTAATGTTTGATCTTGTTGACACGTTTCAAACTACATGGGAAAGAGAATTTGAAAACTTAGACTGGCTCTTCAATTTCCAAATGTAGGCTAGCATTAAAGAATTAGGATTAGAATGTAGAAAGACTTCCATAAATTTCTCTGAAACCCTTTTAATAGGAATATTTACAGCTACCGAAGGAGGAGGGGATAAAGGAAGTAATTTATGAGGTAGACTGGGGAGATGTGGACAACACACATAAATCAAAATATGACTCAAACTAGGTTGCTCTTTCCACTTGGAGGCTTTTGCTGGCCCAAGTGAGAAGCAGAAATGTGTAAAGGGAGTACTAAAATCACATCCTAATTAATAGGTATAGTATATACACCGATGACAAGAGTGAAACAATGCAGAGAGCTTGAAACAATATCCTAGGATCAGAAGAAAGAGCTTCCTTGGTGAGGGTTTCTTAAAAAGACAGATCGACAGTGGTGAGGCAGATGTTTGCCAGGGTAGTCTGCAGGAAACCACAGAAGCAAAAACAGATATAAAACAACGGATGTCGGAAAACTTGAGTTATTCCAATTAGACAGTTATCTTGGCACCAGAGTGGAGCCTGGGACCAGACACAGAACAGGTGGGAGATCCAAGTGGGCTGGTTGGCTGGACTGTGGGCTAAAGTCATGAGCAATAGGGTTTGGTTCTGAATTACACATCAATTACAATTACAATTAGACTATGGTTGACCCTATTCCGGATCTGTTTCCAGACAGATCTTGGAGACTCCTATTTAAAAAAAAAAAAAAAAAAATTGCCCCTTTCCCCTCAAGGACATATCTCTAACTTGGCTTTTGATCTCTGCCCTAACTTTCTACTCCCTCAGACTTTGTGGTATCAGAATTTGGCTTTGTCCCTTGGTTTTGTTCCTTTGCCTTTCCCTAATTTGCATTTGGCTGGTCAATTGCAGCCTGTTTCCTGGCTCAGAATTCCTAGAGAGTGCGTTCTCTTTCTCCTAGACTCCAAGCCAAAAAGCTGAAACCCTGAGGTGTTAAACACATCTGTGCTGAGGTCTAGTACTGGATACATACCACCGGCCCATCCAGCCTCTTCTTTAAGAAAAAGATTAATGATGGATTTCCTAACTTGGGTAGCATTAGCTCTGTTAAAGATTGAATCTGATGTGTAAAGATATCAGCTAAACACCAAGCAGAATTTTAAAAGGCAGGGATGAGTGTTTTTTTCCTACAAAAGGCTTACATGCATTATCTCATTTAACTCTCAAAATTGCCACAAGCAGTTATTGAATGTGTTTTGCAGGTATGGGGATTAGCTCTAAAGAGAGTAAAACTGGATACCTAGAGAATATGTTCCACCTGGGAGCATCCTAAGTAAAAGCAATTTCCAGTAAAAAAATAAATAAAATTGAATACATCACTGTGGTTCAAGCAAAAGTCATCTGCTGGTCAAATCTTATACATGACACTGCCATTCTCTTCCTTAAACTAGTAAAGTCAGATACCTGTTTATAAACCAACTGCCACTGATACAATGCCTGTTCATCCTAAATTAAGTAGCCAAACTTTAACTCAATAACCGTGGACTCTATTGCCCTTTTCTGGCTTCCTCTTCAGGTGTGCTGGAGAACAGGCTTCAATTAGCTTGAGAACAGCTTACTTCTCATGCACAGTTTCACTGCATTTTGAGATCTCTGTTCTTCATTCTGTCCCATATTCCACCTGCTCCAAGGTGAAGAATAGAGGAGATGTAATAATTAATGGATTAGGGCATATGAGATCATGTCCATGTCCTCACTAGTAACTTATTTCCTTGTTTTCCTGAATTCAGAGCAAAGGGACTAAGGAAAGAAACCTGGTATTCACGGAGAAGTAGAAAATAATAATTATTTTATTGCTTCAAATCACCTGGGTTTTATAGCATCAACCTGTAGCTTCACAACCTGTGTGGGATAATTTTATTCCCATTTAGTCTCTTCAGTCATTTTCTAAGGGAATAGGATAGTGATATCACCAATTTACAGAAGAGGAACTGAGAATCAAAGAGGTTAATCATTGTTCTTAAGCACACAACCCAGGAAGAAGTGGACAGGAGTTCAACTCAAGGCTACTTGGGCTAGAATCAATGTTCTTGGGATACACTGTACTACCTGACTCCCTACAGATTAGACCTAACCAGCTGAGTGTAGTTCCTCAATAAACCATATTTTTTTTTCCAGTGGAAGTAAAAGGACTTATGTTTCCCCCCACATTTGCCCAGCAATTTCATATCCTTTGAGCAAAAACTCTCAAATTTTAGACTGCATAAATATCACCTGGAAAGCTTGTGAAAAATGCAGATTCACCACTTGACCACACTTGGAGCTGAAGAAGTTGAAATGCACAGTACAGTCAGACATTAATGGAGCAACAGAAAATCTATGTGTGCATATTGATGCCAACCCTTTTACTATGTGGACAGCCAATGTTTCCAAATTCCTAATGAGATATATAGGCTATGTTGAGTTCAGAGTATCCAGACTTCTCTTTTCAGCAGGTCATTCTAAAATTTTGGAACTTTCTCTATTCAGCTGAATTCTTTTTTTTTTTTCCTTGGGGAGGGGATACTAGGGATTTAACTCATGGTTACTCTATAAAAAGGCTATAAACCGGGATGAGATTTTTGGTCAGGGGTAGAGTGCTTGCCTAGCATGTATGTATGAGACACCTGGTTCGATTCTCAGCACCACATATAAATAAATAAAATAAAGGTCCATCAACCAAAAATTATATATATATATATATATATATATATATATATATATATATATATATATATATATATGCTATAATCTCATCCTTTTTATTTTTCATTTTGAAAGACCGTCTTTTCCCAGACTGGCCTCGAACTTGCTATCCTCCTGCCTCGATAGGATTGCAGGTATATACCATCATGCCTGGCTCAGCTGAATTTTTCTGTTAATTTATATAACTGCAAATTAAGTTTGTGAGTGACATTCTTAAATGTTTCAGAATGGACACAAATAAAAATTGTCGGAAAAGTTAAAAATATGAGCCAAATTTTGTCTTTAATTAATTTTTGTAGAAATATGCAAGATCTCATCAAGTTAGCATATATAATTACTTAAATCTAGTTTTTAACAAAATTTCAAAACATGTCCAATGGAGTCTTGTTCATCAAAGTACTCTCTGTCTTAATTTCTTATGCACAATAGAGTTTCTATAGAATTTTGTTGAATAAACTCATGAAAGTAATTGAACTAAATGTCTATGACCTTATTCCATTTTCTTCTTAACAAAATTTGGTGACTCTTTTCTTCGAATTTATTTTTATGCTAGTTAATGAATGTATTATATAAAACGTTAGTTTATACCAGATGATTATACAACAATTTGCCTTTTTCATACCATATGACCTAAAATTAGTTTGCACAATTTCAAAAAATCTACCTATGTTTAAACAAGAAAAATTTGCTGGGCATGGTGGCACGTGCCTGTAATCCCAGCAGGTTGGTAGGCTGAGGCAGGAGGATCCCGATTCAAAGCCAGCCTCAGCAACTTATCAAGACCCTAAACAACTTGGCATGACCCTGTTTCTAAAAAAAAATATGATAAAGGGCTGGAGATATAGCTCAGTGGTAAGCACCCCTGGATTCAATCCCTGGTACCAAAACAAAAAAGCAAGAAAATTTGGACATATGAATATGTGTGCTTGTTATGAATTCACATGTCTCTAAGAATAAGGAAAGGATATTCCCAGACTCTTTTAAGCAAATGAACCAAAATTGCAATAATTTTGTAACTTTTCAGAGATGATATTTTATGAGACAATACTTACTTTAATGTACAAGATCTGATTTTGTTTTTCTTTCTGCTGGTTTCAGCGGCCCATGAGATCCTATTCAAGACCACTCATTCTTTATGCCTCTCTGGTAGGATTTTCCTCCATCAGAAATTCTTTCTTCTGAATTTTTAGGTCCTCCTTCTTTCTGTCTACTTGCACTTAGACTCCCTCTTTATCTGCTGTTCTCTGTCTTAGCCAAGATTCTTGATGAAGAGGCATAGAGACACTATTTTCTCACCTTCCATTCACATTTCAAGTAGTCACAGTCTGAGTTTCACTACATCACTACTGACAAGTTCAATAACTTGGGCAGTCATCATCCTGCTTGTCTGTTCTCTTGCATTTGGCCCTTCTGACTGTTCCTGTCTTTGACATTTCAACCTCTGTTGACTTTAAGAACATACCTTGACACTCAGGTCTTCTCCCACCTGTTTGATCTCTCTTCTCTGTTTTCTTCTTGCTCCTTTTCCTCCCTATCCACTAAGCCACGCTATTTCTCAAGATGCTGTCCTTGATTTTTTTTCTCATTCTGCTCTACACACTCCCTCTGGGTTATTTCATCCTAGTGACTCCCAAATCTATACCTCTCAAACTTGGTTTCTCCCTCAAGCTTTATACATACTTGAACAGTGGACACTAGTTCTGTCCACATGGACTTCAATGGGTATCTCACAACAGCTTAATTGAAAAAGATTCTGCCTTCTTTCTCTTTACAGTCTGCTTTGCCTTACAGAATCATTTTTCCCCTGGAAACAGTATTACCATTAACCAAGCAGCCTAAATCTGCTGAAGGATGGATGGTGCCCATCTAAGAAAAATTTTTGATTTCTTGCTGATATATAATCAACCTATATTTGCATTGCCTTTGTGTCCTTGACATATCCCAATACTGAAATTCTCTTCTCTATCTCCTTTGACATAACCTGGAGGTGAAAAATAAGAAATTACATTATATAGTGGCATGCCCTCCTTCCCCTACCCAGTACTCTAAAATCTCCCTTCTATTGTGAAAAATTTTCATGTTACCAGATCCCTACAAATCCTGTGGTAGAATTCCCTGTCCTCTACCTTGTGTTTCCTAAACTCTTTACCAACACCTATTTCCACAGCTCTTGTTTACAGACTTGTTTCCCTTTCTTATTTTATATGCTTTTTGAGGAAAGCAGGTCACATTTTATTCTCTCTCTTCCACAGACCACAAGACATTTACTACATGTTAATTAAATGAATGCACAAAGTAATTTTGTTGAGAATTAAAGACTCAAATTTGAAATAAAGTGTAGAATTATAATCAATGTTAAAACAAGTATCAGTGTATTTGATAATATTTGTTGAGCTTTTAGTGTGTGCCTTGAGTATTGAATATAGCTGCTAGACTACTAATGATTCATTTCATCTATTCAACCAGAACCACTGCCCAAACGATTTAGAAACAAATTCCAAGCCAAAAACAAAGCACATGGATACATACAAAAGATGTTCTAATAAATTCTGTATGCAAAATATGTTCCTCAGAACATATTGGCCTCAATAAAATAATAACCGAATCTTTCCCCCAGAATCCAATTTCTTTGATGCTAACACATATTTCTATGGATAGGTCCCCTTTTCACTTTATATTCTGACAAATGAAAAGATTTTACATTTTCTTCAAAATAAAATCTACATCATTTAAAGTTCATTTGAATATAATTCAAGCAAAATATATTTTTAATAAAGCTCAGTACTTTTAATTGTAACTGTAAGAAATATTTATGGTATCAATTACATTATAAGCGATTCAGCTTATCCAATAATTATAAGAAAAAAGAATCTATGAAGATTTTTTTTTAGCTCCACACAAGATGGGATAAGCACATCCCACTCTATTTCTTCTGCTCATTAAAGTTAAACTCTAGACAAAAATACAAATGGCAAATAGCAGAAGACTATAAAAAGGTAAAAAAAAGAAAGCAGGGTAGATAGGGATTAAGTGTTCTAGATTTGTTTGGTTTGGTTTGGTCCTTTACTCCATTCAAGGTGGTTTGAATGGAAATAAGCAATGGAAATTTATTTTTCACCAGTCTGGAAACTAGGAAGTCTAAGATCAAGGTACCAGCATATTCGATGGCTGTTAAGGGCCCAGTATTTCTCATTAGACAGCATCTTTTTTTCTGTGTTCTTCTGTAGTAGAAGTAATGAATGAGCTCCCTTGATTTTATTTTATAAGGGTACTAATCCCACATGAGAAGTTTCTAGCCAAAGGAACAGAAAAATGGCAGTCCTGCAGAAAAGAACCATTTTGACTGTTCTGCTCCAAAGGAATACCATACAAAGGTTGTCTGTGCTGCTTTCCCTACCCATTAGACTTGCAGTTACAGTCTCTGGATGAAGCCAATCAATCATCCCTGATTTCCACTAATAGAGTGGGTGTCTTTATCTTTCCCTACTTGAATCTATGGCCTCAGAGGATATAAGATGATGCCTAATTGTTCATCCATAATTACATTAAATATAAAGCATCTAAACATATAATTAAAAGACAAAGATTAGCAGAATGGAAATAAAATCACATCTCAACTGTATGTTGTTTACAAGAAAATCAAATTTCACTGTAAATTAAAATAAAAGAATGGAAATAGATATGCTTTCAAATAGTAAACAAAATAAAGCTGTAGTGACAATTAATATTAGATAATGTACACATCAGATCTAAGAAAATTATCAGGCAGAAAGAGGATCACTATAGAATTATAAAATGGTTAATTCACCAAGAATATGTAACAGTCATATATATGTCTGCCATAGCAATAGATTTTTAAAATACATGAAGCAAAACTGACAAAATTGAAAAGAAAAACAGATAAATCCAAATTACAGTGGTAGAGTTAAACACACCTCTTTTAGTAATTAATAGAACCACTAGAGATAAAAATCATCAAATATGTAGAATAACTGAACAATACCATAAATAAGAAGGACCTAACATATATTTACAGAACACATTACCTTAAAATAGCATATTGCACATTGTTTTCAAACAAACTTGTATGATTCACCAAGTAGACTATATCATGGGTTATAAAACAGATCTTCACAAATTTTGCAGTTTATATCCTACCACATATTTTCTCTCAGCATAATGGAGTCGAGTTAAACATAAAAATCTAAAAATAACAAGGAAATATCTGTGCACTTGGAAATTAGACAACATACCAATAAATAACCCATAGTTAAAGAGGACACTTCATGTGAAATTTTAAAAAAATGAAACAAATATATTTTAAAATGCTCAGCTTCATAAACCACTATGAAATTGCAAATTGAAACAACAATGAGAGGCCACTGCACATCTATTGGACGGTGAAAATTTAAAAACAAAACAAAACAACAACAACAACAAAAAAAACACTGATAACACCAAAAGCTGACAAGGATGAGAAGCAAAAGGAACTTTGATTCATGGCTGGAGTGAATGCAAATAGTCCAGCTGCTTTGGAAACTATCTTATAAAATTAAACATAATCTTACCATATGAGCCATCAATAGCCTTCTCCAGTATTTATCCAAATTAGCAAATTAGTTGAAACTTTTTTTTTCTTTTGTGCCAGTAGTGGGTATTGAGTCCAGCACCCAAATTAGTTGAAAATGTATGTACTTATATGCTGCTTACAAGAGCTTTGTTCATAATTGCCAAAACTTGTAAGTATATATATTTTTCATATTTATAATATATATGGATTTCAGAAGTTAAAGGGGGAGGTAGAGATAAAAAGACAAAGCACAAAGGACTTTTAGACCAATGAGACTATTCTGCATGATCCCATGTTGGTGGAGTATGCATGTCATTAAAAAAATAAAACCTTGAAATATACTAAAATGGAAATATAACAAACATGTCAATATTTGTGGGAAACAGAAAAGCAGTGAGAGAAGGGAATTTATTGTACTAAATGCTTATAGTAAATGAAGAAGAAAGGCCTTAGCTCCATCATATAAGCTTCCACCTTAAAAACAAACAAACAAACAAATAAAAAAATAAATCAGAACAAAGGAAACCAAGAGCAAGCAGGAGAACAAAAAATTTAAAACTAAGGCCAGAAATGAGCGAAACTGAAAACAGAAAAAGAAAAAAAAAGTTGGTGAAACTAAGAACTTGTTTTTTGGAAAGATCAATAAAGTAATAATTTCTAGAATAACTAATAAATAAAAAAATGAAAGAAGATACAAATAATTAATAAAAAGGGGAATCATTATAGGCCCCACAGACACTAATAAATAAATAGGAGAATATTATGAACAACTCTGTATATATTAATTTAACATCTTGAATTTTGTGGTCCTGAAAGCCACAAACTGGCAACTCCATTTCACAGACGTTTAGAACAGATAGTAAATACATTCAGGACAAGTACGGCTTGAAGCAAATATTTATCTTTCTAGATTCTACCACTTCTTAGATCTAGACTTTTGACAAATTGTTTCTCAATATTAAACATATGTGTGTGTTTGTACAGAAGGTTTTGTTTTTAAAAGCATATCTATGACTATTAATATATTTTTTATTATATGTCATCTTTTTTGTTGATCTTTGTAAGAACATTCTTTGAATAAATTACTTTGTGATTAACAGGTGCCATATCTGCTTGATCACACACTTAACCTGCTTTTATTTCAGATTCCTAAACTCAATAAAGGCAGACATTATGTCACGTTTATTTGTAAATATGGATATTAACACAGTTACCTGAACACACTGAAGAAAGAAGTTGATAAAGTAGAACTTTTTAATGTTCTTAATATGAATTATTTAATGTCTCCATAGTCATTGTACAAATTCACATTTTTCACCTGGAAGTGTATAAAAGTTGACCAGTAACTGAGTTGGCTTCATCACTGGGCATTGTAATTATCTGGAAATTGTTCCTGATCTGATGAAAGAAAGGAACATTTCATTTTCTAAATATTTCTTTCATTAGCAATCACATTGAACTTATTTCCTTATGTTCTTTATACATTTTATATTGTTTCTTTCATACAGGGCTTATTCATATATTTTCACATGGAGACATGATCAAATAATGTCAAAACATTAAGTATAAAATAAAAAGGCAAAATATGAGCAGAGATATATTTACAGTATATTTGATGGCAGATATGTTTAAGTAATATAAAGTGTTCTTATCAATTAGCAAGAAAATGGTACACAGATTAATGGAAAAATATTAGCACAGGACATAAACAGCCTATTTTCAAAAGAATGAATTTTGTAAATGAGCACACCTGAGATATTTGACAGGAAAATATTACTGCAAGAAGAGTTTCTCTTTGTGATATAATGCCTATGAACATTTAATTCATTGTTTTTCTTTCTTTTGGGTTTCACCATTGTGAAATCAAATACTATATCTGCATTTGATTCTAATATTTTATGGTTTTTTGTACTTGACTCTTTAATCTGTCTGGAATTTATTTTTCTGTAACATATAAATTAGGGTGTGGGGTTTTTAAATTATATGTTTAGAGCTTTTATTCTTATTTACAATGACCTTATTATTATCAGTGTGCTTTGCCATCAAATAGACAGTATGTAAATTAGAGCAGGTGTGTGGAAGTCAATGCTCTTTAAATTTATTTTAGCATCTGCACTGTAATCATAGACCTAAAGCACTTCACTTAGCTCTTATTTGTAAAAATTGGATAGAGCAGAACTCACCATAATAATGAATTAAATCATAGGGGCCCCATAAATTATCAGTACATTTTTAAGTCAGTAGAATTTAGTAACAATAGTAAGATCTAGGTCCTGAATATTTGGGTTCAAATCCAGCTTAATCATTATCAGCTGTGTGACCTTGGATAAATTATTTACCTTCCCTGGGCCTCCAGTTTTTCATTTTTTTTTATATTCAAATCATATAACTTTTTTTATTAGTTACTGAAAGCATTAATCTGCATGGTCTTCATCTGTTCTCCATAGTAGAATGCTTATATTTGTGCTAATAGATAAAAGTAGATATTTTCTTATACCTTTAATTTGTATTTTATGACTAACAGTGAGATCAAGAATGCTTTGATAAATTTATTGTTCAAGAAATATCCTTTCCTATTAATTATCTGTTATTATCATTTGCCCAATCTTCTATTGGATTACTCCTGTATTTATTGCTTCTTTGTTCTCATCTTCACTTTTATACTTGGGGAATGTGGCAATGAGAAAACAAATTCTCACTTCACTGTTAAGTTGTATGGATGTGGAAATCCTTTCTCTAATCCAAAAATAAAGCACCTCTTCATATAATTTTATTTAAAAATGTTTTTATTGGTGCATTATAATTATGGATAATTTTGGATATTCATAAATGCATATAACAAAATTTGCTCCATTTTAATCACCATTCCTTCCCAGTTTCCCTCCATCCCACCCTCCCCATGATCCTCTTCCCCATTCTACTGATCTTCCTTCTAATTACTTATTATTTTTTAAATTGATGCATTATACTTATATATAAAAGTGGAATTCTTTATGATATAATCATTGCACAGTTTTCTTTTCCACCCTCTTTTCCTTCCTCTTGGCCCCTTTCCTCTACTCCACTTTCTCCCTTCCATTTTCATATCTTCACCTCTTTTTGCAAATTATTTTTCTTTCTAGCTTCCATGTATGAAAAAAAAATTCTACCTTTGTCTCTCTGAATCTGACTTATTTCACTTACTATGATGATTTCCAGTTCCATCCAATCACCAAGAAATGTCCAAATGTCTCCTTAATGTCTGAGTAAAACTGCATTTTTTTGTATACACTACATTTCTTTATCCATTCATCTGTTGACAGGCTCCTAGGCTCAATTGCTTTGCATTAAGCATTGATGTGCCTCTATCACTCTGGTATACTGATTTTAGTTCTTTTGAAAAAAATTGAAGGAGTAGGATAGCTGTGTCTAAGCTGGTTTCAATCCTAGTCTTTTGGGGCATCTCCATACTACCTTCTACACTGATTATACTAATTTGCAATGCCATCAAAAATGCATGTGTACCTTTTCCCTACACCCACTGCAACAATTACAACTACCATTCCAAATCATATTAATGAGTAAAAATATGATAGTTTTCCTTAAAATTTTTCTGAGGTTGGTTTATTTATAGTTTCATGAACTGAAAAGGTCTAGGTCTGTGCTTCCCAAGTCATAATGGGAACCGGCAGCATCTGCAACAGAGGGAGCCAGGTGGAAACAGTGCCAGGCACATCACTTGCTGAAACAGCTTCATTCTAACCAGATCCACAGATGTTTGACATGTGGGTTGAGCAACACAAAGATAATGCATCAAGATAAAAATCTCAGAGTAAGATGTCCCTATTTCTGGAAATCTACATTCACCTTTTCTATGTTGTAGGGATAGTAAATATTTTCTGAGTCTATGTTTTTTTTTTTTTTTAATTATTGGTATCTTTGCCATACATTTGAAAACTCTTACATGGTCAAGAATATTTATCTCATTCCTTATGAATTCTGGGAGTCTTGGCTTCCTTAGAAGCAGTTCACCCCTCTCAAAAGCCTATAAATATTTTTCTATATTTTCTTTTTTCATATATTCACTTAAAAATCACACAACTTCTAAATATGATCAACAGTTTTTATAAGAAGCAAAAAAAATAAATTTTAAGAGCTCTGAATATGAAGTTAATTTATTATGCCTGATAGACTGCTTTATTATCAGCCTTGTCTTATCTCATGTTTACTGGATCATTGGAATGTATTTTCCAGATGCTTTCAAGGCCATTCCAGCCAAGAGACTAAAGGCTTCTGAAGAATAACTGTTAAAATGAGGCAAAATATTTTAAATTAGCAGATCAATGAGCTAAATGTAGCATGATATTAGCAGGCTGGTTGCTCTGCTTTTTTTGGAATTAGGTATAAGGAAAATATGAGAATTTTATAGGCTTTCCAATAGTAACCAAAAATAATGTTGCATAAGCACAATTTGTGTTGCCAGAAATGAACAGAAGACCCATTGCTGTTCATTCACTCTCAGAAGTGAACGAGAGTCTCATATTACCTGGGAGATTTGAGTCCTGATGCCTGAGAATTTATGCACCATAGAGGTTTGCAATAGGTCTGTCTTCAAAAACACTGTAAAAATATTTAAGAGCTCAAATTCTGGGTTTGGACTGCCCGTGTTCAAATCTCAGCTTCACCACTTAATAATGTAACCAGGCATTTAGGTTCATCTTCTGATTTGGCTTCATTATCTGCAAAGCTGAGGACGAAAATAGTTGCTACAACACAATGTGGTTAGAAGGATTAAATCTGTTAATATTTTAAAAGAACTCAGTTCATTATCTGACAAGAATTAATATGCTCTAAGAGCTATTACTTAGTAGAGCTAACTATTTTTTAAACCACGTAGAGACAAAATAGTTATTTAATCTAAAGATGAGGGACATGGTTGGAAATTTCTCATATTAGAAATTAATAGAGTCAGATTTTTTCCCCCTTGGGGCATGTTCAGGTGAAAATAAAAAGATATGGACATGATACCAATTACCAAATTCTCTATCTCTCTTACCAAAACACTCATCATTTACTTTAGGACTCTTTACCTTCCTTTTCAAATGATCTTCCCTATAAAAAAAATAGGAATACACAAGAACTTAACCTCTAATTAAATCCCTTGAACTTTGTTACATAACAAATTGGTTTGGGTATTCAAAGCGTATTCTCTTATTATTTTGTACAGTCACCAATATGGTTTCAATAATAAAAACAAATGAGGGTTTCCTGTTAAAATGAGCATTACTTCTTTTATAATCAGGAGACATAGTCTTCTTTTGACTTTAACATTTTGTCTTGTTAACATCTCTATTTCCCCTCCTTTTACTCTATCGTAATAAAGCTTTTACTGGAAAAGGGGGAAAAAAATCTAACAACAAAGAATCACTGCTCTTAAGGGAAGTAGGAGACAATGACTGCTGAGGATTTCAGACTGGACAGCATGTTTTATGTCCAGCTTCCTCCTGCTGCCATTTTATTGTTGCTGAGATAAATACTGCCTACCGATGTCTTATGAAAGGACATAAGTAGCCACATAAATCTGGCTATGTCTACATAATCCATCTCTGCATAGAGAAAAAGAAGAGTGTTCCAACAGCTGTGCAAATATTCTACCTTTACTATCTTCACATTTTTTGTAGAATAGTAACAAATTTGAAAATAGTTTTGTGGCTATATTTAAAGTTTGAAATTGCACCCACTTTTGTTTCATTTCCCAGTAGTTACTGAGCAGATTGTTCCATTATTTCTCAAGGTATGAAGTAATTTCACTGAAAATTTTCAAAACACTTCATTGGCATGTGATAAAACTACACTTTGCTTACAACCAAACGAAGCAACATTTTTGCCATCAAAACCCATTATTACTTTCTTTTTGAAAACTGTGAAAAAAAAATCAGCAAATGTATTTTCCCCTTTGAATATGAAACTTTTCCCTTAGGTATACATCTAATGTTTGCATCTGATTTTTCAAGCAGAACACTCCAATTGCAGTACCCAAACCAAGGGACGATGTAGATTATGTAATGTCTTATCTCTGTGGCATAAGTACTACACACCCAAGCATAAAACAACAAGATGAAAATATTATGTGTGTTTCTCACAATGCCACTAATATGGAAATACTACATTGACATAGCTGGGGAGAAAAACATCATTGTTTTTAATATCTCAAATTTGATAGTTGTTTTCTCTGTGCTTTTGCACCATGAGCGTTTTTAAAAGACTTGGCAAAAAAAAAAATTAAAAATATGTTTAGATTTAGATGGCTTTATACAATGAACCCTGGAGATTTTTCTAGGTACAGACAGCTTTGCTAAGAACAATGTTTTTATAGAACTCTCATGCTTTTAGTTTTTTCTCTTTTCCTTTGTCCAGGTTATTTTTTTTAACTATTTCTTTCCTTTTTTTTTTTCCTGATTAGCTTATAGCTCTGTAGTTCCAGCTGTTTCATTCTGTAACTCTAAAACCCTATCGCTGGGGAGTTCTGTGTAATTGCCCATAATATGTACCACATTATCCATTTCAGGAACTGTGCTGAAAGACAGCAGCAATAAGGGGGTTTCTAAAGGCAGTCTGGCTTACACTAATGGACCTAACAGGAAGGAAATGCAATTTGAAAGAAGCTGATGCATATGTTCTATTGCCGAATATAATGTTTGATTTAATTATTAACTGTCAGTGATGGAGAGGCAGATCCTGTTCAGCTCTACTTAGAGTGCAATGCTTTGTATTCAAAGAAAATAAATGACAAAAGTTTTGTCTTTCAATCCATAACTTAACAAAAGAATAGATGTTTCTTTATACCAACAATCATAGTTTTGTGAATTACCTTTACTTTAGGTATAAATTGAGCATTTTTTTTTTTTTTTGGAATCTTCATTTGAAGAACAAACCCATGAAAATTTCTTGCTAGTATTTTATTTTCCTTCCCCTCCTCATCTCTCCCTTCCTTCTTCCTTTTCTTCCTCTTCAGCCCCTCCCTTCCATCCTAACTATATCATACATGAAAGTAAATTTGAATTAAAAGTCAGAGTCCTGCGTTCAGTAACTTCTAAATCCTCTTGCAGTTGAGAGTTCTATCATGCATTGACTTGCAGAAGATATTTCAGTGAAGAGGACTGAATGAAACGTGTAGCTCTTTGTCTTCCTCTTTTTCTCAGAATGAGTGATTTGGCACTCAGCTCCTGTCCATTTCTTTCAATTGGCATTTTGTGACTTCCAGTAATGCTCCATCCTTGTTTTAAAAGCCCATAATTGTATGTGAAAGGCAGAGAGCAAGATGTAAAGACCAATTTCATTAGAGAGCAAACATATTCATTCCTCTTCTTAGTTACTTCATTCTTATGTTGATAGAAAATGACCTAATATACACAAAGAAATGGGTATCAGCCCACTGAATTTGCAAGGGAGCTCAGAGGACGAAATACTCTGCTGGATCAGTCATCTGGAAAGAGTGGTTTAGTACTATGTGTAAACAGAATAATGGAGCTATGTAATTTTAGTTGTGCATTTTATATCTATCTGGTGAGATTATTATCTTTGACACTAGCCTAGGCAGATGCATAACTGAGGCTAAAATTAAACAATAGTGATGATATTTGGACCTTGTCCAAAATGTTCTCTATTGTTTATGTAAGTGGCTCCAACAACATTATTTGATCCATAATTTCTCATTTTTCATTACACATATGTTCTTGCATATAACAGCACACAACATCAACTCAGTGGGAGGCATTTTTCTTTACGATTTCAAAAGGAATTGTTTATTTTTGTCATGAGGATAATAGAAAGCAATGAAGCTTCCTGGAAATACAATACCACAATTCAAATGTCTAATTGATTTAGACAGATTAAAGAAAAAAAATATAAGGCAAATCTATATTTTTGTTCTCTCTAAAGCACAAATGTCTTATTTGAGAGTTGCCATTCTTATTCTCGGGTAAGGGATTCACCATTTTAGTCATGAATGACTGGAATCTGGCTCGTGAGGAATTATTACCAAACTAATAGAGTTTAATTCTAATGTTCTTGATTCTGGGGAATTTAGAAGAATTTATCCAAGGAAATGCCTAGGGAAAGCAGCTCTTGATGAACTTTAAAAAAGTTCAAAAGCTCACTTCTTAGAAGCATATCAATCACAAATAATAAATGCTACTGTTCAAATTCCATCATTTAATTCAGCTGGAAGATAGTCATTCTTTTTTTTTTTTTTTCTCCCAGACTATCTAGGTAAGTACATTTGATAAATTCTCAAAGCTGATTTTAAGGGAATCTAAGTCTTCCTATAATGGTCCTTTGTGTTGTTTTAGATAATCTGTCACTTGCTGTAATTTAAAATAAATGACATATGTAAGCATTTTTGGCTTTACTCTTAGAGATGGGTTATTTTATAATTCTAGTTAGAAACTTAAATTTCAAATGATTCAAGCTTTAAATATTTTTGAATGTTCAAGGAAAAGTATACATTTGGACCATGGCCTGCCTGTCCTCTCCAACATTCAGAAGTATTTATGTATGTTATCTGACTTAGCCTGTCAGCAAAGTGGGAGAATTGCTTCCTGTCTGGAATAGTCGCCCTTCCAATGCACACACAAGTGCTGACTAACCTCTCTGGAAAGCATCACATAAAACTGCTTAAAAACATAGATTATTTAAAATGGTGAGGAGAGTCTACCAAATGGGACTGAAGTCATTTCAGGGGTTACAGTTATATAACTTTGGGCTGATGAGAAGGATTTACCCAAACACTAAGATATCTGTTTATAAATACAAATATTTGACCGTGCAGGTGTATCTTCATTTTTAATATGATTCCTCCAGGCAGCTAAACAGGTGTTCTGGCTGCATGCTAATCAGGAAAAAGAATGTCTGAAATATGCATCTGCACACTGACATCTGGGCAGAGATTGTCCATACACACTCTCAAGTGCAGAGTCTTAGAAAATGGGCCTCTTTTGCTTTACTTAGTACAGAGAGGCACACTTCGCATGTGGAAAAACCCACATTCACCAGCCATTAGGGACTGCCACTTATGTGTGGCAGATGAGGTGGCTAGAATGCAGACACTGACTAACAAGCTGGCTGAGTTTAAGACAACTTGGTAAAAGTTTCTAGGTTGTCTGGAAGAGTAAATTGTTCCCCAACAACAGGATTGGATCTTCAGGAAGGTAGGGGTCAGAGGTCATCAGAAGGAAAGCAGAGAGAGAGGTGATGTTTATGCAGAAGTTTCCTATTTTGGTTCCCTTCATTTCATTCTATTCACTTCTTTTTATTTAATTCCTCCCTTTTTCCTCCTCAGGGACACCTCTGCTCTTTTCCTTTTTCTTAAAATAAGAACTGAATTTTAGTTGATGGGATTTGCAGAATACAAAATATGGTGAGTTGGATTAATTAGAATATTTCACAGAAACTTTGCTGCCTTCAATTATTCTCTTGACAAAGATAAATGCAAATTCTTACAGGACTGATAAACTCAAGTCACATTTTCTGGATACGTTTCTATAGGTGCTAGACAAGTAAAGTAGCATAATAAAGAGAGAAACAACTGAAAAAAAAATGAACAAATGGAAGATATGCTGCAAAATGTATTCATGGCTCCTGAAATGTGTTCAGTTCTGAATTTTTATTTGGTCCATCTGCCCTACCATATATTAACACCATAATTTGTCTCAAAGATATATATCCCTATTTTAAAATATTTAACATTAAAGTGAATTACCTTGGATTTTTATGTTTTGAGTGGGTATTTTGTGTCTACTTAAATTACAACCTAAAAATTACCCAGAGGAAGAAATAACTGCACCCTTTTGTCCATGAATATTGACTACATATTTTGACTGGATATTACATTTTCCAACATTTATTCATCATCCAGAAAAGAAGCTCTGCAGGGAACAGATACAACCACAACAGTCTCTCCTTTATCAGAGGCCACAATTGCTCACTTTCTTCCCAAAGTCAACTCCAACTGGGCTCCCATTGGATTCAAATTATTTTATCATCTCAGTGACTGACAAAATGATGCAGAGGACAGTAAAATCTACCATTTGCAAAATTTTTTCAAATCCATCTCTGATTTTTTTCTCATCACCAGTTTTGTACACAATTCTGAGCACTGTGTGTTCTAGCTAGTGCAAATATTTCCTTTATTATAATAATACTGCGTTTTTAAATAAGAGAACATGAGATCTTAGAGAGACATTGTTCAAGATTTTGCAATTTTCCAAAGGTGCACTTTGTCAGCATCAATAGTAATAAATATTAGTAATACTAAATAATGAATAACAATGCAAGATGATATAAAAAGAAGCTCTCCTCCTTACCTCTCCCAGTGCTCTCATGCCTGGAAGGCAGCTCTGAACCAGGGTCACCTATGCACCCTTGGCCTCTATGTGTATTTCAAGGCCCCGTTCAGGGAACACCAGGTCCAGAATTTTTCTCATCATAACCCAAACTGGAAATCGAATCAATTTATCCTTAATTTGAAGGTATTTGATCCATATACCAAGATAGACAGAAAGAGAACAAACAAAAATCATAGCTTAAGTGAATTTCCAGCATCCAAGAGAGACATTTTAAATGTAAGAATTTAAAAAATAAAATAGAACCTGGCATATAGTAAGCTGAAATTACAAATAAGCTTGAAAATCCTCTTTTCAGAAGAAGAAAAAAAATGAAAATTTTTTATTTTATTACTTTAATCCTGAAAAAGTTGGAGGTGCAGGCAAATCCTTCCACCCACTGTTTTCTGTTAGCTTCTCTCTCTCCACTGCCTTTTCCACATAAATTCCAAATTGCATTACAGTTGTATGACCCATGTAAATATCTTTAGATAAGTTTGTGGCAAGGAAGTCCTTTCCTGTGTCATTACCTTGTAAGGGGAGAGGCATCTGTCTTCTTTGCCTGAAGATATAATTGGCATACCAAATATAAGGTATCTGCAAGTAGAATAATATTGATTGAGACTATTTTGCTTGTGAATAGAAATAAAATACAAAACTGACATGATTGGAGCTCAATTTTAACAAAATACAGTTTTGTACGAGGAGCTAAAGTAACTGTGGTAAAGTAATATTAAGCTCATTTGATATTTGTTATAAGGTTCCTAAAATACATTTTGTAAATGAACAAGTTCTGTGAAAAAAAAAACCATGCATGGTATATATGCTTACTTATTTTAGCCCTGTCTATTCATATAAATTAATTTGGATAGAGAGAAGTTGAAATCAAATCATTTGCTTTGAAATAGCCAATTAGCTTTTGGCTGAATAACTTAACTGTCTTTCCCATCACCCTAAACTGCTCTGCCTACTTTCTGTCGGCCAATAGCCAATTTAAGAGAGAGAGAGAGAGAGAGAGAGAGAGAGAGAGAGAGAGAGAGAGAGACCCTCCCATACACACACTGGGAGAAGTGTAAGAAAAAGAGAAAAACAATAAACATTCCAGAAATCCTGGGAGTCTATGGTATAAGAAAATTTGTGTTGTTTGGAGCTTCAAAGAAGGAAGAAGGAATAAATTAAAGAGTCTCAAAGAAAGGGGGAAATATCTCTGAGTAGTCCTTTATGCTTCTTGCCGAGAGCAGAGCTTATCGAGCAAGTGACCTTTACGAGATTATTGTTTATGATCACTTGGCGTGTGCCAAGAGTAGCAGGAAAGAATATTCCAATTTATTTCAAAGGTTACATATCAAAATTGAATATGCAGTACAACTACATTATCATATGGTATAACTTTTACATAAGAAGTTGGAGCTGAATCACTACCATTGTTTCCCTTCAACTCAGTGTGTTTTGATTTCTGTTCTGCGAAACACATCCCTTCTGATTCTGAAAACGGAATCTAGTGCCGTGATGCAAATAAAGGGGGGAAATGTTGCTGTTTTTTTGTTGTTTGCTGTTGTTTCTCCAACTGAGAAATTTGATTCAAGAATGAGAGATCTATGGAATTATTTTCTCAATGTATTCCATCCCCAAGTAATGAAATTTAATTTCAATTTTCACATTTTTTTAAAAAACAAGCAATCACCATCATCCAGCAATGTGCGATGGTAGTTGAAATAAAAATACAATACAGTCACATGGACAGCAGCAAAAGAAAATTCTGCTCCTGGGAGGGGGGCGCGGAAGGAAAATTGACCTACAGGGACATATTTCTTTCCTTGCCCTTTAAAGGCTTTTAGGGAGAGGCTATTGGGCATTTTTCTGTCTTCAATTTTCCTGTACATGCAACTTAATGTTTTAGTTCAATAAGTCTGCTTTTCCTCAACGTTATCACTTTGCACAGAGTGAAACATAAACCAGGAGAGCTTCCTTTCCTCTTTCCCTTCTCAACTGTCAAACTCGGCTGTCAGAGAAGCTCCAGTGCAGGGTTGCCCATAGCTAACCTCATTTCTTTCTTCAATTTAGCTACTTGGGAAAAGAGGTCTATTGTCTCAGAGGGTAGAGAAGCAGTTCTTAAAATCAGCAGATCAATCTGCAAATATGTGCTTAATATCTGATAGATCTGCAGCATACCTTGGCGTCAAAGTTCCACATTGAGACAATCACTTTATCTTAGGGGCAAGAAAAATAAACGGAGCAAGTATCTTCTTATTTTCTTTTCCTCTCTGCTCCTAAATCCAGTCAGGAGTAGCAGACATGGTAGAATGGTGTGGTCTGCACCTTACCAGGAGCAGCTAGGAAAGTCCTAGAACACAAAGCATCATTCCCCCCACCCCCCCGAAATTGGGAATTTTAAATCAGGACTCTGTCTGCTTAAACCACAAATATATTTCAAGCTGGTAGCACAGAAGAGTCCAACACACCATCTTCTGGCATCAGAGCCCCTTTAAATAAGAGAATCTGAATAGCTCCTGCAGCTTTTGAAATGCCCTCTGATCTCCACCATCTCTAATGCCTGCTCTCACGTGTACTTCCATGGGTTCCCGCGGTAACTGACAACGTGACTCCCTGGGACTTCAAAGCCAAACTTCCCACTTTGTCTGGTGAAAGAGAATTTAAAGAACGACAACAATGAAGCAGGCATAATGACGGAAAAATGAATCTTGAGGTAAGCAAACCTGAAAGACTTTTATGCAGAAATAGAAGGTGCATCAGCGTGAGAGAAAGTCCCAGGCAGACCCTCCAGCTGTGTGGCTCCTCCTACTCCCACTTAGAAGTTTCATAGGCCTGTCCTTCAACTTGCAGAGTGACACTGATCTACAAAGAGATGTATACCTTCATAAACCTTTTTCTCATTCTATAGGTGAAAAGCAAAAAAAAAAAAAAAAAAAGTGATTCCACTCTTCCCAGACAGTACTTAGGAACCATCAATTTATTTTTTTTTTCCTTCATTCATTCACTCACCTACTCAGGTTTTGTCAAGTAGCACTTCAATGCTAAAGACTTTCATCTGAAAGTATTTTATCTCATTTTTAAAACATTTTATTCCCATTTGCAGTCAAATGGGGCTCAAAGAAGTCAATTTCTTTGTCCTAAATCTCTCTCTCTCTCTCTCTCTCTCTCTCTCTCACACACACACACACACACACACACACACAAATAAGAGAGAGAGAGACAAGGGCTAATAATGAACTGAGGACTAGGGACAACAAGCCTACTCAAGTGCCCCAAATGAAAATAAATGTAGTGATAGGCTACTGTGGAAAAAGAATGGTGGAATCATTTAGGAAAGGTGGTAGGTAAGTTTAAAAAGAGTAAGTAGAAAAAGCACCTGAAACAAGGTTTGAAGAATGGGTAGAATTATCAATGCTGCCATGTTTGTCCAAATGGAGAGGCAGTGTGCATGGATGAGTCAGGAGGCCTAGAAACAGAAGAACGCGGACAGAGTTGTGAGAGCAAAGAGAAACGGGCTGTGTTCAGAGGGAGGGCAGTGTCCTACAGGACCAGTATGAGTCGGGTTCAGATAATCAAGGACATCGGAAACCACGCAGAGAGCTGGACATGTGTGCGGAAACGTTTCTGAACATAGACAGGTGAGGTCAGCTTGTGCTTCAATGTGGAGCTGGAGGAAGGAGGGATCAGAGGCAGAGGCGACTATACTTGGAATGGCCTTGAAATATTTCAGGTTGGAAGTAAAAATATCCTGACTCCTGGTGAGGGGTGTGGAAAACAGGAGGTGCCCACCAAGGAGCGGCCACAGTCTTCATCTACAGGTGATCTCGTCTGTGCATAAGGACCAGGGCCAGTCTAGGTAGAACAGCAAAAGTATAGGATATGCAGCGACTGCATGAGACACCCTGGCCAGTTTCAACCTCTATTAGATGGAACCGAGGATGCCTTCCTCCCCACACAGCACTCTCCGAGGAAGTGGTGAGGATTGTTGGCAGCGCCTCTGTGTGTACTGCTGCCAGCTCTCTCATGGTTTGCACACAGGTACCTCCAGAATCCTGCTGCCCAGCCATGCTCAAAGAGCACCTGCTGGTGTTTTTGTCTTCTGCCCTCCGCATTTCGCCTCTGCCACCCATCTCTTTAGTCCCCAGATGCCAAGATAGATCCACTAACTTCACTGCACCCCTCTCCGCAGTGGCTTTCTGCACATCCAGCCACTAGAAAACAGCAGCATGTATCCTTGGTTGGCTCTAATAGCAGTACCTCAGTCCAAGCAAAGGGATAAATTGAAACTGACACTATCCACTTAGAGTTTTAGGTATTTGTTTCTGGACTCTCTCAGAGAATTTACTGGTTAGGATCAAATAAAATATATTGTTTTTTCTCCTTTTTTTTTTTTTTTTGGTCTTATCTACAGCCTTTTTCAAAAGGTCTTTTAGAGTCTTGGCAACAATCATTCATTAATCTTCCTGGTGTTCTAGGGGGAAAGGAGGAATAAGGTAACTATTAACAACCCATTTTACAGAAAAGAACTCTAAAGCAGGAAGAGGTTTAGTGACATACCATGAGTCATGTTGGGAATAGGTCCTCAGGGGAATCAATACACGCAGTTCTGGGGCCCTCAAGAAGTTTTCTTGCTTCTCATGCCACTGTAGGGGAAAATTGAACTTGAAACTGAGACTTGCACCCTGGTGTCTTGTTACTTCTTACAATTCTTGTTTTTATGCTAGTGATTTACAAACTGTCATCTAAAGAAGCTCAAGCGTCCACAATGGTGCTTGAGGGTTTGTGGCAAGTAATAAACTATTTTCTGCAGAACCATGAAGATTAAACTGCAAAGGAACCCCTTGCATGCTTCTACTTTTTTTATATATTGAAGTTTTCTGTGAAAAATCATTTTTTTAAGGTTTGAGAACCACTGTGTTAGGTCATGCTTTTGCCCAAAAAAAGGCATAGAGTATAATACTTAGGAATCAGCCTCGGTAATGTCACATCAGAAGAACTTAAAACTCGAAGATCTGAAGCTAATTGTATAACAAAGAAATAATTTCTCATCAAGAGAAGTGGAGCTCATTATACCCTTGAAATAATTTGAGACAGAAGCCTTTTCCAAAACCATCTAGCTTCAACTTTCATTGACTAAAGAAGTGCCAAATCATAGCACTTATTAATATTTTGTCTATGAGTTCCTTACTTTGTGATTTCATTCTAACTACGAAAATAATATTACACCCAGCTAATTCTCACCTGGGCCTAAATGAAGGCCTTCTTAGAGTCTCTTAAAGTCTGAAGATTTCAGGAGTGCTTGTACTGGTATGTTCAAGAAGTTTTAATCGGTTCCCAGATTCTGAGACCCCCTTTGCATTTTTTTTTCTGTCATCTCATTGCAATAAAGAGCACTCTCAGAGACTCTCCAAGACATGTAGGCAAATCCTGCATTTTCCAGTCTTCATACATATCACCCTGTCAGGCACTCTTCAGCACATTGTTTCTTCTCTTTCTGGAGTGATTCAGTGAAACTAGATAATGTGTTCCAACTTAGCTGTCTTGCTGCAGCTCCTGGGGCTCCAGCCACCAAAGCTTCCTGAGTTAGGTATCTGTTGTTTGCCCCACGCTCTCAATTCCTGGTCCCGTCCCACTGTGCTCTGTGTCTAGAAGGCTGACCTGTATTGACTCCATCAACAGACTCCCTGTCCTTGCCTTCTGCCAATGCAAACAGTAGCAGAAGGCCAGAGGAGGGGAGGTGAGTAGGCCAGTGTTTTGATCTCCCTAGCTCCCTCCATGGGGGTCCCATGGACTAGCTGCCTCTGTGAATGGAAAACTAAAACTCTTGCTAGGCAAGTCTCTCTAAACAGCCCCGTCTGTACCAGGATCCAGGAATCTCTATCTCCCTTTATTCCAAGAAGCCTGAGAATATGATGCAACATATTGTACTACCTTTCTTACCTAAGCTTGCTCACACCCTGGTAAATCATTGCTTAAAAGCCTTTTCTCTAATTAACCACTTTGAGGAAGTCATGTGTTTCTTCTCAGGATGCTAACTGGGATAATTTCCCTGTCTGACCTCTTTTTCTTAGTCGGTAAAATCTCTGGTTCCACTATATTTTTCCCACAACCCGTGGATAGGCACCACTGATGCCATGTTAAAATTATCTGTTTATGTCTATTTTCCTTCCCAGGGTTTAAGGATACCCTTGTGTCTGTAATGCTGGGCACAACATAGACCCTCAGCTAAAATCTGTGTAGATATTTTCAACCACGGTCAGCTTCCTAATGCAACCATATCTACGTGGAGATATCATTTCCATTCTGAGCTCAGAGACAAGAATATATAATAGGTTAGAATCAGTATTATCCATTCCTGAACACGGATTCTTCCATCACCAATTTTTCCCCAGTGCTTATTGACTGTTTGACATAGAATAAATGTTCAATGTTTATTGAATAAATGAATGGGTCCCTATTTTTATTTGAAACCAAAATAATCAGGGAAGAGACAAAATAAATATGGCATGCTCTTTTGTTTTCTCATTTTTAGCAACTTATATTTTTCTTTCACACCTTAATTTGGGAACAAGAGTAATCTGTTGATTCCAAATGCTCAAAAGAATAAAAGAAATCTACCAAGGATAATCAAAGTAAAGATCAACTGTCTTATGTCTTTGCATATTTCATAATGTCAGTGACTATTTAATTAATGTATAGGACTCACCACATTTTTCATAATTTCTTTGAAATTGGAAGGGATATCAGAAAGCATTTCATCCAGTCTTTCATATGAAAAAAATATATTATTATACACCAATTATGTATCATTTTAAACTCTGGGGAATAAGCTGGTAAACATAAACTAAATTTTCTCCCCTAATGGACTTTATGTTAAAGAAAGAATAAACAAAATAAATAACGTTTATAGGAGGTTAGAGAGGGATAGTAAGAGACAGACCAGGGAATGTCAAGTTGCTTCTCTGTATGAGGAATCCCAGCACCACATCTGTAACAAAATGACAACTGGCCCTTTCATTCTGAGGGTACTAGAACATTTCCAGTGACGGGAACACTCTACCGAACACTCTACCTCAGAAGGTGACTACTGAGGCAAATCCTTCTAGCTGCCAGAAGATTCTTTCTGACACAGAAACCAATTCTCAGATGTCTGTGTTCAAACAAGAAAATATCAACTTAATTATAACCCTTTGAATTAGAAAATAAATGCCCTGAGTTTCACTACTCATAATTTCAAGGGTTTCTTAAAAAATTATTTCTCACTTTCTTTTTTTTTACTTTTTTTTTTTTAGTCATACATGGACACGATATCTTTATTTTATTGTCTTTATGTGGTGCTGAGGATTAAACCCAGTGCCTCACATGTGCGAGGCAAGTGCTCTGCCATGGAGCCGCAATCCCAGCCTTCTTGCTTTCTTTTTTAATACTGATTTCAACTTGAACATGTACGGTGTTTTAAAGGTGACAGTAATATCTTGACATGTGTTACTGATTCACCCTTTAAAAAGCATATTCAGACACTTTATATTGTCTTCTAATCCTCAGAATAATCTCCAAAGAATGCAAAGGGGGGTCGGTCTCAGAATCTGGGGACTGATTAAAACTTCTTGAACATACCAGTACAATCACTCTAACAAGAAGACACTCTAAGAAGGCCTTCATTTAGGTCCAGGTGGGTGTAGTAATATTTTGGTGGTTTGAATGAAATCACAAAGTAAGGAACTCTCTTCCCCAAATGGAATGACTAAGCCTCAGATGTTAAGTGAGGACTTTGGCAAATGTCTGAATTATATACTGAGGAGACACAAAAGAATTTAGGTATATGCAAATGTGTTTGTTCTGAACCACCAAGCTTTCCAGCCTAGTGAGGAATAGGTAACTATATCTTTTTTTTTTTTTTTTTGGTGATATGGCCCTTATGATCAGCATATGATATTGACATTCAACAATGCTGGTTTCATAAGAGCAATTTGTGGTCTTATACATTTTCAATTGATTTTTGAGAATAAGCTTCCTAGCCATTTCCTTCCTGTCCCAATTAGACCCTCCTAATAAAGAAATTAGCAATTAGTCAGACATCGTGGTGCATGTCTATAGTCACAACTACTCAAGAGGCTGAGGCAGGAGGCTTGCAAGTTTGAGGCCAGCATCAGCAATTTAATGAGAACCTGTCTTGGGGGAAAAAAAATAGAAGGAATGGAGGTAGAGCACCCATGGATTCAATTCCCCAGTACCATAATAGAATAAAATGAAATAAAAAATAAAATATGGGCTGGGGTGTAGCTTAATGGTAAAGTGCCCTTGGGTTCAATTCCTAGAACGAGAGAGAGAGAGAGAGAGAGAGAGAGAGAGAGAGAGAGAGAGAGAGAGAGAGGGAGGGAGGGAGAGAGAGATATCAAAAGAAACAACCAATGTGTGAAGGAGAAATAAATAGATTTATATCCTAAAGTGTTTTAAGTTTTTAAAAGGCATGTCACCCATACATTTTGGGCACCTAGAAATCTCCAGGTGTTCATCTTCCTAAAGTATAATTATTTACTCACTTGACCACTTTGCTGCTTCAAAATTCTCAGCATAAAAATTTCTCCTCTGTGGAAAATTTGAATTCTCTGACTGCAAAGGTCACAGGATACTGTCAATCTGAAGAATGATTTGGAAGAACCTATTTAAGATCCCTGAGGTATAATTCAGCCCAAGACAAGTCCCTCTCTAAACACAGAGCATTCATTCTTAACCAAAGGCCAAGCTGTGGAATCCAGTCCCCTGAAATTACTTGTTTAATAGAAAAGCTACCTGAAAGCATAATTTATAATGCAATAAATACTTAAATACAGGGAGATGAGAGCATTTAGAGACTTAAAATTTGTAAATGATATATATAAATTTTTTAAAAAATTACCATTTTAGAAAATAAAAGTATTTCTCTTTCACACATAATAATTGCTAAGTTTTTTGTAGTATTATGTCTAAACCCTTCTTTCTCATGAGCAACATCTGATCTGGGCTCAGCAGCCCAGAAATTCTATTACCTATATTAAAGGAGAATTTTTATGTCTCAAGAGAACCTAATCAGAAAATCATAAGCAAATGGGAAAAGTTCTAGATCTTTTAGAATTTCATAACTATCCTTGTGGACTTCTATATAAAGAGGTGAGAATAATTTTTAATTGGAAAAGTAAATAATCATAGACCGTGGGTTTTATCATAAAGAAAGCACTTCAGTTTGTTTTCTGTTTCTGTAACAAAATACTGGAGACCGAGTACTTTATAAGGAAAAGAGGCTTGTTTAGCTCAGAGTTTTGAAAATTCCAAAACATGGCACCAGCATCTGTTGGGCTCTGATAAAAGCCTTATGATAGATGACATCACATGGAGATGTGACAAAGTAGTGGGTCACATAGTAAGATAGAAATCAAGAGACCTAGAAGGATGAGGCTTGTTTTTCTTCTTAAAACCCTCTCTAATGAGACCTAATCCATTCCAGGAGATCAGCATTAATCCCTTCCAGAAGCAAGTGGAACCCCCATGAGCAAATCACCTACAACTAGGCCCAACCTGTTAAGGATTCCACCTCCTTAAGTACACCATGCTGAGAGACCAAACTTCCAGGATATGAACCTTTGAGGGACAAACCATAGCAGAAAGGATACTGAAGGATGAATGGGAAAATGCTAAGTGGAGAGTGGATTGTAGAGGGAGGGAGACAGGCTGGGAAACAGTTGGCTGGAAACAGGGAAAACCAATTTTTTTAAAAAAGGTAAATAACAATTAGCTTTCTCCCTGCTACATGGTTAGTGAACAGTGGATTGAACACAAGCCATTTATTCTCATATCACTGGGGCTCTTGTCACCTGGTGGTGTTCATATGACTTCTCCTAAGAGAAAGAACAAAGAGGACAGAACTGCAGAACTGCAAAACGGAGAGAGTCTTGATGAAAGCATTCATCACACCCCCAGGCCTGCTAAGCCCAGTGAGTAGACACATTGAAAATCTGAGCTTTGGCACCAAAGTAGAGAGGAAGGTAGTACTTTCAATTTTATAAACAATGATTGAATTCATGTTGCCTTTCCCCAAGTTTGTGAAAGCAATTCAGTAGCAAGAAATCCCTATTTTAGATTTTAGACATGTTCACACAGGGTAAGAAAGAGTCAAATGCCCAGCTTGGCATATCTGAGATCTTGGGGAGAGGGACATTAACATTATTATTGGGGCTATGTATATGCACACTTGTGCATATCAGTGATCATCTGAGACTTGTAGACATGTATGTGTGGTAAACCCTGCACTCGTTGTCCATCACACTTGGTCACCCACCTCACAAACAGCACACAATCAGCAATGCAGAGTGAGGGCTGCTACAGCATTCTCTAAATTTTCTAGAGGTCGCATTCCTTACCATCATCACACATAGTAAGTTTACTCGCGGGGAAAGGAGGGACGCAGCTTCTTGCTGCTGTGGTACAGAGCAGAGGGATATGGTTTTATGTCGACTTACTTGTAATCTGTAGATCAGCCATATTTTCAGTTAAATACAATGTGATAGTTAGGTTAAGCCATGAGCCAGCATCAAATACCTTATTGCTAGAGGAAAATGCATTCTGAATGACCAAGTAGATTTTCCAAATCGTGTTTATCAGTATGTGACTGCAGAGATATGGAAATGGGAATCCTTTTTTCTCTGCCTATAAAATGTTGGGAGCGGGTGGTCTAATGGCACTAGCAAATGCTTTTGGAATTTAAACAGGTTTTGCCACATAGAAGCCAAGCATACCTTGTACTTTTTAGTAGAACCACTAAGAAAAGTCAGTGTTCATAAACCTTTCCCAGAGATTCTGTGAGAATTAAATGAGAGAATGTATAGAAAGCACCAACACAACACACAACATTCACTCAAAATATGGTAATCCCCCTTGTCATAATATTATATATTTTTTCATTCTCAGTTTTGCCTGCAACACCATTTCCAGATTCTCTTCCCTCCAGCTTAATGACAGTTCTTTCTTCTTTCTGCCCTTGCCTTCTGCCTAGACCAGAAGCTGCGCCCCGATTCAGAGTCCACCATTGAGTCACACCCACCTCCATGGAAACCTCTGTCTTTGTGTCTCTTTCTTTTTGGATGTTTTCCTCAGGTAGAATTTGGTGCCCACTGACTGCATGTCAGAAACTTGCTGTAAACTTCACAAATATTATGGCCTCCTTTAGTCTTTATAACAACCTATGCAAAATTATGGGCTGGAAAATCTAAATCTCAATGAGGTGATATAAAATGCCCCAAATGGAGGAGCCAGCATTAAAAACAAACAAACAAACAAACAAACAAACAAACAAAAACCCCCTTTGTTTATAACATTGTACTTTTCTGTTAAGGGTAGAGAGAATAGTTGCCCTTTCAGAGTGAGTAGAAGAAGAAAGAAAACAGAAAAAAAAAAAAAAAAAAAAGCACAGACTCTGAGAAGTGAAAAAAGAAGATGCATGAAGTTCACCTTATCCAAATGCCCACCATCTACCTATAAAGACAGGTTCAGGTGTTTATGCTTGATGCTCATGTTTTGGAAAACAAATTTTAGCATGGGAGTCCCTTTCCCACTCTTTTCTATATCTTGACATGGATATAGTGGGCCTAATCTGAGAGTTCTTCCTGCAGGTTGTATTGACAAAACACAGTCTAGTGAATATGAGAACTTAAGCAATAGAAGTGTGTAGTATATTCTGTGGGGGTGCAGATGTTGAAGCAGGCAGTAGGCTCCTGGCTGAAAGGTGAGGTATCTCAGGATCTGCTCCTCCAGCTCTTGCATGCCTGGCTTAAAAAGAAAAGAAAAAAAAAGAAAGAAAGAAAGAAAGAAAAAGAAAACAAGGTGACATGCCTGTCACTTCCCTCTGAGACATGCCACATGCCATAAAACACTTCAATCGCCACTCGCACTTTGAGTAATTTCCTTTTAGGCTTGGCTCCGCCTTTGAGATTTTTTCAGGTAAACAGCATGAGATTAGTGTCTGTAATACATAGTAAGAAGCATGGGGTGCTTTTACCTTGCTTTTTACCTTAAACCAAAACCATAGCAAACAAGCTTAATTCAACAGCGATTTTGAGCATCAGTATAAGAGTGAGGTATTACAAAGGAACCTTAATTTCAGATAGAAATCTCAATAATCTACATGGTATCTCCAAAGATGCAGATTTTATATTAAAATCTCTATATCCAGAAATTTGTATCGAATCCTAGGCAGTTTCCTTATATGGCTCTATCTACACAGGTGCATCATGACAGTCTCCTTTTTCTGTGAGTTTCCTGAGGCTAAAGTTTCCTAGTTTGTCAATAAAATGGCACAGAGGATGTTAGCTTAAGACAATTGATTTTTCTCCTGATTCTGGCACTGCACCCAAATGGGTCTCAATCCAGAATCAAAAAAAAAAAAAAAAAAAAAAGGAGAAAGAGAAAATTGAAAAGGCAAGAAGAGGATGTGGGGAAGGCAAGAAAAAGATTACTACAAAACACTACTTGAAAATCAACATTGTCAGTATAATCATTGCCACTTGATTTAACACAGCACAATTTAAAATTCATAATGAAATCTATTTTAACTATGAAATATACAGATTCTGAAAAGATTTCTTATTGTAAAAATATGAATACTGTGTAATAGATGTTTCTTTTTTTCCCCCCTTCATTTTAACCTCTGAGGGTAACTTTACCCCAAATCAAGTGAAGTTGTAGTCATCAACCATATCCAATTAAAAATGCTAAGCCAGTTTCATCTGGAAAGAGAGACACTGACAATATCTAAATATATAAATGATAAATTAGTTATTGTCAAAGCTAAGGCCACTCATTATTGTGCTTATGCAACAGTGTCATCTAGTGGACACTGGTCAGGCGAGTTGTCACCGAGATTCCTGAAGGAGCTTATTTAAAATGAGCTGGCCTTAAATGAAAATATGCTTTGTCTTTTTCAATTTCCTGAAATTAAAGCAATTTAAATAATTATTTCTAATCCAGGCCCTCATTGCAATTCATTTTTTCCCCAGACTTGTAAAAGGAACTGAGAACTTTTTGTGTCTGCTAAAAGAAAAATAATTTGAAGATAATTTTTCTTTTCTAAGACAGCAAAGAACAAAAGAAAGTAATAAAATGACTATAAAAGGTAGATGTCAGTATATGGATAGCAATTAGGAGGAGGAAGTTGGCGCTGAAATATTATCGAGCAGAATTCCAGTTTTTATATCTAAGGGAATAGTGGCTACAACAACAATGGAAAAACAAAGAAAGTCTAGGGAGTTCTGTTGTTTTATTTCTAAAGCTTTGCCATGTTTCTAGTCTGTCTGTCTGTTTTATTTTTCTTTTCTTTATGTACATTTATGCTGAAGAGTTATCTCTATTGAAACAGAATTTTTCAAAAGCCCAGAATTTTCACAAAATCTTTAAGTTGTCATTAATTTTAAATATTAAATTTCTGGTTTTTTCTTTCATTTTTCTCCAACTAATAGGATACTGAAGATACATAATGGGCATTAATAATAGATTCTAAAATTTTGACATTTCCCTGCATTTTTGATTGGAAAATACAAGAATACTGAACTTACTAAAAAGGTAAAAAGTTAGACTTCTTATATAAATATGAACTCTATAAATCCCAGTATACGAGTTTTTTTAAATTAATTAAGTGGTCATTAGTAAGTACTCATTACCTTGCCTTGCATTTTGGAACTATTCAAAGGTAGGGTGCTGTTTTAAAGCTCTTTCTGTTTCAGAGAAAGGGGAAAAAGAAGATGAAGGCTTCTGAGAAGTGTAAAATTTCCATTTTTCAAGTATGTAGTTCTAGGGTCATATCCTTGGCTCTCTAAATGAAAGTTTTACACACATTGGTTATCTTTGATAATATTGTCTCATTTGGCTTGAAAAAGTTAAAGTGATACAGAAAAAACAAACTCTACTCAATTTTTTCTTCCTTTGATTTGATACAGTCTGGTTTTTTTTCCTATCTGTTGAACAGGTTAAACTATTGAAATGACAGAGTAGGCAACATGATATGATGTGGTAGACAATTTAGACAACACAGACATACTACCACACTGATATTATTCTGAAGGCTCTTACCTGTATATTCTTTCATATTATTAAGAAAACAATTTGTTGTTAAAGTAATTTGCCAACTTGAAGTAATGGAAAGTTCTAGCATTCTAGCAAATATAAGCATTTATTGAAACAGAATATTATTTCCTCAATAAACAGAAAATACGCAGCCCTTCCCAAATATTATAATTTTAACTTTCCTTTTCAGAAGTGTGATGCATACTAATTAAGCAAAAATTTTATCTGCCTTCTGGATGCAATTTTTATTAAATATTAATTCAATATTAGAAGGGTTGGTGTTTCAAGATAGAATATTTACCTGGATTGGTTCTTATTTTGCATGCAAAATTCACTAATTTGAGCTAGTATAAAACCTGTCATATTAGAAATATCTTATGTTTTAAGTATATTTATTTTTCATTTTTTGAGAGAGAGAGAGTTTTTTACTATTTATTTTTAAGTTTTTGATGGACACAACATCTTTATTTTATTTTTATGTGGTACTGAGGATTGAACCCAGAGCCCCGCTCATGCTAGGTGAGTGCACTACTGCTTGAGCCACATCCCCACCCCCTTAAGTATATTTATATTCATTTGAAATGCTTAGTTTTAAAATTTCTGTATCTGAATGTTAGTGTAATAGAAATGTGCAAATTATTTGGGTCTTTCAAAGAAATAGAAATTCAGAACTTTGATTATACCAGAGAACATAAATTCTTTTCAAATTTGCAGGTTTTCATTTTAAAGAAAAAAAATTACTTTGTTCTCACTCAAAATAATATTAGCCAGGAATACAACTGAGCTAGCAGCCAACAGGCAAGGCCTAGGTTTGGTACTTTCAGCTGCATATTGTCCCATCCATCAGTATTTATTGACTACCTACTAAAGACTACAAAATCATTGAGGAATGGGATTAAAAATGGGATACATGTTCTCTGACCTTCCCAAATGTTACAATCCAGTTGAAGAGATGAAACATATAGGAGTGAAAAATTAAATGGCGATGCAAGATTTAAATAACAGTTCAGTTTGATAATAGACATGTCACAGAGAGCTTAATACTCATTTATCATATGAATAGTCCAAGAGTTGAGAGATTACTCTACATGTAGAAGTATATCTTGTAATAAATTCTTGACTACAGATTCCTAATGAAGGTCTTTGTAGGGCAGATGTACAATTAAGAGAAAGCAAATGATACGTATGACTTTACTGACCATTTCTCCTTTGTTTTTCATGGATCTTTTAGTACTAACTAGAGGCTGACACTAACTTTTTACTATAGATGAGTTATATTTGCTTGACAGTATGAACACATCCACTATGTCAGGAAGATCACTCCCACTGTCCATCAGTCTAGTAAATACTACTCAGAAGGTAAGTAGTACTCACTGATGTTCTGCACTCAGAAGAGGCAAACTACATTCCTAATGTTTTAACAAGATACCAGCTACTAAGGAACTGAAATCTAATAAATCTCAAGGCACTTTTCTTGTCCGTTTTTATATCATAGATTACCTTGGAAAAATAGGATCTGTATCTAAAACAGTTTTAAGATTTGCATCCTTATATTGTTTTGCTGCTCAAATTACTACTCCCTATTTTGTTTCATTCCTGAATTTTTTTTCAGGGGTAGGGTACCCGGGATTGAACTCAGGCACTGTGCCATATCCCCAGCCCTATTTTTTTAGAAACAGGGTCTAACTGTTTAGTGCCTTGCTTTTTGCTGAGGCTGGCTTTGAACTCATGATCCTTCTGTCTCAGCCTCCTGAGCCACTGGGATTGCAGGCATGCGCCACCATGCCTGGATTATTCCTGAAATATTATTGAATAACTGATAATGCTACCTTCTACTATGGGAAAATAGGCAAACACTTAAAAAAATAAATGACTGTATTACTCTATGCTAATATGAATACTTTCATATTATTTGAGCAACCACCTGTTCTATTCTCAGCTGACCTCTATTATATCTGTAAAACACTAATATAATATCTTTTCAGAAGGTGAATAATATGGGGAGTAGGAATGTGACTCAGTGATACAACACTTGCCTAGCATGCATGAAATCTTGGGTTCAAACCCAAGTACAAAAAAAAAGTGGTTAATTTTTGTATAGATTCTGGGTTCAAAGTAAGGTTTACCACCAAATGACATATCTTTTTGTTTTCCATCTACATTGGCCATTGGTTACTTTGATTTCATAAGACAGATTAACTTGGTTTTACAAATAAGTTTACCCAAGTGGAAGTTCTGTCACCTAATCTCTACTTTCAGTCAAACACTCCCTATATTTCCTACAGCAAAAGTCACTCCACACTTTTCCAGACACTTCTGTTTGAGGTAGATAACCATAGAATGATACAATAGAATTTAAAAATGTATGAAGTATATTTCTAGAAAGGAATAAAGACATAAAAAAGCATTCTTAGACTCCTGTCCCGTTTTTATAAAAACAAACTATATATTGAAGATGGTGGTGACTAAAACTATAATAGTAGGGATTGTAGGACATATTAAAAAGCCTCAGCAGTGGTTATTGGGCAAATCAATGATTCTTATATGACTCAATTCATTTACTCTTTCAGTCATTTACTCAGTGAATGCACATAAATTAGTATGCTTTGCTAGGACTCCTTATTACTCTCAAGAAGCTCAAATAAATAATAAAACCACATACAATTTTTTTTAAAAAACATATAAAATCAGTACGGGGACATGTAAACTCAGTGTAGCAGTTCTACTCCTCCAAGAAAAATCCCACTCTTGACAGAACTGTCTTAATAATGTCAATATGAGCACAGAGGGGTCTGTATCACCAATTATTCCTTAGAATTCAGATCAGAGTCTGAAAATCCATCATGCCACTATTTAAAAAGAACAGCTTCATTTCACTTCTGCTTATGGAATTAACAATGCTTGATGTATAAAATAAGAAAAATCACAAGCAAATTTTTTTAAAAAAATTCATATTGGTGCAATCTAATAACTAAGAAAGAACAGTCACTTTACATTTTACTTGTTATATATATTTTGAATGAGATTGATATTTATATATTTCATGTAAAGATTTAAAATACATTTGTATGTTATAAAATATATGAATATTTATATATAGTTTTGATATAAAGTATATATTACATAGTTATATTCTTCTCTACATGTTTTTATATGTATGTATATGTGTGTAATGTATATGTATATCCATTCTTTTCCCTGAAACTATTTAACTATACAATTTTTAAAATTTTTCCCATACCTGACACCATATTACAAGTAGGTTTTTTCAACATATTCTTCAATTTAAGAACCAGTATTTACATATTTGGGACTTGGAGAAAGCATTTTCTTCTCTATGTAAGTTCTGGGAGAGATTATTCAAAGGGCATGGAGGAAGCACTCTCTATGTGCCTAGGGAACACCGATCTCCAAGGCTCAAGGGGGAAGGAACTGGCTCACTTTCTGTCAGTATGAAATATCCTAATATTATGTTGCTTGAGTGCCTAAATGCAACAGCACACAGCCCTTGCTTTATCACATGCTTGGGAGGTTCATCTTATACCACATGGTCCTCATCCAGCCTTGATTCTGTGAACAAGGATTTGGGGGTTTAGATATAAATCAGGCTACCGCTGTTATTTTATTGATTCTTTTTACTTATACATGACAGTAAAGTCCATTTTGCTATAATTATACAAGCATAGAATACATTTTATTCTAATTAGGACCCCAGTCTTGTGGATGTACACTTTGCTGGGATTCACTGTGATATATTCATATATGAACATAGGAAAGTTATGTCAGGTTCATTCCACTGTTTTTCCTATTCCTATCTGCCCCGCCCCCCCTTCATTTTCCTTTCTCTAATACATTGAACTTCTATTCTTCCCCTCCCCATCCTTATTATGGTTAGCTTCTACATATCAGAGAAAACAGTGCTGTTTTGAAGCTAATGTATTTCTTCACCTAGGAGCTACATTATGAATGTGTTTAATTGAGAAAAACATTATGTGCATTTTTCTTCATTACATTTCAGTGGAATTAAAAAAATTATTCCAGATACTATGCAGAAAATTTACAATTGTTTCTTTGCCTCAGTTAATATTTTAATAATGTCATTTTTTTCCAAAAGAATATAATAATGGTGGGTATCTGGATGAGGTGTTTTTAATAAATTATATAATGAAATTAAAGGCTTATTTAATTATGCTCCACAGAGCATCTAACATAGTACCAGATGGAAAACCTGCTTGCCTAATTGTAGATGGTAAGCCTATAAATATATAGACCTGGATATTATATTAGTTTGTTTTCTGCTGCTATAACGAAATATCTAAGGTTGGATAATGTATAAAAACAAAAAGTTTGTTTAGCTCACAGTTCTGGGGTATGAAAGTCCAAGCAACATGGCACTATCTCTGGGTGAAGGTTCTCTTGGTTGTGAC
The DNA here is from genome assembly GCF_045843805.1 of Urocitellus parryii. Lineage (NCBI taxonomy): Eukaryota > Metazoa > Chordata > Mammalia > Rodentia > Sciuridae > Urocitellus > Urocitellus parryii. Next base: position 78,387,025 of record NC_135541.1, read on the forward strand.
ACGTTGTGGTGGGTGCTCATGGCAAGAGCACATGAAAGAGGGAGCAATCATATAATGAAACAGAAAGTCAGAGACCAGGGAGTATCTGGTCTCGCTTTTCATAATAACCCTCTTTCAGGAACTAGCCAGAATCCCATGAGGACTACCTTAATGTCTTCCAAGGCTGATACCATAAATGACCTCCCACCAGGTTGCACCTTTTAAAGGTCCCATCACTTCTTCACATCACAACAGGGGAGATCAGGCTTCTACCACATGAGCCCTTGGGGGACAAACCATATCAAAACCAAAGCAGGTGTGATTGTGTGTTGGGGGGTGGGTAGGGGGTGTTTCACATATACACAGGTAAAACACATTGGTTAACAAATATAATGTCAGATATAATTTTATCAATCAAATGAATAATTAAATGTGTAAAAATAGTTATTTTAAATGAAATGTTGGCGCCTTCACATTATATGACTATGTAATTATGTCAATAAGTCAAGAAAATTTTAATGCTTTAAACTGGGTCCCCATGGAAGATTCCCTTATTCAACAAATACTGCACCTTACTGGGGCAAAGTTGGATTCTTTCCCAACAATTCATAATCTACTAGGGAAGACAGATGTGCCAATATATATCTTCAATGTGATATAGTAAACCTGATATATGAACTTGTACAAGACAAAAATCATTATGTAAAGGAAAAAATTGTTTTCTTTCTCTGTAGGAGACAGGAAAATTTAGTAGAAAATGAGACTTGTGAACTATGTGTTGAAATGTGAGTGGGAGAAATTCATGTGAATTGAAGATTTGGGGAGAAAAAAAAGTCGTTCCAGGCCCAGATAAAAAGTGACAAGACCTGAAGGTGCCCAATTTCATCAAAAGCTACTGCCTGAGTGGCTAGAGAGGGTCACACCTCCTATGCAATGTTTAAAGACTCCAAGAACAACAGGCTCACAACTCTTAAAAGTCTCTGCCTTCTTCCCTGTTTCTCTCTCCCTCATTCTCCTCACTCTGCCATTATAGCCCTCTATTTTTAATTTCTCTCTGTTTAATCTCTCATTCCCAAGAATTTCCATGCATCTTTGCACATAAATTTGTCTGTTTATCTGCAAACACCCATGCATCCTAATGACCTAATGTCCTCCGAAAAGCTCAACCATAGTGGCAACTTCAATCTGTACTCCAGATTTCTTCTTCAGCTACTATTTGAGTATATTCATAGGATATCTCAAACCAGAAATAAAAATTAGTAGATGTTCTACTACTATCTAAATGATGGTCTTTTGGCTCTTTTCTATTTATAATCAATGTCCAAAAATTTTTTTTTTTTTGGTGCCCTTATAGTGAAAACCACAATCTCCAAAGCCTATAGGGGCCAGATGGAAGGTGGAAGCCTGTAATTGCAGCTACTCTGGGTGATGAAGCAGGAGAATTGCAAGTTCAAGACCAGCCTGGATAATTGAGCAAGACCCTGTCTCAGAACAAAACAAAACAAAATTTTAAAATGGGTGGGGGTGCAGTTCAGTGGTAGACTGATTGCCTAGCATACATGAGGCCCTTATCCACAGTACCAGAAAAACAAATGGAAAAAGCCTATTTTTTAAAATTTGCTCTTTTTAGTTATATATAACAATAGATTCTATTGTGACATATTTATAAAAATGTGGAGTATATCTTATTCAAATTAGGATCCCAGGCTTATGAATGTACATGATGGTAAGATTCACTGTGGTGTTTTCATATTTGTATATAACAAAATTATGTCAGATTCATTCCACTGTCTTTTCTATTCCTATCCCTCTCCCCTTCCCTTTATTCCCCTTGATGTAATACACTGAACTTTCATTCTTCTTCTCCTCCCCTCTTATTATTTATTAGCAACTAGGTGGCAGAGAGAACATTCAACCTTTGTTTTTTTGGAATTGGCTTTTTTTACTTAGCACAACAGTCTCCAGATCTATCAATTTACCTGCAAATGTCATAAAGTTATTTTCTTCTTGGCAGAATAATATTCCATTGTGTATATATAACACAATTTTCTTTATCCACCAAGGTTGGCTCCATAGCTTAGCTATTGTGAATTGTGTTTCTATAAACATTGATGTGGCTATGTCATTATAGTATGCTGATTTCAAATTCTTTTGATATATACCAAGGAATGGTATAACTAAGTCAAATGGTTGTTCCAATCCAGTGTTTTGAGGAATCTCCATACTTCTTTCCAGAGTGATTGCACCAATCTGAAGGCAACATATTGATAAGCACCCCTCCCCCAGCAAAAAAAAAAAGCAAAAAAAAAATAAAACAAAACAAAACAAAAAATCAAATAAAGGCACAGACTTCAGGGACTAGCAGTTGTCATTGAGTCTCATTGTGGGCAATCTGGAAGACTTGGTAGTATGCACCACTACTGAAGTGGAAACTTCCCTTTAGGTGCAGCTAATTGTTGTCAAGTGGGAACAGGAGTTCTTTGTTTACAGATATTTGGCTTTTTAAAAAGAGAAGCTAGAGATTAAAATTTTGTGAGAAATCTCCCAATTTACAAATGTGGTTATTGAACACGAATTTTCAAAAATTGTGTGGGTCAAATTAAAGCATCAGATCATTAGATACATAACCTCTGTCTTACAGATACATATACTTATGCTGTCTCCTAAATAGGTGAAGCCCCACTTTGTTTACTGTGTTTCCCTGGTAACAAATACATTCTTCTGGGGAAGGAAATGGCATCTTGTAAGTCTTTTAATACTTAGAGCATGTAAAAGCTCAATAAATGATTATTGAATTGAAACTGGAAAACAGACTTTTTTCCTAAGCTACAAGATTCTCTGATAAATCACCTTTCAGGTCTTGCTTGATTAATTTCATTTTGTTATTTGAAAAAAAGATGTTAGTAAAGTAATAACAAAATACGATTGCTTCTGCTTATTAGTCAAGAGCTTTGGAAGCCCCTCCTCCGTTAAGTGTTGCTACAGTTCACTCTATGAACACATGAAATGTTGGTTCTGGATTCCACTCCCAGATTCCTTTCTTTCTAGGTGATTGACCTTAGCCCTGTTCTCTGTTCCCTCTGAAACTCCCTCCTGTTTCTCATGTGCAAAAGAGACATAGTAATAGTGTCTACTGCATAGTGTTGTTTGTGAAGAGTTTAAGTGAGATTAATCAGAGGGAAATGTTTGGCATAATGCCTGCAATGGAATTCTGATTGAGGTTGTTGTTATAAACAGTTGGATTGATTATAACCTTCAAAAGGAACAGGTCTGTCTGCAAAGAAATTACTTCAAGTGAATTAATAAAGCTCCCTTCTCCATCAGAAATATTCAAACCTGGGACTTATTTGTTGTCTGTTCTTAGATTTAAATTCAATTTTCATAGATCAAACCTCTGTTGAAAATTAAACAAAGTATCACAACCACCACAACAAAACAGATCTTCATTATCCCAGGAGCCAGAGCCTTCACATCTTTCCGTTTAGCCTAAGCATCCTTCTTTACATTGTAATTTTGCTCAGAACCCTGGCATTCCCAATCCTTCCACTTAAGCTAAACAGAAATAGACCCCAGGCTTTGAATGAAATCTCACAACGACAACTTCTCAGCCAGCCCTCTGACTGCATTGGGTTGGCATTACAATATGGCTACATGTTCTCTCTTCTGGAGAAGGAAAGATGGGAACGATCCATCTTCTTGGCTTTGCATTTGTCTTCACAGCAACTACACCTTTTCATAGGATTCTTTTTAGAATGTAATATCAGAGCAAAGCCAACAGAGAAAAGTTCCAAAGAACGGAATTGCCATGGCAACACCCTACATTTCTCATCAAGTTTGGTCTTGTGTAGATCATCACATTAAAGCTCGTTTTTCAGCTTGGTGAAAGCCATGGCTGTAATCTTCAGTGTGAAAATCTCTTTGGCCCAGCCTGAGGTTAAAAATAGAAGAGCATAATTTGGATTATTTCATGAACATAAAAATCTGGAATTGCAACTCCTCCACAGATGGAATTAATGCAGAGAACAGTGACATTTGGGACCACTTGAATTTCCCCCCTGTGTTTTCAAATTGGATTCAGTGCTTGTCATTATGACTTATTCCTTGTTGAGTGCTGACCAACCACTCAATTCTGAGCAAGACATAGGGTACAGTATTCATCACCTTCAAGAAACATGATACGAAAGCCTAATATTGAAAAGAACCTGGTCAAAGGGGGAATGTGTGTGTGTATGTATGTGTGTCTGTGTATTTACTTATTTTCAAAGCTAGAAAATTAATCTATCTTAGGTCTTCCCTGGCCAATAAAGCACTATATTTAAAAATCTTTGCACTTGAGATTTCCTCTTAATGGTGAATTAACAGTGCTTTTCTGAACAAGAATTCTAAGAAAAATATTATACATTAAGTGGCTTTTTAAAGATGTTCTTCCAAGATTGCAAATTAGTCTTTGGAAAGCTACTTTTTCACTTTGAATGCCTGATGAAAAGTAGGACTACTGAAATGTAGCAAATATGAATATTGGGGGATGCTTTAGCAAATGTATTCCATGGCAGTTACTATAAAAATCAGATATATTTTAGTCCAAAAGAATAGTCAAATTTACTATCACATATTCTTCAATTTCCCCTATAGGTTGTCTGTCATGTGAATATTTTGCATGTTTCAACTGAAGTTTATACATGGTTTCTAGTCACAAAAACTAAGACTATAAATAAATATAATGAAAATATGCTTTGCCACTTTTCCTAGCAACAGGATATTATCAATTTATTATTACTCTCAAAGAGTATAAACTTAAAATGCAAATATTAAATCAAGGACTAATTAAATACCCTACGGTCATAGGGATTTCTGGAACTTATATAATGGATGAGGAATAAAAACTTATGAACCTGTGAACACGCAAGATTAGGTTGGATGACATTTTTTTAAATAAAAAAGATTTAAAAACTATTTACTTGACCATGGAAATGTATACATAATTAAAGTTGATAATTTTCAAAAGAGATAGGCATGGAATTCATTTATTGTTAGCAACATTCTGGAGTGAGGACTTTGGTTTATTTTATACAATAAAAGAGAGCAATTATTATTAAATTTTAAATGTTCCTTCTCTGGTCTGAAATAGACATAGCCATGCAATTGACATATTTTCACAGCCTGTGGCAATGATACATGCAATTTTAATCACGGGTATTAATTCTCTTCTCTAAGCCACTAGTCCACCCCTTTAACTACTCTATTACTTCACATTGGTATTTATTTCACTGCTACAAGCAGTGATGCATGGAAATTAAACTATAGATATTCATTATTTTCCTGCTTTTGCCTCAGTGCATAAAATTTTCACTTGTACATTGTTAAGAGGTAAAAATCTCATCACTTCATCACAGTTTTACCATCACATGACCTCCTTCTTGTGGTGATTGAATATTACAGGTTTGGCATAAAGATATCAACTAGCAGAGATGAGCTACAGGAACCGGTGTCAGTGAAGGTGGCTGTGTAACATTGACAGCTGCGAAATAACCTACGATCTCAAGGAAAAGTCAGCAACACACACCGTAACCTCAGCTACCACTTGAAAGCTGAGGTTCTGCAATGAAAAGACCAGAAATTCAATTGTTTTCAAATGACATATTGGGTTATCATATTTTTGTCAACAATTACTTTGTCACAAAATCGTTTCTTCTTCTTCTTTTTTTTTTCTTTTTTCTCCCTGTGGACTTAGTGATGGGGACTCTGACTTTTCCCAAAATAACCTTTAATTATCGTTTTTGATCTTGACATTCTCAAAAATGCCCTACTGGCTAGTCTTCTGTAAGTACCATCTGTAAGTTTTGATCATAAACTAACTAGTCCTAGAATCTGCCTGGCAAAAAACATTGCGAGTCATTTTGGGAAAAGTCAGGCACAGTCAATTTTCACAGTCTTGAAACTCGAGATGATTTCTTCCAGCTTTCAGGAGGAAAAAAAAAATCTGGCATGAAAGCCTGTGTTAGAATTTTCAAGCAAAAATAGAGGGGAAAACTGGAATGCGTTAAAAAAAAAAAAGATACAGTAGAAATCTGAATATACTAGAAACTGATTTTTGTCAAGAAAATCAGAAATGAATTTGCAATATATCGTCATGATTTCACCTAATTATTTATACCTAAATAGGATAAGTTTACATTTTTGGAGCACATGTAAGAACACAAGGAAAACAAAGAGAATATCATGTATCAGTAAATAGGAAGGAAATATTTCATACCATCTTTAAATTAATCAGAGCTTTAATAAACAGCTAAAAGAAAAAAATGAAAGTCTTTTAAATAAAACAAAATTGTTTTCTTTATCCTATTCTACATTGGATTAATACTAACTATGTTAATCTGCCATAGTACGGCCAAGGTGATACTGTTAGAAATAATAGCACTATACACTCACCTGAACCGTGAGACATTGGAGAGGCTGTTTTCTTCTTTGAACAACCTCCGCAACTGTGATTTGATAAAAGCACTTCTTGGGAAAATGCAATGGTCTCTGTCATAAGTGGTACTTACAGGAAAACTATGGCTTGTATTACTCCAATTCATTTGTTTTTATTGTTCACATCTGTTAACTATAGATCCCTTGACATATGTCATCCATTATGAAATATTCTTTAAATACCAAAACTTTTCCCCCTTTGTTCATATTTTATAAAATCATATCCCCAAAGAGTCCTGAGATTGTACAGAGTGCTGATGCAGAACAATGTTTATCTACTCTAGAGTCCCTATGAAAGGTCAACCTGTAGTGCTCTAGAATCATAGAATTAGCATGGCCTGGATTTTGATAAAAATTCCAAACCTGAGTTTACCAAAAAACTCATAAAAATATCCATTATGTGCAAGTCCAACTCTTCCAGGAGAAGCTGTTAATGTATCTGTTATCTTCTGACCTCAGTTTTCTAATAAGTAATATCTCTTTCTGGAAAGGGCATAGAGTGACGAGGTTGTGGCCCCAGTTTCTAAGGTTAGCTGTATTTCTGGTACCAATAATTTTGTTAATTTAAAGATATGGAAAACAGCCTTTGCTTATTCCTACTCACACTTACTTTTATGTTCTTTAAACACACATTGACCTTACTTAATAGTTAGATAAAACTATGCTACACTAACACTAATAATGCTAGTGTGTAATTATAATTTATTAACAGCCTATAACCTGTCAGCTTAAGGGCCAGGTGTCGTCTTCTCCTCTTCCTGCTTGTCCCTCCCACCTACTGGATCATCATCATCATCACTGTCACAGGTAATGTTTATTGAATTATATGGGAATGTACATTATACATGCCATCCATTTAAAATTTCCCAAAACAGTAGTTCAAAAAAGACCACACTACCAAGAACTAAACCCAGATTCGTATACAGTTCTATATGCTACAATTTAGCAGCTCCTAAATAGTACATGATGTTTTAAAATTCCATCCATGTCTCAATCTTCCCAAATAGTTCATTTTCAAAACTAAACCCAGGACTTGATTTATTATCTATTAATAGCAGACCTACTATCTTTTGGCTGTGTCTATTTGAACCAAGAACCTCTGGATGTAGGAGCTACCCCTTCAAAGACCCCCAGTTTCACCTACTAGCTTTCATAGTTTTAAATGCTTTACTAATGATTAGACATGCAAGACGAACTCACATCACACAATGACACATCACCTGTCTTACTTGCTAGCCTCTCTTCCCTCCCTCTTCTCTGTTCTTATCCCTTTTCTGTGACAAAGTAAGCTCCCACCCCTTGTCTCTGGATGAGTAATACACTCCACACCAGGAAACATCTTTGAGACTGAACTTTGGAGACTCTACCCAAGTCCCAAGTGGGATTATGAAAGAATTTCTTCAGAGTAAATCATTGTTCTCCCTGGAAGAAAATGTGGCAAATATAATTTACTTCTCATGTGTAATTCACTTGAAATTATTCAAAAGTAATAGCATTTTAGATTCTGAAAATATGCAAAGAACATCTCCTCAAATAAAAAACATTTATTTTTAAGACAGGATGGTTCAGAAATTTTTTCCACATATTCTCTTTAAAGTCCTGCCATGTACACAACTTTTCTGTTAAGAGGAGGCAAAGAAAACAAGAGGATCAAAGGATCAAAGAGGCGATGTGTATGTAGGGTCAGCTTTGCTACTGGCCGGAGACAGGAATGCACCACAAGGTCAAGTACAGAATAAAAAAGAAGTTAATCACTCATCTGCCATTTTTATCCCTTGGTTATGGTGTAGAAGTACAATGAAGAATTGAGAAGCAATCTTCCCAAAGGATTCTACAAGTTTCTTAGAATTTAAGAAGCAGGATTTCACAGGGTAGGAAGTAAGACTAAGGAGTTGGAAAGATGAAGAAAATAACTTGAAATTTGTGTTCAGTTTCTGGTTGTCTTTGAAGCCTTTTTCTCAGAGTACATTTGCAAACAGAAATAAAGGAGAAAAGGCTCAATTGTTATAGGATTAATCCAAAAATTTGAACTGGAAGAAAAAGAGCAAAAAAACATCTTTATTCTGACCAAGAGCTAGAATAGTCCTGGACACTGTACTCACAGACAGGGAATTGAGGACATCTCTCATTTCCCACTCTTGTAAATGTCTTAAGGTTACCCAACCAAAGAGACAAGGAACAGAAAAATTATACCAGAGTAGCAGAGACTGGAATTCTACCTCATATCCAGAAAGCAGCATGATGTTGATTAGACTGAACATTGTTCTTGATCACTTCTTCAAAAGACATGATGTTCAACAAACCTTTACAAACCCCATGAGGTGTCTGCTGCAAGTGGAGCCCTCCAGCAAACAGGGAAGGATGGGGTTGCAGCAGAATATCAGAGACAGAGCTGTGGAGACCCCGGAGCCAGAGACAAGTGTTGTCTCAGTTGTCTACATTGTTGAAAAAAAAAAGTGCTGCTTTTTGAACATGAAGAGCATAAGTCAGCATTGCTTTCTTTGTTTCAATCACTGAAGTAATGTGTATCTTCCTGTTAATTATATTAAATCTCTGCCAGCTTATTTTTTTCTGAATCCCATTTCTAAATCACCTGTTCTCTACTGGTTTCCCCTCTACTACCAAAAACCATGATCCATCCAGAGAAATTTTCCTCAGTCATGCTTCACCATCAGGCTATTGTCTTGCTTTCCTGTTTCTCTTTTTCTCATTATCACTCTGCTTCTCAAGCAAATGTGTCTTGTTTTCACTACTCTGGTACCCATTCATTCCTTTGCTATTTTTGGACACTGATACCAATAACAATGCTCTTTTGAAGGGCAATACAACCCTGCAATTCACCAAGTCTAATGGCCTTGTTAAAATCAGTTTTATTGAGATATAACTTTTAAACAATAAAATTAGCCAATATAGGTTCGCACTTTGATGCCTTTTAACAAGTGTGAATAGTTGTGTGATCCCATCCAACCATAATCACAATAATAGAACTTTCACAATACCCCCAAAAGATTCCAGTGCTTCTCTGCAAGAGGAATTGTCTTTTTAAATTTTTATTCTAAACTTCTTAAGAGTGTTTTTTCCCCAGTACCAGTATTGAACCCAGGGCCTTGCGCATGATGGGCGCATGCTCTACAACTGAACTACACCCCTAGCCCTCCTTTTAAATTTTATTTTACTTTGAGACAGGTTTTGCTAAATTGCTCAGACTGGCCTCAAACTTGTGATCCTCCTGCCTCAGCCTTCTGAGTAGCTGGAATTACTTGTAAGAATAGCATCAATCACTCTTAAAATTCAGCAGTCTGCATGATTCACTTGTCCTTTAGTAAGATTGTAGATCCCTGAACTTCATTCCCTGAAATTCTGTTGTCAAGTTATAAATATTCTGAAATCAGAATCTGACCACTGTACTCCATTATTTAAAACAACGGGGGCTACAGCACCCCATTGCCTGTGGAAACACTGTCAAGTTGGCACAACATCAGGCCCTGCCGTGCCGGTATTCTCCAGTATGTCCCCATCAGTATTTCCCATTTCTCCTACTCATACCCTAAGCCCTAGGACATCAGGCTGTTTCCCAGATTGCTTCATTCTGCTCCAACCATTCCCTCTACCCAGAAGGCTCCTCTTCCCCAACATCCTTACCCTCAAGTGTACCATCTCCTGCACTCTGCCCTGAATCATTAGCAGCTCTAAGGTGCCAGGATGCAGGTAACTGTCCTACCTCCACCATGGAGTAGGCTTGGAGTAGGAGTTTGGTCCACACCCTCCTTGAGGCTACCACTGTTTATGATAAATGATTTGATTTCTTCTGTTACATTGGATTCCCTTTTCTTAGTGCTTCAAACCCTCCACAGGGATGAGCACCATAAGCCTCTCTTCCCTTGGCACTTCCCCAGGCAACCCATCTTAGCTTCAGGTCTCACTTTATACTTCATTTCTTACATGATACCTTCCCTGACCCTCCAATTAAAATGAATAATGCTGGTCATTGCCTCCAACACATGTATTACATCTATTTATTGATTTATGCTTAGGAGTCTGTCTAGATACCCTTCTCTTTCACTAGTTAGTAGGATTCATGAAGGGAAAAATGGTATCAGATTTGTCTGCAGCTGAACAAAGGGGCCTGAGCCATTTTAGGTACTTAAGAATCTGTTTGTTGAATGCAGTAATAGATTTTGATAAGCTGTGCTCAGTGATAAAATTGATAACTAGATTCTCACAATGATAAAACTATCATGTGTAATAACTATAGCATTAATCAATATGTCATATTTAACAATGCACCATCATCTCCTCCTTATTTTGATAATATTTTCTCCCTAATTACAGGTAATTTCCTTGAATAGTAAGATCCATGTGTTCCATTCCATTTATGCTCTCCACTGGGCTAGTTGTAAAATTAAAATAATCATTATATTGATGATAATGATAGTAACATTTGGGTGTTGCCATTGCTAAATAATGCTAAGCACTTTATTTATGTGGATAAAATCATCATAATCATTAGAATAACTGCATGAGGTAGGTGTGATTATCACTCCATTTTACAGATGAGAAATCTTAAGTTCAGAGTGGTAACTATACAGTGATTAATTAAGCAGCTCTGACAGGAGGCCAATCTAAGCAGTCTAATAGTATTAAAATTGCACTTTGCGCAATTTATTTTCAAGCATCATTTTAGTAAAACAAATGCGTGGATTTATATTTATTCCCATCATTTGCATATCTATGAATTTCATGATCAAAATTTCATTTTTGAAGAAAGACTGTACTGGATGAGTGAGAAAGAAGATAAAATCAGAGAAAGCTCTTTGGGGCTTCCATCTGTAGAACTGCAGCTTTTTAAAAATCAAATATCTCCCAGCTGAGGTGCAATGGCACATTCCTATAATTGCAGAACTCAGGGGACAGAGGCAGAAATGCAGATTTGAGGCCAGACTGGGCAACTTAGGGAGACCACACTCAAAATATAAAATAAGAAGGGCTGGAAATGGAGCTCGGTGGTAAGGTGTCCCTGAGCTCAATCGCAGGTAAAGAGAAAAAATTAGTACCTATCAATTTTCTCCATGCCTTTTTGAGAAGCAAGGTATTGAAGTAAAACCTCCAAAGTTCATCATAAAATAAAAGAGCTTCACAGATGCGATAATATTAATGTCACCTAAGAAGCCAACCTAAAAGAATTACTGCTGAATTATTTACATGAGAATCATACTTAACACTAAAGACCCTCTAAGCATTTTTACTACAGAAAAAAAGGTACGACCATTTTGCTTAAGTCAGCACAATAATACTGGATTCTTTAAAGAAAACTCTTTTCAAAAATTCATTAATTTAATTTTGTTAATTTAATTTCACTGACTGTAGAACAGAGCTAGAGAAACAATTAGATAAAATGGAACAAAATTATATTCTGGCATTCTCTATTTAAAAAAAAACAACCCCTGCCCTAGTCTTAGTTTAAAATCCAATAATGCCTCCAGCCTCCACATTTGAATTCTATGTTGTTTCAATGAATGTAATAAGCCACTCAAGGTAGAAAATATATTTCTAGAGAAAATAGCAACTTTTATTTGCCCATTGCAGTAATGGTCTGAATGATCTCTGACAAATTCAAATGACCAAATGACCTGGCAGGTTTTAGAACAGATGGATAGGTAGCTGATCACTGTAGATCAATGTAAAAATATGTTAATTATTTCATGTTTTAGTGGAAACTCCCACTGCCACCCCCCTCCCTCCTTTACTTGGCTCCCGGGGGAATGTAATAACTCTGCTGATAATGAAAATCTAACCCATGGTGAAGAATTCTATCTTTACCATACGTTAGGGACTAGTTTTTATATTGCTTCGATAACTCTAAACCTTTAAACTGTTCTTTCTAGGGCAAATTCTGCCCTCCAAAACTTAATTGGGCAGAATCGTATGTTGACTCAGAGGGAATAAAATGCTCTCAGAGTAAACCACTCACCCATTAATTTTTCCAAGGCATCAAGGTATCATTTAGTACCTGGAAAGAGGTAATTTACCACATGGTACTTCGTAGGAGATACTGACTGAGCAGTTTACTCCTAGGGAGAATGTAACTCACCCTGGTTCACTAGAGAAACAGCCTCCTATTATAATCAGGATTATTATCCTCCGTTTACTCCCTTTTTCTGCCTGAGTCTTTCCGTAACAGCTGGGGGCCTCATTTATAAACAACCTGTACAGTAAAATGCCCACGATGCTCACAGTGTGAAAACATAGGAACAAGGTTTATCCTTGGGCATATTATTATTTTATTATTATTTTATATGTATTCGGTGCATTTTCTCCAGAGAGCTGAAGGCATTTCATGAACTTTAAATAACCAGTAGGTATAAATCTATGTCACTGTCTGTAAGTTATAGTTATTTTTAATAACAAATAACTTGAGGGTAGAGAATTGGCTTTTTAAATATTTAAGATATGAAAAAGGACATTTCAATGATCATGGAAAAATGCTAATTTGAAAATCTTACCTTCCTTTGTTTTTTCTATAGCATTTACTAAGTTTGTGAGTTCAAGACTTATACTGCCAAAAGTACAACAGTCTGCTTATAACAGCTACTCAATAAATGTTAATTATTGATCACTGGAATTATATTTTAATTGTATAAAATTTTACAAAATGTGTTTAACCTAGATTTCTGCAACTAGACATTTCTATTTTCAAGGGTGGGAAGAATAATCTGTTATTGACGAGTTGGGGACATGTGCTTGAACCCCCATCTTGCTAGTGGAAACCCATACCCACTCACAGCACCCATAGACAGCTCCTGGATTCATAAGGGGCTTATATTCTTTGGGTTGCATCTTTCTGTAATTTCTTACTTCTGGTGAATTTTCCATTTATACTAGATCTTAGTTCCTGAGCTTCCTAAATTATGATTTTTTGTTGTTGTTGTTAGCTTTGGTTTCATTTCTCCCTAGAGACAGCTCTTATACTTTCATTCCCTCTCTCTAATCCCCAAAACTATAATCAAAGAACACTCCAGATTATACAAAGGTTTGAGCCTACTGGATATAAACAGAGACAGCAGCAAAGAAAAGTTTAGGTGAAATTTAAAACCTATATGCACTCTAACCATCCCTCCCCTGGAACCTTCTGACTAGCCACATTTCTCCAGCCCCATCCTAGTTTTTTTTTTTTTTTTTTTTTTTTTTTTTTTTTTTTTTTTTTTTTTAAAGAGAGAGTGAGAGAGGAGAGAGAGAGAGAGAATTTTTAATATTTATTTTTTTAGTTCTCGGCGGACACAACATCTTTGTTGGTATGTGGTGCTGAGGATCGAACCCGGGCCGCACGCATGCCAGGCTAGCGCGCTACCTCTTGAGCCACATCCCCAGCCCCCCATCCTAGTTTTTAGGCAACTAGATTACTGCTATTTTCTCAAGTATCTTCTTCCATCTCAGGACTCCTCCCTACCTTCTGCCAACTTAAACTCATGGAATTTCTGCTTAGGTCTAACTAGATCAATATAAGTCTTATTTGTATAAACTCCCTAACCTAAGTTAGGCCCAAGGAAATATTCTTTTTATAAACAAATATATACAATAAGGTAAAAGATTAAAAAAAGAAACTTCCCCTCTTCTCTCTGCATCTCAATCAAAGCAAAATTCTCCTCTTAAACACAATTTGACTTCTGTTCTGGAGATTGTGTCCCTGATGGCACAGGGCAGTCCTGGTGTATGCCTGTTATCCAGGAGTAATGGCTAATAGTGCCCTTTTCTCTCTTGAGTTCCTTTCAGTTGAGATGACAGTGTTATAATCACCGACTTGGCAAATATTTACTTCCTTATAAACTTTCAAAAGTCTTTGAACATGTGTAATAGCTTATATACTTATATATATATTAGTGCATACACGAGTGTAATGGAGAAATAAGTTGAACTGATTCTACAGTGGGGAAAATATGCAGCACTTTAAGCTTAGCTTAGTCTGATCGTGCAAAATGTTTCATTTACTACATTAATTGGGTTATGCTACTGCCATTGCTTGATCTTTCTTATCTCTGGAATACCCTAACTCCAACCCAAGAGTTCTTATTCAGGACAATGTATGGGTGTTTGCAACCCCATGGTAGAGACAAACGTGTGCTTGGATAGGAAGTTTGCAGGCTATTTGAGTCCCACACAGGTGTCCATCTCATCTGTGTACTGTTTACCAGCCAGCATTTGTGTCTGTAATTGTTGCCTGGAGGGGTCTAACATACTGTAGACTCTTCCAGCTTGCTTGAAGCCTAGTAGCCCACAGAGGCTGGTTGATCTGACCTTGACTCATCTCAGGTGCTCTGAGGTTTGGCTGTGTACAATTCTGCTCCTTCCTAAATTGATTGCTCTGTAGCCTCACTGAAAAACCAGTTCATCCCTTTTAGATGTCCCCTCTGGCAAGCACTCCTGATAGATTCTCTCACATTTATGGATTTCTTCGGTAAACACAGGAAACAAGAGCCCCTTGTAAAAGCTAAAAAAAAAAAAAAAAAAAAAAAAAACCAACATACTCGTATTAGGATGACTTCAAGTTTGCACCTTCCCAGAGTCCCAGACTAGAAGACAAGAGCTCCCCACACCCTATTTCTGTTTGAGTTATTATCTTTTGTCCTTCTTTTCTCACTTCTTCCCAGACCTTCCCCAACTCATTCACTTTGAACTGAAGTGCTTGGAGGAAATTAGGAATCACACATCAGATCACTGTCTTCTCCTATCACCAGATGCTTTGGCCTTTAGATAGGCTCTTCTTGTCCTTGCTGTCCTGGGTGGCATTGGGATCTTCTCTACATATTGGGGTAAATGCTTTAGGCAAGAACTGTGATTATTTGAAGAATGTTAGAGGGATTTAGAAATATTAACTTAGGTTCTCAGTTTGGTTTTCGAGAAAGCTCACTTGTTACACAATCTGTTTTGAATGTCAGCAGGTGAATTCCTTCTTTCCCTTTGCATTCCTTGAGTTGCATTTCTAGTTTCCCACCAGGTACCACATCGCCTCCACTGCAGGAAGATTAGCCAGAAGGAAAACATAGCATACATCTAAGAAAATGGAAGGCACAGGAAATCCTGTTCTGAATTGCAATTAAAACTTCTTGCATATTGTTTCCATAAACTTAGATGCTAACAAAAAAATGATTATTTTCTAGACTCAGCTACCAATCACAGAATTTTCCACCATTAATGAAAGTATCATCTGCTAAAATTATAGCAGTGATAATGTTTACTTGCCCAGAGAAAGAATGAAAAGTTAGTAAGTAACCAGCAGTTGTTCATGATATAAAATAACAATAGTACTGAACCAGTCACCAACCTAACTCCATCTGCCTCTCTGAATTTCCCCCATTCCCTCTGAGTTCTCCTGAGCCATTCTCCTCTGTACTCACCTTGAATTCCAGGAACAACAACAGGTCTGATGGGTAAAGATCTTGTCACAAGAGTCAGCACTATGTCCAAGGCGGGAACCACTTCCTTATCCCGACAAAGCCCCATTTGAAAAACCCTAAGGTACTGAGGAACCACAGCCTGCCTGATAAAGACCACCTGCTTTGGCAGCTGTTCAACCCATTCATCTAGGCAAACCCTCAGCCCTTGCCTCAGTCCCCTTTCTGAAAAAAACCCTCAAAATCACTGTTTGCTCTTCAATGTTAGGACTCAAGATGCAGACCCCCCTTTGGGTCCTCTGTGTGGCTACACTAATTAAAGCTCCTTTCCCGTTGTTCACCATTTACTTTTCTGGGGTTTGAGGGTTTTTTTTGTGGGGGAGGGGAGCAAGTGACTGAACTTGATTTGTTCCATCCCCAGAATCAGGCCTCTGACTTAGGACTTTGGAAACCGTATCTATGATACCATTCTTTAACTACTGGATTATCCCTCTATTGCTATTATGAAAATTTGCTGATCTATATAATTAAATATGTATGATCATTATTACTTTTGTAGTCAAATTGCATTAAAAAATGTGGAAGCCACCCATGAAGTACTTGAAGGTCTTCTCTCAGTATGGCAGCCAGGGAGATTTTAGGTTTAACCTTGGGAACTATCTGAGGCTCTTGAACTCAAGATTGCCCAAGGCACATGGCCTTTATCTCTGCTCTAGTAGGAAGGTTCCTCATAGTAGTTCCAGAGATAGGTGTAACCCACTGGGAACTAGACAGCCCACCTATGACCTTTTTTGGTGAAGAACATTCTATGGAAGGCCTTTGATGTTCCCCGATATAAATAAAGCAAGGGAGGGCTCCATTTTGCATTTTTAAGATAGAAGCTTGATCTGTGTGATTGGCAAGCCCATACTGCCCCTGCTTTCTGAAAATATTTCTGTGTCCTGTGGGGTTTTTTTGTTGTTCTCTTTTTCTTAGCTTTTATTACATGGCCAGCCCATTTCACTGAGAGGAACCCCATTCCCAATGCCTGTGTGGGTTCGGGTGAGAAAAAAAAAAGCATTTTTCAGCTGATTAGAAGAAATTTGTACAGGTCTTCTGATTCTGCTTGTGACTCTCTCATATGATAGGGCCAAATAAGAGAAGTAAGCTCTACTTAAATTCTCTGGTGCATGCATTCAGGGCACAGCAGTAGATGGATGGGACCTTTCTACTGTGGATGATGAGTAATAATTAAAAGCAAATTGTAGTGTATTTTAGAAGACATGCCTTCAGGACTTATTTGAAATAAGCATTAGGGAGGGAAAGAGAAGGATTTCTATACAAATGAAAAAATTACTTAGAAGGGATATCTGCCATCTAAGATAGTGAATTTTATATGGTAAAAGTGTAAGAAATAGTGTCCTTATGTTTTTTAAATACAAGAAGGAGGCAAGAAATAACAACAACCTGTATTCTCATGTAAGTGAGGCTAAAAGTAACTTTAATTTTAAAATATAATGGTGATCAATAAATTATTATAGATAAAATACAATATCATGGCAAGCAATTGTAGATGTCATTAAATTCAAAATTCTTTGGAGTGACCCTTTATATGTATTTGGTTTCTTTCAAGTTCAGATTAAAAAATCTATGACTTTAGGAGTTGGGCACAATCTCACACACCTATAATCCTAACAACTGAGGCAAGTGGCTGAGGCAGGAGGATCAGAAATTTGAGGCCAGCCTTGGCAATTTAGGAAGTCCCTATCTCAAAATATTTTTTAAAAAAGAAGAAGAAAAGAGCTTAAGATGTAGCTTAGTATTAAAGTGCTCCTGGGTTCAGTTCTTAGTATCAACATACACACACACACAAAAAAAAAAAAAAAAAAAAAAAAACTACAGCCTTACAGCATTCAAATGACTAGTATTTTCATATATTCTCAATGATGCTTAACACAGAAATAAGCCAAAATTGGGTTCTTTTTTAATATACATTTTTATAACTGTATTTATTTTTTTAAATGTGGTGCCTAGGATCAAATCCAGTGCCTTACCCCTGCTAGGCAAAGGCTCTACAACTGAGGTATAGCCACAGCCCCTAAATTGGGTTCTTAAGCCATACATATTTACTTAATTAAGATAGGAGAATCTGAAATAAAATTTAAATCATAAATATAGAGAATGCTTTGGATTTTTCTTATTCTTTTCTTTGGTGATACAGCAATCTAATACAAACTCTATTAACATAAAAAATATACTGAAGATTGTACCTTAGTCTGCTTTGTGCTACTATAAGAGAATACCTGAGGCTCAATAATTTATAATGAGCAGAAATATATTTGGTTCTGAAAACTGGGAAGTCCAAGATCATTGTTCTAGCAGCTGGCAAGGATCATTGTGGTACATCATCCCATGGTGGAAAGCAGAAAAGCAAAAGAGAGTAAGAGCAAGAGGGGGCAAGGCTCCTCATGTGACGTTAGTCCATCCATCAGAGTGCAGACCTCATGACCAGGTCATTTCTCATTAGTTCCTACTCCAAACCCTATTGCATTGGGGATTAAATTTTCAACATATAAACTCTGAGTGACTCATTCAATCAATAGAATTCTATCCCTGGCCTCCAATTTTATGTATTTCTCACAATGCAAATACATACACTCCATCCCACAATGGTCCCAAAAGTCTTGTTTCAGCATTAATTCAAAAATTTAAAGTCTAGAGTCTCACCTAGATTAGATATGAGTGAGACTCAAGGCATGATTTATTCTGAAGCCATTCCTCCGTAACTCTGATCCTGTGAAATTAACAAGTTATAGTGTTTCCAAAATGCAATGGTGGAACAGGCACAGGATAAACATTCTCCTTCCAGAAGGAAGAAATGGGTAAAAAGAAAGGGGTAACTGGTTCCAAGTAAGTCCAAATTCCAAGAGAGAAAAGCACATTAATTCCTATACCTGAAAAATAAACTTTTACTCCAGGCCCTGCATCCTGGGCACCCTGAGGCTCAGTAACCCTGCCCCTGTGGCTTTGCTAGCCTCAGTCCATTCAGCTGCTCCTATAGGCTAGAGTTTTGTTTCTGCAGCTTTCCCAGGCTGGAGCTGTACAGCTTTCACCCTGTAATTCTGTGGTTTCAGTGACTGTCCCACTGCCAGGGCACTTCTTAAGCACAGCCCTCATGGTACTTTCTGCAGTCATCTTGTTCTGATGACTGTGCTGTAGAAGCTCCTCCTCTGTGACAAGTCTCTGCTTAGGCCTACAGTGTGTCCAAGACAACCTTTGAAGTCAAGGTAGAGGCCAACACGGTCGGGTCGCCTATCTCTTGCATTTAGTGTGCCTGCAGATTCAACACCATGTGGGTAACACCAAGGTTTACAGCCAGTACTTTCTGAAGCAGAAGAAGCTAGAGCGACATCTCAGCCCAACTGAACTATGTCTGGAGTAGCTGAAGAGCAAGTACTGCACTGAAATTCAAGGAGCAAAAGCCCCAGGGTGATGCTGGGCAGTGAGTGCTAAGGTCCTGGGGCTGTCCCTCTGGAAATTTAGCTATAAACGCCCTATTCTGGGTTTGTGATGGGAAGTGCAGCCTCAGAAATCTTTGAGATGCCTCAAGCAAAAAAAAAAAAAAAAAAAAAAAAAGAAGAAGAAGAAGAAGAAAATAAAATGTGTTTATTTTATTTTATCTTTTTTTTTTTTAAAGAGAGAGTGAGAGAGGAGAGAGAGAGAGAGAGAGAGAGAGAGAGAGAGAGAGAATTTTTAATATTTATTTTATTTAGTTCTTGGCGGACACAACATCTTTGTTGGTATGTGGTGCTGAGGATCGAACCCGGGCCGCACGCATGCCAGGCGAGCGCGCTACCTCTTGAGCCACATCCCCAGCCCCTATTTTATTTTATCTTATTATTATTTTTTTAATTCTGGGGATTGAACCCAGAAGCAGTCTATCACTGAGCTACATCCCCAGACTTCTTTTTATAATTTTTCATTTTGAGATAGGTATCACTAAGTTGCCCAGGCTGGCCTCAAACTTGCCATCCCCATGCCTCAGCCTCCCATCCCTCAGCCTCCTGAGTTGCTAAGATTACAGATGTGTGTTACCATGTTCAGCTTCACCTGTGATATTCTTCAGGGCACCTGAATTCTGAGATGAATCATTTCCCTGAGAATCAAGAATGAGGCTGCAGGTAGAACATATCTTCATTCTTCATGCTGAGTGACCACTATAAGTCAGGCCTTGGTTAGCAATGGAAGTAAAACCATAAAAAAGGAGACAGTTCCTGCCAGCAGAGGGCATAGTCTAGGAAGGTCAGGGGTGACTGTTCAAATGTGGAAGAGCCAAGCTCACCCATCATAGAAGGTGTACTATTAAATAGTCCATTTGCTACAGTATGATGTGGTAGCAGAAACATTTTGAAAGATAATACAGGGCCTTTTCAGGGATAGAGTGGGATTTACAACCAAAGCTTATAAATTCACCCTTCATCTACTTGACTCTAAAAGACCAACGTTTTTAGGCAAGGAAAAAATGTTCAGAAAAATCAGTTAATCAAGTGGTAGAACAAAAGATATGACAAAGGAGTAAAAATGTGCAGGAAATATGTGATTTATGTACTTGGCATGAAAAAAAATAGAGAGATTTTTAAGGGTTGTGGACTTCATGAGGTTTATTTTAGTTTTTTTTTTTTTTTTTAAAAAAAAAAAAAAAACCCATGAATGCTACCCAAGCATATATGTTAGGCAGACAAGAAAGTCAGTGGAAATAAATTGAGAAAATTTGAGATGATCATTGATGGAACACATTGCACAAGCCAACAGAAGAATATCAGGCTATGAATGCTGGCAGAATTTGTCCTAGAAAGAAACAATTCTTTTTCTTGAGAAGGAAAAGATGTTCTCAAGTGAAGAAACAGCAAAATACTTCAGTAGCGTATAATTTCTCACTGTTCCCACACAGGTCACGCTTTTCATGTCTCCATACATTTACGCGGAGTGTCTCTTCTACTGAGAATTTTCCTCACCATCTTTTCCATTTGGTGCAAATGTGACTTCCATAAAGATCTTCCCTGAACCCCATCTCTCCTTCTGTCCTAGGCAGTATTTTTTTCATTACTTCTATATTCCCACAACACTTTTGCATGCTATAGTTAAAGTCATCATTTATTCACTCAATTATTCTGAAATATTTTTAAATAGCTACCCTATATTAGGCACTCTTCTAGTCTGTGAAATTGAAATAGGTAGACTCTCAGGGAGAGAAAGAGATACTCATTATAACAAGGACATAAAACTCTCCGCTTGTGCCTGTGAATCCAATGATGGCTAAAAGTGGAATTTAAGATTTGCTGTCTCTGTCTCCATTTTGCGTCTGTCTCCTTTACTCTGTGTTACCTTGGATTCCAGAAACAAGGTCTGTTCAGATGAATATTTTGTGATGAGTGGGAGTTACCTCCCTGGCAACAGCAACTTTCTTATTGGAGAATGAGGCCCAGTCTGACCAATCCTGAGACAGTGATGGACAAACCACACCTGATCAAGGTCACCTGCTTTGGCAGCTCTGAGAAGCCTCCAGCTGTGCCAACCCAGGCCCCAACCCTTGCCCCCACTCCCCTTTCTATAAAACCTCTAATGACATGGGTGCCCTTCTCTTCCCAGTGTAGCTGCACTCATTAAAGTTACTTTCATGCTTTTTGCTATTATCTTTTCTGTTTGGTTTTCTGGGCAAGTGGCAAGTATCTGATTTATTGAATCCCCAGAGTCAGGCCTCTGACCTAGGACTCTGGTAACATTACTAGAGGGAGACTCAGATCTATGAACATGATCATCCATGACTGTCTCTTTAGTTAGGTGAACAAAACCTGCAGCATATGCTTGTACTGGATCAATTAGAGCCAAAGCATCATCAATTTGAATGTCGCCGGGTTCAAAGACCTACCACCTACACAATGTGCTCACACCTGGTTTATGGCTAGACGGTTTAAACAAGAAGAAACATTCTGAACCCCAAATATCAAATAACTGAAGTGGTATTTTATTTTCACAGAAGTTTGCCAGGAAAGCTATACTTTTCTTTCAAGAAAAATCCTATAGTCAGAAAGCTGAACACTGGATGCAATATTCAGCTTCTCTTATCCATATCAGCCAACAAGACCAGGGCATCTGCAACTTCCCTTTGGACTGTATAGCCTTTTGGTTGGCTGTCCTTGAATAAATCTTTGCTTGTGCCTTGCTTTCTCCCTGAAATTCTTTTTAATGATGTAAGGGAAGAACCTATCCTGGCCTAGTTGAGGTCCTTGTCTTATTTTCTGATATGGAATAACTGAGTGTGGCTGGAGGAAGCAGGTCACTGGAGATGTGCCTTTGGGTTTTATATTTTGTCCCTGATGAGTAGAGTCCCCCTGAACCCCCATGTCTCTCTCTCTCTCTCTCTCTCTCTCTCTCTCTCTCTCTCTCTCTCTCTCTTCTGGTTGCCACATTACTCCCCTCTGCCATATGCTTTCTGCATCATGTTCTGCCTCATCTTGGGCACAGAGCTTTGGAGTTGGCCAACCGTGGACCAAACGCTGAAGCAAAATAAACTTTTCTTCCTCTAAGTTTTTATAAAGTTTTTAGTCACAGAAAAGCTAACTGAAACCTAGGGATTGAACCCAGTCATGCTCTATTATTGAGCAACATCCCCAGCCATTTTTACTTTTTATTTTGAAATAAGGACTCACTAAATTGTCCAGGCTAGCCTCAAACTTGTGATCCCCTGTCTCAGCCTCCCAAATTGCTGGAATTACAGATGTGTGCTATCTTGCCCAGCCTAAAAATATATTTTTTTAATAAAATGAGTTAATGAATAAATGAGTGAAAACTGAGGTTGTCATTGTATCAAATTGGCTTAATCTTTTCAATTCATTTAAAGAGAATGGTTCAAACAAGAAAGAGTCTGGAAAATTGAGCTAAGCAGAAAAGGCAGAAACCCATTTGTATCTTAGCAAATTAGAAGTCATTGGCTGAATATAAGGGTAGCGAAAATGATTTTCAGGAACAAATGTTGTAGAAAATGTAAGAGAGATTTAGGCTATTTATAATAACAAAAAAATCTGAAATAGCTACATGAGATTACATGGCATAATATTGTGACTCTTGATCATCAAAGTTTATCTATTTTGTGTAATCCCAGTAACCAGGAAGGATAAGGCAAGAGGATCACAAGTTTGAAGCAGCCTCAGCAATTTAGTGAGACCCTAAACAGCTTAGCAAGACCCTGCCTCAATGTAAAAAAATAAATAAATAAAGGGACTGGGAATGTAGCCAGTGGTAAAGTGCTGCTGGGTTCAATCCCTAGTACAAAAAAAAATTGTCCATTCTGTCTGTGAAATAAATAAGGAAAGAACTTCCACCCATTCCACTCATTCATTTTGTTAATTTAAAACATGTAGTGGTCACATATTATGCCTAGGCACTATTCTAAATACTGGTGATTCTAAATAAAATATAATTAGCAGATATTTAAAAATTAGGTCATTTTAGACTTTGAGTTACTATAAGGAAATCAACAGACTGATGCAATAAAGAGTAATGGGGAACCAGATGAATACAATGAAAAGTTTGAAGAATGTGGAAATGGCAAAATCAATCTGTTGAGACATTCTAGTGTGTAATGGGAGCATTGTTGATGTAGAGTCAGATTTAGAATGGGGATGTAAGTGGCAGATATGCAGGAAATATAGAGAAGTTTAGAGTCTGGAGTTTGAAGTAGGAACAGAGAAGATTTGGTATTAGAAGAAATAATACCATTAGAAGGTTTTGTGACTATGGTCAAATGAAAACTCAGAATTGAGGTAACTGGAGCAATGCTAGATGATGGCAAAGCATAATTTTCCTCCACTTTTTCTTCAGATTTTAGTTCAATCATGACTTTTTCAGGAAACTCTCTCCTGACCTTTATCACTTAATAAAATTCCTTATTATAAAAAAATCATAGCAGAATGAATTTATCTTTTATATCATGCTTACGATTTCAAGTGGCTCTCTTTATTCTTTGACAAGAAGATTGCTGTTATGGTCTTTGGAATTGAACAAAGATGAAAATAAATAACTTTAACTGAAGAACATGTAAGTTTGAGAGGAACCATGGACCCAATGTTTTATAAGAAATGTCAAGAATACTGCTGGTGAGTTGGACAGAGAAACCAACTCAGATGCTAATTCAACACCAAATATTGGAGGCAGGTAGAAACTGAAAGTCCTTAAGGAGACAATGAAAGTTTAAAAGAAAGAAATTTATTATTGGAGGCTAGAGATGTGAGATCTTTTTATTTATCACAAAGATTTCAGAAACATTGCAAATGGAAAACATATCCCCAAAACTAATGGATTCCAGGAATAGTGTTAAAAGTGCCAAGTATTTTTTTAGCCATATATGGAAAGATATGGCTATAGAGATTAGTTTAAAAGACTCCTATTCAACTTTTAACAAATTTTGTAGGAAATAAAAAGGGATTTAGAATCACTGAATTGCTTATCGCCTTCTGTTTTTTAAATTTAATTTATCTATTTTTATTACTTATTCTAATTTGTTTTACATGACAGCAGAATGTCATTCAGTTCATATTACACAAATAGAGCACAACTTTTCATGTCTCTGATTGTACACAAAGTAGAATCACATCATTTGTGTTTTCATACTTGTACTTAGGGTAATGATGTCCATCTCATTCCACCATCTTTCCTACCCCCATACCCTTTCATCTGCTATTTTTATAACCTACAAATAATTCTTAAAGTAAGGAATACCTTAAGGAAAATAACAAATCCAGAGCATTGTCAGGAATGTGGCCCCAGAGTAAAGATCAAATCAAGGACATAGCTGAAAGATCCCTTCCTTCCGACACACACACACAAAAAGATTTAAGGTATTTGTTACAAGAGTTTGAAGGGAATGGTCTGTCATCATAATGAACTCAGATAAAACAGACTCTTTCAAGGGAATTTGTAACATTTATTTATTTATTTATTTTATAAACTGAATCCTAATAAGATCCATATGTAACTCATGAAGTTTTAAGAAAATTGTATTGGCAGAAGTATCATTAGCCTAAACTAAAAAGGACAGAGTTCAAAAATAAAAGAACTATTAAGCTCCAACCTCATAGAAGCAGGCTCAGAAACTCACTCAGTAAAAACACAGGGCATTTATAATTTAATAAAGCAAAATAAGGTAAGATTAGAGTGATTCAGAGAGAAGCATGACTGGACCCTAACTGAGGAATTAGTGATGTGTGCTTGCCTGCATTTCAGAGTTGTTATGAAGTAATATACTTCTAACTCCTAACCACTTTTAACATATGTGTCTATTGTACAAGACTTTTATACTTTTTACCATTTTATGTTGTATATATGTGCAATGTGTTTGAGAGACAGATAATTTTTGAGTTTAGTTCACAGGTTTTATGATCAAACCAAACAAAAGACTGGAACTGCCAAGGTCCTGAACTTCAAAATTGAGCCAATGTGGTAATGAGATGAGATTGCAGGTTCTGGGTAGGGGATGAGTAGATTTTGCATGTGTAAAGGAAGTGGACCACTGCCAACCCAAGGGCTAACAGTAGTAGTTTACAAAGATAGTCTGAAAATAGCTATACCGATCAATATTCATAATCTTTTTCTGTTTCCCTCCCTCAGATCTAGGCTGGCTTAGAATTTTTACCAATAGAATGTGCAAGAAATGCACATTCATATGATTTCCATATCTAGGTCTTAAGAAGTCTTAGAGCTGCACTTGGCATCTTGGACATACGCAGTTGAAATTTGGAAATATCATGCTGTGAGAGACTCAAGACACATGGAGAGAACAAGCACAGGCACTCTTATTGATGGCCACAGTGCAGCTTCCTGCCAACAGACAGAATCAATTGCTAGCCAGTGAATGACTCACCTTGGAAATCCATTCCACTGGAACCAGCTAATAATAGATAACACCCACACCAGAGCTAGCAAGACAAAACCACCACCTAATCCTCAATTAATATCACTGTTAAAGAAAATGTGGAGTAAATACACAAGGGAATATTATTCAGCCATAAGGAAGAAATAATTCTTGCCATTTGTAGCAAAATAGATAGAACCAGAGGATACACTATTAGATGAAATAAGCTAGACACAGAAAGTACCACATGTTTTCTCTCATATATTGGATATTAATAGTGTCAACCCAAGGTACAATAATGATTACTAGAATCTGGGAAGGTAGGGAAACCGTGGATAAAAGGAGTATGGATTTGATCAGTGCACAATATAGTCATGTATTAAAACATAATACTTAGCCCTATTGATATATATAACTAATACATGTTGATCAAAAATCAAATCAAATAAATTTTTTAAAATATTTTTAAAAATACTACTGTGAGAAGGAATAATATCCCTTTTAAGTCACTAAAATTCTCTTAAGATTTATGTGGTCTGTAACATATGAAGATTTAATCAAAACAAATACTTAAGATTGTATACACTATTTATACTGGTATTCCATACAAATCACATATAAATAGTTCAGGAAAAAATATATTTATTATGTAAAATGTATGTGTTTCCCACCATTTTCTAATTTGCATCAGTTTAAATAAAAACTTTTTTTAAATTTTTTTTTTCATTTTGTAAAATAGAGTATCTGTTCACTCCTATAAATATATATTGACTATCCATATAAAACATGCTATGCACTCTGGTGGATATAAGGATAAATCAGATATAGTTTATGTTCTCAAAGTGCTTTGGTTCTACAATGGAAATTTGGATATAAAAATATGTATATGTATTTATTTATTGTTTATTATTTATTTATTCTTTATTTCTTGACTACTATGTCTTTTGTACATTTTTTTAACCAAAGAGCATCCTAGAGATGATAATATTTATATAGTATTTGACTTTTTATATTCTGTTTAAAATTAGCATTTTAGCACTTCAAAGGGAAAATAGAAAACTTACTACTTACTATTTAGTACATTTAACGTCCCCTTATATGTTGTAGTTCTTCTTGGTTTTACAATTACATATATTTAAAACAACCTAGTTTGAATGTTAGAATTTTTATTTTCAACCATTATATGTATTTCAAAAAAATTTAAGAGAAGAAAAATAGTCTACACTATTTACCCAGTTATCTGCCATTTCTATGTCTCTTTCTTCTTTCCTGGTGTTTCAAGTTCCCCTCTGGTACCATTTTCCTTGTATCAATTCACTGAATGTAAATTGTTTTTGTTTTCCTTCATCTGAGAACGTCGTCACTTCATCTTTTTTTTTTTTTCCTGAGGAATGTTTTTCCATTGCACACGGGATTCTAGGATGATGTTTCTTTACTTTCAACACTTTAAAGATGTTCTGCTTCCCTTTAGTCTACTGGGTTATGATGGGAAATCCAGTTGCTAGATCTTGTCCTGTCAGGCCTGAGAAAAGCCTTCCCTTCAGCACTTTAGGTCCCTGCTCAGAATCTGTGCCACTCAGGTATTATCTGGGGCTGGGGTAGGAGGGAGAAGAAAACAGGATTCACTGCATTCCTTCTAGTGCTCGGGAGTCTTGTTTCCAGCTTACTGGTGCAGAAAATGAGGCCTTTTCATGCCTACCAGTTGTCCTTCTAGGTCTCCAGGTGCCTTTGAGTCCATGGCTAGAGACACATGGGGGTGAGGAGGAGGGCATTCACCCCTGGTTGGGGAGTATATCACACTCTGGACCTCATCAGAAATCTTCCCACTTCCACTTAGATTTGAGTCCTCAGATAGCTACTCTCTACCTTCTTTTTAGAGCTTGTGTTTGCATTCAGTTGAAGAGACAAAGTACAGTGTACTTACTTCATCTTGCCCAGGGTACAATCTCTATGAAAATTACTCAAGAAAATATTTACATCACATGGAAACTTTCTATATGCTATAGTCAAGGTTTAAAATAACCCTTATTATTAAATGAACATATAACAGATATTCTCAATGGATTGACATAGTATGTAATCGCTACTGCCAGTTACTGGTGACGAGTCCTGCTTCCTGACATGTGGAAGTATAACTTAGAGAAGCACGCCAAGGCAAGCATATAAAGCAGGATTTATTTAAAAAGGGGTAACACAGACTTTTCCTGGAAGGAAATAGGGGGCCATAGCTGATATCATGGTATCCCAAGAAGTGAGAGCCTTCTGCCTTTTTATATGTCCTAAGCTTCCTTTGTTCTGCTCTCTTCCCCTTATCTCTCTCCTTCCTGCTTATATGACTAGGCCCAGGAGATCCTTGGTGGGATGGTCAAAAGGTGAGAAGCAGATGGGCTGGAGGGGACCAAAGTGGAGTGATCTGGGCTGGAAGGGGAATAATTAACAACTTTCTTTAGGGAGGAACAATCCTTGGGACAGGTTATTTTAGCAATAGGTTGGAGCAGGGGCAGGTTATCTTGGTAGAGAAAGGATACAGAAAGGGCTCTGAAGGAATTAACATTTCAATTTCTCCATCCTCTGGACGGACCCTTGCCTATCTGCCTCTCTAATTCTGGCTTCATTATCATTTACAAAAGCATTATGTAATGTTGCAGTAATTTTTAATACTCTCTTTAAATATTTGAGTAATCACATGTTTTATTTGGGAGGGGGGTACTGGGAATTAAACTCAGGGGCACTCAACCACTGAGCCATATCCCCAGCCCTATTTTATATTTCATTTAGAGACAGAGTCTCACTGAGTTGCTTAGTGCCTTGGCATTGCTGAGGCTGGCTTTGAACTTATAATCCATCCATCCTGTCTCAGCCTCCTGAGCTGCTGGGATTACAGGTGTGCGCCACAGAGCCTGGGTTAAGTAATCACATTTTAAGTTAAGCCCCTCTTTTTCCTGTGATCAATTTCCATTTTGTAAATGTCATAGGTATTTATGTTTACAGAAATTTATGTTTACAGAAACGTTTGGTAAAATTACAGAAAAACAAAAACTGGAAAAAATAATAAAAAAGAATCACAGGAAAAAAACAGTCATAGGAATTAAAATGTTCAAAAATTTAGCCATTCAACTTATTTGGATAAAGCAATCTTTTAAACACATTGCCATTTATTTTCCTCAATAATTTCTATTCATGATTGAAAGCTGAATTTTTCACTGTGTTGTGGGCAGTGTTCCATTTCTTTAACTAGAAAAATGAGCTTATATGTAAGAAAACAAATTAAATCTTATGGAAATAGGGCCCCAACAGTATACCCTGGTGAAAGCCACAAAATGAAATATAAGGGAATATAAATCAGTCTGTCTTGTTCAGCAAATCTAAAGCTCTGCTTAAAGACTTTGCATACAGAAAACACCCTGCAAGCAGCTGTAGTTCTGCCTATTGTGGAGTCTAATGAATGGTTATTTTCCTTCTGATGTTTATTCTAGAATAACAATAAAGGTCATTGATCTCAAATTCTAGGTTGTTTTTGCCAATCATCCACCCACAGTTATATATTGTCTTTTTTTACATAATGTTTTAAAATTTTATCTAAATCTGAAAACAACAATTTTTAAAAAGAAAGATTTCTTAGGTTTTGAAGTAGTCATTTGTCACTCTATAACTAAAACTAGAAATCTAAGGCAGCACATTTTCTTAGGTTTTCTTTTGACTTTGTGTTAGAGACTTTTTGTTGATTTATTTTTAAGTCATGTGCTAACAACCTGTTTTTCCCTGCTAAGCTTCAGAACATCTCTAAGGAGAAATAAAGTATGTCTTTGGAAATAACATATTTTGTTTTAAAAAACAGAAGAAAGTGTTCCTTGACAATGATAGGTTGAAACCTAGTTCACCATGCCCAGAGTAAAAAGGTTATTTTCTTTGCTATCTATTTTTCATCTGAATGCAAAAATATGATATTTCCCCAAAATGATAAAAAGCTTTCATTGAATTTCAAGGAAAAAGAAGATGTCAGATTAATCTGGGCCCAACCTTATCACCATAAGCTTCAATAAAATATAAGCTTCACATCAGCAATGCAAGGAAAATATAAGAAGCTTTGGGAAAGGGTCATGTTGCTCAACCTGGCTCTGAATAAGAAATTCATATCTGCATACATATATTCTATGCTCTATCAGCAAATGTTCCAAAATATCCCCATCTTAAACCTTTCTTTTCATCTTGTTCTTGGTGTTACCTTATCTTTGTCTCTCTACATCAATAAGAGCAGTCTAAACTGCTGGAGAGATCATGTAAGCACCTTTGAACATTTACATCAAAAATTTTATGTCATCAATGCAAAGATTATGTTAGTGTTAAAGGAAGCTGGAAAATCAAAGGAGTTTGATTCCAGTGTGGATATATAAAGCTTGTTTACAAATTTTCACTAACATTTCTAACACAGTCACTCTCATACACACATAAACACACACACACGGGATTATCAATACATTTTTATTTTTTAATAAAAATGTTTTGAGTCCCTACTGTGTGCCAGTAAGTATTTTAAGCATTAGAAGCACAAAAGTGAGCAAATCAGATAAAAATCTCTGGCAAAATAATTTGTATTGTACTTGAAAAAGATAGTGATTAACATAACAAGTAATTATGTTAGAAAATATTAAGTGCTATTAAAATATATATATGTATATAATTCCAACAGCTAGAGCTGAAGTTGCAATGGGAGTAGAGTTTAAGAACAACTTGAATATCAGAGCTATGGAGAGAATGAACCCGTGGGTGACTGTAAGATTTGGGGTTATAAAATTTGAGAGAATAAAGTGCCTAGTCACTAAGATGTGGAACACTAAAAAAGAGGGATTTGGGACAGAGTATGAGGTGTTTTAGGATTTGCTTCAGATATATTTTCTCATCTTCTACACCTCAGATGATGATTTAGATAATGACATGCCTCAAGTCAGTCTTCACATATCTTAGTTATATATACCCATTCTGTAGGTAGTCTCATGCAGTCTGTTGGCTCTAAATTCCATTGATAACCTAACAGATTCTGATTTTTTATATTAGACTTCATTCCTAAACCCTAGACTTGTCTGTCTACTTCTTATTAGACATTTCCACTTACATATTGCCTTAGCCTGAGGTAGGGAGCTTGCATTCCAATTTTTTCTTTTCTTTGGGAGGGGGAGTGTGGGGGACAGGAGGTACCTGGGATTGTACTCCGGGGCATTAAACCACTGTGCCACATCCCCAGACCTATTTTTTGTATTTTATTTAGAAACAGGGTCTCATTAAGTTGTTCATGCCTTGCTTTTGCTGAGGCTGGCATTTGAACTGGTGATCCTCCTGCCTAAGCCTTCTGAGCCACTTGGATTACAGGAGTGTGCCACAATGCCTGGCATATTCTATTATTTTCTTATGGAATTCTATCCCAGGGTGAGTGCTAAGGAAAGGGAAGAAAGAAATTAAGGAGATCAAAACCAAGTTTGCACCCTAGGGCTTACTACTTCTAAGTGTGACTAGTCTTTCAATCCTTTGGGACATGCCTGCTTTTCAGGATCATGTGTTGATGGAGTAAGGGGAAAGAATGTTCTCACCATTTCTCTTCTCTCATTTGTCAAGGATTTAACCCAAGAGCCATTACCCCTTTCTCCCTCCTTACACATAACATAAGTGTGGGAAATATGAGGGCGTTCTATACCAGGTTTTCTACAGGGGAGTCCTAAGGAAGGAGACAAAATACTTGAGGCACGAGCAGAAAGTGACACTCTGTTGAGACATCCTAGCTGGTAAGTTAAAAAACCAGAAATGACTGTAATGCTATCAGTGGTGGTGGTGACCTGATACCAAGCCTGAAGGAATAGTTCTTAATTGCTCTTGGTGTATCACTATTAGGAGGTAAGTGTGTCAGACTGAGTTGTTCTGAAGAGTATAATTCAACCCAATACACATGTTCATAATATCTCAAATTTTACATGTTCCAAATCAGCTTATTATTGTCTGCTTCCAAATCTCTTTCTTCCACAGTTAATTTCTATTCCCTCTTTCTCAAACTTGGAATCATCCTTACCATTATTTCTTTCACATCATAAATCTAATTTGTGAGGAAATCAGTTAAAGCTAACTCACTTCTTTTCTACAGTATGTCTCTTCTAGGTTACTGCAAAGTCCAGCAGGAAGACTTCTTGATTTTATCTGTGGCTTCTCCAGGTACTTATAGGTCAGAGTAATTCTTTTAAAATGTCAAGTCAGAACATGCCCCTCTTTTGTTCAGACCCTTATGATGGCATCTAAACTCAGAGTAAAATTTCAAGAATTTTTATGATCCCCTATGATTTGCTCCCTTCCTAATAATTTCTCTGACTGCTTTCCTACACCATCTCTCTGCACCTTTCTTAGACATCTTATTGTCAAATAGGCTAAATAGCTCCCAGGATTTTTGCATTCTCTTTGCGTTCTTAGTCTGTTAGGACAGGAAGGTTATTCTTCAAGATAATCTGCATAGCTCCTTCCCTTATTTTCTTCAAGTCTTGTTGAAATGACATCACCTGAAATGAACTTTCTCTGATCACCCTACATAATAACACCACCCACGGTGATGCTCTTGGGTGATACACCACCCATTTGCCACTGAGGCCCCACCCCATGCCTTTCCATATTATTTTACATATATATTTATTTCCTTATTTTCTGTGTCTCCCTCTGGAATGTAAGTTTCTTCAAAGCAGAAAATTTCCCTGCTGTGTTTATTGCTGAATCCCTTCATACCTAAGACCGACGTTTGCTACATAGAAGGGACTTAATAAACATACATTGATAAAAATGACATGAATGGCATTCCTTGTACTATGAGAATCGCGTTTTGTTTTTTCTGTTTTCTTTTTGCTCATTATTTCATTAGCAAATAGAACTTTAGCATCGGTCTTTAGATAAGACAGCCTGACTTCTCCCATAATCCTTCAAAAGACAACAAAAGGATATAAAAAATAAGGCATCAAATATATTCAATTTTCTGTTAACACCTATTGTCTGGCTTATTTTAAATCCTCTCTGACTTTTAAGCTCTTTAATGAGGAGGGCAAGAACATTATCAAGTTATCCTTAGTAAGCTGGTAGGTGAAATGTAAGGAAAATGAAATACACTGAAATAATTTCCCCAAATAATCACTATCTTGTTATGTCAAATGGAAGGAGGTAAGCTATTATTACTGCTTGTAAGACTTCATATTAGTCCAAAGACTCCTCTAAGGGATACATAAAAGAAATTTCTTAGTATTCTGTAAATATTCAGAAATGAAAGTATGCTTTGCACAGTTGTGAGACTGATTTTCACTTTTGGAGATTAAAAATTCCTTGCAGAGCTTGGCAAGTGCACAGATTTGGAACATCAGATTATTATTTCTAGACTTAGGTTTTTTTTTTATCCACATCAACTAAATAAACATGTTGAATAATTGCTTTTTTGTGCACTTTGCTCAATTTGTTAGTTCATTTATTGAACTTAAAAGAATCATTGATCAATCTGTATCAGTTATGATCATCATGCGATATGATAGCTACAATTTATCCCACCTTCTCACCCACACTTGACATGGCCAAACTTTAAATATAGCCATTATATTGGGCATAGAATAGTATCCTGTTGTGATTTAAATTTTATTTCCTTGGTGACCAATAACCATAATCCCTTTTTATGTATTTATTTACTAAGTCAGTAATTTTCTGGTGAATCCTCTATTCAAGTCCTTATCCTCAAATCTGTCTATGTTTGTAAATGTTGTGTATGAACTTAAGAATGCATATCTTGCTATTGTTGGATGGTGTCTTAATCCATTTTTAGTTTCTAAGTACATAATATTGTAGACTGGTTAAGCTATAAACAAAAGAGATTTATTTTGGCTCATGTGTCTAGTCCAAGGTGATGGGGTTACATCTGTGAATGGCCCTCATGCTGGCAGAGTCCAGAGGTGTACAAGGCATCATATGGTAAAAGGCAAGGAGTGCCCAAAAGACCTAGTCAAGTGGCTTTTATGCAAGACCCAAGCTAGAGATAATATGTCAACTCATGAGCTCTGTAATGTTTGGAACAATCAATAAAAATAAATAAATAAATAAAAATATGTCAACTCATGAAAACAACCTATGAAACAGACATGAATGGGTTAATCCATTCATGAGGATAGAGCCCTCATGACCTCTTGAAGCTCCCACCTGCTCCCATCTCTTCATATCTTATAATGGGGATTAAAACTCAGCATGATTTTTGGAGTGGGCAAACCATATTCAAACCATCACAGATAGGATATAAAATAAATATCTATAGCTAATTGATTTTCTGTCTATTCTATCAATTATTAAAAAACTCATATTGAAATTGTTCAAAAGAACATTTTATTATTTCACCTCCTTGGATTATCCTTTCTCAGAATGAAAGTCATTATTACTTATATATTGACCTATATTTTAGCTGTGTAAAGTATAAGGACATAACTAGTTCCTGTTACCCCTTTTAGGACCAGAATAGAAAATTGGATGATTGTTTTTGAAATGTAGAAAACTGGTTCCATGCTTGAGAAAGCAAACACTGGCTTTTGCTCCTGCCTGGGTATCAGAAAAATCAGAGTAGTGAATGGATAACTGTTTTGGTGGCAGGAGAGGGCTGGTGAGGCATTCTACCCTCACAGCATGAGTCAAGACAAGTACCCCAGCGTGTGGGTGCATGGGAGAACAGAGAAGCTGTCAACTTGGCATGGGTCCAATAAACATCCTGTAGGTTTAGAAGTACTCAGCAGAATTGAGGCAACCTTCTGTGAACTACCAGGTGCTCAGTATACGTAAAAGGAAGAGATATGCTTCATTTTTGGGTAATTTGTATTCCAGGATTGAAGACAGTCAAAAATTATCTGAATAGCCTATAAAAACACTCATAAGACAAGAATCTTCTATATTCTAGGGCTCCACTCAGGTATACCAACTTTATCTGCCAAGCTGGGAGTATAAAACCAATCACCCAGGGGAAAAAATATCCTGTTTGCTTCACCTCTTCTCACCTCCTAGCAGCTGAAAGTAGAGCTAAAATAGAAAAGGTAAGCAAACAGAGAGTAGGTTAGTAGAAGCACCACTACTACCTTCTTCATCATCTACTTCCAAGCAGTTGCAATGAGAATGAGAACATTTAATTCCAAATCGAAGAGTTTTGATCATTAAATAGTTCTATACATTCCAAGTATTGAATTGTGACTATGTAGGAATGGAAATTAACCCAACATAAGTTAACTGGCTATTAAAGAACATATAATTAGTGAGTGACAAAGCAGAATATAAAACAGGTTTATTTAACCCCAAGTCTTTTACCACCTAATAACCAACCAAATGAGCCAAATTTCAGTATTGCACATAGACCCAGCTTAATAAGATTTTTTTTAAGAGTGAGGGACACAATGAACCAGTTTTCCTTCCTACAAATAGGATTAATAATAACTGTTGATTCTCTGTCTAGTACAATTCAGGGCTTATGTTTAAATACCTTCTACATTCTAATAACTCAGAAAATTGTTTATCCTTTGAACTAACTCAAGTTTCTATATGAATTTATGAATTTAATGTTTGTGTTGGGGGTTTTTGTTTCTTTTTCTTTTTCTTTTTTTTTTTTTTTTTTTGGTACTGTAGGTTGAACCCAGGGATGCTCAACCACTAAGTCATGTCCCCAGCCCTTTTAAAATATTTTTTTTATTACAGACAGTGAGTCTCTAAGTGAGTCTAAGTGAGTCTTTTGCTGAGTCTCCAAGTGCCTCACTAAGTTGCTGAGACTGGCTTTGAACTCGTGGTCCTTCTCCCCAACCTCCTGAGTGGCTGGGATTACAGCCATGGTATTTATAAGGTAAGAAAGATTATACTTTCTTAGATAAAGATTCCATTGGTTGTGTTTTTTTGTTATTATTATTTTGTTGTTGTTTTTGTTTTTGGTACTGGGGATTGAACCCAGGGGTGCTTTGTGCTTTACCACTGAGTTACATCCTCAGTTCTTTTCACCTTGGGACAGGGTTTCACGAAATTGCTGAGGCTCCCCTTGAACTTGTCTTTCTGCTGCCTGACCCTTCCTAGTCACTGGGGTTACACGTGTGCACCACCACACCTAGCAAATTTATCATATCTTTAATTCAGTGACATATAACAAGTAGGGTACCTGGCCCACCTATGACCCTGGCACTAGACTAGGTGTTACAGAAAGAGAAGAAAGAGATCAAGACAAAGTTCCTGCATCACGAACTTTATAATGTGGCAAGGAAAATGAATAAAAGCAAGTAACTATCAGTGTCAATATTATTACAAAAATGTATATGCAGCATGTTTGTCATGAAACTTAATCTGCTTAGGAGTGTTAGGGATGGTTTTCCCTACAGGAAATAATATTTAATAGAGTACAAAGAAAATGAATAGGAACTAATAAATGAAGATGGGATTAAAGGAAGAGGAAAGACACTATTTAGGTCACTATCATGTTACCTGTCAACACAGCATAAAGTACAGTCTATGTTAGTGTTGTTGTAATTTTCCTTTCTCTGATTATAAGATAACTTTATTTTGATCTTATATTATGTATCTCTCAATGCAAAATATAAAGTGTTAACTCCCTCCAATTACTATGACTCCTGCTAACAGCTTGGGGTATGACTTACAGATATTTTTTCTATTTATCAAATATTATATACATGCATACATACCTAAAATAGGGCTCTTCTATAATAGAGTTGCATATGCCTCATAAATCTAGTGGATCTCTTTTCATACCAATAAATATAAAAGCATCTTATCTTCTGATACATGAAGTATCAAAACTAAACCAATTGCATGTCAACATTGTTTTTTTTCACTTTTCTGCATACTTTATTTGTCACAAACATACAATTTTTAAATATAGACTGTAAAACTCCATTTGCAAAAGTCTGCTATTGTTTTTTTTTTTTATTTTCTTCTGTCTTATTTTCTTTTTTTTTTTTTTATTGGTCGTTCATAACATTACATAGTTCTTAATTCATCATATTACACGGTTTGATTCAAGTGGATTATGAACTCCCGCTTTTACCCCGTATACAAATTGCTGTATCACATCAGTTACCCTTCCATTGATTGACATATTGCCTTTCTAGTGTCTGATGTATTCTGCTGTCTGTCCTATTGTCTACTATCCCCCTCCCCTCCCCTCCCCTCCCCTCCCCTTTTCTCTCTCTACCCCTTCTACTGTAAATCATGTCTTCCATTTGTATTCTCTTGACTTACCCCTCCTTACCTCTTATATGACATTTTGTATAACCCTGAGGATCGCCTTCCATTTCCATGCAATTTCCCTTCTCACTCCCTTTCCCTCCCACCTCTCATCCCTGTTTACTGTAAATATTCTTCTCAAGCTCTTCGTCCCTACCCTGTCCTTGTTTACACCCCTTATATCAAAGGAGTCATTTGGTATTTGTTTTTTAAAGATTGACTAGCTTCACTTAGCATAATCTGCTCTAATGCCATCCATTTCCCTCCAAATTCTATAATTTTGTCATTTTTTAATGCAGAGTAATACTCCATAGTGTATAAATGCCACATTTTTTTTAACCATTCATCTATTGAAGGGCATCTAGGCTGGTTCCACAGTCTTGCTATCGTGAATTGACCTGCTATGAACATCGATGTAGCAGTGTCCCTGTAGCATGCTCTTGTTAGGGCTTTAGGGAATAGACCGAGAAGGGGAATAGCTGGGTCAAATGGTGGTTCCATTCCCAGCTTTCCGAGAAATCTCCATACTGCTTTCCAAATTGGCTGCACCAATTTGCAGTCCCACCAGCAATGAACAAGAGTGCCCTTTTCCCCGCATCCTCTCCAGCACTTATTGTTGTTTGACTTTCTAATGGCTGCCAGTCTTACTGGAGTGAGATGGTATCTTAGGGTAGTTTTGATTTGCATTTCTCTGACTGCTAGCGATGGTGAGCATTTTTTCATGTACTTGTTGATTGATTGTATGTCCTCCTCTGAGAAGTGTCTGTTCAGGTCCTTGGCCCATTTATTGATTGAGTTATTTGTTATCTTATTGTCTAATTTTTTGAGTTCTTTGTATATTCTGGTTATTAGGGCTCTATCTGAAAGGCATTCCTGTATATCAGCGACAAATCCTCTGAAACGGAAATGAGGACAACTACTCCATTCACAATATCCCCCCCAAAAATAAAATACTTGGGAATCAACCTAACAAAAGAGGTGAAAGATTTATACAATGAAAATTACAGAACCCTAAAGAAAGACATAGAAGAAGACCTTAGAAGATGGAAAAACATACCCTGCTCATGGATAGGCAGAACTAACATCATCAAAATGGCGATATTACCAAAAGTTCTCTGTAAGTTCAATGCAATGCCAATCAAAATCCCAACAGCATATCTTGTAGAAATAGATAAAAGAATCATGAAATTCATATGGAATAATAAAAGACCCAGAATAGCAAAAACAATACTAAGCAGGAAGTGTGAATCAGGCGGTATAGCGATACCAGACTTCAAACTATACTACAGAGCAATAGTAACAAAAACAGCATGGTACTGGTACCAAAACAGGCGGGTGGACCAATGGTACAGAATAGAGGACACAGTAACCAATCCACAAAACTACAACTATCTTATTTTTGATAAAGGGGCTAAAAGCATGCAATGGAGGAAGGATAGCATCTTCAACAAATGGTGCTGGGAAAACTGGAAATCCATTTGCACCAAAATGAATCTGAATCCCTATCTCTCGCCGTGCACAAAAGTTAACTCAAAATGGATCAAGGAGCTTGATATTAAATCAGAGACACGGCATCTGATAGAAGAAAAAGTTGGTTATGATCTACACGCTGTGGGATCGGGCTCCAAATTCCTCAATAGGACACCCATAGCGCTAGAGTTAACAAATAGAATCAACAAATGGGACTTACTCAAACTAAAAAGTTTTTTCTCAGCAAAAGAAACAATAAGAGAGATAAATAGGGAGCCTACATCCTGGGAACAAAAGTCTGCTATTGTAAGGAGTGCACACCAGCAGGAAGGATTCTTAAACTTCTTTTCTCTATGAGTTTTTTTCTGTCAGTTTTGCTAGTTAGTGGTAAATACGGGACCCGCCATTTTACAGACCTGTCTGAAGCTTCTGGCTGTATTCACATTGCTCTTTTGAAGCAGCCCTACTTGTCTCAAAAATTGATCAGAATCTGAGCTTCAACCTACAGGCAGTGAGATCAACAGCCCGTCTGGACTCTGCTTTTGAATGGTTTTCAGGAAGTGTGATTTCTGAATGGGTACTGCACTTCACGGATTTGTTTGAATTGCCCATGCAGCTCTGTTTGTTAAAGTGCATTCTTCTTTTAAAAAATAAGCAAGAGGAATAATCTTTACTCTTTAACCAAGGCACGTAAAAAAATGAACTTTTTGGTCTCTCAGCAGATATTCCCAAATTGATCCTATCACTACAAATTTTAGTGTTCTATTTACAAACATTTAGGGTTACAGGTGGAGGAGACCTTATAAAATTAAAGGTGCAGCTTCACTTGAAGCAGAAATCAGCTCTACAAATTTATACATCACTACCAATGCTAAAACAAATAGTCTCTGTGTATATTATTTCAATTATTTCCAGAATAACTTATAAGAGTTGGAAATTCTGGACAAAATTTAAAACGTGATGCTAATAAGAAATGCTTTCTTAAATTGAGTACAGTTGTACACACCTATTATTCCAGAGATTCAGGAGGCTGAGGCAAGAGGATCACAAGTTCAAGTACAGTCTCAGCAATCTAGCAAGGCTCTAAGCAACTTAGCAAGAACCTGTCTCAAAATAAAAAATAAAAAGGGGTGGAGATGTAGCTCAGTGGTAGAGTGCTACTTTGGTTCAGTCCCCAGGAATCACCCCCTGCCAAAAAGAAAGCTGTTCATAAATAATATAAGTGCTATTATCAATACACTCACTTTTAAATAGAATATCATCTATGTTTATTCATAAAATATTAAAATATATCTAAAATATATTATAAAGTCCCTTAATTCTACTACATGTTTATTAAAAATGCTAACTCATTGAGGTCAGTTAGCTAAAATGAAACAAAAATGCTTAAATTTATTCAGTCAACATTCACTTATTTCTTCAGAATATTGTAGAGGGAAATAAAGAAACTAGATGGAACTTTTCTGAGCAATATTTAATAACCATAAAACAAAATGTGAACTTTGTATTTTAATGTTAATATTCACTTATTTTTAGTTTATCTTGGTGTCTTTGTTTGATTCCTGCAGTAAAACATTAATTAATATTCATGAATTCACTAAGATGCACCTTGATTTGAGCTGATATTGAAAGATACGGACAATACCTTTTAAAAGTAGATATCTTATCTCAGAGACTTAGAAGCCTGAGGCAGAAAGATCAGAAGTTCGAGGTCAGCCTGGGCAACTTATGAAGACTCTGTCTCAAAATAAAAATAAAAAGGGCTGGGAGTATAATTCAGTGGTAGAACAACACTGGGTTTAAGTACTGCAAAACAAATAAATAAGTAAAAAAATTAAATCAATAAAAGTGACTACCTTGCAATTTGGAAAGATAGCATTAAATCACTCATTATTATCCAGCATTGAGCTACATTTTCAATTTGCTAATTTATGGAATATCATCAGCAGTTATTTTAAAAAATGAAAGCAGTTTAATTTCTTTTTTTATATCAACATAAATTTAAAGTCTCACCTTTTATTTTATTTAAACAAAAAATTCTCATCTTCATTCAGAATTTCAGGCCAGTAATAAATAGAATTTTTCTACTAAAATGCTTGAACACTATACTCTCATTTTAATAATCCCAATCTGTTATTCATAGTTTACAATTCATCCTTTATCTCTGACAGTACATGCAAAGTTGAAGTTATTTTATCAGTAAAAATATCCAGATAAAAGTAATAATTTTGATAGATTCCAGGCTCCTTACTCCAATTTTGACAGAAAATTTAAAATGAATGTTACCATAATGTTCTTTTTATAATAAATCATGCAGCTTTTCAAAAGAAGTCCAGCTAGCAAAGACCCTGCAGAGCAGTTAATATCTTAGTGAATCCATCTTGGCTCAGAATTGTTCCTCAGACATGAGGTAAACCAGAGGTAAACTTTAGCCAAACTTGGGGCTACACACCTGTAATCTCAGTGACTTGGGAGACTGAGGTAGGATGATCACAAATTTGAGACTAGCCTCAGCAATTTAGCAAGGGCCTAGTCAACTTTGTGATACCCTACCTCAAAGTAAAAAAATAGGGCTGGTGATGTAGCTCAGTGATAGAGTGCCCCTAGGTTCAATCTCCAATATAAAAAAAAAAAAAAAAGAAGAAGAAGGAGAAGGAGAAGGAGAAGGAGAAGAGAAAAAGAAGACTATATTGATAATCACATAACTTCATCTGCTAATCTGTCTCTCAGTGCTGTTTTTGTAATCCGG
This sequence comes from Urocitellus parryii, assembly GCF_045843805.1. NCBI lineage: Eukaryota > Metazoa > Chordata > Mammalia > Rodentia > Sciuridae > Urocitellus > Urocitellus parryii. The sequence continues at coordinate 78,428,225 of NC_135541.1, forward strand.
CTACTGTCAGACACTGATATCTTCTCCTTGGGTTTATTTAGATCTCATTAGTGGTTTATTTAGATCTTCCTTTTCTAATCATCTGCTGAATTTCTTTCTCCTTAACTGCAATTCTTCAATACAACCTTTAGCATTGCTACTTTCCCTCCTTTCCCCACCAATAGTTTATTTTTGAAAAGATTTCAACCTGCTATTTCAAGAAATAGTAGTACAATCAATATCCATGTATCCTTTGCCTATGTTCATTCATTGCTACCTTCTGCCACATTTGTACTTTGTTTTCTATCCACATAGACTTTTAATTCTGAACTATTCAGAAGTAAGTTACAAGATCTCATGACACTTTTCCCTTAAATACTTAAGGACATATCTCCTAAGCATAATCTTCAATATAACTGTAAACCATGTCTACATCTAAGAAATGTAATAAGTGAGTGATCATGGTGTACAATATAGATAAGAGTTTGAAACCACATTTTTCCCATGGTGCAATTTCCTTTGTAGCAATTTTTGTTGTTTTTCTTTCTCTTGTTGCAGGACCTAATTAAATATCAGTCATTCATTTACTCTAGTGCATCTTTCTAAACCTCTGGTTGCTGTGTAGTATGTCATGTACTGGCACAATTTAACCATTTCCCCACTGTTGAATAATTGTGCTGTTATAATTTTAAACACTTGACTTGCATCATGAAAGAAATATATGATGATCATAGACAAAGCAGGAAATGCAGATGAAATACAAACAATAACAAATCAAATTCCTACTATTCCTGTATAATATTTGTTTATATGTTGATGTACATTCTTTCTGTTTATGTTTTGTGTATGGGCAGAGGTCTAAATTAAAAAATGTTCACAAAAACAATCATAATAAATATATGCATTGCATGGGCATGTATTATCCTTAGGTAAGTTCTTGTGTATGTGTATATGTTTTAGGATTAGCATTAGGTAGGTTAGCATTTCTCCATCAATAAGTACTCCTTGGTCATTTCTGTCTAATGGCTGCTTGAAAGTTCTTTACTTGTCATAATTATTTAATCAATTTTCTATGTTTATATAATTATTATTAATATTTTAAGAAAGCAATAATTAATATTATTTTAATTAAATTATTTTGCTACATTAATCATTGTGTAAGATATATTGCTAACCTGGAAATGGATTATAGAAAGTCATTTTAAGGCTTTCGGTGTGTATTGCCAGACTGCTCCAGAGAAAGATGCTACCAATCTCTATTCCTACAAGAAATTTGTGGGAAATTCCTCTGTGTGATACTATGAGAAAGAGAGATAAGGCAATATTTTATCATTACTATAAATATAGTTTTGACCTCATGGACTTCAACAATGTCTCAAGGATCCCAAGAATCCCAAGACACTCTTGGAGGACTTCTGGTTTTACCCACAGTAGAAGAGGTTTAATGAGTTGTTTAAGAATGTGGACTCTGCATGGATACAAATCCAGTTTCTATAGCTGAGCCTTGTGGCTTTAGAAAAGTTATTTCCACTCTTACAAGATTCCTCTATAAAATTGAGCTCATAATTATGCTCAGCCATGGAGCTGTGGTAAGGAATGAAAGAACTGATGTTGTAATATGCTTGACAACATGCCCTGTGCAGAGTTAATTCTTAGTTGTACTTGAGTCTGACTTTGGAATTTGCATTCTTTTCCCTTGGTTCTATTGATGTACCATTTCCCCACAGTTTTGATAATTACAACATTAACATATGTTATTAATACTGGTAGGGCACAGCCTCCTTCATTAGTCTTTATTTTCAAAATATCTTGGCTGGTATATCATATTTATTATTTATATCATTTTACCAAGTTCTAATAACATTGGGAATTGATCAGGATCAAACAAGAATGAAAATTAGTTTAAGTTAACATCATTACTGAAATTGAGTATTTTCATTTGTTCAAGTAGACACTTTAAAATCTTGGTAACTTTTAAATAATTCAAATACTAAAGTTGCTTGATAATCATAGAAGCATGTTCATCATGAAACATTTTCTATTTTTAAAATGGAGAAATAAAGCTTTAGCTTAGAAAGTTTAATAATGCAAATAAAGCCTCTACTACAACTGGTTTTATAAACATCAAAATTAAAAATCTTCAATACCTTTGTTAGAGCTGGATAGTTAATTACATGGTAACCAACATTTTAATTTGAGTAAATCACTTTTCTTTAAAAAAATCATAAGTAGATAGTTATTATCAAAATTTTCTTAATAGAAACAGATTTTATTTTATACTCTTATTAGAAATTTCATCATGTAATCATTAATGACATTACATGTGAGTTCTGTATACCTATGGACTTGATCGAATGACCAGCAAAGAATGATTCATATTGATAGAATGTGTAGTCTAGAAAAGTTGGGACATTGACATAAAAAACAGTGCAGAATCATCTGAATCAAAAAACAAACAAGCAAGCAAAACTAAATCAGAACATCTAAGGGAAAGTTACCTGTAGAATGTAGAAATATTATTTCCAATGATTACTTATATGTAAATATTGTTTATTTTAAGAAAACATTTATTGCCTACTATTTCAGTAATATCATCACTGGCCATTATAACTGATATGGAGTCTCCACATGGAATTCTGAACAGTTTAGTCACTTGCTGGAGATAAATCATACATCTATGAAGCAAGAGCATGATTTGAACCAAATTTGTTTTGACTTCAAAAACCTGTGCCACTCCTCGGACTACACCCAAAGGACTTAAAATCAGCATACTATAGTAATATAGCTACATCAATGTTTATAGCAGCTCAATTCACAATAGCTAAACTGTGGGACCAACCTAGATGCCCTTCAGTAGATGAATGGATAAAGAAACTATGGTATGTATACACAATGGAATATTCTCAGCATTAAAAGAGAATAAAATTATGGCATTTATAGGTAAATGGATGGAGTTGGAGAATATCATGCTAAGCGAAGTAAGCCAATTCCCATAAAACGAAAGGCTGAATGTTCTCTCTGGTAAGTGGATGCTGATCCATAATGGGGGTGGGTGGAATTGGAAAAATGGAGGAACTTTGATGTGGCAAAGGGGAGGGAAGGATGAGAAGGGGGAATGGGGACAGGAAAGATGGTGGAATAAGGTGGACACCATTACCCTAGATACATGCATGAATGCACTTTTGGTGCAACCCTACATTGTGTACTACCAGAGAAATGAAAAGTTGTGCTGCAATTGTGTACAATGAATCAAAATGCATTCTGCTGTCATATATACCTAATTAAAATAAATAAATTAATTTAAAAAACTGTGCACATCATAATAATGGTCATTCTTTTAAAAAAATTTAATACCTTTATTTTATTTATTTATTTTTATGTGGTGCTGAGAATCGAACCCAGTGCCTTGCACATGCTAGGTGAGTGCTCTACCACTGAGTCACAACCCGGCCCTCATTCTTTTTCTTGGGGAACTCACAGCATTTTTGATGCTGTACAAATCTTCTAAGAATTGGAAAAGGCTATATTCAAAGTGACAGTCATGTGTGACCTCCAAGACAACTTTATCACTGGGGGTATACCCAGTCTTGCAAAGTCTCTGTCAGTACCATCATCTAAGTACACCACCTATTGCTGCAGTCAGTAATGGTGGTCAAAGTTCTTTCCTATTCTTCTCGAAGTCATTCCATTAGTCCCTTGGCTACTCCCCACAAACTGTCCCTTCCCTTTTGTTTTTCTCCAATGTTTACTATTTTTTTTTTTCGTGTAGTCACTCGTACACAGTATTTCTCATCTACTATGTGCCTCAGTATACAGTTCTTAGTGCTGTTACCTTCTCATGCTCTGCTCTGCTATCCTTTATCGGTCTCATCTCACTAAAGTCACAATTGCTATCCTACGACTGTTCAATAACAGCAGTAAAAATCGTGCCCTAAAAATGCTGTAAAGGCTGAAAGTAAAGGCTTCCTTTTAATTATTCTGTCTAGTGACCTTGGTAAAAATCTTCCCTTCTCTGATTTCAGACCACTGTTTTGAATTCTTGTGGGTACATTTAACTGTTGGCTAAGACTGGATATTGATTATCTTCAGCAATATTGGATCACCTCCCAGTCCTGCAGTCTCCACATGGGCAAGATTGCTTGTGTTGTTAAATTGCATTCCACTTCAGGGAAATTCCTCTTATAAGATATTCAGTGACATTACATAGTTATTTACCAGTGATACTTTCACTCTTCTCTGTCTAGAAAATTTGAATCATATGTTCCACTATTAAATGGTACATCCTTGGGAAAAGGAAATAAAACTGCTTTTCAAATTTATTCTTCCAGGAAAGAAAAGAAAACCTAAAACTAATACAGGTTAAAATCAAATTATTTACAGAGATTTCTAAAATTATTGTTTGACATAATATCTACTTTGATTCATAATATCATCTTTGATTCTATGGATGCTATAAGGCATTAATTAGAAATTCTGGTATCATACTTTCTGCTAATTTTTAAAATGTCAAAGAATCAAGTCACATAGCTGTAGGAACAAAATACTGTATCATTAAAAAAAAATCAATCTCAACAAGGAAGATGAACCAACCAGTGTTTCAGTGTAGAAAATACACATTTGACTTTATCAACATAAGATGCACTTACATATTTTGAAAACAGAATCTTTTGCATAAGAGGATAAGAAAATAGAGTCCTACAGACTGAATTAATCAGACACCTAAATTTCTTGCCTCCCTGAATTTGAATAAAGCTCAGAGATTAAATTTTTTGAGAAATATAAATGATTATACTCTTTTCTCATCATTACTGGAAGGTGTATTTTGGAAATTAGCGTTTTTTTTTTTTTACATGTGTTAAAAAATCTTTTCAGAGGTGCAAAATTTAAGACAGCAAATGACAAATATCAAACTGAGTGTTTGTTATGCTGTAATATTTAGTAGGAAGTTATCTTGGCACTCTGACAAATCCTAAAATATTTGCTGCACATCTGAATATTAAAATCTAGGGCTCTTTGAAATTTGCTGAACTGACTCCATCTTGTGACTGCCTACAAAGAGAGATAATATTGAATCCACCACACTTGATCATATAAACTATGGATGAGCAAGTTATTTTCTGGTATAAATCTTAGGTGCAATCAAACAAATACCGATTGATAACAACAAAGTAATATACCATAAGGACAGAGAGAGCCAACTACCCCCATTCTAGAAGAAGAAGGGACCACTGACTTCAAATGGGATTCCTTATCAGAACTTTGTCATCCAGATCGATTCTCTCATTCTCACCAGTGAGCTCTGGACCATCCATGATATGGGACTGATTGATTTACTGACTGGCACCTATTTAATCTTTTTGCTAACAGTGAGTTTATATGAGCTTCTTATTTGGTACATAAAATGACCTAACCTGAATTTTTCTTCAGCATTATCTATGTTTCTCATAGATACTCCTGCCATTCAGCTTTGACCTCTAGCCACAGTCCTCTCTTCTTCAATTTGTAAATCCTGATTCCAACTCCCTAGTGTCCACTCATCTCCCATTGATAAGTTCTTACTCTATCCTTTAGTCCATAGATTGCTTAGATCTAATCCCTATCATCTCAACTGATTCTAGATCCCTCTAACAACTCTGGGGACTGGGTGCTCTGAGAGGTTTGGTGGTATTCCCAACAATTCTCAGTTTGAGTAGGCCACTTGTTTCTAGGTGCTGGCAAAGCTGGGTACTTGGATCAGAGTTTGTTTCTCTTTACCTCTGACTCCCTGTGTTTAAAATTAGAAACAATATTGGGAACCTAAAATGAATGAAATAAGGAGTAGCATACAAATCGGTAGAGATTTGGGAAAATGGTTCATTTATTTATATACAGCAAAGGCCTACCTCTCCATTATCCCACTCTGCCTTCCTATGGAATATTTCAAAGTAAAGATACAAAATTATCTTTTTCATATTCCTCGTTATGTTTTCCTGCCTCACATGACCATTATCTGCTGGACCAGGTAACTCCAGTTCTTGATTCTCTTGGCCTACACAGTAGGAACAAGGCTCCTTTCACTCAGTTCATTCATTTACCTTCGTCTACTTTTTAGCTTGCAAAGTTTTTTGAAATAACTAAACTGTTATTCTTTGTCTTGATGAGTTTATGTGGTTTTTCTTTTCCTTTTAATGGGAAAAGAAAGAAGGAAATGCAAGAGGAAAATTCATGTAATCAATCAATTACCATATTGGAGCAGAAACTCCCAAGTTCCATATCTTTATTTCTTTCTTTCATTTTTTTTTTTTTTTGTATTAGGGAATGAAGCAGAATGTTCTACTACTGAGCTACATCCCCAGTCCTTTCTATTTTCTATTTTGAGACAGGGCCTGTTCAGTTGCTAAGGCTGGCCTTGAACTTACATTCCTCCTGCCTCTTCCTCATAAGTTTCTGGAGTTACAGGTATACAACTACCATGCTTGGCTCCAATTTCCATTTTTTTCTGAGAAATACTTACACATGACGGCCTGAAAAAATCTTTCCTTTTTTACTTTCTATTTAGAAACAATGCTCAAATACTAAAAATCTTCACTTTTGCAGTAATAAAAAATAAAAGAATTCCAAACAGTAATTCATAGATCATGAAAACTGTTTTTGAGTATTTGGTACTATAGCAATTAGTTTAATTACAAATATATTTACAATGATAAAAATCAAACAAATTAATTTTGAAATGCATGTTTATAGTATATACTTTTGTCTGTGCAATATAATTATTTTAAAATAAGCAATATGGGAAATTGTTTTAATTGGTCAAACTCAAAAAATTTTTATGTCATGAATGTTATTGTTTGCATTCAAATCAATATATTATAAATATATTTAATAATAAAAATTGATCTAAATGCATTCCTTCAAATTATTTCATCATGTACTATGTAAAAAATAAGGATTTTAAGGCCTCATTAAATAAATTTAATTGTGAAAAGGAATTGTGACTCAAAAAATTATTTATGTATTACTTATTTTTGACTCAAGTTTTATAAAGTACTAAATGAAATGCTCTTCATTCCTTTCAACTACTGGTGAAACTAATAGTTCTATTATTTGTAATTACAGTTTATCATTCACATATTTCTTAAAGTACATTTTGAAGGTGCAAGATTTTAAATTTTCTTTCTTTCTTTCTTTTTTAATTAATATGTATTTTCTGCTGGACACAGTGGTGCACATCCGTAATCCCTGCTACTTGGGAGGCAGAAGCAGGAGGATGGCAAGTTCAAGGCCAGCCTTAGCAACTCAGGAAGATCCTGTCTGGGAATAAATTTAAAAAATTAAAAAGGCTTGAGATGTAGTCAGGGGTAGAGCATCTCTGGCTTCAGTCTCCAGAATGGAAAGAAAATACACACACAAAACCCCAAGTGTTTTCTGAATAGTAATTATATGCCAGGAACTCCTCTGAGCATTGAGCTATAATAGCAAACAAAGCAGATGAGGTCTTTCATGAAGCTGCCATTCTTGGGGTGAGGTGTGAAGATAATGATGAATGATTAGACATAAATAAACAGCAGAGTTGTGACCAAAGCACATCCCAGAAATAAAGACATATGATAGAGAACATCTGACTCATGGAGTGAGGGAGACATTCTTTTTTTGGGTAGGTGACATTTATCCAAATTTTCAGTTTTTTCAAGAGGTGTTGGGATCATTGGAGTCTCATCCTTCCTTTTACATTGCTGAAACACTATGGAGAAAACACAGTAGCTCAACAACTCGAGCACATTGAGAGCCCCCAGTGGAGCCTGAACACAGGTAGTAGAAATCTTTTGGCATGTGCAGCTCAGCTCACAGTGACTTCCTATATCATCCCTTCTTCTTTCTTCAGGATTTGGCCCCACAGTCACATTTGTAAACCAAGACATTGAATACACTGAGCCCAGTTCCTTAGACAAGACCAAGACAGTTATTCCCTGAATGTGCTTGCTTAGAAACTGAAGAGGAGAACCAATTTAGACCCACATTTGGACCCACATTGTCAAAGTTAATTTAATAAAAAAGAAAACTGAAGTAGATGTGCAGAGAGAAGCACTGGAAGAGAGGAAATTCTTTCTGGGTTTCTAGATTCTCAATTGCTTTCAGGTGTTCAAATTCATCCTTTCTTAGCCACTACAGCTACATTCCAACTCTGAAAACTTATCAGGAAGAAAAAGCTTAAAACATTAATTCTAGCTTCCACTGGTTTCTATGATTAAAAGTGACTGATATATTAATGACAATGCAGACTTCATCTGAATATCCAGTATCAAATAAGCAACAAATTTTCACATGAACATAAAAGTCATGAGTAAGTCACACCTAACCTATTCATCACTTAAAACTACAGAAATATTTGTAGGACTTACAAAATAGCTCTACTTCATATGATTAATGTTGTATTGTTGGATTTTATTTTATTCCCATAAATAAGCCTAATCTATCTCCAAGACCAACACATCGGTATATATAAATTATAATGTCTGGTGCAATAATTCCTGATGAATCACTAAACTGATCTTTAGTTAAACCATCTTTTAAAGGTGTGCTTTTTGTTTGTTTGTTTGTTTTTTGTACCAGGGATTGAACCCAGGGATGCTTAACCACCAAGCTACAACTCCATCCCCTTTTTGTATTTTTTATTTAGGGACAAGTTCTTTCTAAATTGTTGAGTCTGGCTTTGAATTCATAATCCTCTTGCCTCAACCTCCCAAGCCTGGGATTACAAGCACGCACCACCATGCCTGGACATATTTTAAAGATTTAATGTATGAATAAGTGAAATTGCTTCCAAATATATAACATTAAAATCTGAAATTTTGCTTATCATCTATAGAGTTTTAAAAATAAAATTGACCATGCTACTCATTTTTTAAGTGTACATATTGGTGGCATCAAGTACATTCACATTGGTAGTTTGAAACTTAACTCATATCACTACATGCACATAGGCTAGAATTATTATTATTACTATTGTTGAGTATTTTTTAACAAGTAACAATGTTACTCATCTGTAAGAGATAAAATTTTTATTAATGCATCAAACATTGGCTATTTTGTGTATGTTCTTGTGCTGGAAGTTAGAGATATGAAAATAAATAGCACATCCTTAAAAAAGTTTGATACTTGAAGAAATACCTGTACTAAAGTTTAATAAGTGGCAGTTTATACAAGGTACAATAAGTTAAAATAAGCAAGACCTTCACATTGAAGGAAATGCAGAAGCTAAGTTTTAGGGGATGGATAGGAGTTCATTGAGTGGAAAAGGCTGGGGGAAGATGTCCCAGCTAAAGTACCGTCACAGCAAAGGTGTTAACAGTTGGTAATAGCAAAGTTCCCTGTGGAAAGGCAAGTGGGTGAGCTCTATGGGAAGCATGGTCCTGTTTCCCAAACTTAGTCATCTGTGTCTTAGATTTTTTATTTTTGCCATACTCTTTTCCATATTTGTATACTATCTATATTTTTTAATATTGTTATTAATTTACTCCATCTATTTCTTTTTTAAAAATATTTTTTGGTTGTAGATGAACACACAATATCTTTGTTTATTAAATTATGTTTTATATGGTGCTAATTGAACCCGTGCCTCACACATGCTAGGCAAGCAGTCTGCCCCATATTCCATCTATTTCTCTTAAGATAAATTTATCTTAAAAGTTCTGCTTCACTGCTCCAAATTCAAAAATAACACTTTTTTAAAAAGTTAAAAGTAATAACATTAAAAAAACAAAATTATTAAGTTCTAGCTACATACCATTAGCAGTGAAAGAGTCTAAACAGATATCTGCTAGTATTTGTTTAAAGGACATTAGTGCTAAGGACCTTTAAAAATGTGCAAAACAGAGACTTTTCTCCTGAATTAATCAGAAAATATGAAGGAATTAAGGGGAATGTTTTCTCACTATGTGATTTTATGTTGTTTAAGATCATATCTCCCAAATCATTGTAAGTACTATCAATGGGAAATTTATCACTTTATAAAACCTCTATTATAGAATTCTGACAGCAGGAATATCAAGTGCAGAGGTAAAAATGTATAAAACATTTAAGACCTCTGGAGTTCCAACTACCCTGTGCAGCTGCACTCCCAAGACTGGAAGGAGTCTGCGGGTAAAGTTTAGAGGTACATGAAGCTGTGAAATGACTGCAGACACTTCCACAGTTTGCTGCAAGATTTGGCATTTATGTTTTTATCTTTTAAAATATTTATTAAAAGTGGAGAAATTATATTATCCCATACTGAGGCCTGGAAGTGAAATACCCCTCTCCCTTGAGCAGTATAAAGGGGAATACCTGTTCTCTGAGGAATACTATGTAAAACTTCTTGGAATTTCCATATGTGAGTTACGGACTTCAAGTACAGGAGTTCAAATAATATAAATTCAAGAGATTGACTGACACTTTGGGAGTGTGGGCTATGGCAGGACTCCACAGGGCCAGGTGGTTCTCCACATACCCAAGGCTACGGGCTCAGGCTGCAGGCCTCAGAGCTTTGGAAGCCTCACCTGCCAAAACCTCTAGCATGGATCTTGTTATTGATCACTTCTTCCTAACTGAATAGCTCACAAGATACCTTTGTACAAAATTGATTTGTGACCCACCTTTAGCAAGTTAATGGGCCTCATTAACTTCACTCATTTATGTAGTCTGCTTCTGGTTCTAACTTGTCTTGCTAAAAATACACCAGTAAAAATACACCAGTATTTTCCAGTTGGCTCTTTGCTTCTTTCATTCTTTCTAAAAGACTTACTATAGTTATTTAATCTCTTAGAAGCCACCTTATAACTTGAAAAATTGTGTTGGTGTATAAAAATAAATAGATTTCATTCAATTGACAAAATAAGAATCTGTACTGACTTTTGATATAAATGTTTTTCTGTATCTCCATATCTGATCAAACAGTAAATATTGCTAATTCTATTCTCTCAGTGTCTTTCCAACCTATTCTTTTTACCTCATCCCACATTTTCTGCATTTATTATGCATTCAGTTTTCTTAAACAAGTTGCTAAAAGAGTTTTCTAACTGGCCAGATGGCCTCTACTTATTCCTGCAAGCTTTTCTTCTCAGAGTTTCCAGAGTGAATTATCTTAAAATAAAACAAACAAAACTAACAACTCATGAATATATTACTGTTCTGCTCAATATTATTGAATGGCTCAAGATTTCAAAGTCAGGTTTAAACTCTATACCTTGTATGTTAATACAAGGCACCCAAGAATTTGTCTTCTACATTTCAATTTTGAAAGTCAGCTTCTACATTTCACTGACTCAGTCTTTGAACTTCTCCAGCTTCATTTCTCATAATAAGCCTCTTAAATGCTGTTTTATAGACCCACTGAGCTATTTGTGATTTTTCACCATACCACACATTCTCAACTCCCTTTAGCTAGACTACTCTTCCAAGGTTGTGCAGAGCCTGGGCAAACTGTTCTTGAACTACTAAAGTATCAGAGGGTTTTATTCATAAAGATTGACCAGTCAAACAGCTCTGTGGACAGGGCCATCTATGAAGGTAAGTGTCAAAATGGATGGATGAGCTGTACCTTATCCAAGATGCTAAGGAGATATGAGAGAGAACAGACAAGTCTCAAGATCTTCTTGTTTCTGTCAAGAGAGTTATTGAAAGTTTGTAATAGAATAACCACTTCTATCACCGCTTGCCACTGGATCTTGTAAGTTGTTGGCAGATGGTCTAGTGGTTATCTGAACAACAACATAAATGACTAGAACTGCAGATCAAATGAATATCCTGACTTTCTCAGTCTTAAGAAGGTTTTCTTTTATGTAAAGGAGCAATAAGAAATCTTAATTTCTGAAAGCTTTGCAATTTCTATCTAAAGAAAATTTGTGTAAAAAGAAAAAAAATTAGGTGGTCTATTCTACCCAAATCTGGGGAGTGCAGCTCAACTGATCTCAAAAGACATAAAGAATATTTATTATGTAAAATAAAGCACAACATGGTTTGGATAAAAGCTATAAAACTTATTAATTATTAATAACCAATAGCCTCTTTGCTTTCTGGCATAGAAGACCAACTTTAAATTTCCTTGAGAGAATATATAGATTCTTAAACAGTATTATCAGTGGCAAAAAGAAGAGCAGTAATTATTTTGAAACAAGAAACTGTTCCTTCGACAAAGGAGCGGATGTTGGATTTAAGCAAAGGACTCCATTTGAGAAAAGTGTACCCATTAAAAAATCAATACTTCTAGCTCTAGGGGGTGACAGTGAATGTTTTTAGATCCAGCCAAAAAAAATATTAAGGACTCAGGAGCATTTCACTAGGCAAACATTTTAAGCTTAATATTTGTCAGACTTTCAAACTTAAGAAGATGTTAAAAAAAAACCCTCTAAATATCGATTGGCAAAGGATTTTCAGAAACAAAATATCATAAAAATGGTAACTATAGAAACAAGCTGCACAAATTCTATGATAGAACTGCCCAAGTCAGAAAGGAGGGTGCATATTGTTTACTAGTGTACTTTTTCTCTGCATACTGGAGACTAAGAAAGGAAATAAAGTATCCTTAATAATACAGGTTGAATGAGTTCTTATCCTGTATTGGTACTGAGGGTTTTTGTCTTTTGGATTTTTTTTTTCAGGGGTATGGAGTCTCACCATTTTAGAGTGTAATATAAACTACTAGAGGTTTTATCACTCTAGAGGCATATTCGATAATTTGGTTCAAAGTCAGTGATAGTTTAAGCCTTATTAATAAGCTTTCAATGTTTCTATCTGAAACACACAGAAAGCTGAGCCAACTACAAACAGTAACTTTTGTTCTGAAAATTTTATTTTGAGTCCCCCGCTGGAATCGTTTTGAGCTAAGATAAGGAATGAAATGTCCAATTCTTCTAAACTTCAACCCTAATAGCTCCACTTTAGAGATTCATCAATGAAGAAACATATTTGGAATTAGTGAACTTAACGTTCATTTTCCCCTCCACCCACCACAATTCAATTGATCTATCCTTTACAATTTCTTAGAAAGGAACCTTCCACACTCTCTCATCCTGTAAGTTTAAGAATTATAGAAGATAAATGCCAAACAGCTTGTAAACGTGAACTCTGCATAGAAAGTGGAATCACCATGGCAAGCTAGGGAGAGGGAATTATTCGGAGTTCTTCCCAGAGTGGAAGGGTTATTTTATTGTGATTGGACAACTGCCTGATTTATTTGTTCATAAAATATAGGAGGGATCGCTAGCAACCATAATGATATCTTTTGCTTGAGAGTTAAAAAAATAAATAAATAAAAACTGTAAGCCACTGATGCTTTCAGTACAGAGAACAATTAGGATGGCAGAGGGAACAAAGAAAGCGTCGGTAGGTGTGGCTGCTTCAGTTGCACACAAAAAAACCTCCTTCAGTCTGTACACTTAATATCTGCTGCTAAATTATCCTAAAAGATTCAGAGCTTTCAATACATTTTCTTTTAGAAATTTCACAATCCTTTCCAAATACTTACAGACATCCAACAAATTTATATCCTTCCAACCATTCTTTCCTTCTTTCAGTACGAATTTTTCTTAGAAGCTCATAAATATTAGTACAAATTCTCACATCTATTTGATTCCTGATTTGGGTCAATCTTTAAAGTCACCTTTGTAATTCTCCTTGACTTTGCTTATCTTTCCTAGGCCTTCTTTCCCTAAATCACTCTTTCTTGGATTGTTTTCCAATAAACTGAGCTCTGTATCATTCTGTTGATATAAAGGGCTGCCTTTGGAAGACAGCAAAATGGCAGTTAAATATTGATTTTTTGATACACTGGAACTTTACTACCAGATATCTCACTAATCTCAGACTTCTGGGACATGATGGATTCCAAGCTTGTTGATATTGTTTTTATTAAATCAACTCTGCAAATAGTAACACCCACATGTGCCAAACAGTTACACAGGGCCAAGGTACAGATGGGACCTCAAGAGTCATCCACTTGAATCCCTCAGTTCTATAGATGAAGAAATAAACTAAGAGATATTGGGTTACATGCCCAAGAATGAATATTTACTGTGTAGCAATGATAGCCCTTGAACCTGAGTATTATGAATTCTTTTCCAGGAAAGAATACAAAAACTGACTTTCTCAGACCTAAATAACAGCCTACATTTATAACATATTTCCTTTATATGGATCAATCATGCATTTGTTTGAAAGAAATTCTATTCTTATTAAACCTAAAACCAATATTGCAAAGTATATAGAGAATTAAATATTCGTATTTTTATTGGTGTCTGAAAAATAAAAAACAGTGTTTTGTATTGAAGTCTAAGAAGGACCTAAAAAAATTGCTCAGTGACTTGTACTGAAGTCTAACAACTTGATTTGAGAAGTAGTCTCATGTTGTACTCAACTTTCTTATAGTTATTCTCAGGTACATCTCATAACTATTCTATGGGGCAGGTGTATATATCATTTCTATGTATTTATGGGGTTTAGAAAAGCTATCTAATTCATCAAAGTTTACACAGCTATTAAAATTGTTTAGTCTCTTAGAGCAGGCAAAAGTTAGATTATTCTGCATAATCATCTCAGTCTTGCCCCAGCCTTTAATTCACTGTAAAGGGGAATTGTTCCAAGGAATCATATTAATTTTTTGTGGAATATCACTAAGCTGAATTCAGTGACCCTGAATCACATAACCTCAGGGCCTGTGTATGGCTAGACAGAGTAAGTCCTGCAAAATGTTAGCGAGAGCCACCACAGAGACACTGCTTGTGATAACCTACCTCCTGGAAGTATAAATTGCAGAAACCCTACATGGAGGTATGGAGGCAGAAACTACTATGAGATACCATTACTACATTTATTACAGGAAGTTGTTGAATGACTTATTCTCACACAATGAACTATCTTCTTTTTTAAAAAAAAATTTTTTTGAAAAAAAATACTTTCCTGAAAACTAGGAAAAGAACTTTTTTTTTTTTTTCCCAAAGGAGTAAGTCTACATTTTCCTCATGGAAAATTTAGATTAGCATTCACCATTTGTGTTTTGACTGCCATGAAGATCAATTTAAGGAATTTGGCAGCACCACAACTAGTATATCAGCAGACTAAACTTTTGCTTAATCTTATTTTTTATTCTATCTTTATATATCCTGGTCTCTCTTGTGTTTCATTTTATATCTCATCCCACTAACCTGAACATGAATATTTGGTGTGCTTATAGTAGAAAACTGGAAGCACAAAGCCCAGATTTGTCTGCAAATGGAATATGTAAAACTAAGCACAGTTTTCAACAATGGGTACTGTGTAAATCTCATCTCATTGCTGAGAGGGATCCATTTTCCTCTGAGCCCTAACACATCAAATACCTTTCAAACTTAAGGGAGTCCCTCTAATTCTTAGGTGTTTGTCTTATTCTGTACCTGTTTCCTCAGATGACCCATGGACCATTTAAAACAGAAAGGAAGACTTTTTTCAGTATTCCTAAGAGAGCTTCAGAAGAACCCAAAGAAGTAAAAATATAGCAAATTGAGTCAAGAAAACTGGTCCCTTTTATTCTTCCCAACCCCATCATCTCACTAGTCCTATTTTGGATACAGTTCAGAGAGCCTCCAAGGGGACTATATAAGATTAAGTAAAGTGACAGTTGAAGAGGTTTTTTTTTTTTTCCACACACCATATTAGTCATTGTAGAAAGAGTGAAACAAACAACAAATAATAACTAAACATAAAAAGTATACCTTTATATTTGCCTTAGAATAATATGAAAAGCAAATTTCCAACATGTCTTTCCATTTAGAATACCAAATTGTATTTGTTAATAAAAATAATAAGGAACATTCCACTTAACTCATTGTAACTGTGCTTGGAGTAATGGTCTATGTAGTTCCATCAGTGGACTCCAAAAATTTCTAGAAGTATTTATCTTTTGAAGCTAATAATTTGTGATAAAAATATGAAACCAAAAAAACTGTAAATGAATTGAATAATATGATAAAATAGCTCAAAATATGTTTGTATAAATAGGACTACAAAAAGCCTCACGTTCTTCTCAAACACAGAGGACCGTTTGATAAAAATTAGCATATAGTAGGATGCAAAATAAGTTGTGACAAAATCCAAAGAAATCTTCCGAAAAATCCAAAAGCATACTGGCCTCTGGTCAAATACAACCACTACCCATTTTTATAAAAAAAAGCTTTATTAGAACAAAGCTACTAGCATTAATTTAAATACTGTATATGGTTGCTTTTGTATTAAAAATGGCAGGATTGAGGAGTTGGACAGAGACCATATGGCTCACAAAGCCCAAAATGTTTACTATCTGGCCATTTACCAAAGTCAAAATCCAATTTGAAACTTCTAATTATAAAATTGTAGGTTAGAGAAAAGATAATAAAACTGAGCTTGAAAAAGAAATTATAATGGAGAAGGAAAATATTTAAAATTGAACACTAATGAAATCATGATATGTATCAATGGATATATATTGAGATGCAGCTAAATATTTCTCAGAGGGAATAGTACTAAATAATTCATTACAAATAATGGGTAAAGAAGGAAAGAAAAGAAAGAAGAGAGAGAGGGTGGGAGGAAGCCAGGAAGGAAGGAAATACAAAAAGACTTGTTAGATAAAATCGAGTACCTAATAAAAATGGGCAACATAAAGATATTTTATTTACTACTAGTATTTGCCACATCAGGAAATATTAAACAGAATTTGTTATACAGAAATATAGAGATACACACAGAAATTAAGAGCCTTTGAATAACAAAAATTAATATACAGAAATAATTTAAAATGCTCTAAACAAACAAGAAACAATGCTTTAAATTTATAACATGGGTAACACAGGCAAAATGAAAAATATGAGAAAATGCACATAAGATGGAAGAATTGAAAGTGTATTGTTACATCTTCTTAAGGATACCTGAAGAGGTATTATAATATTTAAAACCGTGTTTTGATAAATTAACCATGTATGCTGTAAACATTTGGGCAAAAACAAAGAAATTGTCAAAAATGATAAAATTTATTGCAATTCCAACACAAAAGTGATGTTATGAATGAAGGAACAAAAAAGAGCACTGGAAATTTAAAATATGGCAACCAATATTTAAAAACTTCCATGGGATGCCAAAGATACTTTAAAATAAACAAAATTGAAAAAAATGTACATTTCTTGAACCATTTATTTGAATGCCAATGAAGGATGTGATCCAAATAAATAAGGCAATAAACCAAGAAAGAGAAAGACATGGATTCCAGGAAACAGGATTCCAGTACATAAATGCAGAAAGGTAAGTCCTCAAAGGCGCAGCTATGCAGTGGACCTACAGAGAAACCTGTCCAGAGCAGAAGATAAATGTTAGGCTTTTGAGAATATTCTCAAGAAAGAAGAACAAGGAGGAGGGGGGGGTAGGGGAGAAGGAGAAGAGGGAGGAGGAGAGGGAGGAGAAGGAAGAAGAAGAAAGAGGAGGAAGAGAAGGAGGAAGAGGAGGAGGAGGAGAAAATTATTATTATTGTTATTATTATACATGAGTTATCTATAATTAGTTGTCTAAGTATTTGGAAAAATATATGAACTTGTTGGTATTCTTAGGAAGAATTAGCAATAAATACATAAAGATAAATAAATGAAAAGGCAAGGGAATTATTAATGTGCGGTATATAAAAGTTAACAAAGGTTAGTCATGATAGGCTACTTGGCTCTACAATGAATTAAACCCACACTGACATAATGTGGTAAGCACCTAGAGTGGATAACCAAATGTTGCACTGTAACTATTTTTAGAAGAATGGTGGAGAGGAAGAATCAATGAGGGACAGGAGAACTAATACAAAACAAAATGATTAACATATTCAAAAGACTAAGTCAAGTAATAGCAACATAAGGTTATTATTTGCAGGTATCTTTTCTGATATTTGTAAATATCCTAGGGATGACAAATGGATAAAATTATTGTTTTGTTTTAATCTGACTTTTAAAAAATCTTGATGAAAATCTACTTTATTTAAAAATGCAGACTAAATAAACATTCTTTTTGCAAGTGACCTCAAATTCTTATGGGAATCAGATGTGTGGGAATTATAAATAAATAAATAAATAAGGAGCACCATGCATTCATTTAAACACCATTGGTTATCGATTTACTAGATAATGGTCTTTGAGTCAACAATTATGAAAACGCACATCTATAATGCTTCTTCAGAGTGATCTAAAAAGGCCACTATTAATCTGATGCAGAGTTTCATGAGAAATGCCATCCGTACTGTAAATGTTTTCAAACCTACTTCTGCTATATCTTTCTATATCTTGTGAAATAGTTTTCGTTGTCCTTATGAGAGCTGGGTGTTTTGTTTGTTCTCTTTTTAATCAAACAAATGTAGGCATTCCCCTTCATACTGTTGGCACCGACAATTTCTACGAAATGCAACATTGACTGAGTGTACAGCTCATTCTCTCTTGTATCCATCTTCTGCTTCAGCTTTGCAAGAAGTAAAGCTAATTGTGGCAACTGCTCCCCTGCAGTGCTGCTGATTAGCTGGTATACAATGAGTGCAGATATTGCTGCTGCTTGTCCCCTCCTGGTCCCACTGCCCCCGCAATACTTTGTGCTCTGAGTTTGGCTGGAGTATTAGAAAAAGCCTCATTTCTGGAGATTTTATGGCACCACACTGACATGTAGAGCCTTGATGACCCTAATTAAGCACAAAAGTCAAAGTCAAAAAGTGGTGTGCTTTAAAGGTTTGAAGAAGTCAATAGGTCCTCTCTGTCAAACACATGATTACCCTTGGAGGATTTCTGATCTTGAAATCCAGCAGGTAACAATACTTGACTCATGTAAACTGTGCTTCATTCCTCTTTCCGTGATTGCTGGCTACCCTGTCTCTACTGTCTATCCCTCCCTCTTGAGCTCTGGGCCACTTTATTCAGTGTCTGTCACCCAAGATGCCCAAGAAAGTCAACACTCTCTGCCTCATTTGCTCCCATCTTAATAAATGTCCCATAATCTATGTGATGCCATGCTAGTTCTTGAGTGTCTCCTAGTAATTTACTACTCTTATTAACAGAATTATCCATGAAAATTTTAAAAAATGCAGATGCTAAGTTCACACCCATTGAATCAGATTCTCCAGGGATGAGTTTTAGCATCTGTAATTTCTAAAAGTGGCACACTCCTATACCAGGGAACTAAGTTTGAGAAACACTGCATTTCTGTGATCTCTTCTCTCATTCTGGCAATCACTGTCTACCTAAAGTGCCTCTTAATTCCTTGCCTAGATCATTGCTGTAATTTCCTGTTTAAATCCCTGTAATATTTTTTTTCTCCATCTCATTTAACAAATATAGGTTGGTGCTCTTATCAGGCAGTGAGTTTTCTTCTACCATATTGCTGAAATCATTCTTCTGAAATACAATCCTTATCATGACATCCTGGAATTTAAAATCCTGTAAGTTCTTTCTTCTCTCTCAACATAAATTAAAAAGTCAGTACGGGAGCATTGATCTTGCCCCACTTCTCCTAACTCATTATCCATTCAATGCCTTAGTCGTGTATTTATTGTCTTCTAAAAAACTAGAACATCTAATGATATCCCATATTAGAGTCTATGAGCTTATTCATGGAATCATTTAGATCTGATTTCAAAATGCCACTCTGAGGCTTACTACCTATGAGTCTACAGCAATTTGTTTAAATTTTTAAGCTTCAAATTTTTTTCGGTAAAAGTTATAATGATTACTTGTTAAGAATATTAGGCTAAGTAAACTCAATCACTTGTAAAGTAAGTAATACAAAATAGGTACTCTATAAGTGAGAAGTTTCCCTTTACCACTCTTCATAGGAATTTTGATCTTCCATGCATTGCATGGATCACCAAATGATGGTCCATGGAACACACTTGGCCACCACCTGTTTTTGTACAGTCTATGAATTAAGGGTGTGTTTTACATTTTTAAAATGTTTGGAGAAGAAACCAAAGGCTGATATTGTGGAAATTATGTAACATTTAAATCTCATTGTCCAAAAATAAAGTTTTACTGGAACATAGTAATGCCCATTTGCTTATATATTGTCTATGACTGTTTTAGCCAAACAGCAGACTGGAGTCATTATGAAAGAAACTGTAATGACCCACAAAACCAAAAATATTTACTATCTGGGCCTTTTCAAAGTTTCTGATTTCTACTCTGTGTTACTGTAGCAGCTATCCCCCTGTTTTGCTGTTGCCTTACTTGTCTCCCTTCAACCAGTGAACTCTATAAGTCAAAGACCATATTTGATCCTCACTCCAACATTTAGTACACGCCTGACAGATAGTAAGTGCTCAGTCAGCTTTTTCTGAGTGAATCGAAGAATTATTTTCCTAAATTACTTTTTTTTCTTATCAAATATGGCAACAATATATGACTAAATATTCTGTAAGAATTCAGTTATAACGGTATGCCTTAATTTCATTTAGGTATTACCAAGATGGCACCCAAGTTTAATATGGAACCTATTCCCTCATAAGGAAAGCCCCTATGGAGTAACACCTTCACTTTATATATAATAAACCAGAGGTACAAAGAGTTAAAGTAACTTGACCAAGTTCCCAGGATTAGAAAGTAATAAACCCAGGCAGTCTGATTTAGAGCACTTTCCTAAATACAATGTTATATTCATATCCTAAAATGGAAAAGAAGAGAGGGCTATCAGATGAATATGGTTTCTACTGAATGTATATAGCTTTCATACCCTCATGAAGTCAAAAAATCATAATTCAAACCCTGGTAAGGCAGGGACTATCTTAATGTTGAAATCATTTGTTTGTACATTGATAGAAAATGACAAAAATGAATAATATCTTCCAACATAGACAAATTGAGATTTTTATTCTGATTTTAACTCACTTACTGAGGATATATTTCAATTCTTTAAGTTTACTGGAAAATGTAACTGTAATGTTTTGATTAAAATTTAAACTCTCTTAATTTAATTCTTATAGCCTTCATTGTATTATTACTACATTTTATGGAATATATAAGTCTGTCTACACTAAAGTAATGAATATACTATTATCAACTTTTTAGAACTAATGAGAATATTTTTTAAAATTGTAGTGATGAACAAGAATTTGTAGCAATAAAAAAGTTGCCCAGGAAAGTTGTATTGTTCTAGATATTAAGCAGAATTATTAAATTAAAAAATAAGTGTTATTTTCCACTAGAAATAATTTGATCTTAAGATGTATATAAAATACAATGATATATAAATGCTTCAACAGGTATCCAAATAACCTGTCTCATACAAGCTGGATGAAAAAATAGTATGTTTAGTCCTTTAGTCCTGTCCCTTGGCCACCCTCAATTATGTGCCAGACAAAATATAATCTCTGAGACAAATCGACTGAATGTAGTAGAGGAATTCTCATTCCCTCCTGGGAGAATGGGAGGCAAAAACTAAATTAAAAGGAGAAGAAGAGATATTTTCTTTTTGAAAAACTTTATTTAGAATGTCCTCTTTACTTTTTTAAGATCCGTGCTTAGAGGTTGAACCACCCTCCTTTTAAATAAAAATTATCAAAAAGAAACAGTACATTTTAGCTCTTATCAGAAAACAATGGGCACGTCTAAGTACATTCTCCTGTCACCTGTGAATGAAGACCTATTTCTTTTTTTCTGATGCTTCTTTTTGGTTTATTTCTTTTTGCATATTGCACTGAATAAGCAGTTCAATGTTGAACAGCAGTGATGAGAAGACAGTTTTGCTTTGTTCCCAATATTAGTGGGATGCCATTCCATCTTTCACTGTGTGAAATATGATGTTAAGAATAGGCTTTTGGTAGAAAATAATTGAGAGTTTAAAACAATGATAGTAATAATACATTGAGAGATTTAATATGACAAATTTAGCACAAAGGTTTACAAGAGAAAACAGAAGTACATACTTATAAAAGTTTTGTATTACATATGAAATAACATTATGATTTTAGGTAGACTGTGAGAAGTAAAAGATGCATATTATAAAACTTATAGGAAAGAGGAAAATTTTTCTTATCTAAATATAGACTTAAAACCTAAAATCTCATAGCAAGATAGTTTATATAAACCCTACCATAACAATAAATACATTTAATAAAAACTAGTGCCTAATCAGTCAAGATAAAGACAGATTATCAGACTAGATTATTTTTAAAAATTGCATGAATGCTTAAAGCAACCCATTAAAATATGAAAACACAGATAAAATATGAATGAAAATTATATTCATGCAAAACTAAGCATATGAATAATTTGACAAGATAAACTTGTATTACTAGGGGAAAAAGGGAACATATGTACTGATAACAGGATTGATTTTCAAAAAATATATATGATATTAAGTGTTTTAATACCTAATTACAGAGCTTCACAACAATGAAACAAAGATTGATGGAACTAAAGGGAGGAGGAATAACCAAATCAACAATTATAGCTTGAGTGTTTTGACACAAGACCTACCTGAAATATAAGATGGATGATAGATGTGAATAATGATGATAGAAAAATAATGAAATGATGGATATGTAAATGTCTACAAATCTGAAATAAACAAACACCTAAATGTAAAGGAACAAGGGATCAAATGGTGTGTTGATCAGCTTTTTCATAACTGTGATCAAAATATCTGACCAAAAACAACTCAGAGGCAGAAAAGCTTATTTTGGTTTATGATTTAGAGGATTAGTCCATGGTTGGCTGACTCCATTGCTCTGGACCTAAGGTGAGAGAGAACATCATGGCAGAAGTGTATGACAGAAGAAAACCACTCTGCTCATGGCAGCCAGGAAGCAGAGAGGAGGAGGAGAGGGGCTACAGGGAGGATGAATCCCTTCAGCGTATGCCATAGTGGCCCACCTCTTCCATCCATGCTCCATATGCCTACAGTTAACAACCAGTTAGTCCTTCAAACTGGAATGAACTGATTAGGTTACAACTCTCCTAATCTAATCATTTCACCTCTGAATATTCTGTATTAACATGGGAGCTTTGGGAGGGCACCTCATATCTAAACTATAACAATGGCTGTTCATAGAAGAGGTTATCAGATGGCCAATGCGTATAAGTGAAGATTCTCAATATTCATTATCCTCAAATACAAATTAAACTATGATATGATAGTATTAAATATTCAAATGACAAAAATATAAAAGACTGATTAATTAATGATGAAAATGTAAAATTATTCACCCAGTTTGTTCCATATGTGCCAATCTTTTAAGAAGTTTAACTCAGCAATTCTACTTTTAAGTATTTTCTCTAAACAAAGAAAATCATATGTATATATAACAATTACAAATAAATACTCATTGTAAGTTAGTTCAAATATTCAAAAACTAAAAATAATTCAAATAGCCATCAATAGGTATATTAATAAATCATTTGGATTTTTTACAATGGAATATTACTTTGCAATAAAAAACAAATGATGGTACATATAAAACTTCATTAAATCTCAGGATCACTGTGTTGAAGAAAAGAATCTAGGCAGAAAGAAGTATATTCTCTTTTATTCCATTAATGTGAAGCTTTACAAACAATGGATTTAACATCAGCAAAAAGAAGCTCAAGGTCCCAAGCTGCCAAGAATGTATAGGGCCATCAGTTGGGTGAGGCTCAAGAGAAGATTTATTTTAAAGAAAATATTTTTATCTTTATTATAGAGGTATAAATTTATCAAAGCATTTTTAAAGTGCATAATTAAGGTGAGTGCATTGCATTTTAATATGTAAGAAAAAAACAATATAATATTTTATTTAATTTACCTCAATAAATATTAAATATCATCAAAAATATAGTTTTTTATTTGCCAAAATAAAAAAATCTAAATTTTTGATACCAGGTTGTAGAAAAATAGATACTTTAAAACAAACAGTCATCTGAAACATATAACTTTAAACCAAAGAAATTTCACAGTATTTTTTTAAAAAATCAAATGTAGGTATATAACTTCTAACTCAGTATTTCCACAACAAAGAATATGTTCTAGATTTACAAATTCCTATGTTCAAACAAGATATACTTACGACGTCATTCATTCCATAATTGATTGTAATGTAAAAAATGAGGAAGGAAGGAAGGAAGGAAGGAAGGAAGGAAGGAAGGAAGGAAGGAAGGAAGGACGGGGTAAAGACAGAAAAGAAAACAGAAGGAAAGAAAGGGAAATTATCTATTGATAAAAGATTGATTGGTCAAATAAATGAAGCAATATGCAGACATCCAAAGACTACTTTAAATGTGTTTTTGTTTGAAGTGGAACTATCTATAAGACACACTATTAAACAAAAGAAGATCAATTTTATAGCACACTGACTTTATGGCTTATACTTGCTTGAATGTGCTTGAAGTTCCCAGGAGGATACACAGCCTGTCAAGCCAATTGTTCTGAATGGGAGACACTGTGATTGGGTGTTTGTAATGAGTTGAGAATTTTTAATGTATGCTGTTTTAATTTTTCTGGCTTTGAACCATTCAAAAATAAACAGGATCAAAAAGCCAGTGTAAATTTAAAAAATAAGAGTACTGTTTTGTATAGGAATAGATAAATAGTTTCTTAACACAAATCCATTAAGAAACTGACTCAAGTTTTTATTTTTTCCAAATTGAGGTCAAAGCAAAGGAGGCATTTCTGGCATTTCAGGTGGTTATGGTTTGGATGTGAGGTGTCCCCCAAAAGCTCATGGGTGAGACAATGCAAGAAGGTTCAGAGAAGAAATCATTGGGTTATGAAGCCCTTAACCCAATCAGTGGATCATCCTATGATGGGATTAACTGGGTGGTAGCTGAAGGCTTGGGTGTGGCTGGAGGAGGAGGAGCATTGGGGCTGTGGCTTTGGGGTATATATTTGTATATGGCAAATAGAGCCCCTCTCGCTGCTTCATGATAATCATGTGAGCTGCCACACTATTCCACCATGATTCTCAGCCTCACCTTGAGCCCCAAGGAATGGAGCCAGCAGTCTATGGATTGAGACCTCTGAAACAGTTAGCCCCCCAATAAACTTTTCCTGCTCTACAATAGTGCTGGTTGGGTCTTTTTAGTCACAGCAGTGAAAAAGCTGATTAAAACACGGTTCATGAAAATAGAATTAACTATTTGATAGAACAACACTGGACAATGGGAAAAAATACACTTGAGCAATGTTTCAAATAAAATATCATAAAAACAGCCGCACATTGCTTTTGGCAAAGAGAATTTATTGTCTCACCCAGTAAAGGATTAGGGGACTGATTCTTTGACTGGTATGGTGACAATGCATAAGACGTTGATATAGCCAGGACCCACCGGTGCTCGTCTTTTTTCTGTACTGCTTTTGGTGTGGGTTTTCCTCATTTCCAGAAAAGATCTCTGCCTTCACAATAGCAACTCTACATCTCATTTGTTTTTCCTCTTCACATCCAGTGAATACTGCCATAATTTTTTAAAAAATGAATTTTATATATAATTTGTAATCTGCTATATTTATAAAGAGAAAATCTGTAATTTTCACAATTAAGGGTAGAAAGACATTTGATAAGGCAAGTCTTTTTTTTTTCCTTTTAAATAAAAGGAGTTAGCAAATTAAGAATGAAATGGGATTGTATTTAACTAGGTAAAAGATATATATCAAAACCCACAGCAAACCCTATTCTTAATGGAAAACCTTTTAATGTATTCCATTTAAGATTAGCAATAAGACAAAGGTTCACTAAAGCTACTACCAAGTAACATACTATCGGAAGTTTTCGCCAAGATTATAAATAAAATAAAAAAGAAACACAGTATGTAAGCATTAGCAAGTAAGACATAATGCTGCCATAATTTGCAGATACTATGAACATCTTTTATAAGAGATTTGTTTGTCTGCACCAACAATAACCCACTAGATAATAATATTTAAAGGAAAATATTCTCAACACTACCGAGAACAATGAATTGTCTAGGAATGACTTTCATAAGAAAATATAAGACTTCTATGGAAAAAAGTTTCAAAACTCTAAATAATAGAGATGATGACCTGAATAAACTGAGGGACATTCCATGCTCTTGGACTCAATATTATAAATCTTTGTTCTTTTAAAAAATATTTTTAAATTTTTTATTTGTTCTAATTAGGTATACATAACGTCCGAATGCATTTTGACAGATTGTACACAAATGGTGCACAACTTCTCTTTCTCCTGGCTGTACATTATACAGAGTCACACCGGTGGTGCAATCATACATGTATATAGGGTAACAATGTCCGTGCATTCCACCATTCTTCCCAAGTCCGCCCTTCCCCTCCCTCTGCCTAATCCAAAATTCCTCCATTCTTCCCTTACCCCTGCCCCCCAATATGGGTCAGCATCCACTTATTAGAAAACAGTCAACCTTTGTTTTTTTTGGATTGGCTTATTTCACTTAGTTTGATATTCTCCAGCTTTATCCATTTTTCTGGAAATGCCATAATTTCATTCTTCTTTAAGGCTGAGTAATATTCCATTGTGTGTATCCACCACGTTTGCTTTATCCATTCATCTGATAAAGGGCATCTAGGTTAGTTCCACAATTTAACTATTGTGAATTGAGCTACTATAAACATTGATTTGTTTGTGTCACTACAGTATGCTGATTTTAGGTTCTTTGGGTATAAACCCCAGTGGAGTGGGATAACCGAGTTAAATGATGGTTCCATTCCAAGTTTTCTGAAGAATCTCCATGAAGAAGACCTTTGAAGTTGGAAAGTTTTTATTCTTTAAATTAACCTAAATGTTCAAGGAAACTACAACAAAAGGGGAAAGTTTATTTTACCAGATATAGTAAGATATTCTATGTAACTTAGTAATAAATATAAAGTGTTATTGGTACAATAGCTGATAAATAAACCAGTGGTCATTCCAATGAGTCCAAAGAACTACCAATCAATCTACGCATTCATCTGTTGACATATGTATGAACACTTCATACATAATAAAGGTAGCACTACAAATCTTGATAAAGTTTGCCAAATATCAAAAAGTGGCAGAAGATTTGAATCAACAGGAGTTCTTATACTCCACCAGTATCAATTACTTTGGAATGCAGTGTGGAATGAATATTCTTGTGTATAACAAGTTTTGCACAGGTTCCTCTAGAATATTGCATAAGTATCTTCATAATTCATAATACATAATAGAAGGATTATAGAAACAATCTAAATGGGAATCAGCAGGAAAATTAATTAAAAAATTTGATTCATGTTGTAGTCACAAGACAGCATACATAACAAAAAGAAGAAGAAGAGGAGGAGGAGGAGGAGGAGGAGGAGGAGGAGGAGGAGAGGGGAGGAGGAGGGGAGGGGAGGGGAGAGGAGAGGAGAGGAGAGGAGAAGAGAAGAAAAGAAGAAAAGAAAAGAAAAGAAAGAACACTACAGGTACACTCAAAAGCACAGATGAGTTTTGGAAACTTACCGGTGAATGGAAAAAGCAAGTGCTAGGAAACTGTATAATGTATCATAACATATTTGTGATGCCATAAAACTAAACAATATATTGTTTAGCCGTGTGTGCATGTGTGTGTAGCAAATTAAATTATTTTAAATGATATTTAAAAAACAAAAGTATGCTCTTTAGAACTGTAAGTTTGCTTCGTGCCCTCCAGAGAGATACCCTGGGCAGAGGTGCAAATACTTGCAGTAAGACTCCATCTGCACTGTGGGAGGGGTGAGGGCTATCAGACTTAGATGAGGCAGTGATAATGTGCTACAAAAAGAAACATGAACAGAACATTCAAGCCAGTAATTGCTCTGGGCTGAAGCAGGTGTCTGCACTAAGGGAGAGAACACAGCTGGTAAAATGATATTTGTGACCTTCTAGTCCTTGAATTTCAGCCAGTAAAAGTAAGTTTCTCTGGTTAACCTTATTGTTATGCTTCACAACTTACACATATTCTTTTAACACTTCATCAAAATGATAAAGGGAGAAATAAAATATCTGAGATGAAAAGAAAATAAGAAAAGTAAGAAAAAAATTGTTCCCATTTACAAAAAAGCGATGAATTGCAGTCTGTTTCTGAAGAATATACATATGAAAAATATTTGCTTTCTTCAATAATTACTCTGCTTATTCTTCCATTTCTGCTTCTTAAAACATCTTGGGAAGAATGCATAGTTATGCATTTTTTTCAGATACTAAAAAATCTTAGTGGCTCCATCTCAGAGATAATTCACTGCTTACCCATACCCAGTGCGTAGCAGATATCAAGTGGGAAGGATGTGCCCTGGGGTGGAAATTTTCATTCCTCTTGCCCTTGCAATCCTTTTCCTTCTCATTCCAGCATCTTCAGGCTAGGGAAAGGAGAACTTTGTTACAGGGAAGGGGTAAAACTCTTGCTAATTGAGCTGTTACATTCTGCTTTGGAGTGACTTTGACCTCTTCTCAAGTGCATATCTCTAGGCTACTTTCTAAGTTATATGAGAATCCCCAGGAGAAAAGTAAAATTTCCAAAGCTCAGTTTCTTCATGTGGAAGATGTAGTCTCCCTCCTACCCTCTATGTCTCCATTGCCTGGTTCTTCCCATAGTCTCTGGCCCCTGGAATCCCCCAAGTGGCAATGTTCTTAAGAAGGAGTGCCAATTTCAGGCACTAATAAAATAGTGGAAATTCAGATAGCTACCATGTCCATTTTAGTGATAGAGTTGGCACTTTAGTTTATTGACCTGCATTCCTATTTAATTATCCTAAAAATCCTATGAAATATGTACTGTTCTTAACTTCATTTTACAAATTAGGAAAGTGAAACTCAAAAGATGGTAAGAAGGCGGCACCTAACTAATTGAATGCTAGGGCCAGACAGAATTGTAGCACTCTGACTTCAAAACCTGAAGCCAAATTATAATCAATGGGATGCTTGGAGAAAATAAAATCAGACAAATGGCGGTAATTTCATCCAGGCCATGTTCAGCTGTGATGAATCATTCCTGTCCACAGCAGAAACCTTATTCATTTTCCTGGAGGTTCAGTGTTCATCTTCCCTGAACTGTGCTGGTTGTTAAATTACTAATCTATAAATGCCCATACTTTGCCCTTTTGGTGTATGGTTTCTAAATTCCATACCTGTTAAAATTATCTTTAGATATGTTTAAAAACATCACTGAAGCAACATACATTGTATGATTAAAATTTTGAGACCTTGTTCTCCCAATTTTTTTTTCTTTTTTGGGGGTACCAAGAGCTAAACTCAGGAGCACTCAGCCACTGAGCCACATCCCCAGCCCTATTTTGTATTTATTTATAGACAAACTCTCACTGAGTTGCTTAGCACCTCACTTTTACTGAGGCTGACTTGGAACTCATGATCCTCCTGCCTCAGCCTCCAGAGCCGCCAGGATTACACACATGCACCACTGAGCCCAGTCAATTTTTTTTTAACATCATGGATATCTTTATGTATTAACTGAAAAGCAAAAATTATTAACACACACATAAAGTGTATATGCAGTATAAAACCTAATTTTTTTCAACTTTTTAAAAAAATATTTTTTAGTTGTAGTTGGACGCAATACCTTTATTTTATTTATTTATTTTTTATGTGGTGCTGAGGATCGAACCCAGGGCCTTGCACATGCTAGGTGAGTGTGAGCCACAACCCTAGCCCCTAAAACCTAATGTTTTGATATATGTATTCATTGTGCTATGGCTTAATCAAAGCAACAAAATGGAATGGTTAAAACCATTTAAAAAATCAGACTTAGAAGACTCATGCTACCTGGTATCTAGAACATAAAAGTTGTAGTAATACAGAATAGAATGGACATGGAGTATTTGATTAAAGAAACAGATACATATTCCGTTAAATAGAACAGAGAGCCTAGAGATAGACCTTCCCAGTATTTGGTCTTTGATACAGGTACAAAGATACTTCAATGGAGAAAGCAGTCATTTCAACAAGAGTTGTTGGGATAATTGGTTGTCTATACTTAAAAACTAAACATGAACTAAACATCAAACCAAATACAAAAATCAACTCAAAATGGAGTTATAAGTATAAAAAGTAAAACTACAAAATTTCTAGAAAAAAACTGCATGATCTTGAGTTTACAAGAATTTTTAGCTAAGATACTAAAACCAATCTTTAAAAGATAACCCATTGGATTTAATCAACATCAGAAAGTTTGGCAATTTCTTAATTGTTATTAAGTTAAACATACCACACAAATCTAGCTATCCCATTTCTAGGTGTTTACCCGTATGAATTAAAATCCTTTGTGGATTCAGAAATCTTGATGAGAATGTTTAGAGAGAGTTTACTCATAGTCATAACCCAGTGCTGGAACCTCTGGTGGTGTCAGAAAGGAAGAAAAAAAGTACTCAGAAAGTGTAAACAAATAAACATGAAAGAAAAGAAGGAAACTAATGGAGCCTTGCCAATCAAGTGCCCCTGCCCCCCGCCCCGCCCACCAAAGGTGGGACAGTTTAACACAACAAATTGATAAGGTAGCCTTGGATTATAACTGAAAATAGAAAATAAATACCCATGAGTTAAAACTAAAATAAATGACTAATACATTAAAGTTAAAATTAAACAAATGATTGTATAAATTAGTGAGAAGAGACAACTGAAATTATTTCGAAATAAATAGTCAAAAAATTCCAAGTATAGCCTCATACAATATTTGTGATCCCTGGTTTGATAGAAATGGTCTTTTAATATATTAAGTTAATAAATAGGAAATATGCAAAAAATACATAATTCATTTGAACTAAGTCTTTTTTTTTTCTTCCAGATATTTTATGTCTTTTCATTTCTTCTGGTTTTCTTATTTTTTTTCCTTTTGTGGGGAAAAAAACTTAGTTTATTTTTGAGATCCTATTCACTTGGCTCTTATTTTCTTTCAATTTTTTCTTTTTCTTTTTAGTTTTATTCATAGCTTTATTGAGATATGTTAGACACAGTACAATTATCTTCATAGTTTAATGCTATTATAAATGACATTTAAAATGTTTAATTTCTAATTGTTCTTCCTACTTTATATGATACAACAAATTTTTATATATTAACCTGGTTTGCTGCAAACTTTATAAACTGATTTAATAATACTAGTCAATTTTTGGTAGATTCCATGGTGCCTTCTACATACATTATTATTTTGTCTGTGGATAAAACAGATTTACTCCTTTTGCTACAATCTGCCTTTAATTTTGTTTTTTGGATGAAGGCAGTGAAGACTGCTGGGGACTGAACCTAGGACCTTGCACATGCTAGGCAAGCTCTCACTTCATCACTGAGCTACATACCCAGATTTTTTTTTTTTTTAAGATAGGATCTCTATAAGTTGCCCAGGCCATCCTAAAACTCATAATCCTCCTGCCTCTGCTTCCCAGTAACTGGGATTATAGTCATGTGCCATTGTGCCTGGCACCTTTAATTTACTGTCTCATCTCACAAATTAGATCTTCTAGAATCATACTTATTAGAAATTATGAGAGCATAAAATCCATGCTTTCTTTCAGATTCTAGGGGAAAATAATTCAGGCTTCAAAAAAATGAGTATGATGTTTTCTGTAGGTATTTGAAAATGCCATTTATCTGGTTTAGAACACTTTTTCATTCCTAGTTGCCCAGAGTTTTTTGTTTTTTAAGGAAGAGGTGTTGGATTTTATCAAATGTCTTTTGAATATTCACTAAAATCATATTTTATTACTATTGTTGTTGGCTAATGTGGTGTGGTCCATTACTTTCATTGATTTATGAATATTAAATCAAGATCGTACTATCAAGATAAATTCCACATGGCTGTCATATATATATAATATATATATTATATATTATATATTATATATATATGAGATTTGATTGGCTAAAATGTTCAAATTTTATAATTTTCAACTGTATTGTTCTTATATCTTTAACTTGGTATAATACTGGACTCATAGAATAAACTGGAAATTATTCCCTTTTCTTTAAATTATTGGGAAAAATCGTATATAATTGGCATTATTTTTTTCTGTAAATATTTGGTAGAATTTATCTGTAAAGCCAATTGGATCTGAATTTTTCTTTGTGGGAAGAGTATTAACTATGAACTCATTTTTTAAAGAGATGTATTCCATTTATGTATTTGTTTCTTGAGAGCCTCTCAAGGAATTCTCGCCTTTCATCTTTGTTGATGATTTGCTTAACTTCAAGGTTTTTATAAAATTTCCTAATAATATTTTTAGTATCTGGAGGAACTATAGTTATATCAGTTCTCTTATCATTGATATTGGTAAAGAGGCTTATTGATCTCAAATGCAAACTTTAACAAACATTTGGTTCTGATTTCTATTTTATTGATTTTTACAAAGCTTTTATTATTTTTATTTTTTCTTCTGCTTAATTTGGGTTTCATTTGCTCCTTTTTTGTAGTTTTTCAAGGTAGTAGAATCTGAAATTAGTGATTTAAGATCTATCTTCTTTTCCAGTATAAATACTTTGTGATATATAGTTTTTTTTTTCCTAAATACTGTTTTTTACTTTACTCCACCAATTTTGGGATATTGTACATTAATTTTCACTCAGAAACAAAATTAATTCTAAATTATCTTTCAATTTCTTCTTTTACAAATGGATGTTTGTTATATAGTTTCTGTGATGGTTCAACTTTTGTGAGTGTAAACTTGCCTGGAGCGTGGTGACCAATTGGTCAGACACTAATCCAATGGTTGCTGTAAAGGTATTCTTTTTTAGATATAATTAGTTTTTACAATCAGTTGACATGAAATAAAGCATATGACCCTCCATAATGTGAGTGGCCCTTATCTACTTAGTTGAGAATCATAAGAACAAAAACAGATTTCCCAAAGAAGAAATAATTCTGCCTCCAGCCTGCAAAAAAAAAAAAAAAAAGAGTTCTGCTGAGTTTATATGCTTCAGACTGGAGATTGCAATCTGTTATCTATCTGTTATGATTTAGATATGCAGTATCCTCCGAGAGCTTATGTGTGAGACAGTGCAAGAAAGTTCAGAGGTAAAATGATTGGGTTATAAGAGCCTTAACCTAATCAGCATATAATCCACTTGAATGGATTAACTATACCGGAGCTGTAGTAGGTAGGGTGTGGCTAGAAGAGGTAGGTTACTGGGGGCGTACCTTTGTAGTCCCCTGTGAGGGGACCTCCCCACCCAGCTCCTGGTGCCATATCCTGAGCTGCTTTCCCCCACCACAAGCTTTCACCCTGTTATTTTGCCTCACCTCCGACCCAGAGCAATGGCTTCAACCATATATGGACAGTGACCTCTGAAATGGTGAGCCCCCAAAATACTTTTCCTCCCCTATGCTGTTTTTGTCAGGTCTTTTGGTGACAGTGGTGATAAAGCTGACCAAAACACTATCCATCTATCCACCTGTCTATTATTGACTCTGTTTCTTTGGAGAATCCGATTAAAAGAATTTTTAAATATTTGGAGATATTTTAGAGATCTTTCTATTTTTCATTTCTAATTAATATCACTGTAGTCAGACAACATACTTTATATGATCTGACTTGTTTTAATTTAATAAGACTTACATTATTACTCATAATAAGGCCTATCTTAGTAAATACTGTGTGTGCAGTTAAAAATAATATGCATTCTGCTGCTATTGTGCAGAATGCATCACAAATGTCTTTTCGATCAGTTGCTTAAAGTACTGTTCAAGTTTCTGTACCTTTGCTTTTTTAGTATGTCATATAATTAACCATTTTTACAAGAGGAGCACTGCAATGTGGCACTGTAATTATAGATTTGTCCAATTTTTTTTACAGTTTAATTTGGTTTTGCTCTATTATTTTCAAACTCTGCCAACAGATTCATAGGATGTTTTGGAATGTAATGCCCTATATTTGACCTTCATTATTAAGAAATGAGTTTCTTTATCCATGGAAATACTTTTATTGAGCTAAAATCTGTTTGTTTGCTTTTTGGTATGGAAACAGCAACTCCCAACTGAATTGTGATAACATTTACTTTCTGTTTATTTCATCTTTTTCTTTTTTCCATCTATTTGTCCTAAGTGCTTTTTCTGCCTTTCCCCTCTTTTTTTCCCCGTTTTTTATGGATTCCGTGTTTTTCTTTTCAATTTGATCTTTTTTGACTTATTAGCTATCACACTTTCTTTTGTTACTTAGTGGTTGGCTTGGTATTTTCACAGTACCTCTTTTTCTTATCATGGTCTACATCTAGTAATATTATCTCACTTCGCTTGGGAATAAGCTTACCTTCATTTTCCATCTCCATCCTTTGTGTTGTTCAAAATTCAGTTCTACACATTATAAACCCTGGTACACAAAGAATGCGTATTCTCCAGCTGATTTACATTCACAGGCTCCACAGTCTCCACTGCTAGTCACACTGTTTCTTTTTCCTTTGGTAGAAAAAATGAACTCTTCCTACCTGAGCTGAGAGGTACCTAGGCAGAAGAGAACAAGCTCAGATTTTTAATGCCCTCATTAAATAATATTCTATTGTAAAATAACTATTTTAATAACCTTAGATCTGTTTTGGCGCATTTCAGCTAAGATTTTCTTACTTTGATCATGCTAAGCAATAATTGTACTAACATGTAGTGACATTGTGGGGAAAATAAACAAAATGCACTTGTCATTTTATTTGTTATCACTAACAATTAATAGGTGATAATTATTTATGAGCACATATAGATATGATCTTTGTATATCGATATTAAAATTTCTACATTGCATAACATTAATATCCACTATTTTGCATAGTAATGTAATGCATGTCACGTTTATAAAAATTGCAGGCATACTAGCATCTCTTGGTTCCAACTCTTGATAAATTGCCCTGTCTTCTTCAAAGTGGATAAAGTCACTGACGAATACATGGCAACATCTGAACTAGTGAATTATTAGAGTTATTAATTATTATATGAGAAGACAATGAAATATATGAACAGGTAAATAAATCACTTCCATATTTTAGTAACTTATGACCTAATTGAATGAAATATTCTATAAAACATTTAGCTATTTCAATAAGGAAAATACAATTAATTGCAGAAATTTTTCTTTAAAGATGTACTATATAACCTGAATAAATGCTGAAATATTTCATGTTCCACTATTATTTGATATAATATCCTTAAAACATCAACTTTTGGCTGGTGGGGCACATTGGTAGAAGACACCTACAATCCCAGTAACTCAGGAGTCTGAGTCAGAAGGATTGCAAGTTGGAGGCCAGCTTGAGCAAGTTAGTGAGCATATATATATCTATATACAAATATCTATTTACAAATTTAAATATATAGATCTGTCTCTATATATGTAATATATGTGTGTATCTATGTATCTATCTATATGTATATTTAATGGAATTAAATTACATGTGATAGAATTTTTAAGAGAATCTTTTGAACTGGAAAAAAATCATCTTAAATTTCATAATGAAGAATAAATTTATCAGAATTTACAAGGCATTGCATTACTTAAAAAGAAAAATGTATATCTATGTTACTTACATGTAAAGAAAAACATCGCATTTTGGTTAAAGGAGAACTTTATGCTCACATGTTTATATGACAATATATTTTGTATATTTCCTATATAAAGATGTATGTGTATTTGGATATATCTGTACATACTATAGAAAACTTGGAAAGGTTATAGATCAAATGCTTAGCAGCAGTTATACATGAATTATTAACCTATATGACAAATAGGTGAGATATTTAAATTATTACTTAATAAAATCTTTTAAAAGCTTGTTGGAAATGCACTTGGTTGCTTTTGTTTGGGAGGAGAGCATACTGGGGATTGAACACAGGACCCCTAGCCCATTTTTTTTTTTTGTCCACCACATTTGGGCTGGGTTGCTTTTTGTGTGTAAAATTTTAAGGCTATTGTTTAGATGGGTCTAAACTAGTGGTATCATCAAAGACACAGCAAGAAAAACATTACTTTCAAAATAAGTTTTTCCTTATTTGCCTTTGTTGAAAACTGTGAAGGAGAAACATGGATCAAAGTCACACTCCTTAAAATCCCTTCTGCTTCACTTCCTCATACGCAGATGATTCTGTGCTTCTTTCTTTGAAAATCTCCCAAACGTAGACTTTGAGCAAAAATCATATGATTTTTGCTCAAACTGCCACATTTCTCCATAACCAAACTCTAAAGAACCGGTCTTGCAAGCAATGGCTTCACCACATGCTGCATATTTGGTGGTATGTCCATAATATCCCTTCCTAATCCCAACAATGACATGAGAGATATATATCCCGTCAGGTGATGAAATTGTGCTTGCCAAGTGACAGGTTTTGAACAATGGAATACGTAACAACATGTCTAGGCTTTAAAAGGCATCACCATGTTTTCACTGTGACTACCTGCATCCTTTACCACAATTAGATCATATTAGAACATGTCAGTGAAAACTATTACCCTCCTTCTGGGACCAAACTGACACACAGACCTGTTATGTGCTAGATATTATCTTAATTGCTTTGTATACATTAAGCAAATTCCATTTCAAAACACTACTGGGAGACAGGTCAGATTATCACCTTTATTTTACAAAAGCTGAAGCTGAAGCAAAATCACATTAGGAAATTACCCAAGTTTATAACAATGAGTTTTTAAAAGAGCCTAGCTCCCTTGCTATTATTTGATTGCACAATATACTTATTTTAATAATGTTTTCTGCTATAGAGTGCATGTGTATGTCCCTTAAAATCCTCAGGTTGAAACCGAATCCCTGGTGAAAGGATACTAGGAGTCAGCACATTTTGGAAGTAATTAGGCAATGAGAGCAAACAGGATTTAAGCCCTTAAAAAGACCCACAGAGCTTCTTTCTCTTCTTCACCATGTGATGACATGGACACCCATGAATCATGAAGACCCACACTAGACACTCATTTTGTTTGTTTGTTTGCTTGCTTGCTTTTATATTAGAGATTGAACATAGGGGCAATTTACTACTGAAATACATCCCCCCAGTCCTTATTACTTTTTATTTTGAGACAAGGTCTCACTAAGTTACTAAGGCTGGATTTGAACTTGCAATCCTCCTGCCTTAGTCTCCAGAGTCACAGGAATACAGGTATGCACCACCACACCTGGCAATCATCCATTCTTCTGGCACCTTGATTTTTTATTTTCCCACCTCCAGAAGTGTAGAAATGAATTGCTGTTGTTTAAAAGTCATCTACTATTATGGTCTTGGTATAGATAGACTAAGGCACTTACCTTTTCCAAAATATTACAAAAATATTATTGTATGTTTTATTCTAATTTTTAAAAAGTTTTGTATTTCAATTTTATGTCTTTCTTTCCCTTTTACCATCTGAGACTAATTGATTTCTGTAAGGAATGATGTAGAATTCTCTTTTTACTTGAAATGCCATTTAATACTGAGTATCTGAAACTTATTTTTTATATAGAAAGCAATCAACCAAATCTCAGTAGAGTTAAAATAATGTTTCTTTTGGTGTTTCAATTTTCTCCATTTAGATAATCATTTATAATTTATAGTGTAGCACATTAGTAATTGTCTACTCCTGATTCTCTATAGCACCATTGTTCTGATATGTATTCACAGGGGTAAATAAGTGGATACTAATCTTATATAATATGTATAAAGAAAAATATTCAAAGTTGATACAAAAAAAAATTTGTTTCAATTTTATTACCTGGAAGCAACATGAGTAATCAACATGCTTGTATTTGTCATATAAACCAGACCACAGAAAGCTTCTTTCCACATAGCTAAGAGAATACTAACAGGAGAGATCAATGACCAAATTCATCCACAAATTATGATTTAAGATTATTAAGAACTTGAAATGAAGAAGAGGTGAAAGAGAGTTAAAAAAGTGAAATGCTAATATGACTCATGTACTTTATATAATCCACTTATTAAAAGTTTATACTTGCCTATTTTATTTTTGAGTGACAATGAAAAAGAGAGCAAGTATGATATATAAGAGGCCAGAGTGCAGTCATCTGTCACTAAGCCTTAAAAATACATTAAACTAGATAATAACTCATTATAGAGAAGAAATAATTGATAGTTTTATACTTAAGATCACTAAATTTAAAAAAATAAAAAGTTAAAATACAATTTAGGTAATTTTTAAAATTTGATTTTATGAATTATTTATATTCAACATATCAGTAATTTATATTGTGCCTGCTAAAGATAAAAGATTAATGAAATTGCTTTGGGAATATTTAAGCTTGAGGGAACATAACTTTTAATGGAAGTATAGACCCAATACTCTTTATGGATAATTCATTGTTTTCAGCTTTTCATAGCATTTATGTAAAGGTATATGCTTAAGGTACCATGCAATTGTTTCTAAATTTTGCCTTATCACTTTTCAATGATCTAATTCAATATTTTCTTCTCCATATAATTGGAAGTAAATGTGAAGTTGAGGATTAATTGAAGTACATCAGCTTTCCATACAAAATTAGAAAATTTGGTATTTTATTTCTAGATCTTTTTGACTTAGCTATGAACTTATATCCCTCAACTCAGAGTATTTCTAATCTTAGCACAGAATGTGCTCAGGCAGGAAAAAAAACTGTTTCAGTAAGGACATATCAAAAATAGGGGCCAAATTATTCCTCTAACCTTTTAAAATATTTATATGCACACATTTGTGTGTGTATGTATTTGTGTACAATAACCACTCACCCCCAAAATTTCTTCCTAGTTTTCCCTGTTGTAGTACTTTTCCTAACATGACTGTAGTATAAAATATGATTCAGAACATAATGTCTAATTCACCCTCAATTATTTCCAGAATTTGCTTCCTGTAAATTGAAATCTCCAAATGGTTAAATGAATGGAGTAGATGCTGGAGCAGTAAGGAAGTAAGGAGAAGGGAAGAAATGAGATGTTAATTTGGCAGGGATGTGAAGGTCAAAGAAGATATGGGCATTTATGCATGACTTTTTACCTGATGTATGGATCAGAATGATCTCTGCAGCCAATTAGGTGCCGTCTCAACACTCCGTCTTTTATTCCCTTTTTTGACCAATAATACTTTTTGGTTAGAATATTAAGCATCCATATAGCTAACTTATTCTTTTAAAAAATCCTCAATGAGAATTTTGCTAATAAAAAAAAAATTCCAAGCAAGTCTATCTTTAGACCTGATTTTCAAGTACACCTGCAAGATGTTTGTGTGTATGCATGTATATCTTTACACATGTTTTTTACAGAAAGTTTAGGAAAATGTTATTGGTCTCCAGATTTGCTGCTCAAAAAATCACTGTCCTCAATATTTTGGGCATTAGAAACTTAACTAAATATTGTATATGAGCATTAGCCTGATTTCCAGGACTAGATCTGAGAAAGCAAAGTCTGCCAAGTAAATAAGCAGAATGGGGACTCTCTGAAAATAAATAGGAGGAAAAACAAAAACCAAAATGATATCAAACTTTGTCAAAACATTTTGCTGCAAAGGAAGATGGATTACCGAAAACACTAACTTTGCAAATTCCTTCATTGGGCATGGTGGTGTATGCCTCTAGCCCGAACTACCTTGGGAGGCTGAGGAAGAAGGATTGATTGAGTCCATGATGTTGAGACAAGCCTGGGTAACATAGTAAACTCTGCCTTCTAAAAGGCAAAGGGAGGAAAGAGAAGAGGAGGGGAGAGGAGGGGAGGAAATTACTTTACATAGAAAACAGAAGAAAATTTTAGAAACATGTTTCATAGCTTGCGTAAACTTAAATGTGCATCTCCACAATGTACACTAAGCAAGAACAGCTGAAAATAAAGTTAGAAATGAAAAGAAATGTGACCGCAAAAGAAAATGATTCTAGGAACAAGGCAGCAGCATTCGAGAGAGGAGGAGAAACTGTGGAGAGAGGGTTCTGACCTTTCCCTTCTTAAGAGAAACACTCAACCAAATTACCTCCCACAAAAGCAGAGTTATACCAGATTTCCCTGGGTTAGAGCTCCATCCAGAGTAAATAGGGAGAGAAACGCTTTTGTTATTGTCCCCAACCAGCTTAACACAAAAATGTTAAGGACTGATAATGCCAGTGGGTAACAATGCAAAAAAAATCCAAATAAAATATTGGCAAGTAGAATAAAAGAATATTTTGCTCTGATAAAACAGTCTTTTTGTATGAATACAAGGATGATTCGATGTAAAGCAATCTATTACCATGATCCCCCAGAGGGAAGGAAATGAAAATCTTCCTAGGCTAAAAGGTATTGGGTAAAATTCAAACATTCATTTAAAAAAAACAAAACTCCTATTAAATTAAGAGAAATACCCCCTATTATGATGAATGAATATGCATATACCTCCAAGTATGTGATGTGAAGGCTTAATCCAAGTGCATGTGAGTTAATATATCCCTCTAGAAGTTAACATCAGGCTAAAGTCAGCAATAATATAAACAGTCGTATTAAAGACAAAAATGGGAAATGTTCATTACTGGTATAATCATTAGGCAGATTTAACCAAGGTAAATAACAAGAGAAAAAATGCATAAATATTTAAAACAAGAATTCAATATTATTGTTAAATGTAGCTGTAATTATTGTTTACTGAGAAAATTCAAGAGAATACATTGTCTGGCTACTAGACACAACCAGAGAATTCAGTAAGTATACTGAATATATTAAAAACTTGTTATATTACTATATATAAACAGCAGACAATTGGAACATATGATGGAAATAAAGTCACTTTATATGAGTAAACTTCTATATGAAATACCAAAGAAAAGCATTAATACGAAAGGTTTTCATTTTGAATGAGACTGAGAAACATTGAAAAAACGATTTGAATACATGCAAGATTTATCCTGTTCTTGAATAAGAATAATCATATTGTAAAACTCAGAGTTGCAGCCTCAGCAACAAAGTGAGACCCTAAGGATGAGACCCTGAAGAACTCAGTGAGATTGTGTCTCAAAAGAAAATAAATAAAAAGAGCTGGGAATGTAGCTCAGTGGCAGAGTGCTCCTGGGTTAAATTCCCAATACCAAAATAAAAATTTAAAAAAAAATTTAAATAAATTGTATAAGTAGGATCCAACAGTTTGGCAGTGACTAACTGTTCTTAGTAAAGTTTACAGAGAATTGGCTTAAAGAACAAAGATTTTATGTTTTATCAAGATAACTTCTTATATTTTCTACTGATATTGTTACATTTTTAATTTAATTAAGTCCTACAATGTTTAAGATTTATTAAAATCTTCATTTGTTCTAAAGTCTCTTTTTGGTTTATAACTCTAATTACTACTATTAACTACTTTTGAAAAAGGAAAGAGTTCTAATTTTTTTAAAAAATTAAATAAACTTATTTTACTCTTCCAAATAGTAAATACATTTACATTATATAAAATACAAAACGGAAAACTATTTCAATCTATAATCTCACCATTGAGATGGCCGCTGTCAAGATGTTGTTTATCCTATTTCATCAATTGTAGGATACGAAACTTTTCAGTTTTTAACATTGCTATGGTTTCCCACAATTGCTTCTAGCCTGCGCCAAGGTCT
The DNA here is from genome assembly GCF_045843805.1 of Urocitellus parryii. Taxonomy (NCBI): domain Eukaryota; kingdom Metazoa; phylum Chordata; class Mammalia; order Rodentia; family Sciuridae; genus Urocitellus; species Urocitellus parryii. The sequence continues at coordinate 78,469,638 of NC_135541.1, forward strand.
AGTTTGCAGAGATTTCTGTTTGCCTTAGTCAGCCATCTGGAGGCACCACCAACCTGAGACAACTTTGAGTTAAATTCTCTGCCTGTGAAATTCTTGGGACTATTCCAGTGGTGTGAATTCGAAATGCAAGCTAGCTTGAACACTGGCTTGTAGTTCAAGTTCTAAAATTCTCTAAAATTAGAAGCTTAGACAAGCTAATTCTAAAGCCTGTATGGGGAAAAAATAACACACAAAAAAATCAAATATTAGTGAGAACAGGCAGGCAATTTTGAAAAAGAAAATACTTACTCTAAATACTAATTCTACCAGACATTATGAAGTTATAGGAATTAAAACTGTACTTATAAAATACATATAATAAAGGTGCATAAAGGATGTATTATTCAATAAAAAGTTATTAAAGTAATCATTACCACATTCCTTTTATCAAATTCCTTTTATCCAATTAAGTTTGAAACAGAAATGATTTAGTGAAACCATAAAGGTTCTAAAATTAAATATGGGAAGATTTCCTTCCCCAACAATCTTAGAATTACAAATGACTTTATAAGAAATAAAACACAGAAAGCATCAGGGAAAGATCGATCAATTTGACTTTGTGAAAATTAAAACACCTGAAAAAAAAACCTCTGAAACAGAAGACAAAATGTAGGGAAAATGCAGTATATCTCACAAACAGTTAATTTCTTTGATCTTTGTAGAGACATTTCAAACACCAACAATAACCGAAGCAAAGGACAGATATTTAGAAAATGAAGACTATCAAGTGTCTAAATATTTTTTTTACATTGCTTTACCTTACTTATAAACACATGCAAAAGAAAAATGGGAATATCACTTTACCTGTTATTTTAAGAACTGAGAAATACTTGAAAAAATCACACTGCTAGAGAGAGAATAGAGGACAAAAGATGTTCTCCAACACTGCCAGTGGGAGTGTAAATTGACATAAACTTTTGGAAAGCAATTTGGCAATGTCTATTAAAATAAGAAATATATATACTCATTTATGTAAATGATCTATCTTGAAGTTCTACCTCAAGAATCACCAAATAGGTAATAGTAAAATTACCAAAACACATACAAGTTTATAATTGAAGCATCATCTTAGTAGCAAATCATAGATTATATAAATGTCCATCAATGGTTAAATAAATTATAATTCACTTATACAAAGACACAATTAGTAATAATGAAATAGAATACAGTATATCTGTATCTCTATGTGACAATATAGAATATCTTAGAGATAGATTTATAAAATCAAAACTATGATGCACGACAAAGTAGATATTTTGCAGTTAGAAGTAACAAATTGTGAATACAGTTATTTATATATGTATCTACTTTCATGGAATATTCTTGGGATGATAGATGCTAAAAGAATCTGATAGTAATTATTGTGAATGTGTCAATAATCTAAATGTAGGACAATATAGGTTCAATATAGGACAGGAGAGAGACTTTTCCTTATAGAGCTATAGCAGTTTTTATACTATTCTAATATTTGCCAATATTGTTTAAATAAAGCTTTAAGAAGTGGTCCTGAGTGTGTGTGGGTACATGTGTGTATATCAAGAAAACACATGATAAAAGAAAAAAGTGGAACTATTATAATATTTTAAAATTTTAAAAATATAAAATTTTTGTCCACAATGGAACAATGAGTCATTTTATGTGAACAAAATTTATAATTTAATAAAGTTACACTAGTTGTTATTCATGATGAGGCAAGTTATTTATCACTGAGCTCTTTAAATTATAAAAACTTAAAAAGACATGTGGGAATTTTTATTTTATTTTATTTTTAAAAATTTTTTTTATTTTTTATTATTGTTGGTCGTTCAAAACATTACATCTTTCTTGATATATCATATTTCACAGTTTGATTCAAAAGGGTTATGAACTCCCACCTTTACCCCGTATACAGATTGCTGAATCACATCAGTTACATCAGTTACAATTCCATTGATTTACATATTGCCATTCTAGTGTCTGATGAATTCTGCTCTCTATCCTATCCTCTACTATCCCCCCTCCCTTCCCCTCCCCTCCCCTCTTCTCTCTCCACTCCCTCTACTGCAAAACATTTCTTCCACTTGTATTATTCTTCCCTTACCCCTCACTTCCTCTTGTATGTAATTTTGTATAACCCTGAGGATCACCTTCCCTTTCCATGCAATTTCCCTTCTCCCTCCCTTTCCCTCCCACCTCTCATCCCTATTTAATGTTAATCTTCTCATGCTCTTCGTCCCTACTCTGTCCTTAGTTACTCCCCTTATATCAAAGAAGTCATTTGGCATTTGTTTTTTTTTATTTAATTTATTTATTGATTTTTTTATTGGTTGTTCAAAACCTTACAAAGCTCTTGACATATCATATTTCAAACATTAGTTTCAAGTGAGTTATGAACTCCCATTTTTACCCCGAATACAGATTGCAGAATCACATCTGTTACACATTCACATTTTTACATAATGGCATTTGTTTTTTAAGGATTGGCTAGCTTCACTTAGCATAATCTGCTCTAATGCCATCCATTTCCCTCCAAATTCTATGATTTTGTCATTTCTTAATGCAGAGTAATACTCCATTGTGTATAGATGCCACATTTTCTTTATCCATTCATCTATTGAAGGGCATCTAGGTTGGTTCCACAATCTTGCTATCGTGAATTGTGCAGCTATGAACATCGATGTAGCAGTGTCCCTGTAGCATGCTCTTATTAGGTCTTTAGGGAATAGACCGAGAAGGGGAATAGCTGGGTCAAATGGTGGTTCCATTCCCAGCTTTCCAAGAAATCTCCATACTGCTTTCCAAATTGGCTGCATCAATTTGCAGTCCCACCAACAATGAACCAGTGTACCCTTTTCCCCACATCCTTGCCAGCACTTGTTGTTGTTTGACTTCATAATGGCTGCCAATCTTACTGGAGTGAGATGGTATCTTAGGGTGGTTTTGATTTGCATTTCTCTGACTGCTAGCGATGTTGAGCATTTTTTCATGTACTTATTGATTGATTGTATGTCCCTGTTCATGGATAGGCCGAACTAACATCATCAAAATGGCGATACTACCAAAAGTTCTCTATAAGTTCAATGCAATGCCAATCAAAATCCCAACGGCATTTCTTGTAGAAATAGATAAAGCAATCGTGAAATTCATATGGAAAAATAAAAGACCCAGAATAGCAAAAACAATGCTAAGCAGGAAGTGTGAATCAGGTGGTATAGCGATACCAGACTTCAAACTATACTACAGAGCAATAGTAACAAAAACAGCATGGTACTGGTACCAAAACAGGTGGGTGGACCAATGGTACAGAATAGAGGACACAGAAACCAATCCACAAAACTACAACTATCTTATATTTGATAAAGGGGCTAAAAGCATGCAATGGAGGAAGGATAGCATCTTCAACAAATGGTGCTGGGAAAACTGGAAATCCATTTGCATCAAAATGAAACTGAATCCCTTTCTCTCGCCATGCACAAAAGTTAACTCAAAATGGATCAAGGAGCTTGATATCAAATCAGAGACATGGCGTCTGATAGAAGAAAAAGTTGGCTATGATCTACATACTGTGGGGTCGGGCTCCAAATTCCTCAATAGGACACCCATAGTGCAAGAGTTAACAACTAGAATTAACAAATGGGACTTACTCAAACTAAAAAGTTTTTTCTCAGCAAAAGAAACAATAAGAGAGGTTAACAGGGAGCCTACATCCTGGGAACAAATCTTTACTCCTCATACTTCAGATAGAGCCCTAATATCCAGAGTATACAAAGGGAATTTTTAAAGATGCAATTATATTGGAATACTGAAGACACTAACCAGTCCCTCAACATTTGTGTGAAATTAATTTGACCTAAAGCTGCCCCCATACCTGTAAATCCTATATAGAGAATGCAACCTAACTTACTATGTAAAAAAAACAAAACAAAACAAAACAAAAAATCTGCAATTTAATTTAAAAGTAGATTTATGTAAAAAAAAAATTTTAAAGTTGATTCTTAGCCAGTCACAGGAGTTGTGCTTCACAGTCAATCACAAGCTGCCAACTAATCAGGCCATATGCATATAAGGCAATGCCTCATCACATCATACCTAAATAAGACAAATGCTGACCTATAACCAATCAAGTTTTATCTCTATGGCATTTCTTTTTTCTTGTTGGGTCTTATAGTCACGGCATCAAAAGAGCTGACTAAAACAAATTGCTATCAGGAGTAGAGTTCAAACCCATGCAGACATATGTCCTTGGAAATGTTGAGAATATGGGAACTCTTGGAGATAGACTAAATGAATTTCATATTGTGAGATGGCCATGAGCTTTTGGGGGCCAGGGGCACAATGTTGTGGTTTGGATATGACGTGTTCCTGAAAAGCTCATGTGTGAGACAATGCGAGAAGGTGTAGAGGACAAATGATTGAGATATGAGAGCCTTAATCAAACTGATGAATTAATCACCTGATGAGATTAACCAAGTGGTAATTGAAGGCAGGTGGGGTGTGTCTGGAGGAGGTGGGTCATTGGGTGCATGGCTTTTAGATATATATTTGTATTTGGCAAGTGGAGATCTCTCTTTGTTCTGATCATCACATGAGCTGCTTCCCTCTGCCACATACTTCCTCCATGATTTTCAGCCTCACCTTGAGCCCTAAGGAATGGCACCAGCGGTCTATGGATTGAGATCTCTGAAACTGTGAGTGCTCAAAATTTTCTTTCTCTACAATTGTGCTATTAAAATCTTTTAGTCACCACCACCACCACAACAAAAAAGCTGATTAAAACAGAAGCTGACTAAAACAAATTGTTGACTGAAACAGTAGAAAGAGATAAATTTGTATACTGAAAACATAGAATATGCCCTTTCCCCAAAAATATCCATTTAGCAATTTTAAAAAATGGCCTATTGTGAACTAAAAGAAAAAGAATTCCAAGGAGTAAATTTTTTTTCTCTCATCACTTGCAATAAAATAGTAAGGGATATCCCTATCCAAATATGGGGATGATGGGGCTTTGGGGAAGTGAATGGATCAAGGGTCTCTGATCTCATTGAACTCATCAGTTGATGGGTTCATAGCTAAATGGGCTTTGGGGAGGTGGTGAAAACTTGAAAGTTTGGGATCTGGTGGAAGGGAGTAGGTCCTTAAGATTGTACCCTTAGGGACTATATCTTATTCCGAGTGAGCTTCTTTAGCTCTGTTTTCCAGCTGCCATGAGTAAAGGAGTTCTGCTCTACCATGCCCTCTCCACCATGATGCACTGCCTCACCATAGGCCCATAGCAATGAAGCCAAGCAGCCCTGGGTGGAAAACTTGGAAATCAAGAGCCAAAATAAACCTTTCATCCTTTCAGTTGATTTATCTCAGGTTTTTGTCACATCAATGAATAGATAACTGGCACAAATAATGTGTTATCTAGGGTCTTCTTTCAGAAACAAAACAATCACAAGTGGGAGACGGATACAGAGGAAATATTATTGGCTATGAGTTCATTATTGTTGTAACTGGATGGTGAATATGATTAATTATTATGCAATTTTTCTACTTTATAATTCCTTACAATTTTTCATAGTGAATAATTTTTAAAACATCATGCTTGCTTGTAGTTTTATCTCTCTTTGTTAATTATCTTTTGTTTAGTGTAGTTTAAAATCATTCTGTTTGGTGCTACAAATTTAGAACTCATTTATCTTCCTGGCCCACCATATATTTTTATATTATGAACTTTTTAGTAACACTTCTGACCTTAAAGTCTGCTTTTATCAATATGATAACAAATATTTGGCTAATAATTGCATTTTTTTATCCTGTATGGTTTAGATATTAAGTTCCTCCGAATATTCCTGTGTTAAAGATTTAGTCTCCAGCCTATGGCACTCTGGGGAGGTAGTGGAAACTTTCAGGGGTGGGACTAAGTCAAGGGAAATTAGGCCATGGCGGGCATGAAAGGAGTCCCTTGAAGGGGGTATTGAGGCTCCTCCTCTGTCTTTACTTAACAACTGCCGTGGAGTAGGCCACCTTGATCTACCACACATTCCCTCCCAAAGGCCCGGATCCATGGAATCAATCTGACCATGGACTGAAACCAATGAAACACTGAGACAAAATAAACTTTTCCACCTTTTAAATTAATTAACTAATTTTTTGTCACTACTTTAGAAATATGCCAGAAACCATAGCATTAAAACATTTCTGGGTCCTGCTGGGTACGGCAGAGAAGAAATGGTAATTTAAGACATATATTAAGAATCTAAATCAGACATCATGGTGGATACCTGTAATTCCAGCTACAGGAGGCTGAAGCAAGGGATGATCACAAGTTCAAGGTCAGTCTGCACAACTTAGCAAGACTCTATCTCAAAATTAAAAAACAAAAATAAAGGCAGAGGATTTAGCTCCGCAGTAGTGTGCCTATAGGTTCCGTATTTGGTGCTACATAAAAAAGCATTTTGAGGGCTGGTGCTGTGGCTCAGTGGTCAACTATGTGACTTTTGTAAGATATATGGGCTTGGATTCTGTTTTCACCTAGACTGAAATCTGCATCACTTAAAGTATTTGACTTTAGTGGTATTTTTAGGTAAACTTTTGACATATTTAAAGGTAAAAATTATCTTATTAGTCTTCTTCCTTTTCTTCCTCTTCTATGTTTCTTCTTCTCCAGTGTCTTGACTTTTCTTAGATTTAATCCACCTCCTATAATTTTGATACTTATATATTATTTGGATATTTAGCATACCAATTACAGCATGCATTCTTGACTTATTAGAGTTTATTAATTTTTCTATTTTTTCAATAAGTAAAAATATCCTGTCATGCTATTAATTGAATTCTTTCCCATCTTTTAGTATTATTATCATGTGTTTTAATTCTAAACATTGTTTGTAATGTATAAGTGGAATTACAGTATTACTCACTTGACATTCACTTAGATTTACCACATTTTACATTCTCTTCATACTTTTTATTCTTTCTACACTTTCATGCTCTTATTGGGCAGCATATTTGTAGACTTTAAGAACTTGTTTCAGTATTAGTATTGTGTGAATGTACCAGGAAAAAATTCTCTCAATTTTGCTTTGTTCAAAAATGCCCTAATATAAGGTGGCTATGGTGGTACACTCCTATAATCCCAGCATTTTGGGAGGCTGAGACAGGAGGATCACGAGTTCAAAGCCAGCCTTAGGAATTTAGCAAGGGCCTTAACAACTCAGTGAGACCTTGTTTATAAATAAAATGTAAAAATTGGCTATGAATGTGGCTCAGTGGTTACATGCCCCTGGGTTCAATCCCTAGTACACAAAAAAAAAAAAAGCTTTAATTTCAACATTCATTCTCATGGTTTCTAATTTCCTTGGGTTGCAGCAAGTATTTTTCAACATGTAACACTTTGTTTCTGGTTTTGATTTATTCTGTAAAAAAAAATAATAATATTAATAATCTAAAGGTCATTATGTTTGTTTTCTCTTTTAAAGTAATGTGTCTGTTTACTTTTGATAACTTCTATATTCTTTGTCTGATGAGCCTTAATGTGCTTTTCTTATAAAGAAAATTATTATAAAATTATTATAAATCATCTTGATTAGGATTTGCAACAATTCTTAAATCTATCCTTAATGATTGCAGTTTTCAGTTTGCAACATTATCAACCACTGTATATTCCAATCATCAGAAAGGGAAACAAGGAAAACTACCCCAGTTACAATAGCCTCGAAATAAAATAAAATAATTGGGAATCAACCTAACAAAAGAAGAGAAAGACTTCTACAATGAAAACTACAGAACACTAAAGAAAGAAATTAAAAAATACCTTATAAGATGGAAAGATCTCCCTTGTTCTTGGATAGGAAGAATTAATACTGTCAAAATGATCAAAATCACTATACAGATTTAATGCATTTCCAATCAAAATCCCAATGACATTGCTCATAAAAATAGAAAAAGCATTTATGAAATTCATCTGAGTATTTGTCACTGGTATACCGAAATGTCTTTGATTTATGAGTGTTGATTTTGTATCTTGATACTTTACTAAATTCATTTACTACTTCTCGAAGTTTTCTGATGGAATTTTTTGGGTCTTCTAGGTATAGAATCATATCATCCACAAATAGTGCTAATTAAAGTTTTTATTTTCCTATCTGTATCTTTTTTAATTTCTTTCATCTAATTGCTCTGGCCAGTGTTTCAAGAAGTATGTTAAATAGAGGTGGTGAAAGAGGGCATCCCTTTTTCCAGATTTTAGAGGGAATGATTTCAATTTTTCTCCATTTAGAATGATGTTGGACTGGGGCTTAACATAGATAGCTTTTACAATGTTGAGATATGTTCCTGTTATTCCTAGTTTTTCTAGTGTTTTTAACATGAAAGGGCGCTGTATTTTGTCATATGCTTTTTCTGCATCTATTGAGATGAACATATGGTTCTTAACTTTAAGTATATTGATGTGATGAATTACATTTATTGAGTTCCATATGTTGAACCAACCTTGCATCCCTGGGATGAACCCACTTGATCATGGTGCACAATATTTTATTCTAATAATGTGGTATATTGATTTGTATGGGGCACTTTCTTCCCTTGTCTTTTCATATTGTTTGTGTGTTTCACCTTTAGCACTGTGGATCCGAGGTGTCACTTTTTCTTACCATATAGGCTTATAGAATCCTGTAGGGATCCAATATCTCTCCTTTGAGGTGAAAGACAATGTTGACAGATCCCAATATAAACAATATATACCCTAAAAACAAATCTTTGCTGTTAAGACGTTTACAGTTTGGTCACAATTTACAGAAATGGTGAATTCAATTATTATCTACAATATACTCAGTAGGTTTATAAAAGAATTTACAGTTTCTGATGGTGTACAAAGAACTGGGGATGAGGAGTAGGATTATATGCAGAGGAGGTAGGAGGTAAGAATATAGAGTTATTATATTTTAGGAAGTGTGAAAGAGAAACCTAAAGAAGATTAGTAGCAGGATAAGGCAAAGGAAGTAATTTTGGGTAGATAATTAAGTGGGAAGAAAGTAGAGTACATAAAACAAATACACATATACTAAGAAAAATTAAAAATATCAAAATAGTAGAAATTGGTGGAAAAAAGAAAAAGAGAATATACAACACAACTATAATATACTATTCAGACTTCCCAGTCCTCAAAATCCTAATTCATGTCCTTGGTTTCACATATGTTGGGGGATGTGAGGGCAGGAGAATAGAGAGGCAGAGGGAAAAATAAATCTTAAAGAAAGAAGCAGGTATTATTTTGGCTGGAGATCAGTATCTTTCCTGCTTCCCTTCTCATCCAATAGGTGGGGTCTTCTGTTGTTAGCTGGTATCTCCACTCTCAGGATGGTGAAGGCAACCAGGTTGTTACTGTGCCAGGGTAGTGGCTGCTGGAGAGAGTTGGGGGGAGTTAGAAACTGGGTGCCTGGCCAGCTGGAGTTCCAGCCTGGGAGTTGCCCTCACTGAAGATGGTGATGAAGGTGGCCCAACATGAAAGTGCCTGCTTTCAATGATGGGGTGTCTGATCAGATGGGGGGAGCAAGGCGATGGTGTTGGCTGATGAGTTCAGAGACAGGTCTGTGGCATGCAGTGTGTGGATGTTGACTGACTTCAGAGCCTGTGTGAATGGGTGCAGGCAGGCCATTGTGCACAGGGGACTGTCTCTGTTACTGCAGAGTCCCAAGATGTGGGTGACCAGGGGAGCCCCATGTTGGTAGATGGGAGTCCACATGAGGGTGGCAGCAAGAGTTCCTACTTGTGGGAAGCTGCCAGGTGTCCTGTGTGGGAGCAGCATCTGTGCTTTCTGCTTGGGTGGGTGGCCAAAAGTTCTTTGCAGGTGATGCTGCCATCAATGGTCTCACTGAGTACTCTGTAGTTCCGCATGGGTGAATAGTTGGGAGACCGACCTATTGTGACACTAAGGCCTGGAGCCCTGGAGGGCACTCACAGAGAAGCAATATTGTCAATACTTGAACCCTAGGTCACAGAGTGTCTCCTTCTGGCCCGCCATCTTAGATCCCCCCTTCTTGCTCTTTTTAATGAATTTTACTTAAAAAAAAAAAAAAAACCTCAGTTTTACTTAAAAAAATCTATTTAAAAATACAATAATTTATTTTAAAGAACAAGTATGTTAATTTCAATATATTGATCATATACAGTTCTACTCATACTGCTTATTTTTTCTCTTTCAATTATTTCATACTAAAACTTTTTATGTAAGAAAGTTTGCTATACCTTTTGTTTTTAATTCCAATGTGAACACACATATTTAGGCTAATATGAGCCAAAGATACAGCTTCTTTTTCCAAAAAATATGTGTTTGTTTCTGTTAGCCTAATTTGGGAGATAAGCACCTTATCTCAGATGAACAAGTTGTTGAAAACATAAGTTTCAATTCATTTGAGGGGTAATCTATTTTCCATTTTTTGGTATTCCTAGGATATAATGTTCTGGGATCCCAATAGAATGTCTGGGTTAACTTCCACCGCCATCATACTTGGTAGGTCTTCAACTGAATTTTGTCTTCTCATACAATAAGACTTCTGAAAATTCTGCTAATTTTTTCCAAATTTTAGCTGCAGTTTTCTGTTTCACTTCTCAGACTTTCACCTCCAACCTCCAAATAACAAATACTTCAAGGGGAACAGTGACACCGCATGTTAGGCTGATGGCATATTTTCTTCTCTCTAGGGTTTTGGTCACTCAAATTCTAAATGTTTTCAGAGTTTTCTAATGTTTACCACAGTTTTGTTTTTTTTATTCATAAAACATTTTTAGTTATTCAATGATTCCGGAATGTAGGTCTTATACAAATCTTTTTTTTTTTTTTGGCCAAAATTGGAAGTCTAAATTGGACATTTCTGAGGTATTGAAATTGTGAATAACTTCATTACTATTATAATTAGATAAAAGCAATAAATTCAGTTTGTCTTACAGTATGTCTATTATATAAAACACTTGCACAGGTTAAATATAGGAGGAATACATTTACAGAGGACTAAAAAGAATTATACAAAGTAAAATCAAAAGGGTATATAATAGTGAAAGTCAAGGTGCAAAGATTGTTAAACAAGAATATGGAAGAGATTTATTGTCGACTGATATTGGAGGATAAGTTAAAGAAAAAAAGCAAATGTGTAAGGATGTCAATATTGGTTACAGCTATTGAAATTAATTATTAAGCCATGAATATTATAAGTGTGGTACTGATGTCAGATCTAGCAATTAAATAAAATGAAAAGCCGATAAACAGACACAAAAATCTATACTAATACAAATGCCATTATTTTGTAATAAATGTGATGTTATGAGTTAGTGAAAATATAATAATTTGTTAAACAAATAGTATCACAACTCCTAAGTGCACTTAGTGGGAAAAAAATTAGAATCTTAATCCATATTTTCAATCAAAAACAAATTCCAGATAGTTCAAATTCAGAAATCATATACATCATCATATGACAATAATGATAAATAGGTTTTGATTATTTTCTTATTAGGGTGAAGAAAAAAATTAATTCATAAATATTCAATAAGTCATTGTTTTCAAAACTTTAAAAACACTATGGAAAATACTTTGGAAACAAAATAACATTGTAATGAAATAAAGCTAGAATTATATAAACAGTTATATAGAGGGACCCTTAAAAGTAAAATCAAGAGAAAAACAGACAGAAACCAGAAAAACATTAGAATAACTAACTAAGAAATAAGTATGACTGGATAAATCTAATTATGAAAAGTGAGAAAATAAAAATAATATGAAAAATAAATAAAAGAATAATAGTTGGTGGCTGTAATTTAAAATAATGTTATATACAAACCTAAACTAATAAATCTCAATGAAACATATGTTTTTTTTAATCAATCTGTGAGAAACAGAAATTAATTAAGACCATCCCTGATACAGCAGAGAAGAGCAGGGCAGGGGAAGAGTCTGAGGGGAAAGAGTCTCTGATGTCGCTGGCAGGTGGGGGCAGAGGAGAGTCCCTGTGGATCAGGATGAGCTCCTGCCTGGAATCCACATGGAGAAGCCTGAGCCAGTGGGCACGCCTCACTTCTGGAGCTGTCGTGGCATCCGCTTCCTGACCGGTGGGCGCACCACGATGTTCGGATGCTCAGACATGCCAGGGTCTTCTGACTGTGCAATGGTCCATCTGGAGGCACGTTCATGGGGCCACTCTGCCTGGGAATCTAGGGGGTCTGTGGCCTCCAGTCATTGGAGCCATTCTTCTTTGGCCCACGGGCCCTTGGAAGCACGGCCATCGTCCTGATGAGCCCCCTCCAGCCTCTGCTTCTCTCATGGGCTTGCCCAGTGGATAGATCCTGGGAGGCCGAGCTGCCTCCTTCTGCCACCTGCCCTCGAGGGTTGGGCCTGAGGTACACACGCCACTGGGGCCCAAGGTCCTGCTGCGGGGCTGGGCTGGCAGAGGATGTCTTCAGGTGGAGGAAGCCGAGAGGAATGGCAGGCACGCTGGCACTTGGTGCAGCGCCCTTCTGCCCTGATGGCCAGGCCACCTCCAGCTGCTGCTGCTCACGGGGCAAGGCAAGGGCAGGCTCACTGGGGCACTTGCTGGGGCGGACACTGGAAGGATCTGTGGCGGGGCCTGGGCGAGGCCCAACCACCCCAGGACCCACAGGCTTCGTCGCCCAGAGCCCGCAGCCAGCTCCCTGGCTTCTCTGGTGCTGGAGGAGGAGGTAGGTGGCCATGGCCTCATCAAACTGGCGATTTGCCAGGGACAATCAGGCCTTATAGGGGTTGTAACCCATGTCGAACATGAGGGTCATGATGGTGGGATCGGGCTGCTGCTTGGGGAGTGGCTGGCTGCGACGACTGGGTGAGGAGTCCTCGCCCTGACTCAGCCACGGGTGCCCCATTACCTGCTCTACGGTGGGCCTCTGCGTGGGGTCCACCCTTAGGATTTGCTGGATGAGGCTGCCTGCTCCCTGGTAGACTTGCTGTGGGGTGTGGCAGCTTCCCTGCAAGATCCGCCTCCGCAGCCTCTTCCTGGTGCTCGCCCTGAAGGGCCTTTTCCCCGTGAGGACAAAATAGAGGGTGACGCCCAGGCTCCAGACATCCACAGGAGGGCCCTCGAACACCTTCCTTTTTAAGATTTCCGGGGTGCAGTACGGAAGCGTGCCCTGGAACTCCTTCAGCTTCTGCCCAGGCGTGAAGCTCATGCTCAAGCCAAAGTCCATGAGCTTGAGGTGGCGACCCCTGGCATCCACCACGATGTTCTATAGCTTCAAATCGAGGTGCGAGAAGCCCTTCTCGTGGCAGTGATGCAGGACTTGCACCATCGCCCTGACCACTCTGCGGACCTTCTCCTCCGGTAGGCCACCGGGCTGCAGGATGTGACGCTGGAGATGTCCCCCACCTGCATGCTCCATGACGAAATACACATTGTCCATGGTCTCGATGACCTGGAAGAGCTTGATCACTTTGCGATGCTCCATGGCCATCAACCCCTCCCGTTCGCCTAGCACGTGCTCCTTCCTCTCTGTCTTTGGCATGACTTTCACCGCCATTTCTGTCCTGGTCAGGAGATGGCGGGCTAGTACCACCTGCCCAAAGTTCTCCTCCCCAATGGCTCACAGGACTTGGTAATGGTCTGTCAGGGCCCTCTCATAGCAGAGGCTGGGCCCCTGCGTTCCTACTCTACTCTCTACTCTCTCTGTGCATCCCTAAGCTGGAACACCAACTAAGGATGCTAGCTAAAAAAAGAAAATAACAAACCCAAACAAAACACCAAAAGCAACAACCGAAAAGCAAAACACAAGACAAAACAAACAAACAAAACACCCAAATCAAAAAAACCAACAGCAAATCACCACAAACACCAACCACCAACCACCAAAAGTGCTAACTATCTGGGAGTCCGACAGGTCACTACCAAGAGCTTCCTGTACTTATGGACAAAACCCACCCGCAGCCACGCACTTATATAGCAGGTGTTTGGAATTACCTCAAGTGGCTCCTTGTGAGGTCCCTGGGCATAGCTCCCAGGGGTCATCTCACTTTGGGGTCTCCAGGACCTCTTTGACTTCCATGATAAGAAGAAAGGACCCAGAAGGCTTTTGTTTCCCTGGGTTGGGCAGACTGATATTTGCCTGTTTAGGGACGAAAACCACTAGGATGCTTTGATGGTCTTTGCATTTGAAGTCTGAAAATCCGTGATAACTTTCAGCTTTTAAAGACCTCATCCTGTGTACACCCAAAGTAATCAATTCCTCTTTCTTCCAACTCCCAATGACTGGGGGTCCAAGGGACAGGTGATGCTTCACCCACACCGGGATGCTGTAAGGAAAACTCTCTGCTGCCTAAGACACTCCAGAGCTAGGCATTGACACCTATGGGGTTGAGAGGGAGGGAGGGAGGGAGGGTCCGTCCATCAACATTTCCCCACAAGGTCCTCATCACATTTCTCACTAGAAAGCCTGGAATGCAAAAGGAGTGGGTTGATAAGTTCAAAGTGATGAGGGATCAAAGGAGGAAGCCCATAATCCTAGAACCAGCCAAAGTGACCTTCCCACAGGGGGAAGAAATGCAGATGTTCCCCATACACCTGGGTCCCTTCCTGCTGCTGTTAACAAAACCCCTTACACTGGGTAGATTATTAATAATAGAAATGCACTACCCACCATTCCAGAGACTGGAAAGTTCAAGGTCAAAGTGCCTTGCTGCTGTATCCACGTGATATGGGAGGGGCTGGGAGTTGACCACCTTCTTCTCTCAAGAGGCCCTGCTTTTTGTTTGTGTTCTTTGGCTGAATACTGGCCTTGAACCCCGGCCTCCGGCATGTCAGGAAAATGCTCTACAGCTGCAGTACTTCCCTAGCCCCCCAAATTTTCTTCACGTTTCTTTGTTTTCTGAATACATGTCTCACTAAGTTGCTTGGGTAGGGCTTCAATGTGGTGTCCTCCTGCCTCTGTGTCCCAGGTTGAGAGCATCACAATCTGTTATGGCTCAGAGTTGAGGTGTCCCCCGCACAGGCTCCTGTGCTAGTGAAGGAGTAACTAGAGGTAAAACCATGGAACTGGGAGAGCTGTAACCTTATCACTCCATCCTGCCTTGAGTGGGCTGCCTGAATGCTTACTGTAGGCAGGCGGGACATGGCTAGAGGAGGTGGGTCACTGAGGCCTTGCCCTGGAAGTGTGCCTCATCCCTCTGGCCCTCACCCCACCTTCTTTCTGTCTCTGGCTCTACCTCTGACTCTGGCTCTGCTGCCCTCAGGTGGGCAGATTTTTCCTCCACTGGGCCCTTCCCCCATGACAGGCTGCCTCACCTTGGGCCCAGAGCAATTGAGTCAGCCATCGATGGTCTGATTCCTCCAAACCCCTGATCCCAGGTAAACATTTCCCCCTCTGACTTGCTCTTGTCTTGGCCACAGTGATGGAAAAGTTCATTAAAACACTGCCACACAGCTATGCACGTTGGCACATTGCCTGTAATCCCAGCAGCTGGGGAGACTGAAGCAGGGTGTTCCCAAGTTCAAAGCCAGCCCCAGCAACATGTCAAGGCACTTAACAACTTAGCAAGACCCTATCTCAAATAAAATATATTTAAAAAATCTGGGGATATGTTTCAGTGTTAATCACACCTGGTTTCAATCACGAGTACCAAAACAAACAAACAAACAAAAAAACATCGCTATATGCCATAGCATCCAGCTTGATAAACTCAATTGTGTGTGTGTGTGTGTGTGTGTGTGTGTGTGCGTGCGTGCCCGCGCACATGCCCACACGTAGGGTGTGTGCTGGGAAATGAACCAGGTCCTTGCACGCAGGGGAGAAGCACTCTTCAGGTATGCCTTCCATCTCTGAGGTTGGAGCCTCATGGCACAACTACCTCCTTAAGACCCAATTCTCAATGCCATCACCTTGAGGCTAAAGTGTCAACTGGAACTTTGGGAGACATACACACATTCCAAACACAGCACCTGATACACAAGAGCCCAGGGCCCTGTCTGAGGGGAGTCCCTGAAGGACACCTGATTAGGAACTCAGCTTTCCGTGAAGGCAGAAAGATCTCTGGTAAAGCAAATTCATGACAATTATAAAAGCTATAGTGCCACTTCTTTTTCCTACAAGATGTAAGACATCCATATAGCCGAAAACCCCAACTGTGTTCTAGGGCATGGAACACACAGTGCCTATACATGTGACAATGTCTACACTACTGAAGTTACCCTGCTGCAGATTGCTAACAGGGTGGTGTCCCATTCTCTTGTTAAATGGATCCCTCAGTGGAAACCACAAAGGAATACCTGTAGCATATATCCAATGTGAGAGGTACAGGAATTAAAATGTTTCACCACAAATATCAACTAAATGGAAGAGAAGATAGTCATAGAACAGAATAAATCACACTACCAAAACTTGCTTTGCTCTCCTTATGAGGCAGCAATCCAGACAGAACCTTTATATGCACCCTGTTCTCTTTATATGGATGAAAGCTACGCTGAACCATTAGCTCATCCTAGCCCCTAGGATCCTTTAGTAGGTCATTACTTCATAATAATACCACTTCTAAAAGTAAAGCCTTATCCTCCTTAAATTGGATATCTGATATCTCAAATATTTTAGCCTTCTTTACTTCACAAATTGTTGTAGCTTTCAGTATTAGTGTTTTGCTTCTTTAATGAAATTTATTTCAATGTATTTTTTTTCTTAATCCTGTTTTGGATGGAACTGTTTTTTCATGTTATTTTCAGAATTTCCACTACAAGAATATAAAAATGCAATTAGTTTTGGTATATTGACCTTGTATCCTGCAACCTGACTCTATGCACTTATTATCTCTACCAGTTTTTTTTCACATTTATTATTTTTTCTTAAATGTAAAGATATAAGGAGAAGGATCTTATATATAAGATCATGTCATCTATAAATGAGGGTAGTTTTACTTCTCACAATCTGTATGATTTTTATTGCATTTCCTGATTGTCCTGACTACAGCCTCCAATAAAACATTGAATAAGTTGGTGACAGCAGTCACCCTTGACTTATTCCTGATCCTAGTGAGAAAATAGTCAGTGTTTCTCCACTAGAAATAATAATAGTTGTGGGTTTTTCAGGATACCTCTTAGTCATATTTTGGAAGTTTGGAATCAAACTTTTCTCTAAAATGTTCCTTTAGAATTTTGTCTGTTACAAGCCTGCTGTTAGAGAATGCACTTGGTTGTATTTGTTTGGAAAATATTTTTCTTCACATTTCCTGGAAATTTTTTTTTGCCAAATATAAATTCTAGATTGGCAGCTTATTTTTTTTTTCAGCACCTTGAATATGACAGTCAACTGCCTTCTGTCTTTCATGCTTGCTGACAGGCTTACTGCTACTTCTTTGAAGGTAATCTCTTTTTTCTGCTATTAAAAACTCTCTTTGTATTTGATTTTTGGCAATGGCATGAGTTGGCTATAGGTTTATCTCTTGTGATTTATCTCATTTAGGATTTGGGCAATTCTTGAATCTGTGAACAGATGCCTTTCATCATTTCTGGAGAATTCTTAGCAGTTATCTCTTCAAATTCACATCTGCTGCATTCCCTTTCTTCTCCTCACAGGTTGTCAAAGCAAAGGTCCTTATGTCAGCAAATGTCCTCAGGTAAAAGTGACTTCCATCCTCATTCACATCTCAGGGTTCTGTTTTTCCTTCACTTTAAACCAACATGATTTGTATCACAGGCCCATCCATGATGCAAACACTGTGGCCAAGTGGGCAGGCTTCAGCCATATGCCCACCTTCAGAAAGAAAGCCATCTTTCTGGAACTAGAAGACTGGATAAGAAGTTGTTCCTTCAGCTCAAGAGTCACATTTTTGGCTCCCATATTCTGGCATAGGTCTCCCTCAAAAAACCTCAGCCATGAGCCTCTCACAGGCTATAGGGCAGCAACTAGCCCTGCAGCTCCAAGATTCTGCACCCATGGATTAGCCTGCTCCATGATGATGGTTTCCCCACCTTTCTGTTGTATTCTCTTGTTCTCTGCTCTGTCGTCTTGTGCTCTCCAAGGATAGTACGATTACACTGCACCTCCCTGGATATGTTCAACATCTTTCAAGGATAAGTAGGGGCAATTCTGGATGTGGTGGGATGGCCATCTTTGTAATTGTCCTCTAGTGTGCACAGACTCATGTATAAGTTCAAGGGAAAGTCCAATGGCAAAGGATCAATATTTTCAATATATGAAGAACTCCTGAGGAGGAATAGGTTCTGGTGATGGGCATCAACATTTCTGGAAATTTCTATAGAAACAAGTTAAAGTACCTGTCCTTCCTCCATAAGCAAATGAAAAACAACCCATCCCCGGACCCGAGTCACTTCTGGGCCCCCGAAACATATGTCCTTGTAGAAATTGTACATCACCATAATCAATTCAGGAAGATATCTACTAATTAAATAGACTATTATTTATGGGAAATGCATTGTATCATTTGCATTCCTGAAAAGATTGGAGACCTACAGTTGTGTTGATGTAGGCATTCAGTATTTTGAAAGTATTATGGTTTGGACATGAGGTGTCCCCCAAAACTCCTGTGTTAAAAATTTGAATAGACTACTGGGTGGTAATTGTAGACAAGCAGGGTGTGGCTGGGGGAAGTGGGTCCCTGGGGTGTGTCTTGGGGATTCTGTATCTTGTTTCAGGCTGCCTGCAGTCTCTGTGCTTCAGAGCAGATATGAGCTGAGCAGCCTTCCTCTACCACACCACCCTTCCACCATGATGTTCTACCTCACCTGGGCCCCACAGTGATGGAGCCAGCTAACTATGGAGTAATCTCTGAAACCTTAAACCAAAATAAACCCAGGTATCTGGTTGTGGCAATGAAAAGCTGACTAATCTGGACAGATTTTTCTGATAGTAACATAATTTATTCCAGGCAAAGGAAAATGAGAAAGAGCTACCAAATTAATTGGATATAACCAGGATTATTCTAAACCAAAATCAATAAAGGATGCAGAATACAATAATAAAGACAATTTGG
Organism: Urocitellus parryii; assembly: GCF_045843805.1. Taxonomy (NCBI): domain Eukaryota; kingdom Metazoa; phylum Chordata; class Mammalia; order Rodentia; family Sciuridae; genus Urocitellus; species Urocitellus parryii. Next base: position 78,488,632 of record NC_135541.1, read on the forward strand.
TTTGCATAAAGATCCTATATTTTAAATAAATTATTCAATTTTAAAATAATTTCCCAGATCTTTAGATTTTGTTTGAATGATCAGGTACATTACATTCCATAACATGCAATAAAATTCTATAGCCATTGCTTATTCAAAATGTGCTTTAGAGGAAGTATGTATTGTAGAATATATCCTCAACATAAATACAATCTTATTTCAATGGTCGAATCGTATTTAAGAGTAATTTTAATAGTGCCATTTATTTTGCACTTATGTCAATCATCTCAGCATTACTTCCAGGTAAGTTATTATCTTTATTTTAAAGAAAATTTTAGTTTACATGGATGGTAAATAGATGACCTGGGAGAGGAAGACTGTAATCTTTATAATGAAACAATATAGGCGATCCTATTCATTGGAGTCCATGACAGATTTCTTCATGAACAATAAAAATCCCAAGTCAGAGAGAAAAACAAAAAGTGAAAGATCATTTGAATTATTGGGGATAACTCTTGCAACTCATCTGACAGAAAATAGGTTAGTGTCATTAATGTAAAATTCAGGAAGTTTTTAAAAATAGAATACTTTCTTAAAAAGAATCATGAATTCAAGTCTAACTCTGGGTGTTATAACTGTTTTTCTTCTGATAACATTTGAGACTTCTTTACTTCTTCCTCAAGCTTTTTGTCATTTCTGGAGAAAAAGAAAAAATAAGCAATGCTGAAATTCTTGATAAAAATTACGCTGTATTTAATTTCTATTAAGGTGCATTAGCTTTGATGATTCAATTCACTTTGACTTAAAAGTATTTTTAAAATATTCATGGGCTTTGTAGTAAGATACTATCACATTTGTATTTTTTGAGTCTTCAAAACATGCAATTAACTTTTCTCACTTTCATATATTGAGTCTATTCTTAGCCTGAATGTGTCCTAACTGCATATTTCAGAAGACTTCTGTCTTGAGTCATTGAAGAAATTTCATTCTCTTTGATCAGTTAACAAGGTTAAATAATTTCATCAATAGATAAAATTTTAATTAACAAAAATGCTTTGGAATTGAAAGAAAAAAAAACATTGTTAAAACAAATTTAATTTAAAATGTTATCCATCTTTATTCGTTCATGTAAAAATATTAGCTGAGCATGTATGATACAGCAGGCCATTTGAGGATCCTTTTCTTGTGTATTTTTAATAATCCTTTTACTGAAAGCTTGATCAGTTGCCCCTTCTCTGTGTCACTTAGTTGCCAGGTATCATTGTATTTGCTTCACTACCTTGAAATATAAAGCCAACAGGCACAGTGGCACATGTATGTAATCCCAGCAGCTTGGGAGGCTGAGGCAGGAGGATGGAGAGTTCAAAGCCAGCCTCAGAAATAGTGAGGCACTAAGCAATTCAGTGAGTCCCTGTCTCTAAATAAAATACAAAAAAGGGCTGGGGATGTGGCTCAGTGGTTGAGTGCCTCTGAATTCAATCCCTGGTTGCCAAAAAAAAAAGAGAAGAAGAAAAAAGAAAAGAAAAGAAAGAAAGAAAGAAAGAAAGAAAGAAAGAAAGAAAGAAAGAAAGAAAGAAAGAAAGAAGAAAGAAAGAAAAGAAAAGATCAAGCCTTGACTGTAAGAACAGAATTATATCATGTTCATCTTTATATCATTACCATTGACTTATTGGACATAGTAGCCATTCTTTAAGTGTTTATTGAACTCAAGGAAACCATACTGCACTAAGTTAAATAAGTGAGTAAAATAAGTAAAAAGGGATATATTGTAAAATAAAAAATATGTATAAGATAGGGACAAAGTGTTACAGAATGAGAATGCAAAGAAAAGGAACTCATTTTGTTTTATATCTATTACCTCTCAGATCCCATCTCATTGTTTTTCTCATTAATTCTGGAACTGCCTTGTTGTTTTGTCAAAAGCAAGAAAGAGAGGAAGATTGTGTAGCAAAAAGAGGGCTTCCTGATTTTGGTTCTGCTTGCTTGTGGATCTTGATAGTGTTAAGCATCATTGTAGACTACAATAGTTGGTTCCAGTGTCTAGATGCTTTCAAGACTCTTAGAATCATCCTGGTCTTTCATAGATGCGGCATTAGCCAAGCAGGATCCCTTCTCAGAAGACTCGAGTAAAGCTCCATGAGGTGCCACCTCTGAGCTTCCATATTCTGATAACCCCAACCTCATTCTTTTATTCCCTAACTTTTGAATGGTAGTTGCTTCCTGTAGTAGTTATTCCCTAGTTACTCATGTTATATGTTTTGATTTGCAAATATGTAACCAGTTTTTATCATCATTATTATTAAATACTTTATGTGGAATATCTTGGTGGTTTTAGATGAATTTTTTTAAATCAACTGCTCCTGATGACTAATACATTCTACTGAAGATGAAGTAGGAAGACTACACAGAAGTAATACTGGAGCATTTATTTTTGAAGGATATGTGAGAAAACTAAAAACATAAAAAGCAAGAATGTGCTAAGCCAGACTATTTTAATAAACTAATCAATGACTAGGGTGACGCCAATTCTAAATAGAGTTGTGCAAAATTTCATATAATAAGAGCATTCTTATGAAAAAAATCAATTTTGAGAAATAATGCCCTAGTCCAAAGATATGAATCCAATTGGGAACACATAAGTGACCATTATGTTCAATCCTATTAATGATACATTCTCTTGTTCTTTATAAGTATGATCTGCTTTGATATTTTTGATAACAATGAAAAATAGCCTATGAAGATATTATTTTTATAATTTTACATTTGAAAAAATATTTCAAGCAGATTTTCTAAAGTCATATAATTTATGAGACATTCTATTAGAATGTAGATTTTCTAATGTAAAATCTAATGGACTTTTTTGTTACATCAGGTGGTCTTTCACTGCAGACTTTGTTGTTTGAAAGCAGAGGGTGTGTGGCCCTGTCATATGACTGAATGCTCTTGGGGGGCACTTTATGTAGGGGAGTTCTTTGTAGCAATAACTAATGCTCATTTCGACTTATTATTTGAAAGTGTAGTATTTTACTAAATGTTTCTCATGGATGTCTTCACTCAATTCTTACAACCATTATTACCTCCACTTTAGAAATGAGAATACAAAGGCTTGGTGATGTTAAATAATTGTCATATAGTTGATAAGATCATAATAGATACCAAGCATTCTGACCTAGAACCCATGTAATTAATCATTATACTCTGTCTCCTATATGGATTTTTTTTTAAAAAAATGATGTTATGGAAGGAACATTTTCATTCTAAATGTCTGAGTGAATAAATAAAAAATTTATATCACAAATTAAAACTGAATAAGTTTAGTTAATTTGTATACCTCTATAAGTTTGGAACAAAATGCATTTGTTATAATGGAATATTTAAAATTCTGTAGAAGGGGCTGGGTTTGTGGCTCAGCAGTAGAGTACTCGCCTAGAGCACTCGCCTAGCATATGCGGGGCGCTGGGTTCAATCCTCAGAACCACATGAAATAAAATAAAGGTAGTGTGTCCAACTAAAACAAAATATTTTAAATATTTCTGTAGAAATCTTAAACAATTGAAACAAAAAACAAAAGGGCAGAAGGAAGTTTTTGAAGGTGATAAATATGTTTATTTTTCTGGATTGCAGTGATCTTTTCACAGGTATGTGCATGTATTTAAACTTACCAAATTGCACATATTGAATTTGTATAGCTTTTGTGTATGCATTATACCTCAGTGAAGTGAAAAACATAAAGCTGTTAGAAACAACTAAATTCTAACACTAAACTGAAATTTCCTTAGTTTTCCAGAAGAGTTATTAAAACTTACTAATACTGGAAATTGAAATCACCTAGATATTAATTACTGAAGTAGATATGAAAATTTTCATAATTATTCTAAATAATTGTGTTTCTTCTGTGAATTTAAAATATGATAGCATGTTCTAAACTGAATTATGTGGAAAAAATTGCTATTATTTTTCAAAAAGCTTTTATATTATTGTATACATTAGAAGCTAAAATATGCATCATCTTCTTATTGTGCCTTCTTCCATTCATACGTATAATGAAAGGCATGAACCACTTTATTTTCTCTCACATGATCTGTCCATGACACTTCAATTTCTAAAGCACATCAATTACTTTTTAAAAGCTATTCAATTGTCAATTGAACTGACAAATAAAATTAGGCATAAAATATATCACTTTTATAGTCGAAATTGATTTTTAAGAACACTAATAAAGAAAACATTCATAGAAATTTCCTTTTTGAAATACAAATGAGTGCTTAGTAATTGCATCAAATAACAATGTAAGTCACAAAAACATTTTTCATAAAGATTTGTTAATGATCACAATGAAAATCACCATATTTGAATATATGGATATGAAATACTTTAAAACTTGACCTTATAAGGGTAATCAAATCTCAGTTGATAATAAAATTCTTTCACTTTATTTGTCCAGTATGTTGAGTTTTAGATTAAACCATATCAAGAATGATTCATGATGCCTGAAATACTTCAGTGAACAAATTCACTATGCCATCTCCTATATTGTTATCCTGTAATTACTTTATAATCTCCCATGCTTTATTTCTAGATTGAATCTGAAAGCTGAAGAATAATAAATCAAACTTATAGTACTATGTCTATGTAAATGTGATTCACCTCAAGATAAGGTACTTGCTAAAACTGCCCGCACTGTTCCTTGAAAAGAACAGCCCAGATCAAGTAGTTTGTTCTCTCAAATTAATTTCAAATGTTTCACCATACTTTAGATTCCCTCTTGTCAGTACCACTTAATTTTACCTCCTCTGTATACAGTTTCACACTTTCTTTCATGTTTCTGCCTGGCTTCCTTTTTTTCTCATCATAAGAAGAAACATGTCTTATTCCTCAAAATCCCCTGTATATGACGTTTTATTTATGCTGTATGTCTTTGATATTCACTGTAGTGGTCTTCCTGATAACACTTTTTTCTTATGGTACATTTGTCTTCTGATACCATTAGGACCAGATATTCTTGCCAAACTGTTATCCCAGAGATCCTGTGCACTGGATTCTTGGGTTATTTTCACCATTTTTTAAAAATATATTTCTCCCTTTTAAAATTTTTCTTTTTCCTTTGTTCAGTGTAATCTTCTGGTGAATAAATGATTAGAACCCTTGCATTTCACAAAAGACATAATTTGCCCACATATTTGATTAACAGTTTAGGAATAGAATTCAATGTTGAAAATAATTTTAACTAGAAGCCTGAGGATTTTTCTCTTTTGTCTCCTAGAATTTAATTTCAATGATCAGGTATCAGATACAAGCCTAAATCACATTTCTTCATAAAAGAATTTTCCTCACTGTATAGCCTTATAGACTTTTTCTTCATTCTTGGCTTTGAAATTTCATGATGATATATCTGAGGATCTTCATTTTTTTTTTTCATTCAGAGTGAACAATTCCAATTTGGAGTTTGGTGTCTTTTTTCACTACTTTTCTTCCATTATCTCTTTGATAATTCCTTCCCTCTATTTTTTCCCTCTCATTTTAGACTTAAAGAAGATTCAACCACATGGATTGCTTATCTATGTCTGATTATTTCTCCCAAACTTCCTATCTCCTTTTCCTTTTTGTTAAGCGATATTTTAGAAATATTTTTTAAATTGTCCAATTATACATTGAATTTCCAAGAGCATTTTGTTTTACTCTGGCTTACTTGTTTTGAAGAGGTTCAAAAAATTATGTTCTCAAAGATTTCTCATGTTAATTATAGTAGTTATTATTTGTTTCCTTGGAAATTAAAGATCAAGATATCAGGAGATCTGGTGTCTGGTGAGGGCATGCTTCCTGACTTGCAAGTGGTTGTCTTCTCATTTTATCCTCACATGGAAAAAACACCCAGAGAACAATAGCTTCTTTCTCTTCTCATAAATACACTAAGGCACTAATCCCATTATAGGGGCTCTACCCGCAACAGCCTCAGCTAAATCTAGTTACCTTCCAAAGATTTCACCTCTTAATATCTTAAGAGGTCACAGTCCTCCTTCTTAATATCTTAAGAGGTGAAATCTTTGGAAGGTTAGGATTTCAATAAATTCTTAGGGGTGAGGATTTCAATAAATCAATTTCTGGGGGACAAAAACATCAGGAGTTAACCAGTATAGTTAGTCCATCAGACAGACTTTCTTCTGTATTCCCCTTCTAGTACCCTTTTGCATGCAAATGGATACAGTAAGTCAAACACCTTGAACAAGAAAGTATGATAAAATTTTGAACATCTTGATCAAGATGATTAAAATTTTTACATTTCCGTGTCACCAAAAAGTGCTTTGTTGCTTCCACACTGCCTTTAGTCTACAGCCAATTTTTTTTTTTTGAACAGAACCACATCAGGCCCTGACAATTTGATCATTGTCACTTTCCCATCTATTTGGTTTAAAAATGAACTCCATGCTATGCAGCCTTCCAAAGACGCTCCATACTTTCAATTTTCTTTCTTTCTTTCCCTTGCTTTTTCTCTCCTGCCTCCTCTCCCCCTCTTTTTCTTTCTTTCTTTCTTGATTAGAGCTTTATGGTTCTACACAGTTATATAGAAGTTATATAGTAGTTGGGTTTTTACAAACTCATACATACATGGAAATTGATTTTAGTTCATGATCCATCCTTTTCCTCCTCTTTTTCCCTCCCCACTTCTCCTTCCTCTACTAAGAGACTTCCTTTTGCTGGCCTATGAATTAGTATTTGATTGGTTCTTTATGTAATCTTATCCTTCCTTCCCCCTTTCATTTATTTTACTCTAGATTCCACATAATGAGAGCCAACATTCAACACTGGAGTTTCTGGAATTGGCTAATTTCACTTAGCATGATGTTCTCCATTTTCATCCATTTATTGGCAAATACCATAATTCCATTCTTTCTGAAAAAATCTCAGTGTGGTTTTGATGTGCACATCCTTGGTTGCTAGAGATATTGAACATTTTTTAATGTATTTATTGACCTTTCAAGGTTTTTCTATCCATAAGTTTCTGTTTAGTTCTTTGTAAATTCTAAATATTAATTTTCTATTGGAGAAGTAGCTGGCCAAGATTTTCTCCTATTCTGTAGGCTCTCTCTTCATCCACTTATTGTTTCCTTAGCTGTGCGGAAGCTTTTTAGTTTAATGGCATCCCACTTATTGATTGTTGGTTTTATTTCTTGTGCTTTGAGGGTCTTGTTAAGGAAGTCTGTGTTGGTACCTATATGATGAAGGGATTGTAAGGTTTCTGATCTAATTTCTAAGTCTGATGCATTTTGATTTGAGTTTTGTGCAGAGTGAAGGATAGGCATTTAATTTTATTTTTTCTACATACAACTATTCAGCTTTTTGGAGCCATTTCTTAAAAGACTGTATTTTCTCCAAGATACATTTATGGCATCATTGTCAAATATCAGATGCTTTCAAATTTCTGTGTCCTTGTTCATGCTTTTATTCTCTGCCTGGTGTCACAGTCCTCCTTCTTCCACTTTTTGAAAATGCCATCATGTTTCTAGAAGCAGCTGATACTTTCTTTAGAACTTTCTCCAAAGCACCAGGCAGGACTAATTATTAAAACATTCAAAGAAATCTATTTAGTAACATGCACTGTGCCAGGAGATGAAGACATGTAAAGAGATGTAAGGCGCCCCCCTCACACCAACTTAAAAGTGTTAAAATTTTATTACCAATGACATATCTAATCTCATATTATAAATCTATTTACCTTTCCCAATAAAAAGTGATTTGAGGTTCTCCGATTGTTGCAGGGTGGATGGGGGGCCTTCCAGGAAACTGGCAGCTTAAAGATCCTTCTTCAAATTCCAATTCTTACAATCAAGTCAGAATGATTTCAAATATGTCACTCAGAGTAACAAGCATGAGTTTCCTGAAAGGATAGGAAAAGGGACATTTTTTAAAAAATATTTTTTTTAGTTGTAGATGGACACAATACCTTTATTGTGTTTATTTAGTTTTTTTTTCTTTTTTTTAATGTGGTGTTAGAGCTTGAACCCAGTGCCTCTCATATGCTAAGCAAACACTCTACAACTGAGCCACAACCCCAGCCCAAAGGGACATTCTTACAGAAGAGAGTGGATCTTCTCGATGAGAAGAAGTACAGTGTGCCTCTCCTACACTCCAGTTTTATTGGATATCCTACAGAAGTTTCCACAGAGTCCTGCCCAGGTCCACTTTTTGACTTGTAACCAAGAGCAGGAGGACATCAGACTTTCAAGTGTCCACTGCCATGACAACTCACTTTGGCCCTTGCTAACCAGTTCTAAGTAGATTCTTTTTTTTTTGCATTACAATTTTTAATACACCATTATACAATAATTGATATAATCTCTGATTATATATAAGGTATGTTGACACCAAATTCACATCTTCATACATGTATTTTTGTATAATGATGAGGGTCTCCTTTAACCTTAAGTTCTTACAGATTTTATGATTAGGAGGAAACATCCTTGTCTTCCTGAGTTTCAGGATCTGGTCTGTGGAAAGGGTCATAAAAGTCTCCCCCTTCAGGGTATTGGGTTGTTCTTATCTACATTATTTCAGGCCTGCATTTCTCCTGCAGATAACAGGTAGTTTGCTGAAGAATGTGACCTAGCTTGTCCACTTGGGCCAGACATGGCTACAGGTAAATTGCTTCTAGGTAAAGAAAGCATGTAGGGGGTCAGCATAGTGGACCCATTTCACAGAATTATTCCCTTAATCTCATGTTCCCACCACTTGTATCTGTCTGTTCCCATCACAATTTATTTATTTATTTATTTGTTTGTTTGTTTGTTTTCACTAACACAAAAGGTATTCCCACAAAGATAATAAACGGAATCTTTTTATTTGAAGATAAACAAAGGCTAATTCAGTTCAATGACATCCCAACCTTAGAACATGTGGAATGTTCAATCTGAAATATAGATATTTGAGTATACTGTATTAGCTCTAAAACTGAAAAAAAAAAATTGTGGGGGGGAGATGACTTGCTAAAAGCACCTGAGCAGAATAATCAATGTATGCACAGTGGGTGTGGATTATATTAACTCTAACATCAAGAGAGATGAAATGCTGCCCAGCATTCAAAAAGTTTTCAAGCTCTGACATCCAAATGCATCCTAATTATGCTTTCACTTTCTGAGATGAAATATTTCTAATGTTTTATCTTTTAATGAAAGACTGCCATCTTAGTGACAATCCAAACCAAATTGCTTTTCTAAGGGACTGCATTATGCTTTCTTTGTTGTTTCCACTATCATTCTGATAATACTTCTAGGTGAAATAATCATTTAAAAATCTGAGAAACTGGAATTGTTCATACGTATCTTCTCAGTGAACACACATAGCAGAAAAGTTTGAGAACCTTAGGCTATTCACAGGAGAAGGGAATATGGGGGTTCTTGTTAATTTTTATGTTGATATTTCACCTGAAAGAATTTTAGATTTATTTTATTTTAGAATTTATTTTTATACTTTTAGGTGTTTTTAAATTTTAATATTAGTTTATGTGAAAGACCTTCAAATCTGCCTTAGAAGTACTTAGCAAATGCTTTTTAACTTTTTTTTAAAAAAAGATTCATCAGTTTCTGCTTTTACAAAAAGATACAGAACACATTTCTTCTTTTTTGAAACTTAGTGCTTGTTTTTCTACTAATTTCAATATTAAACATTGTATGATTTCAGCAGAGTGATCAGTTATTTTTCCTACACAAATTCAAATGCTATGATTCAAAGGTGTCCCTCAAAATTTTTGTGTTAAAAACTTAGTCCCCAAAGTCATATGTTAATAGTGTTTGGAAGTGGGACTTTGAGTGGTAATTTGCATTAAATAAGGCTGCGCTTCTCTGAGGGGCTTAGGCCCTCACCAGATACTGTGTGTGAGGATGGCCTTGGGCCTCAGTCTAAGCAACTCCATTTTAAAAATTCCATTTTAAACCTGCAGTCTCACCAGGCATATTCAACAGAGCCGTCCAGTATGGCCTCAGACAAGTTACTTCCCCTTACCCTGATAAACAGAGTAAAGCCTCTGGCAGGCTGTCCTCCCCTGATGAGAGGGAAGGCGAGAATAACAGGGTGGAGACCACCAGACCAGATGTTTCTGACCCCAGGGTAAATGATGTCAAGGATAAATCCTGTGGTAGCTGATAAGGATTGAAACAGGGGTCAAAAGCCTCAAAATTTAGTGTAAATAATAGAGTTAATGAATAGAGATTCAGCCAGACAAAACACGGATGCGCTTGAGCTGGAGAGCCTGATGAGGACCTGACATCCCATCACTTGTCATCATTTTCCTGATCCTCTGTGTGATCCTCACCGCTCTCAAACTCTAGCACCTCATCTGGACCTTGGTAAGAGCTGCAACTTCTCCATAGACCCTTTCCTCAACCGGTTGTCCACTCCACACCAGGAAACCTGCCTTGGCTCCGGACATGATCACTGCAGTCTGAGTGAGTGTGTATCTGCTGGACTTAAAGCCTAAGGCTTTAGATTAAATTTAGCAGGCAGAGGGAATGTCTATCATTAGCCTGTCATGATGAAGTGTGTTTGCAATGCTTAGAATTAATCTAGAATTGTTTGCTGTGAATTAATTAATCTAGAATTGTTTGCTGTGAATTGATTATGTCTATTGCAGTGCCTAGCATTAAGGATTGTCATTTCCTTGATTAAGAAGCTGTAGAGTGAAATTTTTTTTTTGAGTAATTTGAGTGAATAAAACATTGAAAGGGGCAGACGCTGGTGGACATTCATTATTTCTCCCCCTCGGCTTCATATGTCCCAATTTTGCCCCTTTGCAACACTGCAGCTATGCTTGGACTTCCCAGTCTCCAGAACCATGAGCTAAATAAACCTTTAATTGTAACTGGATGTGGTAGAGCACATCTGTAATCCCAGCTTTTCCCAGGGACTTGAGGCAAGAGTATAGCAAGTTCAAGGCAAGCATGGGCAATTTAGCAATACCTTATCTCAAATAAAAAATAAAAAGGGCTGGGGATATAGTTCAGTGGCATAGCTTTGTCACTGAACTATATCCCCAGCCCTTAGTTAGGGCCTCTCTAAATTGCTGAAGCTGGCCTTGAACTTGTGACCCTCCTAACTCATCCTCCCTAGTCACTGGGATTACAGGCATGTGCCACTCATCTTAATCATTCTTCTCTTTACTGTCCTCCATGAATGTGCCAAGAATTGTGCTGCCTTGGAGAATTTGAACGTTTTTTCTTCAAATGTCTCACTCCTTCTTTTTGGTCTTTTCTCCACTCTTACCCTATGAAACCATCCTACATTAAATAGTAGAATCCCTAACCTACTATATAAAATAAAAATGTCCTCCACCCTGGCATTCTCTAACTCCCTTATGCAGATTTGCCTTTCTTTTTATACCCATATCTCACCTAAAATACTCTGGTATTTATTCATTTTAATAGTCTGATTCCACCTACTAGAATGAAAGTTACTCAAAGGTAGGGACTTTTTGCCTTTATTTTATAAGTTGCAGTAAAGCCAGCATTACAATATCAATCTCTCAAGAACTACATGCACAAATATTTGCTGAAAACAAAACTAATCTAAAAGCAAGTAATACATTGATTTTGTTTTGAATATATACTAGCATAAAGTATGTATCAGTGATTACAATTTTAGTATCTTTATAAATGCTAATTTTAATATTAACAAGAAACCGTTTTACAGTTTAGCAATAAATGTTTCATGAATTGTTAATTGTCTGCCACACCTAGAGTTTTTTTTTTATAAAGAGCACAGCCACAAGTCATTCTTTCCAAACAACAGTGTCAAGCTTTGGGTCACGTAAGTAATCTTATTTCTCAAGCCATATCTTGTAGGGCCAGTGATTCCTGCCCAAAGCAAACAGTAGCTTTCAATTACAAGCAGTGGACAACCTGGGTCAAACTAACAAATAAGAGGAATTCATTGTCTCTCTTGATTGAAAAGTCCCAAGATTCAGAAAATTTTCTAACATCAGCACTCTGATTCTCTTTCTCTAATTTTGTCTCATCATGATTCTCTTTTATGTGGTGGCTATTTCTCAGAAGGGTGTACTTTTATTACAAAATGGATATCAGCAAAATACAGGGACTCATGCTTCTTTATTCCCCTCCAAGGTATAGAGAAGACTACTTTCATGAATCAGTGAAAAAATCCCACCAGCCCAACCAGGCCATGAGATTTTTGACAAAGATCTGACAAAGATCAAGTTTTGAACACATCGCTGTGGCCAAGGCAAAGATACCAATAAACATATCACTTTACAACTAGGGTGTGTTCACTTCTAAGCCAACTACACTGCTATACTCAGGCAGAAGAATGGTGTGGGAGCTGCACAACCAGAGTGTTTTGCAGATGTCACAATCATCAAGGTAGTAATTGTAACAAGAATTTTATAAAATTTTGTGGGAAGAAGCCACATTGGAGAGGAAAGAGATATGAATGTGTGGCAGCAAGGACAGAAGATCATACTCACATGGTTTTTATTGGAGCAAAGGAATGAGGCAATCAGGGTCGTGGAGTGTCAGGTCACAGATGATATGTTTGTCTTAAAATAAAAGTCCCTATGGCTTACTTTATTCTTTGGGGAATAATCCTGTTGTGAGAAGAGAAAACAGAAAACCTGGTAACATAGAAAGAATGGACCAGAACTGATTTTTGTCCCCCCAAATTCATATTATGATATATATATATATATATATTTTTTTTTTGTGCTAGGGATTGAACTCAGGGGCACTTAACTATTGAGCCACATTCCCAGCCCTTTTTTGTCTTTTATTTAGAGACAGGGTCTCACTGAGTTGCTAAGGGCCTTGATAAGTTGCTGAGGCTAGCTTTGAACTTTCGATCCTCCTGCCTCGGCCTCCAGAGTTCCTGGGATTACAGGCATGTGCCACCATGCCTGGGTATTCTGATGTCTTAAAACCCATCCAGAGTGCAACCATACTGGAATACAAGGTCTTTGAAGAAATAATTGAGTTTAAATGAGGTCTTTAGGGTAGATCCTAACCCAGCATGGCTGGTGTTGGATAAGGAGAAGATTCAGACACAGACCAACCCAGGAAATACCATATGAGAACTCAAGGAAGAAGAAGAAGGCCATCTACAAGCCAAGAGGAGCCTCAAACTGAAATGAATCCTACCATATATCCCAATTGTGAGAAAATGCATTGCTGTTGTTCAAATCACCCAGTCTATGGGATTTCTTATGTTAGCCTGAGCAAATGAATACAATACTACATTAAAGCAGAAGAGGCTTCAAGAGGGCTTGGGGACAGGAGCATGAACAGAGGGACTAGATGAATGATTAGTCTTTCACAGTATGAGGGACAATTCTTCCCTTTGAATAAGGAAAGGTTGGTTTCTATACAACTGTTTGTTGAGGTGATCAGGTCTCATCAGATAATTTCTTGCAATACTGGGGACTGAATCCAAGGCGCTCACCACTGTGCCATATCCCCAGACATTTTATTTTTATTTTTTATTTTTGAGAAAGAGTCTTGCAGAGTTTCCCTGGCTAGTCTTGACCTTGTGCTTCTCCTGCCTCAGCCTCCTGAGTACCTGGAATTTCAGGTATGTACCACTATACGCAGCAATTTCCATTTTTAAAATGAAATTCAATAGGAGTTATTTTTTGTTTAGGCATGGAGAAAGATAGGTCATGAGAAGTGGAAATTTAGGAAGAATATAGAAGGCATAGAATAATTACTATATGATAAATGAAAAAGCAGCAATGCTTGACAAGCTAACCCTATTGTTGATATTCCTGTGTGATTTTATAGGCAATGATTTCAGAGTTTTCCTGCTGTTTCACAAAAACTATCCTATCTTAGACAGATATTTCAGTGTCTTGCTTAGTTTAATGCCATTTAACAAAATATTCTCCTGACTTCCTCTAATCGAAATTCAATGTCAAAAAGCACTTTTTGGTACCTACACTGGTCTGCCGTCATGGATAGGGACACAATGCCCAGTCTTCCATCCCTGTGACAGTAAGGTCTTAGGACAAATCAGTACAATTGTATCTTATGACTTAGATTTTTCCATTGTTTAACTGAAGGGAGTGAATACAATGATTATGTCAAAATGTATATTTTGGGACCGTTTCAAAATATATCTAAGGAGAATCAATGGATTCTTGGATACATTAGATGGTAAAGTTCAGAGGGGAGAGGCACATTTGCATCTACATTTCTGACTTGGGTAATTAGTTTGATAGTCATACCATTCGCTGTGATATAGAAACAGGAAGGAAAACATGATTGAGGAAGGAAATAATAAATTAAGCACTACAACCAATATAAAGCACAGGAAATTATTCTGAGAGGATTAAGAGTCTTTGTTTCTAGGCAGTTTACCCAGAAGGTAAAAGAAAACCATTTACACAGGAGGCAGACTGATAAGGTAGAGCAGGTGGGTCAAGGAGGGAGGAGGGAAAGAAAAAGCTCTGAGGAATGAGACTGATCAAATTATGTGCATGTATGAATATAGCATAATGAATCCCACTGTTATGTATTTTAAAAAGAAAGAATGAAAGAAAAAACCATTTACAATCTCTTGTCAAAGCAAAAAAATAATCTTTATTTTCTTTCTTTTTTTTTAGCAAAGAAAAAAACCCAAATTCTAGTTTTGTACCAGTGTAACATTTGATACTAAAACTCTCTTTAAAATCCCTATAAATGAATATCAAATCCTAGCTTTGTCTATAAAGAACAAAATTCCTTTCCTGTAAGCCTTCTACAACCCTTCACATTAATTCAGATTTTCCCATATTTTTTCCTTTCTCATTCTACAACAGCCTATCATTTTTCTTTTTGGACAAAATAATTCTTCATGTTCTATAAAAGAAAACAGCCTATATAACTTGCATAATTAATTCATCATGAATCTAAAGTTTTAAGTTACCCAAAGACTTTGGAAACTATCTTCAAGCTGCCATACTTCATACACAGCATAATTACAACTGAAATCAGAGCTTTGGCTATGCCCAATTTCATTAGTTATGGGAAATATTAGGAATAGTCAAGATCTAAGATAGTAAAGAGAGTAAAGAGGTGTTGGAAAGGGAGAAAAATAAGCCATTTTGAAGAATCCCCAAATTTCTCAAAGAGCCTTTTGAAGTTCTAAATTGCCTTTGGTAAAATTTGGCTATTGAAGATATTAAACTGGTTCAATGCAATAATGGTAAAGTATGTAGTCACATGAAGACAGTAGGAAACCACAGGAAAGAAGATACTCATAGAATGAGAGTTACCCATGAGAGCAACACGTGGCCAACACCATTGAGAGCCAAGGGAACACATGCACTATCTGTGGGTCTCAAGTATTTTAGGAAACTCCCAAGTTTAATCCCTAGGTGAGTGGATCCTGGGTCCTAGAAAACACAGAGAAGGCCTCACAGAAGGGCAAAGAAAACGTCTTTGCCCTACAGAACAAAAGTAACTCATGCTGTAACAAACAAATATCCTGAGTTCTGGATGAGATTAGGAATTGTGGTCCACCACCATGGACTTGATTTCTCCAAGCAGGAAAGGACACAAAGTGTCCAAGAAGCCAGCATGAATACCTGGGTAAAGACAGCAGGGTCCGGGGATAATCATCACTGCATCCCAGGATAGTATCATTAGTAGTGAAAAAAAATTTACAGATGTAGTAAGGTGATGACTTCTTTAAAAGTATTATTTCAAAGAGGAAAAGGATTATAGCAATAATGAGAGGAGACTGTGGAATGGGGAGAATACTGTGACTATAAGATCTTCAAATATCTCTAAATCCAAATTTAAAAATATCATTTGGGAGCTAGGCAAAGTGGCACACACCTGTAATTACAGTGGCTCAGGAGAGTGAGGCAGGAGGATCACAAAGCCAGCCTCAGCAACTTAGCAAGGCCCTAAACAACTCAGCAAGACTCTGTCTCTGAATAAAATATAAAATATAAAAAAGGGCTGGGGATATTGCTTGGTAGAAAAATGCCCCTGGGTTCAATCCCCGGTACCAGAATAAATACATACATACATTAATTAATAATTAATAACTCCTTACTTGTTAATAATTAATTAATGTATGTATGTATTTTTTTCATTGGGGATACTGAAAGAGGAGGTGTCCTGAAAGCTGTTAGATTTATCAAGTTGAGCCTTAAAACAGAAATCTCAAAATACAGATTGAATAGTTGTTGTCATGTATAAGCAATTGAAACCATTCGAGTGAATGGAATGATTGTAACCAAAGGAGAACATGTAAAGAGAGAGGAGGGTAAAAAACAAAATTCTAAGTACCACTAACCTTTAGAGACAGAGTAAAACAGAAAAGTCTTGCAGAGTAGCAAGTAGTACCTAGATAGACAAGAGAAAATCCAAATCCATGTAATCCAACCAGATAGGATCTTTCATGAAGGAAGCAGAAATGGGAATTTTGGAGCAGGGAAGGTTAATATAACTGCAATACAGATTACAGATTGTAATGAAATGAGCCAAACATGTTTACATTTGACCAGTCGAGTCTCCCCCAGCATACCCAAAGCCATCTGAATGAGCTGCCCTTGTCACCCTTGCCATTGTTGTTGCCTGTCACCCAGGGTAGCTCCCTTATGCTACCTGCAAATGTGGCACGTGATGCATCAGACAGATCCTTCCCACCAGGAATGTGAAAGATGGGAGTAGAGAAGTGACCTGTCTGGTTGAATTGCTTGTTGTGGCTGATCATTCCTCACTATCCAGGAATACCTGGGTGAATTAGTTAGGATACCTCACAGTCTTCTCTGAGGCCACCGTGAATGCCCAATAGGAACACTGAGGCATGTCTGCCCAACATCACCAAGGATTTCTCTTTTCTCATATTTTCCTGAAACTAATATTTATTTATGCAGTGTTCTCCAAAGAAAATTTCAATATTCATTTACTCAAGAATTTATATGGTGGGTATTGAGAACACTGCTAGATGTTAGATGCTTCCATGTCTAACCAACTAATCCAAGCTTTGCCTAATTTAAAAACAAACAAACAGAAAAAAACCTCAACCAGGTGTGGGGGCATATACCTGCAATCCCAGTGACTTGGGAGGCTGAGGATCATAAGTTTGGGTTCGGCTCAGCAATTTAAAAAGGGTGGAAAATGTATCTCAATGTGTTAATACCCAGCACTGTAAAACAAATATAAAAACAAAACACAAAAAGAGAAACAAACCCTCCTTCCATTTTCCAGACTTTATGTAGCTATGGATGCTTTTGTGACACAGATCTAGTTAGTGAGAAGTGAGTGGATTGTTACATATTGGTGCTTCCAAAAACAGTATGTCTTTTCCTAGTTTTAAAAAGAAAGGACAGATTGGTGACATTTACATTTTTCCTTTTGCCTTTACTGTTTCTTCCTAATGAGAATACAGACTAAATAGATGCAGACTAAATATATAAAGACAATCCACCATCCATTATGAAATCTTGAAACCATAAGCCACATACTAAGGATGTCAAGCAGGTAGCTAGAACAATTATCTCTTCTTGACTTCAGAATGCCTGACTTCTTGTTGCCTAAAAAAATAACAAACAATAACTCCTTATTTTTTAAATTTATTCTAGATACTATGCAACTACAATAGACAATATACACCTAAATACTATTCTCCCAGACTCATCCTACCGAAGCACAAACTCTTGGGAGAAATATTTGTTTTCATGCTCCCAACATTACTTTTGCCTTTGGCTTCTTCTCTTATTATCTCCTTTTCCCCACATTCTTGGGGACACTGCTTTTCATGTTTGTGCCACTACACATTCAACCACCCCTTTCTAGAGCTCACTCCTTACCTCCACCCATCACTTACCTCATATAGATAACCAGATTCCCCATAAGTTTCTGCTTAGCTTCTGCCTCCTCCACCAAGCCTTCCGGACCCTTCATATTGAGGTTGGGGTTTCTTCTATGTGTCCTGTTACTACCTTCTCCTCGCCCCTGACCCCTGCAATGCTGATCACATGATGCTGTCCACTTGTTTACTTTTTTTTTTTTCCACAACCCTGTCTAGAATGCAGTCCCCTCAAAGCCAGCATTTCTGTTTGGTTCACTGTTTAATATAAAACCAACAATAAGGCATGGCTCAGAGTATATATTAAATACATGCATTTGGAATTGATAAATATGCACATACAGATACATCCATATATACATGCTGAGGGCCATTGCCAAGTAGGAATGACACATCGAAATTTCCTTGCCAGTGTACCCCATGTTGCTTAGAGGACATTTGCTGGGACATTGCATGTATGCTTTAGTAAGGTGACCTTGCTCAAGGACCAGGGCGGATCCGGGTTTAGAGTTGATCAGGTTTGAGGAAGTATCCCGCTCCTTGGGTTTAAGGCGTTCCCGGTTTAAGACAAGTTTAAGGTGTTTCCGGTTTAAGACAAGTTTAAGGTGTTCCCGGTTTAAGATAATCCGGGTTTAGGGAAGTTGCATGTTGAAGGTTATTCCTGCTGGGAGTAGGGTGTTCCTGCTGCCTGAGTTCCCGTTGAGTTCTCGTGGAATTCAGAAAGTTTTGGGACATGAATTGTGGCGGCAGAACTGGGATTTCCAGAGAACATGTTTGTTGAAGGCCAGTGTGAGTTCGGGAATAAAGAATTGCTGTTTGAATCTACAAAGCTGTGAGTGGCTCGTGATTCTTGTGCCCAGCCAAGACATTGACACATACATGCTTACAAACAAAAATCATCTGAAGTCTTTGGCACTGGAAGAAGACACGTAATTATAATTATATCTGTAATTATATCTGTAGTCATACTTGAATTTTACCACTTATTTACTAACCCTGTGTTCTGGAGTAATTTATGTATTCCTCTAGTGCCTCTAAATATTAAATAATACAATAACTAAAATAATCAGTGTTGTGAGTTATTGGTGTGTACAAAGTAGAATGGTATCATAAGTGCTGACTTTATCCTCTTTATCCCCAACACACATCTTCTCTTCCAGTTAACACAACCCTCTGCTCAATAATTCATTTAAAGCTTTCAGCTTCTTGGTGGTCTCAGTATCCTTATTTACACTCAGATTCTTTTAATTTCCTCACCTATATTATCAGAAAAAAAATGCTACAATTTCTAAAGCATATAAAAAAGTGTAAAAAGAAATATCTGTTTAGATTTTTTTCACAAATATAAGTTAGGGAATATGCACACATGAGGAATATTATGGTTTTTAATCAAACTTAGTGAATGCAGGTTTTACATGTGATGAATGGTATCAAAAAAACTATGGACTGGGGCTGGGGTTGGGGCTCAGCAGTAGCATACTTGCCTGGCATGAGTGAGGCACTGGGTTCCCTTTTCAGCATCACATGTAAATAAATAAAGATCTATCAACAACTAAAAAAATATTTAAAAAATACTTTATGGACTGATGGAAATATTTTATGTTATCATTGTGTTTGTAGTTATGCAATTATATGAAATTGGCAAACTCACATTTAAATTTGGTGAATGTATTTAATATAAACTATACCTAATTAATGTTAATTTAAATTTTAAAACCAATGATAGCACCTATTTCCAGTAATAGAAGACTAGGTAATTGAGACCAACTTCTCTATCAGAAAAAAAGGAAAACAAAACAACAACAACAGCAAAAGACAAAACTGAGCCAGGCATGGAGGCATACATCTGTAATTCCAGCTACTCAGGAGGCTGAGGCAGGAGGATCATGAGTTCAAGACCAGTCTGGGCAATATTGTGAAACCCAGTCTGAAAATAAACAAACAAACAAAATAAGAACAAAAACGTGAATTAAATATTCAAAATATATGAAATGTGATTTTTGTCTTAAAGGCTCTTGGCAATCTAGAAATATAGAATTTTAGCCTTTCCCATCTCATAGGAGTACACCAGAAGCCCATATCCTCTATAATACAGGAGTTCAGTGGCAGTATCCCATCACATCTCCCACAGCAAACTGGGTTCAAAAGGGTTACACAGCTGAGTAAAGGATACTAGAAATTAAATTTAAATTTTCCTTAAATTTAGTTCTTTTTTTTTAGAATATAAAGGGCTTTAGGAACAACTAACAATAAAAAAAGGTACTTCAACTAACCAAAGCAATAAAAACACAAATCAATTGATTTCTGCATATTCAGGGTCTCTGATATAGACTTTCAAACATGCTTGATAAAATATGTAATGTGGATCCAGGTATTTTCCCATCTCTGATCTGCTAACTTCATGATGTTGGTTTTGTTTTTTTGGATAAGTCTTGCTACAGTTCCAAAAGAGGCTCAATAGTTCCTGATGTCCTATTCAGAATCAACGCCACTGGATCTTCAGAAGTGAGATGAGTATCACATGATAGAAGTAAGGAGAATTGCATGTGGACAGAAATGAGTCCATCTGTATGTTTGAAAACTGGAGCTTCTATTTTCTTTATAGAAATAGGAGAGAGACAAAGTCACCTGCTGGGAGTAAGGAGGGAGGTTGGGCAAGCAAAGTTCAGAAGACATTGGAAACAGTCATTGCAGGGAGTAAGAATGAGAGCAGAACAAAGGAACACAATAGAATAACTGAGCTTCAGTGAGGACCCAGCTGAGGAGGGTGATTACAAAGTTAAACTGATCATGGTCTTTCATGTTCAGTGATTCTTTCCAGCAGTATAAAGTTCCTCAGGTGTGGCTATTGAGACAATGACTAGTTGTTAGTATCCAATTTGGGGACATTAGAGGCACCTGCAAAAGAAGAGAAGCAGAGCAAGTGGTTTGAGTGTTAAAATAACTGGACTGAAGAAACAGGAGATCTGAGCTACATAGAGTTGAATTACAAGTTAAGAAATCATCCAGTGAGACACAAGAATGGTATAGGGACAATATTGTAAGAACATGTTAGAACAGAAGGAGACTGTGCTCAGGAAACAGAAGGGTTGAATTTGTACATTTGGTGACAGAAGAAATTTTGAAAAAAATCTAAATTCCTTATAGACCAAGAAAACATGAATGTATTTCTCCTTTAAATTTTAGAGAAAAGTCAAAATTCTTTGTTGCATTTGAGTAAAAGCTAACTTCCCTGTGAATATCCACATTATCCCTCTCTCTGCATAAAATCATGAGTTTTGATGCCTATTTCATGTTCATACATACATACATACCCACAGAAAATATATATCATTGGTTTGCATGGATATATATGGATAAGTTGATGTATATATTTGATGTTTATAAATCACTGTGCAACTTGATTTTCTCATTTTGTAATATTTTATTTAATACATATCTGATGCTCTTGGATATGTATAACAGTTTTTCATTTGTTAATTAACTAGATCATTTTATCACATGAATATATGACATTTAATTTAATTTATTCTTCTTTGGAAATGCATCAATCAGGGTTCAATGCAAGAAACAAACATCTGTGTGTATATTAAGCAAGAAGAGATAGAATAGGTCTTAGAAAATAATTGGAAAGGTTAAAAATGGAGGATTCTCAGCAGGTCCTTGAGAACATCTTCCCAAACAATATGGAATTAACCAGTTAAAGCAGCTATTACCTCTGAGATTGTCTAAAGCTCTAAAAAATTAAAACAACAACAATGCTCCTATTGCTTCCACCAAAACTGCCTCTCGATTCTTTGGAAGCTGGAGATTGGATCCTGGAATGCTACTTTTGTCAGAAACATTCAATCAAATAATAGCAATAGCAAAATCTGTGCATTTCTACCACCTCACTTACAAATTAGAGCAGGAAGACAGTATCCAATTCATTTCTGCCCTGTGAATTTTTAATGTATCTGATTAGTTCACCCTAATTTTACCTAGAACCTTTTCTGTAATAGTTTCTGGGAAATGAAGTTTTAACTTTCCAACTTCTAAGCATAGGAGGTAATATGAGATGTGAGTGAGCTGATGTAGAATATCCAAAACCAAATGAAGGTTTTTGCATTATTCCCAATTCTTTGAGATTACAAAAATGCTATGATAGGGAACCCTGTGTGTGTTTAGGAATCTGTCTTGCCCTCTGAAGAATTTTTACAAACTTAAACTCCATGTAACAAACTTTGAAAAAAAAATTAACCTTGTTTTCTTGGACGATTATATAGATAAAAACTTGAATTTATCATAAACTTTATGTTTTTGTGTGTGTTTCAGAACTTTTCTTACATACTTAAAATTCACTTGCATGTATTTTTTTTTTCTGACAGTAAAAATGCTTGGCTGAGTTGAAGTAGTCAAGAAAGTGTTTGGAGTTGAAGAAAATAAGGAGATAAGTAGATGAGGATGAGTAGATTCACTCAGAATGACTGCAGGATTTTGAGTTGAAAAACAGTGAACCTGATTACAAATATATCAAATGTTAAGAAGAGTTACAGAGAAGTAATGAGGCGGGCTACCAAAAACAGGTAGCATATGCTATATCCAAATTAACTATGGCTTGAGGGGTTGTGGATATGTAAGTTCACACAACCAATGAATACCATAGGTTCTTGTGAAAGGCAGCAGGCTAAGATGGCTACCTTTAGGGAGCACATGGTCAGATGTTCCTCAGCACTGTTGTTAAGTTATTCTTTTCATACAGCCAATTTAAAAATAAATAAATCATTTTACCTATAAAATCCTTCCTGTTATCTTTTAAGAAGAAAACAATAAAGTTCTACCTTATAATATCAAAATATTTTATGACATGCTTGTAATAATAACCAGTCCCATGATAAGAACTATTATTCTTCCAAAAGGATAAAGTCAAGGTTAAAAATTGATGTTGATTTTCTATAAACATTCCAATTGCTGTCTCTCTCTTCTCAAAGTATGTTAATAATTTACTGCAAATTATATCTTTGTTTTAAAGAGTACTTTGGACGTGGGAGTTTTAATATACTTACTTGTCTCAGTTTTATTTTTGGATCATCATTATTCACAGTCCAAATTTAAAAGTTGATTCTTTAGAACTTTTCAGTTTTCTTAATCTATATCTAACATCAATTATTTAAAACATTCCTACAGGCCAAAGTGTTGATACCGTTGGTCAGTTTTCTATTACTGTGACAAAATACCTGAGCTAAGAAACCTTCAAGGAAGAAAGGTTTATTTGGGTTCATAGCTTTAGAGTTTTCAATCCATGGTCATTTGGATCTCTTGCTTAGGACTGTGGTAGCACAGTACATCATGGTGAAAGTACATAATAGAGAAGGTTTCTTTACTTCATGGCAGCTGGGAAGAGAAAAGAGAGAGTTAGGAAGGAGCCAGGATACCAATATTACCTCCTAGGGCGTGCTCCAATAATCTGACTTTCAATAGTCCCCACCTCATAAAGGCTCTACCACTTCCTATAGCACTGTGGGCTGGGACAAAGCCTTCAACACATGGGTATTTACCTGCAGATACTAAGAAAATTGTTTAATGTGTTACTTTCTGAAACAAAACTGCAATTTTAATTAATGATGATTAAAGAAACAAAAGGTTTCCTCAAAATCGTGCATTGCAAAAATCCTCTTTCAAGCTTTGTATCATAACATAAAGTGAAAACTTCTCTTGCTCTGAGCAACTTTCTGAACTTTTCATGTCATTTCACTGAAAATAAGCCTTTGAGACAACTTCCAGAGTGGCTGCATGTGGGGATCTGCAGATCCATTCCTCAGTAAAATGACAATAAATCATGAAAATTGTTGTTGTGATTATTATTGTTATTATAATTTTATGATACTAGGGATAGAACCCAGGGTCTTATGCCTGCTGGGCTCTACCATGGAGCTACTTCCCAGTCCTTTTATAATCTAACTTTGAGACAAAGTCTCCCTATGTTTCACAGACACCCTTGAACTCATGGTTCTCCTGCCTCAGCCTCTGGAGTCACTGGGATTATGTGCTTTTTGCCACCATGTCCAGCTAAAATATTATTTACATTTTTTTTAAAGTCTGGAAGTCAACCTAAGGGCATATGGGAAATTAAGCAACATTTAACCAGGGAAGTCTACTGAATCTTGGTTTGAGCAGATTGGTAACTCTTAAGTTACAACTTGCTTCCTAAGGTCCTCCACTCCCAGCTCATGGTGTTGGAAGCTGTATTCTAGGTGCTTGTGACAATAAATACAAGGATCCCTCTCCCTCTAGGTCAAATTAAAGGACTACAGTAACCCCCTGTAGGAGAACAAGCCATCTACACTCCTGTTTCCCTCTCCTCTTCTCCCTGATGCTTAGGCTAAATGAGAGGCAAGTGCAGCCAAGATGAAGGGAACACTTATCTCCAATGCTGGCTCACAGAGACTCTGTCTTACATGTGTCAGGCAGGAGTACTATGGCCCAGGTCATCCTTACACTGCTCAGGTATGGGGCAGAAGTTCCACACTCTGAGGACAAAACCCCCATGGTCAGATCAATCCACAATGGAAAAAATATTTTTTTTGAGAAAAAAATCATTTAAACAATCAATGGACTATCTCAATCTTTTAAAAACATTCATAAACATGACACAGATAACATCAAACTTCAAATTGAAAACTGAAAGCTTTCTGTGTAGAATCAAGACAGAGACCTTAGTTACAAAGGGAGGAATATTGCCACCAGGGAGCACAATCATCATTCCAGGACCACCTCCTGCCTCCTCCGAAGCAACAGAGAGCGAAGGGTGCTCCTGTGCTAGCCAGGTGACTGTTACAGCAACATGTACAAAACACTCAAGGAGAGACCTGCTAAAGATTAATGGACTTGAGAACAGCAGAGCACTGCAATATGGAGTACTCATGCCAGAGAAAAGGAAAGTAAGGAAGCCTAGTGTGCAAGACAAGAGATCCACTGAGGCATGTGTTGTTATGTTACTATGGCCAATGACTGCAGTCCATGGGAAACTGTCACAATTCAGACCAGATAAGACCAGCAATGGCCCAGAACCTTCAGAAGTGAAGGACTGGTTACCCCACCAGCCTAAGAACCACAACCAGCTGAGGTGCTTGCTTAAGGAAAAAAATAACAACAGCATAGGGAGTGGAAGAAGGTAGAATAAATATCAGCTTTAGCACAAGACCAGCTGCAGAAATGTGGACTTTAATTGTCATGAGCATTTATACTCTTTATTTTGGTATGGAGTGTGTGTGTGTGTATGTGTGTGTGTGTGTGTGTGTGTGTAGCAAATATCTTGGTTTTATTTCTCACACTCCCTTAATCTGTGACAAAGATGTATTGAATTTATATTATAGTATTTAGAACTTGGTGATTTTACATCATAGTCATTATGCCATGAATTTTTGCTATGGTTTGGATAAGTGGACCCCCTAAGGCCTGTGAGTTAAAGACTTAATGGCCAGCTTATGGTGCTATTTGGAAGTGGTAGAGAACCTTTAAGTAGTGGGGCCTAGTGGGGAAAGTTAGGTCACTAACGACATGCCCTTAAAGGGAGATTTGGGGATGCTAGCGCTTTCCTAAATCTCTTTTGCTTCCTGGCTGCCCCAGAGTGAGCAGCTTTTTCCACCATGTGTTTCCTGCCATGATATTCTGCCTTGCCACAGACCCAAAGACAAGGGGACCAAGAGACCATAGATCAAAACTTTGAAACTGTGAGCCCAAACAAGCGTTTTCTCTTTGTAAGTTGATTACCTCAGAGACTTTTTGTCTCAGTGATGGAAAGCTGGCATAGTTATCGAGGAGAATAGTCGTCATCACTTGAGTACTTTTCCTCATTATCAGGAAAAGGATTATTATGTTGACAGTTGTATTCCGTATAGCTGTAGCACATTAGGTAGAATCACGACCTTGTTATTTGCTTTATTTGTGGATTAAGCATAGTATAAGAAGATATATAGACACACACATGTGTATATATGTGTGTGTATATGTGTGTGTGTGTGTGTGTGTGTGTGTGTGTGTGTGTGTGTATTGCTAATAGGGAAAACCTCTCTGATTTCTTCAATATTTTCATGACAATCTCAATACTTCAGACATAAAAAAGTTGTATTTACCCCACGACGATTCAATTCAATTCTCAGACATCACCTAGATATCATATACTTCAATTCTATTCTGATTCTACCCAGAGTTAGAGTCAGATCCCAGAGGACAAGGCCTCAATCTCATAAGACTTTTCCCATCACCTCAGATGCCAATTGCAAATAGTTCATGTTAAGATTACTCCCAACAACTGCCCAACTTGGCTACAAATCTAAGCTCCCATGTCCCCTTCCTTAGTATACAAAAGCTAGAATGGCTCACAGGACCAAGGAAGTTGTTTACTTATTAGGTTATCAAGTTTACTATAAAAGTAAACTCAGAACCATCCAGAGGGAAGGGGTGCCGAGGTCCGTGTATGGGGGAAGGACTCCACACCCTCTCCAGGAGTAGCATGCGCACTGCATCTTGGCATGTTTACCAACTTAGAAGCTCTCCGAACCTCAGCTTTTGTGTCATTACATGGGTGAGGTCCCTTAAATCATTGGTTATGGATGATTAAGTTGATCGCCAGTCCCTCTGCCCTCCCTGGAGTTTAGGGAGAGAGTCTAAAAGTTCCACTCTCTATCACATCATTGGTTCTTCTGGTAACCAGCCCCTGAACCTTAGGGGATTTCCAAATATACCATATCAACATAAACTCAGGTATGATTGAAAGGGGTTTGTTTTGAGTAACAAATGATGCTCTTTTTTATCTTTATCACCATTATCATTAGGAAATTAAAAGCGTTTTTGGAGCTATATCCAGAAATCACAGATGAAGAATGAATATACATTTTTTGGGGGGGGGGTACCAGGGATTAAAATTAAGGGCACTCAACCATGGAGCCACATCCTCAGCCCCTTTTTTATATTTTTATTTACAGACAGGGTATCACTGAGTTGCTTAGTACCTCGCTGTTGCTGCGGCTGGCTTTGAACTCTCGGTCCTCCTGCCTCAGCCTCCTCAGGTGCTGGTATTAGAGGCATGTGCCACCATACAGGCTATACATTTATTTTTACTTATTTATTTGGTTCTGGGGATTGAACTCAGGGGCACTCAACCACTGACCCACATCCCCCAATCTTATTTTCAATTTTACTTTGAGACAGGGTGTCACTGAGTTGCTTAGTGCCTCACTGTTGCTGAGGCTGACTTTGAACTTGTGACCCTCCTGTCTCAGCCTCTCGAGTGGTTGGAATTACAGGCGTTTTCCATCATAACTGGCTACATTTATTTTTATATTACAATATCATGGGTATCAAGTTGACAAGAGTTGGTCTTGTGATGGTTAATTATATGTATCAATTTTACAGAGACACAAAGCGCCCACACACTTTGTCAGTTATACTAGTCATGTTTGTAGGGGTTTCTCTGGATAAGTATAACGTTTGAATTCGTAGTCTGAGTAAATTGAATTGAATTTGCTTTCTTTGTTGTGGTCTTGTCCAATGAGTTGAAAACCAGATAAAACCAAAGGCTCCTACAAAGAGAGAACACTTTCTGCCTCTGAACATTGTTTTTCATTTTTTCCTGTCTTTGGATTCAAACAGAAATGTCAAGTGTAACTGAGCAAAGACACTGCAGTCCATCAGACTGGGATGATACTCTTGATTCCTATGTCTCTAACTTGTCAATATTGGGAGTTATATAGTTTCTATAATCTTGCGAAGCCTATGTCTTAAAATAAATCTGTATACATAGGTAAATAGATTATATTTCTTCAAAGAACTCTCACTAAAATTAAAATAGCAAGAAAATAAAATAGAAGCCACTTATATTAGAATAGAAGATGGGAAACTATTTTTGTTTTGAAATTAGTTGATTTTTGTATATTTAAAATTTTAAAGAATCTTAAAAATACTATTAGAACTAACATTCCAGGTAAGCAAGCCTAGAGGATACAAGATCAATATTTTAAAAATCATATTTCTATACATTAAAAATAATTTGAAGCTAAAATTAATAATGCAACTATTTATAGTAGCCTCAGAAAGAATACAGTGTCTCAGAATGAATTTAATAAATGAAAATTTATATGCTGAAAATCACTTGAAATTTTTAAAAGAAATTGAAGAAGACCTAAATAAATATAAAGATATCCATATCTTTATATGAAAAATTCATTTTATTAAGATTTTTCCCCCCAAAATTAATCAAAAGAGTTAATGAAATCCCCACCCAAATCTCAGACTTTTATTTTAGAAATTGACAAGTTTTTCTATATTTCATATGGGGAGACACAAGCATTCAAACCACAGCATTTCAACACCTGTCTCCCAAAATTTATGTCTTTCTTACATGAAAAGCATGCATTAATTCCACCCCCCTAGCCCCTGAAGTCTTAATTTGTTCTAGCACTGACTCAAAAGTCTGAAGTCCAAAGTCTCCCATAAATCAGGTGCAAGGGAGACTCACAGTGCGATTCATTCTGAGGCAAAGTTCCCTCCAGTGGTGAGCCCGTGAAGCCTTACAAATTGTGTGCTTCTAAAATAAAATGGTGAGACAGAAAGAGAACATGACAGACTTTCCCACTCCAAGAGGGTAAAATATGAAAGAAGAAAGGATTGAAAGGCCTCAAGCAAGTAGAAAATCCAGTAGACCAAACAGCATTAACTGCTAATGTTTCACCTTAATGCTCTGCCCACCAGGTCCCACAACTTTGGACAGCCCCACTCCCATGGCTCTGCCCACACCACAGCTCTCCCTAGTTGAAGTTAGGTGTCTGCTTTTCTTTCAAGATATAGTCACAGCCTAGGAGCTATACCAGTTTGGGATCATGAAGTTGGTCATGCTTTCAAGGCTCCACTTGACTTTCTTCAATTGGGGTCCTCTGTAGTGAACCTCTCCTTCTAGTGGTTCTCTGTACAGGATCCATGGCTCTTGGAGGCATCCTTTGAAATTTTGATAAAAGTAGCCAACTTCCACAGATTTCTTGGGCACAAGCACTCTGCATTTATCCTGCCAGAGCTGCCCCTAGGGGGACTGCAGAGTGAGGCTGCAGAATGCTTTCCCTGCGTGGTAGCACCAGTAGTGGGGATCCCTCTTTTACAATAGTATGGCCCCTCATCAGGCCCTTAAATTCTGGCCTGATGTAGGGGGTCCAGCCCCCTGTGATCTCTAAAATGGCTTCAGGGTTTTCTACCATTGTTTTGAAGAACAGGTCCCTACTTCTGTTTAAATTACCAACTAATCTCATTATCCTCTTAATGAATCACATCTAGCTTCCATTGAGGTGGCCAGTCCATACTAATATTATCAAATTGGCTGCATTCCTTATATTTTTTTTTCTGTAAGAGTCTTCCTAATTTTTTAGCTCATGGAATTTCATGAATAGTCTCTGTCCTTTGGATTTTGCTGAAAATCATGTTTTCTTATTATTTTAACATATTTATTTATTTATTTACTTACTTATTTATTTATACAATAAATATCAGAAGACTTGACATTGCCAGTGTCCCATGATAGTGAGGGAAAGTTTTTAAGAACATATATCTTAGTTAAAACTGCAAACATCACATTTCATTACAAGAACTAACCCCATCGTTGCTGTTGGGAGTCTGAATGAAATTATGGACAAATACAGCAAACATAATTTAACTTAAATTAATAATATTAACAGTCATAGTAATAAAATAATTAAGATTTATATAGCTATTTAGTTCACAAAGGAGTTCATGTGTATTGCTTTCTTTGATCCTCATAACCTTTGAAGTATCTGCTATTAATTACCCCAACTTTGTTGATGAGAAAATTGAAGTTAATAATTTGAAAGACATGCCTGAGTTCTCAAAGCTAGAAAGAAATTTCATGTTAAAAAAACTGTACACTTGCAGATAATTGGGTATTAATCACAGGCTTGAGGTTATGGCCCTTCCATTAGCTCATCTTTGCTTCATGTTAATCACCTAGAATTAACTGTTTAAAGGTTACAACTGTCATTTGTGCTATTCAAGTACTTTTGACCCTCTGTCTACCAAATACATGGTATGATTTTTGCCTCATGACACCCTTTAGGTTGAGTGAAACAACATGATCTGTTCTGGCCAAACAGTTAAGAAAAAAATAAACATAAAACAAAACAAAAACAAATGAGTCACTTCTGGGCCAGAGAGATGGGATAGAAAGTAAAAATTTTTCAAGTGGATTATTAGGGGTAACAGTAAGAGGTGTCTCTCTCACTTCCACTCCTTGATTCCTGGGACACGTTTTCTACTTATGGGGGAGGCAAACAATATAATATATTCTGATGCAAAGTACATAATCTGGACTGAACCCCATTATTTCAGGATGTTTTCTATCAAATGGCACTATGACAATCTTCAGTAGGCCAGTCCATATTTCAGTTAAGCCAGTTATTTCCAGATTATTAATATTTGGTAAGAACAGTTTATTCATGCATGTAAGCCCATAATGACTTTCTTTGTTGCAAACTATGATCAGATGTAATGCTAAGGAATTTCATGATGGTGAATAAGACACTCTGTGAGTACACTGATGGTGGTGTTGGCAGGAAAGGTAAATTCATATCCAGAATACATGCATTTCAGTGAAGAGGAAGCTACCTAGTCCTAGAGTACAGAGGTTTAATGTAATTGGCCTGCCACCAGATGCTTAGCTTGCCTCTTACACACCAGGAATATTACTATATTGAGTGTTCATTGTTGTTCTGTGCTATCGGTAGATTAGGTACACAAAAGGACTACTGGCCAGGTCAGCTTTGGTGAAAGAATATCCATATTATTAAGCCAAAGCCTAGACTCCATTCCTGCCATCACAACCACTTAGTTCATGAGTCCAGTATGCAATGAATTTGATGGGTAAGGAGAAAGTGCGTATTATGGTTTGGATATGAGGTGTCCTCAAAAGCTCATGTGTGAGACAATGTAAGAAGGTTTAGAGGACAAATGATTGGGTTATAAGAGCCTTAACCCAATAAGTGAATTATTCCCTTGATGAGATTAACTGAGTGGTCACTGAAGGCAGGTAGGGTGTGGCTGGAGGAGGTGGGTCATTGGGGGCATGACTTTGGAGAACATATCTTGTATTTGGTGAGTGGAGTCTCTCTGCTTCCCTCCATAACACTCTTCCACTATGATATTCTGCCTCACCTGAAGCACTGAGGAATGGAGCTGACCTTCTATGGACTGAAAAAACTTTTCCTCCCCTAAAATTGCTCTTATCAGGGTTTTTAGACACAACAGCAAAAAAGTTGACTAATACAGTGCATAATTCTGCCTACTTACTTGATCATTAAGAGTCACCACTGCAGTATTGGTCCTCTGGTGGGTATTTCACATTTATAAACATCTGTAATCATTATGAAAAATCCATCCATATACTTTTTTCAGTTCCCTTTCCACCAGTTACCCAATACTGTTCCTTCCAAGTCCTTGACCATCCAACCCAACCATATGCAACTACTCATTACTTAATACAAATCTGTATTTTTGGCCATTTTTTCAGACATGAAGAATGAGAATTTAATACTCCATTTATGTATTATATGTCAAAATGCAGTCTACTGTCATGTATAACTAATGAGAACAAATTAAAAAAATAAAAAAGAAATGTCTCCTGAAAAGCTCATATTTTGAAAGCATGATACCAAGTGCAGGAAGATTCAGAGATGGGTGTTTTAGGCAATGATGAGAGCTGTACTATCTTGAGGAGATGCATACATTTGGAGGATTGATAATTTGAATTAGTACTGGTTGGTAACTATAGGCAGTTGGAATGTGACTGGAGAAGTAGGTCACTGGAGGCATGCCTTTGAGGACTATATCTTGTCCCTGATTCTTTTTTTCACTCTTTTTTTTTTTTTTTTTTTTTTTTGGTATTGGGGATTGAACTCAGGGGCACTCAATTCCTGAGGCACATTCCCAGCCCCATATTGTATTTTATTTAGAGACAGGATCTCACTGAGTTGCTTAGCACCTCACTTTTTGCTGAGGCTGGCTTTGAACTTGGCAATCCTCCTGTCTCAGCCTCCAAAGCCGCTGGGACTACAGGCTGTACCACCACGCCTGGCCTCTTTCACTCTTTGCTTCCTTGTTGTCATAAGCTGAGCAACTTTACCATGTTCTTCCTCCAATGGAGTCAGCTGAGAATGGACTGAATCCCTGAAACCATGAACCCCAAAACACTTTTTCTCTTCTAAGTCACTTTTGTCAGGCATTTTTTTAACAGTGATAAAAAACTGACTAATATATATGGTGTATAACCAAATGTCATGTTGAAAATTCTGAGTACTGAAAGGATTTTCTTTCACCACTATCCTTCAGGTCTACCCTTGATTGGAGCTGTGGTGATGCAACTACTTACCTTCAGATAGTACTAGCATATGGTAAAGAATAATGGTCAGAATTAGAGTCCAAGAAACAAGGGAAAGGGCTGGGTATTGCACCTTTTAGTATTATACCTGCATTTGAAGTTTTGGACCTTGCCTATTTATAAAATTTAGTATCCAAACAAGAATTCTTCCATTCATCCAGCGATAGTCCTAATTAATGTGAAGTTAATATTATAGGAGTTATGCATATTAGAGTTGGAGTTGTATCAATAATGAATAGGTTTGGTTGGGGTTTTCTTCCTTTAGGGAGCTGTAGTCTGTGCACCCAGATGATTGAGGTTTAACCATACTACATGTATAGAGAGTGGCAGGACAGGGGGAGGTATGTGAAGAAAGATTAGATTGCCAAATGGGTGAATTATAAGTAGGAATTTTTTTCTCTCCTTCTCTCCTCTACCCTTCCCTTTTTCTTCCTCTCCCTTCCCCTGCAATTCCTCTTAACTGACCAGCATCAATATGCCCTCACTGTTTACAAAATTCTCTGCCTTAGGAATCTTATTGGTACCTGGCCAACTGGGCCAAGTCTATAAAACCTCTAGGGTTTTAAAACTAGGATTATCAACACAGAGAAAGAACTATGGGCACATTTTTTTTTTTTTTTTTAATGACAGTTATAAAATGGGAGTTCTCAGAAGCAGTGTAGTCCTGTTGTCAGGGACATCACTGGACTCCAGTGATATCAGGGTCAGTGGCACTATGTGAAGTGGCATGGCATTTAGTATCAGGTAGTGATGGCAACAGTGTCTTGCAGGAGCGGTCCTGTGCATGGTTTTGACTGTGATCTGAACTGTGTAGTCTTGGTTTGTTCTGCCTATTTTCTCAGCCTGTTCTCTATGCTCCCTGGGCAATTATGGTGAGTCATAATATCATTAAGAATTTCCTGGTTCAGAGATTGCAATTAGGAAACGTTAAATTTTCCTCACTAACCACAATGAGCTTAGAGAGGGACAAATAAAGTCTTATATTTCTGTAGACTTCAGCAGAGAGCTTTTTTGAGTGAGTACATCTGAACAGGCATATCATGATCTCTATTCTAAAAATGTTATTGTTTTCTAAAGAATATAAAACACATGCATGAAGCAAACACAATCTATATAGTGCAATAAATTAAAAGAGACTGTCATTTGGAAAGTCTGAAAGAGATGGGATTATAGTTAATTTCTGAAAGATAAGCAGGAGATAACATTTTGGGTAAAGGAATCATAAAGCTCAGTAAACTTAACTGACAATGACCAACCTGTCCAAAATCAGTGAGAGGTATATTTGACTGGATAAGAAGGGATATATTGAGGCTAGCATCAGAAACAAAAATCAGAAATAAAAAATATTCTCTATTTCTATAAATAGAAAATGCTTACATATATCTTTGGTTTCCTTAAAAATTTAAATAAGGCCTACAGAAGAGGCCAGGCTTAGGGGAATAAAGAATAAAATCTGAAGATCATTCAAAAACCTATCAAAGCAATTTGCTTTCAGTTTTCCATGATTTTTGTAATTTTAAAATATAATAAACAGTGAACTAGCAGCTAAATAATTACAGCTTTGCACTGGCAACGCAAGGACTGCAGATAATTTCTTTCTAGTCCTGCTAGTTGTCCTTGGCACTAATATTCTTGCTCATTAACTTCAGGAAGACTTCCAGGAGTAAAGATACATTGGAAAGCGGCTGAAAATAGATCTGAAATCTCAACTTCCCTGGCCTGACCATGAAATAGCCACAAAGTTCTGTTACTGGGTCAAAAATCAATGACAAGTACAGGGGAGGTTTTCAAGTCTTCTATTTTTGCATCAGCCTTTAGTAATGATGGACTCCAAAATCACAACCAAGGAGAAAGGCAACCTTTAAGGGCAGGAAATACAATATTGGTTTTTGTCTTTTGGCGGGTTAGGTCGGCTGCCTTCCAGTCCGCTGTGGATCCCGCGAACCCTACTGTTCCCTCCCAGGCTGCTTCCCAGACCCTGTCACCTCAGAAACCTTTCCTCCGCGGTCCCTGAGCTGCGTCAGTGCCCACCCGCAACTCTCCAGTCCCCCTTCCTCAGCGGGCAGCCGTCCTTCTCCCACCCTCGCCGGGTTCCGGGCCCCCCACTCTCGCTCCTCCAGGCGACCCCAGGCCACGTGGGGATGCACCCCAGGCCGCGGCGGCCCTTCCCGGCCCAGCGCTCATCCCGGCAGTTCCGCGTCTGCGCAGCGGGCGAGGGGCTGGAGCGGGGCCGGCCGGGGAGGCGCAGGATGCGCGGGAGCCAATGGGCACGCTCGGGGGAGCCGGGCAGGCGGCGGCGGCCCTTCGGGCGCGCACTCTCGGGATGGAGGGCGAGCACCGGGCATCTCTGGCGCGCTCCTCGGACCTCCCGTCCGGGGGCGGGGGCGCGGAGAGCCCTGGGGGCGGCGCCCCCTTCGCGGGCAGCAGCGGATCCTCCACCTTGCTGCAGGCCGACGTGCTCGATTTGGAGGAGGACGAGGATGACCTGGAGGTGTTCAGTAAGGTGAGGGCGCGGCGGCGGCGCGTCCCGGGAAAGTTCCAAAGCAACTCTAGGAGTTGCCTCCGTTGATCCGGCGGCCACCTGGAACGCGCCCGGCCTCTCCCGGCAGAGCCTGGGAGCTAGAGGTGGGGGAGGTCTCCTTAAACCGCCGGACCCGGGCTGCAGCAGTCCCGGCTCTCAGGGCTGCGCCCTGGCGGGGTTCCGAACCGGAGCCGCTCCCTCTTCTGCACTTTGACCTGCCACTGGGTAGGGCCTTGGCTTCACGAAGTCTGAACAAAGTTGTGATCCCCACCCCCGCTTTTTGATCTTTGTCTGCCAGGGACATCTCCTCCAGGCAGCTGTCTGAACTCGGGAGGCGGGTAGCCTGAAACTGTCCCCGCTCCTGCCAGCTGCTTTTCGGGCGCGGCCAGCTCTGAACTCGGGGAAGGAGATCACCTGAGTTTAGGGAAATTATTTTTTATTTAGTGGTGTTGTTTTTGGATTTGAGAGTTGAGTGACAACCAGACTGAGCCTGGAATCCAGTGGGAGTAGGTGCGAGGATATCTCAACCGGAGAAAACGGTCGTGTGTCTAACAGGAAGCTCCTCAGCTGCGGAGCTAAGGGTATTTCAGAGTCAACTACTGCCATCCCAACCCACAGCCGGCAGCTTTCGTTTTCCCCTTCCACTTCCCGCTGGAGGAAATTGTAGGGCTAAAGGCTTTTCCTAACTTGTAATTGGAGGAAAGTCTTGTGGGGTTAGTGGTAGACTTTTGGTGCGTGTAGACTAGTACTTGATATTTCTTAAAGGTTTTGGAGAAGATGTTGTGTCCTCCGAGAACTAAGAAAAAATAAATAAATATTAAGATTCTCTCTCAAAAAAAAAAAAAAAGAAAAAATAACTTTCTTTTAGAGTGATTGAAAGCCATTCTGGTTTCTCAGGTTGCTAATAGAAGACTTGAGTTCAGATCAGAACAATGTACTAATGACTAAGAAGCAATAGATAATTGTTACCCTGAGATGTTAGTTAAAGCAACTAACCTACTTAACCATTGTCTTTATTCTGGAAGAGAGAACAGTAGCTAGAAAGTGAACCAGCATAGTCTGGCTCCAAAGAGGAATATGTAAAACTCAGTTTTTTCTTGGTGTTAAATGGAATTGTAGGCCCACTTGCATTCTAGATACTTGGACACAGTCACAGTTTTGTGCTCTTTTCTATTTAAATTGCAAAACAACGGAATTATGTTTAGTTGTAAAAGGTTAATATTGTCTTTTTATATTACTCACATACTTTATGTTCAAATCAATGACAATTGGCCAATTGGTTGATTTATTTTTAACCTTCCTTTTTTACATTGCTTTTTAAGTCTATGAATATTAGTCTATGCTTATACATTGTTTAACTTCCAATATTGGGAAGGGGAATGTTGGGATTGGCAACTGTGTATCAGAATCACCTGGAACTGTTTTAAAACTTGTCAGGTAGTATCTCTTTCCCCAGATTCTCAGGATTCCAGCCAGTTTTTCAGGACCAGTTTTATTGGAGCACTATTGTCAGATGTGGATCTAAGGTGAAGCTGATGAAATTTAAGATGCAGAGCTGTTCATCTGCAAGGCCTGTGGGAATATAGGGAATGGCTGAAGTTGTAGATATTGGGTGGGAAGGAATTGACAGGTTGCAACCTGAAGCATTTTAAAGGAATCATTCCTGGTAAATTATCTGATGCACTCTCAGAAAATATATCCATGGCTCCAATTATTTTTTGAGATTTTTTTTCTCATTCTAAATAAAAGTGTATTTTTCCTCATAATTTTTATTAGTAATTTTGTATTTTCTTATTAAGGTATCTTTCCAAGCTGAGTATGGTGGTGTATGCTTGTAATCTCAGGGACTTGGGAGGATGAGGAAAGGAGGATTGAAGTTGGAGGCCCCCCTCAGCAACTTAAATGAGACTCTGTCTCTAAATAAATAAGTAAATAAATAAAGGATCAGTGTTAAAGTGCCCCTGGGTTTAATCCCCAGTACAAAAATAAATAAAATAAGGTATCCTTATAAATTGTGTGACCTTCAGTTCTCTGCACCTGGATCCACTGTTTATTAGGGTTGTATAATTGCATTTGCTGAGCACTTGGACAGTGTTAAGAAACAACCACTTCTAATAGAAACTGGCCATATAGATAAAAGTAAAGATATAATATTGGTTAAAGTCTAAAAAGAATCCGTATTTGGAAAAATTTGAAATTAGCCACTGTATTATATTTCATAAAGTTAAAAATTTTAACCACTAGTTATAATTAGACAAGCAAATTTAAGAAAGTTTCCGACATTTTTCTTACTCTTTAAACTAATCCTCTGTTAACCTACTTCTCTGCAGAGTTGTCTAGCCTACCCTAGGATAGTATCTCCCAATTACTCATGAAGCAGACTTATCATTGCCCTTCAATATCTTAAGACTGGCTGTAATCACATCTGTTCCCTTAGATTGTTTGTGAATATACCTCAGTGGTAGAGCACTTGTCTAGCATGTGTGAGGCCCTAAGGTTGATCCCTAGCACGAGAGGTGGGGATGTTGAAAGGAATAGACTAGTAGGTTTAATTCCAATTCCCAACTAAGCCATAAAGTGAATTTAGTGTTTTTAATAAATACATTGGAAAGAAAGAGGTCTCAATAGAGGCTAACGTTTTATAAGAATAATGTAAAATTTAAGATTATTCTGGTAAATCAGACTCTTTGAGCAAGGTTTTGAAAATAATTCATATTTTCACAGAAAAGGATACTTTTGAAAGAATGGTAAGTTATCGTTATTGGGACATTCAGTTTTCCCTTTACTATAACATTTCTAGAAGTTCAAGGGCAGGGTTCTGGCATCAGCCGAGCTTTCAAGGTCTTAGGGGGAGGGAAGAAGGAAGCCAGAGAGGCTGAAGAATGGCCAGTTTTGCTCTATAATAACAGCCTTCTTGCAAGACCTAACTCAGTGTCCCATGAAAACACTTAATCCCTTTTGAGGATAGTACCCCTAGTGTCCTAAGAACCTCCCACTTGGGCCAACTCTTAATGATTCACCACCTACCACTATTGGACATGTGAACCCTTGGAGGAAAAGCTTATATCTTATTTGACAGTAGATACAAACCATACTGGTAGAGGGACCTAACTATGTTGTTCAAAAATTCTATCGAGTACTTTGAAGAAGATATGAGAAACCTACAGATTAATTTTTCACATTTGATTTCTCAATGTTTCATTTCTATGATATACCTGTATCGGTCATCACTCTGATAAACAGAATTCTCTCCAATGAGAGAATGTAAATGAGGTTTTAATCCAGGGTCTACTTATAGAGTTGTGGGCAGGGTTGAGAACAAATAAGGGGTATTGAGGCACTTGTAGTCTTGTAGTAACAAAAAGCCATTAGGACCCCTAGCTCTAAAGTGACAAAGAATGGAAATACTGTTGCTGGAATTCAGTGGGAACTAGGGCTGTAGGAAAGAGGCCACTTCTGCAGAAACCATAATTACAGAGAGATGTGGCTATTCCCTCAGATTCCCTTGAGGGAATAGGCAGCATATTCTCTGAGGTTCTCTCCTTTGCACTCCTTCCTCCTGTCTGTGCCCTGCACTGGTTGAGCTGCTAAAGATATATCTTCCTCAGGAGTCAGACTCCTGGATGAGTGGAAGCCGATGGTTAAAACAAAGCATAACTAGTTTAGAACACGATAGCAAAGGGATAGCCACGTGCTCTTCCGTAATGTGACCTCCTTCTATCAAGAGGATCTGTGCTTCTCTCCTTGAATCTGGGGTGGGGTGGAGCCTTTGAGGGTGGATTTTAACTGTTTCTATAGTTCTGCTGGCAGTGATGCTGTGCAGCTTCTAAGCCTAGATCCTAAAAGAAAACAGAGAATTCACTTTGTTCAGTAGGACATTGCTTTCTGAAGCTGCCACTTGAGAAATGCAACCTAAGCCCTCCGTGTT
The DNA here is from genome assembly GCF_045843805.1 of Urocitellus parryii. Lineage (NCBI taxonomy): Eukaryota > Metazoa > Chordata > Mammalia > Rodentia > Sciuridae > Urocitellus > Urocitellus parryii. The sequence continues at coordinate 78,527,269 of NC_135541.1, forward strand.
GTGAAGTTACATTGAGATCATGTGTAAATGCTCTACCAGCAGCCCCATCCAAAGTCCTAGTCCCCGTCTGTCATTAACTTGAAGTCTGGCAGATGTTCATGATTACAGCCCCCAGCATCCAGGTACTCTCAGCCATCAAATCTTCCCAGTTGAGGCCTCACATGTGGTGAAGAAGAAACAAGCCATTTCTGCTGTGTGCTACCTGAATTCAGAAAACCAGGGATTGTAATTAAATATAAAACACTGAAGTTGTTTTCTACCACTATGTTTAGGGATAGTTTGCTACGTAGCAGTAATAACTATAACAATAGCTAGTAGTCTGTATAACATAGTCAGCCTTCCAAATCTTTTTGTAATTTAGAATAGTGGGTTCAGGGGAAGACTGAAATTTAATTGGGATAAATGTTAACTTCTGAAGAAGAAATCTGTTACTCATTATAAATAAAAATATAACAAAGATATAAGCTTAGTGGTTAGGAGCAGAGATTCTGTAGCTATATTGCCAATGTTTGAAATCCTGGCTCCACTGCTTGTTAGCTTTTTTTTTTTTTTTTTTTTAGGCAAATTATTTCATGTGAATACCTCATATTTATCATTTGTAAAATGAGGATAAACAGTAAATATGAGGATTGAATGACTTACCAGATGTATTACTTTTCCCTGAAATTTACATCTTGATTCTGGCTCAGTGGCTTTTACCATTTTGATGATTTAAAATGGTTGGGGGAGAAACCAATAAAACAAAATAACGCTGAGCTAGGACTATTTATATTATACCTCTTCTGGAAATTCCACTCACTGCCATCATAGTTCTCTTAGTATTAAGTACTTTTATATTTCTTTCTAAATGAAATAGAGAAAAGATAAAAAAAATCCTCAGATTTTCTCTTTGAATTAGCATATGTGATCAATGATAAAAATTAAAGCATAAGGAAAATTCAGAATAAGTTTGAGAAGACCCTTCTTAGGGTCATGATCATATTATGTTTAAATATTCCTTGTGGTTTTTTAGTACATGAAAAATCAACATGTACAAATACATGATGTTGAATCTAAACAAACACTATTGTTTTCAAGGTCACATGGTGTATTAATTGTACTGTAATCTAACCTGTCCATGATACTTCTAAAGATCCACTCCACCCTCTGTTTTGAAAAGGGGAGTTGAGAGTCTGTCAGAAATAGCAAAGAAATAACTCATCTTGAGATGCCAATGCTTTGTTATTGATTCTTTGGAACATTGTGTCTAGATGGAATCTAAGATGTTATCTGGGAGGATCATGAATCCATTAGCAGTGCCTTGATTGCCACAGAAAGAGTAACCATTTTGTCACACATTTCCTATCCATGAAGAAAAATAAAGGATTTCTCTGGTTTTGGTACCATGGCCTCTGAAGAAAGTCTGGGGAAGAACCAAAGTGGTTTAGCTTAGAAAAGACTTAAGTATTAATTCTTTTAAAGACTCTTTATGAGGAGTCATTGTGATTGAGGTGATTAAATGTTTGTAGTTTTTGAAAGGCAGAAGGGGAAAACTAAGACCACTGGGTTAAAAATCTTTCTTTTTTCCCAGGGCTAGGGATGGAACCCATCGTCTTGTGCATGCTAGGCAGGAGCTCTATCACTGGGCTGAATTCTCAGCCTACTGGGTAAAAAGTATGGGGAGAAGTTTTAAATCAATTTAAAGAGAAGTTTTCTAACTGAAGTTTCCAAAATGAAAAAGATTGCCTCATACAGTCATGAATTATGTCACTAAAAATGGCTAATACAAGCTGGATGACTAATTGTCCCAGAGAAGAAGATGATGTGACAGTTGACTGTCCTTTTCCATAATTAAGAAGTAGTTACAATGGAATTCTAGCTTACTAAATTTAACTGCAAGAGCAGTGGAAAAACTTAATTGGATGATCCTACTTATCCCTTCAACTTAATTCCCAAACTGAACTCTATTCCACCATTTCCCAATTCCTAATATTTCCCGTCCCAATCCTGTTGTCCTTTCCATTTAATTTTCTGTTAATGATGTCATAATTCCTTAGGTATCAAGGATAAAATGCTTAACGTTTACCTTTTATTCATCCTACTCACTGACTCTCCATGTCTGCCCATATATATGAAATGTTCTTGGAATTGGTGTCGTCTTTACAAATGCCTACAGCTGCAATCAGAGCACTTACATGGTTACCTCTGAGAACCATTAATATGGCCTCATGGTCTTCATTCTCCTCCTCATATCCTGCCTCTCTCTGGTCTATCCCATGTGCTTTCAGAGCTCTACTTAGATTGCTCTTCAAGGCTCTTGGTGATCAGACCACACCCTGGCTCTTCTTCCTTCTCCCTCACTACTCTCTTTCCCTCTTCTAGAGCCTCGCTCATTACAGAGCGTACCATGAATCAACTATGTTACTAAGAGCTCATTAGAATGCAGTCTCAGAACTCACTCCAGACCCAGTAAATCAGAATCAGTGTCTGAGCAGGATTCCCTGGTGGGCGGTTTATTTTCATCTTACATTTTGCCCAGCATTGGTCCAGAAGTTCTGATCTAGTTTGATTTGCTTGCCACTGCGTGAGCTTACTCTGTATTTGTTTACTTTTATAATTATTGCTGGCTCAACAAAATGAAATCCTTTCTGATTTTTATGGCCCAGTGTAGAACTACCTTTTCCTTAAAAGCCTTCTTCCCTCCCCAGATAGAATTAATTTCTTTCCATTCTGTGCTTTCCAGAATAATATTTGAATATCATAATACTTAATACATTTTGCCTTTTAAATAGATGTTTATTTCTCTTATGTAAAACCATGATTGTCTAGTTCCAATAGACTAAACTTCTTGAAGGTAGAAGGGTAGGGACATCACATAATTATGGGATATTTAGATTGCATATTAATCACATACTTACTTTAATGAATGACATGGCCTCTGGCTTTTTTTTTTTTTAGGTCTTATAGATCCAATTAAAATAGTAATTTGTTGATGCTCTTTCAGAAAATTCAGTTTGTATTGTATTGGTCTTTCCTAGCAGGATACTATACTGAATAGAATTAAATTCTTAATCAGTGGTGAGTGATATTATTGCTAGATTGGTGCACAGCTCTCTGGACAAGATCTCCTGCTTAGTTTGTATGAGAAGAAATAAACACAAAACATGTAAAACCCAGGGAAATCATTCAGGAATGTCTTTTACTTAGAAAAATAAATTGCTTTAAGCTAATAGCACCTGACTCAGGATTTGGTTCCAAGCCACAGTAACCAACTCTGGCAGGAAAGGAGTGAATTGGTATTAGGCAGCTCATAGACCAGATCAAAAGGTTGGAAATGCAGGTGCAGAAAGGGAACTACAGTGCTTTCCTGCAGAAACAATGGTGTTTTATTTGTTTTTTATGTTTATTAGGGGCCGTGGAGGAAATTATTATGAATATTTTGGGAAAATGAGGTCAAAACACTCCAGATTTAAATATAATGTACTCTACATATAATATTTTATCCTATGAGCTTTAAAAGTGGAGTTTCATGTTTATATCTTTGAGGATCCAAGCACAACTCTTAACTAATAGCCTTCTATAGTTTTATAAATAGCTAGTAAAAGAAACACATTTGGTAGTTAATGAAATTATGGTGCTCAAAATTAATTTCATTCATGCGCTTATTTATTTCTATTTCATGCTTTCTAAAGAAGAAGTAAAACTTAAATATTTACAGTTAACCACCTCACATACATATTTTTAAGGTTTTCCTTATAAGTAAGTGAAGAATTATGTGATTAAAAAGTTTTATTTATTTTAAATGGAATGTTTGATTAACTCTGGAAGTGTATATATCAATCATACTTCATGACAGTTACCTATAGTATTGGTAAAAAGGACAATGAAAATCAGTAGCAAATACTGACATAAAAAATCATGAAAGTCCACTTAGATGGTAAAGCCAATAGTTTTTAAAATTAAAACAAATAATTTTACTATTACTATTTTTACTTTGAGAAATATTTTATATGGCATGTTTTCTTTTTGTTTCTTTTTGAAGATAACTTTGTGGAGGTATATTTTACATAGCATAAAATCCACCTGTTTGGGTGAATGAGTTTTTTTCAAGTAGGCTAATTGAGTTGTACAGCCATCCCTGTAAGCCTGTTTTAAAACATTCTCATCTCCATAATAAGATCCATCATTGCCCTCTACAATTAATCCCTGTTTTCCCACCCAACCATAGATACCCATTTGCTATTTTTCATCAATCTACTTAGATTTTCTTCCTCACGTCATTTCATATAAATAGAATTATTTAATATGCGGCCTTAATGTCTGCTTTCTTTCAGTTAGCATTACATTTTTGAGGTTCACTTTTGTTGTAATTTTTATCATAATCTTAATTTTTTTGGTATAAGAAGCAAGAGTTCTTCTTGTTGTTGTTTTTAATATTGGGGATTGAACCCGGGGCCTTGCACATGCTAGGCAGTTGCTCTACTGAGCTGTGTCCCTATCCTCAAGAGTTCTTGTTTAAAAATGAAAAATAGCTTCATTAAAAATGAAATATGAAGAATAACAAGTCTGTTTAGAATTAAATTGAAAACCTTACTGTGTGTGACAAAAATACATGGTAAATTCTTGTCATATGAATGTTGAAAATTGGAAGAAAAAAATCCCAAATTTGTTCTATTCTACTATTTCTGAGAAATCTTTTTAACCTGTTTGAACATTGAATATTACCTTCATCAGCTCTAAGTTATGCTGCAGTATAACACCTGAATATCTAGTGGCTTACCTACAATAAATATTTGCTTCTTAGTTGTATATCTTTTAGGGGACTCAGCTGTGATTCTGTTGTAGACTTTGAGTCTGTTCCCCTTAGTCATGTGCATTTCAGTCACTAAGGAGTGACTTCTAACTGGGACACCATTCCTTGGCAGAGGGAAAAGAATGCGTGTGCTGGTGGAAAGAGGCAGCAGCTCTCACATCTTCTGCCCAGATGTGTGCATTGTCTAGAGCAAGTCACTGGCCAAACCTATTGGAGTAGGGGAAGCACTGAAAATTGCCCAGCAATTAGCCAGCAGGTATAATCCTCTCAAAGGAAGAATACTCTTGCTACCTCCAACAATGGTTTTGTGGCCAAGTTATAGGCAGATTACTTGTTAGACCTTTCAGCATAAAGAAAACCAAATTTTTAATAGAGCGTTAAACATAAAAAAAGGAAATTTTCCATTAGTTAAGAAATTATCCAAGCGTAATTGAGATAAGCGGAATTGCATTAGTTATGATGAGTAACCTCTAATAGACTAATGCTAATAAGTAGGTGAATAAGACCTTAGAGAAGCTGAGCTAGCTCTAGCTGGACAAGAAATGTCTTCTTTTGGATTTTCAGGTACAATATTCATCATGGAGTTCTTCCCTCACTGTTTTAAAGACTTACAAAATAAAGACATGAATACGTGAAATTCTGACATAGTAAATGTGACAGTTAAGCTTTGTTGGTTATTCCCCTCATCAAAGCCCATGTTGGAGTCTGGCATGTCCTTTTTTTGTCCTTGAGTATTTCATCCCTTTTCTGCCATGGGCTTGCTGGTCTTGGACTAGACTTCTCATCCCTCAGTATTTTACATAGCTGGCTGCTTCTCACCTTACCTCCTGAAAGCCTCCCTGAATGTAGCTACCAACAGCATTCTTCCTGCTCTGGAACTTACTCCCTTATATATCAATGCTTAGTCTCTAGTCTTGTTTTTATCTGGAATTATCTTATTTATTGAGGTGTTGATTTGTTTCTTGTCTGTACCTCCTTTGTGTTAGCTTTTCATCCCTACGACTGTAATACCTGACATGATCAATTTAGAAGAGGAAAAGTTCATTTCATTCACAGGTTCTGAGATGCCAGTTCATGATTGGCTGACTCCATCACTCTGGGCCTGAGATGAGGTGGAGCTTCAGGGCAGAAGGGCATGGCAGAGGGAAGCTGCTCACCTCTTGGTAGCCAGGAAGCTGAGAGAAAGCTGAAACCAGAGATCAAAATACATAATGCCTAAGGCATGCCCTAGTGACCCACTTCCTCCAGCCATGCCTCACCTGCCTGTAGTTTCCATGCAGTAATCCATTCAAATTCTTAACCCATCAAATAAATTAAACCACTGATGAAGTTATCTCTCTCATAATCTGGTGATTTCACTTGTATTAACACAGAAGCTTTGGGGGGATACCCATATCCAAACGGTAACATTCTTTTTACCCAACTCAAAATATAAGCTTCACAAAAACAGGACCCCTGCCATACTTGACCATGGTTTTGTTCCCTGCCCAGGGCCTTTGACATAGCTGGCCTTTAGTGAACATTTTCGAAAGGAAATAAAATTATTATTTTAGGTGCTTTGTGCATGTGTTTAACTCAATGAAATTAAGAGATACGTGATTTTGTAAAAATTATTAGAATCCCTAAGCCAGAAACTTATTTAATTGTAAAATATGGTTGATAACAACCGGTTGTTCAGAGGATTAAATAAATTAATGGACATATTAACTGTTGTGAAGGCACAGTTGCTAGTGCTTAGGAAACTGAGTATTTACTTACATGTTGAGTAAGATGAATGATTTTGACTTAGGTAAACTCCCACTTTGATTCATAATGAGATCTTCAGAGAATCACAAACATATACTTGTTTCTATCTTTATAGGGCTTGTATTTGTTTAAGGCAAGACATTGTGGTACTATACAGATGATCTAGATGGAGCTATATATTACAGCTTCTTAGATACATGCAGAAAATATATATTAAAAAATCCTTTCAGGTAGTCAGAGAAGGTACCATTGGGATGAAATTTAGGAGGATTCTTACTTTTCATTGAAGTAATTAGAGCGTGTTTTTCCATTTTTGAGAGTAATGCCAAAATTCTGGTAATTGCTTCTTAAATGTATGTGTGTAATTCCTTCTTGAGTGAGTCATTGCCTATACTGTCTGCTTGTCAATTTAGAATTACCCAGAGATAAGAGTATTTGGTGCATCTCTTTTAATCCCAAACTGGTTTTTCTAATACATGTGTGAAATGAGTAAGTACACATTAAGACTCTTCAGGAATGCCTAGTACATTTGTTACTGGAGATAGATATTGACACAGTTCAACCTTTTCCTGGGGAATGTCTATAAAAGCTACCTTTTGGTTGAAGGGACTACTTTTAGTTTAATGCAGGCCAGGATTGATTTGAGCCACACCTAGTAAGTGCACAGCTGGCTGGCTGCGCCCCTTAGGAACCCTTTCTGGACACACTCCTGGGTTGAGTCTGTTGTGTTGTCTGTGTACAGCACAAGCCTTCAACCTCCTTAGCAGTTCTGGTTAGAATATTTTTTCCTGGCTCATTCTGCTCCAGTCTGTTGTCTCTGGATCCACTGTTGGCTGATTCTACATTTCCTGTGTATATCCAGTACCTTGGGCTTGCTTTAAGGAAGGTTCCATACATGCTCTGTCCTTGGTAGACTCAGCATTCATGGTTTGAAGGATCTTTTATTGGCAGCAATGTGACTAAGTGTTGAGGCACACGTGTGAGTGCATCAGCGTGTTTGAATACACACTTAGTGACGGACCTTAAAGGAATTTTCAGCCCTAACTCCCTAACCTTTTAGTTGTTCTTTGTCTTTGGAGTAGTCTTTATTGAGGTGAATAAAAACATTGATTTCTGAATGTGTGTGTTTGTGTGCTCATGTGTGTCTAAATGTTAAGGGTTTTTCTTTGTTTCTTTCTTTCTTAACAGAAATGCAAATACTGAAAGTTTGAAATTTACCTTCTGCCAATTTGCCAGGCATTAAAAGGACTTTACTTTTATTTTTAAGTTCCATGAGAAACCTGGGCAAAGAAAATTAATGCATACTTTTCCATAATCAAGACCATATCATTGCTGGTGTGTTGCTGCACACCTATGACTCTAGCTACTTGAGACTGAGGCAAGAGGATTGCAAGTTTGAGGGACAACGTAGGGAGACTCTGTCCCAAATAAAAAAGGGCTGAGGGGGTAACTCAGTGGTAGAGTATCCCTGGGATCAGTACCCAGTACTGCAAACAAGAAAAAAATTATTATTATTGTTCTACTTAAACGTACTTTTTAAAAACTTTTAAAATAATTCTTATGGAATATTCTGATACATATAATAGTATATGAATATCTATATACATATTTTATTGTTATTTATAGAACATCTATAGTGTAAAGCAAGGGCAAGCAGCCTGTGGACCAAATGTGGTTTTGTAAACAACATTTTAAACATTTTATTAGCATATAGCCACACCCATCCTTTTTTATTTTATTTTAGGTACCTGGGTTTTAATCTAGGGCCAATTTACTTGAGCAACATCCCTACCCCCTTTTCTTTTTTTTTTTTTTTTAAAGAGAGAGTGAGAGAGGAGAGAGAGAGAGAGAGAGAGAGAGAGAGAGAGAGAGAGAGAGAGAATTTTTATTATTTATTTTCTAGTTCTCGGTGGACACAACATCTTTGTTGGTATGTGGTGCTGAGGATCGAACCCGGGCCGCACGCATGCCAGGCAAGCGCGCTACTGCTTGAGCCACATTCCCAGCCCCTACCCCCTTTTCTAAAATCTTTTGAGACAGTCTCACAAAGTTTCTTAGGGTCTCACTAAGTTGCTGAGGCTGGCCTTGAACTTGAGATCCTCTTTTCTCAGCCTCCAGAGGCCCTGGGATTACAGGCTTGGGCCAACTCACCCAGCCCCACAACCCATTCTTTTATGTATTGTCTCTGACCTGTCACACCACAGTGACCAAGTTGAAAATTTTAAGAGAGACCATATGGCCCTGGAAGCCCCAAATATTTGCTGTTTATCTTGTTCCTTACAGATAATGTTTGTAGACTCCTGGTAATAGAAGAATAAAATTGACATCCATGAACCAATCCCCAGCAGAAGAAATAGAAAATTCAAATATTTTAACATAACTGTACTACCTCCCCAAATGATTCTATTTAGTTAAAAAACAACAAAAACAAAACAAAAAACCCCAAGTAGTCTGGAATCCATATTTGCCATTGATTTGTTATTGTATATATCTTGAAGCAGTATATTTTAAAGATTTGTGTTCTTTTGGACTTTGCATGTTTTAGGACTTTTAAAAAACTCTACACTCCTGTGTGAAATCTTTTATGATTTACTATTCTTTTCTCCTCATACTTAGTTTATGAGATTACTCCCTGTCATGGCACAAGGTTGTAGTTAATTTTCATTGCTGTGTAGTACACATACCCTTGTATGCATATGGCACAATTTATGTTTCCATTCTTTTGTTTCTAGAACTTTTTTTCTAGTTTCCAACAGTGCTGCCTTGAATGTACTTGTACTTCCTCAGATTTTGTGTGCTATATAGGTATATATTAATCATAAACATTTATTTACTTGCTTTAGATTAATATTTAATTTCATGAGAAACTGAAAAGAGTAAATTCACTGATGACTCCCAGGGATCAGTATCATATTTTGATATAAGTTTGACTTAATGGCAGTTAGAAGGTCAAATCCTGGTTTCTCCACTTAATAGCAGTTAGAATTTGAAAATGGAATTTAACCTATTTCCTCATCAGAAAACCAGGAGTCAAAGAGTTCTTGCCAACAGTATTTCTATCTAGTTAAGAAGGGAGAATAATGCTAAGTGTGAAAGTAAACATCTGCAATTTAAGCTACTCAGGAGGCTGAGATAGGAGGATCTCAATTTTGAGGCGAGCTTTGGCAAGGCAATAAGACCCTGTCTCAAAATAAATTTTTTTTTTTTTTTTAAAAGGGCTGGAAATGTAGCTCAGGGCAGAGTTCCCTGGTTTCAATCGGTAGTATCAAGAGACAGGGGGATGAAGAATAAAGAAAAGGAAAAAGGGGAAAATATATTCCCTAGGAATGTGGTAAGGTTAACATAATTCATATAAAGCTTTTAAGCAGGCATTGTGCACATCACTTTCATTACTCATTTTTGTGCTCATTTCAGTCCTCCTTAATCCAAGGTGAAGTATGACCTTTCTAAGGAGTTAAAAGTGTGAAACTGAAACTCAGAAAAGTGACTTGACCAAGTTCACACAACTGGTATATAATCTAAGCTTGGATTAAGGTTAGCTCTTTTTTTAAAAAAAATTAAAGATATCATTCCTTACTTTGTTTTCTGTTGCTATAATAGGATACCAATTATACTGGCCAGTTTATAAAGAAAAGAGTTTTATTTTGATTCAATTTTGAGGTGAGCTTTGGCAAGGCAATAAGACCCCGGAGTCTGGAAAATCCAACACTGAGTGACCATATCTGGCAAAGACCTTTGATTCATAGTGGAGAGGGGCAGGACAAGAGGGCATGTTCAAAGAAAGAACAGGATAGTGGGAGCTGACCTGCTTTACAACAATCTACTATGGAGAGAAGTAATCTAGTCCTGAGATAATTACACAAATCCTTTCATGTGGGCAGTTCCTCCATGACCTAATCACGTTTTAAAGGACCCACCACCACTCAATATTATTATATTGGAAATTAAATGTCAACATGACTTTTGGTGGGGACAAAGCATAGTCAAACCATAGCACGACAGTTTTTATTTTATTTAATTAATTTATTTTGTCAGAAGGAAAAATTATGTGCAAAATTTCTTTGGTCAGTGCGTGGCTCCATAGCGCATGAAACCGAAGAAAGCACAAGTGTATTTGAGTTAGCACTGTTTGAAGGTTGAAGAAATAAGAAACAGACGAATGGATAAAGGAACTGTGGTATGTGCATGCAAGGGTGTCTCTGCTACATGGCAATGGAAATTATGTCAAACAAGATTAGAGTGTTGTATGCCCCTTTATAGAACATGACAGGCTGGCTTTTCCCCCAATCATATTTTCAGCAGTGTTCCGAAGAAGGCCTTTCTCATTTATTATTATTATTATAAGCAGGCAGATTGGAAGGATTTGTAAACCAAAACACAGCTGGTAGGTCTAAATTTAGGCCTATCAAGATGAGTGTCCCTCTTCACAACATGGTTTCTCAAACTCCTTCCACTTTAAGTTGCTGTTTTACCAGATGTCTCTTGGTGTGCATGTTTCTTGTGCATCAGCAATTTTATTTGCATGGCCTTTTCATGCCAGTATTCTGATTTATCACACTTCTCACATTGATTTTTCCTCCCTTCTACTTGTAAAAAGAAAATAGCTGTTTGTGCACAGATGGTGGATGCAATTTAGTATTATCAGAGTAATTCATGTTATATTTATGAGATGTTCCTGAGTAGCATTTTAGTGAGGGATGTTAAGGAAGAACATCTCTGGTAGAGGTCATATCTCACCTTTTAACCGGTTTCATTTGATGTTTATCTCCCGAGTGTTCAGATATCCACTAAATGTCATTTATTTTAAATTTCAGCTGTGTTTTATTTATTTCAGGAGTAAAACTTTGGAAACATCTAATAGCATAAAGCAGGGGTGGCAATAACCCTTTTCCAGAAATTACTAGAGTTGTTATTAGTCTTTAAAAATAAATGAATGATTATAGCAAAGATGAAATATTTGAGATGTGGTATCTCTCTTCCTTTCTACCCTTACCTCCAACTTCAGGTTTTTATTGTGCACAACTCTAGCTGCAGATATGCTATTTTAGTTTGCGAGGGCTGCTGTAACAAAGTACCAGAGACAGAGTATCTTAAACAACAGAAATTAATTGACTTGTAGTTCTGGAGAATGGAAGTCGAAGATCAGGATGTTGGCAGGGTTGCTTCCTCCTATCTGTTCTAGGCCTCTCAGCTTGGCTGGTATGAAGACAGCTGTTTTCTCCCTGGTTTTCTTTGCATTCTCTTTCCTCTGAACATGTTTCTGTGTCCAAATTTCCCCCTTTTGCAAAGATACCAGTTATAAAAATAACTACAGACCACTTTAATGAGACCTCATTTTAACTTAATCACATCTATAAAGACCTTATTTCCAAATAAGTTTACATTCCGAGGTACAGTTGATTATAGGACTTAAACATGAATTCTAGGGGAACCCAATTTGGTCTGTAACAAATGCTTATAATAAACCAAGAGTAACAACAGGAAAACTTACACTTAATTTGTAAATCATTTTGGCAATAAATTCCAATCTCATGCTAACACTGTTCTAAATCCACTCATTTCAGTAAAGTTACTGAAATGGTTTTCATTACTTACAATAGATGTATTGTTTTGGAGTAAGGATAAAATACAATGAATTCTCACAATACACAGAGCTTTTTTTTTTTTTTTTCTCTATTTTGCACATTCAGATCTCAGCCTGAAAGCAACTCAAGGTTTTCTTGGTTTTGTGTGTGTGCATTTCACTATGGTAGCTATAGGAACAGTGCTAAATGTGATTTAAAAAGCAGAAATTTGTCATACAGATAATTTCCCTTTTGTACTGATCTCTTGAAGGAAAAATGAAAAGTTATGTTTTCATCATTTAAAAGACTAAGATAATGGGCATGTATCCAAATGTTGGAGGCGGTAGAGGATAAGAGAGACAGAGAGTGATTGTGGAGATGAGACCTCTGTTTAGAAAGAACAAATTTTGATGATCCATTTCTCCTGAAAAGCATCTACCGCAAAAGGTTAAATGCAGCTCTTTTTGGTTAATTGCTTCTTTGCTTCTTTTCACACACTTATTTTCTTTAGTTATTCATGTCCAAATGTAAATTTTAAAAGTATTGTCTGTGTCTGTGTATTTTCTTCCCCCATCCCCCCCCCCTTTTTTTCAGAGTGAATATAAAACACTTTGGATAGTCAGTTTTATTGAGGTTTTAGGAATGTTTGAGTGATTCATAGTAATTTAAATCCTTCTACTGAAATCTTAGATGTTGCTAAATTTCAGCCTGTAATTTTCCTCCTTTGCCAGATATCGAAACGTATTTTTGTGACACCACACACTACACTCACTGGAATCGTGAGCCTTTGAAAATTCATGCAGATCTTTCCCACTCTGCAAAAGGGTGCATTTTAAGCTGAAGAAATGGAATGCTAAATTATGTAGTAGGTAAAAGAAGTGGGTTGTGGTGAGTTGGGAGGGTGAATATGAAAAATGCCAGAGCACATGGCAGCATCAGTGAAATTGAAAGTACATGCGCCCGTCATATTGAAATATGTCTGCTTAAAAAACTCCTGTTTATATGAAATAGTTTTTGAGAGAGATATTTGTACATGCTGATTGCACATTTATTTGTAAGTTCTGAATTCTGTTAATGGTTGCTTAGTTTTCCTTTATGTTAGCATCCCATACTTGCATTGGGACAGTCTTATTTTCATTTGTTCTGATATATTTTTGCATATTTTTTTATTTAACTGTGCAACCTTCATGAGTTAAGGAAAAATGATCAAATGTAATCTGAAGTCTTCTGCCCCATTCAACTCTTCTATCACCATGATTTCCTATCTCTGAACATATCATGGACAATGTTGACTCTAACAGATTTCATTTTTTCTGATTATGAAATAATATGTTTGTTTAAGAATATTTGGAGAATGCAAAAAGTCACATAGAAAAATATGAAAATCAACAGCAGTCCCAGCATCTGGAATAACTTCTGTGTGTGTGTGTGTGTATATATATATATAAGCTGTATAGCTTCTAAGTTCTCCCCTTCTTTCCCTCCCTCTTCTTTCTGCTTTCTCCCAGTCATACACCTACTAATATATATTGAAACCTGGTTGTGCATGGACTTATAACATGTTTTTGTTTAATAGCATACATCAGCCAAGTGAGGTGGAACATTTCTGTAATTCCAGCAATTCAGGAGACTGAGACAGAGGGATCACAAGTTCGAGGCCTGCCTCAGCAACTTAGTGAGGCCTTAAACAACTTACTGAGACCCTGTCTAAAAATAAAAACTAAAAAGGGCTGGGGATATATATGGCTCCGTGGTTAGGTGCCCCTGGGTTCAATCTCCAGTTCTCCCCCAAACAACAACAACAAAAAACAACATATAGGTAGAATTTATTGTATCCCATCATCTGAATATAAAATGATATATTTCCCAAACTCTAGTTATAAGCCATTTGTTGTCTCTCTATTTTTGTGTGTTTGATTAACCCAACTGAATGTATGTATGTGTTGTGGGGGTGGTATAGGGGTACTGAGCAAATAAGTATATTCAGGATGCTAGGAGCCAGGCTTACTGCTAGAGAAAAGAGTTACAAATACGTAAGGAAGAATAAACCACGTGGTATCAATTTAGGATTAGAGGTATCAAGTTTGAAAATGAACTCTTGGAATTTCACTTCTTTTTCTATTTATCTATAGATCCATATCTAAAGGAAATGTGTGGAGGGGTATCTTATACATTTATTTCCTAGCACTCATATTGTTTTTTGAAAGAGAGTGAGAGAGAGAGAGAGAGAGAAAGAGAGAGAGAGAGAGAGAATATGAATCTTTTTTTTTTTTTTGTAGATGGACACAACACAATGCCTTTTTATTTTTTATGTGGTGCTGAAAATTGAACCCGGGTCCAGCCCGTGCTAGGTGAGCGCTCTATTGCTAACCCACAATCCCAGCCCTCTTATTTTATAAAAAAAATCAGAGTCTTGGAACAAAGCAGCCCAAATGGGTTAAAATAGTGGGGTTTCACACTTTCCTGCCAATATCCATGGGGCCAAGTAAAGATAGGAGATTGGATGTCTTTCATCTGGTATGCAGGACTTTCACTTCATATCTGTATTTTCATGAGCGTCTCCCCTTATACTGATACCCTGGAGTTAGAACCTTCCATAAAGTAGTTCCACAAAATAAAGTTAGGAAGTGACCTGATTACATGGGGTGAAGAGGGAATTTGATGTTCTTGTTTGTTTGATTCGATTTTAGACCAATGTTCTCATTTTAACTTTACCACCACCTCAGTGTACATGAACTTCCAATGACTCCAGTCCCTGAGCCCTTCTGGAATTCTGCTTCGTCAATATGTTTGCATCGTTCTAGTTTACCTTTGTTTTCTAGGTCACTTTTCATTGTTGTACTGGGATTTCAGTGCTCACTGATTGATCAGGTTCCCAATTTCTAAAAAGTGGTTGATATATCTTGCTTGCCGTAGTTTTTCTTTTAATCCTTTTCTTGGCCTTTTTGGGCTTTTATGAAATATACCCGAGGATGGGTAATTTACATATAACAGGAGTTTATTTCTTATTGTTCTAGAGGCTGAAAAGTTCAAGAGCAAAGTGCTGCCGACAGGTTTGGTGTCTGGTGAGGGCTGCTCTCTGGTTTCAAGATGGAGCCTTGTTGCTGTGTCCTCACATGGTGGAAAGCAGAAGGGCAAAAAATGGCTAGTTTCTGCCCATTATAAGATCACCACTGCCATTTATGAAGTCTTCTTGGTTGTGATTTGATCACCTTGGGAAGACCCTACCTTTTAATACCATTGCATTTATCATTAAATTTCTACTTGAATTTTGGAGGAAACACAAACATTTAAACCTTAGGGATCCTTAAGGGTGTGTGCCTTTTATTTGTTCTTATCTTTTGGTTTGGGTGGGAGTTTATAGGGTGCAGAAGTAAAAGTAAGTGTTTAACATACCATGTGCAATCAGATCTTCAATAGTCTTTTTGTTCTTAACATATTTGGGTAATATTGGCTATATCTAAGAAATAGAGAGTTTTAACTATTTTTTTTGGTATTCATTTTTGTATATTCTGTTCCTTAGGATGCTTCATTGATGGACATGAACTCCTTCAGTCCGATGATGCCAACATCCCCTCTATCGATGATAAACCAAATCAAGTTTGAAGATGAGACAGATTTAAAGGATCTCTTCATTACAGTTGATGCACCTGAAAGCCATGTTACTACAATTGAAACTTTTATTACTTACAGGATTATAACTAAGGTAAACATTGAATGAACATTTTCTTGCACATCACTGCTCTCTTTGAATATTTTGGAAGTGCTTCTTGGTCATTATATCTCTTAATATGCAGAATATTATTCAAATTGACTTTTACTTGTCAATCATTTTGGGTAAGACGTTGTATCTTATCTGCCATTTACTTGTTCTGTTTGAAGTTTAAAATTTGAATTGACTTAATAACTAGTAATGAATTTAGTTATAACTATTAGAATAAAAGCATTTAGATTTTTACTGTAAAAAATAAATAAATGCCTTTGGAAAAGAAAAGCCAAAGGTTTCTAATGCAGATAGTAAATGGTTAAAAACATGACATAATATTTTTTTTTTTTAAAGAGAGAGTGAGAGAGGAGAGAGAGAGTGAGAGAGGAGGGAGAGAGAATTTTTAATATTTATTTTTTAGTTCTCGGCGGACACAACATCTTTGTTGGTATGTGGTGCTGAGGATCGAACCTGGGTCGCACGCATGCCAGGCGAGCGCGCTACCGCTTGAGCCACATCCCCAGCCCATGACATAATATTTTGTATTTACAATTCTTCTAAAGATTACAAAATGTAATACTGTTGTTTTTCAGGAGAAGATGGCCACTTTATATATTACCATTATATATATATATATATATATATTACCATTACTTCTTTAATAATGCAAAGGCAGAAGTAGATTCAAAACCCAAGACTCCTTTATCCTCTGCAAAAAGACAGTTTACCTCAACCAAATAGTATAATCTGAATTTTATTAAGTACTTTATTTAGAGAAATCTTTGATAATTCTGTTTATAAGTTAAATATCTTGTTTATAAAGCCTCACCCTGGAGTTGTGTGGTTCATAAATATAAAAGATTCATCTCTTTTTTTAGCTGAACATATTCTGAACTGCATTCCTAATGATCCTATCTCCTAATACAAACTTGAGTCTGTAAGCTTCTCAAGGGTGTTGACTACATCTAAAGTGGTTAGTAATTGCAAACACAATTTTTAGGTCATAGTAAGTAAGCAATTAAATTTTTTGGTGAATGAGTGAATGAGTTTACAATATCTTAGTTAATATCAAGAGGTGATAGAACAAGATATGCTGGAATTAAATCTTGATTTCTCCCCTTCCTTATTATGTGTCTTGGACAATTCAGTTAACCTCTATTTATTAGTATCCTCATTTGTTAATAGGGTCAGAGTTCTAATTATTTCATGGGGTCTTTATGAAAATCAAATATGTTAATATAGGAATACTGCCAGGAGTAGAGGCAGGGTTCTCTGGTTACTACTCTTATAAGCTTTGGTTGTCATCATCCTTCCAAGCAGAGAATTTGTGAAACAATTGTTTTCCTATCATTCACATCTCTTGGAAAGATGCTCTTCATAAGCTCTCTAGTGGATTTCATTATGATCATAGGCATACAATGAGTTATTAATATTTGTATCACGCTTTAAATGGACTGCTTTAGTATTAATACTAATACTAATAATAGTATTAATAATAGTATTAATAGGAATTGTGACTACTTGTGTCAAACGACACTCAAACCACTTTCTAAATGTTAACTTATTTAAATTTGTAACAGTTCTAGGTCTTAGATATTATGATTTACCTTCATTTCATTCATAAGGGCACCAAAACTCAGTAATTTGCCAAAGATTATACATCATAGTAATTAGCTGAGCTGGAATTAAACTCAGTTTACTTTCATAATATACATTTTTTTCTATTACATTTTTGTGTATCTGTATATGGATATGACAACTTTTCATTGTAACTATTACAAACTAAATTTCTTTATTTCCTCTTACTTTTACCAGCATCTTAATATAATACACTAAAACATACTTTATAGATACAAATGATAAATGTCTAATGGATATGTTATGTTATCAAATAATCTCTTCTTTGTTTTTTACTTATTTATTTATTTAATAATTTATTTAATAAAGTTTTTTGAGAGCCAATTGTGTCCCAAGTTACTGAATTTGTATATTAAGACTACATCAGGGGCTGGAGTTGTGGCTCAGTGGTAGAGCGCTCACCTAGCTCATGTGAGGCACTGGGTTTAATCCTCAGCACCACATAAGAAATGAAATAAAAAAGATATTGTATCTACCTACAACTAAAAAGTAATTTTTTTTTTTTAAAAAGACTACATCAATGCTCAGGACAGACCTGGCAGAAAGAGCCTTTGTCTTCCATGGATCTTTCAATCAGAAAGATAGATGGGGGCAAGGGTGTAATATTAAATAATTAGATACTTATTTAATTAAAAGTTGTGTTATGAAGGAAAAATACAAGATATGTGTATTGAGTACCCCCATCTAATAAGCATTAGAGATAGCTTCCCTGAGGAAGTTTTAATTTTATAAGTACTTACATTCATAGACTCTAAGGTAAAAAGGATAAATGCACATGTAAATATGCATATATGTGCACTGATAATCTCCTGCTTAGGAATGCTTATGAACTTACTGTTCATAATGAGCACCAGGATACCCACGACCTTGGCATTAGTTCTTATGGGAAATTACCTCTTCTTCTCTCATATAGCATATTTGAGGTGACTGCTTTCAAGGAATACTTGCTCTTTTGGAAAATCTAGAGATTGCTTTCTCTTAGAACTTGTAGAAGGAAGGACTAAGAATATCAACAATTGACTTTCTCCCACATCCTTATCATGAAGAAAAACCTAGAAAAGTCTACAGTATACAGAGAGGTTAAATTATATTATTGATGGGTTGCATTGATTGTTAGGATCATTTAATCTCAAAAACAGTTTTCTAAATTTTCAGAGCTTAGAATAACTGTTGACACTTGACCAAAGGTCAGTGTTAGTTGAATGGATGCAATTTGGGTATCAGCTACGTGAGAATATTGGTACTAAATTTCATATTTCTGAGCTAAAAACTCACTCAGGAATAACGGGTCAGCCATAAAAAATTAGCCATGAGTTAAGAGTATAACAGTGTGTACCAATTTAACAATATTGATATGAGCTGTTTGTCTTGTCATATTCCCTTCTGGAGTGTAATTATGTCTTAAATTAGTAAGAAAAATCATACTCTTCTTGATACTTGCTCTCTTTTCTTCCTCTGTTATTGTATTTTGTTAGAGAATTCAAGTCAATGACAAAGTGATGAAGACAGAATCAACCAATTATTTAACTTGATTTTTCCATCTTCTGCTTGTTGGAATTTATACCAAATTGTTTTATGTTGAGTAAAGAGTTGGAAACTCTTAAGCACAACTTAATCTTATTTTGACTGCCCATTTTTAGAGTGCATTTATTGTTATTTATGGTAATTTAATGAACCTGTATGCATACACCTGGCACAGAAAGGTGCTCATTCTCATTGTTTCTTAATGAGTGACTCTGGACTATGTTTGTGTGCGTATGTATGTTTGCATGTATGTGTATTTGCATATGTATGCACACATACCAACTAGTATGTATACACTGTTAAAGAGTGTTTCTACTAGATTTAGTTTTCCTATTTTTACCATTTTTATATTTTCCACCATTTTGCAAAATAGTTAAGATTTTTTAGGGTTTCTTGAACATTTAATTTCTTAGACTTCTGCATCTCATTTACCCCCTCTTTTTAAAAAAAGGGAGTATTTTACCAAGATATAGTGTATGATATTCTAAAGATTCATTTTAAAAGAATAATCTTTGGAAAGCATAGCTTTCACGGAGTTTATTTTATAACAATTAAAATTGCATCTTATTAAACTGCTATATCTACAATTGGATCATCTGAGTGGGTGACTAATATTTCTAGAGAGAGTGTAATATATGTGAAATATGTTATTTCATGTTTACTCCTCCAGAAAATTTCAACCTAAGTATTTACTGCATTTAATTTTTAACATGTAAAATTTAGTTAAATAAGGTATCAGTGAAAGTGACTGTTTTCTTATAAAAGGTGAGTATGCCTTTGGAAGTCACAGTTTTTGTTTTGGCCTGGAATTCAAGCAGTGGATGTGAGGTTAAAACTGGACTCATGTTCCTCTTGTCATATGTGTTGGCATAGATTTTTGGTTTACTGGGAACAGATCTTTTAATGTATTTGCTTAATTTTCAGGAGTTCAGGCATGTGATTCAAAATAAAACTCCTTGAGAAATGACAGAAAGATTTTCTTTTCATTGCAAATACCCATTAATTACATTTTCTTAAAACAGTGGTAAAAATCACTCTGTAAAATGTTAGAATTTTTATATACTAAAAGCAAATTTTAGCAAAGCAATTCATTTGAACAAATTCCAAGAAAACATTTTTCTCAGTTATATTCAGGTTATTTTCCAAATTACAAAAATAGGACTTTCCTCAAATTCTGAATTATAATCATCTTGAAAAAAGAAATATATTTGAAACCTAAATTCACAACACACTTTCTTCTTAAGCGAGAAAGTCATGCCAAAGATAATAGTAGTTAAAATCTTGTGGAAGACAGATGGTTGTTGTAAGACAGATTTTTCAGTTTGGACTTTAAATTTAAGCATGATGTTTGCTTTCTTTTTGGAAATACCGGAAAGTTTGCTTTATTTCATCTGCTACATGAATAGATGACTTAAAAAAATACAGACTGACAAACACTGAATAATTAGGATTTGTTAATTTTTCTTAGAGACCCATTTATTTCAGAATGTCTGAAATCACATTAGGCAAATGTCTCCTGGCTTCTCTTGCATGTGCTGTTATTTTCTCCTACTTTGTTCAGACGTCTCGTGGGGAATTTGACTCCAGTGAATTTGAAGTTAGGAGACGTTATCAAGATTTCCTTTGGTTGAAGGGGAAACTTGAAGAAGTACACCCCACTCTGATTATTCCAGTAAGTTTGCAAGTTTTTTCATGCTACTATTTTTTTCTTGAGTCTTTTAGAATGCTTAGAACCTAACACCAGATCTTTACATTCATTGCAATTTATTTATCTTAGAAACATTTATTTCTAAAGTTTTGAATCTGAGTATAGATTTAAAAGAAACTATTATTTTGCATGTTTTGGTTTTAGCATTGGAATTTTTAAAAATTATTTTTATAAGAATCAGATATTGAACTAATCTTTCAAAAAAGAAAAAAATATATATACAGAATTCCTTATAAACCTTTGCCACAAATTCTCAGATTGCTTTTGTTTTTGCTTTTCCTTTTTTTTGGTCTCAGCCATTGCCAGAAAAGTTCATAGTGAAAGGAATGGTGGACCGATTTAACGATGACTTCATTGAGACCCGCAGGAAAGCATTGCATAAATTTTTGAATAGAATTGCTGATCATCCAACTTTAACATTTAATGAAGACTTCAAGATTTTTCTCACTGCACAAGCTTGGGTAAAAATTTTGATTTCTACTCATATATAAGCATTTGGTATTTGAATGCTTTCTCTTGTTTACCTTTATATATTCAGCACTAGTATCCTTGAATTGAGATGGAGTTTCTTAAAATCACTTGAGGGATATACTTGAATGAAGTATAACCCTGTGTCTAATCTACATGTGAACATTGCAGGGATCTTGTATCTTCCTTAAATGAACTCACTGTTATTTCATTTGTTTGTTGGCCTTATTTTCAAATGTCAATGTGTTCATTGTACATATAGTTAATACTGAATATATAGGAATGTATTTTTTGACACTATTTTGAGCAATAATGGGTTAGGACTTTTCAAGTTCGGATAAAATTATTATTAAATTCATAGATAAACACTCTCTTTTATTTCAACTACTACTTGGGAGGGTAACCTAATTTTTAATACAGAAATCCTATGTGTATTTTGTTTTATTTTCTATGAAGCTCTCAACAAGAAAGATGATAGGACAATAGGAAAAATAATTAAACAATTATTAATCAATGTTTAGTTTTCTATCTCTCAGTTGCTGCCAAAGTACTAGAAGCTAAAAAGTGATTCATCTCTATCTTGAAAATTCTGCTCTCTGGAAGCCCATTGCAACTTAGGTGTAATAAATGTGTGGCCTGACTGCAAGCTATGGAAGCCCTTAGAAATATCCTCTACAGGCAACAGTTGGAATAACAGCCTTCCAGTTGTAATTTGGGCTGTCTCTAATGACTTACTGTATCAAATGGTGCTGTAGCACCTCTGGATGAATGTATCACCGGGTCAATGATGACACCTGTTATTATTTGTACACAAAATCATACTGACTTGAAAACAAACAAGTTTATATATATGTGTAGTTTTCTGTAAGACTTTAAGAAAACCTGGACAAAGATGGATAATGTTATTCATTATTTTGGTACATAATAGATAGTTTTTAATGTGTGAATTATATAGTCAGTATTATTATTTATGGATTTATTTCATCTGTGTTACTCTTCATGTATTTTGATCTTTAGAAATCTGTGTTTCAACAAATGCTACAGCCATCATAAGAATCCTTGTCCTCTTTTTTGTTGTTCTTTTCAAATATGCCGTATTTCTGAAGGAATGCATTTAAGTGTACTATAATAGCTTTATAGCATTTCTTCTGTATTGCAAGTTTGTTGCTGTCCCTGCTAGGTTAACTCTGAAATAGATAGTTACATATCTTATTGAAAATCTTTCTGTACAGAGAACCAGCCAGTGGACGTAGTGTCACAACTTACCCATTTCAGTTGGATGAAGAGCTATTTTAGGTAGTATCTGTTTACAAACTGTTCTGGGGACTTTACAGAGGCAAAGTAGGTTGGTCAGCTTAACAGTGATGCCTCTGTGGTCCAATCCCCAGTCTTCCAATCCTTCTGTACCACTTCATTGCTCTGAAATGTTGAGTAACTTAATGACACTTTCTATGTTTCTGTTATCTTCTGTAAAAAGACAAAAATAGAACCTACTTTGTAGGTGTATTGTGAGTTAATGTATACAAATATGAGTATAGTGCCTAAGAACATATTAATCTCAATAAATGTTAGCTCTTATTATACCAAAAGAATTAAGGATTTTTTTAAGAGAGTGAGAGAGGAGAGAGAGAGAGAGAGAGAGAGAGAGAGAGAGAGAGAGAGAGAGAGAGAGAGAATTTTTAATATTTATTTTTTAGTTCTCGGTGGACACAACATCTTTGTTGGTATGTGGTGCTGAGGATCGAACCCGGGCCGCACGCATGCCAGGCGAGCGAGGTACCACTTGAGCCACATCCCCAGCCCCAAGGATTTTTTCTAATTTTTTTTTCCAGAGAGTAATGTAGGTCCTGAGAAATCTTCTCTCAATCATTTTTCTATTAAGTATGTATTATAAAACACAAATGTCATATCATATCATCCTGTTTTCTTCTCTGGTATCTTCTTGAGCACTGTTCCCTGTTACATTTTGTTCCTTTAAAGATTTATGCTTTGAAGAAAGACTATACACCTGTTTCACATGAGTTTTTAGAAAAGGAATATTATCTATTATCTAGGGGACTAAAACTTAGAGGAAAAAGTGTACCATAATAAAACTCATCTGCTTCAGAGTAACGTTTAAAAAAAAAAGATGTGTAAGAAAGAGTTTTATCATCTTTATCTCATTCTGCTTATTGAGTTTTCTTTATTATTGAGTCTTGGAATGTTGTTACTTGTTTCTCCAGTTTTTTTTTTTGTTTGTTCTAGGAACTTTCTTCTCATAAGAAGCAAGGGCCTGGATTGCTGAGCAGAATGGGCCAAACAGTCAGAGCTGTCGCATCCTCCATGAGAGGAGTTAAAAACCGCCCAGAGGAATTCATGGAAATGAATAACTTTATTGAAATATTTAGTCAGAAAATTAATTTAATAGATAAAATATCTCAGAGGATTTACAAGGAAGAAAGGGGTATGTAGAATCACTGCATTGTGACTTCAAAGTTGTTTACTTTCTTTTGGATCTTCACATTTGCTGATGTCGTAGGATAATATTATTAGATTAGATATTGTTGTCACCTTCAAAGTGTGGCTTATGCACAGCAATGTAGGGAAAATTCTAGTTCCTAAATGATTTTGGAGGTACTCATGGCAAGTCCCCATTTGCTTTATCAATCCCTGGCCATTCCATTCCCAATTATACATCATAGTGGTAAAATGAGCACTAAGCTTAAGATTTTGGGTGTGGTTGTCTGCAGTTGGCACCAAATATTCATCATGGACCATACCTTAAAATCAAAGAAGTGATGTTTCAAATAATAGGTGTTTTTAGTTCCCTTATATTTTTTAGTTACTTTTATTTTTAATTGCTTTTGTTTTTTAAATATATGATAGTGGAATGCATCACAATTCTTATGACACATATAGAACACAATTTTTCATATCTCTGTATATAAAGTATTTTCACACTTAGTTACTTTTTTTAGAGAGAGAGAGAGAGAGAGAGAGAATTTTTTAATATTTATTTTTTAGTTTTCGTCAGACATAACATCTTTATTTGTATGTGGTGCTGAGGATCGAACCCAGCGCCGCGCATGCATGCCAGGCAAGCGGACTACTGCTTGAGCCACATCCCCAGCCCCACACTTAGTTACTTTTTTGATGATGGTTATTAATATTATATATTAGGCCTATCTAAGTATCTTTTAAAGAGTTATATAATGGAAAATAGGTCTTTTTTTCCTTTTTTTCTATCACTGTTTCTTTTCCTATTTTCTACTTTTTTTATTTTATAAATTAGGCTTGAATATATGATGATCTTCTGTAATTCCAGAATGATTTTTTTCTATTTTCTAACTGAGTTTATCTACATTAAAAATAAATGACCAACCCAGCAAACGTACTTCCTAACATTAAGTTGATTTTTAGAGATGACAAACAGCTTACAGATAAACAAAAGTCCTTATATTAAAGGCTTATTTATTAATTGTCTGTGTCTATCATTAAGTTTTTATATCTATTAGGATAAGCAGGGAAAATATTTATTTTTTAGTATCTAATGTCTAGGTAGTACCCAGCACAAAAGTGCATGCTCAGTTAATTAAAATTTTCTCAGTGTTTGAAAATAAATGACTGAGTATAGGAGTGGAATAGTGGCCGGAAAATTTGCTTTATCCAAAATTGGTTGGAGAAACTGGGCACAATAGTGTAAGCCTGTAATCTCAGCAGCTTCGAAAACTGAGAAAGGAGGATAGCAAGTTCAAGGCCAGCCTCAGCAGCTTGGCAGTAGTGTCTCAAAATAAAAAATAAAAGGCCTGTAGATGAAACTTAGTGGTAAAGTGCCCTTGGATTCAATCCATAATACTGGCAGGAGAAGATGATTTGATTGGCTGTTAAAAGAAATACAGAAAAAGTTCTTATATAGCTAAATGTACTTTGCCCTTTGTTCTTTCGATGTATTGACATTTGATGAGATTGTTGTGGTGACTGAATGCATGTTAATAAAAATCCATTGGTTTGTTCTTGTTTTTCCTATGTGCCATTTTTTTTTTTAAATCTCAAAAAGCTAATAATTCTTTTAACTAGGCTCTGTGATTCCAATTCAGTTAAGCAGATGCTGGATGCACAGTTAGATTGAATAGAAATTCAAAGAAACCTCAGGAAACTTATTGACAGTTAAGAGCTTTATGGGATATCAATATATTTTGTATTTGCTAGTGCCAGGAAATAGTTTTAAAATCTTTGATAGGACTCCAGTGTTTTTGAAATGTTTAGAGAGAAGGTTAGATTTTGATAGATTTATAAATCTGAACTCCCTTTTTTAGGAGTGTTACAGTCCCAAATTTGAGGAGTTTATTGGTCTTTGGAATGTGAAGCCTATTCATAAAGGTTCCATGCACAATAATGAAACAATTTCTTTTGTAGATTTGGGCATCTAATCTGTAGGGTGATTCATTCACACTGATATTATCAAGAATTTTGTAACCATAACTCGTGGTGGTTTCTCTTTGAGCTTTTTTTTTTTTTGTACTCAATGTTTTCTTTTGATATATTTGTGTTTCCCTCTTTATTCAGCTGAATCATATTGGCCATACGCTGTATTGCTTCTCTGTGCTGGAGATTAAAGGAGGAATTAAGATGTTATGTATCCTTGAGCTGATATTATAGTTGGGAAATGGATGTATTGACAGCGTATTACAGTGCAGCTCATTAAATGTTTGCATATAGATGTGATTTGAGTGCTATGCAATTTTATGGAAGCTCTGTGTAGAGAAATATTTACCCATTTAATGACACACATTGACATAGACACAAATTGAGAAAAGAAATGCAGAAAATTTTCTAGAAGTACTAGTTTAGTGTGGTCACTAACATAAAGATAGCCCTAAACTCAGGAGAGCAGGATGAGGAAAATTTTTAGAGGACATTAATTCTTATATTTTCATTAGGTAACAACTAGCAGTTCCATTATTTTAAAATTTAACTTTCTTAATTTTACTTGATTATACAAACTTTTGAAGTCCCAGTAGTTTAATTTTGACCAATATAATAGATTTCAGTGAATTATGATGAGAAGTAAGATAATTCGATATAGAGAACTTCAAGACAAGTTTTGTTTAGAACCTGTTGCTTATGAGGCACTCAGATGTGGTGGTTGGTAGGCAAAGTTCATGAAAAGCATATATGAGGATCATATAATTTATTTTCTAAGCAGGACACTTTTGACGGTAAAAAAGATGCTGATATTGACTATACTTAGTAGTCTTTCAGAAACCAACATGGGCATACTGGGATGGTTGGTCAATTCAGTGAAAGACAATATCCCTTTTATATTCATATGTCAGAACATGTGGACAATGAAGGAAATCAAGTCCTTCCACACTATTTCTGATATAGAGACTTTGAAAATGTAAATTCAAGAATTATGTTATTTTTTAGACTATTTTGATGAAATGAAAGAATATGGCCCAATTCATATTCTGTGGTCGGCTTCAGAAGAAGATCTGGTTGATACTTTGAGAGGTGTTGCCAGCTGCATTGACAAATGTTGCAAAGCCACTGAAAAGCGCATGTCTGGACTTTCTGAGGTCTTGCTTCCTGTCGTACATGAATATGTGCTTTATAGTGAAATGTTAATGGTAAGAACACCTAATTATAGTTTCACCCCAGTCCCTTACCTGATTCTAAGCTCTCTATATGGCAATTTCTGTTTCTGTTCTTCACTACTTTTTTTTTCCTGTCTTGCATGTAGATTCTGCTAATAAGTATCTGTTCACTGTGAATATGAATAGATGAATGGAAGAACTTTTTGAAGACAGGACTACTCAATAGCAACACTAGCCATTTAGAAGATTAAGAAATTCAAAACATCTCCAACTAAGATTCACTAAGAAAAATGATTTTTTTCCTAACCTTTTTAAAATTTTACTTTAAAAAATTTTCAGTGTTTTGGGGATTTCTTTTCATGAGAGTTGGTTACATTCATTTTAACATGATTCAGCACTATTCTATAGAAAGTATGTGAATAGGATCTTGATGTTTTCTACTGCCTCTGGTTGCTTCTAAAAAAATCTTTCAAGTTAAAATGGTTTTCTTCTACTATTTGTAAAAGATTTTATTCCTATTATATCTAAGTTTTGCATTTTACCTCCTTGATTCAAGTTAATTTTACTAGATATTTGGAATTTAAATGTTCTGTGCGAAGCTATGTTTTTTCATCTAGTATTATACTGTGCCTAAGGTACTTGGCAATCAAACTGGCACTGTCTGGTCTCTGACTTTTAGGGTGATGGTAGAGGAAGGAGTCCTCTTATATTCAGATATCATCCCTTCTGCCATTTATTATTGGAACCATGTCTGGTTTCTGGTGTTGTGTACCTTTGATTGCTAGGACTCTTAGCTTTGCTAGGACTTTTAGCTTTGACTCTGTCTTGATCAGAGAAGGTATTTTAGCCTTTCAACATGAAATTGCTTTTCCCTGTTATCATATTTAGGCTTCCTTTGAGAAAGTGATTAGCTATTGCATGGGCATTCCAGGCTTCTGCTGTTATCTGACTTTACTGGGCTCTTTCTATAAACAAACCTGGCTTCCCAAAGGCCTCTGATGCTTCCCTGCTGAGGAGTCTCCTGCTTCTCTGAGTCAATTTTCTTGGCCACATCTGCTTTTACTTCATTATTGATCATTCCTTTTATGGCTCTGAAGAGAGAACTGATTTGTATATTCACTTCCCTTAATTAGTCTTTCTCTCCTATACTATGTTAAGACGGGAATTATGCAAGTGAAATCTTATTTTATTAAAGGTGTACAAAATCATAATAGTAACTAGAAAGAGTTATTGTATAGGTCCTCAATTAGTTGAATCATAGTATAGACAACAATGATGTAATCAGTATCATTTATTTTGCATTTCTGATTCTGTTTTATGTTGAAATGTTTCTTTAACTCTGAGCTTACATAATGAATAGTAATGCCTTGATAAAATGATTAAAGTTATTAATATTTTTTCACTAGTTCTCTTATGAAGCAACGTCTTACAACATATCTGTATATAGGAAGCCCAGTATTGCATAGAAACAGACTTTAAATATACGGAATTAAGTTATGGTATAGGTCATTTTGATTACAGAAAGGAGTTTCTTGACATTAATGGTCTCTTAAACACTTAAGTAAAAATACTGAAACATGGAATTGTGTTTCAAGAAGACAAGATGGACCTATCAACATAGAGGCTATGGTTTCTCATCAGAAGTTTTATTAATGAGTGAATATTTATACACTTTGAGCTACAATGAAATGCTTATGATAGGAATTACCCTTCAGTTTTCTGATTCCCACTGTGATTTTCTGTCTTGTTAACTGCCCCTTTGGGGTCATAAAAGAGGCTTCCATTGGTTCTAAGTATTTCCAGGTGAATGGTCCATGTGACTCCCAGCTATACTTGGTATATCCACTAATTTTTTTTTTTTTTATATTTGCTCTTTTTGAAGAGTTCTTCATCAAATGTTAGACATACATATCATACTTAAATTTGTAGATTGTATATTGGGAAAACTAATAAAAGAATTATAATAAAATAATTTTCTTAAATATTTGCTTGTACTTGAGACTTTAAACATTAAAGAAAACAATTTTTAAATGTATTATATCCTCAAATGAATGTTGGCATGGGGAATAAATTCCTGAGGGCTACTTATTTTCTGAATTGTCTACTATTGTTGTAAAAAGATTATTAAAGCCAAGTACAAGTTATTTGTGTCCTTATGTTTCAATATGAAGGGTGTTATGAAGAGAAGAGACCAAATACAAGCAGAACTCGATTCCAAAGTTGAAGCTTTGACCTATAAAAAGGGAGATCCTGATCTGGTATGTTTTTAAATTTCTTGATATACTCATGTGGAATTCATTGTCTAAATTTTTATTTGTGATGTATGACTTCATTACATGATTGTTTCTAAGTATTCAACAAATGTACTAAAATATCTTCCAACATTGTTATACAGTAAGTACCTGTGAGTCATCAAGCTTAACAAGGATGCTTTTCTGCCTTTCTGACTAATTTTGACTCATACTCTGAAGGAAGTATGAAGTTAATGTTTTAAGAAGGACATTATGTGTTAGAAAAAGGGGTGAAAAGTACCCATCTTTATTCTAGGTTAGGAGGTATTCAGTAAATAAATTCACATTTCCCTTTTTGTTTTATAAAGGTTGTTATTCAAAACAAGTTAATGTTGCTATATACTTTTTTCTAGTTATTATAAAAATCTTTACAAAGGAAGCTTTTTTCCAAATTTAATCTCTTCCTCAAAATTCTTTGATTTGGAGGTTTTTTCAAGTATAAAATGAGATTGAATAATATAATGAGTTCTCATATCCATCACAGAGCATCATTAATTCTCAGTGTTTTAAACCAACTTTTCATATGTTCTTTTCCCATTTTTATTTTATTTAATTTATTTTTTACTGAAGTATTTTAAAGCAAACTCCAAACATAACTTTGTTTTACCCACAGCATTTAATGTTTATGTCTTACTATTTGTGCATATTTTTCAGAGTAACACTATCAGATTGGATTTGATTTTCAATTTGAAGTTGAGGAAGAGACATGGGGAGTGGAGAAATTTGCCAAACTCCACATCACCCTTGAGACATATGTGTAGGACTGGAGGTGTTGGTGTCTCTTGGCTGCCTCAGATCCTGCTGCTTCTTATATAGCAAGTGTAGAGGTGCAAGAGTTATCTGTCAGTCTACTTAACTTCTGTTAGCTCTCTGAAGGATGCTTTTTACATTTTTCTTAAGGATTTAGGTTAGCATTACGTATGCTTACATTAGGTGAGTGGGGAGTCCTTAAACCCTACACCCCTTCATTCACCTGTATTATTGTAGCCTCTGTCACCCTGACCTGCTCAGAGATTTTCATCCTTCCTGCCTTAATTTTCCCCGTAACTTTAATCACTTTATAATATATGATTTCCTCATTGATTTTCTTTACATTTCTCTTTCTCTCTCTGATCTAAACACCTTAGCAGAGCAATCGTTGATTTGTTCATTGAAGTGTTCCCTGCTCCTAGATCACTGCCTGACATGTAGTGATCACTTGCTAGGCCCTTAGTGAAGAAATGAAAATTGCAGTGACTCCTGTGGTGCAGGAGAACATACCGAAGGCTTGAAGTAGGATGTTTCGGCAAAACCAGCTTTGTGCAAAGCATTGAGACTTCACTAAAATATGACTATGAATTATACTCTTGTTTCTTGCTTATGTTTTCTAAAGTGAGATTCTATTCTGCTGAGTGGAATGTTGAGTGGGAAATGGTGGGCAGCTATAGACAGAGTGAGACAGAGGAATCTGTGATAGAGAGAAGCAGATAACCGACCACTGGAGGAAGTAGTACTTGAGGAAAAAAAATCACATTTATTTTACCTTAAGATGAGAAAAGAGGGACCTTAATAATGATTAACTTTTTTCATCCAAGAGGAAACTTATATAAGTATGTGTCGTTTTTTTTTTTTAATTTAATCAGCTAGAAGGAAAATGAATGTTTTAAACTTTTTAGATTTTATTTATTTGTTAAAAATCTTAAAAGAATTTGAAATCAGTGTTTAAATAAAAATTTCCTACTAACTAAATACTAGG
Organism: Urocitellus parryii; assembly: GCF_045843805.1. Taxonomy (NCBI): domain Eukaryota; kingdom Metazoa; phylum Chordata; class Mammalia; order Rodentia; family Sciuridae; genus Urocitellus; species Urocitellus parryii. The sequence goes on from NC_135541.1 coordinate 78,558,017, forward strand.
GAAAGTATTGTAAAATTTCAGAAGAATAATAACATGATTTAAAAACCAATCACCTATTCAAAATGGCTTGTGTTCATAGTTTTTAAATGAAAGGAAAATAAGTTGGGATTATTCCAACAAGAAAAGCACAGGAAAAATAGCTTAGGTCCACATATAGATAGGATTTCCCCACTCAATTAAAACAAAACAAAAAAAATACATGTATTTTTTTTCATTTGACTTGCAAAGAGGTTTTTTTTTTTTTTGCTAGATAAATTTTCCTTGGTGTCTCATTATAGCCTACTGATAACTCTGTATTACTTTGTGTGTGCCTGTTATGTCCACTGTATTTAATATCTTAATAGCTATTGTCATGATAACATGACAGTTAAGGTAGAGGTGTTCAATATGTAGCTGCTAAATTTTGTAAGAATGGAAGTTTGAAACTTGATTCTCTGCTTTATATTCTATAAGATACTTTTAATTCATTAAGGATTTGAAGCAGACACATTTAACAGAATCATTACAATTACTTTTTGTTACCCATAAAAACAGATCCTTCCTAAAACATACAGAGACTGATTTCATGATTTGTGAATGTCACCATTTACATTTTCAAATAGTTAATTTGTTTACAAGCCTCCTCACTTCCAAATCCCTCTGTGATATGATGGTTTCTTTGGGAGAAACCTTCCAGAGTTAATCTAAAAATGAACCTGCCATGAATGGTCACAGAACAACCAAAGGGAAGTTGCTTAGAAATATGCAGGATAGGGTCACCATGGAAACCTGCCCTTGTGAGGTCCTTCTAAGGAGCAGTCCTTTGCAGTCACCATGGCGACCCTGGCAGAGAACTGAATATAGCAATCTGCTTGGTTGTTTACCATGGCAACTCAGACAGGACCACTTTGGAGACAACCCTGAGGCCATTTCTATGGAGACCTGCCAGGGCTGCCTTCAGAGGCTCCATCAGTGTAACCTTTGGGTGTGATGCTGTGTGCAAAGCCAGTAAAGCAAGTCCAAATGGAAAAGTGAAATGAAGCTCTACCCAGAGGGACAAAGATTAGGAAGGCTATAATTATTGGGTAGAATGATAGTAGTGACATAACATTCCAGAGGTTATGTTGGATGTTTCAGGTGACCTTTATGTGGGTTTCATGGTATTCAAATACAAGGCTCTGGTCTTTTTTTCTTGCCTGCAACTCTGCATATTCCATAAATGAGCAATAATGGTATTATGGTTACTTTTACTCATCACACAAATCTGAGCACAGATGTTACGTGTTCTTTTACAAAAATAATGTTCAGTAATGAGTTCCTTAATTCTTTACCTGGCTAGAAGTATCTGCTTCTTACAGTTTGTGGTTTATAGTTCTTATCTCATAACATAAAATTAATGATTTCCAAATGACCTATACTCAGTCAAGACATTTAAAATACTTATTTGAAGGTCAGTTCAGCTATTTATAGTTTTATTTAGGCTTTAGATTTAGATGGACCTAGGATTAGTCCTGGATTATCTACTTATTAACTCTGTGACCCAAGAAAAGTTTCCTTACTTTTAGCCTTTTTTATTATCATGTACCATTTGGGCAAGTTATCAGTTCCTTTGTAATAAGCTTTTTTAAGGATTATGTGATAGAATGCAAGTAAATTGCTTGAATTATAATAAGCACTCAGTAGTTGTGAGCTGCTGTATTTTGATGACTATATAAAACTGGTATTTAGATGAGTCTTGTAAGATGATTAAGAATTGTTAATTGAAGAGGGGAGAAGATATTTTAGGAGAATGGATATTATTAAAAGTAGTAGAAGCTCAGAAAGCATGTTAAATTGGGGCAAAAAAATTGGTGTATGGAGAACAGGGTACATGTGAGATAAGTTTGAGAGAGGAGTAGGTGTAAGATATCAACTTCTGTCTCTTAGAGAATGAGAGGCAGCACTAGTGACTGACATTTCTAGCTAGGAAGATGGCAAATAGTGGCTGCTCTAAACTGAACTATAGAATAAGAAAGGAAGAAAAAATTTGGAGATGCAACTTCATGTCATCATAATATGACATTTAATGTAGAAGTTTTCAACAAAAATTTTAGAACATATTTTGAATGCCTAGCATAAGAATCACCTTTCTAGCCTTGGGTAACAGTTTTCAAGAAAGTAGATCCTTTTGATATGGAACAAAAACCAAACAGAATAAATAATTAACTAAAATCTTTAGTATATTGTTGTATGGTGATAAACATGGAGATTTGGATGTGTAAAATTGATGTGCCTACCAGATACCCAGATGGAGACTTTAAGTAGGGATTATATGTAAAACCCATGGGTTGGGGGCAGGATCCAGCTAGAGAGGTACATTTGGATGTTGTTAGGAATGGATAGTATTTAGAGTTGTGAGATTAGTTGAGGTCAGTAAAGGAAGAGAAAAGAGAGAAGAAAGAAGTTGTAGACTTGTAGGCATATTCCACCATTAAGCAGCTCACAGTAATGGAAGAATCAGAGGAGAGGCTGATGAGAAGGAAAGGAAATTTATATAGCTTTGACTACTGGCAAGTAATTGGGCCAGTAAGGTGAATTAAACAAATCTAATTAGGGTCATTCAGTATCTTACTTATCTATTTATAAAGCATTTGTAAAAAAAATTAATGCAGAATAATTGGCATGAATATAGATAAAATATTTCCAGAGATTTCAAAAGTTGTATTATGTAATGATAAACTAGTAAAGAAAAAGATAGTCAGTGACATAGATGTTGTTCATTGAAAACAAGAGAATTTCTCACTTGCAATAAAGGTATAACAACAACTGAGATTATGAGGAAAATTGAGATATTTGGAGGAACTTGAGGGTTTTGCAGTTTGGTTGTAGGTTTCCAGTCAGAGCTTCTGTTTGAAAATGCTTATTCACTTCACTACTTAACTGTAAAATAAATAAGGTTCATCTGTGGTGCTAAATAATGCTGCATATCCATTTTATTTTTATTTTTATTTTTGAATGGATGATTTATAGTTTCCTACTCAAAGCAGCATTCAAATATAAATGAATATGAATACATTTGACATTTAGCAATATGTGCATAGACTCTGAAATTTGGATCTAGATATAATGCCATAGCTGTTTAGAAGTATATTTATGTGAGCAAAAAATGCATTTTCATAAGATCATTATAATGTAGATTTGCATATAGCCACATTCAGTAGATGCAAACAGATACTACATTTATTCAGGCTGGTCCTTGCTCTCTCTGTGTGATTTGCTATTTTTGAACTACTGTTTTACTCTCAGCCTCAGATGGTGGTTATTAATTTTCAAATGATCTTGGTAGTATACTAAATGCTGTGCAGAACAAGATTGCTTTCTTTCTAAGTCTAGGAAGTTTAAAAAAGAATAATATTGATATAGGAAGCTTTACCATGGTAGGAAGTATAGGTTATCTCCTCTTAGATATTTGCTGGCTCAGTTCTCTTCCCTGACCTTTTTATGAAGTTATGTTTTTCTATATGCCTCATTTTCTAATATGGTCTGTTTTCTTCTCATTTTTTAAAATCTATATGCATGTGTATGTGTCTCACACACATACATGGCCATGTATGCATGTAAACATACATATGCTCATATGGCAGTGAAGAATATGACATTTCCTCTGTTAGGAGAGGAGACTTTTTTCTTGTCTATTTTATCTCATCAGGTTAACCTAGGGAGCAGGCTGCAAGCTTTTTTTCAGGTCTCGGGTCAGGATTATGAAAAGTCATGATCAAGTCAGTCCTTGGAGTGATAATGTGACCATTAGAATTGACTGAGGTTAGCTATAATACACCCCAAGTTTCAGATACCTAAAAACAAACAAACAAACAAACAACTTTAACTTCAGAAAGTAAGAAGGGGAGTGGATGATAGATTCTGGATTTAAAACAAAACAAAAAAACAAATCCCCCCACCCCCAAAGTGTACTAGCATGTTGGATCCACATGCACACAGCTGGATGGGAATGCAGGCTGGGTGGATGAGTGATTCTGTAATCAAGAAGACTTAGCAGCCTTATTTCCCCAGGGGAAAGTACCAGGGAGTGCTAGAATTTTTCCCCATCTGTACCTTCTCTCAGTAGCCTGTCATTCAGGCTTTCAGGACTTGTATGATGGGGATAATCCATGTGTTCCTAGTCATATAAATTTTTAAAAATTTAATTTTAAAAAAAGTTAATAAGTGCTTGATAAAATAGTGAAAAAGCCCTGTCTATCCAAAAAGCAAGAATCTGTTGAGCCAGGAATCTCTAGCTGGAATTTCAGTATTTTGGCTTTTTCTATTTGTCTGTTGTTTTTTCTTCTAGGGCATTTCCAAGTAGAGCAGTCCTTGAAAAAGGTATTTAATGTAAGGTCTTAATTCCAATTACAGGATTTTGCATGACTTCAACCACAGCAGTATGAGTCAGAAAGTTCAATACTACCTTTGTAGTTTTGGGCAAGTTAAAGTCTACTTTCGTTTCCTCAGCTACAAAAGAGGTGGGTAATATCTTTCTAGAGTGTTGTTAAACCAGCATATTCAAACTCTCAGCCCACTGTGTTTCACCAGAGTTAGGTCACAAGCAATTTTTAACCCATCTTAAGAGAAACTTTCTTTGGAGTATATGTTGTGCATTTTCTTCCTCCAGATCAAAATTTGGAAAGTGGTAGCTGAAGTCCTCTGTTTTAGAACTTCATATTGTTTTAGGAAAAGGAAAACAAGACAGGGTAAGAGGGAGGGAAGAAGGAAAAGAAGGAAAGGAGAGCAGAAGGAATAGAAGGAGAAAAGAAGGGAGGGAGCAATTTCCTTGAGATGAATGGTGTCCACCCCACTTACTCCTCTCCTTTCTCTAGGCCATTAAATAGATCCTTAATATATCTGACAGACTATCAAAACATTGTGTTTTGGACTCCTGTGGAATTATTTAAGCTGGATTATGCATGATATTATATCATTGATATACAATGAAGGACATTTTAAGGAGAACCATAGATCCATTTATGAAAAGCATCAGCAGCACTGAAGGCTTCATACTTTTCCATTATGAGGACTCATGAGGAAGGTCTTGTTTACATCTCAACACCAGCAAGAGAGTTTCGTCTCTCCTGAGTAGTGGGTTGGGTTCTCACCTTGTTCATATCTAGGTTTGACACCCAATCCAATCCCACGTTGTAGCCACTCCTCATATCCATTCTGGTTCAGATCTGCCTGTCAGCTGTATCCTTTGTGGTCTTCATACCACTGGCTTTCTCTACTCTTATTTTCTCTTTGTACTCATGTCCTTTTCTACTTATTGTTTTTAAACCAGTAGAGTATAATTTTGGAAGGCATTCGAAATCTAATATGGAACAAGTCAGAAACAATAAGTAAGAATTAGAGGTAAAAGAATTCCAAATTATCTCAAAGACAAACTCATTTTTATGCATATTTGTGACAAAAAATAAAATGAAATTTTGGTTATTTCTTTTGGAATCCACAAACACGACTTGTCTGTTGTGAACATAGACCTGGGGGCTGAATGGCTCCTGCAACTGTTACCCAGAAAACTAGTGAGCAGATATTTGGGGGTGATTGTACTCCTTTCACAATTTAACTCATGCAGTCTGCTTAGAGAAGGTTCTGCTGATTAAGGTATGCATTAAGAAAAAGACCACATCACCTTATGGTCTTGAATATAGCCTGTGTGTTATGGTTGGAAAGCATGGAAGAAGAGAGAAGAGGAGCAATGACTGTGGAGAGAGGCCTTATAACACTGTTGTAGATAATATTCCAAGAAAGATTGTAAGCTCTGTGTCTTTCCCTAGAAACTTTATTATTTTTTCTTTATTGTCTTCACTGTAAAAGAACAAGAAACACAGAGATTAAGTAAAAGGAGTAGTTTAAAATTCCAGTCATTCTTCTCTGGATTTCAAGAAATGCTACTTCTTGTGTCCTTTGGATTTATGGTTTGCTTTGTGGGATTTGCCCCCCGTGAGTATTATAGACTCAACAGCTGTCCTATGTAGAAATCAAAACAGATTCAATTTCTTTCTAATTCAAACATTTTGTTAGTAAGAAATGTGTCCTGAGGGTGTGTCTTACATATCTTTTTCACACTGGGCCCTGCCTGGCCACTCGATAGATATTTGATTATGTTTAGAGCAAGAACACATTGGAAGCCAGAAACTTGAAGAGGGCTCTGATTCGCTTTTTTTTTTTTTTTTTTAAGAGAAAAGAAAGGGAGAGAGAGAATTTTTTAATATTTATCTTTCAGTTTTCGGTGGACACAACATCTTTATTTTATTTTTTATATGGTGCTGAGGATCGAACCCAGTGCCCCGTGCATGCCAGGCGAGCGCATTACCACTTGAGCCATATCACCAGCCCTCTGAATCACTTTTATTTAACTTGTGACCTTAATCAGACATTAATTATACTTAGTCCATGAACTTACGGGAATAATGCTTGAAGAAAGTTTTTCGAAGATGTTTTTCAATCTAGAACTTGTGTTACTGATAATTTTAGTATGTTCATGTATGAAAATGTAAAATATTAGACAATACATAATGGCAACCTAAAACATAATTTTAAAGTATGAACAGTTTAAATAGTATTGAGAAATAAAAAAAAACATTGTAATTCTGTGAAGAATAGAACCACTAGTCTTATTTAGTTTTTTTGTTAGCATAGTATAATATCACTACATTAAGTACATTTTGATTAATTGTAGATTTCTCGGCCTTGAAGTCTCAGCTGTCTCTCTCTATTGAGTCTTTGCCATTTGGGGAGTCAATTTAGTAGGGGGAAAATGCGTCAATCATATTACCATTCAACTTTCAAAGTAATTCTAGGCTCAAACTAGTGCTTTCCTTCTGTGACCACATTTAACATCCTTTAACTTTTGCCAGGAGTGTGCTGATCATTTGCCTATTACCCTCCAGTAAGCAATCCTATGAGGTATATAGTAACTTAGGCCTATTTTTATAGATGAGAAATTAAAGTCTAGCGGTCAATCAGTGAATAGTTGTTGGTTCCTTTAATGTCCAAGCACTGGGTGGAGGGAAGCCATAGTGAGCATGACTGATTAAACCCCTATCACTACAGAGCTCACAGTCCAGTGGGAAGAGACTGAAAATGGGCAGAAAAAATACTAAACAAATATAATTTTAGATAGTGACTAGTGCTACAAAGAAGATAAAACAGGACAAGGTGATGGAGAGTACCAGGAGGGGAGGAGAACTTTAGCTAAAGTGATCAGAGAAGGCCTCTGTAGGTGGTGACATTGAAAGGAGAGCCAGTGACCATAATGGGCAGCTGATGCAGATTCTGGAGCAGTTCTGGAAAAGATGAAGGATCCATGAAAGAAACAAGAATGAGCACCACCTGTACCAGGAACCTGGTTATGTCCTGTGAGGCTAGAATATAGACAGAGGGGTTAAGCAGGGGAAGGACATGTAAGCCTTTGGTTTGGTGCTGGTTGCAGTGGAAAGTGCCTAAGCAGCTTCAAATAAGGAAAGTTACGATTTGATGTTATATGCTTTTAAATTTCTTCTTGAAGTGACAGATTTCAAGTACAGCTCAAAGATTTTTTTTTTCCTTGAATCACTGGCGATGGTTTTAAACCGTATGCTCGTGACTCCCGAATAGTGTGCATTTCTCCATGAATAAGGACATTCTTCTCTGTAGCCATAGTACAGTCATTAACATCAGAAAGTTACCATCAATCTATTTCTCAATCTAATACTCAGATTCCAATCAGCTTTTGCCAGGATTCTATAATGTTCTCGACTGCTTTTAGTTAGATGTCTACTTCAGTCTAGACCAGTTCCTTTGTCTTTCCTTGATTTTCAGGAACATTACAACTTTGAAGATTAGAGGTGGCGTATTTTCTACAGTGCCACCAGTTTTCATTTGTTTGATATTTCCTCCGTGATTAGATTTAAATTGTCAATCTTTGACTGGGATATCTGTTAAGCAATGCTGGAATCTTTTCATTGATTCCGGTTAAGATAGACCATGGTGTGTAATTGCCCCAGGAATGATGGTGTCTCTTTGATGGTGCTCTTTGATCACTGATCAAGGTGATGTCTGCCAAACTTCTCTGTCATAAAATCATTCCTTTCTTTCGGTGTTAGCAAAGTTTCTGTGGGGAACTTCGAGACCAGACAACTGTTCCGTATACTTTGAAGCTTCCAATGTATTTGTGTGTTTGTGTATATTTGTGCTTTCTTATTTCACTCAGTAAATAGAATTTAGTTCATTATTATAATTAATTATCTGCATACATGAATTGTACCCCCAGTGTGCGCGGTGGGACCATCTTCATTTTGGCTTCTAGGACCTTTGACATTTTTCAGAATTTTGAACCCTTCTTTGCTTCTGATGCAATTAAATATCATGGGCTCTCGTATTTTACCTGTATTAGCCTTGAGATCAACCATTGTCTAATGAGCCTTGGTTCCTTTCAGTGACAACATCACATTTAGAATATAATATCTTGGCATAGACGTGTTCACTGCTATTGAGATATCACTATCCAAGACCTGAGTACACAGAGCCAAGAACTATCTGTACATGTAGTCATTGCTTCCCTATTGTTATATCTATGTTTGTTTTTCTGTTTACGTACACTTATCCCTTGTGTCTTGAGGGCATTGGTTCCAGGATCCTCCTTGGTTACCCAAATCTGCAAATGCTCAAGCTCCTACTATAAAATGGCATAATATTTTAATATAACCTACAGACATCCTCCTGTATCATTTGAATCATCTCTAGAGTACTTATAATACCTAATACAATATAAATAATATGTAACTAGTTGTTATACTGTATTGTTTGAGGAATAATCACAATAAAAATGTCAACAACAATAAAAATGTCTGCACATATTCATGACAGATAACATTTTTCCTTTACAAATATTTTTGATCTGTGCTTGGTTGAATTCAAGGTCATAGAACTCCATGGATACGGGGACTGGGTATCTATTTAAAAAGGGAGTTTGCACCAATGCTTTCTATTTTAATCCAGTTATTAGGATTCATTCTAGATTTCTTTTCCGTTTGTAGTTCCCTTCCTGATTGAGAAGTAGGCTTCCGTTTTCCTTTATGTATCTGCTTATCTCATCATTCCCCCAGAATGTGTCCTGTGTGGTCTCCTTTCCTAAGTAGAGACACTCTTCATTCTACTTGGGCTTTTTCACCCTGGACTGAGAGCCTCCACCTTACTACTCTAGTAAGGTGTCGCTGCCTCCCCCATGCAGTGCCCTCCTCACCTGGCTTGAGCTGTTGCTCCCTACCCGGGGCCCTTTCTGTAGGTACTGCCTCCTTTGTCATTGCTTTGCTTCCTGCTTTAGGCCATTACAACTTTGTCTTCCTTCTTCACTAGCATGGACACCAGCCTTGCTCTGCACCCCTGAATTGTGTTTGGACCAAGTTGTTCAGAAAGGGAAAAGGAAGAGCTGATACTTGTTTTCAAATGCTCAGTGAGTTTCTTGCATGAGAAACAAAGTCGAGTTCAGAGACCAGTGCAATGGGAAGGACGTGATACTGGCTCAAACTTAGTGGGTGGTAGTAGAGATTTTCAGAAGAAACATTAAGTGCATTGCCTGGTTATGTAGCTAATTAAATAGCAAACCTAGAACTATACATTAACCTTGTTTTCCCTGATCACTTGTAAATACTTTCTTTTCCTTTGATGGGTGGTTTGAAGTAGAGGGACCAGAAGAATTGAAGACAAGGGATAATTACCTCCTACTAAAATCAAAACAAAAAAGAAAATTTTAAGTATTTGATGCTTTCTTCTTTTGTCCCTCCAATCCCCCAAAAGAGAAAAACCTGGAATTCATAATAAATTGGAAATTACAACTTGAAAATACTTTGGAACATGTAGACTTATAATGACCTCAGAAGGTGGAAATCCTGTTTTTCTTCTTTCAAGGAATTATTATTACTTTAAATTAAATAGTTTAATTGAGTAGGAAAAGGTTTATGAATTGGGTAGCACTCAGGACAAAACTGGTCCAAAGTACTCCCTCAAGAAATTATCATAAGAGCTGTATTCTAACTAGGTCAACAAATCATGCTAAAACGAATAATAATAGCTAACATTTCTAAGTAATTATTATGTGGCAAGAAAAATTTGAATCTAAATGTATTGGGTCATTTACATCTTATAAAATATAATGGAGTATAAGCACTATTATTTTTATTTTATAAATGTGATACTTGAGGCACAGAGAAATAGTTACTGGCTCAGCATTGCACTTGTAGGAATTACTAAAGCAGGGCTCCAAAAATTGTGCGGTTAACTGTATTTGAAAATTACAGTCCACCCCAACTCCTTTGAATAGCCTGCTGCCCTTTTACCCATAGCAGAAACCACTGATCCATCATGGCATTTTATAACAGCCCAGAAAAATCCTCAAAAATATTTATCCATATTCTTCAGATGACTGATGCTGATTGATTAGCATTTGCATGTTTGATAAAGTCTGCTTGCCATTCTTGTTGGAGAGCATTATTGGTTACCTCATATATTCTCTCAAAACACAATGGCATTTTTAATAATTGTCCTTAGTGTCCATGGGGATTGGTTCAAGGACCCTGAAGATACCAAAATTTGCAGATGCTCAGGTTCATTATATAAAACAGCATAGCATTTTCTAATAACCTAAAGTCTCCTCCCATGTATTTTAAATCATCTCTAAGATACTTATAATTTCTAATATAATGTAAATGTTATGTGAATAGTGGTTATACTATATTGCTTAGGAAGTAGTGGCAAAGAAATGTCTGTGCATATTTAATATGGATCCCATTTTTTTTCTTAAGTATTTTCAGTCCTTCATTGGTTGAACTCATAGATAAGGAAGGGATAAGGACTCTTGGATAAGGTAGGGTGACTATATTTATTAGATGAAATTGACTCGCCTTCTTTATCTCAGTCAAAAAGAGGGTTGGAAATGAGTTTAGGAGACCCAGTATTTTTCTCCTGATGTATCAGTCATTCTCATAAACAGTGTGTCTGGGGAAAGGGTAAGAGATATTTTCAAAATATACAAACTAACCCAGATTCTGTTCTAGAAGCTTTTAATCTAAAATTAGTTAGCAAGTAGACAAGAGACATCAAGGAAATGCACTTAAGATAAAATCTTAACAGTAAAAAAAACCTGTGGCAGATTCTTGCAACAGAAAAATCTTGTACATATTATGAGTATTCTGTAAATGAGGGAATGAAAGGGCCATATGCATAATATAGATGACAAGAAAGGTGATAGGTGTGATAATAACCTGTCATACATAAAAGTATAAATACAAGGCTTCCCTGATACAAGTTTTCCATAGACGATTCTATGTCAAAAGGTGAAAGCTTTATCCAACCTCCGATTTTTAGTTGTAGTATTTTTATTAGCTTATTTATACATATTTAAGATTGCACATATGAATGCATCACTATTTAACGTACATTAAATATATTAGTGTAGAAATATCTTTTTCAATTCATGAGTATTCTCAACACTTCTTTTGGGTCATCTAACATTTTCTTATATTGGAAGAGGAAATTATACATATGCGTTTCAACAGTCAGGATAAAAGGAACTCAGAGTCTTTGTTTCTGTACCTCCTTTTTTGAATCCAGGTATAATGTGTCCCTAGAGGTTTACCCCTAGCTACCTCTACTCATTTACACAGTATTAGCAACTTCAGCATTTCATTCGTCCCATGAGATATTTTCTCTTGATCTCTAACGTAACTAATCGGTATTATTCGTGGCTTAAAAAAAAAAAAAGCAAGAACAATTTATCTGAATAGGTAATATAGTCACATGGTTGAGAATTCTTAAATTTAAAAAAAATTAATCGGGTGTTATTTCCTTCCCACCTCCATAGCCCGCTCTGCTCATGCCTCAAGCACATTGTTAGTCACTTCTGTCAGCCTTCCTGGCTTCTTTGCAGATATAAAGCAAGTATAAATGCACTTTCTAATTCTTTTGTCCTATGTATGTGGTAATATGATAAAATAATTTCTGCATGTGGCTTTTTAAATATGATAACATATCTTGGAGTTCATCCTATTTATTGGCCTTTTATAGTCTACATGATATTTAATTATGTGGATGTTCTAGAATTTATTTATCCTGACCCCTGCTAGTAAATATTTGTTATTTCTCATCTTTTCTTTTATAAACAATGCTTCAGTGAAGAACCAATCTTGTACATATATTATAAATGCCAAAGTGTACCAGTAGGTCTGAAAAAATAAATGCCTGGAAATGAAATTTTTGAGTCAAAGGATGCATTTAATTGCAGTAACACTTTTACTAGATGTATGATCTTGGGCAAGTGAACTAACTTCTCAATTACTGGATTTCTTTATTTGTGAAATAGAAATAATATCACCTAGCTTGAGGTGCCTGGAATACTGCTTGGCACATGGAAAGGGCTAAAATAATTAACTGTTGTTACTTGGCACATGAAAAGGGCTAAAATAATTAACTGTTGTTACTTGGCACATGGAAAGGGCTAAAATAATTAACTGTTGTTACTACCAAATTGTTCTCCAAAGGCAGAGCTATTTACATTCTCCAGTGCTTGCCTATTTCTGCACCCTCAGCCCTCACCCTTGTCAGTGTTATCCAATTGTAGATTTGTTACCATTCAAAAAGTGAAAAATGTTATTCCATTGTAGGTTTCATTTGTGTGTCCCTTATAAAGAGTAGCATAAACATTGTTTTTTATGCCTAAGTAAAACTTGCATTTCCCATTTTGTGATTGTTTTTTTGATCATGAAATCCTAATTCTTGTTCTTTCTTTGATTTCAAGGGCTTCTTCTTAGGGAAATTAGATTTTATTTGTCACTCATATTTTAATTTTTTATACTGATTTTTGCTATGCAGATTCCTAAATTTTATAAAGTCAGATTCATCTTAAGGATTTTGTTTTAAGACCGAGTTAGCAAGTAGATAGAAGTCTTCTACTTCACGTGAGAGAAGAATTGTTTCATGGTTTCTTATATTAACTTTTTGGGCTTCCTTTTTCATATTTGAAACTTTGAGTCATTGGGAATTAATTCTAGCTATAAATATGAGGTTTCAATTTAACTATAATATATATTTAAAGGTAACTATCTAGTTTTGCCAAACCTAGTCATTGAATAATGACATTTTCCATAGTGATTTTTGATGCTACCTTTTAAATATACACGACTTTTGTTTTTTTATACATACCTATTTTAAGACTTTCCATATGTTCCCTTCATCTGACTGTTGGGAAATGCTCCAGGACCATACTGTTGAGGTTTTAGAATATGTTTATACAGGCAGGAAGATTTGTCTACCTCTGCTCACTGCTCTTCTTCTTTGTCTGTTTACAGTGCTTTAAAAAGTAAACATTGAAATATTTATAAAGCTAATAAAACCTTTGATTATGAAGTCATTTTCAGAAATAATTACTGTTTCTTATTAAAAAAATCACAACTAATTCTACCAGTAAAATTATATATATATGAAAACACTATTGAGTTTGCTTATTTTTTCTAAAATATTGGGTTTTTTCAAGTAATTTTTTAAGTAATTGCAATAATACTCAATAATATTAGAAATTTTCTATGAAAATGAATAAAAGCAATAAATAAAATAAAAGCAACTTAGGTAAAGGGACAGCTACAAACTCATGTACTAGAGCACAGATGCTGTTGCATGTCTGTGATGTCAGCTTTCTAGAACTGTACTGCTGCAAGGGAAAGAGCTGTTTTTACTGTATGATAGTTTGGTTAATTGAATCAAAGAGGAGAGGTTGTTTCTCGTGGAAGTCTTAGCTCTGGTAGGCATTCAAATAGAAAATAAATGAAAGAAACAACAGGAAGATTTACCTGATTAAAAGTATAATGTACTATAGCAAAGGTAACATGGTAGTTACTAGACTTTTTTGATCTCATATTGTGTCAGCTAATGGTCACTGTGATGAAATACCTGAAAGGATTATTTTGGCTCAGTTTTGAAGGTTTCAGTCCATGGTTGGTTACCCCTGTTGCTTTGAGGTCTGCGATGAGGCAGTACATTATGGTAGAAGGATGTGGCAGAGCATTCCGCTCACCTCATGGTGACTGGAAGCAAATAAAGAGAGGAAAGAGTAGCAGTTCACAATTCCCTTCTAGGGCATGTCCCAGTGATGTAGTATCTCCCACTAGGCCTGACATCCTCTACCACCTTCAGATAGTGCTGTGGGCTGGGAACCCTCCTTTAACTCAGTGGCCTTTATCGAAACTATAGCATATATGTATCACCTAAATACTTTTAAGCATATCTCCCAATATATAAACATTTTTTGCTTTGTAAATGACTTACTTATATTACTTACTAAATTATTATACATATTAAATTATTATAATTGTTATAAGTAAATATTTATTATACTTATAGTACTTATTTTATTTAAACTAGTATATTCATGTATTTTATCTGTGTTACAAATTATGCATGTAAGTAGGTACTAAAATATCTGAATAAGAGTTCAATATAAATGGAATTTTCTTTAGGCAGCACTGTTGTCTATCTTAGGCATACCCTGAAGTTCCTCTATTCTATTTGAGAGTTTTGTAGTAGGTTGGGGTTTGTATCACAAATTAGAGAACCTGGACTGTAGGCAAAAGTTTCCAAATAAGTCACTTCAATCTCAATAGACATTGCCAAAAAACTGGGAAAAATAATATTTACCTTATAGGGGTATATTGAAAATTAAATATACTAATATGTGAGATATTATTTGGTTAAGTAGTGAGTGAAATAAACATATATCATGATATAAAATTGTATGGCCTGAGCCAGGTATACACAAGCCTTAATTTCAGCTACTAAGTAGGCTGAAGCAGGAGACTTGCTGGTTCAAGGCCAGCCTGGGCAACTTAGGAAGACTCTGTCTCAAAATTAAACAAGAAGAATAATTGAGGATATAGCTCAGTGGTAAAGTGCTTTTGGGTTCAATTTTCAGTACTGCAAAAAAAAAAAATAAATAAATAAACAAAAAGTATGACTTAAAGGCCTTGGAAATAAATAAGTTTTAGATTTTGGCTCCAGAATAATATATGACCTCAGGAAACCTAATGATAATATGACATATGGTTATAACTTAAAATAGCACATTACTTTTTATGACTAAAGTATGATCTTCAGAAAGAAATACAGAAAATTATCATGTCAAAAGGCGTAAAAGACCTTGAATTTTGTGGTTTTTATTGTTTTATTTTTGAGGAGCCACATCATTTCTTTATAAAAGATTTTTTATTAATGGGACTCCTGGAGGCACCCAGAAAGAAATGGATCCTCTTTATTCCAATGTATACTTAGTGTGCTTCACTTGTGCAGAAGATTCAAAGGAGAGTGCTTCATTTCCTAGAATGCTACCATTTAAATAACTGGCTTTCTGTGCCTTCAGTATAACAAGAAATCATAATTATCATTTGTGAGATGTTAATGCTGTTGAAGGGGCTGGCTTGAAAGGTGATGCGTCAACTACATTTGTGGGTGTTTTATGACTCAATGTGTCATTTTTAGAAATTGCTTTTGTGTTTTACTGAACAAGTTACATTTGGATAACAAAATTGGCAATGGGTTTCAGGGAGAGAGGTTTCCACTTTTTGAGAAAAGTGTGTATTATAAAGCATATAAAGAAGGTACTATTTAGTAATCACATGTATGCCTGAACAGCATTATATAATCAAGCATCTGATTTCCTCAGACACATCTTACCTCTCTCACGAATCAGAAAATAATACAATTTTATTGTTAAGAGCCCTCTTATCTCTCCCCTGCAATTTAATTAATGCTTGTTAAGAAGAGGTAGCTGTCAGATTAAAATTGAATTTTTGAATTTTCTATTGTCTTCTGACAGAGTGGCAATCTAAATCTTTTTATTTAGGTATGTTATTTTCAAGAACTTTTCAAAATGATAATTTCCTAGCTTTTCTGATTGTGAAGAGAAATTTTTAGCATTTGAATAAATAGATTGAATGGTTAAAGGTTTTTTTTCCATAAAAGGAAATAATAGAGAAGCCATTAAAAAAGGAAAACAATAATGATAATTTTAAGTAAGAATAACTATCATCCTCAAGTTGTACTATTTTTTTCTCATAAATTTTGCTGGTATATACCTTTATGGGTAGGTACCTACCTGCACAGTTAAATTGTTTTGTGGTATTTACAAATGTAAAGAAATAATTCTTGGAAAACTAGTAGAACAAGTCTATATTCATCAGTAACATTTTATTTTCCTAATATTTTTTGTTCAGCCTACAAGTATTTATCAAATCCCTATAAACACTGGAGATAGTGTTGAAAAGATAGACATGTGGTCCCTCATGGCAGAGCTTACCTTCCAAAGGGAAAGTATAAAACAAAGTAATTGCTATTTGTAATGAATGTTAAGGAAATGAACAATAGACTGAGATAGGATATAACCAACAAAAAAAGGGAAAAACTCATTTTGTAGGATAAATGTCTTTCTAGGTAGGGCTATCTGAGGACTGTTATTTAAGCTGAATTAAAAGAAAGAGTCCTTGACCCACACCCTTCACGCATACCCTTGCCTGCAAAAAGTAACTTGAAGGCAGTCTTCAAGTGCTGGAAAAACTGTATGAAACTGTTACTCAGCCCTGGCTTCACCTCTCCTCCTACCCCTGACTACTGTACCTCTATAAATATGAACACCCATATTAAATGTTTCTGTCTGTCCCTCTGCATATGACCTGTATTCCTTTGTGTATTTCTTACTTTACTCCAAACGGCATCTCTCTCTCCAGATAGACTACATTCTCCCATGAATCAATATCTGATTTCCTAATTAAATATCTGAGTCTCTAAAATAAATAAATAACAAACAAAAGAGAACTATCAAAAAGATTTATTTTTTAATCAGAGCATTCTTGTTACATAGCACTTGGGTTCATCCCAACAAAATCATATATGCTTGGAATTTGATTTCAGTTCATATCCCCACTTTTCCCTTCTCTCCTTCTTTCCCCCATTTTCCTTCCTCTACTTTACTAGTCTTTCTTATATTCATCTATTTTTTAAAAAATTTTGATTGATTCTTTCTACTTGTATATACAGGTGAAATTCTGTGTGGCATATTTATATATGCACATAGAATGATTTTTTTCAATTTATTCCTCAATTACTCCCCTTTCGCATCCCTCCTTTCTCCCTTCAGAGAGTAGATCTTCTGCTCTATGGATATTCCCTATATCTTTATGATCTTAAATCCTCCCTTTTCTTTTCCTTTATTTTGCTGTAGCTTCCATATATGAGAAAAAACATTTGACCCTTGATTTTCTGAGTGTGGCTTATTTTTCTTAGCATGATGTTTTTTATTTTCATTCATTTACCAGCAAATGCAATAATTTCCTTTGTCTTTATGGCTGAGTGAAACTCCATTGTGTATATATACCACAATGTCTCAATTTAAAATTGATTTAAAGGGCTGGGGTTGTAGCTGAGTTGTAGAGTTCTCCCCTCGCATGTGGAAGGCACTGGGTTAGATCCTCAGCACCACATAAAAATAAAATAAAGGTATTGTGCCCATCTACAATCCAAAAAAAAAAAAAAATTAAAAAATAAGTAAAATAGATTTAAAGTAGAATAATTGCTTAAATATTTCCCCATTAAATGCCCTTTAATATCTCTCAGTGAAGATTTAATTTTTTCCCTATAAGATCTTCTATATCTTGTTTTATTTATTTTTAAGTAACTTATTTTTTGATTTGTATTTACTATAAATTTTATATGTGAATACATTTTATTGCCTAACTTTTTTTTTGTTAAATTATAGAAATGTAACTGACTTTTTCTTATTTATCTTATATTTGGCAACTTTCTAAATAATAATAATAATTATATATTACATATACCATTATATATAATTATATACATGATAATTATTGTTATCATTTTTGTGCTGGGGATTGAACTCAGGGCCTTATCCATGCTAGGCAAGAATTCTGCCACCAAGCTTTATCTCCAAGCCTTTTTGCTTTATTTTGAAAATTACCTAGGTTTGCCTTGAACTTGAGATCCTCCTGCCCCAGCCTTCTGAGTAGCTAGTATTACAGGATGTGCCATCAAGTCTGGGATCTAAATTATTTTAAATTTTAATACTTTGTTTATAGAGTCTGGTTTTATCTGTAGACAATCCTAATGTGAGTGCACATGAATAATTTGTCTAATTTATTCAATAATTGTACCTTTGTAATTTTTTTTTCATTTGTCGTTAAGCTAGTGAAAGAAGAGGTGACAATGTTATCAGTATGGAAAATCCTTGTATTACTCCTAATTCTAGAGTAAATGCTTTCAATATTCTTTCCATTAGTAATGATGTGTGTTTTAGTATGTGTGTGTATATATATATATATATATACACACACACACACATACACACACGCGCGCTCACACACACAGTATTTTAGTCAGGGTAGGATATTTCTTATCACTCTTACTTGACTAGAGGTTGATTTACATAAGTGGGTGTTTAATTTCATTGAGTGCCTTTTGGCACTTACCCAGGTAATTTTTATTTTCTCTATGTTATTCTCTTATTGTGCTGATTTAACCTAATTGAATTTCCCATTTTAGCCATACTTTGATGCCTGGGGGACACCCAAACTGGTCACTGGTGGATTTGGCTTGATAACTTTTTTTTTTCCCTAGGAATTTTGAATTTACATGTTTGAATAAATGATTTTAATTACTGTTTTTTGTACCAGAAATGGCAATATTTATATTAAGGTTATTCTGGTCTCATAAATATCTATGCAGTAGATTAATTTGTGTGAGATTGTCATTATTGTTAATGAAGAGATAGCTCATGATTCTACATTAGGAATAGCTTTCAAACTGTTTATACATTAGGGAATCAGTAATAACATTGGAGAAATCCTAAATATTAATTGTGCTGCCATAAGCCCTTATAAATGTACTTGGGAATAGAGATCTCCTAAGGTTAGGATAAAGGTTTTTTTTATTTGCTACTGGTTCTAGATTTTAATATCAGGAATAAAGGATGCAGGATTGATGATTGAATATTCAGTAAAGGTGATTCTAAGAGTGGTAGGTTAAATTCCCCCTAGATTGCTTTTTAGTAGTGACAGATCACAGGGATTGAAAAAAAAATTGATTGGACATTTTCCTCTGTCATCTGGCAACTGTTCCTAGAGAAATAAACTGTAGAGAAACTTCTTTCTGTATCCATACTTTTTATACTTGGTACCTTGACAAAACCATTGGTACTTATTTTAATCAGCTTTTTTGCTGCTGTCACCAAAAAGACCTGACAAGAACAATTTTAAGAGGAGGAAAAGTTTATTTGGGGGCTCACTATTTCAGAGGTCTCAGTTCATAGCTTAAGGTGAGGCAGGAGATCATGGTGGAAGAGTGTTGAGGAGGAAAGCATCTGGGAACAAGGCCCTAGGAAAGAGAGAGAGAGAGAGAGAGAGAGAGAGAGAGAGAGAGAGAGAGAGAGAGAGAGAGGCTAACAAGGACAAAATGTATACCCAAAAGGCATGTCCCAGGGAGCCACCTCCTCTAGCCATGTCCTACTTGCCTAAAGTTACTACCCTATCAGGGAATTAATATACTGATTAGGTTAAGGCTCCCATAACCCAATCATTTCACCTCTAAACTTTGTTGCATTTTCTCACGTAGGACAACTCATACCTAAACCGCAACAGTAATCATGGCAGTTGATGCCTCTAGACTTATCATGCCAAAGTATGTTAATTATTTATTATATATGTAGTTTAGCAGTCAGCAAATTTACTCCTAACACATTTTTTTTTCAGGAGCTGGGGTACCCAGCCATATTTTGTATTTTATTTGGAGACAGGATCTCACTGAGTTGCTTAGCGCCTTGATTTTGCTGAGGCTGGTTTTGAACTTGGGATCCTTCTGTCTTAGTTTCCCAAGCTTCTGGGATTACAGATGTGCACCACCTCGCCTAGCCCTAACACATATTTTAATGTGGTATGTAGTTAAACTTTTTTTTCTGAAAGAGTTTATTTTCTAGAGTATGGGGAAGTTGGAATATGTGCACGTGATAAATGTTAGACCCAATAATTCAAGTTTAAAATATCTTTCTTTAAGATCTTTTAAAGTTTCATATGAGTACAACTATTCCGGTACATGTTAATTTAAAAGTATTTTTCTCTCTCTCTGTAAAATATTGACAAGATTATGCCATGTTTATTCATGGCTTTGCTGATCCTCTGAGCCATCGCTGAGTATTGATGTGGGAATAGGAATCCCAATTTGAGAAACACACGTTGAAGCCTTCCATATTGGTCTCATTTGTGAAGCTCTCAGCATTGGGAGGACTTTTTGATGTTAAGTAAAGATATGTCTCTATGAAGGAAGTGTTTCAGAAATTGAACGAGAAAGGAAAGAAAACACTTCACACAGGGGCACTGTGCCTAGCATGGTACTTGGCATATAGTAAGTATTCAACAGATAGTTGTTGGATGAATTAATATGTTTTCTAAAAACTGAGCTGTGGTAAACAAGAAAAGCTAAAGGCTGACAGATATGTTTGGAAGTATGGAGGGTCCTTGCTTCTATTTTTCCAACTTTGCTAGACAGGAATTTTAGTTACTAAGAAATATAAAATAACTTGCTGAATCAGGAAAAGTGTTCATTTGCATATTTTGTCTGAGGGCTTTATCATTTGTAATTTGCATGATATTAATGCTTCTTGGATTAGAGAGGAATGATTTATTAAGGTGAAATGGCTATTCAGTTCTTTATATCTGGAACTGATTTGTAGAAGGGACTTATGGAATATCCTTACTTAGATTTTTGGGCCTACAGTATTATCCAGCTAAGCTACCAACATCCTCAGGCATATTGGGGCTTTAAGGGAGCTTTCTGAGCTTTTAATAAGGTAGTATATTGTGTCCACTTGACTGTTGTTCCCTTCTTATGCAGGTCTTCTTTAGGGGTTCCATAACAGAATAAGTGAATGAAAGGCCAGATTCTGTCAGGATGTTTCTGATATCCTAACAATATCCTCTCATAACCACCTGGAACCACTCTAACCCTCACATGAAATAAGGGAAAATGCACAAAGCAATGTGGATCCTAAGACCTTGCCAGCCTATAAGCTCCCAGTGGAAAAGTCTTCCCCTCTCTGTTTATCCCTGTGCCCTTAGTCATATGCCTGGGTCAAGGCCTGGCTCACAATAGGCACTTCAAAATAGATTAATTAACCAAATTAATATTTTTCATGAAATATATTTTTTCTTCCTTATTGAAGGTAATAGGAATCTGCATTTTGGTTGGAAAATAGATTGTGATAGAGCATGAATAAGTAAAATTAAAAGTTTCATATGGAAAATAATCCTGAGATTGAGCCTGCCAAACAATTTGGAAGAAGAAAAACATTGTTGAGAACTAGCCTACACTGGAAGTGTAGTTACAGGGAGGGACCTGTATCTCATGCCAAATCTTACTTTTGTGTTACTGAAAGTTGGGCCAGCTGGATTGAGGGGAAAGAGTTACAGAGACAGTTGAGTGAGATACCATATGTGACTCACAGGGCAGGACTGATCATAATAGTTTTTCAGAAACGGTAACTTAGCAGGCATATGTTAAGAATCTGCTGTGTGCTACAAACGTGCTGGATCATAGCTCCCTGAGCTAACTCTACCCTTCGCCATAACCTCCAGACATCTCTTGTGAATTCCCTACTCCTTATTACTATTACTATCAAGTTGTCTTTGAGGTGTTAGAGACAGAGAAAACAAAGATATTAGGATGATCAAAAAGACTTCAAGCAAGAATGTAAAGTTGATCAGGGCAGTTTGTTTTCTTGATAACAAAGGCAATATCATTCATCTGACTGGGTAGATGTTTCCTCATTTTTTTCTTTTTGGACATATCCCTCCAAAAGCTCATCCCTCTCTTTCCTTGCTAAATCCAGAACTGTTCTAAATTATGAAATAGTTGTACATTCTGCTAGAAAATCCAAATAATCTCTCCAGGTCCACCTGAAAGATAGCTCAGTGAATTAAAATAAGTGTTATTTTTATTGGTAAATGTGGAATTCCTTGCCTCTAAATGGAAACAGTGCTTAGAAATGGCAGCAAAAAGGTCAAACTTAAAGTTTTAAGAACAGAAGACTTAATTGTTTTTAAGGACATTTTAACCTCTATGAAGAAAATTCTAGTTATTTCAAGTGTGTAATGTTAAATCAAATATATGTATACTTTCAACATTGGATTTATCTCTTCTTCAGTTATGGGCATACAAGTAATCCAGTTTTACAACATTTGTCTCCAAAATTTGTTATAAAACATTTTTAGCAATTTGTATTTGTGGAGCACATGGTTTTTAACAATTTTAAAGGTCTTTTCTATACTGTTTTTGCTACCTTAATCTTGTGATAATACAATTCACATCTGTAAATTTTAAGTATAAATAAATAGATATTTGTGATATAATTTCAAAGATAACATTTTGTCAAGAAAAAAAATTCTCTTAAATGATTCTAAAGTGTTCTATCCCCTTAACCTTTTTATAAATTGGTAGAGACTGTTCTTAAATACTCTTCTGGGAAAAAATATTTTTTTACTTTTCCTATTTGAGTTAATTTGGTTAAAAAGCCAATAACTTAATCATTTGCCTATATTTATGTAACTTTAATATGGGATCTATTTCTGATGGTTGGATTTATGTGAAAGTATGTTCTGGCAAATTTAAAGTTATAAAAGTAACAGAAAATTAAAATTTCTATAAGCTATTTATGAAAATTATCAGAATCCTGCAGAGTTTTGGATCAGTTTCATCTCAAGCCAGTGTTGAGGGTTTGTAAGGAAGAAAACTGCAGTGTGACTGAATGGGCTTGAGAGATTGTGTGCACCTATGGTGTTATTAGCCACCATATGTGCTTCAAAATTAAATACGGTTAAAAATAGCACAATGGCTTACAGTGATGAAAATGTTCCCACAAGGCCACACAACCAGAAGGTAGCTTTAATTTTCTAGTAATAGTGAATGATCTGCTTGGATTCACCCACATTAATTTCCCCATGTGACCTACAGACATTGACAATATGAAGGCCAGGGTTTTGAGTTGTATCTGGTATTTATGGGACCTGTGCATCTGCTCTTGGGCTTTTTGGTTACAGGATGATTCTCCTTGAACAGAATCAAAGAAACAAAACAAGTCCAATCTGACAAGCAGGAATGGACCCCCTTCTGATGGCCTGGACCCCTCCAGTTGATGGGATATAAAACAAAGCTTGTGGATCTTTTGTTCTTCTGCTTGACACCCCACTTATTGGAGTGCACTTTTCATGGATGGAAAATAATGAAATATAGTAACTAAATATTAATATTAATATTACTTTAAAAATTTAACATAGTGGATTTATTTATTTATTTATTTGGGGTGTTTTTGTTGTTATTTCATTTGTTTGCTTCATTATTTTCTTTAATTTTTTTTCTCTTATTCAATAATAGGGGGTTTTAGTGACATATGTTACAAGCTTACCAAAGTTTGATCATGTTCCTCTCTCAGGAACAATAGTTTAAACAGCAACAACATAATAAAAGTTTAATCTCACCTTTTTTCTAGAATAAAGGGGAACTCCAAAGTTTAAGAATCCTGTTTTGTTTTGTTCTGTAATAACACTAATTTAGCCCCAAGTGCATGAAGAAACTATATATGTTTATTAGGTTGTCTGTCTTTAGTCTGCCATATGCCTTGCCCACTGCAGACAGGAATAAACATTCACTAACTAAGGAAATAAAGTCTATTATCTTTTCAGGATACAGTAATCCTAAATCGGTTTTCTTGATAAGCAGGTGCTGCTTCTAAATTCTCTAAGCTGCCTTTTTTTCTTTGAGCTTTTAGTATAAAATTTTTCAGTTACATTTCAGATCAGATTTCCTAGAATCCAATCATGATACATATCAACTTTCTTGAATTTGTTTACATTTCTTTTTATGACTTGATTCTACTATAGGTACATCATACTTAAAGCTACTATTTGAATGTGAATGACATTCAAATTACTTAGAACTAGTAAAATATTTTATAGTTTTCACATAACTCCCCAAACTTAGCACTTCAAAATAAGTGATTCAATTTAAAAAAGTCACAGGTAACAAATAGACCAGGCTTGTATCTGTGTGTATTTTACTAAAGTGGATCATTAATTTTATACAACCGTTTTTTGTTGTTGTTGTTGTTTGTTTGTTTTGTTTTATTCTTAATTCTGGAAAAAATTCCAAAGCATTTTAAGCACTAACGTATCAAGTTCAAAACATTACATATTAGTTTTCTGTCACTATGACCAAATACCTGAGGGGATCAATCATTTTGACTCACAGTTTTAGAGGTTTCAGTCCATGGTCACTTTGCCCTGTTGCTTTGGCCCTGTAGCAGCATGGTACATTGTGGCATGATGGAGGGGCCAGTTTACCTTGTAGCAGTCAGGAAGCAAAATGAGAGAGGAGAGGAGCAGGGACACCAGTATCTGTTTCAAGAGCACACCCCAACAACATAACCACCTTCCACTAGACCCCATCTTCTAAGGGTTCCACCACATCCCAGTAGCGCAACAGGCCAGAAACCAAGCCTTTGACACATAGGCCTTTGGGGGACATCTGAGATGCAAACTATAGCACCTTGATAATGTAGAAAAGTCCCTCCCCAAAAGGTTGTTCAGCTTTGCCCATCAGCTGTGCTGAGATTTCCTTATAGTTTTACTTCTCTTCCTTAGACATATAGCTCTACTTTGTTATTAAAAATATTCAGTTTTGCTTGGGTATAATTGGTATGTCAATTGGTATATCTACCTCACTTCCAACTTGTCCAAAGCACCTAAATCAGTGTAGCAAAGTCATTTTGGAAGTTTCAAAGTATAAATGTGACCCTGGCTCCTGCAGGTATCTCAGAATTGAATGAAGTTTAATGCCATATGTAACTGAATGGGTTTTAATGTTTGTATAACACTGAGCCTCAGCAAGCAAGACAGGACAGTTTTGGACAACACGTGTTTGTTTTACTGCTGTTGTCTTCAGGCTTTCAACTCCTACCCCACCTGTTCTCCAGTTCACCTTATCAGTAACACAGTCCTTTCTCCCCCTACAGCTAGCCAGGCACCAGACTCTCCTGATTCTGCCTCTCAGCATTTTATCTCATCAATTTCACTGGTACCAGGAATCTGATTGTTGTTACTGCCCCCAGTCCCTTTTCGTAAACTCCTTCAGGGTTCCATTTATCTTCTACTACATCCAAATGACTGCAGGAAAAACTCCTCTAGGACCTGACAGTCACCTGCCTGTCTGTCTTCATCGTTCACTGTTCCCCCTTCTCATTCTCTGAGTACCAACCCTAAGGAGCCA
The DNA here is from genome assembly GCF_045843805.1 of Urocitellus parryii. NCBI lineage: Eukaryota > Metazoa > Chordata > Mammalia > Rodentia > Sciuridae > Urocitellus > Urocitellus parryii. Next base: position 78,583,367 of record NC_135541.1, read on the forward strand.
CCTGCAACTCTTTGAAAACTCAAAAGTAAACATGCCTCTGCGCATTTACACCTGTCCTTTGATTTGCATGAAATACCTTGCATGTTCTTTATCCTGTTGCATTTATATTTCTTCATGTCTGCAGGAGTTCATAAGGGCAAAATCCATTTCTTCACCCTCTATTTTAGTTCTTAACAGAGCCTCTTAGATGGATGCTGAGCAAATGCTGCAGGGTGAGTTGAGTGAGTGGGAACAAATCAGATCCTGATTGGTGTTCCTGGTTATCTTCTTGGTGCCAATTTAATCTAAAAGGTTTCCTTCCTTCCCCTCTTCCCCTCTCCTTTAACCATCCTACACACCTCTTTCTAAGGAATCTATCTGAGTCTGTCCTGGTCGAAACCCTCAGTGGCTTACATTTCCTGAAGAATCCATTTCATGCTCCATATCATTTCCACCCTCTAGTGGTCAATCTTCAATCTACCTTTCCACTTGGATTTCTCAGGTTTTTCCTTGCCTACTCCAGACTTTAAACTAGGCTCTCTCTGCTCTTTTATCCCATATTGTAGCATATCACCTCTCTGGTTGTGTTCATACCATTCTCGAAGCCAGGTATTTCTTTGCCCCAGTCAGTGCCGTGTGAATTAACAGTCAAAACATTCTATAATCAGAATTTAGAATTAATTTAGAATTAATTTTCCATTCTGTATCTTTATTTTTTCCTCCATGAAGATATGTGTCACATTTTGCTTTTTATTATAGCTTTTGGTTTTTGCTTTACTTTTACATGTCTTTATTTTAATAGATTATGAACTCATTGAAATAGGAGCTGAATTAGTTCAACCTTGAAAATCACAGGCAAGCCAACTCTGTTCCTGGTCCCATCCAATAGTTATAGAGGGAAGATGTATTTGGCAGACCTTGATTTGAATCCCTGAAATGCCACAAACAATTGTAATCTCCATCAGTTCTTTCTCCCAGTTTCCCAGTTTATAATAGGAAGATAATAATACCCAATTTAAAACATGCTTATGCAAATTAGATGAAATAATGTAAATATATAGCTTAAAACAATGACCCCTGGCAGAAATGCAATAAATGATTCTTATTACTTCTACTACTCTTACTATAGATATGGAATATTGGAGAATGATATTGTTTTGTTTGAGTTCTTAGTATTAATTACTTTCATTTAATTGAGTGACTATAGCTAGAAATTAACCTTTAGCTTTGTTGTTAAACATAAACCCTTTTTTATTATCTTACAATCTTCTATTGTTACTTAATTCTGGTATTGAGACATTCTTTGGGCAAAAAGCATTGCTTGCTTCTTTAGTTTTTCCAACAGAGGGCCCAATTGCTGCCAGCATCTGTGAAAAGAAGAATTATGCAAACTTTAAATCCTCTTTATCGCAACTTTCCCCATGCCATTTTGCAGTAGAGTCTATGAATTGGATTTCCCATCATTAGAGTTATTAAACCCTGCTTTGTGGTGTTGGGGGAGACACTGGAGCAAGAAAGGGCTCCTTTGTCCTGGAAGGTATCTTAACACATCTTATTTTCCCACTTTGGTTAACTTTTGGTGTGCTCTTTCAGAACCTGGACAGGTGGTGGAGTCAGAATACATAATCCATGCACCAAAGAAATGGCTAAAATTGAAGTTAATCAAAGAGAAGGACATCTAATTATATTATGCATTTATAAATTGTTAGGCAAGATGTTGTCCAGATCATTCTTTGAATAACATGATCATACTCATTATCAATTAGTGTTTCTCCAGTTTGAAATTATGGAAGATTATTCAGTGTGAGGAAATTCCTGTCTTGTTTCTCCTTTCCCAGTTGAAATAATAAAGAAAGAAATAGCAATGGAAATCAAGTTAGACCCCGATCTGGCAGGTGAATGACATGTTGCCAGAGACCAAAATACCAAAAGAGAGAGGATCAGTGTCAGTTTTGCTGGTAATATTGATGGCAATAATGGTGATGGGCATAGAAAGCATGTACTAGGCAAATTGTCAGGATGTGAAACAGTGTTTTTTTTTTTTTTAAATTTTGTGCAGTTTTCTTAAAAATCCCTATGAAGCGAGTATTATCATTTTTATGTTTTCTAGATGAATAAACTACTTCAATAGGGAGTCTTATCCAATGTCACATAGCTTATGAAAGAAGCAGGACTTAAGCTGATGTTGACCTAACCCATAGCCAGTCCTCTTCATCTCAGTCCTCTCTGGAGGTGAGAGTGAGTCTTATAAGACCTTTTCTCTAGAGAGTGAAGAAACCATCCACCAACCTGACCTGGAGTCTTCAATGAAGGGGATTTACAGATTGACAAGGGAAAACCCTTTGCTATAAATCGGTTATTAAAGTAACCCCATTATAAGCTTCAATAGGAAAGGGAGGAAGAGAAAATATATGATTCTGATGCTGTGTTTCCTAAAGCCAATTCCTGGGGGGCCACCTCTTTCAGCAATCTCACTCCAATAGATTGCAACTTTAGACTGCAAAGTCTAACTAGAGAATAACAGTGTGGTTACAACTGCTATGTGTGACTTTTGACCCTAGGTGGAGGAGGAGAAACATTGGGTTACTACTTAATATTTGAATGATAAAACCCCATCCAACAACTCAGAGAAGTGAGGCTTCTAACAGACCTGAAGCTTTGTCTATTAGACATAGATGTTAAATGAGTTTGACCTTTAACAATTTTACTTTTAGCTTATCCCTTAGCACCTACAGCCTGTCATTATTAGTTATTCAATTAATATCCCATTAGACAGGTTCTCTTAAGAGTTAGCAAAATCATTGCCCCAAAGAATACACATACCCATAAAGTACTAAATGGCCTCATTGATATGGTTCTCCCCCCAAAAAAACAGAACAAGAAATTTAAAACTCTCTCTCACACACACATACTCCCCCCAATGAAACTCAATGTTACCGTTGAAATAGATTTCCCATACCATATATATTTATATATATATCAGAAACAATACATTTTATTGATTCTAAGATATTTTCACATTGTAACATGTTTGAAATAGAAATTCTTCTTACTCAGGGACCTATTACAAATATATACAGTTATGAAATGGTGGTAATGCATAATATCCCATTTAAAACATAGGAGGGAAGAAGTCATTTCTTCTTAAATCTTCATGGCTTTGGATCTCATGCAGTAAAACCCAGAGCTGTCCCACAGACTACACAGCTCACTGTGATCCAATCACCTACCACCTGTCTGACCCATCTTGAGTCTCCCCTGTTCCTTCTCACTGTGCTGAAGCTGTGCTGGTCGCCTTGTTCTAGAAGAGCCAGTCATGCTTCCACCTGAGGTCAACTGCCTTCTTGATTCCTCTGCCAGGATCTCTTTCCCATTTAGAATGCCATGGTTCACTCACATGTCTCCTTAGAAATTTATTCAAATGATGATTTCTTATTTTGGTTTTCTTTGGTCACCTTATCTGAAGTTTGAGCATTGTAATATTTTCTATCGAGTTTTTTTGTTTCATTTATCTCTTTAGCTTGTATTACTGGCCGATAGTTAATATTTTATATTGCTTATAGATTCTCTCTCCCCAGCAGAGTATAAGCTCTACTAAAGCAGGGATTTTTGTCTATTATCTTCAGTACTCATTTTCCAGGTCCTAGATGAATGCTTGGTACAGTCAGGAAGCTATACATATATACACAGTCACACACACACACACACACACACATACATATAAACAATACGAATAAAATATATAAGTATGTAAAATATATTAGTCTGCCACATATAAAGAATAAGTCAGTGGACTGCATGCTTAGTTTGGTAGGTAAGATAGGGAGGGGTGTAATTACCGCACTAAACCTTCCTAATGGACCTTAGATTTGGGGTCCAGCATCTTGAGATACAAACCTGTCTCTGTTGCCAGTTATCTGAGTAAAATTGTTCAAGTTAATCCCTGGGCCTCCAGGCTGGACAACATGATCTAGTGAATGCTATAACATGTCAGTTAATTGAGATTTCTTAAAAGCAATTGAAGACTGGGAAGATAAATGAATGAAACTACATCTTTTAACAAATAATTATTGTCACAATAATAATAATTATTGTCACCCTAATGAGAGTGTTAGTATAAAAGAATTTTGAAATAATTTGTTGTTCAATTTCCTTCTTTTCGTAAATAGTGAAACTGAAGCCCAGGGTTGAAAGATTTACCAAGATTAAGTGCTACTTGATGGCACACCTTAGAACTCTGTTCAATGGCCCTGACCAAATTCAATGTTCTTTTTACTTTAACTAGTACATGTGATAAATACTGGTAGCTTTTAAAAATATTATTCTCAAGCTGTTTTGATATCATGTTCTACTTACATTCGATGAATTTACCTCATGGCAAGACTACATAGATCAATTTCTGTCTCTTTGTGGTTTACTTCAGCTTACAGAAGAGATTGGAAAACTTGAAGATAAAGTAGAATGTGCTAATAATGCCCTGAAAGCAGACTGGGAAAGATGGAAACTAAATATGCAAAATGATATCAAGTCAGCATTTACAGATATGGCTGAGGAGAATATCCACTATTATGAACAGGTAAGTGGTGCTACTTCATACTGCTTTTTTTTTTTCCATGCTGCTTTGTTTTTAAAGCATTATATTCTCTTTCACTCACTACTATCCTATGTTGAAAGAGTCAATTTTAAGATCCTGTTGTCCCAGTGGAGTTATTTGTTACCAGTTTGTTTTGTGTTTTTTCCTTGGTTTCTTACATTAGAAGGATTTGAAATCTTTGAAAACATTTGGTAATGCTTCCTGGTGACTCACCTGTCTCATTCTCCTCCCTTTCTCTTTCTCTTTCCTATATTGTAAAGTGCAGAAGGAAAAGGACAGAGATTGGATAAGCAGAAAATCGATTCAGGGCCTATACCTTTAACCCTATATCCCTGCTATCTCCAGCTTAGATAGCTGCTCAAAACCCAACCACAAAGGAGTGTACTATTCTATTAGTGAAAGAGAAACAGTTTTTGAGGGGTTGAGGGAGTTCAGAAAAGAGTCTAGGTAAGTGGTGATACTTCATACTGTTTTTTTTTCCCATGCTGCTTTGTTTTTAAAGCATTATATTCTCTTCCACTCTTTACTATCCTGGGTTGAAAGAACCAATTTAAATTCTTTTAAATTCTTAAGTCATCATTTTAAAATTCTTATCATTTTCCTTTCCAAACAATTATTTTTTGTTATATAACTATTTCTCAAATGACTTTCTCAAATGAATTTTATAATACTGTTGCTTTTCTCTACCCAGCATATTCTAAACATTCTTCTTTAAATATTCTTATTTTAAATATATGTCTTTAACCTTATTTCTTGGTGAATTAATAAATACATGAAATTGATAAATTAAGGAAATCATATTTTAGTCTGGAGTGATTTTCAGTATAGGGTATTTTTAAATTGAAATGTTCATTTTGAAAGATTAACTGATATTTTCATATTAACAAGAAGAGTTAACTGGGTACTTCCTATCCCCTCCTGCCCACCTGTGTGGGCACCTGGAGTATACAAGGCAAACACAATTGCAATTATTTCTCATGTAGTTGTAGTCAAATATGGAAAGAGTTAATGAAAAAAGGATCATGTTACAGTAGTATAAATTTCAGTGTAGAAAGTCATTGCAGAGGCATCTCACCTAATGTAAAAGGAATAAGGAAGTTGCCTCGAAGAATGTTTAAAGTGATACCTGAATGATGAGTAACAGGTTGCAAGACAGAGAGATGTGTGAAAGAGCACTGCAGAGCGGAAAAGAAATACAGACCAAAGCACAGAAGTGAGAGAGACTTATGTTCATGTAACTGAGGCTTATTTCTGGAGGAAGGAAATGTAGTGTTCAATTGAAAGATTAGGCTGAAGATGGCATCATGAATTTTTAGTCTTTTGTCATTCATTCTAAGGGAAATGGGAACCATTAAAGAGTTTTCAGGAGGCAGGACGTGCCTTGTCCAGGGATCACTCTGGTTGTATGTGAATCAGGGTAAAGCAACACTGGCTGTGCTGAGCCTGTTTGGAGGAGGCTGCTGCAGCATCCCAGGCAGAGAAGTGAGCTGACCTGGGGTTTCATGGTAGTGCACAAGATGTTAGTGAACAGTGTCAAGGGATTTTTTTTCATGGGTAGAATTGGAAAGATAATTTTTAATCTCTTTTTTTAGTTTTGTATTCTGCATTAAATTTAAGTATCTAAAGGAATTCCCATAAATCTCTGATTTTTGAGTGATTTAAAAATATTTCTCTTTTTATCAACATAGGGTTTTGTTATCACCTGTTTAAATCCTCAGTAGTAAATCCTCAGTAGTAACTACCTCTCTTTTATGGTAAAACCTGCATATACTTATATTTCCGAATTAAATGACAATCAGCAAGATAATTTATTTAAAAAGTCCTCAAAATTAGAATATGCAATATATTATACATGATTATTATTATAAAATATAAGTATATTAAGGTTTAAAATTGCATGATATATAAAACCAATGTATTTTTCTTTAAATGATAACGTCTGCCAGAATTTTCAAATTTGGACCTTTTTTTTTTTTAATGTTCAGATTCATCAAACTCTGACTAAAATGTTTGGGTTTTGACTATACTTCTTATATAAGTATGCATTTTGTCATTCTCATAGATTAAATTCAGTTTATACAAAACACTGTTTTCTTAGAAACAATTAACTTAGCATCACTGTGTCATGTTGCAAATTTTATTCTTCATAGCAGTTTACAGTTCTTAACATTTCCCCAAGTGAATTATATTTCCGAATGTAATTAAAAATTTATCAATTGCATAGCATCTTGGATATATAAATTTGGAGGTGTCATTGATTTTATTTAGTGTAATTTCAAAAGATCCCTACTTCGTCAGTTATTTGTTGTTGGTGTTTTTTGTTTTGGTTTTTTTCATGTTAAAAAAATTTTAACATGTTTGTCACATCCATCCACTAAAGCATAGTAAGGGAAGTTGGAGTCCTTAAATAATCAATGATTCTTAATTAGCAGAAAGAATATAAGGCCTAAACAGTGACAATCTGCTGTTATCTATTAACTTCAGAATGTGTCAGATATGCAGGGAAGTGAAATGTTTCATCTTGCTATTCCTTGCTTAATTTAGTCATATTCTAATGGAAGTACTTCCTTTTTCATCTATATTTACTTAGATAAGTCCCCAAAGGGGTCTGCTTTTAGTATGATAAATAAATGGGGCGTAAGCATTTGCCTTTGGATTTACTTGTGTGAAGTAAAATGATCACAGCTTGTTTACAACTTAAAATTTTTATATCAAGGGAAAAAATGAAAATCAGATTTACAACTATGAGGTAAGGATCTATATGAGATTCCAATTATTGTCGTATTGAAATGTTGTATTTAAACATATGGATTTATTAGTAGATAGTTGACTGCAAATACAGAAGTGGTGTCTTGGACTAAACTTTGAATAGTTCAAGTGTTATTCCCATTCTGTTCTATATGACTAATAATTAAGAATGAATTTATTGAGACTGTAGAAAAACAAGAATAACAACACAGTAAAACCCAAAATCCAACTCAACAGGGTGAATAATTTCAATGTATGGCCATGGGGGATTTAGGAGTAGGGAGTCATTCTGAGAAATATGTCCTTAGGTGATTTCATAGTTGTGCAAACATCATAGAGTGTACTTACACCAACTTAGATGACTGTGCACTAGGCACTATAATTCTGTGGAGCCACGATTCTATGAGGTCTGTCATTGATTGGAACATTGTGTGACATTTGATTGTACAAGGGCACCCAGAGAGCCAAAGAAAATTATTTCCTGCTAATGTGAAAGGAATAATGAAACAATAAAAATAAGATACATTAGATAAAGTACATGGATACTTTTAATTGTTCCCCCATGGGTACAAAAGAGAATTTGCTGTTGCTGTAATTCATGCTAACAATGAAGAGGCTTCAGAGGACATGATCCTTAGCAGATAAAATGAATTAGAAGAGTGTGTTCTTATGAAAGCTCAACTTTAATGTCATGGAATTTTCTTAACTATCCTATGTCCTCTTACAAATGGATGTTGAATGGTTATTTGGGATTTCGGCAGGAAAGTGCAGCTGATTAGGACTTGTTCTAGACTACTGTTGGGTTTGGCAAGTTTGGCCCCAAAACCAGGAAATTATCTACCAATCCAGTGGCATTATCTTTGCTATTAAGGAGATGACAAACAGCTCTAATCTCTTTTACATTCTTGTTTAAGGCTTCTCAGCTATATTAATGTTTTTGTTTTTTCATCTCTGACGTTTCAAGGACAGCTTGATATTAATAGAGTAAGGAATTCACAGAGGTAGCTTAAAGTTGTGGTAAAGGGAACTATGATCCAACACTTTTTTAACACATGGAAGATTTTTTTTTAATGGTGTTGGGAATTAAACCCAAGGGTGCTCTACCCCTAAGGTATTCCCCAGCCTGTTTTTATTTTTTATTTTTGAGACACAGTCTTGCTTAGTTGCCACAGTTGCACTTGAGCTTGTAACCCTCCTTCCTGAGTCTCCTGAATAGTTGGAATTTAGAAGAGGGTGCTGCTACACCTGGCTCAGATTCTTAACACATGTCTGCTAATTTACCATTTTTAAGTAGCTAGTATGATCATCCCTGCCCTGTGTATCACACACAAAATCTCACTTAACTTTCTAAGCCCCAGCCCCACCCATCTCACCCAATTTTCAAGTAATATAAACATTTTAGTGATAATTTTTGACAAATCAAGTAGTTTGTACCTAAGTGAATTTAATGAAGGATAATAGCTTAGTCCTTTACATAGCTTATTTTAAATTATTAGTAAATATGTGGGAGTCCTTGTTTTATAGCCTATTTTTCTGGTCATAAAATTCATACGTGCTCACCAAAACAAACAACAACAGCAAAAATTAAGTAGGTATACTAATGAATAAAGAAGAAATACTAAATGCTTATAAGCCTATCTCTTAAAAGAGTGGTACTTGAATATTAACTAAAAAAATTACTATTTGAAATTAAATATTAATTAAAACTTTTCTGCATGGTCATTTCTAAATGTGTTTATATGTTGATATAAACACATTAATTTTCTGTCATGATGATTAAAGTGAATAGATTATTTTGACTTTCATATTTTCTAATCTTTTTGCATACTTTTTCACATGGTTACAATCTTCATATGATACATTGTATTACTATATTTTCATTTGCTTAGGTAATTACAAATAGTGAAACATCATAAGTAATAGTAGTAAGCTAGGTGTGATGACGGACACCTGTAGTCACAGATACTCAGGAGGCTGAGGCAGGAGGAGGATCACTTGAGCCCACAAGTCCAAGACCAGCCTGGGCAACAGAGTGAGACTCCCATCTCAAAAAAAAAATAACCAATTATAAATAACTATTAATATTAGCTTTTTAAAAACTTGCTTGGCATGCTTGGCAAGAATTCCAAGAAATAACTCCATCAATGGGTATGCTACCAGTCTTATTTAAAAATGTAATTTACTTCATGCAAAATCCTTTAAGATTTGATTATCATCAAAGCACTATGGGATATCCAAATTCAAACTTCTATCTTGCCTATAGTAGGTTAAAGTTTATTAGGAAAGAATAATATATATTTTCACTTGACTAATACAATTTATAATGTGTTAACTTTTTTAATGGAAAAATATTTGAATTTATTTGCTTGAATTGTAATAGACAGACCTACTAGAAAGATTTGTCCTTAGTGGATGGCAAAAATATTTATATGGACATCTAGGAGGCAGGAAATCAATTATAGTGAAGTATATTCTCTAGAAGAAAAAATGGACTAATACTTCTCTAAAATCCAAGTCCAGTTATTGATGGGTCATTTAAAATTACAGAAATTTTTTAAAAAGTATGTCTCATTGCAGTCCTTCAACTAAGTAGTGGATGGACACTGAGTATTCAAAAGTTTCTTCAAGTATAGTTGTATTTATTTAGAAATTTATTCTGTATTATTTTGGTAAAATAGTAAATTCTAGTGAAGAGGTAGTTTGTTTTAAATTCATTGTCATCCTACATACTTTAAACATTTGGGGGGTTTTGTGTTTACTAGAAAAGAAACATTCTGATTGTATGAGGTTAATCTATATCAATAATAATTATAAAATTGTTACCTAAGGAAGATTCTGATGGGTAGCATTTAGATTTTGTCAGAAATGTCAATCTTTTGGATGGAGAAAATCAGAAAATTAACTTTTTGAAAGGAATGATTAGCAGATCAGCCTCTAGTCTAGTTAATTTGCTAGTTAGTTCTAACTATCAAAGTAGAACTGCCATTAACCTAGGAAGAAAGTTGCCATGCCATTAACCTAGGGAGAAAGTCCCCCCCCCTTTTTTTTTTCCCAAAATCTAAGAGGGAAAGCAATGGAAAGAAACCTTGGCCATTCTCAGTCATATTCCCTAGAATTTAGTAAAGTGGCTTTAAAAATTATAGAAAAGCTAGTTATACTTTCAAAGTCATCGACTTTAAAAGAGAACATGACTTAAGAGGAGTGAGCAGTTCTGAAAAGTGAAGAGTGAGGCAGATAAAGAATGAGCTCTGATTACACCTGTGGACCAGGGACTGTGACTGTGAAGATGAAAGAGGGGGTGCAGTCCCAGATGAATACGGAAAAGAACAGGAAGTGTCAGGGAGGGCAGTTCAGGAGGAAGTGAGGTTTGGAGGGAAATAGTGGAGAACTTCCCAACAGTACCAGAGTCAAATCAGAGTGAGTGTGAGTAACCCTTTGGAAGCAAAAAAAAAAAAAAAAAAAACAAAAAAAAAATTCTATAATAACTGTAACAAAATTAATAAAACGAGTCCCTTATGGAAACTGAGCAAACAGAGTTGCCTCATATCTATTCCACTCCTTCTTTCTCCATAAAGAAGAATGCAAGTATGTGTTGAAAAGGTTCAGCAAACACATAAAAAAGAGGTAAGTAAAATCTAGTATGTTTGAAGAGATAAAACAAAAACTATACATTTCCACAAAAAGAGAAGGCTGGGCATGTTGTTTATTTATTTTTTCAATGAGTGGTATAATAATCCTTCCTTTACTGTCTGGAAAGCAGTGCTTACAGAGCCCCAGTTGAAGCTCTTCATTCTACACTGACTCCTGGAGGGAAGATTGACAGGTTTCCACGTAGCAGGCCAAGTTTCTCTCCTAAGTTAATACTAGATATAGCTGCAGAATGGTGGGAATACTGGAACAATGACACCTGTTTCCAGAGTAGCTGACTTCCACTGTAATTTGTGATGCATGCTGTACACAATCACCCAATAATACTCAACTCTTTGTGAGCAGCCTGTCTTGGAGAGAAAGGATGGAAGTGGCAGAGGTTATATCCAGATGGAGTTGTTTAGTTCTGAGCCAAAGGAATGACAGGTAGTATCTAGGTTTTCTTTTAAAATTTTGGAAAAGTGGCATAATAGATAGCCTGTATTATATCATTTTTTTTATATTGGCTCTCTTAGGTTAAATATGAGTAAAGGGGTACCTTCGTTATACTCCCTTTCCTTATACAACCAAGGTTAACTAGAGTTGGGATAATCCAGAATTATCTAGGACAGGAATTTTTCAATCCATATCAGGGTGCTTTTTATTTTACCTAAAAATTATAAAACCCTAACTTAAACCCTTAGACTCAGCAACAGAAATTTTTTGATGATGCTAAAAACACTCCTTCACAAAAGAACAGTCAGTATCTTTGGTACCATATGAAGAATGTCTGACAACTACGTTATACATCCTGGGATGAGGAGAGCCCAATCATGTGTGGATTAGGTTTCCTGCAAAGCAAGCATACCTGCTTGAGAGGCTCAGAGGCTTACAAATTTTCCAATCTGTTACCTCCTTGAACTCACATTAGTTAGTCTTCTCCATTTGAGGCACTTACTAGAAGCCTGAATGCCTGGGTTAGGAGATTCAGGCTGTGTCACACTATTTCTGAGGGAACCACCCTCAGACATTGTCATCTTCATCAAAAGGGAAATATCCACTTTTCATCATCTTAATGCCATTAAATAGCAATCCACTGATAGCTAGGCACTTTCTCGAGTTTGTTCTAAAGAAATCAACCGTGATTCATCTTGTCCTCCTTTTTACCATCTTGTATCATAGACATCATTTTATTATCGAGCAAGACAGTCTTATTTCAAACAGAATCTAGAAGTTTATGATATAAATGAGTAGACCACAAGAATAAGAGATGAAATAGCCTCATAAGGCCTTAGAACTTTGAAACTTTGTGTTCTTACTAAGGAGAGACTTCACCATTGACCATGTATCCAGAATCATCACTGGATGATTTTTTTTATTTTAAACCTTTTTGGACTGCTCCTAGTAGGCTGTTGCGGTCATCTGTTACTGGCTGACTGTTGGCGGGAAGGAGGTATCTTTGGAGACTAGCTACCTCAGAGAGCAGGAAACTGCCTTTTCAGTTTGACAGATTGTTACTAGGAATTTTGGATAAGTGAAGAAACAAGAATTATAATCTGAACTCAAGGACATCTGCAATTAAGATTAGATGATGATTTCTGTTCTAAATTAGATATTCAAAAGTCATAGCTATAGCTCTACATAACTGTGTAACACTTTTATTATGTCTAATATAAATCTGGAAGATTTTTGTTTTGTAAGTTTCTACTTTCTTAAAAACTTCTATTAAAATATTCTTACCACTCCCCTGTATTCTATAATATAATTATATCTCAGTTATCTGTGCAAATGAAATTAAGCTTCGGTATGAAATGCACATTTACACCATAGCAGTGACAGTCTACCCATCCTTTGGATTAAATGCATTTTTTATGAAGTTAAATTAATCAGAGATTTGAATGGAAGGGGATTAGAAAAAGAAATGGTTTAACACACATGTTCATGATACAATGCATGATTCAACATCTTGAATAAAGAGTTGAATTTACTAATGAAAAATATTAGAGTTGTGTATCATGATGCTGCTGGCTAGTCAAATGTCTTAACCATGTCCTCTCTGCCCATTTGAATCTGGCAAACAAAGATTTTGACACTTTTTCCTTTGTCCCTCAGCTTGCCCCATTCATACACTCACCCTTCACAAATCTTTGGAAGGCTAAAATAAGAACACATAATACTTTAAAATGATGTGTTTCAAACCAGAGTTGTACTTTGATACATTTTCCAGTAATCTAAAGCTAAATGTGCTGTCTTTATAGTTTGTTGTATTTCAGTAAATGGTTAAATAAAAACACATACACCAAATCCTGAAGTATTCATTATTAAACTGGACAAATTTCATGCAACTGACTTGTTTTACGTCAAAGATAGTGATGCTAGGATATATAGAAAGCATGAGTTGAAAAGATATGAATTCAAATTTAGGCTTTTATATGAATCCCTCCTATAAAGATTTTCCATATTTTAGATCTTTTGGAACACAAATGTATCCCATGTGTAAAAATGAGAGGAAATGGTATAAATTACACCTAGGGATCTTTCTATCTTTATCAGATTTTAGGGTAGACATCTTCAGAGCAATACTACAGAATAATAAATAAATGGACCACAAGATGGCGTTTGTAGCTAATGAGTCCTTCTGCAATCTCTGTTGCCGTCATTTTGAGTATTATTGTAGTGTTTACAAATGCAAACTTATCACTCACATTCCTGGGAGATGTATAAAAGTAATTTTAGGAAAATATGCAAATTATGATTTTAAAGTTACAGATACTTCTAAAATTATAAATTGGCAAATGATTCTCAGAAGTTGAATTTAGGCTTTTCCTAAAATGAAATTCAGTAGATAATTTGAGCTATTGTAAAATAATAGAAATTTATTTTCTCTATCAGAATCATCTTTGCTTTCTTTCCAGGCTTATTATAGTTCAGAATTTCAAAATATGCAGCTCCTGAAAGTTTTCATTAGTATTCCACATCTTAAGTTTAGGTGATAAAAGGCATTATTAATATGTTATACACCTATTATCCTTATTATATGATCTATAATTTTTATTTGTGCTAAATAGCTTTGCAATGATAGTGACCTATTGTAAAAATAATTATGAATTAGAACTTCACTGTTTCCTTAAATGTAGGTGATATCATCTGTTCCCAAGTTCGTTTAAATCAACATTAAAATACTTAGGGACACTGAATTATATTTCATATTGTTAGTTTGTTGAGAATGATGCAATTATCATGGTACTCTCTAGATTAGTAGAGAAAAATAGAAACACAACAACTTTTGACTTAAAATGGTTTTAGTGGAAATATATAGTAAGGTTTGGCTTTTATCATTTTACAATGATAAGTATCATTGTTATTATTTTAGACAAATTTCTAGTTATTTTATTAATGTAGTCTTACATAGGTCATACTTTACTAATTTTGACTTATGTGATAATTTGAATGGAACTTAGTTTTCCAGTAGCTATTTCCATGAACAGGTGAGCTTTACCTGTGGAAATATCACATGTTGGCATTTGCCTATGGTGGCTAAGAGGATGGGTTTTGGATCGGCATAACTTGTGACTTTGAGCACAGTGACCTTTCAGGATTCTCTTTCATCTTATTCAGTTATCCTCAGTATCCTCTTCTATCAAGTGAACTTAGTAATACCTACCTCATCATAGATTTACTGGGTATTAAAATATACTTGTACATATGTGTGTGTGCAATGGGATATGTGAAGATGAAAGAAAAGTTTTAGAAGCAAAGTTTAATATTCCCAGTGAGTCACCAAATGTAAGTTGATTTTAAACTTTCTTGTTTATTAATATATTTCCAGGAGTTTCAACTAGCATATATCTCAAGCCACTAATTTTATGTGAGCCTGTAATTGCCAATATATAAAATAGGTTTTAAAGTTGCTAAATGAATGAATGAAAAGCATTTCTCACTCAGTATCTTGTACATAATAAGCATTCAGTAAATGTAGGTTAGTATAGTAATAAAGCTGTAATGGTGATTGAGAATATTTATCATATTTATCATACTTATCTTTAGAAACTATTTATAATGATAATTATTTTACAAATACAATAGTTAGAAGGGGGAGATACAATTTAATGCTTGCCACATTCCATACTGAGTCAAACTATGTATGTTATTAGCTTTTTGTTGCTGTGATTAAAATCCTACACTTAGAGGAGCTATGGTTGGCTGGCTCAAAGGCAGGAATATGATGGCCTGGCAGAAGAAAACTTCTCAGCTCATGGCAGACAGGGAACAGAGAAAGATAATGAAGGGGCCAGGGAAGATAAACCCTCCAAGGCATGCCTCTCCTGACCTACTTCCTCTATATCAGTCCCGATGGTTAATTCAGCTATCAATGGAATAATCTATCAAAGGGATCAGTCCACTGATAAGGTTAGAGCCCTTATGGTCTAACCATTGTCCAAAAGTCCTATCTCTGAACCTAGTTGGATTGAGGACCATGCTTTCAGAGCATGAGCTTTTGGGGACATTTCAGATCCAAACCGTAGCACTAATCCTATTAATAAATTGTATGTGATCTCATTTGTTGCCTTCCTGTTGACCATAGGTAAGCTCTGGAAACTTTTAAGTTTAGTTCTGGGAAGAAACTTAATGGACACACATAGTCTAAGCCCCTTTTCTGTGAGTAGGCAAATAGGCCTAGAAATATAAAGAGATTTGCCTACAGTCACACAATGGGATAGAACGTCCTCATACCCCATGAGCCTGAGAAAATATCAGTATTAATTCTTATATGTGGACACTCCCATGGGAAGTTGTATTGTATCTAGAGTAACAACGTTAATGTCACTGTTTATTCTTAAGAAAACTCAATCATTTTGTGGGACCACTACCTGCTTATAAGAACTGAAGAGACTTTTACCCCTTCTTATGGTAAAAAGTCATCAGTACCTCTGCTGAAATGAAGAGATTTATTTTCAAAACTAAGTTTGTCTTGGAATTAAAGTTTCATTTTCCAAGTGTTCCATCTTTGTGTTTGAGATGTTTTTAAACATGTATAGGAGCTTAAGGTTTTGCTTCCCAAGGATGTGTTTCCCTAGCCCTTCTGGCCTGCTGGTTGTCTTTGGATTCTCTCCTTCCAGAGAAGTTTCAACGTTAACCTTTGACTACTGGAGCCATCTGGGAAAAATAAGCACTGGATTTTCACTTAAGGGGAATTTGTAATAAACTTCTTTTTTAGTCACTCTACATCCTGGATAACAGCATGCATGGCATATTTATCCACTATCTTTACCTGGAACTGAGGAGGAGCATTCCCCGTGTTTTCATATGGGGAAAGGGGGGGTAGGGGTGTACAGTGTGAACATAATACTGTACTCTAGAATCAGTTTTCTTAACTAAAATTGGGATGACCTGATTTCATCAGAGCATTGTTACATCAAATGGAATAATATAAATGGAAAATGAGAACTCTTTATTCAAATGAAAGTGGAGCGCCTTTTGTTGATTTTTCCTATAATAATATGAGAATCTCAACTAGAATGAGCTGACTGGTAAACTAGTAAAGGTCAGGCTAGCACCAATACTGGGTATTTTCACTTATCACTCTGATTTTGACTGATGTTAACTAGCCTCATAGATTGTAATGATTTTAAAATGGGAATAAAGGCAAAGCCACATTGTTAGAAACAACTCTTTAAAAACTGTAACTTGGAAATGAAGACTAGTCTCACACTCAGTTTTAAGATTTTGTTGTTGTTGTTGATTTAATGATTATTTGAATCCTTCAATGATCACAAAGCCAACCACAGTAGTAGGTACTCACTGAACTTAGCAGAAGAAGACAGAATAAAGAGAGTTTAGAATTAACTATTTGTGGGGCTGGGGATGTGGCTCAAGTGATAGCGCGCTCGCCTGGCATGCGTGCGGCCCGGGTTCGATCCTCAGCACCACATACCAACAAAGATGTTGTGTCCACTGAAAACTAAAAAATAAATATTAAAAAATTCTCTCTCTCTCTCTCTCTAAAAAAAAGAATTCACTATTTGTTATTTCTAAAAGATGTGTATATACTTTACACATGTGCAAGAAAGATACCAGGTAACTCAGCTGATTATTGAACATTGGTTGGAAGGGGCAGTAGAAAAATACGATTTTTCATTTAGTAAAAAATTTTCTAAGATTCCAAAATCTTGATCTAGTAGCATAAGGAGTGACATAGTTCAGGGTCAAATCCTCGTTTTGCAGGCCCAGATCTTCTTCAGTCAGCATCCAAAGTGTAGATCAGGTTTGTTTGGCAAAACTTATCATTAATAAGTTTAGAGAGCAATAGAAATCAGGATGTCAATTCATTAGTGTTCAGGTAGAATATAGTTTCTGTGATGACCAGTATTTTAGCATCAGTCATTCAATACTTTCCTTCTCTGTTGTCATATGACTTCATTTACTGAGCACCTGCCACATAACCTGCTATGTATTAATGTAGTTGTCTTCAAGAAAGAAATAATTTCTAAGAAATATATAGAGAATCAATATACACAACCTTTGTGTATACTCTTTCCTAAAATTTGATCAGCCTATTGCCTCTGTAGTCAAACGTTTTCTTACCTCCTTTTCCAAAATTGTTGTTTTTCCACTATGTAAAAGAGAGAGAGATCTTGTCTTGCTTGCCAGTGACTTAGTAAGTGTATCCCAGTGATAGTTCAGGCAATTGGTTACTTCCTATTTGGTGACAATAAACATTGACTATCCTATATATTTGTACTTAACATCATAATTGTTCTACTTTAACCATTTGAGCCTTGGCTTTCTTATCTGTAAAATAAGATTCATAATAATTATTATCATATTTAAGAAAGTAGTATGTAAATTAACTGTTATAATGCTTGACCAAGTATTCATATCAATATAAGGGAGTTGTAATGTTATTTCTGTTGTTATTACATATTAGTGGTTTTTCCATTTAGTATTTCAAAATACATAAATCTTTCTGACTCTAGTATGGAATATGGTAAGGGAATAATAGTTCAGTACCAACTTTATCTCTTTTACGAGGTATCACTGTCCTTTTCAGTACTTACTTTAGAAATGAAAATGCTCATTCACAACACTAGTAGACGTGGATGGCTAATGAAGTTAACATAGTTGAACCAGAATCTGATGATGATGGAAGTATGTTCCCTTGAAGAGTAGTGCCATCTTTGGTGAAATTTGAATTGGTTATTTGACAGGAATTCTAAAGAGAACAGAAGCCTCAGAATTTATTTTGAATTTTATTTCAGGGACATTTATAAGTTTGTTTAAATGTTTGACAGTTATCAAAAAGATATGAGATCTTCTGAGCAGTGAGTGCTTTAGGCTGCCTTGCAGGGTTACTGGCTGCTAGATCATTTGTGCATTTGCAGAGAGACCAGAAAGCTGCAGCAGAAAGAAAGTGAAGGGGTTCCCCAGATGTGAATTATGACTCCGCTCTCTATCTATCTATCAGCCCTCCCAACCCATTTAATAGTTTTCTTTGTTTTGTAAGCTTCTAGATAGATTTCTTTTTTGAGAGAGAGAGAGAGAGAGAGAGAGAGAGAGAGAGAGAGAGAGAGAATTTTTTAATATTTATTTTTTTCAGTTTTTAGTGGACACAATATCTTTATTTTATTTGTATGTGGTGCTGAGGATTGAACCCAGCGCCCCGCGCATGCCAGGCGAGCGCGTTACCGCTTGAGCCACATCCCCAGCCCTAGATAGATTTTTTAAAAGTTAGTTTGGTATCTTTACATTTACTTCATACTTTATACTGGAAGTTTGGTAAAGGAGATTTTTTATTTGTAAAGCTGAGGTTTTAATTTCTTTTTTTCTTGGCATTGAAAATAAATCAAATACTAACAACAGTTAATATTTATTGCATGTCTGCATGTAATGTTAACTGTAGGAATTTTATAGGTATTCTTCCTCAGCATGTGGAATTCCTATCCCTAATTTGTTGAGAAACTTTTTTAAAAAATCAGGAATAGATGTTGGAATTTGGAAATGTTTTTTCTGTCTATGCTGAGATGATATCGAATTTAATACAGTCAATTATGTTGGTTGGTAGTTGATGATTAGTCCAACCTTATATTTTGAGGAAAGTTCCCATTTGGTTGTGATGTGTAATTCTTTAGATAGATTGAGGGATTTGATTTGCCAAAATCTTGAGATTTTTTTGCATCTATGATTATGAATAAAGTTGGTTGCTCATTTTCTTTTCTTGTAATGGCTTTGGTTTTTTCCCAGTTGAAAAGCTCTCCTATTATTTGGTTTTCTGGAAGAGTTTGTGTAGGATTGGTATGCTTTCTTCCTTAAGGGAGTTATAGAATTCACCAATGAAGAGTTCTGGGCCTGAAGTTGTCTTTGTGGAAAGATATTTACAGCAAATCTAAATTCATGTGGGCTATCTTTATCTTATGGAATGAGTATGGTAGTCTGAATCTATTGAGCATTGGGTCCATTTCATCTATGTTTTCAAAAGTATGGACATGAAGTTCTTCACAATATTTCCTTTTTTCCCTCAGTAGAATTGGAGCTGACATTATGCCTTTCATTCCTCACCATTGATAATTCATACCACCTATTTTTATGATCAGTATGGCTAAAAATATATCAATTATAGTAATCTTCTCAAGACATTCAATATTTAGTTGTATTATTTTTCTTTTATCTTTCATTGATTTCCACTGATCTTTTCTGGGGTTTTCTGTTGTTGTTTTGATTTTTTTGGGGGGGGTGTGTGTTTTAAATTTTCAAAGTAGAAATCAGAGTCATTAGTGTAAGACCTTTCTTCTTTTCTAATGTAGGTGATTAGTGCTGTTTCTATATGTACTATGTTTTTGAACTATTACAGTTTTTGATATGTTGACACAGGGGATTATTTATAATTGTCCTACTTGGATTTTAAATATTTGTTGTTTTTCATATAGTTATTACCAACTTCTAATTTAAATCCATTATATTCAAAGAACATAATTCATACTGCTTGAATCTTTTTAAATTCATTGAGATTCCTAATATGATTCAGAATATGGACTATCTTGCTAACTGTTATATGTGTACATTAAAGAAAAATGTGTGTTCTGTTTTTGTTCTATTGATACCAGTTAGGTCAACTATATTGAAAATTTGATTCAAATCTATTTTATTGCTTTTTTCCTCAGCATATTCTATCAAACATAAGATGGGTATGAAAATCAATAATAATTATTTGCCTTTCTCCTTGTATTTCTGTCAATTTTGTTTCACAGATTTTCAAACTTTCTCATTTTGTGTGTAAACATTTGAATTGTGTCCTCTAGATAAATTAGCCCCTTTATCATTGTGAAATTATCATTTTTACCTTTGATAATTATCTTTGCTCTAAAATCTACTTTTCTGACATTAATATAGCCATTCTAGCTTTTCTTTTGACATGTGTTACATGATATATATTTTTCATCCTTTTAATTTTAATATATTTGTGTCCTTTTATTTAAAACTGTTAGCAATTTAAACAAAATTAATGTGGGTATTTTTTCATTTAGTAGACCATCTGTATCTTTTATTGTGTATCTGGTTGATTTAATTGATTAATTATTGATATGATTATGTTTGAGTCTTTTATCTTGCTGTTATGTGTGTGCATTTACACACACACACACACACACACACACACACACTTTTTTTTGGTCCCATCTGTTCATTGTTCCCATTTTCCAATTTCGGCCTTATTTTGGCTTAATAGACTGTTTTACAGATATTCATTCTGTTGGTATATTAGGCATAACTCTTGTTTAATTATTTTAGTAGTAAGATAGCCAAGCATATTAATGACCAAATCTTACCACCCAGTCCCAGCAGATCATCATAATATAATATAATTTATATTATAATAAGAATATTATAATATATTTGCTAACATTTTGAACTCTTTGTGCTAGGCATTCTGCAAAGAGATTTATTCAGATTATATAATTTAGTTTTCACAATTGCCTTATCAGTAAGTACTGTTTTCAACCTGATTTATAGTTAAAGAAATGATAATAAAAGTTAATCAGCTTTCCTAAGTTCTTCCGTGTTGTGGTGGGATTTGCCTGCACAGGGCATTTATGCATCCTTTCTGTTCTGTTCACCTGCCTAATGCCTCCTCATTTCCAAGTGGGTTCATCTTTTCATCTGTAACTTTGAGCTCTGTTTTCTCTCTTGACAATGGGGTAGCAGTGCATTATTTAAACAAAGTAACCCATGTTTATCTTTTAAGTCTAATATGTTTTAAGTCTGATTTAGCAATAGCATCCCTGGTTAAGATTGAAAATATGTGGGAAATTACGTAGATTCTGGTAGGCTGATGGGAGAGAGGAGTAGAGAAGATTGCTGTAGGGACAGATTAGGCAGAGTTTATGAATTCTTTGCACTCTGAAAGTGAACTTCTGTTGGTCTTCTCATCTGTGTTTCCGTTATTCAGTGCCTTGCTACGTGGGAGTCATTCCTTACATCACAGACTGACCTCCACTTGGAAGAAGACTCTGAAGATAAACTTTAATCCCATAAGAACTTCTATTTGGTCTTTGGGAGACAGCATCTATCAACCAAAGTTATTCTGTAAGGATTGGCTGTGCCCTGTATAAAGTGGATGAAAATGTTTAACACTGTCTGGAAAACCGACTTGAAAACTCAGGTATTCCAGGTCATTGACATGAATTTGGATGTATATATAGAGATATCTATCTATATAGATACATCTATATATCTATATTAAGAGAGATAGGTTTAGCTTAATTTTAATTATGTTCTTAAATTTATGTGCCAATAATTGCATATAGAGATTTTTTTTTCTTAAATATTTGATGTGGAATATTTCATTTTAAATATGTTGAAAAGACTGAGTTTTAATAAAAGGTTTAATATGAAATGACTGGCTGTGGTGTATTCTTTTTCAATGGATAGCTCAAGACTCTGAAACATATTCTAATATGAATTCAGCTATGTTAACAGGTATGCTGTGCATTCATTTTAATTATAATTTTCTCTCAAATACTATTTACTTTTATATTAAGAATTTGAAGTAAATATCAAAAATTACTTAACATGAAAAATTAATAATAGCTCTTAAAATAATTGATTTGTTACAAGTTAACCAGTTTTTTCCTACACTTAAAAGATTAGTTTTCAAAAAGTAAATTTCAATTATTATTTGAGGTCTCAGTTAGAAATCTTGATACAGTCTTATTCCTACCTGTAAATATATTCTATTTCTTTTGCCATATTTTACATACTCTTCACAACTCATATCTAGCCTTGACTTTTTAAGGTATACAGGGTTTATCAGGATTATTCTCCTATTCATTTAAGTGTCTCCCCTTTGCAAGGTGTTGTTGTAGGTGCTTGTGGTTCAGAGTGATGGAAAAGAACCACTTGCTCTCAAGGCTTAGATTCTGTGATATTGATTGTATAGAGTGATTTCATGTTAACTTTGTGGGTGTGAATTTTCTTATACCTTCAAGTGAAATTTCTGGGTCATGTCATATCTAAATGTAACCATTTCAGAAGCTACCAGACTGTTTTCCAAATTGGCTGCACCATATTACATCCCCATGCCCCAGCAGTGTATGAGAATTTCAGTTTCTTCACAACATCGCTGATACTTGTTAATATCTGATTTCTTTTGACTGTAGCCATCCTAATGGTATGAAGTGGTACCTCATTATTGTTTTGATTTGCATTTTCATAATATATTTTTCATGTGTTTATTTGCCATATGTAAATATTCTTTGGAAAAAATGTCCATTCACATATTTTTCCACTTTGAAAATTAGGTTGTCTTTTACTGTTGAGTTGTAAGTCTTCTTTATATATTCTAGATTCAAATCCCTATCAGAGTGTGATTTTTTTCATTTTCTTGATTATACCCTTTAATCTAAAGGAGCTTTTAATTTTGATGAAATCCAATGTAACTATTTTTTGTTTTGTTGCTTCTACTTTTTGAGTCATGTCTGAGAATCCATTGCCAAGCCTATAGTTACACAGATATACTCCTATGTTTCCTCCTGAGTTTTAACTCTTAGATTTATAGGTTTGGTCCATTTTGTGTTAACTTTTGTATATGGTATGAGGAAAGGTGCCAGTTTCATTCCTTACCTGTGGTATGCCTTTGT
This sequence comes from Urocitellus parryii, assembly GCF_045843805.1. Lineage (NCBI taxonomy): Eukaryota > Metazoa > Chordata > Mammalia > Rodentia > Sciuridae > Urocitellus > Urocitellus parryii. Next base: position 78,606,446 of record NC_135541.1, read on the forward strand.
TTGTTGAGAGACATTGTCTTAAGAGTTTTCACACTGAGTTCCATGTCTACAGGTCTTGTCTCTCTGTCCTGCTACTTACTAGTGGGATTTCTGGCATAGCTTTCCTGATCTTGTTCTGATGTGTATTGTGTGTGGTTGTTAGTAATCTGTAAGTGTGGTTACTGAATACCTCATCATAAACAGCTTTTTACTTAAAAGACTTTCACTTAAAAGTCCACCCTAATGTTTACATGTACTTTTCATTCAACATTTGAGTAAATAAATACTTCCCAAAACACAAGCATCTTGCTGTTCAGTTACTTTTTCTACAAGTGTATAGCCTTACCAAAAAAAAAAAAAAAAAAAAGATGAATTCAATGATGTTAAAAGGGACATTCCAGTAGCTGATATTTGGACACCATGATAGACTATTTAGTACATTTTGATAGTTATTGGCTGTGAAAAGATGAGTACTTGTGTAACTGTTTGGGGATTCTCCTGCCTCCTTTAATTCTAGTTACCTGGAGGGTAAATAACAACATTATTACCTTAACTGATTTTCAAACCAGAGCTTTGATGATTAATTTCTTAGTTGTTGGATTTGAAATCCAAGAGAGAAAGAAACATTTTCTATATCTCTGGGAAGTGAGATTGTGCTTGCATGGAAGACTTCCCCAGAGAGCATGCCTTCCGTGAACCATGGAGCTACAGGCCTAGCCTGGGCATCTGACTTAACTCAACTGGTTCACAGATGCCAAAGTTCCTGTTCAAACTTAAAATTTTCTTTCTCTCTCTTTTTTTTTAAAGAGAGAGAGAATTTTTTAATATTTATTTTTTAGTTTTCAGCGGACACAACATCTTTGAATGTTATGTGGTGCTGAGGATCAAACCTGGGCCACATGCATGCCAAGCGAGCGCGCTACCACTTGAGCCACATCCCCAGCCCATCTCTTTTTAAAAAAAATTTCTGGCAGTCAATTCAGCAGAAATCATTATTTGCCCCATTTCTCAAGAAGTAGAAAAACACAAACAGACACACACTTTGAACAGGATATCATTTCTTGATATTTATATGCTCTCAAGAAGACACAAAAACACAAAATCTGGGCCTCTATTTTTATTTTTTAATTTTTTTTTTGCCTCCTTCCTATGCCTCATTCTAAGATTACTTCCAGGATAATTTTATATCTCTCTGGGTTTCAACTTATGCTGTTGAGCATCTATTTCATAATTAATTTTGTTAATTCCTTCATCTGTTCTGCTATAAATAGTTCTTTTGTAACTTTTCAAAACTCACAGTCAGATCTATGCTTTGATCAAGCCTGATTGATTGAACTTTTTTTCCCCACTGCTCATAGGCCCAGTTTCCCCATCTGTCTTTTTTGAATTTTGCTTCAAAATTCTCATTGTGATATTGATTGGATAGAGTGATTTCATGTTAACTTTGTGGGTTAACTTTGTGGGTAGTTATTGCACTTGATAAATGAACATATCAAATTACATTAAAAAAAGGCAGTGGATCAGCTTATATAACAAAAATGAAGCAGAAATATTTGGGCACAGCTGGTCCTCCTTCTCTCCGTTTCCTATTTCTCTTGAATAGGTTGCCTCCATTCCTTCTCTTCTTTTCTTTCCATGAATCTAGATCTGTGATTCAACTGGTGTCATTTTGATCCACAAAGGATATTTAGCAGGGGCTAGAAGTATCTTGGGTTGTCATACTAGGAGAAATAGGGTACTATTGGTACCTAGTAGATCAAAGCCAGAGATGCTGTTAAATGTCCCATGATGCCCATGGCAGCCCCTGATAATATAGAATTATCTGACTGAAATGTTAATACTGCTAAGGATGAAAAATATTGGGTTAATGTGCACTAGTAGCTCCTGGCTCACAAGTGCCAGCTTTAAGTGAAATAAACCAGTCCCACAAAACCTAAGGCCAAATGTTCTCTCTGATATGCAGATGCTGACTCAAAATAGTGGTTGGGGGCAGTGTTCACCAGGGGTGTGGGGGATGAGAAAGACAGTAGAATAGTAGAATAAATCAGACATAATTTTCCTATGTTCACATATACATAAACAACCAGTGTAACTCCACATCATGTGGAGTCACAAAAGTGGGAAGTTATACTCCCATGTATATATGATATGTCAAAATACATTTTACTATCATGTATAACAAAAAAGAACAAAAATTTTAAAAGATGTTCATAAATAAAGGGGGGTGGTCCTTCCTTGCTACAGAAAGGGGAAAGAACTTGTCTCTTTCAGATTCAATTCATTTGAAAATCTAGGAAAAACTGTCTTTATATACAATCAAGCCCCCATTCATCCTTACCCCTCATTTCTGTTCCAAGTCAATCTTTGTGGATAAGAGTTACAGTTAGTTCTTCCACAGATTATAGCAGCCAGGGAGGTTATGGCCAAAGAAAGATGGCAGCCTTAATTCAGATCACCTGTTAGATATTACTGTTCAAACAGAAAGGACTGCTTTACCCAGAATAAAGAAGAGTGTCAGGCAAGAGAAAGTAATACCTTACATGTTCACAACTATAATTTTAAATGAATATGCATTTTATCCATTGAGTATTTTATTAGCAGTATACATTTATATAATTAATACTATTCTTATGCCTAAAATTCTTCAATAAGCAAGGACTAATGTAAAAATAACTCTTCAAAGAACATGTATTAGAGATTATAAGTGTAAATAATCAGTTAGTCCAGCACATATAATTGCATAGAAAATCAATCATAATTTTGTTGGCTAAGAAATATCACAGGACTGTGAAATTAGTTGTTAGTGCACTCATCTGTATTAAAAATATCTTTAGGTTTGATTGAATATGTAGTGCAATATATAAAATGTATTCCTGTGCTGAAATACTGAATTGAGATTCCATCCAAACACTCTGATATGTGGAATGCATTGAATAACAAAGATGTGATCCTTTTATTTATTTATATTTGAGAGAAAGGAAAAAGAAATTTTATTGCTTTGCCAGCAAAGGAGAAAGACAGGGGACTCCTGTCCCAAAGGCTGTGATTCTACCTATCAGCAGTGATCCTTTCTTTTACAAATATGTTCAACTACAGATTATCTTATCATAAATGAAGTAATGAGGGACTGACACACCAAATATTACTAAAGATCAAGTTCATTGCACTAATGCAGGAAGATTTGAAAGTTAAGAATAATGAAATTCATCTATTATGTGGACATTGCTTTTCTAGGTCTCTTAAGCCAGGTTAGTTCCTGAAAATGGCATTTGAATGTCTTCAATTTAAGTACTATGCACCTGCAATTGATCTTGTAATTAATCAGTCCGTTGCTGGACTCCTCTACCATCTTAGGTTTTGACCCCCTCTAGCAGCACACCTCTTAAATCTGGCAATCCGATAGAGTTATATTATTATTGTTGTTTTATAAGCAGCTAATTTTTCATAATATCTCAGACAAAATTTTCACAAATATTAGTGTGTAAAAACCTCTCACAGCTAAAGCAGTAACATTGTATCTGTTCATTTCCTTCTATACAGGTATTTTGCAATGGACTTAGCATTTTATTTTATTTTCTTCCATTTTTAAATAGGACTAAACATTTCTTTCTCTTCTCAAAATAAAAGGGGCATCATAGAATTCTTACAACTATAAAGACAAGGGTCACACTGGTACAACTTCCAAATTTTCTGTCCACGTTACTCTTGTTCAGCAGGTGCTTGAGGCTAAAGTTCTTGAAGATTAGCTCTGCTCTGTCATCTCACAGATATGCTTAGTGTGAACATTCTCAGATCATGGTGTTTGAGAGCCAGACCCTCATATTATTTCAGTCAGCCTTTACCATATAAGAAAAGCTCACAGGAGCACAGGGGCTCACGATGGTTGCCCTTTCTGTTTAATTATTGCTTTCACACACTCTCTCACATCACCCCAATGCCAGGTCTGGCTCACATCTTCCCTCCTTTGCAGCAGAGGCCTCTCAGTAGATAGCTCTCATAGCAGGCTCTCTGACATCTATTTCAGTCATCTTCAAACCACAATTTTCTGACTTGTTTCATCCTCACAGAGTTTTCTTTGGTCCACAGTACAATAGAAAGTTAAGGACAATGTACTGTAGTTTTCATATAGCCAAATTCAAGTTGTTTTTAAATCTATTTTAAAGTTAATATGCTTCTTTTGTGGTATAATGATACTTTCTGTGTCCTTACCTGGCAAAACAAAAAGAAAACCATTTATGATGATTAGTTTCATGGGTTGATGTGATTAGGCTACAGGGTGCCCAGAAGTTGGGTGAGATATTATGGGTGTTTTCATAATGGTGTTTTGAGATGAATTTAACTTTAAATTCATGCACAGAGTAAAACAGTTAGCCTTCCCTAATTTGAGTGAGTCTTATTTAGTTAGTTGAATGCTGAATAAATTCAAAAGGATAAGAGCAAATCCTGCCTTCTTGTCTCCCTCTGAGCTGGGACTTTGTCTTCTTTCCTGATTTTGAACTCAAGTCATCAGCTGTTCTTGGGTCTCAAGCCTGTTAGCCATTAGACTGGACCTAATCCATTGGCTCTCCTAGGTCTTGAACTTGCTGATTGCAGATCATGGGATGTGACAGCCTCCATGATCCTGTGAACCTGTTCCCCACAATTAATCCCTTTTTCTCTCCCCCAGGCCTCTCTTTCTCTGAAGAGCACTGATCAATACATCATCATTTGTTTCCCTACATTTCTTTAGGACCTATACTTGTTGTGAAATTCCAAAGTTCAGAATCTGAACTCTTCACACCCTGTTTCATCAATCTGATTCTATTTCTCTAAGTCTATTTTTCTGCATTAAGCCCCTGAGGGCTTTAGCTTGTAAAACTCGGGGCTTTGTCTTCCTGCCTACTGTACAGTCTCCCTCATGAGGCTATCAGTGCCTCTAACCTCTGAAGGAAGGATGAGAAGAGGCTAAAGAATATAGGTAAAAGGATTATTTTGATTTGTAGTTTAAGTCTTATCACCAAAAAAGATTATTTTTAAAAGAGAGATTAGTCCTTGTCAGATATTCTAAGCTGCTCAGATGCATAAATTCACAATATTTCTAGATGGAACTTAATTTCTGCAATCATATTTCTCAATTTTTCAGTCCTTTTTATGTGCCATTCCTGCTGGTTGTGATTTTCTTGCATGTTCTCACTTCAAGTTTCTAGCAATACAGAAACAGAGGCACCATTATCTCTGTCATTCCTAAGGAAACTAAAAGTTAACCAAAGTTATTTTGGCTAAGCTCACCAAATTAGGAAATAATGAGTCAAGGGCAACGGAGTTCTCTTTCCAACTAGTACAGTCTCTTGCCTGTACCCCAGATTCTGAGTCTTCAGCATGCACCTGTATCACATGACTGATTCAGTAGGTCTGGGTAGGGTCTGAGGTTCTGCATTTCCAATTAGCTTCCAGGGAATGCTGATGCTTCCACTCCAAAGTTGACTTGTCAATTAGCAATGTGATTCATTATTGAGATGGTAGACCCCATGAGAATGTAGTACATGACAGATATAAATCCTCTGTTTACTTGAGTGGTAGAGTCACATTTTGGTTTGTGTTTTGGCTCTTTCACTTTAGTTCTGTGACTCTAGGAAAATCATTTAATTTTCTTTCACCAGTCCTATAAAAAAAGGGCAACTAATAGTACCTAATTAATAGGATTATTGCATAAAATATGTGTGAAAATGTCTGTACATATTAACAGTACAGGCTACACATAAAAATACAGGAACATAGGAGGATCTACTTGTTCTCATAGAGACCTATCATGTAGCATAGGATTTTTCCAGAGTGGGAAAATAAGAAACACGCAGCTGTTAGCTACTGATAAACTCTTTTGTAGTAAACTGATCAAGAAAAATTTTTCCAAGTCCTGCCATTTGTAATCATGTGCAGAGTGACAGTTCCCTGAGCCTTGGGTAGCCTACATGCAGAGAGAGATAAAGGCTTTCTGGAAGTGGTCTCTCTGGTAAACCATTCTGGTATGTAGCCTATAAATGTAGAAATAATGTTCGTGTGTGTTTAATAATGGCCTTGGATAAACTTGGAGAGTTGATAGAGCTAGAATTAAATTCCGAACATACTGTTAAAAAGAAAAAAAAACAGGCATTTTAGCATTAGAATTAAATACTTAGCTCTTGAGTTAACTATTCTAGGCCCCAATTCCCCATCTGTGAAAAGGGGAAATTATTCTGCCAGATCTACATTATTGGGAAGTATAAGAATAAATTACACACAGCTGACTTTGACTACTTACTTTACCAAGGGGAAAAAAAAAAAGTTCTAAGATTTGCACCAACTTCCCTCTGTTACCTACTAAATACTTGAATCTTCCACTCCCTCCATGAGTGAATCCTGAGATAAGGCAAAATTGAGAATGTGATACTTGTTTGTGAGATGCACATATTGAAGTTCATATTTATTCACATGGCATAGCAGGATGTGTGCATGTGTGGTATATGTATGTATATAGTAATTTCTGGAGATACATGAGTCATAGATCCATGGAGCAGGAAGCATGCATACTCTTGCTTATCTCCCTCTACTCTTTTCAGGTACCACAATTCCCTCAGGTTTGAAAATGCATTTATGTCCATGCTCATAAGGTTATTAAGGAATGAGATCCTTTAAAACAAGGCAGCTACTTATCTGTTTGTTGACTTTCGCTTGTATAATTATTTAAGGCTATAATTAAATATGTTCAAAAGAGAAAATTTGAATTTCCACAGTTCCTGTTTATGTTTCTCTTAATGTAAGTCATAGAGATTGAAGAGATTATTTGTGGTTTTTATTCTAAAATATGACAGTGAACTCTTTTGTTGAGATCAGAAGAACAATGCTTTCTCATTTTAAGGGGGATCATCCCAGAACATTGGATTTAATGACTAATCAAAAATAGTTAAATAAGGCATTTGAAAAATGTGCATCAAAAATGTTCTCCTTACTTGAAATCATATTATTATTGACTTTAAAATTAAATTATTATTTATTTGAACAATCTAATATTCCAAATGTCTTGAAGCAGTTCACATTAAAATATCATCACCCATGCACCCACTCATTCAGTAATTCCTTAGTTCTACAGATATTCCACTACTAATAAGTGTCAGAAAGCATCATCTGTGCTGTTGTAAACAATAATGATAAATAAAACAGACGTACCCCACCCTTATATAATCAACAGTCTAATGAGGAAACAGACATGCAATAAGTAATAATAAATCTCATTTATTAGCTCCTAAGGCTGCCTTTTAAAAGGACCAAAATCTGAGTGGCTTAAAACAACAGAAACCTACTGCCTTACAGTTTGAGGCTAGAAGCATGAAATCAAAGTGCCTGCAGGGCCGTGCCTGCCTCAGTGGCTCAAGGAGAGAACCTCTCCCTGCCTCTTCTAGCTTCTGTTGTTGGCTGACAACCCTCGGTGTTCCTTGCCTTCTCTCCCTGTGTGTCTTCAAATTTTCTTCCCTCTGCAGGTGTCTCTGTGTCTAATTTCCCTTTTTAACAAGGATCCTAGTCATATTGGATTAAGGCCCACCTTAATGACCTCATTTTAACTTGGTTATCTCTAAATAATGAAATAAGTTCACATCCTGAGCTTTCGTGGGTTAGGACTTTAATATGCCTATGTTCAAAGGTGACATAGTTCATAACAGTGCATAATTACAAATAATGTATGGCAAGTGCCATGACATAATCCAGAGGAAGTATCATTAGTGAGAGAATAACATGGACATCTGTATTATAATGGTGATGATGATGATGATGATTTTGGTACTGGGGATGTAACACAGGGATGCTTTTACCACTGAGCCATATCTCCATCCCTTTTTATTTTTTTTATTTTGAGACAGGGTCTTGCTAAGTTGCTTAGGGTCTCACTAAGTTGCTGAGGCTGGCCTCAAACTTGCCATTCTCCTGCTTCAGCCTCCCAAGTTGCTGGAATTACAGGAATGTGCCAGCACACCAGGCTGGAACAACTTTTTAAATTGAGTAGACAGGGAAAGATTACTGAAGACCTGGAAAATAATAACCAACCAAACAAGCAAAAGGGCAAAGATTAGGGCTGAGAAAAACAGCATATTCAAAAGCCCTGAGGTAAGGAAAAGTTTGATGCGTAGAAGGAAATAGAAGAAATCCAGAGTGTCTGGAGCATTGTGAAGGTGAGAGACGGGCCCCAAGATGAGTTGCTTAAACTAACTGGAATTTTTTTTTAAAGGAATGTTGCGAAATTACCAGAACTTGGCTGAGGATAGTATAAACTTACAAAGGACCCAAGGACTATGGTTTTATTAGTTCCTTAATAATAAGTGAGAAGGGCAGAAACTTGGGAGGAAATAAGCAAGCTAGGAACAGCAGAAGAGGAGGGAGAAGGCTGAAGAACGAATGAGTGCTAGCAGAACTCTTAAGCTGTCATAAAGGTTTCTACTAGTACAGCCCTACTGTCACTAAAACATTTAAATTTCATATTAATTAAAAATAATTGAGTCTTCCAATCACCTCACTGGCCCATCTCCTGGAACCTTCCTTAACCCTTAAGTTTCAAAATTGAGAACATCTCATGATTGTGAGCCCAGGAGACCCCTGCTTCAGCTCTATTGCTAGCATTTATGTACATTTACCATGTACATGTGTACAACTACATGTATGCAAATGTGTTCATCTGCATGCATTTATTTGTAATTAGCAGAATAAGTTTAAAAGCCAATTATTTTAATATTTGCCTCAGCCATAATGTCTGAAATCTTCACCATCCACTGAGCATCAAAAGCATTGGCTGACAGGGAGGTGTGGAGGCTAGAGACAGGCATGTAGCTGGGAAAGTGAACTTAAAAACAGAAAGTCCAACAATCAAGTTGGCCTTGATTCAGGCTGATGCTTGTATCCAAACTGGTCCCTTTCCACAGAAAAAGTGGCAAAAGGAGAGATCCAAGCACAGGCAATGCCTGAAGCCCAGAGAAATAACTGCATGCCTGTTCCAGTGGAGCAGCTGAGAGATGGGGGGCAGGATCCAGTCCTGTGGGGGGGAACTGGTCCCAGTTGGATGCTGGACAGGTTCCAATGTTAGCACAGGAAGGAAAAGCTAACACTGTCAAAGTGGGACGCATTTGGAAAGGTTTAAAGATGGAGGAAATGCCTCCTCCTCATTTAACCAGGAAGTCCACAGGTAGGGTGGTTTCAAGATTAGCTTCATCTGGGTGCTCTACTTCCTGTCTCTCTGTAGTGGCTGCTGCCAGCATTTTGCTTCTTGGCTTGCTTTTATCTGCTTTCTTTCCTGACTGTAAGGAATAAGCTCGTAGCTTTAGGTTTCATATCTGTATACACATTATCAGAGAAAGCAAAAAATTGTCTCCTCCAATGACTTTCTATGCTTCAAGAATAGGTCTCTCTCCTACAAGGCCTAGCAAAATTCTCCTTGTGTGCCTTGTCTCCAAATTAAAATCTCCCCACACCTTGAACCAATTCTTGTGATTCTTTGTCACACAGCAGTTGGCTCAGACCCAAGCTTCTAAGCCAGTCCCAAGCAAGCTGAATGAGATTACGCATTCCATTTAGTCCACTCCTGGATTTATTATCTTTTTTTTTTTTTTAACATTTAGCACTGGAACATTTCATTAGATTATTTTTCAACTTTGTTGAAAGCACAAAATCAGAGAAGGATTTGATGCTCTAGTATTAGTGTCTTAGATAAGGATGCACACTCCAAGACAAAATTGGAAACATCAAAGATTTGTATAGGATACCTGTGAGTAATAAAGAGGAGAGGATCTGGGGAAGGCTTCAGGCTGCAGTACAGGTGTGAAGCTAGGGGAGAGAGGCGAAAAGAGACAACACTGGGTTTGAAGGACTGTGGAAGACAGCATAGTTCTTAGAAGGTCTTGGGTCAGAAGGGAGTCCAGGATAAGCATTTTCTGTTATAAGAATCCCAGGTGGGCAAAGATGGCCCAGGTCTAGTAGCTCCACCAGCTCAGCTCTGAGGAGCTTGAGGAAATGACATCTGTAAGGACATTGTGATGGGTGGGTCTGCACAGCAGGCAGCTGCAGGTGCCCACTGACCATGCTTCACAACCCATGCTTCCTCTTTGAAAGGGAGCTAAGCTGTGGGCCTAGCTGCTGCCTGGGGTGTGTCAGAGTCTGTCCTCTCTTGTCAGTTTCTAGAAAGTTCAGAAACTATATTTCATCAAGACTTATTCAACCACAATTACCAACTTTTCTACTCTTTCACATAGAAGCTTAACATGTTAGAAAGATGTAGGAACATGTGTGCATTGCTAATTTTAATGAATCTTGCCATTACAACAAGTTCTGATATGGTACTTGAATCTTTGTATTTTAAATATATTTTGGTCAAAACTTTGGAGGTTTGAGAAAAATGTATTTAAAGAGCCTTCCTGTTCTTAAAAATAGAAGGAGACAGCTCATTCAATTGGTAGAAAATGTCTACCATATAACCTAATTGGTAAGACCAGTCCTTGTTGTAAATCAGACATTATTTTTAAATTTAAATAAACATGAAATCTGAGCTTTTGGAAGAATCATCTCATCCCTGAGTTTTAAGATACGTAGTTATATGGAGAGGTAGGTGATAGATGGGAAAAGGGATGCATGTGTTGGCAAACAGATCAGGATATCTGTGAGTAATGAGGAGAGGAGCTGGGGAAGGCTTAAGGCCTTACAGGTGTGAAGCTAGGAGAGAAAGGTGCTAGGATGTCATTGGGATAAAATAAAACCTCAAGACCTTTAATATTTCTTGCAATAGATCCATTTTGTTCTACTGACACACAGTCACTAGAGCCATGCTTTTTGTTTGGTAATTATCCAGAGATAGATGAGATCATTCAATAAAAATTAAATAAAGTCTGTCTCACCACAAATTATTTTGAATAGCCCAGTATTAAGAATAGAGCAGACTGTAATTATATATACACACACGGTGTGTTTGCAGAATACTTCAACAGTAACTTTGGTTAGTGGTAGTGCATTTGCACCCCTAAGCAATTTTAGCTGTAGCTGAATATCAGCTACCTTTTGTCAAAGAAAGAAAGGGAAGGTGAGAAGGAAACCAGGCCATGACTCCTAGAAAGCAAAGATATTCCGCTTTAGAGAAGAGTATATTTTGGAATTTAGTATCTAGAAATTGATCACCAAAAAGACTACCCAAACCAGAGTACTTCTTTTTTTTTTTTTTTTAAGGAGAGAGAGAGAGAGAGAGAATTTTTTTTTTTTTAAAGAGAGAGTGGGAGAGATTTTTTTTAATATTTATTTTTTAGTTCTCAGCGGACACAACATCTTTGTTGGTATGTGGTGCTGAGGATCGAACCCGGGCCACACGCATGCCAGGCGAGCGCGCTACCGCTTGAGCCATATCCCCAGCCCCCCAGAGTACTTCTTGGAGATGTTTCTCCTGAATCCCAGGCTTGTTCAAAGATGGCTGTCACATATGCTTCTCTCTTTGTCCACTCTAAATTCCAATCACATGGACTTAACGCTGCATTCTTCAGACATTTGGCACATTTTCATTCTTCTGTCATTTTGCTAGTTTTGCCTTGTATGATGAGTTCTTCCCTCCTGACTTTTAAACTCCTGCTCATCCTTTAAGGCTCACCTAGTGTCACCCAATTTTGATGCATTTTCCTACTTGAAGAGGCACTCTTCCCTCATCCTCCCGTGGCATAGAATAGCTAGGTTTATTTATTGCAGCATGACCCATTGTTCCTGAAGTTTGCTTACTGAAATTATCTAGGGAATAATACCATCACTGGAATAATAATTACTTTCTAATATTCAGCCTCATATTCACAGTCTCAAACTGTGCTAGTGCAAAGCTATTAGAGAAAATATGAAAATATTCAGCATAGAACAAATTGAAAAGCCACATTTGAAGCAGAGTCTGGGAAATTGATTAATTAAGAATTTGTTGCTGTAGCCCAGATTAGAGATCAATAAGATCTTCACTAAATGAACAACAGGAAATATTTTGAAGGAGGGGTTAAAGTTTGAAGGGGAAAATATAAGAAATTCATCTTGTCAACAAAGAGTTTCAGGGTAAATGGAAAATAAAGTAAAGTGAATTACTTCAGAGAGAACATATAAAAAGTGGACCTACTGAGCTTGACAATTAGGAAACTAATCATAATAAATTGTTTTTTTTGTAATTCAATGACCAGAATTTATTTATTTATTTTTTTTTAAGTTGAATAATTTTTTTTTATTGGTCGTTCATAACATTACATAGTTCTTAATACATCATATTACACAGTTTGATTCACGTGGATTATGAACTCCCCCTTTTACCCCATATACAAATTGCTGTATCATATCAGTTTCCCTTCCATTGCTTGACATATTGCCTTTCTAGTGTCTGATGTATTCTGCTGTCTGTCCTATTCTCTACTATCCCCCCTCCCCTCCCCTCCCCTCCCCTCCCCTCCCCTCCCCTCCCCTCCCCTCCCCTCCCCTCCCCTTTTCTTTCTCTACCCCTTCTACTGTAAATCATTTCTTCCATTTGTATTATCTTGTCTTGCCCCTCCTTTCCTCTTATATGACATTTTGTATAACCCTGAGGATCGCCTTCCATTTCCATGCAATTTCCCTTCTCACTCCCTTTCCCTCCCACCTCTCATCCCTGTTTAACTCAATGACTGTTCATATACTACACTTATCTTCAAAGCAGACTGGAGAATTAAATATTTGTACACACAGCTTCCAACAAATAAAATCAAATCTCTTTTACTAAGGAAAAGTGAAGTCTAGGTATGAGCTAGATAACTAGCAATATCTGCAGTCTATCTATACCTGTGATAGATGGCATAAAATTCCACTTCTCACCACAGTGAGTCAGCTGCAGTGGACACCAAACCCAAGGACTAAGCCTTGTGTGGCATCTTTTGCCAGAGCCCAGGTTTTGAGCTTTTCCGAGGACTCCTCTTGAAGGGCTTAAAGGTTTTTTCGTTTCATTTAAATTGTCATTGCAGTCACTTAATGTTGCTTCTGTGTGTTTCTTAATATAAAATATGAATATTCCTTAGAGGAACATCACAGTAAGTAGTGTTTTCTTTCTTTCTTCCTCTTCCTCTTCCCCCTTTATTTTCTATCTTATACTCATGCTTTCTCTTAGTGTTCTTTCCTCTTCCTCCCTCCCTCCCTCCCCCTCCCCCCCCCTCCCTCTTTTCCTGTGTTTTCTCTTTCTGGTACTGGGGGTTGAACCCAGGGGTGCTTTATCACTGTTCTACATCCCAAGCCCTTTTTTTATTTTTTGAGACAAGGTCTCACTATGTTGCCAAGACTGTACTTGAACTTCAGATCCTCTTGCCTAACCCTCTAGAGTCACTGGGTTACAGCTGTGTGCCATCATGCCTCGCTAGCTTTTGTACATTTTGTCCTGTTGCAATGCATTCCACCTTAGGGAATTGAGATTCCGACATGACAAGAAAGAGAGAATTGTGCTAAAAATCAATACTTTTTTGAAGGGAATTTTGGTTGTTGTTGTTTAATTATATCACCAAAGCATAAAGAACTCAAGATGGCTTGATGGCATAATTGGCATCCTTCAGTGAGCTGTAAAATGATATAATAGAAAATGCAACCAAAGAACTGTAATTATTCACTTCTAAACTTGAAGACTGAAAATACGTAATAGCTGCATTTTATTATCTTTCCACAAAAAGTGTTCTGCCGATCGATCCTTTCTCTCTTTCAGGTTTGATTAGTCAAATGTTCCTTTGAAAATATATGATAGAAATCATCAAGAATCTCATTTAGGAAGTTAGTATTTTTCTCCTCTCAGGCAAGGATGTTATAAATACTGGAAGATATTTTGGTGAGTCATTTACCTTTAGGAGGAAAAAAATGAAAAAATTCTGCTATAACAAGTGAACATTATAATCTTTTTCATCTGAGAGAAAGATAAGGTATTAAAGTCGTGACTCAGAGTTCAAAATTCTCTATGGAATCATGGAGATAAATTTAGCTTTTAGCTGAGTCCCTTAATTTTCAAGAAATTGTTTGCCAGGGTCTTTGCATAGTCTTCCCAGCATGCAAACTGTGTGATCATATAAGACACTACTCTTATGAGGGCCCAATGTAGCTGAGTGTGGTGGCACATGCCTGTAAGCCCATTGGCTCAGGAGGCTGAGGCAGGAGGATGGCAAGTTCAAGGCTAGCCTCAGCAAATTAGCCAGGCTGTAAGCAACTTAGTGGGACCCTGTCTCAAAATAAAAAATAAAAAGGGATGGGGGTGTGGTTCAGCGGTAAGTGACCCTGGGTTTAATCCCTAATACAAAAAAAAGGGGGGGTGGTGGTAAGGGACGTGCTTGGTTTAATGCTCTACTGTTACCATCTTGGAAATTCTAATTATTTTCCAACAAAGGGCCTCATGTTTTCATTTTGTACTGAGCTCCACAAATTATTCAAGGGGTCCTGGTCTCAGATATTTAAAACAGAGTCTGAATTAGAGCTATTTTCCCCTGTCTTCCCGTCTTATATGCTTAGCCATCATGATTTTAAATGAATTATTTTGGTAGCTTCCTTTCTAACATACAGCATCTTGCTGTCTCTACCACAGGTATTGTACCCACATCAAGTGCCACTATCTTTAGTTACCTCAAGTAAGTGACTGACCCACAGTGCTTGCATGACAGTTCCTTGGTGTACACAGGAGGCACCATGCGTAGGCACCTTTGGCCCTTGACCCTTAGCACAAGTTTAGTGCAAAAATACTCATCCAAGCAAAACAAAATATTTAGAAGTTAAGGACAATGAGCTTGACAGTAAATATGAAGCTTGGGTTTTTTTTAAATGGTTAATATTTTTATAATTTTAAAAGCAGTTTTGACTTATCACCTTGATCTTCATATATAAGATGAGGAGAGAGAAACAATAAAAAGTTTGAAAGTCTTCAAATATTCAAAGATATATATATATATATATATATATATATATATATATATATATATATATATGAGTATTTTTTTATTTTTTAATTGTCAAAGGATTATTTATTTATTTATTTATGTGCAGTGCTGAGGATAGAACCCAGGGCCTTACATATGCCAGGAAAGCCCTTTATCAGTGAGCCGCAACTTTAGCCTTATTTATAGTATTAATATAATATATATGTAATACTTCAGGAAAAGTATTATTATTTTTTTATTTTTTCTTATATAAATGTTTCCTCCTTTCCATTCTATATTTATTGTGTTTTATATTTCACATTCTGAATGAAGCTGCTTTTCTTCTTATTTAGCTGCTCTGTGTCCAATTCAAGTAAATCGCAGCGATTCCTATACTGAAGAATTTTCCAAGGATACATTTGTTGAATCTTCTGAATAGAATCCTCTTCTCAGAGGAACCAAAGTGTGAAGTTCCTGACCTAAGGTGAGAACTCTGAACCCCACTGTACTGAACTTGTTTAGCACCACTTTCAGATTCTATGCTTACTTTTTGTTCTGGTGACCAGCAGGTGAACCTCAGCACACAGAACAGTTTGGCTGCTATGTAACTGGAAGTTCTCAGAATTTTCTCAGAAAAATTTTCTCATAGTTGGTCTCATATTTTTTTGTCATTCAAGAAAGAATTGCCCCATATCATTCTTCCTTTTTAAATACAAAACTAAAATTATCTCAAAGGCCTAGTACCTCTAACATGTTAATTTGTTGAACAATCTGAGTATATTGATCAATAAATTTGTTATTGATTGTTTATCAAAAACTACAGAAGTACTTAGCATCTAGTTATGCAGATAGGATAACCAGGTGCTGTTTTATGTTATGGTTCAGAATGGAGGACTCTGGAGTTAAGACCTGGATTCAAGTCAGTCATATATTATCTATGTGAACTTGTCCAGAACTTCCATGACATGTAGGGTTTTTTGAGTCATTATTTTTTCTTTTCTATAAAAATAATGTCTTAGTTTACTATGGCTGCCATAATAGAATATGACAATTCTGGGGGCTGGAAGTCCAAGATCGGGTGTCAGCAGGTTTGCATTATTCAAGGCCCCTCAGCATGGCCTCTAGGATAACTACCTTTCACTGCATTCTCACATGGTTGCCTGTTCTCTTCTAATCTCAAGCAGCTGGTTTGACAGAGAGTGAAATAGAAGACTCAGCTACAGCACCATCTAAGTGGCAGTGCCTTGCAGGGCTAGGTCAAGGTTCTCCAGAAGACTATATATTCTCTGAATTAGGGTCCAGTACAAAGTGCTGTTTTTTCATATCTAGGATTCATTGGCCCAGGAGTCAAGGGATAGACATGGTAATGGCACTCCTAGTGAGAAATCAGCAGAATTTTCACTTCTATCCCTGTGATCTTATTCTCCACTGCCTAGAAGTCTTAGTTCCAGATGGGAAAATGCTTCCATGAGGACACATAACAATGGTTATGTTGAACCAGATGTTAAGTCTGATACCCATCCACTTTCAGCTTCTCATGACTCTAAATCAGTAGGGAACCAAGGTACTACCATGCTGACCAGGGCAATTGATCCTGACTACCAAGAGGAAAGGGGGCAGCTGCTCCATAGGTACATAAGGAAGGGAATGTCTGGAATTTAGAAGTTCCCTTTCACTATTATCATTGCTGTGATTAAAAGCAATGGAAAACTACAACAAGTAATCCAAGAAGGACCACTAATGGCCTAGAAACTTCAGGAATGAAGGTTTGGGCCACCCTACCAACAACAGGACCATGACCAGCTGCCAGGCTAATTGAAGCAAAAGGAACACAGAATGGGTAGAAAAAGGTAATAATAAATATCAACTACAACCACATGGTCAGCTCACAAATTGCCATGAGTATTTCTTCATTATTTTGTTAATATGTCTGTGTGGATTTGTATGAATACACACACACACACATATGTCTATAATCAATTTTGTATAATATATGATAAATATGATAATATATAATATTTTTCTTCCCTGTAAACTTCATATCATGTATCATAAGACAATTGGTTTTATATCATAGTATTTAAATATTATTATTTTTGTCATAGTATTAAGTTACAGGACATCAAGGAAAAGATGTTTGCAAGAATGAACATCATCCAAGACTTTGGGGTAGCTGTCTGACATACAAGCATCTCGTTGGTAAGATGGGTATGTGAGTAGAGATCTGATAGAGTAAGGAAGAATACCTTGCAGGTACAGGGAAAGGAGCATCCCAGGAGAAGAACTGATCATTAACACAAATGCTCCAAGCCCAAACTTGCAATTGATATTTTCAAGAGTAATGAGAAAGACAATTTGTATGCAGCACTGCACATGGGGAAGGCTGGGGACTTCAGACTGTTGGCAGGTAACACATCATCTGATGCAGTCTCTGCTTTCCTACACAAATTATGTTAAGCAGAATTATTTTTAAATTGGATATTTAGACTTAAAAGATGCTTTGAAAGTCTCTTATCCTCAAAATGATCATAAAAACATGCTATCACATATTTTGACTTTGGAAAGATATATATTGAAGCAGCCTGTCACATTGAGACTACTCCAAAAATCATGGCTATTATTTTTATTTAAGATATACATTAGTCTTCACATTTCACAGTTTCTGATTTATGTACTATTTTATTCAATAATAGGCAAGTGTCTTTTGAGTATGTATCTGTGCCAGACATTCTCATTGATGGCAGTTAATGGTGGAAAGAGGGACATCTCTGTTCACAAGCCGTCATCAGCCAACACATTTGTATGAAGCATGGAAACAGGAATGTGAGCACTAAAATAGCACTTAGAGGAAAACTTAGGTGTCAGATCATTAAAATCTGAAAAATTTAAATAAAATGGTTATATTTGCTTTTACAGTTCTGGTTTGCAAATACACTACATCCAGGAAGGGTTATTTTACAGCTCACTTTTGGGCATGATTATATTAAATCTAGAGCAAACGTGACTATAAAGCTCCAGGAATCAAAAGTATGTTATATAACTTGGAGTGTCCTTCTTTTTGGATAATGTAAATGGTTTTGTCCTTGGTGGAGATGATTGCATAATAAAGACGATATTAACAATCAGAGAGACAGAAACTTTTTTTTTTTTTTTACAGATTTGGCAGAGTTAATTTATTCCTTTTAGCATTCAGAAATCTTTCATAAAACTAGATAACAAAGAGTCTAATGTATAATCTTGTTGTGAGTGGGTGGTTATACATTGAGATATCTGACACCCAGTTGTTAGAAGATCAGAAAAATGCAAAGCCCAACTGAAAGGCTAATTGTATTTTGTGTCACATGTAGCACAGCAGTAAAAGAGAGGCACACTGCACAGGGAGCGCTCTTTCTGAAAGCTGAGAGCCATGCATTTTGCAGCATGTCCAAACAAGTCTTACGGGGAAGAATAAATTTGTTTCCATCTTCTTCACCTTCACTCATCAATGTAATAATCCATTCACCAAAGATCTTTAAAAATAAATAAGGAAATAATTTATTTATACGCTATGCCAGCATACATTGCCTCTGGCTCTAGGTACAGAAGCAAAGAGACATTTGACATTGAACTTGATCTAGTGATTCTCAAAACTTTTCTGTCTTATCACTTCACTATCACCCATTCAACTGCTGTCCTGAGTTTTTGGGAGAAGCCATATCACCCAGGTTTAGATAGTTAGGGGCCATTGTCATCGTCACCACACTGGCATTAAAGCTCCACTGATACTATATTTTTCAAATCCACGATCCTTTAAGAAGCCCATAACTTGCTGACAATGTAGTCTCGATTGCAATAGGACATGTTTACAATACTTCACACTGTGTGGCAATTCTTCCATCGTTTCCTTAATAAATTTGTAAGTTATTAAAATATCATTTCCCCCACTGAGAATTTAGAGTAAAATAACAGGCTACCAAACAGCAGTTCTGGGAAAAGAAGCATAGTGGAGAGGTAATCCTATTTTATTTTATAGTAACAATGGTTACTATTTTTTTAACAGATACTGTCAAGCACTTACCTGTGATTAGTCCTCACTGGGTACCATGAGACAGGCACAATTGTTACATGTTCTCAGAGAAGGAAAGTGAGGTCTGGAGAAGTGAAATAGTTTGTCTGATTTCACATAAAACCAATGTGATCATATCTTAGTCTTTGTTCTTAAGCACTACCCTGAGTTACCTCCCATGACTGAAGTATGCAAGGAAATTTGGTTTGTTTATAAGAAGTGTAAGTCATTTTGCATTTCCCTGTAATATTCGAGCCACAGTGGTGGGGAGCAGTGGAACATTCCTAGCAAGTCCCTTGGAAAAGGGCAAGAGTTTCAGCCCTTCTATGTGGAAACAGGAGGAGGCATGGCTTGCTGCCAGTGACAGCTGGTGTCTCCCACTGTTGAACCTGGAGAGCTGCAGAGAGAAGGAACTATCAGTGTCAACAGATGTGGTGAACTGTCAGGTAGGACTCTCAGAACTACTAACAGACCAGCTAGGATTGTGTTTTATTCTGACCCTCTTCCTACAATATTTGCAAAATTAGGGAATATAGCAACTGACTGTTAAAATATTTTCTAACTAAACTTACATAGGTGTATAGCTATTGCATTTGTGCATTTTGCACTCACCCATATGTTGTCCTGCTATTTATACCCTGATATTTCCTTTCTAATGCTCAGTCCACCTTGCATTGTTTCTTTCTTTGCAAAAATAGTTAGGAAAGAAACTAAAATAATGAATGTGCAACTCTCAATGTTTCTTTAAATCTCATGACTTTGAGGAAATAGTTCTGTTCTTCTAAGTTAAGCTTTTTCTAGGTCTCTTGATACCCCAGAATAATATTCTAAGCAAAACTTTCCATTGTTTTAAAATTTAAGCAAGTATGTTGGTACTGCAATGTGTACTGATATATCAAAGACAACAGGTGCTAATGTATACTTTGTAAATCTGGCATGAATGTACTGATCTATTTATTGAATACCAGTTGATATTTCTATTTCAGATTAGAGTGGTCACTGGATAACTATTAAATTAGATTCTTGTGTGTTTCTTTCTTTTTTTTTTAAAGAGAGAGTGAGAGAGGGAGAGAGAGAGAGAGAATTTTAATATTTATTTTTTAGTTATTGGCGGACACAACATCTTTGTTTGTATGTGGTGCTGAGAATCGAACCCAGACCGCACGCATGCCAGGCGAGCGCGCTACCACTTGAGCCACATCCCCAGCCCTCTTGTGTGTTTCTTATTTAGCTAATATGAATGTTTGATTTATCATGCAGAAGGGATAATTCTTTTTTTATTATTATTAGTTGTTCAAAACATTAGGTAGCTCTTGACATATCATATTTCATACATTTGATTCAAGTGGGTTATGAACTCCCATTTTTCCCCAGTATACAGATTGCAGAAATTCTGAAGTCTAGTTGTGATTTCCTCTCTTGTTTACCATTATGCATAGAACACATGATCTGACCAATTTACAAGTGCACCTATCTTTCCTCAAACAATATAGATATCTTAAATCTAAGGAGCTTTATTGTTACTATAATTTCAAAGTACTTTGATAAAAAATGTTACAAGAAAATAAAGATTCACCAATGTTTTCTCACTGCTCTGCAGAGCTTATAACATCCAACCTGACATTACTATTGCCAGATTTTTATTATGGCTCCATACACAGCCAGCTCAACCATTTATATTGATGTAGGGAACCATTCAATAACCTGCAAGGTTAGAAATTTTAATGATCTAACTGATTTAATTGAATTTCCAGAGAGTTTGAAATCTTCAGTCCATTCAGGCCAAACAGCTTAATTTTACCTACTGGTATAGTCTTGGTGATTTATTTGAAGTTCTATAAATTGGTGTGTGTTTTATCCATATAAAAACTGTGTTTTCTTTGTTAAACTTTTCTATTATTTGATTGTGCTTTAATCTACATATTCTTTAAAATTAATTTAAATGGGAAGACCTTGCATTTTGAACAAAGAAAGATAAAATGAGTAATTTCTGGATTTATCTTTATTAAGAAAAGCTTTAGGAAGGCAAAGAAAATAAAAACTCATATGTGGCACTTTAACAAAGACAGATACTCAAGAATAGTCTAAAAATGTTAAAAAGACCCTTTTATAAAGATAAAGTGAGAAATATGTACTCAAGGCAAATCCCTCTGAATAATAACAAAAACAATTCTGATTTATGCCATCTTTTGTTGTTGTTTTGATTTGTTTTTATATGAAGTGTTTTTACAAAGGAGTATTTGAGTCTCCATGATTATATAGACATAATAGTTGCTGTGGGAATATTTTTATTTATCATTCAGAATCCTAAAGCTTTCCAGTGTCAATCAGAATGAAAATGAATACATTTAGGAATATCCACTGCCAACCAAGACGAGTCACAAGGAACAGCATTACCACCCCAACCAGAAAAATAACCCTATGGACAAAGTATATGAAATAAGAGTTATCAAGATACTGGAATCCTACTATGTCGGACCATGGTCCTGGGTAAAAGTGATGTGAGCCCTGTGGTTTGCCCAACTCACTTCCTTGAAAGATTTTCCAGGCAACAGCATGTGGACACAGAAACCAGGCAGAGCCTGCTCAACTTTCTGAGTTGGAGTGACAGAGCTGAGGGTTTGTTATACAGTGTGCTGGAGAAGAACCCAGAAAGGGAATTCCAGAGATCTGCCCCACAAGCCCCTCATGTCTTTAACAGAATGTTGTTAATAAGTGTATGTGTGTAGGAAAACTACAAAAGGTGATGAAAAGAACTACCTAAGTAGATTAAAGGTGCTGGTTCTTGACTAAACATAGCATCTTCTCACCAGCCAAACTGGGAAGCCTCATAATTCATAGAATATCTGGTAAATCACACTGAATATCTTTATCAACAATAGGAAATCATCAATTTGAATCACCTTTTCTGCCTTGCTTGAGAAATCTTGAAAGTAAGATCAAACAGGATCCAAGTAAATGAATACTGTACAGTAGTCTACCCTAATCTATGGCTTTATTTCTCTAGTTTCTGTTATCCATGGTTAATCATGATTTTAAAATATTAAATGAAAAATTCCTGAAATAAACAACTCATAATGTTAAATTGTATGCCACACTTAGCAGGGTGATGATATCATGAATCATCTTGCTCAGTCCCACTAGGAATGTCCAACTTAATCATTTAGTAGCTGAATGGGTACCAGATTGACTGTCTACAGAATCGCAGTGCTTATGTTCCTATGATCCTAAGGTAGTAGCCTAACCCTGTAACCCAATGCCTGCATCATTGGCCTCACTTTATCTCTTCACATAGATACTGTATCATTCCACATTATCACAAAAAGGGGAAGGGCAAGTAGAGCATGCTAAGCTATTTGGAGGACAGAGACATACATGCACAAAACTTTTATCAGATAATTATAATTGTTCTATTTTATTACTAATTATTGTTCTTAACTGCCGCAAACTGCCCGGCCCCGGGCCGGCTGAGTCCCGCTCCTGCTGCCGAGCACTGCCTGCGGCACCCCTGCTGAGCGATCCCCTGCTGAGCTGTCAGTGCACGCGGGTTTGCAATCTTGCAACCCGGTTGGGCACAAAAACACAAGCCAGTCAAACTGAGACAAAGTTTTATTTAGAGAGAGGCCGTGTGCGTTCCCTAACAGGTGGGTCCGCCACGTGTGTGTCTACCTGAGCCGGGGGGTTTCCACTTCCCCCGGAACACCCTCCTACCATCCTTTTCCAACCAATGGGAACTCTCCCATTACAAGAGTGACATGAGTAACCTGAGTCCTGAAATTGGGCCCAGCTGGACAGCATGAGTCCAATTACCATATGAATGTGAATTGCTGGCTGGCAGTCAAATAAAATCCAAAGGTGCCTGTATCAATATTTTTGCTGTGGCTCCTAACATCTGCCCCCTACTGTTAAAATAAACAACAGGCAAATGTGGCTAGGGACCGTGCCTGTTAGGTATGTCCAATTCACATATGGTTCTTACCCGTCATGGGAAAACTGACCTTATTGCGTCAGTCTCCTGGCTTAGGTTGATACCACTGTAACCGAATCATACCCGTCACTGACTACCGGTCCAGTATATAGCCATACCTGTGTAATAGGCCTATGCACCAGTGGGGGGGTGAGGTTCTTGCCTCACCTCTGTTGGCCCCCAAATTTAACCTTGGTGCCAGTGGGGGGGTGAGGTTCTTGCCTCACCTCTGTTGGCCCCCAAAATCAGACCATCACTAGCAGAAGGGAGAAAGACGCAGAATTGCCACGACACCAAGCCAATTGACGGCTCCTTTGGAAACACTGGTGACACATCGGTTAAGATATTTAGCACTACCAGTTCGCTGTATCAACAAATAGAACACAATGCATACAGGTGATACATAGTCCAGACAAGTTGTGTAAGCAGTTCAAAGTGGAGGAGTCTATCAATATGTCCATTTCCTCCCAAGGTAAATTAAGTCCTTGATTGAGCAGTTCAAATTGGAGGAGTCTATCAATATGTCCATTTCCTCCCAAAGTAAATTAAGTCCTTGATTGAGCAGTCTTATTGAGTTATTTTGATTGATGTATCAATTTGTACAGTTTATAGTGATAGCTATCATAAAAGTTGTAGTTTGGTCTTAGTCTTCACCGGCACTGGGATGGAGATGGGAATTATGGCCATGTTGCTAAAGAGACATTATCCTGAACAGAATTATGAAATATAATGAAAAGGAAAGGTGAAAGTAAACAAACATATCTGTTAACCACCTTTAAAAACAAAATTTAATAACAGCTGTTTACCTAAAGTAAATTAAACCATATAAGTCACGTGACTAAAATTTTTTTTTTTTTTTTTTTGAATACTTGTATCTATATATACATGAGCGCTCCTTATAAATGAAATATGGACATACACACATACAGACATACAACACAAAACAGCATACATAACATAGAACATATAAGACAATAGTAAATAAAGGCCTTGTAGCTATAGCTAGGTGAAATCTCCATTGCAATGTTTAAAAACTTTACAGTTAAAAAAAATAAATAAATAAAACACAGTCAAAAAAATAAAACTGATCAGAAAAACATTAACCTAGGTTTGTATGAGCTTAAAAAATAAGGTAAAATAAAATAAAATAAAATAAAATAGAACTTTATGATGTGGGAAAAATGCAAATAATAAAATAGATATTGAAAAAGGCACCGTGGTAAATCACTGTCGCAGATGCAAGAATAGCCAGGCTGGAACTCTGGATATCAGCTGTTATGGATTTGAGTCAAATCATCTTCTTTTTCTGTAGAAATTGTTTTAGTTAATCTCTCTGGAATCCAAATTGGTTGCTGTTCCTCCTGTGGAAAAACACAGACGGAGCCCCGACTCCAGACTATTACTGGGTCTGGACCTTTCCATTGTCCTGTTAGAATATCTTTCCAAAGTACCTTAGGCTTATGTACATTTTTCGGATACATATGTCTTTCCGCAGCACTAAGTCCTGATGAATCCAAATTTAGAAAGTTTAGAGTAAAAAGGGTTATTTTAAGTTTATCTTTGGGGGATATATACCCCTTACTAATTCCCTCCCTTTGCTTTAATAAGTACATTTTTATAGTTTGATGAGCTCTTTCAACTATGCCTTGTCCCTGTGGGTTGTATGGGATTCCTGTTATATGAGTAATGCCAAATGATGAGCAAAATTGTTTAAAAGACTTGGAGATGTAACCAGGACCGTTATCGGTTTTTAACTGTTTAGGAACACCCACAGTGGCAAAATTTTGTAAGCAATGAGCTATAACATCTTTAGTTTTTTCTCCGGGATGAAGGGAGCCCATCAAAAATCCAGAAGAAGTATCAACTGTAACATGTAAATATTTTAATTTTCCAAATTCTGGCAAGTGTGTGACGTCCATCTGCCAAATATGGTTAGGTATCAGTCCTCTAGGATTGACTCCAAGATTAATTTGTGGCAAAAATGTCACACAATTTTGACATTGTTTTATTATATGTCTGGCTTGTTCTTTAGTTATTTTAAAACGTTTTTGTAAAGTATTAGCATTGACATGGAACCTTTTATGAAAATTTATAGCTTCTTCTATTGTGGAGAAAATATGTATGTCATGTGTAGATTTATCTGCTAGTTCATTACCCAAACTAAGGGCTCCAGGCAATCCTGTATGTGCTCTGATATGTCCTATAAAGAATGGATCCTTTCTATCCCAGATTAGACTCTGTATAGCAGAAAACAAAGAGAAAACAGTAGAGGAAGGAGAAATCCTACCAGCATCTTCAAGAGATACGATAGCATTAACTACATACTGACTATCAGAAAATAAATTAAATGTAGAATCTTTGAACATCATAAAAGCTTGCAATACTGCATTGAGCTCTACCTTTTGAGCTGATTGTTTGGGTACTAAAAATGTAAAAGTTTGATCAGGAGTAACTACTGCTGCTGTACCATTATTTGACCCATCAGTGAATATATTTGGAGCATTTATGATAGGGGTTTTTCTTGTCATTTTTGGAAAAATTACAGGATGCTTAGACCAAAAGGACAACAAAGGATTAGATGGCAAGTGATTATCAAATGCAACACTAGATTTACACATGATTATTGCCCAAGTATTTAACTCATTAGCTAACTCATCAATTTGATCCATAGTATATGGAGTAATAATTTTATTGGGAGAAATCCCAAACACTCCTTTTGCTGCCTTTATTCCTTTGAGTATTAATTGCCCTACAGCCTCAGGATATCTAGTAAGAATAGTATTAGGAGAATAAGACAAATGTATCCATAATAATGGACCTTCTTGCCAAAATACCCCTGTAGGAATATTTTTTGTCGGTAGTACAATAAATAATAAAGGCAAACTTATATCAATTCTATCCAAATGCATATTTTCCATATATGTTTCAATGATTTTTAATGTCTTTCTAGCTTTAGGCGTTAACATGCGGGGTGAATTTGGATCTGATGGACCTTTTAAAATATCAAATAAAGGTCCTAATTCTCCTGTTGGTATGCCTAGATAAGGCCTTATCCAATTTATATCTCCCAATAACTTTTGAAAGTCATTAAGTGATTTGAGTTGATCTACTCGTATTTGAATTTTTGGTGGACGGACCATGGTTGAGGATAATAGAACTCCTAAATAATTAATTGGAAGATTTAATTGTACTTTATCTATTGCTATCTCTAGATTATAATTTTTTAATAAGTTTGTAAGCGTGGCATAACATTCTAGCAATGTGTTTTTATCTTTATGTGCCATTAACACATCATCCATATAGTGAAATATCTGTAGTTCAGGGTTTTGAATTCTAAGTGGCTGGATTGCTTTATCAACATAAATTTGGCACAAAGTTGGGCTGTTAGCCATCCCTTGAGGGAGTACTTTCCATTCATATCTCTGATCAGGACCTTCATGATTCAGTGCAGGGATAGTAAATGCAAAATGTGGACTATCCTCGGGGTGAATTGGAATTGAGAAGAAACAATCTTTAATATCTATAGCTAGAATATGCCACGTTTTTGGTAAAGCAGACAGTTGGGGAATCCCTGATTGAGCAGGTCCCATAATAACCATCTCATTATTAATGGCTCTTAAATCTTGTAATAATCTCCATTTACCAGATTTCTTTTTAATAACAAAAATGGGAGTATTATGGGGAGATACGGAAGGTTGTATATGTCCTTCCGCTAATTGCTGTTTGACCAGATCATGGGCTACTTGTATCTTTTCTTTAGTTAGGGGCCACTGAGGAACCCACACTGGTCTTTCTGATTTCCAAGTAATTTTGATTGTCTCAGTGGCCCTTTTTGAAAACCCAATCCATGTTTATCTATCTCTTGATCTACTTGAATTGGTGCTGTTATATCTTGTTCTTGATCTTTTAATCTCTTTTCTTTTCTAAAGCCTTGTTTTGCCCTAGTAGTGGGCGCGTTAGGATTGACGTTATTTGTTAATGTCAATCCTAATTGATCTAGGACGTCTCGTCCCCATAAATTTATGGGGAGATGGTCCAATACATAGGGCTGTATAGTTCCTTCACATCCTTCAGGATCCCTCCAATCTAATACCATTGCACTTCTATGGGGATTAGTTGCCACTCCTAGGCCTCTAAGTGTTTGGGTCGCTTGCTGTAATGGCCAATGCTTAGGCCATTCCTGGCGAGATATGATGCTGAGGTCAGCGCCTGTGTCCAGCAGTCCATTAAAATCATGCCCTTGAATATTTAATTTTAGCATAGGGCGAGAATCTAAATTTAAAGATAGCATAGCCCAATCTACACCTGTGGAGCCTAATCCCTTGGAACCTCTTTCTACATTACAACTGGAAAATTTATCATGTAGGCTTGGTATTATTAATAGCTGTGCTATTCTATCTCCTGATGAAATTACTGATATACCTCTTGGAGAACTAGCTATGATTTTTATTTCACCCTCATAATCGGGATCAATTACCCCAGGACTTATCATAAGTCCTTTAAGTGTAGAAGAACTGCGTCCTAATAATAAGCCTACTGTTCCCTGGGGAAGAGGTCCTTTTACTCCTGTGGGAATGATTTGAACTCCCATCTCTGGAGTTAATACTGCTCTGGCAGAGGCACAGATGTCCAACCCTGCGCTCCCTCTAGTCTGTCTGATGAGGGATCTGATGGATAATGCGTCCTGGGCACCACCTTGATGGTGCTGCTGGGTTCCTCCATTGCCCCGTATATTTGTGGTTTTGGGCCCCGGGGCATTGGGCCCTCCAATTCGTTTTTTGACAACGGGGCCTGATGCCTTTCTCCACGATATCGTGGGTAGACACTTGGTCTTTGTCCATTTTTTGATAACGGAATACCCTCTATGGTGGTTTGAGAATGGCATTCATTAGCCCAATGTCTCCCTCTATGGCATCGTGGGCAAATACCCGGGATTCTACTCTTTTGATACCTAGCTTTGTTAAACCCTCCTCCTATGGGGCAATTTCTTTTAAAATGCCCTTCTTGATTGCAATTATAGCATGTTTTTGGCTTGGCACTTAAAGCCTGTTTTACTTCAGCTGCCATGACTTGTCCTTGTTCATTAATGTCTCTACATAATTTAATATATGTGTTTAAATCTTCCTGTTTCCACGGTCTAATGACCTCTTTGCAGCAACGATTTGCTTGATCGTAAGCCAGCTGTTTTATAAATGGCATTGCCTGTTCTGTATTTTCAAATGTCTCAGAGGCTGCTTCAATAAGTCTAGCTACAAAGTCAGCGTAGGGCTCATTAACTCCTTGTATTATCTTAGATAGTTGACCTTGAAAATCCCCTTGTCCCTTTAAAGTTTTCCATGCCTTAATTGCATTTATAGCGACTTGAGCGTATACGCCAGGATCATATCTGAGCTGTTGCATTTGTTCTTGAAATTCTTCTTTTCCCAGTAACATTTTCAGGCCTCGTTCAGGGTAACCTGCTTCTGCATTTTGCCTAGCTGTCTCCTTGCAAAATTCCTCATTGGCAATTTTCCATAATAAATACTGTCCTCTATTTAGCACAGAATTACACACGTTAGCCCAATCTGCTGGTGTTAAGTTCCAGCCGGTAATAGATTCGACCATACTGACTGTGAAGGGAGCGGCCGGGCCGTAGGCTGCTATAGCTTCCTTTAATTGCTTTATTATTTTGAAATCTAAGGCACGGTAAACTCGTTCTTTATCTTCTCCCTGCTCAACTATAGGGCATGCTAGTTTTTGGGGTCCCGCCTCAGGATTCCGTTCATCATCTATGGAGGCAGGTAAAGCTGTTGGTTGAACTATGCCCTCTGGTGGTGGAACGGAGTTAGTAGCAGCCTCCCTATCTGACGACCGTTTTTTCCCTGAGCTTGCCTTGTTCAAATTTTCTTCTATCTGACTAGCTTGAGAGACCTTTTGTTTTGCTTGACCTAATAT
The DNA here is from genome assembly GCF_045843805.1 of Urocitellus parryii. Lineage (NCBI taxonomy): Eukaryota > Metazoa > Chordata > Mammalia > Rodentia > Sciuridae > Urocitellus > Urocitellus parryii. Next base: position 78,635,280 of record NC_135541.1, read on the forward strand.
GTTTTCTGCCATGGCTTGGACCTCTAACAATTTACTTAACAGTTTTTCGGTTTGTTTTTTACTAGATTCTAATCTACTATAAAGGTAACGTAACCCAATAAGATAGGATAGAAGAAAGCCAAAACAGAATGAAACAGAAACGGAGAGGAGGAAAATGATTATGTCAATTTTCTCTCTCTCAGGGCCGAATAACTTCAAACCTTGAGTTAGCCATTTATCCCAACTGGTCTGGAAAAATTGTAAGGCTAGAGAGCCTGAAATAAGAGCAGAATAAATCAAAACAGAAATACCCATTCTGTCGCCTTTCCTTAGGGGCGAGCGATATTACTCACCTTTAAGTTTTGGGCGTTCCCCGTACGGGCCACCAAAATGCCGCAAACTGCCCGGCCCCGGGCCGGCTGAGTCCCGCTCCTGCTGCCGAGCACTGCCTGCGGCACCCCTGCTGAGCGATCCCCTGCTGAGCTGTCAGTGCACGCGGGTTTGCAATCTTGCAACCCGGTTGGGCACAAAAACACAAGCCAGTCAAACTGAGACAAAGTTTTATTTAGAGAGAGGCCGTGTGCGTTCCCTAACAGGTGGGTCCGCCACGTGTGTGTCTACCTGAGCCGGGGGGTTTCCACTTCCCCCGGAACACCCTCCTACCATCCTTTTCCAACCAATGGGAACTCTCCCATTACAAGAGTGACATGAGTAACCTGAGTCCTGAAATTGGGCCCAGCTGGACAGCATGAGTCCAATTACCATATGAATGTGAATTGCTGGCTGGCAGTCAAATAAAATCCAAAGGTGCCTGTATCAATATTTTTGCTGTGGCTCCTAACACTTAACTGGTTACTGTGCTTAATTTATACATTAAACTTTATCATAGTTATGGATGTACAGGAAAAAAAAACATTGTATTTACAGGGTCTATAACTACATGTTTCCAGGAATTCACTGAAGCCCTTGGAGCACCTTCCTCTTGGGAAAGGCAGGACTACTATACCAAGGACAAAGCTCCAGAATATGTATGAGAATCCAAAGATATTCAGAACTCCTCACACCAAAATAAAGTTCAGACTGTCTAGACTTAGAATAAAAAATTATCAAACAGACAAAACTTTAGGAAAAAAATGTGACTCAATTGAAAGTCAGAACTGACAGAGATGTTAGAATTAGTAAATAAAAACTTTAAATAGCTGGTCATCATGGTGCATGCCTGTAATCTCAGCAGCTGGGGAGGTTGAGGCAGAAGGATTACAAGTTCAAAGCCAGCCTTAGCAATTTAGGCACTGAGCAACTTAACAAGACCCTGTCTCTAAATAAAACATAAAATGTGCTGGGACGTGGCTTAGTGGTTAAGAGCCCCTGAGTTCAGTCCCCAGTACCAAAAAAAAAAAAAAAAATTAAGTAGATATATTACTATAGAATAGTTCATAAGAATATGTTCATAAATTAAGCTTAGACATGAAATACATAAAAAAGACAAATTAATTTTAGAAGCAAAAACAAATGTGTGAGGTGAACAATACAGTGGATGGAATTCATGAAAAATACACATCATAGCTGTAAAGGTCAGTCAATGTGTGAACATGGAAATAGATGATATCTAGACGAAACACAGAAATAAAGGAGGATTTACAAAAAAATGAATGGACATTTGAGATAAGGGACAATTTCATGTGGCCTATTATACTTGTAACTTAAATGTCAAAAACAGATGGATAGACACAGGAAAAAAAATGAAAGAAAGGCTTAAAAAATTCCATATCTGACAAAAACTGGAAATCCACAGATCCAAAAAGCTCAATGAACCCCAAGCACAAGAAACATGAAGACAACTACATGATAGTTCATCATAATCCTGTTGTTAAAACCCCTAATAAAGAGAAAAAAAAATTTTAAATCATTTATATTATGAAGAACTTCATCTATCATCTCTTCCCCAAAACTCAATAAAAGAAAATAATGTGTTCATTGAAAGTGAGCAAAAGATTTAAATAGACAATTTACACACAAAAAAAAACAATGGAAAATAAGCAAATGAAATAATAAGCACCTTCATTCAGGCATTAAGAAATGCAAATTAAGCCAGGTGTGGTAGCACAGGCCTATAACACTAGGGATTTGGGAGGCTGAGGCAGAAAGATTGCAAACTTGAGCCTCAGGAACTTAGCAAGACTTTATTTCAAAATAAAAACCAAAATGAACTGGGGATGTAGCTCAGTGGTAATGTGCCCTGGGTTCGATCCCCAGTACCATAAATAGATAGATAGATAGATAGATAGATAGATAGATAGATAGATAGATCCATCTTTAAATATGCCAAAAAAATTTTTAAAAAGAAATACAAATTAAAAGCACAACAGGATATTACCACCTACCTGTTTGAATGTTAAAATTTAAAAGACTGTGTATTGCAAGTGCCAGCAAGAATGTAGAAGAACTACAGCCCTCATATATGGCTAGTAAGAATATCAAATAGTACAATCAATTTGGTTGACAGTGTCTTAAAATGTTAGTCCTACCATGTAGTCTATCTTTTCTACTCTTAGGCCATCTACTATATTATTATACTCAAGAAAAAAGAAAACCTCTGTCTTTACAATTATTTGTACTGAATGTTATGAAAAGCTTTATTTTTTTAGTAGCTAAAAATCTCTAAATAATCCAAATATCTATCAACAGGTGAATGAATAATCAAATTATTGTATATGTTTATAATGGAATATTGCTTAACAACTAAAGTGAGTATATTATCAATGTATTTTACAGCATGTATTAATCTCCCAATAATTATACTGGGTCAATGAATCAAGTAAAAATAGAGAGCAGTAAAATTGTAGAAAATGCAAACCAATCCATAGTGACAGGTTAGTCAAATATATAGTGATAAACTAATTTGTGGTTAGAAAGGTAGGTGGAGTGGCAAGAGGCAAGCAGGAAGATTTATAAAATGGTACCCAAATCCTGGGGGTGATGAATATGTTCACTACCTTGGTTGTAGTATTGATTTCATAGCTATATACATATGTCATTTTAAATATGTAGCTTATTGTATGTTTATTTTATATCAGTAAGCCACTTTAGATAATAAATACACTTAGGAATGCATGGAAATTTGTATCCTTCTTCATTTCTGTTTACACCCTAACTTGGAAAGTATGCTCTTTTGGAAATGAACTGTGCAGTTTCACAGTGGCAAATTTTTAAGAAATGTGCATTTTCTTTGAATTCTATTATTATTTATCCTATGATGCAAATGACAGACCATCTCTGTACATAAACATTTTAGTAATTTTGGAAAGCTTCTTTAATGCAGTGTTTCTGTTGAGGTTGCTGTGTTACCAATAATGAGATATGTGGCTCTTTTCGGTCTCAGCTTACATAGCTCTTCGAAGAAAAACTCACTTTTATTAATGACTCCTACATAAACATTTCATTGTGGAACTCATACTTCTGTACTGGTGTCATTTAAGTCATGCTACCCACTGAAGAAATTATTTCTAAGTTTGTTTAAGTTTTAAAACTTTTGTGGAAATAATTGTTTTCTCTTAAAAAAAAAAGCAAATAACATTTCTTATAGAAACATTTCAAAATGCCAAAATCAATCTAACATTCACACAACTAACCATTGACATAATTTACCTATATTTTTCTATGAATTTTGATTTATGTGTTATATTATCATATAAAATTGTGTATCTTGTTTATTCACTTGATGTTAATGTATTCCCTTCCAAGGATATGTCCCTGTGACCTAAGACTTCCCACTTGGCCCCACCTATAAAAGGTTATACTACCTCCTAATAGGGCCATGAGCTGGGGATCAAGAATTTAATGCATGAATCTATGGAGAATATTCGCCCAAACCATAGCAGAGAGAAGAGGTAGAAACAAATGTTGTATGTGTTTGCCTGTAGGCACCTTCCAGGTTCTAGGTTAATGGTTTCTGAAGAGTGATCCACATCAGTTTAACTTGTACCATATGTTCATATGCTAAATAATAACCATGTGTTGGTATGGATTGGGTAGAAATGTCCAAATGCCCACTTGATAAAGTTGATAATTCAACTTCCTTACTATCAGTATACAAAGAAAATGTCCACATAGTATATTTAAAAGAAAACAAGATATTATAAAATAAAAAATGGCATCAATATTTTTTTATTTTTAAAGTATATAGAAAATTTTTCTTCTAAAGAACCAGATTTTATTTAAAACTATTTAATAGTAACAATGTGCTGTTGAAAATATCTTCCAAAATTGTAAAAATAAGAATTCTGAAAAAAAGATAAAAGAGGGAGCAGAAGAGTTGTCAGAGGCAAATTAAAACACATTTTTGGTGATATTGTATTGATATCAACAAAAAGAAAGAAAAAGTATTTGCACTGAGCCTTCTTTTTTCCACTGTTGGTTTTAAAATGCTTAAAGGATCATATACTTTTAAAAACTCATAGAATTAGGGTACCCCTATGGACCTAGTGAAATAATATATGATTATATTTAGACAAGGGCGTGATGCAATTGGGAAATTCTGGAACTTACGCTGCTGAACAGGACTAAATGCTTATCTAGATGGAAAGACATAAGAATGCTTAATGACTCAGTATTCAGAATGTAGCATGAAAGCACTACAAGGATATTGATGCCATTAGTCTTTTTTTGTGGGGGTGGGGACACCAGGAATTGAACTTAGGTGCACTCAACCACTGAGCCACATCCCTAGCCCAATTTTGTATTTTTATTAGAGACAGGGTCTCACTGTATTGCTTTTGCTGAAGCTGGCTTTGAACTCATGATTTTCCTGCTTTAGCTTCTTGAGCCTCTGGGATTCCAGGCATGCACCACTGCACCCCGGGATCATTAATCTTTAAAAAGGAGCTGTGAATTAGATTAGGAAAGGTCAGAAAATAGAAGACACTCATGTGGCCACTTCCTTTCCTTTTTGCCATGACAAACATTGTCAAGCAATTGTGGTACTCTTTCCTATTAGGGCTTAACATGAGCTTGGAATTGTTTTTAATACTGTGTGTCCAAAACCAACAGATGGACTTCAAAGCTCAAACACATAATAGCCAAATGTGAGATATACTGATGCTTCAGCTTTCTTATCTTTACTTTTCTCATAGAACTGTTGTAAAGGTACATAAAATGGTTTGTGTTTAAGTGAATTTTCAGTACAATGCTAAGCATTATTACATGGGAAGATGATTCATTTATCTATGGCTATAAAAATGTCACAAAGAAATAATAGGTTAAAGTCCCTTGCATATCACCTAGAAGTTCTTACTGGATACAGAATTTTCTGTTTGAGTTGTGGTCTTTATGGTCATTGCTCAAAATGATCCCTAATGTTGAAATGAAATCAATTTTGCCTAAAACTGGCCTCCATATTTGAGCAGTCACATTTATTCCATGTAGCTTCTGTATGTAGTGAACTTGATGTGCAATCACATTGCAACCAAGCAACTGAGCTTCAGCCAATCATAGCCGACAAATCCTTTACCAATCCCATGATGAATATTGCCAGATTTGGCCCCAGTAAGGTAAACACTGAATTGCACAAATCAGATGATCTCTGTATGTCATTTCCTTTCAATTTGTTTGTTGGTTACAAATACTGCTCACTACATTGCTCTTGGGTGCATTCGGAATAGTGTTTTGTTCAGAATGCCAGCCAGTTCTAGAATTTTTTCTTTCTCAGATATACTTTGTTAAATTTAACTTGCTTTTGGTGTCTACCAACAGCAATAACCCTCACCTTATCCTGGCAGTCAATCACCAATGATCAGTGTAGTTAGTAGGATCTGAAGGAGAATTTACAGCAACCCCAAGACAAGTAAGTGATCAAGAAGATATCTACTAAGGTACCTTGAACCTAGTGATCCCTTACAGTAGTTGGGATCACTAGGCTCAAGGTACCTTGAGTCTATGCTCCATTTGCTTTGTGTTCTAAGCTTTCTGAGTTTATTTAAACAACTATTATTTTCCTTATTTTCTTTTTTTTTTCATAGTTTACTACATTGGAGTCAGTTAAGAGTTTTAGGTATCTAATTGGGTTAGACAGAATCTGAACTAGATTCAGAATCAAATTAAATTTAACAGTTCATTGTATTGAATACTGTTAAGGACCTTAGGTAGATATTTTTGATTTTCAGTTATTTTTTGTATTGTTTTGTTTTTGTTTTTGTTTCGTGGTGCTGGTAGTCAAACCCAGGGCCTCTTGCAGGCTGAGCAAACACTCAACCACTAAGCTACATTGACAGGCCCCTTTTAAATCTCTTTTTCTTCCATATTTTTATTGGTGCATTGTAATTACATATAATAGTGGGATTCATTATCACATATTTGTAGTTGCAAAGGATATAACAACATAGTTTGGTCAACATCTCACTGTTTTAAATTCTTGATAAAGTAGTTATCAGAATCCAAGGAGTCTAGAACTCCACCCGAGACACCAGTTAGGGTCAATGCCATCAAAATTTTGAGCTCAGAACATGCACATTTTTGGGAAAATGGGTCAACCCAATGAGAAACAGCTGAAAAACCAATGACCACATGGAGAAGTTTTAATTTGGAAATTACTATTTATTTATGATGCATATTAGAAATACATGGATCAAAACCCCTGCAAAAAACAGTGGCATGTGTTTTTTAAATATATGTGGAAGTATCTAAAAGATGAAATGAATCAAAAATTGTCACCTTAGGGCTGGAGATGTGGGTTAGTGGTATAGCGCTTTCCTAGACTGCATCAGGTCATGGGTTTGATCTTCAGCACCTCAAAACATAATCTCTTTAAAAGCCAAAACAAAGCTTAAGCAACAAACTAAGAGCATGATGAAAGAGCACTGTATTTTGAACTAACCCCAACCATTTCTTCTCTCTATCCATCTTGAACTAAATACTCTAAGTCCACTTACCTTTTGTTCAATTGCATATTTACTTGACAATGATGAAAAAGAGGAAGTTCAATGCTTCATAAAGTAAGATCTGACCGTCCAACCTCGTTTGCCATATCCATTTTTACTTAGTCTAAGACAGAGCTTAGAGACATCATAAAAGAATTTCCAAATCCAAACAAAAATCCTCAAAATCTCACTGAGTAACTCAGAATTTTCATAGGATCTGGATTTCCCTGATCTCTACCTATTGATGCCCATGATATTGGAACTCAGTGAAGCTTAAAAAGGGGTGGCAGAAGCAGAATGGTAGGAACCTAAGGAGGATATTAAAGACTTTTTCCAAAGTTTCTTTAAGGGAGGGACTGAGGGGAGATAGGAAAATTGCTGAAAGCCTTTTAAATTCAATCCCTAAGGTTCTCCACAGAAGATTGATAGGTCTATTATTCAGTCTTGCAGGCAGAAGAAGAATGAACCAGTTTCAGATTACAGAACTCACTTACACTGTGAAGCATTTGGGGCCTGAAATACATCAAGAGATATTTCCTGTGGGGACTGAAATGACATTAATTGCTTTATTTGTAAATGGATTTTGTCCTGAACTTAGCAGTCTAATTAAAAAACATAAACTGGTATGGCAGATTACAGAAATGGTTGAATTGGTGGCTTTCACTGAGTATCTTGAGAGGACTCCAAAATGCGATGGAGGGGACGCCCCAAAGGCTAACATGCTTACGTTTCTCTAACTACAACAATCACAGGGACTCAGAAGACCAAAAGAACTTTCCTGTTCTTATTTTAATCCACACATGAAAGGAACAAGAAATTCTATACCTCCAGTTGCCTGCCTTCATTGCAAACAATTAGGACACTGGAGGAGAAACTGTCTGCTTTTATGACTGTCTGCAAATAAATGTTTTTCTTTGGGCCTAGACTTTTCTCACTAGAGGGAGCCCACAAGAATATAATTACCATTGATGGGACTTTGAGGGAGTTTTCAGTAAAATGTTCCCCATAATACCCTTGAATAAAAAGGGGACAAGAGAAGTTAGAATAAGTGGGGAATCCTGCACTATCCTGGTAGATACTATAGCCACCCTATCTATCATAAACCCCATTTTTATAAATCAGCAAACTCCTTGGAGTAAAACATCATGTCTATGGTGGGAATTCTGAATCCCATATCTGAACATGTCCAATTTACATCAGGGCCATTTTCAAAATAGCATGCCTTTTTAAAGTGTGATATTATACCAATGAGTCTGCTAGAATGAGATTTTTCAAACTAAAGGGACATATAAAGTTGTCTTCAGAGGAAGAAATGACTTTAGAGTTTTCTCAATCCCCTGGACCAGAACTATTGTGTTCCCTGTAAGCAGAAATTGATATGGTTAATGCTCAGACCTGTGATATCATTGATCTTTTCAATATACCCTAATGTTTGTGGGCTGCTGCTTCTACTGACATAGAAAAAATTAAAATTGTGGAGCCCATAAAATTTCAAATAAGATCTTTCTAAATCTTTACCTAAATTACCAATATCCATTGAAATCTTAAGCAATTCAAGGATCCCCGCTGGTTATAGAAATCTTACTTAAACAATGACTGACAATTCCATACACCAGACTGTGTAACACTTCAATATCACCAGTTAAGAAATCAAAAATATGAGGGCTACTGCCTTTATTTATTAATGATCTATAATCAATAAAATTGTGATAATGAGGTTTTCTCTGGCTCTAAATCCAAATACTTTATTGTGCAATACACCCACTGATTCAAAATAGCCTTTTTTAGTATTCCACTTGAGAAGTGATACCAGTATTTGTATGCCTTTCCTGAAAATATCCACAGTACACATGGACAGTAATGTTGCAAGGATCTACTGAAAACCCTTATTAATATCTCCTGGGTATTGCTTCAGAAGTAGCAACCCATAGTCCCCTAAGAATCCTACCTGTATTCAGCATGTAGATGATCTGTTCTATGCTCTCCCACTGAATAGTGCTCTGAAACTGGCTCAATTTATGTTTGCCTCTTAATACCAACTTGCACAGTAAGGTCACAAGGTTTCAATGGAAGAGCGTTAGTTTTCAAGGAAAGAAGTCCACTATTTAGGACATGATCTATTGAAGGAATTTCTCTTTTATTTGAGAGAATAAAATAAAAGCTATTTGAAATCTTCCCCAGCCTGCAATTGTCAGTTGAGAGACTTTCTTGTGGTCCACCATCATGTGAGTTCATGAAGAATGCTGTGCCAGCGCCTTTTCCTTGGGGAGGCTATATATGTATATATTCTGTATATATGCATGTATATATATATACAGAGAATGCATTACAATTCATATTACAGATGAATTTCGTGATTGCTTCTTCCATTTCTATGAAGAATGCCATTGGGATTTTGATCATAATTGCATTAAATTTGTATAGTGCTTTTGGTAATATGGTCATTTTGATAATATTAGTTCTGCCTATCCAAGAGCAAGGTAGATCTTTCCATCTTCTAAGGTCTTCTTTGATTTCTTTTTTTAAGGTTCTGTAATTTTCATTGTATAGATCTTTCACCTTTTTTGTTGATTCCCAGGTATCTTTTTTTTTTTGAGATTATTGTAAATGGGATAGTTTTCCTCATTTCCTTCTCAGAGGATTTGTCACTGATATACAGAAATGCCTTTGATTTATTGGTATTGATTTTATATCTTGCTACTTTGCTGAATTCATTTACTAATTCTAGAAGTTTTCTGGTGGAGCTTTTTTGGATCTTCTAGGTATAGAATCATATTGTCAGCAGCCAATATGGAAAGTAGTATGGGGATTCCTTGGAAATCTGGGAATGAAACCACCATTTGACCTGGCTATCCCTCTTCTTGGTCTATACCCAAAAGACTTAAATATAGCATACTACAGGGACACAGCCACATCAGTGTTTATGGCAGCATAATTCACAATAATTAAACTGTGGAACCAACCTAGATGGCCTTCGGTGGATGAATGGATAAAAAAAATGTGGCATATATACACAATTCAATTTTATTCAGCAATAAAAGAGAATAAAATCATGGCATTTGCAGGTAAATGGATGGCATTGGAGAAGATATTGCTAAGTGAAGTTAGCCAATCCCCCAAAACCAAATGCCGAATGTTTTCTCTGTATAAGGAGGCTGACTCAGTGGGGTAGGGAGGGGGAGCATGGGAAGAATAGATGAATTCTAGATAGGGCAGAGGGGTGGGAGGGAAAGGGAGGGACAGGAGATTAGCAAGGATGGTGGAATGTATGAAGACATGAATTGGTGTCAACATATTTTATATACAAAAATAGATATAAAAAATTGTGCTGTATACGTGTAATAAGAATTCTAATGCATTCTGCTGTCATTTATTTTAAAAAATCAATTAAAAAACAATTCATATTACACATATAGAGCACCATTTTTCATATCTCTTGTATACAAAGTATATTAACACCAAATTGTGTTTTCATATATGTACTTTGGATAATGTTGTCCATCACATTCCACCATCATTTCTAATCCCATTCCCCCTCCCTTCCTCTCCCACCCCTTTGCCCTATCTAGAATTTGTCTATTCCTCCCATGCTCCCCCTCCCTATCCCACTATGAATAAGCCTCCTTATATCAGAGAAAACATTCGGCATTTGGTTTTTTGGAATTGGCTAACTTCACTCAGCAGTATCTTCTCCAGCTCCATTCATTTATCTGCAAATACCATGATTTTATTCTCTTTAATTGCTGAGTTAAATTCCATTGTGTATATATGCTACATTTTTATCCATTCATCTACTGAAGGGCATCTAGGTTGGTTCCATAGTTTAGCTATTGTGAATTGTGCTGCTATAAACATTGATGTGACTGTGTCCCTGTAGTATGCTGTTTTTAAGTCCTTTGGGTATAGACCACAGAGAGGGATAGCTGGGTTAAATGATGGTTCCATTGGAGAGGCAGTCTTAGCCTTTATCTGGATGAAGTCTCTTGTTCTAGGACTTCTAAATTATACTATTCACTATATTTATGTATAAGTATAAAAATCAGGCACTAGGAGTTCTTATCCAAGAACCCGAGGGAGAACATAGGCCCAATGCATATTAAGGCGTGCAGTTAGATTCACTAACAAAGTTATATCCTAACTGTTTAAAGGCAGTAGTGGGAGCAGCCAGATTAAGAAATCTCATCTGAATTAGGGTTAGGGAAAATTTCTTGCAAATTTCACATATAAAAAGTCTGTTAAAGTCCAGCCAAACTCAGCATCTTTCAAGAAGTAAAATAATATATTATGAAATTCTAGTTTTTTTTCCAATCTTTATCTAAAATACAACTTAATCCTGCTACTTTACTATTTTTACTGGATGATAGTGAAGACCACAATTATGCAAGGATTGTACATCAGATTTAGTGACCTTTCATATTTATTATTGGGATACTGCATTGGATAATTCTGAATTAATAGTTTTTGTGATTGATCTTATGCCCCATAACTCATCAGAAGAATTTCAAGCAGGGTATGCTGTTACAACCCAAATTGAGTTAATAGAGAAAGAAACTCTTCCTGAATTTAAGTCAGCTCAACCTGTAGAGCTTTTTGCTCTCACCTGAGATTGTCATATAGCTAAAGGACAATCAGTAAATATTTATACAGATAGCAGATACACTTTTGGAGATACTCATTATTTTTGCATGTTGAAGAAGAAAGGGTTTCTCACATCTAGTAAAATTTCTATTAAAAATAAACATCAAAGTGATTAGCTCCTTTCTGCTATCCTGTTCCCATTAGACATTGCCTTTATTGAATCCATGCTGGTAAAACTGAACCTGAATATCAAGGGGGAATGCATTGGCAAACTTCTATGCCAAGTCAGCCTGTGCTGAAATAGTAAGAACATGCATTTTGAATGGATTCCACAGATGGGGCCAAGCCAACTTCCTGTGAGGATCTATTTAATAGTCGGTGAAATGTACCACCTAATTCAAAAAAGCAAAATTGGTATCGGAAGGGATGTAAATTCTATAGTAAGCAAAGACTCACAGAAGGCTTGAAAAGCCATCTGGTTTTCCCCAACTCTTGAAAGTTTCCATTGTTATAAGTCTTACATTTCGCATTCATTATAGAACAAGTAATAAATTCAAATTATTAGAAAATATTGATAGAGTGACTGTTCTAAAGTTATATTAAAAAACAACAACATTGATTTATAATCAATGTTTGATCTATTCAAGTCACAGTCCTGGGAAGACAATGACAATTTCAGATGGTGTGTGTCTACTATCTGATGGACCACTTGCATGTTTACAGGTGGATGTCATTCAATTTCTACATTCAATGGAGGATCAGTATGTTCTTATATTAGTATGTATGTTTTGTGTTTAGACAGAACTTTTCCTATAGAAAAGCTGATACTATGTGACAGTACCTGGGAAGTTACTAGAAAATATTTTCTCTTTATGAGAATACCCAGAGAAATTTCTAGTGATGGAGGAATCTGTTTTACTGGGAAAATATAAGACTTTAATGCATTATGACAGAAGGATTTACAGCAGGTAAATGAAGCTCTTCTTAAATCACTAACTGATGGCAAACAGACCTCTCATATCTAGAACCTGGAGTCTGGATCTTTTTGGAAATAATATTAGAGAAAGATGGTCCTTGAATTGCACTGAAAATTATTCTACCAAATTCTTCTCACAACCCATACAGTAGCATAGATTCAGGATCTTGAACCTTTGGTCCACACCTCACAACTTAAGAGGGCCCCTTTGAATACTGAAACTATGCCTGTTGGAAAATTTCAGTTAAAGCTAATAAGGGAAATTCTTCCTCAGAAGTAGGTGGCATTGTAAGATGTGGACAGCTTTCTCAACATCTTGGATCAATGACTCTCCATTGTCCTAAAGGATGTATCTTTTCTCTTTTTTCTTCCATTTCCTGCCATACCAATCCTTTCCCTTTCTACACAGAAGAATCCATGGAACCATAATTGGTAGATGACTTTAGTAAAAGCTTATGTTGATACTCTAGTAAGAAGCCATAATAATAATTGGGTCTATGGAATGATACCCCAAATATCAGGAACCTATTCTCCCAAAACCCAAAGTAGAAATTTATCATTGATGTGTTAAACATCATCACGATTTTCTTGCCCATACTCACTAGAAGTGATATTTGGCCTCCCCCCCACCTCCATATTTTTATTGGTGCATTATAGTTGCTCGTGATGATGGGATTGGTTTTTACATATTCATACATGTCACTGTATAACATAATTTGTCAACATCACTACCATCTCTCTCCCTCGCCTCCTTCCACTCCACGGTTCATTTCCTCTACTGATTTCCCTTTGATTTTCATGAGATCATACCTACCACCTTTCTTTTCTTTTTCCTCACTAGCTTTCACATATGAGAGAAAATTTATGACTCTCAACATTCTGAGTGTGACTTATTTTTCCTAAAATAATCTCTCAAGTTCCATCAATTTTCCTTCAAATGTTATAATTTCAGTTTCCTTTTATGACTAAATAAAACTACATTTTGTATATATACTGCAATTTTTTTCTACATTCATCTCCTGATGGACACTTGGGCTGGTTCTGTAGTTTAGCTATTGTGAATTGTGCTGCTATAAACACGAGTATGCTTGTATTAGTATACTATAATGACTTTAATTCTTTTGGATAAATACCAAAGAGTGCGTCATATGGTGGTTCTGTTCCTAGTCTTTTGAGGAACTTCCATACTGATTTCCATAATGTTTGCACTAATTTATAATCCTACCAACAGTGTGAAAATATTTCTTTTTCTCTACATCCTCTCCAGCATTTATTATTTCTATTCTTGATGTCTGCCAGTCTGACTGAAGTGAGATGACATCTCCATGTAGTTTTGATTTGCTGTTCCCTAAAGGCAAATGATGCTAAAGTTTTTCACATGCTTTTTAGTCATTTGTATTTCTTCTTTTAAGGAGTGTCTGTTTCGATTTTTTGTCCATTTATTAATTGGGTCAGGTTTTTATTAGTGGTTTTTTTTTTGTTCTTTATATATACTGGATAGTAATCCTTTGTCAAAAGAGTGGCTATTAAAGATTTTCTTCCATTCTGTGGGCTCTTAATTGTTTCCTCTGCTGTACAGAAACTTTTAACATTTTATGCCATCCACTTATTAACTCTTGTCATTATTTCCTGAGCTTTAGAGGTCTGATTGAGAAAGTCATTGCCTGTGCCTTTATGTTAGAGTGTTGGTCCTAAGTTTTCAACTAGGAGATACATAATTTATGGTCTAATTCCTATGACTTTCCATTTTGAGTTGATTTTTGTGCAGTTTTAAACTTGAGAGTCTAGTCTCATTCTTCGACATATAGATAATCAGTTTCCCAGCACCATTTATTTAAAAGGTTGTCATTTCTCCAATGTATGTTCTTTACCTTTGTCAAATGGCTTGACCTTTTAATTGGTAACCTAATTGCTACTAGGAATAGAAAATCTGTCAGGAGGATACCTGCATAAGATACATGGTGCTTCTAGGTAACTCATATTCATATCATACCCAGATTGTCTATGCAAGTTTGAATGACTGCTTATATAAAGTCACTGGATTAAATCCAGTAGGGTTCCTTGCCACAATATGTGGTTATGTAGCTTTATAACATCAGTAAAGGGACCATAACCAGTTAAGAGGAAATTTCCCAATGGATTTTGTTCAGTAGTTGTGATGATTTATGGGCAAATAGGTGTAACTGACCCTTGCTCAAACCTTGCTAGATGATCTTTCCATCCCCTGAAAACATCTATTAGGTTCATGAAGAATTTACTTATTCTGTTCTGTATCTTTGATGGTTTATGTCTTATCATTTGGCTTTGCTCATTTGTTCCTTTCAAGGTACTTTCACTGACCAGATGGCAAAATAATCAATAATCAAATTTAGTATTGATCTTCAAATAGATGAGGACAAATTGAATTCCACTGAAGAAGAATACCAGTGGGTTTCAGAGTGCTCACCCTTGGCAATAAAATATAAAGTCAATAAATTGGAAAACTTTTTGCATTCAGGACTAAAGATGGGTAGAGCCCACTCTCCACAAGTGGATAGGAGCATTCATGTGCAACAAAAACACTTAATGGAGATTCATGGAGGTCTGATCTCTTAGTCCAAGAAGAAGCTCTGTGTCGGTTGCTGAATATGATTGAATCCTGCACTTATCTTTTCCCTGATTATCATACTACAGAGAGTTTAATTTAAAATTGGCTAACACTACTCTTTCTCTAGACACTGCCACCAAGCATATTAAAGAAACTTGGGTAAGGAATACCTGATGTGATCAGGGAACAAACCTTAGCTGGTTTGTAGACATCCTGAATGTTGGAGGGCAAGCCGGGCTGTTCCAAGCATTTCTAACATTTATATATCTTTCAGTGTAATTTGTCTTAACTCTCTAACTCACCATGACCTCATGTCACCAGACTAATTGTGAAACTGAATTCCTCTCTATGTCAGACCATTTTGCAGCACTTTTGGGTCCTTGATTATCATCACACTCCAAAAGAAGTCTTTGGTGTTCAGATACAATTGAACTGCCTCTACTGCCTAAGCATTGAGTTGTTTAATTTTGATTCATTTGCCCTTGGAGTCTTCTGTTTAAAAAAAAATGTATTTCTATCTTTTTCTTCTCTTGACAAGGTAGTGTGTTGTACTCAAAGTTTATGCAACCTGTATATAGCCACCTTTATACATTAAACAGTCTTGTGAAGGTTGGAACAAAAGCATAAAAATTAACAGTCATCTAACAAGTGTGACATTGTGGAATTGTAAATTTACTGGAGTCAAGCTGATTTATTGCTATGGTTACAGAAGGCAGAATCACTACCCATACTTTTGCTGGATCTCAAGAATTGAGAAGATGACCCAAAAGGGTGGGGGGATTGTAAACTAAAACAAATCTACCTTAAAGTGGACTTTGTAGTTGAGTGATGAAATTTGTCTCAAAGAGGCCTCCATAAATAGTGAACTAAGACCTAGTTTGATAGCCACCCCATGACCTTAAGTGTATATCGTGGCAACCAAGCAATTGAACCTCAGAGAGTTAGAGCAGCTGAGCCCTCAGCCCATCCCACTATGAAGATTGCTAATTTATGCCCAAATAAAGCAAATCCAACTGCACCAATCAGATAATATACATATATCCTTTCCTGTTTGTCTTCTTCTTTTTCTTTTTTTTTTCTGGTTATAAATACAATTCACAGCTCCTAGGGGCATATAGAACCATCTTCAGCTTAGAATGCTAATTGCAAAAACTTTTTTATTCAAATTCAATCAAATTTGACTAGTCTCAGGATTTTGTTTTTGTACTTTCAAAACTAATTTCTAAGATCTCATATCAGATATTTCCTCCCTTCCTTTTGCTCTTTCTTGGTAGTGGCAAAACCTAAAAATATTCGTCTGTCATGACAAATGATGCTTTGAGTAATTGCACGTTCACATCTCCCCTTTAGACTGGTCTCCCCGGGGGCAGGGTGTGCATTTTTCATTTTTGTATTTCAGGCACTAAGTGAAATATCAGGGATATGGATTGTACCCAATACTATTGAACTGAAATTAAAATAAAAAATTGATACTATTTTTAAACTCATACTTCACATTTATCACAAGTCTCAGGTGAGGTCAGTGGTTCAGAATTTTGCTGTCCATGGACAGTAGGCATTTTTAAGTCACTGTGAGTTTGACTTTTATACAGTATAGTCTGAAGGAAATTCATTAGTGCTGTTTATAAATAAACACAAATGATATTCTTCTAAGTTATGTAATAATATTTTTGCATTTTACCAGAGATGGCTCCCCAATGGAAACTATTAATCCAACAACAAATATGTTTTCCTTTTGAGATGCAGTAACATAAAATAATAATAGATTTTGATTTTAACTCTTGTGTTTGGTATTGCTACCATCTGCCAAATGGTTTTGAGATTCCAAAGGGAAGTCTTCTCTCTTGTGCCTTCTGAGCATCATACACTTTATTTTCTGAAATTTTGCTATCCCACTTGCTCTGCTCTTGGGGTGGGGTGTTTCGGTTTATAGAAATGTTGAGACAGAAATGCATCAGCAAATTTGTATTTGAAGGAGAGATGAATATTTCATGCTCATATTTATGTTGTCTTGGGAGGAATTTTTAATCTGGATCCCACAGCTGTTACTAAAGTGAACCAGTGGGGTCGTTTTCCTCTGGCTAAACCAGTAGGGGGTTCCCAAAGCCTGTCTCTACTGCAAGATGTTCTCTGCATTTTTATTACTTTCTGTAACCTTAACAACTGTGTTTGCAAAAGCATGATTTTTTTTTTAAATCCCCTTATAAATTATGTATGTCTTTATTGACTTGGAATCAGCTCATTCACAGGTTCAGTGTTTGGGAGAAAACAACAAGCATTTAGATGGTGGAGATAGAGTCTTCAAACAATTTTCAAAAGAGGAAGCTAGAGAAAAAGAGAAAAAATTCTGAATATTCTGAGTGGGAGGTTTCTCAGGTGATCTCATGAAAGCTGGGGTGTTTGTGCATGCACAACATGCTCTTGAGTATTAGTACAGATTTGTCTCTTTTATCTGCCTCTTCTTGGTCACATAGTCCTGCTTCAACAATTGATTCTAAATCTCGACGCCCTTGGGCCCTGTGATTTTTGTGAGGCTGTCAGCTAAAGGAAGGCAAAAGTACTGAATTTTAAAGGAGTGAATTTCCTTAAAGTAGACAGTAAGGGGCAGGTACTTGGGCCAGATCTTCTATATCACTATGCATGTCTTCACAAAACAGTACTTAACAAAACAGTAGTTAGCATGGTAGGTTCTCTGCAAATATTTGTCAGTCTGATATTATATTACTTGGTTTTTGAGGAATGCTTTAGGTCTGTTTAATTATTGTAATTTTGAAGGAAAAAAACCACACATAAAGGTACATTAGCAAGATATGGTTACATAGTAGAAAAGTATCAGTCTATGGAAACACTTGCTGATTTTGCTTTTATAAAACATGGATTAGGAAGGAGGTAAAAATGAAGTTTTGCTCCTGATAGCAATGTTCTCATTTTTAGAATTACTTACTTTAATCGGACAACAGGCATTGAATCTTTCAGGCTACACTGTTCTCATCCTTGACCCACTTGATCCTTCACATTGATTTCTTGTTTTTTTCAACATTATATCATCCATCCTGGAAAATAAAGGCACAAGAAGGAGCCATACTTAAAATTTTCTTGTGATTTGGAAGGGTTGGTTTCTATAGATTTTAAGTGCACCATGCAGAACTACTGTACATAATTAATTTTGTTTTCATTCAACAGCAATACGCTTCTTTTGCTAAGCTTTGAATGAATCTCATGAAGAGGATTTTCAAAGTGGAGCTGAGAGACAGCAAGGCAATCATTACAGACTTTACAAACACTACTTTTGTATATATATTGCTATATCATCTACATTTCTGGTGTTTTAATTCCTCACTAAATATCTCTGGTGATGTTAACCAACAAGTCAGTTGCAATTTCAGTGGCACATAGTCTAGTGTCTCATGGAGGGGATCTCAACTCTTCTATACCAGGAAGTCAGGAGCAGGACTGTAATGCATCCTAAATTACAGGGCAGATGGCCCAGCTACAAATGGATGTTCTGCTGCTGGATGTTCCGTTCCAGAGAGGATGCAATCAGTTCAAGTTGTTTGTGACTGATGTTTCAGATTGTGGTCTTAGAAATAGACCTGAAAATAGCTATTAAAAAAAAAAGACTGTAAATTTCTGTAATTAAGGTATGCCTGAAAAATTAACCCTAAAAAATATAAGAGTTGGGAGATGGGATAGCTTTTTTTGTGTTGAATTACTAGCTGCATAGCTGTAGCACTATGTTCTTAAAAGAGGAGGAAGCAGGTCATTAGAGGGGATGTATCTAAATGCTGTGTGTCAGAAATGAAAGGAAAATGGAGTGTCCTTTGTGCTGGAGAACTATGTAATTAGCTGGGACAACAAGCATTGGTATTTATTGTAGAGGAATGTGAGGAAGAAAATGATAAACAAAACTCCTGGTGTCTCTGTTCCACATCTGCCAAACTAATTTGGGGGTAATTTTATCATTTTAATCTGCATGAAGCTCTTCCCCAGTTGCTAAAGTACCCTGGTGTATACCAGATGTCAGACATTTAATGAGGCCTCCAAGGCGCAGGACAGGCTCGATTGCAGGTGTTTAATGCCTGCCAGGCCTTTGGACAAACCACAAGCTGATGTTTTCTGGTTTGCAATAATTCCTAGCATTCAAAAATCTCCAGTAACTGTTAAAGGCAACTCTAGCCACTAGGAGGAGCCGGAGGCTACTCCATCCTCTGTTCAACTTCCCCCAAGACTGGTCCAGAAGTAAGAGCACAAGATTTTAAGCACTAGGGCACTAAGGAGTTAATATCATGAAAGATGGAATTAAAGCTTTTAGCCTGTATAGATATGACTGCACATAGAGTGCACTGGTTAAGAATGTATGATTCCCAGAGTCTAATTGCTACTGACAAAATACTAAATTTCTTGGTCCCTTGCATCAGCTTTGAAATAAGGGTAATATTAGTACTTGTCCCTTAGATTTGTTGTGAATAAGAAAAAGAAAATAATCTGGGTAATCTAAGTAAAGAAGTTAGCTTAATGTTTGGTACAACATTAACATTAATTATTTTATGTATTATATACATATTTACATACATACAAACATATATACACATATACTTATGGTAGTAACAGTGGCAGCAGTAGCAGAAGTATCTGATTCTTGGGTGCTCGGTTTGTGTTTGGAATCATCTTTAAAGTGTGGCTCCCAGCTGAGTTACATAATGACTTAGATCTCTCATGTGTTGGTCCATGGTTCCCCTTCTAGAAGTACTTTAGCCCAGTTGTTAGAAGCACATAGTCTAGCATCATTTGGTCCTGGGTTAGTGTTCTGGTTCTGACACTTAGAAACTCTGTGACCTTGGGAAGTTTATTTAACCTTATTATATCAAGTTTTATGATCTTTCAGTGGGTAAAACAATAATACCTTTATCACGTAGCTGTTGCTAAGATTGTAAATTAGTGATCACTCATATCAGTGTTTCAAATAGTATATGGTACACAGTGGCACTCAATAAATGCTTGGTAGCCTTGCTATTAATTAGTGTCATGCTTTATCTAGTTTAAAAATCTGTGCTTTCAATTATGTTTTATTTTCAAAATTTCAGAAACCACTGATTATAGGAGTTTTTTTGTTTTGTTTTGTTTTGTTTTTTTGTCATAGTACAATTGCGTCTTCCCATTTCCATTGAAATTCACACTCTGCCTACAGGCAACCTTGATTCTGATAAGTCTACCTCAGTCACTTTAAGATTATAGACTATTGGTTCAGAATATACAATCTCCATTCTCTTGTTTTCAAAAGCTTATGTTTTTAGGAAAAAAAAAACCTGAATTTGAAGACCAACTATATGCTATATTTTGGGAAGAATCTTTCAGCATTAGTTTTCTTATTCTTGTAATGGTGATTAAAAAATATCTAATTTATGACGTATTTTAAAATAAACTTATTCAAGTAAAACAGAGTGAATAGTATAAGGTGGCCCTCGGTAATAAACCTGGCTGCTGGAGGAAGCAGGGTGCGGGGGCAGAGGGATTCATAAGTCAAATTGTCACTTCACTCCAGGACTTAGAATCTCTCTCATCAGAGAGGAGCCTGCAATTTCACCTAGATTGACTTTTTCTCTTTCCTCTCTGGTTAGACTCTATATCCTTTGCTCATGCTTATTTCACCTCCCATGAGATTGCACCTCCAAACCTAGCAGCAACTAAGTATGGGGATGTCAATTAATACCCCTTGTACTCATCACTGATGTTTTGATATTTTCACTATGGATAGAAAACAACCAATAACAGATAAAGGCATTAATTAAATTCTGAAGAAGTCAAGCATGAGGGCACTGTCTGACAGGCTAAGAAGGAAATGTATGGTCCATTGTGGATGGAAAAGAGCAAGGACAGATGTTCCAGGGACAAGCAGGAAGAAGCCTGGGCCATTTGTGTAAAGGGAGCTCTCAATCAACTACTGTACATTGAAGGTTCACTGCCATTCAATTCTGGCTTCTACATACAATTCCTTTTGTAGTTGGCTTCTCTCATAGCTTGACTTCTGACAAACTGAAGTGAAATTTGAAGTAAAAATTAAAACAAAACATTCCTTGCCACCTTTGAAAGATCTCTGCTGAGGATTTTTCCAGCAGGTGACAACCAGTTGGAGCACAGCCAGTTGACAGCTGCCTGAAATCAGCAGTTAAGAGTTTGAAATTGAAAAATACATGTGATAGTGTTGCTTCATGAATCCAGGACATTCCCTCACGAAACTTTAAACCCCTTAAGATACCTGCCAAAGTGTTTTCTGATTTTAAAAAATTGCAAAGAAAACCAAAAAGTATTAAACAAAACAAAAACTACTAAGAAGGTGTTAATGTTTTTCTGAGATAAAGGGAAGGGTAAAAAGAGTTTTCAATGATACTTTGTACAGGACAATGTAACATAACCTTTAAGTTACTTTTATATTTGTTCATGTAAACTACAAGTAAGGAAAAGAAAGGAAGATTCCAAAATTAAGGCAATATTTTATTATATCAATACAGGTGGCTAAGTAGCTTAGTTTTCTTAAATACAATGAAAGAGATATTAGAAAGCAATTTTTTAAAAGTGAATGATTGTTGGACTGATATTTTTGAAATAGTCATTTAAGTGTTCATGCAATTATTGTCTAGTTCATCTTACCCGTACGTCTTGGTGACTCCCTGGCAGGGGATTCAGGGTATTCTCTTGTGAAGTTAGATAAGCTGCCTTTGTAATTTTTCTTAAACTGTTTAAGAAACAGACTACTTAAGATATCCAGTAACACAGGGTTTGACAGTTAATCCTGGATAGCAAACAAAGAAAAAAATAAGTAGAAATGTTAGCAACAGTATATTCCACAAGGTTTATTGTTTTTATAAATGTTAATTCATCATCTTTAGCATGTTTTTAAAATTTGGCAAAAAAATCTTTTCTTCTGTTTTCGAGGGATCTGATCAGACAAAAATTTTATTTATTCAGTATAATTAAACAAATGTGATATGAATGCTTACATTGTGGGCTGCTATGGACTCATGGATGGACAAGTGAAGAACTAAATTCAAACAGGTGATGAACAATTGCCTCTCTAAGGGGACGACATTTGAGCTTGGATAAGGTGAATCACAGAGGAAGATATAGAGCAAAGGAAAGGACTGGTTCCCAGATCTGAAAACAGGAGTGAACTTGGTATCTGGGTGCATCAGGAAATAGGCAGAAAAAAAAAAATTCCCTTGAAAATTCTTAACACAACCTGGATTCAGAGTCTGGGTTCCTTTTTTAAACCCCATACACTAATGCAAAGAATGACTCCAAGTCTGGTTGGTATGCCCCAGACACCTTGCAGAGGTAGACATAAATTTTTTTCTGTGGAGGAAAGCCTCAAAGTATTGTCACAGCAAAGCTTTCCTAAACACAAGGAAACAAACCACCGTAACTCAGAGGTAGCAGAAGTTTTAGCCCAGAAAACTGGTCCAAGACTGAAATGACAGAGGGATCAGAATCTGAAGTTTTAATGTCATGTTTAGCATGTTTAGGGAAATAGAAGAGAGTATTTAAGTCTCTCTTACTAACACACATGTACTGGACACATTTGATGCACTAGAAAGTGTCCTGAGTGCTGACCTTAAACATCCTAACATCTAAGATCTGCATTCAAGCTCAAGATTTTCCAGTGTTTAGCAGTAGCTCTGAAGCATCGTATGCTTCTGCCCCTACAGTATTCTTTTAAGTCCCAGTCAGGATCTGTTTACCTTATTTATGGAATGTATGTGCTCTACCTTTTGGGCTCATGATGTAGAGTGTGTTGCAGGTGACCTTCAAAGAGCACACCTGTTTTCCACTCTCTGCCTGTGACCTACAGTGAAAGAATTCTCTGGCTTTGAGCCTAATGTAAGCTGACAGATTTGACAACTAGTAATTGAATCAATGGTCTGATTCATAAAAAAATGAACCAGAATTGGTGAATGAGACTTATAAAGGGATTGAATTATTTGAAGAGGTGGAATGAAGTGTTAAGTCTTCTGGGTTGGCTGGTAGGGAGAGAAAGAAGATAAGAACTTGATGTGCAATTCTACATTAACATGTGGATTTTAACTTTCATGGTCACTATAATTAATTAAACTCAGCTTATCCTTCAAATGACTGAAAATTCAGCCATGATCCACATGTCAATATTATAATAAAATTGTTTTAAATATGAATCAAAAATGTTGATTAGATTAAAAAACTTTATATATTTATTAAAAACTACAACTAACTGATTTATTTATTTATTTTGGTACAAGGGATTGAATCCAGGGGCTTTCAACAACTGAGCCACATCCCTAGGTGCATGTGTGTGTAAATGTGTGTGTATGTGTGTGTGTAAATATATATGTGTGTGTGTGCATATCTATCTATCTATCTATCTATCTATCTATCTATATACACATACATAACATACACATAAAAAATTTAAAGACAGGTTTTGTTAGAGCTTCTTAGGGCCTTGCCAAGTTGCTGAGGCTAGATTTGGTCTAGCAATCCTCCTGACTCAGCCTCCTGAGCCACAGCCAATTAATTATTCATTTTTCTTTTGTTTTTTCCTTGTGTGAGGGGGATACCGGGTATTGAACTCAGAGGCACTCAACCACAGAGTCACATCTCCAGTCCTATTTTGTATTTTATTTAGAGACAGGGTCTCACTGAATTGCTTAGCACCTCGCTTTTTGATGAAGGCTTTGAACTCACAATCCTCCTGCGTCAGCCTCTCCAGTCGCTGGGATTTCAGGCGTGCACCACCACACCTTGCCCAGCCAATGGATTTTTGACAAAAGTTCTGAGATGCATGTTGAGGAGCCAGGCTCAGTGGGGCATACCTCTAATCCCAGCAACTCAGGAGACTGAGGCAGGGGGAATTTGCAAGTTCAAGGCCAGCCTCATAGTCTCAAAATAAAAAATATAAAAAGTGCTGGGGATATAGCTCAGAGGTAGAGCATTTGCATGTTCTAGGCCCTAGGTTCAGTTCTCAGTTTCCATTAGACAAACAAGCAAAAAAACAACCCAGAACACACTTCAAGGAAAGGACAGGCAATTCAATAAATGGTATCGGCAAAACTGGATAGATCACTATCCCTCACCATATAAAAGCAATCAATGCAAAATGGACAAAAGCCCTACTTGTAATACTAGAGACTATGATTCTATGGGCAGAAAACAGAGGTGAAAGCAAGATTTTTTTTTAATAATATCACAACAGCACAGGCAATAAAAGAATAAATAGACAAACATGATTATACCAAACTAATGAACTTCTGCATAACAAAGGAAACAGTCTACAAAGTGAAGAGAAGCCCTGCAAAATGGGGAAAAAGAATGTTTCTCAACTATGTATCTGACAAGGATTTAATAGCTAGGGTATGTGCCTAAAACCCAAAGGCTCCAACAAAATCTGTTTGAATCAATGGACAAACGATTTGATTAGACATTTTTTAAAAGAATGAAGACAAATGGCCAACAGGTACATAAAAATGTTCAACATCACCGATCATCAAGACATGCAAATCTAAACCACATTGAGATACATCACCTGACCTAAGTTAGAATGACCACTACCAAAAGGACAAAACATGGCAAAGGCTGGGGAAGATGTAGAGAAAGGGAGACCTTATATACTGTAGGTATTAGAAATGTAAATTAGTACAGCCATTATGGAAAACAGCATAGAGTTTCCTAAAAAATTAAAAATAGAACTATCATATGATCCAACAATCCCACAAGTGGGTATATGCAAAGAAAGTAAAATCAATATGCTGAAGAAACATGTGCACTCTTGTGTTCATCATAGTCCTGTTCATAATAGAATAGACAAGAAATGGAATCAACTTAGAGTGCACCAATGGAGGAATAGATTTTTTTAATTTAGTGTATACAATGGAATAGTATTTAGCCCTAAAATGAAATCGACATTTGCAACAGCATGGATAAAGATAGGGAATGTTTAATTAAGTAAAATAAATGAAAGAAAAAAGGACATATACTTCACAGCCTCACTCATACATGGAATCTAAAGGAACAATTTCCTTAGAAGTAGAGTTTAGTGGTTATTGGAGGCTGGGAAGGATAGTAGGGATAAAGCATGAGAGGAGGGTGGTCAATGGATACAGAATTACAATAAAGTATAAGGAATAAGTTTTGATGGTTATTGTACAGCAGGGTGACGAAAGTTATCAACAATGTGTTCTGTATTTCAAAATAGAAGAAAGGATTTTGAATGGTCTCATCACAAAGAAATGATAAATGTTTGACATGATGGATATGCTAATTACCATGATTTGATCATTACAATATATATATATATATATATGGAAACATCACACTGTGCCAATAAATGTGTACAATTATGGTCTATTTTAAAAATAAGTAAAAGAAATTTAAAAAGAAATGATAGCCTCATCTTCTCTGGATACCCACTAAAATTTTTATGAAATTCTATTCTTTTAACAGAAAATTTTTCTTTGCTGGCTAAGTGAAATTCTGCTTAACAAAAGAGAGAGCCATGAGTAACTTTTTAAGTATTTCAGTATGAATAATTTTTTTTTATATTGTCCTACTCAAGAGTCCCTTACATGGGCACTCTGGCCGTGATCTAAAGTAGAAGAAAGTGTGTGTTTATATGAAATGTGTTTGTATTCTTATTTATATATTCACATACTTATTCTTAAAGAAAGCATGGTCATTTAATCCATCCCTTTCCTGAAGGACATGCCTTTTTTGATAGGTAGTACCAATAGATAATTAAAATAGACAAAAAGGCAATAGAATTCTACCACTTTAGTTTTAAAGATGAGCTAACAGAAGGAAAACAAAACCATATTATGATAATATTAAGAAGGAAAATAGTTAATAAAATTTCAATAGTTCTTTATTTCTTATGAGTCTCAGAACTGTGTGTTTAACACATATTTTTTTTATCCTGCCCTTATCAGAGACCATTTGGTTGTAAGAGACCTGATATGCCTAAGCGACATTAAGTAAAAGGAGACGTACCACAAGAAAAAAGGAGTTTTCCACAAAGCAGACAGGCAAAAGGTGTGGCGAGAGTTCACAAAATATTGAAATACAATAGGAAAGGCCAGGGACCCCAGCATTTCTGCACTGCTCTGCTTTCTGTACCCAGAGTTTCCCTTTCCCATCTCTGCATGGCTTTTCCCACCACCTCCCCAACCCCCAACTTCCTTACTCCCTTTCTTTTCTTGGAGAAAAATTATCATGGCTGTTCCCTATCTTCCCTGTGGGCTCCAGATTACATGTGTTTTCTGCTTCTATCATTTACAAATATTACTAGAACTTCTGTACTCCAATTTAAGATTACCAGGACAGGTTGAGATAGAGTGGGGAGCAGAGAAACTGAAATTCCCTACATAGATCAGATGAAAGGATGATTGGGGCCCCGGGTTCCTTTTTAAGGGAAACTCATGATAAAGGGGGAAAGGGGTTGAGAAGATGAAGTAGGCTGGGCGGGAACCCCAAATGTGTCTATAAAGACACTCCTTATAAACAAAGGAAGGAGATTGTTTTCTTTGCTGCTTAAGATCTGAGACTGAGTTCTGAAGGAAGGCTCTTAGAGTAGTAAGTCAAAGTGTGGAGTACTACAGGTTGAAAATGAACGAACTCACAGTTAGTAATCAACAGTAATCATTAAAATACCCATGGCAAGGACTAGGAGTGTGGCTCAGTGGTAAATTTCTTGCCTGGCTTGTGTGAATCCATGAGTTCAATCCCCAGTACCACACTCACACAAATACACATGGAAGACTACCATAATACTCTTTGAAATATCAGATTTTTACAATGACATCTTAATCTTTTTTTTTTTTTTAGTTTGTTTCTGTGTTCCTTAAGGATACTAAATAGGATATTGCCAGTCCTTCACCACTCAGAAGAAAATTCCCTGCCACACTGAAGGTAGAAAATGGAGGCACTGACCTGGAAGTACTTTGTAGTTTCTTGAGTACAGACTTGGTTTCACAGACTTTTGTGAATTAGGGAACATTCTTTTCTAGTAGTGTATCATCATCTGGGGCTTTCTGCTTATATATAATGCTCACAAACCATATTTGATGAGAAAACATAGCATGATTTGTAATACATTGTAAGGCTTTCAAAAAGATTTGTGTTTTATATTATTTGAAAGCTGAAGAGTAATTTTTATCACTTCAAAGATAGTAAACAGTTTTTTTTCAAATAAATTGAAATTTCAACACCTTAGATTATAAATACATAAGTCTTACTCTTGTCTGACTATTCCAAACTTCTTACACAGGTGACCCATCTTGCTAATTGTGCCAGTTCTCTACAGAGGAGTTATTGGAGCTAAGTGGACAGGGAGCATGAGATACTTGTTCTTTCCTCACTTTTTCAATGTGCTCACTAAGAAGACAGGGATTCATTTGCTGTGTTCTATATCAACTTCTATATCTGTGTTCTATATGAATTACAGTGTCTCATACACATAGATGCTCAATTATCATTTACTAAATGAGTGAATTTTTTACCATATGATTTTATCTGAAATCAGACACCCATTGAAAATTTCCACTTTGGAAGGTGTAGAGTACTAGAGGTTGAAAATGAACTAACTCAGAGTAAACATAATTCTGACTGACCCTGGAAATCATGTAGTATTCATGATGGCTATTTTTATAGAGTATTATTAGTCTTTTGTATTCACTCAAGGCTAATGCAATTCTAGGTCAACTCTGCTTCTATGTAGCCAGAATACAGGATACAGGGTACAGAATAAAGGAATTACTTTTCTACTCTCTATGTTCTTGTTCTTAGTCCTTTCAATTTTCATTTCTCTATAAAATATTAATGATGTTAACTATGTTGCAGGCCATTGAAACACAGGACAATGAGACATGGCCTATACCTTCAAGGACTTTTCAAGCTGCAAAATATCATCGGGAATTAATAAACAGTAATGAAATATTATAAGTAATCTGATAAGAGATTTTATAGTGGGCACTATGACTATATAAAAAAGGAATTATTTTTATCTTCCAACATACAGAGTGGTATTATGACTTCTTCATAGACTTTGGAGCACTTTAAAAGAGTTTTAAAATATAATCAGTAATTCTTTAAATATTAACACTTATGTTGTTTCACCTTGGAAGATAAGGAAAAAAACAGGTATTAACCTTGTACATGAGTGCTATGTTTAAGGTTATCTCCTTTTAGAAGGATAGTAATGTCACACTAAGCTGCAGAAGTTTATCAGCAGATTGTGAAGCACAAGGGTATTCCCATGCTCCTGGTAAGAAAGGAGATCTCTTGGTGAATGCATGTTAGGCACTGGGAAGCACAAGGTGGGACAGAGGCAATGTTGAGATGTACCCCTCATTTCTCAATGGAGCAAACTCATGGTTTTCTTCTCTCAAATGCCCTTCTCCTTTTTGTAAGTCCATCCTGGATCTCCGTGCTCCAAGAAGATTCTGCTGTGTCCCCATTGTACTCTGGCACATTCCCTTAAACACTCCTGTGTAAGTCATAGCCCTTATTTTTTCATGTTTTGAACCTTTTTTTTGTGGAGGGAATCATGTCAGGCCCCTCTAGTCCTCCATCTTTCTCTCTGGAGATATGTTATTGCTACTTACTAATGTTTGGCTTTGCCAATGTCTAAGAGGATAGATAAAGCAAAGAGGAGAGAGTAGGTTCACAAAAAGATAAAAGAAAAATTACAGGGATATATTCATTTGATCTGAGTGCTGTTCTCTAAATCTTAAAATTTCTCATGGGGTTTTAGACCATATGGGTCTCATTTTTTTTTTTTTTCATAGCAGATGTTCAAAGGCAACTTTCACTTGCCAAAGGCTGTGGGAAATGTCCAGCCAAAAAGACGCTGGAATGATAAATTTGTGACAGGTTTTTTGGTGATGAATGTATTCAGACCAAAAAAATATATTTTATACACTTAAGTGATTGTTTTTATTGAACAGGCCTTTGGAGAAAATATTTGAGGCATTATTTAAGACTCTAATATCATAGTTGCCTTTTAATTGGCTAGTATCAACCCCTGCCAGTCATCTTAACTCAGGCTGTTCTGTAAATACTACAAACCAGGACATGGAGTATATAGATAGTAAATGGTGCTCAGATGAGAAAATGAAAAGGAAATCAGAAAGCCTCAATTCGGCCTCCCAATTTTATTTCTCACTGAAGTGTCTTTCTCACCTTTGAAGGTTAAGTAATATAATGACACAAGTATAATTCATAGGTCCAAAAGACTAAAGCATATTAACTAAGTTTTAGTACCCCAATTGCTATTTCACTAAATAACACAGGGATTTGCATTTCTAGTCATTCAGGTATCTTCACCAAAATCAATTCAATGACACTGGAGATTATTGAGTTGGCAATTAGGATGCTCCTTCATGGACACAGCAGCAAAGAAAGAGAAATAAAAAGCTTTGAGGAATGGTTTTACTGATTCCTAGTGAATCCCTGTGAACCTTTCCTGCTCCACAAATGGCTCCACTTCTCCAATGAGTAAGTCATGTGTTTGTTGGATTTCATGTCTGTTTTCTTTAGCAAGTTTGGAGAACTACTGCCAGACGCATTCTCTGCTTTCCATTTCTCTATGACTCATGAAGATATTTCCACTTTTCTTCACACATTCTTTCTTTATGAAGATTTTTGTCATCCAGAATTGGAAGTCACATAGTGTCACTTCCACAGTACTCGGTGTATGGCGGAGGTTCCAAAGCCCAGCCTGTGTTCACAAGGAGGGGTAGACACTGCCGCTCATTGACAGGAGTGAAGATCACCTTGTAAGACCTTAGGGCAAGAGATATAGATGATGCCATCTTTACAAATACCATCTGCCCTAGTCCACCCTCTGGTAATGTTGCTTCCAATTGCAAAATACATCCAACCCTGCCCCAAGACTTCCAAAGTCTCAAGCCCTTACATCATCAGCTCCAAGTCCAAGATTTCATCATCTAGATCAGGCTCAGGCTTCTCCGTGCAGTTCCTCAGTACTGCTCTTCCAGTACAGCTCCTCCCAGTCTAAGGACATGAACAAAAAGAGACAAATCTGCCCTGTAGCTCCTCTCCAACAACATGTAATTCTTGAACAGGAAGCAGACATGTTCATAAAAATAAGGTATGTGTTAGATGCATGAGATTCACTGCTTCTATGCAGTTCTGAAATCCAGTGGAACACACTTTGTCCTTCTTTGATTAGGGATGGCCCTACTATCTGGGAATTGCCCTCAGTATCTTGGGGTTCTATCCATGGAGTTCTTCATTTTTTATAAGAACAGGTTTGTGGTTTCAGTTGACAAAACTTGACAGCCTGTTTCCCACTTGTAAAAGTTTGGAGAACACACTTTTCTCTCATTTTGTGCCATCTGAGACCCTTTCAATCTATGATGGCAATACTTGCACCAAAACAGATTTCTTAAAAGTTTTGTGAGTTTCTATGAATATTATTGATATTCACTTCAACAGACAAAGCCATCTGCACTAGTCTCCTGAAAACTTGCCCTTTTCTCTCTCATGCTCCCTGAAAGGCAATTAAATGACCAAACAGTGACCATTTTCACAAGCTCTGTACTTTGTTGGGAAGAATCTTTGAGATACTCTCAAAGATTTTTAAAATTACTTTCTTTGAAATTTTTTATAAGCAAAATATTAGAAATTTCCAATGTTTTAACAAAGGAGGGTATACTCCTTGCCAGGTTTTGATCTTAGGCATGATATTATCTTAATATGAAAATCATTCATCATCTGGAGAGAATGAGAAATAGTTTTATCTCCAGCTTAATTATGTCTTGATTCCTTGATATTAAAGAAGCCAGGTGGCAATTTTAACATTATCCTGAAAATGCCCTTAACTATATATCATTATGTCATGAGGCCCATTTCCTATTTTTCACATTATAGAGGCATTACTACTGCCAACATTTCTGTCCCCACACCACAAGGAATACATTCCAATGAGGTATGTAATAGATGCATGAGATTCACTGTTTCTATGCAGTTCTGAATTCCAGTGGAACACACTTTGCCCTTCTTTAATTAAAGATAGGAACAAACTTTTCCCTGTAGCTCCAATGGTATTTTCTTGTACCCCTTACTACTTACATCCTGTAGGTTTTGAGACTCATCTGCTAACACCGTCTTAAAGTCTGTTTCACAGTCTTAAACACCTTCTACTTAAATTCACTGCTGCATCTTGAGGTTTTCATTTTGACAGCAATCACGATGCTCCTTGTTACACAACAAATCACTACAAATCATAACTTAAAAACAATCATTGTTCATAATTCTGAAATTTGGACAAAGATAGCTTATTTTTGTTCCTAAATCATGTTTAAATGGAATGGCTATTCTCATGATGGTGTGCTCGCCAGAGGCTGTTGTTTGGAGGCTCAACAACCAGGGTTGTAGGCCAGGAGCCTTGGTTTCTCTTGACATGGGTCTCTCATTGTATTGCTTGGACTTCCTTACAGCGTGGCAGCTGGGTTCCAAGACTGAGAATTCCTAAAAAGCACAGTAGAAATATGTGATATTTTGTAATCTAGGCTCAGAAGTCACATAGCATCATTTTAGCTGAAATCTATTGACCGAGGAATATCAGAATCATATTATTTGAAAAGCATATGGAATTAGAGATATTGTTACAACTATACTTGGAAAAAAACAGCCTGCTGCAAGTAGTATGATTGAAAAAGGTTTCCTGTTTATGGTCCAGTCATGAATTATCTATTCATACCCATTGCCCATTTTCTAAATCTTCATTGTTGACTTTTTATTAATATTTATATGTACATGTATATTGAGAATATCAATTTGTTGTCTGTCATATTTGTTAACATTGTTTCCCACCCCCTAGAGAATTCCTTTTTATGTGGATTCCAATGACCATTTAAATAAACTGTGCTGTGATAGCTATGCCCAGAATACATCCAGGAAGTGAGTGACGACTGAAGTTTATAGGGATATTCAAAAGTTTTGTCTGTCATTTATTATATCTATGAAAATAAGTAATTTGAAAATTTAAATAAGAACTTTATATTTGTCCTACAGTATAGGGAACAGTATTATCTAGTGAGAAGTTCTAAAAGAAGAATTTCCAAGATTAAATAATTAAATGCATCTTTCCTTTATTAAAAAATTAGGTAGTTCCTGGAACTTAGTAAGTGCTTATTTAATGGCTATTTTCCTTTCAAGTTCTCTTTCACCAATGATGGCCTTAGTTTGAGTTCTTCTAAAATTATTCTCTTTAAGAAGGGTGTGGGTATACGTAATTTATTTGGGAAAGTTCTCCAGCAAGCAGATTGAGATACTGGGAAAGAAAATCAGAGAACAGATGCTGGTGTTACATTGGATTGCAGTGTGGACAAGTGGGACTCAATCCATTTGGGCTCTTTCAAATGCTATGAAAAACGTACCTAAGAATAATCCCATCAACAGAAGGGAAAGGTGGGGTTTTAAGCCATCAATTCTACCCCTGTAGGGTTAAATATTACTCCTGGGAGCATGGATCAGCTGGCATTTCCAGCCCTCCCTAAACATAGCTGCTTGAGATGGGAAGCCCTGTCATGTACAGGAATGGCTAACCTAGCTACAGCAACCTCTGTGCTGGTCACAGGTGTGTGGGCAGGACTCCAGTAACATCTACCACTGTGATGTATTCGATAATGGGAAAAAAAAAAAGAAAAACTCTAAAGATTGTACAACAGAAATGAGCCAAGCAAACAGGAAATCCATTTATGGAGGAAATTCAATTTTCTTAAAACTTCTAAAAGTTGTGTAAAAATCAATTACTTTTACTGTGACTTTGGGAATCAATATAATTGAGAAGCTAAAAAGTTCAATATTTAATCATCTGAGATGATCATTTGAATAGGTAGATTTCCTAGTCAAGAGTAATAGACTGAGTCATATGCTGAAAAGTTGCCTTTTGGAATAAGATAGAAAAGGTGTTGGAAAGGAGAGATTATTGGTTTACTACAGGGAAATGTTAGAGTTCTAACAAAATAAAAGGGAAAATGGAACAGAAATTCTTCTCCTCTCCTTTCCCCTCCCCTCTCCTTCATTCTTGCCCTCTCCTCAGTCTCTCTCCCTTTCTTTCTCTCTTCCTCCCTTCCTTTGTTAAGACACAACACAAGAGAACCTTGTTAAAAAATAAAATGTATGGGCTGGGGATGTGGCTCAAGCAGTAACGTGCTCACCTGGCATGCGCGGGGCGCTGGGTTCGATCCTCAGCACCGCATAAAAATAAAGATGTTGTGTCCACCAAAAACTGAAAAATAAATATTAAAAAATTCTCTCTCTCTCTCTAAAAAAAATAAAAAATTAAGATGTATGACCAAATAT
The DNA here is from genome assembly GCF_045843805.1 of Urocitellus parryii. Taxonomy (NCBI): domain Eukaryota; kingdom Metazoa; phylum Chordata; class Mammalia; order Rodentia; family Sciuridae; genus Urocitellus; species Urocitellus parryii. The sequence continues at coordinate 78,668,668 of NC_135541.1, forward strand.
AGATTTAGCCTTCCACAACTTTGTCTTTAGCTCTTATGTCACCCTGGGATCTCCTAGGATAATGACATTTTGTGATTAATTGATGCCTATCGTTTAGTGTCTGTTTGATCCTAACAACATATACACTTTTAGATTAGCTGCAAGCTGCTGCGAGTGGATCACCATTTTCAGTACGGATCTCCCTGTGAATGATAATAGAATTAACAAACATTCAGAGTAAAACAAAATGTCAGCTTTTATTACATACTTTTCTTCCATCTGCCAGAGTGGTTTAAATGCCAGCTTTAAAGAGTAAAGTGGCAACCAGCCGGCCTTTCTGTGAGGCTGCCTATGGCGCATAGTGTTGGGGATCTGATATTGGCTCAGGGCACTGCTGAGCCCTGGCCTGGTGGTGGCCTTGGGCTGTAATCCCCTGTCCATCTGTGCCTCTTCCCTGCCTGGGTTAAGCTGTTACGGTTGAACAGCTCTGTTTTGTCCATCTTTTCCTGAAAGTTTCTTGAATCCCGAATCTTGGCTCTTGCATTGGCAGACCTTCCTCTTTCCTCCTTCAGAAGAATACTGCCTCTTCTCCTTTCCTGCCTGCTGCATTTGTTAATCCTGAGCCAGCAATCTGCGTCGCTATGACTTGAGGGTTGGTGGCAATTGTTTCCCAAGTATGAAAGCTTTCAAACTACAGGGTAGAAGGGTATCAAGAATTTAATTTTTACGTTTCCCTGGATAAATAAGGAGCCTAACCCATTGCTCACAAAATAAGTACTTCAGACTACTTGATCATGGTACGCATCTTTACACGACTCAACAATTGCTTAATATGTTTTCTCCACATATTTATCTCCATGATTCCATGAGAATGTAAGTTCTAGGAGCATAGCACAGCAGTCATTAATATATATCTTGAATAATCGAATGGATGTTATCTTGCTACTTATTTGATCCCATCCACTTTAAAATGTATTTTGTTAAGAATCCATAAAATGAGAAAGAGCTATGCTCTACCTTCCAAAGAAGATGACAGTTGGAAGGCAGTTCTCCCTTCAACTCTGTAGCCCACAGGGAGTTTAAACAGTGAGCAAATCTGAAGTACCAAGCTTATTCATCTCCTGCCAAAAGATAAATGTTCTTCTTCTTCTTTTAAAGAGAGAGGGAGAATTTTTTAATATTTATTTTTCAGTTTTGGGTGGACACAACATCTTTATTTTATTTTTAAGTGGTGCTGAGGATCAAACCCAGCACCCTGCGCATGCCAGGTGAGCGCATTACCGCTTGAGCCACATCCCCAGTGTTCTTCTAGCAGGTAGAACCCATGTTAACCCAAACCATAAGCTTGGAGATAAAAGGTCACATGGCTGAAAGCCTGAGGTTCATAAATGGGAAATCCAAAGTCATGATAAAGGAGGCCAGAAGGGAGTGATGCAGGTATAAAGTCAGAAATGTTGAGAGGGAAAAGATGCTGACCAGAAAAGCCAGGGTTAGGAACTGCAAGCACTGGGGAAGGGAGACTAGGAAGGAGACTAGGAACTGGGAAAGATTGCCAGGTGCCACAGCTGGTGCAGTAAGTGCAGAACTACTTGATAGCAACTGAGACCAATATGCATATTCTGCTAATAAATACACTCTGCTACCACTAAAAGCCATGACACAGGGCTGTCCAGGCAGACTTGATAAGGATCCATCTTAAAACCCCTTTCTCCAGAGCAAGGTGGCTCTATTGGAGTTCTGGTCCCATCATCTGTGAAACACTGCAGTGCCTTTCACAATCTTCTCCCAGTGTCCAACCACCAGAAGGGCTTATTTGTTGAGAGCCAAATTCATTGTATACTTCTGATTGTTAAAATATTTCAACATGTAAGTATTTCTGTATGTTTTCTCCTTTGATCTTAATTCTACTACTTAGGACTGATAGCTCAAATCCTGTTCCTCTTATACATGACTGGATTCTCAAAATATTAGAAGACAGTCATTGTGCTCTGTGCTAATAAGGGTGATTAAATCCAGTCACAACATCCAAGAAATGCTGAAACCTCAGATGGCCAAGAATAAAGGCTTATTTTATTTCTTGTGGATCAGGGTGCTTTTCTGAATCTTATAGCTAGCTAGGTTTTCTGGAATATGGAACTTCAAGATCACTTTGCCAGGAGGAAAGAGAGCTGAAAACAACAAAGTAATCATTAATTGTAGTGTCCATAAAGTGACTCATTCCTCAAGCCACTGAGGCCAATTTCAAGAGATTCTGGAAAATTTAGAACAGTCGAATATTTGGTCAACTTTAAATGTGTTGTGTGCTATATGATATTCTCATGGTTAGTTTGTATTTTTTTATTTTTTTTATTTTTTGGCCCTGGGGATTGAACCCAGAGGTGCTTAACCACTGAGTCATATATCTCCAGTCCTTTTTTATTTTTTATTTTGGGATAGGGCCTAGCTAAGTTGCTTAAGACCTTGCTAAGTTGCTGAGGCCGACTTTGAACTTGTGATCCTCCTGCCTCAGCCTCCTGAGCCACTTCCCCCGTAATATTTTTTCAACTGGCTAGATTTCTCAGAGCATTTTTTTTTTCTATTCAATTACTTCTTAGAGGGAAGAATCCCAAGACCTCTCATGTCTGCCACAAGAATCATAAGCCACACTTTGGTTTAGTATTCCTTCCCACTATTGAATCTAAGCATCTTCCTTTACAAAGCTTACAGATTAGTGGTACAGGTACGTAAGGAATTAAAGTGGAATGTAAAAATTGAACTCATGATTCCAGTGCAGAATATACTATAACCACACATTAGGAATACCTGGTTTCAAGCCTTCCTGAATGAAGAGATTTCTAATGTGAAATCTAAGGCACTTAGTGGAGTCAGCAAGGTGGGAAGGGAGCCAAGGATAGGAAAATCAGGGCAGAGGGAAGGGTGTGTGATGGCAGAGGCCCAGGTGCAACAGAGAGCAAGGTGCCTTCAAGGAATAAGCAGAACTTCAGTCTTGCTGGAGGATGTGATGGGAAGGGGGACTAGGTACGGAAGAGCTGGAATACTAGTGACCTGATAATTCAGAAGCCTGTAAAATATACACATGGTTTTGACATTATTGTAAGTACAATAGAATTTATTGATTTAAAAAAAAATAAAGCAAAGAGGTAAAAGGGTCAGGCATATTTTAGAAAGACTATTTTGGCTTCATTGTGGAGACCATCAGTTTTTTACTAGAATGTGATGGATTTAAAAGCAGGTGACCATCACAATAATCCTGATTAGAATATGCAGTGTTATGTAAGAGGGGGAAAAGAAAGATCCTGGAGATCTTAGATAACAGGTTTTTATGAAATTCAATCTGCTTCATCCAGAACTCATCTTCAATGGGGTTTCTGACTCAGAGGAAGCAAATCTAACTCCGTGTTTCTAACCCACCAAAGTTGTAAAAAGTCTAACTTCCAGATTGATTTAAATAGGACACCTGGATTGTAGTGTATATATACATATATTTTTCTCTCAGCTAAAATTTAGGCTTCTTTGGGGACTACATTTTAGGCTTTATATTTTATATCTTATTTCCATTTGCAGTTTAGGTAGAAAATATAATTTATGCTAATGTAAAACACAAGTGCAGCATGACATACAAAATATAAAAAATTTTGGAATCATTATCATAAGCACGTCTTCTGTCTCTCACATTGTTCCCAGGAATTCTATGATTTTACAACATGACTCTAGAATATACTTACAGCTGAATGTCTTTACTTACCACTAGAAAGAAAAGAAACCAAAATATGTATTAAGTGTATAAAGAAGCCCCCAAGAGTGATTTTATTTGGAGGAAGATTTGCATGTGATTATCTCTTTAAGCTACTAATCTGGCAAGAAGAAACATTAAAAATAACGAATTGGGTTGATCTTTGAAGATGGATGAAAAGTGCATATCTCTGAGAGTAAATGAAGCACATTCGTCATAGGAATCACTGCACATAGTACAGTATCTTTTTAAAAATACAGTTTATTTTTATGGACATATAGTAATTCTATGTATTTATGAAACATAGTGTGACAATTTCAAAAAATGTGCATGATAAGGGTTGTTCCTATCACCTCAGACATTTGTCATTTCTTTGTGTTCGGAACACTAACATCTAAACAGAAGATATTGTTAACCCCACCTTAACGACAAAGGTAAGGCTTTCTTGTTCATTGCCGAAGCATTGAGTTGCTACATATGCAAGAGGACATTTGTTAAAATTGCAACATGTATATGTGGCACATATGTGGCAGCATCTTCCCACACACGTCTGCACAGGAGTTACATTCACCATTTGCCTAACAAGGAGCCCTGTTATGCTCACACAGTTAAAGCTGATCACTCTGTTTTGGCAAAGAAATGAAAAACTCAGTGGGCTATGCGCACTGCCACAGAGTTGAGATTCTCGTTAAATTAAGATTATCCAACCCCACTGAGGAGGAAAATCCATTTACATATTTACACCCCAAGATCTTAATTTTCCAGACAGGACCTAATAAGAGGGACTATGTTTTATACTAGACAATAAATATTTGTTGGAACTATTTATTACATTCCTTTCTTTTTTTGTTCCCCACTTAAACAATAAGAGAATGCTGTGGCCACTAATATTCCTAAAAGGCTCAATTTCCAAAGTGTTTCTCTTTGAAAATACTTAAGCTTCATGAAGAATAAGATCTAGATAGTATTGGTCATTGCTCTCTACATATCACCACATACAGGAAAATTCTTCAGTAAATGTGCATACGGTGAATATATAAACAAGTAGTTTACATTGATCCATTTTATGTTTTGCCTACTAGACAGCTCTGACATGAAATAGTTCATTTTTGATGCTTTTTTATTATTAGAGCTAAGAACAAGTTTAAAAAGCCAACACTATGCTTTATAATAAATAACATATAGGAAAATGTTTAATTTTGAAGTGTTAATAAAGTCAATTATAAAAACAGATATTTTGCATAGATAAACACTTAATAATGCTAAATGCCTCTTCACTTGATATTTGAAGGAAATTTGTTCAGGAATATGTTACTCTCTTGTTACTGAATTGTATTTTAGCTGTTGACAATCTAATAATCCTTATCATCATTATCATAATTAAAAATGTATGCTTACATATTTCCAAGGTTATAAATATTATAAAGAGATTATATGTCATAGATTCTTCTTTGATCTTCATAGGCTTTCAGATTGCATGATCATATTTACTTGTAGGGACCTGGAAGGACAAGAATGTGACATTCTTAATTTCAGGTCCTGTTTGAAGATCATCACTGCTTACTGAGCATTTAAAATTTAATCTGCCTGAAACGTCATCATGCCATCAGTCTGCATTGCTGATTTAGTAGCTAATTGGCATTAACTTTGTACTTTCAGTACAAGAAAAGGAAACCCAAATCTGTAAGCTATCAAAATAAACCAGTCTCTATTGTAAGTTATACTTACCAAGACATGATAATTGTGGAGAAGATTCAAAATTATGAGGAAGTGTATAGAATATAAATGTTAAGTGGAAAGTATTTTACATAAAAATACAAATGCAAATAAACAAGGTTTAGAAACTAACACGTAAAAATCAGATATTTAATTAGTAGTTAGAGTTATGAGTTAATATTTTTCCATTTATGAATTTATATTTAAAACTCCTGCAGCTTTATCTTTTTCTTTTTGAAATGTGTACTGCTTATCTTTTATAGTACACAAAGATTACATACAGCCAGGGATTTCTGAAAGTATGAGACTAGAAAAAACTTAAATGGGAATAATTACTAATGAAAAGGACAAAAAAAATTTCATATTTATATCTATTATGCAAATAAACACCAAATGAGGTTTTAAGATAATTTTTAAAGTTCCTCCCTAACCCACAGTTTTATTTTAAAATCTTGCATTTGAAAATGTTATCATTCATGGTATATATATATATATATATATATATATATATATATATATATATTTGTGCCACCAATATGACCATAATGTTTTGTGACATTAAACCTTGAACTCATGTCTCCTTGCTGTTCAATGCATACTTACTTGCTAATGTGCAACAGAGAAAAAAGGTTAATAATTGAGATACGTTTGATTACGTGAGTGGAGTAAAATTTTCCTTTCTTGAAATTTTAATTTTCCAAAACAACAAGAAACAGCTACTAATGGGAAGCAAATGCAAGCTTTATATGTTTAAAAAAAATCACCTCATCATGTTTTCTGCTTTCTTGTACCAATGCAGATCTTTAATTTTAAGCAGCATTATACTTCTCTCATCAACTAGAACATAAGCTTGACCCGAGCTTTCATGCTCAGGAACTTTGCAAATTATCTTTCCACCCAAAATGAGAAATTGTTGTCTCTATCCTACAACAACAAATAACATCATGCATTAAAATATCTGTCAGTGTTCAAGTAAGGGATAGTCTAAGTAGTTACACAAAGAACAGGGAAAAAGGACAACTGAATTTGATGTACAACCACTTAATCTACAGAAACAAGGTCCTACCAAGAAGAGCTCTTTTGTGAAAACCATACACGTCCTCCACCGCCAGTTAGAAGGAAATGTTGTTATTATTAAATGCACAAACATGCCAAATCTGCTCATGTAATACTAAGTATCAGCATAACATTCAGTGCATAAAAGATTTAGAAATAAAGAGAATCATAGGTCTGGAATGAGCAGTCAATAATATGACAACTGTAAAAGGCCTATTTGGAATTCAGAGATCAAAAAGGAGCTATAGTCTCTGCAGCTCCATTAGGAATTAGGCCCAAACCACTTCCCTGTTTTATGACAGTATTCAACTGTGCACTTTAGATCTTCCCAACAGAAAGCCTAATGAGCCCTGTGGAGGCCACACTACCTGCCAAGAAAATAATCCATCCTCCATAAGCCCCAGTGACAATATTCCTCGATGCTTAGAAAAAGTGTCGAAATGTTGTCATTCAAAAGACTTTCTGCAATCCTCCCTAGCAATCCTGTAGAATCTAATGAGTAAAAAATTGAAGAACACAAAAGAATCATCATCTCCAAATTTAGAAGAAAAAAAAAAGCACTAGAAGTCAGCAAATTAACTACTGTCAAGAATGACCTACGTGAAGCGTGGAACAATTCCTGTTGTGGTTTCTCAAATAAGCCCAGCAGGAATGCCTGACAACCGAGAGGAGGACACTGCTTTGATTTACTGCCTTACTAATGTGCAACCTGTTCCTAAAATCCTTATTGTCATTTTATTTTAGAGATGCATGTGAAGACTAAATCATTCCTCTGCCAAGGATTGAATCAATCCAGTAATAAGACTAATACAAAGGAGAGATCGGTGTTTTCAATCTATTTTTTTCTTTACACTTTCACTGATTATTTTTTAAATTTTTTCTTCAAACATCGATACTGTTTTTATCTTTACATAAAACAAGACAGACTGCCCTCTAGGGTGTTTAGAAATCAACATTTCTGAGTCTGATGAGGCTGCTCCCAGTAGATTGCTAGAAAAAGTTGAACATGCCATCATGAGTAAAGCACCATAACTGCCCTAAAAGAACTCACAATAATTACACAGACCCGAGTGCTGCAATCAAGCAGCAAAAGAGATCTGAATGGTACCTTGAGTGTCCACCCAGTTTAGTCTTGAGGATGTTGCAAATCTTTTGGAAGAAAATGTTGATTAAACTGACCCTTGAAACAGAAATAACAGTTGCCTTCTGAAGGCCTCGCCCTTTGATTACACAATAAAAAACTTCAAGGCTCAAGTTGTGACCTAAACTAGTAAGGTACTTTATTTATGTTTCTTGCTTCTCTTTTCTGAAACAAATTTCACCAACCTTCTAGGAGTATTGTGAGGATGAGGATGGATGACTGAGACATACAAATTAAAGATTGGTGCTGCCATTGTTTGACTGTATCCCCTAAATTTCATGTTGGAAATTTAATCTCTGATGCAACCATGTTGAGAGATTAGCATTTTGAGAGATTTTATGGTCATAAAGTCTCCACCCATATGAGTGGATTAATGCTGCTATAAAAAAGGGCTTGTGAAAGTCGGCTTTCTCTCCCTCCTCCTCATTGGCCTCCCCTCCAGAGGATGCAAATTCAAGGTGCCATCTTGGAAGCAGAGAGCCCAGACGTGTGGACTTTCCCACCTTCAGAATTATGAGAGTATAAATTTCTGTTCTTTGTAAATTACTAAGTCTTAGATATTATAGCAGCACAAAACACTAAAGACAACTTCTCAATCAGAATGTTACTGTATGTCTTATTGATTACAAAAGCTTATATGGTGTTGCTTGTAACTGTCAAGATAGCCATTAAAGGTGCCTACCTCATGTATTCACTCTCTGGGATGAATGGTCTTCTTCCATCTAAATATGGCCTGGACTTACTGACTTAGCTGTAACTACAGAATATGACAGCAGCAACAAGATGTCATTCTGCCATTTCCAAAATCAAATGATAAAAACACTGTGACTTCTTATTGCAGATTTCTCTTTCACGCTCCTGTCTCTCTCTGACTGTCATGTCTATCCAGCTGCTATGTGATGAGGCAGGTCTACACAGAGGCCCAGGCATCAAGTGTCCAAAGTCTGAAAATAACTATGGAGATGAGTTTGGCAATGCATTATACTTATCTATCCCTGCACCTACCCATTTAAAGCTTCAGATGAGACCACAGCCCTGGCTACAGCACCTCAGCTGAGACCTGGAGCCAGATATGAGCTGCTAAGCTGAACCTGCATTCTGACAAGCTGTTAAACACCTTGAAATTTCCACTGAAATTCCAGAAGGGCCATGGATTAGAAGAAAATAATGTCATTGGAATTAAAGGATTTGTCATAAGATTAAGACCAAAACCAAAAATAGTTTCTAACAAAGTATAAAGTGAACATCCTCCACACTATAGGTAAACTAGCAATAATGTAGCCACATGCTCAGATAAATCTCAATACTACTTAAAATATATAATAGAGTGCATATTCTGCCCAAGCATCATCTACAGTCTTCAGTTAGAATTTTAGAAAATTGCATACATGAAAAAAATCATAAAAATATAACAAAATCTTAAGGAAAATTCAGTCAAGAGAAATATATCCATAGGTGTTGAAATTAATAAAGTTTCTAATAATATCATGTTAAATGTCTTAAAGCTTCTAAAGGGAAAAATAGCACAAAGAAATTGAAGAAATGGAAACTATCAGGAGAGATACAGAGTTCTACAAAGAAAACAAATGAAAATCTTCTGACTGAAAAATACAGTAAGTGAAGTAAAAAATTTATTGGAAGAAATTTATAGGCTTGACACATTACACACAGAAGAAAAAGAATAATTTTTTTTTTGCTGATTTTTCATCAGAAATGAGGACAGAAGACAATAGGACAACACTATTAAAAAGACACCCAAAATAAACAACAACAACAAATCCTCTCAACTTAGAATTGTATATATAGTGAAAACATATTTCAAAAATAAAAGCAAAATTGCAAAGCTGTAAGAATTTGCCATCAGCAGAAATACAACACAACAAATGTGGAAGGAAATTGTTGGACTGAAACAAGTGACTCTGGATGGGAATCCAAATTCATGGAAATGGGTGAAGAGTTCCAGAAATGCCAAATATCAAAGTCGGATTGCATTTCATTTTGTATATTTTTAAAATTTACTTTTGTCCTTACATTATTTAAGTGTTGTTTTTTAATATTGTTTTTCTTATATTAAAAGTGAATTAATTATTTACAAAACAATAAATCTAGCAAGGTCAAAGAACATAAGGTTAGTATAAAGTCAATTACTTCTTATATTTAGTACATATGAAATGGGAAATAGAATGGAAAATATCATTTTCAATCCTATCTTAAACTATCAAGTTTACTATCAAAACCTCTAAACTAGGGGTGTAGCTCATTGTTAAAATGTGCACTTGGCAGACAGAAGACACTAGATTCAGTCACAGCACCAAAACAAAACAAAACAAAAAAAAATACAAACAAGAGTATAAGGTATCAGGAAAAAAATTAATAAAATGTCTTCTAGATCTTTGCAACAAAACATTATTGAGAATTAAGGAACACAAACAGTATGCATATATGTGTATATATATCATATTTGTGGATTAGAAGACAATATTATCAGTTATACTCATATAGATCTAGAGATTCTGTACCAATCAAAATATCCAGCAATATTATTTTAGAATAAATAGACTGATTACAAATCTGTATGAAAATAGAAAAAAATCTAAACCAACTAAAACAATTTTAGAAAGAATGGAACTGGAGAACTTATGAAATATCTTATTTCAAGACTTTCCAGAGTTCATATGCATATATTCTGATATTAACTTAAGGATAAAAAAGGAAACAAATAGGTAAATAAATATGTAACTAAATAAATAGATAGATTAGAGATTCAAGAAGTAGACCCATACATAAAAGATCAATTAATAAAGTACTAAAGTAATTCAATTGAGGAAAGATAGTCACTTCTACAAATGCTGACAGAACAATTCAATATAAATAAGAAAACATTAACTTTGAACCATACCTCATTCGTACACAAAAATCAATTTAGAATGTATCATAGACCCAAACATAAAAAAAAAACAAACTATACCACTTCAAGAAGATTAAATAGAAGAATCTCTTTATAATGTTGAGGTGAATGTTCACTATGCCACACAAACGCTAATTTGACTTTATCAAAATTAAAATGTTTCCTCTATAAAGTCATCATTCATACAATAAAGAAACAAGCTGCAGCTGAACATGGTGGCACACGCCTGTAATCTCAGCAGTTTGGGAGGCTAAGGCAGGAGGATCACAAGTTCAAAGCCAGTCTCAGCAAAAGTGAGGTGCTAAGCAACTCAGTGAGAGCCTGTCTCTAAATAAAGTACAAATAAGGCTGAGGGTGGTGCTCAGTGGTTGAGTGCCCCTGAGTTCAATCTCCTGTACCCCCCCAAAAAGAAGAAACAAGCTGTAGACTTGAGGAAATATGAGCAATACATACATCTGATATAGAGTTAATATCCAGAATATGTAAAGAACCCTTCCAATTCAATTATACAATTCAATTATACCAAAACCTTGAGCACTGCTTGCACAAAAAGAAGTTATCTTAATGATCAACATCATAGGTCATAAGGGGAAAGTATAAGTTATAATCATAATGATACACCACTTCACATGCATAAGAAAGTCTAAATTTAAAAACTTGGTAATACCATTTGTTGGGAAGTATGTAGACCAACTGAAACATTCATATATTTCTGGGAGTGGATGACACAACCACTTCAGAAACAAGTCTAGTTATCTCTTATAAGACTAAACATACACCTACCTATGGTCTGGAGATTTTCCATTTGTATATTTTTTTTCAAGAGAAATCAAAATATATGTCCATATAAAGATAGGTATACTGATATTCATAGCAGTGCTATTAATAATATTAAAAACTAGATACAGTCCAAATATCAATATAAAGAAAAATGGAGGAACAAATTGTAGCATTATCATAATGTATAATATAATACAGCATTAAAAAAGGAATCAATTACTGATACTCTCCATAATTTGAGTGAATCTCAATACATTGTGTTGATTAAAATACATCAGACAAAAAGGATTCTGTAAATGTTTTAAATGAGGTTTTAACCCAACTGAGGCAACTTAGAATACAATGCTAAAATATTCAACTGGTGTACTAGGGAATCATATTTTCCAAACTGGAGAGAATTTATTCATCAAATTCAATCTTTTTCTCCCCTCCAGTTCCTTACTCTCCTCTTCCTAATTTTTGTTCTTAATTTTCTTTCTTCTTTCTGGTGAATAAACAAAGACTCAAGAGAAGTGAATTATTTGATCAATCATCTAGCCCGTACAAAAATAATGAAATAATTTGTACACATACAGAATGATCTGTAAGACAATTTTCTATGATGGCTGAAGCTAAGCTACAATGACAGATATTAGAGAGGTAGTTACCTTGGTGGATGGGAGTAGATATTTTGAGAGGGGGATGAAGGTATTTTCTGTGGTGATGAAATATTCTACATCTTTATTGCAGTAGTGGTTATATGTGTGTATCAATCTAACAAAGATTTCACCCTTCAGGAAAAATGTGTAAGTACTTTATTAAAAATAGAGCAGAAATCAAAAGTACCATATGCTAAAAATATTTTTTTAAATAAAAGACTTGAAATTTGCAATGTCATTTTGTGTCAATAATTTTGGGATTGCTTTATGTTATTTGTTTACATTTTTCTATACATCTGTGCTCTCAAATTAAAATTTATATTTATTAGCTCTAACTTCATTAAATATTGAAAAATATCAGAAATAGAGATTATTAAAATTGTTTCTCCTGCGCAAAAGTTTGAATGGAACATCATAAAAAGTAATGCTTCTGAGCATTACAGATTAAAATTAGAGAAGAAAGAAACAGGATTTAAAAAGTGTATATTAACATGTTTAGAAAGTGCACATATGATCAGTTGAAATTTTGAGTTCGGTAAGGAAGACACTAAAATCCTTTTGTATGTAAAACTATGATTAAAGTATACTCCAAAATAAAATGAGAGAATGAAAGAGATTGTGGGTTGCACAGTAAAAATCCAGATAAAAATGCAAAATTAATTTAACTGAGAATCATAAAGCATGATAGTTCATGAAAGGATAATGGGTCCTAATCCTGGGTGAGAAGCCTATTAGTTGTGGCTTTATCTGGCACATTTTCACAGGGAATGAGGTCACAGTGAGGGAAATATTCTATCTACAACCACCAGTACCCAAAATGTTGATTTTTACTAATGGAAATTGAATTCCCCATAAGATTTGCAGACCTGGAAATTAATGAGAAAAAATGTTACTTAGTTTCAAATTGGACTGCCTTCCTCGTGCTGAGTATAAAGGAATGTGAACTGGCAAAATAAATATTTGGTGTCATTTATACACAAGAATATTATGACTTTAGGAGAGGAGCAGAGCATTGCAACATTATGCTGAAAAGTTTCTAAGCACTCCTGATGGGTACATAATATTTGAATAATACTAATCTGCAGGTTTGTGACTGAGGATTTTCTTCTTCCCTTTAACCGTGCAATTTTTCCCCTGTGTTTTTTTTTTTTTCCCAGTGTGATATGCTCATAAGGAGAGTAGAAGGACAAACTTGTTACTGAACTTGTTATGGAAGTAATGTGTGTGTGACTTTATCAGAAAACAATCAACTAGTTCTTGCTAGTATTTAAAAATAAAATATATGAAGATTATTTGTGGGAAAAGATAACTACAGTGTCTTGTTTCTCCCTGAGTTCTCCTTGTTCAGCCTACTGATGGGCTCTGGGCAGGCAGGAACCAACAGTTGCCGTTCAAAAAGTTCCAAGTGAAGTCTTATCCACCAAAGTATGGGAAGTAAGAATCCAATACTGAAACATTCAATTGTTATATTATAGAGCATCCAGTGGAATTGATTTTATAGATCTTTTTAGGTCTATAGATATTATAGATCTTCAAGTCTAATCTAGTTGCTTTTTTTCTAACGAAAAAAATACAGATCTTGAGAAGTTAATGGTTTGGCCACAGTCATCCAGCCCTTCAAATGAGAGAACCACAAATCAAGTTTTGGTTTTGACACATAGCTCATTCACTTAAAAAATAATAGCAGCCTATTAAATAACATACCTTTTTGAGTTGCTTACAGGTCAAAAAGCCTTTTATAATTTTTCTTATGTAAACTTTGGAGGTAGGACAGAATTATTGTTTTTATTTTACAGAAAAACTGAGGCTTAGATTCTTTTTAAACAACATTACTGGGAAAGTTAGTGCACAAACTCAGTTCACTATTTAATTCATTTACTGAATAGCTAAGAAGAGTGAGGCATTGTGTTAGGTTGATAGTTTCAGTCCTAATACATATCAGAATCACCTGGGAAGACTTTAGAGTTTACCCATAGCTTGGCCATAATAATATTTTTTTAAAAGGACAGTGGATTCCATGTAGGTCCAGGACAGAGGACCACTGCACTGTAAAACAAAAGTGTTCATTCAGTGAATATTTACTTATTCATTGAATGCTTATGTGTTCTAGTTGCTAAACATCAAATAGCAAACACCACAAAATCTCTACTCATTATACTGACCATTCTGGTGGGAAAGACAAATAATAAACTAATAAATATGCAACACAGATACTATTCCAGATGATAATAAATGAGATGGGAAGAAAAAATAAACAAGATAGGAGAAGAGAAGAGAGTTATTGTACTTTTAAATAGGTGACATTTGAACAAAGTTCAGAAAGAATGAGAGAGCCATTCTGGTATTTTTTAATAGAGCTTCTTGGTCAGAAAGAAAACTAAATACAAAATTTGAGGCAGGAGAGTACCTGGTGTACCTTAGGCAGGTACAGCTCTTGTAGGGCTTTGTGGTCATTGTAAAAAATTTGGATTTTATGTTATAAAGATGGAAGACCACTGGACTATTTCAAACAGTAGAATAGCATGATCTGATTTATTGTATAGAAAATAGACAGTAAGCTGGACAGAACAGAAATCAAAGGCCCAATAGGAGGTTCTGCAGAGATCCAAGTGAGAGATATTGGTAATTTAGGATATAGTGGTAACCATGAAGATGGTAAAAAAAAATATAATTGGATATATTTTGAAATTAGAGCAAATAGAATCAACAGTATGGATGTGTGAAATGAGATAAAGGTATTAGCTCAGGATGACTCCAAATTTTTAGTCTGAAGGACTGGAATTTCAGAGACTCTAATAGCTGAGATTCAAAATATATACCACAAAAGCTTATGAAACTGAAAGAAGAAATAGACAAATCCACACTATAGATGGAAACTTCACACTCTTCTAACAATAACTGATAGAATAGCAGACTGAAAGTTCAGTATTAGTACAAAAGCCCTGTGCAAAACTATAAACCAACTTGGATCAATTAATATTTATAGAACATTATAGCAAACAAGTGCAGAATGCCAACTCTTTCCCGGTGCACATGGAATGTTCACCAGGATAGATCATTTGGTGGGCCATAAAACAAGTCCAATTAAATTTTGAATGATTTAATATTGCAAGATGAGTTTACTGACTTTAGGAGAAAAATTAAAATCAACAATAGAAAGATATCTAGAAAAGTCGTCAGGTTATTTGGCAATCAAAGAACTGATTTCAAAACAATTTGAGTTAAAAGAGAAACCACTATTTTAATATTCTCCATAGGAATAAACATAAAACTTAGAAGAAATATTTTAGAAAATTCAACTTAGCAATGTTTATAAATGCAATGCAAGATGAAAAAAGTGATATTTGTTTCAGGAATGTAAGACTAAATCACATTCAAATGTTGATCAATGTAATTCACCATGTTAACAGTAAAATTTTTAAAAAATCATTTTAATACATATAGAAAAAAATTTGGAAAGATTCAATAAATAGTCATGATTTTTAAAATTGTCAGCAAGCTGGGATAGAAGAGAATTTCATTAATTTGGAAAGAACATCTGCATGAATTCTACAGCTAATATTATTTTGAATGGAGAACTATAAAAAGAATTTTCCTAATATCAGGAAAAAATATATTTCTATTCAACATTTTACTGGGGATAGGATGTTAGCCAATGCGATAAGGCAAAAAAAAGGAAATACAACTGTAAAGCTTGAAAAGGAATTAGTAATGCTAATTTTATTTATAGAGGATATGATTAATTATACAAACTGTATTTATTTAGACAATCAATATCTAAAACTACTTTCTACACACAAGCTCAAAGACTAAAACCAATAAGTGAAGTCAATTTACAATTCCTCTATAGTAGCAAGCAATACAAAAATAAAACAAAATCAATCTTTCATAAAAATGAAACCTAAAAAACACCATTTATAATAGTATTTAACAAGTTAAAATACATAGGAATATTTTTAATACAAATGCAAATCTTATATATTAAATACTTATAAAGCCTCTGTGGTAGAAATGAAAGAAAACTTAGATGGACAAATAATGTGTTCATGGAATAGAAAACAGTATTGTTCAATTTTCCAGAACACAAATTCATTTTAATCCCAAAGAAAATCTCAAAATTATTTTTCACAAAATTTGAGATGTTCTGAATTTTGTATGAAAATAAATAGAACTTGAATCAACCAAATTTTTTTAAAAGAGCAAATTTAGAAGATTCACATTGTGTGACATCAAAGATTAATATAATGAGCGTATGTCAACATTTCTTTCATTATTGCATGCCCATGAAAATAAATAGATTTAAATTATCCCCAGTTAGAGAAATTAAACTTTAAGTTAATAAAATTTTGTCAGGTATGGTTGAGATTTGGAGGGTCACACACTTCAAATCCTGTAACATCCAAGAAATTTCTTATTCCTAAGCAATAATCCATTTTCATTCCCATTGGAGAAATATCACCTCTATTGAGAACACATACTGTAAAATATGTAGTAATAAGGATGGTGTGATTCCTTGTATAGAAATTATAGAATAGACAAAATTAATGTATGTAATAGTAGAAATTAAAATAATGGTCCCCTATGATAAGTCGAGGCACAGGAAGATCATAGTTTCTCTTAAGAGAATATCTTTGCTTTTGTCATTCCAATAAAATATACAAACAAATTAGGAAATAAGTACATTTTGGTAAGCTGTTCAAGATCTCTTTTATGCTAATCAGTGGCAAATAAAATTCTTTCATTTTAATTTCTAAAGTTATATGAAGATTAAACCCAGGATGAAAAGATAGAATGATAAAAACTGATTCTTAGGGCTGTGGTTGTGGCTCAGTGGTAGTGTGCTTGCCTCACATGTGTGAGTCACTGGGTTTAATTCTCAGCACCACATATAAATAAATGAATAAAATAAAGGTCCATCAATGCTAAAAATATTTTTTAAAAGCTGATTTTTAACATATGCCACCCTATTGTCTTTATACTTTTGTAAATTGCTTTCAATTTTTTAAAATAATAGGATGACGTCTATGTATAGATACTATCTAAACACTTACCCCAAAACCTAGTGGATTGAAACAATCGTTTCTTTATGCTGATGATATTTTGGATCAGGAATTTTGGAGTGGCTTACCTGGGCAATTTTTGCTACAGGTGAGGTGTTGCTGCAGGCATCTGAGGGATTGACTGATGCCCATATGGCTCATTCATGTTAATGTGAGTTCTTGCTGAGTATACCTGAGTTTTCACTGGGTTGTGGGATGAAGTGTCTACACATGTCCTGTCTAGCACAGAAGATCATAGTACAGAAGTAATTCCACTTCCAAACATATGTGTAAGAGCGAACTCCATTATTTTTTTTATGAGTGTGTCTTTGATGTCATTCAGAATCATTTCTGCATCTTAATAGTTACAAGTTTGCCCAGATTCAAGAAGGAAAACAGAACACACCATCCACGGAAGCTGTGTCAAAGAATACCCATTTCTTAAAAATGCCACAGATGGATGAAAAAATAAATGAATTAAAATAGATTATTTTGTTTTGATTGAGAGTTGAGATGCATCCAACCCCAACACATTCTATCCTGACTGAAAACTATTTTTGAGATATTTATATTTTATCTAGAAGCTGAGATCAATGTTATTATATTTCTAGAATCTCTCAATCATTCCACCTAATAAGTATCTCTTTTGATTGAGTAACTGGCATGGAATACTCAGGATTTAAGAAAAATTAATTGGAAATATGTCTATTTTGGTTCAGCATTTTCTCAGGAATAGATCTCTGAATTACATGTTAGTTCATTTACATAGAAGGAGGATTAAGTAAAATCATAGAATTATTTAGATTTCTTAAGTTTAGATAACTTAAGGAATTTCTTTTTTATTGTATCTTATATACATTCTAAATGAACCCATTAATTTATAAGTCAGTTTTTATTCCCTCCTCTGGAGAGCAAGAGGAAGTTGTCTAATCTGGAATAGCCAGATTCTAGTTTTTTAATTTCAGTTGAAATCCAGGCCCTTCTATAGGGAAAAGACTAGCTTTGAAACTCTGAGAGCTGACTGGTTACTACAAAGGATGCTTGTGAACACACAAAGGACCCAATGATTTAGTGCTGACCTGTCATGCCCAAGAGGAAAATGCTGAGCTCTCTGACACTTTTGCATTTTTCTTTTTCCTTTGCAAAATCTCTTTCCTCTCAGAAGAGGACATGGGTTGAAGGCCAGCTGAGGTAATGCGTGTTACAGATATGTAGTTTTTAAGTTTTAATTCAGTCAATTTGCTTCAGCCTCTTGAAATATGTTGAATGGCAACAGGCAAGTGGAGCAGGAATCTGTAAGTGTAGCCTCTATGGTGAACTTTGCTATTGATTTTGGAATGAGATCTAAAATCTAAAAAAAATTTCTTTATGACCACCTGGATTCTTCATTCAGGATGAAGTTTTTTTTTTTTTTTTTTTTTTTTTTTTTTACTGAGATAGCAATTCATTTCTTTGATTTTCTTGGCTCTAGCATGATAATGCATTGGGTAAATATGAAGCCACACTGCTTTAATATGAAAGAGAAAATTGAAATAACTTCAAATAGTTCTTCCCAGACTCATTTTTCAAACAAGTCTCTTGGTTTGGTTGGAAACTAATGACTTACACACTGGCAATGTTTGGGGAAACAGTTATTTTATGATTGGGTACAAAAGTAAATGAAATGTCACGTGAGCCAATCAGTCAGCTCTGTAGTGCAGTGTCTGTTCTCAGTAATAAATGGTGTCAATATTTTGTTAATTCTTCATGATGTGATCTTAAAGAGTGTTCCTTAAATTTAAACCACAAAATGATATATGGGGCTAGCAGACACTTACTTTTCTGACTGCTTTTGAAATTGAGTTTGGAGTACCAGAGGTTCTTAAAAGGGCCAATGATCATATTGTCTCCCCACTTCCCCACAAACACACATACACCTGCCCCCTAATGAGGTTTCCGCTCTCATTTCTGGACCATAACTGCAGGGTCTCTGGGGAGACTTAGATCACTGGTTCAATTGTGGCTTGAAGGAAATTCCACTTATCTGTTCATGTCATTGAACCAGATGATAGCACTAGAATAATGAACTGAGAGGCACTGAGATGCTTCAGCAAAGAGAGATGAGCATCACCTTCCCCAGCCCTTAATTTTTACCTTAGGTGATGGAGGCCCACCGTGTGTAAAGGGTTATATATTGTACATCTCTAGGCTCAGCAAACAATCCTTTTTTTTAATCAAACCTTTCACTTTCTTACAAAAATTAAAAAGCAACTTGAAAATTCAGCAATAAAATGTGTGATGATCATGAAACTGTTGTCTACACCCCTCTATCACTGTTAGTTCCTGACTCATAGTTTCATGTTCTGAATATGGGGAGCTCTTCAGATAAGTTCAGATAAATTATTGACAAAGCTTTCCTGAGTATAATAACAATTTTGTTTTGTTTCTCTTCTTACTACTGAACAGAGTACTTAGTTTTTACCTCCTGGACCTTACATTTTATTCCTTGTAATTTATGATCAATCATGCAGGTTTTTGCTAATAGTAAAAGGTTTTTTGTTTTTCCTGCCTTGAAAATGTTTATTTTTCACTAAATGCTTGGGCTCAGTTAGGAAGCCTCCTGCTTTATTTCATGAACATGTATTCTTCTAAGTACCTAAGTCTTCATTTGTTTAAGACAGTATTAAATAAATTAAACTCATCATCTCATTTGACCTAGCAAATAGAAGAGCTAGACATTTTATGCAAATTCAGAAACATTATTTCCACCAAGTAATTGTCTCACACTGTAATTATTTTTGATATGCCAATTCTTATGTTTTAGTAGGCGTCTTTTGGTGCTAAATTATAGTGTTAGTGTTTTTCTTTGAAGAACTTTAATGAAATATTTAAATAGTTTTGGAACTTAAATCAATGCCACATACTTTCCAGTGGCTCTACCATTAAATAAATAAAAGAAGAGCATAGAAATTTCATGGTTTTTGTTGGAGAAATATTTGCCACTCAGCGTTGATGGTATTTTCTGATAAAATTATTGATGTCTTATTTTTTAAAATCATTACACACCAAGAGTCATATTTTAAGAGACACAAGTGAGGAAGCTCTTTAGTCATAGCAAATGTATGCCACACAGGGATTTCATTACTTCTTACTGTAGATACTTTAAAAGAAACAACTCTACCTTGTAAAGTTGTATAAATAAAAAGCCTACCTATGACCCAAGAGTAAGCTGTCCTGTTATGAGAATGTAGCTTTTAATATGAAATTAATAGGAGTTATTTTCAAAATTGAATCCAAGTCTATTCAAGTCCTTCAGCAAAGCATTTCCTATTGATTTCCTTAAATACAGAACAGTTGGCTCATATATAAATTAATGCTGGCTGGCACATATTTCCCTTTGGATAGCCCCCCCATCTTCCCCATTAT
Organism: Urocitellus parryii; assembly: GCF_045843805.1. Classification (NCBI taxonomy): domain Eukaryota; kingdom Metazoa; phylum Chordata; class Mammalia; order Rodentia; family Sciuridae; genus Urocitellus; species Urocitellus parryii. Next base: position 78,689,063 of record NC_135541.1, read on the forward strand.
CCCTGCCTCCCTGGAGCCTGGGATCAGCCACAGGCCATTTGGTTGAGTTTATTAGTTGTTAGAAAGTGTTTTCACAACCTGGCAGATTTCTTACAAATCTGCACACCATGCATTGCATCTCAATGAATGGCATTTTCAGTACTTGAATTTTGAGTTCCTTATTGTGCAATAGAAAATTGTACAGTAGTGCTGCTGACCTAGCTAATTTGGGGAAAAGGTCTTCCAAAGCCAAGTGCTGTTACTGAATGTTAACTTTGTTTTACCAATCTTCTTTCAAGCAAATAAGAAAAATCATAAAACTTAATCAAATCTCATAAGGTCAGACCAATTACATATAGGGGTCCATGTATATTATTGAAGACTGACAATTATATTCAATATGATTTATAGTCTCAAAGCATCAGAAATGGATGGAAGTAGAACTTGTCAAAACTCTTTTCCCATAAGCTTAAGTTCTTTCTTTGGAATACCACTCTGGAGACCTACACTAACAATGTTCCTAAAATAGATTAATAGCATTTCTCCCTCATCTGTATTTCTCTCCCTTAAATATGATTTTACATTAATAATTATGTAACAGACAGTAAGTTTTTATGTGGTCCACAACTCCAGAGTTCCAATATGGAGCTTTGTGGATATCTGGTTTTATACCTAGAATATGCTCTGTACATCTTCTCCATTCTGGGTTCACTCCATTCTGTCACTCTGTAGGATTTGCTCTGTGATAGATGGGGCCAAGTTATATTTCCTCCTTTCCTAGTGTAAGGTTGGTTGTTGCTTGGAGTCTTACTGAGACAGGGACTCCTCTTCCAGGCCCTTTGACATCCTAGTTATACTGTTCCCATCAGTGGAACATGAGACAATATGGAGTTATCTTTGGACTTAGATCTTCAAATATAGTTATGCCCTCTCCAGTGTCTCACACACACTCTCTCTTTTTTATTCTAGCTGAATACAGAAAACTCAGGGCTCTGGAGGGAACCCAGTGTCAGAAGACAGAAAGAGTGTGGTTCCCTGAATCACTGTGTGAAGGAAAGCCATACCTGCACAGAAGGAACAGTCACCTTGGACATCTAGTAGAAGTTTATTTCTAGTAGAAATAAACTTCTACTAGATGTGTCCATGGAAATTTGATATTTTATTTGTTATGTTGTAAAGGTAAAATTTCTAAGCTGATTCTAAGCTGCAAAAGTCTGAGTTAAAGTGTAAAAGACCGGGCATTGTAAAGCTTCTAAATGGCAAGGCCTGGGCTAAAAAGTAAAGACTAGGTATTGTTAAAATTCCTCTGCTACCCCCGGAACCTGTAATCTCTGTAAAGTTGTTAGGACAATGCTGGAACTGCTTAGTAAATATCTCCATTGATTCCCTGGTTGTTTAATAGCTAAGGGCTCTAGGTAGCATGGCACGTAGGCATTGCAGGACCTAAACCAATCAGTTTGAATGTGTACCCCACTTAGGAGCACCAATCACCCCTGTCCAATCTGTTCCCGCCAATGTATGCACTAATCCTGACTCAGGGTTGTTGTTCAATTTTCCCGCGCCTCATGATGATTTGTTCTGATGTATGCAAAGCCCCCCACCCTCTCCAAAAAGTGTACTTAAGCTCCGCTTGAACTCTGCTCTGGGCTCTGGGCTGCTCTCCCTTCTTGAGTGAGCACAGAGTCCCATCTCGCTGGAATGGATCCTCAATAAATCCCCTTTTGCCAATTGCATGGAGTCAGTCTCTTGGGTGGTCTCTCCCTCCGACGTTTCGCCGGACCCCCCTTACAATGTCAATTAGCTTTTCCTAACTAACATAGTTACATAAGCTTTTATGTGCTTTCCAAAAAGTAAAGCTGACTTGTTCATTTTTGAAATTCCTTACATTCCCAGTCTCCCCTATGGTATTTAGTATGGTATTTTTATTCTCAACAGATAACAATAAAACTCTCTTACTGAACAGTTACTATATGGTAATCATTGTGTTAAGAGATTTTCTGACATCACACAATCAGTTTTATAACATATCACAAAAGTGTTACTAGGAAACAGAGATAAATATCAATTTTCCATGAATATTTAGAGATCATGTGACTTGCTCAAGGTCAAATGCGAAGAGTTTAAACCTATAACATCTAATTTTAAAAGGTATTTCTCATGCTAAACTAAATCATTTCCTTGATAATTTCACTTATTAACAGATTTTTCTGGGTCAATTTTGCATTGTGCACATCATCTCATTTAATCCTCCAAAAAGTATATGTGGAAGGTGCTCAATCACAGAAGATATAAGACTGTTTTATAATTTGTGTGTATTTAAACATCTTTGAGCACTGGCACTGTGCACAGAATTATAATATATGAAATCCAAAAAAAATAGATTTGTTTACTGTTTTACTAAGTGGATAGGTAGCTAAACCCTGATATAAATCTAACTGAAGGGCTTAAGTAAATCATACTAGAACATTAAAATCAAGAGAGCATGAAACTTGCATCAGCAAGACTTAGCTAGAAAGATATTGTATTAGTCTGCTATGGCTTGCATAACAAAGTACCATAAATTGGGTGGCTTAAACAACTGAAATTTATTATCTCATAGTTCTGGAGGCTACAAATCTGAGATCAAAATGTTGGCAGATGGTTTCCTTCTGAGAGCTGCAAAGAATATATTCTGTGTTTCTTACTCAGTTGCTGGTGGTTTGCTGACAATCTTTGGAATCCTTGATTTGTAGAAGCATCACCCCAATCTGAACTTCATCTTCACACCATTGTTTTGGGTGCTGGGAGACCCGATGATGAACCAAGCAGATAAAATCTCTGCCCTAATCCTAATGTACCTGCCCTGACTACAGTGCTATCCATTTCACCCCTCTGGACTCCTAATGAATTTCCTTGATATGCTATTTTGACAATTAAATCTAATAATTCTAACAACCAGAAGTGAAAACACACCTGTTCTTTTTGAAATCTCTACAACAAATAATTCAGCCATATTTAATAGATGAATTCATTCCATTTAGAGGCAAAGTTTGCAGGTAGGAAATCTATTGATTTTTCTTAGTCACCCAGCATGACCCTCAGTGAATTAATTTTGGCTCCTAGTCAAGTGACATAGTATACCAGGTAAGCAAATTAATAGTTATTTAACATAACATTTGATTTTATTAATTTTGAGTTTCTGAACTACTAAAATGGCTTATACAGTCTAGAACTGTGTGTTTGTCAGCTTTTCATTGCTGTAACCGAAGTACCTACCAAGAAAAACTTAGAAGAGGAAAAGTTTATTTTGGGCTCATGGTTTCAGAGGTTCAGTTCATGGCCAGCTGGCTCCATTGCTCTGGACTTAAGGCAAGGTAGAACATAGTTGTGGAAATGTACAATAGAGGAAAGCTGCTTAGCTCATGGGAGCCCAGAAGCAGAGACAGTACCTAGAACTAAGGACAAAGTGTAATCCCCAAGGACATACCTCCCAGTGACCTACTTCCTCCAACCATGTCCCACCTGCCCACAGTTCCCACATGATTATCCATTCAAATTATTAGTCCATCTAATGGATTTATTCACCCTGATGAAGTTACTGCTCTAATAATCTAATCATTTCATCTCTTAATATTGGCACATTGGACATCATGTTTCTAACATATGAGCTTTTCAGGAGGTACATCATAGATAAACCAGCTTGATACTTCCAAAGTGAAAGCAAAATGATATGCTAGTGACCTTTTAAATGTTCCCACAATATCTTCTCTTTGCCTATGTATGAGCCTATGTATGAGCCTAGTGCCTAGAAAATAATATTAAGTTCTAGGTGAATATGAGCTTTAAAAAAATAAAAGAGGCCTGTGGGAAAATTCATGCTGGAAGAGTTTAGAGGAAGGAGATTTTCCTGGACAAGAGCTAACAGAAATTTATGAACAGTATGAAAAGATCAACATATTTTAGGGGTTTCCCTGAAAGGGATCCAGAAATAGATATTTGAGGTAGAAAGTAAACAAATTAATACTTTTGATGCCATACATGTCAACAAATTTCTTGAGAAAAAAATAATTTAAAAAACTCCTCAGGTACCTTCCTGGACAAGTAAGACTCAGCACTGCATCAGGGCAGTGTCTACGGAATATGTGACAATGCAAGGGTAGGGGATATTCCAACTGTCTTGAAGCACTCATAGAAGCCTAATCCCAGCCCCTTTTGTTCCTTTTTCTGAACACCTTGCCCTATGCCCATCATCTATTTGCTTTGCTAACTTTCTCATCTCAGTTGACAAATTTGAGTTGCCACCTTTAAGAAATCCTCTTGATGTTCCCAATTCTAGTGTCCCCTGCCCTCTGATCCTCTGACACAGTACTCACTATTACCACAGCCTTCACCATCAAGTTTAGCCAGCTTTTTCACCTCTATGACCAAAAGCTTTCACTGCTGTGACCAAAAGACTTGACAAGAACAATTTTAGTAGAGGAAAAGTTCATTTGGAGGCTCACAATTTCAGAGGTCTCAGGGTATAGGCAGTCAACTTTATTCTTCAGAACGTGAGGTGAGGCAGGATGTCATGGCAAAAGAGGGTGGTGGAGGAAAGCAACTCAGGCCATCACACCAAGAAGCAGACTCCACTTGCCAGATACAAAATTTATATTCCAAAGGCAAACCCTCAATAACCTGCCTCCTCCAGCCAGACCTACCTCCTCCAGCTAGACCTATCTCTTCTAGCCAAACCTATCTGTTTACAGTTACCACTCAATTAATCCCTGTCAGGGGATTAGTTCACTGATGGGGTTAGGGCTCTCACAACCCAATCGTTTCATCTTTAAACCTTGCATTCTCTCACACATGAGCTTTTGGTGGACACCTCAGGTCTAAACCATAACACCATCCTTCAGGGCAAGTGGCAACTCACTCATTCTTCAGCTCTACTACAGAGCAAACTTTTTAAAGCTACAAAATGCATCATCTTTTTTACTATTTTACATTCAGTGTAAAGTGCTCAATATAATTTTGTCAAAATAAAATTTGGTAAAAAATTTAATAAAATTTAGCTAGCGTGGTAGTTCACATCTGAAATTCCAGCAACATAGGAGGCTGTGGCAGGAGGATCAAAAAGTTCAAGGCCAGCCTTAGAGACTTAGTGAGCCCTAAGCAACTTACTGAGACCCTGAATAAAAATTAAAAAAATAAAATATAACTAATCCCCTGGGAATATAGCTCAGTGTTAGAACACCTCTGGGTTCAATCTCAGTACTAGACACATACACGCGCACAGACACACACACACACACACACACACACACACACACACACAAGGAGAGAGAGAGAGAGAGAGAGAGAGAGAGAGAGAGAGAGAGAGAGAGACAAAGAGAGAGAGAAAATTTAGAATGCTAAAATTTTATCTAGTTATTTTTCTAATAATAAATTGTTAGCTTATACTAGAAAAGCATGGCAGAAAGTGAAGTGTTGATAACTAAATGAATAAGGGATTTTCTGTCACTGCTCTGTCATTCATAGTTGGATGACACTTCAGAAATCAACCTTATGAAACTTGGACTTTTCAAGAACAAATTTTTAAAAATAATTACAGTCTTTTCCACCTCACAGGGGTGCTGTGAGGATCCCCTGAGAAATATGTGAAGCATTTTGTGAAAAGCTTATGGGAGAAGCTATGCAGGCCTTAGGTCTATTATTAACACTAAAAGAAAAAAAATTCAGTGCTGTAAGTTGGATCACATCAATCCACTAATGAAAAGGATAAGCTCTTTGATATAAGGAGGCTGATTCATAGTGGGATAGGGAGTGGGAACATGGGAGGAATAGTGGGAACTCTAGATAGGGCAGAGGGGTTGGAGGGGAAGGGAGGGGTCATGGGGTAATTAATGATGGTGGAATGTGATGATCATTATTATACAAAGTACAGGTATGAAGACATGAATTGGTGTGAATATGCTATGTATACAAGCAGAGATATGAAAAATGTTCTCCATATGTGTAATAAGAATTGTAATGCATTTTACTGCCATATATAATTTCTTTTAAAAAAGAAAAGGGTAAGATCCCAAAGATCCCTTATTTATTTTATTGTTAAAAATGCATTTGGTAAATTTAGCTCTACATTATCATCAACAGTATTTATGCAGTTCATTGCTGGAAACAGAATGTATTTCCTTGCCTTAAAAAGATTTGGGCTTTGGGAGAAAGTGCAGGAGGCTCAGCATTATCAAATGAATTTAATTAAATGATGAAAGTAATTTGAATATCTTAACTTTTCAGATTGAAGCCTTTGGAAAGCATTTGTTCAGAACAGAATCTGGTCACACTCAGAGAGGCTTTTGTAAGATAAAGTGATGAAATCAATGACTGAGTTAACTTGTTTTTGGTTTTTGAGGGTTCTTTTTTCTTTGAGGGTTCTTTTTTGTTTTGTTCTTATTTGTGGAACAATGTTAGCTTGTTTTGTTTTTTTATTGCTGCTTAACAAGTTATCACAAGTTTGGTGGCTTGAAACAAGAGAATGTTATTCTCTTCCAAATCTGCAGGCCACTGAAAACAGATATTGCCAGGACTCTCTTCCTGCTGGGGGCTTCAAAGGGGTCTGTTTCCATGAGTTTCTCTGTGTCTAGAGGCTGTCTGCATTTCCTGGATCGTGTCTCTTCCATTCATCACTGTGACCTCTCCCTTCCCCTATCACATCTATATCTCATTGACTTCTCACCTTATCCTCAAAAGGACCCTAGTGATCAGCTTGGTTCCACCTGAATAAATCAAGATAATCAATCTCTCCATCTCAAATTCTTCAATCTCATCTACTCTTGTGTCATATGAGGTAACATTTTCACAGCTTCTGGAACTCTTTGTACTCTAATAGACATCTTTGGGAAACTATTGTTCATTTACCACAATACACTGAGCCGAATCCCCAAGCCCTGTTTTGTAATTTTTTTTTAGAGACAGGGTCTCACTGAGTGCTCAACACCTCACTTTTGTGAGGCTGGCTTTCAACTCTCCATCCTCTTGCCTCAGCCTCCCAAGCTGCTAGGATTATAGGTGTGCACCACCACACCAGGCATGACTATTGTTTCTAATAGCAATAAATTCACTATTATGTGGGATTGTAAATGATCAATTGTTTTATTATTGTCATTATGTTGCATTAAGTAGCTTAAATTGCTGTAAAACAAACTTCTCCAAAATTGTGGGGCTCAAAACAACATTATTAACCTTCATTATGCCACATAGCTTCTGTGGGTCAGGGATTCAGTAGAGGTTTAGTGGGTGGTCTTGGCTCAGGTTCTCATGTGAGATTTCAGTCAAGATGTCATCAGAGCTGCAGCATCTGAAGGCTTCCCTGGGCTGCAGGGTCTTGTTCCACTACAACTCACTCACATGGATGGTATATCAGTGCTGATTATCAGGAGATTCAGTTCTTGACTAAATGTACTTCTGCATAGCCTCGTTAAGTGTCCTCAAAGCACAGCAGATGACTTTAGAAAGAATAATGCAAGAAATAACCATGTAAACACCATGGTGTTTTTATGACCTACTCTGGATCAGCTTGACTTTATCCAACTGAGCATCCAAGCCAGCTATGAATCAATGCATAGAGAACTACACAACTGCATGAACCCCAGGAGGGGAAAAAACTTTGGGGCTCATCATGGGATTTGGTTTGTGTACATTGGTCTACATATGAGTGTTCTTTCTTTTACTTGAGTGTTAACCAACTTTGAGAGTGGTGAAGATATTGCTACATAAGTGGTCATGGTAAATGAACTATATAAAATCCTAAGATGAATTGACAAAAGACAATTATGAACTTTTGTTCAGATAGAAGTTACCTTTTTATTTTTATCTTTTTATTCTTTTTAGTTATACATAACAATAGAATCTATTTTGATATATTTATACAAGCATGGAACTTATTCTAACTAGAAGTTTTATTTTTAAAACATATCTTTTTATATACATAGTTTTAATAAATCTAGATTTAAATGCATAAGAATTGAGTTTGGGGAACCAAAATTCTTGATGTACTTCTGGAAAAAAATTGGTCTTCTTTGTATATTTATTAAAATATTCGTAAATCCTTCTTGAGCCATTTAGTATAATTTTTAGTTGTGCATTGACCAAATTGTTTATTTAAAATAAAATAGTTGAACTATTATGACTATTCCTTTTTTAAAGGTGTTTATTTCTTTCTTTTTATTGGTTGTTCAAAACATTACAAAGCTCATGACATATCATCTTTCATACATTTGATTCAAGTGAGTTATGAATTCCCATTTTCCTGAAAAACTGGAATTCATGTTTGCCATATAAATATAAATAATAGAAGTTTTTTAAGGCATTGGTTATAGTTAATGTGGTGAGTAGTTCAGTGACCTGTCATCATAAGGTTTTCTCTCTGTTGGCTTTGGGATGGTTGATTTTCCACACTGAAGAGTAAGCTCTCAGGTACATTCATTCACTAATGAGATGATGGTAATAGTAACAGTAACAATGAACTAACTTAGAGAATCCATTAGTTACAGGACATGGTGGGGAATCCCAGAAACCCTGAGGTGACTTTCATTTTTAGGATTCAGTAGTTTGAAATTTTCAGGGTACCTTAATAAATCTAGTAATATTTAAGTTATGTTCTCAAATTCCTAGGGTTTTCTTAATTCTCAAAAACCTGAATTGGGCACAGTTTATAAGGTCCTATGGAAAATAAACACTTGTTCCTCAAGGAAGTAGTAAGAGTCAGTGGTTAATCACATAACAGGAAATTATTTGGTGCATTAAAATTCATAGTTTATGAGTACTTCAAAGGTTTTAAAGTGCCCTCATGCATATTGGACTTCTATGGGTCTATGAGATTGCAAACTAGATTTGAACCAACTAAAGAACAAGGTGTTTATCATTTGCCCAAATTAGGCAGGCAGGCACTAAATATTTACTGGGCACTTTGTGCATATTTCCTTTATCAGAGTTGATGATATGAGTTCCATGAACTTTTTGTCCTGTGGGAAAAACATATATTAAATAAATATGCACAAACCATAAGCTTGAAAGGACCCCCAAAAGAGTTTCAGATTGCAATAGGAAACAATAACAGGAATAATATGTACACTTGGGGAAAGAAGAGTTATTTGAGAAAGAGATGTTAAAACTGAGACAGGAAGCAATAGTAAGGAGTTGGTCACTTAGCAGACACTGTGTTTGAGCTTTGATATACTGACTTGAAATTCAGTGGTCTTATCACTAATGCATATCATATTATGAAAGAAAACTTACTGAATGGCCCAATGCAAGTTGTTTCACTTTATTTTATAAGATAAATGTCTCAAATTCATTCCTGCCTGTAGTTTAAATAACTAGTAAATGAATCCCTAAGAATAGTTTCCTTCTGCTGAGGAACCAACTTAGAAGAAGTGTTTTGCAGGGTCATGGGGAGGCTGAGCATCTGCCCACTGATAGTTTTTCTTCCTTTATAGAGGCTTTTGACATTATTCCAACTTGGAGGGCTTACTTTTCAGAATCCTTTCTGGTTGCTTTCAGGATTTATCACATCTCAGTGTTTTCGAGAGTATCAACCAATTGCATGCTTCAGTTTTATATTTAGTAAGTTTGGGTCCTATAGTTTTTAAAATTTTCTTCTTCTAACAGAAGCCAAGTATTTTGAACTATCCCATCTTTTTTTTTTTCACTTATCCTCCTCTCCAGAAAAGCAGAAGGAGAAATTGGGGTGATAAAGACAGGAAGGGGGAGAGAGTGAGAGTGAGAAAGAGAGAGAGAGAGAGAGAGAGAGAGAGAGAGAGAGAGAGAGAGAGAGAAGGATTCTGTCTCATCACATGGAAACTAATTTTGTTATCAACAGGTGTGAAATCGTCAAAGCTGTCAGTGGTGTGGAGTTGGTGGAGACTGCCAGAGAGGCAGCAGTGACACTTTCCTACAGCACCATCGGAAGTGTCAAGACAGAGCAGACGCTCCAGCAGCCAGAAAGCAGATTTTGCGACAGCTATTCTTTCCTGGGCTATTTATACAGAGCAGGATTGTTCTGTCATCAAGAACAAGTTTGAAATCAGACTCTCTTGGGAGGGCTACCCCTCTCTTGACTGTGTTGGGAAGGCTCTTTATCCTTCTGCACTTGTACGTCAGGTCCTAGGGGTGAGGTAGGAATCATCCTTGATTCGGTGGTCCCTTCTGGACCCTTCTCTCTTTTCTAAGTCCCACTCCTGATGTGTTAATCTCAAGTCAACAGGTTACACCCAGATGCAGCACCACATTTCCCAGCCCAACTCCCAACCATTGCTGCCACCGTATTCCTTGAAGATGTTAGATCCTGGCATCCTGCCATTCTCTACCACTACTCCCATCATAACAGAGGGTGATTACAATATTCACATAGGTTATTTTTCCAAATTCGTAACCTCTCAGTTTATTTTTTTTTCTTATATATATTTATTTTTTAGTTCTCTGTGGACACAACATCTTTGTTGGTATGTGGTGCTGAGGATCAAACCCGGGCAGCACGAATGCCAGGCGAGCGCGCTACCGCTGAGCCACATCCCCAGCCCTCTCAGTTTCTTTAACTGCTCCCCTCCAATGATTTTTCCTCAATAACTATCTCTGACACTCATTCCATTTATACCAGCAATACCAGTGACTGAAATCCCTCCATCATCCTAAATCCATGTGGTCTAGTCTCTGAAAGCAACTCTTCCCTTTTCTGTTAATTTACACTATTGCTCTGACATATTGCTTTAACCTCCTTTTGTGAATAAAAATCCATTGATTGTACCAGGTTTTTAATTATGCTCTCCCTCCTTTCCTCACATTCTATTGTCACTCATTATAATCATTTGGTTGAACACATCCTTACATTTCTGATACTTATTTGGAAATACCCAACCCTATTAAATCTAACTTTACACCCACTTTTTATCTGTAACTTCTCAGGTGAAAGTGTCTGGATAAAACAGGCCACCATAGTGACTCACAAGTTCACAATCAACTGGGGCCTCAGGGCTGCTACACAGTGGTAATCTGTCCCCACTCCATGCATTTCCTTATTCTCCTAGATGGCTGTTTCATGCCTCCTTCTCTCTCCTGAGACTTCAAATATCCAATCTCTCTTCACCTTTTGCACCTCCTTCATTTTCAGCTGATGAAGCAATCAGAAGAGAATTTCTCAAGTTCCTATCATTCCTAAATGCTTTGTATTCTACTCTTAGAGAAGAGCCACCTTGATTGAAGGTCAACACCTTTTTTCCTTTCATGCTAAATCCTATCACCTTTTGCCAACTTAAGGAGACTACTTCAACCAATTCTCTTCTTTTACATTGGAGTTGATAGTTATTTTCTACCAGATTTTCTTCATCCATATAGAAAAATGCTGCTGTTTCTTCCATCTTGAAAAACCACCCTTGACCCTACTTTTCACAGCTGCTACCCTATTTCTTTTCTTTTAGAACAGCTCTCCACAAAATGACAGTCTCTTCATGTTGTTTATTCTCAGTCTCTTTTCTCTTGCTTTCAGGACAATCAGGCTTACACTCCCACTATTCCACCACTAGTCTTTTTTTTTTCTAGTCACCAATTGACACGTTCTAAGTCCAAGATCAATTATCAATTCTCAACTCACATAACCTACAAGCAGAAGTTGGCAACTTTGATTTTTCTCTCTCCTGTGAAACACTATCACTTGGCTTCTAGAACATCACACTCCCTTGTTTTTCCTACTTTCTCATTGGCCATTCCTAAATTGCAATTCTTTCATTCTAATCTTGCTGGCCTCTTAACACTGAGACATCTCAGGGATAAGTCTCTCTTACTCAATTAGTGATCTCAGTATGTAAGAATACAATATTTAATGTATTGCAAGTATAAATCCCATATTACGTATGTGTATGTGTGTGTATTATAAAATTTATGTGTCTTATTTTCAACCTCTCCCCTGAATAATAGGCTCATATTCAATTACCTACTGGACATCTGTTAAGGGGATAACATGCATTTTAAATTAGTAACTGTGGTCAAACTCAGCTCATGCTCTTTCCCCTTAAAACCTTTTTAACGATCATTCTTTCTAGTCAATAAACACCTCCGTCTTTTGCATGTCTGGCCAAAATCTCAAATTAATCCTGGACTTCTCTCTTTCTCTCTCAAACTCATTGATAAATCTTAATGTCTATATCTTCAAACATGTTCAGAACCCAGCTAATTTTCACACTCATAACCAGTCAGCCATACCAACCTCATCTGCCATGTGCATAAATGTAATAGCCACCTAACTAGTTTTATTCCTTTCTTCTTCCTTCTTTTCTATTCATATAGCAATTAGAGTTATAGAATAGCAATATTTAAACATTTCATTATAGTTTATTCTTTGGCGAATAGATTGCCAAGAATAGGTTGCCAATCCATTTTCATGCATTAGGAAAAATTATATATATATATATATATATATATATATATATATATACACACACACACACACACACACACACACACACACACATACATGAAGGGAGAGAGAGAAAGAAAGAAAGAAAGAAAGAAAGAAAGAAAGAAAGAAAGAAAGAAAGAGGGGAAGAGAGACAGAGAATATACTCCGGTTTACCTTATCTTTCACTCAGCATAATGACTTTCCATTCTTCTGTGTTATATCAGTAAGTCTTCCCTCTTTTTCTGTGGCATTACTTCCCATTGTATAGATCTACTACAGTTGCTTTTTTCCATTAACTGTTGATGGCATTTAGATTACATATAATTTGGGGCTGTGACAAATAAACAAATAAAGATCCCATGAACATTCATATACACATCTTTGAAAAGACATATGCTTTTGTTTCTCTTGGAAAAATATCTGGAAACAGAAGGGCTAAATGCATGGTGAGTGCCTGTTTAACTCTTCGTGAAACTGCCAACCTGCCTGCCAAAGTCATGGCACAATTTTATCTTCTCAGCAGTGATGAAGAAGAGCTCCACTTAGCCCACTCCACAATAACATACCCAGGCTTTTAATTGCTTCTTAAATGTTAATTATTCTAATGGACGTATATGCTTTTTCATTATGATTTTCATTTGCATTTCTGTTTCCATAAGGTCTAGAGATGTGAAAGCATTTCTTTTATACCTAGGTGCCATTGACATACATATTCTATTGTGAGTGAAGTGTATATTCAAGTCATTTGTCATTTTTAATTGGATTGTTTGCATTTTATTAGTTGTAAGAGATCGTTTCATATTCTTCATTCGAGTACTTTGGCTTATATATTTGTTCCAAATATTTTCTCCCAATTCTGAATTTCACTTTCATTTTCTTAATGTAATCTTTCAAAGAACAAACTGAAGCCTAGACAGGTAATTTGACTTGCTTAAAAATTACTCAGTTCATATAGATCAGATCTGAAATTTGAACTCAAGTCATTATTTCATTATTTTCCACCTCCCAGATTTTAGTAATTACGCTATAATTCTTACAAATGTTGAAACAGTTCACTTATTTTTGCTAAAATATTTTAAGAAAATGTCTATTATTTCATAGTTTCAATTCTTGTATTGAGTCTACATAAATGAGCAACACATGTTTCTAGTGCATTTACTTAGGAAAATAGAAGAAATAAAACCAAAACTCTAAAAAGATATGTTGAATGTTGTTATGAAAATAAATAACACAGGGAAGGCAGGGGTTTACTACCTGGGGTTGTGAAGGATGTAATCAAATAGAACATATGATTGATCAGAGTCTGAAAGATAGACAAGTCTAGAGAACAAGAAACAATGATGAGAGATACCACAGAGTGTTAAAATGGAAACGTCAGAGTAGTTCATAAATGGAGCCAATAAGGCAGCATTAGGATGGAAGAAGGAGTTGTGCTTATTTATTTTGAAATATATAATGAGAAGTTTTGAGAAATGCCATTATTTTGAAGCCTAAACATCTAGAAAAGTGGGTTCCAATTGTATTCGATTAAGTAGCTGTTATGGTTTGGAGGTGAGGTGCCCCCCAAAAGTTTACATGTGAGACAATGCAAGAAGGTTCAGAGAGGAATGATAGGGTTGTAAGAGTCTTAACTCAATCAGTGATTTAGTCCCCTGATGAAGATTAATTGAGTGGTAACTGAAGTTGTAGAGTGTGGCTGGAGGAGGTGAGAATTAGGGTGTGGCTTTGGGTTAGGTATATATTTGTATCTGGAGAGTGGAGTCACTCTATCTGCTTTCTAATCACCATGATGTGAGCTGCTTCCTTCTGCCACACACTCTGCCATGATGTTCAGTCTCACCTCGAGTCCCAAGGAACGAGCTAGTCTTCTATGGACTAAGACCTCTGAAACCGTGAGCCCTCAAATAAATTTTTTCCTCCTCTATAGTTGTTCTATTCAGATCCTTTAGTCACAGCAGCAAAAAACTGACTAATACAGTAACTTTTCTGATGAGGTCCTCTCTAAGGCAAAACTATCAAATGACCACATTTTACTGTGAGTCAAAAAATCCACCTTTTCCAGTACTCTTTTCTTTCTCTTTAACATTAAATTATCCACCATAATATGTAGTCTTTATTAATGCCTTTTATAAGATGTGTGTGTGTGTTAATAAAGTGTCTTCTAATATATTCCCAGAATGAATTTTAAAACTAGCCCTAGCTTTAATTGTGGAATACTATTAAAGGCTTGAGTTTTAGATTTGTTTATTCTTTTAACAAATATTTCATTCCTAAATGTAAAACAGCATAGCCTAGTCAAGGCTTTTCAATTCTAGTGAAGAAGACAGATCACTGATAAATACTAATCATAAACAAATGAATGATTCTTCATCTTGATAAGGCTATAAAGAATAAATGGGTTATTAGGATAGAGAATTATTAAGAAAGGGATTAGGGTAGGCCTCTCTAAAGAGTAACATTTGAACTAAATCTCAAATATAAGGAGTCATCCTGGGGTGACTGTGGAAACCGAAAATGTAAAGGCAAGAAAGATCATGGCACATTCTGAAGGCAGAATAAAGCCAAGGAGGAGAGAGTAGCAGGTGATTATGAAAGGAGACATATTTCTTAAATCTGTAAGTTTCCTCTTATCTCAGTTTCTTTATTTCAAAAGGGTAAAAATAACAGCTCTTTTACTGAGTTATATAAGCATTAAATATTATAAAGGAATACATATTCCTCTGGCAGATTATGGAAATTCCTGGGAGAAACCTACTGTTGGGAGAAGGAATAATAAACATGAACAACTCCTTCATAGGAGAAACAGGGTCTACCTCAAAACCAGTCCCAAACCCAATTCACACCTGACCACTGTTGATACATAAAGTCATGCTGACATTGAACCCTAGGACAGCTGAGCTGGAATTTAAAAAAACTAAAAGTGTCACAGTATTTACTTTTAGTAAAACTCTTAAAGATACTAGAACAAAAACAAAAGTTCTTTGGAATCCAGACAATGAGATATAAATCTAGCAGGTCTAATTAGTCCATCTGTACAGTTCTGTAGAGAATTGGACAGGTTCCAGTACTTTGGTTCAAGTTGTGTTAGTTTATGTTATGAGATGTCCCCCAAAGCTCATGTGTTAGAGCAAGAAAGTTTAGAGGGAAAATGATAGGGTTAGGAGAGTCTTAACCTATTCAGTGCATTCATCCACTTGAGTGGATTAACTGGGTGGTTAACTGTAGTAGGTAGGGTGTGCCTGGAGGAGGTTGGTCACGGGGGATGTGCCTTTGGAATATAGATTTTGTACCCTGAGAACAGAGCTTTCTTCCACCACACATTAACCATGATGTTTTAATAGTACATCAATCTCCTAATAGAGATTAACTGGGTGGGAACTGCAGGAAGGTTGGGTGTGGCTAAAGTTGGTCACTGGTGGTGGTGGGGCCTTTGGGGTTTAGATTTTTGTCTCTGGTAAGAAGCGTTTCTCTCTCTCTCTCTCTCTCTCTCTCTCTCTCTCTCTCTCTCTCTCTCCCTCTCTCCCTCTCTATCTCCTTCCTGGTGCCCATGTACTGACCTGCTTTCCTCTATCATTCCTTTTATCATGATGTTCTGCCTCACCTGGGGCCCAGAGTAATGGAGCCGGCTGTCTATGAACTGAAACCTCTGAAATTGTGAGCACTAAATAAATAAACTTTTCCTCTGGGCTGGGGATATAGTTCAGTTGGTAGAGTGCTTGCCTCACATGCACAAGACCCTGCATTCAACCCCCAACACTACAAAAAAAAAAAAAAAATTGTTCTTCTCGGGTCTTTTGGTCACAGTGAAGGAAAAGTTGACTAATTAGAAGTTGCAACATACCTACCATGAGAGGCCCTCCCCAGAGACAGGGTATCAAAGTGGAGTGGGTGGGATAGTTCCTGGAGGTCTTAGCAGAGGGTTCTGTGGTATCTGGAAACTAGAGAGATTGGTGGTGCTCAGCTGAGGCTGAGGTGTCTATAGGAAGATAGAGATGCCTGATGGGTTCCAGAGCCACCTCAAAAGTACTGTAGTACCTAGAAGATGCTCTGGTATCTGGCAGCGATTTGTAGAAAAATTTAAGAATTGAAGAACAAGGTGTGGGATCCGGACATGTAGTAAAACACAGGAAAATGTGATTTAATGCCTTACATTGTGTGAGATATTTAGTAGAAGTCTCTGTAGGGTTGCCAGATAAAACACAAGATGCCCGATTAACTTTAAATTTCAAATAAACAATTTTTTTTAGTATAAAGTATGTCCTATGCAATATTTGGGACATACCTAGATTAAAACTATTTTTTCATTATTTATCTGTAACTTAAAAGTAACTGGGCATTTGTACTTCTATTTTCTAAATCTGGCAAACTTATGACAATTAAACTCCATTTAATTGTAGCTTGATTAATTTCCCCTGACTACTTGGAGGTCATTTTCTGTGTAGCAGATTTTCCAGCAGACTTATTGTATTGGGGTTTAAACATTATTTACTTAAAACACAGTGCCACCTAGCTAGGCCTTTGCTATTTAGCTATTTCATACCCACTACAGGAAAGAGTCACTCAAACAGTCACAATCCACCATGTATTGCTATGCAAAAATATTCAACATTCAGAATATTTAGTTACCTATTTCAAAGAATCCTATTCATCTAATGTGTATTTTCTCTGAACACACCCACCACAAACCCCCAGTCAGACAATTAGTGTTTCTTAAGTGCCTAAGACTGAAAGCTTACTTTCAAAGATTTGAGGTGAAAGAATTAGAAGAAAAAAAAAATATTTCTGTGGTGGAGAAACTCTGGCAAAGGACCCTAGGCAACTGAGATTATAGAGAAATTATGAGGTAGACCTGAGGAAGGAAATTTGAAAAATTTAGTCTCTTTGATCTTTTTGTCTAAGTACAGCCCTGTCTATAGGCCTTTGCTACACTCTGGTTCTAAAATTAGAATTTCCCCTCTTAAAATAGAATATCATTGAAGAAAATCATGATTTCTTGCAGCTGCTCACCTGGTGCTGGGAAAGTTGGGTTCACCTGACTCCTAGCCTCCACTGGATTTCACTTTCCTACCCACTCCAGGGTGCTGAGTTCATTAAAGGCACAAAAAGCCACAGTGAAAGCCATCTCTATTGAGCTTGATGATTTTACTATCATTAGTAAGATTCTGAGACCACTAAAGATGGCCTCAGAAGTGAGGCCAAAATTGAAGACACCTTTGGTTCTTGGTTAAGGAGTAATTTTTATATCTACACTTTCAATTTTCCCAATTTTGAGTCAGATAATATTTGCTATTAAAAGGTCTTATTCTTCCTTTCACATGATGGCATGAATTTAGGATCCCCACATCCCCCAAGAAAGTAGAGAGATTGACTAAATAATTTATGTGTGAATGTATTACATCTAAATATTTTTCAAAATTTCTGCCAGATTAATTGATTTAAAAAAAATAGCTTCAGGACTGAGATTGTGGCTCAGTGGTAGAGTGCTTGCCAAGCAAGTGTGAGGGCACTGGGTTCAATTCCCAGCACCATATAAACAAACAAACTAACTAACTAACTAACTAACAAGATAAAGGTATTGTGTCCATCTACAACTAAAAATGTTATTTAAAAAATTAGCTTCAGGGGGTGGGTCTGTAGCTCAGTGGTAGAGTGCTTGTCTTGCACATGTAAGGTACTAGGTTCAATCCTCAGCACCACATAAAAATAAATAAAATAAAGGCATGCTTTCCATTTACAACTACAAAAAATAAAAATTAAAAAAAATAGCTTCAGGCTGTTGTATATATTTGACTTACATCAAAGGATTTATTTAGCATTCTCTGCCTTTCACAATCATCAGCAAGTTTTTAAAGCACACATTGATTTACATGATTAAAATGCCAAGGTCTTTTATCTTTTCCTCACCATCCTCCAACCCCTCCCTCCTATTCCTGTACATGTTTCTGATTCACTTTCACAAATGCTGACTATATTGGACTCTATGTAATGTGCTTTTTACACTTATAAATAGACCAAACTGCTAAAAAGGGCACCACATTCATTATTTCAAAAGTTGAGCTACTTTTTGATCTACATTGTCTGCTCTTAGCCTTAGGTTCAGCATACTAAGAACAGAGACTCTGATTTGACTTTGAGTTTCAACTTTGTTTCTTATCATTGATGTCAGCTACTTTATTAAATTTAAGTGTTAATTATATATAAAATGGTTGATGATAATAATACTAATTATGCAGGTTATTTGTAGGAATCATATGAACAAATGCCTGAATAATACTAGTACATAATGAGCCCTTTTGTGGTTCCTGCCGTTTCAATCTCCTCCTCAATGACAGTTCAACCTTCTTATGGACTACCTAGGTTCTCTGCTTTATGCTGTCCCTGGGACCATCTTGATTTTAACTGCCAGTCCTCTTTTTTTTTCTCCTCTTTCCTGTCCCCTTCCCTTTCCATTTCCTTCTCTCTTTCTTCTTTTTCTTCCTTCCAGAAAGACACTTATTAAGGGCTTTCTATGAGCCAGTACTATCTTGGGCATTGAGGATAAAATGATGATGAAAAGTGATGGCCCCTCAGGAGGATCCAATGAACTCCGAATCACTTTAGAACAGCCTGACACAGAAGGGCTCCATTAAGTGTTCATTAAATAAATCAAAAGCAAAGACTTCAACACACCTCTCTCACCACTGGACAGATCTTCCAAACAAAAGTTAAATAAGGAAACTATAGAACTCAACAACACAATTAATAACCTAGACTTAATCGACATATATAGACTATTCCACCCAGCATCAAGTAGTTACACTTTTTTCTCAGCAGCACATGGAACCTTCTCAAAAATAGACCATATACTATGTCACAGGGCAACTCTTAGACAATATAAAGGAGTAGAGATAATACCATGCATCTTATCTGATCATAATGGAATGAAACTGAAAATCAATGATAAAAGAAGGAAGGAAAAATCAAGCATCACATGGAGAATGAACAATAGGTTACTGAATGATCAATGGGTTTTAGAAGACATCAAGGAGGAAATTAAAAACTTCTTAGAGTTAAATGAAAACACAGACACAACATATCAGAATCTATGGGACACATTGAAAGCAGTTCTAAGAGGAAAATTCATTGCTTGGAGTTCATTCCTTAAAAAAAGAAAAAAACCAACAAATAAATGATCTCATACTTCATCTCAAAATCCTAGAAAAAGAAGAGCAAAACAACAGCAAAAGAAGTAAAAGGCAATAAATAATTAAAATCAGAGCTGAAATTAATGAAATCGAAACAAAAGAAACAATTGAAAAAATTGACAAAACTAAAAGTTGGTTCTTTGAAAAAAATAAATAAAATCGACAGACCCTTAGCCATGCTAACGAAGAGAAGAAGAGAGAGAACCCAAATTACTAGCATACGGGATGAAAAAGGCAATATCACAACAGACACTTCAGAAATACAGAAGATAATCAGAAATTATTTTGAATCCTTATACTCCAATAAAATAGAAGATAGTGAAGGCATAGATAAATTTCTTAAGTCCTATGATCTGCCTAGATTGAGTCAGGAGGATATAGACAACCTAAACAGACCAATAACAATAGAGGAAATAGAAGAAACCATCAAAAGACTACCAACTAAGAAAAGCCCAGGACCGGATGGGTATACAGCAGAGTTTTACAAAACCTTTAAAGAGGAACTAACACCAATACTTTTCAAACTATTTCAGGAAATAGAAAAAGAGGGAGAACTTCCAAATTCATTCTATGAGGCCAATATCACCCTGATCCCTAAACCAGACAAAGACACTTCAAAGAAAGAAAACTACAGACCAATATCTCTAATGAACCTAGACTCAAAAATCCTCAATAAGATCCTGGCGAATCGGATTCAAAAACCTATCAAAAAAATCATACACCATGATCAAGTAGGATTCATCCCTGGGATGCAAGGCTGGTTCAATATACAGAAATCAATAAATGCTATTCACCACATCAATAGACTTAAAAATAAGAACCATATGATCATCTCCATAGATGCAGAAAAAGCTTTCAACAAAGTACAGCATCCCTTTATGTTCAAAACTCTAGAAAAATTAGGGATAACAGGATCATACCTCAACATAGTAAAAGCAATCTATGATAAGCCACAGGCCAGCATCATGCTGAATGGAGAAAAATTGAAGGCATTCCCTCTAAGATCTGGTACAAGACAGGGATGCCCTCTCTCACCACTTCTGTTCAACATAGTTCTCGAAACACTGGCCAGAGCAATTAGACAGACGAAAGAAATTAAAGGCATAAAAATAGGAAAAGAAGAACTTAAATTATCACTATTTGCAGATGACATGATTCTTTACCTAGCAGACCCAAAAGGGTCTACAAAGAAACTATTAGAGCTAATAAATGAATTCAGCAAAGTGGCAGGATATAAGATCAACACGCATAAATCAAAGGCATTCCTGTATATCAGCGACAAATCCTCTGAAATGGAAACGAGGACAACTACTCCATTCACAATATCCCCCCAAAAAATAAAATACTTGGGAATCAACCTAACAAAAGAGGTGAAAGACTTATACAATGAAAACTACAGAACCCTAAAGAAAGATATAGAAGAAGACCTTAGAAGATGGAAAAATATACCCTGTTCATGGATAGGCCGAACTAACATCATCAAAATGGCGATATTACCAAAAGTTCTCTATAAGTTCAATGCAATGCCAATCAAAATCCCAACAGCATTTCTTGTAGAAATAGATAAAACAATCATGAAATTCATATGGAATAATAAGAGACCCAGAATAGCAAAAACAATGCTAAGCAGGAAGTGTGAATCAGGTGGGATAGCGATACCAGACTTCAAACTATACTACAGAGCAATAGTAACAAAAACAGCATGGTACTGGTACCAAAACAGGTGGGTGGACCAATGGTACAGAATAGAGGACACAGTAACCAATCCACAAAACTACAATTATCTTATATTTGATAAAGGGGCTAAAAGCATGCAATGGAGGAAGGATAGCATCTTCAACAAATGGTGCTGGGAAAACTGGAAATCCATTTGCATCAAAATGAAACTGAATCCCTTTCTCTCGCCATGCACAAAAGTTAACTCAAAATGGATCAAGGAGCTTGATATCAAATCAGAGACATTGCGTCTGATAGAAGAAAAAGTTGGCTATGATCTACGTACCCTGGGGTCGGGCTCCAAATTCCTCAATAGGACACCCATAGCACAAGAGTTAACAACTAGAATTAACAAATGGGACTTACTCAAACTAAAAAGTTTTTTCTCAGCAAAAGAAACAATAAGAGAGGTAAATAGGGAGCCTACATCCTGGGAACAAATCTTTACTCCTCACACTTCAGATAAAGCCCTAATATCCAGACTATACAAAGAACTCAAAAAATTAGACAAAAAGACAACAAATAACCCAATCAACAAATGGGCCAAGGACCTGAACAGACACTTCTCAGAGGAGGACATACAATCAATCAATAAGTACATGAAAAAATGCTCACCATCGCTAGCAGTCAGAGAAATGCAAATCAAAACCACCCTAAGATACCACCTCACTCCAGTAAGATTGGCAGCCATTAGGAAGTCCAATAACAACAAGTGCTGGAGAGGATGTGGGGAAAAGGGTACACTCGTTCATTGTTGGTGGGACTGCAAATTGGTGCAGCCAATGTGGAAAGCAGTATGGAGATTTCTTGGAAAGCTGGGAATGGAACCACCATCTGACCCAGCTATTCCCCTGCTCGGTCTATTCCCCAAAGACCTAATAAGAGCATGCTACAGGGACACTGCTACATCGATGTTCATAGCAGCACAATTCACGATAGCAAGATTGTGGAACCAACCTAGATGCCCTTCAATAGATGAATGGATAAAAAATGTGGCATTTATACACAATGGAGTATTACTCTGCATTAAGAAATGACAAAATCATAGAATTTGGAGGGAAATGGATGGCATTAGAGCAGATTATGCTAAGTGAAGCTAGCCAATCCTTAAAAAACAAATGCCAAATGACTTCTTTGATATAAGGGGAGTAACTAAGGACAGAGTAGGGACAAAGAGCAGGAGAAGAAGATTAACATTAATAGGGATGAGAGGGGGGAGGGAAAGGGAGAGAGAAGGGAAATTGCATGGAAAGGGAAGGTGATCCTCAGGGTTACACAAAATTACATACAAGAGGAAGTGAGGGGTAAGGGAAGAATAATACAAGAGGAAGAAATGTTTTACAGTAGAGGGGGTTGAGAGAGAAGAGGGGAGGGGTGGGGAGGGGAGGGGGGATAGTAGAGGTTAGGATAGAGAGCAGAATTCATCAGACACTAGAATGGCAATATGTAAATCAATGGAAATGTAATTGATGTAACTGATGTGATTCAGCAATCTGTATACGGGGTAAAATGGGAGTTCATAACCCTTTTGAATCAAACTGTGAAATATGATATTTCAAGTTAGATGTAATGTTTTGAAAGACCAACAATAAAAAAAAATAAAAATAAAAAAAAAATAAAAGCAAACCTGAATTGTTGCTTTGTTTCTGATGCCTGAACACAATCTTATGTTCCATCAAGTGATCAGGCCCTGGCCAGTTGTGATAACAAGTTTGTTAAGTACTCTGGTCTTTTCAGTATTGAGAGCCAATTACTTTTGCCATCTCATTTTCATTTGGGGCAAGGTGGGGAGAAGAGCGCCAAGAACATCCCACTGCAGGCAATGGTTTCTGAAGTGCCGCCCCCTGCTGGTAGGTTCCTTCATTGCCAATTGCTCATTTGGATCTGTCAAATCCACTTTCATTGCTCTCTGTTGTTCTGGTCTGTGTTGTGCCTCTTAAAAATCCATGCTGCTCCATCTCAGACCCTTCTGAGAAAAATGAACATGCTGGATTATCTCAGATTTTCCATTTCCTAGCTGTAGGAGTACTGAATTTTCACCTACTAGCTTTGCTTTCCATGCTGGACAAGCAGTGGACCCCATGCCTGCCCCCCACCTCATATCTCAGTTAGATCTACTCTGTGGACAACCCACCCACCCAGCTGTCATTATTTTAAAAGGAATAAGGTTTATTTCTCTTCAGTGTTCTTCTTTCTCATCAGAATACCTCAGAATGTCTACTTCTTAATGAATGTGTACATGAATATTCATAGAGTCTGTCAAGTAGATGTTAAGACATTTTTATGAATAATTCACAACAGACAATAGGTAAAATCAATCTCTGGGGAGTAAATGATGTGAACTTTAAGTTTTCCTTCTGCCTGTGACATCAGAACAGTAAAGAAGAAGATGCCCTGACTAACCTCTAGGAACAGTTTTATAATTTTTAATATTATACACACTTCCTTTAAGTAAACCTAAACCTTAATTTGGAATAGGTTTGAATTTGCAAAAATATTGTCAATATGATACGAGAGAATTCTTTTACATCTCAGACTCAATTTACCTATTATGATCATTTTACATTAATTAGCAAGGCACATTTTCCACAGCTAATAAAGAGATTTATTACAATTAACTGAAGTCCATTCTTTATTCTGTTCCCTTAGTTTGTACCTAATATCCTTGTTGTGTTCCAAGATCCTATACAGGATTCCATATTTCATTTACTTATGTCTCTTTACACTCTTCTTGGCCATAACCATTTCCCAGGCTTCTTGTTTGTGATAATCTTGAAAGTTTTGAGCAGTACTAGTCAGGTATTTTGCAAAATGTCTCTCAATGGAGATGTGTGTGTGTGTATATATATATATAATTAATGATTACAATGGGTCTTTGGTTTTGGGAAGACCTCAGTGGTAAAGTGCCCTTCTCATCCCATCATATCAATGGTATATACTATGCATGATTTATGACTCAATATCAGTTTGATTACCTGGCTGAGGTAGCATTTGTCAGGTTTCTCCACCACAGATTACTTTTCTGCACACCATACTCTCTGGATGGAAGATACTACATGCAGACCACACATTAGGAACCGAAAGTTTACAGCCTCCCTGAGGTTGGTTCATTTTACCTAAATTATTCATAATTGCTCTGCATAATTTGTCTATTCTTCCCCCTATTAATTTATTTATTCAATCATTTATTTCCATCAGCATGGGATCTTTAGCATTTATTTTAAACTTTGGGTTATAATAATGATAGTACACTATTTATATTCTTGCTCAAATGCTTCTATCTTTAATCATTGGGAGCTCTTTTAGTTGGGCCCCATGTCCCTTGGACACTCTGTCATCATGTGTTAAGGTGTTCAGGATACAGTGCCCCAGAATAGGATTTAGGCACTTGAGAAAACAGCAGAAGCAGGAAGTTCAGCCATACCCTCCTCTTATTCTTTTCCCCTGAAGCAGCTCATAAAAGCTTCATTCAGAGGCACTCTTCGTAAACTCAGAGGAAAACATGGAGATCCCTTGAATAATGTAAGCAAACAGAACCAGCTGGGCTCTCCTCAGTTCATTATCCCTTGATCACCCACCCTTTGTCCAATCGAATTTCTCCAGAACTGTCCACTCTTCATCAAGTCTAGATAGATCTCCCTCTTTCCTAAAGCTCTCAGGTTATGTAAAACCTAAATTAACTTGTATGTTTTTCTCTTGTTAATTGATCTTTTATTATAGGAGCCCCAGGCAAAAAAACATTTCAATGAGTGAAGAAAATGTGACAATTTTTTTTCCAGTTTCTGTTTGTTTATTGCTTCTTTATGTCTGTGTTTCCTGCTCCCTTCCTAGAAACCAGCCATTTCTCCAAGGATCTCTATCAAAAAGGCAGATGCTTTTTATTGGAAAATGGTATTAAAATCAAGATACAGGCTCTGGTTGTGCTTATTGTAGCAAGGAACATCCTCTTCTATGCTATTTCCTTTAGTCACTAACAAGACATGAGGGAACTAGCCATGAGGGTCATTCTCAGCAGGTGAGGTGCAGAAATGGATGGATTTTAAGACACTTGGCAGTAGAGAGAAGAGAGGTAATGTTAATGAGTAAACAATTGAAGATGGCACCTAGATGGTCAGCAAAGTATTCTGTCTGTAGTTAGAGTGAAGGATTCAGACAACGGGAGAAATTTAAGACAGGGTCAAACAACTAACCCAGGAAGCTAGATCATTTTATAATGGAAAATATCAGCAAAGAGCCATTATTTTGTTATAGTTTTCATTACTAATAAAAAATGACAAAATACAGATAAGTTATTTGATAATTGTCTTAGACTTATACTTTTTTCATAAACAACTTTAAGAGATTTTTCAACTATCTGTAGTGATAATATTTATATGGTACATTTTAGCTTCTTCAGAACTACCACACTATGTTTCCCATTTTATTCTCAACCATCTGTGTGGTGAGATAAGTAGTATTTACCTCCCTTTTACAAATGAGAAAATTGTGGGACAGGATTTAAGTAGCTAGCTTGAGGCCATCTTTTTTAGCAGTGGAAATAAAACTAAAAGTTTACTGTCGATCTCATGTTCTTCCCGGGGCCTAATCCAAGTTTTCTCAAGCTGGGTACAATGGTAATTTGGGACCTGATGATTCTTTGCCATAGGGGCCACTGAGCAGCTGTCCTTTACACTATCAGGCATTTATTAACACAGGGCATTTACCTGCAGGAGGCCAGGGATACACTTCCCAAGTTGTGACAACAAAAAAATTTCTAGACATGCCCAGTTGTCCCTTGGGAGACAAAATTGCCCTCATTAGAGTACCATTAGCCCTAGTTCATGATCTACATTTAAGCAATAAAGACGCAGATACCTCACCCCCAAAATTCAGGAGTGTGGATATGAAATATCTGAAGATGTAAAGTCTATATTTTAATATAATGTATGAGCTGTGTGTCATAGCTGATTATTTCATTCACTAAATTTCAAGAGGTGCTTTTTAAGATACAAGGCCTCATTTACAACAGTAATTTAGTATAGCTATTATAAAGGTGCTGAGTTTAGGATTGTAGATTAAAATAGGATGAGGTTCAGTCATATTATAACATATGATATTAGGATTTCAGTCAAGGTCAATCCATCAGGTGGAAAGGCATTGTTCTCCACAGGGTGATTTAAACTATAATTTGACTTCATTATGTAAATAATACCGTAGATGTGGATGTACTTGTTAAACATGTGATAGATGTAAAGGAATGACTGAAATATAAATTTTAATTACCACAAATTTGCACATTCTAGATTTCAGTTTCCCACATTCTCTTTTAATCTCACACATTTACATATATGATTTTTTTACATAATAGTAATCATAGGGTATAATTTGAATCTTTTTTTAACTTCAAATTATATCATAAACATTTTTTCTCATTGCTCCATAATGTGCATAATTATAATTTAATGACTACATAGTATTCTGTCTAATTGGTAAGTCATAATCCATTTAACCATTCCCCTATTGCTGTATATTCAGGTTGTTTTTTTGCTATCATAAATAACTCTGCAACAATCATCTTTGTGATTATTAAATTATATTGCTTTTGGAGACAGATTCACAGGAATGAAATTACTGAGTCAAGGTTATGAGCATTTTAGTGGTTCATGAAATGCAATGCCAAATGGCTTTCTAGCAGGATTTGCATTGCCAGCAGAAATATAGGTTTGCATTAGTCATATTACATTCTTTTCAGAATTAGGCATTTTAATCTTTTTTCCTTCCTGTGTTCTGTAATTTAATCATTGTGAAATTTACTTTGAATCTTCTTTTGTCGGGGCTAATAATCTAGGGTATAGGGGAAAAGAAAAGAAAAAAATTGATTGGATGCCCACTCTGGCCATTACTGCATCAGGACATTTGCATTCATTGCCAAAAACATCTACCCTACCTCTACCTCCCCAGGCCAGTGTCTCTCAATGCCCTTATCTTGCTTTACATTTCTTCATAACTTTCAAAAGTAATCCAAAATTACATTGTCCATTTATATTACTCTGTATTTTACTGATTCTTACAGTAAAATTAAAACTTAGTAGAGACAGGAGAATCTTTCTTTTTCTTTTTCTTTTTTCTTTTTTTCATAGCTAACTGATTTCTGGGACAGTACCTGGCTCATAGTAGGGACTGGGTGAACATTGTTGAATGACTGTATGAAGAATTTAATTAATTTTGATTTATGACCATATCAATTCTGACAGATGGTCATTGGGGCTATTTTTCAAATGTCTCTCCCTTTCCTTCCCCCCTCGATTGCATTCAAGCAGGCTCATGCAATTTTATTTGGTAAATGAAACGTGAGCAGAAGGGATGTGTGTCTTTTGTGGGGTGTACTATTTAGGAGCCAAGCATACCTCCACACAGGTCTTTCTGTCCCTGCCACAATTAGTACGTAAGTTCCAAACAGTTGCTTCTCTGCCAGTCTGGATCTCAATTTAGAATAGATATTAAAGAGATCAATACTTTTGAATGACACTGAGACATATGCAGTATGAACCCCCAATACACACTAATTCCTTGGGGCTGAGATTTTGGGGTTGTCTATTACTATAACATAATTTAGTATAACCTCACTGCTATAGATTAGTAGGTTTAAAGAATGTGGTCCAAAATCACAGAGCTGGCCATGGAGAAGCTAAGATTCAGACAGGACTCTGTGTCTTCTCTATTATTCCTGAATACTTTCAGGTTAAATAGGTGCATTAGTTTTCCAGGGCTGAGTACCACAAATTAGGTGGCATAGATAACAGAAATTTATTATCTCACCGTTTTAGTCAGCTTTCTTCACAGCTATGACAAAAAGGCCAGACCAAACAACTGTAGAGGAGGAAAAGTTTATTTGGAATCTTAAGGTTTCACAGATCTCAATCCATAGACAGCAGGCTCCATTCCTCAGGGGAGGTAGAGAATCATGGTGGAAGAATGTGTCAGGGGGAAATAGCTCACATGGTGATTAGGAAGCAGAGAGAGAGGGACTCCACTTGCCAGATACAAATGTATATCCTCAAGCCACACCCCAATTCCCACCTCCTCCAGCCACATCCTACTTCAGTAGTAACTTCAGTTACTACTCAGTTAATCCCTATTAGGAGATTAATTCACTAATTGGGTTAAGACTCTTACAACCCAATCATTTCTCCCCTGAACCTTCTTGCATTGTCTCACACATAAGCTGTTGGAGGACACTTCATATCCAAACCATAACACTTAATATTCTGGAGGATAGAAGTTCAAAATGAAGGTGTCAGCAGGATCGGTTCCTCCTCAGGGCTGTGTCTCATCCTGTCATCCAGCCTCTGAGAGTTTATTGATCTCAATCTTTGGCATTCTTTGAATGTAAAAGATGTCACAGAAGTTTCTGATGTCAATTTTTAGACTTCATCTTTACTTGGCTTTCTGGATGTGTCCACACTTCTACTTTATATGAGAATGCCAATCATAATAGTTTGGAGCCCACCCTATTACAGTGTGACCTCATCTTAAATAATTGTATCTACAGCTACTCCATTTCCAAATCAAGTCACATTCTAAGGTACTGAGGATTAGGACTTCAACATATGAACTTAGAGGGGAAAACTTCAACATATGAAATAGGAATAAAGGTGCTTATTCTATAACTCAGCATGAAATCATATATATATAAACGTAAACAAGGTACCATGAGTTTATGTAGGATATAAACAGTCTATAACATTTATGTGACAACATTTATAAGATAATTTAGCTTACTATTGCTTCTGATATCCTTACAGTGTTCCTGGAAATTTGTGGAATTAGAAACAGTAAGTGATAATGCAAAAAATGGGAGTGAAAATAGAAATGTTATTTTTTGAATATATATATTGTTAAAATGAACAGTGTTGGAGTTTCAATTGATGATGACAGCTGTTGTGTACATATGTCTTCAGTATTTCATGATTAGCACTGAGTATTCGGAATAAATATAAAGGCATTTGAAATGGTATGGCTAGGATCCCAGATACTATCACCATATGTCTTATGAATTTCCCATTTAAAACGACCAGGTTTATATCATTTGACTTATTGATCTAATACACAAGTTGCTGGCTTATAACACAAAGCACTGAACTTCAAATAAAGGAAGCTAGCCAAAAGAGCTTGAAATTCTCATTGCATTGAACTTGCACAGTCATTGCAATTTAGGATCCCCAAAGTTTAGGTTTACAATAAAACAGTTTTAAAATTCACCCACATGTTAATATCATCCTGCAAGAGAGCAAATGTAATTATTTGGGCTCTTTCTATAGGGGTTCTTGCAGATTTTACTCCAACAAGGCATTTGTAAATCTAATGTTTCATGTTTTTACTTGTAGTAGTGAGGGAAAAAGTACTCGACTTCAAAATATACTTACCCAGCAGTTACATAGTCATGGTCCCATGTTGGGGACTGTCTGGAATCAGAAGTATTACATACACATCTACAGTAACAGCAGCAAAAGCATTTATCACAAAGACCAAACATTTAATTTCATGAGAGAAGTGTGCACTTTACCCTAAGTGACTTAAGTTGGCATTCTTATCTGTGATCTGTTGGCATCTTTTAGTTCTTTCATGGGACATGAACATAGAAGATGAAATTTCAAGACAGGGTATTTATGGAATGAATTTGGCCTCTTCTGCTCACCTAAATATATGCATTCTAAGTCAAAACCTCCAGTGTGACTGTGATGGGAGGTAGATCTTTTAGGGAGCAATTAGATTTCAATGTAGTCATACAAGTGGGGCCTTAATCCCATAAAATTGGGGTGTTTATAAAAAGAGGAAGAGACACCAGAGATTTTCTCTCTTCTTTTGCACACAGAGAAGTCAGTTTTGTGCAACCCAAGCAGGGAGTGTTGAACAAAACTGCGACTGCTCATACTTTGAAATTGGTGTTCCAGTTCCAGAACTGTGAAAAAATAAATATCTATTGGGTAAGTCCAGCAGTGTGTTTTATTCTGTTGTGACACCCAAGCTGACTAATGCAATAGCAGACTGGAGGCAGGTGAGGAAGTTTCTAGGACAGACAGTTTTCAAAACAAAAAATAATGCGAATAAACAGCAGAGGGTAGAGAATATCAGTAGAAGGTGAATACTGAAAAAAAATCAAATAAACACATCTTCTGAGATTTTTTTATTTGTTTATTTTTAAGTCATGGGAATAAACTCCTCCATAGAGCTCTTTATAACTCCAAAGAGCTTTAGTTTATTAGAGTACCAAAAGAAATGATTCATATTTGAAAGGCTGGGCTGGCTAGATTCCACATGTGTGCGTGCTAGAACAGAATGTGAGCAATATCATTTTAAAAGGTTGTTAAATATTAACTTATCTGGGAAAAAATATTTCTCCTCATTCCCATTCCTCTCTTTCCAATGAATTATCTGAATAAATGAGATGACACTTGAATACAAATATTTCTAAACTATTGATAAGACATTATTTCTTGATTGGGCAATAAAAATAAGTAATCAAATAAAGAAGAATGAAATTATAGCATTTGCAGATAAATGAACGGAACTGGAGGATATTATTCTAAGCAAAATAAGCCAATCCCAAAGAACCAAAGGCCAAATATTTTTTCAGATATGCGGATCCTAATTCACAATAGGGGTGGAGAGTGGGGAGAATAGAGCTACTTTGGACTAGAGAGAGGAAACTGAAGGGAGAAGAGGTGGCAGGTGGTAGGAATTAATATATAGTAGAATGAACCGGACATTATTACCATTTGTATATATAGGATTACATGACCTGTGTAACTCCACATCATGTACAGCCAGATGAACAAGAAGTTATACTCCATTGATGCATGATGTGTAAAAATGCATTCTACTGTCATGTATAACTAATTAGAACAAATAAAAATATATTTTAAAAAATTTAAAACATTGACAGGAGATGTGAAGTTCTAATTGTTCTGTATTACTATAAAATATAGATAACATTTCTTTTAAAAATAAATTTTATGTATATATGAGGTTTTGTACACACACAGGGTTCTGTGAATGTTTTTTGTGTGTATATAAACATCCCTATATATACATATAGATTATTCCTCACTTCATACAGTAGTATGGGACCATAAAGATGACTACACAAGCTGAAATAATGCAAAGTGATCCTAATAAGCAATGGAAATACAATTAATCTATTACCTTTAACATTTTTGTTCAAAACTTTAAAAACTATCTTATTGACAGTTTTAAATTTGGAAAATGAAAAAAAAATGCTATTGTTTATTCATTACACTTCAACTTAAAAAAAGAATTAAACATTTCATTTCTTTCCCCCAAAAAATATTAATTAGTTCTGTTACGGATTTGATGTTTGTGCCCTTCCCTCCAACTCATGTTGAAGCCCCAGTCCCTAGTGTGATGATGTTTGGAAGTGGATCCTTGGGAGGGAATTAGGCTTAGGAGAGTTCATGAGAGTTCATGACAGTGGGTCTCTCAGAATGGAGTTAATGCCTTTCTAGGAAGGGAAAGAGACCAAAGCTTAAGTGCTCTGTCTCTCTCCCTTTCTGTCTTCTCCCTTTCTCTTCACCATTTGAATATATAACCGAATGACCATCACCTGAGTTCAGTTATGCTGTCTGGCACCCCAATTTTGAACTTCCGGCCTCCATAACTGTGAGAAATAAATGTCTGTTATTTAAACCACATCTAAGGCATTTTGTTTTAGCATCCCAAGCTGATGCAGGTTGGAACAATATTTGCCGCCTTCCTATCAAAAAACTTACAATATGGAGCAAGTGTCTTTTTTATGTCTTGGCTAATTGTCACATTCCTCTGTAAATTCAGATCAGCTACCAATGTTTCATTCCTTGCACTTTGAGTGTTGTGAAGTATCTCCAAGAGTTTCATCAATGGAAGTTTCCTTCAGACTCACTTCCTGCAGGACATCATCTTCTTGTTCACCATGGCCCCTTTCCTCACTCTCTTCATTAGCTTTCATATCTCACTGGCTGCACTTCAAGTTTTTCAGATAGTGATGATGGTGCAGACATTCCCACGGTTAGCTGTGTCTTCTAGAAGTCTATGTTCTATTTCAGTCTCATTTTTAGCTTTATCACTTTTTCCTTTGCCGATGTTCTACCTTTGTTGATCAAATCCTCTTTAAATTATGAACTTTGTAAAATGTCATGTGGATTTCACACTTCTACGAGACAAGGAGTCAACAAAACCACATTCTTGGCTGTGTGTGTGTGCACAGAATGATAAGTGTTCAGTGATCGATCTGAATCAAGTCACATGATTGGTCCCTGAACATATTCGCATATATTATTTACCTAGTGATTGGTAGACTGAAGAGTTGGTAGCAGAGTTTTGCCTTATGCAATTAACCATAGTTACTATATCATAATTATTATTTGAATCCTATTGTTGGGGAAGTGATATTTTTAAGTTAGACTCTGTTAACTGAAAGCTCTAAAAATCAGAGTTGCTTAAATCAAATGTGCATACACATATACCCACACTCACACACCTAACAGCATATGTATTATCAATATATCACAGCCTTATATTTTATTTTCCTATTCTTTTGGCCTAGATGTTTCTTCTTCTTCTTTATTTTATTTTTGCATATAAAATTATGTATCTTCCCCTTATTACATATAGGAGGAGACTTAGCAAGTTTATCTCTAAATAAAAGTCTCAGCATGTTCCCTAAAACTCTTAGTTAAATACAGAATAGATAGTTCTCTAGCCAGTCTAGCACAAGGACATTGTGGGGCTCTAGCTGGTGACTGGTGGGGTGGTCATCATTGCTCACATGTAATAAGCTTGCTTTCTATCATCATTTGTGGATTTCTTATGTTTACCAGAATCCATTAATACTCAAAAAGTTGAGGAACTCAAGTTGGGGACAGCACTTGAACATTTAGCAGCAGTAAAATTTTGTGATAAATTTGACATAAAAATATTCCTGTTGTCCTCTACCTGTTTCTCGATCCACTCTGTGTAATAAGACCATAGTTCCTCCCTCAGTCCTTGACTCTTAGCCTTGGGACTTCCCTTGGCCAACTGATGAGGTGGCCAAGGGGTGGTGTGCCAGGACCTTGTACATTTCTGCTCTCTCACTCTGCCCAGAAGCTGAGCTAATCTGATGAGATTTTAGGGATTACATAAAGAAGAACTCAATTGCTCCTGGCAAAGCTATCCCAGACCAATAGACAGCCAAGTGAACACTACATATGTGACAGAGTCCAGTCAAGATCAGCACAGCCACCAACCCAACTGTGGATGCCTGAATGAGCTCAGCTCACACACACAAAATGGGTTGGCTGAAGCATATCATGTGAAGAATCGTAAGTGCTTATTATATATAGCATTTTAGGGCTTTAAAATGCAGCAATCATTGAAAAATACAATGTTGTTTATGGAGCCAGTGATTCTTTTTTTTTAATCTTAGCCATTGCTGTAATCTATAAAAATGTCCTTTCCTCAGCCCCAGAGTAAAGATCAGATTAGCTGCTAGACCACTCTCTCACTTTAACTTTATTTTTTTAATTTATTTATTTTTATTGGTTGTTCAAAACATTACAAAGCTCTTGACATATCATATTTCATACATTAGATTCAAGTGGGTTATGAACTCCCATTTTTACCCCAAAGAGAGATTGCAGAATCACATCGGTTACACATCCACATTTTTACATAATGCCCTACTAGTGTCTGTTGTATTCTGCAACCTTTCCTATCCTCTACTATCCCCCCTCCCCTCCCCTCCCATCTTCTCTCTCTACCCCATCTACTGTAATTCATTTCTCTCCTTGTTTATTATCCCATTCCCCTCACAACCTCTTATATGTAATTTTGGATGGCACTAGAGCAGATTATGCTTAGTGAAGCTAGCCAATTCCTAAAAAACAAATACCAAATGTCTTCTTTGATATAATGAGAGCAACTAAGAACAGAGCAGGGAGGAAGAGCAGGAAGAAAAGATTAACATTAAACAGAGACATGAGGTGGTAGGGAAAGGGAGAGAAAAGGGAAATTGCATGGAAATGGAGGGAGACCCTCACTTTAACTTTAAATAAACCTTTTAGAGCTCCATCATTGTAACTTCTGAACCATACAATTAAGAAGGGCGGGGTCATGCCTATCTTTCCAATTACTGATGAGTCAGCATATTACAAATTATCTGGTATACAGAATCACTCGATAATTATGCTAAATGAACGAAAGCTAAAAGTTCTTATGGATAAGGAGCAATACCTCTAAGGAAACCTGATTGATATTGAAAGTGTCTCACTATTTTGGAAAGTTCTCCTTTTTAATAGAAAGGACCTGAACAGACACTTCTCAGAAGAGGATATACAATCAATCAACATATATACAAAAAAATGCTCACTATCTTTAGCAATCAGAGAAATGCAAATTAAAACTACTCTAAGATACCATCTCACTTCAGTCAGAATGGCAGCCATGATGAAGACAAACAACAACAAGTGCTGGCAAGGATGTGGGGGGAAAGGTACACTGCTGGTGGGACTGCAAATTGGTGCAGCCAATTTGGAAAGCAGTATGGAGATTCCTTGGAAAGCAGGGAATGTAACCACCATTTGACCCAGCTATTCCTCTTCTCAGACTATATCCAAAGGACCTAAAAACAGCATACTATAGGGACACAGCCACATCAATGTTTATAGCAACACAATTCACAATAGCTAAATTGTGGAGCCAACCTAGATGCCCTTCTGTGAATGAATGGATAAAAAAAAAGTGGCATATATACACAATGGAATATTACTCAGTACTAAAAAATAATAAGATTATGGCATTTGCAAGGAAATGGATGGCATTGGAGCAGATTATACTGAGTGAAGTTACCCAATCCCCAAAAAACAAATGCCGAATGTCTTCTCTGTTATGAGGGGAGGGGTGACTCAAAATGGGGTAGGGAGGAAGAGCATGAGAAGAAGATTACCTCTAGATAGGGAAGAGAGGTGGGAGGGAAAAGGAGGGAGAAGGGAAATTGCATGAATGGTGGAAGGAGACCCTCATTGTTATACGAAATACATGTATGAAAAAAAAAAAAGAATAGCATTACCTTAGATTAAGAAACGAGAAATGATGGGAGGGGAGGGGAGGAAATGGGGGGATAGGAAGGATAGTAGAATAAAACACACATTATTATTACTGTGTGTATATATGTGACTGCATGACCAATATGATTCTGCAACCTATACACTCAGAAAAATGAGAAATTATATCCCTTCTGATTCAAATGTATGATATGCCAAGGTCATTATACTGTCATTTGTAACTAATTAAAACAAATTAATAAAGAATTCAATTAAAATGCTTTTTATTTTTTCCTCTTGAGGAGAAAAATAACTTCTTTTCTACAAGTTATGGTGTTTCAGTAAAAAAAAGGAAAACAGAAATACATTTATAAATGCAATAATATGAAGGAATGGCATCTGGCAGCATCATTCTTTTCTTAAGAATGACATCTTTAGAATGATGTCATGAACTTGGGAGTTTTCATTGAATGCTAGGTGTGATTATATGTCCAGTCATCTATATTTTCTTGTTTGTCACTCTTTATGACCGAGGGAACAGATTTGAAAGATGGCAATCTGAGCTTAGAATTTAGACCCTATAATGCATTCTGGACTCACAAGAATTGGGATTGGAGGAGCAGACATGTTTTACATAAATGCAGCTATGTCCCTACTGGACTAAGAACTGCCTAGAATCTTAACTGAAAGGGGCAGAAGGGAATAATCTGAATATCTTATTTTTCTTCTTCAAAAAGATTCACTCACTTGTAATCTGTAACTGATATTTTCAAAGAATTTTAATTCATAAGATATCAGAAAGGTAATTCCAAGCAAATTGTAAGGTCAATTTTTACAAGGTATAAATAGAACCATTTGGTATAAGTCCAGAGCAACTTTCTAGAACATAAAATCAAATTTTAATAAATGGTGCCCTATAGGCAGGTGGAGATATTTTACATTCTTTCTTTAGTGCTTTGCCATGCATAGGAGGATGATTATAGAGTGGATTATATGCCTGCCCAGTGACTCAGAGTTTCCTGGGGTTGGCGGTTTGTAAATGAGGAATTGGTAAGATGCCAGGATGGCTCTAGGGATCAGAGAGCCATTTATTGCCCAGAGAACTGGTTTAACCTGACCCTTTGTGAGCCATTTCCCATTTCTGCCCAGTTATTCTGTGGAGTCTGACTTCCATGCACATTAGCCAGCATTCTTCCATCCTCCACCCCCAGTGAAGACCAACACACAAGGAAAAAAACTCACTTTCAAAATTCAATTTTTAAAATTTTATTTGAAAAATACAATACACAGCAGAGAATTATTTTCTCCCCTACTGCTCTTTTCACAAAAGAAACTATATGGTAAATGTAACTGAGATATTTGGCTAGGATAGATCCTGAGAAAAGAGAGGCCCAGCTAGAAGTGGAATAGACAAAGTCTGTCAAAGAAGGTTCACCTCTCTTTTAACATAAAAGAGCCTTTTAAGTTATCTTAGGAATCAGATAAAACATGTGCAGAATTTCTGCCATGCAAACAGAGACTACTGAAATTTTCAGGTTGACCAATTTATACTGACCTGGGCCCCAAGTGAGTAGAATATAAAGGAAATGTCTTTATCTGAAAGATATGTGTTTATCTGCTTTTGCTAGACTATGTATGTACATATTTACATATTAATACTTTCGTAAAGGTATTTTTCATTATTCTAAGTAATAGCATCAGGTTAAGGTCTCTTTTCTGGCCTTTGCCCTGTTTGCATGTACCTTTTTTGTTCTTTTTTTTTTTTTTTTTTTTTGATCATTCATCACACAATCATGGGCCTACGATGTATAAATATTAGAAATGACCTTACTCTGATTCTGGGTTATATCTGAGTTTTGAGAATTTATAACTCCTGCATTCAGACAGGTTTAGCAAGGTGCAAATATACAATACTGACATACTCATATAGCCAAGGCTTCCACCAGAAAAACATGCCTGCTTGGATCCTTGGGAAGCTAACGAGGAACCAAAGGAAATAACCAAACTCTGGAGGCCTTGCTGGTAACCCTGCTTCTAAAAAATTAGGACCATCCCCCTTACTACCATTCCCAGTAAGTAAATCCCACTGCTGCCATTGCCTAAGTCTTTGAAGACAGTCAGGCATTTAAAGCTGTTCATGCTCTAAATTTCCAGCAGAAATGAATCACTACAGAGATCTAAACTGGTAAAAATAGAGATTTTTCTTTATTTGGCCCCAATAGAAGGGTTTTAACTCCTACAACGTTGGAAATGGGCAAGTGACATCCATTTGGGGAACAATGAACAAGTATTTGATTATCCTTATTTGCAGATTTCTGTCGAATTATGGAGTCAATTAAAACTCACTTTCTTTCAAGATTTGCTTCAGCCAATTCAACACCTGCTTAAGGGAGCCAAAATAACTCAGGTTAGCGTTAAAGATTGTGAAGTCGCTGCCAAGAAGCACCTCTTCCTTAGATTATAGTGATGTTCACCCTGAATTCTACATGCTCCGTGTCAAAGATGTCCTGCAGACCCCGGGGGCCTATGGGAGAGGGCGCAGGAGACACATTTGATTCAGGCTTCACATTCAAGGAAAATCTGATATTTGTTTTAAAATAGGCTACTGTAGAGTTGTTTTTGAAAAGTGTTCATTCTTTAAAAAGTTAACATTTAAAATACGGCAGAGCTTTTGTGACCCTCTTTTGGCATATCTGTATTTTTAAAACAGAGGTTGTTGCAAAGAACTCTACTGACCTCTGAATGGATTCAGCATTCAAAATGGCATGGCCATGGTGGCATATTTGAAAGAAATATAAATCTGGGGTCCAAAGATCTGAATTGAAGTTTTAACTCTGCCTCTTTCTAGTTGCCTGGGATTGGACATGTTGTTTACCCTGTCTTGGCTTTATTTTTCTCATCTATAAAACAAAGCCATACTTTTAACAGGTACATGGAGATATTATGAAATTGGATGAGACAATTACTGTTAATGTATTTTTGCATTTCAAAGCACTACACAAATGCAAATTAAAATATGTTAATCACATTTCTAGAATTTATATCATTACAATTGTGTGTCAGTATGTGGTTCTTTCCTATTTAAATTATGTGGAATCTTGGCCAGTAAAAAGTAATCTAAGGAGGGAGCTTATAATCACTTGAGGACATTGTTACCAATGGAAAACTATTCAGTAAGAAGTTATTAGTGCTGGATTTACTCATGTAGTTTATCCTAATTACTACCTGCCATCAAAAACTATTAGTCAACAATTAAACCACAGCTGTCAGGAGAAAAAGTCCAAATAAATAATTTTTAATTATGATACATTACTTATTACAGTAAAAATTGGCATTTTCCCCTTCAAAAGCAGAAGCACCAGTCTTAGAATGTATGCATGAATGGTATTTTAAGTGAAATATAGTATAATATAATGTGCAAACATTATTTTAGTATAAGACATACTTTCTAAAAGTAATTTCACACACTGAATTCTGTTAGAATGGAAAGAATGTCATGCTGAATAATAAAATAAAAACCCCCATGACTTTCAAAGTCCACTTCAAATTAAATATGGTATACTGCTGAAGAGATATATAAAAAATTAAAAAGCTTAACTAGCCAAAAATCAAATTAAATATGGTATACTGCTGAATAGATATATGAAAATTAAAAAGCTTAACAAGCTCAAAATAGAGGGTTTTCTTATACAAATATGACTCACGTAGAAGTTTCTTTTTCACATAGTTGCAGAGATTCTTTGAGAAACTAAAGTGAATATTTTATTTAAGAATTAATTTTTCATCTGATCATTTCATTTTTATTGAGCACCTAATCTGTGCTGCTAGGCTTTGTTGCAGATGTTGGAGATACAGAAAAGAAAGACACAGTCCTGCCCTCGAGGAGCTCACAGTCTAGTGGGGGAAACAGATAGGTTGACGTTGATTTTAAAATTATAAAAATTATTAGACAACTTTATAAACTTCTATTGTAATCAAACAAACTTTGGGTGTTACGAATGGATGGTAAAAAGGGATGATGTCCAATGCAGGGAAAAACCATCTGCTTCAATATCATGTGACTTCCGCGAAGGCGGTGATGTGGTTCTGCAAAAAGAAGCAATTACAAAGTCAGTCTTGGGAAAACTGGTTCTGTAAAATATTTAGAGCTTTTACTAATCATCATTAGCCTAATACAAAACTTCAGCCCGAGGATGTTTAGCTTGCCAAAACATACAGTGTTATTCAACTAAAATCTGTGTATTATTACGTAATTTAGCTGCTAATTATATATTTTATTCATTATTCTTAATTAACTGAATAGATTAAAATGTTATACCTGCTTTATTCAAAATTAACACTGAAATTTGGAGAGATAAAAATGGCAATGCCAGACACGTTAATATTCTGTTCAGTGTTAATGGAATTTTAATGCTGCCTGTTGGAGTTTCAGATTAATTGCTCCCTGTGAGACAGATGGCGTAGAATGAGGTGGTGAAATGCTCAGACTGAAGTGGCATTTGTTAGTTGACAAAAATCTACTTAAATATCTTATTTTTGATGCTTCAATTTAGATTCCAGACTGCAATATCTGTTTTTTACTTCATCCATAAAATTCTTGATAGAACTTTTTTTTTAAAGCAACAAATTATATATGGAGAAAACCTGAGGAATGACTAATATTTAAATAGCATCAGGCATGCAATAGGCCAGGTCATGGCTGCTGGAATATTGCAGTGAAAATTGATATTACATAATTAATCATGCCACATTTGGGATTATGTCAAGATCTAACACGAATGACAACTTTTACAGAAAACAGCAACATGACAAAAGGGCTCCACCATCACATTACCCATTTGGAATGCTTTTAATAGTAGTTGTCACATTGGCTCTTTATAATACAATGGTATCATAAACAGAATTTCATATAATGAATGCATGCCATGAAATGTCTTCAGCATAAATTTAGTTCATTTCCAGTTAAAGTGTTTTAACCAGTTAAAACACACTTAAAATGTATGTGAAGATGAAAATGTATTTTCATTGAATTTAGGCATATTAAACAGCAAGAATGTGACTGACTATAATTTAAGGCATTGTTTTCTAGACTTGACCCATTTAATGCTAGAGGAAAACAATATTAGCAGAAGTCAGAAGTAAGCAGAGCAGGCTGGCTGCTTCATGGAGTCCTGATAACATTTTAGAAATTTTAATTTTCCATTTAGATAATGCATGATAAAAAGGTTGGGAAATTCAGGAATTTATTGCCACATTTTCCTTCCAAAAGTGCAGGCATGACATTGGGACGAGAAACAGTTTTCAGAGTTATATAATCCACTCTGATTGAATAAAAACCATAAGAATTGTGGAAAGAATACATCTTCGCTTTATTTCCAGTGTCCCTGTGGGAACTTGAAATCAGTGAACTGAGAAAATACAATCTGATATAGAGTGTTTCAGTACAAAACTGACATTAGTGTTACACCTCTGGACAGGACCTAGAATTAAATAATTGCTAGGAAGTTAAGATAAAAATTGAAGATTAATCAATCAGTGGCAAATGATGGGTAGGGAAGGAGTAAAGAAGAGACACTAAGAGAGAGGAAAAGACATAAAAATGAACAGAAAATAGTGTTCTGAGGCCACTGGTATAGGCTCTTAGTGTTCCAGCTGTTGACCCAGATAAAGAGGGGACCACAGGCTCATTAAAATTGCTGAAGATAATTCTAAGTGAAGGTGACAACCAACACTCTAGTGGGTAGAATTAGATGTCTGGTGATCTTAATAAGGCACAGAAATCACTAGAAACAAGCCATGGATGAGCAATGCAAAGCTTGACAGAAGCAGAGAAAAGACAAGTTCACAAGTGTCAGCTGGAGAGAGTACTTGAAGGGTGTGGTCACTGTAGGGGGCCACATAAATGTAGGTTATCATTTAACCGGGATGTGATGAAAGGTAAAAAGGGGGCTGAACATAATCAGTAAGAGCAGACCTAAATTGGGACCATCTCAAAAAAAGTAATGTAAAATCACAATATGCTATGATTTGAATGTGTCACCCAAAAAATAGGAGTTGGAGATTTATCCTCAATACAACAGCACTGGGAGGTGGAGCCTAATGAGGTAATTAGGTCACAAGGGTGGGGCCTTCATGCATGGATTAAGGCGATTATTGTGGCAGTGAGCTGGTTATAAAAGGGCGAGTTCAGATCCCTTCTCTCTTCCTTCTCTTTCTCTTTGCTTCCGACATAGGATGATGCCACTTGAAGGCACTTTCCAGATGCTGGCCTCTTGATCCTGGATTTCCCAGCTTCCAGGACTGTAAGCCAACAGATTTTTGTTTATTATAAACTAACTGGTCTTTGGAATTCTTGTATAGATGCCTTAGTAATGAGGTATTGAACATACAACTCTAAGTGTGCTATTGAGATCCAGAAAATGCTGGGATTCAAGGTTGTGATTTAAAATCACATGCTTCAGTGGCTATTCCAAACCAAGGAATATTACCCTTTCCTCCATGCCAAGTCATTATCAATTTAAACTACAAGGGTAACAGTTTATTTCCAGACTAACTACATTTTTAGATCCCTGGGTTCTGGGGGAAACTCTTATGTTTTCCTCTTAATTAACACTCTTTCCATTTCATATCTCATATAAGTTTTAACATCTGAGATGATTTTCCTATTTGACAGGAATTAGAAGGATCCCACTTGGGGCTCATCATTT
The DNA here is from genome assembly GCF_045843805.1 of Urocitellus parryii. Taxonomy (NCBI): domain Eukaryota; kingdom Metazoa; phylum Chordata; class Mammalia; order Rodentia; family Sciuridae; genus Urocitellus; species Urocitellus parryii. The sequence goes on from NC_135541.1 coordinate 78,731,118, forward strand.
AAGTTGGCTGTGGTTAGCAGAGAGCTATAAACATATGAAAATAAAGTATTGAAGTGTGCATAGGGAAGAAAGGGAAATTTAATATGATCTCAGTACATAAAAAATTGCACAGAGAGGACGGGGTCTCTTTATCAACTTCATTGTTTAAGAGCAAATGAATCTATACTCTAAAATGAAGGAGATGGATTATCTTCTTGTTTATTGCAGGCTTTTAAAAATAAGATTATTTTTCTTCTAGCACAAGGGTGATTTCCCCTGTAGGAATCTAGAGAAGGGACCAGATTATTATATAACAAGAAAATTATGTTACCATCTGAGATTTTATATTATACAATATTCATCAATAAGGTATGTAAATACACACTTTGAAATATACAGATGTAATAATTCACATGAAAGAAATTATGATATTGCTCACTCCCCCACTGATGTTTTTCTCAGTAATACAAAAAAAAAAAAAAAACTGCATTTACTATTTCCACATCATGTAACTTGATGAGAATTGGGCTCAGTACGAAGTAAGCCAGATGACAATGGATTTTTCCTTTTGTGTGAATTGTTTTTTTGTTGTTGTTACCGGGATTGAACCCAGGGGCACTTAACCACTGAGCCACATCCCAAGCCCTTTTAATATTTTATTTAGAGATAGGGTCTCACTGAATCTGCCCTTGAACTCAGGATCCTCCTGCTTCAGCTTCCAATGCTGCTGGGATTAGAGGTGTGTGCCACTGTACCCAGGTAAATTTGTGTGAAATCTTAGTTATGTAATACTAAATCTTATTTCTGGAAGACAGTACAAACAAGCAGTAGGCAAAACAAAATCTCATGCATAGAAGTAAGTGGTCATATAATTTATCAACACAATTTCTGGTGCTGTTCACAATTACACATGCCAAAGGCTTAAAGTGAAGATGATAGAACTGCAACCCAAGTAGGCAAAGTTTGGAATATAATACATGAACTATCCATTAGAAAGTGTTCACTCAGATCAACAGAAAGCATGGAGCAAAATACTGAGTCCAGTCCTTGAGTGCAGGGGTCCCATGGAAAAGCAGGTACTTCATTTCTAAGACATCTTTTGGATTCATAAATTTGGAAAATTCTAAAACCTATAGCATGTCCATTTTTAATGCTCTAGATTCTACATGAAAATCTATTTTACTATTTATTTTTCCCCTCCCCATTTACAGAAATTATGCTCTGCAATGAATTTAAAATGCTATTTAAACTAGACTATCATTTATTTATGGCATAAACAATTGGTGATGACTTACCACCTGAGATTTGCCACTCACCACTTCCTTTTTAAAAAATAGGGGAAATGAGGGGAGAAAAAATAAAAACATTACTCTAGAAAAGTATGCCAAATTAAAGCTATATGAAAACAAAATGCGAAAAGCCATTATTAAGGGACTATTTAGTTAAGGAATTTTAAATTCTCATTAATAAGTGAAAAATGAAAATATTTGAAAAATTAACAATAATTACAAGCAATCTATAGTGTCTAGGCCTCTTTTGGTTGTAATGGAATTCTGCACAGAAGGACACATTTTTCCGTATTTGCTTTTGCTTTGCAACCCAACTCCAATTCCAGTGCGCTCTAGCGCACATACGTTTATTGCCTTAAGTGAAGGTGTTCACAGTGGCTTACTCCTATTATCCAGCTGAACAGCCTGGCCAGACAGTCTTTAAAGGACCTTTCCTGTGAACTTTCTTCTTGGCCATTCTCAGAAGGTTGGTTTTCAGACACCTACAAAATGTGTTTTACATATTATTTAAATATTTACTTCTTTATGTAGAAAAGGAACAGTTTATGTTCTAGGTTGCTAAAGCTGCTAGATCAAAAGCTGAGATTAAATATTTTCCAGTTCCTTCTTTGAAAATGCTTCATTACTAAAAGATTGGACTTTGTGTTTTAGTAAGAGATTGTCATCAATCAGGTTAGGTTTTTAACCTGAACATAGAATAGGATCCATGCATATAATGCCTTTAATTCAATGATCTGTAGCTTTGACTCCATTGGTTGGGGAGATGTGTCATTGGGCATTCTGCAGCCAGGTAGTTTGAATGTCCAGTGTTTGGATGTGGCCTCCAACACTGGGAAGTTTTCACAAATAATTTAACCTGACAAACCAGCTTTCTCCTATGTTAGATAACAGATAATCCTATTGGAATGCACTTTATCCTATTTGTATAAATTATATTTTAGACATAATGATCCTTATCCCTACTCAAATATATCCACCATTCATTTAAATTTATAAAAAATAGAAACAAGCTAAAAAAAAGGTAAAAAGACAAAATAAGAAGGATGGGAAAGAAGAGGAGGGACTAGGAGAAGAAGGAAAAGAAAAAAAAATAATGAAAGAAATCAAGAATTTTAAAAAAATGGCTAGAATTTTATAAATAAAATCACCATTTGTTCATTTGACCTTATAGTCTATAATTCTACAAGTCTACATTTCTAATATCCAAGCAAAATTTAAAAGTCAAATGTTCCTTACAAGACTTGGTGCAAACTTAATGGTAGCAAAAACACAACTGATACAAAGCAATTTGTGCTATTTTGCTGCATAAATTGCCATATTTGATTACAAAGTGATCCTCTAAACCCTGTTTCTACAACAGAATCCACAAATATTTGAAATATAAAATATTTTGCATCCTGAAAAACTCCTGAGGATTTAAGATAAGGAATCACTGTCCTATGATGAAACCAATCAATGATTCTGATGTTATACATATGTAGCCCACATTTTATCAGGAAAGATAGATGGCTAACTTAATCCCAAGTATTGTTGCTCTTTATTTTGCTATTTGTTTCCTTACTTTATTCATTGTATGGGTGAAGAGAGAACACAAAAAGCACTTTTACTATGTAGAATACATAGAGTACATAGTACTCTACAACCTGACTTTGTTAGGTTAGATTTTCCTCCTGGTACACTGTGAAATTGGTGAGAGTATTTCAGTAAACAGAAATAAAGACAGGTCCATGTAAGAAGAAACTATTAGTGAAATTCAGACTTAAAGCTGTGAAATTGGTTATAAAATTCATGTTATGTAATTTACTTTCATTTTAAGAATCTGGTGTATGGAAACAAGCACAAAAACTAAAATGTGACAGAACAAGAGTTTCCTTGGAAAAGAAAAGTCTTGGGAACCATTTCTCTCCATTCAGTGGTTCCGTTTCAGTGCAGGATTTTGTATTAGTTCAGAGTTTTATTTCCATTCAGAAATTTCCTTTTGTACTCTTGAGAGAAGAGGGGCTAAAAGCTATTTTCTGAGAGAATTGTTTCTCCCCAAAGAAGGAAGAACTCTCTAGGCGGCTTTCTCTGATAAGCTAATTCAGCCAAAGGCAAGCCCAGTTTTTACTGGAGCATTAGCTACAGATCTTATAAAGTATTTTCAAGTCCTGAGAAGCCAAAGAAGCAGACAGCTTTCCACACCGAATCTTTAGGGACACTGGTTCTCGTCCATGGTTTCATGTTAGGAGCTTTAAGAAAATACTGATGCAACTCCTGAGACCTGGATTTAATTGGTCTGAGGCATGGCATGATAGCTGGAAATTTTAAAGGCTCTCTGGATGATTCGAATGTGCAGCCAGCATTGAGAACCACTACATTAGAGGCTCTGCTGGCCCAGCTAGATCCAGGCCATGTCTTGCCCCACATCCAACTCACTTGAGTTGCCTGATACATTTCAGATCCCCAGACCCAAATAAGGGCACACTGGAACAGATTCCTTGGGCTTGCATCCTCAAAGTTTGCCATATTTGCAAGTGCTTATAAGCAATAGAATCTCCTTCTTTTACATGACTCTGAGTACCACTGCCTGAAGGTGTAGTACAGTGATTGGTTAGTGAAGTAGGCATTGCCAGGCATATGAAATTAGTTCTTTTTAAAAATGAAATCACTGTAAAAGAGTACTGCCTTAAAAAAAAAAAGCAGCAATAGTGAATGATTATAAAAAGAAGTCCCTCATGTTCAAAATATTGCAGATCAGCTGCACATCAGATGCCTTGCCCAGAGCCTCACAACACCTCTAGGTTGTGAAGGGCTGTTTTATTTCAACTCCACGTTTTCCAAATGCACTGACAAGACATTTCATGGAAATCCGTTAATACACATGTGTTTATGGTACCTGATGGATGTGGGAATCCATGTACTCTGCATTCTGAACTTCTTATCTAAGTATCTTAGGTCCCATGGCCCCTTTTTATCCAATAGTCCCAGCTATATTCTCAATAATCAAGCATGTTAGGAGTAAAAAATTCCAATTTATCTCCTGTCTGTTCTTCCTCACACTGAGCCATGTGGATACTTCCTGACTGCTAATTTATCCATCTGCCTCAGTCTCTCTTGCTCCCATGAATTCCATTTCTTTCTCATTTATTCTGGACCCTCTGCTTGATCATCTGAAAACTCATCCGTATCCTGCCAAACACAACCTTTGCATGAGTTGGTTTGTCTATCTGGAACATTCTTCTTTCCCCTCCTCTTTTGCATAATGATCCTTGAAGTCTCCCTTTAGTTAATGTTGCAAGCATTCTAAATTTAGTTAAGTCCCCTGTAGTAGCTTCTTTAGCATATCCATCATCACAGTCTTCTGTATGTGCCTACAAAATGGTCTTTCTCCCTTCTACACTGTAACCTGATGGGTTCTTGAAAATATATCTCAAGTGTTTCTTATTTGATGTTTGTTTCATTAATTACAAAACTGACTACATACAAAAGTTTGCTGTACGTAACAACTGATGATAAGGTAATTCATTCATAAATAGCCCATAGGCCTTCTTTTACACTAGTATTTTAAATAACTGGATTCTTATTTATTTTATTTCATTTTGACTTTTGGAGATAGTTTAGATTTGTTAAATAAGCAGGCCAATGTTATATGACAGAGAAGAATTGGAGAAGTGGCTAATGGACAAACTGCAAAATGAATTCTTGCATGATCAGGACCTGATTAAAATTCCTCATTTAAAAGTTTGCCTATTTTCACAAAGAAACACCAGTTGTAAAAAATTAGACAAGCCAAATCAAGATACATTTCAGAACCATTCCAAACCACAAGGGCTGTGAACTAAGACAATCTATAAAATCTTTTTTAAAGGTAAATATATATTTACCATACAAACCATATAATCTACCAGTGCCATATACCATCTATTCTTAGGTATATATCCAAAAGAAAAAAAATACAGATTCATACAAAAACCTGTACATGTGTGCTTATCAGCATTCTTCATTATGCCCCAAATGTCCTTCAATTGGTTAATGGGTAAACCAGCTGTGGTACCTTCACATGACAGAATCCTATTCAACAATAGGAAGGAAGGTGGGGGAGGCCTGTTGATGCATGCAGGACAAGTCAGACTCAAAAGGCCACGTGCTGTATCACAGTCCATGTATATGACAACCTGGGACAGGCAAAGCTGTAAGAACTGAAAATAGATCACAGGTTGCCAGGGAGTGGAGGTTGAAGGAGGTGGCTGGTGGCAAAAGGGGAAGAAACATTTTGGGGTGACAGAAATGTTCTATAACTTGGTAATGGTGATGATGACATGATGGTATCTGTCTATCAGAACTCATTGAGTGTACAGTTTTAAAAGGAAACTTAGGGCATAAATTGTGCTTCAATGTGCCCGAACTTTAAAACATTAGGATGGCCAGTCATAAACTAAGTGTAAAGGCCCAGTAGTGTCCATAATTTAGTGTGTCAGTTATTGAATTGTTGTTTCAACACCAGATTGTTCAAAAAATTGTAAAATAAATTTATTGGAAAATAATCAAACAACATTGATCAAAATGAGATACCTCACTTATTTTTGATCTCTAACACGGGTGAAGATTATGAACAATAGTCTCAACATTGTTGGAGAGGACATTTGCATTCAAGTCTGAATAGTATTCATTCTCTTCCTTTTAGAATTTCCTCTTATAAATTAATCTTAAGTTATTAATTGATTTACAAATACAAATGTATTAGGGCTGTTTACCTTAGTATTTGTATATGATCGTGGAAAATTGGAAGTAGAAGCAATCTCTTATGCCTATTAAAAGTAATGGTTATATAATTTGATATGGTTTATAATCTTTTTCAACATATTATTGTGTGGCATAGTGATTATGAGTTTGGTATCCAAAATGACAAAGATGCAACATATTTCCATGAAATGAAAAATACAGATTTGTATTCTTGATTTAAAACACAGGCCAGGCCAGCTATGTGACCTTGGGCATGTTACTTACCCCTTTTTAGTCACTTTATTTGTAATGTGGAAGAAAGAAGCACTCATATGATATCTATAAAAACTCAAAATATTTTATGCGTGAGGTTTGCTATAATTTGAGACTCAACATTAAGCTCTAATTGAAGATTAGCTTTTACTTTTATGCTTGATATCTGATTATTGTATTTACTGATCTATACTATGGTGTATTTTTAAGTGAGTAAAAGCAGGCTATGAAAGGAATCATACATGGAATCGCTGGTTGTGCACAACCTCCTCCGTTATTGAAAGCTACATTAAGAAAATGTTTCCAGTAATTACTCTGGTGAGATACAGGTACTTCCCATTATTTTTGTTTTGTTTATTGAATTTTATATTTTATTTTATTTTTTGTGGTGCTGGGGATTGAACCAAGGGTTGGAGCATGCTGAGCAAGCACTGTACCACTGAACTATACACCCAACCCTGAATATTCAGATTTTAAACATTGACCTGAATTGTTTACTCTTTGATTCCTTCTTTAACAACCACACAAAAAACAAATGGTTGGTTCTTTCATCAGACGTGTCATTGTTTAGTTTATTTTCCTAGTTTTTGTTAACATTTTGTAGTTTCACTGCAGAAAGTTTTCATGGTATCCTGGTGCCTCTGATTGATTCCAAAAGACTCTTAGTGCTTCTAGGATAGTGCATCCCGAGGAAGCAGATTTGAGGGAAGAGGGGATGAGCATCTGGGAGCAGTTTCCTGTGCACATCTAATTATGTATGCATCAGGAATGATTTTTTTAATCCATCATTGTTTATTCTCTCCTTAACTAATGGCTGAATCATGTCACTTTAAGATGCAGACATCAATTCTATTTATTCACACAAATGAGATGAGAATGCTTGTTGTCTATATTTCAAAGTAAATTTCTGAAATATGCATTTATAAAAGGACTGTTGGATAACTGGAAAAAATCTGGCTTTTATTCTTTGTGTAGTACATTCTGATTCAGAAATAGTGTGAAAAACTAAATACTAAATATATGGATGCACAAACTGGAAAAATGACATATGGCAACAGAGTAAGTAAATGTGCTACTCTTTTTAACCTAAAAAATGTTAAATGCTTGTTGAAATCTTTAAGCTTCCATTTTCAATGCACTGTTTTAAAGCAAAATTAAATTTAACAAGTGAGAACAGAGTATGGCACATAAATGTTGATTTACTTCAAATATTTGGCATAAATGCTCAGAGCTTAGATTAAGGGAAAATGCCTAAAATATGACTATGTTTAGTTCCACTAAATATTCCAATAACTAATTACTAATAAAGTTGTTTTGACATGGTACTGTATAACATTTATATTACAGTCCAGCAGCCCTGTAAAACAAAGATTTGCATCATAGGAAAGAAACTGAATCTTAAATAGATTGCCAGAGTTATTCATAAGCATTCTGAAGCCTCAAAGAAATTTATCACAGGGTACATGGTAACGTATAGTCATATTTGTCTTGACAAGAAATCACAATATTGTTTTGCTGTTGCTAGGGCCCTAATGTATGCAATATTTAATACCGCAATATTTTTGGCCACATGTGCTCATGCATGAAGTAGACATTGCATAAACTTTTAAATCTATGAAATACGTTCATAGAGGTATCCTTGTCTGAAGTAAAAGAGAATTCCTAATTTTTGCACGCAGGAAGGTGTCTAACTTCACCTACTTATTACATAGAAAAACTGGGTTTCAAACCAAGGATTTCCAGCTGCTAAAACCTAGCTCTCCTTCTACCTCCTTCCCTGACTAAGTTTCAACTCTTGCTTCCCTTGGATTCCTGAAATCCAATAATCTGCAAAGGAGAACATGTAAAGGTCAATGCATATGGTTGCCTGGGTCATTGTGAGTTCTCTTAGAATTTTGCTATCCGTATAATTTGACTTTGCCGTTGCCATGGGAATTAAATATGGTAATTTCCATCTGTAATAGTATATACTCATTATGACATTTCTAGACTTTTGGAATTGTCATTACTGCCTATCACTTTCATTTAGTTAATGCTTCAGTTAAGCAGGGTATGCTTTCACATCATGAGCTTCATTGGCTAGTGAAAAGCCCCTTACCCTAGGTATATGCAAACTCTTCTATTGTAAACTATTTCTGACATTACCTTCTGTTTCTTGTTGGCAAGAGGAAATCCTCTTTGATTCAACTGATTAATATCACATCAATCAAAGAGAACACAATACTTGGGTTTAGATGAAAAATATATTTTCCCAAAAAGCACTTTTTATCCTTGAGTCTATTCACTTTACCTTTCAAAAATTATTCCATATCAGCCCTGTGTGCCTATAATGGCCTGTGATAACTGCCTTAATAAAATAATGTGAATATTAATTTCTCTTAGTTCTATTGGAAATATTCCATTTTCTTTCAAATCTTATCTATTAAACTTTAAATATTTCTCTTCCCTTGTCAGATAAAATGCTTCTTTCCTTTTATTTTCCATGGGGAATCAGTTGAGATCCATCATGCATACATTATTTTCCATGTGTTTACCTGTGCCAACCTGAGCATCAGCATCAGGCTTCAGAATGAGAGCAAGTAGGGGCAAGAGAGTGGTAAAGTTTCAATGGTTGATAACAAAGAGCTCACTGCTTTGCCACTGGAATGAATGCAGCGTTACCCAAGAGGCTCACTGAGAAGGAATACCAATGTACACCTTACCCATTAGAGTTGTGAAGAAGAGAAATCTCTGAAGAGAGAACAGAAAAATACCACAGAGGAGAAATAAGCAAGCTTTTTCAGGTGGGGAAGGTTCTTAGCGATGCCCTGGCTCACAGTCCTTTTCTACTGTAAGCTATTAAGACAATTAGAAAATTCCTCTGATCAGAATCAGCACCTGACTTAAAATGGACTCTGCCAAATGATACCTGGACAGTCAAAATGACATGGCATGGCTTCATTGAGATCTAGTCCACATTGTCTGTAGCATTGAACTGGATTTTCACAATATCCTTTGTTTTTTATTTTTATTCACTGTTACACTTCTTCAGTTTACTGTCCTTCAGTTTATTCTCCATTCTGAACATGTTTACTTCCTCCAGCTCCTTAATGAATCTCCATTGTTCATTAAGGAACAATGGAGATTCATTAAGACCCGACTGTTTGAAGTCACATAAGAAACCCTTCATGAATTTTCATCCACAATGACAGAATGCTTTTCCATGTATTTGACCCCCAATGATCTGCCTATTAATGAACTTGACCCATTTTTTCAAGTAGCATGTTTTATATACTAAAGACATCGAACTTTTGATCTACACATTTATATTTTATACTTTTTCATCAGGCTTTTAAAAATTGTTTTTAAACTACTCTTGGTAACTTCTGTTTTTCAAAACACTTGAACTTCTTTGTGGTTAGCAAAGCCAAGAATGAAACACTAAAGAATAGTCCCTCCTTATAAAACCTTGAAATGCTCAGATGTTATACTTTTATGGTACTACCTAGGGTTTCTGTTTCATTTTTCATTATTTCTTTTGCTATAAATCTTGTCTTTAAATAAATTTTATGATTTTGCAACATTTCTATTTCTATGTTTTGCCATAGTTAATTCCATTTAATTCTCCATGTAATTAGCTTTCACTCTTTCTCCCAACCCATTCTGCTAATGACTTCCCTAAATTAAAAGCTCTGGACAGTGCTGTATTACTCAGTTGGCAAACATTTTCTGGTACCTTTTTATGAGAAGCATGATTTGCAAATTCTTATAAAGCTGATATTTTATGGTTATGTTAACACTTACATGACCTTTTGAGTGGGAACAGAACTCTTATATCACAAACTTACTCCTTGAAAACCTTGAAGACATTACTCCATTGATTATAAGTCTAATGTGGAGGGAGAAGTCTGACCCAGCCTGCTCTTATTCTTGGGAAGTAACTAACTTTCTCTAATTTAGTGTTTTCATATTTCACTAAGTATACATTATGACAACTTCAAAAACTCAGAAGCTCCCAACAAATATTTATTTCTGGTACCACAGTTTGGCAGCCAGGTTCTATTATTTGTTGAGGTTGCAGGTTAGATGCTGGTCGGCTTCTGCTATCTTCCCATTCTGGGGTTGAGGCTGAGGGAGCAGTCCTGATCTAGAAAGGAGCTTCTCCTGGAGGAAGGCACAGGATCAATGCCTCTGATGACCCTCTGAGTCTCTGGCTGATAAGCGTCCTATACGTTCTATGCACATGTCATTGGTCCAAAGTAACCAGAGAAGGAAGGATGTTCTCCCAAAGAAGGAAGTACTTAATAATTGAGAACAATGCTATCCCTCAGTATTTAGAGGATTCTTCAGTTTTGGTAGCTAAGAACTTCAGTGAGAAATATCTAATTTCTGATATGTATTTCAACTTTACCTTGTATCTGAATACTGTTGCTGCTCCATTTATTCTCTTCTTTAGGACATACAATGACCCATGTTATTTTTCTGTAGTATGTTCTATATCTACTATCTTTTCTGAATCTATTATCTTTTCTGAGATCACTTTTATTCTCCTGTTCTTCTATTGAAAAACTTGTTTTTAATGTACATGCTTTGAGTTTCTCCAGTGTGGATTTTCTTTCTCAAGGTTTCTAGTATTGGTTTAAATCCTTTCAGGGCATTATTTTTTTCCTTACATTAATTTCTACTTGTACAGTTATCTTTTCCCTCTCATTTCATGTTTTCTTTAATTTCCTTGGCTGGAAAGAAGATGCTATCTACAATAAATGTAATTAAATTTCATATCATTAAACATTTTCTTAAAGATGTGTTTTATCTTTCTTCTGTGTCACAAAATCATTTTAAGGGATTTAAGTTCTTGTTTTGATTGTTTATGCTTGAAGCAGGATAGATTTAGCTCCGTTTATTTTCCTAAAACAAGGGAGAAAGGACTCATTGATGATCTTTTAGGAAATCCTCCACAAAGATTCTGAGTAGAGGAGCTGGACAAAGTAGTTTTATATCATCATTTTGATGATATATTCTTAGTATATCCCTAGCATCTCAACACATGTGTTCCAGATGCTGTTCTAAGTATTTTACTATAATGACCAATCTATGAAAGAGAAAACTGAGTCCCTGGGTATTTAAGAGATTTGCCTGAGTTCAAAATTGCCCCAAATCCCAAGCAGTCTACCTCCAGGATTTATAAGCAGAAGTACCATACTATAACATACTGGATCCCATTGTAGGAATGTGGCACCATTGATTTAACAATTCACTGCTGATGTACAATTAGACTTCTCATGATCTGATATGAGTAAGATCTGTAATGAGTTATTGGTAACTTGAATATTTAGTGGACATTGGAATATGATGGGCCAGTTTCCACAGATGACTAATTCTTTTCATAAAACCAAATGTAATGAATGTTCAGATTTACTTAGTATTCAGAAAAATCATGAGTTTTTCTCATAAACTATGGTAATTAACCATATGACAAACTCCTTATAATTAAGGGATAAATTGCTGGCATAAAAATAAAGCACGCTTGCATGCTATAATTACTCTGTAGCTTATAGTTTATCAAACATGCACTCTGAACATAAGAGGTTATATAAGTACATAACTTCTGGAAGAAACCCTGTGCTTTTTCCACATGAAAGTGACAACAAGAAAATGACAGTTTGGTGTAATAATGCTAAGCCTACTGGACATGTCTGCAGGCCAAACTTTAACACAGGGTCCCTAACTCCTCAGAGGGCCAGCTTTAAGAAACTAATATATACACTACACAAATATCAATTATTTGTATATTTGTATAGTAACAAATGAACAAATGATATTTATTTAGTGATATTTCTCACTATATAAATATCAATTATTAAAATCAATTACTGGAAGAATTTTGCATTTTTTTTGCCAATGTTAACAAAAGTAAAAAGCAATATGTTTCCTTCATTTATTCCTCATCACAACAAGAAAGGGCAGCCACAGTGATGGTCTTGCTTTCATTCTGGCTGATAAGCATAAATTGCACGTCCTTTTAACAGTTTCAAAGGAGAGTCTGAGATATATTCCTAGAACATCCCATCTTCCTCTGTTTACATGTCTATGTAGTAAAAGAACAAACCAGGCCCTATGCAGGAAGTATTTTGCCTGGGAACAGAAAAAAAAAAAAAAAAAGAGGGAGAGAGAGCAGAGCCAGCATCATGTACAGACACTCCAGTGAGTGAGGGGAGAACTGAATCAGCTTCAAACCATCTTTATTCCCCAACCACAAACTAAAGAAAAGTACATGGATTTGATATGGACAACAAACAAATATAGTAATGAAAGAAAGAAGTTAATAAACATTCTCTCTGGTAATTCACAGAGTCTAATATAATATTTCTGCTTTTATCATTTTATTTATATTTTAAAGGCACTGTAAGTAACAATGAATCAACATAAAATCAACAATAGAAATTTTCAATCCTTTAACATAGAGAATGACATAGTAGTATATAAGAATATTTGCAATGCTAGGGATACTAAAGAACTCCCATGCAAACAAATATGTTCAATAGCAGAAGTCTGTGATGATTACCTATGGTGATTTTGGAGATATACAAAGTGAAAAGACTCTAATTGCTACCCTGACCATTTTCTTTAAAATATGTTTAAGATCTTTTTCTCAATTCCATTGTTTCCTATGCTTATTTATTAAGTTAAACAAAATCTAATTTTGTAGATATAATTCAGTTTTTAAAATGTGTACTTATTTATATAAGTATGTATCTCAAAACATTATACTGTATAATGTTTCTCTGTGGCTTATCAATAATGTGTACTTTTGTGGATAAATATGGGGAAATTTATTATAATAAAACATCAGCTAAACCCCTAGAGAACAGAAATTAAAACAATCCAATGACTCAGAGAGGAAGCTGTTCATTTCCTTTTTAGAACCATCTAGAGTGGAATGGTTATGTGGGCTCTGCTCCAGGAGGTCATCCAGGGACACAGACTGGCAAAGTTGATCAGTAATTTTACAAACCTGCTTCCAAGATTGCTCCAATCTATATTTTCCATTTGATTATAAGGGGTAGAGAATGCCCAGAGCAAGAGTCTTTGAAGAGATATGCTAGAGGTTGCGCTTATTCCTCTACTCATATTTCATTGCTCTAAACTTGGTCACATTCAACTAACTGCAAGAGAAGCTGGAAAGTACAGACTAAAACTGGGCAGCCATGGATATAGCAAAAATTTGAAGGAAGATGGGGAGAATGAATATCAGTAGACTCCTGGCAGTCTCTGCCACCATAAAAAGACCCAGTTTAAAAATTGTTGTGGGGACTAAATATAGTTGTAAAGCATAGAAGTGTTTTATAGAATTTATAAAAACCATTAGTACAAAACTTGATGCATACTAAGGATTATTAAATGGTAGCTGATATCAATATTATTATTTAGAATCTCTAACATCTAAATACTTAATTCCCTCCAAAGTATTATAGGTAAGTGATTAGTTAGCTATTCTGGAATCCTTATAGTAAAAAGAAATAACCTCTCCTAATGCAGTCATTCCATTTTCAGAAAGGATTTCCTCTCTCTGGTCATCGTTTATTTTCCCACCCCCATTTCTTTTGTTCACCTTACTTGTGATCTCTGAGGTCCTACAGAACCAATCTCATACATCTACCATTTATTAGACACTCCTGGGAAATTATTGCTTCTTTCATGAGTTTTCTTTGTCTCTGATCATCTTTGCTCCAATAATCTCTCATTGTCCATGACTTTGAGTCCACTCACCATCCTGGACATATTCACTAACTCATTTAATGTTTATTTTTGGAAAACTGAATATTCTATTTTGTTGGTCTTCACCATTGAACTGTGTTGCCACGAGCATTGCATGATATTCCATGTTATCCTGACCAGGATGAGCACAGCAAATCATCAGTCCGCTCAGTCAGGGTTGCATTTTCCTTAAGTGAGACTTAAAGATCCTATGAATTATTTTAACAGGGGTATTATGCTGTTGGCACATGCCAACTTGTGGTCCCTCTGAGCTTTTTTCATTTGTGCACTTAACCTAAATGCTCCCTACCCTACACAATTTTCAAATTCAAATACAAAACATTTTATTTCTACCTAGTTTATTGTCTCTTCTTACAGTTTCTTAAGACATTTTATTCTTTCACCCAATTATCACTCACAGATTCTCTCCACCTCCACTCCTTATTAGCACTCGAGTAAATTTTTCTAAGATACTGACCAAAATGTGAAAGTGGATCAGGCTGATTGAGAAGACACTAGCAATCAACTCGTTACAAATGCACACAACTGCATCAACATTTAGGAAATATCACCCTATCCAGTTCACAAGAATCTCAAGAGCAGCTTGTCTTTAAGAACTTGATTTCTGTGCTTGCTGCCAGGCCTGCTGAGGTCTTGATCTGCTATTCAATGTTCTTCGTAGTCTGGTTGTATTCAGCCCAGCCTGCCTTCACTGCCTCCTTTCAGGAAAGCACGACTAGTGTTTCCCTGCTGCCAGAACTTTGAGAATGAGATTCAACACATATTTATTAAGACCTGATTATGTGCCAGGAATTGAACACAGCACTTTCTCATAGACATGGAATATGAAAGAAATGGAATCTATTTGATGAAAAATGCATATATTCCCAAGTAAAAGCATCTTACTACTTTGTCTATGTGTGAGACCAGTGCACAGTATTCCTTATATAGAAACTGTAGCAGAATACTTAACAGATTCCATCTATAGGTACTCAGCTTTTAGCATGAGGGATACAGAGACACTTTAAATACAATATGCATTTTTTAAGATGATCTTTTCAATGGCTAAATTCTTGCTAAACCATTAGACTTTGAGGTTAAGTAAATTAACAATAACTGTGCAGGCACTCTCCAGATACATACACAGGAATAATTATTAATTTGCTGTAGATAACAATTACATTTTAGAATTTAAATTGTGAATTACCTGTACAGATGGTACCTTTTCCAAAGGACTTTCTACTCGAGGAATGCTGATCATTGGCATCTGGGCCAAATTATCCATGTGTATATGTTCATTTTCTGATTGTCTTCCCTTGAAATTGTTTACCACACACACGACCTAAAATTTCAAACAGTTATAGTTACTATAGATAGTAAAACTATATATCATATGACTGTTGCCCTTTTGAACAGTTTAATAGATCCAAATATAGTGATAAAGAATTAAAATAACTTAAATATCACATGCATAAAACTTTACACCCAGATTTATCTCATATATATTTTAACAACTACTTTGATGCAGATAGGTTCGAGAAATTCACCATTTAATATGTAGTTCAATTAATATTGAAAATTTATTATTCCAAATTTTTCATTAAAGTATACTTAATGCTCAAATCAATCCAAAAATAACACCATAACCTTATAAAAATTCATAGCAAGCTAACCTTTCCCTAATGTGGCTAACCTACAACTTAATTTAAATGCTAATTATTTTCCATTGCTTCAAGATTATTGCATTCATAATAAACCTTCTACAATTGGCACTATCTAATTTAGTAACATCCTTTTAATTAACCTTATTTATTTTCTATTATTTTTGTTGCATATGTACTTGGTATTTCAACAATAGAATACCGGTGCTACTACTGAAATAGAAGACCCTTTACATAAAGGAAATTGACCCTGATTTCAATTGATTGGATCCCAGAGATAAAAGAATTTGAACTAAACCAAAGGTTCTCATATTTTTGTATGCCTAAAAATAAAGTTCTGGCACTGTTAAAAATGCACATTCCTAAGCCTGCCCCAAAATTTCTGAAGTAGAATGTAGGTGAATAATGAGGCTTAGGAGTTGGCATTTTTTAACATGTTCCAGGATTTCTGGATGGAAGTGGATCATAGTTAAGAAGTAGTAAATTAAACAACACAGTAAAATTATTTGCTATTTTTCATTTACAATAACTAGTGAGTAATGTACTGGGCTTTGTTTTTCTGTATTTATGAAACTCTATAAATCAAAATGCAGGTCTTATAGGTATAAGCCAATATTCATTTTTTAGTAATACTTTATAATAATACATTAACATTGCATATTTTCACAAATGCCCCATCAAAATGTCTTTTCTTTAGTAGAATTTATTATTGAATATTTTCAAAGGTCAACTACAACTTGTTACTCTCAATTTTTAAATACAAATTACAAATCTATAAAAATCATAACATACTATGAGATTTTCCTTCAGAAAAAAATAAATTTCCTTGAAAACTCTTACTTATCTCTTATCCTTCCATTTACTAGAAAAATTACAGGTTAAAAACCTGATAATTTGATATCTAATATCAAATTCTGATAATTTGATACCTTAGCTTTACCAGTGCCACCAAGATCTTTAAAGTAATGGATGGTAAGGGCTTGAAGATGGGTACTTCATAAATCTACTGTCAAATGATGTTTCCAGCTTCATAACCCCACAAAAGACTCATAGATACTGACTGCCCAGGAGACAGAGTTAGCAAATTTTATCTGGAGAGGGAAGGTGATAAAAATCGTTGATTATGTGGGATAAAGATTCTGTGGGAACTACTAAAACTCTGCTACTTTGATGCAAAAGTAGTCACTGATAGTTCATAAATGGCTTATTAGTGTTCCAAAAAACTTTCTTTTTTAAAAAAATAGGCAGCGGGTCAAATTTGGTCTATCGGTTGTAATTTGCTGACCACTGCTCTGGAATATAAAGGATATAATCAAGAATTTTAGCTAACAATCACAACAAAACAAATTAGCAATTTCATATCTATCTCATGATACATATGATACATACATACAGGGACAGACATTCCTCCCATTCTATTAGTATTATAAATTATTGGAAAACAGGGCAGATGGAAAAAAACTGCAGATAAATCTTCTGAATAAAAACTCGGTGAAATTAAATAACTATGTACAAAGCCATAAGGAACTCATGAGATGAAATTCACCTAGAGTTAATTTGGGCTTCTAAAATTAGTATAATTGTTTTTGATATTATTTATGTTTGGAAAACTCAGTGAAAAGATTTACTGTTTTATCCCTGCTTTTATTAAACGACAGGTTAATACCACTGAAGCAGCTGAAAATTCCTATGTGAAATTCATAAGCACATAACACATATTAGACACTTATTAAATGTTATCTATTAGCATAATAATTATTTTTCTTTACTCTTGTTATTTAAATTTTAAGAAAGGAAATTACCAAATCTTCTTTTCAGTCATATTGAAATATTTAATAAGTCTTATCTGCTAACATTCACAAGTCTTGATTCACTGTTCATAAAAATAATAAGAAAAAGAAAAAAAAAAAAAAAAACAAGAGATCTGGCTGACCCTGAGTTCAAAACTGAAAACTGACATTCTTCATTTTTTGGGTCCATTTTCTCAATTAGAAAGTGATCACCAAAGTAACTCCAATTCTTTTTTTTTTTTTTTTTGCAAAGGTGTGACAAATTCAACAAATATTCAAGACTAAGTTCAAACTTCACCCATCTTGTGACCTATCCCTAGACTCTCTCAGGAAAGGCAATATCCCCACACATATCTTCTCCTAGCCCAATGCAGCTATAGGAGGCTTAAAATTTAAATTTATCTTTTACACTTCCTATACTCAACCACTTATTGAATATGCTCAATTTTATTTTCTAAACATGTTGATTACTTCTGTTTGATTCTATGTCTATCATCAACAACTCCAAAGACTAAGCAACCATCACCTCTTCCAGATTCCTGCATAGTTTTCTAAATTATCCCCCTAAATCCAGTCTTGGTCAGCTTCTATTTTGTATAATGATGTGAAAATGATGATCCCAAATGCAAATTGAATTATATCACCCGTTAGAACCATCTTTTGGCTTAGCTTCCCATTTATCCTAAAATGTAAATGCTGACCACGTTGCAACCTTCCTTCTCTCGGTTTTCCAAACACCTTTTTCTCCTTTTCACTTCCTTCTATTTGAAATAATCCTCAGCTCCACCTTCTTTGAATCCCATTTTTAACTCAGTCATGGTCTATCCCCTCAGCATCTCTAATTCACAGAAGTCTTTCCTGAATCTCTGACTAGAACAACTTATTTTGTTTTTGTGTGTTTGTTGTTTTGCTTTGTGCTCATGTGAAACCATGCTTCTTTTTTATCAGAGCACCTACATCAGTAAGAAATTATATATTAGTTAGACTAGTACTTTGATTGATGTATGCCTGTTCCAAGACTATATATGTCCCACAAATCAAGAGATACTGGCTTTCATCTCCTGCTGTATTTCCACTGCTACAGTAAATGAAAAGATTAATGCATGAGCCACATTCAGGCCAAATATTCTCAAAATTTCCAATGTGTGTATATAATTTAATTTCCTTTGAAAGATTTGACTTTTGTATTTGTGACTTCCACATGTATAAGTCTACCTTTTCCTATAAAGAATATATGTGTGTGTGTATATATATATACACACATATATTTGTTTTCTTCATCCAGTAGTGATAATAAATTGATATGATTTATTTGTGTTCATTTTTCCCTTCCCATAGCAACAAAACATCATTATTGCTTGAGATGAATTTCCTGGGCTTTGGGGTCAAATAGTCTTCAATCTTAATTCTGGACACTTTCATATTCTAACTTTTAAAACACGTACAGGATATTTAATATAACTAAGGCTTGTTTTTTTCTTAATCTGCATAATGAGGACAATAACCACATCTCAATGAGGTATTGTGAGGTATAAAAAAACTAATGTAGCAAAGATCACAAACATAACTATTATTTTTAATATTATGTAAGATAATATGACATATTATTGTTGTGCTCAATAAATCTGAACTATTCTTACTAACGTTGAAACATAATTTTCAGAAGTGTTTTGAATCATGCATTTGTATAAAATAATATTAATCAATCAACAACTATTATTCAACTAACAATTTCTTTGCATGTTGCTAAACATGGGATTTTACTCATTACTCTTAAGCAAAATGCACATAGGATTGTTACAAATTTAGATTGCGACATAATTCCCTGTAAGATGTAACACAGACTGAGAGTACGGCAAAAATCAAGAAAAAAATGGGAAAACCAAGTAATCAGGAATATTGCCTAGAGAAATTGGGACTTGCTTAAGCCAAATCTTAGGCATGTAAAGGATTTAAGTATAGCTGTCCAAGATGACGGCCATGACACTCAGCACTTGGTCTGTTAACAGGCACTGGCCTGCACCTGCAACATGTAGGATTTCACTTGACCTTTAAAAGAGCCCTGAGAAGCAGATAAAACAGTTTCTTATTCATCCATCTATCACCTGTTTCCTGAGCACCTCCTGGGTACCCAGTCCTGTTCTAGCCATGGAGGATATGCAATGAACAAAGCAAACAGACTTCTCCCTGGGGAGCTTACATTCTCCAGTGACTGGTAGCAAAACAAAAACAAAAAAACATTAGATGTGACATAAGAATTGGAGTGCTGTAGGAAAAAAACGCATTTTTTTTTCATGAGTAATGAGTAGAATCCCTATGTCTAGCAACATACAAAAAAAAAACACTAGTTGAATAACAATTGTCCATAGATTAATACTATTTTATCAAAAATAAGGGAGGAGTCATGTTTTAAACATGGTTCAGGGAAGACCTTGCTGTTTTAGGGGTCACCAGGGGCTCAATGACTTGCACAAGGTCATACAACAAGTGGCAAAGACTGCACTCAGATGTAGGTTTTTCTGATTTACAACTCCTTGCTTTGCCCACAAAGGCATATATGTAGGATGGTCAAAGCTTTTTCTGAGAAGGCAGGAAGCTGATTGGATTCAAGTGCAGGCTTTCTGTACTCAGTAAATAGAGGATAATAAATTTCACTAGGAAGAGAGCAGGTGATGGAAGTGTGGATTTGATGCTGCAGGAAAGAGATTTTTGTTTTTGTCTTGTTATTGGCAGTGAGTTGTTATAAGTCTACAGAAGTAGAATGGGGGTGGTACTGGCAGAAAGCCTGAAGGGAGGAGGCAGCTAGGAACCTACTGATAAAACCGAGGTGAGAAGCAATAATCTCTAGATTGAGAGGTTCTGGTTAAAAGGGCAAAAATATAAGACATGGAAGAAATACTGTTTGTAGTGGAAAGGAACTTGAACTGATGAATCATTGGTTGTGGGAGAAGAACCAGGAGAATGAGTCAAAGGCAAATGCTAGACAAAGAGTCTGGGTGATTGGTGGGGGCGGGGGCTCTTTTAACCAAGAGTCAGAGGCTTGGAGCGGGTTAATGTTAATTTTATTTTGGAATCATTTTATAATCCTGCACACACTGCAAGATAACTGGAAGCTCCCCAGGATATTACAAACCAGAGCTGGAGTCATTGCTCAAAATAAATGTTCTACTGAGTTGCCCGAATGAGAAACTCAGGAATCATCACAGATTGCTCCCTGTGCCTTGGCCATATCAACTCCAGTGTTCCCTCAGGCTCCAAAACATCCCACCTCCCCAATCCCTCCTGGAGATTCTCTCCTCTCTCTGTGACATTGAGGTCTGACTTTTGCTATGTTATTTTCCTGGGTCTGCATAAACTTTCTTCACTATCCTAACCTGGAGTTTTCTTTTTCAGTAAATATATTTTCAAAGCACAAATTTTATCACAAGGTGAAAGGGAATGTGAGAAGACAAACTATCATGTATGGAACTTATGTCATTCATTCACGTGGCCATTCACTGAACATATTCTATCTCATTTAATCTTTGTAAATCTAAAGACTGATCTTTAGGGAGGCTCAAATTCACCTCATTTAAAGGAGACACTAAAGCTCAGAAATAATAAAATTACTGAAGGATACAAATTGAACTCATGAAGAAACTGGGCTTCAATAATGCTGTGTTTTTGTTTTAACTCAGTTAAAGTCTGACAATAGATCGCTCACATTTGTAAGCAAAAGCCCAGATTATTCTTGTAACATACAAGGCCATTCAGGATACACTGTCTCTGTCCTGTTCCACCCCACCTCTTATTACATGTGCTGGAGGACCAGTACCATTTTAGGAGGTCATGCTCTTTCATGAACAAGCTGCACCCTGTGTCTAGTTGGGCTCCATGCAGCCAATGTTTTGAAGCATTTCATGTTGCCTTTGTGCACTGTGCTCTTTCACCCTCATTCCAAAACTTTTCAAGTTGAAATTCCACCTTCCCTTTTTGGATTTATGTTTCATCCCAAACTTTATCTCCTGAGTACTGGTACTTGTATCATTACCTTTGACCCTCTGCAAAACTCTTCGCCTGTTTTTCTCTTTTTAACTTGTTATCTATGTAAGTACATGGATGATTTATTTTTTTGGATATTTGTTTCCTGCACCAAGAACAATGCCTGGATTAGAACAGAGACTCAGTAAATGTTTATTTTATGATGGAAGAAAGGGAGAAGATGTTTAAGGGAATAATAGAACTGTTATTGTCTTTCTCCTAAACCAGACTGTAACTCCCACTGGAGACAGGCCATGTTTATTGGAACTTCCTTGTACCTCCAGTTCTTGGCACAGTGGTTGTTACCTGTAGGCACTCACACTCACAAACTACTGTGAATAAACGCATAAATGCATGTGTAGTCATTATATGGTGAAAGCATTGATTTTGCATGACTTTTTCATGAAGTCCCTTTCCTAGGCATGGGGGAATGTTCCATGAGCCATCTTGGAATGTTCTGAGTCTGTACAACGCAAAGGTCTTGAACACAAGGAGGATCCACTATAGAGCTCAACCCTCACCACAGGGTTCTCCACCTGGTAGGTAGCTAGGAAGGTGCTAGGGTTATAGTTTTGACTTTGCAAGGTGTTAGGGAGTTTTCTAGAGACTAGAGGGAGGGAAGATGGCAGCAGCCACAGTAAGGTCAATAGGAAGGCTGATGAGATGCTGGAGAAGATGTTCTGGCCTGGGAAGCTGAAGCACAGCAGTCACATCTGGTACCTGTGCTCTGAAATTTTGACTGTTGGTGTGTTCTTTGCCTTGCCTGGGAATACTTTAAGATTTGCTTAAGGTGGTTTTGTTTGGTTTGTTTCTTTAAAACGTTAGCCAGTTTAAAAATGCGGAGAATGAAAGCGAGGAAAAGGTTTTGGCTCAAGTGTGGGCTCTTTTTCAGGAGGCCACAGGATGTCTCTAAGAGCAAGTGAAAGGTGTTAAATTGATAAGTTCAGCTTAAGGCTATTTCTGTACTTGGATAAAATTTGACCCAAAGTGGCCTCTGGATATAGTGAACTGTAACCTAGCTTGATATATAAACAAATTGCAATATAATCTATAGGACTGTACCAAGGAATGGAATCTAGCCATTCACAGCAGCTGAACCTTCAGCCAATCAGAGGCTGAACACTGCCAAAACATGACCAAGGCACTGTTCACTTCCTGTTCCCTGGGTATAAATATAACCTGTACCCATGGTATGTTGGGGCATTCTGAACCAACTTTGGTCTGGGATGCTATCCAGTTTTAGAACTTTTTTTTTCTCAAATAAGCTTGGTTAATTTTAATGCAGAATTTTTTTTTTCTTAACAGAGGGTGGTCCTAAGACTCCCAGACCTTGAGATTCAGAATGAGTGATATCACCAAAAAACAGAAAAACAAAACAACAACAACAACAACAAAAACCTCCACACAGGCACAGGATGTAGAATAGAGATGAGGTCATGGTTATTATTTTACCACAAGAGATTCCAGAAGAAATAACCTACTAAATATGCAGGTGCATAAGTTGTGCTTAAACGTTTGCTCACTAGAAAGATTCAAATACATTTTTTGGTTACTTACTGGTTATTGAATAGTGGAAGGAGATTGAGGAAGGACGGGTTAGAGTGAGAAGCAATTCAAATGCAATCAAAATGGAAATAAAGTATTTCTTATAAATTATAATGTGTCCATGCAAAAAATATGCTTTGATTTATAGTCTCTACAATTTGTCATCCAGGTGAAAGTTATATACCTACAATTATAATGAATTGATACACTCTAATATTGAACTCAAATACATTTTTTCAACCACCAGAACTTATAGAAATGTTCCAAGGTTACTTTAAAATAGGAATATGGATGGCAGGCTCACTTCGTTAGAATTCTCTGCCCTCTATGGTGAAATATGACTTGAGGTGGCATTTCCTTGGAAGCTCTCCATAAATTTTTAGTTATTGAAATGAAATGACCCTCCTCACAAGCAGGCACTGTCAGAGCACCTGTGACTTGCTGGTTCCTGGAGATCATGGGGCAAGGCACCAGACTATTCTGGCACTGTGCAGATATAAATATTATATACTCCAGACATAAACTGCCCCAAGGAAATTGTTTAAATATCCATACGGTCCAGTTTTATATCTATCCAGGGAGGACTGGTTTTAGCCCTGATCCATTTTATCTGAAAATATTTTATCCATCTTTAAGTGTAGAATTATTTTTTTTTCATCCCCCAACCTGACATTAAGCAGAACATATATGAGAGGTGAAAGAAATGAATGACTTAAAATATTAAGTATGATCATGTGATATGCCACATTTAGACAAACTCAGTAATTCCCTCTTATATTTTCCTATAGGCAACTTTTCATGTTAATTAAAAATCTAATAGTATCTACATAAATTTGACTTACCAGAAATACTGCTATAGATATTCCAACCAGAAAGCCTGCTATCACATCTGACCAATGATTTCGATATTCTGCTACTCTGTTGAGTCCAGTAAGAAAAGCCAAACACATTAATCCCAAGCATAGAACTGGCTTGGCAAGTCTGGTTCCTTTGGCTTTGATTGTGTTGGTAATGTACATCTGAAAGAATAAAAAAACATGACCTTCCTTGATGGTATTTTCTTTTTTTATATGCATAGCATATTGTATGTAGGTACACATAAATATTACAGACATATATACAACTATATGGCTCAATTAATGTAGTTTAAGAATTTTTTGACTGAAGTTTCATTAAAGCACAATTTAAGATTAGATATATTTAATTTTACTTACTTGCCATGACCATTTCTTACTATTGGCCAATTATTATCACCTAGGAACTTTGAGCACAGATATTCTAGGTAGCCTTTTTGAAAAGAAAAAATTGTTAACATACCTTTTCTTGTATTATCTGAATTTACATTTTAGCATGATCTTAACATTTTTAGAAGGGGAAAACTGATAATGTCTATAATGTTTTCACTGTTATATGTCATAATGAAAGGACACATGCTGGATAAAATCAGAACTGTGAATATTGCTTAAAAAAATAAAATGGAGCAATTTCCAACAAACAGATGTTACTTTGAAGAAGGAATTTAAGAGTCAATACAGTGCCAAGGTCTGTTTTTATGTTTTTATCTGAAATGGTGAAATTACTTTCTGTAAATTTATCAGCCAAAAATTAGGATAACAATAACAAAAAAAAATATGATGGAAATGTATCAGCTAACAAATAGATACTTACATTTTTGGCATGTTCACACACATTAATGAAGAATATGTAGTGTTACTTGATTGTACTGAATGAAAAATTATGTGCCACCATACTCAAGAATCATTTGTTCCTATTCCTAATCTGACTTGCTCTAGAGTTCACCTGCTCATATTTAAATCATGTATGACTTCATAAGCAAATGTGATGACTAAAGGTGTCAATTACTATTATAGTCAATAGGAAAGTAATTACAAAAGAGATGGCTTTACCAGCACAATCAAATTTTATGGTTTTAATGTAAGTATGCAATAATGATAACATGCCCAGAAAGATACGTAAAAATGTATATAATCACATGACTATTGCCATGAGTTGAATAAAAAATGCATTTGCCTAGGGGAGTAAACCAAATGTTTAACTTTTTAGTTCACAGCAACCATTTTAGAACACTATGAACTTTTGTAATTATCTTTTTTTGTGTTTTTCCTCTCTCTAGGCAAAGTGTGCAGCCCTGTTAGCTGCCAGAAGAGGCAGTATGAATATTTAAAGAGTACAAATGATACAATTTTTGTCTCTAGCCAAGTCTTAACCCTTTGCAATCTATCCTGGTTCCCAATATTTTAAAGGGAAAAAAACCCCAAGAAACTAAATAGTCCCCATGTTGGCCTGTGACCTTCAAAATTAGTTCTGTATATTCAAAGCCAGTGCTCAGTAGAGCTTTATAATTTCAGTTACAAGGATCAGTACATAGGACAGGGAAATAGGAAGAGATGAGAAAGAGAAAAAGATGGTTTTGTCATTCTAAATGTATTCAAGAGCTCTGCCTACGTGACTACCAAGGCAGGGGTATCATGCCACATCAAGTTTCCAGTGATGAAGCTAATGCAGTTATTCCTTGGATGTCTCCTCTGTATGAAGAGAGAGTGGAATTTGGACTGCTTGTAAGATTTCCTTTAATACAGTTAGAGGACTGATTGATAGTTCCTTACCTTAGCCTTTCTTCACATCTGTCAGAACTTTAAAGATAGCCTATCCTTACTAAGACAAAACAAATATGGTCCTGTGGAATAATATTAATACCACTAATATTAGTTATAGTCATCATTTAATGAGTGACCACTATGCAGGGAAAAATTTTAAACATATTACATTATCTTATTAAATTCTTTTTTAAAAATCCCTGTAATTTAGTTACCATTGTTACCTTCTTCATCTTAAAAATTGGAAAACAGAACCAAGGTAAAGCTTGTTATGAAGAGTATACAGCTTGATTATTGGGATGGCACTATTGAGAAAGAAGAGATATAAATGGAAATTAAGGGGAAGATATTTAGGTACTTAAGCACCTAAGTATTTCTTACTTTTCCTTTCTTCTTGATTTATTGTTGAGAGCAATGGTTGATGGACAAAAGCTGAATATCAGTAAATGTAAGAGAGTTGGAATTAGAGACAGGAGAAACAAAGCCACGATAATATCACAGGAGTGAGGTTACATTTATACTCCACCCTTAGCAAGAAATGGGAAAGTAGGATAAGTGTGGTTCATGTCCAAAACCTCTTACAGAATCTATATGACTTTGGTAAAGGCTTGCTTTGCCTTATCCCCAAAGGCCATCTCAGATACAGCTTAGCCTTTACCTGTTCAAATTGTGGAGACTCATAGTAACCTGTGATCTTGTACTATAATGTACTGAAGTTTCTCCTAAACTGCCTTAATGATTTAAACAAGGCTTATATGGGACCCAAAGACACCATATGGCCACTTTCAAAACGAATGAAAAAGATTTTATATCAGAAAAAGCCTGGAATTTGATGTTTTTTTTTTTTTTTCTCTATCAGATCCCACTTCATGTCCAGATGCAAAGGGAAGACGAGAAGGTGACTTAATTTCCAGGGTTATGAGAATTTCAAGTTACAGATTTTTTTTATTAGTGCATTTCAATTATACAGAGTAATGGGTTTCATTGTGCATATAAATTATGAAATCAGCATAGATGCCTGTCAACAGAAGAATGTATAAAGAAAGATTTAACTTGAAGGCAGATCATAGCAGTTATTTATAATGCACAGATTTTTCTGGAGCATAATCAGCTAGCATGGATATAACAAAAGAAAAATTAGAGTTTTCACTTGTACTTGGCAACTCTGTAGTACTTTATGAATCCAAGTGCATTTTAACCAGGCTAATTGTGTTATCTTTACAGAAAGTCTATTATTCCTAATTTGCAGAAGAGGAAATTATGGCATAATAATCTATTAAGTGAGCTGGATACAGGACAGGAATTTATTATTTATGCTTTCTTGGTTTTTAATTCACTTATGAAACCATCTTGATTAAGCAGATGTCAAAATGTAGCTTAAATAAACACAAACAGAAAGATGATAT
This sequence comes from Urocitellus parryii, assembly GCF_045843805.1. Classification (NCBI taxonomy): domain Eukaryota; kingdom Metazoa; phylum Chordata; class Mammalia; order Rodentia; family Sciuridae; genus Urocitellus; species Urocitellus parryii. The sequence continues at coordinate 78,758,137 of NC_135541.1, forward strand.
GATTTGAGCAGGACAGTATTCACTCAGTCCTCAAGGGTCAGTGGAAGCTCACTGCCTTACAAGCCAACTCATTTAGCCATATTAGTAGTTCTCAGGCACCTATTCCATAAATAACTATTAGCACTAAGGTGCAGAAGGATAAAGTTGATCATTTGCTGCTTGTTAATAACCTGGTATATATTCTTGCACATTTTTCTCTTTGTTTATACAAATATACAATAATTAACATACATACCAAGGGGCTTTGCATATTTGTTTACTTTGACTAAAATATAATCATTATGTCCAAATTATATCTGTCATGTGAGTTAACTCACTTGTTATAATAAAGATCTATATTTTGAATAAATTGAGAATCTATTATACTATTTATAAAACAATACTATTATTAAAATAAAATTTTTAAAAACCCAAATGTTTGTTAAGCATCTCCTGTGCATCAGTGTTGAGTTTCTTCAAGAAGGCAGCTAAGGCTTGATTTTGAAGAATAAATACTACAGCTCCAGGTAAGGGGAAAGAGGGCCAGGGGAGCTGTCCTAGACACAGGACAACATACGTAATCCTGTAATGTGCTCTCAAAGAACCCTGTCTGTCTTCTATCAGAGTGCTTCCCACCATCTGTGGTTATTATTAATTTTAGTTGTTTTCTTCATTAGAGTGAGGATATAGAAACCAAGTCTGGGTTCTTCAGTGTATGCCTTGTGTTTTGCACTGTGCCTGACCCATAGTAAACACTAGATAAACACTAGATTTATTAAACAAAAACATGAATTAAGGGAAATGCAGATATTCAAGGGAAAGAGCATAGAATACTTTCTTTGTATCATTTTTCACTACCTGAATCATGTTTTCCATTTGCATGTACCTATGTTTAATCATTCTCTTCACTAGAATAGCCAATTAGCAGAGAACTTCTATCCATTCACTAATCTCCCTGATATCCATAGAAGATCTTCTACATAGTAGCCACTCAAAAATTATTAAATGAATGAAGCAGGAATGGCATGGTTGGGTGACAATAAATTTTGAACTCTGATTGTCTGAAAGTACTTATCACTCTTGAAAGTACTTATTGTCTGAAAGTACTTATCACTGTTATTATCTTGCATACGTATTTTTTTTTACTTGCTGTTATGATTTGGATATGAGGTGTCATCCAAAAGTTCCTGTGTTAATGCAGGAATATTCAGACATGAAATGATTGGATTATGAGACCAGTAATCCATCAGTCCATCTTAGTTCAAGTGGACTGACTGGGTGGTAACTTGTAGGGAAATGGGGCATGGCTGAAGGTGAAGGAGGTGGGTCACTGGGGGGTGTACCCTGGAAAGGTTCATCTTCCCTAGGGCCCCTTCCACCTTCTCTCTCTACTTCCTGGTCACCATAACTGGAGCAGCTTTCCTCTTCCAGGCCCTTCCACCATGATGTTCTGGCTCACTTTGGGCCTAGAACAATGGAGCTGGTCCCCATTGGACTAAACCTCTAAAACTGCAAGCCAAGATAAGTTTTTTCCTCCTCTAAGATTTTATTGGCAGGTTTTTTGCTCACAACAACAAAAAGCTAACACACTAGCTTGTCTTTGTCCTCTTTGTCAGGAGCAATGCTTGGTACAGAGTAGGCACTGGTGCTAGGAAGAATGTCAGCCCCCTAAAGATGTCCATGCATTCATCCTAGGAACCTATTTTGGGTTCCATACTATTTCCTTTGAATGTATTCTCTAATCAAACACGTCCTTCAAAGTACAGAATCTTCCCTGACTGTAGTCAGAAAGAGATATGGATATGCAATCGTACTGCCTGTGAAGATGAAGAGAGGAATGCAGAGATAGCTCTAGAGCTGGAAAAGGTGACCAATGAATTCTTCCTCAGAACACCCTGAGGTTTGCAGCTGGATGACAACTTGACTTTGGTCCAGGGAGACCCATGTTGGACTCTGAGATACAGAACTCTTATAAATCTGTGATGTTTAAAATCACTACATTTGTGGTAATTTGTCATTATGTCAATAGAAAACTATTACACTCAATTATCTATTTAATGTGTAACTGAATTAATATTTATAAAGATGTTCCATAGGAAGAGATAACCATGGCATAGTGATTAGGAAATCTGCTTTGGAACCAGAAGGATTTGGGTTTGAATCCCAGCACTGCCCCTGTGTGAAGTGTTCAACTCATGTAAGGTTATGTAGGTATCAAATGCATGTGATCATTATAATACTGCCACATGGTGTTGGAAGGACTAAATTCTAGGGCAAAGGTAGAGTACTGAGTGCAGTAAGATCTACAGTGAGTTCTCAGGAACTGTAGGGGTTAAGTCAGAGCCAGAACATGAAAACATAACAGGCCCAGAATCTTCATACTGGGGGCAGAACCTGGCGAATGAAGATTGGTAGGTTTAAGATGGTCCCGTAGCTGAGCATTTGGAGGACTTTATTCCTTCTCTTGTTTTCATGCTTCTTCATTTTTCACTATGTTATTTTGACATTTTTCTCCTTTTTTAAATACCGCAACTGAAATTATCCATAATTGTTTATTTGCTGGTGATTATTATGTACACTTTTGTCATTTACCTCTTTCTTCCTACAGATTCACAAGTTAGATTTCATCTATTGATGTGAGAATAATGCAGTGGCCAGATTCTTCTGCAAAACAGACACTTTAACATATGTTCATCCTTCTCCAAAAATTCAGAGCCCCAAATTAAGCTCTGCAGAATACAGATCCTCTTCCCCACCCAGAGTCAGGTGGACTGTTCCGTATTGCACTCTGTACTTTACTCAATATCTTAGCCAGGTTAGGACTGGATTATCTTTAAACTGATCTCTTAAATTGATAACTTTGATTAATACAATCTAATAGATCACATAACTTATTTTTTTAAAAATAACCTCATAACATTATTGGTCACATTTTATTTATATCTATGGTGGTATAAGAAACTAAGTCTTCCATGACTTCTTTACATGGATCAACGCCTACCTATTTTCCCTTATCCTGGACTTCTGAGACTCTTCAAAAGATGAAATTTCTTATTGCATTCAAAACAACATCCCACCCTGTCAAGATCACTTTCAATTTTTACATTGATATCTGTCATATTAGTTTTCTGGTTTATAGACAGATTTCCCCCAAATAAGACAACATCAAAGATGTGATCCTCTGGCACTCCAGTAGAGATCTGTTTGCAACTTGGTAAAGTGACAGTAAAAAAAAAAAAATATGAGGGGTTTATTTACCAAGCCAATGTGCAGTGTTCTGGATGCCTTATCATTGCATTCATACCTGATATTCTTATCCACATTCCTAGGTTTTCCAGACTGCTATGCAAAGGTATCTGATGGTGCATGTAATAACAGTTATGATGGAAGGCACTGCAATAGTGGAAAGACCAAGGATTCTAGAAAACAGATTTGTATTCACATAATTCAGACCTCTCAGGGGAGGTGGTGATGGTAGTATAATAAATGATAGTATATTGAAGTGTTGGGGCTCAGAAAATTATACACCAAAGCATAGCATTTTGGCATTCTGAATACTTTGAACTAAAGGAAATTAGAAAATTAGAAGGTTTCAGAAGCATGATTTCTCTCTGACCTTTTCCTGCCCTCCCATCTCCCCTCTGCTTCCCCCTACCCCTGAAACAATGCATAGAAATCAGAATTTTTCTTCCCCAAGGTGGGTCATAAAACCTAGAAAAGTCATTATCCCCCTTATACCGTGAAGACCCTCCTTACAAAGGGGTCCTGGCCCATACCATAAAGAAAGGAATACTGCTCAGAGACCAAGAAGAATCTAAACAGAGTCTGTTTCATTAGATCATACCCCTCTATGCAATCACATCTACATGGTTGTTTATTCTGCACTGAATCTCAGCATAAAAATAGACTGTTTTCCCTGAATCACTGGGTCCTCAGTTCTGAAGTCTCCCATGTAACTTAAAACTTTGATTCAGTACAATTTTTATGCTTTTCTTTTTGTGAGCCTCTCATTTGTTATAGGAACACTGTCATGGGCCTGAAGATAGATGAAGAAAAGTATCACATCTTTTTGCCCCCTCAGAAGTCATGAATTGAATTTACTACATTCTGGATTATATAAAGCCTGAAGCTCCTCTATTTTCCATAGTGGATCTAAACTTCCTTGTGAGCACCTGCCTTTCAGAGTAGGAACAGCATGGGAAAGGAAGAATCCCGAATACATTCTCAGCTTTCCTCTTTTTCTCACTGTTCCTTTTCTGGCAGAACAACACAGGGGTCTAGATGGAGGCCTGCGAGGTCTCATGGCTGAGGTGGGGAGGCAACATCAGAGCAGTGAACGGAGGACTCTGACAAAGTGCTCTCTCTGTCTTTGTTGGCCTCTGTTGCTTGTGTGTGTCGCTGTGTCACTGATACCCTACTGACAACCACTACTCCTGTGTTTGTGGCCCCAGGCTGACTTGATCCATCTCAACTCACAGATGAATTCAGGCCCTTTAATCTCCAGCACTCCTTCTTTGTAGTCCCAGGTGGGCTCTGCCCTTTCAGCTCTGCTGAGTCATGGCAGTTGTCCTTTCTGCTTTCTGACCTACCTGCCACGGAGGCATATGGAGAGGGGAAGTTCTCCCAGTTTCAAACTAGAAGTGAGCTACAAGCTCCTCGACATTCTGCTAGATTCAATGACCAACTTCTTTCTAAAGTGTTCACAGCTGCCATTTTGCCCTCCTCCCCCTTTTCCTCTCCTCCAGTCTCCTCCCCTCCGCTAGGCTGGTGGTGTCATCCTGTACCTTACATTAGGTCCAGTGTTCTTTCTATTATGGGCACAGAGTTGAAGGTTCCCAGTGAGTTTGAAATATCAAGCACAAACATCCATTTTCCTATTATTGAAAATACTTAGATCTTCACATTTTGCTTTTGATATGTAGAAGTAGCTTTGGAATTTAGAAGTCCTTGTTCTTTCTTGACAAGGCTAGCCTCATTTAACACTGACGTAAATGCCAGCTTCTTTTTCTGATTGTTATTGTCTCTTGTCGTCTTCAGACCTGCCCTTCTCCGAGGCACTGAATCCAATATGATAGCCACGAGCTGTTGTAGATACTAAACAATTGAAATGTGGCTACTGCCACTGTGGTACTAAATTTCCTATTCTGACTGTTTTCAATTAAGCTTAAGTCTCAAAACTAGTACTTATTACAAAACTTTTTAAGTATTTGAAACTAATTATGTGTGTATATAAATATACACACACACACACACATACATATATATTCACACTGTAAATTTTATGAAATCCAAATGCAGATCAAGATCAAGTATTTCAGGTAAAAATTTAATACTTAATTAAGATGTCAAATATATACTGGATTTAGAAAACTGAAAAAAGGAATAAAATACAATTAACTTTAAATTGATACCTGTTGAAATGATAATAGTTTGGATATACTGGGGAAACAAAATGTATTTTTAAAATTAATGTTATTTCTTCTATCTTTTATAATTGTGACTATTAGAAAAGTAGTTCACTTCATATTTCTATGGGACATGCTGACCTAGTTGAGTGCATCAAAACTTAAGAGAAATGAAAAATAATCAGTAAATGTTCCCCAAATATTTCAATCACTTATTGGTACTTTATATTATGTGTCACATTGTTTGGAGTTAGTAACTGAATCTAAACAATATTTTAGGATATCTGTGCTTTGTCAGACATTTAGCTGTATCTTTTTTTTATCTTATCTATCTATCTATCAATTTATTGCCCTTTCCAATAGCATATTCTGTAATAAAATATCATTATGAAGCTATTTTGAACCTTCTGACTTAAACTATCACAGTCTATATTTTTTCAGATTCTAATTATCATAATAGTTACTTTTAAAACAATTTTACCTTCATTAAAATTAACCAACTACTTTGTATTTTATGAGTTTAACAATCTGGGTTAGAAGGTCAATCTATCCCCATGACCTTAATCAAATTACTAAACTTCTGAGAATCTTAGATATATCATTGGTAAAATGAAAATGATCATAATATTCACTTTGTGGGATTTAGCATAGAAATCACATAAGGAGTGTCCACTTTATTACTGTCACAGGGTATGTGAAGACTTTTGTTTGCTCTGTGACTAGAATAAACAAAGAATTGAAATGATTTATTTGTATTAAAACTAGGTATTTGCTGAGAGAAATAATAAATTCAATTGCATAACATGGGCATGGAGATAATGGTGCTTATTGTATTTGAAAAATGAAGCACAAACATCCATTTTCTTTACAATATCCTTGATGGGTACCTAACAAAAGATTACATCAACAGGAACACAGAATTTATCCTGTAGTTGACGTCCTTGAATGGGTAACATTAGGGAGTCACAAATGTGATGTAAGTAACAACAGCCTCAGTGTTCAGGACCAGCTGGTACATGCAGTTAAGATCAGAATACGCTCAGTAACTCAGCTGCCCTCAGCACAATGGCCAATTGATGGTTTGGCTGTGAATAACAGCTCCTTCATCACTGCCTCATTTACCTTATCCTTGAAGTGCAGCCCCAGCTGATTTCACATGGAGACCGTTTCTCTCCAGCATGACCCCCTGATAAGTATATTGCACACCTGATAAGTATACTTCATCAGGAAGAAGAGCAAAAACACTTTCACTGGACATTGTCATCTATGAAATCAAGAACAACACTTACTTACCACTTAACATTCGTTTTCCATACACCAGATAAAAAGTAAGCTGATATTTACATAAAAATAGGCTGCTGTCTTATTTCTTCTTCTGATACAATAAAAAGCAAGCTCTGTGACATGTGAGGAGTTACGTGCAAGCAAAATATATTTGATTGCTATGATATCAAGACTGTCGCCTCTGAGATTTTAAATACCCTGACTAGCAAGTAAGGAACTAAAATTAACACGCAAAAAAACCAATCTGTAAATCTGTAAATACTATAAAAATATGCTCTCGACAATTGGATGAATTGAGGGATTAGTTTTGGCTTACTATAAAGGCAAATGAAATAAGTAGAACCTGAAAAACTACTAAAATATGTAAGCCAAAAATTTCATTTGAATGTTGGGGACAAGAAACTAGTGGTGAACCAGGGAAAATATATTTCAAGTACTTCTGACTAATTCTCAAAATTGTTTGAATTTGCAGGTAAATCTTTAGGACTCAAAATATTTCTCAGATGTTTGTCATCATTAAGAAAAAAACTATAGTTAATTATGTTGTGATTACCTTTATACATGATCTTTGAATGAAATATACTATATAATATATAATACATATCCATATGTCACCTAGAATCAGAGAAATATACTGTATAATATATAATACATATCCATATGTCACCTAGAATCAGAAAAACTAGATTTTAGATTCTGAATACTGTCTTAAATTATAAAATAATGAGAAAAAATCAAATCTTGAGATGATAAATATACTATTGCAACAGGGAAGAGAAGTGTGTGCTACAAGGCTTTGAGTCTCATGGTCACTGTGGAGTACATCTGAATAGTGCCAAATGAAGGTTTGAAATCAGCAAGAAGTACTTCATCGATCCTATAATCATTACTATAAGTATCATACATATTTATGGTGTGACAGTTCATAGGAAGTCTTCAGATTTGAGAGTCTGCTTATAGATATTTCTGACCTTATTCCTAATCCTAACTGGGTAATAAGTAAAGATTAGATGGTTTCTGGAGGGACTCTACTTCCCCTCTAAGGGTTTAAGATTTCCTTCTTCTATTTCCCAATTTTCATTCAGCTGAAAGTTGCATAGATCCACCTATGAGCCTTTACCTAGTTTCCTACTCCTCTCAAGAATGAGGATGTGGGAGAGGATGAACTCCAATAACCTCTTCTTCTACACCCACCACCTTCTACCTCTCACACCAAAAAGCTATGGGTTCAGAGGACCCAGGCTGTCAAGAAGTCAAAAGATACCTCTGCTTTCCTGCCTCTCAAATCATATAATCAGCCTCAGGCCAGTTGTTGGGGCACAGGGATGAGATCCTTCTCATTTTGCTACCCAGTATTTTGTTCCCATCATGAAAAGAGTTGTCATTTTTATATTTTAATAATATATCTCCTTCTCCTTTGCTAGCTTATAAGGGATAGAAACGTCCTTTGCACTTTGTTTATGTGCCTAGCATAGTATTGGTTCACTCACAATAGCTAGTTAATCCTTAAAAATATTAATATTTCTGAATGCTTTGTAAGAGTCCAGGGATAGACTAAGTGCTTTATATGTACTCAATTGAGTCATGCAAATAATGTCATGATGTTGGTACTTACAACTAGTCACAGGAAGGTTAAGTAACTCACCTATGAACTTAAAGCTAACAGGTGGTGAACCAGGGATTCAAACTTCAAGCAGTTTGGCTACAAAGCCCATGCTCTGTCAGAATGCTACACACAGTACAGAAGTCACAGAAGCCATTTCTGCTTCAGTCTTAAGGCAGGTGGGGCATGAGAACTCTTTGAGTAGAGGCAAGAGCATGCTCTAAGGAGGAACTGGGGGACCCGAAAATAACTGAGTGTGTCAGACTGAAGGCTGTGTGGGTGGGGGCTGTGGGTGATACAGAGAAAAGAGTGGCAGGAAATCAGTCCAGAAAGGTTGATGGGGCCGGGTTTCAAAAGATTTTGTGTGTTGAGTGAAGGAGTTTGGATTTTCATTAAAAGGAAAGTGGGACAACATTAAAGGGTTATGAGAAAATGACATTGGGGATTTTCTAAAAACCACTCTAATTAATTAACAAATAATAATCATGTATATTTGTGGAGTAGAGAGCGATATTTTGATTTATGTATACATTATACAAAAATTCAGTCAAGTCAATTGACCTGTCCATTACTCACCAATTTATCATTTTTTGGTGTGTATGATAAGAACACTTGAATTTTAAAATAATAATTTGGCTGAAGTGGCTCCAAGTGTTGGGTTGTCACATCCTGAACTAGAGTAATGGCTGCAGTTAAGAGCAGATTGAAATATTAAAGAAATTGAATCGCTAGGATTTGTCTTATAATTGGATATATGCTTGCATGTGTCCATGAGTGTGAACTGAGTGGACACCATTGGTGGAAGAAGAAAGTACACGGTGAGGGAGGAGTAAAGCATGACTAGTCCTAGTTCTATTCATAACTAGTAAAAGCAGCTTCTGGTCAGAGCATTTCTATTCTCATCCAAATGGACAATTATGTTCAGACATATATACTAAGAACTGACCTGCCTTCTCACTGAAATAGTACACCCATGGTAGAACCATGGCACTGTTAATAATACATTTTAAATGCATAATGGGTTAAATAGACTTTTGAAACCTGAGCCAGGTGCCAAATCTTCATGTCTGATGTGTTACCAGTTTCCAATAACTGAGTAAAACAACTAGAGTGGACTTCCATAAGGCAGGGTGATAACTGTCTTGTTCCCTACTCTATGTTTAGTTCCTAGCACATTTAAGGAATACAAAAAGCACTCACTGAATGAAAGAAAGGAAGCACTGCTTTGGAAAACTCAACTCGTATCTGTGTTAGAGGGGTAATATCTAAGTAGAACAGAAATATATATGAAATTTATAACAAATTCCACAATATATATAATTTCATGGCTTTTGGGCCTTAAGTACTATGTAAGTTATTTTCCATGTGTATATATCACTCTAAAAAATTTCTTATTTTCCAGGAATCTATTTCTCTTTGAAAAATTAATGAATTTAATGGCTTGGGGTAAGAGAATCCACTTCCTCATCTCTCTCCACCCTGCAGGAAGTGTCCGAATTAAGTGCCTGTTGGGAGTGGATCATGCCCCAGGTAGAATCAGAGAATCTAAGTCTCAGTCCTAATCTGGGTTCATCAGGGTTACTCTGTAAACTGAGTGGTTTATGTTCACTGAGCCCTAGTTTCCCCATTGGTCAGTGTGGAAACCAGCAATGTTTGTTCTGCTACAGCTCTATAACCCTGAACCCTGGAACTGGGAAGCATTCCAGAATTCAGAACATACAGATCTTAGGAGGTAATATGATGCATACTGTTTTAGTCAGCTTTTTCTCTGCTGTGACTAAAGGATCTGACCAGAACAATTATAGAGCAGGAAAAGTTTATTTGAGGGCTCACGGTTTCAGAGGTCTTAGTCCATAGAAGGCTGGCTCCATTCCTTGGGATTCAAGATGAGGCTGAAAATCATGACAGAGTGTGTGGCAGAGGGAAGCAGCTCACATCAAGATTATCAAGAAGCAGAGAGAGAGAGAGACTCTACTCTCCAGATACAAATATGTACACCAAAGCCATGCCCTAATTCCCACCTTCTCCAGCCATACTCTACTGCCACAGTCTGGCTGGGCTAAATAACCGAGAGGTGACAAGCAACTTGAAAGTTGAATAACTACTTTATTGCGAGTGAACTCAGCAGGAACTGAGCTAAAACTCAAAGTAGCGGGCACCCGAGGTAGCAGGAGCCGCTTCTCTGCAGGACAGCAGAGGTACATATACCCAACTAATTACACACAGCTTAACTCAATTAACATCATCTAGATACAGCAGTCAGTCATTAAGGAATCCTCATCATCTTAATGACTCTCTGGCGTTACTTCACAAACCACTCCTCCTGACAAAGTGCCAGGCGCCATCTTGACTTGATTTGCATCCCCAACACTCTACCACTTCAATTACCACTCAGTTAATCCTCATCAGGGGATTTAATCACTGATTGGGTTAAGACTTTCACAACCCAATCATTTTTTCTCTGAACCATCTTGCATTGTCTCACACATGAGCTTTTGGGGGACGTCTCACCTCCAAATCATAACCCACAAACTGCTCATTCTTTCAATGACACCTTCAGGGCATTGCATGATATGCCACACACTCATATCTCTACATCAAAACAGCAAAGAACCGATAAATAGCCTCGCATGAATGTACCAAATAAATCAGGTCAGATTAGGCTTTTCTATCTACAAATAAACAAACAAAAAGTGAATAACCTTACTTTGAAAGGGAAATTTTTTGTTTCATCATGCTTTGTTCACTTTGAGATTTCAGAATTGAGAGAAAAGAATTGCAAAACAGCTGTTTTGAGGACCAGATGAGATAATGACACTCAAGAAGCAAGTACGGAAAATGAGGAGCTGAGTGAGTCCTGAAGCTATATCACTCAATTCAGAAATGTTTTGGTTGAATTGGGAAAGCCTTTCCTTGTGAAGAGGTGACCAGGACTGGGGTTGCCTTCAATGCATGTAGTGAAAACAGCAAGGGCATCAAGGTTTATGGGGTAATGTGTATTCTGGGTAGTGTGAATAGACCCATCTGATGAAGCTGGAGAATCCTGGTTTGTTAAATAAGTAATCAATCCTGAAATTATTCTGAAAGAGAAGGACAGTGTCTTACTTGCTTGAAATGCCAGAGGAAAACTTGTTGGGCTAATGGAACTGCTCGGGCTCAGGGTGGAAGACAGTATGCAGATATCCTCGGGTCTCACCAGGTCGGCAGAACCCCGAGACAGGGGAGTTAGGGGACATGGATGTTTGGCCACAAATAAGGGATAAACTTCCAATGAGAATAAGAGAGATAGGAGAAATTATTTCTCAGGCCTGTTCTCCTAAATCTTTTGTTTTCTTGTGAACTGTCACTTGGTTGGCAGGGACACAGTTGAGGCAGAAGAGGAAGGAGTGTGCTTGCAACTAGGAGCCAGTGGTGGCCAGCTTCTCATGCTCCAGGGCAAAATACCCAAAGGAAGAAGAAATGCACACCACGTGTTTCTTGGCAGACAAGAAAAGGTTTCCTAGAATACCACTAAAAATATAGTATGTGCCTGGAGAAGGTTTTAATTAAAAGCTTAAAAATAGATTGAGGCTTCATGAGAAGGAAAGAGCAATAGATAGACTTTGTCCATCCATTTCCTCATTCCTTCATTCATTTTCAATGAACTTTTATTGTTTCTTTACTGTGTCCTGGACAATGTGCTTGGGCTAGGGATATGAGTTAGGGAAGTCTGTCCTTGATGACCTGAAGGAGTCCTTAGTCTAAGAGAAAAGTGAAATGTAAAATGAAGTGCACATTCAGGAGCACAAATCATAGGAAGAATTTTCAGAAAATAGAAGTCAGATTGATCAATGTTTTTTCTTTTTCTCTAGGCCTCAAATATATAAAGACCTTCTCCTTGCCTCAAAAAAAAAAAAAAAAAAAAAACCTGAAGCAAAAGCCAATCCAAACATGGGGAGGGGTGGGCAAAGCTTCTCGTGGGGGCTCTTTCCATGAAAAGCTGAAAGATGAGGGGGCAGGAGAAGAGGAACAGGAAGGAGATTTTAGGCAGAGGGGAAAGAGGAAATACCTTTATAGAACCTTAAAGAGAGAGATGTAAATTCACTTACTTTAAGGACAAATAAAGTAATACAAATGAACCAAGTAGTCTAAGTAGAGAAAGCCAACAGCAAAAGCATGGTGACATATGTAACAGCAGAAGGGAACAACTGCTTTTGAGGGGGACAGCAGTCCTCAGCCCCCACCGTTGTTGCCATTAGTGAACATACACCCAGTGCCGCCATAGTACTCACATCTCAAGAATAAGCACACACAAAATTCTAATGTAAAATTCACCAATTTTAAAAGGTGGCTAACTAATTAAAATTTCAAATTTGTTAAGACAAATACCACCAGGTTTGCTTAGTGGATTGGGCATGCATCACCAGTTCGCCTCCCTATGGGGTGAGCAAGAGTGTGGAAAGTTCTCAAGAAGGCCAATGTTAAGTCCCTACTACATTCAGGAAAAGGGTCCAGCTTCTAAGCATGATAGAAAACATCCTCCTGATGTGGCCTTTCATATTTCTCCATTCTCAATCTACCACTCTATCCCCAGAATCGATGCTCTGTTCACGCTGACTGCTTACAATTTACTTCAAGAGACCCATATTCTGTCACTTCATCCCTCTGATTCCTTGCAGTGAGTTGAGTAGTGCCCCTTCAAAGGATATGTCCAAGTTTTAGTCCCTGGAACAAATAAATATTCCTTTTTTTGGAAAAAGGGTCACTGTGATTGTAGTTAAGACTCTCAAAATGAGATCATCTTGGATTTGGAGTGGGCCCTAAATCCCAATAGAAAGTATCTTTGAAGAAAGAGAAGAGAAAAGGAAGGGGAAATACCCAGGGAACGCTGCAAATGTAGCCTCGTGGAGACAGAGCTTGGAGTTCTGATGCCACAGGCCAAGGAATGTCTAGAGTCATCAGAAGCTCAAAGTTGCAGAGAAGGATTCTCACCTCAAATCTTCAGAGGGAGGTTGGCCCTCAGGAAGCCTTGCTGGCTTCTGGCCCCCATAACTATAAGAAGTGATTTTGGGCCACCACATTTGTAGTAATTGTATGGCATTCCTAGGAAATCAATGAACTCCTTAACCATTGGCCATCCTTGCCTGGCTTCCTCTCCCAAAGTTCCATATCTGACTTCTGGAAACCTACTGGCGGCCCCATCACCCTGCTCCTGTCTGTGAAAGCACTTACTAAACATGTTATTGGGTGGTATTCAGCCCCTCACACAAAGCAGCACCTGAGTGTTAAACACCCTCACAGCAAAGGCGAGCAACTTTGTCTCAGATCCTCAGAACCCCTATGTGCCCCACGTGCTCAGTAGTTGTTTGTGAAGTTGTCTGAATCGATTGTTATTTTCAATGTTTGAAAGTTCACCTAGTCATAGTTACTTTTATGACCTACATTTCTTCTCTAGCACATGGTCTAAGAGCTGTAAATTAATATAGAAATATAGTGAAATAAGAATTTATATTTTTTATATTTTAGAAATGTTACTGGACACTAAAATAAGTAAAGACCATGAAAATGGCTAAAAACTCCAATCTAGATTTGTGCCTTTAAAGAGGAAGATTATGGTCACTGCTGAAGAAAAATGCAGGGATTTGTGTGTAACCATCAGGTCAATAAAAGTCAATAAAAGTCAATAGTGTGATGTGCTTGATAAAACAAACCACCAAACAAAGGATCAATGAAGAAGCAAACACACAGGAAGTAATGTCGTGCATGGTTCATTATCTTTGGATTAAAGCTGAGGTGCTTTTCTCTCTTTGATATACTTTAATAACTCTATTAAGAAAGCACTTCATGGTTCATACAATTACAGAATTTTAAAAGTTGAAGAAAGCTTACAGAAATCCCAGCTGCTTCTAAACTATATTCCATGAATTCTTAGGAAATTGTAGAGAACCTTCTAGTGCCTTTATGGGAGGAATGTGTGGAGGCAGCAGTGCATTATTTGATTGTATGTTATAGTGCTGGTTACTTAATTTAGAGCCTAGTGCAAAATGAATGCATGGAGCTCCATGTTAAGATTCATTACGATTTACGAGGCCATGACAGCAGTAAAAAAACCCAGTCTGGGGCCCTGTGTGATTACAAGGTGCACATGCATGAAGCTGGCCCTTTATGGTAGGATCTCCATTTTAGAAAGTTACTTGGGCAATGACATAAAGAATGAATGGATCACAATTGGCTAGAGTAGAGGTTATTAAGAATTTTTTTTTATTAGTAATGCAGTCTAGTAACGATAGGGGCCTGCACTAAGTTCTTGTAAATGGGAGTAAAGTTTTATCATCCTTAAGTAACACTTCATATGATCATTCAATTTTACTGTTTAATCTTCTCTATTTTAATTGTATTTGTAAGAATCTTAAAGTTTTATTTGAAACACCATAAGGCTTCATGAAATAAAAGAGACCCAATAAGAAAACTTTATAGGGTAAGGAAAACAAATTACAAGAATAAGTTAAAGTGCTTGAAATTCTGTTAAAAATAGCCCAACTGAATTAGTGGGTGCCACGAAGTTAAACCTAATAGCAACAAATATAAGAACACAGAGACCATTAGGAATCCTTAAATATAAGAAATATGCCTGATTTTTGTGTGGTGGCTTCCTTTAGTGCTTGTTGTCTAATGGGTGCACTATGATCTCCTTTTCCTTCTTAAAAAGCCATTAGTACTTGAATTATGCCATGGCCACTTGAATGGCAAAGGACCATGCTGAAAATCAACATTACACTTCTGGGAAACTAAAGAGATCTCAAATACCCCAAACAAAGGGCCTAGGTTACAGGACCTGAAACTCTGCATTGTCAGGCAGTCCAGGCATGCTCTTTAATTTGCTGGCTGCACTGGGGGGCTGGTGGGGTGGGCAGTGAGGCAGAGAAGACCAGAGAGTACACCTGAGGAGCATCTCTGGCTCCAGTATACCAATTGTGTGACTCTGGCCAAGTTATTACACTTCTCTGAGCTTCCATTTTCTCATCTTTTATTTAGGGTATTATAATAGTATCCATGACATACAACTATGAACTCTGAAGATTAAATGTAATCTATGTTCTCAGTCCTGGCACATATAGTAGAAGGAAATAAATTAATATTCAACTGTTCACACAAATAAAGTGTACTCTTTTAATGAAAAATAACAATAGTCTTGAGTTTATGGGTTTTAAAGAGTATGTAAGGATTGTACTGAAGTTGGCTGCTTGGGATTCTACAGCTGTGCTGTACAGAATACTGAGGACATGAGAAGCCACAGACTCGGCTAGGGACAGGAATCTACCAGACAACACCTATGATTCCAACTCAGTTGCCTCCATGTCCACATGCATGACAGGGATGTGGGCTTGTTCATGGTGTGCAGCATGACTTCCTAATCTTTCAGGATGTGTGTGGATCCCCTTCAGGCAGCATCTCCAACCATAAGAGTAAAAATTTTCTCAAGTTAATATTAGAGTGATGAAAGGGCTCAGAAGGAGGTCAGATGGGTGGCTTCTAGCTAAATGTCACAGTGTATCCCCATTATTTCTCTTAGTTCTATTAGAATGATCGGAAACAGTACAAATGCTTGATTTATTTAACAAACTAGAGCTTTTTATTCAGAACCATCAGTCAGTGCTTAATCTTGAGTATTTCTTTTTATGAATAGGTGTACTTTGAGACTATAGATCTATTAAAGGACAAGAACAAGGCATTTATTTAAAACTCTTAGCTTTAAATAATAAGCATTTAATATATAGCTGTAGTCATTTCAACCAATAAATACAGTTTCTTGACTCCTATTATGTTCATGCTTTATAGCAATGAGGTAGCTAAAATTTATATGTGATAAGATTTATAATGGAGGTGAGCTAAGGATGCACAAATAACAATAAAATCAGGCTCACTTTTAACCTTTTAAAGTAGTACATTACCCAGGCCTTTGGGGATCAGAATAAGGGTAGTGACACATTAAATGTGGGTTCCTTTCTAGGTGCGGCACTAAAGGGACATAGTAGTAAAAACTACTAAATGTATATCTGCTCTCCATTGTTACCACAGTTGGCAATTCTAAACACCATTCATGATAACACTTTCCTGCCCTCCTTTTCATTGATTTTGGCAGAACACATTCTTTGAGGAGAGATGCTACAGTCCCCACTCCTACTCCTTATCACTCCTCCAGGGAGAGGTTGAGTTAAACCCCTTCCTTTAAAACTGTGCAGTCTTATGAGCTCTTTGTAACCAACAAAATGCAGTAAATGTAATACTATGAGCTCACAGCAAATGAATTTCTGCCTAGGTCACTGGAACACTTGTGCTTGGAGTCTTGCAGGAAGTCAGACTCCCTAGGGCTGCCATTCTGTAAGAAAGCCATGAAAATGTTATGTGTAGGCAGTCTCCGTTTTCACCTCCTCCCAGTCCAGATGTAGAAGGAAGGGTGAATGACCAATCCTTCAGTGGATGCCCAGCCCTAGCTTTTTTGTTTGTTTTGAATCAGCTTTTGACTTTTCCCAATTGAGACTAGAAACATCATAGAGCAGAGATGAGATGCAGCCACACTGTGCCTTTTCCAATTATTTGATCTAAGGAGTCTGTGAGTATAATAAAATGGTGTTTCAAGACAACTTTGGGGTGGTTTGTTATGGAGTAATAGTAAATGGAACATTACTTTAAGTTGAAATAATTATTGCAATTACTGAGTGTTACAAGATTCAGATTAGTATATTTTTATATATAATCTTCATAAATATTGCATGGAGCTCCTAGCCATACATTTGTCCTTGGCACATGGACTCAGCTATGCTTATCTGTCTTAAAAGCAGGTTTATGGAGAGGTTGGGAACCACTCGAGTAGTTTTTGGCTAAAGTTAATGTCTCCAAACCCTGTGGAGCTGCATTTAAACAGTAGGTTTGAGAGGAAATACACAAATTGGATAGAATAATGATTGTAAAGATAAAGAATGAAAACTCAAATTATTTCAATTCTTCCAACCTATGTGACTACTAAAGAATTTTTATTCATGTCTAAAACTTAAATAAATGAAATTATGTGAATGCACAGTATTTTTGTTGAGTAAGTGCAAGTTTTAGTTCATACATGAAATTCTATACTGAAATTTTATATCTTTTACATTACAATATATTATGTCATATAAATATAAAAACTATTATTTGAAACATTTTAAAATCACATATTCTGAAACTATATTAAGACTGACAAGAAGAAATAAAGTAATGATTATTATCACATAACTTACTGAAAAAATTTTTTCATCTAAGAGAAGGGATACTAAAAATGATTTTCTCTGGTGTCAAATATGCTAGATTGTATCATTGAACATGGAAAGATTAATTTCAATTAAAAAGATGAGACAAAACTTCAAATTGAAGATCCATCTTACTCTCTTCAAAAAGAACATTCTTTTTTAATACCAGAGCATCTGAAATCCCAGCAATTAGCAAATTTCCTACACCCATGCCTCCTACATAGGAAACATATATTGTAACACCAAAGTAAAAAAAAAAAAAAAAAAAAAAAAAATTCTAGATGTGGACTTCTCCAAAGTGCTGGCAGGCAGGTTGCTGGCATGTGATCCACACTATCAAGCATGCTCCTGCAGTTGACACAAAGCTGATAAAAGTGAGGCATCCATTCCCCTCAGCAGGGTGGTAGCAGTGCAGATGCAGGCAGGGAGAGAAGAGGTACCAGGGCCCTGTAGTCACAGCAGGGTATCCTCGTCATATCCTTCCTGTGGTCTGCTTCTGGCTGATTCTCTCTGCCTAGGTTCTGCTGGTTTCTACTCATTCACAGAACCTCATTTTTCAGCTTGTCCTCTTACCTAATTTTGTCTAAATCACCCTGATTCACTTTCAGTTATTTATAGTAGAGACCTTTAAACTAATATGCAAAAAGTGAAGAGAATCTTGACAAGGTGAATATAGAAGTTGGAGACAAGAGAAATATTGTAGGCTGAGAGAAAGCAAAAGTATAGAAATCTAAAAAATATATTGCTTTTAGGAACTAGTAGAGGTTTAGTATAAACTGAGTTCACATGAACTAAGAACTGAGTTCCTGAAAAGGGTATTCTGAAATAAAGGGAGTGTCCCAGTCAGTTCTGGTTGCCAGAAAAAAAAAATGCCATATGATGGCTGGCTTTGACAACAGAAATTTATTTTCCCATAGTTTGGGAGACTGGAAGTTCAAAACCAGAGTGTCAACAAGGTCAGGTTCTGGTGAAGACTTCCATCTTGGCTTGCAGATGGCCACTTTATTGCTGTGTCCCTTCAAGGTAAAGAGAGATAGGAGAAAGCTCTCTGGTTTCTCTTTTATAAGGGCACTAATCCCATAATAAGGGTTCCACCCTCATTACCTCATCAAATCCTAATTACCTCACAAAGTCCCACCTGAAAAAAATACTATCACACATATGAATTATGGGATCATAATTCGGTCCAAAACAAGAGCAAAATGAGATTTCATCCAGGGCCAGGCCTGCTTTATAGGCCACATGTCAGAGTGTGAAAGACTGGCAAGGAAAGGTTATAGGAAATTTTCATGCAAAGTGTCATGTGATTAAAACTTATTCTTCCAAAGTATTACTCCTGCTACAGGCTGCAGGCTGGACAGGGTGAGGAAAGAACTACATCAAGAAGTTTATTTGAGAGACTCCTGCATTAGCCAAGGCCAATAATGTAAAAGAGCTGGGTTCAAGCAGGAGAAGCACATAGGGGAGATAGTAGAATCTGTGTGTGAGAGATTTCAAATGTGGAATCAACAGAATTAGTCAGACATCTGGATGTGGGGGTGTGCAAAAGGGAGGAGTTGAGAATGACTCAGAGATCTCAGGGTTGGGTAACTGGGAGGGGAGGAATGCCAATCAGAGAACACACAAGCAAGGCTAGCATGGAGTAATGGCAAAATCATAATTTTGGTTTTTGAATTCTGGGTTTAAAGAGCTGATGGAAAACCAAATAGATATGTCAAGTTAGGTATAAAGCCTGGAGCTCAGGAAAGAGACTAAGGCCGGTGAAGGACTTTCAGGGTTCATTTGAAAAGACATGAAAGTGGGATGGATGAGATTGTCCTCAGGCAAGAAAAGAAGGTCAAGAATAGAAATTCCGTACACTGGTAGATGGTTTTCTTTCTGACATGGCAACAAAGCATTTAAATGAGAGAGAAAGCAAATTTTTTTTTAGTATAAAATGTTTTCAAAATCTTAAAAAGAGAAAAGCAGAGATAGCAGATGAATGGTTCAGATTATTCATACCATTGAGATGGCCATCAAAACAAGAATCTGAAGAGGCCCTTGATAAAATCGCTGGTAGATTAAATTTGAGGATTGGTTTCAGCAGACTGTGAGTGTGTGTTTTGGGAGGAGGAATATACCTGTGCTGTAATTGGCTCATAAAGTGAGGAAGTATAAATTAGTCTTTCTAGAAGTTTCCTTTGAGGATGAGATAGTAGCTTGAACTAACAGAAAAATTTTGCATGATTGTTTTGGTGTTTGAAAGTGGAAATTTTAAGGAGAACATATTTCTTTATAGCATCCACTAATATTACAAGCCCCACAAAGAGAAAGAAAGCAAGCAGTTAAAAATATTATCTGTAAAGTGCTCAGCACAAAGTGCTAAATAATGATTATTATTTTATATACTAAATTGCTGTATTATTATAGACGAATTTTAACTTGTTATTTGAAGCTCTCCATTCCCCTTCCAAGATTTTCCTTAAATGGAATAAACAAATAAATAGCTCAAAGCAGACTGTTCATGCAAAGGTAACCTTTATAGTAATATAATAGAAGAGGTGCCAAGAAAGCTCCTGGATTTCAACTACATCCTCAACCAAGAAGGAGTTTAATAACTGAAGTTACAATGCTATAATTTGCTTCCTACATATTGAAGGTACTAAAAAATGCAAATGTATGTGACATGGGGAGGTTCACAGAAAATAATACATCATGCTATTAATCTCTTGCTGTGCGTTAACTTATTAGCTCCTCTCTAGTTACAATTAGATGAAAATGGTGTGGCAGCCACAGAAGTAAGTTGCTCTGATCTCCTTCTTAGAAATATAGTGTCAAAAAAAAAAAGAGGAAGGAAAGAAGGAGAGAAGGAAAGAAAGGAAATGGTGTTCTTCTGCTATAAGCTGAGCTTTCACCTATAGTTAGCTCTCTTGGTTGGTAAAAGCTCCCTGCTGGCCTGGTTCCTAGAAGCCTGGGGAAAGAGAGGGTTTTATCTGAATGAAGTAGAAATGCCTAAAATGCCTTGGCAGATGGTGGAGGAAGGAATTAAATGGCTCAGAGAAGTGTGCATTGCTGCAATGTATGTATCACATGAATTTTGAAGATCCACCAGAGGATTATGTGTCACGGGAATACCTAGTAGACACACTGCTCACTGAGGCCACAGGAATATAATGTTGAGAGGGACACCAGCATCACTCAGAAGTCCACAGGGGGCTTTTCCCTGCAGGTCAGAGCTGATGGTAGGAGAGGCTATCTCAGAGCTGAGCTTCTTGAAACTAATGGGGTCTACAGAGTCTCTGAAGAAATGAAAGCCAGGTGTCAGTGCTTAACCACCAGAAGCTAAAAACTAGGGTCATCAATCATCATAAGAAAGAGCAAGTCCAGAGTGACAGCCAAAGGAGTTAAGCACAGAAAGTTCTAGAGATGGTTTGTAGAATATTATCATTTTCTAATATACAGGGAGTCAATAAGACTACTGAATATATGTCATCATAAGAAAATAAGAATTTATGAGTTGAGGGTACATGTCTCAAGAAAAATGTTTCAGGCTTTGCACAGTTGTCAAACCCAAATGACTTCATCAGCTGAAGAGGCAATAGGTCCCCAGAGGTACACACTGCAATGATTTCCCCAGTTCTTCCCCCAAATTACCTATGACCATTTAATCAGTCATTTATATATAGGGGAAAAGAGAATACCTATATATTTTGAGAACTACTAGACACAAGGAATAAGTGGCTATTGATACCTGGATACCTAAATCAGTGTCATCATAATCCCCATTAGAGTAGAAATATATGTGGACTAGGTGATTAATGAGTCTAGGCCAGCATGTGACTCACAGTGGGCCTACTGAATTTGTTAACACATCTGTTAATACATCTCTAATAGTAAATGGAATAACCTCTTATTGGGGAAATTCAACTGGAAGCCCCTGAATCTGCACCCTCCCATTCCCTGCAAGATAGTAAATAAAAAACAATGTTGTGTTAGAGGAGGGAGGACAGTTAATATTAAATGCCACTGTTTAAAGTCTCAAGAATATAGCAGTGGTGGTTCCTATCTCATTTCCATTCACCACATGGGACAGGTCCTGGAGAACAAGTGTAGCCTGTCAAATCTTGAGCCAGGTAATAGTAGTCTCATTTGTCTTCTGTATCCCACTCAAGAAAGAAAGCAGATGGGATAAAGCTCAGATGAACCAGAAAGAGGAAGGTCCTACGCCGCAGTTTATACCATATTAACTCCTCTACTCTCTGCTATAACATATCTGTACAGACATGAAAGTTTGCATGTCTCAAAGGATGTCTTTGACCTTTAATATTGAAGACAGCATGCTGAGGAGGCAAGATAAATAACTGATGGTTAGCAAACTGGAGGCCCTGGTAATTCACATGCATGTCAGGTTTGGGGAGATAAACCCTACAGTATTCAGGGCCCTAGGATTTCAGCAAAATTTTTAAGGATCCAGCTGTCAGTAGCATGCTAGACATTCCCTCCAAAGTAAAAGACGATGACTGCACCTTGTATCCCAACCACAAAGAAGAAAGTGCAGCATATGGTAAGGGCCTTTGAGTTCTTGGGGAAACAGCCTATGCCATGAATGCTACTCTGGCCAATATACTGGGTGCTCTGGTCTGAATATTTGTGCTCCCCAACTCATATTGAAACCTAATCCCCCCAAATTATGGTGTTAGCAGGTTGTTCCTTGATGAGGTCATAAAGGCTCTGATTATAAAGAGGCCCCAGAGAATCAGCTTATCCCTTCTGCCATGTGAGGACACAGCAAGAAGGTAACAGCCATGAACCAGGAAACAGCCCTCAACAGACACTGCCTGACAGAGATGATCTTGGAAATCCCAGCCTTCAGAACTAAAAGAAATAAATTTCCATTGTTGTTAAGGTACCTGTGTGGTATTTTGTTAGGGCAATACAAATGGGCTAAGATATGTGGTGACATGAAGAGCTGTGAGACCTGGAGGAGGGTAGGGCTTTGCAGAAGGCACAGGCTGTGAGGCATGCAGCCCTGCTGCAGAGAGTGCGACCCAGCAGACACTGAAACTTGAGGTTTCAGTGGTGGGAAAACACTGCCTGTAGCTCATGGTACAGGAGCGACTTACAATGCAGGCCCCAGGAATGCAAGAGCAAGGTCATGCCACCTGCAGCAGAGAATTACATGGTTTTTGAAAAGCAGGCTTAAGCATGGTACTGGGTCTATCTGACCTGAGCTGCTTGGTCCAAGATAATCAATGATCATGAATTCAGAGCTGTCCCATTATAAAATGGGTTCTGCTGGACTCTGTTAAAGTGGTAGTACCTACCATGAAGCTCTAATTAACTATAAGCACTGTGAATGCTTGTTATAATGAAATTATGCTGTCAATTATTGTACATTGCAAAGAAATTCAAGATATCTTAGTTGTCATCTTAAAAAGCAATTAAACTTCTTTAACTCCTTAAATAATGGGCAGAACATTAAAAATTAAGGATCATAAAAATAAAATATGCATTCACTTAAGATCAAAGTACAATTAAAATCCAATAATCCAAATCATTTATATTACTTTTAGCGCTTGAGCTACTTGGTTACCTGGAAAGTGGGACATGAGACAGGAATTTTTGAAGTGCATACATTTTTATAACTATCTTCCTCATTTATATTATGTAATATCCAATTAAAATCAACTAAGAGATTTTCTTTACCTACTGTGTGAGACACTACCCCCTGAGGATCACTCAAAATATGGCTGCCTTTTCTTTCCTGGGGGCATATCCCAGGAGGTAGTGTGATGTAAGAGACCAAATGTTGACTTTGGAATCACACTGATCTGGGTTGCCCTCCTGGGTCTAAAGCATAGTACCTGAACAACTTTGAACAAGTTAATTAGCCTCTAATATCTTCAATTTTGTTACCTGTACAATAAAGACAGCCATGCTTTTGTTTTGGCCACCCTGAAGATACACATATATAAAGGACCTAAGACAATGTTAGGCAATCAGTTGATTTTCAACAGATGGGGCTGTGGGACAGAGGTTTGAAACAGAGCCGCAGAACTGAATATGATGATGAGGCCTATGTACTTGGCTACATGTAGCCACATTGTCTGGGTCACCTGGTGATGATACTCAGACCTTGAAGTGCACATGGGAACAAGGGTTCCAGTTGTCAGCCTGACTTTCTTATTTCTGTGGTTTAAAAGAGATTGTCTAGAGATTTGTGCACAGCTCCAACTTTTAACCATCCTGGTATGGCTCAGCAGTTCATAGATTCCCAGCTCTTTGCCTACCTAGAAACTATAAATTTAATCTGACCCTGGTCTCATGGGCTCCTAGTTATAAGAAACTGGTTAAATCCAAATCTTTATCAAATTTGAGATTCTGTGACAATCTCCTTAAAGATTCCCTTCAGCTTTAGTTTCTCTGTCATTTTAATTCCCTCTTTACTCCCTAGCAGATGATTTTTAAACTTTAGGAGTTTATGTCAGGACATAGAGGCCTGACGCATTATAAGCATTCAGTTTCTCCACAGAATTGAATTAAATGCCAGCATTCTGAAGCACAGCTTTTGTCACATCATTTTTCAGCTCCACATTGCTTATTATCTCAAGTCATGGATCCTCAGGGTGGTTTACAAGGCCTTCCTCATTTACCTACTCTTGCTCATGCATAAATCCCACAACTCCCCACATACGTTTCCATTGTAAAGGTCCCCCAAGTTGTGTATTCCTGATTGACTCCATGTTTCTTGCTCTCTTCCTTTGCTTCTGTGGCCTACCTCACCTATAATGTACCCATACAAGTCATATCTACCTTCCAGAACCATTCCAAGTGCCACTTATTCCCTTAGCCCTCACCCCTGCTGCCTGTCTATAGTGGACAATGTGTGGCTCTCACTGTCATCACTAGATTAGCCAATGGTATAATTTGGCTGTGAGTGTCCCCCAAAAGCTCCTGTTAATGCAGGAATATTCAGAGATGAAATGATCCGATTATGAGAGTTTTAACAGAATCAGCCCATCCAACTTTGAATGGACTAAGGTATGGTAACTGTAGGCAGGTGGGGCATGACTGGAGAAAGACTCATCTCATGCTCTAGAAGGGCTCATCTTCCCTTTGCCAACCCTTCCCCTTTCTTTCTTTCCACTTCCTGGCTGCCATGAACAGGACAGTGTTCCTTACCATGTTCCTCTGCCATTCTGTTGTGTCTCACCTTGCACCCAGAATGAAGAAACCTACCAACCATGGACTAGACCTCCCAAACTGTGAGCCAAAATAAAACTTTTCCTCCTCTAAGTTGTTCTTGCCATGTATTTAGATCACAGCAACAAAAAGCTCACACTACTAGCAATCACATTTGATCTAGCATTCATTATCTACCATAATCAGGATAGACTTACCCAGTGGGTATGGTAGGGACAGTATCTAGGATCTTTGAAAATGTCTTCCAATTCTTTTAAAATCAGAAAGAAAATGTGAACTTTTTAGGCTGAAGAAAGTATCTATTATATAATATTTCAAATTTGCTTTTATAGCATGGCTATTGTAAAACATAATTTTAAATTTCTTTTTTAAGAGGGAAGGGTGCATAAAGGAATAGTATACCTAGGGTCTACAAAAGTTATAATGAACACCCCCTGGCTCTCTTATATTGCCCTATAATAGTATGTCTTCTTTTTCTAGTTAGAAAAAGAATGTGTGCCCTATCTAGAATTTGTCTATTCATAACTAGAGATATGAAAAATTGTGTTGTATATGTGTAATAAGAATTGAATGCATTCCACTGTCATTTATTTTTAAAAAATCAATTAAAGAAAATTTTTAAAAAAAGAATGTGTGAGCTGCTGCCAGTAGTCCTCATGCAGGAGTTTGCTAACACCTAAGAAAATACAGACATATTAATGGAATTCTGTGACATATTTTTCAATTCTTCAAAGATCCTAATAGAATAGTATAGTATATTTATCCATCACAGGCCTGAATATACTAACTAAAATGTCAATGCTCTTTGCTTTTAGCTAGAACTATTAAAACAGTTGACAACACTGGTTATCTCAGGTTGTTAAGTGGTTCTGATACATTATCTAAAGAGCTAAAATTTCTGTGATGTAGCTAGAAAACCTGATATCATTATAAAATCACATGTCCATCACAGAATTGCCAAATATAAGTGTCATTTATGGAAGTCTGGTAAAATTAGAGATGCAGAGTATCCAATGTCTTTAATTATAAACTTAACTGTCAATTACTATCTCTAGAATTTTAATAATTCTATGTGCACTATTTCAAAACAGCCTTATTATATTTTTATTATTATGGGTCACTGTGTAATATCTAGGCCTAAGTTGGTGTAGGAATCTAATGTATTTGATAGAGGATTTTAAAACATAAGAGTTCATGGAAGAATGTGAGGCAAGGGAGGGTGAATAATAAAAGGGGTACATGATAGTGAATATATTTGGAACCAGTGGGTACTTCATAGATGTCATTTTTGTACTTCCAACAATAACACTGAGCTAAAGATTGACATGAGAGATGTTCATTGACTAATAATAGTGGTATCAGCACCAGTAGTTCCATTAATAGTACAGTAGTCACATTGTGAGTAAACCTGCAATAAATATTTTTGATAGATCACCTACTAGACACTTAATCAAATTTTCTCATTTGAAATACACTTTAGTATTGAATTGCTCCTAAGTGGGATAACCGCTGGGTCTCACTAGCCATGGAAGACAAACACATAAAGGTAGCTCAGAGTGTATCTTTTTACCAACCCATCCTTCTCCTCCAAACACAATCCCCAACCACTCTCATGAAATGAATTGCTACAAGAAAACTGGCATGCATTCCCCAAATTCCTATGCCCCAGAATCTGTGCCATTCATGTTCCTATACAAAATTAAGTGGAAAAATCACTAACAGGAAAGGGTAAGCTGACTCCAGGCTGGTTGTACTGATTTACCACTTGACTCAGCAGCCTGTAAGCAGTGGTTGTTGCACAGGGGACCCTGAGAGCTTATTGTACAAGATGACCAGGTGGGAAGTAAAGGTAAAGTGATGCTAATGAGTAGTTACCAGTGACTAGGAGGACAGAGAGAAATGATGTTTTAGCTCCCCACTGATATTCTAGGAAACACTGAAATAAATTGTTTAATGTCTATAAACTCTTCCCCTTTCAGCATATTCATCTCTTTACAATCAGTCATGGCTGGAGGTGGATTCTCTGTCTGTATCCAAAACAGTTTGGGTAGTCTTGAGATTGGTTTGGACAGACAGAATAGAGTAGTGGTGCTGTTCAGGAAGTTTAGGAGCCTAACTCTCAAGACATCTTACGTCTTGGGCCTTTGCCCTGTTCGAAGGAAGCTCTGAGAGGCCATCAGGGAAAACAACCTGCAAGAAAGACCTCCCAGGAATGGAGAAACTCAGCTGTTCCAGCTGCCCCGCCTGAACCCGGACTCCAGCCAAATGACCAAGGAGAGAAACCAAGATAGACCACCAGGAAAACTGCAATAGCACCATTACTGTATTCTGTCTGTCCAAAAAATCCTGAGGAAAGGAGACCATTTTTTGAGGTTTAGGACAATTGGTAATGAAGTGACATAGAATGGAAAGAGGCCAGCAAATGTAGCTGACTCTCTTTCTTTTCTTTTAATATTAAAAAAAAATCTAATGCCAGAGTTGGAAGTGACCCAAGAGATGGTTTTATGTCTTTCCATCTTAGTGATTCAGGGGGTCAACTGGAAAGCCACCAAACAGGGTTATTTTGTTCTCAATTTTGAAATTCATTTGCTCTTAATTAGAAAACACATTACTCATTTCATATGAAAAGAAATATCATAAAGCTAATTTTAAATATTCTAATGTAATTTAACATTGAATTATAAATTTGATAGTTGAAGGTTAAGTAATCTTCAGGGTTTTTTTTCCCCCTGGGAAAACAAGAGTATTTGCAAAAATAGGAATAGGGATTTATTTTCCTGCAAGTTCTCAGGAAAGCAAAAGAAAACTCTGCAATCAAATTATCCTCAAAGCCTTAATTAAAGTCAGATGCTAAGGGAGAGTTCAAATTCCTTTATTTTATTTAGTAATCCATATACAGAAGCACCAGACAATATTCTTCAATTCTTATTCAAATGCATCTTCATAGGTTTCATTTATTTTTATTTATGTTTATATATGCTTTTCATCAGCACTTAATATATATCAAATACAGTCATAAGACCATCTCCACAAAGAATACTGACCACATGGCTATTTTCTCCTATTGACTTGCCCATCGAAATTCTAGCAAATTTTATTTCATGAAACTACATTAGTTTGAAGCACCCAACATTTCTATTATGAAGTTTTCCCAACGTATTTCTACTAAATCTTGGAAGAAATACATTTGTGTATAAGTTCAAATATAATGGCAAAACCTGACTACAAAGCCTACATTTGCAGCAGGAGTTACAATCAGAGTTGACATAGCAGCCAGCCACCTACTCTCTCTCTCTCTCTCTCTCTCTCTCTCTCTCTCTCACACACACACACACACACACATACACACACACACACACACACACACACACACACACACACACACACACACAGTAGGGAAGAGAGAAAAACAGAAGAGAACAGAATCTATTGTTCCAGACAGAGGAACCCATGAATGTAATGACAGGCAGGGATCCTAACTTTCAATCTGAACCACACTTAAAGGCAGAAGGTTTCCGAGTGCTGGAGTGTTTATTCAATGATTATTCTTTAAACTCACCTGATTTTCACCTTCATCTTTAAACTTTGCTGATGCTGGGATTGTACAGGAGGAGGAGGAAACTTAGTTGATCATGCACACATTAGGACTAGCTTGAATTAATGTTTCCTATCTGGAGCATTCAGAATCATTGTCACAAGAAAATTTGTGGTATATATTAATCTATAAAATAGGTGTAATAAAAGCATATGTTTCAAGAAAGTTTTATGTGGATTCAATAAGTTAGCATAAATAATTATTAACTAACAGTGACAAATAATAAAATTTAAAATTTAATAATATGTAAGAATTAGTAAAGTATGAAATTAATAGTGAAGCAATTAATGCTGGACACATAGTAAATGCTCAATAAATGTCTGCTATAATAATTATAGTTAACCATTACAATGAATACCTCCAAGTCTTTCTTACAGACTTTCTTACAGACTAGAACAGTATGTTTTATAATGCATAAGTTGCTAAAACAAATGCTTGCAGGTGGGCAGCAGACATGAGCAAGATACAACAGTCATTAATATGGCATTATGGAAAAATGTGGATATGTAACCGATGTGATTCTGCAACTTGTATTTGGGGTAAAAATGGGAGTTCATAACCCACTTGAATCAAATGTATGAAAGATGATATGTCATGAGTTATGTAATGTTTTGAACAACCAATAAAAAAAAGATTCTTCCAGTACATAGGAGGATAATGTCTTCTCCCACAATCACATATTTTAAATACTATTTTGATGAACTAAAAAGACCAAGTATTTTGTTCTTGTTACATTTTAACCACCAATGGTGAATGCTGGTTTACACAGTAACATCTAATTTCTACTAATGCTGAAATATTCATGCAACAATAATTGGAGTCAAAGAGCATTCTGGAATTTGTCTTCCATTATTGGCTTGATCACATATTTATAAGCAGAGATATATTTGCAATTCATGCAAAAACACAAATATAAACATGGGATTTAGATGTAATGGCAATGAGGGAAAAGCATTTTGTGACTTCTGATTTGCTTCTTTTTAAACCTTCATTTTAAGGCAGGGTGTTTTATATTCTAGCAGGGGTAGAACATGAAGTTAAGTAACTTTGTGAATAGTAAAGAATGTACATGGGTTAGCATATTTCATATTGAACCAGAGTCACCTTATACCATGAGAAGAAAGCTGAGCTTAGAGGTGAGAGAAATCAAGAGCAATAACAGCAATTAGACCCAGAGAGTGAAGTGAGAAGGCAAAAGAGGAATTGTGAGAGACAAACTTTACAAGTTAGTAGGCACTAGAAGAAGAAGTGGATCTCCACAACTCTATTCCCCCCCCATCTTCTCTCTAAAAATCCAGGAAGTGAAGGATAGAATTAACTTGGCTTAAAAACCTTAAAATGTTAAAATGCATCCTCTATGGCCTCTAACATTATCTTGCCATTGTAAATGTTATGTTCCATGATTTATTCCCCCCTTTAAAATGTCTTTCTGCTTTGCAACATTTGTTTATTTGTTTCCATCTCTACAAGAAATGTTACAGGCACTGCTAGAGATTCTCTCTGTTTTAGTGGTAGCTGACTTGATTGCATTAGAAACATCTCCATCATCAAACAGCTCTTGGAGGTTAAAAATAATCCTAAATTTTTCCAAATCATTAGAAATAATCAAATTTGGTTTCAAATTGGGCCTGAGTCTTAACAAACCTCTTGTTAATAAGCTGAAAGCAGAAGGAAGTAGATAATGGCACCATTGGAAAGAACACCAGAAGGCACTTAAATTCTCTTAACTTCTTTTTGGAGTTCATGGAAAATCCTCTTGAGAACTCCTTGGTGTCCAACAGCAAGATGCATGGAATATCCTGCTGCTAGAGGCACAGGCAGATGACAAGAATATTGGGGGTCAAGATGCTCCTGCTTCCTTATCTTGCCTATCGATAACACACTCAGCTGTGACCACTTATTTTTGCTTCAAGTTCCTAAGATGGCTGCACTTGGGCTTGGCTCTTACCATAAAAATGATGCAAATGCTCAAAAATAAAGGAGAAACATAATTTCTAAAAATATTTTTGTTAGTGCTATGAGGAAATACTAAAACACAGATTGTGATACTATGATGAAATAATTACCAACAACAAAAGAGCTTTCTAAAAAAAAGAGTATCCCTTCTTCACCCAACCAAGGAATTTGAGAGCTTGAGTAGGCAGTGAAGAGCCTAGATAGTTCTCTTAATTGCACTGTTACAAGTTCATGGGAAGTGCTACAGAGCAAATTTGTCTCCATTAAGTCCTATTTAACACAAAGACAAATATATGCACAAATAGAAATGCTACTGGCTATATTTTTTAATACAACCAATTACCCACACACAGCCTCATGAGAGTCAACCGACTTTTAATTTTATCCACCGTGTAAACAACAATTATTAGAAATGAATCGAATGGCCAATAGAAAGCTATTAATGTCTTTAAGTGACTTTTGTTATGGCAAGGAAAAGAATTTGTGCATTGGAAGGATGAACAGAAATACACACTAAAACAGGTTTTTAATCCTTACTTACTGTCAGATACATGGCTGCATAGACACTGAGAGCTGCTTCTTTGGATGGGAATGTTTTCCTTGCTCTCATGATGAGATCCGGGTTGCCAGTGCAAGCTTCTTCCCCACTGATGAACTGTGTGTACTGCTGGCATCCAAGTGCTGTGTAGTTGGGCTTACACAGGGCAAGAAAATGTGGAGCCAGATTTCCTGTAACAACTTGTCCAGCATTTACAAAGATATCTGTAGCAAATAATCCAAAGGTATAAATTCCTGAGGAAGAAAACAAACAATTTTAGCTCTTTGTTGTTGTTGTTGTTTTTTTTGCTGTTGTTATTGTACCTCAATTTACATTAAACCAAGATGAAATATCTTAGGAACAGTAAAATTCTCCATATATACATACACCGGGTTCTATTTATTTCACTCCTCCCTAGTTTCTTCCTTGGCTTTCTGGACTAGTGGGAAGTATTAAATTATTTAACATACTGAGCTGTCTACCTCTGGCTACATTTTAATGCCTCACAGGTTTATAAGATACAAAAGAAGAAAATATATTCTAAGACTGTTTGAGTAATGCTAGTTTTAAATGGAGCCACGTATATCTTGAGAGGGTATAGTCTATCATGTTTTACTAATGTTACCAATCTTTATATTTTCCCTGCTTTTGAAAACATTTTTTTTATCTCACTAACATAAAGCAAAGCAGTTGTTTTCCTTGATTATGTCTCTTCAGCCCATTCAGACTGATATTAACTCTGCTGGAGGTGCCAATTAGCAGTAAAATCCAAAGCCATCAGTTTTCATTTAAATATCATGGAAAATCTTAAATAAAGCAGAATGCTTTCAGATGAAGCTTTGCATTGCCTTCAGAAACACTTTAAAAGGTACAGAACATCTTATCTTCTATGGATTGGCTTTCTACCAAATGTGGGGCAATTTAGTAAATAATAAAAAAATCAATATAATGATTTGTCAATTATCTTTACAGTATTAAAATTTATTTACTCTGGTCACCTGGAGGTATAAAATTAAGTACATAGATTTTTTTCCCCTCCTGTTATAAGAACTTTCCAATTTACTTGAATACCAAAAACATTTTCTAAATTCAATGTCATTTGTCATTATTGTCAAAACTTATTTTTCTACTTAGGCAAGATAAATTCTTTGCCAATGATTTCAATTAAACTTAGATGCAACTTTCAAGGTGTGATGCTGACGTAATTCATTCTTTCATAATTTTGGAAATAAAATCCATGAGAACCTCTTAAAACTTGACAAAATTCTTCCTAAAACAGTTGGCTCATTAAGAAGTCATCTGATTTTATTATAAAATTTAGATGCTTTTCTTTTTAGTCACATATTTCTGGATTGTTTATTTCCAAAACCTTTTAATCATTACTAACTGTCATGTGGGAAATCATGAAAGTTGTGCAGGATCAAATAATTTTCCAGTATTAGGTACATGGCTAGGTCCTTTTAATTTTTACATTATGTAAGATTTATGCATGAAAATTTATGCACAAAAATATGCACATAGCAAATCTCGTATGTGTATCCAAATGTCAATGACACAAAGACATTAGTTTTCCTTTTATCCTGAACTTCTGAAAGGAAACAATAAGAATACCTTTCTTTATATTTCATCAGCATTCCATGAATCTCAAAAAGGAAAGGCTATGAAAAGCAGAATTTTGAGAGGCAGAGAAATAAGAGAACTGAGCTCCATAAGATACTAATGTACACAATCTCTCCTTCCAAAACCTCAGGGCCAAGCACAGGAGTCTAAATTACAAGCTCTCTTCATCCGTACTCCTTTGAAATCTAGGCTAAGGTGTACTCATTTTATTTGACTAAATCATTCTTTTTATCTAGTGTAATAGGTCTTCCTGTTTAAAATAGAAATATTTGATAAGCATATGGAAAAGTCTCTTGATACTTGTGAAGTTTCCAAATGTCCTTCAGAAATATCAGTGTATCACGCCCAAGGCCAATGTTGTAGTTGACTACACAGATAATTATTAAAGTGGGATCCCATGAGGTATTTGACCTCAAGGATAAAGTCACTACACAAACTGAGGTCCTTTTATGCAGTGATGCTTGGTTACAAACTTTCATTTCATTAAAATAAACCGGAAACACAGGTATCATGATAAGGGAACAAGAAACAAATGAAGCTCTCCTATGTTTTACAGAGACTCTAAAGCATACTTTGTGCCACAAATTCTTGAGAAACATGTATTTAAATGCACAAATGTGATTTGGTTAAGTAGGCACATTATAATTTTCTTAACAGTATTTAGGAAAGCATCAATTTCATCAAATACTTTCATTTTTCATATATTATTGCTTATTTATTTTATTATTAAGTGTTTCTTGTACAAAGAGACATGAGTTAAGAACACAGTATTAATGCATGTGAAAATACGTTTTTAGTTTTCATAAAAAGTTATTCTTCACCAAGATAAATGAGGACTGTAGAGATACATAGTATGATGGTTAATAAAAGAACAGCTTTGGATATGAAGACCTTTTGTCTTCAGAGAGATCTATTGCCATGATGGCATTTGGTTCATCTCTAATGAGTTTATATATAGATTAGGTCATCTAATCTTAGGTCTCCAAAGTTTTCATCTCAATCCCCTCCGTGAGAGATTGATAAATACTTAAGTGTTAAACTATCCTCAGCATATCTCTTAATACTGTTCAGAATTTATGGTAAAATATATAGCATATCTATATATTCTCAATTTTATATGATTAATCCAGAAAATAATAATTTATATTAAATTTTATGGTGTCAGTTAAAGAACTGATCTTGGCCAAGATTTTATTGAATTGAAATAATGTTCAGTAATTCATCAGTGAACGTTCATATTTATTAGAGCTAGCATTTGAGACGGAAAGTTAAACATCAATGAGTCTTGTCCTCTAATAAGATCACCAATATAAAATATAATATATATAATATATATTATATATATTATATATATTTAATATATTATATATAATTATATATAATATAATAAATATATATAATATATATAATATATATAATAATATATATATTTCAAAATTTGAGCCTGAAATACTTCTTATGAAATGCAGTGTTTCTTGAAATTGCCAGGTTGCCAGTCTTTACCTTTATGATGTTGAACAATCTACCTCCATATCATTTCTCCACAGTCACTTTCTGATATTTTATAAACACTATAAATCATTTAATTATATAACTGTTAGTTTCTTTAAAAATATCCAATATCCAAGTGTTGTTCTTTTCTTCCTTCATGTGCAAATGATACCCAGAAGAGGGGTCTTGGAACATTAGAGAGAACATAGAATGTGATGTTCATTTATAAAACCAAATTGAAATATTTCACAAGAAAGAAAACCTAATATTTTTATACAGTCAAGACATGGGTCTTTTTTTAAAATTAGCTTATACATCAACAATGTTTTGGCAAGAATAAAAACAATGCAGTGAACACATACCAAGAAATCGGACAGTTCGGCGCACCAGTGGGTTTATATAGCAACAGTCTCCAGTTAAAATTGTTTTCTCCTGGTTTTCAAAATCCCTTGTGGCTAGTTGTAGGCAAAACACAGCAGTTTCTCCAACTATTATCTTGCAAAGAAATAAAAGATTAAAGGATATTAGAATGAAACCAGTATAAGTGTGTTTTTTTAAAAATGCAAAAAGCCACTCACTCCTTTTGTAACAATCTTGATGTAAAACTGAGACACATTTGTGTTTATATCTTTCATTATAACTTTGTCACTATAGATAAAAATCATATTTCTCTCAATTCAAGGGAGTATTAAAATGATAAATTATGAATAAAAATAGACTGTAACGATTTTGTTTTCTAAAAGCCTTCATTAAAAATGAAATATAGAAAGGATCTTTAAAGTACTCAGTTATTTTTGGTGTGTGACTGAGTTTTATGATTTATAAGTGACTGTGTCTTGTTTAAATATAAGTCTTCGGTAGAATTCAAATAGATTCTTTTTGCAAAAACTTAAAAATCCGGTATAAACATACTAATTAGAAATCACAGTAATACTTTTATAATAAAAAAAAAACAATTCACATGTTTGCCTTAAGATTGTTCTCATCTGATACATTATTAAGAATTGTAATGATTAATATATTCTTTTTCATTAGTACACTATATCTATATATACTAGTAGGGTTCATTTAGATATAATCATATAAGCACAAAATATAATTTATTCCAACTTGGTCCCTAGTAATTCCTTTTTCCCTCTTCATTTCCTCCCCCTATTCCCTTTATTCTACTGGTTATCCTTCTACCTATTTATAGTTTTTTTTTAAATTAGGGAATTATGAATATACATAAGATGAAATTCACTGTGGTAGATTCATATATGTACATAGGATAGTTTGGTCAATTTAATTCCATCATTCTTCCATTTTCCTATTCTTTCTTCCTACTTCTTAATCCCCTTCCTCTATTTTATTGATCTCTCTTCTATTTTCATAGGAACCTACCACTTTTTTCCCTCTCATTTTTCTCTAGCTTCTGCATCTGAAAGAAAATATATGACCCTTGACTTTCTGAATCTGGCTTATCACTTAGCATGTTGTTCTCCAGTTTTATCCATTTACCAGTAAATGCCATTATTTTTTATTCTTCTTTATGACTGAGTAAAACTCCATTGTGTATATATATCACATTTTCTTTATCAATTCATCTGCCGACAAGCACCGTAACTTGGCTATTGTGAATTGTGTTACTATAAACATTGATATGGCTGTATTGCTATAGTATGATGATTTTAGTTCTTCTGGATAAATATTGAGGAGTAACATATTATTTATATTTTAGTATAAATGTTTTATTTTAATCTTCATAAAAACCAGATGAGACTGGGAATAATATAACAAGTGAAGAAATCAAGACTTAGAACTCAAGTGAAATGCTCAAGAGCCAATAAGGAGAGCTGACTGGGTTCTGGTATAGGTTCTCTGCTCTATTTTCTGACTTAAAGGACCGGCTATCTTCCACTTTGTTCTGTACCATTTGCAGTGGTTTTTGTACATGGCTTTTAAAATCACCAGTAAGATAATTAGAATATGTGTTATCATCTCATTTTACAGATGAGGATGTAGAAATTTAAAGGAGATAAAAATACTTACTTCCCTTCAGGCCAGTCAATCCAGGAGAAATCTCTCACTCATCCTCACAACTATTACTCTATATTTAATACCATGAACAACAGCATAAGAAATAAGATTAAGAGAAAAGGAAAGTGAAGTCAATAATATGCCCGCAATTTTGTCATTGTTAAGTTTGTTTTTGGTAATTTTTGTTAAGATTAATTAACATGCTGTGTAGGGAGTCCTTGACGCTCCCCAGGTGCTATGGTTCCATGAGTTCCCCAGAATTCATGCAGAAATTTAATTCCCGAAGTCAGGTTTGTTAGAGGTATTTGGAAGTGGGCCCTTTGGGAGATAACTAGGATTTAATAAGATCATGAACTTGAGGATCCTGTGATTGCAGCTTTATATGAAGGGGAAGAGAGATCCAAGCTACATTTGCTCTGTCTTGTTATGCAATGCTCTCCACCATGTTAGGATGCAGCATGAAGATCCTCACCCAATGCTGAGCAAATGTTAGCACCATGCTCTTGGACTTCTCAGCCTCTGAAACTATGAGCTAAATAAACTTCCATTTATGTTACCCATTCTCAGGTATTTTGCTATAGCAGTAGAAAACAGACTAAGACATCAGGGAAAAGTTTCTGGAGTCTACATAAAAAAGTAATATCTTTGATTACAAGATATTCAAAATAGTAAGTGACAATGGGGGGGGGCGTAGAGATTAGGTGCTCAACCTACTTTTACCCCAATGTGAACAAAAAATTATGTGGCACCTACCAATTTTCATTTTTATTTCTATCTCCTTTTCCTCTTTTCTTATACTTTTATTAATATACCTTTTTTCTTACTATACTTTTCTTACATACACTATATATGCATTTTTCTCTTTCTTAATTTTTAACCCTTTTTATTGGCATATTATACACATTAGTGGAATTCATTGATACATATTCATACTTGCACACAATATGATGATATAATTTGGTCAGATTTGTTCCCCAATACCCATATCTCTTCTTCCAAGAAGGCCAGAGTTCAAGGTTAAACCAGAAGAGATTGAGCTGAACTATATTTTAAAAGTCTGCTGTTGCCTTTCTGGTGAGACTGGATTGAAATAGGAAAGATTCAAACTTCCAAATTCCTACTGACTTTTTTTTTTAGTACCAGGGATTGAACTCAGGGGCACTCAGCCACTGAGCCACATCCTCAGCCTTATTTTGTATTTTATTTAGAGACAGGGTCTCACTGAAATGCTTAGTGTTTTGCTTTTGCTGAGGCTGGCTTTAAACTCGAGATCCTCATGCCTCAATCTCCCAAACATCTGGGATTACAGGCATGCATCACCGTGCCTGGTTCCTCCTAACTTCAAATTTTGACTTTGGTGAAGCAAATCAGCTGTGTGATGAAATGATCTGGTCAAAAGAGGCAGGTGTACTATTTTTCATGGGTACATCAGCTGTCACAGGGCCTTAGGAAAAAACTAACAAATAGACAAGCTACATATTTGACACCTTCTTATTTCCCTTTCTGAATAAGTCATTCATGTCCTATCTCCTCTCTTTTGCCCCTCAAAATAAATAACCACCATGATCCTTTCTGGGTTTTCAATTTCCGCTCCTTCCTGATCTGTTTTGCCATAGAATGTTCCAAATTCTAACAATCTACTATGAATTCCACTTCATGACTTACCATTCCCTAATTAACTGCAGCCCTCCTTCTTTTCTCCACAGCAGCTGTCATGGGTGTCCACTCCAGGCTGGCCTCACCTCATAGCACCCTGAACACCAACTCAAACTGATAATACAGTGTGTGTATGTGTGTGTGTATGTATGTGTGTGTGTATGTGTGTGTATTCATAAATATATATGAATAATATCTAAAATTCTTATTGAATGCTTAAATAAATCCAATCATCAATAGATCTCATGTTCAATAGATCACAATGACCTTGTGTCTGACTTCTAATAACCAACTTCTTCCTTGTTCCTGTGACAAAGGCTTTACCTCATCCTTAGTTCCCATAACCAGATCGTGTTATGTGTATTCTCTAACTTGATAACTTTTTTCATTATAAGATTGCTTTCATATTGAGAACTTCCTTGTGTGGGCAACTCTTTCCAAAACAACCATTCCCAGTGAGTCAGTCAGGGATTCTCATAAAGAGCAGCACCCCTTAAGATTAAGAGAATAACAACCGTCAGGCAGAAATGAGACACCTGTCATCCCCAGGAAAGGGCAAATGCATTGCTGGGCTCCTTATCTATTAAAGCATGGTATGTGCTTTTCTGTGGGTCCCACCTTGCTAGCTATTGAGAGGATTATGTGCCTTTCCCTACCCCCTTGCTCACTAACTCTCCAACAATCTCTGGGCTTCAGAAGCCAGGCATAGCATGAAAACCAGGATACCCTGCCAGGACTCTCCAAAGACAAATAAAGGAAAAAAAAAAAAAACTATTGAGGAGTCACTCAAATAGCAAATTCCCAAGGTCCTTAGCTTGTTACTCACATATGTGTTTCCTTCCACCCCCTACCGATGTGTTCTCTAAACAGCTACAGCAACTCATCCTTATCACAGGGCAAAGATGTTTATATAGCATGCAAATCCATATAAAATACAAGAGATATAACATTTGACCAGGATGAAGGATGACAGGCTAACTACCCCTCCCAAGAGGTTGAAGTGAAATGTACCTAAAGCCAACAAAGGTTCCTACATTCTAGACCTCCCCTACCACCCATTAACATGAATAAAACTAGTTCTCTCCTTTGTCTTGGAGCCAGCGTGATGACTTTTCTCCCTTTTGCTCTGGTGAGAAGTTCCAGTAGTCTTGCTTCCCTCATAATTGTACTATTTTTTTTTCATCTGATCTTCTGATGGAGGTACAGGAGCACATTGTGACTATAACACCAGTATCTTTCCTAATGCTGATCTTTTGCTTGGTGCATCTCAGCACATTTTGTGTTTTTGAACTTTTTGTTTGTGTACTGAGCATGTTTGCCACATCAGTACCTTAGTCAATGGTATTTGGCTGCTACTATAAGATACCCACTCAAAAATAAATAAATTAATTAATTAAAAGATATTCGTATTAGATTAAGAAAAATAGAGAATTGAATTCTAGCCCTGGGTTATCTCAGAACCCAAGGGTAGGGGTTTGGAGATTAGCTCCACCAATGGAAAGTCCTCTGCTGTTAGAGTCTGTAAACAAGTCAGGATGGCGCCTGGCATTTTGCCAGAGGGAGTGATTTGTGAAGTAACGCCAGGGAGCCATTAAGTGTGGAGATTCCTTATTGGTTGACTGCTGTATCTATTTTATGTTAATTAAGATAAGCTGTGTGGAATGTATATATACCACTCCTGTCCTATAATAAACGGCACTCACTCCTGCTGTATCAATCTACACAAGTTCCTCATCACCTCCCGGTTATTTTGCTGCAGCCGGACTGCGGCACTCTGCAGTCCAGGCAACGGCTCTCTCTCAGTCTCAGTCTCACTGTTGCCCTGGAGTCACACTGTCTCACATATCAGCTCCTAGAGGGCCTGACTTATTCTTATCTTTCTGCAAGCCAGTTCTCCTGATTCCTAACCTATGCAATGGCTCTAACAGCCTGGAGTCTTATATTGAACATTTCATCTTAGTTTAAGGAAATGGTTCAACTGACTTCTCTACTCAACCCCAATGCCAAATTCACAAGAGGCTCAGCTTCAGGTAGAGCTCTTTCCTGGTTCAATGACCCAAGATAAAGAAAGTATGTCATGGTTTATACAATCTAGCTTCCTGGAGAGAGAAGAAATTCACTGTGACCTGATGGCTTTCATATCCATTGTATCTCTCTGGACATCCCTATGCCAGTTCTTGGCCTGCACCAGCCCTTTCCATTATGTTCTCTGCAGACTGTGATCTGTCCATCTACTTGGACTTCATCTCAGCAAACATACATGTTTGGATCCTAGTGTCTTCTTGGACCCAGTGGGTCTGTCTAATTCATATGCTCTAGATCTTATTTCCTTTAGAACTTATTGAGACATCTATGGAACTCCTCATCAAAATAAAACTCTCTCTTACATCATCTCCCCACCCATCTTCCTGAATGAAAACTTCCATTGTTAATATTTCTTAGATAAATTTAAGTGTTGAAAATAAAATAATTATGATGATGAGTGCATTTAAGTAAAGGCCTTCTGAGTTAGGACACAGTGCGAGGCAATGATATTCAAGGAAGACATAAACAAAATACTTAAATAGGGAACAGGGATGCATGTGCTGTCTGGTTTGGGTGATATTTGCCAGTAGAACACTTAGGAAGAATTGTCATGAGTGACTGAGGGCATCTGTGGTGGCTTGTGACTCTAGACATACTACTCTATCTCTGCTGAGGACACTCTTCCTAAAGACTAGTCCTAACCAATGACAGCATAATGGAGCACTCAGGCATGCCTATTTCTCTGTGACATGGCATACCTCTACCAGGTAATTTTGGTTGTTAGATTCCCCATGAGTTTGGACAAATCTTTCTTGGAACTGTGCCTCACAATCTGGGGTACCTTCCACATAATTCTCCTTCCCTCCCATTCTATAATCTAGGTGAGACCTCCATCATCATCTGGGTTAGAGACTTTCTCTGTTTTCTCTAGATTACCCTCCAAACTTTGTCTTTTACAGTTGCTTTTCTAATAGATCTTTTGCATACTTGATCTTATTTTTTACCTCCTTCTAAGAAAACATAAATTAAGACAACATTTAAGAAAGACATTGTGTGATCCTGGCTACACTTCAAGGAAGAGTGGTGGTTAGATAAGTGAGCCAAGGATTTGGAAACAAATCCCACCAGAAGAGCATCAGGAAGTCCCCAGAGGTTGCCTTTTCCTGGTAGCTCTCTGTTTGAGCCCCTAGAAGCTCAAATACATTATCTTGGCCTTGGAGGTATTTAGATAGCACTTGGTAAATGTTAACCATGATCATAATCAATGTTATTGGTAACAAGAATACTATTAGCAACAATGAGTGCTATTAACACCAATAGCATTAGTACTCAGTCTGACATATATACATAATAATTTGTAATTAATGATATCACTTATTAATAAATAATTGATGTTCTTGTCTACTTTTTCTTCCTAACCTCTTAGCACAGCAGTAGGAGGCACAGGGGACTCTTTGGTGTTTATTTTTCTCCTATTTCTGTCCTTCCTTGTGACTGATATAAAAATCAAGTCACATTGAATCTAATGCATACACTTCTCTCTCCTGAATTTGAATTAGAAGCTCTGGTCAGTGAATTACAAACCTAAATTCTATGTTCCCCAGTATTTTGTATTGTGATTCTCCTTCCAGAATCATTGCCTGGTAGACTTCATTCCTCTGAAGGCTTTCCCACACTTGCTATTCTTGGGAATTCTTAATATTCACCTCTCCTCTAAACTCCAGATACAGGAATTCATGAACCAACTAAACGGCAATATCTCAACAAATTCAAATCTACCTATTAAAAATCCTCATAGTTCTCACACCCAAACAAATCTATGGGTCCCACCCCAAACCTCCTGTTCTTTCATGTCACCTCCTCAATGAGTCCACTCATCCTCCACTTGGATACTCAAGCACCTCTCTCATAAACTTATCTGTCATTATATATCATGATGACCCTTCTTCCCTCATTGGCCTCTACCAATCACTTTTACTTTAATTACATTTAACTGACAAAAATGTATATTTTCAAGTGGCTTCTGGAGGCTGAGGCAAGAGGTTTGCAAGTTCAAAGCCAGTCTCAGTAATTTAGTGAGGTCCTAAGCAACTTATGGAGACCCTGTTTCAAAATAAAATATAAAAAGGGATGGGGATGTGTCTCAGTGGTTAACTGCTCCTGGGTTTAATCCCAAGTACCAAAAAAAAATGTATATTTTATAGTATGCAATGTGCAATATGATTTTTAAAAGATGTATACATTGTGGAATGACTAAATCAAGCTAATTAACATGGGTATTGCCTCACATATTTATTCTATTTTATTTTTTGTGGCAAGAACACTTGAAATTACTTTCTTAGCAATTTTTAAGTAAACAGTACATTGTTATTAACTATAGTCACCTCATTGTGCAAGAGATCTTTCAAAGTTATTCCTCTGGTCCAACTGAATTTCAATTAATTCTTAAATTATGATGAATTTATTCCTTAATTCTATTTCATGTTTGTTCATTTCCACCTCTATCACTATTTTTGTTTTAAAACCTAGTGCCTCATTACTTTTATCCTGCATTGCAGTATCCTTGGAATTCACCTCTCTTGTTCAGTCTGTCTACTGACAGATTGGTTTATTCAAAATAAAATTTGTGCAATCCAAATGTCCTATGTATAATTTCAAGTCCTTATAGCCTATGGATTAGCAGGACTTGTCCTAACAGATCATTTACAGCTGAGCTTAGACCCTGCTTTTCAGCTCTTGCTTTCTTACACAGCCCACAGACATGCTCAGCATTTACATACACCCAGGCTTTTATACTTGGCCCATGGCTCAATATAGCTTGGTAAGCAGAACATTGCTGAGTGTGCAAGACGTGATTTAAATATTGCCTGCTCTATTGCAAGCTTATGTCTATCTCTGGTGCAATTCATCCATCCCTTCTCCGTGTACCAACAGCACATAGTACATTTATTATGGTGATTTCCATGTGGTTTTATAAGTATCAGTAACATCTGTCTCCTCCACTCAGCTGGAAGTTTCTCTGAGGCAGGGACGGTATAATGTTTATACTTGGAATTTTAAAGCTCAGTGATTGACAATAAA
The DNA here is from genome assembly GCF_045843805.1 of Urocitellus parryii. NCBI lineage: Eukaryota > Metazoa > Chordata > Mammalia > Rodentia > Sciuridae > Urocitellus > Urocitellus parryii. The sequence continues at coordinate 78,800,837 of NC_135541.1, forward strand.
TGTGAATGCTATTATCAGTGAGTGAAATCCAGTTTAATCTATTCATTTTAGATATAAGAAAACCTATTCAAAGGTAAATAGGAAAGTTATATATGCCTGAGTCACACAGTGCATAGTCAGAATCCAAATCCAAGTTCAGAGCTATTTTGAACACAACCTCAACCTAGGAACTTGCAAACTTTTCCTCCAGCTTTTCCAGGTCAAGAGAGGTCAACTCCCTGGCTCCCCACACCTTGAAGTTCCACCATAATCCTACCAGTTTTACAGTTTTAAAGGGATGGTTTTGGGTACACAACATCTTATAAGCACCTTTAAAATTCTTTAGATGTCCAGGTATAAGACAACTGAGTACAGAAAGATGACTTTCCTGATCATGTTACACATGCCAGTCTTCTTACAAAGGCCAAAAGAGCATCAAATCACCCATCCCAACTCCACTGTTATTTCTTGAGTTCTTCTCTATCTTCTCTGCAGACCCTGGCCTTTTATGTGGAACTGAGGACCTGGTTTTGAGTCATTTTCTATCTTATAAAGAAGGGGTTCTTAATTCTGGAGTCACTGGCTGCCATTCTGATTATGTTCCCAAAGCAGCCCTTTGGTACAGAATGCCATAGTTTTGTTCTCTCTGTAAGTGAAAAAGTCAGAAACACAACAGTCCAAGGGCACAGAAATCAGCAATGAAAATGCTAACAGCATTGTCAGCTTTCTTTGATAAAATTTCCTTTCTTCCATGAACTAGAAATAAAAGCTATTTCCAGAGAGAGTTCAAGTGATGAACCATGTTGGCTGAGATGAACTCAGGGCCATGGCCCTTCACCTGCTGCCACAAGCACCAGCTGCCTTCAAGAGTGAGAAAGGAGCAGAACCTCAGGAGGGACATGTGTGGCCTTTGTGGGGAGTATCAACCAGTCTCCCAAGGGTCAGCCTTTTGTGGGGGCAGTCCTCCCTCACCTCAATGAGAGTTCTTCATGCACTGGAATGTGAAAGAAAAGGGAGGAAGAAATTTCTACCGGTAGACAGAGCATGGGCTAGCACACTCTGTACATAGCTGTCAAGTCCCCACTTCATTCACCTTGCATCTGCCTTCCAGCTATGCTCCCATCTGGGCTGTAGCCTCAACTATGCTCCCTCTTCCTTTGCAAGAGAGGCAAAATCCCTCCCTGTTCCAAGCTCTGCATGAAACTCTGGAATAATCCTGTAGAAGGTTAGTGACTGCTCATGTTCCTTGATTACCTGATGCAGAATGTGGAGAAATGCCCACTAACAGCTCAGGAGCTAATAATGCAGGACCAGCACTGACTTACCCATCCAGCCAGGACTGGGTCTGAGCAAAGGTATTGATCCTTGAGTCAGAATCTTCTCCTTTGGGATGAGGTGACTCTATGTCCTTGGAGGCAAGACTTCTGCTCCTGAACCCAGGCTAGAAGCAAATGTTATTCTCCACATTCACAGAGCTCTGCAAACTGAGCATCATGCTTCCTGTTAAACCCCATCCCCTTGCTGGGTCACTATATTAGATTTTATATAACTCAGTGTTGAACACTAACGGAGTCCTTCTAACCCTGCCTTGCCTATTATCTTGGACCTACTGCCCCTCTAATGACCTGTCTACATTTCTGTCCTGTCTTTGAGGACAATTTTTCCATTCAGTCTTGTTTCTTATCCATGATCTCATTTGGCAGTGAGTAAAAAGCCCAAACATGCTAATGAATAGTAACCCACAAAACTGCAGGTATGAATTATAAATCCCCAGATATAAGTGTATAAGTGTCACCAATATGAGCACAAAATGTTGCTCTCATACCTCAAACCTGGAAATTCAACCTTTGCTATCTACACTGCTTAATGACAAAATACCAAAGCAAGATGTTTTAAAAACATGGAATATTTATAGATCTTTTCAAATGCTAAATACCAAAAGTCTTTAAGATTTAATTAGTAAGACCCCAATTATAAATTCCTCTCTGAGGGTGACTCTAACATATCCAAGCATTATTGGTTTGAAATTAGTACAAGAAAGTCATTTCACATGTAATGAATCAGTAGAACTCATGTCATCAGTGTGTAAGTATTTGGCATTGTATTTCATCACAGATTTCAGGTGTGAGTGAAACAATATCTGAGAAACAATGATAATATGTAAAAATATAGTTGTGGATGATAACTTAGAATTCTAAATGATTATATTTAGGTTCCTTTCCAACATATTTTGTATTCTTGACAACTTGGCAAAGGCATATATGTAAAGAACTAATTTCCCATTGTCAAGTTCAAGTTAGCCAAGGAAAGTTCTAAGCTATACTGAGGTAAAAAGTTGCACTGGGTATTATCTCATTAACTTTGTGTCCTGATGCAGAAAAGCCAAAGCTTCTTACATTTCATCATTATAGCTGAGTGCTAATTTCTCTGAGCATGGTTTCTGAGTGGAATTGAGGTTAGGATAGATGAGAAGTAATTGAACTGAAGAAGTGACACAGTTGGTTATACAATAGTTGTACAGTCTTTTCCAGCAGTTAAATATCTGTGGTTGTATCTTCCTATAACTACCTGCATTTCATAACTGGACCACCAAAAACATATTTTTTCTTTGTTTTTAATTAATTCATTCAAATTTAGTTGACCAAAAGTATGTATTCATTATATACTACACGTTCAGAAAAGTGTATACATCATAGAATGACTAAATTGAGCTAACTAACATGTTTAGTCTCACATACTTTTTTGAAAGATACTTGATTTCAAACTAAAGTCTTCATGGGAAGTGGCTACTTCGTCTCAACAACATTCCTTGAACATTTGAATCTAGATGAATTTGCCCCAAATGATAAATGATATGTGTCAATTCCAGATCAAAAAGTTAAAAAAAAAACTGGGAGTGTTTTCTCCATTTTCTCTTCCCCAGATGCTGGCCAGAAGCAGAGATCTCTAGGCTCCAGCAATTATTGCTGCCACAAGTTGGAAACAGCTGAGGTCCCTCAGTCATAAGACCTGCACTGGACTCCTAGATAAGTAAAAGATAACTCTTATTATGATGTCAGTGAAATGTGAAGTTTTTGTTATGGCAGCTAGAACTTGCTAATTTTCCTACTTTTTTTTTTAAGATGGAGTAAGTCTCAGTTTTAATAGTTTTTAGCAGAAAAAAATAACTGGCTAGAGTTGAAAAATACTGGCTTTTATTATAGTTATTCTAGACTCCCTACTGCTTATCAAGTGGTATTGGTTTTTAATTAGTCATAATGATATGAAAGGTCCTTTTCATTAAAATTTGCCAGAAAAGGGGATAAAGAAAAGTAAATTAGATCTGAGTGTATGTGTCCATGATAGAAATCCTGAAGGAGATACTCTAAGGGCGGTGGGGGGGAATTTGGGAAACATACAACAAAAAATAAAAATAAAATTACTGGAATTTGCTAGGTTTTATCCAATATTCTAGCTGCTTTTCAAGTATTTACCTACTTAATCTTCAAACTTATGAGGTAAACAGTGTCATTAAAATTCAAATACATAAGAAGAAAATAAAGCACAATCAATACGTTACTAGCTGTTGTCCTGGGGAGAGGACAGTTTAAGTGGAGTTGTGAATCAAAAAGCCAGTTTAGCTAGAACAAGATGAGGTCAAGAATTGAATTTATTCCTTTTGAGTTAGGTTGACAGTCTTAAAGATCAACATCCCTAAAATGGAGCTACTAGGGGATAAGAAATATATGAAACTGTCATTCCAACCACTGGATCGGATAAGCCTATTAACTCTTTTCTTAACTGGGAAACCAGTGGAACAATATTTGTCTATTTCCAGAGCTCCACAGGCAGTGGTTCTCAAATGTGGTCTCTGAACCAGCAGCAGCAGCAGTTCCTGGGACTTGTGTCTCTTAGGACCCACCTCAGTCCTACTGACTCAGCAACTCTGGGGGTGGGGTCTAGCCATTTGGGTTCTCAGAGCAGCAGGATATTTCAAAGAGTCTACAACTCTTGATTACACACATTTTTAATTTGTCAGGGAGATATTCAAAGGAATTTTAGATATTTATTTGAACAAATAAGTATTATGTACTTGTGCTAGCTATGCTACAAAAACAGGTTAAATGGATTCTAAAGTATAAAGAAATTGAATACTCAATTTCCAGATATTTTAAGTGAGACTTAAAGAGAAGATTCCTAACCAGCAAGACTCAGTCAATGCTCAGCACCAGACCAGTTCACGCATGTCCCTGGCCTCAGAGTTTACTGCAGAGTTCATTTTGTCTAAAATGGAGAAGGCACAAAGAAACAACTTATTTGCCAGTGTAGACAAATGTGCAGATAATGCTGGAAAATAAATAAAGGATGACATCAGGGGTAAGTGATGTCTGAGAACTGGGTATGTAAGGGACCAATCCTGCAAGAAATGGAACTTAATGTTCCTTTCTGGAACATTTCTTGCAGAAATGCATCCAGTATTCTTCAACCCCATGTAAGTAGAGTTGTCAGCAGTAACCCTCCAGAGCCTGAGGACATGAGCACAGAATACTGGCTTCCTAGAATGTTTGCCCACACTGGAAAGGCTTACTTTCTCCCATGAAGTAGTGTTAAGAACTTGAGAAGCAGCATGCCTGAGGACTGGCCTTATCTCACTAGAGGAAGGACCAACGGTAAGTCATAAAATCTCTCTTCACCTCACTGTTCACACCTGTAAGATGGAGAAACGATGCCATCATGGGGCTGCTGTGGGGATTACATAAGTTAATTGTCAAAATTATTAGACCAAGAGATGGCACAGAGCAAGCAAGCCCCATGTAAATTTTGGCCATCATTAGATGATGACCTTGAAGATTCCCTCCAACTTGTATCTGTAATGAGATACAAGTTTTATCAGTATGCTAACTCTAGTAATGGAGTCAGGGCACCTGGGATACCAGGAATAGGTAATCTTAGAGCACTTTGATACTTTTGGATATTGTTAAAGTTCAGACACTAATATTTTGGTGCATGTGTGGGTGAAGTGGCAGTAAGAGGATACAGAAAAAAAGAGGTGTGTTCTGTAAACAAGAAGGCATAGATTTACACACAATGCACAATCCTTTTTTAAAGTGACAATAACTTATGTAAAGCATTAAAAATACTTTCCTAGCTAAAATAAATGTTGCTGATTAAACTTCACATGATTTTTATGCTTTGCTCAACCATTCTTACACATGTAGTGAGCACAAGCAATATGAAAAATGAATTATGAGAACACTGTAATACAAACTCATTTTGTATGCTTATAGTGTTATGATTATTATTTTAATATATGAGGCTGACTTCTCCATGTTCACAAATCTGCTGGAGGCCAACACTGTTATCATGTACCCATTAGTCCTCAAAAAAGTTCCTTCATAATTAAGCAAAATTGATAGATAAGCTATTAATAATCTTTTCTAAAATACACTTTAGAATTCATTTCCTTTCTTCTTTATCAAAATAAAAGAGCAACATTATAAAATGTAAATATTCTTTGGGACTTTGGGATGATGGAGAGTTTTAGAAATGTCTGAATCATAGGGAAAAATTAAATATCCTTAGTTAGTGCTCCTCAAACTATACTTAGCAGGATGTTAAATGACATTTTGAAGGGGAAAAAAATTATTGGTCAAGAAAAAGCAGCAAAAATCATCTATAACCTCCCGAAAGTTCAAATGCATATTAGCACATCAAGAGTCATAATTTCCAAAAGCTCCATAATGGCACTATTTTATCATATTCATCTTATAGATAAGAATACAAAGCTTAGAGATACTGCCTGCCTTATTGTATTAGTCTATTTTCTATTGCTATACCAAAATACCTAAGGCTGGATAACTTAAAAAAGAAAAAGGAAAGATTTGTTTAGCTCACAGTTTTAGAAGCTAAAGGTACAAAAACCACTGAGCATTTTGGCTTCAGTGTCACATCATGGTAGATGGAACCATAGGGCAAGTCCAGAAAGAAGGAGAGATCACATACTCAAACAGGCAAGAAGGGAAGCCAAAGATGCTGGGGAGTGGCTAAGCTTTTGCTTTCATGAGACCCCTCTCAGAAAAATTAACTCAGGGGTCTCTCTTAATCCCTTCCAAGAGCAATGCTTTTAGCAAAGACCCCCTCCCCCTAGGCCGCACCTCTTAAAGGTCCCAACACCTATTAACATTGGCACACTGAGGACCAAGCTTCCAACTCACAAACCCTTGAGGGACATACTCAAACCACTCCAGAACCGTGGCATGTATCTAAGGTTATTCAGCTAGTGAGACATAAAGCCAGGACTCAATTTCATGCAATCGAGTTCTGGAGTTCTACTTGACTCTGTGGTATTTTATTATTGTACTTTAGTTGGGAAGAAAACTCTAGCAAGTTAAAGTTTTCTTGTCTGACCTTCTGGGTTTATGAGTATAATTTCCTACTAATTAACTTTTCTGCATGAACCAAAAGATTGACAATCTGCTAAAGAAAACTGTCAATGTTGCTGCTCATTGTTTTCCAAATTTATTTCATCTTGGAAATCTGTATTCTAGGGACCATCCTTCTTAAAGCATCTATTAGAGCTTGTATCTCAAAAACTCTAGTGAGAATAGGTAAGAGCAAAAGTCATCTTCCTTCTTGGGGGAGAGAAATTTGAATTGAAGAAGGGTGATTAGCTAGTGTAGCTATTATATGACAAGTGGAGAAAGAGAATCAGAGCTTTTGAGAAAGAAAAAGTAAAGCTGAAAAAGTGGCAATGGTATTAGGAAGAGGAGAGAGGAAAGTTTAACACAAAAGAGAACAAGTATTAACTCACACAATGGGAAGGAAAAATATTACTCTAAAGGTGACACTGGTGGTAAATAAAAAGGCATTTGAGTAGTGTTTTGAGATTGATGTGCTGTGGGAAGTGGCCAGGGGAACACACTGGGATTTACCTTACTTTTCAGATTCATGGTTTACAAAGAGCAACTTTATTTTCTTACAGCACAGAGAGCTATACTTTTCCCCACTTGACTTCCTGGGATGTCTGCTGACAACTGAATCTGGGGAGAATTATCAGGGATGGGAGCCAGTGTGCTGGTGCTGGCTCTTTATTACTGCCTGGTAGCAGACCATAATTCTACTTTAACTGTATTTCTGTTGTTCTCTTTACTGGTTCAATTTATGTTGCTGTGCAGTTGAGATTTCTTTTGTACCAAAATACAGGTTTCTGTTGTATAAGGGGACCGAATTATTAGGGGTCACCTTCAAGTGTCCTACGGCGGCATCACGGCAATATGTATTCAATAGACTAATCCATGATCCCCCAAATAACACTCTCCTTTTCATGGAAATAGGCTTAGGAGGTGACAGCTCTGCCTGGGAAAGCAGAGACATTGTTCCTTGTGATTTCAAATTCATCATACAGATCGTTCCCTGGAGGCCATCTTCTTCCGGTTTTCTTGGCTTTCATCTCTCCTGCCTTTAAACAGACTGCCAGAACAAATGTCTTTTAAGGCCATTCAATTTTACTGAAAAAAGGACCAGACATTTGAAGGACTTTATTTTTAAAATGCTTTCACCAGAACAGTAAATGATGATTACATAGGAAATCCTTATACTTACCAAGCCATTAAAAATGTTTGATGAGAATGTACAAAGAAGAGCATGATTGAAACCCAAAAATAAATGAATGAGATGAATCTTGGAACATCAACTCATTTTGCCGTCTGGGCTCATTTGTATTTGGTGTAAGTGCAACATTCCAGATTACTTCTCACAGTGTATTAGGAAAAGGTATAATTATAATTTAAATGCGAAACCCTGCCAGCTCTGAATCAGTTGAATTTATTAAGCAAGCCATTTAAGTCTTTCCAATAGATAATGGGAAATGTATTTTTAAAAGATGATTATTTATTATCCCAAATACTTTGAATACCAGCTTGTGCTATATACTCATTTATTATATAAATTCATAAATATATTCCCTTTGTCATCTAAAAAAGTGGCATTAAACACTTGCCATGGATCAAAAAAACAAAAAGAGCTACTGTTTTAACATCTTATGTGTATCAATTTGATTTGGTCCCCACAACTACCCTATGAGGTAAGTATTACTACCTCATTCACAGATAAGAAAACTGACACACAAAGAGGAATTTTCCTGAATTCTCATAACTAGTAGTAAATGGCAGACTTGAGATTCAAACCCAGGTAGTAGGACTCCAATGTGAATGTTATATTCATCATAAAGGACTTTTGTAATAATGGAGTCAAAGAACTTTATAAGATACAAATTAACCTACTTTATTACTAAATGCCAAACTTGACTTCTAATATTTTATTATTTTGCTTTCTTTTAGGAAGACGTGGGAAAAAATTTTTTTTCTCACCCTTTGCACTTATTATTTCCCCCAATTACCTATCTTGTAATTGGGATAAATTACAAACATAAGCAAAGAAATATGTTCTCTAAATTGCTAAATAAATCTGACAAGAGGCTCTAACAAAAAGTTGCATTTCATCAAACAAAGAGTAAGACAGAATCTGTATTGGTGGGCAGAGTATAATGGGGCTCAGAATACTGATTTCTGCAATGTGTCCCCAGACTACTGCATCTTAAATTTTGAGAATCAGCCTATTCTTCTGAAATGCCTTTTAAAATGTTGGTGATGGGGCAGTTTGGTAGAAGGTAAAGAAATTAACATGATTTCAGATTACGTTAACAGAAAATTCATTTAAGGAAAAGAAAAATTTGAAGAAAAGTTATAAATTAATACTATTTCCCCAAATAATATTTTTTACAGATGTTGACTATCATAGCAGAAGACTACAGAAGGGATGTAGAAGACTTAATTCTAATTTTTAAGGGGAAAAAAGATATCTTTGAAGCCCATTATCTCTTTCATATATTACTTAGTTTCTATGCTATTTTCCCCACAACTCTTGCCGACAAGATTCTGATTAGCATTTCCATTTGAACACGCATGTGAAAATTACCCTCAGCTAAGATTCTATGACTTTTATACTTGGAAGGAAATCAATCTTATGCAGCTCCTTCGAACCTTCAGAATATCCCTCCAAATATCCCAATCATACATAATCTTAGTGTCTGCTTGCCTATTGAGTTATATTATGGGTTGTCAAAATATTTAGAGTCATCATAGCTCAGCAGTTAGCAAGTGTGTGCTGAGAACATAAAGTACCAACTCCAAGCCCTCTGACACCAGGTTCATAATTTTGTACAGCAATACCGAATGAAGGTTTTAGATGTGATTTTCCTCTGTCTGTTCTTTCTATATCATTCAGGGAAAAAAATTCAAATACCTTATCCCTTCATTATTTTTATTAGAGCTTCATAGTTATACATAGTCGTTGGGTTCATCCTGACAAACTTATACATACATGGAGCTTATGATCCCCCCTTTTCCCTCTCCTTTTCTCCTCCATCCTACCTTTCCTCTTCCATTTCCTTCCTCTAGTCTACTAGACTTTCTTTTGCTCATCTATTAATTTATATTTGATTGTGTTTTTGTTATCCTACCCTTCCGTCCCCCTTTCCTGTACTTTACTCTGGTTTCTGCATATGACCTTTGAGTTTCTGAGTTTGGCTAATTTCACTTAGCATGATATTCTCCATTTTCATCCATTTGCCGGAAAATGCCATAACTCTTTTAGTAGCCGAGTAGAACTTCATTGTGTGTGTGTGTGTGTGTGTGTGTGTGTGTATGTATATATACACACACCACAGCTTCTTAATGCATTCATCTGTTGATGAGCATTTTGGGTTGATTCCATAAGTTAGCTATTGAGAATTGTGCTGCTATAAAAATTGATGTGGCTGGGTCACTGTAGTAAGCAGATTTTAGATCTTTTAGGAAAATACCAAGGAGTGGGATAGCTGGTTCATATGGTGGTTCCATTCCTAGGTTTTTTTTGAGAAATCTCCATACTGCCTTCCAGAGTGATTGTACTAGTCTGCAGTTCCATCAATAGTGTACAAGTGTACCTTTTTCCCTACAACTTCACCACCATTTATTCTTATTCATATTCTTGACCACTGTCATTCTAACTGGAATGAGATAAAATTTTAGTGTTGTTTTAATTTGCATTTCCCTGATTGCTAGAGTTGTTCAACTTTTTTTTTCATACATTTGTTGGCCATTTGTGTTTCTTCCTTTGATAAGTAAGTAAGAAAAGTGAAACAGGAGGCATCACAATCCCTGACATGAAATTATACTACAGAACTGTAGTAACAAAAGCAGCATGATATTGGTATCAAAATCGACACGAAGACCAACAGAACCGAATAGAAGACACAGAGACAAACCCCCAAATACAGCCTTTTAAACAAATGGTGCTGGGAAAACTGAATAGCTATATGTAGAAAAATGAAACTAGAACCCTATTTCTCACTCTACACAAAACACAAATTGAAATCCATTAAAGGCTTAGAAATTAGACCAGAAACTTTAAAACTACTAGAACAAGATATAGGGTCAATACTCCACCATATAGATTCTGGCACCAACTTCCTTAACAAGACTCCCAAAAGAACAAGAAATAAAACCAAGAATCAATAAGTTGGATGCCATGAAACTAAAAAGTTTCTACATAGCATGAAGAAAACAATTAAGAGCATGAAGAGAGCCTACAGAATGGACAAAAATCTTGGTGATCTACTGTTCTGATAAGGGATTAAAATCCAGAATATGCAGAGAACTCAAAACACATAATACACATGTGTGAGCACACAAGTAACCCAATGAGGACATGGGCAAAAGAACTAAATAGAAACTTCTCTTATGCTCTTACTGTGTGGAATATTTTCACCTTCATAGCACTGGGTTCTTCTCATGCCTGCCCAGAGGGTGCTGAGCCCCTATGGTCTCCCCACTAGGACGTCTGTGTGGATGCCTGGTGGTGACAATTCAGAAGGTTGAGCAGGTCCCCATCTGTACTATATAGTGGCAAATGCTTTACAAGAAATGCGGGAAGACTACAAATTCTCTGGCTCCACCTCTGACTTAACTGTGGAGGATCTTGAGTGATGTGGGGCCCCAACTGACACTGGATGGGAAGAGAAAGAGTCCCTAAAGGGGCATGACAGACTGCATTCTCATTTAGCAACCTTGCCCTACAAGCTCCCCCGAGTGCAACAGTACATTTCAAAATCATGATTTTTTGACCTATGGTTTGTCATATTTCACAGTCGGTAGACATTTTGAGGATTCTGCAATTCACTACCAAAAGGTAAATTTATAACAGATATTTGAAATCCTATGAACATTTAAGTCCTAGAGGACTCACATACTGGGGATAAACATTCCCTCAAAAAGAAACAGGAAACAATTCCCCTTAATGAGCAATTCTGAGCATAGTTTGCTGCCCAGCAGTTTTAGATGGCCATTAAAATCTCAATCAAGTTTTCTTTCAAAATTGTAATTATCATCTCTCCATATAAACTTAAGCAAAATGGTATTAAAATGAACCTAGTATATGCATATTGAAAAAATTTTAAGTAGATTTAACATCAGCTTTTATAACTCAGGGTACCACTAAAAAACTGACATAAATTAAAATTCTTAATATCCTGACTTAAAATTAAAATTCCACTTAATAATTATTGATTGACCCAAAACTTATATTAGTAGACATGCGTTTTTCTAAACAATGCTCTCTCTCCCTCTTCCTAAAAGAGCTTTAGTTTTGTTCAGTTGTCAACCTTTTCATAAAAGCATGATTGTCAAGGGATTCAGGGCCATTCTCAGGCTCAAAGGATGAATTATTTGTCAAGTCCTAATGGCCCTGTCCACCAGACCTGTGGCTATTTTAGTCCTGAATATGTGAAGAAGCTTTGTCCAATGAAGCATGGGACTTTTGCAAGAGATGGGTACTTCTGAAATAGGGGCTCTTGCTTTTTTTTTTTTTTTTTTTAAAAAAGGATGCATATGAGAAATGTTATTTTTCTGCTAGTCATCATCACATTTGGGTAAGATTTCTAGAGCAAGGGTGGCATTGTTCAATGGGTGGGGGGCACCAAGAGTAGAGGAGACATGTATTACAGAAGAGGAGACAGAAGAGACATCGATCTGATGCTCAGATATTTTATGTTTGAGCAACCCTAATTTGCCAATTCTTGTTACATGAAGTAATAAATTTTTCTTATTGTTTAAATGTTTAAGTCAGAGTTTTCCATCCTTTGCAGATGAAAGAGGTTTTCATTGATAAAAAGAGTAAGACCCTGAATTTGGGAAGTACCATGAAAATAAATTTAAAAGACACGAATAACTGTAAGTGAGTACAAATTACTGCAATACCATGCTGGTAAATGTAAGATTGAAAGTAGGAAGAGAACATATTCAATTAGTGATAGTTGGGGGAGGGAGTAAGCATCATGAAAGTTCATGGTTTTTATATGGCATATGATTTGTAAAGAGGGCTAAGCTTACAAGCAAATTAAACAGACTGGAGACTGAGGAATAAGACTGAGAAAAGGATCAGGAGAGACAGCTTTGTAGACAGGATGACCATATAATTGATCATGCAACCTACTATACTAGAGTGTGAAATGGCAAGCTTAGTGTTACTGATGTAAGACAACAGGATCAAGCAGGGACTACCCCAGGTAAACCAGGACACAGGGTTACCACAATTATAGCACAGAAGAGAAATAGTCCCTGAGGAAGTGAGGTATAAGTTGCCCCTGAGAAACAGGGAGTGGCTGGATTGGGCTGCCATGCAGCCTGATGTGGGGACCCGACGGGAGATGACCTTGGGACTATGATGAAAATGCTTTAGGATCCAGGTGAGAAGCTAGTATTTAATTCTATTCACAGTGGAAGGCCATGAAATTTCCTTGCAAGGAAAGAGGCAGCTCAAAACTACACTTTAGAAAAATCAAAGTGGAAGGAAGCAGGGGAGACAAGAGGAGGGAAACCCAGAAAGTAGCTACTGCAGTAATATTTTCCAGGTGATGAACCAGGGAGGCAGCAATAGGAAAGCAAAGGAATATATGCAGATACTGAGGAGGGGAGGGCAGAGGGAGAGGCTCAAGGGCAAATTCAGAGATCACCCACATTTGGGGAGTGGGAAATAAAATATAAGCCAACAGAAGACACTAAGCAGTGAGATGGAAGGAAATTATTGTGCCATGGACACCAGGAGGAGACAGACTTCAAGAGGAGGGACCATGACCAGCCACCTTCAGTGCAGCAAAGGAGAAGAAGCAAATGGAAGCAGGGAGGTTGTTTTTGGTGAACTCCAGGAAGCAGCTTGACGTGACAGAGACAGAAAACCTCTTTTCACACTGCATTTGCCTTTCAGAAAACTGGGATCACTGACTCAACAGAATAACTCCCCCGACACAAACAATCTGACCTTAAAAGACCTGACAGTGGGTTTGACTAAATGATTAAATCCGTTAGGTGAGGATTAGAGGAGGGGAAAGCTCTGAAGCGGACTGTAAGAGTTTCCTTTTCACCTCTGTACCACCCTCTTCACAAAGTTAGGGTACTTGAAGGGATTCCTTTCCCAGTTCTCCCCAAACTATAAGCTTAGCCTTCCCTAATCACTGAAAACCCTGATACTGGGAAAGACAGAGGTATGTCACTATCACCCCAGCTCTGTGCTTGGGAATCAAGTCTCCTTTTTGGTAATTCAGGTTGAACATTCTGACCTATATTTGATAACAAGATTTATGCATTGTTCCTGAAATGCAGTTTCTATTTTGCATCTGATTTCTGTTAATATGTTCCTGTTCCTGAGTTTCTGCTTTGACCACTCTAGTTCCTCTAAGGTTGAAACTGTGTGTTTATGTTTTCCAAGCTCCAGGATTTTGCTGGTGAGCTGTATGGTGACTTAGACACTATTTTCTTGCTTTGTGATAGATGTTCTCAACAGTGCACCCCTACTCCTGGATTCCTGGGAGCTATGTTTTGACCACCTCCCAGATATACAATTACTGCTCATGAAGACCCTGATCCCCACCCATGCAGGCTATTTTCTGGAATACCTGTCTTCTGCAACTGTGCCTTCCAGAACCCATGTTTTGTTGCAGGACTAGAGCCCCTGAGCACCTCCAAAGGAGTCTACTTTCCATTCCTTTACTGTGTCCATTCCTCAGATATGTCCTGTACCAACTCCTTCTAAATTAATTCACTCCACCAAGTTACAAAGTGGGTCTCTGCCTCACCCTGTTCTGATGTAGAATAGTTTTTCTTCTTTTTTTTTAAATCTAATTCCCATCTTTCCCAAAAAAGCATCCAGGCAAGAAGAGCACTTGCAAACTGGAAGCACAAGAAAACAGATTTTGCATTGTCCCTTCATTGACCAAAAAAAAAAAAAAAAAAAAAAAAATCACAGCATGTGATTCATATACTTGGAAATCTATAGAAAGCAGTGAGAGGCACTAATCCATGCATACAGATGAACTGAAGTCTTTTAAGGTCGCAGTACCATCTTTGTTGCCAGTACTTGCACTGTGAATAAAGCTGTCAGCAATGATATTTCTGTGATAATATTTAAATAATATGAATATACCCCACATATGTGTTTAGAGATAATAAAGTAGTGACTTCTAATATCTATCCCACCTGACCTGATGTCTCTGATAACTAAGTACACAGAAATAAACTTCTGATAGGGGTATTTGCTTTGAAAATGGGGAGGCTGGAACTCCTAAACATTAACATAAGTGAGACGTTGAATAAAAGTGAGGAAGCAAGGAAGAGTTCCTATTTCCAGCATATCAGGACATCTGGACCCATGCTCTACCACACTAACAAAGAATAAATGATATGTCTTGCTGAGGATAGTGCCACACAATAGAGGTCAATGTTTGTGATATTCTTAAACACTATTCTCCCATTATGGTGTGAGATCCTTGAGGATTTTTTTCATTGTTTAATCCTATGCCTTGCAAACTTCCTGACATATTAGAATTGTATGAATTAATTCTTACATTAAATGGACTGTGCCCAGAGTCTCAGCTGTGGATCCAGAAAATATACAGGTTCTACAATCTTTAGGCCACTTGCTGCCATGATGTGTACTGAAAGCCAGATAATCTCCTTTAAAGAGGGAGACAGAGAGCAAGAATGCCTAAATGATGCCATGATTAGCCTTTCTTCACAACTTCTTTAACACATAAAAAGGATATGCTCTGATCCAAGTATGAACTACAAAAATATTCAAGTATTTTCTCATACTTCTCTATTTCTTCTGCTTGACGAAAAAAGTGTATTTTATTTTTAAAAAACATGATTTAAAAATCATACTTGAAATAGTAAACCAAAAGTCTGTTAATTTGATGAAACTGTAAAAATCTATTCAGGCATCTTTGGCAATACATATCCAAAAGGTGCATATCAATGAAATTATATTTGCTAAACTCTTAAAAAAATATAGCCACAAAACCACTGTTTCTTTAAAACAGAGGGGGAAAAAAATTCCAGATCTGCCCTACCCAGTGTAATTGGCACTAGCCTTGACAACTTGCCTATTAAGCACTCAGAAGACAGCTGGTCCAAATTGAAAAGTGCAGTAAAAGTGTAAAAGTCTAAGTGGATTTAGAAGACTTAGTACAAACAAGAATGGAAAATAACTTATATTAAATTTACCTGTTTCTCTTTTTATTTTTCAATGTGGCTCCCATAAAATTTAAAATGCTTTGCATCATATTTCTATTGTGTCTCATGAGTCTTGATTCTATTTTTATGGCCCCTGGTACACCCAAAGCTGCAGGTAACTGGTCAGCAATCACAGTTATTTAATGGATTCTGTGTTTTGAAAGGAATCAGAACTAAGGAGAGAGAGTTCATGGGTATCATGGACATAGATTTTTGAGGCTTTATTTAATGTGCATATCTGATTGATTTTCAAATGTATAAATCTAAAATTAAATATGAGAAGAGCTTTGGAAGACTATCCATCCATCATGTTTCTTTATTATAATATCTTGGTCTTTGAAAGATAAAAGGCCCTATGATGTTGACTCCACTAAGCAACTGGGCATACATTTGTGGATATCTTTAAAAATATATATATGTCCAACCCTAGAATCTCAGACAGGTATTTTAATCAACTTTCCTGACATCTGTCTTGATTCTGAATTAGATCCAGTTCTGCCATATCAATCACATATAGGGTCTAACATACAACAATCAATATGCCATTCGTTATTCTTTTATGTTCCAACTAAAACAAATAGATCACTGTGGAATGAACTCACAGAATTCGTACTCTGATTTTTTTCTACTGTCTGAAAAAAGGTTGTCACTCTTTCTATGGTAAATGCTAATGTATCCAGAATTTCTAACCTGGTTTTTCTTGATGCTGATTTTTTTTTTTTTTTTGCTTATAACCTAGGATTCTTAAGTGATCTTTTGAGAAACACAAGTTATGTGAATGCAGCAAGTTCAATAAATTCACTATGAACCGTCTAGTTTCTCATGCTGACATCATTTGAGTGTACCTTCTTGGCATGCTTTTAATCAGGTTAGTTTTTCCCTGCAAGGTGTGATGAGTTACTGGTGTTTTTATTTATCACTAGAACTTTGCACAAATCCTGGCATGGAGAAGGCAATTAACAAATAGTTGCTTAAGAAAGATAAGACAGGAAGGAAGGAAGGAGGAAGGGAAGGGAAGGGAAGGGAAGGGAAGGGAAGGGAAGGGAAGGGAAGGGAGAAGGGAGGAAAGAAGGAAGGAAGAGAAGGAAGGCCCCGCCAATATAAGAAAAAGGAAAAGCATCTTAGTTGTATTGATCCTCAAACTAAATGCCTGCCACCTGAATGAATGGTGTTAGCTATGGTACATTCAGGATCCACTTGGATTCACTTGGATACCTGACACTATAGCCATGCAATACTTAGCACAAAACACCAGTGACAGTATTTCATCATCCTTCCACATCCAGACAATCTGTGGCTCATATTTTTAATAATACATGAATATACTTAAAGAAACTTTATTCATTCCATCTTCCCCATCACAGTACGGTCTCCTTTTTTACAGTATTATTAGAATCCACCAATCCTCATACTTATATGTTTATCTTCTGTACTTATCTGGGATCCTACATCAACTGAGAGTAACTCGGGAAAAGCAGGCTTCACAAAGGACATATGAAGAGATATTTAAATACAAATATCCTGGACAATGCTCTGCGAAGGAACTAACAACCACTATTTCTGTCACCTCCATCCTACTTAATGTTAGTAAGTTAAGCTATTTTCTTCTAGTTTAAAATAGTCACAGAACATAAATACTCTGGCTGTTTATTTCAACTCACTCTCATTTCAGACCATGAGTCGAATATGTTTATATTGATAGACCTCTCACATTACTTTATAAGAGCTGCATTTTCCAAATGGCATCAGTCACTTGATTTTAATATAGATTTTTTTTATCCCATCCTCTAATCTTCTTCTCTATTAGTGATGATCTGATGTTTCTTTGGGACTTGTTTCAATTACACATATTTATTTATTTACACATATTGCTTTCTTGACTTGTTCAAAATTCTCTCCTTCTGTAAACTTCCAGTGTGGTACAATCAAGTGGAGCAAGAATACTTCTTTTCCCAGAAATCCTCCTGGACCCCAGGAACTCATCCCTTGCTGTCACTGAAGAGTATGGAAAAATAATGGATTTTGGAGTCTAGCAGACCTATTGGTTTCAAATTACTTAACGTTATGCAAATTACTTAATGTTATTTGAACTGCAGTTTCTTCTTCAAAAGAGTAATAAAAATACAAAATGATAGAACTGTTATGAAAATTAAATTACCCCCTAAAATTAACATGTTCAAAAGAAATAGCTTTTATACAATGAATGCCAGTTTTCTCTATGAGGAAACTGAAAATCAATGAGGAATGAATGAGGACAATTTCCATACCACGTTGATTAGTGGTAGAGGCAAGATCCAAACCCGTCTATATCTGATTCTAAATTTGCTTAAGTAAATATTAATTCTTAGATCCTCCAAACCAAATCCAGATTCACCTGACATGGCCAAAATGCCATCTTCCTAGAGATACCTTCTCCATGCCTGAGTTCACTAGGATCTAAGAGCATGGCACATGGAATTCATTCATACATTAACCAGCGGATGGCTACCTTCCAGGTCCTGGGTACTCTCCAGGTTCTGGAATAAGTTTTTGAAATTTTAGCTTCTGAAGGTTTTCTGTATACATCTGGATCCTTATAGGACTCTGACTTCCTAAGGCTAGAACAGTCATTTGTCTTGACCCCAGCTACCCTTTTCTGTTCTCACTGCAAAGTACCTAGCAAAGGTTTAAAAGGCCAGAAAAAAGCCAGGCATGGTGGTACACACCTGTAAGCTCAGCAGCTCAGAAGGCTGAGGTAGGAGGATCATGAGTTCAAAGCCAGCCTCAGCAAAAGCGAGTCACTTAGCAACTGGGTGAGACCCTGTCTTTAAATACAATACAAAATAGGGCTGGGATGTGGCTCAGAAGTTGAGTGCCCCTAAGTTCAAACCTTGGTACCAAAAAAAAAAAAAGCCAAAAAAATTATAATCTAAGCACTTCCAATATTTTAACTGCATGACACTGAGCAATCCTAATTTCTCTGAGCCTCAGTTTATCATCTTTAAATGATTATAGTACCCATGTCATGTGATTATTGGGAATTATTCTCTGAGTGATTTAGGACTACATAAATGTAAGAAGCCATGTTATTGTACTGTCAATATCAATCATTACATAATACATGGATGTCAGAATGAATGTTCATTCTACAGATAGCTTCTGCACTAGCAACTGTGAGATCAGAACTGTGGATCCATACAAAGCTTCCCGTAGTTTCATTACCTCTCATTTGTTGTTTCCACTTGCCCAAATTCAAGTTCTGACCACCTGGATTGTTGATTTCTGCCTCCTGGGATGGTTTCTGATCCCTGGTTGCTGGCGCTAATGTGGGCTCCCAAGCCTTGCACCCCAGACTGTGTGCCTGGGACCTCAACTCACTGCCTGTTGTATCCTTTGCCTCCTCTTAATTCTAATTCTTTTTTGTTGTTTCTTTGTTTTTATTAGTGAATTATAATTATACGTTCTGGCTCAGCACTGGTGTCTGTTGTCCATTAAACCCTTTTTTAGAACTGCTTGCCTGAAGCCTGCCTGTCCACCATCCAAGCAGCCATCCTTCTCTTGGCCTTTCTGTTTCTAAACGTATCATGGTTCCCCGCAGTCTCTATAATCAAACCCATCTGAGGTATCAGGGCTGCCCTAGTCCCATTTTCCATTGAAAGAAACATCAAAATCTTGTGGTCTAATTCTCACCTCTCTTTTCTCCCATGCCCAGTCTTCCAGGCTTTACCTGCCTGCAGATTGTTAAAGCTTCTATAACTTTAGCTTCTTTTGGTTTGTTCTTGCCATGTCATTAACCTGACTGCTTTTACATACTTCCTTTGCAAACTTTAATGTGTTTCCTCTTTCGAATTCCTTGAAGTTCTCCCTTCTAAGTGAAAGAAGCCAAGATGCAAACACATTCACATCATAAAATTTATGCAAATCCAATTAATCCAATCAAAGCTTGTTTGTGAAAAGCCTGTCTTATGTGTTCTTTGAAGTCATTTCCCATGAATGGAAATCTTAATGAGATGACTAAATTTAGGAGTATAGTGCTTCTTGCAAGAAAACCAAGCACATTTAATCCTTGGTACTACAAACTGAAAAATATGAGTTTCACCTTCCAAGAACAGTACTTTTCAATTTCACATTAATTTCAATCAGTTTTTTTTTCAGAAAGAACTGCAATATCTTCAATTTCTAGAGCAACAAATGCATGTATACATTTCCATTCAATTTCCAATTTATAATGAGAAGACGAAAAACATATATTATACAGGTGAGCATACCTGTTACACAATATAGAAAATGCAAGGCAAGATGACTCAATTATAGGAGCAAAACAGCAAAAGTAATAAAAATAACCTTTCCAACTTGAATTTTAGTTATGCATGTCCCACGTAAACTTTCAACATAAATTGTTGTACAAATATTGGTCTCTTTGCATTGTCCAGGATACCTGAAATGACTTCAAATCATGTAGCATGTGCATCACAGAAGTTAACTTATTAATAACCAACTAATTCACAGTGGTGAAATAAATTGAATAAAATAATCTGAGTACAAGATAATTCTACTAAAGTATAATTCTACTAAATTAAAATTTGAAAGTGAGAAAAACTTTAAGAATTCTGAAACAAACAGCCAAACTGAGTGCTAACTTGCCCTACACTGCTTAAAACTCTGAAATAATATTTTTTTATTTTTCTCTAGTTTACTAAATTGAAATCAATGAAGAAATAAAATTATTTGAGTGAGAAAGGCAGATTTAAAAGGCAGAAAAAGTGAAGCTGAAAGGTTAGAATGTGAATCATAGCTTGACCTCTGCAAGAGGGTAAGAAATCAGGACTTCAGTCTGAGTATCAATAGAGTGTAAGTTCCTCCGTGCTCTAATTCTGTGCTGTGCAACTTCCCATTCCAGACAGTCTTGTAGTTCCTTCAAATTACAAGGTTTCTCCAGCCTAAAAGAGTTTGCATGCTATTTGACTGGAACACCTTTCCTTTCCTCCCTGACTTGCTGACACCCCTCCTTTAGGAACATATTTTCGTGATTCACTCCTCCACCCTACCCCCACTTCTTATCATGATTCACTTTTGAATACCTAGAACCCATCACACACACTGGTTTTTCTAGGAAGGTCTCAGCAAATGTTCCCTAATAAACATATGAAGGGATGAATTCCTGAATACAAGATCATCCTACTTTAATTTGATCTTCAGTGGGCTGTTTCTTTTGCACCCATTTGATAAAGTGAAGAGCTAATTTGCACTTGTTTGATATGTCACTCTAATTGGGAAATCTTGAATTTCATTGAAAAGTATCCATAAACAATATAGTCCTAATTTCTTTTCCCTGTTCTGCCTGAAGTTAATTGAACTTGTGATTTGCTTGCCCAAGCAGCCCTGAATCTTTCCTCTATTCATTAATGTCATTCTCTAAACTACAACTAATTTTTATCACTCTCAGTGGGAAGAAACTCTTCTCAAGAACATTTCCATGTATTGAGTCAAGTGTTTCAACTCTTAATCCATGATTACTAATGAAAGTGTACAGAGAATGATTCAGAGATCCCGAGTGACAATAAAATCATGACTCATCTCATTTAGAAACTGCCAACTCTCTGAATGCAACATCAGAACAACATAAAAAAGTCTTCTAATTTTACCATACACATTTCATATGTAAAATGCACTGATGGTTTAATTTACAAAGCTGAAAGAAAAATGATTTGCTCTTAAGTCACCTGATTTATTTTTTGGGAAAAAATCTAAGTATATTGAAATACATAAAATGTCACATTTGTTGAAGAAAGAACACATACTACACAAATGCTTAAGTAGTGATGTTAGAAAATTATAAAAAGATATGCTGTGTACAGATAAAGACACAGAAAAATGAAAAAAATAATTACAGACTATGAATATAATGATGTTAAAGATTTTTTACACAAAACTTCAGATGTTTGAAAGAGTGTCCTTTTGAAATCAATGAGTGTTATTTTGCACTACATTCTGTATAACTCTGACTAAATGAAAAATTAAGTGAATATACTTGAAGAAACACTTGAAATTATTGATGACTAGAAGATAAAGTAGAATATTAAGTACCCAGATTTGGGAAAAAATAACTTAAACTCTATAACTTAAGTATCTATGAATGGAAAGTGACATAAATATATTTTTTCATAAAAAAATAGAGTGCCTAGGAAATTCATAACAGTCTTAAATAAGTAAAAGTACCTAAAATTATTTTAATTTCTATTAATTCTTTTAAGATACACAAATTATTATTTATATCTACCATATGAAAGGCATTACATTTGGGAGTATATGCTGAGAAAGAGGCAAAGATACACAAGACATATTTGCTAGTCTACATAAATTTTTAATCCTTTGATAGGCAAATCATTTGTACATAATTAATGATAGTGCATAACAATGCAGAAATATGCTGCATGTATATGCTACATATGACTAAAAGTGTTTAATAATTATCAGACTCCAAGATAACAAATCCAATTAGAAGAAGTTGCCTGTAGTTAGGTCTTTAGGATTAAGAAGCCAAGACAAGACCAGTTTCAAACAGAGGGAAAATTCTGTGATCTCTTAGCAGTGTCTGTTGTGGTCAAGGGAGGAGCCAGTGAGCATCATCTTGCTGTGTGAAGATGTATCTGTGTGGGAAGAGGTGGAAAATATTCCCTTTATAGATGAGATAACTGACCACAAGGTCGTTTAATACCCACTGAGACTAATGCTTCAATGAAAAAAAAATAGTGTGCAAACTAGGGAAAATGCCTGATTTAACTTGCCAAAGTTGAAAGTACACCTGAGATATAGTCTTCAGTGTTGAGCATTAAATATAAAAATGTAAGATATTTCAAATTCAGTCAGACACGGGCAGCCAAAATGGTAGAACAAATTCAAGTCCATGCCAAGTGAAGATCTGTGCGGTTTCTCACTAGTTGCATGGCCTCAGACAAGTCATTTAACTCACAGGGCACAGATTCAAAGATAAACCTATATGAACGCTTGGTCCTCTTTCATTATTAAAAAGTTTTAGCTATGAAGAAGCATGTTCTCTTTCATAATGAATTTACAAATCATTTCCAAAAATGGAATGGCAGAGAGAGACTGATAGCATGGCTTGAATAAAGTGTCTACTGGAATCCCATATCTGTATTCTAGACTTTGCCCCAAAAAAATAAATGAATGAAAAGGGGACCCCAAGTAATCATGTGGTGAGGAGTCAGAGAAGAGGAAACAAAGGTCTCTTTGTGAAAGACCAACAGGGTTGAAGCTTTGATTAAGTCTCTTCATTCATTTTAGAAACTGAGTACACCCAACACTGCCCAGGCACATGCAAAGGAATAGGTCATTATCACCAACCCAAGGATACTGTTTTCTTTTAGTTTTTACATCAATTGGAAATGTCAGGAGTTCATTTTAAATTATAAGATGAATCCCCAGGTGCACTATCTCTATCCAAGGCTGCTCAATTTGGGTGTCTGTGAGAACATGGCATTCTGCTTTGATGAGGTCTCTGGAAATACAAGATGTTTCTCAGTGTGAAAAGTGCTTCTATGCACCCCAGTGTGAGAAAAAACTAAATCTGAAATGGAGATTTAAAAAAAAGTACAGTTTTTTCTGTTACTATTGAAAGCACCCTTTTAAAAAATGGGATCCTTGCATAGGAAACACATAGAGGTTCTGGTTATACTAATAAATTTCAGATTTCTTTAGAGAGGAAATAGCACACGATATTTTGATAATATGCAGATGTGTTAGGAGTACATTTATGCTTAGCTGCCCTATAATTTCACATCCTTTTATTTCCCAACATTGCTTTGAAATGTGGGGGAAGGGCTTTAATCCTGGTTTTGAGATTTGGAGCATGTCACTTAACCTCTTTAAATCTTAATTTCAAGGTATACTGCACAAGGAATGTGCTCACCAAATATTTGTTGAGAAAAAAAAAAGTATGAGAGGAGGAAGGCAGAGAAGGAGGGATGGAGGAAGGGAAGGAGTACAGAAGAGAATGGAGGGAATTTTTAAACATTCATTCTTTCTATACTGTTCCAGTTCCAAGTGTTTTGAATATTTTCGTACCACACCAAACACAAAGTATACCCTTAATAAAAAAATTCAATAGACTAGCAAAACATGGATCTGACAATAGGGCAAAAAAAATTTTAGGTCATCAATTTAGTTAACATATTTTGGGTGTATAGTCTCAAAGTAATGAGGATATAGAAGACCCAGTTCCTAAATTAAGAAGTCTACAATTTTCTTTAAGCTATTTCAATGTAATCTGTGTGATATATATGTACCACTTTGTTTATGCTCCAATTCTAGGAATAATCTGCTTAAATGATACTAAAATGCAAAGTCTTAGGCCGTCATTAACATTTTATCAAAAAGATCCCATTCCAAACAGGCTGCCAAAAGTCTTTTTGCTATGCCCATGTTAATTAACAACTGACTTAATTAGCATTGTGAATATAAAAAGAGGATTTTTTTTTTACTGATATAAGTAGTGGCTTTTAATTAGCATGATGAATGCTAAAAATGGACTCCTACTGGAGAAAGGAAAGATTTTTCCAGTTACATGGATTACCTAAGAGAGTTCTGAGACACTTCCCATGCCTGAGTGAACAAGGTACAAGGCTCTGGCAGGACAGTAGCCTACACTCAATGGCTTGTTCTTGAGGGATCCAGATTCCAGCCATTGTTGGATTGGGAGAATTTTAGCTTCAAGCATGTCAACCTGAGATCACAGAATATCCCTTCACGAAGAATTTCATAAACCTAAAATGCTATAAAAACCAGAATGTTCAAAGTTATTAAACTTACAACACAGGACTACTCTACTTGTTTCATTGAAAGGTT
Source organism: Urocitellus parryii (assembly GCF_045843805.1). Taxonomy (NCBI): domain Eukaryota; kingdom Metazoa; phylum Chordata; class Mammalia; order Rodentia; family Sciuridae; genus Urocitellus; species Urocitellus parryii. Next base: position 78,825,244 of record NC_135541.1, read on the forward strand.
ATTAAATAATGGTGGGCTCAATGAAATTTTGTCTGACACTTGAATTCAAATTCACCTTACCTTCATCAACAAAAACTTCAGTGGGTGCCTGGATAGCAGTCTATCAAAAATAATCTAGGGCTGGGGTTGTGGCTCAGTGGTAGAGCACTTGCCTAGCATGTGTGAGGCAGTTGGATTTGATTCTCACCACTGCATGTAAATAAATGAATAAAATAAAGGTTCATAAACAACTAAAAAACAATAATCTAAAAGTCAAGTCAGTTTACAATGCCCTAACATTGAGATGTTCAAGTCTAGTGATTGAAACATAAATAAAAATGCAATCTAAGAAACCTATAAAGTTATTTAAATGCTAAAATTTGTATATGAGGCAAAAGAGTCATAGAGAACAATGTAGCTATTTCAACTGGGAAAATCTAAGAGGTGTATTTAGCAAAGTTTGTGCTAGGTCTAGAAGGATATGTCAGAATATTCCAGAAAGCTGTGAATTTGGGGGGAAAGGAAGGGGGGGAATTTATAGAGGTTAGAATCCAGAAAGATAAAAATGGATTTATACAAGAAATCACAAATGTAGTAATGCTTATAGATGTATGTGTGTGCATGTATACACTAAACACACACACACACACACACACACACACACATACACACTTTCACTCACACATGTTCTCTCATTTGAGAAATGTCTACCAAAAAAACTGTCATTAGAGTTTTAATGTACCTGGGTTGGGAAAACAATCTCTGGAGTTGTGTTTTTACCCCCTACCCCATATGGTAATTTTACTGACAGTGATTCTCAAGTTACATCTGTCATAATAGGACTAAAAATGTAACTAGCCTGCTGAGTGCAAACTGGCATTCTCAGAAATAGTTTAAATAGCACTGAATATAGAACTCCATTTCACATATTCTAAAATATCTTCCATCAAAATAATAGTCCTTATGGTTTTCCAAAGTCCATTAATAAGTCCTCCTAACCACAGGTTAAGTTCATAATTCTGAAATCAGAATTTGCCCTCTCAACTTGCATGGATAAGAATATCAAGTTCTATTGACTATTCCACCTGTGTTAGGAATCAGTGAAGTTTTATGTTTGCACAAAGATCTTAAAATTCCTTTTTTCATGTTCTTTTATAACTAAGCCTAAAGACTAAGAAGCATATAGACACTACAAATAGCATACTGATATATAATCAATATGCTTTAGCTCTCCCCTGCCTACTAGGAATGCCATCATTTATGCTGTGAAGCAAATTAGTGAACAACTCTGCATGTAGCCAACAGACCATTGGACTTGAAGTAATAACTTCACATTCTCAATGTGTCATTTACCAACTGGAGCAAATTGCAAGAGCTCTCTAGATTTGTTATTGCATGTGCTATCTGAAAGAATTAATGTGAACAGTAAATGGCTTACCTCATTCATTCAACAAAATGATTAAGTACACATGATGTCATTTGACTTTGCACTATCAATAAAAATTATTAGCTTTTATGTTAAAAGAACAGCTATCACTTATTGAACACCGAGTGCAGACATGTATTTAATTGTTGTAAGATGTCATGTTAACTACTATTATCTCAGTCTTACAAAGATAAGATCTGAGGTTTGGAGATATAATTTTATGCATATTATCTGAACTGTTGAAGCTTCTGGAATATGTCTTATTCATTTTAGAAGCCCATGCAATGGCAGTGCTACCTAGTACATAGTGGATGCAATACTATCATTCAAAACTTCAACAAATAATGTATTTTTAGCACAGTGAAAATTTAAAAATCAACATGAAAAAATACATACTTAACATATGGTATCAGCAGAGCTCCCTGGAAATATGATTTACTTCAAATTATGGAAAGGAATGAAATGATTCTTTATAATAATCTTTACAACACTCAGAGCTTGCTGAAATATTTTTGAAAAATAGAATTGAATATTAGAGTAATGGTCTGTAATAATCAGGAGGCCATTTTATACTGTTGGCTTTCTATTTTTGCTACTCTTTCTATAGGAAAATCAGAAAAGAACTTTTAAAAATCATATTTATTTTTCCACACCACAGAGTAAATATATAAGGCTGGCAAAGTACTGCTGCCAGTAGTGTTAACCATCTCTGATGACGGTGGCTGCACAATCCACATAACTACTCATATTATGTTTCCCTTACAGGTATGAAGTGATTTACTGTCTCCAAAGTGCTTTCTCATCTATTTGATTCTCACAACATCTCTTCAAAGTGGGAAGGAAGAAGGCAAAATTAATTGGATAAAGTAACTCTCTCAGAGAAGCTACATGGATATGAGTGATGAAGGGTGGAGGGAGAGAGTAAAAAGGGAAAGAAGAGAGGGTAGTGGAGGAGAAGAGCGGGGAGGAAAAGCTAGTTAGTGTTCTGATTCCTGGGTCTTTCATTTCCCCTCAGCATCACCATCTCCTTACCAGAATACAAAGAAGAAGGACAAATGGAAAAACAGTGACAATGAATGTTAAATGGAGGAAGTGAAAAGAAGGGGAAAAGTGACAATGTGAACAAATGAATAAGAATAAGAACATCAAGTAAAACAAGGTCCCAAGAGACACAAGGAGAGGTTAAAACAGTCCCAAAGAGTAGCTTTTTAGAGGATCTGGACATCTTTGACAGTATGATTAAACCATGGAGGCATACTAAAAAAAATGGCACATGTACACACATAATATTTTATGCACAATTTCCATTCATTCACTGCACTTCAAAATCTAGTGCTAAGTTCAAGTTTAAGAAACATGCCTTAAAAGCAGAGGTAGCTTCACCTCTCTGAGTACTGTGGTTTGCACATCCAGAACCAGAGGGTGGTTCTACAGAAATGTGGATGCCTGCAGCACCATGACTGTGTGTGCTGCGGAGACAAGAGACATGCCTTCATATTAGAACAGAACTCTCAATCCCTTCTGCTGCCACCCACCTCTCCACGCCATTTCCAAGTTTAATAGGAAACAAAACAATATCCTACACCATACATTGAGACCATTATCTTCAGTGGAACACAAAGTTTCCCATCAAACCAAGAAAACTGAAATCAAGGACACAGGGTTTGAGAAAATTCTGACTTTCCTGGTATTGAATTACTATTACTAAAAATCTTTAAAGACCAATTAACATGTTAGGATTCAGATATTTGATAAAATATTTAAATGCACAGGCTTTGACAACTGGCACTGTAATTGTGGGACACTGAATTGGTCATCTGACCTCTCTACATCCAAGTATCTTCCATAAATTTATCGTGGAAATTAATAATATTAATGAATTTAAATAACTTAAGTCTGACATAATAATCTTACTGAACTTATACATTTCATTAATGAAATAGATTTAATGAGGGTATATTAAAGAAAAGTGCTATCTTTGTGGGCATTAAATGAAGCAGTGCATAAAATATATCTAACATAGGATCTGGTGCATAGGAAATGAATAATAAATATTAGTGTTAGTGTACTTTAAGAAATTGAAGTGACATCAAAGGTAGGAATCATTAACTTGGTTTTAAGAATGGAATTCTGATTGCTGCACTTTTCTTACTATTCAGACTCCTTAATTTATGAAGGTTGGAGTGAACTCAGTGGCTTCTGCCTCTCTCAAATAGGTTTTCAGCTTTGGAATCCACTAACAAAAAGGTATTTTGCTAAGTGCTTTATAGAGGTTAGCTTGATTAATCATCCCAACCTCAAAAGGAGTAATGATAGCTGTCACATACATAGCTGGGCACTACTCTGATACTTACATGTGTTGACTCATTTCATACTCAGAGCGTATCCTTACTATCTCCATTTAATAGTCAAAGACATAGAAAAATAGAGAGATAAATGGGTTCAAGTTTCACAGGTGAAAAAACTGGCAGATATGGGATTCAACCCAGGCAGTAAGATTCCAAGACTTGTGATCTTTACCCCTACAACCACTGACTCTCCAAGAGCCAGGTGTTTTTATCTCCAGTTTTTGAAAAAAGATTTTGGCAAAAGCATATGGCTAGTGAGGAGGAGAACAGGATAAGAATCCAGACTCGTCTGACACCCATATCTGTGCTTCATCTCCTATTCCAGCCCCAGTAGTGGGTTCCAGGAATGAGGATGTGAGGGAATACCCAAGGCAAGGTTAGGAGGAGAAGAGGTCTATGGGAAAGCATTGGGTACAAGATGCCTTCCTGTCACCATCTACCTTCACTCCATTCAGTGATGCCAGCAGCCATGGGATGGCAGCTGTGGCTACATTCCTCAACTCTGGATCTCAAGGACCAGAGAGCATCCTGAGGATGCAAACATAAAGAATCTGAGATGTGCATAAACTTCAAACCCTCCCCATGTAGTGTCAGTAGCTACCTTGGTTGGTGCTGATTTTCTTTATCTTGATTCTGGCTCTATGAAGATGGATGGACTAGTTTAAACTCCTTTGAATCATCTGGACTGCTCAGAGATCAAAAGGACAATAGGTCTTATGACTAATGAATCCAAATTTGGGGAGCAGAAGCTATTGTCATCACCAGTTCTTTTAATCAATGAAACTCAAAGGTCACTAATTAAATTTCTATCTGTGTATGCTTTATGTGACACTTTGATAAATGCCATATAGATAAAACTGAACACTACCTATTTTCAAAGGGTTTATAAATCATGTCATCCATGTAAAAATGAAAACACAATTAAAATAATTATTATAAAATATTGGGGACAGACTTTAAATTGATCTTATATAGATATTTTGATAACAGAAGATCCCTCTACACTCCAAGCAAATAAATAAATATATGAATAAATATGTCTTTAGACACTACCTCTCAGACCAAGTCCTGCTCAGTTCTTAGAAAACTAAGTTAAACTCTCAGTCTGGCCTTCCAAGTCTTATTCATGCAATCCCAGCCTTTGTCTTTAGCTATGAACCCCCATTTCCCCAAACATGACTCTCTGAAATGAAAAAAAAAAAAACAATAGTTGTTTGAGGAATGCTTTCAGCATTTTCTGCCCTCATGGGTTGGTAAAGGAAGCTGCTGCTATGATGTCTTAACTCAACTGCCAGTTGGACTCACCTTTCAAACAAATCTCAAATGCACCATCTCGTCTAGGAATCCTCTCCCCATCCTACCAAACAAAAGTGATCTTATCCTTTTCTGAATCACCAGAGTCTCTGTGGTACCTACAAGTATATATATGCAGAAGTAAAAAAAAAAAAAAAAATATATATATATATATATATATATATATACATATACATAAAACTTTTACCATTATTATTTGAATTATGATCTTCAATGTGTTTACCTAATTTCCCAAATTAGGCTGCAAATTTCTTAGGATTGGTGACCAGGGTTTATTTCTCCAGTTGCCTCAATTACCTCTCTTTTGCCAGGAAACTATTTGCACTACAAGGATTCAATAAACACTTAATGAACTGCTATTTTATTAATAATAATGATGGATGGAGGGTGTGGTTTTGTAGTCGAACACTTGCCTGGCATGCACAAGTTTCTGGGTTCAATCAAACACTGCAAAAAGTTAAATAATGCTAGTGATATAGAACCTCTTATGGAGCATCAACCATGCAAAAGTGACATTAACATAACTAATTTAAAATTCAAAATCCTGTGACAAGGGAATTAAGGCTTACATTAATTGTTCAAGTTTACATAACATGTGGAGTTCCCAACTCAACATCTCAAATATACCTTCAATCAAAAATCCAATTTGTTAAGATTCTCAATCTGAGTCCAAGGGAACTCTATATGAAAGTGATACAATGCATAAGATATATGGTTTTTAAGTTTTGGATAAATTAATTTAATGAGTATGAAACAAATCTGCACCTCTCAAGAGTAATGAGTTTAAAAACTTAAAAATATATTTATTAAGAAGAACCTTTATCACCACAGTATGAGAACTATAAGAGATGAGGGAATATATTCTTGTGTGAGGTATTCGTTCAGAATAATGATTATGAATAAATTGAATTTGCATAAAGAATAAAGTATAGGCTTAGAAGATTGATGGACTAGAGTTAAAATTCTGAGTGTAACATTGTAGCTCTTGTCTTTGGGCACACCACTTAAACTTCCTATTTTAATAGGGAACAGATTATTTTTGAAAGAACACATACATGAAGCTGGATTGGGACTTCTGATGTATTTTAGCAAATTATAGAGTCAAAAGACAAAGCAAAACATTTTCCTGGGTAAAGTATAAAAAAAAAAAAAAAAAAAAAAAAAACCTTTCCAGTTTTCTTGAGAAGATGCAGAGGTACAGCTGCCACTCCTATTTCAATTCCTGGAGTAAGGACAGAATACTCTATTATTCCTACCAGCATAAGAGAAACAAAGGCCAGCATCACAGCTTTCCTCCAAAATCCAGTACTTCTCTTTAAACCAGCAAACAAACCCATTCTCTTAAACCTAAAGAACTAAAGGTCAAAACCTGAAACCCAAGTTGGATCATCCCTTTAAAAAGTCTGACTACTTATATCCTCAATGCCTGCTCCATCAGTCAATCCCCAACATTCAGAGAACGTGTTCTTTGGAAGCAATAGGCATCAGTCTAAAGCATTTGGCATCAGTCCTATGAACATATAAACACCATAGTCAGTTTTTGAAATTTTTTTCAGATGTTCCCAACTTACTATCTGAATCTCAAGTTTCCTCAAATGTTAATTGGATCCCCTAGAAGGGCTGCTGTACAAAATATATGTGACTACAACTATTCAGTACCCAACACAGTGGGCACTCAGTAGAGACTAATTAATTCCCTTTCTCCTTCCTAGGTTCTGCCTAAGTGGAGAATTATCAAAATCTTTGGACCAATGTGTTTTTTTCTCTCACTGCCACCTGCCACCATGGATGGTTGGTTCAGATAAAAAGTGCTACCTCATTTCAGTAAGATACTGAATGTCATTTACCACAAGACAAGTTACAGACAGTGTTTATTGTATTTATTATGGTTGCAACCAAATAAATGACATGAAGGTAACTTTTTTTTTTTTTTATCCTTAGAAAATCCCTGAGCTAGTCCCCTGGAAAACAGGTGGCTGGAAACCCAGACTCCACCCAAAGTCAAAAGACCCCAAGAAACAAACCATTGCTTCCTCTGCCAATTTTTGAAATGGAGGAGAAAGATCACAGACATGGGACTTCTGATATATTAGCAAATTATAATGTCAAAACACAAGGCAAAGCATTTTTCTGGGGCAAGGTATATCCCATTTCAAACCACTATGCTAGAGCTGAATTTGAAGCCAACTATCACAGTATGTGATAAAGTTACTTTGAAGTTATCAGAAGTTGCTTGGTTTGTTCACAAAATTCCATTTTGTGTGTCAGGAACATTTCATTATTTTGTAAATCACAAAATCATGTTCTTTAAAATCCAAGATGAATATCAAAGCCAAATGGATACAGCAGATGTTCTTAACACTCATAATTGCAATTTATACATTCAGCTATTGAAAATAAAACTTCACTTTCCCTGTCCTCTTGATTTTCCAATTTCCTCTTCATTCTTTATCTGAAAAGGGGGGATGGGAGGGGGAGGGAGAGGGAGACTGCATCATAGGAAGGGAATCTCTACTACTTTGTCAGTCTAAAGAAACCATAATGTGTCAGGTTTTCTAAAGAAATCCCATCTATTCTCATAAAAAAACACGTCTGCATTGTATTCACATATGTAAACTGTGATGTAATTATTATTCCAATAATTATATATAAGGGTATATGTACACTTGTGAGTGTATCTTTATAGTCCTCTCTCTCTCTCTCTCTCTCTCTCTCTCTCTCTCTCTCTCTCTCTCTCTCTCTCTCTCTCTCTTTCCCACTCTCAGACACACACACACCCAGTCTATAAATCCAGAAGGCATTCTCAGCCAGATTTAAAGAGACAAGGATTCGAGCCGCCCAGGGAAGGAGCAGCCTTAAATAAATCTGAAGTGCTCTTGTGATTTAGGCACAGCTCCTTCTCAGCAAAGCCCTGTTGCCCAATCCTCTTCATTGACAAATTCCCAATTTCTTTTTTAGATATTTGGTCTCTGGTCAGCTTAGTCCATTTGGCTTTTTCATCTGAAAGGGAAGGAGGTAGTAAAAATATCGGTGTGCCCCGACTGGGGAAGCAGGGGTACCTTCCACACCCCAGTAATTGACCCCCTCTGTCCTCACTAGCTTGGCTGCTGCTCATCTTCCAGGAGCACAGAGGAGATCAGTGAAGCAAGGCCACAGAATCCATCAAGTCCAGATTCACCCAAAAAAGCAAACCCCTTCCCCATCCCTGACACTCACCCATTACCTCCTACAGCCCCCTTCCCTTCTGTTGCCTCCGCATCACCCAACACTGCAGCCACCGCAGGGGGTGCGGGGGTGGCGTGTGGGGAGAGAGGGGGCTTCCTTCGCACCCACCCCTCACGCACCCAGAGAAGAATGTCCTCTGGGGAAGGGGATGCCAACAACTTGGAGGAACTTAGAAAGCAAAAGCTGCCGCGCCCCGACCCTTGGTGGGGCCGCAACCCCGAAGGCGAGGGCGAAAGAAGGGAGTCCGCGGCGAGGGCGAGCACCCCCGAGCTTACCACGAGCACGGGGACCCCGGCGGCCAGAGAGTAGAGGAGCACGGGGGGCACGGCGCTGCTATCCTCCGGGCCCGGGTAGGGCTTGCGGTAGGCACTGTCGTGGCAGAAGAAGCCCTGCACGTTCACGGTGAACGTGTCGGTGTATTCGAAGTAGTATGCCAGCATCACCGTCCCTGCCATGATCACCATCTGGAAATAGAGCATGCTGCTGGTGAGCGCCTGGGGCAGCAGGGGCATGCACGCCTCCGGGCCGAGCCAAGCCGAGCGGGCGGCCGACGCGGCAGGCCCCCTCCCGGGTCCGCCGAGTCAGCCACCGGGGGCGCGGCGGCGGGGGAGGCTGGAGGACGCGGAGCGGGAGGAGGGATGGAGCCGCTGGAGGAAGAGGCGGAGGCAGTCAGGGTTTTGAGGCGCGGGCAGGCTGCAGAGGAGGCGGCTACCCCCGGACGAGTCCCTGCTCCCCTGCCCGCCCCCTGCCCGCTGCAAGCGCCGCCCGCCCCGGCGCAGGGTCGCGCGGAAGGGCGGGGAGTCCCCGGGGACTGGCTGTGGCCGCTGCACCCTGGCAGGAGACCATTCGCGAGACCGCTGTTCTGGGTCAAGCCCTCAGGCCAGCAGGCAGAAAGCCGCGTCAGCGGAGCGGGCGGCAGCAAGCGGGACAGCTGCACCTGTACCCCCTTCTGAGGGCGGACGCTATGGAGCTGGAGAGCTCCTGGCGGGGGAAAACCAAAATAAAAAGGGGAGGAGAGGCAATAGAGATGGAGCTTCTAGAAACTCCCTTTCTAGGCACCAGCTGGGCTGTTTAAGAAACCCGCACAACGCCTGGGAAAATGGTGCGTGGACACGTCTTCAGAGCGCAAATCCCACCAAAGCGCAAAGTGTCCGATGCGGCGCCTCTGAGTTTCAGCGTGTGCCTTTAGCCGCGCTCCCATGGATTCCTTAACCCTGCACAGGACCCCAGCAGAGCAGTGGTTTCTAGGTTCGATTAGAAAAATGATCTCAGAGGATTTTAGCTTTGGGGTTTCTTTGCCTCCCCTGCAGCTTCCTAGGGCTTTGTGTGTAAAAATACAGAAATCATTGCTCGAAGCTCCAGAAGCATCATCTCTTGTACACCGGTTCCTTCCTTCTTCCATGTATTCTTTTGCTCATCTTCTCAGTCTCCTTTTATTAGCTGCTTGTGAGAGGGGGCTTTACAGATTCTTGGGAGTCAGCGGTACCAGCCATCAGGAAAAGAATAAAAGCTATTTGATTCATCTCTGTATTCCCCTAGTTTAGGAATCTGCAGGAATTCCTGTAGGCTCAGGTGAAAGGAGAAGCAGACCAGTGCAGGCTCACAGTACATGCAAAGTACACCCATACGTGGGTATCCACGCGTGTGCGTGGAGATAGGGTGCTATGGAATTCGTTTATGCAAGGAATGGATTCTGTGATGCCATGTAGGTCCCTCTGTGCAAGCTTAGGTAGTGGATTCCCAAAGGGCCCTTTGGAAACCTGACACTGCAGGTAAGAAAGCATTTATACAAAGCAAGATTGGAGAATATTCTTAGAGCTCTGCCCTTCTCATTAAAATGTAGAATTACCTTAGCAATTTTCTAACTTGATTCATTTTAATGGGTGTAAATGATTTTTTAAAGGTGGGCCTTTATCATCAAGAAAATTCAACATTGTTAGGCTAAAAAAACAAGCAGTTCAAATGATTGGTAGTTCGGGAATGGGATAGTAAAGACAGTGTGGGTTTCTTTAATGTTGAATGGGTATCGCATATACCTCCACATTATACAAAAACCATTCAGAAACTTATTTCTCAGAGTGTGCTCTAAGAGATGTGTATAACAAGCAATTTGGGGCTGTGGGAGTAAATAGTTCCTAGGTGGACAAAAGTGATTTTCCATATTATAAAAATGTAACTATTATAACAATGCATAGGTTAAGGTTTCATTCAGAAAAATCATTATACTGCAATCACTGTAGTGTAAGGGAATTTAAACCACTTCTTTGGTTCTAAAGGGTATCGTGCAAAATTTCCCACTTAATATAATTTTTAGAAGAATGATGTTAATCACTAAGGTCAACTTATTTGTTCCACCTAATAAAAACAAGCATTATTTTCAAAATTGAAATATATTATAATTCACTGTTAATGTGTATTGAGTGCTTCATACTGTACATGTAATGCAGTGGAGTCCTTATTTTCTTCATTGCTCTATTTCCTAAATGAGCAGGGTATGACACATGGTAGATATTTAATTAATATTTGTTGAATAAATTAATGAGGTTACTACCCTAACAACAATAGGAAAGTGTTTTCATTTATAAAATTTGTCAAGGTTTAGGAAATCACAGTCTTTATGTCCCTAGATAAATACAACCCATCTACTGGCATGGTCACACTGACATAGACGTTCAGTAGAAAAGCGTCACTCTGATACTGCAATAGTTCATTTGCCAGCTCTGCCACTTAACAACTGTGAACCTAAGCAAGATGCATGACTGTTTTCTGCTTTAGTTTCATCACTAGCAAAATTGAGATGATATGAGTAACCACTGTACATAGTTGATTTAAGATGCTTCACTATATATGGCACATAATGGATATATAAATAGGGTTTAGATTCTACAAAAATCAACTATCTAGCCTACCTTGAGTAACTTGGGAAATCCCAACACCTATCTCTAGTCACTTCCTTCTCATATTATTGCTTACAGAGTGACTCTGGGTGTGCTCATATTTTTGTAGTTGTGCATGTTTTTTTTCTTATAGAATTGTATTCATTCTATCTTTTTCTTTAAATACAGTCAATCTCAGGAACAAGATATGTATGAGCTTTTTATCACTGTAAGTAAATACCTGGGGAAATTAACTTAGAGGAGGAAAGATTTATTCTGGCTCATAGTTTCAGAAGTTTTAGTACATTGTCAGCTGGCTCCATTGCTGCAGGCCTGTGATGAGGCAAAACACCACGGTGGAACACCATGGAGGAGCAGAGACATGCTCACTTCATGCTGGTGGTGAACCAAGGAGAGAGGGGGGGAGAGTGAATAAGAAAGAGAAAATGCAGAAGGGACACCAAGGGCAAGAAATACACACCCTTAGTGACCTACTTCCTCCAGCTAGGTCCACCTCCTACAGTTTCCACCACCTTTCAATAATGCCATAAAATTATGGATCCCTCAGTGGATTAATCCAATGATGAGATTTGAGTCCATGATCCAGTCATCTTCCCAAAAGCTCCACCTCAGAACACTGCTGCACTTGGGACCAAGTCTCCAACACCATGAACCTTTGGAAATATTCCAGATCCAAACCATTAAAGTTTTTTTTTTTTTTCAGAATCTAATATCACCATTATTTTGTCATTTTAAATGGTCAAAGGGCATTGTTGACTGATTTGTGGTTGATTGAACATCCAGTGCTGAAATTCAAAGTTAATATTGAATCTTAACATGCATTATAAGGAAATCAACATTAAATTTACCTTCCATGAATATTTGAGCAGACTGGATATTCATAGAAAATGGTTCCAGGTGGATGAGAGAGAATGAGTTATATGCCCCTGGGCTACGTCTTCCTAAGCTTGAGCTTCTTCTAAACTAAAATGAACTCAATTTTCTTACCTCTGGGCTGACTTTGGCAATTAAATGAGAATATATAAATTATCTGATCAAAAGAAGGAAATTAGTGTATTTCTTAATTTTCTTTTAAATCATTTAAGCTAATTCTTTCCCAGAATACATCTTTTCATCTGCAAAGAATCCTTTGAAATCCTTCCTCAATTTTTATTTAAGTTTCTGGCTTTTTCTAGATTAAAAACATCCTGTTGCTATTTAATCTTGTGGAACAAAGACTTAATTCTTAATTTAATTTGAATATTAAGGATATCATTGTGTTTTCAAATCCATTGCAACAATCAGCCTTTTTTTTTTTTTTTTTTTTTTTTTTTGTACCAGGGATTGAACTCAGGGACACTCAACCACTGAGCCACATCCCAGCCCTATTTTGTATTTTATTTAGAGACAGGGTCTTACTGAGTTGCTTAGTGCCTCACTTTTGCTGAGGCTTGCTTTGAACTCACAATCCTCCTGTCTCAGCCTCCAGGCGGGCACCACTGCACCCAGTGAGCAATCAGTCCTTCTTAACAAAACATTGTACTGTTGGAACTCTCCCCATCTCAGCTCCTTCCAACTTCCAGTATTCATATTATATTTAGATGCATATGACTTAACAACCATTCATACCTCTACTGTGTTTCTCTATGACAAAAATACTGAAACAAATCTTGGGAGAATCATTTATCAAGACCAGTACCTGCCTTCTTTCCACCTCAATACCATATGCTCTAGTAAGAATGAGTAAGGTTCAATACCAGCATACAGATATAGTCCTTGGGGCTGGGGATATAGCTCAATTGGTAGACTGCTTGCTTAGCATGCACAAGGCCCTGGGTTCAATCCCCAGCACCACAAAAAAAAAAAAAAAAAAAAAAAAAAAGATACAGTCCTTGTCCTTGTGGTTTATAACTATTCTTCTACAGACAGAAGACAAGTGTACAAAATGTCAAGTTGAGGGGACACTTATGTTGATAAAAAACAAAAAAGGTGCAAGGATAAATTGCCTAGTCCTTGGGTAGACAAGCACTGAATGCCTGTGGAAGACTAGATATGCGAGTGTGTCCTCCTCATTCACTAATACAAGTACAGGAGACTATTCCTGACTCCTCAAGATTTTGACCCATTGGATTCAATACAACAAATATTTTATTACTGAAAGGGATAGATTGATATTTTCTGCCAAAGGCTAAGAATTTGATCCTAATGGCTTGTGGACCAAATGTTTTTGTCAAAGAGATAGCATTTGCAAACAAAATACAGAATGTTAAATGTTCATTTCCACCCATTTGATGCAAATAATGTGTAAATCCAGTCATTTTCCTTACACTTTTACATTTAATGTGAAAGAGAGAGAGAGGAAGAAACAACATGACCCTCAATACATATTCTGTCCTTTGTGGTAGAATATGAAGGCCTCAGAAGACTTTTCATAAGACAAATTAGAGATGTTTCTCCAAAAGAAAAATGGATTTCTTCTTTAAACAACAAGGCTTATGTTCATAATGCTCAAGTTGAATTAAAAATTTTTAAAGAGAGAGTGTGAAAAGTTTTGCACTTTGCACTAAAGAGGAAGCTTAAATATGAGCACATAAATTGGCACAAGATCTCATGAGAATAGACTTGGAAAGATTTTTTTTTAAAGAATAGATTATGTAACTGCTTTCAAAATAAATAAGGGCATCTGGTAATTCATTAAAAAGTTATTGAATGTATACTACAAAAGGTAGTATCCAGCAGCTCACTGCTACCTGGATCTAGAGAATTAATAAATACATGAATATACTAACTCATCGACTACTTGGTTCAGGGAAAACCCTGAAGTTTCAACGAGAAAAAAGGCATAGAGCTGTTTAAAACTATTAATATAATTCAGAGATGTGACATCCAAAAAGAAAGAGTTCAGAACATTTGATTCTTACTGTTGATGTTATAGAATACTGCATCCCCACAAAATGCTACTTTCCAGTGTTTGATTTAGGAGATAGCTGCTTTCTCAAGAAAACAGAAAGAAAAGCAGCTAGAATGGTAATTTAAGTGTCCATCTCCGACATTCCAGCTACAATGGGAGGTTTATCTCAAAGGCCAGATGCTTCTGACTGGACAAGCAACACTTTTCTTCAGCTGGGACCACTGAGATGTCTTTAAACTGTCTCATTCCATGACTATATTATAGCTTGTTCTATTCTTCTACATTTCCAAAATTGCAAATTTTCACTTTCTACAGTTATCACAATGAAGCACATATTAGTGAAATTAGTTATTTCTAACTAAAAGTACATATGTGAAATTTATGGACTGAGTGTAAAAATCCAAAATAGTTTTAAAATATCAAGGCCAGGAAAGAATGGAAATATTTAACCAATATCATTACCTGAACACTCCCAGATTAAAGTAAGAAATTTCAATTTAATAATATGCTATTCATATTCAATATGTAGCCCCAGCAATTAGAAAGCTTTTCTGAGTCTCAGTTTCCTCATCTATCATCTAGGTTAATGAATCTTAACTTTAAGAATATGTTAGAAGGCTTATATTTGTAAAATTTTTTATAAATATTAAGGAACTTGGGAAATCTACATTGGAAAACAAATGATCAGTTATAGAAAACACCTCATCCAAGTGGGTCCAGGGTCTCCTCCCCATCACTGAGTTCCAACTCAAAAAAAAAAAAAAAAAAAAAACACTCAGATTAATAGCTGCCTGCCTGTTTCCATGCCATGGCTATGGGTATTGTATTGTTTATCATATGTTTTACTCATAAAAAACACACTGTTTTGTTAAATATCAACTCACAGATTCATAATGCTAACTGAAATATCTAAGTGTGCATGTTCCCTAAGAATAATTTCATGCAATATTAAGGAAATGGATATAGGAGTAAGACAGGGAAGAGTGGTGTTTTAACCCAAGGACTGGGGACTCCACAGACCTGTCTTTCTGTCTGTTTCTGCAGAATCATGATTACTTGGCCTTGGCCAAGTCATTTTAATTTATCAGTTTCTATAGTATCCTAAACCTTGGATAATATTGCCCCTTAACCAAGAAACAGGTCCCAAGCCATCTACAACAATCCATCATCATCCCTGCTATTATAATTCTTCACTACAGCAGTATAATTCTGCCACTGCTAGATCAGCAAAACTGTCATTGATCCATTTGGACATGTGCCTGCATAAAATCTTGCTGAATTGTCTTGGTAACTTCATGTCCCTTGAAGATACCTGAAAGTCATTATTTGTGCTGTGCTAAATGAGGACCACCCTAAACTAAACCGCAAATCCTAATACTTTGAGAAACAAAGGGTTTTTTAGCAGTGATGTGGAACATGTGCGACAAATTAAGCTGATGAGAGCTGCAACTCCATTGTCAAAGACAAAGATTGTGAATGCTAATCAGCTTCGTTTGCTTGCCTTTCCCTGTGCTAGATAAATGATTGAAATGAAAGCATGGCAGAAACTAGACACTCAAAATGATTCCTTATGTTCATAGCCAGACTACAATCAACTATTAATTTAGCATCTTTAAAAACTGGGATCAAGAGCAAAGGAACAAGTCAAAGTTCATAACCTTGATTAGCAAAAGCCTGACTTATCCATAACCATACTCCACTCACACTGAAACCTCAGTTAGGTAGAATCCTTTTAGTCATAGGGTTTTGCACATCATTTTGTGAAAGAGAAGCAAAGACTGATGCTGACGTGTTTCTTCAGTAAATTAGAGGTAGTAGTGAGGATCATAAATGTCAGTAAAGTACTCTGTTTTGGGCCTATAGTAGTCAATTTAAAAAATTGTGTTGTTGCAAAATCTACTATAGGCATTTTTCCCTCACAAAACGTCAAGTGTTTATCCTACCACCAACACTTAGAAAAATCAGTCTACTGTACTGTGTCCCCCTATAGTAATGAGCTGTAAGAGCTGAGCTTCAAAATAATGACCCTATGTCAGATCAAAGAAAAATACTGTATATTCAGCACTCTTTGGTTATTACTTTAAAAGTTCTGATGAGAAAGTGAAAGATTTCTATTAATAAAAGCCATAACTCCCCAGGATGCCCTATTTTAGAAAGTTAATTAAGAATTTACTATTCATGTACTTCTAATTTTATTGTACATGTATATGAACCAAAAGAAGTATTAAAGCAAAACATTCGAGTAAAAAACAAACTAAAATATTTTATTCTCATCCATTGCATTTGATTGAAAATATCATTCCACATTGAAGCATTGATTATAACAATGGCATGGATAGTAAACAAATATGATCAGTAATACTGACTTAATAATAAAATGATCCTCAGAAAAGCAACAAAACAATATGCACATTTCAAAATACTTTCCCTTTCTTTCAAAAATATTATTTACAGTGTATAAATGTGTATATTTTTAAGGTTAAATGTTTTTACTACTTAGTATCTTTCAATTCAGCGATGAAGGTATTTTCTTTTTCATTGACATAGAACTATTTTTCTTATAATTGTTACGTGGTGGTGAATGTGAGGAGAAGCTCAGGAAATTTAATAATCCACCCAAGTCCAGTGAAACACAGGTCAGGGAAATAGAGCCATATCTTTTGCACCTTCACTAAAATCATGTTCTGATAAATCACCCTAAATGTTCATGGACACACGCATCTGAAAAAATTGTGATTTGCCCATCTTTACACACTTCATGCATGGCATGTGTCTTGTTGGAAATAAAACACAGTAGTTGAACACAGTAGAAAATTCATGAATGCAGCCTGTTTCTCCTGAATCCATTCTCATTCTCAAGAAGAGCTAGAAGTGATATGCTCTTCAAATCTCATCTCTTGAGATTATTCCACAATTTGAATTCCATTCATATTAAACCAAACCCCCAAATTATGAACTCTCTGAGGTCACATAGCTTCAGAGCAAGGAAGAAAACCTCATTTTTCTGATTCCCAATACATTTTGGTCCTGTTATTTTTTTTCACACTGAGACAAAGTCATGGTTTCATCAAAATCAACGGCTTATTTTTTTGACTGAGTATATCTTTTATCATTCATACTTCTTATCTTCAACTCTGTCTGAATGGCATCCTGTTAAAAAGGACTTAGCCATGTCCTTAATCCAGGTTTTCTGAATCTCAGGCTGAATATTTTCTAGTATAAAACATGCTTCCTTACATGTTTATCCGATTAATATAAAGACAAATGTTACAGAACAAGAATTTATGTGGGGAAATTCAGTTTGCCTAATGGGCCTAATAATCATGTGGTTGGGTTGAGAGAAATATATAAGTGAAGCTATACAAATATACACTATAACTAAAGGGATCTACCACAGGCACTTTTAAAGTCTCATATTCAAGACTTCCTAACCTCCAAACACCAAATCACTAATGAAGGCATTTAAGGCAGTGACAGAATGAGTTTGGGGAAAAAAGGGCAAAATTCAGGATAGGCATAGGACTTTTAAGTGTTGTTACATCATACAGTCCAGAGGTCTCAGTTAATTTGAAGCTTGATTCTGTAGACATTTGATGGTAAAAATCTGTTTGTAATTCTACAGAAGCATAAATAGAAACTGTCTTTGCTGACAGAGTTCTCACTTTGGTTTTTAGTGGATTTAGAGATGAGGCCATAGGCTTGAAGGATAGTTTCCCCGTATTCCTTCAACTTTGGATAATCAGCCTTGGTTACTGAACCAGGAAATTAGGAAAGGACTGGGAATAGAGACCCATATTGTTCCACTTGGGCTGCCCTAACCAAATACTGCAAACTGGGTGAACTAAACAGCAGAAATTTATTTTCTCACAGCATTGAAGCCTAGAAGCCCAGATCAAGGGTCATTTGGACTGGTTCCTGTTAAGGCCTTTCTTCCTGGCTTATAGATGCCTGCCTTCTTGCTGTGTTGTCACATAGTCTCTCTTCTGCACATGTACAGAGAAAAGGAACTCAAGTGTCTCTTCTTCTTCTTATCCTACCTCATCAAGGGCCATGTTCTTATTACCTAATTTAAACTTAATTACCTCTCTAAAGGCCCTATCTTCAAATACAATCAAATGAGGCATTAGAGCTTTGACATGTGGATTTGGGATACGATTCAATCCACAATATCACCAAGTGCTCTCCCAAGTCAATATATGAATGTTTGTATTATGTTGAACCATAGGAAATTGCCATTTCTGAAGGAGAAAAACAATTTTTTCTCTCCATCAGCTGGCAATTTCAAGTAGATCAACCCATACAAGGTCACTGATGGTTTCTTTATTGCTGGAATATCCAGCTGATGATCTCATAAATTATAACACTAGGGAATAATTGATTGTTTACTCCTTTTTATTTGTGTCTATACCTCCCAATCTGAAAGATTTCCAGTAGAACTACTTAATGTTTCAAATGAAGTTAATTTTATTACCTCATTGTAAAAGTCAGAAAGCATGAGTTAAAACTGAGTCAATGGCACATAACCTTAACAATTTACGTGGCGGTGCAACTGCACTAAAGCCCTCCTCAACAACATGATTTTGATCCTATAAATGCTGGTGACAGAACAGCCATCTAACTAATGTAGCCAGAAGTATAGAATGAATGAAGATTTGGAATTTTGGATAAGCACACACATATTATTTTTTAATCTTTGGATCAGAAATTTAGTTTCACTATCTAGCTCATCAGGATAAGGAACTATGTGCTGTGCTCCAGGAATCACAACAAATCAATCACTGACAAGTAATAGAGTCCAGTATCAAGTGAGATAAAGATGCTCAAAAATCAGCTGGCAAAGCTGTGCAAACTACTCACACCTCTTCTAGCTTTGAGTTTTTCCTTTTTCCCTCCAGCTGGACTGAATGATGCACAACAGGTAAAATTTACATGCATTTCTTTAATCCTAAGGAATATAAGAAGTATTGTGGATATCTCAGAAAACGAAGCAATGCACAAAACAGAAAATTCCATCCAACATTTGGAGAGAATGTAGAGAAGGCCCTTCCTTCTCCTAACTTTCCCTCCTGACAGCAGGAATAAGACCAGAGAATAGGAAGAGGTATACTAATTCCTGTAGAGAACTAGAGGATTGGGAATAATCATTGAGACATTGGGGAAAACAAACAAACAGATTTGTGCCACTTGAGCCTAGAAAAATAGAGTTTGGGAGGGGGCTGGGGCAGCAGGAAGGAGGGAGTACCAGAATTCTATCTGGTAGTATCAAAAAGTGGTTACCATCCGACTACACCATTGAGCATGTCCACTTGTCAAACCCAAATCTGATAGGTTAGTGAGGATTGACTTAGGAACTTGTATCATTAAAGGTTAGTGACAAAGGCTGGGGAGGAAGGAACTGTCTCTTTAAGTGGTTTTCTAGCTTCAAATGGTTCAAATGGAGCTTTTCCAAGAGTTCAGCATGTTTTTAATATATGTGAAAAGAGTCCTATGAGTGGTAAGGTAACATAGAGGTATTACTTATTATTAACCTTGAAACTGGGAGCCTAACTCAATGGAATATATTAAACTAGAAGATTAACATCTGTAAGGTAACCAAAATACCAAATGCTCAGCTTTCAAATGTTTAAACATGCATTTCAGGTAAACATAATCCATGTGTCTGCACATTGTGTAAATATTCATACTGCACATTAATAAAGATATAAATGAGCTGAAAATTGTGAATTACTCAGTAAAACCATAGCATCCCATCTTGATGAGATTACCCTTTCAGAAAAATCCATTAAAATGCAAATATGTTAAATAAATCAAATTTGGGGGTCAAATTTTCTGGGGAAGTACAATCTGCTAGCAATATTGCATCCCTACAGAATTTCCATCTGAATTGTACTAATGATGCTCATACTGAGAATGCAATGAAAGAAAAATTCCTAAGACTATGGGCTTCATCTTTAGCAGATGTTTTATGTTCTGATAACTAAATCAAAATGAGATGGATAAAATTCTTTGCACATACTTTACATATATTTGAGAGATACTTTATAATAAGCAATTCACAGGGGAAATAAGGAAGCATAGACTATTTTGAAATAACATAATTCACATATATCAAAATATTAAGTACATCAACAACATTACATGAATAGAATATCTTTTTCCCAGGCATGCTGGTAAAGGTCTGAATTCTGTTTTAGCAATGACTTTCTCAGGCATAAGTTCCCCTCCTCCCAGCTGATTCACAAATGACACAAAGGATGTCATGTTTGAGCATCTGTGGCCATGAGGCTTCTCAAATAAAAACTAAGATTCAGATAGTAAATAGCTCTTTGATGTATCATCAGTGTCTCATTCTGTGAAATCTTAGTCTTATCCTTTTGAAGTCATCCCAGAAGACCTGTCCAAAGGTACTGTCAGAATAACCCCATGGAGAGGAAGTCTACCACACTCTTAAAATGCCCCACAAAGGACCTGCATCCCTGACAATTCTGAGACACTGTCTGTCCTTTCTTACTCTGACAGGGTTTCCAAACTTTGATGCACATTGGAATCACCTGGGGAGGTTTAAACCTCTTGCTGACCAGGTCACACCCAATACCAATTAAATCAGAATTTCTAGAGTGGAGAACAAGAGAGTCATAATTTTTTTAAAAAATTCCCATGCAATTCAAACATGCAGCAAAATTTCAGAAGCACTGCTTTATGGTCGTTCTGATACTGAGCATAGTGACTGGGATGCAATTCACATCACATGTATTTGTAGCATACATGAAAGAATCCAGTCTCAGACCCAGAACTCTTCTTGCTACTGGGGTTCACTGAACCCTTTGTGATAACAATTTTCCCAACACTCACTCAGATAATGTGAAGACAAAGGTTAAACCACATTAATTATACATATTCAAATCAAAATAATACCATGTTGTTTCTTTAAATATTAAATTACAAAAGTTATATGCAATGATAAGGACATATGCTACTGAGAATGTGATGAAATAAACATTTTACTACACTCTTTGTAGGAAGACTTTGTTGGAAAGTTATTAGGTGATAAGTAACAATAATCGGCCACTTGATGCAGTAGCTGCATATTTCTAAGCCTATCCTATGAAAATAATTGACACTTGAAGAGAAATGATGGGTTAATCACATTATCTATGCCACAACAAAATGAAAAATTTTATATGTCCAGTAACAAGATGTGGTTGAATAAATTACAGAAGAGCAACTCAATAATATCTCACGTAGCAAAAAAAAAGCATTTTGAAAGAATTTTTAAGAACATTGAAAATTTTCTATTATGTTGGACTATAATTCTTTCATTCTACCTGTCCTTTTCTCTATTTTCCAAAATTTTCTTTAGAAAAAAATATGGCATTTAGAAAAGATAAACAAAACAAAACAAAAAATAAAATTGCTCTAAAGGTCCATACTCTATGTCTAAATTGACATATGAAGCCAAGTTGATGGTGCCTAAATTGTATCCCACCTTTTCTCCTCCCCCTGCCTCATGCTCCCCTCTATCAGAGTTTAATACAAGTGAGCTCATACAGTGGTCTAGAGTGGTTAGGGAACATTTCACAGAAGAGGTAGCATCTGAGTGGAAACTCAAATATTTTTAAATTCTAGTAAAAGGAAAGAACTTGGTGAGAGTTTCAAAAACTTAGAGTTTCAAACAATAAAGTGGAGGAGAGAAATGAGACAGATGTTTGGGCAGGGGGGTTAGTAGAAGATCAGCTTAGCCAAAGAAGAGAGTTGATGCTGGGGAGAAATGGCAAATTATTTAAGACAGGCAGATGGATCCATTTGGTAGTAACCCTTAGCAAAACAGATGCAATAGTTTAAGCCTTATTCTAGAAACAGTAAGAAGTCATCTATTTGATCAAAAAAGAAATAATGTTCAAACAATGTGTCATAAGGCTGACTTGACATTGCTTTATGTAATAACTCACAAGGTAGAGGGACAGGAGACATATCCAATCAATTAGGAAACAAAGAAAGTGATCCCAAAATGCAAGATTATCTTCAAAATTTAATCAAATCATGTTATCACATTGTTTAAACATTTCAATGGCTTTCTTTGAACACAAAGACGAAGTTCCTTAACATGAGATTCAAGGCTCTAAATGGCGCCTACCTACCTCTGTAGTGCTTTGACCTTACCATATCCCCCAACTCTGCACTTAGCTTTTGCAGCCTACATTCACCATGCTCCCTCTGATCATAAGGCATTTGCACATGTGGTGGACTACATGGAGTGCTCCTTCTGGCCCTCATTTTCTGACTATTCACACTTTACATTTGAACTTTAGTGTCACTGCCCTCAGAAGATGTCTCCCCTGTCCCTGTTCCTCTTATCAGTACATATGGCACCAAGTGCCTTTGAGGCATTGCAGTCATCTCTATTGGGATGATATCATTGTTTGGGTTACTATTTGATATCTCTTTAGTCATTCTTCTAAGCCCAGTGAGGAATGAAAGGGTGCTTTACTTTTATATTTCAACTCCCTAAATAATTTCCCAGCAACTGATCTACACTGCATTGGTAGCTTTTAAATAAATGCATAATAAATAAAGTATGGAATAAGGTGGTAGAGGTACAAATCAGAAAGGATGAACATGAAAGACATTTTAAGAACCAGTAGGAAAAAAGAAGAGTGGCGAATAAAAGATGATGTCAAAGATGATTACCAGAGAGTAGCGGTATCATTAACCATAACAGAGGACACCATGGGGCTGGGGGAGGAGGAAATGGATAATTTTAACATTGTAGAGTTTAGACATGCAAATGATTTGGACATGCAGACTTTGGAATTATCTACAAAAATGATGACAATTGAAACAATAAAGAGGAAAATTACCCTATATTGTGTGTGTATATATAGCTTCAGAGTTCCTTGCAGAGGAACTTCCACCAAAGGAATACTCACCATGCATATTACTCATTTCTGCTCAAGTGAAAGCAGTGATTTACCTGAGTGTTAATGACACCTTTCTCCACTGGGAAGATGTTATCTACTTAAATACTGAAAAAGTCTGCAGATTCAGCTCTCTTTTTGGTAATGGAGGCAGCTATTCTGGATAAAAATATTTTTCCTTGAATAGGTCTTTTCAACCTGAAATACGGGAATTGAGTGGAAAGGCAAAGAATATTGGCATCCCTTTCTGGTCATCGATTAATAGAAACAGTGACTATCCATCTTCTCATCTCCTATATCTGATTGTCTTCGATTAGTTCAAAAAGATGCAAAGGAATTAAGACATATCATGCTTTATTCCACTAGAGCCCAAGATTATAGAAAGTTTTACAATTAAAGTATAAGATAGGGGCTCAGTGGTAGAGCACTTGCCTTGCAAGTGCTGGGTTCAATCCTCAACACCACACAAAAATAAATAAAATAAAATAAAAATATTGTGTCCATGAGAGAAAAGTTTAATCCTAAACTCACAATGCAGACTTCAAGATCCTGTCTCTAGGAAACACGTCCTCTGCTCTCTTGACACACTCTAGCCCCCATACCACCCTTTCTTCCCTTCAATTTGGGAAAAATTGCAAGGATACAAACACTTCTATTTTTCTCTTTTAGTAGTTAAACTATTTTATGAATATGGCTCCTGTATAAAGAATCCTATATCAGAGCAACTCAAGTTGTGCCAAATCCACTGATTGATCCAGTGCCACTTTCTGGGGCTGAACTGAGTCACGGGATACATCAAATCAGCAAGGCATGGGAAAGGAGAAGAGAAAATCTCATGGGGTTTTCAAGTGAAAAGCTAGAACTAGCATTCATCAATGAAAATCAGTACTCTGTTATGATTTCTGCCCCTATTTCAATGAGAAAAGTGAAAACATTTCAAATATAGAGTAAAAAAGTTTTGGTTTTACAAACAAAAGGCAAAAGCAACCACTGGCAAAATTGGCTATGTTTAAAATGATTATATATATGTGTATATATAACATATATAATTTTTGTTTCAAAATCATTATATTTTAGTAATTATTTTTTACAAGGAACTTGAAGAACAGAAAAATAAACTATATTAATTATCAATTTCCATTTTTCCCATAAAAATGGAAGTTCAAAAGGAATAAGAGAATTCAACAATTTTCCCTGAATCAACAAATTAATATCAACTTAAAATGAACTTTTTTACATAAAAGCATGAATAAATTGAGTTATAGAGAGATGCTAGTTACTTTCAGTGTGTCTAAAAAAGAATAGCACTAGAATTGTAGATCTCTTATGTGGTAGGTATTGTCCTAATCATCCAACTTTTTTGCATTATTATTTAACATTTAAACATTCAGAAAAGTGCAGAAATGATATTTTTGAATATGTCTGAACCTACCAGAGTTTTTTTTAATTATAGTTTCAAAAACATACCTAAAAAGGATAAGTAAACCTTTCTGTCCATATTATTCACCTTTGGTTATTATCTCCTCACCATCAGTCTTATTTTCTCTTTCTTCTTCCCTTTCATTCCTTCCATATTTATTGAAAGCAAACATTCAATAAATTGGTCGTTTCCTTCATAAATAATTTACCATATGTCTCTAAATAGGTGTTTTTTAAAGATAAACGACACAATAATTATACTTAATAATTGATATTAAATATTTAATATCATCTAATATTAATATTGCTCAATATTCAAATTTTCCCATTGTATTTTTTAACAGCTTGTTCAAATGAGTATTCAAAAGATGCAAATTTTATTATATTTCATTTCTACATTAATTTATAGGTTCCCATCTATAAGTTTTTTCCCTTGAATTATTATTTAACATTTCAAACATTCAAGTTTTAAAACATTATATAGTTCAAATGACTCATTTATTGAAGGAATGAATCATTTGAAGTATGGAGTTCCCATAATCTAGACTTTGGTAATTGCAACCCTATACAGACAACTAACATATTCCCCATCTCCTATATTTCTGTGCATCAAAAGATCAAGTCTAGATTTTTTTTTTCCTGACAATAATACTTCACAGGCATCATATTTACTTCCATTAGGACATATATAACAACTGGCATATGTTCTGTTAACAGCATTTAAAAAGATTTTGACTTGCTTTTCTCTATTAGTAATATTATTAACCCTTGGTGATTATTGCCTAGATTTGTTAGGCAATAAATCTCCAACAATAAGATTTTAATATTACAATATTAAATGTTAAATGTTCAATATTAATATATGAATTAAGTCACTAATATAACAATAGTATATTTAAATATATTATTATTTTATTATAATTATTAACAATATAATAACTATTATTAGATATAATATATATAATTACAAGTTTAAAATTTAAAGGTATTTGAAGTGTTTTTCTTATCGATACCCCAATCATCCTGCTTTTAACTAGTCAGAGCCTCTTCACATTGGTTCCCGGATCATTTTTTACATCTCTCTATCACAGCTAGCTTCCTTACTTCCAGTATAAGATGTCCCACAATCATCTTTTACATGCTTTTCCCATAGAGCCCACTAACTTTCCAAGGTGCTTGATTCCTTTTAGGAGGAAATGGTATCTAGAGACCAAATCTGGCCAATGAAGGTTGCCAGATGCTACCAGTTGGTTATCATTTGTAGGCCTTTTTAGTGGTAAGAACTAGATTTTTTTTTCTTTTAGAGAAAATAAGCCATGAGTTTACAATGGCATTCTAAATCAAAGTCAGGAATACTGGATTTCTTTGGTCTTATATCTATACTTTCTTAGTTGCTGAGAATTATGCTATACAAGAACACCAACATAATTACACATCTGTTTTTATTATGCATTGCACAACAGCAGCTAACAACATCAATACTAACACAAATAACATAACCACTGAAGAGTCATGTTTTTAAGTATTTTGTGTGTGTGTGTATGTGTGTGTGTGTGTTACTGGCATGGAACCCAGAGAGCCTCTGTCATGCATTTAAATATTCTACCACTAAACTACATCATCAGCCCACCACTGAAAAAAGCTAAACATTTTTATTGTGGGTTTTTTCCCAAGGTTGATGCATTTTTGTTTGTTTGAAATTCTTTAAATAAAAAAAAAATTTTAGTTGTTGATGGACCTTTATTTTATTTATTTATATGTGGGTGCTGAGAATCAAACCCAGTGCCTCACCCATGGTATTCAAGTGCTCTACCACTTAGCTGATCAGAATTTTCCGTTCATTCGTTAAATCATAAGCAGTCATAGTCTGCCTACCATGTACCTGTATCTAGACACTCAGGATAGAGCAATGAGTAAAGTAGACAAAATGTCAGCCCCAATGGAGTTTGAATTTCAGCAGT